>NC_055998.1:94134921-98934921 GCF_018446385.1 Zingiber officinale
AAAAAATCATTGCAGGGGTTCCAGGAAACCTGATGACTAAATGAAAGGGAAAAGACCGTCTACATAGGCACTGCTACAAAAGTAGTAGCTGTTGCAGTGGGAGATGATTATAGGAATCAAATATTTATTTTGAGAAATTGTCTTTACGTACCAAGTTTTAGAAAGAACTTGATTTCAGTTTCTAAACTATTCAAGGATGGATATTCTGTCTATTTTGATAACAAAGTTGTTATCAAGAAAAATAGAAAAGTTATCTGTTCTGGTACGTTGGTTGGCAATTTATAAATTCAATAACTCTCACAATGTAACAAAATAAAAACACATCTTCTAACTTTAATAAGAGAAAGCAACCTTCAAAAATGAACCAAACTTATCTTTGGCATCTAAGACTAGGTCATATTAACTTGAGTAGGATTCAAAGGTAAATAGCCAATGGACTTTTGGGTTCATTGGTAGTGGAAAATTTTCCAAACCTGTGACTCTAGCTTGAAAGGGAAAATGACCAAAAGACCTTTTAAGGACAAGGGGTATAGAGCTAAAGATGTGTTAGAACTGGCTCATTCTGATTTGTGTGGTCCTTTGTCTATCCAGGCAAGAGGTGATTTCGAATATTTGGTCTCTTTTATAGATGACTATTCGAGATATGGGTACATTTACTTGGCACGCCGCAAGTCTGAGTGCTTTGATAAGTTCAAAGAGTACAAGGTTGATGTGGGGAAACGTCATGGTAAAAGTATCAAGACACTACGGTGAGATCGTAGTGGCAAGTACCTCTTAGGAGAGTTTAGGTGTTACTTATCAGAGGCCGGGATTCAATCCCAACTGACTGCACCTGGTACACCCCAACAGAATGGTGTGGTAGAACGAAGGTATAGGACTCTTATGGAAATGGTTGGATCAATGATGAGTTATTAAGAATAACTTAATTTTTTTTGGGGATATACTCTGGAAACGACAGTGAACTTAGTACCTTCTAAGTCAGTACCCTTTACTCCCATAGAATTATAAAATGAGTGTAAGCCTAGTCTGAAGTATATTTGGATTTGGAGTAGTCCAGCACATGTGCTAAAGGGAGACACTGATAAGTTAGAATTATGAACAGAAGTTCGCTTGTTTGTGGGATATCCTAGAAAAATGAAAGAAAGTTTATTTTATAGTCCTAAAAATCAGAAGGTCATTGTTAGCACCAATACCCGATTTTTGAAAGAGGACTATGTAATGAACCACGAGCTTATAAGTAAAATTGTTCTCGAGAAAATAAGAGAGGACACGTCTAAATCTAGTACCAACAGTATAAGATGAAATATCACAAGAAACTGCAACACGTATCACAAATGATACACAACTACAAACAGTGTCTCGTCGTAGTGGGAGGGTTGTAAGGCAACCTGAAGGATTCATGTTTTTGGGAGAGTCTTCAGACTTGATCCCTGGTGAACATGAACCTGATCCCCAGACATATGATGAAGCACTCCAAGATAAAGATGCAGTATCTTGGCAAAGAGTGATGAATTTTGAAATAGAAACTATGTATTCTAACAAAGTTTGGGAGTTAGTAGAACAATCAAATAGTGTAAAAGCTATTGGATGTAAATGGATCTACAAAAGGAAAATAGGGACAGACGGGAAGGTGGAAACCTTCAAAGCAAGGCTTGTTGCGAAGGGATATACTCAGAAAGAGGGAATCGATTATGAGGAAACTTTTTCGCTAATAGCTATGCTTAAGTCTATCCGAATACTCTTATTTATTGCTGCTCATATGGATTATGAGGTTTGGCAAATGGATGTCAAGACAGCCTTCCTTAATGGAAGTCTTGAAGAAAACATCCATATGAAGCAACCAGAAGGGTTTATTGCAAAGGGCAAAGAGCATCTAGTATGTAAGCTCAATCGGTCTATTTATGGACTGAAGCAAGCTTCAAGGTCTTGGAACATCCGGTTTAATGAAGTAATCTAGTCGTATGGATTTATTCAGTGTCTGGATGAGTCTTGTGTATACAAGAAGTGTGATGGAAACGTGGTGGTATTTCTTGTACTATACGTAGATGACATTTTGTTAGTTGGAAACAATATCAAAGTGTTGTCAGAAGTAAAGGTATGGTTGTCCAAGCAATTCGATATGAAGGACTTGGGAGAATGCGCACATATTCTCGGGATCAAAGTAATAAGGGATCGCAAGAAAAGAATGTTGTGCTTATCCCAAGCTTCATATATCGATACAATCCTAGCTCATTTTAGCATGCAAGACTCCAAGAAAGGTTTTTTACCTTTCAGGCATGGAATAGCTAGCTTTATCTAAAGAGATGTCTCCGAAGACATCAAAGGAGATAAAGGACATGATGGCAGTTCCTTATGCTTCGGCTGTCGGAAGCCTAATGTATGCAATGTTGTGTACGAGACTGGATATCTGTTTTGCCGTGGGCATGATTAGCATATATCAAAGTAACCCTGGACAAGGACATTGGACTATTGTAAAGCATATAATAAAGAACTTGAGAAGGACTAGAGATTATATGGTAGGCAGATGATTTGCTCCCTATGGGTAATACGAATTTTGACTTCCAATCAGATAAGGACAATAGTAAGTCTACCTCGGAGTTTGTGTTTACTTTAGGAGGTAGAGCCATAGCATGGAGGAGTGTTAAGTATAGATGCTTTTCGGACTCCACCATAGAAGCTAAGTATGTGGCAGCCTCTGAGACAGTCAAAGAAGTTGTATGGCTCAGAAACTTCATGATGGATTTAAATGTGATTCCTAGTTTGTCCAAAAAATTATTACAATTTATTGTGATAATAGTGATGCAGTAGCAAACTTGAAGGAACATGAGCTCATAAGGCGAGTAAACACATTGAGCGCAAGTACCACCCGATACGAGACATCATATAAACGAGGAGAAGTTGTTGTCTCTAGATTGCATCAGATGATTACCTAGAAGAACCTTTCACTAAGCCCCTTAAGGCAGGAGCTTTTGATGGTCATGTTGAGGGGTTGGGAATCAGATGTATGGTAGGGTATATGGTAGCATAGTCTTTTAGTATAAGTGGGAGATTATTAGAGTATATACTAAAAGCCAAGCTTTTTGTAAACATTTATTTTGAAATAAAGAATCGCATTGGTCAAATGTCTATATTTATATGCTAAGTGTAGTTGTTCAATTAGTTTATATTGTAGATAACATGGTATGTGGTGTCACACACAGAAGGTCATGTTATCAATTCCTTATAAACTATAAACAGTAGCTCACAACTAAGATGGATAGGAACAAACCATTGGAATAGTCGTAGTGTAATTTGGTATTAGTTTATCTTGACTATAAAATTACACTAGTACACTCTGAGTGTATTGAGTAGGAACATTTGAAATAGTTTCTTTTTATACTAACTACATAAAAGAACATGACCTCTATTATTATGGAAGTGTGTTCTCTTAATCCCGATATAACAACAAACACGTATACTTAGTATTTATTTCTTTGATTTATCAAAGGATGAGATTTAGCTCGATAAATCAAGAGGCCCGATAAGTTGGAAAATAATATTATATATATGGTGTGTTGTTGGTTATAGAAGGAAACTGTGTCCTAGGAATCTAGGTTGATGATGTCCCCAAGAGGAGTTCATAAGGATTATTGTCATGTAAACCCTATAGGTAGACTTAGTCCGACATGACAATAAGATTGAGTGGTACTACTTTTGGAGTTAGATATTAATTAAATGAGTTGTCAGTAACTCATTTAATTAGTGGGCATTCGATATCTTAAACATAGGGAGACTTACACATTCATGATAAGAAGGAGCCCATATAGTAATATGGGATTGGTGCGGTAGTTCAATAATAACTCTTTAGTGGTATGAGTTATTATTGATGAACTCGAGTTTGGTGTTCGGGCCGAACACGGGAAGCTCAAGCTCATCGGGAGACCAAAACCAATTCCTCCTCTCGGTCCCTGTCATAGCCTCTTATTTATAAAGACTTATATCCACCTATACCCACCTTCTTACCCATCCTAGGTGGTCGGCCAAGCCAAGCTTAGAGCCCAAGCAAGGGTCGACCAAGATAAGGCTTGGATGGGTTGAGGTGTGGCCGGCCTAGCTTAGAGCCCAAGCTTAGGTGGCCAGCCACAATAAAAATAAAAGGATTTTATTTTTTTTTAAAAAATCTTTCTTATGTGGAAATCATGATTTAAAAAAAAGAGTTTAAAATTTAAATCTTTCCTTTGATAGCTTTCTACAAAGGATTAAGAGAAAGGTTTGATATCTTTCCTTATTTGTAGTTAAAAGGAAGATTTTAATTTTTGATAAAACTTTCCTTTTTTGTAACCATCCTCATGGTTTTAAAAGAAAGTTTTAAAAATTATAAATCTTTCCTTTTATAGATTTCTACAAAAGATTAAAAGAAAGGTTTGATATCTTTCCTTATTTGTAGTTAAAAGGAAGATTTTAATTTTTGATAAAACTTTCCTTTTTTGTAACCATCCTCATGGTTTTAAAAGAAACTTTTAAAAATTATAAATCTTTCCTTTTAAAGCTTTCTACAAAATATTAAAAGAAAGATTTGATATCTTTCCTTATTTGTAGATGAAAAGGAATATTTTAATTTTGGAGAAAACTTTCCTTTTTTGTAACCATCCTCATGGTTTTAAAAGAGAGTTTTAAAAATTATAAATCTTTCCTTTTATAGCTTTCTACAAAAGATTTAAAGAAATATTTGATATCTTTCCTTATTTGTAGATTGAAAAAGGAAGATTTTAATTTTTAAAAAACTTTCCTTGTAACCATCCACATGTTTTAATAGAGAGATTTTAATTTATAAAAGTTTCCTTTTATAACCAACCATGAAGGGAATTTTTTAAAAGAAATTTTTATTTTAAAAATTTTCGGAAACAAATTAAGAAGTTTTAATTTTGTATTTAAAACTTTCCTAATTTGGAGGACTTGTAGGGGCCGCCCATTAAAAGACTAAAAGGAAATTTTTAATTAAATTTTCCTTTCATTGGCAAGGAGAATAAGGAGGTTTTTATTAAAACTTTCCTTATTTGCCAAGACCAAGGAATATAAAAGAGAGGGTAGAGGTGCCTCACCTCACAACAACACATCTATTTCTCTCCTCTCCTTTCCTTGGTGGTTGTCGACCCTCTCCTCTCTTCTTTCTGTCTTCTCCTTTTGTTGAGGCCGGCGGCACTTGGAGGCTTTATCTCATCTTAGTGGTCGGTTGCTTGTGGCGAAGAAGAAGAGAAAGAAAGCTTCCCTTCAAGAAGAGTTGGTGGCCAAAACATGCAAGGAGAAGAAGGAGGATTGGGTGGATTCTCGTCTCGGTAGATCGTCGCCCACACGACGTCTGAGATAAGAAGAGGAATATGGAAGAAGATCGTGAGGTCTATAAGCTACATAAGGTATAACTAGTTATTAGTTTCCTCATCATAACTAGTTCATCCTTTTGTTTAGATCTTGAAATACCAAACACAAGAGGCTAGTGATTCTAGGTCTCGGATTTGTGATTAGAATTTGTATTTCTTTTATTTTTCGATCTTGTGATTCGATTGTTCTTAGTGGTTAAACCTAGGGTTACTATAAGGAGATTAAATATTGAATTTCTTTGAAAGGCTTTGTCTAGGTTGTGAGATATCGGAAAAAATTTAAATAATAGGGTTATTTGAGAAATAACCTTATAAAACTTTTCTGGAATTTTTAGAAATTTTCTGGAAATTTTTCGGAACTCGTACGACGGGTTTTGAGGGGATCAGTTTCGGGCGCGGATAAAGGCTGTTTGGGATGCCTGTTTAAGTGAGGAAATGTTTTAATTATATATTTCCTTTTCTTTTTATTTCTTCCCCAAAAACGCCGATCCACCCTCTCTTCCCCGACCCTTCTTCTCTATCTCTTCTCCTCGCCACCGAGTCTCTCTTGCGTCGCCGCCGATCGCCGTGATCTCACCGCCGGCGGAGGTTTTCCTCTCTGGAGTCTCACCAACGTCAAGCTTCCTTGGCTACCGGCGGTCGATTCTCTCCGCCCCTGATCAATCATGCTTGTCGAGCCCTAGTTTCTATTCCGGCCTCAGATCCGATCGCCGATATAGGTAAGCCAGCTTAACTTAATCTTCTTCTTCTTTAGATTTCTGCTGACTCGTGCCCTAGCACCGTTGGTGATTTCTTCTTCTTCTCTTGATTCTTTCCGCACCATGCCTTAGGTCAATTGCCGGTGCTTTGCATTCGGATCATTGCTTCGTGTGAGTAGATCTTCGATCAGGAAGGGGGTCCTAGCCCTAGCCTCAATCCTCCTCTGTTCTTGATGCCGTGCCCTAGCTCTGCCTCCTCTTGGAGAAATGGGGACTTCAATGAGAAAACGAGGTAAGATTAAGGTATTGATTGATTGGTGATTTCCTTGTTTGATCTTGGATCTCCTCTACCTTGCTGTTGATTAGGGTTACGGGATTGAAGAGAAGGAGGGAGATTTGTTCTGCTTGTTTTGTTCTGTGAGGTGATTTCTAGCAACATCCCTTAATCCAGCATCAACAGTAGGTTTGATCTGCTCTGTTCTATTTGTGAACTTTCTGGTTTCGGTAGTAAACCATCCAGCAGCAACAGCAACTGGAATTAAGGTAAGGTGAAAGAGTTGTTCTCTATGTATTGAATTAGGGTTAGGTTTGAATTGAATTTTGGTTGGAACATGTTGTAGATCATGTTTCAAATTTGGATATTTGTTAGATGATCATGTGTTAGATGATTAGGTATGATCTTGATACCTATTGATAATTTATTCATCATTAGGTTGTGTAGATTAATTAGGTTATATGGATTTAGGTTTGGATTTTCTATCTAAAGGGTTGTTTGGGGTTAAGGTAATTAACCCTAATTAACCGTTAGAAAGGTTGAGGGATATGGTTTAGGGTTTATCCCTAAATTTCTATTTAGGATTTATTTAGCTATTTGTTTGTATTCTAGCTAAATAAAAATAAATATATTTGTTTACACAGGACTTTGATTCGAGACGGGCGTCTCGACTTCGGATTTGGATTGACTGTACCTTCTATTTGAGGCGGGTACCCTTTGACTTATCTTTTGATACGGTCTTATGATATGCATAGTTTATATATAATTACAAGTGGTAGATGATAGATTTATCTCTTCCCTGGTCTTAGCTTAGTTGATACCTATCACATGCTCCCTCTATTAGTTGCTTTACTTTAGAATTGGATGCTTTTATCTTTTGCCATGTATATATATGTTTATGGAGATGGATAGGTACATTTAGAGTTACTTTCCACTGGATTAGTTGTTGTAGGTACTTGTTCATGTTGTTGGATTTATGTTGCTTATATTATTCTGGTTATATATGTGTTTATCTTTTTGGCACCTACACATATGGAGGAGGATATGTCCAGGTATGACATACTGTAGCCGCATACACCATATTGCATGATTGCATGCTGGGCGATTGACGACTCTATTATTGTTGAGCTCGTCGGCCGGCTACATGAGGGCCTGCACACAGCGTGACCACTGCATAGGTAGTGGCACAACAGTCAGGGTGTGTATGGCAAGTTGCTCGGTGGTGCACCGCCGGGGTGCTCATGGGTAGCACGATACAGCGGGGTTGCAGCGGGGATCCCTCCCCGTCATTGTGTACAGGGAGATGAGAGCATTGCGCTCCCTCACTATGTTTGAGGCAGGAGGATAGGTGTACTCCGACAGCATCCCGTCCACTCGGTCACTCATCAGGGGTAGTGACGGTAGAGTGCACGGTTGTCATAGCCCTACCCACTCGATCTCACCATTGTGTGTGAGACGGCTGAGCATGGCAGTAGGGGTGATCAGGACATGTCATTTGCATCATATGCACAGATTGCATTATTTATGATTGATGCATTTTGGTGATTGCATATTATTGATATGCATACAGGTTATATGCTTTTGCCCTGACTATTTTTATCTGTGTATGTTCACAATCAGTTGCACAAGCCTCGCAGGTGAGTACAGTTTATTTCAGTTATGCATTTTCTTATTATTCTTGCTATAGACTGTACTTTATGCCTATTGCTGGTTATTACAGTTTATTTCAGCTATGCATATCTATTATACTGTTAGGAGACTGTACCGTAGGTTGTACTGTTAGGAAACTGTACTGTAGGCTCTATGGTTTAGTGTACTGTACCATAGGATGTTACTGGTGGTTATATATTGCTGTACATATCTATTGGATTACCTGCTGAGTTCTTTGAACTCACCCCGTTGTTACTATTTTTTAGGTTGAGGCCGTCGGGAGATATTCCAATCGCTAGCCCCATTATCACGAGGATTTTCTTTGTTGGATTATATTTTGCTTTTGCATCTTATATACTTGTATTGTGGTTTTGTGTTGTGGACATTGAACATTCGGGTTTGCTACTTTTGTTTTCCGCAGTGGATTTTCTCACTACTTCGTGGATTTGTTTTCTTCGTTGTAGTGGAGTAGGAAGTTTACATATATCTTCGAGGATTCTATATCGATCTTCTTTATTAAACTGCGTGGATTGATTATATGTTGAGCTGTGTGGAATGTTGATATAAACTGCGTGGTTTGTTTCTTATTTGTATTGTATTGTTCCAGCCGTGTGTGGTCGAGGTATAGATATATGTATTTTGGATTCATATTGTCACCCGTACAGGGGAGATGCTGCCGAAATTTCTTCGGGCAGGGACTACCTGGGGCGTGACATAGGTAGTGATGGATGATCCCATACCCAAGAAGGCCTAGTGTCTCGCTACGTTTGACCTGGAAGCCGATCTTTGAAATAAATATTTAATCTAATTTGTAACATAGGTGGATTTGAATCAATAATATTAAGCATCGTTTGCGATCCAAGTCTAAACCTCTAAGAACAGATAAATTGAATTTGGAATCAATAATATTAAGTTCTGTTTGCGATTCCAAATTTAATTTCTAAAGAACACAATAGGTTGTTAGGAACGGTTCAGAACTTGTACAAAATTTTTGTACAGGGGAACCAGTATGATATTCTGAATAGCAACCAACACAAGGCTATATTTATAGCCTTGGTCGGGGCGCCTGAAAGGGTTCCAGGCTCCTGGGAGGTGATAAAATTTTATCCCCTTTACAACGGATCAAGTTTGACGCGATCCTGGTCAAAAGTCAACTCCGGGCGCCCATAATGGTTTCGGGTGCCCGGACCAATAAAGTCAACAAAGTTGACTTTCGGTCCGGGTCTGTTGGATCGAGATGCGCTAGAGGGGGGTGAATAGCGCTCGTGGCTTTCATGCGTTTCGGATTCGAAAAACTCGACGAGTAAGCAGCGGAATAGAAAGAAATAACAAACACACACAAAGACATCAAGGGTTTACTTGGTTTGGAACCTAGGGTGACTCCTACTCTAAGGCTCGTGATCGTTGATCGCTTTTTGGTGGGCAACAACTATAAAATCGATAAGAGTACAATGAGTGTTTCCAATTAAATGTACTGAAAAGAAAACTTATACCGACAACTAGAGATGAAGAAAACGAAGCTTCGGGTTGTCAGGAACTTGCAACAGCACTTCTGGGTCGTCTTGTTAGCAGCACATGAGAGAAGGTCACTTTAGAATTGATTGACTCAAGCTGCTGCTCGAACACCCCTTTTATACACTGCTGGAGGTGCCTCAAACCTCATCCAAGGCGCCTCCAAGCCTCCCGAGTCAGCCGTGTTGATTAGCGTAGAAACCTTCGTCGCTTATCCTGCTTGAGGTGCCTCCATGGCCAGTCCAAGGCGCCTCCAGCTCCATCCGAGGTTCCTCCAGCTCCTCTTCATAGCCAACTTCTGTTTTGCACCCGAGGCGCCTCCAAGCTCCATGGAGGCGCCTCGGACACTGTTCATCTGAGGCTTAGCTTGTTCCTTTTGTACCTGCAAGACACGTTAGTCCCAAAACAACAACATGGCCTGTAAGACAAAGTAAGAACAGATATAAACATGATAAATCAAGTGATCAACAGTCATCGGACTGTCCGGGTTTGACTTTGAATTTTCGACCGGAAACCCTAGGTCAACCTGATGCCTACTGTTCCCTCTGCGGGGAACGTGCTCAAGAGAGATTACCTGATGCCAGTCCGGTCCTCCAGACCGACTGGACTTTCTGCTTAGGGTTACCACTCCCTAGGACCTAGGGTTACCGCCCCCTAGGGTTTTTCTCCACCTAGGGTTACCACCTCGTAGGACCTAAGGTTCCCCCCCCCCCCCCCTCTAAGATTTTCCTTCACCTAGGGTTACCACCCCCTAGGACCTAAGGTTGCCACCCCTTAGGATTTTCCTCCACCTAGGGTTACCACCCCCTAGGGTTTTCTTTCACCTAGGGTTACCACCCCTAGGACCTAGGGTTACCACCCCCTAGGGGTTTCACCTGCCTAACCGCAGTTAGGACTTTCCTGAAACCTCATTTAAGTACGTTAGATAACAAGGAATCTTAACTTTGAATCCCTTTGCCATTATCAAAACCTAGGTTCGATCGTCGGATGCTTCCTGCACCAACAGGGTCCTCTGCTCCGGTGCTGCTCACCTCGGTCCAGGTCTTCCACTCCGGTTCCGCTCGCTTGGGTGATTTCAGTCAACCGAAATAAGACTCACCCGAACCCAATTTTTATCTTCTCGAGCAGGCTTCTGCTCCGGCTTCTCGTCTCTCTGACGCACTCTCCCATGCCAACCTTCTCACTTGCTGCGTCTCTTGCTCCTCGAGCAATCTTCCACTTTGGCTTCTCGTCCCTCATAAACATCGCACGCTTCCTTCTCGTCCGCCAGTGTACTCTTCCACAGCGCCTCGTCCCTCAAACGCACTCTCCTGTGCCGTCCTTCTTGCTAATTGCGCCTTCTGCTCGACTCCTTGTACTTCTAAGCTCCTGTACACTTAGACACAATGTTAAAACATGATAGGACCTAACTTAACCTGTTGATCACATTAAAATAACCTTGGGGTTCCAACATCTACAAGAAGTAGTTGCTATCTTTGTGCATGTTTTGGCTCACAACAAAAAAATAGAAAAATGAGTCTATTATTTTTATCAAGTGGAGAAACTATCAGTCGTCATTTTAATGGTTGCCTTCTAGCCGTCTTGAAATTGCATTCCATTTTTCTTAAAAAAACTAGTTCCTATTATTGAAGATTGTCAAGACTATCATTGGCGGTGTTTCAAGGTACTTTTCATTTGTATTTATTAAAATGATAACTTATTAGAAATAAAAAAACCATCTTATTTAATGTTTTTTTAAATATTTAAATGATAGGTTTGTTTAGGTGCTTTAGATGGTACATTAATCAAAGTCACACCTCCTTCTGATCAAAAACCTCAATATCGCACTAGAAAAGCAAATATAGCTTCAAATGTATTGGGTGTTTGCTGTCCAAATATGTCATTTATATATGTTTTACCTGGATGGGAGGGTTCTTCACATGATGTTCATGTGCTTAGAGATGCTATGATTAGGTCTGACGGTCTTAAAGTTCCTCAAGGTACAATTGGTCTTGCACTAGCTAGTTAGCTTTTTAATATAAAACTTCATTCAAACTCATAATTAATGCGATTTTTTTTTGTATTCTTGAAGGTTGTTATTATTTGGTGGATTATGGATATTGTAATGTGGATGGATTTTTAGCTCCTTTTTGAGGGCAATGGTACCATCTAAATGAGTTTCATGATCACCGATTATATACAGTCGAAGAGTATTTTAATATGAAATATTCAAAGGCCAGAAATGTGATTGAGAGATGCTTTGGGTTGCTAAAAGGGTGATGGAAAATATTAGCTTCCCCCTCATTTTTCCCAATTGAAACTCAAGTGCACATTATTTTAGCCTATTGCCTTTTGCACAATCTATTTCGAAAGTACATGAGTTTTGATCCATAAGAGTTGGAACCACTGGAAGAAGATGACATGGAAGATGAACACTCCAAAGATGATGAATATGTGACAAGTATTACCCCAACAGAAGAATGGACCAACTTTAGAAATACATTGACACTTGAAATGTTTAATCATTGGAGTGAAAGATCATATCCTTGACCATTTACGGGCAAGGGGATATGTTAATGATTTTGTTATTGCATGTTCATGAATGTTTCAACATGTTTGTCATGTTTAAGAAGGCGTGCATTTTGTGAACGTAAATGTCATTCATTTATTGCAGTAATTGTTTTATTTTGGTTTATATATTATTTATGATCGAATAAATTTGGTTTCTTGATAAATTTGATATCACATGTTTTAGTTTCTTGTAACCATTGTCCTTTTTACTCATGACTTTTAATGATTTGACTTGCAAATTTGTTATATCGTTATTACATGTTACGATGGAGCAAGATTAAATAATTCGAGGATGTCAAAGAAATAAATGCTTCTGGACATAAAATGAGGTCCAAGAATTAACTGCAACTCTTGAAGATATGGCTTGTGATCCTTCATGGAAGACAGATGGTGGTTTTAAAAGCAATTACATGGCTGAGGTGCATAAGAGAATGCTAAGCAAGATCCCTAATCTTACAAAACAAGTTACACCTCATCTTGAATCAAAGATCAAGTGGTTAAAGACAATATTTCATATTATTAATGACAGTATAGGCAAAGTGGATGTCAATGGAATGATGTGGATAGAAAAATAGCATGTGAAAAGCAATGATTTGATAGTTACTGTCGGGTAATTTTATATATTAGTGTCCAAAATTTTTTACTCTCTCAAATCTTTCATTACATATTTCCTTATGTTTTTTTTTAATCATGTATATTTTATATTTTGGAGGCTCATAAAGAGGCAAAAGGAATGTGGGATTTCAAATTTCTTTATTTGAATCAACTTGAATTAGTCTATGGAAGAGATAGAGCTACTGGTGCTGTTGTTCAAAGGTATGTAGATGCTATTTGCAATTTGGAAGTTGATCAAAATGATGAAAGTGGAGGTGAAATCTGGCGCATTCTATCATTTTGCAAATGAGTATGAAGAAGACAATAACATGCATTTTGAATCAGAATCAACCCACACTGCTTCGCACAACATTGATGTGACAAAGTTAGCGACAAAATAAAAACAACCATTAACAACTGGAGATAAAAGTTGCAAAGAAAAAAAACAACAACAGCACATTTGGATATTGGGGCACAACTACAAGACATGAAAAGTGGATTTTGTACTTTTGTGGATGGTTTTAATGCAAATTTTGCAATCATTGCAAATGTCATGTTAGAAGAGAATTTGTGAGAAAAAATGGCTTCATAAAGAATGAAAGATGTGATTGTTGAGCTAATGAACCTTAGTCTCCCTAGTGGTGATGTATTCAAAATAGCTAATATATTTACTACAGATAAGGACAAGATTGATGTGTTGTTCAATCTTCCTTCAGAGTTGCGAAGGCACTACGTGTTTAGCCTGCTCATTGCCTCCCCAAATATGTAGATAATGGTGCTAGATTTTGTGGAAACTAATTTACGGATAACTATTATGCTGAGTTTTGTGATAACATTGTTGAGTTTTGTGATAGCATTGCTGGATTTTGTGGAAACAAGTTGTTTTTGGTTGTTTTGGAGACATTGATCATTTTTGTTCCAGAAAAATTTCAAAAAATTTCCAAAATTAATTACAACACTAATTACGAACCATAAAATAATTTTACGATCATGTCAAGACTCGATCAGACTTTGATACCACTGTTGAGATATGTCTAATGCGGGTGTATGCTAGAACACGTTTCATAAACATACGCAGTGGAAAATAAAATAATAATAATTTCTAATTATTACATAACACACACCACATGCATGCAAGGATACAACACAGCAAACATAATCGCATAATTGAAATTTTTACGGAAATAAATTTACGCTAGATATACCTTACGGATATCCTGTAAAGAGAAGGGCATCAACCATAGTGACATTGTCGAACCTCACCTCTATTCGTATCCACGCCAAGCTCCTCAAGACAAATCTTTGAGTACAAGCCTCTCCTTCAAAAGTTACTAGCCACAAGCGAAGAAGAGGGATCAAGAGGAAGAAGAAGAGAAACACACAAAGGAGAGTTTTTCACTCTTGTGATGGTCATGGCAACAAGAGGGAGCACCCTCTTGTTGGCGGCAGGAGAGAGAGGAGAGGGAGAGGAGGATTGTGTTTCTAAAAATCAATCAGCCAAATAATAAAACTTGTATCTAATTCTCTCCCAATTACATCTATATATAATTCTCTTTAATGAGTTGGATTACAAAGCTCAAATCCAACCCATTATCCCTTAACTAAAAATTAGTCCATTATCTCCTTGGTTTGATTC
Organism: Zingiber officinale; assembly: GCF_018446385.1. Taxonomy (NCBI): domain Eukaryota; kingdom Viridiplantae; phylum Streptophyta; class Magnoliopsida; order Zingiberales; family Zingiberaceae; genus Zingiber; species Zingiber officinale. Next base: position 94,149,193 of record NC_055998.1, read on the forward strand.
ATAACTAAACCAAGTTGGTTCATGACTAATTCATGATTAAACCAAATATAGTTCAACTCTACCATAAGAGATGTAGCCAATCCGCGGTTCCATCACGACAAATATTTCTATATTTATCTTACGTATGGTCCAACCAAATATTTATCTCTTGATCTAAGAATCCTATTCTTTAACTTGTTTTACATCTTTTAGAGACTCGTTAGTGTGTGTGACCCAATAGGTCCCCGGTTTACCTTGGCCATCCATAATTAACTACTTAATTATAGAACGATTATGAGTGACATCTAGTAGTGACACCTAGTAGTATATCATGATCCCTAATTAGTCAAAAAATCATAATTGATCTTAGAACTAATTCTAAACCCTTCGGCAGCTACAATGAGTCATGTCTTGTTCCTTTCACTAGTTTTATACCCACTTGGTTCAGGACATGGTCTATATGTTTGTCCCCACTAGACCGACTACATCACACCTAGCCCAAGTAATACTTCCTCATTCCATGGATTCAAATTATTGGTACATGTGTACAAGAGTCTCGTACTCTTAACATGTGATGCTTTGGCCAAAGACTTTGAGTAATAATCCTAAAAGTGGTCATAGGGTATATGTCTCCTTGCAAAGAGTGGTGAATTCTCTGTGGGCTATCAAAACATCTTCGGGCATTTCAACTTATACCCAATCATCCTGGGTCCACACCTCAATGAGGTGCTTACTTAAGATGTCAAAGTATAAGTCTCCATGACCAAGATGGCTTGTATACCTCAAGTCGAAAGAAACTTACACTCGAGCTATAGTAAGAGTTTCACAAACATATATATATATATATAGTCTTATAATGAGTCACTCCAATGAACTAGTTACTATAACTAGTGTCCACATTTAACTCTCGACATCCCAATGTCTCCAGCCAGTGAGAAAATAGCTGCTTAGCAAACCAAGGAGTATAACTCATGCTAGTCTTACAGAATTGATGATGTCTGAATGGATCAATTCGATGACTAAGAAAATTTTAATACGTTCAAAATTACACATGTAGAGATAATCACTAGTCGTGATCAATCACAATTTCTCTCATGCTATGAATTATATTGCGAACATTTAGTAAATGAGTATAAGACAATCAAACATATAATATGCACTCAAATAGTGAATCTATATTTAGTAAAAATCATAAGGCGATTGCCTTAGGACATCACTCAAAATCTAATAGCTTGGCAAAGGAAAATACTGGGGGAGTGAACCCTAGGTGGTGAGATTCTAAGGAGTAGGCCTTAGGTGGTAAAGTCTTGTATGCAGTCCAAGCATTAAAGCGTAGTAGGTCGGGTAGACTTATACGAGTGTGGCTTGATCCTAAGGGATTGACCTTTAAGTGGTAGACTTGAAGGAGAGATCTTTAAGTAAAAGATAAGCCTAGTAGGTCAAGTAGACTTACAGGAGTGTGAGTTGATCCTAAGAGATTGACCCTTAGGTGGTAGACTTAGAGGAGGAACCTCCAAGCAAAAGGTTAGCTTAGTAGGTTAGATACACTTACAGATATAGGCTAGGCTACATGTTTGTGTTGTATATGTTATTTTACATGAACTTGGAGCTGGAAACAAAATGGAGAACAGACAAACACAAATGGGTAAATCAGATTTGACTCGAGTCGAACTAGATCCAAATCGATTTAGTAGACCAAACTAGTAGTTCGGTAGACTGACTGGGTTCAATTCTAAATTGTTGAGTTGTCAGAAATGTTGATATATAAGATGATGTGGAAAAAGATTAGGTTCAACTTTATGATTTGGATGAGGATAAGGATAAGTCAGATGATGTAGATAAAGATAAGGCTTTATCTAGATATAGTTTCATCTAGATAAGAGTTGATCTAGATAAAAATCTGAACCAACTCTATAAAAGAGATAAAAACTCTACGTTCATGAATATCAATTCTCTACTCTACGGTCTTTGACTCTTATGAACATATAGATAAGGCTTGATCCAGACATAGAAGTGATGGTCCTGGTGAGACCGATAAGAGGTGGATGAATTACCCTAAAAATAAATTGCACCATTCTCGATCTTTGGACTTTAGTTAACAGACACTTGTAAATTAAGATAAAACAAATGTATAAAAAGAAATACGAAAGTACCAATTTACTTGGTTTACAACTGGGGAGGTTGATAATCCAAGGCAGAACTAAGCACTAACAAGAATCTCCTTCTTCGATAAGGTTGGAGGAGGAGAAGTCTCATACAACATTTTACAACTTAGAAAATAGCAAAACAGACTTGAAAATTGAATACAAGTATTATGTTTGAGCTAGAGGACATTCCCTCTTTTTATAGGGCTAAGAACACTTTTTACCATTGGCTGATATGGCACTGGGGCGCCTCTATTGAGATTAAGGCACCTCTAGCTCAGCAAAACTTATCCTATTAGAGATGATTTGTCCAACGGCTCTGGACGCATGGAGGTGCCTCCATTCTATCTAAGGTTCCTCTTGTGAGTAGTTGTTTCTATGGCTGAGTTTTGCGTGGAGCCGCCTCCATTCCATCTGAGGCACCTCCTTGCATTTGCAATTGAGGTGCCTCTAGTCTGTTGAGGCACCTCTGTACCTTTTTACGGCAAAAGCAATCTGAACAACCCGAGGTGCCTCCATTCCTCTAAGGTTCCTCAGGTCTTGAAGGCAGATCTCTTCATTCCAAGGTCAACCTTCGAGTTTACCTTTTTTGGACTTTTGCTCCTATCGGTGATGCTTCCATCGTCTGGAGTTCAGTGATAAGGTCAAAATTGAGCGTCACGAGTATACTTATCAAATTAACAATGTAATTCCAATAAACTCCTTAACTATACAATGATGTTGTAATAAAGAGTTCAAGGTCAAATCTCTTGAAGAACTAGCAATCGGATGTTTGTCTTAGACTTAGAACTATTTTTGGGGTTTTATCATTAAAATAGGGGTTGTTTGGTTTTAATTCTAAATCTAACAAATAAAAAGAAAAGTAAGTAGGAAACTACTCTAATACTGGAATGAAATCTAACTATGTGCCAACAATTAATCCATAATGCAGTGTCACTCTACGCTATGGGTTTCACCATCAACACAATTAAACTAAGGTATGAAATAGCAAGACACAATTGAAATCTTATCTAAAGCATTGAATAAGCTAAGGAAAGAAAGAGCAAGACATATAAGAAATCTAATTATAAAATTAAATTCAACCAACTTCAAACAAAATTTGTTCTAAGCTACAAAAAAAGTAAATATAAAAAAATCAATCCAAACTCACAATCAAACTACACAAACGTCACACTCTTACCGTCACACAAGAGGCCGAAGATGAAACCACCTAACTCCAATCGTCGGAAAAGAAGAACAATAACTTATGAACTCTGGAATCAATCTAAAGCTTGCAATCTTCACCATAGAGACCTCTCCAATGATGAATGCGAGAATCAAATCAAAACTAAAACACTCGATTGGACTGGAATCTAACAATCCAAACTTCTGCTCCAAAAGGGGATCTGATGATGGGTGAAAAGTCATCAGAATGAACTCAGTAACACTGGAGGAACACCTCCAATGTTCGCTAATGAGAAGAGGAACCACTGGATTAGAGGAAGTCCTCAAATAGTGGCGAAACAGAAATCTTGGATAGCAGCACACTTGACTTTGAAACCTCCCTCCGGCGAGCTTCCAGCTGATTAGGAAATGGTCCAGTAGCTGTCTTGAAACTCCCTCACAAATATTGTCGCTTGAGAAGATGATTGGACATAGAATCAGGGGCTACAGATGAAGAAATCATGACTGAACATTAACCCAAGCCACTGTTCATCCGTAAAAAATTTGTATTTTATAACTAGATTTGAACCGGATTTGAAATCTGGTTTGGCACTGGTTCAATGGAGATTTTAGGGTTTTGTTGAGAAGGATTTGACTTAGGTTAAGCTTGAGAGATAAACTCCTTATAATGGGTTGAATAGATTTGGTTGAGCTTCTTCGTCAAATTGGTTAAACCAAACTTGTTTGTGCCTTGGTCATGTACCAATTTGGATCCACTTAAATGTCCTACAAGACCAAACACAAATCATGATAAATAATATCATGAATTAAGAGAATAAATATAATTTATCTCAAAACAATTATCAATTTGTAAACAATCTATTTTGTGTCAATTTACAAATGTAATTATCTCAAAATCATCCAATATCAAGCAAAAGGATGTGTCAAATAAATGAGTTATCAAATCCCCACACTTATTCTTGCATGTAAACAAGAATAAAGAAACAAAACTAAAAATGGTATCCCCTAACAATTCTCAATCATGTTTAGAAGTTACCTAGGATTATTACGTTTCAACAATTCAAGCATTTATGGTTTCAATTCTTACATTGGTTAACAACTTAATGATTTCAATCCATCATGAATAAACTGAGGATGATATCAATAAACTAATCCTCACTAGGAAATTTTTGGTGGTTCTTAATCCTAATCTCAAATGTAAGCAATAGTAGAGATCACTCAAGCTACTCATGTTTCATGCACTACCATATGCTTGCTTATCTTCTACTCTCCACCACCAACCAAATCATTAGAATATATAATTATGAAGGATTATCGTGATAACAAAGAAAGTATGAATCAAATCAAATGAGAGTTTCTGTGTAAGAAAAGAAATAAGGGCAGCTCGGTGAACGAAGCTCCCGCCATGCGGGGTCCCGGGGAAGGATCCATTGTACGCAGCCTTACCCTTCTTTTTGCAAGAGGTTGTTTCCAGGATTCGAACTCATGACCTTTTGGTCACATGGCAACAACTTTACCATTGCGCCAAGGCTCCCCTTCTATGTAAGAAAAGAAATGAGAAAGATAAAATTCAAAGTTGTAGTAGAAGACATGGACACACAAGAATGCTCTATAGATGAATTCCAGCCATGCTTCCCTCTTTTATTCTTCGAACTTACTTCCCAATACACAAAATATTACAGATTTCTATTCTGAATTCTAGAATTACTGAGAAAATTTACAGGAATTAGATTTTGCATTTTTCTTTTCAAAATTTAGCAACTATTACAGAATTTACATGAAAGTTATTCCAATTAGCAACCAATCTCCAAATCTTCAACTTCTATTGCCCAAATCATCCTATCATTTCTTCCCATATCAGTTTGCCAACCAAAAATTCTAGAATTGAAGCTGATTCTACATTATGGTTTCCTCAGATTACTGTTCAGAATTTTGAATTGGAAGGCGTTTTGGTTTGAATCATGAAGAGTTGGACCTAGGTGAGGGTTTCATTTAGCACTCAATTGAATGGCGCTTCACTCACTTCATTTCTAATTACAATCACTCTAAAAGTTGGCATAGCTTCTGCACAGTGACTCTAAACCAACATCTTCATTTCTAAAATCTAGGACTCAAGGTCTATTGCATGAAAAATTTTCCAAAGAAGAGAGCATTGATCAGCAAAGACTTAGGTAGGAGCAATTTTAGATTTGAATCTCTGATTTCAGAATTCATATTTAGAACTTCAAGAGTGCTATTTAGATAAAGAAATCACCAAACAATCCAGCAGCTAATTAAGTCTCTTACATTTCTTAAACAACTCTGATTTCTAGAAATTAGTTTTGAAGTTAATGAAAATCTGAGAGTTGCATCATATTGCATCAGTAAGAAACCAAAACTAGGTCTATTTAAAACCAACAGCAGCCTTGATCACAAAATTCAGCAACAATCAGCAAGTTCCAACCCTTCAAGATGCTAAATTCATGTAATTATAGTTATTTTTTTCCTTTGCAAATGATTGTTCTCTGCACTTGTTTGCTTTTATTGTCTTATTATGCAATCAATCAATGAATCAACTTGGACCATACCTCCCCCACACTTAAAACTTTAGTCGTCTTGAGCAATGAAACTCAACAAGATCACTCCAGGTTGATACAATAGTTCCAAATCTACAGATTCTTGTACTTTTAAAAATTTTCTTCACTTAATGACAATGAGATTGTCATATTTAAAACACCAACACTCTTTTGAATCCTTCACATTTGCAAATCAAATCTTAGAAGTTAGGTCCAAGAAAGTTGGCACACACTTGACACATCACTTTGATCTGGACTAACAAAACCTAAAATTGATGGCTGAACTGGATCTCTAGGCACATCTGATGGAGTTCGAACTAATTCCCAGTAATAGTTTCTAAAATTCTATTTCTCATTTGCATTTAGTACTCCTATTATGGTTAGATGGGAGTTGACTTCGTTTGGTGATTTAAACCATCAGATTAAATTCCAAACAGATTTAAACCTAACTGTTCTTAGCTTTCATCTCATCACTACTTTTAGTATCAATTGGTTGTCATTATCATCATTTTTTTCCATTTAAAAGTTTATAACACCATCTGGAATGCTTCTTAAATTTTAATGGAAATCACCAATTGAATTTCCAATCCTAATCCTTGATCAAATCACAGCAACTACACTCAGTTCATCACAGTCTCCCTTTTCAGCATTCTGCAATTGCCAACTATTCACATTCTGTTTTAGTTTCAGAATTTAATGACTTGGCATTTCTTTCCAAAATTTTTAGAATCAAGCCTTTATATGCTCCTTCATTTACTTTGATGGAATTTATGAAAATAAAGATCAAGGATTCTATCTCATATTTGAAACTCACAGAAGCTGGAATTTTAAATTTCAGAACATCAAATCAAATTCTAAAATCTGATCTTATTGATTTTTAATCAAGCTTTAACATTTAATTTATGTAAGACATCTCATTTAACACTTAACAATAACAGCTTGAATTCAATTGGTTCATCTCAGAAAGATCAATATAATAGTTTGGCACAAAATCAGAACAGTGAGCAGTTTCCATCTTCTGTCAGCTTTGACTTTGCTTTTCTATTTTGTACAGATTTCAACTAATGTAAAATACTGACAAAAGGGCAGATAATAATAAGGGGAATTTTTCAAAATTTTTAAAAAATTTTCTGAAATTTTTCGGAGCTCGTATGGGCAAGTTTACGAGGATAAAAATGGGGCCGAGAAAAGCCTATTTAGGCTACCCCATTTAAGCGAGGAAAAGTTATTTTTATTTTCCTTTTTATTCTCTTTTTCTTTTATTCTTATTACTTTTCTCCGCCAACCCGTGCCAAGTCGTTCCCCGCACCTTCTCCCCCTCGCGGTCGTTCTTCCCTAACCGCAAGCAGGCGATTTCCTTCTCCCTCGCATACAAAACCGTGGCCATGGGAAGTCACCCCTTTTCTCACCAATTCTGCCCCAGGTGCTGGTGCCAAGACCCCCTTCTCTTCCTCCTCGCCGATCGCCAGCCACTCCTCACCGTGCCCTAGTCTTCTCTTTTTGTGCCGCCACAAAAGCCGGCGCCGCACGGAGCAGCGCCGCTCCTCCCTGTGCCCTAGTTCACCACCGCCGCACCACCCTCTTTGTCGCCTCTCGACCCGATCAGTGCCGTTTCTGCCGTGCCCCAGCCTTCCCTCCAGCCGACCGTCACAGAGTTTTGGAGGGATTGGGAGGGGATCATCGGCCAACCACTAGGTGGTCGGAGGATCTGGTCATGAAGAGCAGTCCGCTGACCCTAGATTGAGGTAAGGCATGCCACTTATCCGATTAGAGAAGACCTAATTTTTATTCTTTATATTAAATTGTTGAGATTTAAGGCTTGGTCAGCCGTTACAGCTCCGGTCAGCTTTGTGCATGGGCGATCCACAGCTCTAGGCATAAACTTCCAGCAACGAACACACTCTGTGACTGTGGATCAAGAAACGACCATGAGGTGAATTGAGGTAAGGTGTAGAGGAAGTCATTTCTTTTGTTATAGCGTACACATAATTGGAGCTAGGAAAGGATAAGAAATGAACAGTATAGAAATTTATTTAAGCCTAAGTTGTTATGAGTAAATGGAATTAGGTTTATGTTATCTGTTAATTAGGGTTTGCCCTATTTTTAGTGTTAGAGATTTTTATTTAGCTATTTCATTGGATATTAGCTAAATAAAAAAGTATATATTGGTGATACAGGACTTTGATGCGAGACGAGTATCTCGACGTCGAATTTGGATCAGTTTGGACTTTTCGATTAGAGGCGTGTACTTTGACTTTATGTCATTTGATATGCATAGTAGTGTTTTTAACAAATAGCAATAATTATGTTTCTTATCTGCTTCGGTTGGTCACTACCTGATCTGTTACATGCTTGTTTGTTTATTTGCTATGCACTTTATGTTAGTACCTATCTGATTATACATGCTTATAGGGGTAGTGACACAACCATCTTTTTATTTTGTTCAGGACCTAGGTTTTTGATTCCTTACCTAACTTGTGTACCTTAGATCTTCGAATATGAATTATTGATACTAGGGTACACATTTTATATATATATGGATTGGTTCAGGATATTGCCATGCTTAGTGTCATGCACCATTCTCATGATTGCATGTTGTGCGATAGTCTGCTCCATTATTGTTGAGCACATCGCCAGTTTCATCTCTGTCAGTGCTCCGCTAGTCCGCTCATGGGTAGCGTGACGCAGCGTGGTAGCACGTCAGATTTGCTCGGTGGTGCTCCGCTGGGACGCTCATGGGTAGTGGACTGCAGCGTGGTAGCACGCTGAGATCCCTCCCCGTCATCGTGCACCGGGAGTTGAGAGCATTGCGCTCCCCCACTTATAATTTGGGGTAGGAGGATAGGTGTACTCCGACAGCATCCCGTCCAGTCGGTCACTCATCAGGAGTAGTGACGGCAGAGTGCACGGTTGTCACAGCCCTACCCACTCGGTCTCACCATCGTGTGTGAGATGGCTAACTAGCGTCAGGGGTGACCAGGACCAGCATTGGCATCATACGCATTGATGCATATATATTGCTTGTGTTTGTTACATTTATTTGCTGCATTTGGATGGATGCATATGTTTGACATGCATACAGGATTTTGATATCTCTCGGTCTGACGACCTTGTTATACTTATTCCCAGGTCCTGGTTAGTATAGTTTTCTCCTGTTTGATTCAGTTGCATTTATCCTTCTTGTATCAGGAGACTGTACGCATGATTAGTGCTAGTTGTTATTTTTTTTATTATGCATATCAGTTGTTACCCGCTGAGTGTTGGACTCACACCCTCCTCCGTTGCTATTTTCAGGTTGATGCTGTCCAGAGAGTTCCAGTCGCTAGTCCCCTGCAGACCACGAGGACGTTTGTTGGTCTTTTGGTTTTTCTCCTTTATTAGACTTGTGCTGTTTTGATACATCTTGACTTGTATCAGTTTACTATATGGATATTGTCGATGACTTTCATTCGTATTTGTTTTACTGCATGCCTGCCTAAACGGCAAAAGAGGTGAGTGGATTTATTCTGTCAGATTTGTGCTTTATGGGTGTAGTGGAGTAGGAAATATGTTTTGAACTTTATGGGTGTAGTTGAGTAGGGTTATTTTTGAGTCTTCTTATCATTGCTTTAGTTGTTCACTATTAAACTGCGTGGATGCTTGGATGTGTGTTATGTTTTATTATTATAATTATTCCGACCGTGTTGGTCGATGTATATGTGGCCCTGGAGGCAGTGTATAGAAGTTTCAGATTGTTAGTCGTACAGGGAAGATGTTGCCGAAATTTCTTCAGACAGGGACTCCCCCGGGGCGTGACAATTTATTTGGTATCAGAGACAGGTTGGTGATACTTATTTGATTTTCATGTTACGGATTTTTGAAATTTAGCTGATACCAATTTATTTGTATCAGAGTGGGTTATGATACCTGCTTATGGTCTTCTAGATTTTTGGAGTTAGCCCGAGTTTACTAGTAAACTTGGGTAATTATTTCGGAATAGCACGGATTTCCATTATGTTATGTTTCGGACTTTCATTTCGAATTTATATGGATTTTTGGCGATTTTTTCGTTCGGAATTTTGAGGTAAAATGGGGACTGGACAACGACGGAACATCTCCAGACGGCAAATAGGTAAACGGGTAATTATATAATTTTTTATACTTGTAGTAATATCTGTGATATAACTTAACAGATAGGAGCAGATCTACTCACGCAGCTGCGTCGAGACGTGGTGCTGGACGGCCATATACGAGGACCTTGGGATCTCTGGACTTGCCAAAGATGTCTACTGGTGTTGAGCCTGTCAGTCAGGGACAGACTCAGGATACTGCGGGCGCATCGGGCTCTCTGACCCCGATGACTTTTTTTTAAAGGTGCCTACCTCGGCTGCACCCGTGGTACCCGCCTCTACCGGATCTACGGTACCGTGGTACCCGCCTCTACCGGATCTACGGTACCGCCACCAGCGTACCCAGCGCCACCGCCACCTGGACCTACCATGTACTCGGCACCAACGACACCCGCACCACCGATAAATTTACTCTTGTTAGATCGGTCAATAGAAGACTGATTTACACTTGTCGACTTGGGTTGTCGTAGATCGATTTACCTTAGTTTCTTGTGGAGGATTAATATATGTTTGTTAGATTTAGATAGTCGATGACCGATTCATTTTTGGGTTGGTCCGATCAGCAGAGGATCGACTTACTCTAATTATAGAGATGCTGATCTTTGGGGTTATTCGTGCTTAGTTAGATATTTTGAGCACATGTGAGTACAAGGCTTATACCGACGTGGAAAGGACTAGAATAACCGTATAGCATTGTCGGCTCGACTAGTTTTAGAGGATCGATGTATCATATTCCATGAAGACTTTGACCATGGACTGTATGTACCGGGTTGGATAACTTAGAAGGTAGCATAAGGAATGTCAGGTTAATTGGGTTAAATATGCTGATTATGTATATCTATGTGGTGTGTACATATGATTATTATGTGTTATAGGAGTTCTATGATAGATGGTCTAATTGCATGTAGTGGGTGTATCCTTGTCCAATTATGATTATTGTGGGTGTCTAGTAGATTATACCCTAGTGGTTAGGCATACGTGTCTGATTGGTTTATTGGAGGTATTTTGTCGATTTAATCTATGTTGTGGAATGTGCACATGTGTTAGAGTGTTTATTTGGAGGTATCTTATCGATTTAATTTGAGTTGTGATATGTGTAGATGTGTTCGATGTAATATTCGAGGTATCTTGTTGATTATATTAGTTCTGTGTGTACACTCGTGTCTATTATGATTTGTTGGAAGTATTATGTTGATTATTCTCTTGGCATAGGTGTATATATATGTTAGGTGAATGTTGTTTGAGGTGTATTGTCGATTATACCTACGTTGATATATGCACACAGGTTCGGAATGTATTTTTGGAGAATGTATTTTTGGAGGTATCATGTTAATTTATATCTGTGTTATGAGTATGTTTGGTGTGTACTAATTGGAGGATTATGTCGATCATACCTATGTTGTGTGTGCACATGTGCCAGGTGTATTATGGGTAGCATTATGATGATTCTACCTATGTTGAGTGTTTACAATATGTCATTTGTAGTATTGCTCTGTCAACTAATTCTACTGTTAGTGGGTGACCCACTACGATGTTGATAGAGTTGATGATGGATTTGATATGCTTACTGGATTGTGATACCCTTGGATGTCACGGTGATATGTGGTAGAGTGATCTCGTGCAGTCTCTAGTTGGATAGTTAGATGTCTTGGTCACTTATGGGATGTTTGTGGTGGAGCGTTGCTCCCACATATTTTAGATTGTTTGTGGTGGAGCGTTGCTCCCACCTATTGTGGATTGCTTGTAGCGGAGTATTGCCCCCATATATATATATTGTAGATGCATATTATGGATTTGGTTGTGGTAGAGCGTTGCTCCCAGAAATGTGGTATTTCCTGTGATGGAGCATTGCTCTCACACTGGAGGATCTATTCTTTAGTGATTTATATTGTTGGTAATTAGATTTCAGAGTTATTGTCAGAGATCTTATGGTTAGGAATGTCTTTAGTACGGACATTGTGAGTTCTTGATTTTACCATTAGAGCTTGCAGAGCTGTAGATGTTTTCAGGGACTCGATGATTTCTGGTATTTTTAGGATGTTTGGATCGGTTTCCATTGTCTTTGTTGACGATGTTGTGGTCTATTTCGGATCTGGTCTATTTCAAATCTGGGGTGAGTCACGTACACCATCTTTGCATAGTTCTAGAAATGTTTCGACGAGAATATCTATATGTGAAGATCAGTAGTGCGTATTTGGATTGTCTTATGTGAGATGTTTGGGGCACACGGTCACCAGTAGGAGTATACCGTGGTTCCACAGGAGATAGAGGTTGTTACCGTTGGGAGCAGCTGAAATCAGTGTAGGAGATCCACAATCCTTGGGACTGGCAGGATATTATAGACCTTTCGTCGAGGGTTTCTCTCGCATAGCTATGTCACTGACACGCCTGACCAGGAAAGGCGTGAAGTTCACGTGGTCCGAGGATTGCGAGACCAGCTTTTAGGAGCTGAAGCGGAGATTGGTGTCGATTCCAGTTTTGGTTTTACCTTCTAGAGAGGACGGATTCATGCTCTATACCGACGCGTCTCTTCAGGGTTTGGGCGCTGTTCTGATGCAGCACGGCAGGGTAGTCTCCTATGCTTCTCGACAATTGAAGGAGCATGAGAAGAACTACCCAATTCATGATCTGGAGTTAGCTGCCATCATCTTTGCTTTGAAGATTTAATGACAGTATTTATACAGCATTACATTTGAGATTCTCACTGATCATAAGAGTCACAAATATATTTTCACCCAGAAGGAACTTAATCTCTGACAGAGGAGATGGATGGAGTTCCTGAAGGATTATGACTGTACCATTAGCTACCACTCGGGGAAAGCTAATGTGGTTGTCGATGCACTCAGCCAGAAGTCCAGAGGGACTTTAGCTTGCCACCGAGTTTTGGTCACGGACTTGATTCAAGGTTTCTCCGAGTTGGGCCTTCAGGAGCAGGGACAAACAGAGCAGGGTATTCTGGTTACCATGATTGCTCAGTCGTCGATCAGGACGAGGATCCGAGAGGCCCAGGCCGGTGATCAGCGTTTACAGTCCATTAGCATCCCGCTAACTTCCGAGCAACAGACTGAGTTTACCCGAGATGAACGGGTATTATATATTTTCGAGGCCGCTTATGTGTACCTCTATCTCACCCGGTTAGGGAGGAGCTACTTCAATAGGCTCATCACTCCAGATTTGCTATCCACCCAAGCGGTACCCGTATGTACCGAGATTTGAGGCGTTCCTACTGGTGGAACGGTATGAAAAAAGACATCACGAAATTTGTAACTAGATGTCTTGTCTGTCAGCAGGTGAAGGCTAAACATCAGAGACCTGCCGATTTATTTCAGCGGATTCCTATTCCTGAGTGGAAATGGGAACACATTACTATGGACTTTGTGGTGGGATTGCCGAGGTCACGACGAGGCCATGCCGCGATTTAGGTAATTGTTGATCGATTAACCAAATCCGCGCACTTCTTACCGATCCGGAGGAAAGATTCCCTGGATTGAGTGGCAGATCTGTATTGCCGGGAGATCATCAAATTATATGGTGTCCCTTTGACTATTATTTCGGACAGAGACCCCCGGTTCACATCTCGTTTCTGGCAGAGTCTGCAGCAGGCCTTGGGCACACAGCTCCGTGTCAGTACAGCTTTCCATCCGCAGACAGATGGACAGTCAGAGCGGACCATTCAGACTCTAGAGGACTTGCTCAGATCGTGTGTATTGGATTTCAGAGGCAGTTGGGAGGACCATTTGCCATTGGTAGAGTTCGCCTACAACAATAGCTTTCATTCGAGTATCCAGATGGCACCGTTTGAAGCATTGTATGGTAGACCTTGTCGGACACCCACCCTCTGGAATGAGGTTGGGGAGACCCAACAGTTGGGACCTCATAGAGCTCAGCAGGAGGCAGAGTTGGTCCGTATTATCAAACGGAGGATGTCAGAGGCACAGGACCGCCAGAAGAGTTTTGCTGATCGGAGACGCAGACCCCTGGAGTTCTCTATTAGTGACCATGTATTTCTACGAGTTTCACCCACGAAAGGGGTGAAGAGATTTGGCCTCAGAGGTAAGCTAGCTCCGCGATACATTGGCCCTTTCCAGATCCTGGAGAGGATTGGAGCAGTAGCTTACCGGTTGGCACTACCACCGTCCCTGGCAGGTGTGCACGATGTATTCCACGTATCAATGCTGAGGAGATACATACTTGACCCGACACATGTGCTGACAGATATCTCAGTTCCCGTTCAGCCTGACATCACTTATGAGGAAGTTCCGGTACGGATTCTGGACCGGAAAGAGCGTCAACTGCGAAACAAGACTATCCGACTGGTTAAAGTTTGATGGCAGCATCATTCGGACGAGGAGGCTACCTGGGAGCTAAAGGATACAATCCGAACTCGATATCCCCATCTTTTCACTTGAAGTATGTGAGTTAATTATCGTTCAGCATTTATACTTTCTATCTGTTGTTAGTACTTGCTGATAATAGATAACGAAATTTGGGGACCAAATTTTTATTAGTGGGGGAGAATGTAAAATACCAAAAAAAAGGGCAGATAATAATAAGGGGAATTTTATGGAATTTTTAGAAATTTTTCTGGAATTTTTCGGAGCTCGTATGGACGAGTTTACGGGGATAAAAATGGGGTCGGGAAAAGCCTGTTTAGGCCACCCTATTTAAGCGAGTAAAAGTTATTTTTCTTTTCCTTTTTATTCTCTTTTTCTTTTATTCTTATTCCTTTTCTCTGCCGAGCCGTTTCCCGCGCCTTCTCCCCCTCGCGGTCGTTCTTCCCTAACCGCAAGCGGGCGGTTTCCTTCTCCCTCGCATACAAAACCGTGGCCAAGGGAAGTCGCCCCTTTTCTCACCTATTATGCCCTAGGTGCCGGCGTCGAGACCCCCTTCTCTTCCTCCTCGCCGATCGCCAGCCACTCCTCACCGTGCCCTAGTCTTCTCTTTTCGTGCCGCCACCAAAGCCGGCGCCGCACGCAGCAGCGCCGCTCCTCCCTGTGCCCATGTTCACCACCGCCGCACCACCCTCTTTGTCACCTCTCGACCCGATCAACGCCGTTTCTGCCGTGCCCCAGCCTTCCCTCCAGCCGACCGTCACAGAGTTTTGGAGGGATTGGGAGGGGATCATCGGCCAACCACTAGGTGGTCGGAGGATCTGGTCATGAAGAGTAGTCCGCTGACCCTAGATTGAGGTAAGGCATGCCACTTATCCGATTAGAGAAGACCTAATTTTTATTCTTTATATTAAATTGTTGAGATTTAAGGCTTGGTCAGCCATTACAGCTCCGGTCATCTTTGTGCATGGGCGATCCATAGCTCTGGGCATAAACTTCCAGCAACGAACACACTCTGTGACTATGGATCAAGAAACGACAGTGAGGTGAATTGAGGTAAGGTGTAGAGGAAGTCATTTCTTTTTGTAACGCCCGCCCTTCCAGGTAACACTAAGGCCACCCTAGAGGGACGGACGTCACTAAAACATAGACATCAATTATATTAATGCATATGGATTCATGGCAGCGGAAGACATATATAATTAATTGTTTTTTTTTCTTTCTTCATATCATAACATATACCATATGCATCTAGTTCTCTTAACATGGCATGTGAAGTCAAACGTACCAACATAACATGAGTAGGATATCATACTAGCTGAACATTATCATAAGCATAGGTCCAACATTGTTCACATGCATAACTTAGATAATTCAAAAACTTAAATAGATCTATCCACCAGCACTTCCACACACATCCTCATTGCCTTTCCTGCTCTGCTCCCCTTAAACAATCCATTCCTTGCCTTTATCTGCAGTACAAGGAAAACGTGTAGCTATAAGCCAAAGGCTTAGTGAGATCCTTGCCTACCCATAAATCCGAAAAAACACATAACATAACATAACATGTAGAAACCATAGCATAGCATAACATAGCATGGAGAATCATAACATAGAACATATCTTATCATGTAAAAACCATAACATCTCATAACATAACATGAGGGAAAACAGAACATAATATATCATATCACATAAGGAGCATAACATATCAGAGTATAGCATGTGAGTGTATATCATGATTCATATCACATTCTGTAAGCACATATCATGAAGCCTATGATATCATGTAAATATGTATCATAACTCATACCTGTTCATAAGGGTGCATAAACATAATTTCATACATATGTGCATGTAGATGCAATATGTATATTTTTAAAACATGTATCATGGAATGCACATATGCATCATGCTTCTTTCAAAACATATAGTATACATACTTGAATATCATATCATCATCATGAGAAGGGCCCCGGCTTGTACCACATGTAAACATAAATGTGCGCAATCCCTAGGACAGGGTAGCTAGCCCCGAACCTACTAGGGATCTAGGTCCGTTCATAGTCCGTCGACCTAGGGGCGTACTGAGGTGCCCATCCCTTAACTAGGTCCGTTCATAGTCCGTCGACCCCGGGGCGCTTATGGAGCCCACCCTTGGTACAAGCCATACAAAGTAAAATATCATGCATATCATATCTCATCATATCATACATGTCATAATTCTTGTCATATCATGAAGAGAGCTCTTGATCCCCAACTTAAGGGAAGCATCTCTTTACCATAGCATTGATCCCAACTTAAGGGAAGCAACTTCTTTTTCATAACATGAAGAATGCTCTTGGTCCCAACTTAAGGAAAGCAACTCTTTAGGCTTTTCTTCTTACATAAGCCATTCACACATGCATTATATAACATGTTCTTATCATAACATAAAGTATAACATGTTATTTTCTTATCATCAAACTTGGCATATCATCTCATGAACTTAGCACAACATATCATGAACATGGCATATCATATCATGAGTCTAGCATATCATATTATGACCATAGCCTATCATGTCATAAGTCTATCATATCATATCATAAACATGGCACATCTTATCATAAGACATAGAAATGCAACATATCGTAAAGCATATTTTCATCACGTCATAAAGCATGAAAGCTTAATCTACTTATATATCAAAGGCTACATATCATGAAAATGCATAAGCATGTTTGGTTAGGTTTAAACTCTTTCCTAACCCAATTAATCCATCTTGGCTGAACCATATCAGTAGGTTTCAACCTCATTTCATTCCATATGAAGCATAGAACTTATCCACATAACATGTAAACTTGATCTAAGCACATACAAGGCATTATACTTCATGAATAAGCATGTTTGAGTTCAAAACTCTAACCTTAACCCATTTATCTCAATTTGGACGAAACATATCAGTAGGGTTCTTATATCATTTGGTTCCATATGAAGCATAGAACTTATCCACATAACATGTAAACTTGATCTAAGCACATACAAGGCATTATACTTCATGAATAAGCATGTTTGAGTTCAAAACTCTAACCCTAAACCATTTATTTCAATTTGGCCGAAACATATCAGTAGGGTTCTTATATCATTTGGTTCCATATGAAGCATAGAACTTATCCACATAACATGTAAACTTGATCTAAGCACATACAAGGCATTATACTTCATGAATAAGCATGTTTGAGTTCAAAACTCTAACCCTAACCCATTTATTTCAATTTGGCCGAAACATATCAGTAGGGTTTCATATCATTTTATTCCATAAGAAGCATAAGACTTAAACATGTAACATGCACATTTAGTCTAAGTACCTATAGAGCATTGTACAAGTACCTACAAGGCACTATACTTCATGAATAAGCCTATTTGAGTTCAAAACTCTAACCCTAACCCATTTATTTTCATTTGGCCGAAACATATCAGTAGGGTTTCATGTCTTTTTATTCCATAAGAAGCATAAGACTTAAACATGTAACATGCACATTTAATCTAAGTACCTATAGAGCATTGTACAAGTACCTACAAGGCACTATACTTCATGAATAAGCCTATTTGAGTTAAAAACTCTAACTCTAACCCACTTATTTTCATTTGGCCGAAACATATCAGTAGGGTTTCATTTCTTTTTATTCCATAAGAAGCATAAGACTTAAACATGTAACATGCACATTTAATCTAAGTATCTATAGAGCATTGTACAAGTACCTACAAGGCACTATACTTCATGAATAAGCCTATTTGAGTTCAAAACTCTAACCCTAACCCATTTATTTTCATTTGGCCGAAACATATCAGTAGGGTTTCATGTCTTTTTATTCCATAAGGAGCATAAAACTTAAACATATAACAAGCCCATTTAATCTAAGTGCATACAAGGTATTGTACTTCATGATCTAAGCATATTTGAGTTCAAAACTTTAACCCTAACCCATTTATTTCAATTTGGCCAAACATATCAGTAGGGTTTCATACCATTTTATTCCATAAGAAGCATAAAAACCTTGGTTATAAACATGTAAAAATTCATACATCACAAAGAGGTACAACTAGTATGGTTTCTATCTAAAATTCTTGACCTAAGGCCTTATAATCAATTTTGGCCGAACCATATAGATAGGTATCTCTTTCTTTTTTTTATTCACAACATGAAGAATGAAGACTTAACTAACAACATGTGAAATTCATATATCATAGAGTAGAAAAATTAAGCATGTGATCAAAGAAAACTTGTTCTAGGTCCTCTCTTCCATCCTTGGCCGAAACATGCAATAAGGCTCTAAATTTCTCTTTTTCTTTTTCTATAACATGAAGCATCTCTTATCACTTGTTAACCCTAAGTGACTACCTATTCTTTATCTTGACCACATTCTTGCAAGAAAATTTTTAGAGTTTCGAAAAACATTTTAAACCGAAGCTACTTGTACTACAGTGAGGGGATACTCACATCCTTGCGCTTGTTTTCCTTAGAGATTTAACCTTTGTTGTGGATCCTTCCTAGAGAGGGGAAGCTTCCTTGCTCCTTGGTCTCGGCAAGAAAAGGAAATGGTGAAGAAGAGGTCACGGTGGAGGAGGAGGGAGTAGGAAGGTGAATGAGGAAAAATACCAACTCAATTTAATTTCCTCCTTTTATTCATCATGAGAGGAGGAAGGAAAAATATATTTTTCTTCCTCCTTTCTTTTACTCTCTTCATAATTAAGAGAAAAATCTAGATACATCCCTTCTTGGCGAGTAAGAAAAGAATATTCTAGAGCATCTCTTCATTAGAGAGGAAGAAGACAACTCTCACTTCTCCTTCTAAGAGAAGAGCCTTTTCTTCTTACATTTAATTATGGTTTCCCTCTCTTTTCTAACAATAATTTCTCTTGGTCTAGTGGTTATCTTATTCAGGCATCTAATGAGAGATCTAGAGTTCAAGTCCTAGACCTTATATATTTTTATTTCTATTTTATTTGTTTAAGTGTTCGGCTAGGAGCAAAAATTTAACTAAAACATATATATATTTTTTCTTTATTCACGATAAAATATTCTAGAATTTTGCTAAGGACCCTATGGGTGTTACACTTTTGTTACAGCGTACACATAATTGGAGCTAGGAAAGGATAAGAAATGAACAGTATAGAGATTTATTTAAGTCTAAGTTGTTATGAGTAAATGGAATTAAGTTTATGTTATCTGTTAATTAGGGTTTCCCCTATTTTTAGTGTTAGAGATTTTTATTTAGCTATTTCATTGGATATTAGCTAAATAAAAATATATATATTGGTGATACAGGACTTTGATGCGAGACGAGTATCTCGACGTCGAATTTGGATCAGTTTGGACTTTTCGATTGGAGACGGGTACTTTGACTTTATGTCATTTGATATGTATAGTAGTGTTTTTAACAAATAGCAATAATTATGTTTCTTATCTGCTTTGGTTGGTCACTACCTAATTTGTTACATGCTTGTTTGTTTATTTGCTAAGCACTTCATGTTAGTACCTATCTGATTATACATGCTGATAGGGGTAGTGACACAACAATGTTTTTATTTTGTTCAGGACCTAGGTTTTTGATTCCTTACCTAAATTGTGTACCTTAGATCTTCGGATATGAATTATTGATACTAGGGTACACATTTTATATATATATGGATTGGTTCAGGATATTGTCATGCTTAGTGTCATGCACCATTCGCATGATTGCATGCTGTACGATAGTTTGCTCCATTATTGTTGAGCACATCGCCAGTTTCATCTCTTTCGGTGCTCCGCTAGACCGCTTATGGGTAGCGTGACGCAGCGTGGTAGCACGTCAGATTTGCTCGGTGGTGCTCCGCTGGGACGCTCATGTGTAGTGGACTGCAGCGTGGTAGCACGCCGGGATCCCTCCCTGTCATCGTGCACCGGGAGATGAGAGCATTGTGCTCCCCCACTTATGATTTGGGGTAGGAGGATAGGTGTACTCCGACAACATCCCGTCCAGTCGGTCATTCATCAGGAGCAGTGACGGCAGAGTGCATGGTTGTCATAGCCCTACCCACTCGGTCTCACCATCGTGTGTGAGATGGCTGACTGGCGTCAGGGGTGACCAGTACCAGCATTGGCATCATACGCATTGATGCATATATATTGCTTGTGTTTGTTGCATTTATTTGCTGCATTTGGATGGATGCATATGTTTGACATGCATACAGGATTTTGATACCTCTCGGTCTGACGACCTTGTTATACTTATTCCCAGGTCCTGGTTAGTACAGTTTTCTCCTGTTTGATTCAGTTGCATTTATCCTTCTTGTATCAGGAGACTGTACGCATGATTAGTATTGGTTGTTATTTTTTTTATTATGCATATCAGTTGTTACCCGCTGAGTGTTGGACTCACACCCTCCTCCGTTGCTATTTTCAGGTTGATGCTGTCCCGAAAGTTCCAGTCGCTAGTTCCCTGCATACCACGAGAACGTTTGTTGGTCTTTTGGTTTTTCTCCTTTATTAGACTTGTGCTATTTTGATACATCTGGACTTGTATCAGTTTACTATATGGATATTGTCGATGACTTTCATTCGGATTTATTTTACTGCATGCCTACCTAGACGGCAGAAGAGGTGAGTGGATTTATTCCATCAGATTTGTGTTTTATGGGTGTAGTGGAGTAGGAAATATGTTTTAAGCTTTATAGGTGTAGTTGAGTAGGGTTGTTTTTGAGTCTTCTTATCATTGCTTTAGTTGTTCACTATTAAACTGCGTGGATGTTTGGATGTGTGTTATGTTTTATTATTATTATTGTTCCGGCCGTGTTGGCCGATGTATATGTGGCCCTGGAGGTAATGTAGTGAAGTTTTAGATTGTCAGCCATACAGGGGAGATGCTGCCAAAATTTCTTCAGATAGGGACTCCCCCAGGGTGTGACATTTAACACTTGGACTTCCAATAAATTTTCTTCATTTATATGTTGTCCTTCTAGATTTCAACCTCTATTAGCGGGACATGATCCCATTCTATTTTGATTTGAATCCCAACAACTTTAATCTCTTTACAGAATTTGAACCAAACAGTTTTCAGTTTACCATTATTTCAACTTTGATCTTACTGTATATTGATCAAGCTTTGCTGTTAAATCTCTATAAATCCTCATTCAAAATTAGCTTAAATTTAATTCATTTTATCTCAAAAATTTAGTACCACAGACTTGCACAGGAATAGTTCAATGACCAGAATTCAGCAGCTTCATTTTGGTTTCAGCCACTTGATATTTTCATAATTTCAACCTTCCTTGTCTCTGATTAAGCCTTGATCTTTAATTCCTTTCGATTATCTCCTTTATTATCTAATTAATGCAAGTTTAAATTCCATTGTTGCTTGAGAAGAAAGCTTAAATTGATACAACCCCAACATTTCAGCTACTGCCTTCATCACTGCTTTGACAGATTCCAACTTGAACTCTTGATCTCCCATTCACTTTTCTGCATTTACAATTAATACTTCTTTCTTGATTAGCTGGAAAATGATTCCAGAGGTGATTGAAACCAACAGATTTAATCCAAATAGATTCTATATCAAACTGTTTCCACACTTTCTTTTCTCAATTTCATTATTCACTGCTTGTAGTATCAAGTAATTATAATTTTCTTCATTTCTTCATAACTAATGTCTCAATTTGACTGCTTCATAAGTGGACTGGTGCTCACCACTTGAATCTTGAATTCTGATCCATAGTGATTGATCCAGTTGCCACAGCTCAAACCTCACTGTTTTGACAACCAGCCCTATTGATTTCAATTTCAACAATTTAATACTTCAAGATTCTGTCAACTTAAGTTTGAAATGGCATGGAAGGAAATGAAACACCATTTGTTTCATATAATGCAAGATCCTCACTACTTTTCTTAACTATTTTAAGAGTTGATGATAAAAATTGGTACACCTTCACTCATTCCTTGTGAAACTAGAAGTACATTTCAGTTGTGATTTAGATCCTACAGATTGATTCCAACAGAGTTGAAAACCACACAGTTTCTGGAATTCTGTATTTCTATTTAGTTTCAATTTAGATTGATCTTCCTAGACCCTCAAACCAAGCTTTTTAATTAACACTCAATCAATAATAGCTTGAATTCAATGGTTACAACTCATAAAAATCAATTTGTAGTTTGGCATAACTTTCACTAATGTAGACAGTTTCCATTTCCAGCTTTTGAGTTTCACAATTCTGCTTCACACTGCACTTTACTGCATTCCACGGCATTGGTGATACTTCTTATGCACTCATTTTCATTAAATCCAACTTAATGTCGTTCAACTTAAAGAGAATTTTACAAACTTTTCATTACCGTGGAATTCCTACATTTAATTCTTTCCAGATTTGCAACACACAATTCTGAATTTCTGAAGTTAATGGTTTCAATTTCACTTCTACTGATTTCCTTGGAATTCCTGACCAATCCTTGCAGTTTAAATCTCAATATACTATCTTATTTATCATTCCATCAAATTTATCTTTCCTTCAATTCCTTTCAAATAAGAAGAATCAATAAGAATGTTGATACAATTTCTGCACAGAGAACAATTTCAGCTTCCTTTCATTCTGTTTTGTCACTGTACTCACACTTAAAATTCCATCTTCTTCCCCTCGATTTCACTTGTAGCTATTCCTTTGTTGTATGTGGCATTGTCTCTTTTCAAATGACATCAAATACAAACATTTTCCAATTCCATCAGCTCTCTTTTCCACCAAACACTTTCGGCAACGTGCCAAGTTACTTCTTTTGCCTTCATCACTCTCACTAAAGCTTACAAGACATTTTAACGTACTTCTTGAATAAAATTATACTCACCAAATTAAATTCCTGTCCTCATTTTCCATTGATCTGATTCCAAACAGCTTCACAATTACATTCAACAGTTTTTACATTTTAGCAGGTTCTGAAATAAAAAATCTATACAAATCAATTATGGAAGACCAGGAAAGAAGGGAACACCATTTGTTACTGAAAATCACAGAGTTTCTCTTGAATTCATAAATGATTTAAGGGCTGCCCCCAGATTTAGGTACAGATTTAGGTACAAATTTGATACATCAGTTTCAAATTTTCTTGCCATTGCATTTTCGTTTTCATTCTTTATGCAACTTGAAAACAGGTTTTAAAATTAGTATCAGAGTCCAATTGTTGAAAACAGGTTTTGAAATGTGTACTGCTGAGATCACTTCCAATACAATCTAGATTCATAGTTCTAGTTACTGAAATTTCCATCTTTCTTTAATTCTATTACCAGCTAACAAATACTGAACTCCAATTGCCACTCATCCAGTGAATTTCTGTTCAAAATTAGAATTCAGCTTGACACATATAAGTTTCAGAATTTGACTCACAGAGAGAATTTTTACTGCTTTCCAAACACTATACTTCCCCCACACTTAAAATTTTTTTAGTCTCGGACACTTAAACTCATCAAGAAATCAAAAATTCAGTAACAAAAAACAAACTGCATAATTGGTTTTTTCAGTTTTCAGTTTCCATCTTTGTATTTCTAATTCCTATCCAATTCTCAGTCTAAAAATCTTGTAAACTCTGATGAAGCAAGATCAACATTTAACAATACTAAAACAATAGCAGGATTTCAATTTTTGGGTGAACCGATGTCTCTAAACACCAATCCGCATAGTAAGGTGCAGGTTCTAAATTTTCTGTACAGCTTCCTAACTTTGTGTCAACTAGTCATCCTTGAGCAACCAAAAATTTCAATTCCTTTTCATCTAGCTTCTTAAGATCCTTATCAATTCATCCTCCAAAAATTTCCAGGTTTTAGCAACTCTATCTTGTCATAACTCATTTTCCAAAATTGGCACAGAAATAGCTTGGCAGTGATGCTCCATTAGTAGGAATTTCTGCATTTCTTTCTTTTCTGATCTTCTTTGAATTTTGGGCCAAACATTGAACTTTAACCTCCAAAAGACTATCTTCTTAACATTCAATCACAATTAGCTTTCCCTTCAATTCCTTCCAATCAAAAAGAGTATTACACACTCTAATAACTTCCTGCTCCTAAATCTACAGATTTCTGCATTTCAGCATTTCAGCATTTTGTAAACTGCTTCTCTTTCAGGATTGAATACTCTGCCTTCTCTAATATGATCTCACTTATCACATTTCATTTTCTCAACACTTGATGTCCATTTAAAAAGTAGTACATCATTAGTGCATTGGTCAGCTTTAAGCCTTTTGCAATTCCGGCACATTTCTGCATTTCTGCCTTCACTTCATTTCTGTTCTTGTACAAAATTACTACCCTTGTCTCCATTTTTTTCTTTTCAAATCTTAGATTAAACTCAAAAATACTTCTTAAATAGAGTAATATTTCACCATTTGAGATACCTATCCTTTTTATTTCTTCCCTTCGTTCATTGCCCACAGCCTTCATTTGTTCAATTGCTAACTCATTGATTAAGTTTCAGGATTTGTAGTTTCTGAATTTTCTCTTTTCAGAGTTTGTAGAGGTCATGGGAAGGCAAGAATCCCATTTATTTTTGCACATTACAGAGCTTCACTTAAACTTCTCACTTGTTTAAATGTTGTTCCTGATTTTTGATACAACTTGATACACAATCCTGCATTTATATGTTTCTACACATTACATGTTTCTGCAGATTTCTGCTCCTGAATATGTAGATTTTGTAAGGGATCGGTGGCCAGTTAGAAGGGGGGTTGGATAGATAGGTCACCCTCAATTCCCTTTCTTTTCTACACGGTTAGTTTGCGCAAGAGGAAATACAAAAACTAAACAATGAAAGCAATAAGTAAGAGCACAACATCTAACTATGAAAAGAAAGAGTAAGACATATAAGAAATCTAACTATGAAATTAAATTCAACCAACATCAACGAAATCTGTTCTAAACTACAAAAAATAGTAAATAAAAGAAACCAATCCAAACTCACAACCAAACTACACAAACGTCACACTCTTGTCGTCACACAAGAGGTCGGAGATGAAACCACCCAACTCCAGTCGTCAGAAAAGAAGAACAAGTAACTTATGAACTTTGAATCAATCCAAAGCTTGTAATCTTCACCACAGAGACCTCTCCAATGATGAATGTGAGAATCAAATCAAAACTAAAACACACAACTGGAATCTGCCAATCCAAACTTCTGCTCCAAAAGGGGATCTGATGATGAGTGAAAGTCATCAGAATGAACTTAGTAACACTGGAAGAATGCCTCCAATGTTCCCTGATGAGAAGAGGAACCATCAGATCAGAGGAATGCCTCCAACAGTGCCAAAATAGAAATCTCCGATAGTAGCACACTTGTCGTCGAATCCTCTTTCTGGCGAGCTTCCAGCTAGTCGGGAAATGGTCCAGTAGCTGTCTTGAAACTCCCTCACTGACGTCTTCACTTGAGAAAATGATCGGAAATGGAATTGGGGGCTGCAGATGAAGAAATCATGGATGAACAGTAACCTGAGCCATTGTTCATCCACGAAAAATCTACATTTTATACCTAGATTGGACCCAGATTTAAAATATGGTTTGTCACTGGTTCAATGGAAATTTTAGGGTTTTGTAAGGAGGATTTGACTTAGGTTAAGCTCAAGAGATAAACTCCTTATGATGGGTTGAATAGATTTGGTTGAACTTCTTCATCAAGTTGGTTAAACCAAACTTGTTTGTGCCTTAGTCATATACCAATTTGGATCCACTTAAATGTCCTACAAGATCAAATGCAAATCGTGAGAATAATATCATGAATTAAAAGAAGCTAGATATATAATTTAGCTCAAAATAATTCTCAATTTGTAAACAATCTATTTTTTGTCAATTAACAAATGTAATTAGCTCAAAATCACCCAATATCAAGCAAAAGGATGTGTCAAATAAATGAGTTATCATCAAGCTCACCCGAACCTAACACCGATTTTCTTCTCGAGCAGTCTTCCTTTCTAGATTCTCATCCCTTGGACCATCGCGCGCATCCTTCTCACTCAACCAGTGTACTCTTCCGCAGCTTCTCATCCCTCGGATGCACCAAGCCTATCGACTCATTTCCCGTGCCATCCTTCTCACCCGGTGTATCTTTTGTTTAACTTCTTGTGTTCCTAAGCTTCTGCACATTTAGACACAAGACATCAAAAATAAATAAAACCCAACTTAATTTGGCTAATCATATCGAAATCAACCCAAGGTACTTACTAGAAGCTATTGTGGAAAAAGATCATGCTCAACTTTCTTATTTGGATGAGGATAAGAATAAAGATAAGTCAGATGATATGGATAAAGATAAGGCTTGATCAAGATATAACTTCATTCAAATAAAAGTTGATCTAGATAAAGATCTGATCCAACTCTATTGATCCTGTCTGGAAGCTGAGAAAACGAACCTGCCGGTGTGACGTGTCTGGAAGGTTGACCGCATCCCCATGACCCGGTCGATGATCTGTCCTCTACGTTGACCAAGTCGTCTGAAGTCCTCCTCTGGTCAACTGTACATGTATCCAGCGACCGGGTCGCCCCGGCCTCTGGTACCTCGGTGCTCGAGGCGAATCCCACAGACATATGAGCAATCGAATACTAATGACAAAATAGTTAACTAAATGCAGAAAAGGTACGAGAACGTACCCTGGCCCAGGGGGGCGCCCTCGGATGGATGAGTGAGCTAGTCATGGTGCTGATCAAGTCGTCGCGGCTCTGAATAGTAGATAAATGTCTGCTCGTTGAGTAGCTGGCTCCAGTGGCTCGGAGCCGGACGCGATATGGATCCGTAGGATGATGCACTGTCCGACTACAACCTCGGCTCGCAGGCCAGAATACAACAATGGCTCGCAAGCCGGAACACGGCACGCAGGCCGGATACCCCCAATAACCCACCATGATGATAACGATGCAAAGAGTAAAATACCCCGGCGCGATGGCCAGGATTACTCATATAATACCAAGCTGCGGCTACCTGGAAGGTGACGATATCCACTAAAGACAGCGGCAGTAGATGCGGGAGGGGGAGACTACGGCTGTCGGCGGCGGCTGTGGCCGCGGGGAAAAGGCAGCGATGGCTGCCGGCGACGGCTGTGGCCGCGGGGGAAGGCAGCGGTAGCTGCCGGTGACGATGGTCGCAAGAGATGATGGCGGTACCCGCTGGGGGCGGCGGCAATGGTCGCCGAAGGCAGTGACAGCGGCTTGCACTCGCTGGAGACGGCGGCTTCTCTGTGTCATCGGCGTCAGCGTGGGGCTAGCATGACCGGCGATGAAGGCGGCACAAGTATCTTCTTCCTCTACTGGACATGCTCCTTCGCTCGTTATCGTTGTCGTGTGTCCGGAGAGGAAGGAAGAAGTGGGATGGCTAGAGGGGCCGGAGCCGCCGGCGACGCGAGGAAGAGGAGAGGAGAGGCGGCGGCGGAGACCTATGAGACCCTGGTGTCGACGACGGGAAAAACCAGAACACGAACCGCCGTTGGCGCTGGCGAGGAAACCTGCGTGAGGAAGCTGGCGGCGGAGAAACCAGAGACCGAAAAAAAACCCCCCTCCCCTGTTGAACAGTGCCTGCTTTTTCAATACAAACCCTTAACATCTCAAAAGACCAAATTGCCCTTTCTTTTCCTCCTTATTCCCTCTCTGCCCCCAACACTATCCGCATCACAAGCCTCCCCTTCAAGTCTAGTCAAAGGAGGCGTTAGTCCGACTGACTAGACAGTCAATCGCAAAGAGCTGAACCGCTCTCGATGTCAAAGCCAAATCGCTGAACCAATAATATAATGTCCCTCGAGCGGTCGCTATAATAATGGTGTCGCAGGAGATGGTAACGATACCGAGCAGACCAAGCGACACGATGGACCACGAATATACCGGGTGGACAAGCGATGCTGAGTGCGCGACCGCGGAGATGCCGTATGAGAAACAAAAACATCTCTGCGAGCGATGACGATGCTGGGCACACAACAACGAAGATGCTGAGCGAGTGATCGGAATGATGTCAATCGAACGGATAGATGTCGGACGGACGATGTCGTGCGTGCGACCACGAAGGTGCTGACCAAGCACTCATAGGAACGGAAATCGATGCCGGACGAATGATGTTGAGCGTGCGATCGAACTGATGTCGAGCGTGCGATCGAACTGATGTCGATCAGACGGATAGATGCCGAGCGTGCGATCGGAATGATGTCGATTGGACGAATAGATGCCGAGCGTGTGATCGGAATGACGCCGATCGGATGAATAGATGCTAGACGGACGCTGTCGTGCGAGCGATCGAAATGATGTCGATCGGATGAATAGATGTTAGACGGACGCTGTCGTACGAGCGATCGAAATGATGCCGATCGGATGGATAGATGCTGGGCGGACGCTGTCGTGCGAGCGATCGAAATGACGCCGATCGGATGGATAGATGCCGGGCGGACGATGCCGCGCGTGCGACCGAAATGATGTCGATAGGTCAGATAAATGTCGGGCGGACGATACCGCGCGTGCGACCGGAATGATGTCGATCGGTCGGATAAATGCCGGGCGGACGATACCGAGCGTGCGACCGGAATGATGTCGATCGGAAGAATAGATACCTGGCCGCGACGACTGCTCGACCCCGAACGGGGGAGATAGATGATCATGAATCTGGTCCGTGACCAGTGAAGGCCGATCAACCCCGAACGGGGGAAATAGATATATGATGTGCTGGTCCGCTGAACTGGTCCGAAACCGGTGATGATCGCTTGAATATAATCCTCTCGGCCGACCAGCTCGGGGGTCTTCGCCATCGAGCCCCTGGCTCGTATATAATCCTCCCGGCTGCTCGGCTCGAGGGTCTTCTCCATCGAGCCCGTAGCAGCTACGGGCTCGTATATAATCCTCCCGGCTGCTCGGCTCGGGGGTCTTCGCCATCGAGCCCCTGGCTCGTATATAATCCTTCTGGCTGCTCGGCTCGGGGGTCTTCGCCATCGAGCCCCTGGCTCGTATATAATCCTCCCGGCTGCTCGGCTCGGGGGTCTTCCTCCCGACCGAACGGCTCGGGGGTCTTCGCCATCGAGCTCGTAGCAGCTACGGGCTCGTATATAATCCTCCCGGCCGAACGGCTCGGGGGTCTTCGCCATCGAGCCCCTGGCTCGTATATAATCCTCCCGGCCGAACGGCTCGGGGGTCTTCACCATCGAGCCCGTAGCAGCTACGGGCTCGTATATCATCCTCCCGGCCGAACGGCTCGGGGGTCTTCGCCATCGAGCCCGTAGCAGCTACGGGCTCGTATATCATCCTCCCGGCCGAACGGCTCGGGGGTCTTCGTCATCGAGCCTGCAGCTCGGATATAAACCTCCCGGCCGAACGGCTCAGGGGCCTTCGCCATCGAGCCTGTAGCTTGGATATAAACCTCCCGGCCGAACGGCTCGGGGGCCTTCGTCTTCGAGCCTGTGGCTCGGGTATAAACCTCCCGGCCGAACGACTCGGGGGCCTTGGCTCGACGAACTACTACAAATCACATGACTAACCGAGAACAGATAACGGAAAGACTGACCTAGGTCATGAGGATAGCAGAACTCTCCGGCGTCGTCCATCTTCACGTTCCAGATCTGGCGCGTTCCCACAGACGGCGCCATTTTGATCCTGTCTGGAAGCAGAGAAAACGAACCTGCCGGTGTGACGTGTTTGGAAGGTTGACCGCATCCCCATGACCCGGTCGATGATCTATCCTCTACGTTGACCAAGTCGTCTGAAGTCCTCCTCCGGTCAACTGTACCTGTATCCAGCGACCGGGTCGCCCCGGCCTCTGGTACCTCGGTGCTCGAGGCGAATCCCACAGATATATGAGCAATCGAATACTAATGACAAAATAGTTAACTAAATGCAGAAAAGGTACGAGAACGTACCCTGGCCCAGGGGGGCGCCCTCGGATGGATGAGTGAGCTAGTCGTGGTGCTGATCAAGTCGTCGCGGCTCTGAATAGTAGATAAATGTCTGCTCGTTGAGTAGCTGGCTCCAGTGGCTCGGAGCCAGACGCGATATGGATCCGTAGGATGATGCACTGTCCGACTACAACCTTGGCTCGCAGGCCAGAATACAACAACGGCTCGCAAGCCAGAACACGGCACGCAGGCCGGATACCCCCAATAACCCACCATGATGATAACGATGCAAAGAGTAAAATACCCCGGCGCGATGGCCAGGATTACTCATATAATACCAAGCTGCGACTACCTGGAAGGTGACGATATCCACTAAAGACAGCGGCAGTAGATGCGGGAGGGGGCGGCTGCGGCTGTCGGCGGCGGCTGTGGCCGCGGGGAAAAGGCAGCGATGGCTGCCGGCGGCGGCTGTGGCCGCGGGGGAAGGCAGTGGTAGCTGCCGTTGACGATGGTCGCAAGAGATGATGGTGGTACCCGCTGGGGGCGGCGGCAATGGTCGCCGGAGGCAGTGACAGCAGCTTGCACTCGCTGGAGATGGCGGCTTCTCTGTGTCATCGGCGTCAGCGTGGGGCTAGCATGACCGGCGATGAAGGCGGCACAAGTATCTTCTTCCTCTACTGGACATGCTCCTTCGCTCGTTGTCGTTGTCGTGTGTCCGGAGAGGAAGGAAGAAGTGGGATGGCTAGAGGGGCCGGAGCCGCTGGCGACGCGAGGAAGAGGAGAGGAGAGGCGGCGGCGGAGACCTATGAGACCCTGGTGTCGACGACGGGAAAAACCAGAACACGAACCGCCGTTGGCGCTGGCGAGGAAACCTGCGTGAGGAAGCTGGCGGCGGAGAAACCAGAGACCGAAAAAAAAACCCCCCTCCCCTGTTGAACAGTGCCTGCTTTTTCAATACAAACCCTTAACATCCCAAAAGACCAAATTGCCCTTTCTTTTCCTCCTTATTCCCTCTCTGCCCCCAACACTATCCGCATCATCTATAAAGGAGATGAAGACTCTACATTCATGAACATCAATTCTCTACTCTACGGTCTTCGACTCTGCACTCAAAAGATGAGAAGGCTCTGCTCGTGCGACCGGGGAAGCACTAGGAAGAGTGCGAGGTACTCAAAACTTCTGGACCGACTGACGACATTTTGTTTATATTTTTTATTGCAAGCTGTAGACATGTTTCTCCTCCTTTGGAAAACTTTTGAAAAGAAGACCGCTAGTGGACGAACGTGTCCTATGATTATGCCTTAGACGTACTGATCTTAGGGAGTTGGGAACCAAGTAAATCCATGAATCTTTCTTTCTATTTTATTTATTATTATTCAATTGCATACTAACTTTAATAGAAAGACAAACGAATGAACGAAGAAATAAAAAAGAAAGATAGACGATATTCACCCCCTCTATCAATGCACACTGATCATATAGATGCCGCCCACTTTTATTTTTTTTTAATCAAAAGGGCACTCCATCCGTACAATTACCCAACTACTACTCTCTAGTACTATAATGTTCCTATTATTATTTCTCGCATATATTTCTTACCTAAATTCTGAACCAGAGGAAAATTATAGCAGCGACCATCCCATATTTGTTATATAATTATAACGGTTATGGTTTTGTAGTTGTTATAACTAAGCTGTCACATAATTATAGCAACTATGGTTTCATAGTTGCTACATAATTGTAGTGACTACGGTTTTATAGCTGTTAAAACATAAATGTTAGGTAAGCTACACAGGCACTATCAATGCTTTCATAGCTGCTACATGGGCGACATCCTTGGATTGTGGTAGTAGTGTATTAAAAGAATCAAAATTTGGAATTCTAATGAATAAATATTTAGAAATCAATTTTTGAATTGTATAAATTGTATTTCAAATTTACTCTATGAGCAAATAAAAAAAAAACATTCGAAACAAACAAACTGCTAAATAAAATGCACGATTTTAGTATTAAATCCCACTGATTCATTTCCTAAACACTGATGATCATCCATCCATGGAATTCTTATTTGAAAGCAAACAGAAGGAACAATTGATCTACTTGATGAACTCCAAGACCCAAGTGCCGGCGAACACAGGAAGAGCGTTGAATCCATAGAATCCTGCTTCCTTCGCCAGCGCCCTGAACTCCTCCACTGTTCTCTCTTTTCCGCCCACGCTGTAGGCCACCATGCACAGGTCCAGCTGGAAAATGGATTTGGCTTCTGGCGTTGCTTCTGGCACCGCCGGAACAACGTACTCGAACACCACCACTTTACCTTTCTCCGCCGGCAGCGCCTTCGAGCAGTTCTTAAGTATCTTCACGCAGTGCTCGTCGCTCCAATCATGAAGAGTCCACTGCAGTTGTTCAAGTGTTAGCCAATCGAACAGATATCGCTATATGTTATCACTGTTGAATCGATTGACCTTTAACATGATGGCGTCGCCGGCGGGAACGGCTTCGAACATGTCTCCGCCGCAGTGCTCCACTCGGGTGAGGGCCGGCGCGTCAGCGACGACGTGAGGGAGGTCGAAGTTGATGCCGTGGATGTGGGGGTAGAAGGAGGTGATGAGGTCGAGGTTGCGACCGGTGTTTCCGCCGACGTCGACAAGCACCTGCACGTCGGCGAAGCCGTCGTAGCGGCGCAGTATGTTCTTCATGACGAGCGAGGAGGCGCCGTTCATGGCGTCGTTGAACACCTTCTTGAACCGAGGATCTCGGCCTAGGTACTCGAACGACGTCATGCCGAACGCCGCCATCACCGGGTGGCCGCCGTTCAAGATGGAGTCCGTCAAATAGCGCCTGAAAATTGAAATCACCACGGAAATCTGAAAAGTTATCTTTTATACTTAAATTAAAGTGTTTTATTTTATTTTTACTTTGTAAATTTTGCAGGGTATCATTAGTATTTATTATAATTTAGGGCGTTAAATGAAATTTTTTGCAAATTATATATCGTACCACATGTCGATCACGACTGGATCCTGATTAAGCAGGACTAGATTAGCCATCGTGCCGCTGTCGTTTGGAACCAAGTACTTGCAAATTGGAGCGGCGGAGTACTTCCGGCGGCCGCCGTCGGCGACGCAGTCGACGACGCCGTTAGCTGCGAGCAACCGGAGGATGCGCTCGATAATGTCCGCGGCCGACGGGTTGGTGGTCGGCAAGCGGGTGGCAAGGTCCTCGGAGCTCAGCGCGGCCGTCGGTCCGTCTTCCACCAGCATCTCGAGGAGGCCGAGCTCGATGGCCGTCTTGAGAACCATGGGAAGGACAGCAGCGGAGGAGAGCTGCAGCGCCAGGTAGCACGCCTGCTCCTCCTCCTCCGGCGACAGCTCCGGCAGGGCCATGGGAGGAAGCAGAGCAATCAAGAGAGGAAACAGAGGGAAGCATCGAGGCCATCTAATCCTTACGTTTTTATAGTAAACATTCCACAATGTATATTGTGAATTAATTAAATTTTAATTGCGAAAAGAGTAACATTCACTTTTTTTTTCACGTGCAAAATTTAAAATACATAAAAAAAAGTACGCATTCATTTATCATATTTATCCAATCACATTTTTTTAAAAAAAAAATACCTCGTGTCGAACCCCCAGTCATTGACTTGAAGTACAATTAAAATCTCGAAAAATAAATATAGAATTTTACAAATAGTTTTTTTCTCTTTAAAAAATTATTTAAAAAAAACTTGTTAGCAAATTAAATATGGGATGAAATTAATATTAGACTACGTGATTACAGTTTGGAGAGTCTATCAAAACAATTTACCGATTATGATTGAATCTTATATGTTTGAGGTTATAAGTGAGTTTTAGTATAAACTTATTTATAGATTTAGATAAGCACGAATCAACTCAAATTATAACTAATATATGGTAGAAATCATTGAAGATTATCAACTAAGTCATCTCGACATATAAATTAAATTAAATTTATTATATTTAAATTTAATTAATTCCTCACAATGGCCTAGCAAACAGAACGGTCGAGCGGTAAAATAGTCAAGTAGTAACGCTGGCAGAGCGGTTGAACGGGTAAAGCAACATAGTAGTAGAACGATCGAGCAAGCAGATCAGTTGAGTGGATAGAGCAGCTGATCGGGTCAAGCGACCAACTGGCAGAGTTGCCAAGTGGGCAGTGTGGCTGAGTTGCAGATCTGACCGAGTGTTCGACTGGGCAGAGCAATCGACTGGGTAGTGAGGCTAAGTGAGTAGATCGACCGTCTGGGTAGTGCGATCGAGTCACAGATCAGTTCCGAGTGTCCGAACAGGCAGAGCAACCGACCGGGTAATGAGACCTAGTGAGCAGATCGATCAAGTTGTAGAGCGACTGACCAAGTAGAGCAGCCTAACAGTAAAAGGCAGGATAGCCCGAGCGACAGAGCAGCTCGAGCAGGTAGAGTGACCAAGCGGCCGAGTGGGTGAAGAGGACTGAGGCCTGCGATGGACGTAGTTTCCTTGAAATAGATTCACCCCACTTCCGGTTGTGCTTCGAGGTTTTGTCAGGTCATCTATTTTCCAGGATACAACAGGTAATCATGATGCACATTAAGCACTGATGGTCATGACGAATTGAGAAGTACCCGACTGCTATCACGTGTATTCTGCCAAGCAAGATAAGCACGACAAAGGACGAGGAGGGGTAACGTAGGCGGAGAGCTTCAGCTTTCTGTGTGTGTCATTTACCTGTGATTGCAGCCTCCTTATATAGGAACTCAAACCAATAGACAGCGTTAATGATCAATTAATGATCATTACTCATTGAGTTGTGAAATGACAACGTTTCATTCAGCCATTTAAATACAACATTAATCTGTAATTTAATGCACCAGTTACACACTTAAATAAGTAGCAAAATGATTTATGTGGTAAAATATGTTGGGTTTTTCGGGCCGCGAAAACCGCTTTTCGCGTCGCGGAAACCCCGAATCGCCCAAGCCACGGATCTCGTGCAAGGTAAAACCGAACGAAAATACGAGTACGAGTTTGAAAACTTTAATCTACAGTAGATCTACATAAGGATAAATCATTTATACCTTTGATGTGATGCCCTTCGCGTTCCCGCTCGTCCAAATGATGCCGGATCTCAAGACCGTCAAGCGCCGGTCCTCTAAAAGTATCCACACGGACACACTAGATGGAGATGACCAAAAACCAAGGTGTGCTAGCACCTATGTGGTTCGGCCAAGGGAGGAGAGGGAGAGGGAGAGCTTGAGAGGGAGAAGGAGGAAGATGCACACAAGTGAATGAAAAATGAATTTCTTCACCCAAAAACCAAGTGGCCGGCCACTTTCAAAATTCACATTAATTACATTAATTGCAATTAATATGAAACCATAAAATCACATTAATTGCATTAATTGCAATTAATATGAAACCATTGAGAGAGTGGCTTTGTCACTTCCATGAGGTGGCACCCATGATGATGTGGAACATCATTATTGGTCCACCTAATGCCAACTCACCAATGAGGTGGCAAAAGGTCAAGTCAAAATTGACCTTTGGTCTTCATTCTCAAGTCAAGTCAAACTTGACTCAATCTCTACCATGGTGGATCTAATCCAACCATTTGATTCGAGCCAACTTAATATAATGAATCTAATTCATTAAATTAAATTGATTCAATGAGTCAAAATCTAAATTAGACTCATTTAACACATGAATCAACTTGAGTCAAACTCAAGTTAGCCCAATTAGGATTACTCTTAATCCAATTTGATTCATCAAATGAATCTAATCCTCTTGGTTCATCATATGAACCTAATCTCCACCTAATTGTCCTAAGTGTGTGACCCTATAGGTTCTTGTAACGTTGGCAATGCCCTAAACCCATTTAGGAGCAAAAGTAATGAGCGGTATCTAGCAACACATCATTACTACCCAAGTTACAAGAATGTCGAGATCCGACATCACCTTGTGACTACCAATTGTGACTACTCACAAAATAATGACAAATGTCCTTCTATCCTAGACATCTAGATTGATCAATATGAGGCATAGACCGTGTCATCCTCTAATCAATCTAAATCTTGAACTCCAAGTTAGACTCACTCGATCAAATGAGCTCAACATCTAATGTTGACTCATTTGGGCATGACCATGCGCTTAGTGGTCTCACTCTATCAAGAATAGCGATGTCGCTCCCGTCATATGGGAGGGATAGATCCCATCTACATCACTCACATCCCTCTGCATAATTCGTTACATACCCAGTAATCGCCTTTATAGTCCACCCAATTACGGGTGACGTTTGACGAAACTAAAGTACATAACTCCTTATATAGGGATCCATGGTGACTTCAGGTCTAAGGACTAATAGTCATACTAATAGCCACATGAGAAAGTATATGACACTCATATAACGATCCATGATACTTTCTCATGGCGGGTCATTCAATATACATTCTCTAATGCATACCCATGTGTCAGCTTGATATCTCTATATCCATGACTTGTGAGATCAAGTCATCGAGCTGACCTACATGCTAGTCTTATTGTATTAACATTGTCCCTGAATGCTAATACTCGACTAGGAATGATTTAGAGTAGTGTTCCCTATATCATCTCACTATCGATTCAACTAATCGATTGATATAGGTATGAACCTTCTACTCAAGGACGCTATTATACTTAGTCTATTTGGCACTAATATAAATAAGTATAATAACCAAACAAATGCCTTTATTAATATACAAGAATATGATATACATGAGTCCATAGAATCATCAAATGATTGGCTCTAGGGCTCTAACTAACAAAATATTGGTTGTTCCACTTGGATAAATTTTGCCTCTATCGGTCCAACATTCGATGCTTGCAAGTCGTGCTCGTATATGAGTCAACTTGGTTCAATACAATTCGGGGCCTAAATTTGCACCCCCTGCGTATAGGACAGGTAGGTTTTACCCTTTGAACCTTTCCTTATGAGGATCTGTTTGCTTACTAGTTGACAGTAGACGTGATATCCTTTAACTGTTCTACGGTCTATGTAAACATTGACATATCTCACCCAAGACTCTCACTGATACAACTCAGTTCTCATGAGTGTATTCATTCTTGGCTAGGAACACACTTGGTTTTGTGAGAAGTCCTAAGAATTGTGTCTCTAATTCTTTTCGAAGCGACCCCACTTCTTTCTCACATAGGTGTGTTAGGATCCTTCGTACGGAGGCTAGAGAGGGGGGTGTGAATAGCCGACCCCAAATCGTCGCGTTTCTACAAACTAGGGTTAGCGCAGTGGAAAATAAACACAGAAACGAAAGGGAAAGAAGACAAACCTCAAACAAACTGATGTAACGAGGTTCGGAGATAAACTCCTACTCCTCGGCGTGTCCGTAAGGTGGACGAGTCCAGTCAATCCGTCGGTGGATGAGTCCCCGGAGAACCGGCTAATACAAACTCCTTCTGGGTGGAGAAACCTCGCCACAACACACTCTTGCAACAGCAAGTAAGTAGAGTACAGAAATACAAGGAAAAAACAGCAAGAAATACAACAGTAAGAAAACTCTTGCTTGCCTTCTCTTCGACTGGAAGAATCAGCAGCTCCAAGCGCCTACAACAGCAGGTGACCCAGCCAAAGGGAAGCTCACGCGAAGCTTCAACGCTTCAAGAACTCAGCAGAGCTCCAGGAAGGAAGAAGAAGGTTGGAGAAGAGAAGAAGAAGAAGGAGGCTCGCAGCAGCAGCTCCTTTATAACTGCGAAGAAAACGAAGAAACACGAAGAAATCTGGCGGTTGCGAACGGTTAGTGCCAGATCGGTGGACCGATCAGCTCTATGGATCGGTCCACGCATCGATCCATTCCCTAGCCTTCGCGTCTGTCCCCGATCGGTCCATGGACCGATCAGAATCTGATCGGTCCACGCATCGATCAGGAACTCTGATCGGTCCGTGACCGATCAGCTTCTTCTCCGAACTTCTGCGCCTCGATGGGTTGTCCGATCGGTCTCGGGCCGATCGATAACCCTGATGAGGCTATCGATGGTTACCGATCGGTCCGGTGACCGTCGGGCTATCGATGTATCACCGATCGGTCCCCAGACCGATCCAAACTCCCCAGCCCTAAACCTCAGGCTTCTACACCAACATCCGGTCAACCTTGACGTGTTGGTTCACCATTCCTAGCATCTGGTCACTCCCTTGACCTGCTAGAATTCTCCACCAAGTGTTCGGTCAATCCCTTTGACCCACTTGGGCTTTCCTCTTCGTGCCAAGTATCCGATCACTCCCTTGATCTACTTAGACTTCCCAACACCAGATGTCCGATCACCCTTGATCCATCTGGATTTTCCCTTGCCCGGCTTCACTCACCAGGACTTTCACCTAGCTTCACTTACTAGGGTTTTTACCTGGCTTCACTCACCAGGATTTCCAATCTGCCTGGCTTCACTCACCAGGACTTCCCAACTGCCTGGCTTCACTCACCAGGACTTTCACTTTCACCTAGCTTCACTCGCTAGGATTTTCACCTGGCTTCACTCACCAGGATTTCCCGACTGCCTGACTTCACTCACCAGGACTTTCCAACTCACCTAGCTTCACTCACTAGGACTTTCCCTTGCCTGGCCTCACTCACCAGGACTTTCCGACTGCCTGACTTCACTCACCAGGACTTTTCCCCGCGCCAAACTCCCTGTTTGGACTTTTCCCGTGCCAAGTCTCCATACTTGGACTTTTCGCGTGCCAAGCTACCTGCTTGGACTTTTCCCCGTGCCAAGTCTCCGTACTTGGACTTTTCACCGAATCAGGTCAACCTTGACCTACGGTTGCACCAACAATCTCCCAAACATCTATTCTTGTCAAACATCAAGAATACAACTCTCTTCTCGTCAAACATCGTCAAACATCAAAACACAACTCGAGTCAAGTCAACTCGAGTCAGGTCAACCAGGTCAACCTTAACCTAAGGTTGCACCAACAAGGTGATCTCTTAAAAGTATTCTGTAGAATCGTAAAGTTGCTAGAGGGGGAGGATGAATAACGTTCGTCAAAAATCGAGAGTTAAAAATAGTTACAGATCGGAATAAAGAAAATAGAAAACAACGCTAACATAAATGATTTTATTTGTTTCAGAACCTGTGACGACTCGTACTTTAAGGCCCACGATCGTCGATCGCTTTCGTTAAACAATCACTTTTAGTTCAAATAATTAGTTACAAATATTGAGTACAAGAACTGAAATTAGTTATTACTGACAAACAGAATGGAAATTGAAATCTCTCATTCTTTGAACTTCGGAGCAGCCTTTTGGTGTCGTCGGAGCCTTTTCGGAGCAGCACGCAAGAATGAAACTTGTAGTAGTTGATGTTATGAAGTTGCTGGTCGAAGGCCCTTATATAAGCTCAATCCTAGTGCCTGGAACCCCTCAGAGTGTCTGGACTATTACTGACATGGCGATCTCTCATTGAAACTTTATCCACGAAGTTTATCCACTTTTGGGTGCCAAGACCCCATCCAGGTGCCTGGACCTTTGACGTGGGCTCAATTGACGCGCTCCAACTTAGATTCGAGATAATTTTTCTGGTTCTGACGCTCCGGGCGCCCGGACTGCGCGGGCGAGGCTGGTCCGAGCGCCCAGACCAGCTCCGGTCGCTCAGACTCTGGGCTCTCAAATCCCTTCCGGACGCTCGGACTCCCTCTTTTCCGCCTTTGAATTCCTGTAAAAAGGAGTTAGTCCAGGCAAATAACAATATATTTATCTTGTAAAATAGAGTTAGTACAATATTAATAAAATACAAGTAGAAATTAGATCCTATCTCATCGAGACCAGGATCTAGTTAAAGTCTCAGCTTAGGTTTCCCAAATGGACCTAAGCTGGACCGACGCCAACAGTTCTCTCAACCGAGAACGTGTCCTCACTGGATCTCTCCTCCAGTTGCTTACCTCTTACTTACCAACTACAGTGGCTTGACTTATCTTTTAACCCACCAGGTCTTTCCCTGGTTGTCAAGTCCACAGACCCAACTGGACTTTGACTGGTTGTTAGGTCATGCGGGCCTAACCAGACTTTCTCCCAAATATCAGGTCCCGTAGGCCTATTTAGACTTCGCACTAGCTATCGGATCCAGTGGAACTAGCCCAATTTTAGCCTGGTGTCAAGTTCTCTAGACCCGTCAACTCCTGCACACTTGGTAAAGCAATTAAACCATAAAACACTCTAACTTTAACGTAACACCCACGAAATGATAAGCTATACCTATGTGTATTCTTCTTTTAGAATAAAATAAAAAGAGGAATGGAAATAGAAACCAAAATGAAATAAAAAGAAAGTGAGGTTAAGGTTTGAACCTTGAACCTCCCACAAATGATAGAGTTAAATTGGGGATGATAACCACTAGGGTAATGAATGATATATGAATAGAAAAGAATGGAAATTGTAGTTAAAAGTAAGAATATAGTTAAGTAAAGGAACAAGAGAAAATCAAGTAGCTTACCTCCTCTTCCTCTTGGTTAAGGAAAGAAGCAAGCAAAAGCCAAGTTGCCTTCCTTCCTTCTTTTCCTCTAATTTCGTGGGAATTAAGAGAGTGAAGAGATAGAGGAGTTAAGGGGATGAATGAGGACATGTTTCATTTACATGAGAATAAATAGGAATGAGAGAAGAAAAGGGAAAGAAAATTAGTTAATTCTTCCTTCTTCTTCTTCCTCCTCCTCCTTCCTCCTCCTCCTTCCTTCTCCACCGAAACCTAAACCTCTCTCTCCCTCATTTCCAAAATCCAAGCTAAGGTTTTCTCTCTAAGAAAACTAATTCCTAAGAAGGAGTCTCAAGGTTTACTCCTTACAAGAAAGAGAAAACAAAAGGGAGAACTAGGAAGAGAAGCTCCTTCTTCCTCCTCACAAGGGTACCACTTTCTTTAGGAACAATAAGCGAAAGGAAGTAAGTATCCCCTGACCTGTGGTACAAGTTGTTTACGTATTTTCCATGAGGTTAGAATGCTTAAAAACCTAGGATCACTTCCTTGAAGTTTCGGCCATGATCATTACTAGGGTTCAAGGAAGCTTAAAATTAAATCTAGCATGCTCATGGATCCCCTTATGATATGATATAAATTTAGCTAGATATTTATGCTTGTATGTTGTTTAGAGCTTGATCTTCTTCTTTATAAAGTTTCGGCCATGAACATTTCTAGGGTTCAAAGAAGCTTAAAATTAAATCTAGCATGCTCATGGATCCCCTTATGATATTATATGAATTTAGCTAAATATCTATGCTTGTTTGTTGTTTAGAGCTTGATCTTCTTCTTTATAAAGTTTCGGCCATGAACATTTCTAGGGTTCAAAGAAGCTTAAAATTAAATCTAGCATGCTCATGGATCCCCTTATGATATGATATGAATTTAGCTAAATATTTATGCTTGTATGTTGTTTAGAGCTTGATCTTCTTCTTTATAAAGTTTCAGCCATGAACATTTCTAGGGTTCAAAGAAGCTTAAAATTAAATCTAGCATGCTCATGGATCCCCTTATGATATGATATGAATGTAGCTAGATATTTATGCTTGTATGTTGTTTAGAGCTTGATTTTCCTCTTCATGAAACTTTCGGCCATGAACATTTCTAGGGTTCAAAGAAGCTTAAAAGTAAATCTAGCATGCTCATGGATCCCCTTATGATATGATATGAATGTAGCTAGATATTTATGCTTGTATGTTGTTTAGAGCTTGACTTTTCTCTTCATGAAACTTTCAGCCATGATCATCTCTAGGGTTCAAAGAAGCTTAAAATTAAATCTAGCATGCTCATGGATCCCCTTATGATATGATATGAATTTAGCTAGATATTTATGCTTATATGTTGTTTAGAGCTTGATTTTCCTCTTCATGAAACTTT
Source organism: Zingiber officinale (assembly GCF_018446385.1). Lineage (NCBI taxonomy): Eukaryota > Viridiplantae > Streptophyta > Magnoliopsida > Zingiberales > Zingiberaceae > Zingiber > Zingiber officinale. Next base: position 94,191,180 of record NC_055998.1, read on the forward strand.
CGGCCATGAACATTACTAGGGTTCAAGGAAGCTTAAAATTAAATCTAGCATGCTCATGGATCCCCTTATGATATGATATGAATTTAGCTTGATATTCATGCTTGTATGTTGTTAGAGCTTATTTTCCCTCTTCATGAAACTTTCGGCCATGAACATTACTAGGGTTCAAGGAAGCTTAAAATTAAATCTAGCATGCTCATGGATCCCCTTATGATATGATATGAAATTAGCTTGATATTCATGCTTGTATATTGTTTAGAGCTTATTTTTCTTCTTCATGAACTTTCGGCCATGATCAAATTAGAGACCTAGGAAAGCTTAAAAAATTGGATTAACATGATTATGACTTTCCTTATGATGTGATGTGAAGTTAGCTTGATATTTATGCTTGTATGTTGTTTGGAGCATATTTTCTTTCTTCATGAACTTTCAGCTATGATAAGGATCAAGACCTAGGAAAGCTTAAAAATTGGATTAACATGCTTATGACTTTCCTTATGATATGATATGAAGTTAACATGAGATTCTTATGCTTGTATGTTGTTTAGAGTTTAAGTTCATACTCTTGAACTTTCGACCATGATGGGTTTAGGAGCCTAGATATGCCTCACATGCTACGTTACGAATTAAGAGATGTTATTTAATGATTCCATGCATGATTATGTCTTTTTTATGATAGGTGATGTGTTCATTTATGTATACCTATGAACCATGCATGATAATGTCTCTTATGATGTGCTATGTGCTCAAGTATGCATGCTTTATGATATGACAAATAATATGCTCATTTATGTATGCTTGTGATCCATGCATGATAACGTCTCTTATGATGTGCTATGTGCCCAAGTATGTATGTTTTATGATATGATAAGCAAAGGCCTAAGAGTTGCTTCCCTTTTTGTTGGGATTAGAAGCACTCTTTATGATATGATAAGTGAAGGCCTAAGAGTTGCTTCCCCTTGGGGTCTAAGAGGACTCTTCATGATATGATAAGATATGATATACTATGTTATGACATGAATCATGATATACTATTTTACTTTGTATGGCTTGTACCAAGGGTGGGCTCTATAAGCACCCCTAGGCCGACGGACTATGAACGGGTCTAGTAAAGGGATGGACTCCTTAGTACGCCCCTAGGTCGACGGTCGTAGTACGGACCTAGATCCCTAGTAGGTTCGGGGCTAGCTACCCTGTCCTAGGGATTGCGCGCATTTATGTATGTATGTGGTACAAGCCGGGCCCTTATATAAGCTCAATATTGAGTATAAGAACTGAAATTAGTTATTACTGACAAACAGAATGGAAATTGAAATCTCTCGTTCTTTGAACTTCGGAGCAGCCTTTTGGTGTCGTCGAAGCCTTTTCGGAGCAGCACGCAAGAATGAAACTTGTAGTAGTTGATGTTATGAAGTTGTTAGTCGAAGGCCCTTATATAAGCTCAATCCAGGTGCCTGGAACCCCTCCGAGTGTCTGGACTATTGCTGACATGGCGATCTCTCATTGAAACTTTATCCACGAAGTTTATCCACTTTTGGGTGCCAAAGACCCCATCCAGGTGCCTGGACCTTTGACGTGGGCTCAATTGACGCGCTCCAACTTAGATTCGAGATAATTTTTCTGGTTCTGATGCTCCGGGCGCCCGGACTGCCCGGGCGAGGCTAGTCCGAGCGCCCTGATTAGCTCCGGTCGCTCAGACTCTGGGCGCTCAAATCCCTTCCAGACGCCCGGACTCCCTCTTTTCAGCCTTTGAATTCCGGTAAAAAGGAGTTAGTTCAGGCAAATAACAATATATTTATCTTGTAAAATAGAGTTAGCACAATATTAATAAAATAGGAGTAGTAATTAGATCCTATCTCATCGAGACCAGGATCTAGTTAAAGTCTCAGCATAGGTTTCCCAAATGGACCTAAGCTGGACCGACGCCTAGAGTTTTCTCAACCGAGAACGTGTCCTCACTGGATCTCTCCTCCAGTTTCTTACCTCTTACTTACCAACTACAGTGGCTTGACTTATCTTTTAACCCACCAGGTCTTTCCTAGGTTGTCAAGTCCACAGACCCAATTGGACTTTGACTGGTTGTTAGGTCCTGCGGACCTAACCGGACTTTCTCCCAAATATCAGGTCCCGTAGGCCTATTTAGACTTCGCACTAGCTATCGGATCCCGTGGACCTAGCTCAATTTTAGCCTGGTGTCAAGTTCTCTAGACCCGTCAACTCCTGCACACTTGGTAAAGCAATTAAACCATAAAACACTCTAACTTTAATGTAACACCCACGAAATGATAAGCTATACCTATGAGTATTCTTCTTTTAAAATAAAAGAAAAAGAGGAATGAAAATAAAAACCAAAATGAAATAAAAAGAAAGTGAGGTTAAGGTTTGAACCTTGAACCTCCCACAAATGATAGAGTTAAATTGGGGATGATAACCACTAGGGTAATGAATGATATATGAATAGAAAAGAATGGAAATTATAGTTAAAAGTAAGAATATAGTTAAGTAAAGGAACAAGAGAAAATCAAGTAGCTTACCTCCTCTTCCTCTTGGTTAAGGAAAGAAGCAAGTAAAAGCCAAGTTGCCTTCCTTCCTTCTTTTCCTCTAATTTCGTGGGAATTAAGAGAGTAAAGAGATAGAGGAGTTGAGGGGATGAATGAGGACATGTTTCATTTACATGGGAATAAATAGGAATGAGAGAAGAAAAGGGAAAGAAAATTAGTTAATTCTTCCTTCTTCTTCTTCTTCCTCCTCCTTCCTCCTCCTCCTTCCTTCTCCACCGAAACCTAAACCTCTCTCTCCCTCATTTCCAAAATCCAAGCTAAGGTTTTCTCTCTAAGAAAACTAATTCCTAAGAAGGAGTCTCAAAGTTTAGTCCTTACAAGAAAGAGAAAACAAAAGGGAGAACTAGGAAGAGAAGCTCCTTCTTCCTCCTCACAAGGGTACCACTTTCTTTAGGAACAACAAGCGAAAGGAAGTAAGTATCTCCTCACCTATGGTACAAGTTGTTTACGTATTTTCCATGAGGTTTGAATGCTTAAAAACCTAGGATCACTTCCTTGAAGTTTCGGCCATGATCATTACTAGGGTTCAAGGAAGCTTAAAATTAAATCTAGCATGCTCATGGATCCCCTTATGATATGATATGAATTTAGCTAGATATTTATGCTTGTATATTGTTTAGAGCTTGATCTTCTTCTTTATAAAGTTTCAGCCATGAACATTTCTAGGATTCAAAGAAGCTTAAAATTAAATCTAGCATGCTCATGGATCCCCTTATGATATGATATGAATTTAGCTAAATATCTATGCTTGTATGTTGTTTAGAGCTTGATCTTCTTCTTTATAAAGTTTCGGCCATGAACATTTCTAGGGTTCAAAGAAGCTTAAAATTAAATCTAGCACGCTCATGGATCCCCTTATGATATGAATTTCGCTAAATATTTATGCTTGTATGTTGTTTAGAGCTTGATCTTCTTCTTTATAAAGTTTCGGCCATGAACATTTCTAGGGTTCAAAGAAGCTTAAAATTAAATCTAGCATGCTCATGGATCCCCTTATGATATGATATGAATGTAGCTAGATATTTATGCTTGTATGTTGTTTAGAGCTTGATTTTCCTCTTCATGAAACTTTCGGCCATGAACATTTCTAGGGTTCAAAGAAGCTTAAAAGTAAATCTAGCATGCTCATGGATTCCCTTATGATATGATATGAATGTAGCTAGATATTTATGCTTGTATGTTGTTTAGAACTTGACTTTCCTCTTCATGAAACTTTCGGCCATGATCATCTCTAGGGTTCAAAGAAGCTTAAAATTAAATCTAGCATGCTCATGGATCCCCTTATGATATGATATGAATGTAGCTAGATATTTATGCTTGTATGTTGTTTAGAGCTTGATTTTCCTCTTCATGAAACTTTCGACCATGAACATTACTAGGGTTCAAGGAAGCTTAAAATTAAATCTAGCATGCTCATGGATCCCCTTATGATATGATATGAATTTAGCTTGATATTCATGCTTGTATGTTGTTAGAGCTTATTTTCCCTCTTCATGAAACTTTCGGCCATGAATATTACTAGGGTTCAAGGAAGCTTAAAATTAAATCTAGCATGCTCATGGATCCCCTTATGATATGATATGAAATTAGCTTGATATTCATGCTTGTATGTTGTTTAGAGCTTATTTTTCTTCTTCATGAACTTTCGGCCATGATCAAATTAGAGACCTAGGAAAGCTTAAAAAAATGGATTAACATGCTTATGACTTTCCTTATGATGTGATGTGAAGTTAGCTTGATATTTATGCTTGTATGTTGTTTGGAGCTTATTTTCCTTCTTCATGAACTTTCGGCCATGATAAGGATCAAGACCTAGGAAAGCTTAAAAATTGGATTAACATGCTTATGACTTTCCTTATGATATGATATGAAGTTAACATGAGATTCATATGCTTGTATGTTGTTTAGAGTTTAAGTTCATACTCTTGAACTTTCGGCCATGATGGGTTTAGGTGCCTAGATATGCCTCACATGCTACGTTACGAATTAAGAGATGTTATTTAATGATTCCATGCATGATTATATCTTTTCTATGATAGGTGATGTGTTCATTTATGTATACCTATGAACCATGCATGATAATATCTCTTATGATGTGCTATGTGCTCAAGTATGCATGCTTTATGATATGACAAATAATATGCTCATTTATGTATGCTTATGATCCATACATGATAATGTCTCTTATGATGTGCTATGTGCCCAAGTATGCATGTTTTATGATATGATAAGCAAAGGCCTAAGAGTTGCTTCCCTTTTTATTGGGATTAAGAGCACTCTTTATGATATGATAAGTGAAGGCCTAAGAGTTGCTTCCCCTTGGGGACTAAGAGGACTCTTCATGATATGATAAGATATGATATGCTATGTTATGACATGAACCATGATATGCTATTTTACTTTGTATGGCTTGTACCAAGGGTGGGCTCCATAAGCGCCCCTAGGCCGACGGACTATGAACGGGTCTAGTAAAGAGATGAGCTCCTTAGTACGCCCCTAGGTCGACGGTCGTAGTACGGACCTAGATCCCTAGTAGGTTCGGGGCTAGCTACCCTGTCCTAGGGATTGCGCGCATTTATGTATGTATGTGGTACAAGCCGGGCCCTCATGATGATATTATGTTCAAGTACTATATGATATATTTTAAGACATCTTGCATATGACATGACACATGTTTTAAAATACATCTTGCATGATATGATTTATGATATGATATGCTATGCCTTATGATTTATATGACATGATGCTCTTATGATTTATGATATGATATGCTTTTATGATTTATATAACATGATGTTCTTTTATTGATGATATGACACATCATGATATTTCTTTATGATATGCTATCCCCTTATGATTTATATGACATGATGCTCTTATGATTTATGATATGATATAGCATGATGATCTTTATGAGATGATATGATATGATGCTATGTTTTCACAATATGATGTTAGATGATTATGTTTCCATCGTCATATGCTTATGTGATTATGCTTTGATATATGATTTTTGTGAGTAGGAAAGGATCTTACTAAGCCTGTGTGCTTATAGCTTACTTTCCTTGTACCATAGATAAGGGCAAAGAATGGATGAACTAGGGGAGCCGCAGGAGAGGCAAGAGATGTGTGTGGTGGTGGCTCGGCTATGACAAATAAAAGACCTGCTTATGCTATTTTTTTTATGTTGACATGAACTAAGCTTATTTATGTTAATGTTCCGCATGACTTCATGATACTTCCGCTGTTTTACTTTAGAGAGAAATTTTAATATGCATGAATGTTTCCGCAAGTAGTAGTAAAGTAACCCCTCCCTACTAGCAGGAGGGCGCGAGCGTTACATTTAATCCCCTTATTATTCATCAAAATCTGAGTTAGATCATTAGTGCAAATTGCACCAACATATTCCACATTACTCTCCTTGGATTATTAAGAGCTATGTGCTCAACCTCCATCATTCATTGATTCATTAGGTTGTTCCCCTACAATGAGTAACTTTGTCGGTACAATTAGGTTATCCCTTTAAACTTAGTTCTTGGGATCTCCAGTCTACATAGGTTGGGTTTCCTTTGCACCAACATTTCTCATCGGCATCAAGCCCATCCCTCACGATGAGCTTGTAACTAACTCTTTGTTTAACCCCTTGGTTAATGCATCTGCTAGGTTATCCTTGGACTTCATATAATCAACAACGATAACTCCTGTTGAGAGTAGTTGTATCATGGTATTATGTCTACAACATATATGTCTAGATATACCATTATATATATGTCTATGTGCCCGACCGATTGTTGATTAACTATTATAATGTATACATACTATTGTAACGTATGACAGGTTTTGATCATCTTGGAATATCTTCTAAGAATTGTCGTAGCCATTCAGCCTCACCACATTTGTCAAGAGCTACAAACTCAAATTCCATCATGGATCTGGCTATTACTGTTTGCTTAGAAGATTTTCAGGAAATGACTGCACCCCACAGAGTGAATACATATTCACTCGTAGACTTAGAGTCTTTTATGTTAGATATCCAACTTGCACCACTGTATCCTTCGATCACAACAGGATATTTCATATAGTGTAGTCTATATTCAGGAGTATAACTCAAATACCTCAGTACTCTTATTATCTCTTTCTAGTATTTAACACTAGGATTACTCATGTATCTACTCAGTTTATTTACTGCATAGGCTAGGTCTGGTCATGTACAACTCATCAGGTACATAAGGCTTTCAATTACTAGAGAATACTCTATTGAGAGATACTTTCACCTTGATTTTTCAATAGATGTTGACTCATATATATCAGCATTCGTGCCAACGCAGTATCACCCTTAGTGAATTTCTCAGGAATCTTGTCTATGTAATGAGACTAATTAAGAACAAGTCATTGTATTATTTTAAGAATTTTGATTCTTAGAATCACATCAACTAGGCCCATGTCTTTCATGTCAAATCTTGAGTTTAATATGTCCTTAGTGGATTTAATTATCTTATCATCACTCCCAATGATAAGTATATCATTTACATATAGACACAAGATGACGTAGTCACTCTCTGTGGCTTTTATGTAGACAAATTTATCACACTCATTAATTTTGAATCCACATTCCTTAATGATATTGTCAAATTTCTTATGTCACTGCTTTGATACTTGTTTTAAGCCGTATAGCGATTTCACTAATCTACAAACATTGTTTTCCTATCCTGGTATAGAAAACCCCTCAGGTTGTTCTATGTAGATTTTCTCTTCTAAATCCCTATTTAGAAAGGCTATATTTACATCCATCTGATGTATTTCAAGATTTCATAGAGCAACTATAACCAATAATACTCTAATGGAAGTTATTCTCGACACCGGAGAATACGTATAATCAAGCCCTTCTCATTGTCGATATCCCTTGATTACCAATCTAGTCTTATATTTATTAATTGTGTCATCTAACTTTATTTTCTTCTTGAAGATCCACTTGTAGCCTAGTGGTTTACTTCCCGGAGGAAGATCCATAAATTCTTAAGTGTGATTTTGTAAGATAGATTCTATCTTAGATGCAATTTCCTCTCTCCAATGAGGTCTATCAGAAGAATATACTGCTTCTGAGTAACTACGGGGTTCACTTTTTAAAATGAAAGTGATAAAATTCAATCCATAAGATTTTTCTACCCGAGCTCTTTTACTCCGTCTAAACTCAACCTCAACTAGTTCCTCATCATCTTCACCTTGTGTTTTATATTCCCATTTGGAGGAGTTAGCTTCCTCTTGGATCTTACACAGAAACACATGCTCGAAAAATAAAGTATTTCTCTATTCTATTATCAAGTTCTTGTGTATATCCAGTATTTGTGACTCATATACAAAAAAATTGATACGCACTGCTATTATATGTATATCCAATAAATATGCAATCAATAGTTTTTAGTCATATCTTAATCTTTTTTGGAACAGGCACCAAAACTTTGGAAAGACATCCCCATATTCATAAATATTTATTGGACAGTTGTCTTCCATTCCAAAACTCATAAGGGCACCTTATTTAAAAGATAATTAGATGTTAATACAGCTTCTCTCCACATGAACTCTGATAGTCCATGGCTCAATAGAAGAGCATTTATCATCTCTTTTAGATTTTGATTCTTTTCATCAGTAACTCCATTTTGCTGAGGAGTATAAGGAGCTGTTACTTCGTGTCTGATCCCATGTTCAACACACAACTTAGCAAATGGTGATACATATTCACTGTCTCGGTCACTTTGAACTTCCTTAATCTTTTTTATTAAGTTGGTTTTCAACCTTATTCTTATAAAGAGCAAATTTCCCTATAGTTGCATCCTTACTTTTGAGAAGATACACATAAGAATATTTTATATTATTATCTACAAAAGTGATTTATTTATTCCCACCACGTATTGTGTACCTTTGAGGTCACACATGTTGGTGTGATTTAGCCTAAGTGGTTTGTTATTTCTCTCAACATGTTGAAAGGATGACGTTGTCATTTTCACTTCAACATAAATATAACACTTGCATTTTGGGTCAATGTGGAATGTAGGTATGCTTTACATTTTTATTAATCTATGCAACACATCGTAATTAACATGTCCTAATCTACCATGCCACAAACATGAAGACTCAAGTATATAAGTGGAAGAACTTTCATCTTTATCTATCTTAGGCCTAATAGATATTATATTGAGCTTAGATAGTCCATCAGATACATAGCTCCTTCCTACAAACATTCCATTCTTAGACAGTACAACTCTGTCTGAATAAAAAATAATATGAAAGTCATGCTTGCTTAATAGTGATTTGGACACTAGATTCTTCCGAATCTCTAGAACATACAACATATTGTTCAGATTAAGCTCCTTGCTTGAGGTTATCTTCAGCACCACATTTTCTTGGCCTATGATGTTCGAGATTGATGAGTTCCCCATGAACAACTTGTCTCTATTGACTTCTTTAAAGTTGTGGAGTATCTCCTTATTGCAGCAGACATGTCTGGTGGCTCCAGTATCAATCCACCATTTCCATGGGTTTAAACCAACTAGGTTCAATTTAAAGACAATAAAGTAGAGGTCATTCATTTCTGGTCCCTTGTTCAGGTCGGCCTCCTGCTTCTTCTTCGGCTTTCTACATTCCGAAGATTTTTGACTGACTCGACCATAGTTAAAGTACTTCCCAAAAAATTTCTTACTAATGCCTCCTCTGGGTCCTATCTTGGAAGACTTGGGCTTCTTCCGTTTTGAGTTTTGACTGTGCTTGACCACATTGGCTTTCACAGTAGCCTGAAAGAACAACTTTCTCTCTAAACTCTTGTTGTCTTCTTTGATGCGAAGTCTAACAATGAGTTCCTCCATATTCATCTCCTTTTTCTTGTGCTTCAGATAGTTCTTGAAGTCTTTACAGACAGGAGGCAGTTTCTTAATGATAGCAGCCACCTAGAAGGTTTCATTTAGAACCATCTCTTTTGAGTGGATCTTGTGCAAGATTACCTGAAGTCCACTCTAGTGAACTTCTTTGGCCTTTCCTCATGGTTGATTGGCACAGTTCCAATGTAACACCCACGAATTTCTTAAGCTAAGTATGTGAAGATTTTTTCTTAGAATAAAAGAAGATAAGATAGAACCAAAAATATATAAAAGAAAAGGAATTGGTCAAGGATTGAACCTTGAACCTTCTTAAGCTAAGGATTATGGAATTACCACTAGACCATCATAAGTTATTGTTGAATATAGAATGGAAATTGTAGATAAAGATAAAAGTATGATTAAGAGAAGGAAGCAAGAAAACATCAAGTAGCTTTCTTCCTCTTTCTCTTGATTAAGAAGCAAGACAAGTTGTCTTTTCCTTCCTCACTCTTTTTCCATTTTCGTGGAGATACAAGAGGGAATGAGAGGAGAGGAACTAAGGGGATGAATGAAGACATTTTCTTCACCATTAAGAGAATAAAGGATGAGTTAAGAAGAAGGGAAAGCAAAGTTTCTTTTTGCTTCTTACTCCCACCTAGCATAAGAGGAAAAACAAAGAAGGGATTTCATTTTTCTTCCCTTTTCTCACCATTGCCGTGACCTAGAGCATCCCCTCTCCCCTTTCCGAAAATCCAACTAAAGTTTTCTCCCTAAGAAAACCAAACCACAAGAAGGAATCCTCAAGATCTACCTCTCACAAGCAAGAGAAGCAAAAAGGAGCACTAGAAGGAGAAGCTCTCTTCTTTCTCTTCACAAAGGGTATCTTCTCTTAGGGAAAAGACCAAGAAAGAGGATGTGAGTATCCCCTCACCTGTGGTACAAGTTGTTATATGATTTTGTTCGAGTTTAGATGGATTAACAACCTAGGGTTTCTTTTGGGAACTTTCGGCCATGACACTTGTAAGGCTTATGGAAGCTCAAAACCAAAACCAACATGCTTAAGTTTTCTCATGATATGCTATGAATATGGCCTTGATATTTTATGCTTGTATGCGGCTTGGAATTAGGTAATACCCCACCTTAGGGTTCGGCCATGAAGAGACTTAAAACCCTAGGGAAGCTCGATTTAAAAAGTAACATGCTTATGATCTCTTCTATGATGTGATATGAATATTTTCTTGATGTTTTATACTTGTATGTTGCTTAGAACTAGTAGGACCTTACCTTAGGGTTTCGGCCATGAAGGGATTAAATACCTTAGGGAGGCTCAACTTCAAATCTAGCTTGCTTATGTTTTACCTTATGAAAGGATATGAAGATAACATAATGCACTTGAGATTCCATGTTGCTTAGGGTTAGGTTTTCACATGGTGAACTTTCGGCCAAAATGAGATATAGGGCTTAGGCAAGCTTAAAATTCAACCCTAACATGTTTATGTTCTTCTTTATGATATGCTATGAAATTAATAGGGTACTCACATGCTTGTATTTGGTTGAAAAATCCTAGAAGAAGTATCAAGTATGAAGTTTCCCATAATATGTTATGAATGTTCTCTTGATATTTTTATACTTGTATGTTGATTAGAACTAGTAGGACCTTACCTTAGGGTTTCGGCCATGAAGGGATTAAATACCTTAGGGAGGCTCAACCTCAAATCTAGCTTGCTTATGTTTTACCTTATGAAAGGATATGAAGATAACATAATGCACTTGAGATTCCATGTTGCTTAGGGTTAGGTTTTCACATGGTGAACTTTCGGCCAAAATGAAATGTAGGGCTTAGGCAAGCCTAAATTCAACCCTAACATGTTTATGTTCTTCTCTATGATATGCTATGAAATTTATAGAGTACTCACATGCTTGTATTTGGTTGAAAAAAAAACTTAAAGTCACATTGATGGCATTCGGCCACCTATGATTTGTGGACTTAGGAAGCTTGAAACTTTAACCCAATATGCTCATGTGGTTGCCTATGATAAATGCATGGAAATTGTTTAGGGTTCACATGTTTACATGCTATTTGTAACCAAATCTTGGACCTTGTATGTTCCGGCCAATGTGGGTTTCTAAACCTAGGAAGCATAGAACCTAAATCAAATATGCTTATGATGTTCTTTATGATAAATGTCATAGAAATGAATTTGGGTTCATATGCTTGTATGATTTCATGCAACATAAGTGAGCCTATGCATGTTTCGGCCACCCTTAGTGGGTTGAGGATTTAGACCAAATTATGACTCATTATGTACTTTCCTTTGCCATGATATGAATTAGGAGAAGTTAACTCGTGATCCATGCATGATTATGTTTTCTTTTCCTTCCATGATATATTATATTGCTCGTTTAAGTATGCTTATGAACCATGCATGAGAATGATACCTATATTGGCTATGTGCCCAAATGTGATGGCTACGTACCCAAATATGATGGCTATGTGCCCAAGACAAGTATGATGGCTATGTGCCCAAGTATGCATCGCTATGTGCCCATTTATGCATACCTTATGAATGACATGAATGACATGAATATGATATGCTATGAATGACATGAACGTAATATGTTATGAATGACATGAACATGATATGCTATGAATGACATGGACATGATATGCTATAAATGACATGAATATGATATGCTATGAATGACACGAATATGTTATGAAATGATAGAGATATGATATGACATGAATTTTACTTTGAATGACTTGTACCAAAAGGGTGGGCTCCTTATGCGCCCTTAGGTCGAATTACGGGCCTAGTAAAGGGTGGGCTCCTTACGTGCCCCTAGGCCGAGCTACGGGCCTAGTTTCCTAGTAGGTTCAAGACTAGCTACCTTGGGTCTACTTAGAATGCGCGCATTATGTATGTATGTGGTACTAAGCCGGGCCCCTTTCATGTTGAGACTATTTTCAAGTACTATATGATATTATTTTAAGACATCACACACATGACATAAATCATGTTTTGAAAGGCATATTGCACATGACATTACCCATGTTTTAAAGGACATCTTGCATCCATGCTTACGATATGATATGAAATAATGCTTACAGTTATGCTATGATATGATGCCTTGATGTTATGGAAAGAAATGTCATGATGCTTTCACTTATGATATGATGCACACTTATGCTATGATGTGATATATGCCATGATATGATGATTTCTTATGCTATGATATGATCTATACCATGATATGATGATTTCTTATGCTATGATATGATCTATACCATGATATGATGATTACTTATGCTATGATATGATTTATGCTATGATATGATGTTACTTATACCATGATAAGATTTATGCCATAATATGTTGTTTACTTTATGTCACGATATTATTGAAATTCATGCCATGATATGATATGTTTTTAATTATATGATGACATGAGCGTCATTTATTCTATGATGTATGATATGATGATTTTACATGATATGTTGATTTTTGTGAGTAGGAAAGGATCTCACTAAGCCTTGAGTGCTTACAGATACTTTTCCTTGTACCACAGATAAAGGTAAAGGATGGATAAACTAGAGGAGCAGCAGGAAGGGGCAAGAGATGTGTGATGGTGACTTGGTTAAAGAAATAAAATGACCTGCTTAAGTGAACTTATGAATAATATGTTATGTTATGTTGATGTCTTTCATGATTCCCTATGCATGTGTTAGAAATGAATAATATGACTATTTAAGTTGAACCATGCTATTTCATGCTCATATGCTTAGTATGATTCTAGAAAAAAAAAATAATATGCTTCCGCTGTATGTATGTTTATGTATGCTAAGTCTAAGAAAGTGACCCCGCCCTCACTAGGCAGGAGTGTAGTAGTAGTAAAAGGGCGGGCGTCACATCCAATCGGGGTGGAGGGGACCTTGGTGTGTTGAGTTTGTTGCACCTCAACACTTTGTTATGTGGCTATCTCAACAAAATAAATTCTGTTTCAAGATTGTTAAACAATTTGTCAGAGATTTTAGGGAATTAGACGAATTTAAATACTCCAAATTAAATTCATCTTATCTATCAAGATAACCTGAGCTAATAATCTCAGGCTACCAGTGGGAGCTGATTTCTGCCAAGTGCTGAGTGTAGACTTTATAATGGCCCAGCAGACAGAGTGGTTAAGTGGGCAGAGTAGCCAAGTGGCAAAGCTGACAAAGTGGTTGAGCGGGCAAAGTAGCCTAGTAGCAGAACGGTCGAGCGGACAGTTCGGCCAACGGGCATATCAACCGAGCGGGTAGACTAGCTCATCGGGCCGAGTGACCGAGTGGCAGAGCTGCCAAGTGGGTAGTGCGGTCGAGTCACAAATCTGGCCGAGTGTCCGACCGGATAGAGCAACCGACCAGGTAATGAGGCCAAGCAGGCAGATCAACCATCTGGGTAGTGTGGTCCCGTCACAAATCAAGCCGAGTGTCTGACTGGGCAGAGCAGCCGACCGGGTAATGACTATGAGTGGACAGATCAACCGAGTCACAAAGTGACTGACCAGGTAGAGTAGCCTAATAGTAGAAGGTAGGATAGCTCGAGTGACAGAGTAGCCCAAGCAAGTAGAGTGACCGAGCGGACGAAGCGGCTGAGTAGGGAAGAGGACCGAGGCCTGTGATGGACATAATTTTCTTGAAATAGATTCATCACACCTCCAGCTATGCTTCAAGATTTTTTGAGTCGTTTGTTTCCTAGGATATAACGGTTAACCTTGATGCACACCAAGTATTGGTGGTCACAGCGAATTATGAAGTACTCGACTGCTATCATGGATATTCTGCCAACCAAGATAAGCACGATAGAGGAGGAGGAGGAGGAGGAACGTAGGTGGAGAGCTTTACCTTTCTATATATATCATTTTCTTGTGATAGCAGCCTTCTTATATAGGAGCTCAGACCAATAGGCATCGTTAATGATCGATTAATGATCGTTACTCACCGAGTTGTGAAACGCTAATGTTTCACTCGACAGTTTAAATACTATATTAATCTATAATTTAATGTATCTATTACACACTTAAATAAGAAACAAAAATATTTATGTAGCAAAATGTTAGTTGTTCCACTTGGGTAAATTTTGTTTTAATTGGTACGACGTTCGATGCGCACAGGTCGTGCTCGCATACTAGTCAACTTGATTCACTGCAATCCAGGACCTAGATTTACACCTCCCCTGTGCACCCACGTATGATAGAGAGCCTCTCCACATGCACTTGTACACATCATCAATGCATGTAAATCAATATAAACCAACCAATATGCCTTGAAACTCTCAATGTGGAACTAAAGTCTCATTCACAATGGAGCTTCTTTCCTCTTTCTCCTCTTCTCCATTCACTTATATCTGACATAATGTTCTCAAACCTTAATTTGACAATCTAAATAGCATGTTGTGAGCTTATGAAATTTATATAACTTAGTGTAATTTTGGCATGGTTTGCTATTACACTTACTTATATCATATTCACTCTGAAACAACAACAATGTATTATTGGAACTCTCCTTACTTACTGAAAGATAGGAAATAGCGATAGAATGGGGTATCTAGATAATTGAAAGGTGGTTTAGTCACTAACGCTTGAAAAGAGAGAGAAGGGAAGAAGAGAGTGAGATTGAAAAAAAGGAGAGGGAATAGATAGTAGAGAAGGTGGATGGTGAATGGTGAATGATAGATGCTAGGATTTCGGTTTCGTCACGATGCAAGTTGATGTCCCTATGCATTGTTCATCTACCTAACTCCATGCTTACACTTGTGTAGGGATTCTAACTAAAACCTAGCACAACCCCTGCATAGGTTGCATACAAGAGTTTACCCAAGTTCTAACACTATTAAGTAAAGGGATAACCTAGGAAGTCTGGTTGAGAGAGAACCTCTGTCACTAGGACCCCCAATCATACAATCCTAGAGTTAACCGATTTACTTCCTAACGGTAGATTAATGCAATAAGTAGAAGAGGTAACCTAGGAAGTCTCGTTAAGAGGGGATCCTTGTCACTAGGACCCCCTAGTCAGATGCTCCTAGATTACACAAATCACTTCCTAATATTAATTTGGGAGAACTCTCTAAACTCTAATTTATTTCCCTAGTAAAGAATCGATCCCTGTTTCAAGGAAATATCATAGAATGTAAGAGATATCTTCTATCACAATGCCTCATGGTCTTATAATCCAAGTCCCTTCCTCTACATGGTGATCAAAACCCAACATCTACATGAATTGACCTCATACACATTTCAATGAACACATATAAAGCATAACACACATAGAATATGACATAAACACTTCATAAAATAAGAAAATGTCTAAGTACATAGCTCATACATCTATAATCACATCATAATTACTTCATACATCCTACATCTAGAGAATCTACTCCATTGCAAGGGAGATACAACCAAGAGATGATAAATATAGAATCTACAACTCAAAACGTGGAGATAGACAGAAGAGAATGCATATCCTTGAAGCGTGCATCCTTGGAGGCATTCCCTTGCTCCGGAGGTGGATAGATCAGCGAAGATGAGACTTCTAGGGTTCCCCTAAGGGGGAGAACCCTTCTCCAAGGAATAGGGGCGAGCCCCAAGCCAAAGATTCCTCAAAAAGGGGAGAACAACCCTTTAAATAGGGCAGGGCGTGGGCCTGACATGGCCCATGCCACAGCCGTGTGGAATCCACACGGCCAATTTCTTCTTGGCCTCAGATCAGGTGACACGACCATGTGGCTTAACACGGTCGTGTCTTTCTTGGTCTCAAGATGGGTTACACAGTCGTGTGGGGTCACACGACCATATGCTTCTTCTCCTCTGGTAGGCCACACGACCATGTGGATTCACACGGCCGTGGTCTGCTTCTGCTATGGAAAGTCCACACGACCGTATGGATTCACACAACTGTGGTCTTCTTCTCTTCTGGAGTGTGGTATAGCCATGTGAATTCACACGACCGAAACTTGATTTGCCATGGGCAAAAGACCACACGGCCATGTGGTTTCACATGACTTGAGCTTAATCTTCTCTATGTTTGCTCCAATGTATATTTTTGTTCTATTTTCACTCCAAACGATGTCCTAACAATCAAAACAAGTAAAGAGTAGATCTTTGAACAAAATATAATGGAAGTACAATATTATAATGAAATATGGTACAATAAACATAGATTATGCTCATGAAATACAAGTAGATATATGTTAAAGTATGCATAAAAGTTTATATAATATGCGCACATCAAGTTGCTAAGTAAAAGAATCATACTCAAAAAGAATTAATGAATGTTCTTCTATTGAGTTCTAGATTGCAGAGTTCATGTGGGGGGAAGCTGTGTTAACAACTAATTATCTTTTAACTAAGGAGCCCCTAAAGAAAATAGATAAGGGCCCTTATGAGTTATGGATTAGAAGATAATCATCCTACAAATATTTACAAATATGAGGATGTTTTATCAAAGTTTTGGTGTCTGATCCTAAAAGGATTAAGATAAAACCAAAAATTATTAATTGCATATTTATTGGATATGCACATAACAACAGTGTGTATCGATTTTTTATGTATGAGTTATAAATACAGGATATGCATAAGAACTCGATAATAGAATCGAGAAATACCTCGTTCTTCAAGTATGTATTTCCGTATAAGAACTGAGAGGAAGCTAGTTGATCAAAATAATGGGCATATGAAACACAAGAAGAAGAAGATGATGAACCAGTTAAGGTTGACCTCAGACGTAGTAAAAGAGTTAGGGTGGAAAAATCCTACGGAATGGATTTTATCACTTTCATATTGGAAAGTGAGCCCTAAAGTTACTTAGAAGCAATAATCTCTTCTGATACACCTCACTGGAAAGAGACAATTGTATTTGAGATATATTCATTCTTGCAAAATCACACTTGGAAAGTTATGGATCTTCCTCAGGAAAGTAAACCACTAGGTTGCAAGTGGATTTTCAAGAAGAAAATGAAATTAGATGACACAATTGATAACTGTAAGGCTAGATTAGTAATTAAAGGTTATTGACAACGAGAAGGTCTTTATTACTTTGATATGTATTTTTCGGTGTCAAGAATAAATTCCATTAAAGTATTGTTGGCTATCGCCGCTCTATGGAATCTGGAAATATATTAGATGGATGTGAAGATAGTCTTTTAAAATGGGAATTTAAAAATAAATATACATGGAGCTGTTGGGACCAAATATAGAGCTAGAAGGGGGGGGGGGGGGGGGGAATATCTCGGCGTGATCTTCATGCTCGTCGTTGCTTGTTCCTTCAAAGATATGCAGTGGAAAATACAAAGAAACAAAACACAACAACGCTAAATCGAGGATTTACTTGGTATCCACCTTACAAGAGGTGACAAGTCCAATGATCCACACACTCATGCACCCTCCACTAATAAAACACTCCTTTACGGTAACTACCGAAGAGTAACTCAGTGGAGAAGCTCTGAAGTTGCTGTGATGATCTGAAATGAAGTCGTGAGCGTTCTTCTGATGGAATAGCACGCCACCAGCTATAAACGACGCCAATGGTCGAATCCCAATCGATTGGATTGCTCCCAATCGACTGGGGAGGCTTTGGATCGATCGGCCGATCGATCCAGAGTGCCTCTGTGCTCTCAGGAAAACGCCTGGATCGATCGGCTGATCGATCCAGCCCTTATCTCGCGAAAACAGAACCTCCCAATCGATCGCCCGATCGATTAGAGGCTCCCAATCGATCGGCTGATCGATTGCGATGCTTTCTGTTCGCGCGACACTTCTCCCCAATCGATCCACTGATCGATTGGGAGGAGGTGAGTCACGGGGACTCACCCAATCGATCGCTCGATCGATTGGGCACGAGCTAATCGATCGGCTGACCGATCCAGCTCCTTGATTTTGCCCAAAATCAAGTCCAAAGCCCCTTAAACCAACATCCGGTCACCTATGACCTGTTGGTACATCATCCCTAACATCCGGTCACCCTTGACCTGCTAGGACTAGCTCACCAAGTGTCAGGTCAATCCCTTTGACTCACTGGGACTTTTCTTCATGCCAAGTATCCAGTCAAACCTGTTGACCTACTTGGACTTTCCTCCTCGTGCCAAGTATCCGGTCAATCCCTTTGACCTACTTGGTCTTTCCAACACCAGATGTCCGATCAGCCTTGATCCATCTGGATTTCCTCGTGCCTGGCTTCACACACCAGGTCTTTCCATTGCCTAGTTTCACTCACTAGGACTTCCCATCTACCTGGCTTCACTCACCAGGACTTTCCATACTGCCTAGCTTCACTCACTAGGTCTTTCACCTGGCTTCACTCACCAGGGCTTTCCATACTTCCTAGCTTCACTCACTAGGTCTTTCACCTGGCTTCACTCACCAGGATTTTCCATACTGCCTAGCTGCACTCACTACAAGAAAAAAGCCTAACAACAACGATTTTTCACTGTTATCATAGGCCCTTTCGGACTATTGTTAAATGTCGTGTTGTTAAAGAGGATGCCCAAAGACAACAATTTTTAACCGTTGTCTTTGAAGACAAAGACAACAGTTTTACAACGGTAAAAAATCGTTGTCTTTTTATTCAACGACAACAGTTGTTCACCGTTGTCTTTGAGCGTATTCCTTTAATAATATGCTCTTCAACAACAGTTTTGAACTGTCTACAACAACGGTTAAAAACCGTTGTCTTTTTAGCCATCAATGTTATTTAACATCAGTTTGACAATGATTTTTCACCATTGTCTTTTAACGCCATTGACAACAGTTTCACATATTTAAACTGATGTCTTTAGGTACAATATACAACATTTTGACAATAAACAAAAAACTGAATCTTTTCCATCATTTTATAACCATTATTTTATTTAAATAATATATCTACAAAATATCATTGATCAAAAACCTACAATCCAAACATCATCATCCAATGCAAATTTCATTAAAGTACCAAACATCATCATCCAAACATCATTAAAGTACCAAACATCAACATCCAAACATCAAAAAAGTTTACAAAACTAGATAGTACCCATAACAATATATCACACATATATATGAAGTCCAAAATATCTTGTTTTGTTGGATCAAATCTTCTCTACCTGTGCATCTTCTAAACACCCTGTGCATCTTCTAAACACCATATCGAGAACTACAGCCTTTTCTGCTTTCTCCTCCCTCCTAGCTTTTCTTTTCTTCTCCTTTCTAGGTATGGTCATTATCTTTTCCCTGAGGTAAATAGCATATGATTGCAAGTTAAGTCATTTCCCAGGAGTAAATGGCATAAAGATGATGATGACAAAGACGATGTACACAATTGAATATGATAACAATACTTCTTTCTAGGCACAAACTAAAATTACTGCATACCTCAATTTCAGTTCAAGTTATCTACAAAATATCATTGATCAAGAACCTACAATCCAAACATCATTAAAGTACCAAACATCAACATCCAAACATCGAAGTTTACAAAACTAAATAGTACCCATAAAAATATATCACACATATATATGCCAAAGTATCTTGTTTTGTTGGATCAAATCTTCTCTACTTGTGCATCTTCTAAACACCCTTTTACTTCCTGTGAAAATAAAAATCATATGATTTTAATCCAATTCAACAACAACAAGTCTAGCTAGTCTCCAGTAATATAGAACTTTAGAGTTTGCAAAGTATATAACAAAAACTGGCTAACAAGGTTTGTTATTTTTTTCATTGTGATATACTCTAAATTAAACTTCTCATACAGTATTTTCATAAGCAACCAACAATATGATAACACTATTAAAACAAAGGTAGAACAATGTAACATGAGATTTTCTACTTAGATGTCGGTGAAGAGGAGGGATTGCAGCTCCTAGTGCTCCTTAATTTGTTAAAGTCTCTTCATTTTTTTAGCTTGTCGGCATTTTTCCCAATACTCTTGAGGACACCTATTCGAATAAAGATATATATTACACATTAGAAACTAAACTGTATGCGTGATTCTAATTGCATTGCATAAATGTTACATAACCATAAAAACCATTTGATATAGTCATCTAACAGAAGTGCAAAAAGCGTTATCTATGTAACATAAATGGTAACCTCTTGAAACAATATGGTGGCTCTTAAATTTCTTATTAAGCAGAATTTTTATTCTATGTCACTGCATACAAAGCTTCTATTATAAACCATGCAAACATTATTTTTCCCAGTGATCAAGCAGCATTAATTCTAAAAGGTACAATCTAATGCAAACGTTCCCACACACTCCATATGATGCTAAGGAGTAAGTCATACATTAAATTCTAAAAGGGGCAATTAAAGGAAAGAATGTCTTAAATAAAAATGAATCCAGAAAGTTACCATAGGCTTTGGATTAATACTTTAAGTTTGCATTGATCATGAGCTAATTCATAAAAAGAGAAGTGGAGTGACATGTTACATTAGTTGACTTTCTAATCTTTAATTTAAGTTTCACCATTTAAAGAAACAAGTCTATTTCTTCCTCTTGGAATCTCAAGATCGATTACATCATCAAGTTGATGCATAGGATACCAATTTAGATGTTAACAGCTTATAAAGTATATTCCTCATTAAATTTGTGTCCTCACCTTAAGAAAATCTGGAATATACTATTTTAAAGTCATGAACACGTTAAGGTTTTCACCAACTATAGTAGGGATGGCTGTAGTAATTACCTGAAACAACATAAATCGTTAGTTTTGAAGGCAGAGTAGAGAGATGTCATGCAACTTTTAGAAATTAATGCAACATAATCTTAAAGAATAACATTATAGCAGGATAAAGATGCTAAAAAAAGCTGTAGATTAAAGAACAATCTATCATTGATCTAGACTTCTTTGGTCAAAAGGTATGCTACAATCCCAAATTAAGGCATCTCATAGCGCAAAACAAATATCATTGAATTTTGAACTACGATATGAAATAATAAAACAAATATGAAATTAAACCTAAGGAACAAAAGAGCAAATCAAGTATGAAATCTAATCCTAATTAATGAAAGACATCCTATCTATCCATTAGTAGTGATCTCATAGCGTATTGTCACTCTACACTACGATTTCACCATTAACAGAACCAAACTAAGGAATGAAAGAGCAAAGCATTAAATGAACCTAACCTAAGAAATGAAAGATGATGCAAATAAGAAAACCTAGTCTAACTTAAGCTATGATTGCAAGGAAATTAAAGACAACATAAAGTAAGCAACTAAAGAAATTAAGCATAGAATGTAATCTAGAGCATTAAAGAAATCTAATCTAACCTAACCTAATTGCATGAAGATGAAGAACAAACATCATGAAAATATAAATCACTAAACTAACAAGCATTGCATGGAATTACTCTAAAGAAATAGCATCAATTAGAATAGCACAATTGGTTGAGGCATTTCACCGAACATGTTGTGTGCGAAAATCAAACTAGCCAAAGTGTATGCAATCTAAGCATAGGAAGTTCAAATCAATACAAGCATTTCACATTCAACAATAACAATCCATAGAAATAAACCAATGCATAACCAAATCAACACAAACAACACATGAAGATCAAACTAATGCTGGAAGGAAGCTGCTGTTGAAACCTAGGATTTGATGTGCTGTGGTGGACGATCGGTGAAGGTGCTGTCCAGATCTGTGTGAAGAAGTCAGAACTTGTTCTGTTTGCTCTCGCTGGAAAGAAGAAGCTTCACTCAAAACAACCAACTTTAGAACTCCTAGAATCAATGAACAACTGCCAAGAAACCGGCTGAGCTTGCTTCAATAACTGTGTTGATGAATGAAGCTTCCATCGAAGAACCCCCTCGGATGGAAGATGAACGGAAGTAATGGAGATGCTGGAATGAACCGCAGCTCTTGAACTCCCAGAACCGATGAACAACAACCAAATATCGGCTATGCTTGCTTCAACAACGGTGATGATGAACGAACCTTCCACCAAGGAACCCCCTCGGATGGAAGATGAATGAAAGTAATGGAGGTGCTGGAATGAACCACCGCCAACCTCTGCCTCTACCTCCTGAACCCCAGTAGGAAGAAGTGAAGAAGACCGCTGTAAGGTGAAGGATCTTGTCGGAGAACCCCTCCGACAAGGTGGATGCTCGTTGCTGCTGCCATCGCTCGCTATTGCCGCCAAGAGATGTTTGCTGCTGCCGTCACCGATTGGAATCCAGAAGAGGAAGATTGGGCAGTGGATGGTCGGCCGGCGTCGGTGTGTGGGCAGAGGTTGCCGTCGGCCGTTGGTGAAGGAGAAGAAGTGGAAGGGCGGCGGCGTCGCGAGCCCTAGCTCGAGGAGAAGTTGCGCGAGAAATAAAGGAAATCGGGGGTTCTGGTACTGTGCCATGCGAAGAAATAAAGGAAAGGGAATGGTTTTCTCCTCCTTTAATCTGGGCCGTTCGATTTGATGAAGATGGATCCATTTGATCTAGCTGATGAAAAGATGAGTGGTGCGGATCTAGTTGCCTTCTTGCTTCGATCCAATGGTCCATGTAGCTTCAAATTTGGATGGAGGGTTGGATGGCTTAGATCTGAATGAAGGAAGAAGATTTCTCTTGATCTGGATCAACGACTCATATTAATACTGCTTGATCTCCATCATTTGACCTCCAAATAAAGTCAAATTTGGAGGAGGAGCGTCTTTTGCGGAGGAGTTGCGAAGGAGGAGTCGGAGATAGGTTTTTGTTCGTTTGAAGAGTCACAGAGAAGTGGGTTTTAGGTTTTTTTTCATGAAGTTAAAAAAACTGTTGTGTTTTTAGGATTCAACAACATTCAATAGACAACAGTTTAATAAAACTGTTGTATATTATCACATAAGCAACACTAAAAGACAATAGTTTTTTAAAACCGTTGTCTTTGACACACATTAGACAACAGTGTTTTGAAAAACTGTTGTTATTTAAAAAATATTATGGTGAACAACAATAGTTTTCAATAAAACTGTTGTTAAATGGAAAAGACAACAATTTCTTGAAAAACTATTGTCTATTAGGTGTGGTTAAATCCAGAAATTCTTGTAGTGACTCACTAGGTCTTTCACCTGGCTTCACTCACCAGGATTTTCCTTCTTCCTAGCTTCACTCACTAGGACTTCCAAATTGCCTGGCTTCACTCACTAGGACTTTCACTTATACCTAGCTTCACTCACTAGGATTTTCCATACTGCCTAGCTTCACTCACTAGGACTTTCCAGTCAAGTATCTTGTCAACCTTGACCTAATTGACTCTTCTACAACCCAGTCTGATCCAACCCTGATCAGAGTGGCATTACACCAACAATCTCCCCAGATGAACAATTGCACCTGCAATCTTCATCTATTGTCTTCAATGTATTGTCAAACATCGAAACCCAAACATCAAGACTCAAACTCGAGCCAACTCAAGTTTAGTCAACCAGGTCAAGCTTGCCTAGGGAATATTGCACCAACAATCTCCCCCGACCTAGGGAACATTGCACCAACAGGAGCAACATGAACGATTTTTTATGTCAAGATAGAAAAATAAAGTTTGTAGATTGATGAAGTTATTATACTACTTAAAATAAGAACCAAAATAGTGGTATGAGAAATTTGACCATATCCTAAAGGAAAGTAGATTTAAGATCAATGAATGTGATAAATGTGTCTACATGAAAGTCATAGAGAATGACTATGTCATCTTGTGCCTATATATAGATAATATACTTATCATTGAGAGTAATAATAAAATAATTAAATCCACTAAAAATGTGTTGAACTCAAGATTTAACATGAAATACATAAGCTTAGCTGATGTGATGCTAGGAATCAAAATTCTTAAAACAACAAAAGAACTTGTTCTTAATCAGTTTTATTACGTAGACAAGATTCTTGAAAAAATCATCAAGGGTGATACTGTGTTGGCATGAACTTCGATGGATACAAATCACCATCTATCGCAAGATTCAAAGAGAAAGTATCTCTCAGATAGAGTACTCTCAAGTGATTGGAAGTTTGATGTACCTGATGAATTGTACACGACTAGACTTAGCCTACGCAGTAAGTAAAGTGAGTAGATACATAAGTAATCCTGGTGTTGAATACTAGAAAGGGATAACAATAATACAGAGGTATTTAAGGTATACTCATAAATATGGACTGCATTATACGAGATATCCTATTGTGATAGAAGGATACAATGATGGCAGTTGGATATTTGACATAAAAGACTCTAAGTCTACGAGTAAATATGTATTCACTCTGGGAGGTGTAGCCATTTGATGGAAATCTTTTAAGCATACCACAATAACCAGATCTATGATGGAATCTCAGTTTATATCTCTTGACAAATGTAGTGAAGAGACTAAATGACTATGACAATTCTTAGAGGATGTTCCTAGATGGCCGAAACTAGTGTCGACAATTTACATACATCATGATAGTCAATCAACAATTGGTCGGGCATAAAGCCATCCGTATAATGATAAGTCTATACATATACGTTATAGACATAATATCATTAGACAACTACTCTCAACAGGAGTTATCACTATTGACTATATGAAGTTAAAAGATAACCTACTAGAAGATCAGTTAACTAAATGGTTAAATAGAGAGTTAGTTGCAAGTTATCACGAGGGATGAGCTTAATGTTGATAAGAAATGTTGATGTAAAGAAAACCCAACCTATGCAAATTGGAGATCCCAAGAACTATGTTTAAATAGACAGCTTGACTACACTGACAAAGTTGCTCTCTCTGGGGGAACGACCCAATAGAAGGATAGAGGTTAAGGAGGTTAAGAAAATGACTTTTAGTGATCTAGAGATCACCTATATGAGAAAGAAGTGGGGTCACTTTGAAGAGAAATAGAGACAAAAATTTTAAAACTTCTTATAGAAGTAGGCATGTTCATGGCTAAGAATGAATACACTCATGAGAATTGAATTATATTAGGAAGAGTCCTGGGTGAGATATGTCAATACTTATATAGATGGTAGAACAGTTCAAGGACATCATGTCTACTGTCAGTCAGTAAACAAATATATTTATACAAAGGAAGGTCTAAAGGGTAAAATTTATCTATCCTATATTGGACTCAACTGCTAAATCCTATCACATATTTTGTTTCCATTCATGTGGGGGATTGTTATAAATGTAAATGAAAAAGGATGTGGAAAGGAATAAGGAGACTACTTTGTGTATGGGTTTAGTCCCACATTGAAAGTTTCAAGGTATCATGGTTAGTTTATATTCTTGCATATGCATTGATGATGTGAACAAATACATAGGGAGAGACTCTCTCTCACGTATAGGTGTGTAAGGGAGAGGGAGAGGGTGAAAATCTAGGGTTTGGATTGTACTGAACCAAGTTGACTCATGTGCGAGCAAAACCTACGCACGACGAATGTTGCTCCAGTGTGAGAGCAACACTCCATCACATGAAATACCACATATGTGGGAGAAACGCTCTATCACAAGAAATCCTCCATATGTGGGAGCAATGCTCCACCACAAATAATCCGAAATATGTATCTACAATATATATATATGGGAGCAATACTCCACTACTAGCAATCCACAATATGTGGAAGCAACGCTCCACCACAAACGATCCATAACCTGTGGGAGGAACGCTCCACCACATCAATCCAAGATATGTGGGAGGAACGCTCCACCACAAACAGTCCAAAATATATGGGACCAAGACATCTTACTATCCAACTAGAACTGCACGAGATCACTCAACCACATATCACTGTGGGCAGGGTAATACAACCAATAACATAATGTAGACACTCAACATTCTACATTCAACATAGGTAGAATCATCATGATGCCATCAATCATACACCTGCACACGTGCACACACAACATATGTATGATCGACATAATCCTCCAATTAATATACACCAAACATACTCACAACATAGGTATAAATCATCGTGATACCTCCAACAATGCATACGGAACTCGTGTGCATATATCAACATAGGTATAATCGACAATACAACTTAAACAACACTCACATGACATATATATACACCTATGCCAAGAGTATAATCAACGTAATACTTCCAACAAATCATAATCAACACGAATGTACACACAGAACAAATAGAATGAACAAGATACCTCGAATATTACATCGAACAAATCTGTACATATTCCAACTCAGATTAAATCGGTAAGATACCTCCAATAAAATACTCAAACACATATGCACAATTCACAACATAGATTTAATCGACAAAATACCTCCAATAAACCAATCAGACCACTCGGGTATAATCTACTAGAAACCCACAACAATCATAACTGGAAAAATATACACCCACTACATGCAATTAGATCGTCCATCATAACACTCCTACAACACATAATAATCATATGTACACACCACATAGATATACAGAATCAGCATATTTAATCCAATCAACCTGGCATTCCCCATGCTACCTTCTACGTTATCTAATTAGGTTCATACAGTCAAAAATGAAGGTCCACATGAAATAGGATACATCGATCCTCTATAGATAGACCAAACCGATAATGGTATACCACTAATTCAGTCTTCTCCCCATCAGTACAAGTCATGTACCCAATATACTCGAGATATCCAACTAAGCACGAATCACCCAAAGATCAACATCTCTATAAAATAGAGTAAGTCGATCCTCTGCTGATCGGACCAACAAAAACAATGAATCGGTGATCGACTATCTAAATCCAACAAATGTACGTTAATCCTCCGCAATCACAAAGGTATATCGATCTACGACTACCCAAGTCGACAAACGTAAATCAGTCTTCTACTGACCGATCTAACAAGAGTAAATCAATATTTACTGATGAAATTAACTAAGATAAAATGGTATACTACTGGCTAGGTCAACATAAAGATATAGATACTATCCACTACCCAGCTAATAATAGCAGAGACTGGTATGTGCCTCAATCTGCTAACCAACTAGTAGTAACAGAAGCTAAAACTACTGGTGTATGATATGAAAAATCACCAGAAACTGTAATCCTTGATCTCTAATAGGATCGATCATCATCAGTGGCTAACCCATCACATGTAATATGCGCTACAACATCAGACAGATACCAAATACAACGTGCTAATACATGTCATAACTATCATAGTCAACAATGCATATACCAATAAAAAGGTAGAATAACAGTATACCAACATACCTCCTATAGCTTGGAGATGTCCTGCTGCTGCCAGGTCCCAAAACTCGAAAAGTCACATCAAGAAAACCAAATCATGAAATCCGAAACACGGAATATACGACTCGTAAACCCTGCTCTAATATCAATAAATTGGTATCAGCTAAATCTCGAAAATCCAAAACACATAGCAAGTATCGTATACCTGCTTTGATACCACTAAATTGTCATGCCCCGGGAGTGTCCCTGTCCGAAGAAAATTTCAGCAGCACCTCCCCTGTACGGCTCACAATCTGAAGTATTTCTACAGAAACAATATACATCAGCCACATGCGGCTGGAATATATACACAACCACGCAATTATATATATTTTTATCAGCTCACTCGGCTGAAATCAAAACCAACACAGCGGAAAAACATAAAGACAAGCCCATACAAAACAAAACAAAACAGTGCTAGCCGGCTAGGCTTACACCACATAACAACACAATACTCCGGAACAAAACGGAAACACACAAAGCCAAATACACACATATCATATACCAAGATAAAATAAACAAAAAAAAATGGAGACATGTCTTCTGATGTGACGTGGGGACCAGCAGGCAGGATACTCCAAGTGACTCCATAACGACCTGGTACCTGAAAAAGATAGTGTCCACGGAGGTGAGTTCAACAACTCAGCAGATACCAGTTGACATGTATAGTAAGCTCTAACAGACAGTAATAACTATGGAGTACAGTCTCCGGGACAAAAGCTGGAAATGCACAATAGAATAGACTGAAGAGAACTGTACTCACCAGGGCCTCCTATCAGAATAGACAGGTCGTTAGATCGAAAATGTCATAAATCCTGTATGCATGTCAAACATATGTATCCATCCAAATGCAGTATATAAGTGCAACAAACACAATCAGTAAATGTATAAATGCATATGATGCCAATGACATGGTCACCCCTGACGTCAGTCAGCCATCTCACACACAATGGTGAAACTGAGTGGGTAGGGCTATGACAACCGTGCACTCTACCGTCACTGCTCCTTATGAGTGACTGGGTGGGCGGGATGCTATCGGAGTACACCTATCCTCCTACCCCAAATCATAAATGGGGGAACGCAATGCTCTTATCTCCCGGTACACGATGACGGGGAGGAATCTTTGCCGGCTACCACGCTGCGTCACACTACCCATGAGCGGACCAACGGAGCCAAACAAAGTCCAACTGCCTGTCGGCTACCACACTGCTACACTAAACCAGCGGAGCCAAACAGAGCAGAACTATTTGCCGACTACCATGCTGAGTCACCAGACCAACGGAGCCAAACAGTAAAACTGCCACACACCTGTATGATCTACCACTAACCCATGAGTGGTGGTGTGTACAGATACATGTAACTGGTGATGTGCTCGATAATAATGGAGCAGACTATCGCACAACATGTAATCATGCGAGATGATGGATGACACTAAACATGGCAATATCTTGAACAGCATAGCAATATCCATATATAAATATAAAATGTGTACCATAGGACAATGAACTAAATCAAAGGTACACAGATCAGATAAGGTATCAAAAACCTAGGTCCTGAGCACAATAAAGCATGGTATGTCACTACCTCTATGAGCATATAAATAATCATGTGGGGTACTAACACAACATGCATAATAGGTGAGCAAACAAGCATGTAACAGGTATCCGGTAGTGACATATCTAAACAAGAACGAATATAATTATTACCAAAGGCTATAACCTACTAAACATATCAACAAGACTTAATCAAAGATAAGTCAAGGTACCCGCCTTTAACTGTAGTCTGTGATAAACAATCCTCACATCAGAACAATCGTCCCGTAATCAGGGTCCTACATACAAATATTCAATTTAGCTACTCTAACAAGTATCATTTATCTAACTGAAGATCAGGACCAAATAAATAAATCTATTTCCTTTCCGATTAAGGAAACCCAAATTGAATCAATCCCAAGTGGTCCCAATTGTTATAACTCAAGAACAATCTCAACTAATACAATTCATTTTATCACTCAATTCAACCATCATCCATCTGAACCAACCAACCTCCAAATAACCATCATAAATCAAACTAAACTTACCCAATAGTGAGTATCCTTTTATCACCTCGCAGTCAGAGAAGTGGTTGTCAGAAAATTCTAGTCGGAGTAACCATGAAGCTACTGCCCTCAATGTAAATCATCCACAATCCGCACCTCAATCACATATGAAATTCCAACCTAAGATAACTAATTACTCATTAGTCATGTTATCACATATTAACATCTCAAATAGAATATGTTACAAATCCATATCAACCTAACACTAATAGAGATCAACCAAAACATTATACATAACTTACCTTGAATCAAAATCCTCAATCCAGATCTAAAACCTTCACATTTCACATGCCAGTGAATTTTCATTCCAAGTACCCTTAAACAGAACAATCTAACATGAGAGTCAAAGAGGATAATCTTGAAAAGAAACTAAACCAACAAAGGAGCAACGATCGGATGCTTATACCTCACCAATGATCTGATGGAGCTGCTCCATGACAACCAGAGAACAAATTGAGGCAGAAAGGCAAGGTCAAGCTCACTGTCAATACAAAGGTAAGTGGCCACGAGTATGTTGGAGCACAGCGAGGAAGAAAATCCACTCAAGAGCATCCACTCACCATTAGGGCAGATGACAACACGCGGTGGTGGAAGAGCCTCACTGGTGACGACCAACCCGCCTAGAATGTCGACATCAAAGATCAATAATTGGCACTGTGGCAAGCAAAAAAACTAGGGCACAACGTCGGTGATGTAAGTTAGGGCACTGGTTGACATCCAAGGGTGGTGGCAGAGGTCGCCGGCGGTTAGCGGGTGGTAACCGACCTCACAGCTTGGCGTCTGTCTCAGTGGTCACCGGGAACAGCGAGTGGCGATGGAGGGAGGCCGTGAGAGGGAGAAGGCACTGTCGGGAATGGCTAGGGCACAGTGGCAGAAATCGGAGGGCGCTCGGTGGCTAGCGGTCATGCTGCCAAGTCGTAGCAGAGGGGGCGGCCATCGCCGGGCTAGGGCAGAGAAGAGAGGAAGAGGAAGGGAACCGCCGCGGTGCCGGTTAGGGCACGGGAGGAGACGGCGGCTCGGCGCGAGGAGAAGGCGTCGGGCACATGGGGAAGGAAAAAAACGAAGGAAATGGAAATAGAAAAGAAAAAGAAAAGAAAATAAAATAAAAAGGAAAATCAAACATTTCCTCGCTTAAATGGGTAGCCTAAACAGGCTTTTTCGGGCCCCATTTTTATCCTCGTTAACTCGTCCATCGAGCTCCGAAAAATTCCCGAAAATTTCAAAAAATTCCCTTATTATTTTCTGCTCTTTTTCGGTATTTTACAGTAAACATCCTGTACACTTAGTCAGATTATCAAATAACAACAAAACTTAACTTGAACCTTTTACAACTTCAAAACATAGGTTCGATTATGGTACTTCCTGCACCAATAGAATGTAATCTTCCTAATGTATGGGTGGAAGAGTGGAGAAGCTAGGGATGCTACCATGATATTTCTTCAAAGTGGACACATGAATTGAAAAACTAGGTAGAGCTTTGTGTGGTTTGGTAATTGGATCTTGCAAACAATGTTGCCTACACGACCAATGATTTTAATAGGTCCATAAAAGAAAGGAGAAAGTTTCAAATGGTTCTTAGATGTCAAACTTACTTGGAAATAAGGTTAAAGCTTTAACAATACCGTATCTCCTATCTCAAATAGTACCTCCCGATGGGATGAATCATATTGAAGTTTCATGTTATTTTGGGTTGCAAGAAGTTGTTCCCATAGATTCTTCAGAAGTTGTTACCGAGTCTGGAGATCCTAATCTACTGATTCAATATGAGCAATAGTACCAGTCAAATATGATAATAAGCAGGGTGGTGATCGCCCTACACGACCTTAAAGGGGATGACTGATAACCATGATTTTATTGCATTATTTTGATTCATTTATACATGGTTTTGATGTTGGTTTCCTAGTTTAAATCATGGTTACATTACATTTTGTGTATTGTGTGTATTTTTGGACTTAATTGCAAATGATATTATTTTTGGTGTTATTTGATGCTAATATTTGATTTTTATTTTATAGGCATCAAAGGATCTTAGATTTGGATCTATTTGGACTGAAATTGGGCTCGAATCGGAATTTAAACGAGAAGATCAAGCTTTGGGTTGATTTGGGCCGTTCATCAAGAATAGGAGAGATCTGAACCATCTGTTGAAGATCTGGCCGATCCAACCAAATGGGGAGCAGATCTGAGCCATTGATGAAGATCCAGAAGTTTTGATCCAGATCTGAGTTCATCTAGCCATTGATCAAGCCGAATCAAATCTGGACCGTTCAATGAAGACTGGGCCGATCTGGGCCATCCAGTGATGATCTGATAGATCCGACCTACGGGAGGGTAGATCCAGACCCTAGATCAACATCAGTACCTTCGGATCGGATTTTGGATGACTTTTCACCGTTGATTTAGCCTAGAATCAATCTCAGCCGTCGGTTCAAATCTGAGATCTGTTTAAATGAGAAGCTACAGTAGCATTCCTCTTCGTCGAATCCTCCACGCACAGCAGCTTCGTCCCCGTGGCATTTCTCCTGATTCCGACCCCTTTCTCTTCTCCGATCATTCTTCCGAGCTTCAACCTCGGTGAAGGACGTCCCAGCAGCTTCATCCTGATTCTTTGGAACCGATTTGGGTGTTCCCTCCGGCGCAATCTCCATTTCTTCGATGCCTCTGTTCACCTCAGATTTGGAGGTGTTCTTCCAAATCTGAGCTCCGATTCCCATCAGCAACGCTCGGCGGTGGTCCTCCGGCGTTCCTGAGCTTCATCCGACCACAATTCGCATTCCGTAGCTCCCATTCCAGATTCAGAGGTCAAGGATGGCAGATTTCCAGATTTTCGGCACTTGAGTGGGTTTAGGGTTGTTCTTAGCTCGCCGGGGGTGGTCCGTCGGTGTAGTTAAGCACTCCTTGAGCTGATACGCCATTGAGATGTTCCATTGAGGTCCAAAGTTGGGTGGTCTCGACTTTGGCACTCTTGTGTGACGACAAGAGTGTGAAACTTGTGGAATTGGTTGTGAGTTGGATTGGTTTACATTTTAATTCATTTTGTTATTGTTTTTATAGCTTAGCACAGATTACTTTTATGTTTTGTTATATTTTTATGCAAGTAGTTAGCATTCTTTCCTTGTTGAAGCTTAGTTTAAGTTTTAGTTGATGCTTTGTTACTTGTTTAGTGTTTAAATTCTAAGCTAGGGTTTACATCTTGCTTTAGATCAGATTTAATTGTGTCTTGCTATTTTATATCTTAGTTTGATGTGTGTTAATGGATTTATCACAACGTAGAGTGACAATGCGTAATGATTTGTTCATTGACACATAGTTAGGTTTCACTCTTGCTTTAGATTAATTTCTTAATTGCTGTGTTTTTCCTCTGTTAGATTTAGATTTAAAGCTTAAATCCCCCCAACTCCATTTTTATATCGAAAACCCCCAAAATAGGAATAAAAAGACAATCCTAAATTACATTCTATTGTTGGTTCCTCGGATCGATCCTGGGCTCGTTACTACAACATTTTTGTGAAATTAAGGGGTTCAGTGAATATTAAATTGTAAAATTTGATAAGCCCATTCGTGACATTTAATATAGATTTTAGGCTACATCAAATTTTGGCGCCGTTGCCGGGGATATGATATGCAATGTTTGGTAATTTTAGGATTGTTGTTTGATTGCTTTTATGATTATATATCCATGTGTTTGATTTTATTTGTTCCTAAGTCTTCTGATTTTATTTGCTAGTTGTCTGTGTAAGAACAGGAAATTCTATTTGACCATGGATCCATATTATCCGTATTTTGGAGATGGGATGGAGAGTTATTTTTATCAGTCTCAGACTCAGTTCTATCAGTCCTACCTACCTATGGAGCAACGGAATGGGTATGAGGATGTACAAGAAAAATTTGCAAAGTCAATTTGGGAATGTAATGAAGTTATGCATCAAATGAGAGAGCATCAAGAGCAACAATTTGCAAGGATATAGAATATTCAGAATCAGTTAGATCAGATTGCATCATCCATTAATCAGTTACAAGCACAGAACTCCAGTGGAGAGATGGAGAGTAGTGATTTTGTCAGGTCTGACCCTACTTCTATTTCTTAACAAGAATTTTCTAGTTTAATTTGTGATGATGATATAGTTGTTCATATTTCTGATTCTACTAATGTTGTTGCTTTAGATGATGTGAATGATGCAGGTATTGTTGCAGAAGATGATTTAAGTGTAGGGGAATGCTTACTGGATGCATTACCTCAAGAATCATCCAGAATTGAGGATGTAAGTTTAGGGACTTGTGCTATGGAGCCAAGCACCCAAGGATCACCACATGAGGTTGAACATTCACCAGAAAAAGAGTCTGAGCATTTATTTGAGGAGAAAGAGGTAACAAACACTACTCCAGGTACCTTTCTAGATGACAAGGTGAGTATTTTGTGTGATTTTTCAGAAAATTTCATAGAGGTACCATTTATTGATTTTATTAGTTGTGATTCATTTCTTGATATACTTTCTACTCACACTAATATTCTCCTATTTTCTTTTTACCCCACATGCGTGTGGGAGGTGTTTTCTTTGATTGATGTTGTAGGAGAACATAAACTTCCGGAGTGGGTGCTTAAACTGAACCGCCTTAGACCTCCAGAGAGAATTTTGAATGGAAAAAGGATGAATAAGAAGAATTTGAGCAGAACTACGATTACTCCACTTCCGGGGTGGCTTCTTCTTCTAAATTTTTTTCAACCACCGGGAATGAAAGGGGAGTTAGTTCCAATTTTGCTTGCTCTTGCATTTTAATTCATGCTTTGTGTTTAGTTTTTCTTTAATAAATTCTTTATACATTTCTTTGGTTTTATACTTTGCATTTGCACTTTGTTTTTACATTTTGCATTTTACTTTCATACTTTGCATTTTGGTTTAGTATACATAGCATTTCTTTTTTAATAAAAGTCTCAATGGAATTTTCTAGTTATATTTTTAAGATGGTAAAGGTCTCTTAAATTTGATCATCAATTTTAGGTCACTTGGCATGATTGGATACTCTACTTACATGATTTTGGTTAAAATGGTGGTGGATTCCATGTTGATCAATTTAGCTTGATTGCATGAAAATACCTAGAGAGGACCACTTTAAGCCTACACTTTATTATCTTTGTGTGGCATGCACTCATAGCAAATTAAACTCTAGAACTTGCTTTGCTTCTTTTCAAAGTCACAATATTATAAGTATGCATGGAAAAGAAGGATATTTGTCATTCTTGTTAACTCATTATTTTCCATTTCTTTCCCTACAATTTTCTTTAAACATCTTCATATTTTCATCTAGCATTTTAATTCTTGATCTACTTTGCTTGTCATTCTTTCATTGGGAGATTTGGTTGAATTCTTCGTGAGTTGAATCGACTAGATGGACAAAGGTCAAGTGTGGGGGAGAATTGCCTATGCCTGAGATTCATGGAGGAATTTAATTGTTTGGAAGTTCTTGAACTTGTGAAGTTAAGTTGATGGTTGCATTGCTTGCAGTTAAGGATGCTTAACAATTTTTGGAGCAGAATTCTAAATTTTTATTGCAGCTTAATTGAAATCTGAATGATGTTACTGCTAGAGCATGCATTTCCTTAAATTGTGAATTTTGAAACTTAAGATCAGAAATTAGAATGTAGTTTCAAAAATGCATGTTCTGATTTCTTGTGTGTCAAATAGAGATGATGTTTGCAAGCTATAGGGGGCTCCTATATTGGTAAAGACTTGAGAAAAGCCTTTATTATCTCATTGACGAGTAGCATTCCTCTTCATTCAAGTTGTCCACAGAGAAAAAAATGCTAAATCTGAGTTTTCAGAAATTGTTGAACAGCTTGGAGTAGGATTTTCTAGCTATTGCAGAATTCAATTTGATACTTCATCTATGGAATTCTTGGTGCAGTTCTCTGATAATTGAAGGGTTGGAGTAGAACTAGTGATTACTTATTTTTACTGATGGTTCTAAAATTCTTTTATGACTTGAACCATATAAGACAGAAATTGATGAAGATTGAGTTGCTATTGCTGACAAGGAGATCATAGCCATGAGTTAGATGAAATTTGACTCTCCATTCTTATGTAAGGTCATGGAAGTATAGTAGACATCAGTGAGCTATTTTGGAGCACAAATAGAAACACAAAATGGATACATATCTGCGCAGAGTGCAGAAATTCAAGAATGCAGATTTTGCAGAATGAATTGGGCCTATTTGTGCCAATTTTGGAAGAGAATTGCAATGAGCTAGAGTTGTTAGAAACTGGAAAGCTCTCAGTTATACATTGTAAAAGGTCTTAAGAGACAAGAGGAAGAAGTATTGAAAATTCTTGAGGCTAAACAGGGGCAAATTGATACAAAGTCTAGCATTGAAGGAAATCTGAAACCAATAGTTGGCTTGGCAAAATGGAGTTCAAGGGCTATTGGTTCCTGGAAAATTTTGAAAAACAGCTATTATTTGAGTGGTGATAAATGAATAACTTTCTTCTCTAGGGTTTACAAGTTTGATACTTAACAGGAAAACAAAACTGGAAACGAACCAAATCTGCAGCTATGGTTTTTGGACTGTATTGCAGCATGAGAAAGTTAAAATTGGAGCTGAAATTTTGTGTAATTGCAAGAGAAGAGGTTAAGTATTGAAGTAGGTCAATTGTAGAAGAAGAGAATCTGTAGTTAAGAAATTCAGAAATCTTCATTGCAGAAGTTAAATGCAAGTGCTGGAAATGGAATCAGAAATCAGCATTGTGCCGATTCTAATCTGTGGAGTGCCCAATTCTTTGTGCAGTTTTTTGCACATGAAGAAACACCAATTAATTTTTTATTTATTCATTAATAAACTTGAATCGACTAAATTTCTGAATCTGGAAAACTAGAATTCAGCAATTTCAGAAGGAAGTCAATGAAAGGAGAAGTCTTCAGTTTGAGAAATCTGTCTAATTATATACCTGCTGATTTTTGATCAATTTGAAGTATGAATGTCAAGTATTTTGAGTGTTGATTGGATAGGATAGGTGATGGACATTATCAAATATTGAAATCACTTAATGCAGTAGTTTGAAATGAGTAAGGATTTCTGCAGAACTGCAATTTATTTACAGCAGAGATCAATTCTGAAAATTAAGTGTAAAATTTGTTTATTTCTGCAACTCAGAGATCATATTCAGATTTGGCACGTGGGCAGGAATCACAAGCAAGCCAAGATGCTAACTAGCAATAATTCTGAATTCAGCTAGTAAAATTATAGTGCCAAAACTTGATGCTGGTTCTAACCAGCAAGTCTTGTAGATGATGCTTCTATCTATTTAATGCTGATTGTTTTGCTTCTTTTTGGAAGATTCTGGTAAATCAAGCTTAGTGCAGTATTTGGAATGCTACTGATGTAATACTAATGAAGAACTGAATTGCTGAAATCTGCAGTAACTAACATCTGTACAGTAATTTTTTTTTGAAGTTGCTGATTTTGGACATGAGATGTGTAGTAAGTTTAGAAGCTACTCAGAGCTAGAACCTTATTGTTGAGCTGTTGAAACACAAACAGAAGTACTATCAGAGAAGGCTCTCTAAATAATGGAAGTATTAGGAGTGAATTTCTGAAGTTAAACCTAAAATGTCTAAGAATTTGAGTTCAATCAAGGAAGATGGTTGTTTTGAACAGGAAACAAAAGTTTAACTCTGTAGTAACTGAAGAGAGGAAGAAAAGAAATAAAACCTACAATTGAGGAGTTCATTGACTTCTATATTAATCCAAAGCTCAGCACCTAAATTGTCTTTGAATTCAGAAATTGCTAGGAGATTAGAGAAGGATGCAGAACCTGAAATTTTTCAAGCTGCACTGCAGTACAGGAAATGAGCAAGATTGACATGTTAGTTGCTGGAGAGGAAAACTTTCCAATGCTAGGAAACTGAAGCTCTGAAATTGGAAGCTTGCATTGAATTCAGCAATGGGCTCTGAAATTTTAGAGAAGAAGTAATAGAGAAGCTGAATAGTTACAAATGCTATAGATAGTGAAACCATTGCAAAATCTGTAATTGCTTAAAATCTGGAAGCTACAACTATTTTTAAGATTCATAAGTTAGATGCTGGAATTTTAGTGGCTAGAGCATTGGACATTTTAGTGTCATTTGGTATTCTTTTCTTCCGGAATTCCTTGTGGTGAAGACCTGAAAAATTTCCAGAAGCTGATTTCTGGAACTAGTCTAGAAAACTGAAAACAAGGGTTTGAGTGAATGTGATGATAGCACCCAATTGTGAGAAATTGTAACTAAAGAAAACCTCAGTAAAACAGGAACAGAGGAAGAGGAGCAATGCAGAATGAAGAAAGGGAGATCCAATGGATTATAGTTTTAAAATGTATACGTTGCAGCTTGTGGCAAATTTTGTTGCTGGAAATAATTGCATTATGGATTCAGATATTCATAGATCTACAGATTCAACTATGATACACATGTTGACAACTTTATAAATGATTAGTTCAGTTTAGAAGCTTGTGCAAAATTCTGCAGAAATGAAGTTTTCTGCTGTGCAGGAATGGAAAGCTTAGGAAACCCATACAGTTTCAGTGCTAGGTTGCTGCAGGAGACAAATAGCTGATAAAAGATGTGAAGAGTTATTGAAGGTTAACAAATTATGAAATTGTTGGAATTGTGTACAATCTGCAGAACTAAAATCTGGAACTGAAAATATAGAAGCTGCTGATTTCTACAATCTAAGATGGAATCTGTTGGCAGAACTTTGCAGATTTTGTAGAGACAAGATGGGAATTCAAGCTGTAATGTGATTCAATGATTGTTAAGTTCATTGGGAATGAATTGTTGAAGCTTGAAGTGAGGAAGCAGTATGGAATTCAGAATTATGTGAGAGATGCATAATTGTGCAATTCTGAAAGAGTTGGAAGCTGTGCAGATTCACATATTTGGAATGAATGGAGTATTAAAAAAAAAATCAGAAATGGAATCAAGAGATTCTGGATTCTGTAATTTCATTGAAGCTGATCCAGTGAAGATTTCTGACTTGCTGGGAGTTAACTGATGGGTGGACCAATTGAGATATACACATCAAAATTAAGATGAAGTTTGAAGTATAGATGGTATCAGAAATCTGTTTTATCTCTGGAATGAAGAAAATCTGATTTTGTGAAGTTATTGATTACTGAATCAGAAATCTAATTCTGTATTTGTTGAACTGATATTAAGATGAGCTGGAATTCTTAGCTACTGATTGATGTTAATATTCCCTGATTTCCAAAACTGAGTTGTAGAAGTTACTGAATTCAGCAAGAGGTTGCTGAACTTGATACTCTGTAGTGCTGATTTCCTGGTGATTCTGGACTATGGGATGGTGTTACCTACTTCCTATTCTTAGGCAAGAACATAATCAAACATTGCTGTAAAGAAAACCAGCTATTAGTGAAGGTTGTATCTGCTTAAATGTTGATTCCACTACACTATTTGAGCTGTTTCAGAACTTTGAATCTGAGTTCTGAAATTCTGTTTCAGAAATTAATTAGCTGGCAGCTTGAATTCTTTTAGATTTTGTTGCTAGAACATAAGTTGCAGAATTATATGTAATGCAGAGGTTGCACTTCAGTTTTTAAATCAATAATGGCACTGCAGGGCTACTGAACTTTGTATGTAATTATATGTGATAATAGCAACGAATGGAGTTTTAGTCCTTTTAGTGCCACCTTCTACTGCAATTGTGAGGAATTTTTAACTGGAGAATACCTTAGAAATACAAATACAGAATCTACAGCAGAAAAAAAAAATAGTAGCTTCACGAATGTTAATACTTTGATTACATGATGTGTTTCATTGCCCGAGACGGCCAACATTTTAAGTGTGGAGGAGGGAACTCTTCTTGGCAAGTTGATGTGAGTTTGTTTTTTGTTTCAAAGTGCTGAAATTGGAATGGAAAAACAGTGAAGAAAAAATTTTTTTTTTTGAAGTGGCAAATCAAAAGTATCAAATATGGAAGATAGAGTATCAAGATTTTATTATTTCCATCAAATTGAAGGAGAGGTTAGCTTGATATGTTGAATTGGTAACAACAAATGGTATTCATCTCTTTACAGATCAAATTGGTCAACTCATCAAGTATATTCCTCCAATACTCTCATCTTCTCATTTTCTTCATTTATGTCTTTTCTTTTGCCATTTCATCCACTTCATTGTTCTTTTTGATTCCATTTCCATTCTTCATGATTAAATCCTTTTGATTCATGTATGCTATATTTATAGTGGTGGAGAAGTAGA
The DNA here is from genome assembly GCF_018446385.1 of Zingiber officinale. Classification (NCBI taxonomy): domain Eukaryota; kingdom Viridiplantae; phylum Streptophyta; class Magnoliopsida; order Zingiberales; family Zingiberaceae; genus Zingiber; species Zingiber officinale. The sequence goes on from NC_055998.1 coordinate 94,231,127, forward strand.
AAATAAGCAAGCTTATGGTAGTGAAATGTTGTGAGTTGCATTGAGTGAGCTCTACTTATACACATGATTGAGTGTGAGAGCTAGAATAGGTAAATACCTTGTGAGATTGCAAATTGCTTGATTTTTCAATTGGATTGAAACTACCATACCTACTGATTATTGTTTGGATTGTATTCATGATTGTTGGTGATTTTTAGATGATCTTACTTAAATTCCTTTTACTATCTTCTAGGTATTGCTAGGGAATTTTCCGTGGAGATGATTTTTAGTTTTCTTTACTTTCACGGGACGTTCAAGACTAAGTGTGGGGGATTTGATAACCATGATTTTATTGCATTATTTTGATTCATTTATGCATGGTTTTGATGTTGGTTTCCTAGTTTAAATCATGGTTACATTACATTTTGTGTATTGTGTGTATTTTTGGACTTAATTGCAAATGATATTATTTTTGGTGTTATTTGATGCTAATATTTGATTTTTATTTTATAGGCATCAAAGGATCTTAGATTTGGATCTATTTGGACCGAAATTGGGCTCGAATCGGAATTTAAACGAGAAGATCAAGCTTTGGGTTGATTTGGGCCGTTCATCAAGAATAGGAGAGATCTGAACCATCTGTTGAAGATCTGGCCGATCCAACTTAATGGGGATCAGATCTGAGCCATTGATGAAGATCCAGAAGTTTTGATCCAGATCTGAGTTCATCTAGCCATTGATCAAGCCGAATCAAATCTGGACCGTTCAATGAAGACTGGGCCGATCTGGGTCATCCAGTGATGATCTGATAGATCCGACCTACGGGAGGGTAGATCCAGAACCTAGATCAACATCAGTACCTTCGGATCGGATTTTGGATGACTTTTCACCGTTGATTTAGCCCAGAATCAATCTCAGCCGTCGGTTCAAATCTGAGATCTGTTTAAATGAGAAGCTACAGTAGCATTCCTCTTCGTCGAATCCTCCACGCACAGCAGCTTCGTCCCCGCGGCATTTCTCCGGATTCCGACCCCTTTCTCTTCTCCGATCATTCTTCCGAGCTTCAACCTCGGTGAAGGACGTCCCAGCAGCTTCATCCCGATTCTCTGGAACCGATTTGGGTGTTCCCTCTGGCGCAATCTCCATTTCTTCGATGCCTCTGTTCACCTCAGATTTGGAGGTGTTCTTCCAAATCTGAGCTCCGATTCCCATCAGCAACGCTCGGCGGTGGTCCTCCGGCGTTCCTTAGCTTCATCCGACCACAATTCGCATTCCGTAGCTCCCATTCCAGATTCAGAGGTCAAGGATGGCAGATTTCCAGATTTTCGGCACTTGAGTGGGTTTAGGGTTGTTCTTAGCTCGCCGGGGGTGGTCCGTCGGTGTAGTTAAGCACTCCTTGAGCTGATACGCCATTGAGATGTTCCATTGAGGTCCAAAGTTGGGTGGTCTCGACTTTGGCACTCTTGTGTGATGGCAAGAGTGTGAAACTTGTGGAATTGGTTGTGAGTTAGATTGGTTTACATTTTAATTCATTTTTTTATTGTTTTTATAGCTTAGCACAGATTACTTTTATGTTTTGTTATATTTTTATGCAAGTAGTTAGCATTCTTTCCTTGTTGAAGCTTAGTTTAAGTTTTAGTTGATGCTTTGTTACTTGTTTAGTGTTTAAATTCTAAGCTAGGGTTTACATCTTGCTTTAGATCAGATTTAATTGTGTCTTGCTATTTTATATCTTAGTTTGATGTGTGTTAATGGATTTATCACAACGTTGAGTGACAATGCGTAATGATTTGTTCATTGGCACATAGTTAGGTTTCACTCTTGCTTTAGATTAATTTCTTAATTGCTGTGTTTTTCCTCTGTTAGATTTAGATTTAAAGCTTAAATCCCCCCAACTCCATTTTTATATCGAAAACCCCAAAAATAGGAATAAAAAGACAATCCTAAATTACATTCTACCGTTGGTTCCTCGGATCGATCCTGGGCTCGTTACTACAACATTATTGTGAAATTAAGGGGTTCAGTGAAAAATACATTTTATTAATTTGATAAGCCTATTTGTGACATTTAATATAGATTTTAGGCTACATCAATGACCTTGATGGACATGTGATAGCCGGTATTGTAACAAAATTCTACCCAAGGGATCCAATATACCCATTTTTTTTATAATTCTTCCATGAAATAATGTAATATATTTTGATTACTAGTTCACAACTTCAGTTTGGCCATTCGATTGCGATGGTATGTGGATGAGAAACAAAGTTGTGTTCCACTGAGATGAAATAGTTCCTTCCAAAAGGAACTAGTGAAGGTTGCATCATGGTTGCTAAGGATTGTTTTTGGGAGACTGTAAAGCTTTAAAATATTATCAAAGAAAACTTGAGCCACCTTCACAGTTGTATATGAGTGTAACAAAGGGATGAAATGTGCTTACTTAGAGAAGCAATCCATGACCATAAACAATATGGTTTTACCTTGAGATAGAGGCAATCAAATCTATGACTGAAGTCCGGTGGCAAGCCAAAGTCCCGGTGGCAAGCCAAAGTCCCTCTGGACTTCCTGCTAAGTACATCGGCAACTACATTAGCTTTCCCTGGGTGATAGCTAATGGTACAATCGTAATCCTTCAGGAACTCCATCTATCTCCTCTGTTTGAGATTAAGCTCCTTCTGAATAAAAATGTATTTGAGACTCTTATGATCAGTGAGAAACTCAAATGTAATGTCGTATAAATGATGCCGCCAAAGCTTCAGAGCAAAGATGATGGCAGCTAGCTCCAGATCATGAATTGGGTAGTTTTTCTCATGCTCCTTCAACTATCGAGAAGCATAGGAGACTACCCTGCCGTGTTGCATCAGAACAACACCCAAACCTTGAAGAGGCACGTCGGTGTAGAGTACAAATCCATCCTCTCCAGAAGGTAAAACCAAAACTGGAGCTGACACTAATTTCCGCTTCAGCTCCTAAAAGCTGGTCTCGTAATCCTCGGACCAAGTGAACTTCACGCCCTTCCTGGTAAGGCGTATCAGCGGCATAGAAATACACGAGAAACCCTCAACAAAACATCGGTAATATCCTGCTAGTCCTAGAAAACTGCGGATCTCCTCAACTAATTTCGGATGCTCCTAACCGGTGACAGCCTCGATCTTCTGAGGGTCTACTGAAATATCTCTGCTCGAGAGCACATGTCCCAGAAAACCGACTGAGTATAGCCAGAAAGCACACTTACTGAATGTCACGTATAGCTAATGTCGTCTAAGAGTCTCCAAGACTATGCGAAGATGCTGTGCATGCTCCTCCTCGGAATGTAAGTAGACCAATATGTCATCAATGAAAATGATAACAAACTGATCAAGATACTCCAGAAGGACGTGGTTCATCAGATCCATAAATACTGCTGGAGCATTGATAAGCCCAAATGACATTACCAAAAACTCATAATGACCGTACCTGGTATGGAAAGCTGTCTTCTGAATATCAGATTCTCTGACTCTCAGCTGATGATACCCGGATCGTAGATCAATCATAGAATACACTGATGTACCTCTGAGCTGATCAAACAAATCCTTGATCCGTGGTAAGGGGTACTTATTTTTGACGGTCACTGCATTCAGCTGTCTATAGTCAATACATAATCTCAGTGTACCATCCTTCTTCTTGACAAATAATACCGGAGAACCCCATCGAGAAACATTAGGGCAAATAAATTCAGCTGAGTTAGATAATGAGGTCCTGGAACGGAGCTCTGGGGTACTATGGGAGTACTGGGGTACTCCTGCCCGAGCATGCCAAATGCAGCTGCTACAAGGGGAGCACTCTGCTGCTGGCCATGCGAAGGTTGGGCTCTTCGCCCTCCTCGATAACTTCTGGACTGACTGAACTGTCCTCCATGACAAGACCCTTCGGAAGTCATACGCTGAGTCTTCTACGGACAATCTCAGCTCTGGTGCCCAGTCAGTTTGCAATGAAAGCAAACTGACTGCCCCAGAGAGCAGGCTGGGGTGATGTGATCTCTGGACCCACATCTTAAACAGTGAATGTCGCTAGCGGGTTGTTTCCGGTTCTATTGTGGAGACCGGAAACGTCCTGAGGAAGACTGCCCTGACCTCTGAGGCCTACATAATACCCCAGAAGTACCCTGACCTGGCCGACTGCGACCGCTCTGCTGCTGTGTAGCCTGTGGCTGCTGGATCTGTCCAGACGTCTGACCCGACTGCTTACTTTTTCTGTCCGGAAATGCTCTCTTCTGAGCTGACTCAATCATGAGGGCTTTGTCCAACGTCTCCATATAAGATGCGCTACCAAGACCGGCAAGCCTTACATGCAAATGTCCATCCAACCCCTGAATGAACTGCTGCATACGTGAATTGTCCTCAGCCACTAGCTTTGGACAAAATCTGGCCAATCTGTCAAACTTTGCATTATACTCTGTCACCGACCTGTTGTTCTGTCGCAGACTCAAGAAATCTTGCCGGCGAGCCATCTGATAAGCTCATGGGAAGAAGCGGCTCTAAAAAGCCTCTCTGAACCTGGCCCAAGTGATGTTCCGCTTGCCGATGATGGAATGTTGAGTAACCCACCAGGTGTCGGCCTCGTCCCGTAAGTGAAAAGCAGCCAGCTCTTCTTTCTCCCACTCGGAGCAACCCATATAGAAGAAGGTCCGCTCCATAGTCTCTATCCATAACAGGGCCACACTCGGATCAAGGTCTCCTCGGAAGAGTGTAAATCGACTCTTCATCGACTTTGCCAACGCTGGAATCTTGGCTAATGCCGCGACAATGTCAATGAGGTGTGTCGGGATGGCTGCAGGAACTGGCGGAAACACTGGAACTGGTGGTACAGGTGGTACCGCTGAATAAACCGGGCGAGGTACTCCCAGTGCTGCTATATAAACTGGAGCATATGCCGTCGGTGGCACCGTAGGGTCAGCATAGGTGGCCGCAGCTGGATGTACGGTAGGTAGTGGTACCAGATGTGGAGCAACCGGTATCGCTGGTGCAGGTGCTACTGGGTACACTGTAGGTACTGGGGCCACAGGTGCTGCTGGTGCCGAGTACATGGTAGGTCCTGGTGGCGATGGTGCCGGGTACGTCGTAGGTAGGGCCGGAGCAGGTGCGGGGTATGCCGTTAGTACCCCTGGTCGTACCGTAAATACAGTAGGTGTGGATACAGTCGGTACAACCGAAGTAGGTACTTCTAAAGGAGCCATCGGGATCTGAGAGCCCGACGCGCCCACAGTATCCTGAGTCTGTCCCTGACTAACAGGCTCAACCCCAGTAGGCATCTCTGGCAAATCCAGAGATCCCAAGGTCCTCGTATGTGGCCGTCCAGCACCACGTCTCGCAGCAATAAGTGTAGATCTCCTCATATCTATTAAGTTATAACACAGATATTACTACAAGTATAACAATCATAAATTAAACATCATACCTATTTGTCGTCTGGAGATGTTCCGTCGCTGTCCAGTCCCCAAATTAACCTCGGAATTTCGTACGAGAAAATCGCCAGAAATCCATATAAATACGAAACGGAAGTCCGAAACATAACATAATGGAAATCCGTGCTAATCTGAAATAAATACCCAAGTTTACTAGTAAACTCGGCTAACTCCAAAAATCCAGAATACCATAAGCAGGTATCATAACCCGCTCTGATACCAATAAATTGGTATCAGCTAAATCTTGATAATCCGTAACACGAAAATCCAACAAGTATCGCCAACTTGGCTCTGATACCAAATAAATTGTCACGCCCCGGGAGAGTCCCTGCCAGAAGAAATTTTGGCAGCATCTCCCCTGTACGGGTGACAATCTGATACTTTATACATTGCCCCCAGGGCCACATATACATCGGCCAACACGGGCGGAATAATAACAATAATAAAAATACATCACACAGATATCCATGCAGTTTAATAGTGAACAACCCAGAGCAGTGATAAGAAGACTCAAAAACAACCCTACTCAACTACACTCATAAAGCACAAAACTGATGTCCTACTCCACTACACCCATAAAGCTCAAATTCGACGATAAAATCAACTCACCTCTTCTGCCATCTAGGTAGGCATGTAGAGCATCATATCGAATAAAAATCCATCAACAAGTAAAAATTCATACAAGATGCAAAGTGTCAAAATAGAATAAGTCTAAATATAGTCTAATAAAGAAAAATCACAAGATCAACGCACGTCCTCGTGGACTGCAGGGGACTAGTGACTGGGACTCTCCGGACAGCATCAACCTGAAAATAGCAATGGAGGAGGGTGTGAGTCCAACACTCAGCAAGTAACAACTGATATGCATAATAAAGAAAATAACAACCAGCACTAATCATGCGTACAATCTCCTGGTACAAGAAGGATAAATGCAACTGAAATAAGCAGGAGAAAACTGTACTAACCAGGACCAGGGTATAAGTATACAAAGTCGTCAGACTGAGAGGTATCAAATGTTGTATGCATGTCAAACATATGCATCCATCCAAATGCAACATATAAGTGCAGCAAACACAATAAAAAAAATGCATAAATGCATATGATGCCAATGCTGATCCTGGTCACCCCTGACGCCAGTCAGCCATCTCACACACTATAGTGAGACCGAGTGGGTAGGGCTGTGACAACTGTGCACTCTGCCGTCACCGCTCCTGATGAGTGATCGAGTGGACGGGATGCTGCCGGAGTACACCTATCCTCCTACCCCAAATCATAAGTGGGGGAGCGCAATGCTCTCATCTCCCGGTACATGATGACGAGGGGGACTCTCTGCCGGCTACCACGCTGCATCACACTACCCATGAGCGGACCAACGGAGCCAAACAGAGTCCAACCGCCTGCCGGCTACCACGTTGCTACACTAAACCAGCGGAGCCAAACAGAACAGAACTGTCTGCCGGCTACCACGCTGAGTCACCAGACCAACAGAACCAAACAACAGAACTGTCATACACCTGTCTGATATACCACTAACCCATGAGTGGTGGTGTATACGGATACATGTAACTGGCGATGTGCTCGACAATAATGGAGCAAACTATCGCACAGCATGCAATCATACGAGATGATGCATGACACTAAACATGGCAATATCCTAAACAGCATAACAATATCCATACATAAATATAAAATGTGTACCATAGGACAATGACCAAATCAAAGGTACACAGATCAGATAAGGTATCAAAAACCCTAGGTCCTGAAAATAATAAATAACATAGTTGTGTCACTACCTCTATAAGTATGTATAATCAGGTAAATACTAACATGATGTGCATAGCAAATAAACAAACAAGCATGTAACAGATCGGTAGTGATCAACGGAAAAAAATAAGAAACATAATCATTGATATTTGTTAAAATCATTATTATGCATATCAAATGACATAAAGTCAAAGTACCCGCCTCCAAAAGAAAGGATCCAATCCAGTCCAAATCCCGACGTCGAGATACTCGTCTCGCATTAGAGTCCTGTACCATTCAATGTATACATTTTTATTTAGCTAATATCCAAATGAAATAGCTAAATAAAAATCTCTAACACTAAAAATAGGGCAAACCCTAATTAACACATAACATAAACCTAATTCCTTTGACACATAAAACACTATCTAAAATAATCGAATCAAAACCATGATCTATAGCATGTATCAAATGCTCTACACCTTACCTTATCCTCGATTGCTCTTGAGCAAAAAGGCTGCTGGATGGGGGGTCTTGTTGCATAGTTAGGGTTGTTTGCTGCTGGAAACAAAGCAAACAAACCCAAATCAACAATTTTCCTTCCAAACCATGTTTCCAAACCATAACCATTACCTCTACAGTGGCAGTTCCTTGTGTCTAACTGAGACACCCCTCAAGACTAGCTGGTGGTTGTCTTCTATGGTCGGAGAAATGGCTGATAGCATACACAGCCAAAACCCAAATCCTAACAACGTAAGGATTTGGTGAAGAAAGAACCCGACAGTGGAATCTAGGGCACCGGCAGAGGGAAGCTAGCGGCCAACGATCAAAATGATGGTCCAACACTGGTCCTAGGGCACAACGATGACAGTAACGCCCTTGCTCCGACATCGGCCCACAGTAGATCTCGGCGGTGCTGGAGTGCCGACGATCTGAGCAGCACTGCTAGAACACGAGAGGAGACGCTGCCTCAAGGCCGATGGAAGTCCAGTGGCTCAACCCTAGTGACGACGGCGTCCGTGGCTATGATCAACTCCCTCGGCGTCGGTTGCTCGCGTGGATGAACGACGACGGGCAGCGGCGACTGGTGTCAGCTGTGGCGACGACGTCTGTCGGGTGGCCTGGCTTCGGGCAGAGGAGTTGTGGTGCGATCGAGAGAAGAAGAAGAAGGGAAAAGGAATCAAAAGAGAGGGGATCGTGGAAGAAAAGGAGAGGAGGAGACTGCGGTTTCGGCGTAGAGGAGGTTAGGGCACGGCGTCGGGGAAAATGGCTCTACACGCGCGCGGGGAGGGAAGAAAAGGAACGACACAGTAACGGGGAGGAAAATAAAATAAATAAGAAAAAGGGAAAAGAAAATAAATAAATAAATAAATAAATAAATCTTTTCCTTGCTTAAATGGGTAGCCTAAACAGGCTTTCCCAGGGTCCAGTTTTTATCCCCGTAAACTCGTCCATACGAGCTCCGAAAAATTTCTAAAAATTTTAGAAAATTCCCTTATCATTATTCGTCATTTTTAGGTATTTTACAGACATACTGACCATAAGAGTTGAGAACCAAATAAATCCACGAGTCTTTATTTCTATGTTGTTTATTATTATTATTCCGTTGCGTACTTACTCTGATAGAAAGATAAATGAATGAACAAAGAAATCAAAAAGAAAGACGGTCGATATTCACTCCCTCTGAAATTAATTACTATAATTCAAGAAAATAAATATAAAAATTTTAATACTTCAAATCAAAATTTAAAAATTCCAAAAATAAATTATATAACTAATTATCATAAAGTACCATATAGTTATGAAATTAATTAATAAAATGCTACCAATAAAATAATCAAAATTAACAAAAATCAAAATGTGTCAACTAACTTGACACATTCATGAGTTCACATGAAATGTATCTGATCCTGTCTGAGAAGTTGGATAAAACGTAGAGCCGGGAGAAAAAACCCACTGTTGATGGAGAATAATACCTGTGGAACGCTGATCCGAGAAACCCAAAGTGGATCCAAGAAGATGAAGCCACAAGATTGCCCCCTCGATGCAAAATACCAATGGCGATGAAGAGATCCGATCAAAGAACACCTAAATTCGGGGCTCCCAAAGCTTCCTGCGCACAAGAGACCAACCAACACTACCGTCAATGACCTGAGACCGGGATGGGAATCCCTAGCTAGGCCCTCCGACACTCAAGTCAGTGATCTCTCTCGGTGTGGAAGAAGGAGGAAGAAGATAAACAGTAGTTGAAAAATTAGGGTTATGAATGTGCGCAATGATGTGAACTTACTCAGCCAACGGAGAGGATTCCCCTTTTTATACCACTTCATATAACCTCCGTAGTCATGAAGTGGACCCCGGTTTGTTAGAGTTTGTTATGAGATGACGTAAGCTGTGTACTTGTGATAAATAATTTTTTAAGGAATCTTCTTCGTACCCCAGATGTACCTTTTTTGTCGTCTAGCACCTGTAAAATGATCTGAAAACACATTTTCCGCCAAAAAATATATAACATGGGTTATGCAATCATATACTGCAAACATATTTAGGAACTACTTTATTTATAATGTCACTTTTCTTCTATCCTACCAGCTTGTTTTCAAAGTGTTTCTATCCTTCTTATTCACCTCTCCTGTTTCTGCTACATTAGAGATAGCTTAATGTACTAATGTTTCTTGTCTTGGTCGGAACTGGGTCTGGCTAGGTTTGACCAATTATTATTATCTCTCATGAGGTTCCTGAGAAAGTGTTCGTCCAGGCTCCTTTATTTATTATTTTAACTAGCAGGGGGCTATATTTTATCAGATATCTTTCCAAAATATTAGTCAACCTAGCTGATATTTAACCTTCCTTTTTGAGGGCATGTCTCGGTCAATACTAGTCTACATGCTTTGGAAGTATACCCCGGCCGATACTAGTCTACTTGCTTGGAAGTATCCCCCGGCCGTTACTGGTCTACTCGCTTTGGGAGGATATCCCGGCCGATATTAGTCTACTTGCTTAGAAGTATCTCCCGGCCGATACTGGTCTACTCGCTTTGGAAGGATATCCGGCCGATACTAGTCTACTCACTTAGAAGTATCTCCCGGCCGATACTGGTCTACTCGCTTTGGAAGGATATCCGGCCGATACTAGTCTACTCACTTGGAAGTATCTCCCGGTCGATACTGGTCTACTTCTTTTGAGATATGTGCCACTCGATATGAGTCTTCCTCCTTGGAGGCATGTTTCGGTCGATATTGTCCTACCTCTTTTGAGGTATATCCCGGCCAATATTGGATTACCTCCTTTGAGGTATATGCCACTCGATATGAGTCTTCCTCCTTGGAGGCATGTTTCGGTCGATATTGTCCTACCTCTTTTGAGGTATATCCCGGTCGATATTGTCCTACCTCTTTTGAGATATATCCCGGCCGATATTGGGCTACCTCCTTTGAGGTATATGCCACTCGATACGAGTCTTCCTCCTTGGAGGCATGTTTCGGTCGATATTGTCCTACCTCTTTTGAGGTATATCCCGGCCGATATTGGACTACCTCCTTTGAGGTATATGCCACTCGATATGAGTTTTCCTCCTTGGAGGCATGTTTCGGTCGATATTGTCCTACCTCTTTTGAGGTATATCCCGGCCGATATTGGACTACCTCTTTTGAGGTATATGCCAATTGATATGGGTCTTCCTCCTTGGAGGCATATCTTGGTCAATACAAACCTATCTCCCTTTGAGGTATATCCCGGCCGATATTAGCCTACCTTCTCCGTTTGGTTATATTCTTTCCCCCTCTTATCGGGGACCCATGAAACCTAACCCATATCAGTATCAAATCGAAAATTTGATGAATTATTAAAAATCAATTGAAATTTATTTGACTTGATTGACCCATGCATAATTGCCATGAACATGCATAAGCTTAATTAATTTGTTTAAAATGTCATGTCATTCGTGCTAGTCTTTTATTAATTTCTTAATCTAGAATGGCTAGATAGGAGAATAATAATTTAATTCTTGTCCAATATAGTACCAAGGTGAGGCGAGCTGATAGTATATTAGGGAAGTTTGGTTAAGAAAATCATGGAGAGTAAGACGTACCTACTTGGTCTACTAAACTAAGTGGAACTAACCGCAGCTATCTTGCCACATTCTGAACTAGTTGACCAAAGTTTCTCAATAAAAAGGTTAAATGTAAAATTTCTTAAAAAGTTTTTGTTTAGAAGTGATCGTTGCTTTAATACCCAAGAAGACCCCTATGTATCGCCACCGCCTATAAGCTAATTTTTGAAATGTATATTTAATTGACTGATAATTAAATCTGAATCTAACACAAGTTCAAATAATATAAAAAATTAAAATGAATCAAGTAAAATTGACTAAATATCTTACAAAACTTATAAGGATACCATGCTTGATTATATTAAGACACTTAGAACTGGTGATACAATAAGGGAGCTTAAATTGAAAATATTTTGCAAAAGTTTTCGAATTTTATAGATTATTTTTCAAAAACCTCTTTTCAAAATAGTGATTCAATATATTAATATTTTAATAGAATTCATGCTTGTTTAGTGTACCTATAAATAGTCTTCAAAAACTTATATATCTTTGAAAATTATTTGATTGACACTTAGACACATACTCTCTAGGTCAATACTAAGTCACCTAGATACTTAGGTAGAGTTTTTTTTAGCTAACAAAGATAATTAGGAGGTGTCATGTTAAGAGGGAGGGAGCGTTGGAACATTTTGAAAATATTTTTAAAATGTTTTTAAAAATAAAGAAATGTTTATTTTTGAAAAATCTTTTAAATGCTTTGAAAATTGATTAAAAATTATTTTGAAAATTCTTAAACATATTTTTGAAAAATAATTTTGAAAATTCTTAGAAAAATGTTTAAAAAATTTAAAACATTTCTTTGAAAAATACTTTTGAAAACTTCTGAAAATATTTTGAATTTTTTTTGAAAATGTTTTGAAAAATACTTTAGTTATTCTTTTGATTTGGATTAACGCCTAAGACATATAGAATATTTTCCTTATAGTTAACAAGGATTCCTAAGGGTGTGTCAGGTTGAAGGGGAGTTCTGATTGAAAGATCAAATATATTTTTCAATTTTTTTCAAAATTATTTTTATAAATCTTTGAAACTATGTTTTGAAGACCCTTTGGAAAATCTTGCAAAATTTTTTGAAAACTATTTGAAAAATCATCTTATATAAACTTTGAAATAATTTTTTGAAAATCCTTTAATAAATATTTATAGAAAATATTTTGAAAGAAAATTTCATTAAGGACATTTTCACAAATAATCTCATATCAAAAATGGTTTTTAAAAACAGATATTTTAGCTAAAATTATTCTAAGTGTTTTGAAAAATAAAAAATCACTATTGGTACAAGACCTAATAGACCTTAGGTGATTTATGCTTTCTTGATGTGTGTCAATGGAGAAGAGTGACCTTAAGTTAGAAATATTTTGAATCTCCCAACTTTGGTATAAAACCCTAAAAACCAATACCTAATTTAAGAAAATTATCAAACATCAAAAAGGGGGAGATTGTTGGTACAATCTATCTCTAAAATTTCGATGTTTGATAATGTATTAAGTCTGGTCAGTTTGACTAAGGGTTGATCCAAACAAAACTTGATGTTTGGAGGAGATAAGTTTAGTAAGGATGACTAGCAAGGGCGAGTCCTAACTGGAGGTTAGGCAGGGCAAAGTCTAGGTAGATTTGTAGGACTGGATGTCTAATAAGGGAAAATCCTAACTAGAGGTTACACAAGATAAAGTCTAAGTAGGTTTATAGGACTATATGTCTAGTAAGGACAAGTCCTAACTGGAGGCTAGGCAAGGCAAAGTCCAGGCAAGTTTGTAGGATCGAATATCTAGCAAGGGTAAGTTCAAGCTGGTCAAAGGTGAACAGATGCTTGGCAAAGGAAAATACTGGGGGAGTGAATCCTGGGTGGTGATATCCTAAGGATTAAGCCTTAGGTGGTACAGTCTTAGATGTAGTCCCAGCATGAAGCCTAGTAGGTCAGATAGACTTATAGGAGTGTGGCTAGAACACGTTTTATAAACATGCGCAGTGAAAAATAAGATAATAATAATAATTCCTAATTATTTCATCACATACATCGCATGCATATAAGGATACATACAACATACCAAATATGATCACATAATTAAAATTTTTATAGAAAGTAAATTTAGTTAGGTATACCTTATGGATGACCTGTAATGAGAAGGGCATCAACCGTAGCGATGTTGTTGAACATCACATCTATTCGTATCCACGCTGAACTCCTCAAGACAACTCCTTGAGTATAAGCCTCTTCTTCGAAAGTTACTAGCCACGAGTGAAGAAGAGGGATCAAGAGGAAGAAGAAGAGAAGCACATAAGGGAGAGTTTTTCTCCCTTGTGGTGGTCACGGCAACAGGAGGGAGCACCCTCTTGTTGGCGGTGGGAGAGAGAGGGGAGGCAGAGGAGCATTGGGTTTCCAAAAATTAATCAACCAAATAATGAAACTTATATCTGATTCTTTCCCAATTACATCTATATATAATCCTCTTTAATGAGTTGGATTAGAAAGCTTAAATCCAACCCATTATCCAAAAATTAGCCCATTATCTCCTTGGTTTGATTCACAACTAAACCAAGTTGGTTCATGACTAATTCATGATTAAACCAACTATGATTCAACTCTACCATAAAAGATGTAGCACATCTGCGCATCCATTATGATAAATATTTCCATATTTGTCATATGTATGGTCCAACCAAAGATTTATCTCTTGATCTAATAATCATGTTCTTTAACTTATTTTACATTTTTTAGAGACTCGTTAGTACTAGTGACCTAATAGATTTCTTGCTTATCTTGGCCATCTATAATTAACTACTTAATTATAGAACGATCATGAGTGACACCTAGTAGTATATCATGATCCCTAATTAGCCAGAAAATCATAGTTGATTTTAGAACTAATTCTAAACCCTTCAACAGCTATAGTGAGTCATGCCTTGTTTCTTTCACTCGTCTTATACCCACTTGGTTTAAGACATGGTCCATGTGTTTATCCCCACTAGATTGACTATGTCACACCTAGCCCAAGTAATATTTCTTCGTTCAACGGATTCAAATTACTCATACATGTGTACAAGAGCCTCATACTCTTAACATGTGATACTTTGGCCAAATACTTTGAGTAATAATCCTAATGAGTGGTCATAGGGTATACGTCTTCTCGCAAGGAGTGGTGAATCCTCTATGGGCTATCAAAACACCTTTCGACATTTCGACTTATACCTAATCATCCCGGGTCTACACCTCAATGAGGTGCTTGCTTAAGATGTCAAAGTATAAGTCTCCATGACTAAGATGACTTGTTTACCTCAAGTTGAAGAAAACTTGAACTTGAGCTGCAGTAAGAGCTTCACAGACATGTCCATATATATAGATAACCATATGAAGTCTTACAGCGAGCTACTCCAATGAACTAGTTACCATAACTAGCATCAATGTTTAACTCTCGACATCCCAATGTCTTTATCCAGTGAGAAAATAGCTACTTGGTGAACCAAGGAGTATAACCCGTGCTATTCTTACAGAATTGATAATGTCTAGATGCATCAATTCGACGACTAGAGAAATTTTAATATGTTCATGATTACACATGTAGAGCTAATTACTAGTTGTGATCCAATCATAATTTCTCTCATGCTATAAATTGTATTACTGACTTTCAGTAAATGAGTTTAAGATAATCAAACATATAATATGCACTCAAATAGTGAATCTATATTTAGTAAAAATCGTAACACGATTGATTGCCTTAGGACATCCCTCAAAATCTAACACCCCCACTTGGCCTAATGCCAATCACCACGGTGTCCTAAACTGTAAGCATGGACGTGACTCTCAAACTTATTTTGTAGTAGAGTCTTTATCAAAAGATCGTTAGGTTCCTGTCAGTGGAAATTTTCTTGATTTGTATTTTTTTTTCCTACTAATGATCTCCCTAATCAGATGATAGCGGTGAAGCACATGTTTTGATCACTGATGAGACCTAAGTTCCTTTGCTTGCGTAATAGCTCTGGTGTTATCATAGTAAACAGGTAATGCTTCAATAGTGAACGAAACTAGTCCAAGTTCGGCAACGAACTTCTTGATCCAAACTGCTTCCTTTCTTGCTTTTGAAGTTGCAATGTATTCCGCCTCACAAGTAGAATTTATAATGATGTCTTACTTGAAACTTTTCCAACCAACTACGCCTCCATCTAATATGAATATGAATCCAGACTGGGACTTGGAGTCATCCTTGTCTGTATGAAAACTTGCATCTGTATATCTGCGTTTAATCATATCACCATCTCCATATACCAAGAACATATCTTTAGTTCTTCTCAAGTACTTAAGGATCATCTTGACAGTTGTCCAGTGATCCATTCCTAGATCAGACTAGTATTTTCTCGTAACACTTAGAGCATACGATACATCAAGCCTTGTACATAACATAGCATACATTATAGATCCTATTACGGATGCATAAGGTATCTTATCCATGCAAATCCTCTCGTCTTCTATGCATGTGTACATAGACTTCGAAAGGTGAATTCCATACCTCATAGGTATGAAACCTTTCTTGGATTCACACATGCTACACTGTTTTAGCACTCTGTCTATATATGTCGATTATGAAAGACCAAGTAACCTTTTCGATCTATCTCTATAGATTTTCATCCCGAGGATGTAAGTTGCTTCTCTCATATCTTTCATGGAGAATGTTTTGGACAACTAAACTTTAACTGACTATAGAACTGACACATCATTTCCTATAAGCAATATGTCATCAACATATAATATTAGGAATATGACCACACTCCCACTAACCTTTTGATACATACAAGGATCATCTAGATTTTGTGAGAATTTAAATTCTTTAGTTGCCTCATCTAAATAGATATTCCAACTCCTGGATGCTTACTTTAGTCCATAAATGGTCCGTCAAAACTTGCATACTTTATTTTTTATCAACAGATGTAAAACTTTCGAGTTGTATCATATACACGTCTTCGAGCAGATTTCCATTAAGGAAATATGTTTTCACATTCATTTGTCATATCTCATAGTCATGATGAGCTGATATGAACAAGAGTATCTGAATGGATTTAACCATGGCTACAGGTGAGAAAGTTTCGTCATAGTCAATGTCTTGCCTTTGACGATAGCCTTTCACTACCAACCTTGCCTTGTGTCTTACATCCATGTTAGTTTTCTTCTTAAAATCCTACTTACACCCTATAGGCATAATGCCCTTAGGTGGGTCCACCAAATTTCAAACTTAGTTTCGTATATGGAATCCATTTCTGACTTCATGGCTGTAAGCCACTTGTCCTTTTATGAACTATTCAAAGCCTCTTTGTAATCATCAGGTTCCACATCCTCAATGAATAACACGTCATTCGATTCTCTTACAAGAGATCTATATCTCCCAGGAATATTGTGTTGGTGCGGGAAGCATCCGACGATCGAACATAAGTTTTGATAATGGCAAAGGGTTCAAAGTTAAGATTATTTGTGATCTAATGTGTTTGAATAAGCTTGTAGAAAAGTCCTAAGTATACTTAGGCAAAAGTCCTAGCTGCGATTAGGTAGGTGAAAAACCAAAGGGGGTGGTAATCCTAGGCGGAAAGTCTTGGCGGGTCGAGGGCTTGGGGCAAAAGTCCTAGAGTCGAGGACTCTAGGTGGAAAGTCCTGGTGTCGTGAACCAGGTGAAAGACTGGGCGGGTCATGAAGCGGATGTCTAGCGGAAAGTCTTGGAGCCTCGGATGCTGAACAAAAGTCTCGTTGGTCTGGAGGATCAACTAGCAACATGTAAACTCTCCTGAGTGGATTAGGTGAGGATGCATTCCCCGATGAGGGAACAGTAGGTGTCGATTTGACCTAGAGTTTCTGATCGGGAATTCGAAGTTAGAATTGGACAGTCCGATGATTGTCAAATACTTTAATTTTACATATCTATATTGTGCTAACTTTATTTTACAGGGTATGTTGGTTTGTTAGACTAACATATTTTGCAGGAAGCAAATTGGACATCCTTGTCTCAGATAAACAATACCCGAGGCGCCCTCTATGGAGCTTGGAGGCACCTCAGGTTGCATATAGAGACGGCCTCGCAGCAAGGCGTGAGGGCGTCCTAGACACTGGCGTGAGGGATACCTCATGGAACTTGAGGGGTGCCCTGGACCTGGTGCGAGGGTTCCCTCATGGAGGTTGAGGACGCCCTCAGGTGGATAGACAGCGATTGGGTCATATCTTATCTACGCTACGAAGCGCAGATGAGGGCACCCTCCATGGTGTTGGAGGTGCCCTCAACGAGCTTTATAAGGTAGTCTCGAGCAACATCTTGATACAACAATGAAATCGCAATCTGTCTTCTCCGTGCTGCTCAAAAGACGATTCAGAAAAGCTATGGCAACACCCCGATGACCAGGAGCTTTAAAACTTATTATTTTTTATTGTCGGTATAAACTTTGTTATTGTTTCAATTGTACTTCAAATTGTAATATTGTTGTGCTTATAGTTATTACCCAAAGTAAACGCTTAACAAGCATGGGCCTTGGAGTAGGAGTCGCCCCAGGCTCCAAACCAAGTAAATCTATGTGTTCGTGTGTTTGTTTTATTATTTCCGTTGCATTTTACTTTGAGTTTTTCGAAACTAAAGTGAAAGCCACGAGCACTATTCACCCCCCCTCTAGTGCTTTCGATCCAACAATTGGTATCAGAGCAAGGTCGCTCTGAATCGGTACAACTACCGTTCGAGCAATTTTTACTTTTTCGTCCTTTTTTTCAAAAAATAAAACCTTACGCCTTTCATTTTTTCCCTCCAAAACTATTTTTGAAAAATTTATTTTCATTTTTTCACTATTGGTCGATATTAGCGAAATATTGCATTTTCAAAAATTTGTAATAATATATATTTTTTAAAATATTTTTATTAATATTTTATTATTTCTTTAAAAATTTTTTTAGTAAATTACTTTTTTTTCTCCCGTACTACTAATTGAAGACCAAGTCTTGGGATATTTGGTTCTTTTTCTTTTTGTGTGTGAGAGTTTTTCTCCTAAATGGCCCATCAATAAGGGTACAGGACAGCTCGCCCGTCACTCTTCTCTGGAGAAGATTTCGGATACTGGAAAGATTAGATGGAGCACCAACTGAAAACCTAAGTGGAGATGTGGACCATAGTTCAGATCGGATTTATACCCCCCACCGAAGGAGGTGTGCCCATCGCCTATGACAAGTGGGATGCACAAACAAGAAGAAAATTCGAGGCAAATGCAAAAGCAACATGGACTCTCCTATGCGGACTAACAAATTCAGAGCTTTATCGAGTTGGAAAGTTCAACAATGCTATGGAGCTTTGGGAGAAATTGCTCAAGCTTCATGAGATTCCTTCAGAGTCAGAAGATCAAGTCGAACCAGAGTTCGAATCTCTAGAGTCAACCTCTAAACCAGACTCAGAAGAATCAGATCAGACTGATTTCATAGCACTGATGGCCAAAGAAGAGATAGTTGAATCTGAATCCGAATTCGAGATGGCAACAATCGAGGGGGAGAATCCTATCATGGATCTAAAAGGTAATATTGTAAATTCAAATAATAAATTTCATATAACCTATTTTAAGTGTAGAGAGAGAGGACACTATAGAAACAAGTGCCCTACTTGTAAGATTCGACTGGCACAATCAGAGAAGAAGGAGAAATTAATCGGAAAAGAGAAGAAGCACATTGAATGCTCCATGTATAGACGAACGGGTCACTAAAAACGATAATGCCCAGAAAGAAGACCCAAGAATCCAGGGGGAGAAATCGAGGTAAGTAAATTTACATTACATGAAAATTCAATTTTTGCAACGTATGTTTGTCCCCTAACTAATTCTGCTTACTCTAGTATAGATTTCTCTAGAAAATTAGATATGCATGCTAATAATACAATGAATAAATTTGATTCAAATCTAAATAAGAATAACTCAAAATTATTTAATAAACATAAGAAATTAACTTTTAGAAAATTAGAGAAACAAAATAATATTTTAAAAGATAAAATATATAAGTTAGAAAAGATTATTAATAATTTAACTAATCCACAAGATCTAGACTTGGGTTACAAGTGTTGGTCTTTTTGAGAGCATGAAACAAAAATAAAATCAAAGCGGTAACCACTCATAGTGATCTCCCGAAGAAATCAAAGAAGAATCACCGGACATTTGCTGCTGTCGGAAACACGATCACGGGTAACCGAAAAGTGTTTCAAGGTTCATGAGCCAAATCCCAACCTCTGGATGTTCTCCTTTGCTCGACCAAATCACCGTCGCCTCACCCTTATTCTTCTGCCCTCTCTCTGATCACCTTCACAAACCTTCTGTTGTGATCTCCTTTCTCAAAGGCTTTGACGCACCTTTATAAGAAGACTAAGGAAGACGAAGGGTAAATGACGCCCCTTCGTCTCCTTGGCATTTGCAGGAAAGAGAGAAACAGAGCTAAAACCATGCCCCTTCATCTCCTGTAACACCCAATATCTCCCACTCATCCAAGTCAATCCATAAGGTTTTATGGTTACATAGATCATGTCAGTCACATAGACTACAAGGTGATCATGTCACAAGACCAGAGCAAAATTAGTCACAAATACCAAATAAGTCATGTAGACTTTATGAGGATCAAGTCACAAAGACCAGAGCATAAAATTAGTCACAAAGACCATATAAGAGCATCTATTCCATACATTAGGGAAAATGGTTCATGCGACAGTAAGCACATTGAGCATTCAATTGCTAAGAAGATTGTCACACCTTACTTAGCTGCTCCATAAAATGAATCAAAGACATAAATGTCCATAGAACAAATCAGAGACATAAATGACTTGTCTTTACCTCAGATTAAATTATTTATATCATTATGAACGTCTCTAATCCCTTATATTGACTATATGTCAAGAGCATGTTCAACATCGCCAATCAAACAAATTATTCATAATTACATATTATGTACTGAGCTAAAAATATAACGGGTACCAATGAATAAATGTCACAGATGTAAATCAATCTTAATCTTCCTTTTTAGCTAGAATTTATTCATTCTAATCAGTCGCTTTCCTAGTTATGCTCCAGTCTATGCTCCATAGACTGAATCATCCATAGCTAATAGGAAATATGCTAAAGTAGTAGACATTGATCACAACTTCAAGTAGACAGCTAAATAGTCACTTAGGGTAAGATTGAGATTAACTTATAATCTCAAGAGTCTCACATAGTAGAGAAGCAGGGATCCATTCTCCTACTACCCTTCTTGTCGCCATAACACATGTGGTATGAATCACATACTACGATGTTATTCTCTTTACTAAAAAGAGCACATGTTTTTCCCAAATTTAATATCGTACAGATTTTGATCTAGACATACCTAATGTCTAATCCTGAATTCAACATATGAATTCTAATCTGGCTTTTAAGCAGATTCAGTAAATGGTGAGTGTATTTACTCCAATCATTACACAGATGATCTCATCTTGACACACTTATCAAGACTACCTTAACTTATGGATATATCTCTATTCACAACTACATAACTTGTCCCAAAAGTAACGGTCTTACCTCTATTTATACTTAACAAATAGAGATGATTGTCCATGTGAGTGGACCAATCTTAATCTGCCAACATGCTTATCGAGACTTTTATTCGAATGTAACAAAGACATATACACTGAATAGATCATGGCAATTTTTATTTATTAAAATATCTTTACAACAAGTTACATTCTTCGAAGTTCCGAAAACATCACATGTCCATGAAATGACTCTTTAGTCAATGGCTTAGTAAAAGGATCAACAAGCATATTTTGTGTAGCGATGTACTCAAGAATCACCTTTTTCTTGTCAATAATATCCCTTACATAATTATACTTAATTTCTATATGCTTGTCTTTGTTGTGATATTTAGGATCCTTGGAAAAAACTATTGCGGCTTGATTATAACAGTACACTGTAACTGGACTCCCACTGTCATCAGCAATCTTCAGATGCTTCAGAAACCTTCTTAGCCAGACAGTCTCTTGTACAGTCGCTGCACAAGCCACATACTCAGCTTTCATTGTCGACAAGGCTACACAAGCCTGCTTCTTGCTGTTCCATGAGATGGCGCCACCATTCAGCAAGAAGAGATAGCCAGATGTGGATTTTCTATCATCAAGGTCCCCTGCCCAATCTGCATCTGTGTAGCCACTTAGGCTCATATTTGATCCTTGAAAGCAGAGGCAATAATCCATTGTTTCTTTGAGATATCTTAATATCCTCTTCACCACTTTCCAGTGTCTCGATCCTGGGTTTGACTGGAAACGACTAACTAAGCCAACAACATAGCTTATATCAGGACGAGTACACAACATAGTGTACAACAAACTACCAATGAAACTGGCATATGGTTTTTTCTTCATCTCAGCTATTTCCTCAGAGTCTTGGGATATATACTTTTGCTCAAGACAGTACCTTTCTCTATAGGTGTCTGTTCAATGTTGCAATCTGACATGTTGAAGTATTGTAGCATCTTAGTGATATAAGCTTCTTGAGACAAACCCAAAAGTCTTTTTGATCGGTCTCTAATGATCTTCACTCCTAAGATGTACTCTGCTTCTCTCATATCTATTATGTCAAATTGTGATGAAAGTCAACTTTTGACTTCTATCACACACTTTATGTCGCTTCTAGTTATTAGCATATCATCAACATATAATGATAAAATAACAAACTTCCCTTTTTCCTTTCTTAGATAGACACAATGATCCTCATTGATCATCTTGAAACCATAAGACAAAATGACTTCATTGAATCTTATGTTCCATTGCCTTGACGCTTGCTTTAGCCCATATATAGACTTCCTAAGCCTACATACTCTTTTTTCTTGGCCTTCAGTAACATAACCTTTTGGTTGTACCATATAGATTTTTTTGTCAAGATTACCATTAAGGAAAGTTGTTTTTACATCCATATGATGTAATTCCATGTCATATTGTGCTACTATAGCTAGGATGACATGTATTGACACAAACTTCACAACTGGAAAGAATGCCCCTTCAAAGTCAATACCCTCCATTTGGGTATATCCTTTTGCAACTAATCGAGCTTTGTATCAATTAATTCACCCATTTGCTTTCCTCTTTACTTTAAGATTCCACTTATTCCCAATAGCCCTTTGGCCTGGAGGAAGATTGACTAAATCCCAAACTTGATTCTTTCTCATTGACTCCATTTCTTCATCCATTGTAATTTTCCATTCTTTTCTGACTGAGCTTCTCAAAGCTTCTTCAACTGTTCGAGGTTCCTCATCATCAACTGGCCATCAATGCCTCATTCTCAATATCAAACCTTCTTCGAGGAATAATCTGATGACTACTTCTTTGAAGGTTAGACTGTTGAGAAACTGACTCATTCAGTGGCAAATTACTCCACTCGGTTGACTAGATTCAGGCATCTCCTGATCTGTTGATAAAGGAACATTATCCTCCTCCTCTATCTTATATAGAGGAATTGTCTTATCAACTTCATCTCGTGTTGGGAACTCAGTTTCAAGAAAAGTAGCATCTCTTGACTCTATTTCAGAGATAGTTTCATCTTGTTGCTTACCAATAAAAATATAACCCTTAGAAGTCTCAGAGTACTTTATAAAGATACACTTCTTACCTCTGGGTCCTAATTTTCTATGTTCATGAGTCTTATCATGAAGGTAGGAAGTTGACCCCCAAGGTCTCAGATTACTTAAATATGACTTTCTGCCTATCTAACGTTCATGTGGGGTAGATGGAACTGACTTTAAAGGTACTTTGTTAAGTATATAGGCCGCAACTAATAATGCATCTCCCCAATAGGAGATTGTCAAATTAGCCCGCGCCATCATAGACCTAACCATTTCAAGAAGAGTCCTATTTCTTATTTCAGCAAACCCATTTTGCTGTGGAGTTCCAGGGATAGTAAGCTGTCTAATAATTCATTTCTCATTACATATTGTCTTGAACTGATCAGACAAATATTCACCTCCACGGTCAGTGCGCAAGGTTTTAACCTTACGTTCCAATTGATTCTCAATTTCATTCAAGTAATGAATAAAGCAATTCAATGCTTCAAATTTGTGAGAAATCAAAGACACATGACCAAAACGTGTGAAGTCATCAA
The DNA here is from genome assembly GCF_018446385.1 of Zingiber officinale. Taxonomy (NCBI): domain Eukaryota; kingdom Viridiplantae; phylum Streptophyta; class Magnoliopsida; order Zingiberales; family Zingiberaceae; genus Zingiber; species Zingiber officinale. Next base: position 94,254,511 of record NC_055998.1, read on the forward strand.
TAAATGTAATAAAATAAGAACTCTCATTTCTAGCCTTCATATTCATCAGACCATAAATATCCGAATGAATTAATTGCAATGGTGATTCAGCCCTAATAGCCTTACCAAATAGCTTTCTTGTTGTCTTTCCAGCAAGACGATGTTCAGATATAGACAAGTTAATCTTAGCATGAGTGCCTAAAAGACCCTCATTAGCTAATCTATTCATTCGTTCTTGTCCTATATGTCCTAGCCTAGCATGCCAAATTTCATCATTAACATTAGCATTACTAGTAAGAGCAATGTTTCGAAAACAACCATCATTATTATTTGGTTATATATCCAGAACCATAAAACCATTTGTTACATAACCATGCCCAATTAACACAGAGTTAATTCGAAGTTCCACACAACAGCTATACAAATTTACATTATAACCTAAATCAAGAAGACAAATAACAGAAACCAGATTCCGTCGAATCTCAGGAGCATACAGGACATCATGTAGAAACAAGGTACGCCCACCACGTAGGTTGAGCTTGTAAGTGCCAATGCCTTTGACTTCAATTCTTATATTGTTTCCTACATATATCCATTTGTTACCAGCTGATACCCGACGGTACTCCACATATGTAGCTCGATCACGTACTACGTGGTTCGTTGCTCCTGAATCTACAATCCACAAAGGATACGAATCAGCTAACAACACTATACTTGCAACATATTGCTCGTGGAAAGAAGATAACAATGGATCTACCTTTTTAGGCTAAGTACAATCCCGAGCAAAATGACCCTTCTTGCCACAATTGAAGCAAGTCAACTTGCTCATAGGTCTTTGTCCATATCTCTTTCCTTTCTTCTTGATTTGTTTTTTAATAGCAACAGCACTAGCCTCCTTTCCTTTTCCCTTTCCTTTCTTAAACCATCTTTTCTTATTCTTGGAACCAGAACCTTCAGCTACAAAAGCTTGACCAAAAATCCTTGTGGATTCAATCCTCTCTGCCTCAAGTTCAACATGGTGTGAGACATTGGTGAAAGTCTTGATACTCTCACTGTGGGTCAGATTCTGTTTCATCGTTTCCCAAGAATCAGGAAGGGAATAGATAACTGCTTGAACATGTTGTTCATCGGTCAACGCATGACCAACAGTCTTAAGCTCTCGAATCATGTTACCCATCTCCCTGAGATGGTGGGCCATTGTAACATTCGAGCATTTTTTATAGCTATCAAACTTGATAGTTAACTGACGGAGCTTACTCAAACTTACTCCACTGTACTTCTCTCTAAGGGCTACCCAGACAGCATGAGCCGATGGTAATGGTTCATACTCAAATACGAGGTCATTCACCATTGAACTAATCAATATACCCTTAGCAATGGAGTCCTTCCTTTTCCATGCCTTATAAGCATCAAGGTCACATCTGTGCTGTGTTGTAGAACCATCAGCTAGTTCTTCCATGATTTGATTTACAGCCTCTAGGACTTCTTATTCCTCAAGAACATATTATATCTCGAGGTGCCAGATTTTGTAGTTATCCCCATATAATTTCTCACCCTTATTGAGTTCAGCTATGATGTTTTTAGTTTTCATGATCTATATAAATAAACACATTATTTATTATTTCAGTGTAATTCATATATGTGCAATTATTTATTGACTCAGTGTAATTAGAGTTAGTTTACAAAATCAAGTGATAACATTGTTTCCACTCATAATTTGTATGTTCTAATCTAATCAACATTGATCAATCATATTACACATATCTCATCCAATGACTGAATCATTATTAAAATGAACTAATCATTTTTCATATGAACTAATCATATCATGAAATGAACTAATCATTTCCAAGTTTGTTAACATATAACATAACTTTTCATTATATAATTATGTTCGTACATAACGATAGAAATTATTACACGACTCAAAAACTTGATGAGCTAACACTGTTCGTACATAACGATAGTAAACAGAACACTAGTAACATAGATAAGCTAACACTACTCCCACTAGGATAAATGCTAGAGAAGTGGGTAATTGCATCCTGTTTATCCCGGATTCTATGATGGGTGGTTCAGCCTCAGATGTATCCATCAAATCCATTTCTGGATCTTCCACATACTTTTGAGGATCCTCCTCTGATTCTTCGGGATCCATCTCTAGATCCTCCTCGAGATCCATCTCTGGATCCTTCTCAAAATCTTCAGGATCCATTTCTGGATCCTCTTCAAATTCTTTGAGGTTCATCTTTGGATCATCCTCAGATTCTGCAGGATTTGGAGCCTCCTCTAAATCTTTAGAATCTATTTCTAGATCCTCTTCAGATTCTTCAGAAACCCATTCCAAATGAAGTAACTCCCTACACATCTCTGAATATGAGATGTGCCCATCAGAATCATCCCAAAGTTGGAAATCTATCTGCCTTAGATGTTCCGATAATGAATAAACCAGAGATCATCTTCTTTCCTTTTCCTGGACTGGATACCCTTCTTGCTCGAGATTCCAGAACAACCAATCGAGTCGACCAATAAGCCTACCGACTCCGTGATCCGGGTCATATTCTAGCTTCTTGATCTCCTCCCATGGTTCATGTTGTCGTTCATAGCGACCAGTCATTGTGTATATCGTTCTTTGTATCTAGAATTAAAAGTCATGATGTCAGTACAACACTGATAGACCAGTAACAAAAACTGGTCTAATTGAATTCTCACATATAGAACAAAATATACAGAATGCACAAGCAATTAAGAAAAACAAATTTTCTTATTTTGGGGAGTCTCATGTGACTGACACATTGGATCGGGCGATCAGGAATCCTGATCTTAAGCTTAGTCTATTATCCTCATTAGAACTAATCTAATTAGAAAGGGATTTTTGACCTATGTTCTGTTATTGTTTAAGTCCATTTGAGTCAATATCAGACATGGTGATCAAACTTAGGTCCGTTTGATTCATCCAATTTCTCATTGGATTAAGTCTGACCCATTAGAGCAAATCTAATCCTTTTGATCAAATTTGATACTACAAAACTAATCTGGTCATATTTGATCAGCCCAACTTCTGTAATCAAGATCACCCCAATTAATTCAATAATAAACTGAACTGGTTAAACCAAAAAATAATTTGAACCAGATCTAGGTATCATTGAATCAAACTGGTCTGCTTAAATCAACTAATAATTTAAACCAGACCTGGGGTTGATTGGACAAGTTGGGCTAGTTCAATTTTCAATAAATTGAACCATAAATTAATTAAATATTTATTAATTAATTAATAATACATTTCTATATGCATTTAATTAATTAATAAATCTATTTAATTAAAATATAAACAAGCACTGTTTATACATGTGAAGAAAAAAAATAAGCATGCACTGTTTTCTACATTTTTTTTCATTGTGCTTCATTAAACGAAGCACTGTTCACCATTTTTTTTCTTCTTCAATCGATTGTTGAATCGATCCAGTACTGTTCATCTCATTCAATCGATTAATGAATCGATTTAGTGCACACACTTTTTATTTATTCACTATGCTTCGTCAAAACGAAGCATTGTTCATCCTTTTTTTTATTCAATCGATTCCTGAATCGATTCAGTGCACTATTTATGTTTTTGAATCAATTGAAATGAAACTTCAATCGAGTCAATTGATGAACAGTGCTCACTATTCATCTTTTTCGCGATAGAAAAAAAATGCGAGAGTGATCTCACGCCGCAGGGATTTTCATGCTTTCAAAACTATGTTCTGATACCATTGCTGGTCTTTTTGAGAGCATGAAACAGAAACAAAATCAAAGCGGTAACCACTCACAGTGATCTCCCGAAGAAATCGAAGAAGAACCGCCGGACGTTTGCTGCTGTCGGAAACACGATCGCGGGTAACCGGAAAGTGTTTCAAGGTTCACGAGCCAAATCCCAGCCTCTGGACATTCTCCTTTGCTCGACCAAATCACCGTCGCCTCACCCTTATACTTCTGCCCTCTCTCTGATCACCTTCGCAAACCTTCTGTTGCAATCTCCTTTCTCAAAGGCTTGGACGCACCTTTATAAGAAGACTAAGGAAGACGAAGGGGAAAGGATGCCCCTTCATCTCCTTGGCGTTTGCAGCAAAGAGAGAAACAAAGTTGAAACCATGCCCCTTCGTCTCCTGTAACGCCCAATAACAAGTCTAACGTAAAACTTAAACCCTACAAACTGAGCTATAATCAAGTACCTTTTAATTATAAAACAAACTTAAATAAAATCTAACCTAAACTAAATTAACTATAACTCAAATCTAGACTTAAATTAAATCTAACCTAGCTTAAATCTAACCTTAAATTCAATTAACTTAGAGCTAAACTAAATCAAATTAAAATTCTAAAGTTAACTTAAACTTGTTAATTTAACTAATAAATTGCTTGACTTGGTTGATCCATGCAAATTACCATGACCATGCATATGCTAAATTGATAAATGTCAATCATGATTATTAATTATATAATCTAGAATGGTTAGATAAGAACCTAGGCTTGATTCACACTTGACTAGTTAGACCTAGGAATTTCAAAAAGAAAATTAAATATCCAATTTCTTTGAAAGGCTTTGTCTAGAAATGGTGGATGATCTCATATCCAAGAAGGCATAATGCCTCGTCATAGCCTGGAAGCCAATCATTGAAATAGTTATTTAATTGACTAATTGTAAAACTTAAGTCAAACTCAAATGTAAATCAATTCTTAGATGATAATTTAAATTGAAGATTAAATTAATCACAAATCTATTAAGGCTCCCTGTTTGAAAATCTAGAAAAGGGTGAGATGGACCTAGGCTTAAATTAGTTCCAAATTAATTCAATTAAATTAACTTAATTAATCTCAAAAAATTAATTTCAAAATGATCATCTTAATTTCAAAATGTTTAAATCATAATTAAATTATATTTTTACTTAATTTCAAAAATCATAATTAATTTTAAAAAGTTAATTATTATTAAATTTCAAATCATAATTAATTTCAAAAGGACTATCTACTAGAATATAAAAACACAAAAATTTCAATTGATAATATAAGTTTAATTAACTTGACCAAGAATCCAATTCACCACTCAAGGACTAAACACAAAGAAGTAAAACACCACTTTATAATGGATCATGTAGCTAAGGGTGACATTGTACTTATCTATGTTGAGTCTAAGTCAAACCTGGCTGACATTTTCACAAAACCCTTACCTGAACTTGAGTTCAGTGCACTTAGAAGGTAAATAGGTATGTGCTTAGTAGAATAGAGGTTGCTTTCAAAATTGATTCTTCTTTTTCAATTTCAAAAATTGTAATACTTTGATTTCAAATTCTAGGAAAAATATTTTCAAAATGCTAATTTTATTAGTTTTTCAAAATACTAGATTTAGCCTAGGAATTTACCCCTTAAAAAACATGTACCCCTACTTCATAGCCAGAGTATCTCACAAGCACGCTAGGTTTACCCTGCTTGTGTATGAAAAACACTTAAAATAGTGTGAGATGCATAGGGTACTGCTTGGATTTCAAAATGCTTATATCTGTGCATCGACATAGGTCTGGGAAATAAATACCAAAATCATATTAATCAAGTTAAATAATCTATGCTTAGTCAAAACTAATTAGAACATTTACTTAATTTGACTAACCAAGTGAAAGCTACTACCTCTTGGTAATCAGTTAGTAAGTAAATGTTAGACAGTTGTTTGTTAATAAATAATTTAGTTACTCATGCTTGGACTCTAGGACTTTAAAATTTTTATTAAATTGGCTGACATTAATCAAGGGGGAGTGAGAAAGGTTTTTTTAACCAAGTATTTTTTATTTAAATTATTTTTGACTTGGATTTAAAATAAAATTATTTTTGACTTAGATTTAAAATTATTTTTGACTTGGCTTTGAAATAAAAAATATTTTTGCCTTATTTATGCTTAAGGTTGGATTTAAATTAATAATTATTTTGAATTAGAGTTTGAATTAAAATTGAAAGTTTAACCTTAGTATATTTCGAAGGTTTTAACTGTGCATTTAACTAAGTTATTAACTAAAGTCTAGCTTGCAAAATTATTATTTTAACTATGCATTTAAGGTTAAAATTTACAATTTATCAAAGTTTTGGTTACTTTCTTAAAAGCTAAAGTACTTAACTTGCAAAATTATTATTTTGACTAAATATTATTTGCTAAGGCTTACTAAGTAACTCTAAGTCTTGATTTTTTTTTTCATACAACTACTATTTTCAAGTAACAAAGCTTCCCTTCAGGGGGAGCAAACTATCTTTTCTCTACTTTATATATTTTTTATATATGGCAAAGGGGGAGAGGAAAGTGAAAATTAAGAAAAAGAAAGTTAAAGTAAAAATGAATAAAACTAGAACATTTTATTTTGCTACAATTACTTAACGTGTTCTAGTTATTGCACTTACTTGATTCTTAATACATTTGTACCTTTTGTCTACTCTTGGTTTACTTAACTTTGAATTTTGTTACCATAATCAAAAAGGGGGAGATTGTTGCTGCGGCAAGCATCCGACGATCGAACCTAAGTTTTGATAATGACAAAGGGTTCAAAGTTAAGGTTATTTGTGATCTAATGTGTTTGAATGAGCTTGCAGGAAAGTCCTAAGTGTACTTAGGTAAAAGTCCTAGCTGCGGTTAGGCAGGTGGAAAATCCTAGGGGATGGTAACCCTAGGTCCTAGGGGGTGATAACCCTAGGCGAAAAGTCTTGGAAGGTCGAGGGCTTCGGGCAAAAGTCCTAGAGTCAAAGACTCAAGGTGGAAAGTCCTGGTGTCGCGAACCAGGTGAAAGACTGGGCGGGTCATGGAGCGGACGTCCAGCAAAAAGTCTTGGAGCCTCGGGCACTGAGCAAAAGTCCAGTTGGTCTGAAGGATCAACTGGCAACAGGTAAACTCTCTTGAGTGGAGTAGGTGAGGATGCGTTCCTCGATGAGAGAACGGTAGGCGTCGGTTCGACCTAGGGTTTCCATTCGAAAATCTGAAGTCAGAACCGGACAGTCCAATGACTGTCAAATACTTTAATTTTATATATCTATATTGTGCTAACTTTGTTTTACAGGATATGTTATTTTGTTGGACTAACATATTTTGTAGGAAGCAAATTGGACATCCTTGTCTCGGATAAATAGTACCTTAGGCGCCCTCCATAGAGCTTGGAGGTGCCTCGGGTCGCATACAGAGACGGCCTCACAGCAAGGCACTAGGGCGCCCTCATGGAGCTTGAGGGCACCTTGGACACTGGCACAAGGGTGCCCTCATGGAGCTTGAGGGCACCTTGGACACTGGCACAAGGGTGCCCTCATGGAGCTTGAGGGCGCCCTGGTAACTTGGCACGAGGGCGCCCTCATGGAAGTTGAGGGCGCCCTCAGGCGGATAGGCAGCGACTGGGCTCAGATCTCATCTACGCTGCGGATTCGGCACGGATGAGGGTACCCTCCATGGTGTTGGAGGCACCCTCAACGAGCTTTATATGGCAGTTTCGAGCAACAGCTTGATACAACAATGAAATCGCAATTTGTCATCTCTGTGCTGCTCAAAAGATGATCCAGAAAAGCTGTGGCAACACCCCGACGACCAGGAGCTTCAAAACTTATTATTTTTTTGTTGTCGATATAAACTTATTACTATTTAAATTATACTTCAAACTATAATATTGCCATGCTTATAGTGATTGCCCAAAGTAAACACTCAACGAGCGTAGACCTTGGAGTAGGAGTCACCCCAAGCTCCGAACTAAGTAAATCTTGGTATTCCTGTGTTTATTTTATTATTTCCGCTAGATTTTACTTTGAGTTTTCCGAAGTGAAAGTGAAAGCCTTGAGCGCTATTCACGCCCCCCTCTAGCGCTTTCGATCCAACATATTACATGTCCTACCGATCTATAAGGAGGTTGTATCATAATTGGTTGTGGTTCTTGACTAGACATCTCGTTAGTATTTATCAGAGTCTCTTGAACTTGATCAAATTCAACCATACTCCCACTTGCTTCCTGTAAGAGAAATTCTTTCTCTAGGAAGGTAGCATGCCTTGAAACAAATATCTTTTGTTCCACGGGGTGATAGAATTGGTAACCCTTAGTTTCCTTAGGGTATCCAATAAATAAACACTTATCAGACTTAGCGTACAACTTGTCTGATATAGTCCTCTTCACATAAGCAGGATATCCCCATATCTTTAAATAAGATATGAGGGGTTTCTTACTATTCTATACCTCATATAGAGTAGTTGAGATTGTCTTCGTTGGGACTTTGTTTAGCAAGTAAACAGCTGTTATGAGTGCATAATCCCAAAATATTTTTGGAAGATTTGCATGATCCATCATTGTCCAACCATGTCCAACAAGGTTCAGTTACGCTTTCTGATACACCATTATATTGTGGCGTATATGGCAGAGTTCTTTGAGATAATATACCATTGTCCCTTAGATAATCTTGAAACTCTTGGCTTAAATACTCACCACCTCGTTCGGATCGAAGTATCTTGATATTTTTACCAAGTTGTTTCTCTACTTCATTTCTGAATTCTCTAAACTTGTCAAAGGCTTCAGACTTGTGTTTCATTAGATACATATACTCATAACGAGAGTGATCATCAATGAAAGTAATGAAGTAGCTATAAACTCCTATTGCATGAGTTGGCATTGGTCCACATACATCAGTATGTACGAGCCCAAGTAACTCATCAACTCTTTCGTCCTTTTCAAAAAAAAGATAACTTTGTCATCTTGCATTTTAAACATGAATCACATGTATCAAATATATCTAATTCAAATGATTCAAGAACTGCAATCTTTTGCTATTCAGACATGTGTTTCTTACTTATATAGCCAAGGCGACAATGCCACGAGTAAAAAGTTAATTGTTTATCTAATCGAGCGCATTTATTTCTTGTATCGATATTGAATGTGTTACTAGATGTATCTAATGCGTAGATGCCACTGTAAAAAGTTTTAGTGCCATAAAGAACACCATTCAACGTTATATAACAACAATTGTTACCAAAAGTCAAATGGAAGACTTTTCTATTTAAGCAAGAAATAGAAGCAATATTTTTTTTATTAATGCGGGAACAAAATAGCAATTATCTAGTTCTAAGACAAGTCCACTAGGAAGCAGTAATAAGTATGTTCCGATGGTGACTGCAACAACCTTTGCTCCATTCCTAACTTGCAGACTTGTTTCTCCCTTGACGAGTCTTCTGCTATTCCTATAACAACCCAAATTTCCTTATTTCGAGCTCTAATAGTGCTTAAAAATATTTAGAAATGCTTTAGAAATATTCTAGAGATTTTTAGAAATTTTTAGAGTATTTCTATGCAATTTTTGGAGTTCGTTTGGTATTTTTACAAAAAGAAACAAGTTGCAAAAAAATAAAGAGGTTAAGCCGAGGTTCGAATCGGAGACCTCTGGTTAAGCAAAGCCTTAAGTTGTCTCGGCTGACCAGGAACCCAAGCAGACGGTGCTAATAAAATAGATAGCGAAATTAGTTTAAGCAGTAATAGAAAACAGAAAATAATTAGGTATAAAAGAGTTTCAGCCGAGGTTCGAACCCGCGACCTCTGACCCGGTCAGAGATTTAGGTGAAGCATGGTAGCCAAGCGTTCACCAGGTGTTTTGTGAACAAATTAATAACAAATTGGACTTAAGCCATAACAGAAATACTAAGTTATAAAAAGGGATAAGTTGATGTTCTGTTTTCCCGTGACCTAAACCATTCTCTCCTTCTCTTCTATGTGCGATGGTTGTGCTCGGGCGGAAAGCAAGGAAGGTTAGGGCTCGTCTCCGGTGGCCGGCCAAGGGTCCAATCCGAAGGGTTTTCTCCACCATCATGATCTCCTCGTCGAGGAGAGTTCGTGGGCATAAGGAGGAGCTGAAATCTTGAGCTAGCCGAAACCCTAGGAGCCTTCTTCTTCAGTAGTGAGTCCAAGAATGCAAAGTAAGTGCTTCTCACCTGCGGTAGAAGTAGTTTTGAACCTTGTTTTCTTCTTGAATCCGAAGCATGCTATAAAGATTAGGGTTTTGATGTTACTGCCGTGAGTTTCATTAAGGAAACGAAAGGGGATTGTTTAGGTTTGACATGTGGTTATCTACTGTTATTAGTTTCCTTAAACATGTGGTTTTGGTTTCACCATATGTAGTTTTCGGTTCCTTTTGGTTTCTTGCCATGGCACTGAACAGGAGGTTGTGTTTTTAGGCCTTAAGACTAGGAGTTCAGATGTGGATTTAAATCCTTTTGTTCATGAATTTTTATGGGCAAGATCAGTTGATTTGAAGGGTTACAAATTTCGGATTCCTGTTGTTGGGCAAGGAACAAGAAAGAGTTTAGTTTTTTTAAAGCGTGTAGGTTTTTTTTTGTAGCTTACTACAGAATGGTATGCTTTGTTACAGAACATGAAGACCAGCTATGTTTTTAGGTTTTCAGTAGCAAATCCTTGATTAGTTGCAAGGCGTGTCTAATGCCACATTGTTGGTGAATATGCCGTGGGTTACTTTGGTTTTAGTTTAGTTCTTAAAGTGTGTAATTTAATGTTTTGCAGATTTTTTTTGTTAAGTAATATAGTGCAGTTTTGTTAAGTATTATAGTGTAGAATTTTGTGCAGAATTTTGTAACATTCATAGTGCAGATTTTTGTTAGTCATGTATGCAGATTTCTGTTAAGCTTGAATGCAAATTTTCGATTAAGCTTGTATGCAGAATTCCATTCATAGTGCAGATTTTTGTAAGCTTATAGTGCAGATTGTGTAAGCTTATAGTGCAGTTTTATTAAGCATCTCAGTGCAGTTTTATTAAGCATCTCAGTGCAGTTTTATTAAGCATTTCAGTGCAGATTTTTGTTAAATGTAATAGTGCAGTTTTTGTTAAGTATCATAGTGCAGATCTTGTTAAGTATTACAGTATTTTGAGTTTAAGAAAAGTATAAGAAAGATAAAGAAAAGAAAGAAAAAGGCCAAAGCCTTAAGGAGATCCCAAAGTCAAGACTTTAGGGATTTTGGCACACAAGGTGTTTGTTAAAATGCCAAGACATTTAAAGAAGAAGCAATTAAGATATTTTACTTTGAGAGGCTAGTACCCGACTTCCGAGGTTGTCGTTAAACAAATCCAGGTGACCAATTCCGAGGTCTTGGCCCTGGTAAGACCGAGGTCTTTATCCTCGTAGGACTGGTGGCTCACTACCTCAATTTCTATTAGGGAGCGCACAATGGTACTACACCTGGGCCCAAGAAGAGATTGATTATTATTTTGAAGTATAAAAGTATAAGTTTTAAACAAGCGAAATAAGTTTCACATAAGTTTAAAGATCAACAAGTTTAGTTTTCTTTTATATTAGCATGTTGTTTAGTTTCACTTACTGTTATTTATTATTAGATGAGCAGCATTACATGTTTAGCATTTCAGTATATTCACATATATATTCGAGTTTTGTGAGTTAGATAGCGCTTACTAAGCAATTTTGCTTATAGTTGCATCTCCTCTTACTACAGATAAAGGAAAGGAAAAGCTATAGCGAAGGAAGGCGACAAGGAGGTGCGGATGGATGTGTGATGTTTGGACTATGGAAGCCTTGGGAATTAGCTTAAAATTCATTAAGATTTTTTATTGAGTATTTTATGATTTAGAACTTTTCCTTTTAGTCGCTATAAACATTAGTTCTATCATTTGAGTGGTATTATCGTTACATGCATGATCAGATTAATATATATTTTGTTTTAGCATGTTCAGATTGATGTATAGTTTTAGTTGTGAACATAATCCTGAGTAGTATGTATAGATGAGTTATTTAGTTTTCCGCTGCTAGTTAATTGCATGTTTTGAGTTTTTGAGAGTTTTAAGTATAGATATTTTCATGCAAACAATTTTATTTAAGTATAGTTAGTAGTCTAGTAGCGCTCCACCCTCACAGACTAGTAGTGAGGAGGGTGGGGTGTTACAATTCCTTAGCCCCTGAATGTCATTACATATATATGAGCCACACCAAGTATCCAATATCTATGTGTCTAAGGAAATAACATGACAATCAATAATGAAAATACTTAAAGAGAATGGGACATTTGATGCCTTATTCTTCTTCACAGACTCAAGATAGATCTTACAGTTTCTTCACCAGCATCCCATCTTGCCACAATGATGGCATGGGCCCTTTTATGCTGATTCTACTATCTTAGCCTTTTTGCTCTTCCCCTTAGCTTGATACTTTGGTTTCCTCTTAGAACCTTTCTTAAAGGACTCTACTAGCATCATAATTTTTTGTTCACCTTTAACAAAAGGCTCTACAGTCTTGAGCATATTAATCATCTTAGGAATGGTCAATTCCAAATTATTCATCTGATAGTTCATCATAAATTGTGAATGACTTTTTAGTAAACTATGTAGAATTAAGTCAATACTTAACTCATGATCTATTGTAAAATTGAGTGATGCTAAACGCTCTATGTAGCCATACTGTGGATGAATCCTTCTACATATTTGAGCAAAAAAGAAGCTTAGAGACCTCGAACCTTTCAGATCTAGCTTGCTCATCAAATAGCTCATGAAGATGATAGACAATATCATGAGCATCCAAATGCTCATGTTGTTTTTGTAGTTCAGGAGTCATAGGAGCTAGCATGATACAACTTGCAAATACAGAATCATCCTTATGTTTCTAAAGGGCCAATAATTAGTCCACAGTTGCATCGACATCGAGACTTGTGGGAAGAGGCTGATCAAGGACATAAGCTAGTTTCTCAACTTTGAGAACAATTCTCAAATTTCGAAACCAGTCCAAAAAGTTCGGCCCAGTCAATTTGTTCGAGTCCAAAATCGAACACAGATTAATAGAAGTCATAATTAAATGATTAACCTAGAAATATAAAAATGAGAATGTATGAGAGACATGATATTATTTATGTAAATAATTGACATAAAAGTTTGTTTATTTATCAAATTCCAATACCCTTATTTTTGAATTCGGGAGATGGTAGGTTTTCTCTAAGTGGGTTGATATCCACTACAGATAAGAATAATCTTGATTTTGGCCAACAAGTTATTCTTAGCTATAGCAGTAGGTAACAAGTTTACCAATTGCATATCACTTATATGTAAATATCACATTATGCTAGCAATTGATTGATCTTCACATAAACATCAGGTTGTTGACACATTAACAAGTGTACATCAAATGCATATCACTCAATTTCACCTCTATCCATATTGATCATGGATTTGCCACAATAAATTAACACTTCAAGTTTAAAAATGACCCGTTAATCATGAGATTGCATCTCTATGGTTTGAACATATTTAATTTCAAGTTGAGCTTAACTTTAGCCAACAACTCAAACGAGAACTTAAACTCTGGTTCTTACCATATTAACGGAAGGTGTATATTTTAATATTATGTAAGGGATTTGGTTTCACCTACATCATGAAAATATTCTATCTACGTGACATTGCACGCATGACATAAATGATGACATGACACATCGCACGCATGACATAAATGATGGCATGACACATCGCACGTATGACATAACATGACACATCACACATATAGTAAGATATAATCACATCGCACGCATGACAAAAACTAATCATGCCAACATAGTATAAATTTACATATATTATAATTCTATTTTAGAAATAAAAATATGTTATAAATCTGATTTTAATAAATCAAGAATTATCTAATCAAATTAGGAAACCAATTTCCAAATTTAATTAACATATTTCATCTAGAATCTTTCTATCGATCATCAATTATTTTGGAAATAAAATTTTAAATTAATTTCATAACAATTTAAGAAAAAAATAATTAATATTTCTTAATTTATTACAAAATAATTTAAATCTAGATTTTTTTAATTTTCTAAATCTTTTCAAATTTAGTATTTCCTAATAATTTAGGAAACTTTCCAAAAATAGAATATTTTAATAAATTCAAAAATTGTAGAAAAGATTAATTCTATAATTTAATTTAGATATCTCAAATCTGGATTTTTAATGATTTTTCAAATCTTTCTAAATTTAGTATTTCCTAACAATTTAGAAAACTTTATAAAAATAGAATATTTTAATAAATCTAAAAATTTCAGAAAAGATTAATTCTATAATTTAATTTAGAATATCTCAGGTCTAGATTTTTTAAAATTTTAGAATCTTTCCATATTTAGTATTACCTAACAAATTAGGAATTTTTTTAAAAAATAAAATATTTTTTTAAAATTTAAAAAAAATTCCAGAAATGATAATTTCTAAATTAACAGAATATTTCTAAATATAATTTTTCAAAATTATATCATAAATTTTCTAAAAATGAAATTTCCTAACAATTTAGGAAACTTCCAAAAATAGAAAAAGTCTTAAGTGGCATTTGGTTTAGGGGTTTGGAAATAAGGGAATGAAATAATAGAAACATATGGTGTTTGGTTAATGGGTCTGGGAATAAAAATTTGGGAATCATTCCTAAATATTTGGGAATGAATAAAACCCAATTAACTAGGTGAGTTTAGAATTCATTCCCATGGATGACTTTTGTTCCCGATAAAATATTTTTTATCTTTTTTTTTCTTTCATTTATTTTGCCCTAACCCAACTTCATGCGGCAACACTATCCCCGACTTCGTGTGACAACAACGTCCTCTCCAGCGCAAGTCATCGTAGGTTGTTCAAGTGCATCCGCCACCGCCTTCTCCTCTTTGACTTCATCTTCCTCCCCTACAGCCACACTCCACAACAAGCAAATGAATCGCTTGATGTTTGTTTTGCTATTTTTTTTTTAAATTCTTGATTCGTTATACATATTTGTCAGCAGAACTCAAATCTAATCATTCCTTATATGTAGTTTATATTTGTTGTCCCAAGTTGCTTTTGAACTTATGTACCAAGACAAACAAATTAGGGCAATCATACTAGCAACTGAATCCTCAAGTCATTGTGATAGAAATACTGAAAAGAAGATGGTCCTGCATTAGGCAAATTACAATTTTATTCTGCATTTCCAATGATATTTCTATGCCTTTTTGTATCAGTTACTTTTGAACTATAGAAAATCATGTCTTCTTCTCTATTGCTTCATGATTCTAGATCCTTTGTTGATTTGAAATAGTCTTTACAAAATTGATCTACAAAATTTAAGCTTATGCTTTTCTTAGGACTTAAATCTTCCCAGAAAATATCTTTCTTGGATTTTTTTAAATTCTTGATTCATTACCTATGATTCGTTACTCAAGATGAGTGAAATTAGAATTAAGTGAGTTTTCTTATTTTGTATGTAACCCCTAATGTTAATTTCTCTTTATTGCTATGTAGAAGATAATGACCCGTATTCTTACTACTAGTAGAAGACGCAAAATCATTCGAAATATTCATATTATAACATCAATGGTGAACATGTTTAGTGTTGTATATGTTATGTGGTACCGATTGTTGTTGCTACATTTGCATATTATGAGGCCTCCACTTAAAACCAAACAAGAGAAAACACTTGAGAGAATGAATTGGGTATTTAGACTCACACAAGACTCTGGTACTGCTTGTATTAGTGAGCTTCGAATGGATAGACACACTTTTGGAATATTATGTGACATGGTAAGAGATATTGGAGATTTAAAAGACACCAAAAATATGTCTCTACTATTGGATCACGTTGGCCGACTAGAAGGGAGGTTGAATAGCCCTGAAAAAGTAAAAGAAAACTACCCTTCTCGAACTCTCAGAATAACACTTGCATAAAATAAAGTAAACAAAATAAAACTGAAAGGAAGAGGCAAAGGGTTTTTACTTGTTTACAACCGGAAAGGTTGTTAATCCCAGGAATGTGTCACACTAGTATCTCCTTCAGACGGAGAAACCCCTTATAGCAACGACGCACAGAAAAATAGAAGCTAAACTCTAAAGAAGGCGTACAAGTGTTGGAAATGATAATTGCTTGAGTTCATTGAAAGCTTCTAGACTAAGGCTGTATTTATAGCCTTGGTCGAGGTGCCTGGAAGGGTTCCAGGCACCTGAGAGGGGATAAAATTTTATCCCCTTCATAACGGATTACGTTTGATACGATCCTGATCAAAAGTTAACTTTAGGTGCCCGGAATGGTTCTGGGCATCCAGACCAGTAAAGTCAACAAAGTTGACTTTTGGTATGGGTCCTCTGGTCCGGTGCTGCTCGCCTCGGTCCGGGTCTGTTGGTGCAACCTTAGGTCAAGGTTGACCTGGTTGACCTGACTCGAGTTGACCTGACTCGAGTTGTATTTTGATGTTTGACTTAGGAAGATTGTCGGTGCAACCTTAGGTCAAGGTTGACCTAGTTGAGTTGCATGTTGATGTTTGACGAAAAGAGAGTTCTATTCTTGATGTTTGACAAGAATAGATGTTTGGGAGATGGTTGGTGCAACCGTAGGTCAAGGTTGACCTGGTTGACCTGATTCGGGAAATAGTCCAAGTATGGAGACTTGGCAACGGAAAAGTCCAAGCAGGGAGTTTGGCAGTGGGAAAAGTCCTGGTGAGTGAAGCCAGGCAGTGGTGGAAATCCTGGTGAGTGAAGCCAGGTGAAAACCCTAGTGAGTGAAGCTAGGTAAAAGTCCTGGTGAGTGAAGCTGGGAGAGAAAGTCCTAGCTGGATTTAGGGGTGTGGAAAGTCCTGGTGAGTGAAGCCAGGCAGTGGGAAAGTCCTAACTGGGATGTTAGGCAATTGGGAAGTCCTGGTGAGTGAAGCCGGGCAAGGGAAAATCCAGATGGATCAAGGGTGATCGGACATCTGGTGTTGAGAAGGTCAAGTAGGTCAAAGGGTGACCGGATACTTGACACGGAGAGAAAAGTCTAAGTGGGTCAAAGGGATTGACCGGACACTTAGCGGGGAATCCTAGCAGGTCAAGGGAGTGACCGGATGCTAGGCGCAATGTACCAACAGGTCAAGATTGACCGGATGTTGGTTTGGACTTGGTTTGGGCGAAAACCATGAGCTGGATCGATCTGGAGATCGATCCAGTGATACTGAGAATATTCTGATCGGTCTGGTGACCGATCAGTAACACATCAGTAGCATACTGTGTGTTAACTGATCGGTCTGGTGACCGATCAGGAGTCGATCAGAAGCCGAACAGGATCGAGGCGCAAGAGGGGCTGATCGGTCAGGGGACCGATCAGCACAAATCCTGATCGGTCCCCGGACCGATCAGGAGGTTCCCTGATCGGTCCATGGACCGATCAGGGATGGAACAGAAGCGAAGGCTTCTTTCCTGATCGGTCTGCAGACCGATCAGGATGTTGCCTGATCGGTCCACAGACCGATCAGGGTTCTAACCGTTGCGACGCAACGGCTAGTTTCTTCGCTGTTTCTTCTTCGCAGGTATAAAGGGGTCGAGGGCTGCTGCTGTATACTCTCCCCTTCCTTCTTCCTTCTCTTCTGCTGAAGATTTGTGGGCTGCGATAAGAGCTCTGTTGAGTTCCTTCCGAAAGCTTCGCGTGAGCTTCCCCGACTGGAACAGCTGCTGCTGTTAGGGTTTTTGAAGCTGCTGCTTCATCCGGACTCCAGTCGACGAGAAAGCAAGTTTGGTAGAGTGCTTGTGTATTCTTACTGTATTTCTTGCTTACTCTTTGTTCTTGTACTCCTTATTGCTGTTGCAAAGATTGTGGTGAGGTTTCTCCACCCAGAAGGAGTATATTGTATTAGCCGGTTCTCCGGGGACTCATCCACCGACGGATTGACTGGACTCGTCCACCTTACGGACACGCCGAGGAGTAGGAGCCCTAATCTCCGAACCTCGTTACATCCTTGTGTTAAGGTTTGGTTTTCTTCTCCTTAGTTTCTTCCTTGTATTTCCGCTGCGACTAACCCTAACTGTAGGAAGAACGCGAGAATTTGGGGCGGCTATTCACACCCCCCTCTCTAGCCGAGTACGAAGAGATCCCAACAAGTGGTATCAGAGCGAGGTCGCTCTTCGCTGGATTAACACCCGAGGGAGCACAAGCTAGAGATGGATCAACTCGGAGACGACATCACCATTCCACCCTTCTACAATCGCGACGACTTCGCGTTTTGGAAGGTAAGAATGAAATATTTTCTTATGACTAATCTTGAGAATTGGAGTTGTGTCCAATTAGGTTTCGAGCCTCCGACGGACAAGAAAGGAGAAACCCTAGAGAAGAAGGAGTGGACCAAGGAACAAGTCCACCAATCCCTAGTCAATGATGAGGTATTGAAGATTTTTGAATTTTCTTTACCTAATGATGTTTTGTGTAGGATAGGTGGATACAACAATGCCAAGGAGTTGTGGAACAACTTGGCTAAGTTCCATGAGGGGAACTCCACTTCAAGCCATGAAGAGGAGTCAAGTGAGCCAAGTAGCTCACATCGTGGAGGTGAGGAATTAGAAGTTGAGGGCTACTCAACATCTAAAGAAGAAGAGGAGGTGAGTTCTTCTTCAAGATCGGAGCACGAAGAAGAAGCTTCTACCTCCGGGAGGGATGAAGAAGAGAGCATCCATCCATCCTCAACCCTAGGTAACTCAAACACTTTAAGTTCAAGTAAATTGCATATAATGTGTTTTGAGTATAGGGAAGTTGGACATTACAAGAGTAAATGTCCAAAGAAGACTAAGAAGACTCCACCGGCGCCAAAGGTCAAGGAAGCCGGAGTCCCGAAACGCAAGGGCAAGGAGCACATCGTGTGCTTCCAATGCAAGCAAAGGGGACACTATAGGAGCCATTGTCCGAGGGGGAGGCAACCTCACAAGGGCAAGAGACCGGGCACATCGATAGGGGGAGCTAAGGCAAACCCTAAGGTAACCTCTAAGGTTCATTTTTGCAATTCTAATAAAATGCATGCTAGGAATTTTATTGCACTTGTCGATAATAACAAGCATGATAACCTTAGGAATCAATACATGTGCTTAGGAGCTAAACATGTGAGCTTAGATAAGGATAATTCTAGAAAGGCTAACCCTAGGATCAACCCATCTAAGGCTAAGGATAACCTAGGTAGGAATCCTAAATCAACTAGACATATGCCTAGGAATACCTCAAGGAAGAGTGATAAATCAAAAATTGAGGTATTAGAAAAGGAGAATCAAGTCTTGAGGTCAAGGCTTGATACCCTAGAAAAGGCCCTTAAAAATTTAGAGAAGTCAACTCTAGGGCCTAAGGGTCAAAAGTCCCAGGACAAGAAAGGTTTGGGTCACAAACCTAAGTCCCAAATGGTCAAGCCCACTTATCATAATGTTCCATTCGATTATGGAACAAAACCTAGGGCTAGGAAGACCACCACCAAGGTCACAAGGGGAGTCACCCCTAGAGTTGATCTTGATGAATCCCAAATGACCAAGGCTTCAAAGCCTAAGAGGGTCATTAGGAGGGTTGCTAGGGAAGTTATCCCTAGTGAATATTTAGTGAACCCAATGAGCTCTAATAGGTATTGGGTTCCTAGGAGCATCTTCTCTATCCCATAGATGGGTTAGAGAGTGTTAACTCCAATTAGAAGGGTAGTTAACCCAACTTTGAGGAAATTGACACTCAAGGAGCATTTTCAAGGTTTTGATAACCTTTGAAAATGAAAAAGAATTGTTATTTACTCCTTGAAGAGTAAATTGTGCCATATTTGAAAAATATCGATTTTAATCTTATTTGGCACAATTTAAGAAAACCTAGAGAAATACCATAATTGGGATTTTGGTTTTCTCTTAGGGATATATGGGCAATCTAGGGTTAGATTTTAAGTTAGCCAAGGCTAAGGATACTTAGATAGGGAATTTAGGTATTTTATTTGTGCTAACTTGCCATGATTGGTTGCCATATGCCATGCCATGACATCATATTTATTTTATTATCATTTGAAATGTCATGATAATGCTTAGGTTATCTATATGTCATGTTTATTTAAGTTTTCAAACTTTATGCCATGACATCATGACATTGGCACATGTTTTTACTTATGATATCATTTTATGCCATGTCATCATCTCTTGCATTAATAATCAATGAAATTGATTTAAGGATGAAAAACATATTTTGATATTGAGATCAAATTTGTGTTTAGAAAATGCATGAGACCTTAGTCTAAGATACCTAAACCCATATCTCACATCAACATTGACTTGGATGTGTTTGATACACTTTAGATGTATGTGAGATATTAGGATCATGAGTTAGGATCAAGGTGCATAGTTTTTGTACCTAGATGAGCCTAATTCAAGAAATGGAGGATCATAGGGAAAGCTTGTGTACAAGTCATGTACATTTAGCCCTAAGATTATGGTCCTAAATTAAAAGGTTTAAAATCATTTTAAAATTGATTTGAAAAACCCTGATGAAGCTTTCCTAGTGATAGCATTCATCATTGAACATTGTGATACAAAGTTGAGTTAAACTTGAACTATTTCAAAGTTTTAGAACTTTGTATCAAGATTGAAAAATGGAAGTTATTTTCATAGAAAACTATTTTTCCATGATAGTATATGTTATGAGGAATGTATCCTCAAAATTTCACAATTTTTCGAATTTTCTGGAATTTTCTAGGAGTTTCTGAATTTCGGGAGAGGAAATTTCGAAATCAGAATCAAGGTTGTGGACCGATCAGGAGGTCCCTGATCGGTCCAGGTCTGTGTGGATCGGTCACTGTGACCGATCCAGGGAAGACCTGATCGGTCTGGGGACCGATCCATGGGGTTTCCGATCGGTCTGGGGACCGATCAGGGCGTGCCGTTCGATTTTTCAGCTGTTGTCCGAAATTTCAGTTATGGAAATGGTGTTTTTGTGGATTTCTAAAGGTTTGGAACTCACAAAGACATTGTTGGTGCAATGGTCAAGGGGGAGTTGACCTTTAGGGGGAGTTTTTACTCCTTAAGACTTTTGAGGATTAGTGATATGGGATTATCACTAAGTTGATTGTTGAGTTTAGTATCAAGGGGGAAATTAAGAGTTTCAATGAAAGGTATGGGACTTTCATTAGGAAGAAACTCTTGACCTTGATACCCTCTTTTCTTTTGTGTCAAAAAGGGAGAGTGTTCATTGGAGAATTATTGGAGAACCCAAGTTAGGTTATCGGGTTAACCTAAGCTAGGGGAAGAATGTCAAGGAATGTTCGAGGAAGAACATTGGAATTCTTTTTGATGTGTGTCAAAAAGGGGGAGAATTATTGGAGAACCCAAGTTAGGTTATCGGGTTAACCTAAGAGGAGAATGTCCAGAGAATGTTCAAGGAAAGAACATTGGACATTGGAAGATGATTGGAAAACCTAAGTTAGGTTATCGGGTTAACCTAACTTGATTATGGGTTTTGTCAAACATCAAAAAGGGGGAGATTGTTGGTGCAACCTTAGGTCAAGGTTGACCTGGTTGACCTGACTCGAGTTGACCTGACTCGAGTTGTATTTTGATGTTTGACTTAGGAAGATTGTCGGTGCAACCTTAGGTCAAGGTTGACCTAGTTGAGTTGCATGTTGATGTTTGACGAAAAGAGAGTTCTATTCTTGATGTTTGACAAGAATAGATGTTTGGGAGATGGTTGGTGCAACCGTAGGTCAAGGTTGACCTGGTTGACCTGATTCGGGAAATAGTCCAAGTATGGAGACTTGGCAACGGAAAAGTCCAAGCAGGGAGTTTGGCAGTGGGAAAAGTCCTGGTGAGTGAAGCCAGGCAGTGGTGGAAATCCTGGTGAGTGAAGCCAGGTGAAAACCCTAGTGAGTGAAGCTAGGTAAAAGTCCTGGTGAGTGAAGCCAGGCAGTGAGAAAGTCCTAACTGGGATGTTAGGCAGTGTGGAAAGTCCTGGTGAGTGAAGCCAGGCAGTGGGAAAGTCCTAACTGGGATGTTAGGCAATTGGGAAGTCCTGGTGAGTGAAGCCGGGCAAGGGAAAATCCAGATGGATCAAGGGTGATCGGACATCTGGTGTTGAGAAGGTCAAGTAGGTCAAAGGGTGACCGGATACTTGACACGGAGAGAAAAGTCTAAGTGGGTCAAAGGGATTGACCGGACACTTAGCGGGGAATCCTAGCAGGTCAAGGGAGTGACCGGATGCTAGGCGCAATGTACCAACAGGTCAAGATTGACCGGATGTTGGTTTGGACTTGGTTTGGACGAAAACCATGAGCTGGATCGATCTGGAGATCGATCCAGTGATACTGAGAATATTCTGATCGGTCTGGTGACCGATCAGTAACACATCAGTAGCATACTGTGTGTTAACTGATCGGTCTGGTGACCGATCAGGAGTCGATCAGAAGCAGACTGATCGGTCGGGGACCGATCAGCACAAATCCGGATCGGCCCCCGGACCGATCAGGAGGTTCCCTGATCGGTCCATGGACCGATCAGGGATGGAACAGAAGCGAAGGCTTCTTTCCTGATCGGTCTGCAGACCGATCAGGATGTTGCCTGATCGGTCCACAGACCGATCAGGGTTCTAACCGTTGCGACGCAACGGCTAGTTTCTTCGCTGTTTCGCTGTTTCTTCTTCGCAGGTATAAAGGGGTCGAGGGCTGCTGCTGTATACTCTCCCCTTCCTTCTTCCTTCTCTTCTGCTGAAGATTTGTGGGCTGCGATAAGAGCTCTGTTGAGTTCCTTCCGAAAGCTTCGCGTGAGCTTCCCCGACTGGAACAGCTGCTGTTAGGGTTTTTGAAGCTGCTGCTTCATCCGGACTCCAGTCGACGAGAAAGCAAGTTTGGTAGAGTGCTTGTGTATTCTTACTGTATTTCTTGCTTACTCTTTGTTCTTGTACTCCTTATTGCTGTTGCAAAGATTGTGGTGAGGTTTCTCCACCCAGAAGGAGTATATTGTATTAGCCGGTTCTCCGGGGACTCATCCACCGACGGATTGACTGGACTCGTCCACCTTACGGACACGCCGAGGAGTAGGAGCCCTAATCTCCGAACCTCGTTACATCCTTGTGTTAAGGTTTGGTTTTCTTCTCCTTAGTTTCTTCCTTGTATTTCCGCTGCGACTAACCCTAACTGTAGGAAGAACACGAGAATTTGGGGCGGCTATTCACACCCCCCTCTCTAGCCGAGTACGAAGAGATCCCAACAGGGTCTTCCGCTCCGGCTCCGCTCGCTTGGGTGATTCCAGCCAACCGAAATAAGGCTCACCTGAACCCAATTTTGATCTTCTCATGCAGGCTTCCGCTCCGGCTTCTCACCCCTCAGAATCGTCACGTGCTTCCTTCTCGTCTGCCAGCGTACTCATCCGTAGCTCTTTGTCCCTCAGACGCACTCTCTCGTGCCGACCTTCTCGCTAGCTGTGTAACGACCCAAAATTCCTCATTACAAGTACTAATAGTACTTAAAAATATTTAGAAATGCCATAGAAATATTTTAGAGATTTTTAGAAATTTTTAGAGTATTTTTATACAATTTTTAGAGTTCGTTTGGTATTTTTACCAAAAGAAACAAGTTGCAAAAATAAAGAGGTTGAGTCGAGGTTTGAACCGGAGACCTCCGGTTAAGCAAAGCCTTAAGTTCTCTCAGCTGACCAGGAACCCAGCAGGGCCGTGCTGATTAAAGAAGGAGTGAAATTAATTTAAGTAGTAGTTAATAGAAAACAGAAAATATTAAGTATAAAAGAGTTTCAGCCGAGGCTCGAACCCGCGACCTCCAACCCAACCCGAGTCTTAAGCGAAGCGCGATAGCCAAGTGCCCAAGCGGGTGGTGCTGATCAAATAATAGGAAGAATTATATTTAAGTAATAGTTGATGGCAAGAATTTTTAGGTATTAAGAGAGGAGTTGGATTTAGTTTTCCCGAAACCTAAACCTTCTTCTCCCCTTCCACGTGCGACAGCGGCACCGTTCTGTGCTTGGGCGAAAATGAAGCCGAGTTAGGGCTTCTCTCCGGTTGCCAGCCAATGACTCGTCCGAAGGTTTCTCCACGCGATTGTGACTCTCTCGGCAAGGTGAATGCGTAGGCACAAGAGGAGGTCGGAGAGCTCGAGCTAACTGGAAACCCTAGAGCTCTTCTTCTCGGTTTTGAGTCCAAGAAGCAAAGTAAGTGCTTCCTCACCTACAGTAGAGTAGTTCCAGATTCTTGTTCTTCTTGTTTTCGAATTATGCTGTAAAAATTATAGTTTAGGGCTTGCTGCCGTGGGTTTCAAAGAAAGAACATGAAAGGGGTTAGTATGTTGAGCATGTAGGTTTTGGCAATTTGGTTTCTTTTGTTCCTTGCCGTGGTACTGAACATGAAGAAGGATTGTTGTTTTGATGGTTTCAAGTAGCAAATTCTATACTACTTGCAATTGTATACACTGCTATGTGTTTTGGTGAGCATACCGTGAGCTTTGCCTTAGTTTTTAGGTTTTTAAAAGCATGAAATAGTTCTATGTTTTTAGGTTGCTTAAACAGATTTAGTTTTTGTATAGAATTATTGAGCATGAATAGTCTTGTTGTTTGGGTTCAGTTTGTTTTAGAAACCTGCTGCCATGAAACTGATTTCAGATTATTTAGATTTAGAATTGAACAAGAAAGAGTTTAGTTTTCTTCTAAAGCATGTAGGTTGGTTTTGTAGCTTACTACAGAATGGTTATGCTTTGTTACTGAACATAAAGAACAGTTCTTATAGTTAGCATTTCATTCTACAATTCTTATAAATAGCATTTCATTCTACAGCTTTATGATTAGTAGCACAGATTTAGGTTTTTCCTTGTTACCTTAATGGGCATGATCGGCTTATGTTTATCCCTGCAGATTTAGTTTTGGTTGCTAGGTAATGAGCAAGAAATGATTTAGATTTAGAGCAAGTAGTTTAATTTCATTGTGTAGCATCTCAGTTGGATTTTTTCTTGCTGCAATAAATAAAGCCAAGCATGTAAATGAGTAGACAATGGAGTGGTATTGTGCCTATTAGTTTTCTTTTAGGCTTATGAGTAGTTGTAAATAAAGCAAGTTGTACATAGGTTTCTGTTTAAAGATTTCTATTACTCTATGAAGGTGTAAGCTTTGATCAAATAAAGCAAGTTGTACATAGGCTTCTAATTCCGACAAGTTTTAGTTTCGGTTTGTTCTATGTAATGGGTATGAACAGCTTTAATTATGGGAGCATTCAGTTGGATTCTTAGTAGTTATGTTAGACCCTTTTGTTATCAAATCTATAATATACGGTTAGAACTTGTGTTATTAGTTCCTTAACATGCAGATTTAGATCCTTTTGTAGTGCAAATTTTATTAAGCGTATAATGCAGAATTTATTAAGCCTATAAGCGCAGATTTTATTAAGCTTATAATGCAAATTTTATTAAGCTTACAAGTGCAGATTTTATTAAGCTTATAATGAAGATTTTATTAAGCTTACAAGTGCAGATCTTATTAACCTTACAAGTGCCGAATTTTGTTAGTATAGTAAGCAGAATTTTGATTAGCATAGTATGCAGAATTTTATTAGCATAATATGCAGAATTTTGATTAACATAGTATGTAGGTTTTTCTTAAGTTAGTAGGTAGATTTCTGTTAAGCTTTAGTGCAGATTTTGTTAAGCATTAGTGCAGATTTCTGTTAAGCTTTAGTGCAAATTTCTGTTAAGCTTTAGTGCAGATTTTGTTAAGCATTAGTGCAGATTTCTATTAAGCATTAGTGCAGATTTTTAATATGCATTGCAGATTTTTAATATGCATTGCAGTGCAGATTTTGTTAAGCATTAGTGCAGATTTCTGTTAAGCATTAGTGCAGATTTTTAATATGCATTGCAGTGCAGATTTTTCATTAAGAATTTCAGTTCCAGATTTTGAGTTCCCTATCAGTATTATGAGTTTAAGAAAAGTATAAGAAAGATAAAGGAAAGAAAGAAAAAGGCCAAGGCCTTAAGTAGATCCCAAAGTCAGGACTTTAGGGATTTTGACACACAAGGTGCTTGATAAAATGCCAAGGCATTTGAAAAAGAAGTAATTAAGATATTTTACTTTAAAAGGCTAGTACCCGACTTTCGAGGTTGTCGTTAAACAAATCCAGGTGACCAATTCCGATATCTTGGCCCTGGTAAGACCGAGGTCTTTACCCTCGTAGGGCTGGTGGCTCGCTACCCCAGCTGCTATTAGGGAGCACGCTTTGGTACTAAGTCTGGGCCCAAGATATAAAATATGGCAACAAAATAATAATTAAAAATAGGGTTATTTGACAAATAATCTTTTAGGAATTTTCAGGAATTTTTAGAAATTTTCTGGGAATTAATTGGAGCTCGTATGATGAAATTAAGGGGATAAATTTGTAGACTTGGTAAAAGTCGTTTAGATATCCCAATTAAGTTAGGAGTTGATTGATTAAATTAACCTAAAGTTAGTTAATTAAAGTATAGGTATAAAAATATAACCTAGGTTCCTTTGCTTTCCATTCATGCCGATTTTCCCCATCTCTCCCGAGCTCGCGACGCAGCCTCCGCCCTTCTCTCCCTCTCAACACAAGCATATCAGCATATGCGAACAACAGCAGTAAGTAAGCAATAAGAGCATATATAAACAGCAACAATCATAGCAAATATAATAACAGCGTATGCACGGATGGTCACTCCCGCCCACCTTTCCGCACCATGACCCCTGTATGGTTGAGAGGCCGGGTCAGTGACAGACTGTACACCACTCCAGCTACCACTCACACGAATGGCCGAGGGGACAGTTGCATAGTAGCTAACTAGCTACATCTACAACAGGGTCCCTGCTGCTCGTACTCCAGCTACCACTCACACAAGTGGCCGAGTGCGGCACGACAGGACAAGCGATATCAACTCCAGCTACCACTCTCTCGAGTGGTCGAGGATGCGGCATGCATGCAATGACATGATGCGAACAATGCAACAGTCATCATACCAATATAAGCAGAAGCAGGTATACTACATGAAGCCAGCATGCTCAATCTAGTACATAAATAAACAACAGTCAAAGCATACAAACATGGTATCTAGTATCTGCTACTGATCATGGACAACAACAAGAGACTGTATAGATATGGAAACGAATTTCTCAAAGATTGTGTGGAAGTATCAAGCGCAGAAAAATAAGAGTGGAGTCAAGGTAAAAATAATTTCTTATCAACAATAGTTCATGCACTAAGGTCAAAGTACTAAAAGGAACAAAGCAAGAAATACCCACCTTTATACGTAGATTGTGTCAAGTAATCTCATGTCGAGACGCTCGTCCCGAATCATCGTCCTGCAAATCACGTGATGTACAATTTAGCTAATTCCATAAATAACAACTAGTTAAACCGAAACCCAACCTAATTAGCGGAAAACCCTAATCCAACTATGAACCTCGATTCATCCAAATCCATCCAGAAATCTAAGACTAGCATGCCACAATGGGACCAACATCGAAATCATCTCATAATCTTCCAAATCTATTCAGAATTCAAGGCTATATGCCGAAACTAAATCAAAATTGAGGTTGATTCAAAATATGCAAATCTGCCCAGAAACCCAAAGTTGTCTTGTCGAACAAAACTACATCAAGATCGATTCACAACCCTTAGATCTGTCCAAATAAATCTACAACCATCCAAAAGAAATAGAAACCCCATTACAATCAGATTCCATATATCCTACTAAATCGGTTCATCGAAAAACAAACATAGTGACTTAAAGCACAAATAACGTCATTGACTCAAATCCTTTATACCATAAACTAAAATCAACCTTCATAAGAGATAAAACATGAAGTAGGACAATGATTCTCCATCTCCCTTGACCATTGAATTCAGCACCATCACAAAGAACCAGAAATTATCACAAAACAATATCACTTCCACCTTAACACTCGGAACCTTCACAAAACCAGAATACAAGATCAAACGCGAACGCCCAAATCTATAACCAAATCTAACCGCTTACCTCCAAAATTACTGCTAGGGCACAGCGCCGCGAGAGGGAGAGGGAGGGGATCGGGATGAGTACCGCTGCTAGGGCTACATCGGCGATGGGCAGCGAGTGGCTCGACATCGGGTGCCGGCGATGTTAGGCAGAGACAATGCTGAGAGAAGGAAGAGCCCTAGGCAAAGAATTGTGCGACAACGGCACCAGGGCACTGATCAAAAGGGAAATCGAAGAATGAAGATGTCGGGGCAATCAAACAAAGCCAAAGCAAAGATCGGCTGGAGAGATCTTGGGCTGCTGGCGCTAGGGCTGAGGAAGGGTTGGCTGTCGGCGATGGATCGGGAGGAAGGGGCAGCAATGGCCGGCTGGATCAAGGCCTCAGGCGACAACCAACACCACCAGATACCAGTGTCTCCCGGTCGGAGCACATGATGGCCGACGTTAGGGCACAGGAAGGGCGGCGTTGTGGTGCTCGCATGCGGTGAGGCCGCGGTTGTGACTCGAGAGAGAAGGAGAGGCTGGCGGCTGTGGCTCACTCGCGTGAGGAGACCGGCGACGTCCGGAAACTCGAGAGGGGAAAGGAAATTACCGGCTAGAGTGCGGTGGATCGCGAGAGGGAGAGAAGGGCGGAGGCTGCGTTGCGAGCTCGGGACAGATGGGGAAAATCGGCATGAATGGAAAGCAAAGGAACCTAGGTTATATTTTTATACCTATACTTTAATTAACTAACTTTAGGTTAATTTAATCAATCAACTCCTAACTTAATTGGGATATCTAAACGACTTTTACCAAGTCTACAAATTTATCCCCTTAATTTCATCATACGAGCTCTAATTAATTCCCAGAAAATTAATTGGTATGATGACTGTTGTTTATTTATGTACTAGATTGAGCATGCTGGCTTCATGTAGTATACCTGCTTCTGCTTATATTGGTATGATGACTGTTGCATTGTTCGCATCATGTCATTGCATGCATGCCGCATCCTCGGCCACTCGAGAGAGTGGTAGCTGGAGTTGATGCCGCTTGTCCTGTCGTGCCGCACTCGGCCACTTGTGTGAGTGGTAGCTGGAGTACGAACATCAGGGACCCCGTCGCAGATGTAGCGAGTTAGCTACTATGCAACTGTCCCCTCGGCCATTCGTGTGAGTGGTAGCTAGAGTGGTGTACAATCTGTCACTGACCCGGCCTCTCGACCATACAGGGGTCATGATGCGGAGAGGTGGGCGGGAGTGACCATCCGTGCATACACTGTTATTATATTTGCTATGATTACTGCTGTTTATATATGCTCTTATTGCTTACTTACTGCTGTTGTTCGCATATGCTGATAGGCTTGTGTTGAGATATATTCTTGTTTTCGATGTTTAGTCATTGGAAATTTGTATATACCTTGCTTATTACCTCTGTAGTTATGAGCAGTTCTGTAGCAGATTAGCACCAGTTCTAACCTACTATACCTAGCCTAGGATATGGTTTCAGGTAGGAGCATTTGTTTTGATTCTATTTTAGTATCTGCTATTTCCTCTTATGAGACTGTATACTTTTGGCACTTTCTATCTATATGTTATGTTCATGCACTATCTCTTTCCTTACCCGCTGAGTTCCAATACTCACTATCCCACAAAATGGTTTTCTTTCGCCAGGTAACAGGTAGATGAGTCATGGATGCTTGCAGAGATGTCGGCTGCCAGTCCTGGGTCCTACGTCACAATCGAGGATAGTTTTTGTTTTGGTTTTGTTATCGTTTGGGGTGGTATATTGTTTTTGTGTACTCTGTTTTTCAATAAGTCGATGTGAATTTTGGGTCAAGTCTGTGATGACAGGTATTTTTGTTAGTATCGTTGTTAGTTTTACGTTCGTATCGTTTTATGTCTTCAGCTGCTGTGTGTTTACGTTCAGTCGTGTAGGCTTATTAAACTGCGTGGTTGTATTTATTTCATTGTTGTCCAGCCGGGTAGGCTGAGTATATTAAACTGTATGTTATGTTGTTTATTTTGTATATATATTCCATCCGAGTGTGGTTGAGGTATATTTTATATGTAGTAATGCTTCAGATTGTCACCCGTACAGGGGAGATGTTGCCGAAATTTCTTCGGACAGGGACTCCTCTGGGGTGTGACACAAGAAGAAAGTTTATTATTATTTTGAAGTATTAAAGTATAAGTTTTTAAACAAGTAAAACAAGCTTCCCTTAAGTTTAAAATTTAGCAAGTTTAGTTTTCTTGTATGCTGATATGTTGTTTAGATTTGCTTACATGATTAGTATTTCAATATGCTATGTTTCTTTTGATATTAGATGAGCATGAGTAGTATTTCTTTCTGAGCATTCAGTTTTAGATTTCTTCCAGTTACATGCATATTCAAGTTTTGTGAGTTAGTTAGCGCTTACTAAGAAATTTTGCTTATAGTTACATTTTCCTCTTACTGTAGATAAAGGAAAGGAAAAGCTATAGCAAAGGAAGGTGACAAGGAGGTGCGGATGGATGTGTGATGCTCGGACTATAGAAGCCTTGGGATTTAGTTTAAGATTTTATTAAGATATTTTGTATTTAGACTATTGGGATTGTTTACTCATGTAGATAATTTAATTCATAAGATGACTTTATGTACTTAGAATTCTTTCATTTAAATTGTTATGCACATTAGACCTATCATCTGAGTTGTATAATGGTTGCATGCATGTTTAGATTAATACATATATATCAGCATGATTAGATTGATGTATAGATTTAGTTGTGAACATAAGTTTGAGTAGTATGTATAGATGAGTCATTTAGTCTTCCACTGTCAGTTAATTGTATGTTTAGAGAATTTATGTATTGATATCCACATGTGTGCAATGTTAGTTAAGTAAGGTTAGTAGTCCAGTAGCGCTCCACCCTCACAGACCAGTAGTGAGGAGGGTGGGGTGTTACAAGCTGCGTCTCTTTCTCCCAGAGTAATCTTCCGCTCCGGCTTCTTGTCCCTCGAAAACACTGCACTCTTCCTTCTCGTCCATCGATGTACTCTTCCATAGTGCCTCGTCCCTTAGACGTACTCTCCCATGCCGTCCTTCTCGCTAGCTGCGTCTTCTGCTCGACTCCCTATGCTCCTAAGCTCCTACACACTTAGACACAAGGTTAAAACATGACATGACCTAACTTAACCCGTTGATCACATCAAAATAATCTTGGGGTTCTAACAATCTCTCCCTTTCTGACGTGAGCAACCCAAGTTAAGCTAGGGTAAATAGACATAAAAATGAAATAACTAATATTGCAATAAAGTGGAAAAAGACAGAAAAATTGTAGAAAAAAATTGGTCTACCTCCCCCTAGACTTATATTTTTCCTTCTCCCCTTTTGATCACATAAAAAATAGGGTTCCAAAAAATCTAAGGGTTGAAACTTAGAAAATTTTGAAAAATTATTTCAATGATTTTTAGAAAACATTTCTAAGTGAAAGAAAATCTCAAAGAAAATTTCTAAGTTAAAAAAAATCTAAGTCGGACAATTTTGCATGAAAAAATATTTTGAAAAATTTCTAAAATTTTTTTGCAATCAAAATTATTTTTGAGAATTTTTCAATCAGAAAACTTAAGCAAGAAAATTTTTATAAGAAAAAAAAGAATATTTATTTTTTAATTTCCAAAAAAAATATTTGACAGACTTTCTAAAGTATTATTTAATTTTAACTTTAATGCTTTGTCAGAAAACTAATTAAACATTTCCTTTTAATATTTTGGCTTCCAAGCAGTGGCAAGCAACTAGGCCTTCTTGGTTATTGGAGCAACAACCACTTTCTTAGACAAAGCCTCATAAAGAAATTTATTGTTTAATTTTCTTTGCTGAAAGTGTCACGCCCCCAGAGGAGTCCTTACCGAAAAATTTCGGCAGCATCTCCCCTGTATCGGTGACAATCTGAGACATACATACATACAAAATACATCAGCCACATACGGCTGGAAAATATCTACACAACCGCACAGTTATATAAATATATGAATCAGCCCACACGGCTGTACTAAATCAACACAGCGGAAAGCATAAACAACGATCACAAAACATAAAGTAACTAACTGCGAGCCGGCTCGGCTTGACACAATAATATCAAACCAAATACAAGAGAATACAAATACATAAACAAATACAAAACCCAAACTACAAATAACGTAAGAAATACCAAAATCGTAAGGTCATCCTCGAATGTGACGTGGGATTGGCGGACAGGATCTCCAGGC
The DNA here is from genome assembly GCF_018446385.1 of Zingiber officinale. NCBI lineage: Eukaryota > Viridiplantae > Streptophyta > Magnoliopsida > Zingiberales > Zingiberaceae > Zingiber > Zingiber officinale. The sequence goes on from NC_055998.1 coordinate 94,286,469, forward strand.
GACTCCATAAATCCTTTACCTGCTACCTGGTGAAATTACCAATATGCGGGGTGGTGAGTATAAAAACTCAGCGGGTAATAGACAGATAGTGCATGAGTATGGTAAAGAACTAGAGATGCAAAGGTATACAGTCTCGTATAGAAATAGCAGATACTACAGTGATATCATAATAAGTGTCCATACCTGAAACCATATCCTAGGCTAGTAAGGGAAGGTAGATGTAGCAAAGTCCTGCTACAGTACTGCTCATAACTACATGGTATCATGTGAGGTATATACAGGTCAACAGTAAGTAAGCCAGTGTCTAAACACATATCACAGGTATAAATCTCAACCTATGTAAGCATAACAGCATAAATAAACGACAGCAGCATAATCTAGCAACAGCAGCATAGATAAGCAACAACAGCATAAGTAAACAACCAGCAGATATAATAACAACAGCGTATGTACGGATGGTCACCCCGCCCACCTCTCTGCACCACGACCCCTGTATGGTCGAGAGGCCGGATCGATGACAAACTGTACCACCCAAAGGCCGCCACTACTCTCGAGTGACCGGATGGACAGGTGCATAGTAGCTGAATAGCTACGTCTGCGACGGGGTCCCTGCTGCCGCAACTCCAGCCGCCACTACCCATGAGTGGCCGAGTGTGGCACGACAGGACAAGCGGCATGCTCCAGCTACCACTACCCATGAGCGGCCGAGCGTGCGGCTCTAGCCAACAACCGTCTCAACCACAAGGGAGCCAAAGTCGTCGGCTATGCATGCAATGACATGATGCGAAAATGCAGCAGTCATCATATATATATATACAAAAAACAGGTATGCTACATGAAGCCAGCATGCTCAGCAAGGTGTGTAAATAAACAGAAAACAGGTATGCTACATGAAGCCAGCATGCTCAGCAAGGTGTGTAAATAAACAGAAATCAAAGCAGGTAAACATGGTATCAGGTGTCCATATATCCAATACCTACTATCTAATGTCTGGTATCTGGTATCCAATACCTAGTACTATAGTATCTGCTAAATATCATCGATAGCAACAAGAGACTGTATAGAAACAGACATGAGTAGCTCAAAGATTGAGTGGAAGTATCAAGCGCAGGAAAAATAAGAGTGGAGTCAAGATAGATACAGCAACTATTTGAACATAAAGCTCATTCACTAGGATCAAAATACTAAAGAGATAAAGCAAGAAGTACCCGCCTTAAATGTAGATCGAGCTAAACAATCCCCTGTTGAGACGCTCGTCTCAAACTAACGCCCTGCAAATCACACAAAATACAGTTTAGCTAACCACATATGCAATAACTAGCTAAACTCTAAAACCCAAACTAATTAGGGAAAACCCTAATCGAAATGATTAATATCAATTACACACATCTATGATTCCTTAAATCTTCTCAATCATAATCAAAATCTATAAATCCATCATTTAATCCATTGTATCACCTATTAGACATCATGAATCAACTCTACTTGTTTTATCTCAATAAAATGGACTAATCTCTTTCACCATCAATCATAACTACATTAGATTCAATAACCCTAATAACTCCATAGTCCAACCAATTTAAACAAACATAAATCAATGCTAACCAAACCACTACATACCATGAAATCCGATCTCCATCTTCAACATTCCATCGAATTCCAAATCTGCTACATCACCAAATCAATCCCAACCAGCTAAGTGTAAATTAACAACCTCAAACCATAATCAGATCCCAACATTCCACAATTCACCATACAAATCAATTTTATATTGAATAAGCCTCAATTATTACAATCATCCTTTAGATAACTAAATTCCAAACATAAATACTCATATCAACTAATCAAGTCCATAATCCAATAATTAAATTCAACTAAACAATGAATCCACAATTTCACTATTTTATCCCTTACCAAATGAACCAATTATCATCAAACCCTAATTAACCAAAACAATACTAATAGAATGGCCTCAACAACCTATAACTAACACTTACCCAATCTCAAGTGAGTTGCTGGTAGCTCATGTCTGAAGAGCTCACAGTTGCAACAAGATGGCCAACATTGTGGATCGCCGGTGAACAGTGCTGGCCGGAGCTATAAAACCAACCAAACATCAAATCTCTATATTCCCATACAAAATGAAAATTAACTTGCTACACATCTGATACGAACCATACCTCAATCTAATTCTGTGTATGAAATCTGTCCCACCCAACGGATCGATAACCAATCTGTACTAGCGACGAAGAGGAACCAAAATCCAGTGATCGGAGTTGCGATGTGTAGAGATCCAGCGGCTCTCGTGCCGAGAAGAAGGAGATGTGCTCGATTTAGGGCACCGGCGATGTGAAGAGGGCGACGGCAACAGACAGGGACTGCGATGTCGATAGTTGCTAGCAACGGGCGTCGGCCTCTCACGGATAGGGTTCCACGACAACAAGAGAGGGAGAGGGAGAAGGCGGCGTCGGGTGACGGCGACGACGTTCGGGTGCTGCTGCAAGATCAGGAGGTGAGCTGTGGCGGCCACTCACGGCGACGATCAGAGGCGATGGAGACTTGAGGAAGAGGAGAAATGGGTGAAGGTCGGAGCTGACAGTGGTGTGCTGCTCCGCAACCGCTGGCTGGATCTAAGGAAGCTCAACACCGGCGAGATCGGGCAAAGGAAGGCTCGCGGCGGCGGTGTCGGCGAGATGAGGAGATCAGGATGAAAGAAGGCGCTCGAGCGAGGTAGCTGTGACAGGGAGCATCACCGGTGACGGTGGCTCAAGGAAGAAGAAGTGGCCGGCAGTGGATTTGGGGAGAAGGGTTCGGCGAATCGGGAGGATGAGGAGGAGATGGCGACGGCGCATAAAGGAGAGATCGTAGGAGAGCAAGGGATCGGGAGGAGAAGAAATAAAAATGAAAACAAAACAAATTAAAACCTAGGTTTTAATTGAAACTTAGGTTTATCAACCCAATCAACTCCCACCTTTAGGTATTTTTAAACAGGCTTTCTCCCATACCTATTAATTCATCTCCGCAAACTACCTCATACGAACTACGTTTAAATCCCAGAAAATTCCTAAAAATTCCTGAAAAATCCAATAAGATTATTTATCCAATAACCTTATTATTTAAATATTATTTGGGTACCGTATTTTACAGAAAGTGCTAAGTCTAATTCACAGTTTAGGTTAGTGATGTTTAAATTTCCATTTTAGTTTGTCACAATTTCTCAAATTTAATGCAGGGAATTTTGAACATGCAGAAAATTGTATTTGTTCCTCTAACATATCATTTTCTATTTTTAGTTTGTCTAAATCCTTTAATCGACAAACTGTTGGTAGAGTTTCATTTAATTCACTATTCTATATTTTATTTTAAATTTCTAATTCATTAAAATATTTCAATAAGATAATTTCTAACTCAAAAAATGTTTTGATAATATAATTTCAAATTCGCAAAAATCTTTCGATAATATTTTGATCGAATTAAGCAATTGGTTAGGAGGTGAAGACCATACCTGACTTACCTTGTCGATTGTCGATTCTCCCCCTGTTGACTTGTTTTCTTCTGAAGACTCTACCCCTTCATCGATGCTCATCTGGGATGAGTTTTCTATGTCCTAGGGATGGAATTCGACGGTTAGGGTTGTCGCGGCAATTTCCTCCGTCTCGGATTCTTCTAACGATGGCTCGTCGTCCATCGAGGAGTCAACTTCAAATGGTTCTTCGTAGACCTCCGTCTTAGATTCTTCTGATGATGGCTCGGTGTCCATCGAGGAGTCGGCTTCAACTGGTTCTTCGTAGGGCTTCAAGAACTTTTACTAAAGTTCTTTTGCGCTTCTATATTTTTCGACTCTTTCGAGATCTTAGATAGATAGTACACTCAGAAGGCGGGATTCAGCCTTACCGTTTGTCATGAATTCATCACGCTACTCGTCAATCCATTGATGCTCCTCAAGTTCTTCTCCTTTTGTATACTTTGGAGCTTCATAACCATACGTCATTATTAATAACATATTAAAATTAGTTTTAAAATAAACGTCCATTCTTCGCTTCCAAAAAGCGAACTTCCCCTCGAATGTTGGTGGGTAGATGTTCATTTTGGCTATCTTATTGCTTCAGTCGGCGATTAGTCCTTCTGAGACGTCCTGGCTCTGATACCACTTGTTGGATCGCATTGGCCGGCTAGAAGGGGGGTTGAAAAGCCCTGAATAAGTAAAATAAAACTACTCTTCTCGAACTCTCAGAATAATACTTGTATAAAATAAAGTAAACTAAATAAAATTGAAACGAAGAGGCAAAGAGTTTTTACTTGGTTACAACCTGGGAGGTTGTTAATCGAAGGAATGTGTCGCACTAGTATCTCCTTCAGACGGAGAAGCCTCTTACAGCAATGACGCATAGAAAAATAGAAGCTAAACTCTAAAGAAGGCGTACAAGTGTTGGAAATGCTAATTGCTTGAGTTCATTGAAAGCTTCTGAACCAAGGTGTTAGAGTGTATACTAAAAACGTAGCTTTTTGTAACCATTTATTTTGAAATAAAGAATCACATTGGTCAAATGTCTATATTTATATGCTAAGTGTAGTTGTTCAATTAGTTTATATTGTAGATAACATGGTATGTGATGTCACACATAGAAGGTCATGTTATCAGTTCCTTATAAATTATAAATAGTAGTTCACGACTAAGATGGATAGGAACAAACAATTAGAATAGTCGTAATGTAATTTGGTATATTAGTTTATCTTGACTATAAAATTACACTAGTACACTCTGAGTGTATTGAGCAGGACCATTTGAGGTAGTTTCTTTTTATACTAACTACATAAAAGAACATAACCTCTGTTATTATGAAAGTGTGTGCTCTTAATCCCGATATAACAATAAGCACATTTACTTAGTATTTATTTCTTTGATTTATCAAAGGATGAGATTTAGCTCGATAAATCAAGAGTCCCGATAAGTTGGGAAATAATATTATTTATATGGTGTGTTGTTGATTATAGAAGGAAACTGTGTCCTAGGAATCTAGGTTGGTGATGTCCCCAAGAGGAGCTCATAAAGATTATTGTCATGTAAACCCTGCAGGTGGACTTAGTCCGATATGACAATAAGGTTGAGTGATACTACTCTTGGAGCTAGATATTAATTAAATGAGTTGTCAGTAACTCATTTAATTAATGGACATTCGATATCTTAAACACAGAGAGACTTACACACTCATGATAAGAAGGAGCTCATATAGTAATATGGGATTGGTGTAGTAGTTCAATAATAACTCTTTAGTGGTATGAGTTATTATTGATGAACTCGAGTTGGGTGTTCGGGGCGAACACGGGAAGCTCAAGCTCATCGGGAGACCAAAACCAATTCCTCCTCTCGGTCCCTGTCGTAGCCTCTTATTTATAAAGACTTATACCCACCTATACTCACCTTCTTACTCATCATAGGTGGCCGACCAAGCCAAGCTTGGAGCCCAAGCAAGGGCCGACCAAGATAAGGCTTGGATGGGTTGAGGTGTGGCCAGCCTAGCTTGGAGCCCAAGCTTAGGTGGCCGGCCACAATAAAAATAAAAAGATTTTATTTTTTTAAAAAAAATCTTTTTTTATGTGGAAATCAAGGTTTTAAAAAGAGTTTAAAATTTAAATCTTACCTTTGATAGCTTTCTACAAAGGATTAAGAGGAAGACTTGATGTCTTTCCTTATTTGTAGTTAAAAGGAAGATTTTAATTTTTGATAAACTTTCCTTTTTTTAACCATCCTCATGGTTTTAAAATAGAGTTTTAAAAATTATAAATCTTTCCTTTTATAGCTTTCTACAAAAGATTAAAAGAAAGGTTTGATATCTTTCCTTATTTGTAGTTAAAAGGAAGATTTTAATTTTTGATAAAACTTTCCTTTTTTGTAACCATCCTCATGGTTTTAAAAGAGAGTTTTAAAAATTATAAATCTTTCCATTTATATCTTTCTATACAAAATTAAAAGAAAGGTTTGATATCTTTCCTTATTTGTAGTTAAAAGGAAGATTTTAATTTTTGATAAAATTTTCCTTTTTTGTAACCATCCTCATGGTTTTAAAAGAGAGTTTTAAAAATTATAAATCTTTCCTTTTATAGCTTTCTACAAAAGATTAAAAGAAAGATTTGATATCTTTCTTTATTTATAGATGAAAAGGAAGATTTTAATTTTGGAGAAAATTTTTCTTTTTTGTAACCATCCTCATGGTTTTAAAAGAGAGTTTTAAAAATTATAAATATTTCCTTTTATAGCTTTCTACAAAAGATTAAAAGAAGGATTTGATATCTTTCCTTATTTGTAGATTGAAAAAGGAAGATTTTAATTTTTAAAAAACTTTTCTTGTAACCATCCACATGTTTTAATAGAGAGATTTTAATTTATATAAGTTTCCTTTTATAACCAACCATGAAGGAAATTTTTTAAGAGAAATTTTTATTTTAAAAATTTTCGGAAACAAATTAGGAAGTTTTAATTTTGTATTTAAAACTTTCCTAATTTAGAGGACTTGTAGGGGATGGCCATTAAAAGAATAAAATGAAATTTTTAATTAAATTTTCCTTTCATTGGCAAGGAGAATAAGGAAGTTTTTATTAAAACTTTCCTTATTTGCCAAGACCAAGGAATATAAAAGAGAGGGTAGAGGTGCCTTGTGAGATGATCGGTGGCCGGCTTGAAGGGGGTTGGATAGACGACGCCCCCAAATCAATCGCTTCCTTCACTATTGTTAGCTTGCGTAGCTGAATATACAAATAAACAAGCTAAAGGAAATGTAAAGACTAAGAAAGAAAAGCAAACCAAGCTACACGATCATTTAACGTGGTTCGGAGATAACTTGCTCCTACTCCACGGCGTGTCCGTAAGGTGGAAAATCCCTTAATTCGTCGGTGGATTAGTCCCCGGCAAACTCCAGCTAGCTCAACCTCTTTGTGGTTGGATAAACCTCACCACAACTCTCACAAGAGCTACTTTGACGCTAGGGCACAGGTAGACTACTAATAGAGATTAACCACCTCTATTTTGTCAACCTCAACCAAGCTTCCAAGGCTTGGTTATATAGGCTGCGGGTTAGAAAACCCCACCTACCAGTCGACTGCCAAAACATACAGTCAACTATCCTCTGTGGAAATTTGATCGTTACATCCCAATGGCTCAATACCAGTCGACTGCTAAAACATGCAGTCGACTGCTCCACACTGGCCGAGCGAACAGAAGCATTCTGTTCGCTCCCAGTCGACTGCACCAGTCGACTGATGAAACATGCAGTCTACTAGTACCGAGTACATTCTCTCACAACACTCGGACCCTCACCCTTACAACTCATTTGACACTTCCTTCGCAGCCTTGACCTTTTACCTTCAAGCCTACTTCCTCTTTGTCTCTCGTCCCTCGGATGCATACAAGCCTGTGATTCATCCCTAATGTCATCCTTCGCATATGCTTTGAAGGCGCTTCCCTCGGCCCTTGTCCTCACTGCCTTGTCCACGGTCCCTCGGATGCATACAAGCCCGCGGCTTGTCCCCAATGTCATCCTTCACCGGACCCAAAGCCGTCAACCTGAGTCACATGTGTATCCTGCACAACTCAAGTACACATATAAAATATAAGGGTGAACCTAACTTAAACCTTTTGCCCAAACACCAAAACACATGGTCTCACGGACCATTGGGATTGCTCCAACATGCCTCACCTCACAACAACACATCTATTTCTCTCCTCTCCTTTCCTTAGTGGTGGCCGGCCCTCTCCTCTCTTCTTTCTCTCTTCTCCTTTTGTTGAGGCCGGTGGCACTTGGAGGCTTTATCTCATCTTGGTGGCCGGTTGCTTGTGAAGAAGAAGAAGAGAAAGAAAGCTTCCCTTCAAGAAGAGTTGGTGGCCGAAACTTGCAAGGAGAAGGAGGCTTGGGTGGATTCTTGTCTCGGTAGATCGTCACCCACACGACGTATGAGATAAGAAGAGGAATACGATAGAAGATCGTGAGGTCTATAAGCTACATAAGGTATAACTAGTTATTAGTTTCTGTATCATAACTAGTTCATCCTTTTGTTTAGATCTTGAAATACCAAACACAAGAGGCTAGTGATTCTAGGTTTTGGATCTGTGATTCGAATTTTTGTTTCTTTTGTTTTTCGATCTTGTGATTCGATTGTTCTTAGTGGTTAAACCTAGGGTTACTATAAGGAGATTAAATATTGAATTTCTTTGAAAGGCTTTGTCTAGGTAGTGGTGGATGATCCCATACCCAAGAAGGCCTAGTGCCTCGCCACGTTTGACTTGGACATGTCAAGGGCATTTTATATGTGTGCAAGATTATATTTATTAAATACAGCAGGAGCTGTATTAGCCCTTGGATTTTACTTTTTTGTTCGATCTAGACTTCATGTACATTCCCTTATGGAATATAGGATCGATATATGTAAAATTATATTTTTGTCACGGATCGTATCCTTGCAAGGCGTGGTACTATTAGAGGACCAGAGGTGCAGCAGAAAAGGAAGCTCGATGGACCCGGCAACATGAACCCTAGGGCCGACAGTACACGGAGAACAGTGATGGAAGAAGCCATAATAGTTGGAAAATTAATTTCCATATTTATTACTTTTATTTACTGTGATGTGTGTGTGCATATGATGTGTGCTTGCATGATAAAATCCTCATCTTAAAAAAACTAAGTGGTAGAGGGATTAGTAAATAAATTTCATGGTCTCCATTACTAGTTTGTAAGTGATGCAACAAACTTGTGTGTTGGCTCTGAGTGCCTCCCTCCACAACGGATGAGTTTGTTTACGGATCACTAATTCAAACTTCCTTTTATGGATGGTTATAGGAAATTATTTAGGAGTGTGTGATCTTCTCCAACTGAAGGGGTACAATCCTATTTAATATACTAAGTATCAAGTAATGGTATACACTTAGACACATTTAATAGTATCCTCACCAACAGAGTCACTGCTATTATTTATGTTACCAGAGGGATACCAACTATTAATTTTATTTGTCATAAAGTTAGGATGACAAGAATAAAATTAATGGGTAAAACCTCCTCTTACAAATGTTTGAATTTGTATACGTCCATACTAACGTGGCATACAAAATTCACGGTGTTTAGAGGTGTTGGTAAATTTAAATAGTATTGTTTGAGGAATCAATATTATTTTAAATTTAGAGTCTTGACCAAAAGTTTACTTTGTGATTCTTAGGATGACTTTCAACCCACTGGCCATTATACTGAAAGAGAACAAACTTACATAGTCCCAATTATTTTGATTGGAAACAAAACTTGGACACTTAGGTAGACTGTCCTCTCAAAAATGATAATAATAAAGGTGTGTCTTATTCATTAGTTGTTGAAACATGTTTAGTGATGTTATCTACCGGTACCTAGTGTGTAGATACGGGAGCCACTGATCATGTCTGCAATTCATTGCAGGGGTTCCAGGAAACCCGGTGACTAAATGAAAGGAAAAACACCGTCTACATAGGCACTGCTATAAAAGTAGTAGCTGTTGCAGTGGGAGATGTTTATAGGAATCAAATATTTATTTTGAGAAATTGTCTTTACGTACCAAGTTTTAGAAAGAACTTGATTTCAGTTTCTAAACTATTCAAGGATGGATATTCTGTCTATTTTGATAACAAAGTTGTTATCAAGAAAAATAGGAAAGTTATCTGTTCCGGTGCGTTGGTTGGCAATTTATAAATTCAATAACTCTCACAATGTAACAAAATAAAACACATCTTCTAACTCTAATAAGAGAAAGCAACCTTCAAAAATGAACCGAACATATCTTTGGCATCTAAGACTAGGTCATATTAACTTGAGTAGGATTCAAAGGTAAATAGCCAATGGACTTTTGGTTTCATTGGTAGTGGAAAATTTTCCAAACCTGTGACTCTAGCTTGAAAGGGAAAATGACCAAAAGACCTTTTAAAGACAAGGGGTATAGAGCCAAAGATGTGTTAGAACTGGTTCATTCTGATTTGTGTGGTCCTTTGTCTATCCAGGCAAGAGGTGGTTTCAAATATTTGGTCTCTTTTATATATGACTATTCGAGATATGGGTACATTTACATGGCACGCCACAAGTCTGAGTGCTTTGATAAGTTCAAAGAGTACAAGGCTGATGTGGGGAAATGTCATGGTAAAAGTATCAAGACACTACGGTGAGATCGTAGTGGCAAGTACCTCTTAAGAGAGTTTAGGAGTTACTTATCAGAGGCCGGGATTCAATCCCAACTGACTGCACCTGGTACACCCCAATAGAATGGTGTGGCAGAACGAAGGTATAGGACTCTTATGGAAATGGTTGAATCAATGATGAGTTATTAAGAATAACTTAATTTGTTTTGGGGATATACTCTGGAAACGGCAGTGAACTTTGTACCTTCTAAGTCAGTACCCTCTACTCCCATAGAATTATAAAATGAGTGTAAGCCTAGTCTGAAGCATATTTGGATTTGGAGTAGTCCAGCACATGTGCTAAAGGGAGACACTGATAAGTTGGAATTATGAACAGAAGTTCGCTTGTTTGTGGGATATCCTAGAAAAATGAAAGAAAGTTTATTTTATAGTCATAAAAATCATAAGGTCATTGTTAGCACCAATGCCCGATTTTTGAAAGAGGACTATGTAATGAACCACGAGCCTATAAGTAAAATTGTTCTCGAGGAAATAAGAGAGGACACGTCTAAATCTAGTACCAACAGTATAAGATGAAATATCACAAGAAACTACAACACGTATCACAAATGATACACAACTACAAATAGTGCCTCGTCGTAGTGGGAGGGTTGTAAGGCAACCTGAAGGATTCATGTTTTTGGGAGAGTCTTCAGACTTGATCCCTGGTGAGCATGAACCTGATCCCCAGACATATGATGAAGCACTCCAAGATAAAGATGCAGTATCTTGGCAAAGGGTAATGAATTCTGAAATAGAATCTATGTATTCTAACAAAGTCTGGGAGTTAGTAGAACTATCAAATAGTGTAAAAGCTATTGGATGTAAATGGATCTACAAAAGGAAAATAGGGACAGACGGGAAGGTGGAAACCTTCAAAGCAAGGCTTGTTGCGAAGGGGTATACTCAGAAAGAGGGAATCGATTATGAGGAAACCTTTTCGCCAGTAGCTATGCTTAAGTCTATTCGAATACTCTTATTATTGCTGCTCATATGGATTATGAGGTTTGGAAAATGGATGTCAAGACAGCTTTCCTTAATGGAGGTCTTGAAGAAAACATCCATATAAAGCAACCAGAAGGGTATATTGCAAAGGGAAAAGAGCATCTAGTATGTAAGCTCAATCGGTCTATTTATGGACTAAAGCAAGCTTCAAGGTCTTGGAACATCCGGTTTAATGAAGTAATCCAGTCGTATGGATTTATTCAGTATCTGGATGAGTCTTGTGTATACAAGAAGTGTGATGGAAACGTGGTGGTATTTCTTGTACTATACGTAGATGCATATGACATTTTGTTAGTTGGAAACAATATCAAAGTGTTGTCAGAAGTAAAGGTATGGTTGTCCAAGAAATTCGATATGAAGGACTTGGGAGAATGCGCACATATTCTCGGGATCAAAGTAATAAGGGATTGCAAGAAAAGAATGTTGTGCTTATCCCAAGCTTCATATATCGATACAATCCTAGCTCATTTTAGCATGCAAGACTCCAAGAAAGGTTTTCTACCTTTCAGGCATGGAATAACTAGCTTTATCTAAAGAGATGTCTCCGAAGACATCAAAGGAGATAAAGGACATGAAGGCAGTTCATTATGCTTCGGCTGTCGGAAGCCTAATGTATGCAATGTTGTGTACGAGACTGGATATCTGTTTTGTCGTGGGCATTATTAGCAGATATCAAAGTAACCCTGGATAAGGACATTGGACTGTTGTAAAATATATAATAAAGAACTTGAGAAGGACTAGAGATTATATGCTAGGCAGATGATTTGCTCCCTATGGGCAATACGGATTTTGACTTCTAATCAGATAGGGACAATAGTAAGTCTACCTCGGAGTTTGTGTTTACTTTAGGAGGTGGAGCCATAGCATGGAGGAGTGTTAAGTATAGATGCTTTTTGGACTCCACCATAGAAGCTAAGTATATGGTAGCCTCTGAGACAGTCAAAGAAGTTGTATGGCTCAAAAACTTCATGATGGACATAAATGTGATTCCTGGTTTGTCCAAAAAATTATTACAATTTATTGTGATAATAGTGATGCAGTAGCAAACTCGAAGGAACACGAGCTCATAAGGCGAGTAAACACATTGAGCGCAAGTACCACCCGATACGAGACATCATATAAACGAGGAGAAGTTGTTGTCTCCTAGATTGCATCAGATTATTACCTAGAAGAACCTTTCACTAAGCCCCTTAAGGCAGGAGCTTTTGATAGTCATGTTGAGGGGTTGGGAATCAGATGTATGGCAGGGTATATGGAAGCATAGTCTTTTAGTATAAGTGGGAGATTGTTAGAGTGTATACTAAAAGCCTAGCTTTTTGTAAACATTTATTTTGAAATAAAGAATCACATTGGTCAAATGTTTATATTTATATGCTAAGTTTAGTTGTTCAATTAGTTTATATTGTAGATAACATGGTATGTGGTGTCACACACAGAAAGTCATGTTATCAGTTCCTTATAAACTATAAACAGTAGCTCACAACTAAGATGGATAGGAACAAACCATTGGAATAGTCGTAGTGTAATTTGGTATTAGTTTATCTTGACTATAAAATTACACTAGTACACTCTGAGTGTATTGAGCAGGAACATTTGAAATAGTTTCTTTTTATACTAACTACATAAAAGAGCATGACCTCTATTATTATGGAAGTGTGTTCTCTTAATCCCGATATAACAACAAACACGTATACTTAGTATTTATTTCATTGATTTATCAAAGGATGAGATTTAGCTCGATAAATCAAGAGGCCCGATAAGTTGGAAAATAATATTATATATATGGTGTGTTGTTGGTTATAGAAGGAAACTGTGTGCTAAGAATCTATGTTGATGATGTCCACAAGAGGAGCTCATAAGGATTATTGTCATGTAAACCCTATAGGTGGACATACTCCGACATGACAATAAGATTGAGTGGTACTACTTTTGGAGCTAGATATTAATTAAATAAGTTGTCAGTAACTCATTTAATTAGTGGGCATTCGATATCTTACACACAGGGAGACTTACACACTCATGATAAGAAGGAGCTTATATAGTAATATGGGATTGGTGTGGTAGTTCAATAATAACTCTTTAGTGGTATGAGTTATTATTGATGAACTCGAGTTGGGTGTTCAGTCCGAACACAGGAAGCTCAAGCTCATCGAGAGACCAAAACCAATTCCTCCTCTCAGTCCCTGTCATAGCCTCTTATTTATAAAGACTTATATCCACCTATACCCACCTTTTTACCCATCCTAGGTGGTCGGCCAACCCAAGCTTGGAGCCCAAGCAAGGGCCGACCAAGATAAGGCTTGGATGGGTTGAGATGTGGCCGGCCTAGCTTGGAGCCCAAGCTTAGGTGGCCGACCACAAAAAAAATAAAAGGATTTTATTTTTTTTTAAAAAATCTTTTCTTATATGGAAAACATGATTTTAAAAATAGAGTTTAAAATTTAAATCTTTCTTTTGATAGCTTTCTACAAAGGATTAAGAGAAAGGTTTGATATCTTTCCTTATTTGTAGTTAAAAGGAAGATTTTAATTTTTGATAAAACTTTCCTTTTTTGTAACCATCCTTGTAACGACCCAATTTTCCCTATTTCGAGTTCTAAATGTCCTTAAAAAATATTTGGAAATGCTTTTAAAATATTCTAGAGATTTTTAGAAATTTTTAGAGTATTTTTATGCAATTTTTGGAGATCGTTTGATATTTTTACTAAACGAAGGAAGTTTTGACAAAAAAATTGTCAAAACCGGGATTTGAGCCGTGGACCTTGGACTTGAACCGAACCTTAACCGAATCCGGCTAGCCAACTGGTCTGCACCCTTTTTGTGAACATATATGGAATGAATAATATTTAAGCAGTAGTTAGATAATAAGAACCCTAGAGATAAAAGAGAACTTAGGTTTATTTTCTCCCGACCCGAAACCTTTTCCTCCTCTTTCTTGTGGCGCGACGTCGTTCTTCTCTCGGGCAGAAACACGAAGGAGCTAGGGTTTCCTCCCTCCGGCGGCCGGCGAAGGCTTTTTCCGGCCGGTCTTCACCCGTGCGTGACCACCTCGACGCGGGGAGCTCGGAAACACAAAGGAGCCGCGAGATTTGAAGTTTCTCCGAATGCTAGAAGTTCCTTTCTCCGGCAGTAAGTCCAAGAAAACTCAATGTAAGTCGCTTACTCACCTGCGGTAAGAGTGGTTCCGGATTTGTTTGAAGTTTCCTTGTGTCTTTTGATTTTTGAAGCATGTTGTGAACTTCCTTGTGTGTTTACTGCCGTGTACTTCAAAGGGGGGGAACTATTGGTATGAATTAGGCATGTTTGTTCTTTTTGATATAGGGCAACTGATCTGGAACAGGGGAAGAGCTGTAGTTTCGGGTTTTAGGTTGTAGAGAATCTTGGTTGCTTATAAAAGTTTAAGCTGTGAATTTACGTTAACAGAATCCTTATATTTCAGAATCTGGTGCATCATTGTTTTCTTACAGCATTAGGATAACTTGAAGTTTAAAGGGCAGCAAGTACTTCATTGTTTTCCTTGGTTCGGATTTCTTCCTATGGTTTCCGGATCATGCTTTACATTTCCTTAGTTTAGCTTGATCTCAGATTAGTGCCCAATCTAGATTAGTTTTAGATTAGCATTAATTCTGAGCATGAACAGCTTTAATTCAAGTGTGCAGTTCAGATTTCTTTTGTATCTCCATAAGCAAGAACCGGCCACAAATTGCATACTAGTTTTAGATCTTTTGCAGATTTAATATGAGCTGTTTTCTTGTTGTAGTAGTGCAGATTTATCAAGAGCAACTCAGTTTTTGGTTCTTTTCGTTTAGCAGATGCAGTATTAGCTTTTAGGCAGTACTGGAAACTTCGGGATAGTTTTGGATATGATGAGATTATTTCAAGCTGTAATGGTTTCTTGTTTTTCGGTTTGAATTGCAGTGATCTCTTCATCGTGTAGTTTAGTCAGACTTTATATTTAGCATACAAGTTTAGATCTTTTTGTACCATTAATCGGCACGAACAGCCCTATGTTTTAGCATTTTCTGTTTAGACATTTTTGTGCTATTTAGAGGGCACGAACAGCCTTTAATCCAGGTACATGGTATTAGTTTTCTTTACTATTTAACAAACATGATCGGCCCTGTTTATTAGCATTGCAGTTTTTGTTTCTTCGCTACTTTAACAAGCATGAACAACTACTCTCTAAGTGTATGCAGTTTTTTTAAGAATGCAGATCTTTCTTTCTTTGATTTATTTCTGCTGTAGCATGCCTAAAGATTTCAGATTTGTTTTCCTTGGTTTTAAATCTGTTGTAGCATGTTGGAATAGGCTAGTAATTTTACTTGAACAAGTATAAGAAAGATAAAGAAAAGAAAGAAAAAGGTCAAGACCTTAAGTAGATTCCCAAAGTCAAGACTTTAGGAATTTTGGCACACAAGGTGCTTGTTAAAATGTCAAGACATTTTAAGAAGAAGTAATAAAAGATAATAAGTATTTTACTTTAAAGAGGCTAGTACCCGACTTCCAAGGTTGTCATTAAACAAATCCAGGTGACCAATTCCAAGGTCTTGGCCCTAGTAAGACCAAGGTCTTTACCCTCGTAGGACTGATGACTAGCTACTACAGTCTCTATTAGGAAACGCGCATTGGTACTAAGCCTGGGCCCAAGAAGGAAGTTGATTATTATTTTGAAGTATATAAGTATAAGTTTTGAACAAATGAAATAAGTTCCATATAGTTCTAAAATCAGCAAGTTTAGTTCTTTATTCTACCATGTTTATCTAGTAGATGAGTAGTTTTTCATATTTACCTATTGGATGAGGAGCTTTCACATGTTTAGCTATATTCCTAGCATGCAGTTTTATCCTGGTTTAGCATGATTAGCTATTAGAATTACATGAGTAGATTCCTTAGCTTTTCTTTGCTATTAGTTTGACATAAGCAGTTATGTGTATGCATTACTTTCTTTTAGAGCATATAGTTTCTAGTTCTTTCTGTATACATGCATATTCATGTTTTTGTAAGTTAGATAGCGCTTACTAAGCAAATTTTGCTTATAGACTGCATTTCCTCTTACTACAGATAAACGAAAGGAAAAGATTTAGCAAGGAAGGCGACAAGGTGGTGCGGAGGGTGTGTGATGCGTGGACTGTGGGAGAGATCAGGGGAATTGAGTCACACTTTATGTTTTATGTCAATAGAGATTGATAAAGAGTTGTTTCTATTTTTCTGATGTTGCTATTGAGTCTATTTCGCATTGTTTGTTTGGTTGTTTCCACTGTTGGAGTTTTATTCATTTACCATTGCTAGATTAGTTTTTTTTAAGTTGTTGTGTCTTATAAACTGCGTGGTTGTTTGATAAATGTTCCAGCCACCTGTGGCTGTGTATATTAGGTTATGTATTAATGATTATGGTCACCGGTATAGGGGAGACTCTGCCGAAATTTTTCGGTAGGGATTCCTCATGGTTTTTAATTATACTGGTTAAGTAGAGTTAGTAGTTAAGTAACGGTCACTCTTAGAGAGTAGTAGAGTATTAAGAAGGGTGGTCATTACAATCCTCATGGTTTTAAAAGAAAGTTTTAAAAATTATAAATCTTTCCTTTTATAGCTTTCTACAAAAGATTAAAAAAAAGGTTTGATATCTTTCCTTATTTGTAGTTAAAAGGAAAGTTTTAATTTTTGATAAAACTTTCCTTTTTTGTAACCATCCTCATGGTTTTAAAAGAAAGTTTTAAAAATTAAAATCTTTCCTTTTATAGCTTTCCATAAAAGATTAAAAGAAGATTTGATATCTTTCCTTATTTGTAGATGAAAAGGAAGATTTTAATTTTGGAGAAAATTTTCCTTTTTTGTAACCATCCTCATGGTTTTAAAAGAGAGTTTTAAAAATTATAAATCTTTCCTTTTATAGCTTTCTACAAAAGATTAAAAGAAAGATTTGATATCTTTCCTTATTTGTAGATTAAAAAAGGAAGATTTTAATTTTTAAAAAACTTTCCTTGTAACCATCCACATGTTTTAATAGAGAGATTTTAATTTATAAAAGTTTCCTTTTATAACCAACCATGAAGGGAATTTTTTAAGAGGAATTTTTATATTAAAAATTTTTGGAAACAAATTAGGAAGTTTTAATTTTGTATTTAAAACTTTCCTAATTTGGAGGACTTGTAGGGGTCGGCCATTAAAAGAATAAAAGGAAATTTTTAATTAAATTTTCCTTTCATTGGCAAGGAGAATAAGGAAGTTTTTAGTAAAACTTTCCTTATTTGCCAAGACCAAGGAATATAAAAGAGAGGGTAGAGGTGCCTCACCTCACAACAACACATCTATTTCTCTCCTCTCCTTTCCTTGGTGGTGGTCGGCCCTCTCCTCTCTTCTTTCTCTCTTCTCCTTTTGTTGAGGCCGGCGACACTTGGAGGCTTTATCTCATCTTGGTGGCCGGTTGCTTGTGGAGAAGAAGAAGAGAAAGAAAGCTTCCCTTCAAGAAGAGTTGTTGGCCGAAACATGCAACGAGAAGGAGGCTTGGGTGGATTCTCGTCTCTGTAGATTGTCGCCCACACGACGTCTGAGATAAGAAGAGGAATATGGAAGAAGATCGTGAGGTCTATAAGCTACATAAGGTATAACTAGTTATTAGTTTCCTCATCATAACTAGTTCATCCTTTTGTTTAGATCTTGAAATACCAAACACAAGAGGCTAGTGATTCTATGTCTCGGATTTGTGATTAGAATTCATATTTCTTTTATTTTTTGATCTTGTGATTCGATTGTTCTTAGTGGTTAAACCTAGGGTTACTATAAGGAGATTAAATATTGAATTTCTTTGAAAGACTTTTTCTAGGTAGTGGTGGATGATCTCATACCCAAGAAGGCATAATGCCTCGCCACGTTTGACCTGGAAGCCGATCATTGAAATAAATATTTAATCGAATTTGTAACATAGGTGGATTTGGATCAATAATGTTAAGCATCGTTTGCAATCCAAATCTAAACCTCTAAGAACAGATAAATTGAATTTGGAATCAATAATATTAAGTTCTGTTTGCGATTCCAAATTTAATTTCTAAAGAACACAATAGGTTGTTAGGAACGGTTCAGAACTTGTACAAAATTTTTGTACAGGGAAACCAGTATGATATTCTGAATAGCAACCAACACAAGGCTATATTTATAGCCTTGGTCGGGGTGCCTGAAAGGGTTCCAGACTCCTGGGAGGTGATAAAATTTTATCCCCTTTGCAACGGATCACGTTTGACGCGATCCTGGTCAAAAGTCAACTCTAGCCACCCAGAATGGTTCCGGGTGCCCGGACCAATAAAGTCAACAAAGTTGACTTTTGGTCTGGGTCTGTTTGATCGACATGCGCTAGAGGGGGGTGAATAGCGCTCGTTGCTTTCATGCGTTTCGGATTCGAAAAACTCGACGAGTAAGTAGTGGAATAGAAAGAAATAACAAACACACACAAAGACATCAAGGGTTTACTTGGTTTGGAGCCTAGGGCGACTCCTACTCTAAGGCCCGCGATCATTCAACGCTTTTCGGTGGGCAACAACTATAAAATCGATAAGAATACAATAACTGTTTCCAATTAAATGTACTGAAAAGAAAACTTATACCGACAACTAGAGATGAAGAAAACGAGACTTCGGGTTGTCGGGAACTTACAACAGCACTTCTGGGTCGTCTTGTTAGCATGACACGAGAGAAGGTCACTTTAGAATTGATTGACTCAAGTTGCTGCTCGAACACCCCTTTTATACACTGCAAGAGGTTCCTCCAGCTCCTCTTCATAGCCAACTTCTGTTTTACACCCGAGGCGCCTCCAAGCTCCATGGAGGTGCCTCAGACACTGTTCATCTGAGGCTTAGCTTATTCCTTTTGTACCTGCAAGACATGTTAGTCCCAAAACAACAACATACCCTGTAAGACAAAGTAAGAACAAATACAAAAATGATAGATCAAGTGATCGACAGTCATCGGACTGTCCGGGTTTGACTTTGAATATTCGACCGAAATGTAACGACCCAATTTTTCCTATTTCGAGTTCTAAATGTCTTCAAAAATATTTAGAAATACTTTTAAAATATTCTAGAGATTTTTAGGAATTTTTAGAGTATTTTTACGTAATTTTTGGAGGTCGTTTAGTATGTTTACAAAAAGAAAGAAGTTTTGACCAAAAATGTTGGAGTTGAGACTCGAACCCAAGACCTCCGGCTGAACTCGACTTAACCGAACATAGCCAACCAACTGGTCTGTGAGTATTTTGTTAATCAAGAAGGGAATAAAATGTATATAAGGTATAGTTGGAAACAAAGATAACCTTAAGTATAAGATTTAAATTCTTTTCCCTAAACCTAAAAAAATTTCTCCCGGAACCTATTCCCTTTCTCCTCTCACGCAGCGTCGGCGCTACCTCTTTCGGGCGAAACAGGACCGCAGCTAGGGCACGATTCCAGTGCCCGACGAGGGGATTCTCCAGAGGTTCTTCACCAGTACAAGGTTTCCCTCGTCGAGGCGGAGCCGTGGGCACAAGAAGAGGCCGAAAGCTTGCAAGTCTCCGAACCCTAGAGTTCTTCCCCTTCCGGTTGTAAGTCCTAAAAGCAAGGGTAAGTACTACTCACCTGTGGTAGGAGTAGCTCCGAGGTTAATTTCTTATTCCTGTTCTGGTTTCCGAGTTTAGGGTTTGTTTTCATTCCCTTTGTTTCGATTTTTTTGCTGTGCCACGGTTCCGGGAGGAATCTGCTTATGCTGGCTTCGGATTTTGGTTGATGTTAGGGACTGTAGAACAGATTCATAACGTTACTTGTTTTGTGCCAATCTGATGAAGCATCATTAGAGATTTCGGGTTTTATGGTGTTAGTTGCTGCCATGACTATTAATTCTGAATATTCTAGGGTGAATATGAAATCACCTCATTGTTGAGTAAGCTGGGTTTGTAATCTTGCTGTGCCAACTAGTTAGGTGTTAATAAAGATGGGCATAAACAATTCCTTAAGCTTGCCGTTCAGATTTGGGTTCGTGCCATGCAATGGGTGCAGAATTAGATGTGTCTTTTACCTTAGCAAATGCAGATTTTTATGAGAACATCAAACAGTTCCATGGGAGCTTAGAACAATGCATTCCTTTTAAGTGCAGTTTTTAGTTGTTCCATTGAATGCAGAATTCTACATTGTAGCTTAGTTTTTCCCTTGCTTTGAGATGCACATGAATAGTTTAGAATCCGTATACTGCTCAAGTTTGAGTATACTATACTGCTCGTGCAATCTTAATATCAACTATTCACTTATAAGTATACTGCTCGTGTATCTTCCCTTGCTATCAACTGTTCACTTATACAGATTTTGATAAGTATATGCACGAGCAGATTTCATAAATTGAGCAGTATTTTATTCCTTTAGAATTTGTTTCATGTCAAGTTTAGTTTTTGTTTAACATGAACAGCCTTGTTTTTATGATTTGGAATTAGCTTGTTGTGCTACTTTTCTAGTATTCTAGTATTTAGTTGCTTTGCATTTCAGTTGCTTAGTTCCTTAGCATTTCAACCTGGAATTCAGAATTTCACAACTTTGTTTTAAGCATGAAAGTTTCTTAAATAAACATGAGTAGTTTCTTATCCAAGAACAACCCCTTTATTTAGTTAGAATAGGTGTAGCATTGTCCTTGCTACTCAAAAGGGCAAGGACAGCCTTTATTTAAAGCATGTAGTGTTAGTTTATTGGTTTTCTTGAACATGAACAACTATTAAGCTTATCTTGTAGTTTGATTGGCTTTGCTTTATTTTTATAGCATGCTTAGTTAGTTGCAATTCCCTACTTGATAGATATACTTACAGTGTTCTAGTAAGCTCTATTAGGGGATTATGAGAAGTTATGAGTAGAGAAAAGACCATGGTCTAATTAGAAAAGATAACAAGTAATTTAAAGTAAGAGGCTAGTACCCGACTTCCGAGGTTGTCGTTAAACAAATCCAGGTGACCAATTCCGAGGTCTTGGCCCTGGTAAGACCGAGGTCTTTGCCCTCATAGGACTGGAGGCTCGCTACCTCAGTCTCTATTAGAGAGCGCGCATAAGATGGTACTAAGCCTGGGCCCAAGAAAGAAAAGAAGAAGAAAGAAAAAGAAAAAGAAGAAGAAAGAAAAGTAAAAGTAAAAGTGAAATTAAAAGATTAATTTCAAGTATAAAGCTATAAGTAAATGAAACAAGTACCACCTATGTTTAGAATTAATAGAAGTTTAGTTACTTTAATTATAAGCATACAGCATGAGTTTCATTACTTTTCTTATCAGTTTAGTGAGCATGTTTAGTTTTATTTCCAGTATTCAGCTTTATTCTGGTATATCATGAGTATGTAGTTTATTTGAGTACTTTGCTATTAAATGAGTACATGTAGCTTTTCTTTTAGCATTTCAGTTTCAGTATCGTTTGCATTTTTATGCACTTCAAGTTTTTGTGAGATAGTTTAGTACTTACTAAGCGTTTCGCTTATAGATTTCTTTTTCCTCCTACTACAGATAAAGGAAAATCTAAAATATGAAAGGAAGGCGACAAGGTGGTGGTGATGGAGGTGTGTGATGACTGAACTATGGAGAGATCCAGAGTTTGCTAGTGAATTTTCAGGACCTACCTGTTTAGAGTTTCAGTTATGTTTCTTTTAGTTTAAATATTATTATGAAGTTGGGATTGTAATTGAGTTTATTCCGTACTTGTAGCTTGATATGTCCTATAGTTGGAGTTAGATATTTGTTTACTATTGCTAGAATAGTTTTCTTTTACTTACTGTGTTATTATTACTGCGTGGGTGTGGAAAAATATGTTCCAGCCGCCTGTGGCTGTGTATATAGTGTTTGTATTGTTGATTTGGTCACTGGTACAGGGGAGACTATGCCAAAATTTTTCGGTAGGAATTCCTCTAGGGTCGTGATAAATCTAAGTGTCGCTAATAATAGCATAAGTGACACTAGTGAGTAGAGTAGTAGTTAGGTAACGGTCACCCTTAGAGAGTAGTAGTAAGAAGGGTGGTTGTTACAGTTGGTATCAGAGCAGTTCCCATTCTCCAACATCACACACACATCAGCATCAGCCTTGTCGTCTTCAAATAAGAAAGTATTTAAGTTCTTTATTTTATTGCTTTCCTTATTATTAACTGCAGTATAGAGTAATTATTTATAGGTGCTTAAGTCAGATAAGAGTTTTTGCTGTTTTCTTTATTCATATACAAATATGTATGTTTAGAAAGGGTAGAGAAGATACCAAGTCTTTTTCTCTGTATAACTAGATGTCAAGAAGAGGACATCCCCGTACCGTTCGTACTGAGAACCAAGATCAGGAGAACGAAGAGTTTAGATCAACTGAGCCCAATCTCTCTGAAGTTGTTGCCCAACTTCAGAGACAAGTAGTAGAGCAGTAACAAGTGATTGCCAATCTGATGGCCAATCAGAAGTCTGCTCCTCCCACTCCCCCAACCATCAATGTGGAGACCCTAGTGGTGACTGAAGTCCCATCAGTTGCCCTGGAAGTCGCCACAGCACCTAGGAGACAAGAAGTATACCTGATACAGTGGCTGAAGCTGAAGCCAAAAAGTTTCTCAGGCACGACTGAGCCCTAGGATGCTCAGGCTTGGTACAAGACACTGGAGAGCACAATGGAGCTTCTTGACTGACCAGAAGTCGAGAAGGTTAAGTGTGCCTCTTTCTGCCTATCTGGAGATGCTCGTATGTGGTGGGAGCTAGTTAAGAGTAAGAGATCAGTCAACCAGATGAGTTGGGTTGACTTCGAGATAGAGTTTTACGAAGAATTCCTCCGTCAACGGATCACCAATAAACATTATGAAGAGCTTATAGAATTCAGACAAGGTGACCTACCAGTAGAAGAAGCGGTCAAAAGATTCAACAGGCTAGCTCGCCTTTGCCTAGAGTTAGTAAGTACAGTGAAAGAACTAGTCAGACTGATACTTCGAATGCTGAGACCAGAAATAACACTTAATGTGAGTAGTGAAACTCGCCGACCACAGTTTGGTGAAGAGTTGGTCAGCAGGGCATTAGTGAGCACTATCTGTACAGCATCAAGGCACAACAAACGCAACATAAGCCAGTCAAGATAGAAGACAAGACAGTGGGAAAACAGAGACTCCAGTTAAGTAATCAGAACTGGAAGGACAAAGATAACAAGAAAGACCCAAGCAGGAAGATGTTCGGGTAGTCTGTGAGTATCCAAAGGTATTTCCAGAATAACTACCTGGACTACCTCCCAGTAGAGAAGCGGAGTTTGAAATTGAATTGGTTCCTGACGTCAGCCCAATTTTAAAAGCTCTGTACCAAATTTCTCTAGCAGGGCTAAAAGAGTTACAAAAATAATTTCAGGAGATACTTGACAAGGGTTTCATTCGCCCTAGTCATTCACCCCGGGAAGCTCCAGAGTTGTTCGCTAAGAAGAAAGACGGATCCATGCTAATGTGCATAGATTTTAGAGCGCTTAGCAAAGTAGCAGTTATGGACAAGTACCCTCATTTCAGAATAGATAATCTATATGATCAGCTAAAAAAAAAAGGGTAATAGTGTTCTCAAAAATAGACCTGTGCTCTGGGTATCATCAGTTGGAAGTGAAAGAAAGTGATACACCCAGAACAGTTTCCAGGACTAGATCTGGACACTACGAGTTTGTAGTCATGCCTTTTGGTGTGACTAATGCACCAGCAGTCTTCATGGACTTAATGAACAGAGTGTTCAGAGAATACCTTGACAAATTTATCATCGTTTTCATCGACAACATTCTAATCTATTCCAGAACCGCAGAGGAGCATGACACGCACTTGAGGATGGTACTGCAGACTCTACAGCAAAAGCAGCTTTATGCTAAATTCTCAAAGTGCGAGTTCTGGTTAAAGCAGGTGGCGTTTCTAGGTCACATCATTTCTAAAGAAGGCATTCAGGTGGATCCAGCCAAAATAGAAGCGGCCAACAACTGGAGTAGACCCAAGAATGCCAGAGAGATCAGAAGCTTCCTTGGTTTAGCTGGGTACTACAAGAAATTCGTGGAAGACTTTTCCAGGATAGCTTCTCCACTAACGGCCTTAACCAGGAAGGACAAGAAGTTTGAATGGTCAGATAAATGTGAGCAGAGTTTCCAAGAGCTAAAGAAGAGACTGACCAATGCTTCCATTTTGACTATTCCAGAGAGTGACAAGAGTTTTGACATCTACAGTGATGCTTCCAAGATGGGTCTAGGAGCTGTTCTCATGCAAGAAGGAAAATTTATATAGCTTATGCTTCCAAACAACTCAAAGACTATGAGAAGAACTACCCCACTCATGATCTTGAGCTGGCAGTTGTGGTCTTTGCACTAAAACTCTGGCGACATTACTTGTATAGAGTCCAATGCAGAATCTTCACAGATCATCAAGAGCTTGAAGTATTTCTTCACCCAGAAAGACTTAAACATGAGACAGCGTAGGTGGCTAGAGTTGGTCAAAGACTATGACTGTGAAAGCCTCTACCACCCAGGCAAAGCTAACAAAGTGGCAGATGCACTAAATAGAAAATCCAGTGCATCCCTGATGTCTTTGTCATCATTAGCCCTGCCATTGCAGAAGGAGTTGTCATATTTCGGACTTGAAGTTATTGAAGGGCAACTCTCTGCATTGACTTTAGCTCAAGGATATACAGAGAAAGCAAAGTGAAGATCCAGACATCCAAAAGATCAAGCAAGGGATACAGAAAGAAGACAAAGTAGAGTTTCGAGTAACGGACAGCGGGATTCTTTATCAGGGGAGTCACATTTGTGTGCCCAATGATGAAGAACTGAGAAAGAAGATTTTAGAAGAAACTCATAGCACACCATACTCCATGCATCCTGGTTCTACCAAGATGTACCAAGACGTGAAACAGAGGTTCTGGTGGTCTGGACTCAAAAGAGACGTTACTAAATATGTCAGTACCTGCCTGACATGCCAGAGAGTCAAAGCAGAACACCAGAAGCCAGGAGGAGTTCTTCAGCCTCTTCCAATACCAGAGTGGAAGTGGGAAGACATATCCATGGACTTCATAACAGGTCTTCCAAGAACTACAAATGGATATGACGCAATATGGGTAGTAGTGGATAGATTGACTAAGTCTGCTCATTTTCTAGCCATCAAGGTGTCCTACTCTATAGAGCAGTTAGCACAGCTATATGTTAAGGAAGTGATCAGACTTTATGGAGTTCCTAAATCTATTGTGTCTGATAGAGATGGACGCTTCACCTCTCACTTTTGGGAGTGTGTTCAGATTGCGCTAGGAACCAAACTCAAGTTCAGCACAGCTTTCCATCCTCAGACTGATGGACAGATAGAGTGAGTAAATTAGATTTTAGAAGATATACTCAGAGCTTGTGCGCTAGATTTCAAGGGAGGTTGGGGCAAGTATCTGTGCTTAGCTGAATTTGCCTACAACAATAGCTATCAGGCCACCATCAAGATGACACCTTATGAGGCACTGTATGGCTGGAAGTGCAGATCACCCATTTGCTGGCAAGAAGTAGGTGAGAGAAAAGAAATGGAAGAAGAGCTGGGAATTCAGACAGAGCTGATAGATGAGACTAATCAGGCGATCCAGAAAATCAGACAGAAAATTGAGACTGCCCAAAGCAGATAGAAGAGTTATGCTGACACGCGCCGTAGGCCACTGGAATTCCAAGTAGGAGATTCAGTCTTTCTCAAGGTTGCTCCTATGAAGGGAGTGATGAGATTTGGCAAGAAGGGCAAATTAAGTCCTTGCTATGTAGGACCTTACCTGATCATAGAGAGGATTGGGAAAGTAGCTTACAAGCTAGATTTACCACAAGACATGCCAGCAATACATAATGGATTTCATGTCTCTATGCTAAAGAAGTGTCTTCACGACCCTAGCCAAGTGATTTAGCCTCAGTCAGTGCAGATCCAAGAGGATCTTAGTTATGAGAGCAGACCTACACAGATAGTGGACAGAGCAGTCAAGAGACTAAGAAATAAAGAAGTGCCACTAGTGAGGGTTATCAGGCAGAACCAGAAGCACGAGGAAGTCACTTGGGAGCGGGAGGACAGTATGAGACAGAAATATCCAGAGCTATTCTAAGTTCGAGGACGAACTTTTTATAAGGTATGGGGGGTTGTAACGACACAATTTTCCCTATTTCGAGTTCTAAATGTCTTCAAAAATATTTAAAAATACTTTTAAAATATTCTAGAGATATTTAGAAATTTTTAGTGTATTTTTACGTAATTTTTGGTGGTCGTTTAGTATGTTTACAAAAAGAAAGAAGTTTTGACCAAAAATGTTGGAGTTGAGACTCGAACCCAAGACCTCCGGCTGAACCCGACTTAACCGAACACAGCCAACCAACTGGTCTGCGAGTATTTTGTTAATCAAGAAGGGAATAAAATATATATAAGGTATAGTTGGAAACAACGATAACCTTAAGTATAAGATTTAAATTCTTTTCCCTAAACCTAAAAAAATTTCTCCCGAAACCTATTCCCTTTCTCCTCTCACGCAGCGTCGGCGCTACCTCTTTCGGGCGAAACAGGACCGCAGCTAGGGCACGATTCCAGTGCCCGACGAGGGGATTCTCCAGAGGTTCTTCACCAGTACAAGGTTTTCCTCGTCGAGGCGGAGCCGCAGGCACAAGAAGAGGCTGAAAGCTTGCAAGTCTCCGAACCCTAGAGTTCTTCCCCTTCCGGTTGTAAGTCCTAAAAGCAAGGGTAAGTACTACTCACCTGTGGTAGGAGTAGCTCCGAGGTTAATTTCTTATTCCTGTTCTGGTTTTCGAGTTTAGGGTTTGTTTTCATTCCCTTTGTTTCGATTTTTTTGCTGTGCCACGGTTCCGGGAGGAATCTGCTTATGCTGGCTTCAGATTTTGGTTGATGTTAGGGACCGTAGAACAGATTCATAACGTTACTTGTTTTGTGCCAATCTGATGAAGCATCATTAGAGATTTCGGGTTTTATGGTGTTAGTTGCTGCCATGACTATTAATTCTGAATATTCTAGGGTGAATATGAAATCACCTCATTGTTGAGTAAGCTGGGCTTGTAATCTTGCTGTGCCAACCAGTTAGGTGTTAATAAAGATGGGCATAAACAATTCCTTAAGCTTGCCGTTCAGATTTGGGTTCGTGCCATGCAATGGGTGCAAAATTAGATGTGTCTTTTACCTTAGCAAATGCAGATTTTTATGAGAACAACAAACAGTTCCATGGGAGCTTAGAACAATGCATTCCTTTTAAGTGCAGTTTTTAGTTGTTCCATTGAATGCAGAATTCTACATTGTAGCTTAGTTTTTCCCTTTCTTTGAGATGCACATGAATAGTTTAGAATCCGTATACTGCTCAAGTTTGAGTATACTATACTGCTCGTGCAATCTTAATATCAACTATTCACTTATAAGTATACTGCTCGTGTATCTTCCCTTGCTATCAACTGTTCACTTATACAGATTTTGATAAGTATATGCACGAGCAGATTTCATAAATTGAGCTGTATTTTATTCCTTTAGAATTTGTTTCATGTCAAGTTTAGTTTTAGTTTAACTTGAACAGCCTTGTTTTTATGATTTGGAATTAGCTTGTTGTGCTACTTTTCTAGTATTCTAGTATTTAGTTGCTTTGCATTTCAGTTGCTTAGTTCCTTAGCATTTCAACCTGAAATTCAGAATTTCACAGCTTTGTTTTAAGCATGAAAGTTTCTTAAATAAACATGAGTAGTTTCTTATCCAAGAACAACCCCTTTATTTAGTTAGAATAGGTGTAGCATTGTCCTTGCTACTCAAAAGGGCAAGAACAGCCTTTATTTAAAGCATGTAATGTAAGTTTATTGGTTTTCTTGAACATGAACAACTATTAAGCCTATCTTGTAGTTTGATTGGCTTTGCTTTATTTTTGTACAGATTTCAGCTTCGACTTTGCTTTTCTATTTTGTACAGATTTCAGCTAATGTAAAATACCGAAAAAAGGGTAGATAATAATAAGGGAAAATTTTCAAAATTTTTAGAAAATTTTCTGGAATTTTTCGGAGCTCGTATGGACAAGTTTATGAGGATAAAAATGGGGCCGAGAAAAGACTATTTACGCTACCCCATTTAAGCGAGGAAAAGTTATTTTTCTTTTCCTTTTCATTCTCTTTTTATTTTATTCTTATTACTTTTCTCCGCCGACCCGTGCCAAGCTGTTCCCCGTGCCTTCTCCCCCTCGCGGTCATTCTTCCCTAACCGCAAGCGGGTGGTTTCCTTCTCCCTCGCATACAAAACCGTGCCCAAGGGAAGTCACCCCTTTTCTCACCGATTCTGCCCTAAGTGTTGGTGCCAAGACCCCTTCTCTTCCTCCTCGCCGATCTCCAGCCACTCCTCACCGTGCCCTAGTCTTCTCTTTTCGTGCTGCCACCAAAGTAGGCGCCGCACGGAGCAGTGTCACTCCTCCCTGTGCCCTAGTTCACCACCGCTGCACCACCATCTTTGTCGCCTCTCGACCCGATCAGCGCCGTTTCTGCCGCGCCCCTGCCTTACCTCCAGCCGACCGTCACAGAGTTTTGGAGGGATTGGGAGGGGATCATCGGCCAACCACTAGGTGGTCGGAGGATCTGGTCATGAAGAGTAGTCCGCTGACCCTGGATTGAGGTAAGGAATGCCACTTATCCGATTAGGGAAGACCTAATTTTTATTCTTTATATTAAATTGTTGAGATTTAAGGCTTGTTCAGCCATTACAGCTCCGGTCATCTTTGTGCATGGGCGATCCACAGCTCTAGGCATAAACTTCCAGCAACGAACACACTCTGTGACTGTGGATCAAGAAACGATAGTGAGGTGAATTGAGGTAAGGTGTAGAGGAAGTCATTTCTTTTGTTACAGTGTTACACATAATTTGAGCTAGGAAAGGATAAGAAATGAATAGTATAGAAATTTATTTAAGTCTAAGTTGTTATGAGTAAATGGAATTAGGTTTATGTTATCTGTTAATTAGGGTTTGCCCTATTTTTAGTGTTAGAGATTTTTATTTAGCTATTTCATTGGATATTAGCTAAATAAAAATGTATATATTGGTGATACAGGACTTTGACGTGAGACGAGTATCTCGACGTCGAATTTGGATCAGTTTGGACTTTTCGATTGGAGGCGGGTACTTCGACTTTATGTCATTTGATATGCATAGTAGTGTTTTTAACTGTCACGCCCCGGAGGAGTCCTTGTCCGAAGAAATTTCGGTAGCATCTCCCCTGTACGGCGGACAATCTCAAACTTTCTACATCTCCATATACATCAGTCACATGCTGCTGGAATAATAACAGAAATAAAATACAACACACAGACATTCCACGCAATTTAATAAGCAATGATAAGAAGACTCAAAATCCACCCTACTCAACTACACTCATAAAACACAAATCCGACGATAAGATCAATTTACCTCTTTGCCGTCTAGGCAGGCATGTAGTAAAAGCAAAACCAAACCAAATCCTTCGACATCACAAAATCCATACCATATCCATACCATCAAACAAAACAAATTTAGCATAGTCTATGTAAGAAAACCAAAAGACCCATAATATCCTCGAGGTCTGCAGGGACTAGCAACTGGAACTCTCTCCTGACAGCATCAACCTGAAAAATAACAACAATGGAGGCGGGATGAGTCCAACACTCAGCAGGTACAACTGATATGTAAAGTAAGGAAATAACACCTAGCACTAATCATGCGTACAGTCTCCTGATATAAGAAAGAAAAATGCATCTGAAGTAAATAGGAGAGAAACTGTACTAACCAGGACCTGGGTATAAGGACAAACAGTCCGAGTGAAATGGAAATCCTGTATGCATGTCAAACATAGGTATCCAAACAATATGCAACATATAAATGCAGCAAACACAAACACAAGCAATAAATGCATCATGCATATGATGCCAATGATGCGTCCTGGCCACCCCTGACGCCAGTCGATCATCTCACACACAATAGTGAGGCCAAGTGGGTAGGGCTGTGACAACCGTGCACTTTATCGTCACTACTCCTGATGAGTGATCGAGTGGACGGGATGCTGTCGGAGTACATCTATCCTTCTACCCCAAATCATAAATGGGGGAGCGCAATGCTCTCAACTCCCGGTACATGATGACAGGGAGGAATCCCTGCTGGCTACCACGTTGTGTCACACTACCCATGAGCGGACCAACGGAGCCAAACAAAGTCCCTGCTGCAACACACTCTGTCTTAATCGACCACTAACCCATGAGTGGTGGTGTGTGCAGATCCATGTAACTGGCGATGTGCTCAACAATAATAGAGCGGACTATCGCACAGCATGCAATCATGCAAATGGTGCATGGCACTAACCACAAAATATCCTGAGCCAATCCATATATATATATAAAAGTGCACCATAGGTCAACGAATCAAATCAAAGGTACATTGAAGGTATAAAACCTAAGTCCTGAACATGGTGAAGTATGGTATATCACTACCCCTATAAGCATGTATCAACAGGTAAGGAATACATGAGATGCAAAACAAGCAATCAACCAATCATGTAACAGGTATCGGGTAGTGATTAACCGAAACAAATAAGATAACATAATTATTGCTACTTGTTAAATTCACTACTATGCATATCAAAGACATAAAGTCAAAAGTACCCGCCTCCAATAGAAAGGTCCAAATCCGACATCGAGATACTCGTCTTGCGTCAAAGTCCTGTGTCACGAATAGAAATATATTTTATTTAGCTACAATCATATATATAGCTAAATAAAACCTCTAACCCTAAAATTAGGGTAAAACGCTAATCATACCAGTAGACAAATTCCAAACCTATTCCATATATATATAATCATCTTAAACTTAACTAAGTTTATGTATTATTCATTCCTTATCTTTTTCATAACTCCAATTAGGTGTTTGCTGTAACAAAAAAAATTACTTTCTCTACACCTTACCTCAATTCACCTCACTGGTTTATGCCCAAAGCTGTGAATCGCCCACCCACAAAGATGACCGGAGTTGTATTCACCGACCGAGCCTTAATTCTCAACAATTAAATAATAATAACAGAAATTAGGTCTTCTCTAATCGGATTAAGATGTGAATATCACCAAATTAAAGATACCCAATTACGTAACACAAAATTCCTTACCAAGAATCCAACTTACCCCTTGTCTCCACTCTGCCGGCGGCATGGCAGCACTAAAGGAAAAGAGTGGCACCGGCAGTGATGAACTAGGGCACAACGTCAACAATCAACCGATGGGGAAGAGGGCTCGGTAGAATCCTGCAACCACAGTGATCACAAACACAAGAAGCACCTCCGACGATGAATGGTGGTAGTCGAGTGATGGTGGCCGATGATCGGGAGGTAGAGCAGTCGGTCGGCTCTTGCTCTGCCGGAAGAAAGGAAAAGAGGTGAAACAAAAACTTGGTCAGCGCTAGGGCAAAAGCAAAACTCGCGTCGGGGAGGGGAAGAAGAAGAGAAAAGAAGAGATGGTGCACGGCTTGGAGGCTAGCTTCTGGCCGAGAGGGGCGGCGGCAATGATTAGGGCTCGGTGAAGTCAACAGAGGAGAAGAGAAGAAGAATTAAAGGGAAGGAGGAGAAGAAAACCGCTACGGCGGTTAGGGCAAGGGGAGAGGGCTTCGGCGTGAGAGGAGAAGGGAAGAGGGCGCGCGGGTTTTCGGCAAGGAAGAGAGGAAATAAAGAAAAAAGAAAAAGGAAAAAAGGAAATATGAAAATAGACATTTCCTCGCTCAAATGGGTAGCCTAAATAGGCTTTTCTCGGGTCCCGTTTTTATCTCCGTTAACTCATCCGTATGAGCTCCGAAAAATTTCCGAAAAATTTCCAAAAATTTCGGAAAATTCCCTTATTAATATTTGCCTATTTTCAGTATTTTACATTAACAAATAGCAATAATTATGTTTCTTATCTGCTTCAGTTGGTCACTACCTGATCTGTTACATGTTTGTTTATTTATTTGCTATGCACTTCATGTTAGTACCTATCTGATTATACATGCTTATAGGGGTATTGACACAACCATGTTTTTATTTTGTTCAAGACCTAGGTTTTTGATTCCTTACCTGACTTGTGTACCTTAGATCTTCGGATATGAATTATTGATACTAGGGTACATATTTTATATATATATGGATTGGTTCAGGATATTGCCATGCTTAGTGGCATGCACCATTCTCATGATTGCATGCTGTGTGATAGTCTGCTCCATTATTGTTAAGCACATTGCCAGTTTCATCTCTGTCGGTGCTCCACTGGTCCGCTCATGGGTAGCGTGACGCCGCGTGGTAGCACGTCAGATTTGCTCGGTGGTGCTCCGTTGGGACGCTCATGGGTAGTGGACTGCAGCGTGGTAGCACGCCGAGATCCCTCCCCGTCATCGTGCACCGGGAGTTGAGAGCATTGCGCTCCCCCACTTGTGATTTGGGATAGGAGGATAGATGTATTCCGACAGCATCCCGTCCACTCGGTCACTCATCAGGAGTAGTGACGGCAAAGTGCACGGTTGTCACAGCCCTACCCACTGGGTCTCACCATCGTGTGTGAGATGGCTGACTGGCGTCAGGGGTGACCAGGACCAGTATTGGCATCATACGCACTGATGCATATATATTGCTTGTGTTTGCTACATTTATTTGCTGCATTTAGATGGATGCATATGTTTGACATGCATACAGGATTTTGATACCTCTCGGTCTGACGACCTTGTTATACTTATTCCCATGTCCTGGTTAGTACAGTTTTCTCCTGTTTGATTCAGTCGCATTTATCCTTCTTGTATCAGGAGACTATACACATGATTAGTGCTGGTTATTATTTTTTTTATTATGCATATCAGTTGTTACCCGCTGAGTGTTGGACTCACACCCTCCTCCATTTCTATTTTTAGGTTGATGTTGTCCAGAGAGTTCCAGTTGCTAGTCCCCTGCAGACCACGAGGACGTTTGTTGGTCTTTTGGTTTTTCTCCTTTATTAGACTTGTGCTGTTTTGATACATCTGGACTTGTATCAGTTTACTATATGGATATTGTCGATGGCTTTCATTCGGATTTGTTTTACTGCATGCCTACCTAGACGGCAAAAGAGGTGAGCAGATTTATTCTGTCAGATTTGTGCTTATGGGTGTAGTGGAGTAGGAAATATGTTTTGAACTTTATGGGTGTAGTTGAGTAGGGTTATTTTTGAGTCTTCTTATCATTGCTTTAGTTGTTCACTATTAAACTGCGTGGATGTTTGGATATGTGTTATGTATAATTATTATAATTATTCCGGCTGTGTTGGTCGATGTATATGTGGCCCTGGAGGCAATGTATAGAAGTTTCAGATTGTCAGTCATACAGGGGAGATGCTGCCGAAATTTCTTCGAACAGGGACTCCCCCGGGGCGTGACAATTTATTTGGTATCAGAGCCAGGTTGGCGATACTTATTTGATTTTCGTGTTATGGATTTTCGAGATTTAGCTAATACCAATTTATTGGTATCAGAGTGGGTTATGATACCTACTTATAGTCTTCTAGATTTTTGGAGTTAGCCCGAGTTTACTAGTAAACTTGGGTATTTATTTCGGATTTGCACAGATTTCCATCATGTTATGTTTCGGACTTCCGTTTCGGATTTATATGGATTTTCGATGATTTTCTCGTTCGGAATTTTGAGGTAAAATGGGGACTGGACAGCGACAGAACATCTCCAGACGGCAAATAGGTAAACAGGTAATTATATAATTTTTGTTACTTGTAGTAATATTTGTGATATAACTTAACAGATAGGAGCATATCTACTCACGCAACTGCGTCGAGACGTGGTGCTGGACGGCCACGTACGAGGACCTTGGGATCTCTGGACTTGCCAAAGATGCCTATTGGTGTTGAGCCTATCAGTCAGGGACAGACTCAGGATACTGTGGGCACATCGGGCTCTCTGACCCCGATGACTTTTTTTTAGAGGTGCCTACCTCGGCTGCACCCATGGTACCCGCCTCTACCGGATCTACGGTACCACCACCGGTGTACCCAGCGCCACCGCCACCTGGACCTACCATGAACCCGGCACCAGCGACACCCACACCACCGATAAATTTACTCTGGTTAGATCAGTCAATAGAAGACTGATTTACACTTGTCGACTTGGGTTGTCGTAGATCATTTACCTTAGTTGCTTGTGGAGGATTAATATACGTTTGTTAGATTTAGATAGTCGATGACTGATTCATTTTTGGGTTGGTCCGATCAGCAGAGGATCGACTTACGCTAATTATAGAGATGCTGATCTTTAGGGTTATTCGTGCTTAGTTGGATATTTTGAGCACATGTGAGTACAAGGCTTATACCGACGTGGAAAGGACTAGAATAACCGTATAGCATTGTCGGCTCGACTAGTTTTAGAGGATCGATATATCCTATTCCATGAAGACTTTGACCATGGACTGTATGTACCGGGTTGGATAACTTAGAAGGTAGCATAAGGAATGTCAGGTTGATTGGGTTAAATATGCTGATTATGTATATCTATGTGGTGTGTACATATGATTATTATGTATTATAGGAGTTTTATGATAGACGGTCTAATTGCATGTAGTGGGTGTATCCTTGTCCAGTTATGATTATTGTGGGTGTCTAGTAGATTATACCCTAATGGTTAGGCATACGTGTCTGATTGGTTTATTGGAGGTATTTTGTCGATTTAATCTATGTTGTGGAATGTGCACATGTGTTAGAGTGTTTATTTGGAGGTATCTTATCAAATTAATCTGAGTTTTGAAATGTGTAGATGTGTTCGATGTAATATTCGAGGTATCTTGTTGATTATATTAGTTCTGTGTGTACACTCGTGTCTATTATGATTTGTTGGAAGTATTATGTTGATTATTCTCTTGGCATAGGTGTATATATATGTTAGGTGAATGTTGTTTGAGGTGTATTGTCGATTATACCTACGTTGATATATGTACACGGGTTTGGAATATATTTTTGGAGAATGTATTTTGGAGGTATCACGTTAATTTATATTTGTGTTATGAGTATGTTTGGTGTGTACTAATTGGAGGATTATGTCGATCATACCTATGTTGTGTGTGCACATGTGCCAGGTGTATTGTGGGTAGCATTATGATGATTCTACCTATGTTGAGTCTTTACAATATGTCATTTGTAGTATTGCTCTGTCAACTAATTCTACTATTAGTGGGTGACCCACTACGATGTTGATAGAGTTGACGATGGATTTGATATGCTTACTGGATTGTGATACCCTTGGCTGCCACGATGATATGTGGTAGAGTGATCTCGTGCAGTCTCTAGTTGGATAGTTAGATGTCTTGGTCACTTATGGGATGTTTATGGTGGAGTGTTGCTCCCACATATTTTAGATTGTTTGTGGTGGAGCGTTGCTCCCACCTATTGTGGATTGCTTGTAGCGGAGTATTGCCCCCATATATATATTGTAGATGCATATTATGGATTTGGTTGTGGTAGAGCGTTGCTCCCATATATGTGGTATTTCCTGTGATGGAGCGTTGCTCTCACACTGGAGGATCTATTATTTGGTGATTTATATTGTTGGTGATTATATTTCAGAGTTATTGTCAGAGATCTTATGGTTAGGAATGTCTTTAGTACAAACATTGTGAGTTCTTGATTTTTCCATTAGAGCTTGCAGAGCTGTAGATGTTTGCAGGGACTCGATGATTTCTGGTATTTCTAGGATGTTTGGATTGGTTTCCATTGTCTTTGTTGACAATGTTGTGGTCTATTTCGGATCTGGTCTATTTCGGATCTGGGGTGAGTCACGTACACCATCTTTGCATAGTTCTAGAGATGTTTCGACGAGAATATCTATATGTGAAGATCAGTAGTGTGTATTTGGATTGTCTTATGTGAGATGTTTGGGGCACACGGTCACCAGTAGGAGTATACCGTGTTTCCACAGGAGATAGAGGTTGTTACTGTTGGGAGCAGCCGAAATCAGTGCAGGAGATCCACAGTCCTTGGGACTGGTAGGATATTATAGACCTTTCGTCGAGGGTTTCTCCCGCATAGCTATGTCACTGACACGCTTGACTAGGAAAGGCGTGAAGTTCACGTGGTCCGAGGATTGCGAGACCAGCTTTCAGGAGTTGAAGCGGAGATTAGTGTCGATTCCAATTTTGGTTTTACCTTCTGGAGAGGACGGATTCGTGCTCTATACCGACGTGTCTCTTCAGGGTTTGGGCGCTGTTCTGATGCAGCACAGCAGGGTAGTCTCCTATGTTTCTCGACGGTTGAAGGAGCATGAGAAGAACTACCCAGTTCATGATCTAGAGTTAGCTACCATCATCTTTGCTTTGAAGATTTGGTGACATCATTTATACAACATTACATTTGAGATTCTCACTGATCATAAGAATCTCAAATATATTTTCACCCAGAAGGAACTTAATCTCCGACAGAGGAGATGGATGGAGTTCCTGAAGGATTATGACTATACCATTAACTACCACCCTGGGAAAGCTAATGTGGTTGTCGATGCACTCAGCCAGAAGTCCAGAGGGACTTTAGCTTGCCACCGAGTTGTGGTCACTGACTTGATTCAAGGTTTCTCCGAGTTGGGCCTTCAGGAGCAGGGACAGACAGAGCAGGGTATTCTGGTTACCATGATTGCTCAGTCGTCGATCAGGACGAGGATCCGAGAGGCCCAGGCCAGTGATCAGCGTTTACAGTCCATTAGCATCCCGCTAACTTCCGAGTAGCAGACCGAGTTTACCCGAGATGAAGCGGGTATTATATATTTTCGAGGCCACTTATGCGTACCTCTATCTCACCCGGTCAGGGAGGAGCTATTTCAATAGGCTCATCGCTCCAAATTTTCTATCCACCTAGGCGGTATCCGTATGTATCGAGATTTGAGGTGTTCCTACTGGTGGAACGGTATGAAGAAAGACATCGTGGAATTTGTAGCTAGATGTCTTGTCTGTCAGCAGGTGAAGGCTGAACATCAGAGACCTGTCGATTTACTTCAGCGGATTCCTATTCCTGAGTGGAAATGGGAACACATTACTATGGACTTTGTGGTGGGATTGCCAAGGTCACGACGAGGCCATGACACGACACTACAACAAAAATAGTTTTTCGCAGCTTGCTATTAACAGCACACATTAAAAACACGTTGTTAATAGTATTATTAATGGCGTGCATGTTAATGTGCGCCGTTAATAGTATAAACTTGAATAAGAAAAAAATTTATGTCTAAATATTAACGGCGCACATTAAAAACATGCCGTTAATACTATAAATATTTAGTAACAATAATAGCGTATAAGAATAGGCATGCTGCAAATACTTTTATTTATTATCAATAGCATGCAACATATATGCTGCGATTAGTTTGGAAATAATAAAAAAAATAATAATAAAATAAAATTATGTTAAACAAAATTAAATAAAAAAACATGATTATAATAGAACGTAAACAAAATTAAATTAAAAAAAATACATAATTAAACGAAAACGCCACTTGGTTAAAAAAAATAAAGTAAGAAAAAAATTAAAGTTAATTAAAACAAAAAAAAAAATTAAAGATTCTGTTAAATAATAAAACATGGCTAATTAATTAAAGAACGCATAGGTTATGTTAAGCCTTCGCTGCCCGAAGCCTTCGCCGCCCGAACCCATTGCCGCAACAGCTCCTTGCCTCTCCGTAATAGCTCTCTGCCTCTCTTCACTACCGTCGCCGTCGCCGTTGCCGGACTCCTCTCTACCTCTCGGCACTCACCGCCACCAGCCGTAGGGATCCTCTCCACCTCTCTGCACTGACCATTGCCGGCCGCACGACTCCACTCTGCCTCTCCGCACTCATCGTCGTCTGCTACAAGACTTCCTTCCATCTCTCCGTATCATAGGACCATAGCAAGAGTAAGCAAGCCCTTTGTTAACCACTCCACACTCTACATCAAGCCAAAAGCTCAAAGCCAAAGGTAACCCTAATCTCTAAGTCCCTAAACTTATTTGGGTGGCACTGCTCGACTCTTTCACTTTTATGAACTGTGTTCGGCTTTGATTGTTGTATACTTACAAAGTATGAACACTTAAATGCTCATTTTAGAAATGATTTTTGCAAGCCGCTACGCCATGCTCTGCTTTTGCTTCTACTTCTGATTCTGATTCTTCTTATAGGAAATGCGAATGGAGTTGTATGGCTTGTGGTATATTTATAGGCAAAAGGATACATATATAACGGTGACCACTTCTCAATTCTAAGTTATATAGTGAACATCTTTATATTTTTCACATCAGATGTAATTAATTAGTTTTATATTAGATTGTGGTCATCTAAGTTATATAATGAACATCTTCTTTATATTTTTCACATCAGATGTAATTAGTTTTATATTAGATTGTGGTCAATGATTATTAATTTCTGGTAGGACACTTCAGCAACTTGTGCACTTGCCTTCAAATTACATTCAAGCATATTAAAATCTGAATTTGGAGTCATCAAAGATTTTGCTGCTTGGAGTCCACTCTGCTTTGCATCATGACTATATTTGCAAGTATTGCTAAAGTAATTTCAAGCGAGGGTTCCATATTTGCTGGAAACTGACAAGGCTACAGTGGAAATGGAGTGCATGGAAGAAGAATATCTTGCCAAGATAATACATGGAGATGGGTCCAAAGAGATAAAAGTTGGTGAGGTAATTACATATGCGTTCATCTTTTACCCACCCAATACCAGTCTCATGCTCTTCCTTTTAGTTCATGAGGATTTAATTTTCATTAGCTTTGGAGGGAAATTTCCTATTCATCTTTTGTCTTGATTTTTTGATACTTGTTCCTGTTACTACTTTCAGCACTTATATGTTGTTGGTTTTGTTGAATTAAGAAACCCTTGGGCCTGTGATGGATGTCTTTATTGTTATTTTTGTACTGAATCTTAATAAACATTGTGGATATCAGGATATGTTGAATACTCTTACTAATAATTCATTTAGAGATCACTTTTTTGTTTTTGAGCGTGTGATCTCATGATTCACCAAAGTCTGCATGTGCCATTGTTGCAACTTGAATATTGTTAAACCAGTAACAACTAATTTCATATTGTCCATGCCTGTTTGCTCAAGTTCATTTACTTGATTGGATCATTGGAGAGGTTAACTAGATTGGATCAA
This sequence comes from Zingiber officinale, assembly GCF_018446385.1. Lineage (NCBI taxonomy): Eukaryota > Viridiplantae > Streptophyta > Magnoliopsida > Zingiberales > Zingiberaceae > Zingiber > Zingiber officinale. Next base: position 94,325,779 of record NC_055998.1, read on the forward strand.
AATCACAAGAAGCATATTAGATCTCTAGGTGAAGTTGCTTTGTCATATACCTGTTGCATCACAATTGGATCATGCAGGAAAAGTGCATTGTCCTCTAATTGATAGTTCTCAAATATCACCAATTTACCAAATTCCCGAATCTTTTTTTTATATTATTTGCTTTCCACAGCCACTAGGAGTTTAAACATCTTTCATTATTGATGTTGATTGAGTTCTTAAATTTTTTTTTCAGATGATAATGAAGTTTTTGAATAAAATAAAAACTCCTCCTGCATAACTTGCTTAGTTAGAAAAACCTTCACTATATTATGAATTATGTTCGGCTGATCCCTTTAAGCTATAGTGATTGGTTCAGTTTAAATAGATTTTTGGTGAACTACCTGTAAACTGTAATGAGGATGTGCTGTTTGAATATATGAGGTGCATGAAGTATTATTGCCATCTCATTCAAGTGGCCTGAGTACCTTCACAATTTGCATTATAAATATTCTCTGATTCTTATTATATTTTATTTTGATACAAGATATTACTTTTATTTGTTATGAATTTTGAATAATCTGCCATCAAACCATTGCTATAACTGTGGAGGAAGAGGGAGATATTGAGAAATTTAAAGATTACAAGGTTTCTGAATCTGCTGGTCCTACTGAAGTTCAGCCACCATCTGAACCAGCACAATCTAAAAAGGACATATGCTGTGCATTTCTGTATTCTACTGCAGAATTTTCACATGAGTTGATTTCTTTATTATATGTTGATTTCATTTACATGTATTATTTGTTGATGTTCAGTATAGTCATCTATTATATTAATGATAATATATTGAAAGTTTTTTTTGTTGCAGAAAAAATATTAGAATGTCCACCCGAATCTCAAAACACAACTAATATTGTTGATGATACAATTAGCATTGTGTTTGGCAAAGAAGTAGATTGCGCGGAATGGGCTTTGGAGTAACACCATCGAAAGTTGGAGCTTCTGTGCAACAAAATGGAACGGTTCAACAACTTCAAACTATAGTACAAAATGTTCAACAACAAATGCAAGAAATGAGGCAACAAAATCAACTAGAAATGCAAGAAATGAGGTCTATGTTTTTACAAAGTTTGAGACAACAAAATCATCCAGAACAGGTTAGTAAGTAAACAATATATATATAATAAGTTTGATATGTACACTTAAATGCTTTTAAATTACCATGATGGCATTGCTTGACACGATTTGGTTGTAAAATTAGATTGCTAGTGGTGACATTTGTAGCGGTATTGAGAATGAAATTGGTAGCAATAGAGATATCAATATTGGTGCCAAAAAAAGTGGTGATTTTGGTCATGTTTTTCAGGTGATTATCATAAAATTATGTATTTCTGAATCACAAAATTGTTACAAAAATATATATGATTGAATTAATAACTTTGTATTATTTATTTACAGTCAAATTTGAGAAATGTGAGTCGTGGATATATCTGTGTTAATACTAAATGTAAGCTGCTTCATTGGTCTACTGATGAATTAGTTGTTGCAGAAGGTCTAATTGCATCCACAGATCCAAACACAAAAGTGCATCATGTTATTCTTGGTGGATCATGTTGGAAAGTTTAGGTTGATAAAGTTTTGGTGGAAAAGGTGGACCTAATTCGACCAAATGATAAAATGCAGTTTCTTGATAATGCAATAGGAAGCACGGTTGCATGGTTATTGAAATTTATAGTATTGTGTGATTGATACATAATATACTAATTTGTGTGGATTGTAAGTTTAATTATTGTTATGTAATAACTAGTTTGATAGAGATTTCGTATCTTGTTTAAGATCTTTAAATTTTTTTTATTATAATGAAAAACTATGACTTTTGTTAATTTTATGGATTTATTTGTACTAAATTTGTTGTAAAATTTTGGTTTATTATTTTCATCAAATTAATATTTTTTTTAATATAGTTAAGACTATCAACAACGTACATTTATAAGCTGTAGATTATTATCCTTAGCGCATAAAAATACTTTCCGCGGAGTGCTTTGCGCGCTGCGGATAATGTTATCCGCAGCGCGCAAAGCACGCGGCGGAAAGTATTATCCGCAGCGTGCAAAGCATGCTGAGGAAAGTATTATCCGCAGCGTGCAAAGCACGCCGCGGATAATATTATCCGCAGCGCGCAAAGCACGTTGCGGATAATATTATCCGCAACGCGCAAAGCACGCTGTCAATAATTTAGGACTTTTAACAGCTTTTAATTGTGTAGCGTGCAATGCGCGCTGTGGAAAGCGAATTTGCGCGCTGCAAAAAGCTATTTTTGTTGTAGTGCGATTTAGGTAATCGTTGATCGATTAACAAAATCCACGCACTTCTTAGCGATCCGGAGGAAAGATTCCCTGGATCGATTGATAGATCAGTATTGCCGGGAGATCATCATATTACATGGTGTCCCTTTGACTATTATTTCGGACAGAGACCCCCGGTTCACGTCTCGTTTCTGGCAGAGTCTACAGCAGGCCTTGGGCACGAAGCTCCGTGTCAGTACAGCTTTCCATCCACAGATAGATGGACAGTCAGAGCAGACCATTCAGACTCTAGAGGACTTGCTGAGATCGTGTGTATTGGATTTCGGAGGCAGTTGGGAGGACCATTTGCCATCGGTAGAGTTCGCCTACAACAACAGCTTTCATTCGGCTATCCAGATGGCACCGTTTGAAGCGTTGTATGGTAGACCTTATCGAACACCCACCCTCTGGGATGAGGTTGGGGAGGTCCAACTGTTGGGACCTCATAGAGCTCAGCAGGAGGCAGAGTTGGTCCGTATTATCAGACGGAGGATGTCAGAAGCGCAGGACCGCCAGAAGAGTTTTGCTGATCGGAGACGCAGACCCCTGGAGTTCTCTATTGGCGACCATGTATTTCTATGAGTTTCACCCACGAAAGGGGTGAAGAGATTTGGCCTCAGAGGTAAGCTAGCTCCGCGATACATTGGCCCTTTCCAGATCCTGGAGAGGATTAGAGCAGTAGCTTACCGGCTGGCACTACCACCATCCCTGGCAGGCGTGCATGATTTATTCCACGTATCTATGCTGAGGAGATACATACTTGACCCGACACATGTGCTGACAGATATCTTAGTTCCCGTTCAGCCTGACATCACTTATGAGGAAGTTCCGGTATGGATTCTGGACCGGAAAGAGCGTCAGCTGCGGAACAAGACTATCCGATTGGTTAAAGTCTGATGGCAGCATCATTCGGACAAGGAGGCTACCTGGGAGCTCAAGGATACAATCCGAGCTCGATATCCCCATCTTTTCACTTGATGTATGTGAGTTAATTACCGTTCAGCATTTATACTTTCTATCTGTTGTTAGTACTTGCTGATGGTAGATAACGAAATTTAGGGACCAAATTTTTATTAGTGGGGGAGAATGTAAAATATCGAAAAAAGGGCAGATAATAATAAAGGGAATTTTCCGGAATTTTTAGAAATTTTTCTGGAATTTTTCGGAGCTCGTATGGACGAGTTTACGGGGATAAAAATGGGGCTGGGAAAAGCTTGTTCAGGCTACCCTATTTAAGCGAGTAAAAGTTATTTTTCTTTTCCTTTTTATTCTCTTTTTCTTTTATTCTTATTCCTTTTCTCCGCCGACCCGTGCCGAGCCGTTACCTGCGCCTTCTCCCCCTCGCGGTCGTTCTTCCCTAACCGCAAGCGGGTGGTTTCCTTCTCCCTCGCATACAAAACCGTGGCCAAGGGAAGTCGCCCCTTTTCTCACAGATTCTGCCCTAGGTGTCGACGTCGAGACCCCCTTCTCTTCCTCCTCGCCGATCGCCAGCCACTCCTCACCGTGCCCTAGTCTTCTCTTTTCGTGCCGCCACCACAGCCGGCGCCGTACGGAGCAGCGCCGCTCCTCCCTGTGCCCTAGTTCACCACCACCGCCGCACCCTCTTTGTCGCCTCTCGACCCGATCAGAGCCGTTTCTGCCGTGCCCCAGCCTTCCCTCCAGCCGACCGTCACAGAGTTTTGGAAGGATTGGGAGGGGATCATCGGCCAACCACTAGGTGGTCGGAGGATCTGGTCATGAAGAGTAGTCCGCTGACCTTGGATTGAGGTAAGGCATGCCACTTATCCGATTAGAGAAGACCTATTTTTTATTCTTTATATTAAATTGTTGAGATTTAAGGCTTGGTCATCCATTACAGCTCCGGTCATCTTTGTGCATGGGCGATCCACAGTTCTGGGCATAAACTTCCAGCAACGAACACACACTGCGACTGTGGATTAAGAAACGACAGTGAGGTGAATTGAGGTAAGGTGTAGAGGAAGTCATTTCTTTTGTTACAGCGTACACATAATTGGAGCTAGGAAAGGATAAGAAATGAACAGTATAGAAATTTATTTAAGTCTAAGTTGTTATGAGTAAATGGAATTAGGTTTATGTTATGTGTTAATTAGGGTTTGCCCTATTTTTAGTGTTAGAAATTTATATTTAGCTATTTCATTGGATATTAGCTAAATAAAAATGTATATATTGGTGATACAGGACTTTGATGCGAGACGAGTATCTCGACGTCAAATTTGGATTAGTTTGGACTTTTCGATTGGAGGCGGGTACTTTGACTTTATGTCATTTGATATGCATCGTAGTGTTTTTAACAAATAGCAATAATTATGTTTCTTATCTGCTTCGGTTGGTCACTACCTGATCTGTTACATGCTTGTTTGTTTATTTGCTATGCACTTCATGTTAGTACCTATCTGATTATACATGCTTATAGGGTAGTGACATAACCATGTTTTTATTTTGTTCAGGACCTAGGTTTTTGATTCCTTACCTGACTTGTGTACCTTAGATCTTCGGATATGAATTATTGATACTAGGGTACACATTTTATATATATATGGATTGGTTCAGGATATTACCATGCTTAGTGTCATACACCATTCGCATGATTGCATGTTGTGCGATAGTCTGCTCCATTATTGTTGAGCACATCGCCAGTTTCATCTCTGTCGGTGCTCCGCTAGACCGCCCATGGGTAGTGTGATGCAGAATGGTAGCACGTCATATTTGCTCGGTGGTGCTCCGCTGGGACGCTCATGGGTAGTGGACTACAGCGTGGTAGCACGCCGGGATCCCTCCCCGTCATCGTGCACCGGGAGATGAGAGCATTGCGCTCCCCCACTTATGATTTGGGGTAGGAGGATAAGTGTACTCCGACAGCATCCCGTCCACTCGGTCACTCATCAAGAGCAGTGACGGCAGAGTGACGGTTGTCATAGCCCTACCCACTCGGTCTCACCATCGTGTGTGAGATGGCTGACTGGCGTTAGGGGTGACCAAGACTAGCATTGGCATCATACGCATTGATGCATATATATTGCTTGTGTTTGCTGCATTTATTTGCTGCATTTGGATGGATGCATATGTTTGACATGCATACAGGATTTTGATACCTCTCGGTCTGACGACCTTGTTATACTTATTCCCAGGTCCTGGTTAGTACAGTTTTCTCCTGTTTGATTCAGTTGCATTTATCCTTCTTGTATCAGGAGACTGTACGCTTGATTAGTGCTGGTTGTTATTTTCTTTATTATGCACATCAGTTGTTACCCGCTGAGTGTTGGACTCACACCCTCCTCCATTGCTATTTTCAGGTTGATGCTGTCCGGAAAGTTCCAGTCGCTAGTCCCCTGCAGACCACGAGGATGTTTGTTGGTCTTTTGATTTTTCTCCTTTATTAGACTTGTGTTGTTTTGATACATCTGGACTTGTATCAGTTTACTATATGGATATTGTCGATGACTTTCATTTAGATTTGTTTTACTGCATGCCTGCCTAGACGGCAGAAGACGTGAGTGGATTTATTCCGTCAGATTTGTGTTTTATGGGTGTAGTGGAGTAGGAAATATGTTTTGAGCTTTATGGGTATAGTTGAGTAGGGTTATTTTTGAGTCTTCTTATCATTGCTTTAGTTGTTCACTATTAAACTGCGTGGATATTTGGATGTGTTATGTTTTATTATTATTATTGTTCCGGCCGTATTGGCCGATGTATATGTGGCCCTAGAGGCAATGTAGTGAAGTTTCAGATTGTCAGCCGTACAGGGGAGATGCTGCCGAAATTTCTTCGGACAGGGACACCCCCGAGGCATGACATTTAACACTTGGACTTCCAGTAAATTTTCTTCATTTATATGTTGTTCTTCCAGATTTTAGCTTCTATTAGCGGGACATGATCCCATTCTGTTTTGATTTGAATCCCAACAACTTTAATCTCTTTACAGAATTTGAACCAAACAGTTTTCAGTTTACCACTATTTCAACTTTGATCTTACTGCATATTGATCAAGCTTTGCTGTTAAATCTCTATCAATCCTCATTCACAATTAGCTTAAATTTAATTCATTTCATCTCAAAAATTTAGTACCACAGACTTGCATAGGATTAGTTCAATGACCAGAATTCAGCAGCTTCATTTTGGTTTCAGCCACTTGATATTTTTAGAATTTCAACCTTCCTTGTCTCTGATTAAGCCTTGATCATTAATTCCTTTCGATTATCTCCTTTATTATCTAATTAATGCAAGTTTAAAATCCATTGTTGCTTGAGAAGAAAGCTTAAATTGATACAACCCCAACATTTCAGCTACTGCCTTCATCACTGCTTTGACAGATTCCAACTTGAACTCTTGATCTCCCATTCACTTTTCTGCATTTACAATTAATACTTCTTTCTTGATTAGCTGGAAAATGATTCCAGAGGTGATCGAAACCAACAGATTTAATCCAAATAGATTCTATATCAAACTGTTTCCACACTTTTTTTTCTCAATTTCATTATTCACTGCTTGTAGTATCAAGTAATTATAATTTTCTTCATTTCTTCATAACTAATGTCTCAATTTTACTGCTTCATAAGTGGACTGGTGCTCACCACTTGAATCTTGAATTCTGATCCATAGTGATTGATCGAGTTGCCACCGCTCAAACCTCACTGTTTTGACAACCAGCCCTATTGATTTCAATTTCAGCAATTTGATACTTCAAGATTCTGTCAACTTAAGTTTGAAATGGCATGGAAGGAAATGAAACACCATTTGTTTCATATAATGCAAGATCCTCACTACTTTTCTTAACTATTTTAAGAGCTGATGATAAAAATTGGTACACCTTCACTCATTCCTTGTGAAACTAGAAGTACATTTCAGTTGTGATTTAGATCCTATAGATTGATTCCAACAGAGTTGAAAACCACACAGTTTCTGGAATTCTGTATTTCTATTTAGTTTCAGTTTAGATTGATCTTCCTAGACCCTCAAACCAAGCTTTTTAATTAACACTCAATCAATAATAGCTTGAATTCAATGGGTTACAACTCATAAAAATCAATTTGTAGTTTGGCATAACTTTCACTAATGTAGACAGTTTCCATTTCCAGCTTTTGAGTTTCACAATTCTGCTTCACACTGCACTTTACTGCATTCCACAGCATTGGTGATACTTCTTATGCACTCATTTTCATTAAATCCAACTTAATGTCGTTCAACTTAAAGAGAATTTTACAAACTTTCCATTACCGTGGAATTCCTACATTTAATTCTTTCCAGATTTGCAACACACAATTCTGAATTTCTGAAGTTAATGGTTTCAATTTCACTTCTACTGATTTCCTTGGAATTCCTAACCAATCCTTGCAGTTTAAATCTCAATATACTATCTTATTTATCATTCCATCAAATTTATCTTTCCTTCAATTCCTTTCAAATAAGAAGAATCAATAAGAATGCTGATACAATTTCTGCACAGAGAACAATTTCAACTTCCTTTCATTCTGTTTTGTCACTGTTCTCACACTTAAAATTCCATCTTATTCCCCTCGATTTCACTTGTAGCTATTCCTTTGTTGTATGTGGCATTGTCTCTTTTCAAATGACATCAAATACAAACATTTTCCAATTCCATCAGCTCTCTTTTCCACCAAACACTTTCAGCAACGTGCCAAGTTACTTCTTTTGCCTTCATCACTCTCACTAAAGCTTACAAGACATTTTAACGTACTTCTTGAATAAAATTGTACTCACCAAATTAAATTCCAGTCCTCATTTTCCATTGATCTGATTCCAAACAGCTTCACAATTACATTTAGCAGTTTTTACATTTTAGTAAGTTCTGAAATAAAAAATCTATACAAATCAATTGTGGAAGACCAGGAAAGAAGGGAACACCATTTGTTACTGAAAATCATAGAGTTTCTCTTGAATTCATAAATGATTTAAGGGTTGCCCCCAGATTTAGGTACAAATTTGATACATCAGTTGCAAATTTTCTTGCCATTGCATTTCTGTTTTCATTCTTTATGCAACTTGAAAATAGGTTTTAAAATTAGTATCAGAGTCCAATTGTTGAAAACAGGTTTTGAAATGTGTACTGCTGAGATCACTTCCAATACATTCCAGATTCATAGTTCTAGTTACTGAAATTTCCATCTTTCTTTAATTCTATTACCAGCTAACAAATACTGAACTCCAATTGCCACTCATCCAGTGAATTTCTGTTTAAAATCAGAATTCAGCTTGACACTATAAGTTTAAGAATTTGACTCACGGAGAGAATTTTTGCTGCTTTCCAAACACTATACTTCCCCCACACTTAAAATTTTGTCAGTCTCGGACACTTAAACTCATCAAGAAATCAAAAATTCAGTAACAAAAAACAAACTGCATAATTGGTTTTTTCAGTTTTCAGTTTCCATCTTTGTGTTTCTGATTGCTATCCAATTCTCAGTCTAAAAATCTTGTAAACTCTGATGAAGCAAGATCAGCATTTAACAATACTAAAACAACAGCAGGATTTCAATTTTTGGGTGAACCGATGTCTCTAAACACCAATCCGCATAGTAAGGTGCAGGTTCTAAATTTTTTGTACAGCTTCCTGACTTTGTGTCAACTAGTCATCATTTAGCAACCAAAAATTTCAATTCCTTTTCATCTAGCTTCTTAAGATCCTTATCAATTCATCCTCCAAAAATTTCTGGGTTTCAGCAACTCTATCTTGTCATAACTCATTTTCCGAAATTGGCACAGAAACAACTTGGCAGTGATGCTCCATTAGTAGGAATTTCTGCATTTCTTTCTTTTCTGATCTTCTTTGAATTTTGGGCCAAACATTGAACTTTAACCTCCAAAAGACTATCTTCTTAACATTCAATCACAATTATCTTTCCCTTCAATTCCTTCCAATCAAAAAGAGCATTACACACTCTAATAACTTCCTGCTCCTAAATCTACAGATTTTTGCATTTCAGCATTTTGTAAACTGCTTCTCTTTCAGGATTGAATACTCTGCCTTCTCTAATCTGATCTCACTTATCACATTTCATTTTCTCAACACTTGATGTCCATTTAAAAAGTAGTACATCATTAGTGCATTGGTCAGCTTTAAGCCTTTTGCAATTCCTGCACATTTCTACATTTCTGCCCTCACTTCATTTCTGTTCTTGTACCAAATTACTACCCTTGTCTCCATTTTTTTCTTTTCAAATCTTAGATTAAACTCAAAAATACTTCTTAAATAGAGTAATACTTCACCATTTAAGATACCTATCCTTTTTATTTCTGCCCTTCGTTCACTGCCCACAGCCTTCATTTGTTCTATTGCTAACTCATTGATTAAGTTTCAGGATTCGTAGTTTCTGAATTTTCTCTTTTCAGAGTTTGTAGAGGTCATGGGAGGGCAAGAATCCCATTTATTTCTGCATATTACAGAGCTTCACTTAAACTTCTCACTTGTTTAAATGTTGTTCCTGATTTTTGATACACCTTGATACACAATCCTGCATTTCTATGTTTCTACACATTACATGTTTCTGCAGATTTCTGCTCCTGAATATGTAGATTTTGTAGGGGATCGGTGGCCGGCTAGAAGGGGGGTTGGATAGCTAGGTCACCCCCAATTCCCTTTCTTTTCTACACGGTTGGTTTGCGCAAGAGGAAATACAAAAACTAAACAATGAAAGCAATAAGTAAGAGCACAAACTCTAACATGATTCCTTTACATAGTTCGGAGATTGCTTGCTCCTACTCCACAACATATCCTTGAGGTGAACGAAGCCTTGATCCTTCGGTGGATCAGTCCCCAATAATCTCAGGTTAGAGCTTTCTCCTTCTCGGTGGAGCAAACCTCTCATAAAAGATCTCTTCCTCTTTACAAGATGAAGTTTAGGCTTGGGAGGAAGAGAGTAGGCTATGGAAGCTTTGAGCAATGACTAAGGAGTTCTTCAACAAGTATCAGTAACCTCCTTCATGCCCCAAAGCTTCTTATAAATAAGAGGAGAGAGTTGTGTTGGTGCAATATCCTTAGGTCAAGGTTGACCTGGTTGACTAAGCTTGAGTTAGCTCAAGCTTAAATCTTGATATTTGAGTTTTGATGTTTGACAATACACGGAGATTGCAGATGAAATCGTCCATTTGGGGAGATTGTTGATACAATTCCCTTCTGGTCAAGGTTGACCAGTTAGATGTGAAGAAAAGTTAAGTAGGTCAAACAGTTGGCTGGATATTTGAATGGGAAAGTTCTAACTGGAGGTTAGGCAAGAGAAAGTCCTGGTGAGTGAAGTGTTAGTTAGAGCCCTAGAGCCAATCATTTCATGATTGTATTATGGACTTGTTGTATCATATTCTTATATAAATAAAGGCATGTGTTTTGGTTATTATACTTACTTGTATTGGTGCCAAATAAACTAAGTATAATAGCGTCCTTGAGTAGAAGGTTCTCACCTATATCAATCAGTTGGTTGAACCGATAGTGAGATGATATAGGGAACACTACTCTTAATCATTCCTAGCCGAGTATTAACATTCAGGGACAATGTAAATGCAATAAGACTAGCATGTAGGTCAACTCGATGACTTGATCTCACAAGTTATGGATATAGAGATATCAAGTTGACATATGGGTATGCATTAGAGAATGTATACTGAATGACCCGCCATGAGAAAGTATCATGGATCGTTATATGAGTGTCATATACTTTCTCATGTGGCTATTAGTATGACTACTAGTCCTTGGACCTGAAGTCACCATGGATCCCTACATAAGGAGTTATATACTTTGGTTTCGTCAAATGTCACCCGTAACTGAGTGGACTATAAAGGCGATTACTGGGTATGTAACGAATTATGCAGAGGGATGTGAGTGATGTAGATGGGATCTATCCCTCCTATATGACGGGAGTGACATCGATATTCTTGATAGAGTGAGACTACGAAGTGCATGGCCATGCCCAAATGAGTCAATATGAGATATTGAGCTCGTTTGATTTAGTGAGTCTACTTGGAGTTCAAGATTTAGATTGGTCAGAGGATGACACGGTCTATGCCTCACATTGATCAATCTAGATGTCTAGGATAGAAGGACACTTGTCATATATTGTGAGGAGTCACAATTAGTAGTCACAAGGTGATGTTGGATCTCAACATTCTTGTAACTTGGGTAGTAATGATGTGTTGCTAGATACCGCTCATTACTTATGCTCCTAAATGGGTTTAGGGGCATTGCCAACGTTACAAGAACCTATAGAGTCACACACTAAGGACAATTAGATGGAGATTAGGTTCATATGATGAACCAAGAGGATTAGATTCATTTGATGAATCAAATTAGATTAAGAGTAATCCTAATTGGGCTAATTGAGTTGAACTCAAGTTGATTCATGTGTTCAATGAGTTTAATTTAGATTATGACTCATTGAATCAATTTAATTAAATGAATTAGATTCATTATATTAAATTGACTTGAATTAAATGATTGGATTAGATCAACCATGAGAGAAATTAAGTCTAGTTTGACTTGACTTGAGAGGAAGATGAAGAGTCAAGTTTTACTAGACTTTATGCCACATCATTTGTGACTTGGCATTAAGTGGCCAATGATGAGATGCCACATCATCATGTTTAGCACATGTGTGTGCCACCTCATGGAGATTACAAATCTCTTTAATGTCCACACTTAATGCAAAATGGGGGTTACACTTTTGTGAAAGTGGCCGGCCACTTTTGTGGTGAATGAGAATTCATTTTTAATTCAAGGCAATTCACATCTTCTTCTTCCTTAAGCTCTCTCCTCAAGCTCTCCCTCTCCTCCTCTCTTGACCGAACAACCTAGGTGCTAGCACACCTTTGTTTGGTCTTCTCCACCTAGTGTGTTCGTGTGGATACATATAGAGGAGTATCTATTTTGATACTCTCGAGATCCGGCGAATTTTGGACGAGCGGGATACGAAAAAGGGCACACATCGAAGGTATAAAAGGTTTCCTCTTTGTAAATCTTGTGTAGATCTAGATTAGAAACTCGTACTCGTATTTTTCAAAAGTTTTATTCTTCGCACGGATCCGTGTCTTGGGGTTTCGGGGTTTCCGCGACGCGAAAAAGCGGTTTTCACGGCCCGAAAAACCCAACAGTGGTATCAGAGCTACGTGCGAAGACTTGTACGAGTTTAATTTGATTTTTTATGAAAAATATAGGTTCTATGATATTCTGTAATTTTATGATTTTTAGAGTTTTTATGGGTATTTTTCTCGTAGAAGCGAAGCACAAGTGTTTCGACACTTGTAGGCTTCGACTACCGAGAAGTTTTTTTTGAAACGGCAAGGTTTCACCCCAAAACTTTTTGGGACAGCGGGCTAAGGCGCTGTTGGATTTCTTAGGGACACTCGCAATGGTTAGATCACGGGTAGGGACGCTGCCCCTGGCCCCGCTAGGGGATTCGTTCCGCGATTGCGCCCGAAAATCGCTAAACGGGACCGCCGAGAATTTTTACTCGTAAAAATTATAAAAATTGGTATTAAAATTACAGAAAATTATAGAAAATACATAATTTAGAATTATGTATAATTTGTGATAGTCATGGCCCGAAAGAACCCAATTGGATTGGTATATTTTGTGTTGTAATTCATAATACGGCCTGCGTGCCGTCATGTGATTGTGTGTGCTGTATTCTTGATACGCGACCTGCGCATCGTGCCTTTCTTTATTATTTTTGTTGTAAATTAGTTTAGACTCGAATGTAACTCGAGTTTCAAAATTGTAATGTACAAAATTGGAGCCGTGGAAGGTCCACTCAAGACGGAGTTACGAGGAGGGCACGAGCAACACAAGGTGGTCAAAGGGAGGAGCTTGAGAAGCTGTTGACCCTAGGTTGACCATCTGATCTTCTCATTGTCTTGAGAAGATCGTAGTAGGGACATGACTAATCACAAATTAATTTAATTAATTGCTTGTGTATATGTGATGCATGATTAAGTAATTAATTAGTGCCTAACGATTAGATTAGATCTAAGTCGTGCACATGATGCACCCTTTTCGATTAAATTAGATCTATCGAGTATATGATACGCATCATCGTTTAGATTAGATCTAAATCACGTCAACTCTAATGATTGTAACGCCCGAAATTTCTCAAAATAATTATTAGAAATATCCTAGTATTTTTCTGGAATTTTAGGATATTTTTATGAAATTTTTAGAATAGCGAAAGTAGCAAAAATAAATAGAAAATAAAAATAGCCTACACGGGAATTGAACCCGAGACCTATTGGGTCCTACGACTTATGGTGAACCCTAGTAACCAAGTGAACCCAGCAGGGCTGTGCTGAAAGGAAAGGGAAACAATTGTATTTATGTTTAAGTTGGGACGAATTACCCACTTAATATAAATATGGGAAAATAAATAAGTGAGGGTTATTTTTGGTTTCCACCGAGAACTTCCTCTCCTCACCCTAGTTTCCGCCGAACCCTTCCCCCTCCTCTTCCTCTCTCGGTGCACCAAGCCCTGAGGGCTCTAGGAGCACCTTCCGGCGACGACTCCGACACGAGGACACTTCTCTCCACGAGAGGAACGTGTAGACACAAGAGAATCGTCGAGAAGATTGTCTCCACCGGAAAACTAGCGACTAGATTCGTAAGAAAACTAGCGCAAGAGGTAAGAAACCCCTCACCTGTAGTATAAGTAGCTTCCGTATGAATTTTATGCTTCAGTTAAGTAGTATGTAGATTTTCGACACAAAGGATGCGAATTAGCGCATACCAAGTGTTCGATTAAATTATTAGTACAGTTAAAATGCGACTTAAGCATTTTACTAGCTTAGCTAAATGCAATAGAAGCATTTTCACAGCTTATTTAGTCTTGCTTCAACTTTTACGGGACTAGATGTCCAATGGGTGGGCTCCCACAGTCGCCTCTAGGTTTAGATAACCTAGTTCTGAGTTTAGACAACCTAGTAAAAGCAAGACAAGAATTATTAGCTTATGTTCAGTATTTTATTTTCTCAGTGGCATGTACTGGATTAGATACCCATTGGGTTGGGCTCCCATAGTCGTCCCTAGGTTCAGCTAATCTAGTAAACCTTACTAGATTCGGAATTTGCAACCCCGGGTTTAGTTAGGGATGCCGGGCCCAAACAGCAGCATGATTATTATTTTAATCTACTTATGAATATAGTTTTCAAACATCACAAATTAGTCATGTGAGTTCAGTTCAGCTTTAGCATCAGATTAGTATTAGCTTAGCTCAGCTTTTGTATCCGTATAGCTTTCTGTTAATACGACATGATAGTTCATGATTAGCTCTATTGTTATGATCATCTTTGCTTCTATGTGTTATATGTCATGCCATGCTTAGCATATTCAGTATGTATTTCAAATAGCATGTTTTAAAAACATAATTTGCATCGTATGCATGTTTTGTAAGGTAGATGGTTTCTTACTAAGCTCTCAAGCTTACAGATACTATTTTTCCTTATACTGCAAATAAAGGTAAAGGAAAGATGGACTAGCGGAGGCTGGAGGTCAATGCAACGAGGAAGATGTGTGTGAGCTGGAGTTTGGAATAAAGATCCTAGAGATTCTAGCAAGTTTAACTATTAGAACTTTGGGATTCTACCATGGTATCTAAACTCACATAATATATAGGAACTAACTAATACATGATATGAGATGTAAAACGTGCATGATTATATGGTATGGTACAACTATCATAACATGAAGATTTCAAGGCCTCCTAACACCATTAAAATTGAACTTCAAGGATATCTAAAAAAATACATGAATTTAAGGGACTAAAATAAAACATAATATGAGAAAAATATGCCTTCAACTCTATCTTGCTACCAAGTCTTTCCTTCTTCTCCTCTTCTTAAAGCTAGGACTAGTGGTGGTGGTGGAGGCTAGGGTGAAGGCTAGGACTGATAGTTTTTAGGAGGGGTTTAGGGTTTTGGGAAGTAGCCAAAAATTCGAGGAGAGGAATGTATTAAATAGATTTTGCCATGACTCATTCAACTTTGAACATTTCCACCATAATTACTAAGTCATATAAATTTTTATACTAAGTCATATAAATTTTACATATACTAAGTCATATAAATTTCTATATAAAAATATATATCCATACATTATATAAATTTTTATATATATACTAAGACTTATAAATTTTATACATAATAAAAATTTATATCCATGAGTTATATAAATTTTTATATACATATTAAGTCATATAAATTTTTATACACATAATAAAAATTTATATCTAAGAGTTATATAATTTTTTTTTATACATACTAAGTCATATAAATTTTTATATATACTAAGTCATATAAATTTTATACACATAATAAAAATTTATATCCAAGATTTATATAATTTTTTATATTCATACTAAGTCATATAAATTTTTATATATACTAAGTCGTATAAATTTTTATATACATAATAAAAATTTATATCCAAGAGTTATATAAATTTTTATATACATACTAAGTTATATAAATATTTGGATATAAAATAAATTTTATACATATTTATATCTAACCATTTTTTTAATATAATTAATCAATCCAACTCCCATGATTATAAGCTAACTTAATTAATTAAATCTAACTAAATTTATTTATTTAAATTAATCAATTCTTAATTAAATTTGAATCAATCAAATTAAAACAATTTGTTTTCGAGCACTACACCATTGTTGGCCCCATAGTATGTGGAAGGGAGGTAAATCATGAAGTGCCTTTTGGCCTGTTGATTGGCCTCCTTAGTGAGGGGGTCGCTTGCATAGGCAGTTCTACTGCTGTCGTCGTGATTTGGACCAGAGACCAATCGACTATCACTTCCAGCAGTCGACTGGTCCCAATTACACACTCACACTCATCCTCTCTAGCCCTTGAAGCCCTCTTCCTCAGCCTTCATCCCTCAGATGCACCCAAGCCCGTGGCTCCTCTCCGTGTCATCCTTCACGTTGCCTTGAAGTCCACTTCCTTCGACTTCACTCCATTACTTCTCGTCCGTGGTCCTTCAGATGCACCATCCCTCACCGATCTCAAGGACCTGAGCCATAGGATGAGCTTAGCAGCACCAAGCTCCTAATGTGTGCTTCACCAAGTCCTGCATGACTCAAACACATATCAAACCAACATGAAACCTAATTTAAACTCTTTGACATACACATCAAAACAATAATCGAACCCCCCCATCAATCCTAGGTCGATTGCAGCAACAAATTTCTGCATTTCCAAATCAACCTCAACTTAGTCTGTTTATCAGGTAGACTACTAGTAATCTCATTAGCATTCTATAATCTCTTAATAACATATGTCATTAGCAATTCAAATGATCAAATAACCTTTGAAATTACTGCTCACAGCATTGATACACATAACAGGTTCAAATTCAATGATGTTTCCGAAATTCAGTGGTCTTCATTAGCCTTCCATTACTACACAATAGCAATGTTCAGATTGGGCCATGTATCCAAAATTCAGCAAGCCTCAAATCTTCACTGTGGTATCCCTATGAGCTCATTTCAGCCTCTCCATAGATTCAATCCTGTTGTGCACAGAATTCAAGCAACCAGATAAGTATCAATTCCTAAATTTCTAAACAATTTCATATCACTTCATAAAGGATACAACTGAGGGATTGAATCCATTTAGCACTACTATATCCAAAGTTTGAATCCAACTCCATGTTTCTTCAAAACAGTTTAACCCTTTAGCACAAGAAATAGTTTTTTTTAACCTTTCACTTCCTCGCTTCCAGTCTTTTTCTGTTTATCCAGTAAACTCCAGTACCCACATTAGCATTCCATAATCTCTTAATGACATAAATTACTGATCAACAACAATGATCAGATTTCATCATTTCTGAATTTCCAGCCAAACCTTAATTTCCATTTCTGTAACTTTTGCAATGGCTGCACAAGGGCCATGTTCAGAATCAATTATGTTCCTGAAATCATTTTCATTAGCACTCCATCAATAGCATTTCAAAATAACTACACAACAACAACTTCCATATTCAGCCATGCTTCCACAGTAACATATTTTCAGCATTTTGAATAAATCTGCTGTACAGATTTTAGCTACAACTTAAGTCCCAATTCATGAATTTCAAAATGGTTGTACAGAATAGCAATGTTCAGAATGGCCAGCTCCAACAATGAATTCTTAAAGCAATATCAGAACACTTCCATAGCTCTATAAGGGATAACCATAGTATCAATTTAAAGAATTCAAAGCTATTTGAGCTTGCTCTATACATGATTAAGCTCAAGTAATGATTAAGTTTAGCACTACAATCTTAAGAACCATCCATTGAAAACAATACTATTAAGAAACAAGCTCAATAATTGGCATAAGAAAAACTACACAAAAGAACCATTGCTCCTTGATATCACATCTTGAACCATTTCTGAACTACAACTTGCGTCTAACATTTAACTTCCATTGCATCATTCCAATACTCCATCATCAAATTGAATATGAATTATGGCCTTTAGAAAATTGCATCCAAACATTCAAAAACACTAAACACCTCCCCCACTCTTAATCCTTTGACCATCTCGGCCAAAAGAAAATCATCATATAACATTCAAAGTATCCACATCCAAAAAAAATAAAAAATGAGAGAAGATAAAATGATATGATGATTAACAAGAAGATTAGCAAGAAACATGTGGGGAAACATGGAATAACCTTCATAAGCATGATTCAATTTATGGTATTGTGGCTTTGAAAGAATCAAAGCAAGTTCTGTTGGTGCAGCGGAGACCGGCAAGACGGGGGGGGGGGGGGGGGGGAATTGCTGTAAACAAAAAATAAAACTACCCTCATCAGATTTCAACTCAGAATAAATGTAGTAGTAAAAAAGTAGAGACAGAAAATAGAAACAGATATAGAAATTTAACCTGGTTACAACCAAGAGGGTTGTTAATCCAAGGCAGTGAAAAGTGCACTAAGAAAATTCTCCTTCTCTGAAGGCGGAGAAGCCTTTTACACTCTTAATTGCTCAGAACTACTGCTAGGAATTGCTTACAGATTGATTGCTTGAGTTGTTGTTGAATTCCTAGCTCCAGGGGCCTTTTTATAACTCCTGGAAAGTCTATCCCGAGGGTCCAAGGCACCTCCAACAAGGTTCAAGGCGCCTCCAGCTCGGTCAGTGGATAAAACTTTATCCGCAACATAAACGGTCAAATCTGACCTGTTGAAGGCGCCTTCAATAGGGTTGAAGGCGCCTTCAAGCTGGAGGCGCCTCCAAGCCTGCTGGAGGCGCCTCCAAGCTGGCAGCCTAATTTCCAGCTTGGTTTCTTCAGCTTCCGACGCTCCGTTCTTTTGGGTGATTGCGGCCAACCGGAATAGGGCTCACCCGAACCCAATTCCCGGCCTTCTCCTCGAGCAGCCTTTCGTCCTGGCTTAGCGTCCCTCGAATGCCGCGCACACTCTTCACACCCACCGGGAGTACTCTTCCGCAGCTCTCTCGTCCTTCGGATGCACCGAGCCCGTCGGCTCCCTTCCCGTGCCGTCCTTCTCGCTAGCTGCGTCTTCCGCTCGACTTCCTGTATTCCTAAGCTCCTGCACACTCAGACACAGGGATCAAACACAGCAAGACTTAACCAACTTGGTTGAGCACATCAAAACTACCACGGGGTCCAACAAGTTCTAGGGTGATACTAACACAAGTGCATCGCACAATAAAACTTAATCCTCACTAGCTATGCAAAATTTATCACTCAATCTATCAATTTAGAATCCATCATTAAGTAGCAACCTCATGTAATCTAAGAATTCAATCATGACAATAAATTTCAAAACTCAACAATAAAATTTAATTATCTTTCAAAATCTCTAAAATGATATATAGAAATGCCAAGGGGTACATTTTATTTCCAAAAACTAAAAAGACTATTTACAAAACCAGTAAGATAACTAAAAATCCAATAAGATTGCTAAAGTAAACTAAGAGATTATTCATGCGACAAAGTAAGGACATGGTATCTACAATGACAAATAAAAGGTGGAATGGAACAAACTCCCCTAAAATTCTGGTGGTCGAATACGGTTCAGTAATAGGAGCCAATGCGGAAGTGGAGTGGACCTAATGGAAGTGAGCCTCTTCTTCATGTGATTAATATCGTCATGTTCAGCTCCCTCCATCAACAAAACCTCAAATGGATCCATGGCTATTGAATACATATCCTGGTTTGACCTGAAACAATGATACAAATAAAATCACCAGACACAGGAATCTCAAAATACCTAACACATGGATATATAAAATAAATAAGTATCAAGGCACCAAACAATTTAGTAAAATAATCTTAAGATCACCAAACACCAATGTTCCCCAACAATGGTGCCAAAATTTGATAAGGTCAAAATTGAGCGTCACGAGTATACTTATCAAATTAACAACGTAATTCCCATAAACCCCTTAACTACATAATGATGTTGTAATAAAGAGCCGAGGGTCAAATCTCTCGAGGAACTAACAATCGGATGCTTGTCTTAGACTTAGAACTATTTTGGGGGTTTTATCATTAAAATGGGGGTTGTTTGGTTTTAATTCTAAATCTAACAAATGAAAAGCAAAGCAAGAAGGAAACTACTCTAATACTGGAATGAAATCTAACTAAGAGCCAACAATTAATCCACAACGTATTATTACTCTACGCTATGGTTATACCATCAACACAATTAAACTAAGGTATGAAATAGCAAGACACAATTGAAATCTTATCTAAAGTGTTGAATAAGCTAAGAAAAGAAAGAGTAAGACATATAAGAAATCTAACTATGAAATTAAATTCAACCAACATCAACGAAATCTGTTCTAAACTACAAAAAATAGTAAATAAAAGAAACCAATCCAAACTCGCAACCAAACTACACAAACGTCACACTCTTGTCGTCACACAAGAGGTCGGAGACGAAACCACCCAACTCCAGTCGTCAGAAAAGAAGAACAAGTAACTTATGAACTTTGAATCAATCCAAAGCTTGTAATCTTCACCACAGAGACCTCTCCAATGATGAATGCGAGAATCAAATCAAAACTAAAACACACAACTGGAATCTGCCAATCCAAACTTTTGCTCCAAAAGGGGATCTGATGATGAGTGAAAAGTCATCAGAATGAACTTAGTAACACTGGAAGAATGCCTCCAATGTTCGCTGATGAGAAGAGGAACCATCAAATCAGAGGAATGCCTCCAACAGTGCCAAAACAGAAATCTCCGATAGTAGCACACTTGCCGTCGAACCCTCTTTCTGGCGAGCTTCCAGCTAGTCGGGAAATGGTCCAGTAGCTGTCTTGAAACTCCCTCACTGACGTCTTCACTTGAGAAAATGATCGGAAATGGAATTGGGGGCTACAGATGAAGAAATCATGGATGAACAGTAACCTGAGCCACTGTTCATCCATGAAAAATCTACATTTTATACCTAGATTGGAACCAGATTTAAAATCTGGTTTGTCACTAGTTCAATGGAGATTTTAGGGTTTTGTTAAGGAGGATTTGACTTAGGTTAAGCTCAAGAGATAAACTCCTTATGATGGGTTGAATAGATTTGGTTCAACTTCTTCATCAAATTGGTTAAACCAAACTTGTTTGTGCCTTGGTCATATACCAATTTGGACCCACTTAAATGTCCTACAAGACCAAATGCAAATCTTGAGAAATAATATCATGAATTAAAAGAAGATATATAATTTAGCTCAAAATAATTCTCAATTTATAAACAATCTATTTTTTGTCAATTAACAAATGCAATTAGCTCAAAATCACCCAATATCAAGCAAAAGGATGTGTCAAATAAATGAGTTATCATCAAGCTCACCTGAACCTAACTCCGATTTTCTTCTCGAGCAGTCTTCCTTCCTAGATTCTCATCCCTTAGACCATCGCGCGCATCCTTCTCACTCAACCAGTGTACTCTTCCGTAGCTTCTCATCCCTCGGATGCAACAAGCCTGTCGACTCATTTCCCGTGCCATCGTTCTCACCCGGTGTGTCTTTTGTTCAACTTCTTGTGTTCTTAAGCTTCTGCACACTTAGACACAAGACATCAAAAATAAATAAAACCCAACTTATTTTGGCTAATCATATCAAAATCAACCCAAGGTACTTACTAGAAGCTATTGTGGAAAAAGATCATGCTCAACTTTCTGATTTGGATAAGGATAAGAATAAAGATAAGTCAGATGATGTGGATAAAGATAAGGCTTGATCAAGATATAACTTCATTCAAATAAAAGTTGATCTAGATAAAGATCTGATCCAACTCTATAAAGGAGATGAAGACTCTACATTCATGAACATCAATTCTCTACTCTACGATCTTCGACTCTGCACTCAAAAGATGAGAAGGCTCTGCTCGTGCGACTGGGGAAGCACTAGGAAGAGTGCGAGGTACTCAAGACTTCTGGATCAACTGACGACATTTTGTTTATATTTTTTATTGCAAGCTGTAGACATGTTTCTCCTCCTTTGGAAAACTTTTGAAAAGAAGACCGCTAGTGGATGAACGTGTCCTATGATTATGCCTTAGACGTACTGATCTTAGGGAGTTGGGAACCAAGTAAATCCATGAATCTTTTTTTCTATTTTATTTATTATTATTCAATTGCATACTAACTTTAATAGAAAGACAAACGAATGAACGAAGAAATAAAAAAGAAAGATAGACGATATTCACCCCCTCTATCAATGCACACTGATCATATAGATGCTGCCCACTTTTATTTTTTTTTAATCAAAAGGGCACTCCATCTGTACAATTACCCAACTACTACTCTCTAGTACTATAATGTTCCTATTATTATTTCTCGCATATATTTCTTACCTAAATTCTGAACCAGAGGAAAATTATAGCAGCGACCATCCCATATTTGTTATATAATTATAACGGTTATGGTTTTGTAGTTGTTATAACTAAGCTGTCACATAATTATAGCAACTATGGTTTCATAGTTGCTACATAATTGTAGTGACTACGGTTTTATAGCTGTTAAAACATAAATGTTAGGTAAGCTACACAGGCACTATCAATGCTTTCATAGCTGCTACATGGGCGACATCCTTGGATTGTGGTAGTAGTGTATTAAAAGAATCAAAATTTGGAATTCTAATGAATAAATATTTAGAAATCAATTTTTGAATTGTATAAATTGTATTTCAAATTTACTCTATGAGCAAATAAAAAAAAAACATTCGAAACAAACAAACTGCTAAATAAAATGCACGATTTTAGTATTAAATCCCACTGATTCATTTCCTAAACACTGATGATCATCCATCCATGGAATTCTTATTTGAAAGCAAACAGAAGGAACAATTGATCTACTTGATGAACTCCAAGACCCAAGTGCCGGCGAACACAGGAAGAGCGTTGAATCCATAGAATCCTGCTTCCTTCGCCAGCGCCCTGAACTCCTCCACTGTTCTCTCTTTTCCGCCCACGCTGTAGGCCACCATGCACAGGTCCAGCTGGAAAATGGATTTGGCTTCTGGCGTTGCTTCTGGCACCGCCGGAACAACGTACTCGAACACCACCACTTTACCTTTCTCCGCCGGCAGCGCCTTCGAGCAGTTCTTAAGTATCTTCACGCAGTGCTCGTCGCTCCAATCATGAAGAGTCCACTGCAGTTGTTCAAGTGTTAGCCAATCGAACAGATATCGCTATATGTTATCACTGTTGAATCGATTGACCTTTAACATGATGGCGTCGCCGGCGGGAACGGCTTCGAACATGTCTCCGCCGCAGTGCTCCACTCGGGTGAGGGCCGGCGCGTCAGCGACGACGTGAGGGAGGTCGAAGTTGATGCCGTGGATGTGGGGGTAGAAGGAGGTGATGAGGTCGAGGTTGCGACCGGTGTTTCCGCCGACGTCGACAAGCACCTGCACGTCGGCGAAGCCGTCGTAGCGGCGCAGTATGTTCTTCATGACGAGCGAGGAGGCGCCCTTCATGGCGTCGTTGAACACCTTCTTGAACCGAGGATCTCGGCCTAGGTACTCGAACGACGTCATGCCGAACGCCGCCATCACCGGGTGGCCGCCGTTCAAGATGGAGTCCGTCAAATAGCGCCTGAAAATTGAAATCACCACGGAAATCTGAAAAGTTATCTTTTATACTTAAATTAAAGTGTTTTATTTTATTTTTACTTTGTAAATTTTGCAGGGTATCATTAGTATTTATTATAATTTAGGGCGTTAAATGAAATTTTTTGCAAATTATATATCGTACCACATGTCGATCACGACTGGATCCTGATTAAGCAGGACTAGATTAGCCATCGTGCCGCTGTCGTCGTTTGGAACCAAGTACTTGCAAATTGGAGCGGCGGAGTACTTCCGGCGGCCGCCGTCGGCGGCGCAGTCGACGACGCCGTTAGCTGCGAGCAACCGGAGGATGCGCTCGATAATGTCCGCGGCCGACGGGTTGGTGGTCGGCAAGCGGGTGGCAAGGTCCTCGGAGCTCAGCGCGGCCGTCGGTCCGGCTTCCACCAGCATCTCGAGGAGGCCGAGCTCGATGGCCGTCTTGAGAACCATGGGAAGGACAGCAGCGGAGGAGAGCTGCAGCGCCAGGTAGCACGCCTGCTCCTCCTCCTCCGGCGACAGCTCCGGCAGGGCCATGGGAGGAAGCAGAGCAATCAAGAGAGGAAACAGAGGGAAGCATCGAGGCCATCTAATCCTTACGTTTTTATAGTAAACATTCCACAATGTATATTGTGAATTAATTAAATTTTAATTGCGAAAAGAGTAACATTCACTTTTTTTTTCACGTGCAAAATTTAAAATACATAAAAAAAGTACGCATTTATTTATCATATTTATCCAATCACATTTTTTTTAAAAAAAAAATACCTCGTGTCGAACCCCCAGTCATTGACTTGAAGTACAATTAAAATCTCGAAAAATAAATATAGAATTTTACAAATAGTTTTTTGCTCTTTAAAAAATTATTTAAAAAAAACTTGTTAGCAAATTAAATATGGGATGAAATTAATATTAGACTACGTGATTACAGTTTGGAGAGTCTATCAAAACAATTTACCGATTATGATTGAATCTTATATGTTTGAGGTTATAAGTGAGTTTTAGTATAAACTTATTTATAGATTTAGATAAGCACGAATCAACTCAAATTATAACTAATATATGGTAGAAATCATTGAAGATTATCAACTAAGTCATCTCGACATATAAATTAAATTAAATTTATTATATTTAAATTTAATTAATTCATCACAATGGCCTAGCAAACAGAACGGTCGAGCAGCAAAATAGTCAAGTAGTAAAGCTGGCAGAGCGGTTGAACGGATAAAGCAACCTAGTAGTAGAACGATCGAGCAAGCAGATCAGTTGAGTGGATAGAGCAGCTGATCGGGTCGAGCGACCAACTGGCAGAGCTGCCAAGTGGGCAATGTGGCTGAGTTGCAGATCTGGCCGAGTGTTCGACTGGGCAGAGCAATCGACCGGGTAGTGAGGCTGAGTGAGTATATCGACCGTCTGGGTAGTGCGATCGAGTCACAGATCAGTTCCGAGTGTCCGACCAGGCAGAGCAGCCGACTGGGTAATGAGACCTAGTGAGCAGATCGATCAAGTTGTAGAGTGACTGACCAAGTAGAGCAGCCTAACAGTAAAAGGCAGGATAGCCCGAGCGACAGAGCAGCTCGAGCAGGTAGAGTGACCAAGCGGCCGAGTGGGTGAAGAGGACTGAGGCCTGCGATGGACGTAGTTTCCTTGAAATAGATTCACCCCACTTCCGGTTGTGCTTCGAGGTTTTGTCAGGTCATCTATTTTCCAGGATACAACAAGTAATCATGATGCACACTAAGCACTGATGGTCATGACGAATTGAGAAGTACCCGACTGCTATCACGTGTATTCTGCCAAGCAAGATAAGCACGACAAAGGACGTGGAGGGGTAACGTAGGTGGAGAGCTTCAGCTTTCTGTGTGTGTCATTTACTTGTGATTGCAGCCTCCTTATATAAGAACTCAAACCAATAGACAGCGTTAATGATCAATTAATGATCATTACTCATTGAGTTGTGAAATGACAACGTTTCATTCAGCCATTTAAATACAACATTAATCTGTAATTTAATGCACCAGTTACACACTTAAATAAGTAGCAAAATGATTTATGTTGTAAAATGTTGGTTATTCCACTTGGATAAATTTTGCCTCTATCGGTCCGACATTCGATGCTTGCAAGTCGTGCTTGTATATGAGTCAACTTGGTTCAATACAATTCGGGGCCTAAATTTGCACCCCCTGCGTATAGGACAGGTAGGTTTTACCCTTTGAACCTTTCATTATGAGGATCTGTTTGCTTACTAGTTGACAGTAGACGCGATATCCTTTAACTGTTCTACGGTCTATGTAAACATTGACATATCTCATCCAAGACTCTCACTGATACAACTCAGTTCTCATGAGTGTATTCATTCTTGGCTAGGAACACACTTGGTTTTGTGAGAAGTCCTAAGAATTGTGTCTCTAATTCTTTTCGAAGCGACCCCACTTCTTTCTCACATAGGTGATCTCTTAAGAGTATTCTGTAGGATCGTAAAGTTGCTAGAGGGGGAGGATGAATAGCGTTCGTCAAAAATCGAGAGTTAAAAATAGTTACAGATCGGAATAAAGAAAATAGAAAACAACTCTAACATGAATGATTTTATTTGTTTCAGAACCTGTGACGACTCGTACTTTAAGGCCCATGATCGTCGATTCCTTTCGTTAAACAATCACTATTAGTTCAAATAATTAGTTACAAATATTGAGTATAAGAACTGAAATTAGTTATTACTGACAAACAGAATGGAAATTGAAATCTCTCGTTCTTTGAACTTCGGAGCAGCCTTTTGGTGTCGTCGAAGCCTTTTCGGAGCAGCACGCAAGAATGAAACTTGTAGTAGTTGATGTTATGAAGTTACTGGCCGAAGGCCCTTATATAAGCTCATTCCAGGTGCCTGGAACCCCTCCGAGTGTCTGGACTATTGCTGACATGGCGATCTCTCATTGAAACTTTATCCACGAAGTTTATCCACTTTTGGGTGCCAAGACCCCATCCAGGTGTCTGGACCTTTGACGTGGGCTCAATTGACTCGCTCCAACTTAGATTTGAGATAATTTTTCTGGTTCGGACGCTCCGGGCACCCGGACTGCCCGAGCGAGGCTGGTCCGAGCGCCCAGACCAGCTCCGGTCGCTCAGACTCTGGGCGCTCAGATCCCTTCCGGACGCCCGGACTCCCTCTTTTCAGCCTTTAAATTCTTGTAAAAAGGAGTTAGTCCAGGCAAATAACAATATATTTATCTTGTAAAATAGAGTTAGCACAATATTAATAAAATAGGAGTAGTAATTAGATCCTATCTCATCGAGACCAGGATCTAGTTAAAGTCTCAGCTTAGGTTTCCCAAATGGACCTAAGCTGGACCGACGCCTACAGTTCTCTCAACCGAGAACGTGTCCTCACTGGATCTCTCCTCCAGTTGCTTACCTCTTACTTACCAACTACAGTGGCTTGACTTATCTTTTAACCCACCAAGTCTCTCCCTGGTTGTCAAGTCCACATACCCAACTGGACTTTGACTGGTTGTTAGGTCCTGTGGACCTAACCGGACTTTCTCCCAAATATCAGGTCCCGTAGGCCTATTTAGACTTCGCACTAGCTATCGGATCCCATGGACTTAGCTCAATTTTAGCCTGGTGTCAAGTTCTCTAGACCCGTCAACTCCTGCACACTTGGTAAAGCAATTAAACCATAAAACACTCTAACTTTAATCCCCTTATTATTCATCAAAATCTGAGTTAGATCATTAGTGCAAATTGTACCAACATATTCCACATTACTCTCCTTAGATTATTAATTAAGAGCTATGTGCTCAACCTGCATCATTCACTGATTCATTAGGTTGTTCCCCTACAATGAGTAACTTTGTCAATACAATTAGGTTATCCCTTTAAACTTAGTTCTTGGGATCTCCAGTCTACATAGGTTGAGTAAGATATCGAAAAATTTAAATAATAAGGTTATTTGGGAAATAGCCTTATAAAATTTTTCCAGAATTTTTAGGAATTTTCTGGGAATTTTTCGGAGCTCGTACGGAGGGTTTTGAGGGGATCAATTTCAGGTTCGGATAAAGCATGTTTATGATAGCCGTTTAAGTGAGGAAATGTGTTAATATATAAATTCCTTTGTTTCTTTATTTTCCTCTCTAAAACGCCGAACCTAACCCGATTCCTCCCCCCTCTGCCCGACGCGATCCCGATCTCCCCTCTCTTCCTTCTCTGTGCTCTCCCTCTCTCGCGGATCACTTGACGCCGAGACCGGAGGAACACATCACCGGAGCTCGACGGGAACCAATAGGCTCCAGGTCATCTTTGGCAGAAGAAGACAAGTTGGATCTGGCCGAGGGATCTCTATCTCGGTGGCTTCTTGCACCGATCGTCGGCGATTCCTTGGTGGCTAGGGCAAGGTGAGGAGCAAGATTCGCATCGTCTCCCAGCCAATCGATCCTTCCCTTCTCTGATCTCCTTCATCCTGGTTCTCTCTGCCCCTGATCGGTTGTATCTGTCGATCCTTTCTTCCCTGATCCAACGCTACTGGAATCGAGCCAGATCCAATCATCGATGTGAAGATGCCCTAGGGTTTCGAGAGTAAGCAACCAAAATCCTTCTGTCCTCTTGATTCATTGTTGGATTCTTGTTGATTCACGGGTTAGTGCTCTGTTATGGTGTTGTTGGGATCCAATTGAATCCAGTGAGGAGGAATTCCAGGGAGGTATCGATGAGGTCTTCTTGAGCTGTTGGGAAGAGGCTAGAAGGTTTGGGCTTGATCTGTTAGTTAAAGCCCTAGAGCTAATCATTTGATGATTGTATGGACTCATAGTATCATATTCTTGTATATTAATAAAGGCATTTGTTTGGTTATTATATTTATTTGTATTAGTACCAAATAGAATAAGTATAATAGCGTCCTTGAGTAGAAGGTTCATACCTATATCAATCGATTAGTTGAATCGATAATGAGATGATATAGGGAGCACTACTCTAAATCATTCCTAGTCGAGTATTAACATTCAGGGACAATATTAATACAATAAGGCTAGCATGTAGGTCAGCTCGATGACTTGATCTCACAAGTTATGGATATAGAGATATCAAGCTGACACATGGGTATGCATTAGAGAATGTATACTGAATGACCCGCCATGAGAAAGTATCATGGATCGTTATATGAGTGTCATATACTTTCTCATGTGGCTATTAGTATGACTATTAGTCCTTGGACCTGAAGTCACCATGGATCCCTACATAAGGAGTTATGTACTTTGGTTTCGTCAAACGTCACCCATAACTGGGTGGACTATAAAGGTGATTACTGGGTATATAACGAATTATGTAGAGGGATGTGAGTGATGTAGATGTGATCTATCCCTCCCATATGACGGGAGCGACATCGGTATTCTTGATAGAGTGAGACCACTAAGTGCATGACCATGCCCAAATGAGTCAACATTAGATGTTGAGCTCATTTGATCGAGTGAGTCTACTTGGAGTTCAAGATTTAGATTGATTAGAGGATAACACGGTCTATGCCTCATATTGATCAATCTAGATGTCTAGGATAGTAGAACAATGTCACATATTGTGAGGAGTCACAATTAGTAGTCACAAGGTGATGTCGGATCTCGACATTCTTGTAACTTGGGTAGTAATGATGTGTTGCTATATACCGCTCATTCCTTATGCTCCTAAATGGGTTTAGGGCATTGCCAACGTTACAAGAACCTATAGGGTCACACACTTAGGACAATTAGATGGAGATTAGGTTCATATGATGAACCAAGAGGATTAGATTCATTTGATGAATCAAATTGGATTAAGAGTAATCCTAATTGGGCTAACTTGAGTTCGACTCAAGTTGATTCATGTGTTCAAATGAGTCTAATTTAGATTTTGACTCATTGAATCAATTTAATTAAATGAATTAGATTCATTATATTAAGTTGGCTTGAATCAAATGGTTAGATTAGATCTACCATGGAAGAGATTGGGTCAAGTTTGACTTGACTTAAGAAGGAAGACCAAAGGTTAATTTTGACTTGACCTTTTGCCACCTCATTGGTGAGTTGTCATTAGGTGGACCAATGATGATACTCCACATCATCATAGGTGCCACCTCATGGAAGTTACAAAGCCATTCTCTTTAATGGCTTCATATTAATTGCAATTAATGCAATTAATTTGGGAGTTTTCATCATGGAGAGTGGTCGACCACTTTGATTTTGAATGTGATTTCATTTTTCATTCAAGTGGGTGTATCTTCTTCTTCTTCCTCTTGAAGCTCTTCCTCTCCCTCTCCTCCTTGCCTTGGCCGAATCTTACCAAGGTGCTAGCACACCTTTGTGTAAGGTTTTCTCCACCTACGTGTCCGTGTGGATACTTGTAGAGGACCGACGCTTGACGGTCTAGAGATCCAGCAACTCCTTGGACAAGCGGGAACGCGAAAGGCACGCAACAAGGGTAAAGTTCTTAACATGTAGATCTAGGAGTAGATCTAAAAGGTTTTTCAAACTCGTACTCGTATTTATCGTTCGGTTTTCCTTGCACGGATCCGTTGGCCTTGGGTGATTCGGGGTTTCCGCGACGCGAAAAGCGGTTTTTACGGCCCGAAGAACCCAACATGATCAACTTGATTCCTTCTTGATCCGATTGATTACAGCAAGGTGGTGTTCTGTGGATCCAAAGTTCTATTTCTGTGGAGTTTTTCTTTGGCTCCAGCAGCAGCTATCCTTCCGGCAACAATCATCCACGATTGAGGATCAACAGAGAGTGAATTGTTGATCTCTTCTCTTGATCCGATTAGTGAGGTGAGTTCTGTTTACTGTGATATTTTCTTAGTTCTAGCAGCACTTTCTCCAGTAGTTGGGATTGAGGTAAGGAACAAGGAATTGATACATGATTAGTGTAATTAGTTGTTGATCATGTGTAGATTAGTTAGGTTTATGTGTTGAATTGGAGATGTTATGGATTACTAGATGGTTAGTATATCACTAGTTGATATATGATTAGTGGATTAGATTTAATTGCTTAGATCAATTTAATGGAATGATTGGGGTTAGGGTAATTAACTCTAATCAACTATTGGATTTAATTTAGGTTAGGATTACTAATCTAATTGGTGATTAGGGATTATATAATTAATCCTAATTGACCTTTAGATTTAATTGGGTAGATTGAGATTGTGTGATTAGGGGTTTGCCCTAATTTAGTATTAGAGTTTTATTTAGCTATTTTTTTGGATTTAGCTAAATAATATATATATATATATATATATATATGTTGTTTGACGCAGGACTCTGATTCGAGACGGACGTCTCGACCTTGGATTTGGCGTGATACTACCTGCTATTTGAGGCGGGTACCCTTTGACTTATCTTTTGATACTGTCTTATGATATGTTTAGTTTATATATAATTACTAGTGGTAGATGGTAGATTTATCTCTTCCCTGGTCTTAGCTTAGTTGATACCTATCACATGCTTCTTCTGTTAGTTGCTTTACTTTAGAATTGGATGCTTTTATCTTTTGCCATGTATATATATGTTTATGGAGATGGATAGGTACATTTAGAGTTACTTTCCACTGGATTAGTTGTTGTAGGTACTTGTTCATGTTGTTGGATTTATGTTGCTTATATTATTCTGGTTATATATGCGTTTATCTTTTTGGCACCTACACATATGGAGGAGGATATGTCCAGGTATGACATACTGTAGCCGCATGCACCATATTGCATGATTGCATGCTGGGCGATTGACGACTCCATTATTGTTGAGCTCGTCGGCTGGCTACATGAGGGCCTGCACACAGCGTGACCACTGCATAGGTAGTGGCACAACACTCAGGGTGTGTATGGCAGGTTGCTCGGTGGTGCACCGCCGGGGTGCTCATGGGTAGCACGATACAGCGGGGTTGCAGCCAGGATCCCTCCCCGTCATTGTGTACCGGGAGATGAGAGCATTGCGCTCCCTCACTATGTTTGAGGCAGGAGGATAGGTGTACTCCGACAGCATCCCATCCACTCGGTCACTCATCAGGGGTTGTGACGGCAGAGTGCACGGTTGTCACAGCCCTACCCACTCGATCTCACCATTGTGTGTGAGACGGTTGAGCATGGCAGTAGGGGTGACCAGGACATGTCATTTGCATCATATGCACGGATTGCATTATTTATGATTGATGCATTTTGGTGATTGCATATGATTGACATGCATACAGGTTATATGCTTTTGCTCTGACTATTTTTATCTGTGTATATTCACAGTCAGTTGCACAAGCCTCGCAAGTGAGTACAGTTTATTTCAGTTATGCATTTTCTTATTACTCTTCCTATTGCTGGTTATTACAGTTTATTTCAGCTATGCATATCTGTTATACTGTTATGAGACTGTACCGTTGGTTGTACTGTTAGTAAACTGTACTGTAAGCTCTATGGTTTAGTGTACTGTACCATAGGATGTTACTGGTGGTTATATGTTGCTGTACATATCTATTGGATTACCTGCTGAGTTCTTTGAACTCACCCCGTTGTTACTATTTTTCAGGTTAAGGCCGTCGGGAGATATTCCAGTCGCTAGCCCCATTATCGCGAGGATTTTCTTTGTCGGATTATATTTTGCTTTTGCATCTTATATTCTTGTATTGTGGGTTTGTATTGTGGACATTGAACATTCGGGTTTGCTACTTTTGTTTTCCGCTGCGGATTTTCTCATTACTTCGTGGATTTGTTTTCTTCGTTGTAGTGGAGTAGGATGTTTACATATATCTTCGAGGATTCTATATCGTTCTTCCTTATTAAACTGCGTGGATTGATTATATGTTGAGCTGTGTGGAATATTGATATAAACTGCGTGGTTTGTTTCTTATTTGTATTGTATTATTCCGGCCGTGTGTGGCCGAGGTATAGATATATGTATTCTGGATTTATATTGTCACCCGTACAGGGGAGATGCTGTCGAAATTTCTTCGGACAGGGACTACCTGGGGCATGATAATTTATTTGGTATCAGAGCAAGGTACACGATACTTGCTCTTCATTTTGGATTTTCCAGATTTATCTGATACCAATTTATTTGGTATCAGAGCATCGTTTGCGATATCGGTATGTTCTTACGAGTTTTACGTGCTTATCTAGATATGTTCGGATTTTGCGGATTTCCGTCGATTTTTCGATTCGGAATTCCGAGGTATTTTGACGAGGTTCTTTATGGGGCTAAGCAGCGACAGGACATCTCCAGACGACAAATAGGTAAATTAGGTAATTTTATAGGTTTTATACCTGTAGTGATATCTGTGTAACATTTTGTTACAAATATGACACCTACACGCGTTCCGATACCGAGACGTGGTCGTCCCCGTAAGAGGCGATAGATTCTCTGGAGACAGAGTCTCCAGAGAGATCTGCTAGGGTCGAGCCTGTCTGTCAGGGACAGACTCGTCAGGATATTATATGCACGTCGGATAAGACCCCGACGGTTTCGACTTTAGAGGTGCATACCTCGACTATACCACTAGTGGTATCACCTTCAGTATACCGGGCACCCCCTCCAGTCGTGCCTACTATTGCGTACTTGAGGTATGAGATGAGGCAGAGATCTGGTGGGACACACAGCGCTCGATTATAGGTGAGCAACATATTACTTGGGCGAGATATAGGGAGGCATTCGAGAGTTTGTATTTTCCCTGGGCGTATTAGATGACACGACGGCAGGATTTTCCGAGTCTTCGGTAGAATAACCGCTCAGTGATGTAGTATAATGTCGAATTTAATCGGTGGGCCAGATTCTGTCCTGAGTTAGTTGTCGAGGATAGATCTCGTATGCTTCAGTTTGTCCAGGGACTGGACAGGTATCTTCAGGTGAAGATTGTTGGTTTTGGTATTTCATCATACACAGAGGCACTGGATAGAGCTCTTATGATCGAGTCTGCTCATCAGGGAGTGAATGCAGATAAGAAGAGGAAGCAGACTGATCGGACTTCCGGATAGATCCAGCAGCCACAGACTACTGGACAGCAGAGTAGTCGCGCTCAGACAGGTCAGGGTACTTCTGGGGCATCTGGTCGACCCTAGAAGTCAGGACGATCTTCGTCTGGACCTTCCCGGTCTGCTCAGCAGAACCGGAAACAATCCACCCGTGACTCTCACTGCACCCGATGCGGATCCCGAGATCACATCCTCTGCATGTACTCTGAGACAGTCAGTTGCTATTATTGTAAACTGCTTGGGCACTTGAGCCGAGACTGTTCGCTGAAGGCTCAACATGTAGCTTCCCGGATTTATATTCCGGGAGGACATTTTGGTCAGTCCGGGACTCAGCGAGGCGGGCTGAAAGCCTAATCTTTGCATCGTCAGCAGAGGATAGCTCCTCCTATAGCAGCTGCATATGACATGCACGGGCAGGAGCATTCCGGTGTCCTTGTGGAGAACCCCACGGTATGCCGCCTTAGTGTTCTCCTGTACTATTCGTCAAGAAGAAGGATGGTACTCTGAGGTTGTGCATCGATTATAGGCAACTGAATGTAGTGACTATCAGAAATAAGTACCCCTTGAGGATTTATTTGATCAGCTTAGAGATACATCAGTGTATTCTAAGATTGATCTGCGGTCTGGATATCATCAGCTGAGAGTTAGAGATTCTGATATTCAGAAGACAGCATTTCGCACTAGATACGGACATTACGAGTTTTTGGTAATGCCATTTGGGCTTACCAATGCTCCAGCAGTATTTATGGATTTGATGAACCGTATCTTTTTGGAGTATCTGGATCAGTTTGTGATTGTATTTATCGATGACATATTGATCTATTTACGTTCCGAGGAGGAACATGCGCAGCACCTTCGCATAGTCTTGGAGACTCTTCGAGGACATCATCTGTATGCGAAGTTCAGCAAGTGTGCATTTTGGCTTCCCTCAGTTGGTTTTCTAGGACATGTGGTTTCTAGCCGAGGTATTTCAGTAGATCCTCAGAAGATCGAGGCTATCACCAGCTGGGAGCAGCCGAAGTCAGTCTAGGAGATTCGCAGTTTCTTGGGCTTGGCTGAATATTACCAACGATTCGTTGAGGGTTTCTCTAGCATTGCTATGCCGTTGACACGTTTGACCTGGAAAGGCGTGAAATTCACGTGGTCAGAGGCTTGTGAGACCAGCTCCAAGGAGCTGAAGCGGAGATTAGTATCAGCACCAGTTTTGGTTTTACCTTCTGGTGATGATGGATTCGTACTTTATACAGACGCATCCCTTCAGGGCTTGGGCGCTGTATTGATGCAGCACGGTAGGGTAGTCTCTTATGCTTCTCATCAGTTGAAGGAGCATGAGAAGAACTACCCAGTACATGATTTAGAGATAGTTATCTTTGCTTTGAAGATTTGGTGACATCATCTTTATGGTATTACTTTTGAGATTCTTACTGATCATAAGAGTCTCAAATATATTTTCACACAGAAGGAACTCAATCTCTGACAGAGGAGATGGATGGAGTTCCTGAAGGACTATGATTGTACTATTAACTACCATCTGGGTAAAGCTAATGTGGTTCATGATGCAGTTAGCAGGAAATCCAGAGGGACTTTAGCTTGTCACTGAGTTTTAGTCACGGACTTGATTCAGGGATTCTGCGAGTTGGGCCTTGAGGAGCAGGGACGGACAGAGCAGGGTATTCTTGTTACCATGGTTGCTTAGTCGTCGATCAGGAGTAGGATTCGAGAGGCCCAGGCCGGAGATCAGCATTTATAGTTCATTGGTAGCCAGATAGCTTCCGGACAGCAGTCTGAGTTTACCCAAGATGATGAGAGTATTGTTTATTTTCGAGGCAGATTGTGTGTGCCTCAGTCTCACCCGGTCATGGAGGAGTTACTTCAGGAGGCTCATCGTTCTAGATTTGCTATCCACCCATGTGAGACTCATATGTATCGTGATTTGAGGCGTTCCTATTGGTGGAACGGTATGAAGAAAGACATCGCGGAGTTTGTTGCTAGATGTCTTATCTGTCAGCAGGTGAAGGCCGAGCACCAGAGACTTGCTGGATTACTTCAGAGGATCCCTATTCCAGAGTGAAAGTGGGAGCATATTACTATGGATTTCGTGGTGGGATTGCCTAGGACACGATGAGGCCATGATGCGATTTGGGTAATCGTTGACCGATTAACCAAATCCATACATTTTATAGCGATCTGGAAGACAGATTCTTTGGATCGATTAGCAGAGCTATACTGTCGTGAGATTATTAGATTACATGGTATTCCTTTGAGCATCATGTCGGATAGAGACCCACGGTTCACGTCCCGATTCTGGCAGAGTCTGCAGCAGGCCTTGGACACACAGCTTCGTTTCAGTACGGCATTCCATCCGCAGACAGATGGACAGTCAAAGCGGGCTATTCAGACTTTGGAGGATTTGCTGAGGTCTTGCGTTATGGATTTCAGAGGCAGTTGGGAGGACCACCTGCCATTAGTGGAGTTCACCTACAACAACAACTATCATTCGGCTATCCAGATGGCACCGTTTGAGGCGTTGTATGGTAGACCTTGTCGGACACCCATCCTCTGGGAGGAGGTTGGGGAGACCCAGCTGTTAGGATCTCAGAGAGCTCAGCAGGAGGCAGAGTTGGTTCGTACTATCAGACGGAGGATGTCAGAGGCTCAAGACCGTCAGAAGAGTTATGCTGATCGGCGATGGAGACCCCTGGAGTTCTCTATTGGTGATCATGTATTTTTGAGAGTTTCACCCACGAAAGGGGTGAAGAGATTTGGTCTTCGAGGTAAGCTAGCTCCCTGATATATTGGGTCATTCCAGATCTTGGAGAGGATTGGAGCAATAGCTTACCGTCTGGCGCTACCACCATCTCTAACTGGCATTCACGATGTATTCCACATATCTATGCTGAGGAGATACGTATCTGATCCGGCACATGTTCTGTCAGATATATCTGTTCCTATTCAGCCTGATGTTACTTATGAGGAGGTTCCGGTCCGGATTCTGGACCATAGAGAGCGTCAGCTACGGAACAAGACTGTCTGACTAGTTAAAGTTGGATGGCAGCATCATTCTGACGAGGAGGCTACTTGGGAGCTGGAGGATACGATCCGAGCTCGATACCCCCATCTTTTTACTTGAGGTATGTGGGTTAGAGTTTCTTTCAGCATTCATACTATTTGGTTATATTCTAGTGTTTGCTGCTGGTTATAGCGAAATTTGGGGACCAAATTTTTATTAGTAGGGGAGAATGTAAAATATCGAAAAATTTAAATAATAAGGTTATTTGGGAAATAGCCTTATAAAATTTTTCCAGAATTTTTAGAAATTTTCTGGGAATTTTTCGGAGCTCGTACGGAGGGTTTTGAGGGGATCAATTTCGGGTTCGGATAAAGCCTGTTTATGATACCCGTTTAAGTGAGGAAATGTGTTAATATATAAATTCCTTTATTTCTTTATTTTCCTCCCCAAAACGCCAAACCTAACCCGATTCCTCCCCCCTCTGCCCGACGCGATCCCGATCTCCCCTCTCTTCCTTCTCTGTGCTCTCCCTCTCTCGCGGATCACTCGACGCCGAGACCGGAGGAACACATCACCAGAGCTCGACGGGAACCAGTAGGCTCCAGGTCGTCTTTGGCAGAAGAAGACAAGTTGGATCTGGCCGAGGGATCTCTATCTCGGTGGCTTCTTGCACCGATCGTCGGCGATT
Organism: Zingiber officinale; assembly: GCF_018446385.1. Taxonomy (NCBI): domain Eukaryota; kingdom Viridiplantae; phylum Streptophyta; class Magnoliopsida; order Zingiberales; family Zingiberaceae; genus Zingiber; species Zingiber officinale. The sequence continues at coordinate 94,362,838 of NC_055998.1, forward strand.
CCTTGGTGGCTAGGGCACGGTGAGGAGCAAGATTCGCATCGTCTCCTAGCCAATCGATCCTTCCCTTCTCTGGTCTCCTTCATCCTGGTTCTCTCTGCCCCTGATCGGTTGTATCTGTCGATCCTTTCTTCCCTGATCCAACGCTACAGGAATCGAGCCAGATCCAATCGTCGGTGTGAAGATGCCCTAGGGTTTCGAGGGTAAGCAACCGAAATCCTTCTGTCCTCTTGATTCATTGTTGGATTCTTGTTGATTCACGGGTTAGTGCTCTGTTATGGTGTTGTTGGGATCCAATTGAATCCATTGAGGAGGAATTCCAGGGAGGTCTCGATGAGGTATTCTTGAGCTGTTGGGAAGAGGCTAGAAGGTTTGGGCTTGATCAACTTGATTCCTTCCTGATCCGATTGATTACAGCAAGGTGGTGTTCTGTGGATCCGAAGTTCTATTTCTGTGGAGTTTTTCTTTGGCTCCAGCAGCAGCTATCCTTCCGGCAACAATCATCCACGATTGAGGATTAACAGAGAGTGAATTGTTGATCTCTTCTCTTGATCCGATCAGTGAGGTGAGTTCTGTTTACTGTGATGTTTTCTTGGTTCTAGTAGCACTTTCTCCAGTAGTTGGGATTGAGGTAAGGAACAAGGAATTGATACATGATTAGTGTAACTAGTTGTTGATCATGTGTAGATTAGTTAGGTTTATGTGTTGAATTGGAGATGTTATGGATTACTAGATGGTTAGTATATCACTAGTTGATATATGATTAGTGGATTAGATTTAATTGCTTAGATCAATTTAATGGAATGATTGTGGTTAGGGTAATTAACCCTAATCAACTATTGGATTTAATTTAGGTTAGGATTACTAGTCTAATTGGTGATTAGGGATTATATAATTAATCCTAATTGACCATTAGATTTAATTGGGTAGATTGAGATTGTGTGATTAGGGGTTTGCCCTAATTTAGTATTAGATATTATAGTTAGCTATTTTTTTGGATTTAGCTAAATAAAAAATATATATGTTGTTTGACGCAGGACTCTGATTCGAGACGGACGTCTCGACCTTGGATTTGGCATGATGCTACCTGCTATTTGAGGCGGGTACCCTTTGACTTATCTTTTGATACTGTCTTATGATATGTATAGTTTATATATAATTACTAGTGGTAGATGGTAGATTTATCTCTTCCCTGGTCTTAGCTTAGTTGATACCTATCACATGCTTCTTCTGTTAGTTGCTTTACTTTAGAATTGGATGCTTTTATCTTTTGCCATGTATATATATGTTTATGAAGATGGATAGGTACATTTAGAGTTACTTTCCACTGGATTAGTTGTTGTAGGTACTTGTTCATGTTGTTGGATTTATGTTGCTTATATTATTCTGGTTATATATGCGTTTATCTTTTTGGCACCTACACATATGGAGGAGGATATGTCCAGGTATGACATACTGTAGCCGCATGCACCATATTGCATGATTGCATGCTGGGCGATTGACGACTCCATTATTGTTAAGCTCGTCGGTCGGCTACATGAGGGCCTGCATACAGCGTGACCACTGCATGGGTAGTGGCACAACACTCAGGGTGTGTATGGCAGGTTGCTCGGTGGTGCACCGCCGGGGTTGCAGCCGGAATCCCTCTCCGTCATTATGTACCGGGAGATGAGAGCATTGCGCTCCCTCACTATGTTTGAGGCAGGAGGATAGGTGTACTCCAATAGTATCCCGTCCACTCGGTCACTCATCAGGGGTAGTGACAGCAGAGTGCACGGTTGTCACAGCCCTACCCACTCGGTCTCACCATTGTGTGTGAGACGGCTGAGCATGGCAGTAGGGGTGACCAGGACATGTCATTTGCATCATATGCACAAATTGCATTATTTATGATTGATGCATTTTGGTGATTGCATATGATTGACATGCATAAAGGTTATATGCTTTTTCTCTGACTATTTTTATCTGTGTATGTTCAAAGTCAGTTGCACAAGCCTCGCAGGTGAGTACAGTTTATTTCAATTATGCATTTTCTTATTATTCTTGCTATAGACTGTACTTTATGCCTATTGCTGGTTATTACAATTTATTTTAGCTATGCATATCTGTTATACTGTTAGGAGACTGTACCGTAGGTTGTACTGTTAGGAAACTGTACTGTAGGCTCTATGGTTTAGTGTACTGTACCATAGGATGTTACTGGTGGTTATATGTTGCTGTACATATCTATTGAATTACCTGCTGAGTTCTTTGAACTCACCCCGTTGTTACTATTTTTCATGTTGAGGCCGTCGAGAGATATTCCAGTCGCTAGCCCCATTATCGCGAGGATTTTCTTTGTCGGATTATATTTTGCTTTTGCATCTTATATTCTTGTATTGTGGGTTTGTATTGTGGACATTGAACATTCGGGTTTACTACTTTTGTTTTCCGCTGTGGATTTTCTCATTACTTCGTGGATTTGTTTTCTTCGTTGTAGTGGAGTAGGATGTTTACATATATCTTCGAGGATTCTATATCGTTCTTCCTTATTAAACTGCGTGGATTGATTATATGTTGAGCTGTGTGGAATGTTGATATAAACTGCGTGGTTTGTTTCTTATTTGTATTGTATTGTTCCGGCCGTGTGTGGCCGAGGTATAGATATATGTATTTTGGATTCATATTGTTGCCTGTACAGGGGAGATGCTGCCGAAATTTCTTCGGACAGGGACTACCTGGGGCGTGACAGGTTGGGTTTCCTTTGCACAAATATTTCTCATCGGCATCAAGCCCATCCCTCATGATGAGCTTGTAACTAACTCTTTGTTTAACCCCTTGGTTAATGGATCTACTAGGTTATCCTTGGACTTCACATAATCAACAACGATAACTCCTGTTGAGAGTAGTTGTATTATGGTATTATGTCTACAACATATATGTCTAGACATACCATTATACATATGTCTATGTGCCCGACCGATTGTTGATTGACTATTGTAATGTATACATACTATTGTAACGTATGACAGGTTTTGATCATCTTGGAATATCTTCTAAGAATTGTTGTAGCCATTTAGCCTCTTCAGCACAATTTGTCAAGAGCTACAAACTCAAATTCCATCGTGGATCTTGCTATTACTGTTTGCTTAGAAGATTTTCAGGAAATGACTACACCCCACAGAGTGAATATATATTCACTCGTAGACTTAGAGTCTTTTATGTTAGATATCCAACTTGCATCATTGTATCCTTCGATCACAACAGGATATTTCATATAGTGTAGTCTATATTCAGGAGTATAACTCAAATACCTCAGTACTCTTATTATCCCTTTCCAGTGTTTAACACTAGGATTACTCGTGTATCTACTTAATTTATTTACTGCATAGGCCAGGTCTGGTCGTGTACAACTCATTAGGTACATAAGGCTTTCAATTACTAGAGAATACTCTACTGAGAGATACTTTCACCTTGATTTTTCAATAGATGTTGACTCGTATATATCAGCATTCGTGCCAACGCAGTATCACCCTTAGTGAATTTCTCAAGAATCTTGTCTATGTAATAAGACTAACTAAGAACAAGTCATTCTGTTATTCTAAGAATTTTGATTTTTAGAATCACATTAGCTAGACTCATGTCTTTCATGTCAAATCTTGAGTTTAATATGTCCTTAGTGGATTTAATTATCTTATCATCACTCCCAATGATACGTATGTCATTTACATATAGACACAAGATGACGTAGTCATTTTCTGTGACTTTTATGTAGACACATTTATCACACTCATTAATTTTGAATCTACATTCCTTAATGACATTGTCAAATTTCTTATGTCACTGCTTTGATACTTGTTTTAAGCCGTATAACGATTTCACCAATCTACAAACATTGTTTTCCTATCCTAGTATAGAAAACCCCTCAGGTTTCTCTATGTAGATTTTCTCTTTTAAACCCCTATTTAGAAAGGCTATATTTACATCTATCTGATTTATTTCGAGATTTCATAGAGCAACTATAACCAATAATACTCTAATGGAAGTTATTCTCGACACCGGAGAATATGTATAATCAAGCCCTTCTCATTGTCGATATCCTTTGATTACCAATCTAGTCTTATATTTATCAATTGTGTCATCTAATTTTATTTTCTTCTTGAAGATCCACTTGTAGCCTAGTGGTTTACTTCCTGGAGGAAGATCCATAAATTCTTAAGTGTGATTTTGTAAGATAGATTATATCTTAGATGCAATTTCCTCTCTCCAATGAGGTCTATCAGAAGAATATACTGCTTCTGATTAACTACGGGGTTTACTTTTTAAAATGAAAGTGATAAAATTCAATCCATAAGATTTTTCTACCCGAGCTCTTTTACTCCGTCTAAACTCAATCTCAACTAGTTCCTCATCATCTTCACCTTGTGTTTTATATTCCCATTTGGAGGAGTTAGCTTCCTCTTGGATCTTACACAGAAACACATGCTCGAAAAACAAAGTATTTCTCTATTCTATTATCAAGTTCTTGTGTATATCCAGTATTTGTGACTCATATAAAAAAAATTGATACGCACTGCTATTATATGTATATCCAATAAATATACAATCAATAGTTTTTGGTCATATCTTAATCTTTTTCGGAACAGGCACCAAAACTTTGGCAAGACATCCCCATATTCATAAATATTTATTGGACAGTTGTCTTCCATTCCACAACTCATAAGGGCACCTTATTTAAAAGATAATTAGATGTTAATACAGCTTCTCCCCACATGAGCTCTGACAGTCCATGGCTCAATAGAAAAGCATTTATCATCTCTTTTAGAGTTTGATTCTTTTCATCAGTAACTCCATTTTGCTAAGGAGTTTAAGGAGTTGTTACTTCGTATCTGATCCCATGTTCAACACACAATTTAGCAAATGGTGATACATATTCACTGTCTCGATCACTTTGAAGTTCCTTAATCTTTTTTATTAAGTTGGTTTTCAACCTTATTTTTATAAAGAGCAAATTTCCCTATAGTTGCATTCTTACTTTTGAGAAGATACACATAAGAATATTTAATGTTATTATCTACAAAAGTGATGTATTTATTCCCACCACATATTGTGTACCTTTGAGGTCACACATGTTTGTGTGAATTAGCCCAAGTGGTTTGTTGTTTCTCGCAACATGTTGAAATGATGACCTTATCATTTTCACTTCAACATAAATATAACACTTGTATTTTGGGTCAATGTGGAATGTAGGTATGCTTTGCATGTTTATTAATCTATGCAACACATCGTAATTAACATGTCCTAATCTACCATGCCACAAACATGAAGACTCAAGTATATAAGTAGAAGAGCTTTCATCTTTATTTATCTTAGGCCTAATATCCATTATATTGAGCTTAGATAGTCCATCAGATACATAGCCCCTTCCTACAAACATTCCATTCTTAGACAGTACAACTCTGTCTGAATAAAAAATAATATGAAAGTCATGCTTGCTTAACAGTGATTTGGACACTAGATTCTTCCGAATCTCTAGAACATACAACATATTGTTCAGATTAAGCTCCTTGCCTGAGGTTATCTTCAGCACCACATTTTCTTGGCCTATGATGTTCGAGGTTGATGAGTTCCCCATGAACAGTTTGTCTCTATTGACTTCTTTAAAGTTGTGGAGTATCTCCTTATTGCAGCAGACATGTCTGGTGGCTCCAGTATCAATCCACCATTTCCATGGGTTTAAACCAACCACGTTCAGTTTAAAGACAATAAAGTAGAGGTCATCCATTTCTGGTCCCTTGTTTAGGTTGGCCTCCTGCTTCTTCTTCGGCTTTCTGTATTCCGAAGATTTTTGACTGACTCGACCATAGTTAAAGTACTTCCCAAAAAATTTCTTACTAATGCCTCCTCTGGGTCCTATCTTGGAAGACTTGGGGTTCTTCCGTTTTGAGTTTTGAATGTGCTTGACCACATTAGCTTTCACAGTAGTCTGAGAGAACAACTTTCTCTCTAAACTCTTGTTGTCTTCTTTGATGCGAAGTTTAACAATGAGTTCCTCCATATTCATCTTGTAATACCCCGGTTCTGAGATTCTGATTAAGTATGACTTAAAAGGTTAGATGGTACTATCCATATCACCAAGGTGCACCTTCCTTTTCGGAAGCCCAAACTCAAAGAACTCCAAAGTTAAGCGTGCTTGGCTTGGAGAAATCTGAGGATGGGTGACCTCCTGGGAAGTTTTCCAGGGTGCGTGCGAGTGAGGACAAAGTACGCTGAAAGGACCTCCGGTGATTTGTGGAGCTAGTCATCAAACCGATAGGTAATTCTGGTGTCGTTCCTGGTTCGGTCCGGGTGGGGCCCGCCCGGGCTGGGGTGCGACCGTGAGTGCACCTGTGGTAGGAGCACCCAGGGCACCACCTAGCGAGGGAGATTCTAGGATTTGTTTGTGGTGTGATTTATGGTTACACAACGAGGACGTTGTGTCTTTAAGTGGGGGTGATTGTAATACCCCGGTTCTGAGATTCTGATTAAGTATGACTTAAAAGGTTAGATGGTACTATCCATATCACCAAGGTGCACCTTCCTTTTCGGAAGCCCAAACTCAAAGAACTCCAAAGTTAAGCGTGCTTGGCTTGGAGAAATCTGAGGATGGGTGACCTCCTGGGAAGTTTTCCAGGGTGCGTGCGAGTGAGGACAAAGTACGCTGAAAGGACCTCCGGTGATTTGTGGAGCTAGTCATCAAACCGATAGGTAATTCTGGTGTCGTTCCTGGTTTGGTCCGGGTGGGGCCCGCTCGGGCCGAGGCGTTACACATCTCCTTTTGCTTGTGCTTCAGATAGTTCTTGAAGTCTTTACAGCTAGGAGGCAGTTTCTTAATGATAGCAGTCACCTAGAAGGTTTTATTTAGAACCATTCCTTTTGAGTGGATCTTGTGCAAGATCACCTGATGTCCACTCTAGTGAACTTCTTTGGCCTTTCCTCATGGTTGATTGGCACAGTTCCAATCGGGGCGGAGGGGACCTTGGTGTGTTGAGTCTGTTGCACCTCAACACTTTGTTATGTGGCTATCTCAACAAAATCAATTCTGTTTCAAGATTGTTAGACAATTTGTCAGAGATTTTAGGGAATTAGACGAATTTAAATACTTCAAATTAAATTCAGCTTATCTATTAAGATAACCTGAGCTAATAATCTCAGGCTACCAGTGGGAGCTGATTTCTACCAACTGCTGAGTGTAGACTTTATAATGGCCCAGCAGACAGAGTGGCTGAGTGGGCCCAGCAGTCGCAAATCTGGCCGAGTGTCCGACCGGACAGAGCAACCGACCAGGTAATGAGGCCAAGCAAGCAGATCAACCATCTGGGTAGTGTGGTCCCGTCACAAATCAAGCCGAGTGTCTGACTGGGTAGAGCAGCCGACCGGGTAATGGCGTTGAGTGGACAGATCGACCGAGTCACAAAGTGACTGATCGGGTAGAGTAGCCTAACAGTAGAAGGTAGGATAGCTCGAGTGACAGAGTAACCCAAGCAAGTAGAGTGACCGAGCGGAAGAAGCGGCTGAGTAGGGAAGAGGACCGAGGCCTGTGATGGACACAATTTCCTTGAAATAGATTCATCACACCTCCGACTATGCTTCAAGGTTTTTTGACTCATTTGTTTCCTAGGATATAACGGTTAACCGTGATGCACACCAAGTACTGGTGGTCACAGCGAATTAAGAAGTACCCGACTGCTATCATGGATATTTTGCCAACCAAGATAAGCACGATAGAGGAGGAGGAGGAACGTAGGTGGAGAGTTTTACCTTTCTATATATGTCATTTTCTTGTGATCGTAGCCTCCTTATATAGGAGCTCAGACCAATAGGCATCGTTAATGATCTATTAATGATCGTTACTCACCGAGTTGTGAAACGCTAACGTTTCACTCGACAGTTTAAATACTATATTAATCTATAATTTAATGTATCTATTACACACTTAAATAAGAAACAAAAATATTTATGTAGCAAAATGTTAGTTGTTCCACTTGGGTAAATTTTGTTTTAATTGGTACGACGTTCGACGCGCACAAGTCGTGCTCGCATACTAGTCAACTTGATTCAGTGCAATCCAGGCCCTAGATTTACACCTCCCCTGTGCACCCACGCATGATAGAGAGTCTCTCAACATGCACTTGTTCACATCATCAATGCATGTAAATCAATATAAACCAACCAATATGCCTTGAAACTCCCAATGTAGAACTAAAGTCTCATTTACAATGGAGCTTCTTTCATCTTTCTCCTCTTCTCCATTCACCTATATTTGACATAATGTTCTCAAACCTTAATTTGACAATCTAAATAGCATGTTGTGAGCTTATGAAATTTATATAACTTAGTGTAATTTTGGCACGGTTTGCTATTACACTTAGGTATATCATATTCACTCTGAAACAACAACAATGTATTATTGGAACTCTCCTTACTTACTGAAAGATCAGAAATAGCGATAGAATGGGGTATCTAGATAATTGAAAGGTGGTTTAGTCACTAACGCTTGAAAAGAGAGAGAAGGGAAGAAGAGAGTGAGATTGAAAAAAAGGAGAGGGAATATATAGTAGAGAAGGTGGATGGTGAATGATAGATGCTAGGATTTCGATTTCGTTACGATGCTAGTTAATGTCCCTATGCATTGTTCATCTACCTAACTCCATTCTTACACTCGTGTAGGGATTCTAACTAAAACCTAGCACAACCTTTGCGTAGGTTGCATACAAGAGTTTACCCAAGTTCTAACGCTATTAAGTAAAGGGATAACCTAGGAAGTCCGGTTGAGAGAGAACCTCTGTCACTAGGACCCCCCCAGTCATACAATCCTAGAGTTAACTGATTTACTTCCTAATGGTAGATTAATGCAATTAAGTAGAAGAGGTAACCTAGGAAGTCCCGTTAAGAGGGGATCCTTGTCACTAGGACTCCCTAGTCAGACGTTCCTAGATTACACAAATCACTTCTTAATATTAATTTGGGAGAACTCTCTAAACTCTAATTTATCTCCCTAGTAAAGAATCAATCCCTGTTTCAAGGAAATATCATAGAAAGTAAGAGATACCTTCTGTCACAATGCCTCATGGTCTTATAATCCAAGTCCCTTCCTCTACATGGTGATCAAAATCCTACATCTACATGAATTGACCTCATACACATTTCAATGAACACATATAAAGCATAACACACATAGAATATGACATAAACACTTCATAAAATAAGAAAATGTCTAAGTACATAGCTCATACATCCATAATCACATCATAATTACTTCATACATCCTACATCTAGAGAATCTACTCCATTGCAAGGGAGATACAACCAAGAGATGATAAATATAGAATCTACAACTCAAAACGTGGAGATAGATAGAAGAGAATGCTTATCCTTGAAGCGTGCATCCTTGGAGGCATTCCCTTGCTTCGGAGGTGGATAGATCAGCGAAGATGAGACTTCTAGGGTTCCCCTAAGGGGGAGAACCCTTCTCCAAGGAATGGGGGCGAGCCCCAAGCCAAAGATTCCTCAAAAAGGGGAGAACAACCCTTTAAATAGGGTAGGGCGTGGGCCTGACATGGCCCGTGCCACAACCGTGTGGAATCCACACGACCAGTTTCTTCTTGGCCTCAGATCAGGTGACACGACCATGTGGCTTAACATGGTCGTATCTTTCTTGGTCTCAAGATGGGTTGCACAGTCGTGTAGGGTCACACGACCATATGCTTCTTCTCCTCTGGTAGGCCACACGACCGTGTGGATTCACACGGCCGTAGTCTGCTTCTGCTATGGAAAGTCTACACGATCGTATGGATTCACACGACTGTGGTCTTCTTCTCTTCTGGAGTGTGGCATAGCCATGTGAATTCACACGGTTGAAACTTGATTTGCCATGGGCAAGACCACACGACCATATGGTTTCACATGGCTTGAGCTTAATCTTCTCTATGTTTGCTCCAATGTATATTTTTGTTCTATTTTCACTTCAAACGATGTCCTATCAATCAAAACAAGTAAAAAGTAGATCTTTGAACAAAATATAATGAAAGTACAATATTATAATGAAATATGGTACAATAAACATAGATTATGCTCATGAAATACAAGTAGATATGCGTTAAAGTATGCATAAAAGTTTATATAATATGCGAACATCAAGTTGCTAAGTAAAAGAATCATACTCAAAAAGAATTAATGAATGTTCTTCTATTGAGTTCTAGATTACAGAGTTCATGTGGGGGGAAGCTGTGTTAACAGCTAATTATCTTTTAATTAAGGAGCCCCTAAAGAAAATAGATAAGGGTCCTTATGAGTTATGGATTGGAAGATAATCATCCTACAAATATTTACAAATATGAGGATATCTTATCAAAGTTTTGGTGTCTGATCCTAAAAGGATTAAGATAAAACCAAAAATTATTAATTGCATATTTATTGGATATGCACATAACAATAGTGTGTTGGATCGAGACGCGCTAGAGGGGGGGGGGTGAATAGCGCTCGCGGCTATTTCGTTTTTCGAATTCGTAAATCGTACGAGAAACTAACAGAGTAATAAGCAGTGGAATAAAAAACAATCAAACACAGAAACACAAGGAATTACTTCGTTCGGAGCCTAAGGCGACTCCTACTCGAAGGCCCGTGATCCTTGATCGCTTTCCGTGGGCAACAACTATAATTTCGAATAGAGTACAAGTATTGCAAATAAGTACAGTAGAAAGAAATACGATTATACCAACAACAGTATTGAAATCACAAGTTACGGAGCTCCGGGTCGTCGGAATGTCGCAGCAGCACTTCGGAATGATCTTGTTAGCAGCACGTCGAAGAAGGAAAGCCTGGAACTTAATTGATTAAGGTGCTGCTCGAAACCCCCTTATAAAGGGTGTTCAAGGCGCCTTGAAGGCTGTTCAAGGCGCCTCCATGCTGCCGAGTCCTCTGCGTGGATCAAGCTTGAACTGGTCGAAGTTCATCTGCATAAGGCGCCTTATGCCCTATCCAAGGCGCCTTCCAAGGCGCCTTATACCTCCTTGAAGGCGCCTCCATGGGTGCTTCGCAGCCAGCTCCAGCTTTGCACCCGAGGCGCCTCCATGGAGCTTGGAGGCGCCACGGACACTGTTCATCCCAGGGAAAACTTCATTGTTTTGTACCTACAAGATATGTTAGTCCCAAACAATATCCTGCAATACAAAGTTAGCATAAACAACAGCATGAATATGATAAAGGATATTATGACAGTCTCCGGACTGTCCGGGTCTGACTTCGGATTTTCGTCCGGAAACCCTAGGTCGACCCGACGCCTACTGTTCCCTCTATGGGGAACGTGTCCTCACCTACTCCACTCAGGAGATTTACCTGTTGCCAGTGCAATCCTCCAGATCGACTGGACTTTTGCTCAGCACTCGACGCTTCCGGACTTTCTGCTGGACATCCGCTTCCTGGCTAGTCCAATCTTTCACCTGGTTGCCGACACCAGGACTTTCCACCTAGGGTTACCACCTTCTAGGACTTTTGCCTGAAGCCATCGACCTGCCAAGACTTTCCACATAGGGTTACCACCCCCTATGACCTAGGGTTACCACCCCCTAGGGTTTTCCCTTTGCCTAACCGCAGCTAGGGCTTTCCTGAAATACTCAAGCAGACTTGTTAGATTACAAAACACCTTAACTTTGAATCCTTTGCCATTATCAAAACACAAGTTCGATCGTCAGATGCTTCTCGCATCAACAATCTCCTCCTTTTTGATTATGGCAACTCAAATTCAAAGTTAAGTAAACAGATATAAAAAATGAATAGATGAACACATTTAACACAAGCAAATTTGCTAAAGTAAACCCTATGAATTTAAAATATAGCGCCAAGTATAGGCTCCCCCTTAACTGTTACTCCCCCTTTAATATTCATTATTTTAAATTTGAATTTTATAATTAATTTGAAATTGCTACTCTCCCCCTTTGCCATATATCAAAAATAAACAAGAATAGTTATTTGATTAACTAGATTTTGAGACCACTTAACAGTTTTATAATTGTCATTTCTTATTTTTAGCTAAGTGAAAAGATGATGTTAGCTCTTTGGAAACTTAGTTAAAATTATTAAATTGCTAGAAAGTGGATCTTTTTGATAGTTTAAAAAGCTAGTAAAAATATAATTTTTACTTAGAAGAAAATTTTAAAGTCGCTTTTTAATTTTTGAAGGCAATGAGTTAAGTTTTGCAAAACTGTGCAGGAATTACAAGGTTAGATTTCAAAGTGAGCTAAGTTTTACAAGTTTTGAAAATTAAGATTGGAACTTAGCTTAGCTCTTTACAAGTATTGAATTTTGAAAACTATAGCTTAGGTTAACAATAAACTTAGCTTAAGTTTAAACAATACTTAAATTTTAGGACAAGGAGGCAGTAATGTAGCTAAAAATTTGGTTTAGGTTATTCATTCAAAGTCAGTTGGTCCTTAAGTCCAAGCATGAGTCATGTTCAATAGATTGACTTTAAGAGGTATCAGAGCCCTAAAGATCAAACATACTTAACTAGAAAATTGAGTATCCTTTACCAACTGTCTAACCTTTAGCTACTTGCTGATTGCCTAGAGGGCAACAACTTTCACATGGTTAGTTAAGTTAAGTCAATTTGGTCCAGTTAGTTTTGACTAGAGCTGGAAAACTTGACTTGATTGATGTATATTACGTGTTTAACGCCCAGACTCATATTGATGCACAGATATAAGCATTCTTGAGTCCAGGCTGTACCCTATGCATCTCACACCGTTCTATGTCTTTCAAACACAATCAAGGTATACCTAGGTGTTTGTGAGATGCTCTGTCTTAAGGCTAGGGGAACATGATTTCTAGGGGAAAACTTAGGCTAATTCCAACTTTTTGAAAAATCTAATAAATTAGAATTTTAAAAACTGTTTTTCCTAGAATTTTAAAAATAATTAAACAGACCGAGACACCTACTCTACCCAACACATTCCTATTTGCCTTCTAAGTGCACTGAACTCAAGTTCAGGTAAGGGTTTTGTAAAAATGTCAGCTAGGTTTGATTTAGACTTAACATGGTTGAGTGCAATTTCACCCTTAGCTACGTGATCCCTTACAAAATGGTGTTTTACCTCTATGTGTTTAGTCCTAGAATGGTGAATAGGATTTTTGGTTAGATTAATTGAGCTGATATTATCAATAAAGATTTTTATATTTTTATATTCTAGTTGATAGTCTTTTAATGTATGCATCATCCACAACAGTTGAGATGCACATTCTCCTAGAGCTATGTATTCAGCTTCTGTAGTGGATAGAGCAACACAATGTTACTTTCTGCTTGACCAACTTACTAGGCACTGACCTAGAATCTGGCAGCTACCACTTGTACTTTTTCTATCTAATTTGCACCCGACATAGTTCGAATCAGAATAGCCATAAAGGTCAAAGGTGCAAGTTCTAGGGTACCAGAGTCCTACATTTAGAGTTCCTTTAATGTACCTAATTATTCTTTTAACATATGTTAGGTGTGACTCTTTTGCACAGGATTGGTATCTTGCGCACATTCCTACTGCAAACAATATGTCGGGTCAGCTTGCAGTTAGGTAAAGTAGGCTACCTATGGCACTTCTATAGTACTTTGGATCTACTGATTTTCCTTCAGGGTCAGAGTCAATGTTAATGTTGGTTGCTATTGGAGTATTTATAATTTTTGAATTTTCCATGCAAAATTTTTTAATTAATTCCTTAGCATATTTAGTTTGATAAATGTAAATTCCATCTTTGGTTTGTTTTATTTGTAAGCCTAAGAAAAAGTTGAGTTCTCCAACCATACTCATTTCAAATTCATTTTCCATTAATTTAATGAATTCTTTCAAAAACTTAGAGTTAGTTGAGCCAAAAATTGTATCGTTAACATAGATTTGGGCTATAAAGATATCTTTCTCTATAGTTTTTACAAATAGGGTTGGATCTATTTGTCCTTGGTTAAAGCCTTTGGATATTAAGTAGTTAGATAATCTTTCATACCATGCCCTAGGGGCATGTTTTAGTCCATATAACGCTTTTTTTAGTTTAAATACATGGTTTGGGTAGTCTAGGTCTTCAAATCCTGAGGGTTGGCTTACATAGACCTCTTCCTTGATGAACCCATTTAAAAAGGCTGACTTAACATCCATTTGGTATAACTTAAACCCTTTATTTGCTGCATAGGCTAATAACATTCTAATGGATTCGAGTCTAGCTACTGGTGCATAGGTTTCATCATAATCTAAGCCTTTAACTTGACTAAACCTTTTGGCTACTAGTCTAGCTTTGTTTCTTATTATATCACCCTGATCATCTAACTTGTTCCTAAAAACTCATTTGGTATTTATTATTGATTTATCTGTGGGTTTAGGTACAAGGTCCTAGACTTGGTTTCTCTCAAATTGTGCTAATTCTTCCTGCATTGCAATGATCCAGTCTGGGTCAGGTAGGGCTTCTTCTATAGTCTTAGGTTCAATTTTCGAAATAAGGACAATCTGACTAAGGTTTCTATAGGAGGATCTAGTTCTGACTTCTAGATTTGGGTCACCTAAAATTTGGTCAAGTGGGTGAGAGGTACTTACTCTAGTTGGTCTTATCTGTGGGTCAGAAACTGGTTCTTCTGACTCATTAAGGTTAGGTTGGATTTCATCATCTTCTATAGCTCTTGGATTGATGTCAATATTTTCATTTATATTAGATAGGTTGTTTTCTTCATCAAATATTATATTAGTTGTTTCTTCAACTTTCAAGGTATTTTGATTATATACTCTAAAGGCCCTACTGGTTGAGGAGTATCCTAAAAATATTCCTTGGTTAAACTTGGGTGTAAACTTTCCTAAGTAATCTTTAGTATTTAAAATGTGAACTTTACAACCAAATACTTTTAAATAGTTTAGGTTGGGAATTTTATGATAGTAAAGTTCATAAGGTGTTTTATTGTGAGGTTTGCTAATTAAGAATTTTAAAGTTAATTAATTTTTGAAAATAATTTTAAAGTTAATTAATTTTGAAAATAATTTTAAAGTTAATTAATTTTGAAAATAATTTTAAAGTTAATTACTTTTGAAAATAATTTTAAGTTAATTAATTTTAAAAATAATTTTAAAGTTAATTAATTTTTGAAAATAATTTTAAAGTTAATTAAGTTTTGAAAATAATTTTAAAGTTAATTAATTTTTGAAAATAATTTTAAAGTTAATTAATTTTTGAAAATAATTTTAAAGTTAATTACTTTTGAAAATAATTTTAAGTTAATTAATTTTGAAAATAATTTTAAAGTTAATTAATTTTGAAAATAATTTTAAAGTTAATTACTTTTGAAAATAATTTTAAGTTAATTAATTTTGAAAATAATTTTAAAGTTAATTAATTTTGAAAATAATTTTAAAGTTAGTGAATTTTTTAAAAGAATTTTAAAGTTAATAAATTTTTGAAAATAATTTTAAAGTTAATTAATTTTTAAAAGAATTTTAAAGTTAATTAGTTTTTGAAAATAATTTTAAAGTTAATTAATTTTTGAAAATAATTTTAAAGTTAATTAATTTTGAAAAGAATTTTAAAGTTAATTAATTTTTGAAAATAATTTTAGTTTTAATTTCTTAGTCATCTCACCCGATCTAAATTTTCAATCAGGAAACCCTATAATTGTTGTGAGATGAATTATGGTTGAATTTAAGTGTCTGGTTTAACTTTGTGTTAGATTCAGTTTTATTTTTGGGTTCAACAAGTAAGCATTCTTTGGATAAATTTCTGGGCTATGGTGAGTCACAAGGAACTCATTAAAGTAACCATGCCTTCGAGGTTTTCCAAATAGTCCTACCCATTGAACTTAATAATAAACCTTGGTCTAACTAGTTAGGATCCATTTAAGGGTAGCTTCGGTCAGTTCCACTTGGCAAAATGCACTAGGTCGAAGCCATATCTTCCTAGACATGTGATACCCAAGCTTCCCTAATGTACTATCATCCAAAAATTTCACCAGTACTGTGGGTCAAGTTAAACCTGGCCCATTTTAATCTAACCTTAATTACCCTGCCGGGTAATCTACTCTTGTTTTACCCATTTCGGGTAGATTAAGTTCAGTTACCCTATTGGGTAGTTCAGTTGGAGGTGCCAGCTATTCTGGATCCTCCATCTATCTTTTATTTGATTTTAATTTCAGATTTTTTAATTTGATTGTTGTTTTTTTTAATTTGAATTTATTTTCGAATTTTGATTTATTTGATTTTTGAATTTTGAATTTAAATTTCAAAATTTTAATTTATTTAATTTTGATTTTTGAATTTAAATTTCAAATTTTTAAGATCGTTTTTCTTTTTGCTCCCCCTGGATCATAGCCTCGATATAGTCTATCGAGGTAGTGTATTTGATCCTTCGGGACCTAGTATTGACCAAGTCTAACTTGATTGATCAATTTGGACTTGGGGACCCATGCTTGGACTGATTTACTATTTTGTTTGTTTATTAGGGATAAATAAGATTTATATTTCTTTTTACTTTTATATCCTAGCCCAGTTCTATTGTAAACGGCTCTTTGTGTCCCAAGGATTAGGTCAAGATTCTTGGAGCCCAAAGAAAACCGTTCTAAGGTATTTTTTAAATCCTTGACCTGATTTTTCAAACTAGAATTTTCTTCCTCAAGTTTTTGAACTTGAGTTGAATTTCCAGTCTGAACTTGATCAGGTAAGGATTTAGTGTTAGTCACTTCTTTAAGGACAGCTACTTCCTTTAGAAGTGATTTAATCCTAAGGTTTGACTTAGCTAACTTGCGTAATAAATAATTGACTAAATTATTAAGTCTAGGGATACTTACAGTGGAATCTGGCCCTTCGGAAATGGATGCGGATCCATGGCTTCGCTCGGACTCGACCTCTGACTCGCTCTCGGATTCGACGATCTGGTCCCGGGCCATCAATGCGAGTAAACTCGTCTGATCGAGTTCGTCGTCGTCGTCTTCCGAAGACGATTCGTCCCAAGTTGCCTTCAGGGCCTTCTTTCTTCTTTGCTTTTTGTCTTCCTTCTGGTTGGGGCAGTTGGCTTTGATATGCCCCTTCTGGTTGCACCCGTAGCAGGTAACTTCAAACTTTAATTTCGGACTCGGTTGGGTCTCCTTGGATTGAACTGCCTTTTTCAGGTCTTTCTTGTTGAAGCCCTTCTTCTTCTTGTAGAGCTTCTTCACGAGGTTCACGAGTTCACTGGTCAGTTCATTTTCTTTATCTTCTGAGTCGAGTTCATCTTCTGATTCTGGTTTGATTTTTCGCCGGGATCTTGGTTCGCGCGTTCTACTGGTACCTGCAAGCAAAGCTACACCTTTCTCGGATGGTTGTGCATTAGTTTGTTCATGAAGTTCAAATTCACTAAATAATTCATTTAACTTTAAAGAAAACAAATCCTTGGAGACTTTGTAGGCATCTACCATTGATGCCCACAATGTACTCCTTGGAAACGAATTAAGAGCATACCTTATTATATCCCTGTTTTCTACATTCTGCCCAATTCCGTGAAAGGAGTTAAGGATATCTTGAATTCGAGCGTGTAACTGGCTCACCGTCTCATTTTCTTGTATTTTTAAGTTATACAATTTATTAAGTAAAAGATCCCTTTTACTTACCTTAGTGTTGGAAGTGCCGTCGTGGAGTTCGATTAGTTTCTCCCACAGCTCCTTTGCGGAAGAGAACGGACCGACTCTGTTGAGCTCCTCCTTGGTAAGACCGCACTGGAGGGTGCAGGTGGCTTTGGCGTTGGCTTCCACCTTTTTGATAAGGTCTGGCTCCCAGTTATCGCAGGATGTAGGCTTGCCGTCTGCATCAGTTGGTAGTCGTAGTCCCGTCTTGACTATCATCCAGGTGTCGAACTGGATCTTCAGATATATCTCCATTTGCCCCTTCCAATATCCGAAGTCTTCTCCGGAAAATAGTGGGGGACAAACAGTGCTATATCCTTCTTGTTGGGCCATATAAATATTGCAAAAACAAAAACAAGAATATCTGTTCCAAGACTGAATCTTGGATTAGTAATGCGGGAAGAATAGAAAAAAAACAAGCTCAAGTGGTTTTGACCAACTTTGAGCAACACCGATTTTGAAAAGAATTAGAATTTTAGCTACTTAGCTAATTTCTAATTGACTCCGAAAGAAAAACAAAAAATACCACGAAAAAAATGTTTTGAATGTTGCTTGCACCAATTCAAAACAACCCCGCTCTGATACCAATTGTTGGATCGAGACGCGCTAGTGGGGGGGGGGGGTTGAATAGCGCTCGCGGCTATTTCGTTTTTCGAATTCGTAAATCATACGAGAAACTAACAGAGTAATAAGCAGCGGAATAAAAAACAATCAAACACAGAGACACAAGGAATTACTTCGTTCAGAGCCTAAGGTGACTCCTACTCGAAGGCCTGCGATCCTTGATCGCTTTCCGTGGGCAACAACTATAAATTTGAATAGAGTACAAGTATTGCAAATAAGTACTGTAGAAAGAAATACGATTATACCAACAACAGTATTGAAATCACAAGTTACAGAGCTCCAGGTCGTCGGAATGTCGCAGCAGCACTTCGGAATGATCTTGTTAGCAGCACGTCGAAGAAGGAAAGCCTGGAACTTAATTGATTAAGGTGCTACTCGAAACCCCCTTATAAAGGGTGTTCAAGGCGCCTCCATGCTGCCGAGTCCTCCGCGTGGATCAAGCTTGAACTGGTCGAAGTTCATCTGCATAAGGCGCCTTATGCCCTATCCAAGGCGCCTTCCAAGGCGCCTTATACCTCCTTGAAGGCGCCTCCATGGGTGCTTCGCAGCCAGCTCCAGCTTTGCACCCGAGGCGCCTCCAAGCTCCATGGAGGCGCCTCGGACACTGTTCATCCAAGGGAAAACTTCATTGTTTTGTACTTGCAAGACATGTTAGTCCCAAACAATATCCTGCAATACAAAGTTAGCACAAACAATAGCATGAATATGATAAAGGATATTATGACAGTCTCCGGACTGTCCGGGTCTGACTTCGGATTTCCGTCCGGAAACCCTAGGTCGACCCGACGCCTACTGTTCCCTCTATGGGGAACGCGTCCTCACCTACTCCACTCAGGAGATTTACCTGTTGCCAGTGCGATCCTCCAGATCGACTGGACTTTTGCTCAGCACTCGACGCTTCCGGACTTTCTGCTGGACATCCGCTTCCCGGCTAGTCCAGTCTTTCACCTGGTTCGCGACACCAGGACTTTCCACCTAGGGTTACCACCCCCATAGGACTTTTGCCTGAAGCCATCGACCTGCCAAGACTTTCCACATAGGGTTACCACCCCCTATGACCTAGGGTTACCACCCCCTAGGGTTTTCCCTTTGCCTAACCGCAGCTAGGGCTTTCCTGAAATACTCAAGCAGACTTGTTAGATTACAAAACACCTTAACTTTGAATCCTTTGCCATTATCAAAACACGAGTTCGATCGTCGGATGCTTCTCGCATCAACACAGTGTGTATCGATTTTTTGTGTATGAGTTATAAATACAGGATATGCATAAGAACTCAATAATAGAATCGAGAAATACCTCGTTCTTCAAGTATGTATTTCCGTATAAGATCTAAGAGGAAGCTAGTTGATCAAAATGGGCATATGAAACACAAGAAGAAGAAGATGATGAACCAGTTAAGGTTAACCTCAGACGTAGTAAAAGAGTTAGGGTGGAAAAATCCTACGGAATGGATTTTATCACTTTCATATTGGAAAGTGAGCCCTAAAGTTACTTAGAAGCAATGATCTCTTCTAATACACCTCACTGGAAAGAGACAATTGTATTTGAGATATATTCATTCTTACAAAATCACACTTCGAAAGTTATAGATCTTCCTCAGGAAAGTAAACCACTAGGTTGCAAGTGACTTTTCAAGAAGAAAATAAAATCAGATGACACAATTGATAAGTGCAAGGCTAGATTAGTAATTAAAGGTTATTGACAATGAGAAGGTCTTTATTACTTTGATATGTATTTTTCGGTGTCAAGAATAACTTCCATTAAAGTATTATTGGCTATCGCCGCTCTATGGAATCTGGAAATATATTAGATGGATGTGAAGATAGTCTTTTAAAATGGGAATTTAAAAATAAATATACATGGAGCAACATGAACGATTTTTTATGTCAAGATAGAAAAATAAAGTTTGTAGATTGATGAAGTTATTATACTACTTAAAATAAGAACCAAAATAGTGGTATGAGAAATTTGATCATATCCTAAAGGAAAGTAGATTTAAGATCAATGAATGTGATAAATGTGTCTACATGAAAATCATAGAGAATGACTATGTCATCTTGTGCCTATATATAGATAATATACTTATCATTGAGAGTAATAATAAAATAATTAAATCCACTAAAAATGTGTTGAACTCAAGATTTAACATGAAAGACATAAGCTTAGCTGATGTGATGCTAGGAATCAAAATTCTTAAAACAACAAAAGAACTTGTTCTTAATCAGTCTTATTACGTAGACAAGATTCTTGAAAAAATCATCAAGGGTGATACTGTGTTGGCATGAACTTCGATGGATACAAATCACCATCTATCACAAGATTCAAAGAGAAAGTATCTCTCAGATAGAGTACTCTCAAGTGATTGGAAGTTTGATGTACCTGATGAATTGTACACGACTAGACTTAGCCTACGCAGTAAGTAAAGTGAGTAGATACATAAGTAATCCTGGTGTTGAATACTAGAAAGGGATAACAAGAATACAGAGGTATTTAAGGTATACTCATAAATATGGACTGCATTATATGAGATATCCTATTGTGATCGAAGGATACAATGATGACAGTTGGATATTTGACATAAAAGATTCTAAGTCTACGAGTAAATATGTATTCACTTTGGGAAGTGTAGCCATTTGATGGAAATCTTTTAAGCATACCGCAATAACCAGATCTATGATGGAATCTCAGTTTATATCTCTTGAAAAATGTAGTGAAGAGACTAAATAGCTATGACAATTCTTAGAGGATGTTCCTAGATGGCCGAAACTAGTGTCAACAGTTTACATACATCGTGATAGTCAATCAACAATTGGTCGAGCATAAAGTCATCTGTATAATGATAAGTCTATACATATACGTTATAGACATAATATCATTAGACAACTACTCTCAACAGGAGTTATCACTATTAACTATATGAAGTTAAAAAATAAGCTACTAGAAGATCCGTTAACTAAATGGTTAAATAGAGAGTTAGTTGCAAGTTATCACGAGGGATGAGCTTAATGTCGATAAGAAATGTTGATGTAAAGAAAACCCAACCTATGCAGATTGGAGATCCCAAGAACTATGTTTAAAGGGACAGCTTGACTACACTGACAAAGTTGCTCTCTCTGGGGGAATGACCCAATAGAAGGATAGAGGTTAAGGAGGTTAAGAAAATGACTTTTAGTGATCTAGAGATCACCTATATGAGAAAGAAGTGGGGTCACTTTGAAGAGAAATAGAGGCAAAAATTTTAAAACTTCTTATAGAAGCAGGCATGTTCATGGCTAAAAATGAATACACTTATGAGAACTGAATTATATTAGGAAGAGTCCTGGGTGAGATATATCAATACTTATATAGATGGTAGAACAGTTCAAGGACATCATGTCTACTGTTAGTCAGTAAACAAATATATTTATACAAAGGAAGGTCTAAAGGGTAAAATTTATCTATCCTATATTGAACTCAACTGTTAAATCCTATCACATATTTTATTTCCATTCATGTGGGGGATTGTTATAAATGTAAATGAAAAAGGATATGGAAAGGAATAAGGAGACTACTTTGTATATGGGTTTAGTACCACATTGAAAGTTTCAAGGTATCATGGTTAGTTTATATTCTTTCATATGCATTGATGATGTGAACAAATACATAGGGAGAGGCTCTCTCTCACGTATAGGTGTGTAAGGGAGAGGGAGGGGGTGAAAATCTAGGGTTTGGATTGTATTGAACCAAGTTGACTCATGTGCGAGCAAAACCTACGCACGTCGAATGTTAGACCAGTCGTGGTAAAATTTGTCCAAGCGAATGAATCAACGTTTGCCACTTGAATCTCTTTTTTCTACTTACTCAAGCGTGTAATGGAAGCATTAACCTTTTTCATAAGTTAATAGTGATTTTGTAATATCTCAGCAATAATAGTTGATCGGTAATGATAGATGACTATCATTAAACCCAATGTTGTATGGTCATAACTTGGCCATTCCAGCCATGGGTGAGTGATCTTATAAAAGGAGGTCATGAGTAATTGCAAAAGGATATAAGCGAAAGCAATAGCAAAAGAATTCCTACATCTTCATTCCCCGATTCTTTTTTCCCAATCATGCATCTGCTCGGCTGAACTATTCATAATAACACTAGGGTGCATTCTCGATTTTGCCATGATCCACCAGTGCTTCATGGAGATTATAAAGTACCGCTGTATCTTGGGAAACATACGACCCAAGAGAACCTCAAAGCACAGCCGAGGGTGGGGCGAATTTATTTCAAGAAAATTGCTTGATAGCAGGACTCGACATCTTTTTTAGACTTGACACTCAGTAGTCGGCTGACTCAACAGTCTACGGCTTGACAGTCAGCGACTCAACATTCGACACTCAGCTATCAGCAACTCAACACTCGACAATCGGTTGACTCGGCACTCGCCTAACTCCATAGTCAGCACCCATAGTCGGACTCACTAGTTGGACTCGTCAGTCATACTCAGCAATCAGACTCGATAGTCAAACTCGGCTGACTCATACTCTATACTTGGACTCTCTCAGGACATTCCCATAGATAAGTTAAAGTTGAATTATAAATTCAATTTAGCTAATTTTCTAATATCTCTAACAGATTATGCTATAGATATTTTGTATAGAGTTTGAACTACTAATGACGTCAGGTCACCTACTTTCAAAATTAATTGGACCGAAAACCTAGATACCAAGATTTTTTTTTTAAAAAAAGGAACTTACATACAACTCCTTTCATGCATGAAAATGACGGTAGGTATGCCAATTTGATTCACGTTTACTTGATTTATAATAAAATAATATTATAAATGAACTAAACATTCACTATCAAATTAGATATTCAATTAGTGATAGGTGGAATTAATCTTTATCTTTTTGGTTTTATGACCTTGATGGCTTATAATAGTAGGAAGAATTTGAAACTTGTTTAGATTAGGGGACCTCTTGATTTAGGAGTTTAATTTCTTTTTATAAACTCAATCATAATTTTTATTGCATTATTCTAACAATTTAAATATAACTACTGACATTCATTCCCATGAAGGAAGAAAACAAATACTGAATAAGAAAGATTTATTCTTACTAAAAATAAAAGATACTAGACTCAATTCTACTAAAAAAAAATATACTTGACATAAACAAAATCAATTACTATAGCTTAATCAATTCTCTTGATATGCACCCTTCATCCTAAAACTGCCGTGAATGTATCTCTTGTATTTGATGGGTTCTAATGTAAAATACTGGAAAATAGAGAATAATGATAAGGGAATTTTTTGAAATTTTTAAAAATTTTTCGGGAATTTTTCGAAGCTCGTATGGACGAGTTAACCGAGATTAAAACAGGGCCCCGAAAAAAAGCCTGTTTAGGCTACCCATTTAAGCGAGGAAATGTTAGGGTGCGTTTGGTTTGCACCGTTTTCATTTTCATTTTCTGGAAAACGCGCGTTTTCTAGAAAACAGAAAACGACTTTTTGTCATTCTCTGTTTTTCTAGAAAACGATAGTCAATTTTTTAGAAAACGCGCGCGGAAAACGCAAACCAAACACCATTTTCCAGAAAACGCGCGTTTTCCAGAAAATGAAAATGGAAAACGCGCGTACCAAATGCCCCCTTATTTTCTTAATTTCTTTTTCTATTTTCTTTTCTTTGTTTTCTTTCTTCTCTTCCTCGCCGAAAACCCGCGTGCCCTCTTCTTTCCCCATCGCGACCCATGCCCTAACCGCTCGGCGGTTCTCCTCCTCTTCATTTCTTCTGCCCGACGCCAATGCTCTTCCACCGCAAAGCCGATTTCTCCTCTTCTATTCTCCTTCTTCCTCCCCCGAGCCTGCCCAAGCGCCGGCGAGCGCGAGCCACTGCCGGTCGAGCCGTCGCCTGTACCCTAGCACCCTCTGCTGATCTCCCTTCTTTTCCGATGACAGCACACGAGCGCCGACCACCTTGCTCCTCACGCGTGCCACCACCGTCCCGCCGCCACTTCCTCTTCCTCTGCCCTAGCGGTCTCCACCACTGATCCTCCTCTGCCCTAGCGGTCTCCACCGCTGATCCTCCTCTGCCCTATCAGTGAGTGGAGACTTTCGATTTGGTTCTTCTTCTCTCTCATTGTGGTCACACTTTTGTTGCCACCATGCCCTAGATCACCGACGTCGAGTGGGCTCAGAGCACCAAGGCAAGAATCCAGATCTGGCGACGATCTCTGGAGGTGGCTAATCAAGGTAAGGCATTGATGAGAAGGTTAGGGATTTGAGGATCTTGTTTGATCTCGGATCAATTTCTTGTGACCTTCTGTTCTGTTCAGCTTGATTCGTAGATTGTTTTGGTATTAGGATGTTAACAAGTATTGTTTGATTTGTGATCTTCTTGTCGGATCTCATCTGGTTTTGTTCAGTGAGGGAATCCAACAGAAATGACTGTTCTGTGGACTTTCTGGTGTTGGCAGCAACCTCATTTCCACAGCAACGTTCCTTTTTGTGTGGAAAAAATAGGAGGAAGGGGGGCTGAACTTGAGGTATGAAGTAGGGATCTTGATACATTTTGTAATTGATGTGGTCTATGAATTTAGAATGGAACATGTGGTTGATCATGTTTTAGATTCATGTGTAGATTGATTAGGTTTATGTTTTGAATTAGGTATGATTGGATTTTAAATAGTTAGGGTTAATGAAACTAACCAAGGTTAATGAAGGAATTAGGGTTCCTGGTAGAAAGGGGATTTTTGGTTTAACTATTTTGTTTATAATAAAACTTAGTTAAATTATACGATTTATTACAGGACTTTGATTCGAGACGGTATCTCGACGAGGGATCTATTCGGATACGATCCTCTTATCGGAGGCGGGTACTTTGACTTACTTTATGTCATTTGATATGCATAATAATGTCTTTATCAAATAACAACGATTGTGTTTTCTTATCTGTTTTGATTGATCACTACCTGACCTGTTACATGCTTGTTTTTTTATTTGCCATGCACCTCATGTTAGTATTTACCTGATTATTCATATTTATAGAGGTAGTGACACAACCATGTTATTTATCATGTTCAGGACCTAGGGTTTTTGATACCTTATCTGGTCTGTGTACCTTGATTTGATTCATTTTCCTGTGGTACATATTTTATATTTATATATGGATCTTGCTATGCTATTCATGATATTGCCATGTTTAGTGTCATGCATCATTTTGCATGATTGCATGCTGTGCGATAGTCTGCTCCATTATTGTCGAGCACATCGCCAGTTACATGTATCCGTACACACCACCACTCGTGGGTTAGTGGTAGATCAGACAGGTGTGTGACAGATCTGCTATTTGGCTCCGTTGGTCTGGTGACTCAGCGTGGTAGCCGGCAGACAGTTCTGCTCTGTTTGGCTCCGCTGGTTTAGTGTAGCAGCGTGGTAGCCGACAGGCGGTTGGACTTTGCTTGGCTCAGTTGGTCCGTTCATGGGTAGTGTGACGCAGCGTGGTAGCCGACAGAGATTCCTCCCCGTCATCGTGTACCGGGAGATGAGAGCATTGCGCTCCCCCATTTATGATTTGGGGTAGGAGTTTGTGTGTACTCCGACAACATCCCGTCCACTCTGTCACTCATCAGGGGCAGTGATATCAGAGTGCACAGTTGTCACAACCTTACCCACCCGGACTCACCATTGTGTGTGAGATGGTTGACTGGCGTCAAGGGTGACCATGTCATTGGCATCATATGCATGATGCATTTATTGCTTGTGTTTGCTGCATTTACTTGCTGCATTTATATGGATGCATATGTTTGACATGCATACAGGATTATGACACTCTTGGTCTGACGACCCTGTTATCCTTTTACCTTGGTCCTGGTTAGTACAGTTTTCTCCTGTATTCCTTAGTTGCATTTATCTTTCTTGTATCAGGAGACTGTACGCATGATTAGTGCTAGTTGTTATTTTCTTTATTATGCATATCAGTTGATACCCGCTGAGTGCTGGACTCACACCCTCCTCCGTTGTTATTTTCAGGTTGATGCTGTCTAGAGAGTTCCAGTCGCTAGTCCCCTGTAGTCCACGAGGATGTTTATTTGTCTTTTGGTGTCTTTTACTAGACTATGTTGAGACTTGTACTATTTTGATACACTTGGATCTTATATGGACATTGTCAATGAGTTTTTATTTGGATTTGTTTTACTACATGCCTGCCTGGACGGCAGAAGAGGTAAGTTGATTTTATCGTCGGATTTGAGCTTTATGAGTGTAGTGGAGTAGGACATCGGTTTTGTGCTTTATGGGTGTAGTTGAGTAGGGTTGTTTTTGAGTCTTCTTATTACAGTTTCTAGTTTGTTCACTATTAAATTGCGTGGATGTCTGTGTGATGTATGTTTTATTATTGTTATTGTTCCGGTCGTGTTGGCCGATGTATATGTGGCCCAAAGGGCGATGTAGAAAGTTTTAGATTGTCCGCTGTACAGGGGAGATGCTGTCGAAATTTCTTCGGACAGAGACTCCTCCGGGGCGTGACATCCAAATTCTCTTTTACTGCATGGACTTACCCATGGTCCATAACATTATTCCCTCCCTACAAATTGGGTCTATCCACAAACAAAAATGATGGTAACGTTATATGATAGAGACTACATCTTCCCATGAAACCTCGATAAGGTATAAGCCCTCCAAATGAACCAGAATTTAGAAGTGTCCATGGTGTGAGTGGCTGTCAAGAACAACACGAGGAGAGGGAATGTGAAGGATCAGAATAGCGATAGAGCTAGGGGAGGTGAATATTGCTCATTACAAATATTTTTTTTTTCGTATTAAGATAAAATCAAATTATAGCAGTTGAATTAAAAATAATAAACACAGAGACATAGATGGTTACTTGGTTCGAAACCTGTGCTGACTCTTACTCCAAGACCTGCGATCTTTGATCGTACGGTTGGATAATCCACTAAAATTCCTCTTTCAAAAAATTTCAAAAAAAAGGTAATTTGTACAATGAGCTTTACAAGGAGTTATGCAAACTTAAAGTAAATGTACCGACCAATAAGATTTAAGATGAAGATCGTCGGAACTCTTCGGCGTCATAGCTTGCGCACAACGTTGAGGCGTAGAGCAGTAGTAGCAAAAATAGAGAAAATAAAAAGCATAAGATTGAATAGAAGTTTTTGCTAGCTAAGAGCTTGAGGTGTACTTTTATAAGAGTCGTTCGGTCGACTGAAAAAGCCTTCAGCCGACTGATCCTTTTGATCGATCGTTCTCCTTATCGGTCGATTGATCATGTGTCCTTCCTTCTTCACCGAGATCCAATCTTCACCTCATTAATTGCATTTATTGTTCAATCAACTGATACCTGTGTTTGGTAGACTGATTAGACTGAACCCATCTTTACCAGATTTGGTCATAAATTACATTTAATGTTCGGTCAACTGATCCCTGAGTTCGGTCGATCGATATGCCTATCTTCCAAGTATGCTTTATACAATTTGAACCTTGCCACATCTTGGTTCGATCGATTGAACCTCCTATTCGGTCGATTGATCCCTTTGGATTCTATAAAACAGAGTTAGTTCCATAGTATAAAAATTATAATTACAACACAAAGTTATCACAATAGTATAATACTACATGAGTAAGACGATAAGACCTATCTTTATCTCAACTTGGAAACCTCTCAGTTTCTTCAGTTGGATCAATGACCTAGGATTTGTCCCTTTGTGGAATGTGACTTCCCTGTCGCTCCACTCTAGTTGTTTACCTCAACCTACCTGCCAAACATCTGGTCTGCCATACCTGTTTGGAATTCTGATTGGCTCACCAGGACTTTCCCCTCGATATCAGGTCCTCCTGACCTATCGAATCCAACAGTCAGGTGTCAAATACTTGACCCACCTAGACTTTCCTACCTGGCTTCCATGATCTTCTAAGACTTCCTTGCCTAACAACAATTAGGGCTTTCCCGGTTGAGTAAACATCGTATACAATTAGTCAGTTCATCAAATAATAACAAAACTTAATTTGAACCTTTGACAACATCAAAATATAGGTTCGTTATGGTGCTCTTTGTACCAATAATCTCTCTTTTTGATATTTGACAACCTAATTTAAAGCTAAGTTAAAATATCATATGATAATGATTTAACATGTAAAGAAAAACTCCCCTTCAAGTAAAACTCCCCCCGAATTTATACCATAATATCTCTTCCCCTTTGATATACATAAAAAATTAGGGCTTTAGCACACACCAAGTCAGAAATATTTCAAGGGAAAACTAAGGTTTGGAGCAAATTACTTTGAAAAATTTTGTAACAATAGTTTTCTATGCTGTAGCATATGTTAAAAAAACATGATTTTAAAAATTTTCAAGGAAAATATTGTACCAAAAATTGTAGTTTAAAAAATTTTCTTACCAAATTTTTAAGAAATAAGTTTTAAAATATCTTGAAAAGGATTAAGATAAATTTTGAAAATGATTTTGAAAATAAGATTTGAAAAATTACCCTAAAATTTGAAAATCAAAATTTTGAAGTTTTTTCTAAGGAAAAATACAATACAAGTATAACTATCAAAAATTTTCTAAGAAAAGTTTTTAAACATATTTTGAAAGAAGTTATGAATTTTAAAAATTTCCAAGAAAACATAAAATAAGTTTTGAAATTTAGAAAATCATGAACCAAAAACTTTCTATGTGAAAACAAGGAACCAAAAACTAAGTTTTGAAATTAGTCTTTAGAGTTTAGAAAATTTGTCTAAGGGAAAATAATTTTTTAAAATTTGAAGAAGAAACTTACAGTCAAAAATTAAGTTTGGAAAAAATTTGAAGGAAAATTTTCTAATAAGAAGAAATTTTAAAACAAATATATTTTTTAAGGAAAATAAATAAGTGTATAATTTTGAAATGTTTTGTAAAGAGAATTTTGAAACATAATTTAAAAACCCATAAGTCTTGAACAAAAAAAAGAAATTTTGAACCAATATGTTTTGAAAATATGAATTTTGAAAAATTCTAGGGAAGGTTGGTTTTGGAATTGATTCAAAAAATGATGTTGATTCTCTCCCTTAATTAAAGAATATTGAAAATGATTTTGAAAATAAGATTTGAAAAATTACCCTAAATTTTGAAAATCAGAATTTTGAAGATTTTTCTAAGAAAAAATACATTACAAGTATAAGTTTCAAAAATTTTCTAAGAAAAGTTTTGAAACATATTTTGAAAGAAGTTATGAATTTTGAAAGTTTCCAAGAATACATAAAATGAGTATTGAAATTTAGAAAATCATGAACCAAAAATTTTCTAAGGGAAAATAGGGAACCAAAAACTAAGTTTTTAAATCAGTCTTTAGAGTTTAGAAAATTTTTTTAATGGAAAATATTTTTTTGAAATTTGAAGAAGAAACTTTAAGTCAAAAATTAAGTTTGGAAAAAATTTTAAGCAAAGATTTCTAATAAGAAGACATTTTGAAACATATATATTTTTTTAAGGAAAAAAAATAAGTGTCTAATTTTTGAAATGTTTCATAAAGAGAATTTTGAAACATATTTTGAAAATCCATAACTTTTGAAGAAAAAAAAGAGAAATTTTGAACCAATAAGTTTTGAAAATATGAATTTTGAAAAATTCTAGGGAAGGTTGGTTTTGAAATTGATTTAAAAAATAATGTTGATTCTCCCCTTTAATTAAAGAATATCCTAAAGTCCAAGCATGATATGAAATGCATAAGTTTTGAAAATATTTTAAGGAGAAGAAAATCATCTAGAAAATAGTCCTTAAATAAATGTTCGACCTTCGTATTTAGCCGACTACCACAAGACAGAAGTTGTTGACTTAGGTTAGTCAATTTGAGTGTTGGTCTCCAACTAGTTTGTTACTAGCTAGATTACTCAAATTGATCAATGTATTTATTTAAAGCCTAGATTTATTTTGATGCATTGACATAAGCATCTGAAATATTAGACTAAGTTCTAAGCATCTCACACCATTCTATGTTTCACAATACACAAGGAAGGGATCTTACTTTGTTTGTAAGATATTGGCTGCTAAAATTATCGGATCATGTTGTTCTATGATAGAGCCTATGAATGTGTGTGTGTGTGTGTGTGTGTGTGTGTGTGTAACTTGAAAATGAATTGAAAAAACTATTCTATAAAACATATTCCTTGTTATCTTCTTAAGTTACTAAATTTTTAGATTCAGGTAATGGTTTGGTAAATATATCAGCTAAGTTAGATTTAGATTCAATGTATTTAAAGTGGAATTTGACTTCTATGTGTTTTGTTCTAGAGTGATGTATTGGATTTTTAGTTAGATTTATAGAACTTATGTTATTAATAAAAGTTTTAACAATTTTTTATTCTAGATTAAAGTCTTTTATGGTATGGGACATCCATAACAATTGACCTACGCATTGTAACGACCTGCCTCCTACTAACTAAGTTGTAAGGCCGGGGTTACATTATGCTAACTATTCTAGTGCGGAATAAGAAAGGAAAGACTGAACTAATTAAAACTCTATGCTATTTACTATGAACTCAGATAATTATTCTTAGAGTACACTTCTGAAGTTGTACACAAGCTATGTATGCGCTAAAGAATGGAAACTAACTTTCTATTTGATCGAGAACTGAGTTAGGCACTTGTGGGCTGAAATCAGACATCCCAATCGATCGGCTGATCGATTGGAGTTATCTGATCGATCCATTGATCGATTCAGCTCGCTACTGTATATGAGGTCAGATCTGGATCGATCGGCTGATCGATCCAGCCTGGCCAATCGATCCGATGATCGATTCAGAGGCTCTCTATTTGCGGGAATTAAATTCCCGATCGATTGCCTGATCGATCCATGGACGATCGATGAGTTGATCGACTCATCAGCTCTCGGTACGCGACAGGTCGCGTTTCAATCGATCGGCAGATTGATCGAGGATTCCTCAATTGATCAGCTGATCGATTCAATAGCATTCTGTGCACGGGGAGTTTCTCCCAATCGATCGACTACCTAATATCTAGACATGCTATTACTCATATTCTTGCTACCTAATATCAAGACAAATAACAGTCTAAGCATGGCAAAGCACATAGTTTCACAATTCATGATACTTAGTATCCTAAAGTGCAGAAAAGTGACTAAAAGCTGTCTTTCTAAGTCTTTAGATGGGCTACTCCCCAAGACTCTTTATTCCATGTTCCGTCGCACACACACCTTCATCGCATTGTCTCCAGCCTCCGCTATTCCATCTTTCCTTTACCTTTATCTGGAGTATAAGGAAAAATGCATCTGTAAGCTTGGGAACTTAGTAAGAAACCATCTACCTCACAAAACATGCATTTACAGAAATCATACTTTTTAAAATATGCTATCCTGATATGCGAGCTGAGAATCATACTAGAAATGCTAAAACATGGAACATGAGCATATAAATCATGGCAATCGAAAACTGAACATAAAGCTATCTTCTATAACAATAGAAACTAAACTGAAGTTAAGCTGAATTCACTTATCTATTTTGTGAAGTTTGAAAACTATTTTCATAAATAGATAAAAATAATAAACATGCTGCTGAGGGGTCCGGCAACTGTACTTACTGTGCACGCATCCCTAACTAAGTCCGGGGTAGCAAGTCCCGAATCTAGTAGGGCTACTAGGTTATCTAAACCTAGGGACGATTATGGGAGCCCAACCCAAGGACACTGAGGTCCAGTACAGTGCCACTGATCAAAGTAAAATACTATTTATAACTGATTTATTTTATCTTGCTTGTACTAGGTTATCTAAACCTAGAACTAGGTTATCTGAACCTAAAGGCGAGTGTGGGAGCCCACCCATTGGACTGTAGTCCCCTATCGCTGAAGCAAGGCTATATATGCTAATTAAAAAGCATCTAGGGCATTTAACTGAGCTATTAAAATGCTTACTGTAGCGTTTAACTATTCTAGGCATTTTATCGAGCACTTGGTGTGCTCTACTTCTGCATATGACTAGACTGAGGACATAAAAGCGAACTAAGGTATAAAAACCATACAATTAGCTACTTATACTGCAGGTGAGGGGTTACTTACATCCTGCGCTAGATTTTCTTACAATCCGATCACTAGGTTTCCGGAGAAGATGATCGTTTCGACGATCCTCTTGCGTCTATGCTTCCTTCTAGCGGAGGGAAGCGTCCTTGTGCCGGAGTCATCGCCGGAAAGTGCTCCTATGCTCCTAGGGATGAAACCCTAGGTCTCCTTGGCCTTGGGCGCCGAGAGGTGAGGGAGAGAGGGAGTTCGGCGGTGAGGGTTTTAGGAGAAAAGAGAATTGCCGATTGGAAAATAATGACTCCTCTCTTAATTTCCTATTTATATTAAGTGATTTATACCACCCAACTAAATCTTAAATATAATTGTTCTCCTCTTCTTTCAGCACACCCCTGCTGGGGTCCCTTGGTTACTAGAATCACCCTATATGACATAGAGTCCATAGGTATCGGGTTCGATTCTCGCTTAAGCTATTTTATGTTTTCATTTATTTTTACTACTTCGGCTATTCTAAAAATTTCATAAAAATATTCTAAAATTCCAGAAAAATAATAGAATATTTCTAAAAAAATGTGATAATTTTTCGGGCGTTACAATCCCCCATACCTTATAAAAAGTTCATCCTCGAACTTAGAATAACTCTGGGTACTTCTGTCTCATACTAGCTTCTGTTTCCCAAGTTACCTTTTCTGTTGTATGATTTTGCCAAATGACTTTTACTAATGGTACCTCCTTATTCCGCAATTTCTTAACTGCTCGGTCTATTATCTGAATAGGCCAACTATCATAGCTGAGGTCTTCGCGGACTTGTACCAACTGGGGCTCAATCACCTGGGTGGCATCTGGAATATGCTTCTTCAGTATAGAGACATGAAATACGTTATGGATAGCTGACATCTCTTGAGGTAGCTCTAGCTCATATGCTACCTTGCCAACTCTTCTAGTGATAAGGTATGGTCCCACATATCTAGGGCTTAATTTGTCCTTCTTCCCAAAACGCATTACTCCCTTCATGGGAGCCACTCGGAGAAATACTGTATCCCCAACTGAGAACTCTAAGGGTCGACGCCGTGTATTCTGGCGGCTCTGAGCTGTCTCTATCCTCTGGCGGATCTGTTGTATAGATGCTGTGGTATCTGCTACCAGATCCGTCTAAAGTTCTAGTTTCTTCTGTTCACCACTCTCATACCAGCAGATTGGAGATCTACACCTCCACCTGTAGAGAGCCTCGTAAGGTGCCATGCCGATGGTGACCTGATAGCTATTGTTGTATGCAAATTCTGCTAAACTCAGATATTTGCACCAACTTCCCTTGAAGTCCAGGGCACACGCTCAGAGCATATCTTCGAGTACCTGATTTACTCGCTTCCGTCTGACTATTTGTCTGAGGATGGAAAGCTGTGCTGAATTTTAACTTGGTGCCCAATGCTAACTGTACACACTCCCAGAAGTGTGATGTGAATCTACTATCTCTATATAAAATGATGGTCCGTGGAACTCCATGCAGTCTGACAATCTCCTTGAGATACAACTAAGCTAGCTGCTCCATGGAGTAGGATATCCTGATAGCTAAGAAGTGGGCTGATTTAGTCAATCTATTGACTATTACCCAAATGACATCAAAACCATTCATGGTTCTGGGTAGTCCCACTATGAAATCCATAGAAATATCCTCCCACTTCCACTCTGGAATCTAGATAGGCTGCAGAACTCCTCCTGGTCTCTGGTGTTCTGCCTTGACCCTCTGACAGGTCAGACAGGTACTGACATATCTGGTGATGTCTCTTTTCATCCCCGGCCACCAAAAACGTTTCTTTAGGTCTTGATACATCTTGGTGGAGCCAGGATGCATCGCATAAGGAGTCCTGTGAGCCTCGTCTAGGATTTTCCTCCGTAGTTCCTCCTGATCCGGAACGCATAGTCTGTCACCAAAATGTAGTACCCCACTATCGGACTCTTTGAATCTCCACTCTCTGATTCTGCTAACCCTTGCTTGATTTTATGAATTTCAGGGTCCTGCTCTTGAGCTGTCTGGATGTCACCAAGCAGGGTAGAGGCTAATGTCATAGTAGAGAGTTGCCCAACTATAAGTTTAAGACCGAAATCTGTGATCTCCTTTTGTAGGGGTGGTGACATAGCTGCTAGGGATAGTAAGGTAGCACTGGACTTCCTGCTAAGTGCGTTTGCCACCTTATTAGCTTTTCCTGGGTGGTAGAGGATGCCTATGTCATAATCTTTGACCAGCTCGAGCCATCTGCACTGTCGCATATTCAGATCCTTCTGAGTGAAGAAGTACTTCAGACTCTGATGATCTATATACACTCTACACTAAGCTCCATACAAGTAATGTCTCCAAATTTTGAGGGCGAACACAAATGCTGCAAGCTCAAGGTCGTGAGTAGGGTAGTTCCTCTCATAGTCCTTGAGTTGTTTGGAGGCATAGGCGATCACCTTACCTTCTTACATCAGTACTGCTCCTAGTCCCAATTTAGAGGCATCGCTGTAAATATCAAAGCTGTCTGTGTTTTTGGGTAGAGTCAGAATGGGTGCACTGGTCAATCTTCTTTTGAGCTCCATGAAACTATTCTCACAGTCCTCTGTCCACTGAAAGTTTCTATTCTTCCAGGTGAGAGTTGTCAGTGGGGAGGCTATCTTGGAGAAATCCTCTACAAATTTCCTGTAATAGCCTGCCAGTCCGAGAAAACTTCTGATTTCATTGGCGTTTTTAGGTCTTTTCCAGTTACTCACAGCCTCTATTTTACTGGGGTCTACCATAATACCATCCTTGGAGATGATGTGACCCAGAAAGGATACCTGATCGAGCCAGAATTCACATATACCATCTTTGGAACTATGCTCTAGACACGGCAGCTTTTATACTCAATTGAGTTCTATCCAAGGCCGTGATAAAGACACCATATAGGATATGGACTGGGAGAGATGCCCAGGTGTCTTTTATGAGGATTTGGGGTTGTGAGACTTACGTTAGACATCAAGTCTCAGACAAACTGGGACCCAAATCCAACAAGTGCTACTTCATTGGATATCCCAAGGAAACTAAGGGATATTACTTCTACATTCCCAGTCAGCACAAGGTAGTTGTGGCAAAGACTGGGGTCTTTCTAGAAAGGTACTTTGTTTCTAGAAAGACTAGTGGGAGTACGTTCGATTTTGAAGAAGTTCAAGATGCAGACCATAGCACTGAAGCCTCAATGGAAGTTGAACTGGAACCACAAACTGTTGTGGATGATGTTGTTCCATAAGGAGTTGAGGAACAACAACCAATTCAAGTAGACATACCTCTTCACAGGTCTGATAGGGTACGTCGTCAACCTGAGAGATATTCATTTCTCTTGTCTGACCATGATGACGTTGTGCTCATAGAGGATGAGCCTACCACCTATCAAGAAGATGTGATGAGACCAGATTCCGAGAAATGGCTAGAGGCCATGAGATCTGAAATGGAATCCATGTACACCTTCCAAGTAAGGACTTTGGTTGATCCACCTGAAGGGGTAAAACCCATAGGGTGTAAGTGGGTCTTTAAGAGAAAGACTGACATGGATGGACTTATCTATAAGGGTCGCTTGGTAGGTAAAGGTTTCAAGTAGATTCATGGTATTGACTATGATGAAACCTTTTCTCTAGTAGCGATGTTTAAGTCCATTCGGATCATGCTTACTATTGCAGCATACCATGACTATGAGATATGACAGATGGATGTCAAAACCGTGTTTCTGAATGGAAACCTGCTCGAGGATGTGTACATGACACAACCTGAGGGTTTTGTAGATTCACAGCATACTAGCAGAGTATGCAAGCTGCATAGGTCCATTTATGGACTAAAGCAAGCTTCTCGGAGCTGGAATCTTCGATTCGATGATGCAATCAAATAGTTTGGTTTCATCAAGAATGAAGATGAGCGTTGTGTCTACAAGAAGGTTGCAAGGGACATAGTTGTCTTCCTCATATTGTATGTGGATGACATACTGCTCATTGGGAAAGACATCCCTTTGCTATAGTCTATCAAGACTTAGATAGGGACATGTTTCTCAATGAAGGACTTAGGTGAGGCATCCCTCATTCTAGGGATACAGATCTATAGAGATAGATCTAAGAGATTGTTTGGCCTAAGTCAGAGTACATATATTGACAAGGTACTCCTTCGGTTTACCATGCAGAACTCCAAGAAGGGATTTCTGCCGATGTCACATGGCGTGAGTTTTTCGAAGACTCAAGGTCCCTCATCTAGAGAGGAGAGAGACCGCATGGATCAGATCCCTTATGCCTCAGCCATAGGATCTATCATGTACGCCATCCTATGTACTCGTCCTGATGTCTCGTATGCTTTGAGCATGATGAGTAGATACCAGTCTGATCTAGTTGAAAGTCACTAGATAGCGGTCAAGAATATTCTTAAGTACTCAAGAAGGACTAAAGAATATTTCTTGATATATGGAGGCAATGATGAGCTAGCTGTAAAGGGTTACAGTGATGCCAACTTCTAGACCGACCAGGATGATTATCGATCGCAATCGGGGTTTGTGTTTTGCATAAATGGTGGTGCTGTGAGCTGGAAGAGTTCGAAGCAGGACACAGTTGCTGATTCTACAACAGAGGCCAAGTATATCGCTGCATCAGAGGCAGCAAAGGAGGCAGTTTGGATCCACAAGTTCATCACTGAACTTACGGTGGTTCCTAGCATCGCTGACCCCATTGAGCTCTATTGTGATAACAATGGAGCTATAGCACAGTTGAAGGAACATCGCTCACACCAGCGGATCAAACACATACTACGGCGCTTCCATCTCATTCGAGAGATTATCGAGAGAGGAGATGTGAAGATTTGCAGAGTACCCACAGAGGCTAACATCGCAGATCTCTTGACCAAGGCTTTGGCACAGAGAAAGCATGATGGTCACACTAGGTCATTGGGGCTTAGAGCCTACACTGATTGGCACTAGTGTAGTGGGAGATTGTTAGTTAGAGCCCTAGAGCCAATCATTTGAGGATTGTATTATGGACTTGTTGTATCATATTCTTATATAAATAAAGGCATTTATTTTGGTTATTATACTTACTTATATTGGTGCCAAATAAACTAAGTATAATAGCGTCCTTAAGTAGAAAGTTCTTACCTATATCAATCGATTGGTTGAATCGATAGTGAGATGATATAGGGAACACTACTCTTAATCATTCCTAGTCGAGTATTAACATTCAGGGATAATGTTAATGCAATAAGACTAGCATGTAGGTCAACTCGATGACTTGATCTCACAAGTCATGGATATAGAGATATCAAGTTGACACATAGGTATGTATTGGAGAATGTATACTGAATGACCCGCCATGAGAAAATATCATGGATCATTATATGAGTGTCATATACTTTCTCATATGGCTATTAGTATGACTACTAGTCCTTAGACCTGAAGTCACCATGGTTCTCTACATAAGGAGTTATGTACTTTGGTTTCGTCAAACGTCACCCGTAACTGGGTGGACTATAAAGGTGATTACTGGGTATGTAATAAATTATGCAGAGGGATGTGAGTGATGTAGATGGGATCTATCCCTCCTATATGATGGGAGAGACATCGATATTCTTGATAGAGTGAGACCACGAAGTGCATGGCCATGTCCAAATTAGTCAATATGAGATATTGAGCTCATTTGATTTAGTGAGTCTTCTTGGAGTTCAAGATTTAGATTGGTCAGAGAATGACACGGTATATGCCTCACATTGATCAATCTAGATGTCTAGGATAGAAGGACACTTGTCATATATTGTGAGGAGTCACAATTAGTAGTCACAAGGTGATGTTGGATCTCAACATTCTTGTAACTTGGGTAGTAATGATGTGTTGCTAGATAGCGCTCATTACTTATGTTCCTAAATGGGTTTAGGGGCATTGTTAACGTTACAAGAACCTATAGGGTCACACACTAAAGACAATTAGATGGAGATTAGGTTCATATGATGAACCAAGAGGATTAGTTTCATGTATTGAACCAAATTGGATTAAGAGTAATCCAAGTTAGGCTAATTGTGTTGGACTCAAGTTGATTCATGTGTTAAATGAGTCTAATTTAGATTATGACTCATTGAATCAATTTAATTAAATGAATTAGATTCATTATATTAAGTTGGTTTGAATCAAATGGTTAGATTAGATCAACCATGAGAGAGATTTGGTCAAGTTTGACTTGACTTGAGAAGGAAGATGAAAGGTCAAGTTTGACTTGACCATTTGCCACCTCATTTGTGAGTTGGAAATAGGAGGACTAATGATGAGGTGCCACATCATCAAAGCTATCACATGTGTGTGCCACATTATGGAGGTTACAAACCCCTTTCCATTTAATGTGGCCGGCCACATTAATTGTAAGGGAGTTACAATTATGGCCGACCACTCAAAATGAATGAGAATGAATTTTTTTTTCATTCAAGGCATTTATTTTATCTTCTTCCTCCTTGAGCTCTTTCTTCTCTCTCTCTCATCCTACCTTGGCCGAACCCTACTAAGGTGCTAGCACACTTTAGTTTGGTTTTCTCCCTCTTTTGTTCGTGTGGATACGTGTAGAGTATTGTCTACTTTGACAATATTGAGATCCGGCACCTTGGACGAGCGGGATTCGCGAAGGGCGTGCATCAAGGGTAAAAACTCTTAACCATCTAGAACTCCAATGTAAATCTAGAGTTAGTAATCTCGTACTCGAAGGTTTTTCAAAATTTTATTCTTCGCACGGATCCGGTGACGGGGGTTTCGGGGTTTCCGCGATGCGAAAAAGTGATTTTCACGGCCCAAAAAGTCCAACACAGTCTGGGGATGGAAGGCTGTACTGAACTTGAGTTTGGTGCCTAATGCATTCTGAATACACTCCCAAAAATGAGAGGTGAAGTGCCCATCCCTATCAGAAACAATCGACTTCGGGACTCCATGAAGTCTGATCACTTCCTTAACATATAGCTGCGCCAACTGCTCTATTGAATGAGACACCTTGATAGCTAGAAAATGGGCAGACTTTGTCAACCTGTCCACTATCACCCATGTCGCATCGTACCCATTGGTGGTTCTTGGAAGACCTATTATAAAGTCCATGGATATTTCTTCCCACTTCCACTCCGATATTGGGAGGGGTTGTTGGACTCCTCCTGGTCTCTGGTGCTCCGCTTTGACTCTCTGGCATGTCAGGCAGGTACTGACATATTTAGCAATATCTCTCTTGAGTCCAGACCATCAGAATCTCTGTTTCAAATCTTGATACATCTTGGTGGAATCAGGATGCATGGAGTACGGTGTACTATGAGCCTCTTCTAGAATCTTCTTTCTCAATTCCTCATCATTGGGAACACAAAGGCGGCTCCCCTGATAGAGGATTCCACTGTCTGATACCCAAAACTCTGAATTTTCTTCTTTCTGTATCCCTTGCTTGATCTTCTGGAAGTCTGGATCTTCACCTTGTTTTCTCTGTATATCCTCAAGCAGGGTTGACTCTAAGGTCAATACAGAGAGTTGCCCATAAATAATTTTGACTCCAAAGTCTGACAATTCCTTCTGCAATGGCAATGCTAATGATGACAAGGGCATCAGAGTTGTACTGGATTTTCGGCTTAGTGCATCCACCACTTTGTTAGCTTTACCTGGGTGGTAGAGGATTTCACAATCATAATCTTTAACTAACTCTAGCCACCTGCGCTGTCTCATGTTTAAGTCTTTCTGGGTAAAGAAATACTTCAAGTTCTGATGGTCTGTGAAGATTCTGCACTGAACTCCATATAAATAATGCCACCAGAGTTTTAGTGCAAAGACCACAGCTGCCAGCTCAAGATCATGAGTGGGGTAATTCTTTTCAAAGTCTTTGAGTTGTCTGGAAGCATAAGCTATAACCTTCCCCTCTTTCATGAGAACAGCTCCAAGGCTCATCTTGGAAGCATCACTGTATATGTCAAAACTCTTGTCACTCTCTGGAACAGTCAGGATGGGAGCACTAGTCAGTCTTTTCTTCAATGCTTGGAAACTTTGCTCGCATTTGTCTGACCATTCAAACTTCTTTTTCTTCCTAGTTAGGGCTGTCAGTGGAGAGGCTATCCTGGAAAAGTCCTCCACGAATTTCCTGTAATACCCAGCTAAACCAAGGAAGCTTCTGATCTCCCTGGCGTTCTTGGGCCTACACCAGTTGTTGACCGCCTCTATTTTGGCAGGGTCCACCTGGACACCTTCTTTAGAAATGATATGACCTAGAAACACCACCTGCTCTAACCAGAACTCGCACTTTGAGAATTTGGCATAAAGTTGCTTTTGCCGAAGGGTCTGCAGTACTATTCTTAAGTGTGTGTCATGCTTCTCTGGAGTTCTTGAATAGATCAGAATGTCGTCGATGAACACAATGACAAACTTGTCAAGGTATTCTCTAAATACTCTGTTCATTAAGTCCATGAAGACCGTAGGTGCATTAGTCACTCCAAAAGGCATGACTACAAACTCGTAGTGTCCATATCTGGTCCTGAAAGCTGTTTTGGGTATATCACTTTCTTTCACTCTCAACTGATGGTACCCAGAGCGCAGGTCTATCTTAGAGAACACTGTTGCCCCCTTTAACTGATCAAATAGATCATCTATTCTGGGAAGAGGGTACTTGTTCTTGACTGTTACTTTGTTCAGCGCTCTATAATCTATGCACATCCGCATAGATCTATCTTTCTTTTTAACGAACAACACTGGAGCTCCCCATGGTGAATGAGTAGGGCGAATGAAACCTTTGTCAAGCAACTCCTGGAGTTGTTCTTGTAGCTCTTTTAGCTCTGCTGGAGACATTCGGTATGGAGCTTTTGAAATTAGACTAGTGCCAGGCACCAACTCAATTACAAACTCCACTTCTCTGTTGGGAGGTAGTCCAGGTAGCTCTTCTGGAAATACCTCTGGATACTCACACACAGACTATCTGAACGTCTTCCTACTTAGGTCCTTTTTGTTCTTTTGTATTCACAATGTACGCATGAAAACCATTACACCCTTTAGCTAACATCTGGTGGGCTGTTAGGGAAGAGAGGAATTTCTGAGTCCTCCTCTTCGGCACTCCCGTGAACCTAAAGGATGGTTCACCTTCTGGGCTGAAAATCACTTTCCTTCTGCGGCAGTTCACTGAAGCACTGTACTTGTTGAGGAAATCCATACCCAGAATGACATCTAAATCTTGCATCGCAAGGACTACTAGATCAACATATATCTCTCGGTCTGAAATTCTGATTGGTACAGCCCGAAGCCACTGGTTGGATCCATGACTTCCTCAGAAGGTAGGGTCATCAAAAACTTGGAGTTCATGCTCTCTGTAGGCACCTGAAATTCCTTGGCAAAGCGCACTGATATAAAAGAATGGGTCGCCCCAATATCAAATAGTACAGTAGCTAAATGCTGGAAAATAACTACTTGACATGTTATGACCATGGAGGCACTAGCAACTTCCTCTTTAGTGAGGGAGAATACTCTGGCACTGGCTGGAACTGGTGGGGCTTCCAACCTTCCTTGACTGAGCTGAGGTCCGTCCAGAGTTGTAGGCATGTAGTGTAACAGAGGCTTGTTCCCGTATTGCGCTGCCTGTTGCTGAGGTGCTTTGACCTTGTTAGGACATGCCTTAGCCAGGTGCCCTTCTTGACCACACAAATAACATCCAGTCATACCCAAAAGACAGACTCCTGGATGTAGTCTCCCACATTTAGGACAGGGAGGGAACTTGGCCTGCTTGTCTACTGGACCTCCCTTTTGGTGGCCTTCTGTATTCCATCGTTTCCTTTTGTTATCCTTGCCCTTCTAGTTCTGCTTACTTGCCTGGGGTTTCTGATTCCCTGCTGTCTTATCCTCCATTTTGACTGGCTTGAGTTGCATTTGTTGTGCCTTGATACTGTTCAAATAGTGCTCAGCGACTAATGTCATGCTGACCAGCTCTTCACCAGTTTGTGGTCGGTGAGTTCTACTACTCACGTTAAGTGCTATTTCTGGCCTCAACATTCAGAGCATCAGTCTGACTCGTTCTTTCTCTGTACTTACTAGTTCTGGGAAGAGACGAGCTAGCTTGTTAAATCTCTTGACTGCTTCTTCTACTGGCAGGTCACCTTGTCTGAATTCTATAAACTCCTCATAATGCTTATTGGTGATCCGTTGGCGGAAGAATTCTTCGTAAAACTCTGTCTCGAAGTCAGCCCAGCTCATCCGGTTGGTTGCTCTCTTGCTCTTAACTCTCTCCCACCACAAACGAGCATCTCCAGATAGGTAGAAGGAGGCACACTTTACTTTCTCGACTTCTGGCCAGTCCAGAAGCTCCATTGTGCTCTCCAATGTCTTGAACCAAGCCTGGGCACCCCAGGGCTCAGTCGTGCCTGAGAAACTTTCTAGCTTCAACTTCAGCCACTGTATTAGGTATGCTTCTTGTCGTTTAGGTGCTGTGGCTACTTCTAGGGTAGCTGGTGGAACCTCAGTCACCACCGGGGTCTCCACATTGATAGTAGGGGGGGGGGGGCGGAGGAACTGTATGCTAATTTGCCATTAAATTGGCAATTACTTGTTGCTGCTCTGCTACTTGTTTCTAGAGTTGAGCAACAACTTCAGAGAGATTAGGCTCAGTTGTTCTGGGCTCTTCGTTCTCCTGAGCTCGATCCTCAGTACGAGCGGTACAGGGACGCCCCCTTCTTGCCATCTAGTCATGCAGAGAGAGAGAACTTGAAATCGTCCCTATACTCTCTAGACATATATATATATAAACATAGAAAAACCAAAACAAGAACTTGTATCTTACTTAAACACATATAAGTAAATACTTCTAAGGATTTCTCTATACTGCAATTAATAAGGAAAGGCATAATAAATAAAAATTAAGTACTTTCTTACTTGAAGACGACAAGGCTGATGCTGATGTGTGTGTGAT
The DNA here is from genome assembly GCF_018446385.1 of Zingiber officinale. Lineage (NCBI taxonomy): Eukaryota > Viridiplantae > Streptophyta > Magnoliopsida > Zingiberales > Zingiberaceae > Zingiber > Zingiber officinale. The sequence continues at coordinate 94,406,000 of NC_055998.1, forward strand.
GTTGGAGAATGGGAACTGCTCTAATATCAACTGTAACAACCTTACCCTCCCCTTAGCTAGTCTGTGAGAGTGGGACGTTACTTAACTATAAACTTTACTTAACTAATCTTGCTCACATGTTGGTAGTAACACTTAGTACTCTATGAAAACTCGAAAACATGCAATTTAGTGGCAGTTGAAAACATATATAACTCATCTCAAATTCTACTCAAACATTTGTTCTCAACTAAAATATATCAATCTGCACATGCATGCGACAGTGATACAACTCAAATAATGAGACTAATGTGCATAACAATTTAAATGGAAGAATTCTAAAACATAAAAACATTCCATGGACAAACCAACAATACGAAAGAATAGTTCCAACAATGCAAGAGAGACTTAATCCACCTAATTTCACAACCAGTCTAAATATAAAATCTTAATAAATTCTTTAGCAAGATCCCAAGGCTTCCATAGTCCAGACATCACACATCCATCCCACACCTCCTTGTCGCCTTCCTTCACTATATTTTCCTTTTCCTTTATCTGCAGTAAGAGGAAATGCAACTATAAGCAAATGCTTAGTAAGCGTTGTCTACTCACACAACTCAATGTGCATATACATATAAATATATACAACAAAACTAACACTGAATGCTTAATAAAAATCTAAAACTGAAATGCATAAAGAATTCTAAAATCTGCAATACTTAAACAAAAATCTGCATACAATGCTTATTTCTTAAAGAAGTTCGCACTAAACAAAGCCATAAAAATGGTAACTCTGCACGGAAAAAGCAATAAATCTGCACTGCTACTACAGGTTGTTCACGCCTGGTTACAAATCAGCAAAAGACCTACAGTTAATATGAAATTGGTGATTGTTCTTGCTCAGTATTCTCCAGGCGATCTATACTGGAATGCTAAACTTCACAATCAATAGTTCTAAAACTGCATGGGAAAAACTAGTAACAAAAGGTCTACTAAATACTCCCAAAACTAAGATTGTTCATGTCAAATGCATAGCACAAACAAAACTAAAACCTGCTGAAGTTTAAAACCTATGTAAAGCTTATTTCATTTGTTCAAAGCTTATACTTTTATACTTTAAAATAATAATAACTTATCCTCTTGGGCCCAAGTGTAGTACCAAAGCGCGCTCCCTAATAGAGGCTGGGGTGGCGAGCCACCAGTCCTACGACGGTGAAGACCTTGGTCTTACCAGGGCCGAGACCTCGGAATCGGTCACCTGGATTTGTTTAACGACAACCTCGGAAGTTGGGTACTAGCCTCTTAAAATAACATACTTATTATCTGTTAATACTCTTAACACGAAATGCCTCGGCATTTCTTTGAGCACTTGGCGTGCTGCTGATCCCAAATTTTGAAATTTGGGATGCTATAAAAAAAACTTAATCTTGCTTTACTTTCAACTACCCATAAGTCTCTAAAAGGTCTAAAAGGGCATAAAACAACTTTACTGCATACTCATTTATAAGCTTATTCCTACACATGGCAGCAAGGAAAAAAAAACTAATACTAAGATGTTACATGCATATAGGTCAATATTGTTAATACCAGTAACCCATGAAACCAACACCAGATGCTCAAAATCTAACTCACCTCATACTCGTTACTAGCAACAAACCTAAAACCGAAAGGCCAAATATAAACCAATAAGAAGAACGTCTAAATCTGAAATAATAATCATAAGGGTGGAAGGATTTAAATTACATGCCTAACCTATACAAATTTTTCTTTCTTTGTTTCCTTTTGAGATTCACGGCAGTAACTTCAAAAGCTGCACACTTTACAGAAAAAAAAGCATGAAACAAAGATTCGAGAACTACTCTTACTGCAGGTGAGAAACACTTACCTTTGTTCTTGGACTTACAACCAAAATCAGCTTCTAGGGTTTCAGAGAGCTAGAAATTTCTGGCGACTCCTCGCGTCTACGCGTTCTCCTCGACGAGAGGTTCGTGAGGATGTGAAAAACCCTCAGAATGATCCTTGGCCGGTCGCTGGAGTGTTAGTTAGAGCCCTAGAGCCAATCATTTGATGATTGTTGTATGGACTCATTGTATCATATTCTTGTATATTAATAAACACATTTGTTTTGGTAATTAAACTTACTCGTATTGGTTCCAAATAACTATGTATAATAGCGTCCTTGAGTAGAGGGTTCTTACCTATATCAATCGGTTAGTTGAACCGATAGTGAGATGATATAGGGAACACTACTCTTAATCATTCCTAGTCAAGTATTAACAATCAGGGACAGTGTTAATGTGACAAGACTAACATGTAGGTCAACTCGATGACTTGATCTCACAAGTCATGGATATGGAGATATCAAGTTGACACATGTGTATGCATTAGAGAATGTATACTGAATGACCTGCCATGAGAAAGTATCATGGATTGTTATATGAGTGTCATATACATTCTCATGTGGCTATTAGTATGACTACTAGTCCTTGGACCTGAAGTTACCATGGTTCCCTACATAAGGAGTTACGTACTTTGGCTTCGTCAAACGTCACCCGTAACTGAGTGAACTATAAAGGTGATTACTGGGTATGTAACAAATTATGCAGAGAGATGTGAGTGATGTAGATGGGATCTATCCCTCCTATATGATGGGAGAGACATCGATATTCTTGATAGAGTGAGACCACTAAGTGCATGGCCATGCCCAAATAAGTCAATATAAGATATTGAGCTCATTTGATCGAGTAAGTTTACTTGGAGTTCAAGATTTAGATTGATTAGAGGATGACATGGTCTATGCCTCACATTGATCAATCTAGATGTATAGGTTAGAAGGACACTTGTCATATATTGTGATGAGTCACAATTAGTAGTCACAAGGTGATGTTGGATCTCAATATTCTTGTAACTTGGGTAGTAATGATGTGTTGCTAGATACCGCTCATTACTTATGCTTCTAAATGGGTTTAGGAGCATTGCCAACGTTACAAGAACCTATAGGGTCACACACAAAGGACAATTAGATGGAGATTAGGTTCATTTGATGAACCTAAATGATTAGGTTCATATGATGAACCAAATTGGATTAAGAGTAATCCAAAGTAGGCTAATTGAGTTGGACTCAATTCGGTTCATGTATTAAATGAGTCTAATTTGGACTTAGACTCATTGAATCAATTTAATTCAATGAATAGAGATTCATTAAATTAAAATTGACTTGAACCAATGGTTAGATTTGATCAACCATGGGAGAGAAGTGGTCAAGTTTGACTTGACTTGAGAGGAAGATGAAGGGTCAAGTTTAACTTGACCATTTGCCACCTCATTGGTGAGTTGGCATTAAGTGGGCCAATGGTGATGCTCCACATCATCATGGTTGCTTAAGTGGGATGCCACTGTAACACCCACGAAAATACCAAGCTATGCCTAGGAGTATTTTTTTAAATAAAAGAAAGAAAGAGAAAAAGGGAAAAATAGAAACCAAAACAAAAAGAGGTGAGGTCAAGGATTGAACCTTGAAACTCCCACAAATGATAGAATTAAATTGGTGTATGATAACCATTAGAAACATGAATGATATGTAAATAGAAAAGAATAGAAATATTAGTTAAAGGTGAGAGAATGGTTAAGTAAAGGAACAAGAGAAAACCAAGTAGCTTACTTTCTCTTCCTCTTGGTTAAGAGAAGAAGAAAGCAAAAGACAAGTTGCTTGCTTCCCTCCTTCTCTCTATTTTCGTGGAATTAAAAGAGAAGAGAAAATAAGAGGGCTAAGGGGGATGAATGAAGGTATGTTCATTACATGGAAATAAATAGGATTAAGGGAAGAAAAGCATGAGATTAATCCTTCCTTCTTCCTCTTCCTCCTTCCTTCTCCTTCCTCATTCTCCACCGAAACCAAAAGCTCCCCTTCTCCTCATTTTCAAAAGCTAAGTTAAGGTTCCTCTCCAAGAAAACTAATTTACAAGAAGGAGCCTTCAAGGTCTACCCCTTCCAAGCAAGAGAAATCAAAAGGGAGTGCTAGAAGAAGAAGCTCTCTTCTTCCTCTTCACCTAGAGTATCTTTCCTTAAGAAAAATCACAAGCGAAAGGATGTAAGTATCCCCTTACCTGTGGTACAAGTTGCTTTTGTTTTTACATCGGAGTGAAATGCTTAAAACCTAGGGTCACAAGTTGTAATTTTTGGCCAAGTATAAAATAAAAGGGAAAGATTTGGGTAGATCAAGATCTAAATAAAGCATGTTCATTATGTTCTTATGATAAGTACCCTAGTATAAGAAGCTAGTTAATGTTCTCATGTTGTATGTTGACTTAAAACCTAGATTTTTAAACATGAACTTTCGGCCAAGTGTAGGTGAAGGACCTAGGAAAGCTTAAGACCTAAAACTAACCATGGTTACTACATCCTTATGATTTGTATGCTATGTTAAGGGATCGGGTTGGTTTTTCTTATGCTTGAATGTTGCTTAAAGTTAGCTTTTCCTTCATGTATGTTTCGGCCAAGAACAAGAACTAGGGCTTAGAGAAGCTAAAAAGTTAACCTACCATGCTCATGTATCTCCTAATAATATGATATGAATTTAGCTAGGTGATTATGCTTATATGTTGATTTAAAACCTAGCTTCTCTTCATGTGTATTTCGGCCAAGGCCAAAATTAGGGTTTTAAAGAAGCTAAAGGATAACCTAGAATGCTCATGTATCTCTTAATAATATGATATGAATTTTAGCTAGGTGATTTGTTGGGTTCTTCGGGCCGCGAAAACCGCTTTTTCGCGTCGCGGAAACCCCGAGTCACCTAAAGCCATGGATCTCGTGCAAAGATTCGTAAACAAAAATTTTGAAAAACCTTTTTCTTGTACGAGTTTGTAAAAACTTTAGATCTACACTAAAGTTTAGATCATTACCCTTGTAGCGAAGCCCTTCGCGTTCCCGCTTGTCCAAGATATCGCCGGATCTCTAGTTGTCAAAGTAGACAACCTCTATATGTATCCACACGGACACAAGTAGAAGGAGATGACCAAAACACAAGGTGTGCTAGAACCAATGGAGTGTTCGGCCAAGGAATGGGAGAGGGAGAAGAGAGAGCACCCAAGGGAGAAGAAGAGTGAATGAATCAAATTGAGAGGAAAATCAAAAACTCCTTAGCCATCAAGTGGCCGGCCACTCTAGGAGGAGTAAACCCCTCCACATTAATTCCAATTAATGTGGAGACCATTAAGAGTTGTAACCCCCATGAGGTGGCACTCTAGGATGATGTGGATCAACACTATTGGTCCACATCTTGCCACCTCACTAAATGACATGGCAACAAGTGTAACCTCCTCATTTAATGTGGGCCGACCACATTAAATGCTATGGAGGCTTGTAACCTCCATGAGGTGGCACACATTGATGATGTGGAGCAATCCTATTGGTCTACATCTTACCAACTCACTAGTGATGTGGCAAAAAGTTAAGTCAAACATGACTTTTTCTCTTCCTCTCAAATCAAGTCAAACTTGATCAAATCTCTCTCATGGTTGATCTAATCCAACCATATGATTCGAGCAAACTTAATATAATGAATCTAATTTATTAAATTAAGTTGATTTAATGAGTCATAATCTAAATTAGACTCATTGAATACATGAATCAACTTGAGTCCAACTCAATTAGCCCAATTTGGATTACTCTTAATCCAATATGATTCATCAAATGAATCTAATCCTCTTGGTTCATCATATGAACCAAATCTCCATCTAATTGTCCTTAGTGTGTGACCCTATAGGTTCTTGTAACGTTGGCAATGCCCTAAACCCATTTAGGGCATAAGTAATGAGCGGTATCTAGCAACACATCATTACTACCCAAGTTACAAGAATGTCGAGATCCGACATCACCTTGTGACTACTAATTGTGACTCCTCACAATATGTGACAAATGTCCTTCTATCCTTGACATCTAGATTGATCAATGTGAGGCATAGACCGTGTCATCCTCTAATCAGTCTAAATCTTGAACTCCAAGTAGACTCACTCAATCAAATGAGCTCAACATCTAATGTTTACTCATTTGGGCATGGCCATGCACTTAGTGGTCTCACTCTATCAAGAATAGCGATGTCGCTCCCGTCATATAGGAGGGATAGATCCCATCTACATCACTCATATCCCTCTGCATAATTCGTTATATACCCAGTAATCGCCTTTATAGTCCACCCAGTTACGGGTGACGTTTGACGAAACCAAAGTACATAACTCCTTATGTAGGGATCCATGGTGACTTCAGGTCTAAGGACTAATAGTCATACTAATAGCCACATGAGAAAGTATATGACACTCATATAACGATCCATGATACTTTCTCATGGCGGGTCATTCAGTATACATTCTCTAATGCATACCCATGTGTCAGCTTGATATCTCTATATCCATGACTTGTGAGATCAAGTCATCGAGCTGACCTACATGCTAGTCTTATTGTATTAACATTGTCCCTGAATGTTAATACTCGACTAGGAATGATTTAGAGTAGTGTTCCCTATATCATCTCACTATCGATTCAACCAATCGATTGATATAGGTAAGAACCTTCTACTCAAGGACGTTACTATACTTATTTTATCTGGCACTAATACAAATAAGCATAATAACCAAAACCAAATACCTTAATATATATACAAGAATATAATATACATGAGTCCATACAATCATCAAATGATTGGCTCTAGGGCTCTAACTAACAATCTCCCACTAGCACTAGTGCCAATCAGTATAGGCTCTAACGCCTAATGACCTAGTGTGACCATCATGCTTTCTCTGTGCCAAAGCCTTGGTCAAGGGATCTGAGATGTTAGCCTCTGTAGGTACTCTACAAATCTTCACATCTCCTCTATCGATAATCTCTCGAATGAGATGGAAACGTTGTAAAACGGCTGTGAACTCTGCCAGCTCATAGCACTACCATTCAAGAAAAACACGAACCTCGACTGTGATCTTTAATCATCCTGATCGGTCTGTAAGCTGGCATCACTGTAACCCTTTACAGTTAGCTCATCATTGCCTCCATATATCAAGAAATATTATTTAGTCCTTCATAAGTACTTAAGAATATTCTTGACCGCTATCCAATGACTTTCACCTGGATCTGACTGGTATCTGCTCGTCATGCTCAAAGCATACGAGACATCAGGTCAAGTACATAGCATGGCGTACATGATAGATCCTATGGCTGAGGCATAAGGGATCTGATCCATGCGGTCTCTCTCCTCTCTAGAAGAGGGACCTTGAGTCTTCGAAAGACTCACGCCATGTGACATCGACAGAAATCCCTTCTTGGAGTTCTGCATGGCAAACCGAAGGAGTACCTTGTCATTATATGTACTCTGACTTAGGCCAAGAAATCTCTTAGATCTTTCTCTATAGATCTGTATTCCCAGAATACGAGATGCTTCACCTAAGTCCTTCATTAAGAAACAACTTCCTAGCCAAGTCTTCACAGACTGAAGCAAAGAGATGTTACCCCAATGAGTAGTATGTCATCCACATACAATATGAGGAAGACAACTGTGTTCCCAACTACCTTCTTGTAGACACAAGGATCTTCTTCGTTCTTGATGAAACCAAACTGTTTGATTGCATCATCGGATCGAAGATTTCAGCTCCGAGAAGCTAGCTTATGTAGCTTGCATACTCTGCTAGTATGCTGTGGTGGATCTACAAAAACAAGTTTCCTTTCAGAAACGTGGTTTTGACATCCACCTGCCATATCTCGGAATCTGGTCTCATCACAGCTTCCTGATAGGTGGTAGGCTCATCCTCTATGAGCACAATGTCATCATGGTCAGACAAGAGAAATGAGTATCTCTCAGGCTGACGACGTACCCTATCAGACCTGCGAAGAGGTATGTCTACTTGAACTGGTTGTTGTTCCTCAACTCCTTGTGGAACAACATCATCCACAACACTTTGTGGTTCCAGTTCAATTTCCATCGAAGCATCAGTGCTATTGTTCGCATCTTGAACTTCTTCAAGATCGAACGTGCTCCCACTAGTCTTTCTAGAAACAAAGTCCCTTTCTAGAAAGACCCCAGTCTTTGCCACAACTACCTTGTGCTGACTGGGAATGTAGAAGTAATATCCCTTAGTTTCCTTGGGATATCCAATAAAGTAGCACTTGTCGGATTTGGGTCCTAATTTGTCTGAGACTTGACGTCGTACGTAAGCCTCACAACCCCAAATCCTCATGAAAAACACCTGGGCATCTCTCCCAGTCCATATCCTATATGGTGTCTTTATCACGGCCTTTGATGGAACTCGGTTGAGTATGAAAGCTGCCGTGTCTAGAGCATATCCCCATAGATATGTCGGAAGATCTATGTGACTCATCATAGATCGTACCATATCTAATAGGGTACGATTCCTCCTTTCGGATACACCATTCCACTGTGGTGTTCCAGGAGGAGTGAGTTGGGATAGAATTCCACACTCAGCTAGGTAGTCACAAAACTCATGGCTAAGGTATTCTCCACCTCGATCGGATCGAAGTACCTTAATACTCTTGCCAAGCTGGTTCTGTACTTCATTCTTGAATTCTTTGAACTTTTCAAAGGATTCAGACTTATGTGTCATCAAGTACACATAACCATATCTACTAAAGTCATCAGTAAATGTGATGAAGTATCTATAACCGCCTCTAGCAGCGACATTGAAAGGGCCACATACATCACTATGTATGAGTCTTAACAAATCAGTCGCTCTCTCGCTGTGCCCACTAAAGGGAGTCTTGGTCATCTTGTCTCGTAGGCATGACTCGCATATCTCATATGATTCAAAATCAAATGAGTCCAGCAAACCGTCCTTATGGAGCTGGGATAAGCGCTTGTCATTTATATGACCTAAGCGACAGTGCCAGAGGTAGGTTTAGTTCATGTCATTTGACTTGAACCGCTTGGTATTTATGTTATAGATAGGGCTCTCAAAGTCTAGAAGATAGAGTCCGTTTATTAGTGGTGCACTACAATAGAACATATCTTTTAAATAAACAGAACAATATTTGTCTTTTATTATAAAAGAGTATCCTTTCTTGTCTAAACAAGAAACTGAAACTATGTTCTTAGTAAGAGCAGACACATAACAACAATCATCTAAATCTAGTACAAGCCCAGAGGGCAGAGATAGCTGATAAGTTCCTACAGCAACAGCAGCAACCCGTGCTCCATTGCCTACTCGTAGGTCCACCTCGCCCTTTGCCAATGCTCTGCTATTTCTCAGCGCCTGCACATCAGTACAAATGTGAGAAGCACATCCAGTATCTAATACCCATGATGTAGAAATAGATAGATTGACTTCTATAACATATATACCAAGTGGAAGTCTCACTCGCTTCTTCTTAAGATCCTCCAAGTATACCTTGCGCTCCTCTTCCAGTGCCCTCGACCGCAGGGGAAGCGGTAGCATCCTTGGCGACCCTCCTTTAGGCTTCAGTGCCTTGCCTTTGCCCTTGGTTTGGGACTTTCCTTACCTTTGGGCTTGCCCTTGCCCCTGTGCTTCGGACCATCCGAATGGGCTTAACCTTCTTAAGGTTAATCTCAGTTAGTAACATACTAAGTAGCTCGGCGTTGGCTTGTCAATCTCATTCATGTTATAGTTGAGAACGAATTGACTATAGCTATCCCGCAAGGACCGCAAGATCAAGTCAGCGACTCTTGGCCAAGTGGGAACCCCAGCCTTTGTAGGTTCTCTACGTACCTAATCATCTTGAGTACATAAGGACCTACAGGAGCCCCGTCTGACATCTTGCACTGAAACAGTGCCTTCGAGATCTCAAATCTCTCATGCCTCGCTTGTCCCTGATATAGTTGGCGAAGATGCTCAACCATATCGAAAGCGCCCATCAACTCATGTTGCTTCTGAAGCTCTGAGTTCATGGTCGCGAGCATTAGACAGGACACATCTAATGCGTCGTCTTGATGCTTCTTGTAAGCATCTTTGTCTACTCGCGGGGCATTGGCAGGAAGAGCCTCCGGAATGGGCTGCTCCAGAACGTACAGTTTACGTTCCTGGGTGAGAACTATTCTCAAATTCCTGTACTAGTCCAGGAAATTCGCTCCGTTGAGCTTGTCCTTCTCAAGGACAGATCGCAGGGAGAAAGTGTTCGTATTTGACGTCATGGTTATCTACAACAGAAAATTTGCAGAAATAAATATCATATTCTTTTAAAATCATTTAATTAGGCCTTTAATTAAATGATGCTCCCACTGAATTCTATAATTCTTGTGGGACAAGATCCACATTATACTAACCCTTGAGTTAGCTTTGGCTAATACGCCCAAGGCTTAGTATGATCGGTAGGTAACGATTACCAATTACATCTCTATGCAACTCTTGTTTATAGGATCAAGATCCATATTTATATTAAAACTCGAGTTAGCTTTGGCTAATACGCCCGAGAGTTAATATAAACGTGATTTTGTCCTACCTTTCCATCTATTGGAAGAATGCCTATAGTTGACTCGATCCAACCGAGTAACTAGGAATACTCAATCTAATTGAGTTTGTATTCACCCATGCATTGATAGGCGGGACCAAGATTGTCCCTCCGTACCCTACCAAGATAATATGTATTGCTCTGCTTTGGCAGATTCAACAATACACGTGATCGAGGTAGTGATAGGTATCACGGCACGGTTAGGCATTTAGAGTTGGTTCGATCTAGATCTAATCTAATCGAGAAGGATGCATCTTGTGCACAACTTAGATCTAATCTAATCGCAAGGGTGCATCATGTGCACGACTTAGATCTAATCTAATCGTTAAGGCACTAATTAATTAATTAATTATTAAACATGCATCAGATACATAACAATTAATTAATTAATCTATTTGTGATTTAGTCATGGCCCTACTACGATCTTCTCAAGCCAATGAGAAGATCGAATGGTTAACCTAGGGTCAACAACTTCTCCAAGCTCCTCCCTTTGACCACCTTGTGTTGCTCGTGCCCACCTCGAAACTCCGTCTCGTGTGGACCCTCCACCGCTCCAATTTGTACATTACAATTTGAAACTCGAGTTACATTCGAGTCTAAATTTAATTTACAACTAGAATAAGAGAAAGGCACGACGCGCAGGCCGTGGAAAAAATAAAATAAAAATACAGCACACACAATCATATGACGGCACGCAGGCCGTATTATGAATTACAACACAAATCCAATCTTATTGGGTATTTTGGGCCATGACTATCACAAATTAACATATAATTCAAAATTATATATTTTTCATAATTTTTCTGTAATTTTAAAAATAATTTTTACAATTTTTATGAGAAAAATTTTCCGGCGGTCCCGTTTAGCGGTTTCGGGCGCAATCGCGGAACGGATCCCCTTGCGGGGCCCAGGGGCAGCGCCCCTACCTGCGATCTAACCATCGCGAGGGTTCCTTTGCGATCCAACAGCGCCTAAACCCGCTGTCCCAAAACAATTTGGGTCGAGACATTGCCGTTTCGGAAAAACCTTCCCGGCGGGTTCGTTTTTAGCGATTTCGGGTGCAATCGCGGAGCAAATTCCCTTGCGGGGTTAGGGGCAATGCCCCTACCCACGATCTAACCATCGTGAGTTGCTCCTTTGCGATCTAATGGCACCCGACCCCGCTGTCCCAAACGGATTTGGGGCAAAACGAAGCCGTTTAAAAGAAAACTTTCCGGTAGCCGAAGCTTACAAGTGCCGAGACACTTGTGCTTCGCTTCTACGGAAAAATTACTCATAAAAACTCTAAAAACTCAATTTTTACAGAAAATCACAGAAGGTATATTTTTCATAAAAATACAAATGAACTCGTACAAGTCTTTGCACGTGGCTCTGATACCACTGTTGGGTTCTTCGGGCCGCGAAAACCGCTTTTTCGCGTCGCGGAAAGCCCGAGTCACACAAAGCCATGGATCTCGTGCAAAGATTCATAAACAAAAATTTTGAAAAAACTTTTTCTTGTATGAGTTTGTAAAAACTTTAGATCTACACTAAAGTTTAGATCATTACCCTTGTAGCGAAGCCCTTCGCGTTCCCGCTTGTCCAAGATATCGCCGGATCTCTAGTTGTCAAAGTAGACAACCTCTATATGTATCCACACGGACACAAGTAGAAGGAGATGACCAAAACACAAGGTGTGCTAGCACCAATGGAGTGTTCGGCCAAGGAATGGGAGAGGGAGAAGAGAGAGCACCCAAGGGAGAAGAAGAGTGAATGAATCAAATTGAGAGGAAAATCAAAAACTCCTTAGCCATCAAGTGGTCGGCCACTCTAGGAGGTGTAACCCCCTCCACATTAATTCCAATTAATGTGGAGACCATTAAGAGTTGTAACCCCCATGAGGTGGCACTCTAGGATGATGTGGATCAACACTATTGGTCCACATCTTGCCACCTCACTAAATGACATGGAAACAAGTGTAACCTCCTCATTTAATGTGGGTCGGCCACATTAAATGCTATGGAGGCTTGTAACCTCCATGAGGTGGCACACATTGATGATGTGGAGCAATCCTATTGGTCCACATCTTGCCAACTCACTAGTGATGTGGCAAAAAGTCAAGTCAAACATGACTTTTTCTCTTCCTCTCAAATCAAGTCAAACTTGATCAAATCTCTCTCATGGTTGATCTAATCCAACCATATGATTCAAGCCAACTTAATATAATGAATCTAATTCATTAAATTAAGTTGATTTAATGAGTCATAATCTAAATTAGACTCATTGAATATATGAATCAACTTGAGTCCAACTCAATTAGCCCAATTTGGATTACTCATAATCCAATATGATTCATCAAATGAATCTAATCCTCTTGGTTCATCATATGAACCAAATGTCCATCCAATTGTCCTTAGTGTGTGACCATATAGGTTCTTGTAACGTTGGCAATGCCCTAAACCCATTTAGGGCATAAGTAATGAGCGGTATCTAGCAACACATCATTACTACCCAAGTTACAAGAATGTCGAGATCCGACATCACCTTGTGACTATTAATTGTGACTCCTCACAATATGTGACAAATGTCGCTCTATCCTTGACATCTAGATTGATCAATGTGAGGCATAGACCGTGTCATCCTCTGATCAGTCTAAATCTTGAACTCCAAGTAGACTCACTCAATCAAATGAGCTCAACATCTAATGTTGACTCATTTGGGCATGGCCATGCACTTAGTGGTCTCACTCTATCAAGAATAGCGATGTCGCTCCCGTCATATAGGAGGGATAGATCCCATCTACATCACTCATATCCCTATGCATAATTCGTTATATACCCAGTAATCGCCTTTATAGTCCACCCAGTTACGGGTGACGTTTGACGAAACCAAAGTACATAACTCCTTATGTAGGGATCCATGGTGACTTCAGGTCTAAGGACTAATAGTCATACTAATAGCCACATGAGAAAGTATATGACACTCATATAACGATCCATGATACTTTCTCATGGCGGGTCATTCAGTATACATTCTCTAATGCATACCCATGTGTCAGCTTGATATCTCTATATCCATGACTTGTGAGATCAAGTCATCGAGCTGACCTACATGCTAGTCTTATTGTATTAACATTGTCCCTGAATGTTAATACTCGACTAGGAATGATTTAGAGTAGTGTTCCCTATATCATCTCACTATCGATTCAACCAATCGATTGATATAGGTAAGAACCTTCTACTCAAGGACGTTACTATACTTATTTTATCTGGCACTAATACAAATAAGCATAATAACCAAAACCAAATACCTTAATATATATACAAGAATATGATATACATGAGTCCATACAATCATCAAATGATTGGCTCTAGGGCTCTAACTAACATGATTATGCTCATATGTAGATTTAAAACCTAGCTTCCCTTCAAGTATGTTTCGGCCAAGAACAAGAACTAAGGCTTAGAGAAGCTAAAATGCTAACCTAGCATGCTCATGTACCTTTTAATAATATGATATGAATTTAGCTAGGTGATTATGCTTATATGTTAATTTAAAACCTAGCTTCTCTTCATGTGTATTTCGGCCAAGACCAAAATTAGGGTTTTAAAGAAGCTAAAGGATAACCTAGCATGTAACGCCCCGCCCCTCCTGCTAAGGCGACGGGGGGTTACTTAGCTACACATACATACTTAACACAGCGGAAGACTTACTTAGAGAATTTTAAGAACCGTTTCTTAAAACTAATAATCACCATGGACATAAACAAAAACCACGTAGCATACCTATCATAATTTTTAAGTCTTGATACTCAACACCTACTTAAGGTCATGGAGTCATAAAGTAAAACATCAACATAGCAAAATTCTTATTAAACTAAAGCAGGTCTTTTCCTTTAGCCAGTCCACTACCGCACACACATCCTTCTAGCCCCTCCTGCTGCTCCCCTAGTACATCCATTCCTTGCCTTTATCTGTGGTACAAGAAAGTAAGCTATGAGCACTCATGGCTCAGTAAGTTCCTTTCCTACTCACAAAAACCGTAAAGCATATTATGATCACAAGTCGTAAGGTATAAAGACAATTTCAACATGTCAAGCAGCATATCATGGCATATCATACATAACATAAAGTATCATGGCATAATAAACATGATCATCAAGTGTATCCTGTCATAGCATAACAATATCATAAATATCATGGCATAATCATAAAGCATAAGCAAGGTAAAGTCCTAAACATATATCATGCAACATATGCAACATGTCTTTGAAAACTTATACAATACATACTTAAACATAATCTCAACATGATTGGGATCCCGGCTTGTACCACATACATAAATGCGCGCGTCCTATGTAGGTCCAAGGTAGCAAGTCTTGAACCCTACAAGGCATACCTACTAGGCCCGTTTCTTAGTCCATCGACCTAGGGGCACTTAGGAGCTCATCCCTAACGAGGCCCGTTTCTTAGTCCATCGACCCCGGGGCGCTTATGGAACCCACCCTTGGTACAAGCCATACATAAAATAAAGTAGCATGTCATACATATCATAGTTCTTATTCTTACATGCATATCATGTTTCTTGACATATCATAAAACATGTATTTTTTTGGGCACACAGCACATGCATGAGTCATAGCATACATCATGAACGTATCACTTAACATATCACAAAGCATGCATATTTGGGCACACAGCACATGCATGAATCATAAGCTTGCATAATGAACATATCATTTTTATCATATTCTAAATCATGCATGATTGAGCACATAGCACATACATGGATCATAAGCATACATAGGAGAGTATATCACTTATCATAAAAAAACATAACCATTCATGGAATTGTTAAATACCATCTCATGATTCATTCATAGCATGTGAGGTACATCTAGGTCACTAAACCCATATGGCCGAAAGTCATGAATAGAGGCATGATCTCTAAACAACATACAAATATAAAAATCTCATGATATCTTCACATATTAGCATAAGAAAGGTCATAAGCATGTTAACCTAAATTTTTAAGCCCTCCTAGGTTTCTATTTCTTCATGGCTGAAACCTTACATGTAGAGCAAACAAGTTCTAAGTAACATACAACATGTAAACCCTAAACTCATATCATATCATATTTCATAATGAACCACTTAAGCATATTTAGTTTGGTTTCTAAGTTCCTTAAGCTCCCAAACCTATCATGTCCGAACCCTAACATGTCTCCTTCTAGGTTACAAGTAGCATGGAAGTGTTGAACCTTAAGCCAATATCTAATACATTTTCATGAGAAACAACATAAGCTTATTAGTTTTAAATTCCAAGCTTCCTAGACCCCTTAACTCAAGGTGGCCGAAACCTATAACTCATGGAATTAGGTTTATAATGGTATAAGAGCATGGTAACCACAACTACATTTCATAGCATATATCACAAGGCATCATAAGCATATATAAGTTGGGTTCTAAGTTTTCTCTAGGCTTTTAAACTTGTAGTGGCCGAAACATATAAATCATAGAACTAGATTTTTAATGACATAAGAGCATAGGAATCACAACTACCTTTCATGGTACTTATCACAAAAACATCATGAACAATTGTAAGTTGGTTTCAAATTTTCTCTAGGCCTTTGTACTAATATTGGCCGAACCCTAATAAGCATGTACTACATTTCTAGTGGCATAAGAGCATGGAACCATAACTATATATCATAGTACTTACCACAAGAAGCATCATGAACATATATAAGTTGAGTTCTAAGTTTTCCTAGTCCTTTAATTCCAAGGTGGCCGAAACATGTGAGTTAGATTTTTGTTTTTCATATGGCCTAAAAGCATGGAAACCTTACACAATTTTCATGACATCATAACAAGGAATAACATGAGTAAACTTAGTTAAAAATCTACACATACTAGCTTTAAAACTTTGTGTGGCCAAAAGTTACATGTACTCAAAATTCTATGCAACAAGCAACCATAAAAACATCCACTAGTTTCATATTATTTTATCAAGAAAGTCATGAGCTTCCTAGCCTTAGTTTAAATTTTTCCTAGACTTCAAATCTCATCATAACCGAAAGTTTTATAAGCATGAAGTAAGATTTATAACTAACATACAATCATGGCATAAAATTTCATACCTTGTCTTAGGAAAAATCTTAGCATGCTTAGCCCTAAATTTAAAACTCTCTTAATCCTTTTCTTCTTACATGGCCGAATAGTCATGGGCATGAAAATGGAGTTTCAACAATATACAAGTAAGAGAAAAGTTAACAACATTATTATCATAGGTTACATAACTCAAGAATAAGGAAACATGCTTAGTTTGAGTCTTAAACTTACCTAGTCTTCTTGTTCATGCTTGGCCGAGAGTTTAAAGCTTATGGATCTCAGTTTTCATCATTTATTCTAGCATGGAAACCTTAGATTAATCTTTTATATAAAATACATATCACAAGAAAAATAGTAAGCATATCTAGTTACAATTTTCTTAAACTCTTCTTCTTCTTTGGCCGAATTTCTTAAGGCAAGTCCTAGGTTCTTAAGCGATCTAACTCTATGAAAAAAAAAACATACAAACTATTGTACCACAGGTGAGGGGAAGATTACCTAGAAATCACTTGTTAATCTTTAAGAAATGGTACCCTTGGTGAAGAGGAAGTAGGGAGCTTCTTCTTCTAGCACTCCTTTCGATTTCTCTTGCTTGGAAAGGTACACCTTGAAGGCTCCTTCTTGTAGTTTAGTTTTCTCTTAGGGAGAAACCTAAACTTGGCTTGTGGAGATGAGGGAGGAGGATGCTAGTCTCGGCAAGGGTGAGGGGGAAGGGAAAAAAATGAAATCCTTTAGTTCCTTTCCCATTTTTGCTAAGTAGGTGGAAGTTACCAAAATGAACTTTGCTTCCCTTCCTCCTTAATTCATGCATGTATTTTCTTAATGAGAATATGTCCTCATTCCCTTCCCTAACTTCATCTCTTTATTATCCTCTTAAACCCCAAGAAAATAGAGAAGGAAAGGGAGAAAGACAACTTGTCCTTTGCTACTTTTTCTTCCTTAACCAAGAGGTAAACAAGAGGAAGAAAGCCACTTGATTTTCCCTTTGTTCCTTCACTAAATTTTTAGCTTTACTTTTAACTAAAATTCCCATCATTTCCCTTTCACATATTATTCATTATCCTAGTGGTTAACATACATAATTTTATTTCTATCCTTGGTGGGAGGTTCAAGATTCAAACATTCACCTCTTCTTTTTATTTCTCTTATTTCTTTTTCTTTGATTCTTCTTCTTTTATGTTCTAAAGCAAATAACACCCATATACTTATCTTATAATTTTTTTGTTGGTGTTACAGTACCCCATACCTCATAGAAAGTTCGTCCTTGAACTTAAAATAGCTCTGGATACTTTTGTTTCATATCATCTTCTCGTTCCCACGTGGCTTCTTCGTACTGTTGATTTTGCCATAGGACCTTTACTAAGGGTACTTCTTTGTTCCTTAGTCTTTTTGACGTCTCGATCCAATATCTGAATTGGTCGGCTCTCGTAGGTTAGGTCCTCTTGCACTTGTACCGTCTGTGGTTCGATCACTTGGCCTGTGTTTGGAATACATTTCTTCAGCATCGAAACGTGGAACACGTTATGAATGGCTGACATCTCTTGAGGCAGCTCTATTTCATATGCTACCTTACCGATTCTTTTCAGAACCTGGTATGGTCCCACATAGCGCGGGCTTAGCTTTCCCTTCTTACCGAACCTCATTACTCCCTTCATAGGAGCTACCTTGAGGAATACTGAGTCTCCGACACTGAATTCCAATGGCCTTCGTCGCTTATCTGCATAATTCTTCTGTCGACTTTGAGCAGTTTCTATTCTTTGGCGGATATTCTGTATGACACGGGTGGTGTTATCGATAAGCTCCGTTTGAAATCCCATCTCTTTCTTTTCTCCGCCTTCATACCAACATATAGGTGATCTACATTTCCTACCATACAGAGCCTCGTAGGGTGCCATCCCAATAGTAGCCTGGTAGCTATTGTTATAAGCAAATTCTGCTAAGCATAAATATCGGCACTAGCTTCCTTTGAAGTCCAAGGCACAAGCCCGTAGCATGTCTTCTAGCACTTGGTTCACCCTCTCTGTCTGTCCGTCAGTTTGAGGGTGGAAGGCAGTACTGAATAATAGCTTTGTACCAAGAGCCCTCTGAACACATTCTCAAAAATGGGAACCAAACCAACCATCTCTGTCAGAGAAGATGGTCTTAGGGACCCCATGTAGTCTAATAATTTCCTTGACATATAATTGAGCCAGTTGCTCAATTGAATGGGTCATTTTGATTGCCAGAAAATGGGCAGATTTGGTTAGTCTATCCACGATTACCCATATAGCATCATAGCCGTTTGTTGTCTTGGGTAATCCTGAAATAAAGTCCATAGAGATATCCTCCCATTTCCATTCCGGAATCTGGACAGGCTGCAGTAATCCTCCAGGTCTCTGGTGTTCTGCTTTAACCCTTTGACAGGTCAGGCAAGCACTGATGTACTAAGCCACATCTCTCTTCATACCGGACCATCAGAATTTCTTTTTCAAATCTTGGTACATTTTGGTGGATCCCGGATGCATTGCATAAGGCGTTGAATGAGCTTCTTCTAATATCTTCCTTCGCAATTCAGGGTCCTCAGGAATACATAATCGATCTCTAAGGTATAATATTCCGTTGTCCGCGGTACGAAATCCATCATTCTTTCCCTCTATGATCTCTTATTTAATCCTTTGGAGGCTTTGGTCACTGGTTTGCTTCTCTAATATATTGTCGAATAAGGTGGGTGCTATGGTCAGGGTGGAGAGTTGCTCGGACATAATCTCGACCCCATGACACGAAATATTTCTTGGTTTCCCGATAGACTCGACCACTGGTTTGCCTTCAGTATTTAATAAAACTTTAGTATGTTGGCTAGAGATAAGCGGCTGACCTGTAACAACGGTAGAGGCGTTCACCGCGTCTTCACTAGTAATCGCAAAAACCCTGGCATTCGTCGTTGCTGGCGGGGCTTCCAATCTCCCCTGGCTAATCGAAGTCCCTTCTATAGCAGTTTGCATCTGGTGTAGTTGTGAAGGGGCACTCCTGTTCTGATTGTTCTGCTGGAATGGTGCCTGCAACTGAGTAGGGCAGTCTCTGGCCAAATGTCCTTCCTGTCCACAACTGTAGCATTTTCGTGTACCTTTGTGACACAATCCGGAATGCAGCTTTCCACAAATAGAACACTGGGGGTATCTCGGTTGCTTATTTACCGATCCACTTTTTGCATTGTCCCACTGCTTTCTTTTTTCGGTAGAAGTTCCTTTCCAGCCTGGTTTGGTACTCTGGGGTTTCTGTCCCTCGGCTCGTGTCTGTCCTTTATTCTCCTTCATTACTTTCTGATAATACTCCGTAATCAGTGCACTGCTGACTAATTCCTCTGTAGTCTGCGGCTATTAACTCCGTCGGCCACGTTCAGTGCTATCTCGGGTCGAAGCATCTTCAGCATCAGTCTGACCCTTTCTCTCTCTGTATACACTAATTCAGGACAAAGGCGTGCTAGACGGTTGATAAGTCACCTTGCCGGAACTCGGTAAACTCGTCGTAATGCCGGTTCGTCACTTGCATATGGAAGAATTCTTCGAAGAACTCTGTCTCGAAGTCCGTCCAATTCATCAGATTAATTTGCCTCTTCGCTTTAACTCTTTCCCACCACATTCTCGCATCTCCGGAGAAGCAGAAAGATACACATTTGATCTTCTCTGATTCAGGCCAGTCCAAAAGTTCCACGGTGCTTTCTACTGTCTTGAACCAGGCCTGGGCATCCCACGGCTCGCAAGTACCCGAGAAGTTCTCCGGTTTAAGTCTCAACCACTGAATCAAATAGGTCTCCTGTCGAACCACTGGGGCAGGGGCTACCGGTGGTACTGGTGCAACTAGTTGCACAACGGGCACTGCATTCTGAACTACTGGTAGGGTGGTAGGGGTTCCTTGTTGACCCATCAAAGTCGTGATCAACTGTTGTTGTTCCGTGATCTGGCGTTGAAGGTCAGTGACTACCTGAGTCAGGTCTGGTGGAGTTACTGTCTCCTCTGCTCGGGTAGTACGTCTCCTAGCCATGCTTATCTTCATCAAACAACAACAAATTATCGTTATCCCTATTCGCCGTCATAAGGTTATTACTATTCCTATCCTACCATCATGCATACCTATCCTAATTCAAAGTATAAGTAAACATGCAGAATATTAAGGGCCTTAAAAAATTAAATTAACTAAATCAAAGAATAAGTAAACATGCATAATATTAAAACATATAAAACAAAATTTTACATTAAGCATATAAAATCTTACTTGGAGCGGCAGGATAGAGGCTTGACATGTGTGTAGTGGAAAGGCTAACCTGGCTCTGATACCAAACTGTAACGCCCCGCCCCTCCTGCTAAGGCGACGGGGGGTTACTTAGCTACACATACATACTTAACACAGCGGAAGACTTACTTAGAGAATTTTAAGAACCTTTTCTTAAAACTAATAATCACCATGGACATAAACAAAAACCACGTAGCATACCTATCATAATTTTTAAGTCTTGATACTCAACACCTACTTAAGGTCATGGAGTCATAAAGTAAAACATCAACATAACAAAATTCTTATTAAATGAAAGCAGGTCTTTTTCTTTAGCCAGTCCACTACCGCACACACATCCTTCTAGCCCCTCCTGCTGCTCCCCTAGTACATCCATTCCTTGCCTTTATCTGTGGTACAAGAAAGTAAGCTATGAGCACTCATGGCTCAGTAAGTTCCTTTCCTACTCACAAAAATCGTAAAGCATATTATGATCACAAGTCATAAGGTATAAAGACAATTTCAACATGTCAAGCAGCATATCATGGCATATCATACATAACATAAAGTATCATGGCATAATAAACATGATCATCAAGTGTATCCTGTCATAGCATAACATCATCATAAATATCATGGCATAATCATAAAGCATAAGCAAGGTAAAGTCCTAAACATATATCATGCAACATATGCAACATGTCTTTGAAAACTTATACAATACATACTTAAACATAATCTCAACATGATTGGGATCCCGGCTTGTACCACATACATAAATGCGCGCGTCCTATGTAGGTCCAAGGTAGCAAGTCTTGAACCCTACAAGGCATACCTACTAGGCCCGTTTCTTAGTCCATCGACCTAGGGGCACTTAGGAGCTCATCCCTAACGAGGCCCGTTTCTTAGTCCATCGACCCCGGGGCGCTTATGGAGCCCACCCTTGGTACAAGCCATACATAAAGTAAAGTAGCATGTCCTACATATCATAGTTCTTATTCTTACATGCATATCATGTTTCTTGACATATCATAAAACATGCATTTTTTTGGGCACACAGCACATGCATGAGTCATAGCATACATCATGAACGTATCACTTAGCATATCACAAAGCATGCATATTTGGGCACACAGCACATGCATGAATCATAAGCTTGCATAATGAACATATCATTTTTATCATATCCTAAAGCATGCATGATTGAGCACATAGCACATACATGGATCATAAGCATACATAGGAGAGTATATCACTTATCATAAAAAAACATAACCATTCATGGAATCGTTAAATACCATCTCATGATTCATTCATAGCATGTGAGGTACATCTAGGTCACTAAACCCATATGGCCGAAAGTCATGAATAGAGGCATGATCTCTAAACAACATACAAATATAAAAATCTCATGATATCTTCACATATTAGCATAAGAAAGGTCATAAGCATGTTAACCTAAATTTTTAAGCCCTCCTAGGTTTCTATTTCTTCATGGCCGAAACCTTACATGTAGAGCAAACAAGTTCTAAGTAACATGCAACATGTAAACCCTAAACTCATATCATATCATATTTCATAAGGAACCACTTAAGCATATTTAGTTTGGTTTCTAAGTTCCTTAAGCTCCCAAACCTATCATGGCCGAACCCTAACATGTCTCCTTCTAAGTTACAAGTAGCATGGAAGTGTTGAACCTTAAGCCAATATCTTATACATTTTCATGAGAAACAACATAAGCCTATTAGTTTTAAATTCCAAGCTTCCTAGACCCCTTAACTCAAGGTGGCCGAAACCTATAACTCATGGAATTAGGTTTATAATGGCATAAGAGCATGGTAACCACAACTACATTTCATAGCATATATCACAAGGCATCATAAGCATATATAAGTTGGGTTCTAAGTTTTCTCTAGGCTTTTAAACTTGTAGTGGCCGGAACATATAAATCATAGAACTAGATTTTTAATGACATAAGAGCATAGGAATCACAACTACCTTTCATGGTACTTATCACAAAAACATCATGAACAATTGTAAGTTGGTTTCAAATTTTCTCTAGGCCTTTGTACTAATATTGGCCGAACCCTAATAAACATGTACTACATTTCTAGTGGCATAAGAGCATGGAACCATAACTATATATCATAGTACTTACCACAAGAAGCATCATGAACATATATAAGTTGAGTTCTAAGTTTTCCTAGTCCTTTAATTCCAAGGTGGCCGAAACATGTGAGTTAGATTTTTGTTTTTCATATGGCCTAAAAGCATGGAAACCTTACACAATTTTCATGACATCATAACAAGGAATAACATGAGTAAACTTAGTTAAAAATCTACACATACTAGCTTTAAAACTTTGTGTGGCCGAAAGTTACATGTACTCAAAATTCTATGCAACAAGCAACCATAAAAACATCCACTAGTTTCATATTATTTTATCAAGAAAGTCATGAGCTTCTTAGCCTTAGTTTAAATTTTTCCTAGACTTCAAATCTCATCATAACCGAAACTTTTATAAGCATGGAGTAAGATTTATAACTAACATACAATCATGGCATAAAACTTCATACCTTGTCTTAGGAAAAATCTTAGCATGCTTAGCCCTAAATTTAAAACTCTCTTAAGCCTTTTCTTCTTACATGGCCGAATAGTCATGGGCATGAAAATGGAGTTTCAACAATATACAAGTAAGAGAAAAGTTAACAACATCATTATCATAGGTTACATAACTCAAGAATAAGGAAACATGCTTAGTTTGAGTCTTAAACTTACCTAGCCTTCTTGTTCATGCTTGGCCGAGAGTTTAAAGCTTATGGATCTCAGTTTTCATCATTTATTCTAG
The DNA here is from genome assembly GCF_018446385.1 of Zingiber officinale. Taxonomy (NCBI): domain Eukaryota; kingdom Viridiplantae; phylum Streptophyta; class Magnoliopsida; order Zingiberales; family Zingiberaceae; genus Zingiber; species Zingiber officinale. Next base: position 94,429,625 of record NC_055998.1, read on the forward strand.
CATGGAAACCTTAGATTAACCTTTTACATAAAATACATATCACAAGAAAAATAGTAAGCATATCTAGTTACAATTTTGTTAAACTCTTCTTCTTCTTTGGCCGAATTTTCTTAAGGCAAGTCCTAGGTTCTTAAGCGATCTAACTCCATGAAAAAAAAACATACAAACTATTGTACCACAGGTGAGGGGAAGCTTACCTAGAAATCACTTGTTAATCTTTAAGAAATGGTACCCTTGGTGAAGTGGAAGTAGGGAGCTTCTTCTTCTAGCACTCCTTTCGATTTCTCTTGCTTGGAAAGGTACACCTTGAAGGCTCCTTCTTGTAGTTTAGTTTTCTTTTGGGGAGAAACCTAAACTTGGCTTGTGGAGATGAGGGAGGAGGATGCTAGTCTCGGCAAGGGTGAGGGGGAAGGGAAAAAAATGAAATCCTTTAGTTCTTTTCCCTTTTGTGCTAAGTAGGTGGAAGTTACCAAAATGAACTTTGCTTCCCTTCCTCCTTAATTCATGCATGTATTTTCTTAATGAGAATATGTCCTCATTCCCTTCCCTAACTTCATCTCTTTATTATCCTCTTAAACCCCACGAAAATAGAGAAGGAAAGGGAGAAAGACAACTTGTCCTTTTCTACTTTTTCTTCCTTAACCAAGAGGTAAACAAGAGGAAGAAAGCCACTTGATTTTCCCTTTGTTCCTTCACTAAATTTTTAGCTTTACTTTTAACTACAATTCCCATCATTTCCCTTTCACATATTATTCATTATCCTAGTGGTTAACATACATAATTTTATTTCTATCCTTGGTGGGAGGTTCAAGGTTCAAACCTTCACCTCTTCTTTTTATTTCTCTTATTTCTTTTTCTTTGATTCTTCTTCTTTTATGTTCTAAAGCAAATAACACCCATATACTTATCTTATAATTTTTTTGTGGGTGTTACATAGCATGCTCATGTATCTCTTAATAATATGATATGAATTTTAGCTAGGTGATTATGCTCATATGTAGATTTAAAACCTAGCTTCCCTTCATGTGTGTTTCGGCCAAGACCAAGAATTAGGGTTTTAAAGAAGCCAAAAGTTAACCTAGTATGCTCATGTGTTTTCTTAATAATATGATATGAATTTAGCTAGGTGATCATGCTTACATGTTGTTTAAAAACCTAGTTTCCTATTCATGGATGGTTCGGCCAAGAACCCAAAGTTAGGATTTAGAGAAGCTAAAAGTTAACCTAGCATGCTCATGTATCTCTTGATAATGTGATATGAATGTAGTTAAGTGTTCATGCTCATATGTTGTTTTAAAGTTAGCTTTTCCTTCATGTATGTTTCGGCCAAGAACAAAACTAGGGCTTAGAGAAGCTAAAAAGTTAACCTAGCATACTCATGTGCCTCTTGTTAATATGATATGAATTTAGCTAGGTGTTCACACTTGCATGTTGCCCATAGCTTGATTTTTCTCCTTATGAGTGGTTCGGCCATTATGAGTTAAAAGCTTAGATATGTCTTACATGATGCGTTATGAATTAGGAAATGTTATTTACGGATGCTATGCATGTTTATGATATGATAAATGACATGTTGATTATGTATGCTTATGATCCATGCATGTGCTTTGTGCCCAATTATGCATGTTTATGATATGATAAATGACATGTTGATTATGTATGCTTATGATCCATGCATGTGTTGTGTGCCCAATTATGCATGTTTTATGATATGATAAATGACATGTTCATTATGTATGCTTATGATCCATGCATGTGTTGTGTGCCCAAATATGCATGTTTTATGATGTGATAAATGACATGTTCATTAAGTATGTTTATGATCCATGCATGTGCTGTGTGCCCAAATATGCATGCTTTACTCCTCATGATATGATAAGATAAGATGTGTTATGTTATGATATGAACCATGATATGATATTTTACTTTGTATGGCTTGTACCAAGGGTGGGCTCCATAAGCGCTCCTAGGTCGACGGACTATGAACGACTCTAGTAAAAGGATGGGCTCCTTAGTACGCCTCTAGGTCGACGGACTATGAACGGACCTAGATCCCTAGTAGGTTCGGGGCTAGCTACCCTGTCCTAGGGATTGCGCACATTTATGTATGTATGTGGTACAAGCCGGGCCCTCATGATGATATTATGTTCAAGTATTATATGCTATGTTTTAAAACATCTTGCACATGACATGACATATGTTTTAAAAGACATCTTGCATGATATGATTTATGATTTATAGGACATGATGATTTATGATATGATATAGCATGATGTTATTTATGAGCTGATATGATATGATTTACGATATGACATGCTATGCTCTTATGATATTGGGATCTATGATATGATTTAGCATGATGTTCCTTATGATTTATGATATAACATGCTATGCCCTTATGATGTTAGATGATCATATTGTTATGGTTGTATGCTTATGTGTTTATGCATTGATATACAGATTTTTGTGAGTAGGAAAGGATCTTACTAAGCCTGTGTGCTTATAGCTTACTTTCCTTGTACCACAGATAAAGGCAAAGAATGGATGACCTAAGGGAGCTGCAGGAGAGGCAAGGGGATGTGTGTGGTGGTGGCTCGGCTAAGGCAAATGAAGACTTGCTTAAATTATTTGGTTATGTTAACATGGACTAGTGTGCTATGTTATTGTTCGTATGACTTCAAGATATTCTTAAGTGTTTTTATTTTCGAAAGAAATTTTAATATGCATATATGCTTCCGCAAATAGAAATAGAAATGGTTAAGTACGTAACCCAGCACCCTATTAGCAGGAGGGGCGGGCGTAACAGCCACCTCATGGGAGTTACCAAGAGTTGTGACTCTTGGAATCCCATGGAGGTTACAAACCACTCAAAAGTGGCCGACCACTTTCATTCAAGGGGTAAGTTTCATTTTGTGTTGAAACTCCCATCTTCTTCCTCAAGCTCTTCTCTTCTCTCCCTCTCCTCCATGGTTATTGATCTTCTAAGGTTGCTAGCACATCCTTGGAGGTTCTCTCCATCGACTTGTTCGTGTGGATACACATAGAGGGTTGTACACTTGACAACCTAGAGATCCGGCATCACTTGGACGAGCGGGATACGCGAAGGGCGTCGCATCAAGGGTAACCTTTCTTCCTTGTAGATCTAGTATAGATCTAGGCTTAGAAACTCATACGTGAATGTTTTTCGAAATTTTATTTCTTTGCATGGATCCGTGGCATGGGGGTTTCGGGGTTTCCGCAACGCAAAAAGCGGTTTTTGCGGCCCGAAAAATCCAACAGTGGTATCAGATCCACGTGCGAAGCTCGTACGAGTTTTAATTTATATTTTTATGAAAATTACAGATCTGTAACTTTCTATGAATTTATGATTTTTATAGTTTTTATGGGTATTTTTCTCATAGAAGCGAAGCACAAGTGTTTAGACATTTGTAGGCTTCGACTACCAAGAAGATTTTTTCAAAAACGGCAAGGTTTCGCCCCAAATCCTTTTGGGACAGTGGACTAAGGCACTGTAGGATCACTTAGGAACACTCACGATGGTTATATCGTGGGTAGGGGTGCTTACCCTGACCCCGCAAGGGGATTCGTTCCGCGATTGCACCCGAAAATTGGTAAACAGGATCGCCGGGAATTTTTACTCATAAAAATTGTATAAATTGCAATAAAAATTATAGAAATTTTTAGAAATTGTATAATTTAGAATTATGTATTATTTTGTGATGGTCATGGCCCAAAATACCCAATTAGATTGGAAATTGTGTTGTAATTCATAATACGGCCTACGTGCCGTCGTGTGATTGTGCGTGTTGTATATTTGATACGCGACTTGCGCGTCGTGCCTTTCTATTTTTTTATTCTTGTTGTAAATTAGTTTAGACTCGAATGTAACTCGAGTTTCACCATTGTAATGTAAAAAATTGGAGCGGTGGAAGGTCCACTAGAGACGGAGTTACGAGGAGGGCGCGAGCAACACAAGTTGGTCAAAGGAAGGAGCTTGAGAAGCTGTTAACCTTAGGTTGACCATCCGATCTTCTCATTGGCTTGAGAAGATCGTAGTAGGGCCATGACTAATCACAAAATATTTAATTAATTGCTTGTGTGTGTGTATATGTGATGCATGCTAGAATAAGTAATTAATTAGCCCCTAAACGATTCGATTCGATTAATTGCGTATATGATACACCCCGACGATTAGATTAGATCTAAATTGCATACATGATGCACCTTAACAATTAGATTAGATCTAAATCGTGTATATGATACACATCGACGATTAGATTAGATCTCAATCGCGTTAACTCGAAATGCCTACCATGCCGTGATACCTACCACTACCTCGATCACATGTTGTTGTTGAATCTGCCAAAGCAGAGCAACACATATTATCTTGGTAGGGTACGGAGGGACAATTTTGGTCCCGCCTATCAACGCATGGGTGAGTATAACTCAATTAGATTGAGTAACTAGTTAACTCAATTAGATCGAGTTTAACTATAGGCATTTTCCAATAGTTGATAGATAGGTCAAAATCACGTTTATATTAACTCTTGGGTATATTTGCCAAAGCTAACTCAAGTTTTAATATAAATGCAGATTTTGATCATATAAACAAGAGTTGCATAGAGATGTAATTGGTAATTAGTTACCTACCGATCATACTAAGTCTTGGGCGATTTAGCCAAAGCTAACTCAAGGCATAGTATGATGTGGATCTTGTCCCATAAAAATTATAGCTGATTGGTTAGAATCTAGTAAGTGTGGTTTGACCACATCACTGACTTGATTCTGCAAAAGTTTTATAATTCAGTGGGAGCATCATTTAGTTAAAGGCCTAATTAAATAGTAAAAGGAATATGATATTTACTTTCTGCTTTAATTTTCTGTTGTAGATTGTCATGACGTCAAATACGAACTCTTTATCCCTGCGTTCTGTCCTTAAGAAGGACAAGCTCAACGGAGCAAATTTCCTGGACTGGTACAGGAACTTGAGAATAGTTCTCACTCAGGAACGTAAACTGTACGTTCTGGAGCAGCCCGTTCTGGAGCAGCCCATTCTAGAGGCTACTCCTGCCACTGCCACGCGAGCTGACTGAGATGCTTACAAGAAGCATCAAGATGACGCATTAGATGTGTCATGTCTGATGCTCGCGACCATGAACTCTGAGCTTCAGAAGCAACATGAGTTGATGGACGCTTACGATATGGTTGAACATCTTCGTATCAAGGACAAGCGAGGACAAGCGAGGCACGAGAGATTCGAGATCTCTAAGGCACTATTTCAGTGCAAGATGTCAGATGGGGCTCCCGTAGGCCCATATATACTTAAAATGATTGGGTACATAGAAAACCTACATAGGTTGGGATTCCCACTTAGCCAAGAGCTGGCCACTGACCTGATCTTGCAATCCTTGCCGGATAGCAATAGTCAATTCGTTCTAAATTATAACATGAATGAAATTGACAAGCCACTGCCCGAGCTGCTTAGCATGTTAAGAACTGCTGAGCTGAACCTTAAGAAGGTTAAGCCCCACTCTGTTCTGATGGTTCAGAAACACAAGGGAAAGGGAAAGCCCAAAGGCAAAGGAAAGTCCCAAGCTAAGGCCAAAGGCAAGGCACTGAAGCCTAAAGGAGGGGTCGCCAAGGATGCTACCTGCTTCCACTGCGGTCAAACCGGGCATTGGAAAAGGAACTGCAAGGTGTACCTGGAAGATCTTAAGAAGAAGCGAAGTGAGACTTCCACTTCAGGTATATATGTAATAGAAGTCAATCTATCTATTTCTTCATCATGGGTATTAGATAGTAGATGTGCTTTTCATATTTGTACTAATGTGCAGGCGTTGAGAAATAGCAGGATATTGGCAAAGGGCGAGGTGGACCTACGCGTAGGTAATGGAGCACGGGTTGCTGCTATTGCTGTAGGAACTTATTATCTATCTTTGCCCTCTGGGCTTGTATTAGAATTAGATGAATGTTGTTATGTGCCTGCTTTAACAAAGAACATAATTTCAGTTTCTTGTTTGGACAAGAAAGGTTTCACTTTTATAATAAATGACAAATGTTGTTCTGTTTATTTAAAAGATATGTTCTATTGTAGTGCACCTCTGATGAACAGACTCTATATTCTAGACCTTGAAAGCCCTATCTATAACATAAATACCAAGAGGTTCAAGTCAAATGACATGAACCAAACCTATCTCTGGCACTGTCGCTTAGGTCATATAAATGACAAGCACTTATCCCAGCTCCATAAGGATGGTTTGCTGGACTCATTTGATTTTGAATCTTATGAGATGTGCGAGTCATGCCTACTAGGCAAGATGACCAAGACTCCCTTTAGTGGGCACAGCGAAAGAGCGACTGATTTGTTAGGACTTATACATAGTGATGTATGTGGCACTTTCAATATCGTTGCTAGAGGTGATTATAGGTACTTCATTACATTTACTGATGACTTCAGTAGATATGGTTATGTGTACTTGATGACACATAAGTCTGAATCTTTTAAAAAGTTTAAAGAATTCAAGAATGAAGTACAAAACTAGCTTGACAAGAGTATTAAGATACTTCGATCAGATCGAGGTGGTGAATATCTTAGCCATGAGTTTCGTGACTATCTAGATGAGTGTGGGATCCTATTCCAACTCATTCCTCCTGGAACACCACAGTGGAATGGTGTATCCGATAAGAGGAATCATACCCTATTAGATATGGTGCGATCTATGATGAGTCACATAGATCTTCCTACATTTCTTTAGGGGACATAGTTGTCTTCTTCATATTGTATGTGGATGACATACTGCTCATTGGGAAAGACATCCCTTTGCTACAGTCTGTCAAGACTTGGCTAGGGACATGTTTCTCAATGAAGGACTTAGGTGAGGCATCCCGCATTCTAGGGATACAGATCTATAGAGATAGATCTAAGAGATTGCTTGGCCTAAGTCAGAGTACATATATTGACAAGGTACTCCTTCGGTTTGCCATGCAGAACTCCAAGAAGGGATTTCTGCAGATGTCACATGGCGTGAGTCTTTCGAAGACTCAAGGTCCCTCTTTTAGAGAGGAGAGAGACCGCATGGATCAGATCCCTTATGCCTTAGCCATAGGATCTATCATATATGTCATGCTATGTACTCGTCCTGATGTCTCGTATGCTTTGAGCATGATGAGCAGATACCAGTCTGATCCAGGTGAAAGTCACTAGATAGTAGTCAAGAATATTCTTAAGTACTTAAGAAGGACTAAAGAATATTTCTCGATATATGGAGGCAATGATGAGCTAGCTGTAAAGGGTTAGAGTGATGCCAGCTTCCAGACTGACCAGGATGATTATCGATCGCAGTCGGGGTTCGTATTTTGCATAAATGGTGGTGTTGTGAGCTGGAAGAGTTCGAAGCAGGACACATTTACTGATTCTACAACAGAGGCCGAGTATATCGCTGCATCAGAGGCAGCAAAGGAGGCAGTTTGGATCTGCAAGTTCATCACTGAACTTGGGGTGGTTCCTAGCATCGCTGACCCCATTGAGCTCTATTGTGACAACAATGGAGCTATAGCACAGGCGAAGGAACCTCGCTCACACCAGCGGACCAAACACATACTACGATGTTTCCATCTCATTCGAGAGATTATCGACAGAGGAGATGTGAAGATTTGCAGAGTCACTACAGAGGCTAACATCGCAGATCCCTTGACCAAGGCTTTGGCACAGAGAAAGCATGATGGTCACACTAGGTCATTTGGGCTTAGAGCCAACACTGATTGACACTAGTGCTAGTGGGAGATTGTTAGTTAGAGCCATAGAGCCAATCATTTGATGATTGTTGTATGGACTCATTGTATCATATTCTTGTATATTAATAAAGGCATTTGTTTTGGTTATTATACTTACTCGTATTGGTGCCAAATAACTAAGTATAATAACATCCTTGAGTAGAGGGTTCTTACATATATCAATCGGTTAGTTGAACCATTAGTGAGATGATATAGGGAACACTACTCTTAATCATTCCTAGTCAAGTATTAACATTCAGGGACAGTGTTAATGCGACAAGACTAGCATGTAGGTCAACTCGATGACTTGATCTCCCAAGTCATGGATATAGAGATATCAAGTTGACACATGGGTATGCATTAGAGAGTGTATACTGAATGACCCGCCATGAGAAAGTATCATGGATCGTTATATGAGTGTCATATACTTTCTCATGTGGCTATTAGTATGACTACTAGTCCTTGGACCTGATGTCACCATGGTTCCCTACATAAGGAGTTACGTACTTTGGCTTCGTCAAACATTACCCGTAACTAGGTGGACTATAAAGGTGATTACTGGGTATGTAACAAATTATGCGGATAGATGTGAGTGATGTAGATGGGATCTATCCCTCTTATATGATGGGAGAGACATCAATATTCTTGAGAGAGTGAGACCACTAAGTGCATGGCCATGCTCAAATGAGTCAATATAAGATATTGAGCTCATTTGATTGAGTGAGTCCACTTGGAGTTCAAGATTTAGATTTATTAGAGGATGACATAGTCTATGCCTCACATTGATCATTCTAGATGTCTAGGATAGAAGGACACTTGTCATATATTGTGAGGAGTCACAATTAGTAGTCATAAGGTGATGTTGGATCTCAACATTCTTGTAACTTGGATAGTAATGATGTGTTGCTAGATACCGCTCATTACTTATGCTTCTTAATGGGTTTAGGAGCATTGCCAACATTACAATAACCTATAGGGTCATACACAAAGGGCAATTATATGGAGATTAGGTTCATTTGATGAACCTAAATGATTAGGTTCATATGATGAACCAAATTGGAGTAAGAGTAATCCAAAGTAGGCTAATTGAGTTGGACTCAATTCGGTTCATGTATTACATAAGTCTAAGTTGGACTTAGACTCATTGAATCAATTTAATTCAATGAATAGAGATTCATTAAATTAAAATTGACTTGAACCAATGGTTAGATTTGATCAACCATGGGAGAGAAGTGGTCAAGTTTGACTTGACTTGAGAGGAAGATTTAGGGTCAAGTTTGACTTGACCATTTGCCACCTCATTGGTGAGTTGGCATTAAGTGGGCCAATGATGATGCTCCACCTCATCATGGTTTGTTAAGTGGGATGCCACCTCATGGGAGTTACCAAGAGTTGTGACTCTTGGCATCCCATGGAGATTACAAACCACTCAAAAGTGGTCGGCCACTTTCATTCAAGGGGTAAGTTTCATTTTGTGTTGAAACTCCCATCTTCTTCCTCAAGCTCTTCTCTTCTCTCCCTCTCCTCCATGGTTACTGATCTTCAAAGGTTGCTAGCACATCCTTAGAGGTTCCCTCCATCAACTTGTTCGTGTGGATACACATAAAGGGTTGTACACTTGACAACCTCGAGATCCGGCATCACTTGGACGAGCGGGATATGCGAAGGGCTTCGCATCAAGGGTAACCTTTCTTCCTTGTAGATCTAGTATAGATCTAGGCTTAGAAACTCATATGTGAATATTTTTTGAAATTTTATTTCTTCGCATGGATCCGTGGCATGGGGGTTTCGGGGTTTCCGCAACGTAAAAAGCAGTTTTTGCGGCCCGAAAAACCCAACATGGAGACGAAGCCCTAGCTTCGGCTTCGTTTTCGCCCAAGAAACGCTGTCGCACGCGAGAGAGGAGAGAAAGGGTTTAGGTCACGGAAAAATAAAAACCTAAGTTCTCTCTTAACTTATCTCCCTTTCTAACTAGGATATTCTGTTATCTATTACTGCTTAAATTACTTCCGCTCTTTATTTGATCAGCACGGCCCTGCTGGGTTCCTGGTCATCCGAAACAACCTAAGACTTTGCTTAACTAGAGGTCTCCGGTTCGATCCTCGGCCCGACCTCTTTTTGCCTCAAATTCGTTTCTTTTAGTAAAAATACCAAACGAACTCCGAAAATTACATAAAAATACTCTAAAAATTTCTTAAAATCTCTAGAATATTTTCCTAAAGCATTTCTAAATATTTTTAAGTACTATTAGGACTCACAATGAGGAAATTTGGGTTGTTACACACTGAATGGTGTTTATTGCTTTGTAGTTACTTATGCTTTCTTCACCATTTGGGGATTCCACTTTTCCAGGTCTAATGGTTCCCCATTCTCCATGGGTGATGTGTATCCCTTCAAAATTGTGAGCCAGAGTTTGATATCGGACTTGAGATAACATTCCATTCTTCTCTTCCAGTAGCTAAAATTTTCACCAGTGAATAGTGGAAGATGAACAGTATTGTAGCCCTCTTAGTAGAAGTTTGACATCCTTGTAAAAAAAAAATAACCAAAGTAAATTTCCAAGACCTTTGTCTTCGAATTAGTAGTGTGAAATAAAAGAAAAAAAATAGAATAAAAATAAGATTAAAATCCTTTTTAAAAAGAAAATATTTTTTAAAATGCTCAAAATATGGTTAAGTTAATTCAGTGTAACTAGCTCTGATACCAATTGTAGGATTTGAATAGCGATAGAGGGGGGGAGGGAATATCGCTCATTACAATTTTTTTCTTTTTCGTATTAAAACAAAATCAAAAAATAAGAATGGAATTAAAAACAATAAACATAGAGAAATAGTTGGTTACTTGGTTCGAAGCATGTGTCGACTCTTACTTTAAAACCCACTATCCTTAATCGCACTGTTGGGTAATCCACTAAAATTACTCTTTTTGAAACCTTCAGAAAAGAGGTAATTCATACAATGAGATTTATAAGGAGTTATGCAAGCTAAAGTAAATGTACCGACAAATAATATTTAAGATGAAGATCGCCAGAGCTCTTCGGTGTTATAGTTTGCACACAGAGTTGAGACGTAGAACAGTAGCAGCATGAATAGAGAAAATGAAGATCAGAAGATTACATAGAAGTTTTTGTTGGCTCAGAGCTCGAGGTGTACATTTATTAGAGGCGTTCGATCGATTGAAAAAGCCTTCGGTCGACTATGCCTTTCGGTCAACCGATCTTCTTATTGGTCGACTAACCACATGTCCTTCCTTCTTCGCTAAGATCCAATCTTCACCTCATTATTTGTATTTATTGTTCGGTCGACTAATAACCTATGTTTGATCAACTGATCAAACTTAATTCCATCTTTACTAGATTTGATCATAAATTGCATTTAATGTTCGATCGATCGATCTCTAGGTTCAGTCGACCGATCCGCATGTCTACCAAGTTTGCTCTGTGTGATATAAACCCTGCCACATCATCTTGGTTCGATGGACTGAACCTCTAGTTAAGTCAATCGATCCCTTTGGATTCTGTAAAATAGAGTTAATTCCATAATATAAAAAGTATTCCTACAACAACAAGTTAGCACAGTAGTATAATTCTACATGAGTAAGACAGAGTAAGACATGTCTTGATCTCAACTTGAAAACCTCCCAGTTTTTTCAGTTGGATCAGTGACCTAGGGTTTGTCCCTTCCCGGAACACAACCTCCTCGTTACTCTACTTCATTTCTTTACATAAACCTATTGGTCAAACATTGGGTCCTCCAAACCTATTTGGACTTCGGCTCAGCATCAGATCGGCTCATCGAAACTTCCCATCGATATTAGGTCCTCCAAACCTATCGAGTGCAACTGCCAAGTGTCAGGTCCTCGACCCACCTAGACTTTCTTGCCTAGCTTCTACGATCTGCTAAGACTTCCCTACCTAATAGCAACTAGGGCTTTTCTGGTTGAGTAAACATCCTGTACACTTAGTCAGTTTATCAAATAACAACAAAACTTAACTTGAACCTTTTACAACTTCAAAACATAGGTTCGATTATGGTACTTCCTGCACCAATAGAATGTAATCTTCCTAATGTATGGGTGGAAGAGTGGAGAATCTAGGGATAATACCATGATATTTCTTCAAAGTGGACACATGAATTGAAAAACTAGGTAGAGCTTTGTGTGGTTTGGTAATTGGATCTTGCAAACGATGTTGCCTACACGACCAATGATTTTAATAGGTCCATAAAAGAAAGGAGAAAGTTTCAAATGGTTCTTAGACGTCAAACTTACTTGGAAATAAGGTTAAAGCTTTAACAATACCATATCTCCTATCTCAAATAGTACCTCCCGATGGGATGAATCATATTGAAGTTTCAGGCTATTTTGGGTTGCAAGAAGTTGTTCTCGTAGATTCTTCAGAAGTTGTTACCGAGTCTGGAGATCCTAATCTACTGATTCAATATGAACAATAGTACCAGTCAAATATGATAATAAGCAGGGTGGTGATCGCCCTACACGACCTTAAAGGGGATGACCTTGATGGGCATGTGATAGCCGGTATTGTAACAAATTCTACCCAAGAGATCCAATATACCCATTTTTTTTATAATTCTTCCATGAAATAAAGTAATATATTTTGATTACCCAGTTCACAACTTCAGTTTGGCCATTCGATTGCGATGGTATGTGGCTGAGAAACAAAGTTGTGTTCCACTGAGACGAAATAGTTCATTCCAAAAGGAACTAGTGAAGGTTGCATCATGGTTGCTAAGGATTGTTTTTGGGAGACTGTAAAGCTTTAAAATATTATCAAAGAAAACTTGAGCCACCTTCACAGTTGTATATGAGTGTAACAAAGGGATGAAATGTGCTTACTTAGAGAAGCAATCCATGACCACAAACAATATGGTTTTACCTTGAGACAGAGGCATTCCATCATTAAAATCCATGGAAATGTCAGGGTTGCAGTAATCCCACAAGTTTCAAATGCTCCACTTTATTATGTTGGCAAACTGGGCATTCTCATATAAATGTGTGAACCTGCCATTTCATCCCGAGCCAATCGAAATCTCATGTAATTTAGTATAACATCTTCTATTATCCTTCATGAAACTCATTATGTATCATGGCTAGTATTCTAGAAGTGAGAGGAGATGCAATATGAAGATATATTTTTCCTTTGAAAAATAAAAGCCAATCCTTGTACTTCATGTGACCTTTGCCTTATTACGACATATGAATAAGGTGCTGAATTTTTGGAAAAGTGGAGTATTCAGATCAAATGTCCTCTATTAAGTTCAATTTGGGCATTGAGATGGTGGTCAACTATCCATTATTATTATCATGACATGAAAGTGCATCCGTTGCCACATTATTTCGGCATGCTCGATAATCCTGTCTGAAGGCAATGAGATGGCGCGCTGTCTCTGGCGACTGAAGAACGATGAGCTTCTTAGATCTAAAGGAACTCTCTAATGATCATACACATACTCAGATGATCCAACAAAGCGTTAGTGACCTAAGACCGGGGTGGGAATCCCTTGCTAGGCCTTCTAACGCTCAAGTCAGTTCCTCGCTTGAAGGTGGAAGAAGAAGAAGTACAGTAGTAGAGAGATGCAATTACTTGTGTTTGCATACCTTGACAGTGGAGAGGATTCCCCTTTTTATACCATCTCACATAACCTCTGTGATCATGAGGTGGTCCCCGATTTGTTAGAGTTTATTAGAAGATGAGCAAAGTACAACATTGACTTCGTGTAATAATCCTTTGAGGAATCTTTTTTCTACCCCAGATGTACCCTCTTTGTCATTTATTACTTGCATCCTTGATATGATGATATCTGCAGAAGGGTATATGGCTGTAACCGTTTAATGAGCAAAGAAGCTTCGAGAGAACAGGCCAGGTTGTCATAAGGTTGTCAATTATCCTTTGTTTAGATATATACCAACCGATCATTAAGCCCATCGTATATTGAGAATGCCCCCTTCTTCTTCTATTGAACATATCTCGGCTGGTCATGCATTAAGAATATATCTCAGCTGGTCATGTATTAAGAATATTTTATGTTGAATATATCTCAATCAGTCATGCATTAAGAATATATCTCAATCGATCATACATTAAGAATATATCTCGGTCGATCATACATTAATAATATATCTCGGTTGGTCATGCATTAAGAATACCTTATGTTGAATATATCTTGGCTGGTCATGCATTGAGAATATCTTATGTCAAATATATCTTAGTCGGCCATACATTAAGAATATATCTCAGTCGATCATACATTAAGCATATATCTCGGCCGGTCATGTATTAAGAATGCCTTATGTTGAATATATCTTGGTCGGCTATGCGTTAAGAATACCTTATGTTGAATATATCTTGGCCGGCCATACATTACCCAGTCGAGCGTACACAGAGAATATCTCTCTAAGTCAACCTTCGCTCAGTCGATCATATTTTAAGAAACCTGTATGATGCTAAGTACTTTTACACTCGTTCAATCTACATTACAGGTCGAGCATACACAGAGAATATCTCTCTCGGTCGACCTTCACTCGGTCGATCATATGTTAAGAACCCTGTATGGTGTTAAGTGCTTACACTCGCTCAATCTAGATTACCCGATCAAGCATACACAAAGAATATCTCTCTCGGTCGACCTTCGCTTGGTCATATATTACAGCCTCACTAAGGCTAAACACCTCTGGGCCAGGCCAACTTTTCCCGTCCGGTCCTATGCAAGGAAACCAAATTCGGGCATCCACTCATCCTCTCAACGTTAGCTTCCACTTCACCTAAAAAGCTCACTTATCATAATCCATATCACTAGCCTCTCCCACAAGTCTAGTCAAAGGAAGTGCAGCCGACTGACTAGACTCAAGTCCTAGTTACTTGTCATGCTCTTGGGAATTTTCTCAAGTTCCCCAATAACTATTCAATACTTATTTATCTAGTTTATCATTCTACACTTTCCTTTCTTCTTCAATTACACCTAGAGAACTGCGCAACCTTTTCAAAATCCTCTCATTGGTAATTGGTCCTTCACCAGAAAGAAAATGCTAAGGATGTACGCAGATATGTCACAATGGTATAGGAATAATTTAGCTTGTCATGTCCATCATAAATGCCCACTCATGGATGAATGCCACGTGACACCCCTTCCGTTTCTTGAAATGCCTACTTATGCATTCCTTGGTAAGCAACTTACTGGCTATTTTCTTTGATCAATCAACAACCCTCCGTATGTAAGCCATTTCAATCTAATGTTGATCATTGTTAGTTGTATCCCTTTAAAAACCCTAAACACTTCTTCGTCTCAACACTTCATCTTCCTCGACTCACTCTCTGACGATCCTTCTTCTCTATCTTTCCAAACACCCAGCATTCCTTTGTTTTTCTTGAACTCTTCCGTTACGACACCTCCCTAAAACCTTAGTAAGTCACTCATCCCTAGTTATTATCATGCTCTCTCATGGCTAAAGAGTCGTTTCCTCCCTGGTATGTTCATACCCATTCTTCATTCGGCCCTCCCGATAAAGGGGCTATTCGTCTCCAATATGAAATCCCTAAGGATTATCGTATCAAAATTCCTGGCCTTGATGCTTGTCTCACCTTCCTCCTGATGGCTAAGTCACCTTCTTTAAGGACCAACTAGTGGTCCTATACCTCCCTTTATACCACAAGTAAGCCAATACTTCAATATTCCTTTACAACAATTCACTCCGACTGCCTTTTGCTGCTTGTGTGGCATATACATGTTGTTCCGTCTTTTTGATATTCCTTGTACGCCTCACAACTTCTTCATGTTTTCCTATCCCAAGAAATCAGAACCGGGAGTATTTCTTTATCAATCTCGTCTAGAGATGGTTTTCTTCGAAGAGATGCCCACGTCCATCAAAGGTTGAAAAACACGTTTCTTTTTCATAAGATTTCCCAAACCAATTCTATGGTCTACCACTTGACAATCCTCTCTTCCCGCTCTTCCTGATATCAAAAAACTTCATCAACATTCGACCTTTCATGATTATTCTAGCAAACTGATCGGTCATCGCTTCTTTATTCACAAATGGATATGCAATGATTTTTTGTTTTTCTTTGGTTTAAGTCCTATTGAAGAGAAACTACATTGATCCTTTAGTAAGTGATGACGTCTTAATCCTTACCTTTTTACTAACTAAAACATCTTTTGTTTTATGCAGTGGATGCTATATTTGAAACCCTGGTTGATAAGAAGATTGGTCTGGAAGAGGAGGCACTTTTAGCCAAGGCGCAAGAACTCCAAGCTGAGTGACCTTCATCACCTACCATCCCTTCAAGTATAACCTTCATTGGTCCAACTCTTGGTCCTGGTTCAATCACTACCTCTGAGGAAGTGCCTATAAATTTACCCTTGTTACCAGAGAATGTTCCTTCAGAATTGGAGACTATTGCTAAGGAGAAACACAAAAAGTGCAGACTAACTTTGGCACCCTCTCCTAAAAGATAGGCCCTCTCTATTCTTGAGGATATTACTCTGAGGGAAGTCCAAGCCCCTCCCCTTGAAGATGTTGTTTTGGAGGACACCCACAGTACTTCTCCTGAACCCACTCTATCCTCCTTGTATCCTATCCTTTTATCTTCTCAGCCCAGTTAATCTCGGGAGGATATCTTGGGTCCAAGTAGCAGTTCAGACCCTAGCTTCATTATAACATTTCAAGAACAAATCCCTTTACCTCCACAAGAAAATCAAGATTTCCCATTCTTCATTTTTCCCAGCCTTCTGTTCAAACCTCCTTGTCTTCATCATTAACACCCTCCTCTACTCTTCCTATTTTATTAGGGGGTTCTTTAATGACCGCTTGGGAAGAAGCCCGACATCAACTTGAAGCATTTACTCCCACTAAACTATTGAATAAATTCTCCTTTGAAGAAACTAAGGTAACGTAGTTTTCAATCAATTAGCTTATTTTTTATTTTGGCATATTACTAACAACCTGTACTTAATAGCGCTGGGTTACTACAATGAGTGTAGCTCAATAGCTATATGATCTATCTTGAGAGAATGAGCTACTAAAGCAACACGTCTCTGAATCATCTTTTGTTCAAGCCTCTAAACAAATAAAAGAATTATCTGAACAACTGTAAGGCGCTCAAAAATTACTTCAAGCCGAATTTGAGAAATCAAGCTAATAGAAGATCACTGTAGATGGTCTTAAGTCTCAGCTTTAATCAAAAGTTAATATTCATGATGAATTATGAACAAAGCTAGATGAAAAAGTTGCCGAGGCTACTCAGCTATCAACCCAATTGCAAACACTGAAGACTCCTCATACCTCTGAATTAGCAGCCAAGGCTTCTGAATTAAACTCCAAGAATGCCAAGCTAAATTCTCTGCACTCATCCTTAGCTGAAGCCAAAGCAACTATCTTGACTAAAGAAGATAAGATAAAAGCTTCACAGGATGTATTGACAACTTATCAGGCAGGTGAAGATGAACGATTTGAGAAAAAAAAGAAAATTCTTCTTGAATCGACCGACTTCAACGACCCCATTGCCACATCCATTGTTAAAGCATTTACTCATGGAGCTGAGGGGGCCATAGAACAACTGAAGGAGAAGGGTTATCTGGTGTCTAATCCTCCTATTAATTTTCTAGATCGTAGGAGGTTACTTAGGAACATACCTTCTAACTTATTTCCTAAACTAATGTAATCTCCTATGTATCATTGTATCAAAGGGTCTTTCATTAATTCAAGCACTATCTTTTCATAACTCCTGATAACCTCTCAAATACCCATATGATTTACTGTAACACCCGAAAATTCTCAAAACTATTTTAGGAATATTTTATGATTTTTCTGGAATTATTAGATATTTTTCTGGAATTTTTAGAGTATCGGAAGTAGCAAAAATTATTAGAAAAGTAAAATAGCTTAAGCGGGAATCGAACCCGGGACCTCTCGGGTCCGCTAAACCTTTAGTTAGCCTTAGTAACCGGTGAACCCAGCAGGGCCGTGCTGAAAGGAAAGGGAATCAATTATATTTATAATTGGTTTGGCTGAATTAATTACTTAGTATAAATAGGAAATTTAAGTTGGGGTTTGGTTTGTTTTAGAACTTGGTTCGGCAACCCCTCTCCAAAACCCTCACGCCGATGCCAACCCTCTCCCCTCTCCTTCTCTCGGCGCCACAACAAGGGAAGAACTAGGGTTCTATCCCTAGGGTCCCAAGGTCACTTTCCGGCGACGATTTCAGCACAAGGACGTTCCTCTCCACGAGTAGAGCACGTGGACGCGAGCGAATCGTCGAGAAGTCGTCTCCACCGGAATTTCTAGCGATTAGATTTGTAAGAAATCTAGCACACAAGGTCAGAAACCCCTCACCTGCAGTATAAGTAGCTCTCGCGTGTTTTCTTTTATGCATTAGATTAGTTTTATTGAATTTTGTCAGCATATAGTGTGTATTTTAACTCTTCTCACAGATTTAGGGATTAGTGAGCATCTCTAGACGGGCCGAGCACGTGTATCCTCTGTAGATAGGGGTTTAGATGCTGCTGGGTGCCTAGAGGTGGCCTCCCTGATCGAGAGGAGAGTTAGAGAGCGCCAAATGCTCGACAAAATGCCTAGCACAACTTTATGATACAGTGGACATTTAGTTAAATGCCATAGAACATGTTAATTAGCATGATCAGTTTTTATTTCAGCTTTTATGAGACTAGATTTCCAAATGGGTGGGCTCCCACAGTCGCCTCTAGGTTCAGACAACCTAGTTCTAGGTTCAGATAACCTAGATTCAGCAAAATAGTATTAGCTATTTCAGTATTTTACTTTTCAGTGGCACTGTACTAGATTAGATATCCATTGGGTTGGGCTCCCATAGTCGTCCCTAGATTTAGCTAACCTAGTAAACCCTACTAGATTCGGAACTTGCAATCCCGGGTCTAGTTAGGGATGCGCGCATGTTTAGTATTTTTACTTACTATATGTATATGGTTTTCAACCTTTCACAAATTAGTTCGTGAATTCAGTACAGTCCTAGCAGTAGCTCAGTATTAGCTTAGCTCAGTTTTTAGTATCAGTTTAGTTCTTCATTGATACCATGTAATTGATATCATGTTCAGCTTTAGATATGCCATGATTGTATGCTTATATGTCATGCCATGTTTAGTTTATTCAGTATACTTAGCATATCCTTTCAACACAGCATGATTTAAAATCATATTTGCATCGTATGCATGTTTTAGTGAGGTAGATGATTTCTTACTAAGCTTTTTAGCTTATAGATACTATTTTCCTTATACTGCAGATACAGGTAAAAGGAAAATGGACTAGCAGTGGAGGCTGGAGGTCAATGCAGATCAAGATGTGTGTGGAAGGAACTGGAATAAAGATCCTAGGGATCTAGTTTTATTTTATTATGCATTAGAACGTGTTCAGTATGCATTAGTACTTATAGCAAGCGTTATCTTATGTTTCTGTTAGTTAGCAAGAGAACAGTTTAAAACCTTGCTGGTTTTGGTTTCCATATGTTTACATGCCATGAATTAGTATTCTATGCCTTAATCATGTTTAGTATGTTAGCCATTACCTAGTAGAATGTTTCTCTTAGCTTTTATAGTATTGTGTAATGACTTTGGCACGCATCAGTGCTGATATTAGGGGCCTGATACGAAATCAGAAACCCCTGATCGGTCAGCAGACCGATCAAGGAGTCTCTAATCGGTCAGTAGACCGATCAGGGACCTGGTTTCTGCTAACAGAACTTTCTGTTCGTTCCCTGATCGATCCATGGATCGATCAGGAGCTGGGTCGCGAAAAAAATGGCTCACTGATCGGTCAGCAGACCGATCAGTAAGCCACTGATCGGTCTCATTGACTGATCAGGGACCAGCTGGATCGGTCGGCAGACCGATCCAGCAGTGTACAGGATCGCAGCGTAGTTTATGGATCGGTCGGTTGAACGATCCGGAGTTTCCTACCGTGCTAGTCTTAGTTGATCGGTCTGTGGATCGATCCGAAGTTTATTATCAGTTGTAAACCCCTCTCCTAGCATGTGTACAACTCCTAGGTACACCCAGAACACTAAGTTAAACTTTACAGCATTTAGTTCAGTAAAATTTTAAATTAGCCAGTTTTCATTCCGCATTAATAGTCCAGCACAGCATAATGTAGCGATCGGCCTCGTAGCCTAGTCAGTAGTAGGCGGGTCGTTACATTTACTATTAACAAATGGGAATTTAGATGATCAATCAAAGATAAATTAGTTTATCTTTAAAGTTTGTTTAACTTACTATATATTTATCTTTTACTAGCTAAGCATAGTTATTCATATTTATATTTATCCGTGTCTAGAATTAACCTTTACTTGACTCTTAGCATCTAAAGAGTTTATTTCCGCCTGAGTTTGTTCTCGCTGGGGCCTATAATTCACTCTACTATTAACAAATGCGCTAGTTTTGTAACACCCACTAAGCTTTTAAGATAAGCATATGAATGTAGGATTTTTGCCTTAGAAAAATAATAAGAAGTGGGTTAAAGCAAAAAGAAATAAAATGAAATAAAAAGAAGAGGAGGTCAAGGATTGAACCTTGAACCTCTTATATTATAATTCATAGAATTAATTAGTAGAAACCAATTGGGATAAAGAGAAGATATTGATAGCAAAGGAGGGAAACTCATGATAAGAGTGAGAGTAAAAGTTAGCCAAAAGAAAACAAGAAAAGAGCAAGAGAAAGGCAACTTGCCTTCCTTCTTTCTCTCCCTCTTTCTTTCTTCATTTTGCCAAAAATTTAAGAGGGAATTAAAGGGATTCATTCCCCCTTATTTCATCATGAATGGTGAGAATAAATTAGAAAATAAAATAAATAAAAGAAAAATAGAAAATGGGTTAAGGGAGAAGGAAAGCAAAAATCAATTTTGCTACCTCTTCCCCCTTAACATAAAAGGGAGCAAGAAAAGAGAAGGTTATTTTTCTCTCATTTCCTCATCCTCCCTCTCCCTCACCGAACACCACTTCCCTCTCCTCCATCTTTGGCCCCAAGCCAAAGTTTTCTCCTAAGAAAGCCTAAGATACAAGGAGGACTTAGCAAGGGAATCATGGGAAAGGAACTAGAAGAAGAGGCTACTTCTTCCATCACCATACCTTAGATCCACAAGCGAAAAGGATGTAAGCTTCCCCTCACCTGTGGTACAAGGCGTTTTATGTGTTTTTTGGATTTTATGAGGATTAGAAAACCTAGAAATGAATTTAAGAAAATTGGCCAAAGAAGAGTTTTCAAATCTAGGAAGGTTTAAACAAGTCCTCATTTCATGATATTTTTTCTATGCTACGTAGGAAGGTTTTTCCTTCATGTTTTTATACCTATATGATGCTTGATCAGAGGAGTACCTAACCGTAGAATTTCGGCCAAAAATATTTTCAAGAGGTTAGAGAAATCATTGTTTAACCAAATTAGTACAAGATTTCCCCCATGAACTACTAAGGGTCTTTTATTGGTTTTCTTGCTTGAAAGTTACTTGGAACCAAAAGAAATCCACTCATATGTTTCGGCCAAGAAAAGGGCTTAGGGTTAGGAAGACCTTTAAATTTAATTAACCATGTTTGTATGATAGAATATAGAGTTCTCTTAAAGAATTGCATGTTGAATATTGCTAGAAATTCATGAACTCTTATTTTAGATTTTCGGCCATGATAAGATGGATAGCTTGGAAAAGCTTAAACAAAATTTTAACATGCTCAAGACCTCTATAATATTAAGATATGGAAGTTGTTTGGTGCTCTTATGCTTAATTAGAGTATAGAAAATTTAGTTACATGATATATGACATGTAAGAGCACAAGGGTCCTAGCTTGTTTATGAACCAACTTTGTATATGATGTTCTTAGTAATTTTTACCATGAAATTTACTTAGGTTTTCCATGCTTTAGGCCACTTAAAACCTAGTTTAGGGATTGGTAGGTTTCGGCCATGAGGAAAAATAAAAGAAAAAGGGAAAGAAACCTAGGAAGCCTAAGACACAATTCACATGTATGTTTATTATGCTTGACTTTATACATGCTATGAAACTTGTATGACTTCTTATGCTTTTAGGCTATTTAAAGCAAGTTTATACACTGATGAGTCTCGGCCAAGTAGGGTTTAAAAGACCTAGAAGCCTTAGAATTGAAACCAATTGTGTTAAAAATGCTTCTTATGGAAATATGATAATATGTTGATTGTGTCACATGCTTGTATAATTTTTCCATGACCTAAATGGACCATTGTATGTTTCGGCCATGAAGGAATAGATACCCTAGAAACCCTAGAACAAAAATTAAATATGCTTATGTCACTCTACATGAAATATGATAAGTAGAAAACCAAAGTTCTCATGCTATATGTTATTTAGTGACCTAAATGAGGCTAGGGTAAGTTTCGGCCATACCTATTGTATGATGTCTTATTATGAATTTATACATGATGTTAGTTCAAGTTCACATGCTTGTATACTTGTTTTTAGCCCTAAGGAATACTTGTCAAAAGTTTGGCCATGACATATGTTAAGGGCTTGAAGAACTTAGTAACTAGCTCAAATGTGCTTACTATGTTACTTGGAAAAAAATGCTATAAATATGGTTTAAGGTTTCCATGCTTTCATGACATTTGAGACCTTGTTTCACACCTAATAGGGTTCGGCCACATGAAGTTTAGGGACTTGGAGAACTTAGAAACCAAGTTAATCATGCTTATAATGCTTCCTATGAAATTGATGTGATGATAATTTAGGTTCCACATGCTTGGAGGTTGTTTTTACCTAAATTGAGATCTAAGGGGGTTCGGCCATGATAAGAACCCAAGGGATTAGGAAGCTTAGAACCCAAGTTAACTATGTTACCATGTTTCTTATGTTAGTATAATCACATGATACACCCTTATGCTTAAACATGTATGCTTGTGATTTATACTTTCCATGATATGATATGTGCTTAGAAATATGCATGCTTTGATGATATGTTATGTGCTTAGAATATGCATGCTTTTATGATATGCTATGTGGATAGAAATATGCATGCTTTGATGATATGCTATGTGCTTAGAATATGCATGCTTTTATGATATGCTATGTGGATAGAAATATGCATGCTGTAATGATATGCTATGTGCTTCGAATATGCATGCTTTTATGATATGCTATGGGGATAGAAATATGCATGCTTTGATGATATGCTATGTGCTTAGAATATGCATGCTTTTATGATATGCTATGTGGATAGAAATATGCATGCTGTAATGATATGCTATGTGCTTAGAATATGCATGCTTTTATGATATGCTATGTGGATAGAAATATGCATGCTTTGATGATATGCTATGTGCCTAAAATATGCATGCTCTCATGATATGCTATGTGGTGAAAATATGCATGTTTTTTTTATGATATGATGTATGCCTAAGTGATGCATACTTTTTATGACATGATGTATGCCTAAGTGATGCATACTTTTTATGATATGATGCATGCCTAAGTGATGCATACTTTTATGACATAATGTATGCCTAAGTGATGCATACTTCTATGATATGCTATGTGACTAAATGATGCATTTTTATACATGCTACTTTACTTTGTAAGGCTTGTACCAAGGGTGGACTCCTAATCAGTCCCTAGGCCTTGGCTGTGTGATCCGAGCTAGTAAAAATAAAGGGATGGGCTCCTTAGTACGCCCCTAGGCCTTGCTGTGTGATCCAGGCTAGTAAGGGATGGGCTCCTTAGTATGCCCCTAGGTCTATGCCTGTGTGATCCTGACCTAGTTCCTAGTATGATTCAAGACTTGCTACCTTGGATATACTTAGGACGCGCGCATATCTATGTTATGTATGTATGGTACAAGTCGGGGCCCTGATTATGTTGATATTATGTTCAAGTATATATGTAAGAAGAAATAGTTTTAAAGATCATGAGACATACACATGTTTTTCGGATACATGTTTTCAAAATCATATTGCATATACCTTTTGAACATGTTGTGATGATGCTATGATTTATTATATGCCATGATTAGATATGATTATGTTATGTTTCATGTTATGCTTTAAGAGCTTGATATGCCATGTCATCTTATGATGATACTATGATATGCCATGATTAGATATGATTATGTTATGTTCATGCTATGTTTTAAGAGCTTGATATGCCATGCCACCTTAAGATGATACTATGATATGCCATGATTAGATATGATCATGTTATGTTTCATGCTATGCTTTAAGAGATGATATGCCATGACTAGTTATGATGTTTGTTATGTTACATGATATGCTTAAAGAGTATGATATGTTATGCCATGACTAGTTGAGATCATGTTAAGTTGAGACATTCTTTGATTATGTGATGATTTTCGGTTTTAGTGAGTAGGAAAGGAACTTACTGAGCCATGAGTGCTCATAGCTTACTTTCCTTGTACCACAGATAAAGGAAAAAAAAACTGGATGAGCTAAAGGAGCAGCAGGAGAGGCAAGGAGATGTGTGTGGCGGTGGCTAGGCAACCAAATAAGAACCTGCTTTAAGAACTTTTTAAGAATTACGCTTTGGTTTCGTAAATTGTAGTACTATATGGGTGACTTGATGTTATGTTTCTATTTATCTTGTTATCATGTTATGGAAACCATATTAGTGTAGTTCGGATTTGAAAACAAAAGAATAGTTTTATTAATCTAAGAAAAATTATTTTAAGTCTTCCGCTGTAATATGTACGTAGAGTATCGTAGCCACGTCCCTTAGGGTTAGCAGGGAGGGCGGGCGTTACAAGTTTATCTTTAGCTCTTGTATATTTTTGTCCGGACTAGATACTCGCTCAGTTTTAACATCCAGCTAGGCTTATTCCCATACTTATAGAATAACAAGATTATAATCTATGTTATTCTTCTGAGAATATTAAAGGCAAGTAAATTCGAAGATCGTCCAACTTTTGAACCTTAAACTTATCCTAGGTAATTGCTCCGGTGACCCGTTGCATTGATTTTCTATTGGTGACATGTGTGTACCTGACATCACATATGTACCTTTGTTACTGTATCCACCACATTACTTGATCATCGAATGGTTCAAAATTGATCCTGTCCTTTACACTGCTAAGATCCAATGGCTTACCTTGACTTAGTCTGTTAGAAGAATCCTTATAAACATTTGGCGAAAATCCTAAGCCTTCATCATCTTCCTCGCAACTCTTTATTCTTCTTCTTTCTGACCTTACCAATCCTTTCTCTTCCTGATGTCAGGGTATAGCGAGTGGTATACTCAATGCTCTTCTAGTTTCACCATCCATGAAGCTTACGTATTCCAAATGAATTATGGCATTCCTTCCTACTTAAACCTACCTACCCAGAAGACCGCCCTCATCGTCCTCCACCATAGAGCATTGTGGTCTTCCGAGAGCAAGTTTTTTTTGGCCTTCGATTTCCTTTATATCTCTTCTTTGTGGATATTAGCCACTATTTTAATCTTCCTTTACATCAACATATTCCTCAGTCTTTCAACATCTTGAGTGGTGTTGTTATTGCTTTCTGCTTACTTGATGTCCCTTTATCACCTCATTTATTTTATCATTTTTTCTATCTTCGTCAGATAGAAAATGACCTCTTTAAATTTCAAGTCTGTCCTAAGGCCATTCTATTCAATAGGATTCCTCCCCAAGGGGAATGGAAAGACAAATCTTCTTCATACGCCTTCCCTTTCCGCCACCCTATCCTGTAAGCTGGCAGCAAGATCTTCCACCCGTTCCTAACTTGGGCAATATCTCTAGGGATCCTTCCTTCCGTGCTTCTATGGAAAAACTAAAAGATGTCAAGTTTAACTTTCCCCGACTGACTATGGAAGGTTTACTAACTATGTTTGGACTCAGCCCTGACAACATAGAATTGAGTGCTTCCTTTGGTAAGCTTACTTTCCTAATAAATGATTGTTTGTTATTTCTCAATTATTTATTATGTAAGGTTTTTAACCCTTAAGTTCTTTTTTAGCTAAGGCCATTCTCCCGACCTTTTTGTATAGGAATACTTGATTGAAAAGGGTGGTTTTGACCAAGCTAGGAGAGGATTTGCTAAAGGAACGTTGTCTCAATCAAACCTCTTCCTCCCTTGGTTTACTTCCAATGAGGCCAACATGAGAATCGTCTTCTAACTCTTCAGGATGGGACACTCCTTTTGTTGTCAGGCACAAAAAGCCCCGAATGGACGCTTCAAGCTCCAAATTACTTATACTATCCGGCATCGAATAGATTCCCATCACCGTGGCTGAAATTTCTTATGGCCGAGGTAAAGAGCCCGTGCCCACATCATGTGATCATTCTCATTTTGCACTTGCTATGATGAGGCCTGGCCTTCTTATACACATGTCTCTTGCAATACCTCCAGTTACTCCTCTTACTGAAACAACCTCAGATATCCCTTCGCCAATTTCTTCACTAGCTTTGGTTATAACTAAACCTCATGCGAAGCGGATCCCTTGTAGGCAATCCACTAGCCTAGGCTCCAAGAGGCCAGCGTATGAACAGAGTCCTGAATTAGTTGAGTCAGTGCCCTCCGCCTAATCATCTTTTGTTGCTTCAGAATCGCTTGATTTTTCCCATGCTCCTCCTCCAGGGCCTGCAACTTCCACTAACCTACCATGCCTCTTTAAACAGTCTCATGGGTTACCTTCTCACCAAGGGATACATTATACTCCTCCTCCATCACACGGGATACTCAAGTTGAAAAGTCCATTAGCTGAATCATGGCTAGAAGCACAAAGATAAATGCGAAGTAGCATAATTACTGAGTGTGCCGACGAGCACAATCGTAATGCTATTGCTGTAAGTCTTTAATTAGCTTTTGCTAACTTATTACCACAAGATTTAATTCTGTTGTTGTTTTACCTAGTTCTATGCTTTAAGCTAGAATCGTCACCTGGCTTCAGATCTCCTGAACTAGTCCCAGAGTTAGCCAC
This sequence comes from Zingiber officinale, assembly GCF_018446385.1. Classification (NCBI taxonomy): domain Eukaryota; kingdom Viridiplantae; phylum Streptophyta; class Magnoliopsida; order Zingiberales; family Zingiberaceae; genus Zingiber; species Zingiber officinale. Next base: position 94,456,325 of record NC_055998.1, read on the forward strand.
CAAAAACTTCTTATTGTTACAACAACAGGAGAAATTGAGAGCCCAAGATTCACAGATCAACTCCTTATTGGATGAGCTAAACCATTCCCGGGCAGAACAAGCTACCCTTAAAGTTGAGAAGGACAACCTTCAGTCTGAACTTCAGACGTATAAGGCCAGTGAGAAGGAACGATAAAGAACAAATAAAGATCCTATTTAGACTCCCTCGAATTTGGTGAAGGATATGTCAGGCGTATTGTAGGGACTCTCACTCATTCAATTGAGTGGGTTATTCAACAACTGAGAGAGGGAGGATACTTATCAAGGGAACCCCCTCCTCTCTTTATAAATCGTTGATGGCTCAACAAGGAGCTGCCGAAAGAATTCTTAAGCAAATTTGAGTGAGTATGTGTCCTTGTAACCTATTTTCAAAATAATGAAAAATATTATATTCTAGTAGAAATCAATAAGTACCTGGTTGTTCTGTGTAACTCAGTTGTTCTGTGTAACTTCATTGTTCTATGTAACTCTGTGTATTTTTATAGAATCTACTCCATATAGAAATTTTGTAGAGAAACTTTTAATAATATAGAAAGATCTTGAATATTTAACTGTTGAACAAATAGTTACTTATAGTATTCCCGTATTAAATACCACCTAAGATAGATATAAATCATGAAGTGGAGCAAACAGGTAATTAATGATGACTCCTTGGCTGAATTATGAATCATTTGAACATATAATGCCACACAGAACAAATGAACAAACTCACCAATGAACTGAACAATCATATGAGACTATGTGAGCTAGGCTGAATATAATATAAGTAGAGCTGATAGTGAATTCCTGGAATACGTAATACATCGATCGGACATGTAATTTTGAGAAAAATTAATCAATCGGCTATACCATGAGAAGAATTCATAATGAATTCCTAGACTGCATAATCGATCGATTAGGTATGTAATTCCGAGAAAAATTAGTCAACCGGTAATACCATGAGCAGAGTTCATAATGAATTCTCGGACTATATAATAGATCGATTGAGTATGTAATTCTGAGCAAAATTAGTCAGCCGGCCATACCATGAGTAGAGTTCATATTGAATTCCCGAACTGCATAATAGATCGATCAGGTATGTAATTCTGAACAAAATTAGTCAATCGGCCATACTATAACCAGAATTTATGATGAATTCCTGGACTACATAATAGATCGATCGGACATATAATCTTGAACGAAATGAATCCGCTAAATCATGAACAAAGTTTATTAATGAATTTTCAGACTGCATGATAAGCTAGCCAAATCCATGGTGTCGAGCAAAACTTATAATTGTTCGTATAGTTTAAAGTCTCTAGTTGCCTCTTAAGGTTGTCTCTCCGGTCACCCCTTGAGGTCACCGATCGACTATTAATGGTTTAAAGTCTTCGACCATCTGTGTGACCAGTTGACTGTTGATGGTTTAAAGTCTCCGATTGTCTGTGTAATCGGTCGACTGTTAATGGTGTAAAGTCTCCGACCGTCTGTGTGACTGGTGGAATGTTGATGGTTTAAAGTCTCCGACCGTCTGTGTGATCGGTCGACTGTTGATGGAGAATAGACCTTTTAGATGACGGTGATTGTAATTTTTATTAGTGATACAAAAAAGTTGAACAAAATACATGAAATAGGTTACAGGAGTACTTGTTAAGTTCTGTAAGGTTGCAAATGATTAGCACTCCATGGTCTATCCAATCTTTGTCCATCAACATCTTTGAGATAATAAGAGTCTAAGGCAAGTTTATATCCCACCCTAAAGGCTCCTCCCCATTGTGGCTCCAGCTTATTAACATCTCCAACCAACTTAACACGCTTCCACACTAGATCACCCATTTGAAAGAATCTAGGGATGACTCTTCTATTATAATTCTACATTATTCTTTGGCGATATGACATGAAATGAGCCACTGCCTTATCCCGCATTTCTTCTATTAAGTCAAGCTCCATAAGTTGTCGGTCACTATTATCCTCGTCATATAGACATACTCTATCAAATTCCACGCTAAACTCGATCGGAATTACTGCTTCACCACAATATACTAAATGAAAAGGGGTAATACCTATTGACTCTCGAGGAGTTGTACGATATTCCCATAATACGCTAGGTAACTCATCCACCCAATTACCTCCAATGTGATCCAACTTAGTTTTCAATCGTCTAATGATTTCTTTATTGGTTGCCTCAGCTTTCCTATTACTCTATGGATATGCCACGGAGGTAAAAGCTTGCGTAATGTCATATCCCAAACACCATTCTCAAATTCTTATACCCTAGAATTACCTTCCATTGTCAGAAACTAACTTATGTGGAATACCAAATCTGTAAATAATATATTGCCATAAGAACTTAATTACTTCCTGCTAAGTAATCTTGGCCAATGGTTCAGCTTCCACCCATTTTGAAAAATAATCAACAGCTACCAATAAAAATCTCCTCTTAGCAAATGCAATAGGGAATGGTTCTACTATATTCATACCCCATTGATCAAAAGGACAAAATACAATGGAAGTCTTCAATAATTTAATAGGGTGATGAAGAATATTCTGATGTTTCTAACAAGATAAATCTGTTCTCACAAGTTGAGCAGCATCTTCTTGTAAAGTGGGCCAAAAATATTCTGCTAATAATATTTTTTTGGCAAGTGACCGGCCACCCATGTGATTACCATAAGAGTTTTGGTGTGCCTCCTGTAAAATATATCCTATGTCATCAGGTCCTATACACTCAAGTAAAGGATAGGAGAAAGCCCTCTTATACAAATGATCTCCAATCATAGTAAACCGTCTGGCTCTTTTCTTGAGTATATGCGCTTGTTCTCCATCAGTAGGTAGAAGGCCCTATTGCAATAATAGAATGATCAGTGTCCTCCAATCATCTTGTATTTCCAGATCTGCTTGTTGTTCAATACAAGCCACCAATAATGTCTGTTCCACAAGCATGTCCAAACTCCAAGGGATTATGGCAGAGGCCAACTTAGCTAATTTATCTACTACTTGATTATCTGAATGGGTAATCTTTTGTATGCACACTTCTAAAAATTCCTCCTTCAATTTGTCAAATGTCTTTGCATACAACTTGAGTCTTTCATTATTGATTTCAAAATTTCCAGTTAACTATTTTACTACTAACTGAAAATCAAAATAGATTAAAACCCAGGCGGCTCCTACGTGTCGCGCCGCTTGCAGTCCTGCTATTAGTGCCTCATATTCTGCTTCATTATTAGTAACTCTATTATTTAATCGGATGGATAGTTACATTCTATCTTCCCTGGGTGATATAAGAAGGATCCCTATTCTGCTACCTTGCTGAGTGGAAGATCCATCAACATATATTTTCTAAGTTTCTTCCATCTCTAAACCTTGCACCTCTATTATAAAATCTGCTAAAGCTTGGGCTTTGATGGTCGTTCATAGCTGGTAGGGTATATCATATTTGCTAAGTTCGATTATCCATTTAATCAATCTCCCAGACGCCTCTGGATTAACAAGTATTCAACCCAAAGTACTATTAGTTAATACTATACTTGAATTCGATAAAAATTAAGGACGCAACCTCCGAGCAACTAAGACCAATCCATAGGCCAACTTCTCGAGTGTAGTATAGCAACACTCTAGTCTTTTTAATAAATGGCTTAAAAAGTACACAAGTTGTTATTCTTTCCCCTCCTACTCACTAATACTGAGCCAACAACATGTTCATTCGATGACCAGTAAATTCATAAAATTTCACCCACAATTGGTTTAGTTAATACAGGAAGAGTAGAGAGATAATTTTCAGCTCCACAAATGCCTTGTTGCAGTTTTCATCCCATTATAATTTGGTTGCTCGACGTGATACTTTGAAGAAGGGAAGATTTTGATTGGCCACCAAGAAATGAAGCGAGATAAGGTGGTAATTCGGCCAGTTAGTTTTTGTGGCTCCTTCAAATTTCGTAGAGGGGCCATATCTTGTAATGCTCAGACTTTGCTGGGATTAGCTTCTACTCCTCGCTCAGTCACCATGTAACCAAGAAATTTTCCACTTCTAGCTCCAAACAGGCATTTATTAGGGTTAAGTTTCAACCCATATTACCTTAAAGTTTTGCAATTTTCTTCTATATCAGCACATAAATCTGTGACTCGGAGGGATTTAAGGAGAATATCATCCATATAAACCTTCATGTTCCACCCAATCTGCTTTTTAAAGACTTTGTTCATAAGCCTTTGATAAGTAGTTCCTGCATTCTTTAGTCCAAAAGACATAACATTATAACTATAAGTACCTTCAATAGTTATGAAACTAACCTTTTCTTGATCATCCTTTGCGAGAAGAACTTGATGATATCTTTGATAAGCATCCAGCATACATATAAATTTCAGCCAGCAGTAGAATCTACCACTTGATCAATCCGAGGCAATGGGTAATAATCCTTTGGGCAAGCTTTATTAAGATCCCAAAAGTCAATACACACTCTCCATTTGTTTCCAGGTTTAGAGACCAGAACCACATTAGCCAGCCAACTTGGGAATTACACTTCCCGGATATATCCTACCTCCAAAAGCTTGTCTACTTCTTCTTTAATGATTTTGTCTTGGTCAGCCCCAAAATCCCTTTTCTTTTGCTTAACCGGGTGAGCATCAGGGTAGACATGCAATACATGCTCCATGACTATAGGAGACACACCGGTTACTTCTTTGGGTGTCTAGGAAAACACATCACTATTATTCATCAGATAATTCACCATCTCAGTCTTAAGGTCAGGATTTAGGTCTGTAAATATATGCGTGATTTCTTCTGGTTGTCCAACCTGAATTTGTACTTCCTCCTTCTCTTCATACACTAGGACCGACGACTTCTCTTGAATGGTATTGACTTTTATTCTCTGATTTTTTTGAGCAGCAGTAGCTTCCATTTTTACTATCTCCACATAACATTTACGGGCCACCAATTGATCACCTTTAACTTCCCCCACTTGATTATCTACGAAGAGTTTTATCTTCTAGCAAAAAGTTGAAATGATCGTTCGGAATTCATTCAAGGTCAGTCGACCCAAAATGATGTTGTATGTGGAAGGTGCATTCACAACCATAAAAACTAATCGACATATCCTTATTAGGGGTTCTTCTCCAAGAGATATAACCAATTTAATTTGGCTGAGCGGTTGAACTTTATTTACCATAAATCCATATAAAGGGGTTGACATGGGCTGAATCTCACTCGGGTCAATCTGTAACTGATCAAAAGCCTATATGAAACGGAGCTATCTGTGTTAATGAAAGTATGAGAGATATTATAATTAGTAATCAGAGTCTTGATTATCAATGCATCATCATGGGACACTTCTACCCCCTCTAGATACTTGGGTCTAAAGCTTATCTCACCTAACCTCATGGATAACCAAACACCAAGCATGTGACTTTCTTGCCTGGTTGGAATCACCATCAGTGGGCCCTCCAGCTATCATATGAATATTACCCCAAGGGCTATTATTGCGATTCTCCTCTTGTCAGGTTAATGATTGCTCTGGTTGTGCCCAAGCGGGCCCTTGAACTTGCTCGATTGGGATTTTTAAAGTTCCTTATTGTGGCTCGGTCACCCAACATTTAATTTTGAGTGGGCTATTTTGTCTTTGCTATAGTCAGTGATTTGGGGCGGGGAATGCCGACAATATCTAGGTTTACCCTCTCACTGATTTCGCAAAGCATAACATTCCTCCGTGCTATGAGTTGTTAATTGATGATACGTGTACCATTTTTGTGGGATTTCTCGAGGAACTCCCACATGTTGTACGACTGGAGGCCTCAGTTCGGGTGACGATGTTGAAGACCTGCCTGAGGTCCTTTAGGTGGAGGAGCAGGTGCTGTAGGGCGCTTAGGAACAGGAATAGGTGTTATAGCCTCCTTCCCTCGAGCAGCTTAAGTTTCTTCCATATTAATAAATTCAGTTGCTCTTTCAATTAATAGATTAAAGTTGGATGGAGGCTTTCTAACCAAATCTTTTAAAAAATCATTATCATTAAGCCCCTGGGAGAAAACATTTGCCAACATCACTATGGTAGCTGTAGGAAAATCTATGGCCACCTGATTGAACCTTTTAATGTAGGCTCGAATGGACTCCTTGGGCCCCTATTTGAGTGAGAAGAGGCTCCAAGGAGTTTTATAATATCATCGATTACTAGAAAAGTGGTGGAGAAATACCTTGCAAAAATCCTTAAATCGACGAAGGGCATTTTACACCGGCTGTTAATTGCTAAAGAAGGGCAGCATGTTCAAATTTGAGGAGATGATCTTCTGGATCCGTCGTTCCTGAGTATTCTCTAATATTCAAATTCTGATATCACTTGGGTAATGGATCATCCAACACTCTTTGAGAGAACGGAGTAGCAATCTGTTCAAGAGAACTATCGCTAGCTACAACTTTGCCTCTATATCGATCTTGTACGAGCATTTCTCCAGAAGATTCTTGAGGGATTACTCCTTGGCCCATCTACTCTAAAGGTGTGAGAAAAAGTGCCCTAGGATGTCGATTTGGTGAGATAGGCATAGGGAGCAAGCGAGTATGCCCCTTCTCTTCCCCCCCCCCCCCCCCCCCCCCCCAACCCTCCCCCTCTGAAAAGCGTTGGTTGATACTTCTAGATTGGGTGGTGGTGGCATGCCACCCGTATTAGCTTGTTATTGTTGTTGAAGCAATTTTTTAGCTTTGGCATTGATGAGTATCTCTAGATCTTCTTGTGTTAAGGTTATGGTATTGAGTTTTTCAGCCTCTTCCATCACAAAGCTTCAGATTCAGATGAATTTTTCCACAGACGGCACCAAATTTGATCATGTATGAAGGTGATGAGATGGTGCGCTGGCTCTGACTATTGAAGAACGATGAGCTTCTTAAGATATAAAGGAACTCTCCGATGATCCTGCACACACTCTGACAATCCAATAAAACGTTAGTGATCTAAGACTGGGTGGGAATCCCATGCCAGACCCTCCAATGCTCAAGTCAGTTTCTCGCTCGAAGGTGGAAGAAGAAGCAGTACAGTAGTCGAAAGATGCAATTACTTGTGTTTGCATACCTTGCCAACGGAGAAGATTCTCCTTTTTTATATCACCTCACATAACCTCCGTGATCATGAGGTGGTCAACGATTTGTTAGAGTTTGATAGAAGATGAGCAAAGTACAATGTGGAATTCGTGCAATAATCCTTTAAGAAATCTTTCTTCTACCCCAGATGTACCCTCTTTGTCATTTATCACTTGCATCCATGATATGATGATATATGTATAAGGATATATTCGGAATTATTAGAATATTCGGAACCATTCATGAACATTACCGGAAATATAATTAAAACATTTATGGCTCCCACATAAATAAGTGTTAGAGTGTATACTAAATGTAACAACCCGACCCTTTTGGCCTCTTGGGCGGCCCTTGTGGCGGCCCAACTGGCGGCCCTTATGTCGTCGGCCCATTTGGCGACCTCTCATGTCATCGACCGGCGACCCTTGGCCGTGGCGTTACTCACTAGGACTTTCCACCCCTGGCAGTGGATTTTTGCCTCCCCCAGGATTTGAACTCTAAACCTCCAGGCTTAAGTATTAGAGTTTATGAATCCTGGTAACCAAGTGAGATCATCTCACTTGGTTACCAGGATTCATAAACTCTAATACTTAAGCCTGGGGGAGGCAAAAATCCACTGCCAGGGGTGGAAAGTCCTAGTGAGTAACGGCACGGCCAAGGGTTGTCGGTCGACGACATGAGAGGTCGCCAAATGGGCCGACGACATAAGGGCCGACGGTCGATGACATAAGGGCCGACGGTCGACGACATGAGAGGTCGCCAAGAGGGTCGGGTCGTTACAATAAAAGGCGCCTTTTTATTGTAACGACCCGGCACTTTTGGCCTCTTGGGCGGCCCTTGTGGCGGCCCAACTGGCGGCCCTTATGTCGTCGGCCCATTTGGTGACCCTCGGGTCATCGACCGTCGACCCTTATGTCATCGGCCCATTTGGCGACCTCTCATGTCGTCGACCGACGACCCTTGCCGTGCCGTTACTCACTAGGACTTTCCACCCCTGGTCAGTGGATTTTTGCCTCCCCCAGGATTCGAACTCTAAACCTCCAGGCTTAAGTATTAGAGTTTATGAATCCTGGTAACCAAGTGAGATAACGACCCGACCCTCTTGGCCCATTTGGTGGCCCATTTGGCGACCCTCGGGTCGTCGACCGTCGGCCTTATATCGTCGGCCCATTTGGCGACTTCTCATGTCGTCGACCCTTGGCCGTCGTTACTCACTAGGACTTTCCACCGCTGGAGTTTGCCTCCCCCAGATTCGAACTCTAAACCTCCGTGCTTAAGTATTAGAGTTTATGAATCCTGTAACAAGTGAGATCATCTCACTTGGTTCATAAACTCTAATACTTAAGGGTTAGAGTTCGAATCCTGGGGGAGGCAAAAATCCACTGCCAGGGGTGGAAAGTCCTAGTGAGTAACGGCACGACCAAGGGTCGTCGGTCGACGACATGAGAGGTCGCCAAATGGGCCGACGACATAAGGGCCGACGGTCGACGACATGAGAGGTTGCCAAATGGGCCAAGAGGGTCGGGTCGTTACAATAAAAGGCGCCTTTTTATTGTAACGACCCGGCCCTTTTGGCCTCTTGGGCGGCCCTTGTGGCGGCCCAACTGGCGGCCCTTATGTCGTCGTCCCATTTGGTGACCCTCGGGTCATCGACCGTCGACCCTTATGTCATCGGCCCATTTGGCGACCTCTCATGTCGTCGACCGAAGACCCTTGGCCGTGCCGTTACTCACTAGGACTTTCCACCCCTGGTCAGTGGATTTTTGCCTCCCCAAGGATTCGAACTCTAAACCTCCAGGCTTAAGTATTAGAGTTTATGAATCTTGGTAACCAAGTGAGATAACGACCCGACCCTCTTGGCCTATTTGGCGACCCATTTGGCGACCCTCGGGTCGTCGACCGTCGGCCCTTATGTCGTCGGCCCATTTGGCGACCTCTAATGTCGTCGACCGATGACTCTTTGGCAGTGCCGTTACTCACTGGGACTTTCCACCCCTGGCAGTGGATTTTTGCCTCCCCCAGGATTCTAACTCTAAACCTCCGTGCCGTTTCAAATGGGCCAAGAGGGCCGGGTCGTTACACTAAAAGCCTAGCTTTTGTATAAACATTTATTTAGAAATAAAAGAATCATATTGGTCAATATCTATATTTATTTGTTAAATATAATTGTTCAATTAATTTATATAATAGATAACATGGTGTGTGGTGTCACACACAGAAGATCATGTTGTCGCTTCTTTATAAATTATAAATAGTTGCTCCCGACTAAGATGGAAAGGAACAACCCATTGAAATAGTCGCAGTGTAATTAGGTGTTAGTTTATCTTGACTGATAAATTACACTAGTACACTCTGAGTGTATTGAGTAGGACCAATTAAGGCAAATTCTTTTTATACTGACTTAATAAAAGAACAAGTCCTTAGTTATTATGAAAGTATGTGCTCTTGATCCAAATATAATAACAAGCACATATATTTAGTATTTATTTCTTTGACTTATCAAAGGGTGAGATTTAGCTCGATAAATCAACAAGCCCGATAAGTTGCGAAATGATATTACTTATAGTGTGTCTTGTTGATTATAGAGGAAAACTGTGTCCTAGTTATCTAGGTTGAGAATGTCCCCAAGAGGAGCTCATAAGGATTGTCATGTTAAATCCTATAGGTGGACTTAGTCCGACATGACGATGAGGTTGAGTGGTACTACTCTTGGACTAAGATATTAATAAAAGTGAGTTGTCAGTAACTCAATTAATTAGTGGACATTTGACATATTAAACACAGGGAGACTAACACACTCATAATAAGAAGGAGCCCAAAATGTAATTTGGGATTGGTGCGGTAATTCAATAATCATTCTTTAGTGGTATGAATTATTATTGATGAAATTAAGTTGAGTGATCGGGGCGAACATTGGAAGCTTAATTTCATCGGGAGACCAAAACCAATTCCTCCTCTCGGTCCCTATCGTAGCCTCTTGTATATAGAGATTTATACCCACCACATACCCACCTTCTTACCCACTTTTTGGTAGCCGGCCAAGCTAGCTTGGAACCCAAGCTAGGGCCGGCCAAGACCTAAAGAATGAGCCAAGATTAGTGGCTGGCCCTAGCTTGGAGTCCAAGCTAGGTGTGGCCGGCCATATATAATATAAAAGGGATTTTATTTAAATCTTTTCTTATGTGGATAACATGGTTTTAAAAGAGAGTTTAAAATTTAAATCTTTCCTTTTATGGCATTCTACAAAAGATTAAGAAAAGATTTGAAATCTTTCCTTATTTGTAGATTGAAAGGTGGATTTTAATTTTAAGGAAACTTTCATTTTTTAACCATGTTCATGATTTAAAAGAAAGTTTAAAATTTAAATCTTTCCTTTTATAGCTTTCTACAAAGGATTAAGAAAAGATTTGAAATCTTTCCTTATTTGTAAATTAAAAGGTGGATTTTAATTTTAAGAAAACTTTCCTTTTTTAACCATGTTCATGATTTAAAAGAGAGTTTAAAAATTAAATATTTCTTTTATAAAGCTTCTACAAAAGATTATGAAAAGATTTGATATCTTTCCTTATTTGTAGATTGAAAGAGATTTTAATTTTTAGAGATAACTTTCTTTTTATCCACATGTTTAAAAGAAAGATTTTAATTTATAAAAATTCCTTTTTATAAACCACCATGAAGGGAAAAATTATTGGAGAAATTTTTTATAAAATTCGGAAATAAATTAGGAAGTTTTAATTCTTGTGTGAATTAAAATTTCCTTGATTTGGAGATTAAAGTGGCCGACCATGTTGTTTAGAGAACAAAAAATTGATTTTATCAATTAATTATTTCTTTTTCATGGCAAAGGAAGTAAGGAAATTTTTATTAAAATTTCCTTATTTGCCAAGACCAAAGATTATAAAAGAGGGGGTAGAGGTGCCTTCATGAGAACATCTCTATTCTATTTTTCTCCTCTCTTTTCCTCCTTGGTGTGGCCGGCCCTAGGGTCTCTTCTCCTTCTCTTTTCTTCCTCCTTTGTGGCCGGCAGCATCAACATAAGAGAAATCCATGGTGGCCAGTTCTAGCTAAGAGAAGAAGGAGAGAAAGGAGGTTTTGTTTCTAGCATCCCTTGGAGCTTGGTGGTGGTGGTCGGACCTCTACTTCTCTTGGAAAATAAGGAGCTTGGTGGTTCTCATCTCGGTAGATCGTTGCCCACACAACGTCCAGGATAAGAAGAGGAATACGGTAGAAGATCAAGAGGTCGTTGCATACAAAGGAAGGTATAATTAGTAATTAATTTTCGCATCATACTAGTTGTATTTCTTTTGTATGAATTCCAAACACAAGAGGTATTAGATCTAGTTTTCGAATTTGTTTTCGAGTTTGTGTTTTTTTTACTTTGTCGAATTTGTGATTCGATTGTTCTTTTTGGTTAACCTAGAGTTATTTAAGGAAATTAAATATTATCTTTCCTTAAAAGACTTTGTCTAGGCGGTGGTGGTTGCTCCCATATCCAAGAAGGCCATGTGCCTCACCATGCAGTCCTGAAAGCCAATTTTAGAAATTAATATTTATTAAAATTAATAACATAGGTGGATTTGGATCAATAGTGTTAAGTTCTACTTGCGATCCAAATCTAAACCATCAAGAACAGATAAGTTAAATTTGGAATCAATGATGTTAAGTTCCGTCAGCGATTCCTAATTTAACTTCTAAAGGACACAATAGGTTATTTAGGAAAAGGTTCGACACTTGTACAAAATTTTTGTATAGTGGATCTGGTACGCCCTTCCTAGGACTAACCAACAATTGGTATCAGAGCTAGGGTTTGCCTCTGTGTGTTTAGAATTCAAATAGGTTATGCACATGTTATACATAATTTAGGCAGGATAATAGTAGGATGTGCTAACTCTTTGGTTGCAGACTCCAACTATTATGGCTTATAGATGTTGTGTGTGATTGGATCCTTGGACATGTCAAGGGCAATATTTTGTGTGTGCATGTGTAACGACCACCCTTCTTACTACTACTACACTCTGAGGATGACCGTTACTTAACTACTAACTCTACTTAACCGGTATGATTAAAAATCACATGGAAACCCTACCGAAAAATTTCGGCAGAGTCTCCCTTGTACCGGTGAGCATAAACCAAGATACAAGCATAGTATACATCAGCCACAGGCGGCTGGAATATTTATCAAACACCCACGGAGTTAAATAAGTATCAAACACACAAATATCTACTTACTAAACTAAACTCATCCTACATGAAATCTAAACAGAATAATCTCAAATGACATGAACTTAAAATACAACTCAAATGTTTACAATAACTAAAATGCGGAAACTAAAATTAAAACTTCTTTCCCAGTCCCAAGGCTTCCATAGTCCTGGCATCACACATCCTTCGAACACCTCCTTGTCGCCTTCCTTTCTATATCTTTTTCTTTCCTTTATCTGCAGTAAGAGGAAGTGCAATCTATAAGAAAAATTTACTTAGTAAGTGCTATCTAACTCACAAAATCACGAATGTGCATGTATACGAAAAGAACTAGAAACTATATGCTCTAAAAAGAAATAAAGCATAAACATAACTGCTCATGTCAAACTAATAGCAAAGAAAAACTAAAGAATCTACTCATGTAATTCTAATAGATAATCATGCTGCTCATCTAATAGGTAAACATGAAAACTACTCATCCACTAGATAAACATGGTAGAATAAAGAACTAAACTTACTGATTTTTAGAACTATATGAACCTTATTTCATTTGTTCTAAACTTAATCTTTAATACTTTATGTTTATGTAAAACTCGTTTTACTTGTTCAAAAACTTATACTTATAATACTTCAAAATAATAATCAACTTCTTCGTGGGCCCAGGCATAGTACCATCTTATGTGCGTTCCCTAATAGGTTGGGGTAGCGAGCCACCAATCCTAAAAGAGCAGACCTCGGTCTACCAGGGCCAAAACCTCATAATTGTACACCTGGATTTGTTTAACGACAACCTCAGAAGTCAGGTACTAGCCTCTTCTTAAAAGTAAAATACTTATAATCTTAATTACTTCTTCTTTAAATGCCTTGGCATTTTAATAGGCACCTTGTGTGCCAAAAATCCCTAAAGTCTTGACTTTGGGATCTACTTAAGGCCTTGGCCTTTTCTTTCTTTTCTTTATCTTTCTTATACTTTTCTTTATCTTTCTTATACTTTTCTTAAACCCAAAATACTATTAGGGTATCTTTCGTATGAATCTATGAATGAAACTAACTATGTATCACATAATCATGCATAGAATACAAAAAAAAATCTACACATACAATACTTATCAAAAAAATCTGCACTAATGCTTAACAGAAATCTGCATACTAGCTTAATAAAAATATGCATACTAAAAATTTTGCATATTCAAGCTTATTTAAAATCTGCTCACTACACTAACTAACTTCTGCACTTGAAAGCCTAATAAAATTCTGCACTTGTAAACTTAATGAAATCTGCATTCTAAACTTCATAAAATCTGCACTACAATTAGTGGATCCCAATTAGAAAAGTCTACATCAGAAATCTATCCGAATTTCCAATACAAAGTCTGAAGAAAACAATTCACAGACTCGATTAATCATCTTCTTCCTCCCTTTGTGGTTCACGGCAGCGGAAACAACCAAAGCACAAATCCAAACACAAACCTCCAAAGAAAACTCACCGTCTACCAAATCCTTCTATAAAAATGATGTAAATCTTGTATAGGAATATGATGGACTTAAAGCTATGCATACCAGAAGCAATAAATTCATATTAAAATAAAACCTGGGTCATGCTTAAAGAATTCAAAAATCTGTATTGCTTCTACAGGTTGTTCATGTTATCCCAATAGCAAATAAATCTAGAAATCTGCTCGTGCACATTTAATAGCAAGGAAACTAGAAATAAAGGAATCAAATGCTTAAGGAAATCTAAGTTTCTGCACTACTACTGAAAGGAACTAAAACATGAATAATCATCTTGTTATGTGCCATGGCTGTAATGGAAAAACACGGAAAAGTACCTCTGTTTCAATCCACAGCAAAAATGGAAGAAAAGAAAACAGAAAAGTGCCTCTACTTTAATCTACGGCAAGGAAGGAAAACCACAATACCACCAACCTCCTGTTCAATGCTACGGTAGGGAAAACAAAGAGACCAAATTTGCTACTTATAGCCATTCCAACCTAAAACCTACTGAAGCTTAAAAACTATGTGAGACTTATGCAAAACCTGTACTTTCATTGAGTAATATAGAGATCTTCAAGCTTACTACAGCAGGGATGCAAGGGAAAAAGCAAACACCCGAAGCTACACTTCCTCCAGCAACCCTATTCTGCATAGCATAATCCGAATCCCAAAAAGGAAACTAGATTCTTAGCAAACCACAACTTTTCTACAGCATGTTTTGAAAACCCAAAAAAAACCGATATCTAAATCCTTGGACAAACCCAAAATTCCTCACGGCAGAAATGACAAATTCACCATCTTAACAGCTTAAATCCGAACATTCATCCTCTACTTCATGGAGTTCATATCAATATATAGGATGTACTTGCTCAACTATATAATCATCCTCTTTCTCGTTCTTTCTTTGAACCTCACGGCAACAAGCCCTAAACGAAAATCCACATAGGAAAATTCGAAAACAAGGAAGACACGAGAACCCGGAGCTACTCTACTGCAGGTGAGGAAGCACTTACTTCGATTCCTTGGACTCACATCGGAGAAGAAGCTTCTAGGGCTTCGGCAACACTCCAAATCCGGTGATTCCTCGCGTCTACACGCTCTCCTCGCCGAGGGGAGCTCGGATCTGTGAAGAACCCGCGGAGAAGGGTGCTCGCCGGCCACCGGAGTTGAGCCCTAGCTCGGCTGCGTGCGACGTTTTCCGCCTGCACAGATTTGTCGCGCGCGTGAGGGAGAAGAGGAAAGGGGAAAAGCTAGGTCACAGGGAAATAATCAAGCCCTAAGTTCTCCTCTTATAACCTTAATATTCTGTTAACTGCTTTAAATAAATTTCCTACCTTTTCTAAGTAGAACCGACGGCTGGAGCACTTGGTCAGTCGCGGCTTGGCTCATGGTTAGAGTCGCGGGTTCAAATCCCGGCTGCAATTAATTTTTCTCCCTATTATTTCTTGTTATTAACTTCTACTACTTAAAAAAAATTCTCCCTTTATTTGATTACGTAACAACTGCTAGCCCAGTTGGTTAGTTGGGTTTTTCTCGGGTCAGGGGTTGCTGGTACAAGCCTCAGCTTGGATATTTTTTGTCGAAACTGTTAGTTAGAGCCCTAGAGCCAATCATTTGATGATTGTATGGACTCATGTATATCATATTCTTGTATATATATTAAGGCATTTGGTTTTTGGTTATTATGCTTATTTGTATTAGTGTCAGATAAAATAAGTATAGTAACGTCCTTGAGTTGAAGGTTCTTACCTATATCAATCGATTGGTTGAATCGATAGTGAGATGATATAGGGAACACTACTCTAAATCATTCCTAGTCGAGTATTAACATTCAGGGATGATGTCAATACAATAAGACTAGCATGTAGGTCAGCTCAATGACTTGATCTCACAAGTCATGGATATAGAGATATCAAGCTGACACATGGGTATGCATTAGAGAATGTATACTGAATGACCCGCTATGAGAAAGTATCATGCATCGTTATATGAGTGTCATATACTTTCTCATGTGGCTATTAGTATGACTATTAGTCCTTTGACCTAAAGTCACCATGGATCCCTACATAAGGAGTTATGTATTTTGGTTTCGTCAAACGTCACCCGTAACTGGGTGGACTATAAAGGCGATTACTGGGTATGTAACAAATTATGCAGAGCGATGTGAGTGATGTAGATGGGATCTATCCCTCCCATATGACGGGAGCGACATCAAGATTCTTGATAGAGTTAGACCACGAAGTGCATGGCCATGCCCAAATGAGTCAACATTAGATGTTGAGCTCATTTGATCGAGTGAGTCTACTTGGAGTTCAAGATTTAGATTGATTAGAGGATGACACGGTCTATGCCTCACATTGATCAATCTAGATGTCTAGGATAGAAGGACAATGTCACATATTGTGAGGAGTCACAATTACTAGTCACAAGGTGATGTTGGATCTCAACATTCTTGTAACTTGGGTAGTAATGATGTGTTGCTAGATACCGCTCATTACTTATGCTCCTAAATGAGTTTAGGGGCATTGCCAACGTTACAAGAACCTATAGGGTCACACACTAAGGACAATTAGATGGAGATTTGGTTCATACGATGAACCAAGACGATTAGATTCATTTGATGAATCAAATTGGATTAAGAGTAATCCAAATTGGGCTAATTGAGTTAGACTCAAGTTGATTCATGTATTTAATGAGTCTAATTTAGATTATGACTCATTTGATCAATTTAATTTAATGAATTAGATTCATTATATTAAGTTGGCTTGAATCAAATGGTTAGATTAGATCAACCATGAGAGAGATTGAGTCAAGTTTGACTTGACTAGAGAGGAAGAGGAAGAGTCTAGTTTGACTTGACTCTTTGCCACATCATGAGTGAGGTGGCAAGATGTGGACCAATAGTGTTATTCCTCATCATCTTGCTTTGCCACCTCATGGAGGTTACAAGCGTCCATTGCATTTAATGTGGGTTGGCCACATTAAATGAGTGGAGGTTACTCATTTGCCATATCATTGTGAGGTGGCAAGATGTGGACCAATGGTAATGGTCCACATCTTCATGATGTGCCACATCATAGGAGTTACACAACACCTCTTAATGGCTTCACATTAATTGTGATTAATGTGGAATGGGAGTTACACTCCATGGAGTGGCCGGCCACACAAAAGTGGTGAATGAAATTTGATTTTCATTCAAGGCATTACTTCTTCTTCTTCTTCCTCAAGAGAGCTCTCTCCCTCTCCTCCTCTTGCCGTGACCAGACAAGGTGCTAGCACACCTTTTGTGTGTTTTCTCCATCTACGTGTTCGTGTGGATACTTCTAGAGGAGTATCTATTTTGATACTCTAGAGATCTGGCAATTCCTTGGACGAGCAGGAACGCGAAAGGGCACGCTTCGAAGGTATAACTCTCATCTAGTGTAGATCTAGAGTCTTTGAAACTCGTACTCGTATTTTCATTCAGTTTTTATTTGCACGGATCTACGGCTTTGGGTGATTCGGGGTTTCCGCGACGCGAAAAGCGGTTTTCACGGCCCGAAAATCCCAACAGTGGTATCAGAGCCACGTGCAAGGCTTGTACGAGTTTAATTTTTGGTTTTATGAAAACTAAACCTTCTGTGATTTTCTGTAAAAATTTAGTTTTTTTATGTTTTTATGGGTAATTTTTCCGTAGAAGCGAAGCACAAGTATCTCGGCACTTGTAGGCTTCGGCTACCGGGAAGTTTTTCCTTAAACGGCTTCGTTTTGCCCCAAATCCGTTTGGGACAGCGGGCTTGGGTGCCATTAGATCGTAAAGGAGCAACTCACGATGGTTAGATCGTGGGTAGGGGTACTGCCCCTAACCCCGCAAGGGGATTTGCTCCGCGATTGCACCCACAATCGCTAAAAACGAACCCGCCGGGAAGATTTTTTCGAAACGGCAATGTCTTGGCCCAAATCGTTTTGGGACAGCGGGTTTAGGCGCTATTGGATCGCAAAGGAACCCTCGCGATGGTTAGATCGCGGGTAGGGGTGCTGCCCCTGGCCCCGCAAGGGGATCCGTTCCGCGATTGCGCCCTAAACCGCTAAACGGGTCCGCCGGGAAATTTTACTCGTAAAAATTGTAAAAATTAATTTTAAAATTATAGAAAATTATGAAAATATATAATTTTGAATTATATATTAATTTTGTGATAGTCATGGCCCAAAAACCCAATATGATTGGATCGTGTTGTATGTTTTTATTTTTCCGCGACCTGCGCGTCGTGCCTTTCTCATATATTCTGGTTGTAAATTAGATTTAGACTCGAATGTAACTCGAGTTTCAAATTGTAATGTACAAATTGGAGCGGTGGAGGGTCCACACGAGACGGAGTTCCGAGGCGGGCACGAGCAACACAAGGTGGTCAAAGGGAGGAGCTTGGAGAAGCTGTTGACCCTAGGTTGACCATTCGATCTTCTCATTGGCTTGAGAAGATCGTAGTAGGGCTATGACTAAATCACAAATAGATTAATTAGTTAATTGCTTATGTATATGATGCATGTTTAATAAGTAATTAATTAATTAGTGCCTTACGATTAGATTAGATCTAAGTCGTGCACATGATGCACCCTTGCGATTAGATTAGATCTAAGTCATGCACAAGATGCATCCTTTTCGATTAGATTAGATCTCAATCGAACCAACTCTAAATGCCTAACCGTGCCGTGATACCTATCACTACCTCGATCACATGTATTGTTGAATCTGCTAAAGCAGAGCAATACATATTATCTTGGTAGGGTACGGAGGGACAATCTTGGTCCCGCCTATCAACGCATGGGTGAATACAAACTCAATTAGATTGAGTATTCCTAGTTACTCGGTTAGATCGAGTCAACTATAGGCATTCTTCCAATAGTTGGAATGGTAGGACAAAATCACGTTTATATTAACTCTTCGGCGTATTAGCCAAAGCTAACTCGAGTTTTAATATAAATATGGATCTTGATCCTATAAACAAGAGTTGCATAGAGATGTAATTGGTAATCGTTACCTACCGATCATACTAAGCCTTGGGCGTATTAGCCAAAGCTAACTCAAGTATTAGTATGATGTGGATCTTGTCCCACAAGAATTATAGTATTCAGTGGGAGCATCATTTAGTTAAAGGCCTAATTAAATGATTTTAAAAGAATATGATATTTATTTCTGCAAATTTTCTGTTGTAGATAACCATGACGTTGAATACGAACTCTTTCTCCCTGCGTTCTGTCCTTAAGAAGGACAAGCTCAATGGAGCAAATTTCCTGGACTGGTACAGGAACCTGAGAATTGTTCTCACTCAGGAACGTAAACTGTACGTTCTGGAGCAGCCCATTCCGGAGGCTCCTCTTGCCACTGCCACGCGAGCAGACCGAGATGCTTACAAGAAGCATCAAGATGACGCATTAGATGTGTCCTGTCTTATGCTCGCGACCATGAACTCTGAGCTTCAGAAGCAACATGAGTTGATGGGCGCTTACGATATGGTTGAACATCTTTGTCACCTATATCAAGGACAAGCAAGGAACTGCAAGAGGAACTCCAAAGAATACCTGGAAGATCTTAAGAAGAAGAGAAATAAGATTTCTACTTCAGGTATACATGTTATAGAAGTCAACCTCTCTATTTCTTCATCCTGGGTATTAGATATCGGATGTGCTTCGCACATTTGTACTAATGTACAAGCGCTGAGGAATAGCAGGGCATTGACGAAGGGTGAGATAGACCTACGAGTAGGCAATGGAGCACGAGTTGCTGCTATTGCTGTAGGAGCTTATCATCTATCTCTTCCCTCTGGGCTTGTACTATAATTAAATGATTGTTGTTATGTGCCTGCCTTGACTAAGAACATTATATCAGTTTCTTGTTTGGACAAGAAAGGATTCTCGTTTATAATAAAGAACAAATGTTGTTCTGTCTATTTAAACGATATGTTCTATTGTAGTGCACCTCTGATGAACGGACTCTATATTCTAGACCTTGAGAGCTCTATCTATAACGTTAATACCAAGAGGTTCAAATCGAACGATATGAACCACACCTATCTCTGGCACTGTCGCTTAGGTCATATAAATGACAAGCGCTTATCCCAGCTCCATAAGGATGGTTTGCTGGACTCATTTGATTTTGAATCATATGAGATATGCGAGTCATGCCTACGAGGCAAGATGACCAAGACTCCCTTTAGTGGGCACAGCGAGAGATCTGTTAGGACTCATACATAGTGATGTATGTGGCCCTTTCAATGTCATTGCTAGAGGCGGTTATAGATACTTCATCACATTTATTGATGACTTCGGTAGATATGGTTATGTGTACTTGATGACACATAAGTCCGAATCCTTTGAAAAGTTCAAAGAATTCAAGAATGAAGCATAAACCGACTTGGCAAGAGTATTAAAATACTTTGATCAGATCGAGGTGGTGAATACTTAAGCCATGAGTTTCGTGACTATTTAGCTGAGTGTGGGATTCTATCCCAACTCACTCCTCCTGGAACACCACAGTGGAATGGAGTATCCGAAAGGAGGAATCGTACCCTATTAGATATGGTACGATCTATGATGAGTCACACAGATCTTCCGACATACCTTTGGGGCTATGCTCTAGACACGGCAGCTTTCATTCTCAACCGAGTTCCATCCAAGGCCGTGATAAAGACACCATATAGGATATGGACTGGGAGAGATGCCCAAGTGTCTTTCATGAGGATTTGGGGCTGCGAGGCTTACGTACGACGTCAAGTCTCAGACAAATTAGGATCCAAATCCGACAAGTGCTATTTCATCGGATATCCCAAGGAAACTAAGGGATATTACTTCTACATTCCCAGTCAGCACAAGGTAGTTGTGGCAAAGACTGGGGTCTTTCTAGAAAGGGACTTTGTTTCTAGAAAGACTAGTAGGAGCGCGTTCGATCTTGAAGAAGTTCAAGATGCGAACAATAGCACTGATGCCTCGATGGAAATTAAACTGGAACCACAAAGTGTTGTGGATGATGTTGTTCCACAAGGAGTTGAGGAACAACAACCGGTTCAAGTAGACATACCTCTTCGCAAGTCTGATAGGGTACGTCGTCAGCCTGAGAGATACTCATTTCTCTTGTCTGACCATGATGACATTGTGCTCATAGAGGATGAGCCCACCACCTATCAAGAAGCTGTGATGAGACCAGATTCCGAGAAATGGCTAGAGGCCATGAGATCCGAAATGGAATTCATGTACACCAACCAAGTATGGACTTTGGTTGATCCACCTAAAGGGGTAAAACCCATTGGGTGTAAGTGGGTCTTTAAGAGAAAGACTGACATGGATGGACTTATCTATAAGGGTCGCTTGGTAGCTAAAGGTTTCAAGCAAATTCATGGTATTGACTATGATGAAACGTTTTCTCCAGTAGCGATGTTTAAGTCCATTCGGATCATGCTTGCTATTGCAGCCTACCATGATTATGAGATATGGCAGATGGATGTTAAAACCACGTTTCTGAATGGAAACCTACTCGAGGATGTGTACATGACACAACCTGAGGGTTTTGTAGATCCACAGCATACTAGCAGAGTATGCAAGCTGCATAGGTCCATTTATGGACTAAAGCAAGCTTCTCGGAGCTGGAATCTTCGATTCGATAATGCGATCAAACAGTTTGGTTTCATCAAGAACGAAGATGAGCCTTGTGTCTACAGGAAGGTTGTAGAAAACACAGTTGTCTTCCTCATATTGTATGTGGATGACATTCTACTCATTGGGAAGGACATCCCTATGCTTCAGTCTGTCAAGACCTGGCTAGGGAGTTGCTTCTCAATGAAGGACTTAGGTGAGGCATCCCGCATTCTAGGGATTCAGATCAATAGAGATAGATCTAAGAGATTGCTTGGCCTAAGTCAGAGTACATACATTGACAAGGTACTCCTTCGGTTTGCCATGCAGAACTCTAAGAAGGGATTTCTGCCGATGTCACATGGCATGAGTCTTTCGAAGACTCAAGGTCCCTCTTCTAGAGAGGAGAGAGACCGCATGGATCAGATCCCTTATGCCTCAGCCATAGGATCAATCATGAACGCCATGATATGTACTCGACCTGATGTCTCGTGTGCTTTGAGCATGACGAGCAGATACCAGTCAGATCCAGGTGAAAGTCACTGGATAGCGGTCAAGAATATTCTTAAGTACTTAAGAAGGACTAAAGAATATTTCTTGATATATGGAGGCAATGATGAGCTAACTGTAAAGGGTTACAGTGATGCCAGCTTCCAGACCGATCAGGATGATTACCGATCGCAGTCAGGGTTCGTGTTTTGCTTAAATGGTGGTGCTGTGAGCTGGAAGAGTTCGAAGCAAGACACAGTAGCTGATTCTACAACAAAGGCCGAGTATATTGCTGCATCAGAGGCAGCAAAGGAGGCAGTTTGGATCCGCAAGTTCATCACTGAACTTGGGGTGGTTCCTAGCATCGATGACCCAGTTGAGCTCTATTGTGACAACAATAGAGCTATAGCACAGGCGAAGGAACCTCGCTCACACTAGCGGACCAAGCACATACTACGGCGCTTCCATCTCATTCGAGAGATTATCGATAGAGGAGATGTGAAGATTTGCAGAGTACCTACAGAGGCTAACATCGCAGATCCCTTGACCAAAGCTTTGGCACAGAGGAAGCATGATGGTCACACTAGGTCATTAGGCCTTAGAGCCTATACTGATTGGCACTAGTGCTAGTGGGAGGTTGTTAGTTAGAGCCCTAGAGCCAATCATTTGATGATTGTATGGACTCATGTATATCATATTCTTGTATATATATTAAGGCATTTGGTTTTTGGTTATTATGCTTATTTGTATTAGTGCCAGATAAAATAAGTATAGTAACGTCCTTGAGTAGAAGGTTCTTACCTATATCAATCGATTGGTTGAATCGATAGTGAGATGATATAGGGAACACTACTCTAAATCATTCCTATTCGAGTATTAACATTCAGGGATGATGTTAATATAATAAGACTAGCATGTAGGTCAGCTCGATGACTTGATCTCACAAGTCATGGATATAGAGATATCAAGCTGACACATGGGTATGCATTAGAGAATGTATACTGAATGATCCGCCATGAGAAAGTATCATGCATCGTTATATAAGTGTCATATACTTTCTCATGTGGCTATTAGTATGACTATTAGTCCTTTGACCTGAAGTCACCATGGATCCCTACATAAGGAGTTATGTACTTTGGTTTCGTCAAACGTCACCCGCAATAGGGTGGACTATAAAGGCGATTACTGGGTATGTAACAAATTATGCAGAGGGATGTGAGTGATGTAGATGAGATCTATCCCTCCCATATGGCGGGAGCGACATCAATATTCTTCATAGAGTTAGACCACGAAGTGCATGGCCATGCCCAAATGAGTCAACATTAGATGTTGAGCTCATTTGATCGAGTGAGTCTACATAGAGTTCAAGATATAGATTGATTAGAGGATGACACGGTCTATGCCTCACATTGATCAATCTAGATGTCTAGGATAGAAGGACAATGCCACATATTGTGAGTCACAATTACTAGTCACAAGGTGATGTTGGATCTCAACATTCTTGTAACTTGGGTAGTAATGATGTGTTGCTAGATACCGCTCATTACTTATGCTCCTAAATGAGTTTAGGGGCATTGCCAACGTTACAAGAACCTACAGGGTCACACACTAAGGACAATTTGATGGAGATTTGGTTCATACGATGAACCAAGACGATTAGATTCATTTGATGAATCAAATTGGATTAAGAGTAATCCAAATTGGGCTAATTGAGTTAGACTCAAGTTGATTCATGTATTTAATGAGTCTAATTTAGATTATGACTCATTAGATCAATTTAATTTAATGAATTAGATTCATTATATTAAGTTGGCTTGAATCAAATGGTTAGATTAGATCAACCATGAGAGAGATTGAGTCAAGTTTGACTTGACTAGAGAGGAAGAGGAAGAGTCTAGTTTGACTTGACTCTTTGCCACATCATGAGTGAGGTGGCAAGATGTGGACCAATAGTGTTGTTCCACATCATCTTGCTTTGCCACCTCATGGAGGTTACAAGCCTCCATTGCATTTAATGTGGGTTGGCCACATTAAATGAGTGGAGGTTACTCATTTGCCACATCATTGTGAGGTGGCAAGATGTGGACCAATGGTAATGGTCCACATCTTCATGATGTGCCACATCATAGGAGTTACACAACACCTCTTAATGGCTTCACATTAATTGTGATTAATGTGGAATGGGAGTTACACTCCATGGAGTGGCCGGCCACACAAAAGTGGTGAATGAAATTTGATTTTCATTCAAGGCATTACTTTTTCTTCTTCTTCCTCAAGAGAGCTCTCTCCCTCTCCTCCTCTTGCCATGACCACACAAGGTGCTAGCACACCTTTTGTGTGTTTTCTCCATCTATGTGTTTGTGTGGATACTTCTAGAGGAGTATCTATTTTGATACTCTAGAGATCCGGCAATTCCTTGGACGAGCGGGAACGCGAAAGGGCACGCTTCGAAGGTATAACTCTCATCTAGTGTAGATCTAGAGTCTTTGAAACTCGTACTCGTATTTTCGTTCAGTTTTTCTTTGCACGGATCTACGACTTTGGGTGATTCGGGGTTTCCGCGATGCGAAAAGCGGTTTTCGCGGCCCGAAAATCCCAACAGAAACTTCTTTCGTTTAGTAAAAATACCAAACGACCTCCAAAAATTGCATAAAAATATTCTATAAATTCCTTAAAATCTCTAGAATTTTTCTAAAACATTTCTAGATTTTAATAAGGTCTTTTAGGACTCCAAATCAAGAAATTTGGGGTGTTACAGCATGATTGCATGTAACTAATACAGCAGGAGCTGTATTAGCCCTAGGATTTTAGAATTTTATTTTCGATCTAGATTACATGTACATTCCCTCGTGGAATATAGGATCGATATATGTAAAATTCTATTTTTATCGCGGATCAGATTCTTGCAAGGCATGGTACCTTTGGAGCACTAGAGGCGCAGCGGAAAAAGAAACAAGATGGATGCGACGACTCGACCCAATGGCGGTGGCTAAAAATGACAGCAGCTAGGGTTGGAGCACATGGAGGGCAGTAATAGAAAAAGGCCATAATAGTTGGAAAATAATTTCTATATTTATTGCTTTTATTTACTGTGATGTGTGTGTATGCATGTGATGTATGCTAGGATAGTTTAAAATTCCTCACTTTAAATAACTAAGTGGGAGTGGGATTTATTTTAATAAATTCCACGGTCTCCATTACTGATTTGTAAGTGATGTAAACAAACTTGCGCGTTGGCTCTGAGTCCCTTCCTCCATATCGGATGAGTTTGTTTGCGGATCACTAGATCAAACTTTCATTTTGGATGACTATAGGAAATTAGTTAAGAGCGCGTGATCTTCCCCATCGGAAGGGCACAATCTTATTAATAGACTTAGTATCAAATGTGTGGTATACACTTAGGCATGTCTAATAGTATCCTCCCCATCGGAGTCACTGCTATTATTTGTGTGACCGAAGAAAACCAACTATTAATTTATCATAAAGATAGGTTGACAAGATAATAAAATTAAAACCCCCTCTTACAAATGTTGAGATTTTGTATACGTCCACAGTATCGTGGCATTTAAAATGCATGGTGTATGAGGTAATTTTATTTGTCAGTCTGACAAGGAAATAAAATTAATGGAAAAAACCCCTCTAACAAATATTTGGTTTTGTATACGTCCACACTATCGTGGCATACAAAATTTACGGTGTTTGAGGTAATTTTATTTGTCATAAAGACTTATTGATAAGATAATTAATGGGTAAAACCCTCCTCTTACAAATGTTTGAATTTGTATATGTCCACACTATCGTGGCATGCAAAATTCACAGTGTTTGAGGTGTTGGTGAATTTAAATGATATTGTTTTAAGAAATCAATATTATTTCAAATTCAAAGTTTTTGACCAAATATTTGATAGACCAACTATTAATTTTATTTGTCATAAAATTAGGATGATGAGATAATAAAATTAATGGATAAAATCTCCTCTTTGATTTTGTATACGTCCACACTATCGTGGCATACAAAATTCATGGGGATTTTAAGGAGTTGGTCTTAACCAAATACTTTTGTGATTCTTAGGATTTAAAATATTTGTCAATCCCCTAGTTGTTATACTATAGAATAGACTTAGTAATCCCAATTGTATTGATTGGAATAAGACTTGGACATTAAGGTAGAGTGTCCTCTTAGAACTGAGAACAATAAGTGTGTTTTTCATTAGTTGTTACATGTTTAGTGGTGATTGTTGGAGGATCTTGCGGCCGGCTTAAAGGGGGGTTGGATAGACGGCGCCCCCAAATCCTTGCTTCCTATGATGTTAGCGCAGCGGAATACAAACAAACACAAATAGAAAGCTAAACACTAAATACAAGAATGGAAATGCAAACCGCTAACACGTTCGTTTACGTGGTTCGGAGATAACTTGCTCCTACTCCACGGCGTGTCCGTAAGGTGGACGATCCCTCAATCCGTCAGTGGATTAGTCCCCGGCAAACTCCGGCTAGCTCAACCTCCTTGTGGGTGGAGAAACCTCACCACAACACTCACCAACAACACTTGGACACAAGGGAACCTTGAGCACTTTGGTGACTACTAATTAGGCTTTAACCAAGTCTAATTTCGTCGCCTTGGCCGGCCATACCAAGCTCCTTCTTATAGAGCTTGGAACAAATCAGAACCTGATTTGCCCGTTACCAGTCAACTGGTCCTTGCACCAGTCGACTGATGCCAGCCCAACGGCTATCTCAACGGCTCTCTGCTACAGTGCATCAGTCGACTGGTCCATACACCAGTCGACTGCTACAGTACGCTACAGTAACTTCTACAGTGCGCTACAGTAGCTGCAACAATGCCGCTACAGTAAAACCCTAAAACTAGGATTTTACTCCGAGTACAATCTCTCATGCACTCGTACCCTCACGACTCACTTGACTCTTCTTTTGCAGCCTTGACCTCTTGCCTTCAAGCTTACTTCCTTTGGCTCTCGTCCCTCGGATGCATCCAAGCCCGCGGCTCGTCCCCAATGCCATCCTTCGCGTATGCCTCGAAGTCGCTTCCCTCGGCTCTTGTCCTTGCTGCCTTGTCCACGGTCCCTCGGATGCTCCATCCTTCACCGGACCCGAAGCCGTCAACCTAAGTCGCATGTGTCACCTGCAGTCCTGCACAACTCAAGTACACATATCAAATAACGAGGGTAAACCTAACTTAAACCCTTTGCCCAAACACCAAAACACATGGTCCCGCGGACCATTGGGATTGCTCCTACAGTGATATCTACCGATACCTGGTGTGTAGATACGGGAACTACTGATCATGTCTGCAATTCATTGTAGGGGCTCCAGGAAACCCGATAACTATATGAAGGGAAAATCACCGACCACATGAGCACTGCTACAAAACTAGTAGTTGTTGTAGTGGGAGAAGTTTATTCTCTTTAAGGAATAAAATATGCATTTTTAGAAATTGTCTTTACGTACTAAGTTTAGAAAGGACCTGATTTCATTTTCTAAACTATTAGAGAATAGATATTCTCTCTATTTAGATAACAAACTTGTTATCAAGAAAAATAGGGAAATTATCTGTTCTGGTACATTGGTTGACAATTTATAAATCCAATAACTCCCATGATGCAATAAATGGAAATTAATAATACATCTTCTAACTTTAAGAGAAAGTAACCTTCGGAAATGAACCAATTATATCTTTGGCATCTAAGGCTAGGTTATATTAACTTGAGTAGGTTTCATTGATAGCTGATGAACTTTTGGGTTCATTGGAAATGGAAATCTTTCCAACCTGCGATTCTTAATTGGAAGGGAAAATAACCAAGAAGCTTTTAAAGTCTAAGGGGTAAGGAGCCAAAGATATGTTGGAATTAGTTCATTCTGATTTATGTGGTCCTATGTCTATCCAGACAAGAGGTAGGTTCGATGATTTCGTCTATTTTATAGACAACTATTCGAGATATAGATACATTTAGTTGATGCGCCGCAAGACTAAGTGCTTTGATTAGTTCAAAGAGTACAAGGCTGATGCGGAGAAACGTCAAAGTAAAAGTATCAAGTCACTATGGTAAAATCATAGTGGCGAGTACCTCTTGGGATAATTTAGGAGTCACTTATCAGAAGTAGGGATTCAATCCCAACTAACTACACCTGGTACACCCCAACAGAATGGTGTAGTAGAAAGAAGGTGTGAGGCTCTTATGGAATAATTAGATCGATGATGAGTTATTCAGAAAATTACCAAATTCATTTTAAGGATATACTCTGGAAATGGAAGTAAACGTAGTACCTTCTAAGTCAGAACTCTCTACTCATATAGAATTGCAGAATAGGCGTAAGCCAAATCTGAAGCATATTCAGATTTGGGGAAAGCCAGCACATGTGCTGAAGAGAGAAACTGAGAAGTTGGACAGGAGTTCACTTGTTTATGGGTTATCCTAGAGGAACGAAGAGGAGGTTTATAGTCCTAAAAATAGAAGGTCATTGTTAGCACCAATGCCCAGTTTTTAGAAGAAGATTATGAACCACAAGCCCATAAGAAGATTTGTTCTTAAAGAAAGGACACGTCTAATCTAGCACCAATTGTACAAGATGTGATACCACAAGAAAACTGCAACATGTGTCATAAAAGATGCACAATTACAGACAATGCCTCGTCGTAGTGGGAGGGTTATTAGGCAACCTAAAAAGATTCATGTTTTGGGAAAGTCTTTGGACTTGATCTCTGGTAAACATGAACCTAATTCCCGGACATATGACAAAGTGCTCCAAGATAAAGATGCGGCATCTTTGCAAAGAGCATCTTGTGTGCAAGCTCAATCAGTCTATGGACTAAAGCAAAGCTTCAAGGTCTTGAACATCTGGTTTAATTAAGTAATCCAGACCAATGGATTTATTTGATAACCAGATGAGTCTTGTGTATATAAGAAGTGTGATGGAAACGTGGTGGTATTTCTTGTACTATACGTAGATAACATTTTTGATAGTTGGAAACAATATCAAAGTTTTATCGGAAGTAAGGGTATGGTTGTCCAAACAAATTTGATATAAAGGACTTAAGAGAATGTGCACATATTCATGGGATCTAGGGATCGCAAGAAAAGGATGTTGTGCCTATCTCAAGCTTCATATATAGACGTAATCCTTGCTCATTTTAGTATGCAAAACTCCAAGAAAGGTTCTTACCTTTTTAGGCATGAAGTAGCTTTATCTAAAGTGATGTCTCTGAAGACATCAAAGGTGATAGAGGACATGAAGGCAGTTCCTTATTCTCCAGCTGTAGGAAGCTTAATGTATGCAATGCTTTGTACGAGACTGGATATCTGATTTGCCCAGGGCATAGTTAGCAGATATAGAAGTAACTCAGGAACGGGACACTAGGCTGCAGTAAAGCATATATTAAAAGTACCTTAGTGGGACTAGAGATTATATACTAGTTTACAAGGTAGATAATTTGATCCCTGTGGGTTACATGGTTTTTGACTTCCAATCAGATAGGGACAATAGTAAGTCGACCTTGGGTTTTTGTGTTTACTTTAGGAAGTAAAGCCATAACTATGGAGGAGTGTTAAGCATATGTGTTTTTCGGACGCCACCATAGTGTTGGGATCGACGGTCGCGGCTAGAGAGGGGGGGTGTGAATAGCCGACCACAAATTCGCATTTCTTTCTACAAATCAAGTTAGCGCAGCGGAAAAATAACAACAGAAACGTAAATGGAGAAATCAAACCTCAAGCACAGCGATGTAACGAGGTTCGGAGATGAAACTCCTACTCCTCGGCGTGTCCGTAAGGTGGACGAAGCCTATCAATCCGTCGGTGGATGAGACCCCGGAAAATCAGCTAATATGAACTCCTTCTGGGTGGAGAAACCTCCCCACAATAACTCTTGCAACAGCAAGATAGAAGTACACAAAATACAAAGAAGCACAAGACAATATGAATGTAAAACAAACAAGCTTGCCTTCTCGTCTAGAGTCCGTTGATGAAGCAGCAGCTTCACGGATGCCAGCAGCAGGGAAGCTCACGCGAAGCTTCAAGACGTGTGAGCTCAGCAAAGCTCGCAGAAGGAACCAGGAAGAACTTGCAGAAGCAAGATGTAAGTCCTGTAGAGTCGCTCGTCTCTTTATATAGCTGAACCTGCAAACCTGTGAAGGCAGAAGAAGACACAGAAGACCAAGATCTAGCCGTTGTCACTCACAACGGCTAGGCCTGGACAGATCAGGCTCCAACCTGATTGGTCCACACTGTCCCTGATCGGTCTTGGGGACCGATCAGGCTAAGCTTGGACCGATCAGGCTATGTCCTGATCGGTACAGGAGGAGTCTGATCGGTCCCTGGACCGATCAGCCTTTCTCCTTCTTCTCTTCTGTTTGCTTCCTGATCGGTCTCCAGACCGATCAGATAATCCACAGAAGCATTCTGTTTGGTTACCGATCGATCACCAGACCAATCAGCCGAGCTACCGAGCTACCGAGCCCTCTCTGACCTTGCCCGGAGAACGAGCTGCCGAGCCCTCTCCGACTTCGTCCGGTCCAGAGAATGAGCTACCGAGCTACCGGGCTACGAGCTACCAAGCTACTGAGCCCTCTCTGACCTAGTCCGGAGAACGAGCTGCCGAGCCCTCTCCGACTTCGTCCGGTCCAGAGAACGAGCTACCGAGCCCTCTCCGACTTTGTCCGGTCCAGAGAACGAGCTACCGAGCCCTCTCTGACCACAATCCGGAGAACGAGCTACCAAGCCCTCTCCGACTTCCACATGCCAAGCTTCCATACTTGGACTTCTCCGTGCCAAGTCCCTGCTTGGACTTTTCCGTGCCAAGTCTCCATACTTGGACTTTTCCCGTGCCAAGCTCCCTGCTTGGACTTCTCGAAATAGATCAACTCAAGTCGGGTCAACCAGGTCAACCTTGACCTAGGGTTGCACCCACAACCTCCCAAGATTTCCAATATTCTTGTCAAACATCAAGATACAACTCTTCTATTCTCGTCAAACATCAGAATAGAACTTTTCTATTCTCGTCAAACATCAAAATACAACTCGAGTCAGGTCAACTCGAGTCAGGTCAACCAGGTCAACCTTGACCTAAGGTTGCACCAACAATCTCCCCCTTTTTGATGTTTGACAAAACCCATAATCAAATTAGGTTAAACCGATAACCTAACTTAGGTTTTCCAATGTTCTTCCTTGAACATTCTTTGGACATTCTCCCATTCTCCCCCTTTTTGACACACATCAAAAAGAGTGAATCAAGGTCAAGAGTTTCTTCCTAATGAAAGTCCCATACCTTTCATTGAAACTCTTAATTTCCCCCTTGATACTAAGGTCAACAATTAACTTAGTGATAATCCTATATCACTCAAGTCTTTAGGAGTAAAAACTCCCCCTAAAGGTCAACTCCCCCTTGACCAATAGGTAAAACTCCCCCTAAAGGTCAACTCCCCCTTGACCATTGCACCAACAATGTCTTGAAGAGTTTCAAACCTTTAGAAATCTAAACCACCAACTTCCATAGCTGAAATTTCAGTCAACAGTCGAAAAATCAGCATTTGGCACGCTCTGATCGGTCACCAGACCGATCCACACTCTCCTGGATCGGTCCTAGTGACCGATCCACACTTTCCTGGACCGATCAGAATCCTCTCTGATCGGTCCACAAGTCTAATATCAGAATTTCTGATTTTCCTCCCGAAATTCAGAAACTCCTAGAAAGTTCCAGAAAATTTCAAAAATTGTAAAACTTTGAGGATACATTCCTCATAACATATACTATCAAGAAAAAATAGTTTTCTATGAAAATAACTTCCATTTTCAAATCTTGATACAAAGTTCAAAAGATTTTGAAATAACTCAAAGTTAATCAATCTTTGTATCAACTTACTCAATGATGAATGCTATCACTAGAAAAGCTTCATCAAGGTTTTTCAAATCAACTTTGAAATGATTTTAAACCATTTAATTTAGGATCACAATCTTAGGGCTAAATGTACATGACTTGTACACAAACTTTCCCTATGATCCTCAATTTCAAATTAGGCTCATCTAGGTACAAGAACTATGCACCGTGATCATAACTCATGATCCTAATATCTCACACACATCTAAGGTGTATCAAATACATCCAAGTCAATTTTGATGTGAGATATGGGTTTAGGTCATCTTAGGCTAAGTTCTCATGCATTTTCTAAACAACAATTTGATCTCCATATCAAATTGTATTTTTGTCCTTAAATCAAATTAATTGATTTTAAATGCAAAAGATGATGACATGGCATATAATGATATCATAAGTAAAAGCATGTGTCAATGTCATGATGTCATGGCATAAAGTATGACACTTAAATAAAGCATGACATTTAACTAACCTAAGCATTATCATGACATTTCAAATAATAATAAATTAAACATGATGTCATGACATGGCATATGGAAAACAATATATGACAAATAACATATAAAGGTATAGAAAATACCTAATTCTAGCTTTAGTTGCCATTTTTGATAATTTTGATCATTTTGCGATAAATTCTATATTCCTAAGTGTAATAGATCTAAAATCATATACTAAAGATTTTTAGATCACTATGTGCCAATTAGATTGACTCTAGCAAACTCCTCAAATGTGATTGACACATCCTAATCACCTTAGGAATAACTTTTCATTTCATTTTCAAGGCTTGATTACACCTTGAAAATTCCTAACGTGCCACCTTTTGCCATGATTAGGGTAACTACCTATTCAAGTAAGGTTGGCACACCCTAAACCATCTAGCGTGATGAAATCACGCTCCTAGGAACCCAGAACCTATTTGAGCTCATTGGGTTCACTAAATATTCACTAGGGATGACTTCCCTAGCAACCCTCCTAATGACCCTCCTAGGCTTTAAAGCCTTGGTCATTTGGGACTCATCAAGATCAACTCTAGGGGTGACTCCCCTTGTGACCTTGGTGATGGTCTTTCTAGCCCTAGGTCTTGTTCCATAATCAAATGGAACATTATGATAAGTGGGCTTTGATTTTTGACCCTTAGACTCTTGAGTTGACTTCTCTAAATTCTTAAGGGTCTCTTCTAAAGTGTCAAGTCTTGACCTCAAGACTTGATTTTCCTTTTCTAATACCTCAAGTTTTAATTTGTCATTTTTCTTTGAGGTATACCTAGGCATATGTCTAGTTGTTTTGGGATTCCTACCTGGGTTTTCCTTAACCTTAGATGAGTTAATTCTAGGGTTGGTTTTTCTAGTATTGTCCTTATCTAGGCTAACATGTTTGGCACCTAAGCACGTGTATCGGTTACTATAGTTATGATGCTTATTATTATTGACAATAGCAATAAGGCTACTAGCATGCATCCTACTAGAATTGCAAGAATGTGCCTTAGAGATTACCTTAAGGTTTGCCTTAGCTCCCCCTATAGACGTGCTCGGTCTCTTGTCCTTGTGAGATTGCCACCCCCTCGGACATTGGCTCCTATAGTGTCCCCTTTGCTTGCATTGGAAGCACATCACGTGCTCCTTACCCTTGTGTATTGGGACTCCGACTTTCTTGACCTTTGGTGCCGGTGGAGTCTTCCTAATCCTCCTTGGACATTTACTCTTGTAATGCCCAAATTCCCTACACTCAAAGCACATTATATGTAATTTACAAGAAATTAAATTGCTTGAGTTACCTAGGGTTGAGGATGGTTGTATGCTTTCTTCTTCATCCCTTCCGGAAGTAGAGACTTCTTCTTCTTGCTCTAATCTTGAAGAAGAACTTTCCTCCTCTTCTTCCTTAGATGTTGAGTAGCCCTCAACTTCTAATTCCTTACCTCCATGAAGTGAGCTACTTGGCTCACTTGACTCCTCTTCATGACTTGAATTGGAGCTCTCCTCATGCATCTTAGCCAAGTTGTTCCACAACGCCTTGGCATCGTTGTATCCACCTATCTTATGCAAGACATCATTAGGTAATGAAAATTCAAAGATTTTCGTTACTGTTAGGATTGTTAGGATCGTTCGTACTCGGCTAGAGAGGGGGGGTGTGAATAGCCGACCCCAAATCGTCGTTTCTTTCTACAAAACGTGTTAGCGCAGCGGAAAATACAAAGAAACGAAAGAGAAGAAAACCAAACCTTAACACAAGGATGTAACGAGGTTCGGAGATTAGGGCTCCTACTCCTCGGCGTGTCCGTAAGGTGGACGAGTCCAGTCAATCTGTCAGTGGATGAGTCCCCGGAGAACCGGCTAATACAATATACTCCTTGTGGGTGGAGAAACCTCGCCACAAACGTTTGTAACAGCAAACAAAGAGTACAAGAACAGTAAGAAAAGCAATACAATATGAATACAATAGCACTCTACCAATTGCTTGCTTTCTTGTCGACTGGAGGTGAAGCAGCAACTTCACAACCCAAACGCAGCAGCTGGTCGACGACTGGAAGCTCACGCGAAGCTTCGGAGGCGAGCTCAATCAAAGCTCAGTTGAAGCAGAAGCTTCAGCAGCAGAAGAACAGAAGTTCTAGAAGAGAAGAAGAAGAAGTTGTCACGCCCCAGAGGAGTCCCTGTCCGAGAAAATTTCGGCAGCATCTCCCCTGTACGGTGGACAATCTGAAACTTTTCTACATCTCACAAATACCTCAGCCACAGGCGGCTGGAATAATAACAACAAAATAAAACATCACCACGCAGTTATATATATATTCAGCCTCTGGCTGTCACAACCACGCAATATATAACAGTAAACAAAATAATAATACTCTGACTCGAAATCCACCCTACTCCACTACACTCGTAAAGCTCAAAACCGACGAACTCACCTCTTCTGCCGTCCAGGCAGGCATATAGTAGAATAAAATCCAAATCATACCAAAGGTCCATCAAACGGAAGGATTCCATACAATATCCATATGAAAAATCCAAAACAAAACAAAGTCTGATAGAGAAAAGCTAAAAATAAAATACCAACTCAAAACCAGCAGAGGACTAGCACTACGTGCTGTGGGGACTAGCGACTGGAACGCCCTCCTGACAGCATCAACCTGAAAATAACAACAATGGAGGCGGGGTGAGTCCAACACTCAGCAGGTACAATTGATATGCAAAGTAAAGAAATAACACCTAACACTAATCATGCGTACAGTCTCCTGATATAAGAAAGATAAAAATATGCATCTGAAGTGAACAGGAGAGAAACTGTACTAACCAGGACCTGAGTATAAGGACAAACAGTCCGAGTGGTATAGGAATCCTGTATGCATGTCAAACATAGGTATCCAAACAATATGCAGCATATAAATGCAGCAAACACAATCACAAACAATAAATGCATCATGCATATGATGCCAATGTCATGGTCACCCCTGACACCAGTCAGCCAACTCACAACAAAAGTGGGACCAAGTGGGTAGGGCTGTGACAACCGTGCACTCAGCAACACTACTCCTGATGAGTGATCGAGTGGACGGGATGCTGTCGGAGTACATACGTACTCCTACCCCAAATCATAAATGGGGGAGCGCCATGCTCTCATCTCCCGGTACGCTATGACGGGGAGGAATCTCTAACGTGCTACATGCTGCGTCACACTACCCCTGAGCGGATCAACGGAGCACCGGAAGAGTCAAACTGACGTGCTACCACGCTGTATCTCGCTACCCATGAGCGTCACAACGGAGCACCGAGCAGTGATGAAACTGGCAATGTGCTCGACAATAATAGAGCAATCTATCGCACAGCATGTGATCATGCAAATGGTGCATGTCACTAAACATGGTAATATACTAATCCAACCTCTGGACATATAACAATGGGCACCATAGTGAATAAATCATATCAAGGTATATTGATCAAATAAGGTATCAAACCTAGGTCCTGACATGGTAAAACATGGTTATATCACTACCCATGAGCATGATAGATCGGTACAAGATCAATACGAAATGAAATCAAACAATCAATCAAACAGGTAACATGTGTTGGGCAGTGATTAACCGAAACAAATAGGAAACACAATTAATGCAACATATTATTTTCATTACTAAGCATATCAAAGACAATAAGTCAAAAGTACCCGCCTCCAATAAAGTGGTCAAATCCGGTAATCAAGATACTCGTCGAGATACCGTCCCGAATCAAAGTCCTGTGTCGAACATATAGATATATTTTATTTAGCTACAATTCAAATGAATTTAAATAGCTTAATAAAATCCACGAACTAAATCAGGGAAAACCCTAATTAACATAACCAATTGCCTACCCAAAATTAAATCTAACCATGGACTAAGGTTAATGGTCTTAACCCTAATCGTTCCATTAGATTCATTTAAAACCAACTCAATCTACAACAAGAATCCGCCATCAATGTATCATCCTATAACCAAATTAGGTATGTATCAATTCATACATAAAACATATTTTCACCTCAAATCACAGCTGGAGAAGATTCGCTGTTGCAGCACAGTAGACGAAGTTGCTGCCAATAATCCTATCCGGAGCGAGGTGGAACCGTTGCCTAGCAAGTCAGCCCTTTCAAATCAGCACCTAGACAAATCAAACGTCTAATTCACAGTGTGTACATGCTCAACCATGCAAGACCAAATCAAAGCTCACCTTGGGGGTCTGATCACCTTACTCATTGTCTGCACTTCACAGCAACCCGAGACTGCGATCCAGCGCTGGAAGGGCAGTGTAGCACAAAGGGAAACAGTGGCACAGAGAAGAAGAAGTCGGCGTCGGCACCACTTCAAGAAGTAGGCAGTGGCTAGGGCTGAGGAATGCAAAGCTGTGGCCACGGGAGAGAGATGGTGGCCGTGGGTTTCCGGCTAGGGCACGCGGCTGGACGAGGGCAGAGGGTGTCGGAGGAGAGGAAATCAGCGTCAGGGCACGCTACACTGTGGTGGTCGATGTTGGGGCACCAGAGGTGAGGCGCTGCTCCGTGCATCGCCGGCGACAGTGGCGTCGGGTCGGAGTGGCGGCGACGTTGCTAGGGATCGGGTCCGGCGCTCGCTGTGGTGGCGGGAGAGGATGCTAGGGCGCAGCCTCGGCAGGAGGAAGCTCGGCTAGGGCACGGAATGGCCGGCGGAGACTGCGGTAGTCGGCGGTCAGGCGGCGCCGGGTGGCTAGGGCACAGAATGAGTGAGGAAGAAGAGGAAGTGGGTGGCGGCGAGGAAGAAAGGCTCGGCTTCACCGAGAAGAGGAGAAGATAAAGAGAAGAACCGCCGTGGCCGGCGGTTAGGGCACCGAAGGAGAAGGCACGCGGCGGCGTCGGGGAGAAGAAGGAAGGGTGCGGGGACGGCTCGGGTTCGGCGACAAAAGCAAAGGAAAAAGAAATAAGAAAATAAAAGGAAAAGAATATATGTATAAAATCTTTTCCTCGCTTAAATCGAGTAGCCTAAACAGGCTTTTCCGGGCCCCGTTCTTGTCCCCGTTAACTCGTCCATACGAGCTCCGAAAAATTCCCGAAAAATTTCCAAAAATTCTGGAAAATTCCCTTATTCAAATTCGCCTATTTCCGGTATTTTACAGAAGTTGTGCAGAAGCAGCCCTCGACCCCTTTATACCTGCGAAGAAGATAGCGAAGAAACTAGCCGTTGCGTCGCAACGGCTAGAACCCTGATCGATCTGCAGACCGATCAGGGAAGAGATGGATCGTCACTGATCGGTCTGTGGACCGATCAGGCTCTGTCCTGATCGGTCCCCAGACCGATCCCAGCTCTCACAGAGAATCGCACTCGTCTCCTGATCGGTCGTGGAGACCGATCAGGCATACACCTGATCGGTCCCTGGACCGATCAGGAGCTTCTTTCTTCACTTCTGATCGTCGCCTGATCGGTCTGTGGACCGATCAGGAACTCCACAGTATGCTACTGAGTGGAATCTGATAGGTCACCAGACCGATCAGGAAACACTGAGTATCACTGGATCGGTCTGCAGACTAATCCAACTCCTAGGTTTAGAGTGTCCTCTCTAACCTAGTTCGGAGAACGAGCTACCGAGCCCTCTCCGACTCCATATGCCAAGCTTCACTCACTTGGACTTCTCAACACCAGATGTCCGATCACCCTTGATCTATCTGGATTTTTCCTTGCCTGGCTTCACTCACCAGGATTTCCACACTGCCTAACATCCCAGTTAGGACTTTCTCACTGCCTGGCTTCACTCACCAGGACTTTCCAACTGCCTAACATCCCAGTTAGGACTTTCCCACTGCCTGGCTTCACTCACCAGGACTTTCCACACTGCCTAACATCCCAGTTAGGACTTTCCCACTGCCTGGTTTCACTCACCAGGACTTTCCACCTGCCTAACATCCCAGTTAGGACTTTCCCACTGCCTGGTTTCACTCATCAGGACTTTCCACCTGTCTAACATCCCAGTTAGGACTTTCCCTCGTGCCAAGCTCCCTGCTTGGACTTCTCCGTGCCAAGTCTCCATACTTGGACTTTTCCAATGCCAAGTCTCCATACTTGGATTTTTCCCGTGCCAAGTCTCCACACTTGGACTTTTCCCGTGCCAAGTCTCCATACTTGGACTTTTCGCGTGCCAAGCTATCTGCTTGGACTTTCCTCGTGCCAAGTCTCCGTACTTGGACTTTTCCAGTGCCAAGTCTCCATACTTGGACTTTTCGCGTGCCAAGCTCCCTGCTTAGACTTTTCCAGTGCCAAGTCTCCATACTTGGACTTTTCAGGTCAACCAGGTCAACCTTGACCTAGGGTTGCACCAATAATCTCCCAACCATCTATTCTTGTCTCACATCAAGAATAGAACTCTTTCACGAGTGTCAAACATCAACATGCAACTCAACTAGGTCAACCTTGTCCTAAGGTTGCACCGACAATCTTCCCAAGTCAAACATCAAAATACAACTCGAGTCAAGTCACCTCGAGTCGGGTCAACCAGGTCAACCTTGACCTAAGGTTGCACCAACAATCTCCCCCTTTTTGATGTTTGACAAAACCCATAATCAAATTAGGTTAACCCGATAACCTAACTTAGGTTTTCCAACCATCTTCCAATGTCCAATGTTCTTTCCTTGAACATTCTCTGGACATTCTCCCCTTAGGCCAATGTCCAATGTTCTTTCCTTGAACATTCTCTTGACATTCTCCCCTTAGGTTAACCCGATAACCTAACTTGGGTTCTCCAATATTTCTCCCCCTTTTTGACACACATCAAAAAGAATTCCAATGTTCTTCCTCGAACATTCCTTGACATTCTTCCCCTAGCTTAGGTTAACCCGATAACCTAACTTGGGTTCTCCAATAATTCTCCAATGAACACTCTCCCCTTTTTGACACACATCAAAAAGAAAAAGGAGGGTATCAAGGTCAAGAGTTTCTTCCTAATGAAAGTCCCATACCTTTCATAGGAACTCTTAATTTCCCCCTTGATACTAAACTCAACAATCAACTTAGTGATAATCCCATATCACTAATCCTCAAAAGTCTTAAGGAGTAAAAACTCCCCCTAAAAGTCAACTCCCCTTGACAATTAGGTAAAAACTCCCCCTAAAGGTCAACTCCCCCTTGACCATTGCACCAACAATGTCTTGGAGAGTTCCAAACCTTTAGAAACCCGAAACTCAACTCCCACAGCTGAAATTTCATACCACAGTCGAAATTCAGCAAATTCAGCACGCCTGATCGGTCACCGGATCGATCAGAACCCCTCTGGATCGGTCCCCAGACCGATCCAGCCTTCCCTGGATCGGTCCAGTGACCGATCCAACCTTGGACAGACTCGAGTTCTGATTTCCTTTTCCCGAAATTCAGAAACTCACAGCAAATTCCAGAAAATTCCAAAAATCGTAAAATTTTGAGGATACATTCCTCATACCATATACTATCATGGAAAAATAGTTTTCTATGAAAATAGATTCCATTTTTCAATCTTGATACAAAGTTCAAAAGACTTTGAAATAGTT
Organism: Zingiber officinale; assembly: GCF_018446385.1. NCBI lineage: Eukaryota > Viridiplantae > Streptophyta > Magnoliopsida > Zingiberales > Zingiberaceae > Zingiber > Zingiber officinale. The sequence goes on from NC_055998.1 coordinate 94,496,084, forward strand.
CAAAGTTAAGTCAACTTTGTATCACAATGTTCAATGATGAATGCAATCACTAAGATGACTTCATCAAGGTTTTCCAAATCAATTTCAAAATGATTTTAAACCTTTTAATTTAGGACCATAATCTTAGGGCTAAATGTACATGACTTGTACACAAGTTTTCCCTATGATCCTCCATTTCTTGAATTAGGGTCATCTAGGTACAAGGACTATGCACCTTGATCCTAACTCATGATCCTAATATCTCACACACATCTAAGGTGTATCAAACCACATTCAAGTCAATTTGATGTGAGATATGGATTAAGGTCAACTTAGGCTAAGTTCTCATGCATTTTCTAAACACCAATTTGATCTCAATATCAAATTATATGTTTGTCCTTAAATCAATTTCATTGATTATTAATGCAAGAGATGATGACATGGCATGAAATAATATCATAAATAAAAGCATGTGACAATGTCATGATGTCATGGCATAAAGTATGAAACTTAAACTAAAGCATGACATATAATTAACCTAAGCATGATCATGACATTTCAAATGATAATAAGTTAAACATGATGTCATGGCATGTGAGGGCAAACAATCATGGCAAGATTTAGCATAAATAAATATACCTAGATTACCTATCTAAGTATCCTTAACCACTTGGCTAACTTCAAATTTAATCCTAGATTGCCCCAAAATGCCAAAATCCTAATTTTGACACTTCTTGAACTCTAGATTAATTCATGCCACTTAAAGATCAAATTTATCCTCAAAACTTGGCATGTTTCATTTTTCCTCGAGAGTTCTCTAGATTTTTTTTCCAAATTGTGCCAATTGAGATTAAAAATGAAATTTCCAATCTTTTAGGCACATTTAACTCTTCAAAGGAGTAAATGATAATTCCATTTCATTTTCAAAAGTTCTCAAAACCTTGAAAATGCTCCTTAAGTGTCAATTTCCTCAAAGTTGGGTTAACTACCCTTCTAATCGGAGTTGACACTCTCTAACCCATCTATGGGGTAGAGAAGATGCTCCTAGGAACCCAATACCTATTAGAGCTCATTGGGTTCACTAAATATTCACTAGGGATAACTTCCCTAGCAACCCTCCTAATGACCCTCTTAGGCTTTAAAGCCTTGGTCATTTGGGTCTCATCAAGGTCAACTATAGGGGTGACTCCCCTTGTGACCTTGGTAATGGTCTTCCTAGCCCTAGGTTTTGTTCCATAATCGAATGAAACATTATGATAAGTGGGCTTGACCAATTGGGACTTAGGTTTGTGACCCAAACCTTTCTTGTCCTTGGACTTGGGTTTTTGACCCCTAGACCCTAGAGTCAAATCCTTAAGAGCCTTTTCTAGAGAGTCAAGTCTTGACCTCAAGACTTGATTTTCTTTCTCTAATACCTCAAGTTTTGATTTATCATTTTTCTTTGAGGTATTCCTAGGCATGTGTCTAGATGATTTGGGATTTCTATCTAGATTTTCCTTAGCCTTAGATGAGTTAATTCTAGGGTTAGCATTTCTAGAATTGTTCTTATCTAGGCTAATATGCTTGGCTCCTAAGCACATGTATCGATTTCTAGTGTTAACATGCTTATCATTATTGACAATGGCAATAAGACTACTAGCATGCATCCTACTAGAATTGCAAGAATGAGCTTTAAATGTTACCTTAGGGTTTGCCTTAGCTCCCCCTTTACATGTGTTTGGCCTCTTGTCCTTGTGAGGTTGCCTCCCCCTTAGACATTGACTCCTATAGTGTCCCTGTTGCTTGCATTGGAAGCACACCACGTGCTTCTTGCTCTTGCATGTCGGGACTCCGGCTTCCTTGACCTTTGGTGGCGGTGGTGTCTTTCTAACCCTCTTTGGACACTTACTCTTGTAGTGCCCAAACTTCCTACACTCAAAACACATTATGTGTAACTTGCTTGAAATCACAGTGTTTGAGTTACCTAGGGTTGTGGATGTAGATGAGCTTTCTTCTTCATCCCTTCCGGAGGTAGATGCCTCTTCTTGCTCCGATCTTGAACAAGAGCTCTCCTCCTCTTCTTCCTTGGATGTTGAGTAGCCCTCAACTCCCAATTCGCTTCCTCCATGATGTGAGCTACTTGGCTCACTAGGCTCCTTTTCATGGAATTTTGCCAAATTGTTCCACAATTCCTTGGAGTTGTTGTACCTATCTATCTTGCACAAAACATTATTAGGTAAAGCAAATTCAATAATTTTTGTTACCTCGTCATTGATTTCGGATTGTCGGATTTGCTCTTTCGTCCACTCCTTCTTCTTGATAGGTTTTCCTTCCTCATCCATCGGAGGGGAAAACCCTTCTTGTACACAAAACCAATTTAACATATTAGTCCTAAGAAAATACATCATCCTTACCTTCCAATATGTGAAGTTGTCGTGAGACTCGTAGAAGGGTTGAATCGTGACATCTTCTCCATAGAGATCCATCTCTAGCCCGTGCTCCCCCGGGTGTTGATCCGTCGAAGAGCGGCCTCGCTCTGATACCACTTGTTAGGATTGTTAGGACCGTTCGTACTCGGCTAGAGAGGGGGGGTGTGAATAGCCGACCCCAAATCGTCGTTTCTTTCTACAAAACGTGTTAGCGCAGCGGAAAATACAAAGAAACGAAAGAGAAGAAAACCAAACCTTAACACAAGGATGTAACGAGGTTCGGAGATTAGGGCTCCTACTCCTTGGCGTGTCCGTAAGGTGGACGAGTCCAGTCAATCCGTCGGTGGATGAGTCCCCGGAGAACCGGCTAATACAATATACTCCTTGTGGGTGGAGAAACCTCGCCACAAACGTTTAAAACAGCAAACAAAGAGTACAAGAACAGTAAGAAAAGCAATACAATATGAATACAATAGCACTCTACCAATTGCTTGCTTTCTTGTCGACTGGAGGTGAAGCAGCAACTTCACAACCCAAACGCAGTAGGTGACGATGGAAGCTCACGCGAAGCTTGAGGCGAGCTCAATCAAAGCTCAGTTGAAGCAGAAGCTATGAAAACAGTTCTAGAAGAAGAAGAAGAAGTTGTGCAGCAGCAGCCCTCGACCCCTTTATACTGCGAAGAAGCAACAGAAACTGGCCGCGCGGCTAGAACCCCGATCGATCAGGACCGATCGGGAAGAGATGGATCGTCATCGATCGATCCGTGGACCGATCAGCTCTGTCCTAATCGGTCCCTGACCGATCCCAGCTCTCCGGCTCTCACAGAATCGACTCGTCTCTGATCGGTCGTGGAGACCGATCAGATACACCTGATCGGTCCCTGGACCGATCAGAGCTTCCTCTGATCGTCGGTCTGTCGACCGATCAGGAACTCCACAATATGCTATCGAGTGGAATCTGATCGGTCACCGATCGATACACAAACGTATCGTTGGATCGATCTGCAGACCGATCCAACTCCTAGGTTTAAAGTGTCCTCTCTAACCTAGTTCGGAGAACGAGCTACCGAGCCCTCTCCAACTCCATATGCCAAGCTTCACTCACTTGGACTTCTCAACACCAGATGTCCGATCACCCTTGATCTATCTAGATTTTCCCTTGCCTGGCTTCACTCACCAGGATTTCCACACTGCCTAACATCCCAGTTAGGACTTTCTCACTGCCTGGCTTCACTCACCAGGACTTTCCAACTGCCTAACATCCCAGTTAGGAATTTCCCACTGCCTGGCTTCACTCACCAAGACTTTCCACACTGCCTAACATCCCAGTTAGGACTTTCCCACTGCCTGGTTTCACTCACCAGGACTTTCCACCTGCCTAACATCCCAGTTAGGACTTTCCCACTGCCTGGTTTCACTCATCAGGACTTTCCACCTGCCTAACATCCCAGTTAGGACTTTCCCACTGCCTGGTTTCACTCACCAGGACTTTCCACCTGCCTAACATCCCAGTTAGGACTTTCCCACTGCCTGGTTTCACTCATCAGGACTTTCCACCTGCCTAACATCCCAGTTAGGACTTTCCCTCGTGCCAAGCTCCCTGCTTGGACTTCTCCATGCCAAGTCTCCATACTTGGACTTTTCCAATGCCAAGTCTCCATACTTGGATTTTTCCCGTGCCAAGTCTCCACACTTGGACTTTTCCCGTGCCAAGTCTCCATACTTGGACTTTCCGCGTGCCAAGCTATCTGCTTGGACTTTCCTCGTGCCAAGTCTCCGTATTTGGACTTTTCCAGTGCCAAGTCTCCATACTTGGACTTTTCGCGTGCCAAGCTCCCTGCTTGGACTTTTCCAGTGCCAAGTCTCCATACTTGGACTTTTCAGGTCAACCAGGTCAACCTTGACCTAGGGTTGCACCAATAATCTCTCAACCATCTATTCTTGTCTCACATCAAGAATAGAACTCTTTCACGAGTGTCAAACATCAACATGCAACTCAACTAGGTCAACCTTGTCCTAAGGTTGCACCGACAATCTTCCCAAGTCAAACATCAAAATACAACTCGAGTCAAGTCACCTCGAGTCGGGTCAACCAGGTCAACCTTGACCTAAGGTTGCACCAACAGTTACCTCGTCGTTGATCATGGATCGGTGGATTTGTTCCTTTGTCCACTTCTTCTTCTCAAGAGGTTCTCATTCTTTATCCACCGGAGGAATAAAACCTACTTGTACACAATTCCAATTTACTAGGTTAGTCATAAGAAAATACTTAATTCTTACCTTCCAATACGCGAAGTCGTCGCGATCGTAGAAAGGTTGAATCGTGATGTCTTCTCCAAGTCGATCCATTCTCTAGCTTGTGCTCCCCCGGGTGTTAATCCGTCGAAGAGCAACCTTGCTCTGATACCACTTGTTGGGATCGACGGTCGCGGCTAGAGAGGGGGGGTGTGAATAGCCGACCACAAATTCGCGTTTCTTTCTACAAATCAAGTTAGCGCAGCGGAAAAGTAACAACAGAAACGTAAATGGAGAAATCAAACCTCAAGCACAGCGATGTAACGAGGTTCGGAGATGAAACTCCTACTCCTCGGCGTGTCTGTAAGGTGGACGAAGCCTATCAATCCGTCGGTGGATGAGACCCCGAAAAACCGACTAATATGAACTCCTTCTGGGTGGAGAAACCTCGCCACAATAACTCTTGCAACAGCAAGATAGAAGTACACAAAATACAAAGAAGCACAAGACAATATAAATGTAAAACAAACAAACTTGCCTTCTCGTCTGGAGTCCGTTGATGAAGCAGCAGCTTCACGGATGCCAGCAGCAGGGAAGCTCACGCGAAGCTTCAAGACGTATGAGCTCAGCAAAACTCGCAGAAGGAACCAGGAAGAACTTGCAGAAGCAAGATGTAAGTCCTGTAGAGTTGCTCGTCTCTTTATATAGCTGAACCTGCAAACCTGTGAAGGCAGAAGAAGACACAGAAGACCGAGATCTAGCCGTTTTCACTCACAACGGCTAGGCCTAGACCGATCAGGCTCCAACCTGATCGGTCCATACTGTCCCTGATTGGTCTTGGGGACCGATCAGGCTAAGCCTGGACCGATCAGGCTATGTCCTGATCGGTCCAAGAGGAGTCTGATCGGTCCCTGGACCGATCAGCCTTTCTCCTTCTTCTCTTCTGTTTGCTTCCTGATCGGTCTCCAGACCGATCAGATAATCCACAGAAGCATTCTGTTTGGTTACTGATCGGTCACCAGACCGATCAGCCGAGCTACCGAGCTACCGAGCCCTCTCTTACCTAGTCCGGAGAACGAGCTGCCAAGCCCTCTCCGACTTCGTCCGGTCCAGAGAATGAGCTACCGAGCTACGAGCTACCGAGCTACTGAGCCCTCTCTGACCTAGTCCGGAGAACGAGCTGCCGAGCCCTCTCCGACTTCGTCCGGTCCAGAGAACGAGCTACCGAGCCCTCTCCGACTTCGTTCGGCCCAGAGAACGAGCTACCGAACCCTCTCTGACCACAATCCGGAGAACGAGCTACCAAGCCCTCTCCGACTTCCACATGCCAAGCTTCCATACTTAGACTTCTCCGTGCCAAGTCCCTGCTTGGACTTTTCCGTGCCAAGTCTCCATACTTGGACTTTTCCCGTGCCAAGCTCCCTGCTTGGACTTCTCGAAATAGATCAACTCAATTGGGGTCAACCAGGTCAACCTTGACCAAGGGTTGCACCCACAACCTCCCAAGATTTCCAATATTCTTGTCAAACATCAAAATACAACTCTTCTATTCTCGTCAAACATCAGAATAGAACTTTTCTATTCTCGTCAAACATCAAAATACAACTCAAGTCAGGTCAACTCGAGTCAGGTCAACCAGGTCAACCTTGACCTAAGGTTGCACCAACACATAGAAGCTGAGTTTGTGGCAGCCTCTGAAGTAGCCACAGAAGTTATATGGCTCAGAAACTTCATGATGGACTTAGACATGATTTTTGGTTTGACCAAAATTATTACAATTTATTGTAATAATAGTGGTGCAGTAGCAAACTCGAAGAAACCATAAGTCCATAAGGCAAGTAAACACAATAGAGCGCAAGTACCACCCAATACGAGAAATTGTATAACGAGGAGAAGTTGTTGCCGCCTAGATTGCATCAAGTGATAACCTGGAAGAGCTTTTCACTAAGGCCCTTAAGGCAAGAGATTTTGATGGGCATGGTGAAGGTTTGGGAATCAGATGTATGGCAGCATAGTCTTTTAATATAAGTGAGAGATTGTTAGAGTGTATACTAAAAGCCTAGCTTTTGTATAAATATTTATTTAGAAATAAAAGAATCACATTGGTTAATATCTACATTTATTTGTTAAATGTAATTGTTCAATTAATTTATATAATAGATAACATGGTGTGTGGTGACACACACAGAAGATCATGTTGTCAGTTCTTTATAAATTATAAACAGTTGCTCGCGACTAAGATGGAAAGGAATAAACCATTGAAATAGTCGCAGTGTAATTAGGTATTAGTTTATCTTGACTGATAAATTACACTAGTACACTCTAAGTGTATTGAGTAGGACCAATTAAGGTAAGTTCTTTTTATACTGACTTAATAAAAGAACAAGTCCTTAGTTATTATGAAAGTGTGTGCTCTTAATCCTAATATAATAACAAGCACATATATTTAGTATTTATTTCTTTGACTTATCAAAGGGTGAGATTTAGCTCGATAAATCAACAAGCCCGATAAGTTGGGAAATGATATTACTTATAGTGTGTCTTATTGATTATAGAGGGAAACTGTGTCCTAGTTATCTAGGTTGAGAATGTCCCCAAGAGGAGCTCATAAGGATTGTCATGTTAAACCCTGTAGGTGGACTTAGTCCGACATGATAATGAGGTTGAGTGGTACCACTCTTGGACTAAGATATTAATTAAAGTGAATTGTCAGTAACTCAATTAATTAGTGGACATTTGAAATCTTAAACATAGGAAGACTAACACACTCATAATAAGAAGAAGCCCAAAATGTAATTTGGGATTGGTGTAGTAGTTCAATAATAATCTTTAGTGGTATGAATTATTATTGATGAAATAAAGTTGAGTGTTCGAGGTGAACACGGGAAGCTTAATTTCATCGGGAGACCAAAACCAATTCCTCCTCTCGGTCCCTATCGTAGCCTCTTGTATATAGAGATTTATACCCACCACATACCCACCTTCTTACCCACGTTTTGGTAGCCGGCCAAGCTAGCTTGGAACCCAAGCTAGGGCCGGCTAAGACCCAAAGAATGAGCCAAGATTAGTGGTCGGCCCTAGCTTGGAGTCCAAGCTAGGTGTGGCCGGCCACATATAATATAACAGGGATTTTATTTAAATCTTTTCTTATGTGGATAACATGGTTTTAAAAGAGAGTTTAAAATTTAAATCTTTTCTTTTATGGCATTCTACAAAAGATTAAGAAAAGATTTGAAATCTTTTCTTATTTGTAGATTGAAAGGTGGATTTTAATTTTAAGGAAACTTTCCTTTTTTATCCATGTTCATGATTTAAAAGAAAGTTTAAAATTTAAATCTTTCCTTTTATAACTTTCTACAAAGGATTAAGAAAAGATTTGAAATCTTTCCTTATTTGTAGATTAAAAGGTAGATTTTAATTTTAAGAAAACTTTCCTTTTTTAACCATGTTCATGATTTAAAAGAGAGTTTAAAAATTAAATATTTCTTTTATAAAGCTTCTACAAAAGATTATGAAAAGATTTGATATCTTTCCTTATTTGTAGATTGAAAGAGATTTTAATTTATAGAGATAAATTTTTTTTATCCACATGTTTAAAAGAAAGATTTTAATTTATAAAAATTCCTTTTTATAAACTACCATGAAGGGAAAAATTATTGGAGAAATTTTTTATAAAATTCTGGAAACAAATTTGGAAGTTTTAATTTTTGTGTGAATTAAAATTTCCTTGATTTGGAGATTAAAGTGGCCGACCATGTTGTTTAGAGAAAAAAAATTGATTTTATCAATTAATTATTTATTTTTCATGGTAAAGGAATTAAGGAAATTTTTATTAAAATTTCCTTTTTTGCCAAGACCAAGGATTATAAAAGAGGGGGTAGAGGTGCCTTCATGAGAACATCTCTATTCTATTTTCTCCTCTCTTTTCCTCCTTGGTGTGGCCAGCCCTAGGGTCTCTTCTCCTTCTCTTTTCTTCCTCCTTTGTGGCCGACGGCATCAACATAAGGGAAATCCATGGTGGCCGGTTCTAGCTAAGAGAAGATGGAGAGAAAGGAGGTTTTGTTTCTAGCATCCCTTGGAGCTTGGTGGTGGTGGTCGTACCTCTACTTCTCTTGGAGAATTATGGTGGCCGAATATAACTTGGAGAAGAAGGAGCTTGGTGGTTCTCATCTCGGTAGATCGTTGCCCACACAACGTCCGGGATAAGAAGAGGAATACGGTAGAAGATCAAGAGGTCGTTGCATACAAAGGAAGGTATAATTAGTAATTAATTTCCGCATCATACTAGTTGTATTTCTTTTGTATGAATTCCAAACACAAGAGGTATTAGATCTAGTTTTCGAATTTGTTTTCGAGTTTGTATTTTTTTTTTTACTTTGTCGAATTTGTGATTCGATTGTTCTTTTTGGTTAACCTAGAGTTATTTAAGGAAATTAAATATTAGCTTTCCTTAAAAGGCTTTGTCTAGGCGGTGGTGGTTGCTCCCATATCTAAGAAGGCCATGTGCCTCTCCAAGTAGTCCTGGAAGCCAATTTTGGAAATTAAAATTTAATGGAATTAATAACATAGGTGGATTTGGATCAATAGTGTTAAGTTCCGCTTGTGATCCAAATCTAAACCATCAAGAACATATAAGTTAAATTTGGAATCAATGATGTTAAGTTCCGTCAGCGATTCCTAATTTAACTTCTAAAGAACACAATAGGTTATTTAGGAAAAGGTTCGACACTTGTACAAAATTTTTGTATAGTGGAACTGGTACGCCCTTCCTAGGACTAACCAACAATAAGAAGCTGTGTAGCAGCCACAAAAAAGGAGTTCGATGAAATATAGAATAAAGATATACAAAAAAGAACCAACCTCAACAAAAAAGCAGAATAAATAGGATTGGTAAGTAATACAACTCCCATTCCCCCTAATAGAAGAACTGACCATAGATCGAACCTATCCCATTTTTACAGTACGATGGTTGGTTGTTCACTTACTAGCTGTACCTACTGTTTCTTTTTTGGGATCAATATCAGCAATGCAGTTCATCCAAGATAAACCTAATTCGAATTATAGAGCTATGACAGAATCAAATCTGAATGAACAAAATGTTGAATTGAATCGTACTAGTCTATACTGGGGTTTATTACTCATTTTTGTACTTGCTGTTTTATTTTCCAATTATTTCTTCAATTGAGAGAAAGAGAATAGTAGGAATTCTCTTATCCCATTCGAAAAGATACCATCTTCATAATTATCAATGGTTGTTTTTGTCTATATCATGACCATTTGAAAAAATATGGAGGAAAGTAGGGGAAATGGCCAATACTACTGGAAGGATTCCTCTTTGGTTGGTGGGTACTGTAACTGGTATTCCCATGATCGGTTTAATAGGTGTTTTCTTTTACAGTTCATATTCTGGGTTGGGTTCATCTCTCTAGTAATCGTATGAACCAAATTGTAGACATGAAAGAGTAAGAACTCAGCGGGACCTTACCACTCTAATCAGACAGACAAAGGAGGATAAGGTCCCACAGAGTTCTTACTCTTATAAGATATAGGAATATAAGAAGACTTTGATCTATTCCATAACATACAAATTTGGAAACATACAAATTCAAATTGGAAAGTTATATAGTCAACATAATAAAAATATTATATTTGTTTTGTAGAAAAAAATGACAAAATGGATCTTTTGCTCTGATGTTTTAAATATTACTCTATTCTTTTGTTTCTTAATAATGTTTTTGAAGAATTGAAGCCATTGATTGATTCATAGTCTCTATCCTTCCTCTAATTAATTCTTATGATACGAAGCAAGAAGAAAAGAGTAATCTCTGGATACTACAATATTCTATGGATTTATATGCATGAGATATCCTCAAATTCTTTCTTTCTAATTCTATAGTAAACTACTAATTCTATAGTAAACTACTAATGTAACTTACTCTATAATATAATTTGAAATTTAAATTTGTTTGAATAATTTCTCTAAGTTATAAGTTTAAGTTAATAGAAGTTCTATTTGTTCAATCAATTATTTCCCTATAATCTTTTCTCTCTTTTTGTTTATCCACAACTTCCTATCAATCTAAACAAAAGAGTTCCGGTTTGCCATCCTTCCCTTGTATTCTCTTCATTTGTATATCTATTACAAATAATAGGATACAAGTAATGAATTCCAGGCATCCCACAAAATGAAAAAAAGTATAAACGAAGCAACAAAAAGGGTTTGGAGATTCTTTGTTGATCCATATATATATATGGATCAACAAAAATTTGGCACCTTTTACCAACTTGATGTTAAGAAATCCCCACACCTAGAAATTCATTTCGTATAATTGAACCTTTTCAAACTGTTTCTTTTTAAGAACCAAAAAAAACTTGTGCCAAAATAACAAATGCAAAAAAGAATAAAAGACCTTGGACCTGTAATGGGTCTTGAAGCACTACTTCTGCATCTCCCTGACTAAAGTCTCCCACATTGGGATTGCTTGTTAATGGTTGATCAAGCTGGATGGATTCACCCTCTGAAACAAGAAGTTCTGGTCCTGGAGGTACAATATCAACTACGTGATGTCCATCCGATTGATCAACAACGGTTATTTCATAACCACCCTTTTCTTTACATACTATTCTACTTACTATGTAACGACCCGACCCCTCGACCCCTTGGGTGGCCCAACTGGCGACCCCTTATGTCGTCGACCGACAACCCTCGGCCGTACCGTTACTCACTAGGACTTCCCACCCCCGGCCAATGGATTTTTGCCGCGCTCACTTGGCTACTAGGATTCATAAACTCTAGTACTTAGCCTGGAGGTCTAGAGTTCGAATCCTGGGGAAGGCAAAATCCACTGGCTAGGGGTGGGAAGTCCTAGTGAGTAATGGCACGGCCGAGGGTCGTCGGTCGACGACATAAGGGGTCGCCAGTTGGGCCGCCCAAGGGACCGCCAAGGGGTCGCCAAATGGGCCGCCAGTTGGGCCGCCCAAGGGGCCGAGGGGCTGGGTCGTTACAATAAAAAGGTGTCTTTTTATTGTAATGACTCGGCCACTTGGCCCCTTGGGCGGCCCAACTGGTGGCCCATTTGGCGGTCCCTTGGGCGGCCCAACTGGTGGCCCCTTATGTCATCTACCGATGACCCTCGGCCGTGTCATTACTCACTAGGTCTTCCCACCCCTAGCCAGTGGATTTTGGCCTTCCCTAGGATTCGAACTCTAGACCTCCAGGATAAGTACTAGAGTTTATGAATCCTGGTAGCCAAGTGAGCGCCAATAAATTTGTCACGCCCCAGGTAGTCCCTGCCCGAATAAAAATTTCGACAACATCTCCCCTGTACGGGTGACAATCTGAAACTTTATGTATTGCCCTCAGGGCCATATATACCTCGGCCAACACGGCCAGAACAATTACAATAATAAAAATGTAACAACCAAGCATCCACGCAGCTTAATAGTGAACTAAAACAAAGATAAGTAAAACATCTCAAAACATCCTAATCAACTACACCCATAAAGCACAAAACCGATATCCTACTCCATTACACCCATAAAACACAAATCACAACGAACTTACCTCTTCTGCCATCCAGGCAGGCATGTAGCAAAAACACATCCAAATAAAACACATCAATAATAAAGCAAAACCATATAGTGTCCAGGTGTCAAAAGTAGAACAAGTCTAAAGGTACAAGAAGAAACCAAAAGGCAAACTATATCCTTGATATGCAGGGGATTGACAACTGGAACTCTCCGGATAGTCTCAACCTGAAATATAATAATAACCACGGGATGAGTCAACTCCTCAGCGGGTAATATCGACATGCATAGTAAGAAAATAACAACTAGCAGTAATCATACATACAGTCTCTTGATTTAAGAAATATAAAAATGCAACTGAATAAACAAGAGAAAAATTGTACTAACCAGGACCTGAGTTTAAATATAACAAGGTTGTCAAACTGAGAGTGTCATAAATCCTGTATGCATGTCAATCATATGCATCCATCCAAATGCAACAAATAAATGCAGCAAACACAAGCAATAAATGCATTATGCATATGATGCCAATGACATGTCCTGGTCACCCCTGACGCCAGTCATCCATCTCACACACGATGGTGAGACCGAGTGGGTAGGGCTGTGACAACCGTGCACTCTGCCATCACTGCTCATGATGAGTGACCGAGTGGAAGGGATGCTGTTGGAGTACACCTATCCTCCTACCTCAAATCATAAGTGGGGGAGCTCAATGCTCTCATCTCTCTGAGACAATCCAGAAGAGGGATCCCTGCCGGCTACCACGTTGCGTCACACTACTCATGAGCGGATCAACAGAGCCAAACAGAGCAAACTGTCTGTCGACTACCACGCTGCGTCTCCAAACCAGCAGAACCTAATAGAGCAAAACTGTCTCCCGGCTACCACACTGAGTCACCGAACTAGCGGAGCCTAACAGCAGAACTGTCACACACCTGCTTGACATACCACTAACCCATGAGTGGTGGTGTGTGCAGATCTATGTAACTGGCGATGTGCTCAACAATAATGGAGCCGACTATCACACAGCATACAATCATGCGAGATGGTGCATGACACTAAGCATAAAAAATATCCTGAATCCATCCATATATATAATGTGTACCCTAGAATAAATTGACCTAATCAATAGTCTAGGTACATAGGTCAGATAAGGTATCAAAACCTAGGTCCTGAACATAATAAAATATGATTGTGTCACTACCCCTATAAGTATGTATAATCAGGTAGGTACTAACATGAAGTGCATAACAAATAAACAAAACAAGCATGTAACAGATCGAGTAGTGACCAACCGAAGCAGATAAGAATCATAATCATTGCTATTTGTTAAAAATACTACTATGCATATCAAATGACATAAAGTCAAAGTACCCGCCTCCAATAGAATAGATCGTATCCGGTCCAAATCTGACTTCGAGATACTCGTCTCGCGTCAAAGTCCTGTGTCACCAACATAAATATATTTTATTTAGCTACAATTCTTATAAATAGCTAAATAAAACATCTAACCCTAAATTAGGGTAAAACCCTAATCATACCATTAGATTAATTCTAAACCTAATCCATTTACACATAAACAACTTAAACTAAAATAATCGAATCAAACAACACTCGTGTGCATATAAATCACCGTGATACCTCCAACAATGTATACCGAACTCGTGTGCATATATCATCGTAGGTAAAATCAACAATACCCCTCAAACAACACTCACATGACAAATATACACATATGCCAAGAGTATAATCAACATATACTTCCAATAAGGCATACTAAAACCCAGGTGCATTCACAAATCACACATAATCAACAAGATACCTCGGATACCACACCAAACACATATGTACATATCACAACACCGATGTAGTCGACAAGATACTTCCAACATGACATTCACACCCATGTGCACATACTACGACATAGATTTAAATCGATAAGATACCTCCAATATGTCAATCAGGCACGTACAGCTAACTAAATAGCTATAATCCACAAGGAACCTACAATAACCATATCTAGATGGGAATACCCACACTATCCAAAAATGAACTATCCATCATAGAACTCCTTCAACTCATAACAATCATATGTACACTTCATAGATATGCATAATCAGCATATTTAATCCAATCTACCACACAAACCCTATGCCACCTTCTAAGTTATCCTATTTGGTACATACAGTCAAAAATTAAAGTACTCATGAAATAGGATACACCGATCCTCAATCGACTGACCAAATCGTCAATAGTATATGGCTAATTCAATCCTTTCCCACGTCAGTACAAGTCATGTACCCAATATACTCAAGATATCCAACTAAACACGAATCACCCAAAGATCAGTATTTTTTATAAAATAGCGTAAGTCGATCCCCTACTGATCGGACCAACCAAAACAATGAATCAGTAATCAACTATCCAAATCTAACCAGTGTCCGCTAATCCTCGGCAATCACTATGGTATATCCATCCACGACTACCCAAGTCGGCAAACGCAGATCAGTCTTCTACTGACCGATCTAACAAAAGTAAACTAATTATCTGCTGATAAAATTAACTAAAATAACATGGTATTCTACGGCTAAGTCAACATGAATATGTAGATACTATCCGCTACATAACTAATAATAGCAGAGGCTGGTATGCGCCTCCATCTTCTACTAGTAGTAATAGAAGCTAAAACTACTAGTGGTATGATATGCAAAGTCTCCTGAGACCGTAATCCTTAATCTCTATCTGAGTCGACCATGATCAGTGGTTTACCTAATACATGACATATATGCTATAACATCTAACTAGGTACTAATAAGGAATGCTAATACATGTCATAAACTATAATAGTCATCAGTTCATATACTAATCAAAAATGTAGAATAACAATATACCACATACCTCCTATAGCTTGGAGATGTCCTGTTGCTGCCAGGTCCCAAAATCCAAAAAGTCACATCAAGAAGACTAAAACACGAAATCCGAAACACGAGAAATAAAACTCGTAAACCGAGCTCTGATACCAAATAAATTGGTATCAGATAAATCTCAAAAATCCAGAACACATAGCAAGTATCGTACTCCTGCTCTGATACCACTTAATTTGTCACGCCCCGAGGGAGTCTCAGTCCGAAGAAATTTCGGCAGCATCTCCGCTGTATGGGTGACAATCTGAGGCAAATCTACATACAAAATATACATCAGCTACAAGCGGCTGGAATATACACACAACCACGCAGTTTATATCATCAGCCCACTCGGCTGGAACAAAATAAACAACCATGCAGTTATATATATATTTAACAGCCTACTCAGCTGTACTAAAACAAAAAAAAAACACAGCGAAAAAGGACAACACATACAACTCAAAACTAAAATGCTAGCCGGCTAGGCTTACACAACACAACAATATAACATCTCCAGAAACAAAATCGGAATACAACACTAATTACACCAATTATAAATACTGAAGTAAAAAAATACACAAAAACGTAGACATGTCTTCGGATGTGATGTGGGGACCGGCAACCAGAATACTCCAAGCGTCTCCATAAACAATCTAGTACCTGAAAAGATAGTGTCCACGGGGTGAGTTCAACAACTCAGCAGATACCTAGTTGACATGTATAGTAAACTATAACAAATAGTAATAACTATGGAGTACAGTCTCCTAATCAAAAGAAGGTAATGCATAATAGAAAAGGGCTGAAGGGTACTGTACTCACCAGGGCCACCTATCAGAGTAATCAGGTCGTCAGACCGGAAGTGTCATAAATCCTGTATGCATGTCAAACATATGCATCCATCCAAATGCAGCATATAAGTGCAGCAAACACAAGTAGTAAATGCATAAATGCATATGATGTCAATGATGCGTCCTGGTCACCCCTGACGCCAGTCAGTCATCTCACACACAATGGTGAGACCGAGTGGGTAGGGCTGTGACAACCGTGCACTCTACCGTCACTATACCTGATGAGTGACTGAGTGGACGGGATGCTGTCGGAGTACTCCTGTCCTATGACCCCAAATCATAAATGGGGGAGCTCAATGCTCTCATCTCCCGGTACACGATGACGGGGAGGTATCTCTACCGGCTACCACGCTGAGTCACCTGACCAACGGAATCAAACAGAGTCCACCGTCTGCCGGCTACTACGCTGCTACACTAATTGCCAGCGGAGCCAAACAGAGCGGAACTGTCTGCCGGCTACCCAGCCGAGTCCTCAGACCAATGGAGCCAAACAGCAGAACCGCCACACACCTGTCTGATATACCACTAACCCATGAGTGGTGGTGTGTGCAGTACATGTAACTGGCGATGTGCTCAACCATAGTGGAGCCGACAATCGCGTAGCATGCAATCATGATGCATGACACTAAGCATGGAAATAAGCTGATCAGCATAACCATATCCATATACATAAAATGAGTATCATAATATCGATGGTCAAATACGAAGATCTAAAGTACACAGGTCAGATAGGATATCAAAAACCTAGGTCCTGAACATAACAAGCATGGTATGTCACTACTTCTCTGAGCATATGTATATATAATCATGTGGGTACTAGCATAAAATGCATATCAGGTGAGCAAAACAAGCATGTTACAGGTATCCAAAAGTGACATACCAAAACAATGACGAACATAATTATTACTAAAAGCTATGATCTACTAGACATATCAACAAGACATATCAAAAAGATAAGTCAAGGTACCCGCCTCAAATAGCAGGTTCAATCCAGTCAAGTCCAACGTCGAGATGCTCGTCTCGCGTCAAAGTCCTGTAGTACATGATATCCAGATTTAGCTAATTACATATAAATAAATTAGCTAAATCAAATCCTCATGAAGTTAACATAAATCCATATCCAATTATAAATCCTAATTGGATCATCTAACTCCTCAATCGACTTTAACTAATCCATACGAATCAGAACTTGCAATTAACATAATCCATCACAACAACTTAATCTAAACCAATTCATAAGAACTCACCCAAAATCCAGGATGGTCGCTGGTGGCTCAGGGTCAAAGGGTTTCCCTGCCCAAAACAGAATGACTGATGCTGTGATCGCCAATTAACAATGCTGGCCAACTAAAACAGGGTAAAAGGATGCTGCCCTCCACATCAAATGTTCCCTAACTCAACACATTACATTTAAATTCCAATTTTCTCATGATAATCATATCCAGTTAATGATACCATTCAAATCCATCAACAAACTACAAATCTGATCTCTAGCTTACCTTATTATGGTTGCTCCCTGTTAACACACGGCAAGGAAATGCAGCCGTTGGACAAGAATAGAAGCTTCTCAACAAAGACTTCTTCACTCTTCCTCTCCAATCTCATGCCCTTGATCCACAGCCAGGAAGAAAAACAAGCACAGCAGAGAAAACACAACAAAGAAGAAGATCAGAGGAGGAAATCACTGATCCACTGCAAAGTTCATGGCTGCTGGACCCGGGTGGCTGAAATGAATGGCTGTTGAATCCCAAAATCACCACAACACTTAATTCTCCTGGCTCAACTTGACCTAAACTACAACAAAAAAGGAATCCAAAATCTGATTAGAAGAACCAGCAAAGGAAAAACCAACCCGACACTTCCCTCCTAGTCCAGAACCGGATCCTCACCTCTATGTCCTGAGCCCCAATCGGCGCCGACGATCTAGGGCACACTGAGGGCGGCTGGATGGTTGCGTCAAGTAGTCGGCGTTGGCACAGAGGAAATCGGCGGCACTGCTCTAGGACACAGCCACAAGGGGAAAGGAAATAGTAGGGTCCTCGGCTGGCGTTGGCTCGAGTGTCGCCGGCACTGTCCCGTGCGGCGACATCGCTGTCGGGTGGAGGAGGCGCGGCCAAGACGATGGCTAGGGCACAGATGGCGTCGGGCAGAAGAGAGGGATCTGGCGGCTCTTGCTCAAACGCTGGCGAGGAGGAAGAGAGGGGAAGAAGAAGCTTGGCCGGCGTTCGATCGGAGAGAAAGAGGTAACCACCGGAACCAGGAGGTTAGGGCACGGGTGAATTCGGCGATGGAGAAGAATGGCACGCGGGGAAAATACAAAACACAGGGAAAAGAAATAAAGAAAAGGGAAATAGGAAAAGATTAAGAAAATAAAACTTTTCCTCATTCAGTGGGGTAACCTAATCCGGCCTTTTCGGGACCCACCTTTATCCCCGTAAACTCGTCCAAACGAGCTCCGAAAAATTCCCGAAAAACGTCCAAAAATTCCGAAAAATTCCCTTATTCATATTCACCTATTTCCGGTATTTTACAATGGCATGTCCTATCATAAATCATAAAGAGCATCATGCTATATCATATCATAAATCATCATGTCACCTAAATCATAAGAGCATAGCAAGCCATATCATAAATCATATAGAACATCATGCTATCTCATATCATAAATCATCATGTCACATAAATCATAAGAGCATAGCAAGTCATATCATAAATCATATCATGCAAGATATCTTTTAAAACATGTGGCATGTCATATGCAAGATGTCTTAAAACATATCATATAGTACTTGAACATAATATCATCATGAGGGCCCGGCTTGTACCACATACATACATAAATGTGCGCAATCCCTAGGACAGGGTAGCTAGCCCCGAACCTACTAGGGATCTAGGTCCATACTACGACCGTCGACCTAGGGGCGTACTAAGGAGCCCATCTCTTTACTAGACCCGTTCATAGTCCGTCGGCCTAGGGGCACTTATGGAGCCCACCCTTGGTACAAGCCATACAAAGTAAAATAGCATATCATGGTTCATGTCATAACATAGCATATCATATCTTATCATATCATGAAGAGTGCTCTTAGTCCCCAAGGGAAGCAACTCTTAGGCCTTTACTTATCATATCATAAAGAGTGCTCTTAGTCCCAACAAAAATGGAAGCAACTCTTAGGCCTTTGCTTATCATATCATAAAGCATGCATAATTGGGCACATAGCACAACATAAGAGACATTATTATGCATGGATCATAAGCATACATAAATGGCATTTTATTTGTCATATCATAAAAGCATGCATACTTGGGCACATAACACATCATAAGAGACATTATCATGCATGGTTCATAGGTATACCTAAATGAACACATCATCCATCATAGAAAAGACATAATCATACATGAAATCATTAAATAACATCTCTTAATTCATAACATAGCATGTGAGGCACATCTAGGCTCCTAAACCCATTATGGCCGAAAGTTCAAGAGTATGAACTTAAATTCTAAATAACATACAAGCATAAGAATCTCATGTTGACTTCATATCGTATCATAAGGAAGGTCATAAGCATGTTAATTCAAATTTTTAAGCCTTCCTAGGTCTCTAATTCTTTCATGGCCGAAACCTTCATGAAGAGGAACCAAACTCTAAGCAAACATACAAGCATACATATCTAGCTAAAATTCATATCATATCATAAGGTGATACATAAGCATGCTAGGTTAAATTTTTAGCCTCCTTGAACCCTAAAACTTGTTCATGGCCGAAACCTTCATGAGGAGGAAACCAAGCTCTAAGCAACATGCAAGCATAAATATCTAGCTAGGAATTCATATCATTTCATAAGGAGATACATGAGCATGCTAGGTTAAATTTTTAGCTTCCTTGAACCCTAAAACTTGTTTATGGCCGAAACCTTCATGAAGAGGAAACCAATCTCTACGCAACATGCAAGCATAAATATCTAGCTAGGAATTCATATCATATCATAAGGAGATACATGAGCATGCTAGGTTAAATTATTAGCTTCCTTGAACCCTAAAACTTGTTTATGGCCGAAACCTTCATGAAGAGGAAACCAAGCTCTAAGCAACATGCAAGCATAAATATCTAGCTAGGAATTCATATCATTTCATAAGGAGATACATGAGCATGCTAGGTTAAATTTTTAGCTTCCTTGAACCCTAAAACTTGTTCATGGCCGAAACCTTCATGAAGAGAAAAATAACCACTAAACAATATACAAACATGAATATCAAGCTAACTCCATATCATGTCATAAATGAAATCATGAGCATACTAGATTTAGTTTAAAGCTTCTTTAGACACTAACTTCTCCATGGCCTAGATTTAGTTTAAACCCTAAGGGACCATGTGTCTAGATTTCAAGCAACATCAAAACATGATAACCCTAAGTTTGCTTTATCTCATGTCTTAAAGAGAGTCATGAACATGTTAACCTAAGTTTTAAGCTCTCCTAGGTCTTTTATTCACATTATGGCCGAAACCCTATAGTGTAATACCACTAGGTTCCAACACATACAAGCATGCAAACACTTAAAATCTTTCATACCATTTCATAAAGAAGATCATGAGCATGATAACCTAAACTTTAATCTCTCCTAATCCATTTATTCATGTCTTGGCCGAACACTTTAGGAGCATGAGATTAACATACAAGCATAAGAATACCAAACAAATCTCCTATCATAGCATACATATCATGGGGACATAGTGATCATGGTTGGTTTAGGTCTTAAGCTTTCCTAGGTCTTTCATCTATACTTGGCCGAAAGTTCAAAATCATAGATCTAGGTTTTTAAGTAAGCATTCAACATAAGAACATTAACTAGTTTCCTATACTAGGGTGCTTATCATAAGAACATAAAGAACATGCTTATCTAGGTCTTGAACTTCCCTAACCTTTTTATTCTTGTCTTGGCCGAAAAACCATAGGAGCATGGAGTTAAGTTTCAAACATTTTAATCTTGTGGAAAACATAAGCAACTTGTACCACAGGTGAGGGGATACTTACATCCTTTCGCTTGTTGTTCCTAAAGAAAAGTGGTACCCTTGTGAGGAAGAAGAAGGAGCTTCTCTTTCTAGTCCTCCCTTTTGTTTTCTTTTTCTTGTAAGGAGTAAACCTTGAGACTCCTTCTTAGGAATTAGTTTTCTTAGAGAGAAAACCTTAGCTTGGATTTTAGGAATGAGGGAGAGAAAGATCTATGTCTCGGTGGAGAAGGGAGAAGGAGAAAGGAGGAGGAGGAAGAAGGAGGAAGAATGAACAATCTTTTCTTTCTCTATTCTTCTCTCAATCCTATTTATTCATCATGAGAATGAATTATGTCTGTTGGTTGCTACTCGGAAAATCTAATGGTTCCACTGTACAAAAATTTTGTACAAAGGTCTTGACCTTTTCCTTGCTACCATGTATTCTTTTAAATTAAACTTGGATCGCCTACGGAACTTAACACGTTTGATTCTAAGTTTAATTTATTTGTTCTTTTAGGTTTAGACTTGGATCTCCTGCGGAACTTAACACGTTCGATCCAAATCACCTAGGTTATTAATTCCATTAAATATTAATTTTCAAAATTGGCTTCCAGGACTGCTTGGCGAGGCACATGGCCTTCTTGGATATGGGAACAACCACCACCGCCTAGACAAAGCCTTTTAAGGAAATCTAATATTTAATTTCCTTAAATAACTTTAGGTCAACCAAAAAGAATAATCAAATCACAAGGAAAAGAAAAATAAAAGAACACAACATCGAAGACTAATTCGAAATACTAGAATCGCATGCCTCTTGTATTTGGTATTTTTACAAAGAAATAAAACTAGTATGATGCGGAGATTAAATACTAGTATACCTTTTCTTTTGCAAACAAAAATCTCTAGGTCTTCTGCCGTATTCCTCTTCTAATCCCAGACGTTGTGTGGGCAATGATCTTCCGTGACTAGAACCACCAAGGCACCTTCTTCTTCCTTCCTTCATGTTTCGGCCAAGCCTATCTTCTATAGGATGAAGAACTTTTTTCACCAACCAAGCTCCAAGGGATGTAAGCTTTCTCTCCTTCTTCCTCAAGCTAGATCCGACCACCTCCTCCAAGCTCCAAGAGATAAAGGATTTTGGCAACACAAGAGGAAGAGAGAAAAGGAGAAGGGCCGACCACACCAAGGAAGAAAAGAGGGAGAAAATAAAATAGAGATCTTCACCATGAAGCCTCCTCTACCCCCTCTTTTATAATCCTTGGTCTTGGCAAATAAGAAAATTTATATAAAAACTTCCTTAATTCTTTTGCCATGAAAAGGAAAATTTATTTAATTAAAAATAATTTTCTCTTCTCCAATTTATTTGGCTGGCCACTCTTCTCCCCAAAACAAGGAAAGTTTTAATTAATTAAAATTTCCTAATTTGTCTCCAGAAATTTATAAAAAAAAAATTTCTCCAATAATTTTTATCCCTTCATGATTGGTTAATAAAAAGGAAATAAATTAAAATCTTTCTTTTAAACACGTGGATAAAAAGAAAGTTATCTCTAAAAATTAAAATCTCTTTTAATCTACAAATAAGGAAAGATATCAAAACTTTTCTTAATCTTTTGTAGAAACTTATAAAAGAGAATATTTAATTTTTTAAACTCTCTTTTAAATCATGAACATGGTTAAAAAAGAAAGTTTTCTTAAAATTTAAAATCCACCTTTTAATCAACAAATAAGGAAAGATTTCAAATTTTAAACTCTCTTTTAAGCATGTAGATGATTTACAAATAAAGAAAGTTTTTACCAAAAATTAAAACCATCCTTTTAATCTACAAATAAGGAAAGAGATTAATCTCTTCTCTTAATCTTTTGTAGAAAGCTATAAAAGGAAATTTTTAATTTTTAAACTCTCTTTTTAAAACCTTGATATCCACATAAGAAATAATTTAAAATTAAAATTCCTTTTTAATATTCTAGTGGTCAGCCACCTAAGCTTGGGACCCAAGCTTTGGCCGGCCACCAACTTGGCTCATCCACTTGGTCTTGGCCGGCCCTAGCTTGGGTTCCAAGCTAGCTTGGCCGGCCCCATTGGATGGGTAAGAAGGTGGGTATGTGGTGGGTATAAATCTCTATATACAAGAGGCTACGTAGGGACCGAGAGGAGGAATTGGTTTTGGTCTTCCAATGAAATTAAGCATCCTGTGTTCGCCCCGAACACACAACTTAATTTCATCAATAATAATGCATTCCACTAAAGAACTATTATTGAACTACCGCACCAATCCCAAATTACATTTTGGGCTCCTTCTTATTATGAGTGTGTTAGTCTCCCTGTGTTTAAGATAACAAATGTCCACTAATTAAGTAAGTTACTGACAACTCACTTAATTAATATCTAGCTCCAAGAGTAGTACCACTCAACTTCATCGTCATGTCAAACTAAGTCCACCTGCAGGGTTTTAACATGACAATCCTTATGAGATCCTCTTGGGGACATTCTCAACCTAGATTACTAGGACACAGTTTCCTTCTATAATCAACAACACACACTATAAGTGATATCATTTCTCAACTTATCGGGCTTATTAATTTATCGAACTAAATCTCACCCATTTATAAATTAAAGAAATAAATATCAAATATATGTGCTTGTTATTATATTAGGATTAAGAGCACACACTTTCATAATAACTGAGGTCTTTGTTCCTTTATAATGTCAGTATAAAAAGAAACGACCTCTAATGGTCCTACTCAATACACTCTAAGTGTACTAGTGTAATTATATAGTTAAGATAAACTAATACCTAATTACACTACGACCTTCCAATGGTTTGTTCCTTTCCATCTTGGTCATGAGCTACTGTTTATAATTTATAAGGTACTGATAACATGATCCTCTGTGTGTGACACCACACACCATGTTATCTACAATATAAATTAATTGAACAACTACATTTATCATAAATGTAAACACTTGACCAATGTGATTCTTATTTCTAGATAAATATTTATACCAAAAGCATAGAATTTTAGTATACATCCTAACAATCTCCCACTTATACTAAAAGACTAAGCTGCTATATCTGCTGCCATACATCTGATTCCCAACCCTTCAACATGCCCATCAAAAGCTCTTGCCTTAAGGGCCTTAGTGAAAAGATCTATAGGTCATCATCTGATGCAATCTAGGTAGCAACAACTTCTCCTCGTTTATACGATTTCTCGTATTGGGTAGTACTTGCGCTCTATTGTGTTTACTTGCCTTATAGACTCATGATTTCTTCGAGTTTGCTACTGCACCACTATTATTACAATAAATTGTAATAATCTTTGGACAAACCAGAAATCATATCTAAGTCTATCTTGAGGTTATTGAGTCATTCAGCTTTTATGACTACCTTAGAGGTTTGCCATATACTCAGCTTCTATGGTGGAGTCCAGAAAAATACCTATGCTTATCACTCTTCCATAGTTATGACTTTACCTCCTAAAGTAAACACAAAACCCCGAGGTTGACTTACTATTGTCCCTATCCAACTGGAAGTCAAAATCTGTGCAACCCACAGGGACCAAATTAACTGCCTTGTAAGCTAGCATATAATCTCTAGTGCCTCTAAGGTACTTCAATATATGCTTTACTGCAGTCCAATGTCCTTGTTCAGGGTTACTTTGATATCTGCTAACTATGCCCTTGGTAAAATAGATTTCTAATCTCGTGCATAGCATACATTAGGCTTCCGACAATCGAAGCATAAAGAACTGCCTTCATTTCCTCTATCTCCTTTGATGTCTACGGAGACATTTATTTAGATAAAGTTACTCCATGCTAAAAAAGTAAGAAACCTTTCTTGGAGTTTTGCATGCCTAAAACGAGCAAGGATTTTTTCGATATATGAAGCTTGGGATAAGTAAAATATTCTTTTCTTGCGATCCCTTATTACTTTGATCCCAAGAATATATACATTCTCCCAAGTCCTTCATATCGAATTGTTTGAACAACCATACCCTTACTTCTAACAACATTTTGATATTGTTTCCAACTACCAAAAAATGTTATCTACGTATAGTACAAGAAATACCACCACGTTTCTATCACACTTTTTGTATACACAAGACTTATCCGGTTACTAAATAATTCCATAGGTCTGGATTATTTTGATAAACCAGATGTTCCAAGACCTTGAAGCTTTGCCTCAGTCCATAGACTAATTGAGCTTGCACACAAGATGCTCTTTGCCCTTTGCAATGAACTCTTCTGGTTACTTTATATGGATGCTTTCTTCAAGACTTCCATTACGGAATGCTGTCTTGACATCCACTTGCCAAATAGATTAAAGAATCCAGATAGACTTAAGCATAGCTACTAGTGAAAAATTTTCCTTTTTCATCAAGCCTTGCTGTAACGCCCGAAAATTCTCAAACTTGCATTATAAATATTCTATGATTTTTCTGGAATTTTTAGATATTTTTCCGGAATTTTCCGAGTAGCTGAAGTAGCAAAAATAATTAGAAAAATAAAAAGGCTTCAGCGGGAATCGAACCCGGGACCTCTCGGGTCCGCTAAACCTTTAGTTAGCCTTAGTAACCGGTGAACCCAGCAGGGCCGTGCTGAAAGAGAAGGGAAACATTTATATTTATATTAGAGTTGGGTTCAATAATCCACTTAATATAAATTAAGAACTTAAGTTGGGTTTGGTTTAATTTGGTTCGGCAGCCCTCTCCTCACAAAACCTCACGCCACTTTCTTTCTCCAAACCCTCACGCCGAAACCCCTCTCTTCTCTTCCTCCTTCTCTCGGCGCCACACCAAGAAGACCTAGGGTTCTGTCCCTAGGGCCCCAAGGACACTTTCCGGCGACGATTTCAGCACAAGGACGTTCCCCTCCGCGAGTAGAGCACGTGGACGCGAGCGAATCGTCGAGAAGTCGTCTCCACCGGAATTTCTAGCGATTAGATTTGTAAGAAATTTAGCGTAAGAGGTAAGAAACCCCTCACCTGCAGTATAATAGCTCCGTTTGTTATTTTCGCATTAGTTTAGCGATATGCAGATTTTTATCGGCACATAGCGTGAAATTGACCCTCCTCGCAGGTTTAGGGATTTAGTGAGCACTCCTAGATGGGCCGGACACGTAATCCCTCTTCAGTGGGGGTTTCTAGACGTTGTCGGGTGCCTAGAAGTGGTCTCCCTAATAGAGAGGAGAGTTGGGGCACACTAAGTGTTCGATAAAATAGCTAGTTAAGTAAAAATGCAAATTAGGCATTTTAATAGCTCAGTTAAATGCATTAGTAGCATTTAAATCAGTATATTAGTTTAGTTTCAGCTTACATGGGACTACGGTCCAATGGGTGGGCTCCCACAGTCGCCTCTAGGTTTAGATAACCTAGCTCTAGGTTCAGATAACCTAGAAACAGCAAAATAAGCAATTAGTAGCTATATTCAGTATTTTATTTTCAGTGGCACTGTACTGGATTAGATATCCATTGGGCTGGGCTCCCATAGTCGGTCCCTAGGTTTAGATAACCTAGTAGCTCTACTAAATTCGGGACTTGCAACCCCGGGTCTAGTTAGAGATGCGCGCATAGCAAGTACAGTTGTCGGGCCCAAACAGCAGCATGATTATTATTTTCACTTATTATGATATTAGCTTTCAAACTCTTAATCTAATTCAGTGATTATAGTTTAAGATCAGTTTTAGCTTAGTTCAGTTTCAGTTTAGTATCATGCTCCAGCTTAGTTTTTCCCTGTGAATATGCATGATAACTTTATGTGCAGTTGTTATACATGTTTATATGTTCAGCTTTAGATATGCTACGATTGTATGCTTATATGTCATGCCATGCTTAGTTTATTCAGCATGTGTTTTAAACAGCATGATTTAAAATCATATTTGCATCGTTGCATGTTTTTGTGAGGTAGATGGTTTCTTACTAAGCTTTTTAGCTTACAGATACTACTTTTCTTATACTGTAGATAAAGGTAAAGGAAAAGTGGACCAGTAGCGGAGGCTGGAGGTCAATGCAGATCAAGATGTGTGTGGAAGGAACTGGAATAAAAGATCCTCAGGGATTTAGCAAGCTTAAATAGTAGAAGTCTTAGAAATTCTTCTTTTATGCAATTTTGGACCTTAGAGTGTTTAAATCATGGTAGATTTGTTTAGTTTGTTAGCAATCATGTTAGAATGCTGGCTAATAGCTGTTAGAATATATTTCCATTGTTTTTAGAATGTTTTGTAATTGGTTTAGAATTGTTATAGGCGATTTTGGCACGAACAAGTGCTGAAATCAGAGTTCCCAGGCGAAATCAGAACCCTGATCGGTCTCCAGACCGATCAGGGCCTGGCTGTGCCACTGGATCGGTCAGCCGACCGATCCAGACAGATACAGTATGCTACTGTATCCTCCTGGATCGGTCAGCCGACTGATCCAGTGGCGAACAGAGACATGGGTGGTGTTCCTAGATCGGTCGGTAGACCGATCCAGCTGCGCCCATCGCAGCGACGCACGGCCACACCTGGATCGGTCTGCCAACCGATCCAGTTGGGAACAGAAACTTCCCCAGCTTCGATCGATCTGTAGATCGATCGGCAGGCCGGTAGGTAGTTAAGGGAAGTTAGTTTCTAGTCCCTAGCTCAGTTGGGATGTTCAGTTTCCCCTCCTTAGCATATGTACACCAGCAAAGAAGGTCTTTAGACCTTTCTTATCAGTTGTATCCGTCATTAGTAGAGTAAAATTTTAATTAGCCCAGCTTTCCGTACAGTATAGCATAGCATAACTGTAGCGATCGACCTTACAGCCTAGTACCCAGAAGGTGGGTCGTTACACTTGCTGTGAAAATTTCCACCTTCCTGTCTATCCATCTTTTCCTATTGTAGACCTATTTTTACCCAATGGCTTTTACACCATCTGGTGGTTCTATAAGCTTCCAAATTTTATTAGAATTCATATATTCTAATTCTGTATTCATTGCTCTTTGCCAAGATGCTGCATCTTTATCTTGGAGTGCTTCATCATATGTTCGGGATCAGACTCATGTTCATTTGGGATCAAGTCCAAAAACTCTCCCAAAATATGAATCTTTTAGGTTTGCTTGACAACCCTCCCACTACGATGAGCCACTGTCTGTGTATCATTTATGATACGTGTTTCAGTTTCTTGTGATATTTCATCTTGTACAGTTGGTACTAGATTAGACATGTCCTTTATAATTTCTTTAAGAACAAATTTACTTATGGGCTTGTGGTTTATTACATAGTCCTTTTCTAAAAATCGATCATTGATTCTAACAATGACCTTCTGATTTTTAAGACTATAAACCTACTTTCGTTTCTTTAGGATAACTCACAAACAAGTGAACTCCTGCCCAACTTATCAGTGTCTCTCATGTGCTAGACCACCCAAATCCGAATATGCTTCAGACTAGACTTACGCCTATTCTGCAATTCTATGGGAGTAGAGAGTTCTGACTTTATAAGGTATTATGTTCACTTCTGTTTCTAGTGTATATCCTTAAAACGAATTTGGTAATTAATTAATCATCAATCTACTTATTTCCATAAGAGTCCTATACCTTCTTTATACTACACCATTCTGTTGGGGTGTACTCGGTACAGTTAGTTGGGATTGAGTCCCGATTTCTGATAAGTGACTCCTAAATTATCCCAAGAGATACTTGCCACTACGATCTTACCATAGTGACTTGATACTTTTACTTTAACATTTCTCCTCATCAGCCTTGTACTCTTTGAACTAATCAAAGCACTTAGTCTTGCGGCACATCAAGTAAATGTATTTGTATCTTGAATAGTTGTCTATAAAATAGACGAAATATTCGATACTAACTATTGTCATAGGATCACACGAATCAGAATGAACCTATTCCAATGTATCTTTGGCTCCATACCCCTTATACTTAAAAGCTTCTCGGTTATTTTTCCTTCCATGTAAGACTCGCAGGTTGGAAAGATTTCCACTACCAATGAACCCAAAAGTTCATCAGCTACCAATGAATCCTACTCAAGTTAATAAAACCTAGCCTTAGATGCCAAAGATATAATTGGTTCATTTCCGAAGGTTGCTTTCTCTTAAAGTTAGAAGATGTGTTACTAATTTCTATTTGTTGCATCGTGGGAGTTATTGGATTTATAAATTGCCAACGAACGTACCAGAACAGATAATTCCCTCTTTTTCTTAATAACAACTTTGTTATTAAAAGAGGCAGAATATCAAGTTCTTTGAATAGTTTAGAAACAAAAAACTAGTTCTTTCTAAACTTGGTACGTAAAGACAATTACTTAAAATCCATATTTTATTCTTATCAAAGGATAAACATCTCCCACTGCAACAGCTGTCATTTTTATAGCAGTGCCCATGTGAACGGTGTTTTTATTTTCATTTAGTTGTCGGGTTTCCTAGAACCCTGCAATGAATTGCGGACATGATTAATGGCATCTGTATCTACACTCCAGGTTCTGGTAGATAACACCACTAAACATGTTTCAACTAATGAATTAAATACACCTATATTGTTCTTAGTTCTAAGAAGACAGACTACCTTAATATCCAAGTCCTATTTCCAATCATTACAATTGGGACTACTAAGTCTTTTCTATAGTATAACAACTAGGGAATTGACAAACATTTTAAATCCTAACAATCACAAAAATATTTGGTCAAGATCAATTCCTTAAAATCTCCATGAATTTTGTATGCCACGATAGTGTAGACGTATACAAAATCAAAGAAGAAATTTTATCCATTAATTTTATTATCTCGTCAACTTTACTTTATGACGAATAAAATTAATAGTTGATCTTTCTTTGATCAAATATTTGGTCAAAACTTTTGAATTTAAAATAACATTGATTCCTCAAACAATATTATTTAAATTCACCAACACCTCAAACACCGTGAATTTTGCATGCCACGATAGTGTGGACGTATACAAAATTAAACATTTGTAAGAGGAGGGGTTTACCCATTAATTATCTTGTCAATAAATCTTTATGACAAATAAAATTACCTCAAACACCGTGAATTTTGTATGCCACGATAGTGTGGACGTATACAAAATCAAACATTTGTAAGAGGGGTTTTTAATTTTATTATCTTGTCAACCTATTTATTTGACAAATTAATAGTTGGTTTTCTTCGGTCACACAAATAATAGCAGTGACTCCGATGGGGAGGATACTATTAGACGTGCCTAAGTGTATACCATTACTTGACACTAAGTCCATTAATAAGATTGTGCCCCTTCCGATGGGGAAGATCACACGCTCTTAATTAACTTCCTATAGTCATCCAAAATGGAAGTTTAATCTAGTGATCCGCAAACAAGCTCATTCGATATGGAGGAAGGCACTCAGAGCCAACGCGCAAGCTTGTTGCATCACTTATAAACCAGTAATGGAGACCGTGGAATTTATTTAAAAATAAATCCCTCTCCCACTTAGTTATTTAAAGTGAGGAATTTTGACTATGCTAGCCTACTTAACATGCATACTAACAAGCACACAGAGCACAGCATAAAAAGCAATAAATAGAAAAACTAATTTTCAACTATTATGGCTTTTATCTATAGCTGTCCTCCATATGTCGGCAACCCTAGCTGCTGCCATCTTTGGCCACCGCCACCGGGTCTAGTTGTCGCATCCATCTTGCTCTTTGTTCTGCTGCGCCTCTGATCCTCAAAATGTTCCATGCCTTGCAAGATTTGATCCGCGACATAAATAGAATTTTACATTTTTCGATCCTATATTCCTCGATGGAATGTACATGTATCTAGATCAAAAAATAAAATCCTAATAAAACTAAATACAGCTCCTGCTGTATTTTATAATACAATCATGCCACACAATAATATGCCCTTGACATGTCCAAGGGTCCAATCACACACACAATATCTATAAGCCATAATAGTTGGATCCTGTATCCACAAAATTAGCACATCCTACTATTATCCTGCCTAAATTAAGTATGACATGTGCATAATTAAACTAATACCAAATACACAGAGGCAAAACCCTAACTTTGATACCAATTGTTGGTTGCTACTCGGAAAACCTAATGGTTCCACTGTACAAAAATTTTGTACAAAGATCTGAACCTTTTCCTAGCTACCATGTGTTCTTTTAAATTAAACTCGGATCGCCTGCGGAACTTAACACGTTTGATCCTAAGTTTAATTTATTTGTTCTTTTAGGTTTAGACTTGGATCTCCTGCGGAACTTAACACGTTCGATCCAAATCACATAGGTTATTAATTCCATTAAATATTAATTTCCAAAATTGACTTCCAGGACTGCATGGCGAGGCACATGGCCTTCTTGGAAATGGGAACAACCACCACCGCCTAGACAAAGCCTTTTAAGGAAAGCTAATATTTAATTTCCTTAAATAACTTTAGGTTAACCAAAAGGAACAATCAAATCACAAGGAAAAGAAAAATAAAAGAACACAACATCGAAAACTAATTCGAAATACTAGAATCGCATGCCTCTTGTATTTGGTATTTTTACAAAGAAATAAAATTAGTATGATGTGGAAATTAAATACTAGTATACCTTTTCTTTTGCAAACAAAAACCTCTAGGTCTTCTACCATATACCTCTACTAATCCCGGACGTTGTGTGGGCAATGATCTTCCGTGACGAGAACCACCAAGGCACCTTCTTCTTCCTTCCTTCAAGTTTCGGCCAAGCCTTTCTTCTATAGGATGAAGAACTTTTTTCACCAACCAAGCTCCAAGGGATGCAAGCTTTCTCTCCTTCTTCCTCAAGCTAGATCCAGCCACCTCCTCCAAGCTCCAAGAGATAAAGGATTTTAGCCACACAAGAGGAAGAGAGAAAAGGAGAAGGGCCGGCCACACCAAGGAAGAAAAGAGGGAGAAAATAAAATAGAGATCTTCACCATGAAGCCTCCTCTACCCCCTCTTTTATAATCCTTGGTCTTGGCAAATAAGGAAATTTAAATAAAAACTTCCTTAATTCTTTTGCCATGAAAAGGAAAATTTATTTAATTAAAAATAATTTTCTCTTCTCCAATTTATTTGGCTATCCACTCTTCTCCCCAAAACAAGGAAAGTTTTAATTAATTAAAACTTCCTAATTTGTCTCCAGAAATTTATAAAAAAAAATTCTCCAATAATTTTTATCCCTTCATGATTGGTTAATAAAAAGGAAATAAATTAAAATCTTTCTTTTAAACATGTGGATAAAAAGAAAGTTATCTCTAAAAAATAAAATCTCTTTTAATCTACAAATAAAGAAAGATATCAAATCTTTTCTTAATCTTTTATATAAACTTATAAAAGAGAATATTTAATTTTTTAAACTCTCTTTTAAATCATGAACATGGTTAAAAAAGAAAGTTTTCTTAAAATTTAAAATCCATCTTTTAATCAACAAATAAGGAAAGATTTCAAATTTTAAACTCTCTTTTAAACATGTAGATGATTTACAAATAAAGAAAGTTTTTACCAAAAATTAAAACTATCATTTTAATCTACAAATAAGGAAAGAAATTAATCTCTTCTCTTAATCTTTTGTAGAAAGCTATAAAAGGAAATTTTTAATTTTTTAACTCTCTTTTTAAAACCTTGATATCCACAAAAGAAATAATTTAAAATTAAAATTCCTTTTTAATATTCTAGTGGCCAACCACCTAAGCTTGGGACCCAAGCTTTGGCCGACCACCAACTTGGCTCATCCACTTGGTCTTGGTCGGCCCTAGCTTGGGTTCCAAGCTAGCTTGGCCGGCCCCATTGGATGGGTAAGAAGGTGGGTATGTGGTGGGTATAAATCTCTATATACAAAAGGCTACGATAGGGACCGAGAGGAGGAATTGGTTTTGGTCTCCTGATGAAATTAAGCATCCCGTGTTCGCCCCGAACACACAACTTAATTTCATCAATAATAATTCATTCCACTAAAGAACTATTATTGAACTACCGCACCAATCCCAAATTACATTTTGGGCTCCTTCTTATTATGAGTGTGTTAGTCTCTCTGTGTTTAAGATAACAAATGCCCACTAATTAAGTAAGTTAATGACAACTCACTTAATTAATATCTAGCTCCAAGTGTAGTACCACTCAACTTCATCATCATGTCGGACTAAGTCCACCTGCAGAGTTTAACATGACAATCCTTATGTGCTCCTCTTGGGGATATTCTCAACCTAGATTACTAGGACACAGTTTCCTTCTATAATCAACAACACACACTATAAGTGATATCATTTTCTAACTTATCGGGCTTATTGATTTATCGAACTAAATCTCACCCATTGATAAATTAAAGAAATAAATATCAAATATATGTGCTTGTTATTATATTAGGATTAAGAGCACACACTTCCATAATAACTGAGGTCTTTGTTCCTTTATAAAGTCAGTATAAAAAGAAACGACCTCTAATGGTTCTACTCAATACAGTCTAAGTATACTAGTGTAATTATATAGTTAAGATAAACTAATACCTAATTACACTACGACCTTCCAATGGTTTGTTCCTTTCCATCTTGGTCGTGAGCTACTGTTTATAATTTATAAGTTACTGATAACATGATCCTCTGTGTGTGACACCACACACCATGTTATCTACAATATAAATTAATTGAACAACTACATTTATCATAAATGTAGACACTTGACCAATGTGATTCTTATTTCTAGATAAATATTTATACCAAAAGTATAGAATTTTAGTATACATCCTAACAATGTCTTCATTCATCCCCTTAACCCCTCTATCTCTACCCTCTCTTAATTCCCACGAAAACAGAGGAAAAGAAAAGAAGACAACTTGGCTTTTGCTTGCTTCTTTCCTTAACCAAGAGGAAGAGGAGGTAGGCTACTTGGTTTTCTCTTGTTCCTTTACTTAACTATCTTCTTACTCTTAACTACAATTTCCATTCTTTTCTATTCATCTATCATTCATTATCCTAGTGGTTACCATACACTAATTTAACTCTATCATTTGTGGGAGGTTCAAGGTTCAAACCTTAACCTCACTTCCTTTTTATTTCATTTTGGTTTCTATTTCCATTTCTCTAGCTTATTTTTTTCTTTTATTCTAAAGGAAAAATACTTATAGGTATAGCTTATCTTTTCGTGGGTGTTACAGTACCCCATACCTTATAGAAAGTTCATCCTCGAACTTAAAATAGCTCCGGATACTTCCGTTTCATATCATCCTCTCGTTCCCAAGTGGCTTCTTCGAACCGTTGATTTTTCCACAGGGCCTTTACTAGGGACACTTCTTTGTTCCTTAGCCTTTTGACATCTCGATCCAATATCTGAACCGGTCGGCTCTCGTAGGTTAGGTCCTCTTGCACTTGTACTATCCATGATTCGATCATTGGTCTGTACTCGGAATATGTTTCTTTAGCATCAAAACGTGGAACACGTTGTGAATGGCTGACATTTCCTGAGCAAGTACGAAGCTTCTATCGAGTGCCGTTAAAGAAAAGTGATTTTCCGACCTGAAGCTGAAACAATATTTGAGTTCATTGGAGAACCCAGAGAAAATTGGTGCTACGGGGCTGAAGATGTGGCCGGACAACTCTCGTCCCTGACTATAGCACCGACGCTATTCGATGACGTATTGGAGAAGCAAACTCGTGACCTAAGCATCCAGCGGATAAAGCAAGAAGTATTAGAGGGAAAGAATAATGGATTCTGCATCGCTGACAGCGGAATATTATACCTCAAGGATCGTTTATGTGTTCCCAACGACCCAGAATTACGAAGGAAGATACTAGAAGAAGCTCACTCAACGCCCTATGCAATGCATCCGGGATCCACCAAAATGTACCAAGATTTGAAAAGGAAATTCTGGTGGTTCGGTATGAAAAGAGATGTGGCTTAGCACGTCAGTACCTGCCTGACTTGTCAGAGGGTTAAAGCAGAACACCAGAGGCCTGGAGGATTACTACAGCCTGTCCAAATTCCAGAATGGAAATGGTAAGATATCTCTATGGACTTTATTTCAGGATTACCCAAGACAACAAACGACTATGATGCTATATGGGTAATCGTGGATAGATTAACCAAATTCACCCTTTTACTAGCAATCAGGATGACTTATTCAATTGAGCAACTGGCTCAATTATATGTCAAGGAAATTATTAGACTACATGGGATTCCTAAGACTATCATTTCAGACAGAGATGGTCGCTTTGTTTCACACTTTTGGGAATGTGTTCAGAAGGCTCTTGGCACAAAACTACTATTCAGTACTGCTTTCCACCCTCAGACCGACGGACAAACATAAAGGGTGAACCAAGTACTAGAAGACATGCTACGGGCTTGCGCTTTAGACTTCAAGGGAAGCTGGTGCCAATACTTATGCTTAGCGGAATTCGCTTATAACAATAGTTACCAGGCTACTATTGGAATGGCGCCCTATGAGGCTCTGTATGGGAGAAAATGTAGATCCCCTATATGCTAGTACGAAGGCGGTGAAAAGAAAGAGATGGGATTCCAAATAGAGTTCATCGATAACACCACCCGTGCTATACAGAACATCCGCCAAAGAATAGAAACTGCTCAGAGTCGACAAAAGAATTACGCGGATAAGCGACGCGCCTTTTTATTGTAACGACCCGACCCATTTGGTGGCCCATTTGGCGACCCTCGGGTCATCGACTGTCGACCGTCGGCTGTGTCGTTACTCACTAGGACTTTCCACCCCTGGCAGTGGATTTTTGCCTCCCCCAGGATTCGAACTCTAAACCTCCAGGCTTAAGTATTAGAGTTTATGAATCTTGGTAACCAAGTGAGATGATCTCACTTGGTTACCAGGATTTATAAACTCTAATACTTATGCCTGGAGGTTTAGAGTTCGAATCCTGGGGGAGGCAAAAATCCACTGCCAGGGGTGGAAAGTCCTAGTGAGTAACGGCACGGCCGACGGCCGACGGTCGACGGTAGATGACCCGAGGGTCGCCAAATGGGCCGCCAAATTGGTCGGGTCGTTACACATCGGTGGCGAGGCAGCACCTAGTGATCAGCAACCAGTGCCGTGGCGTGAGGTCGGTAGAGGGGCAGCCGTCTGCCTTCACTAGGGCAGAGGAAAGTGTTGGATCGAGAAGCGCTAGAGAGGGGGTGAATAACGCTCGTGGCTTTCACTCATTTCATAATCGTAAAACAATCGAGAAGTAGCAGCTAAAAAAGAACAATACACAAAAGACACCAAGATATTTACTTGGTTCGGAGCCTAGGGCGACTCCTACTCCAAGGCCCGCGATCTTTGATCGCTTTCGATGGGCAACAACTATAATCTCAAATATTCAATACAATATGAAATTACAATAAAAAGTACTTAGAAAAATTATACTGGCAACACTAAAGTAGAAATCTTCATAGCTTCGGGTCGTCGGGGACTTGCCGTAGTTTCGTCGAGTCGTTTCTTGAGCAGCACACGAAGGAATATAGCTTTTGACTTGATTATACAACCTGCTGCTCGAAGCCTCCTTTTAAAGCCTATTGGAGGCGCCTCCAAGACCATCCAAGGCGCCTCCAGGCCTCCGAGTCACCCGCATGGATCACTGCTGAACTCGTCGCACCTTATCAGCTTGAATGTGCCTTCAAGCCACTCCAAGGCGCCTCCAAGCCTTGGTCCAAGGTGCCTCCAGTACTGCTTCATGGCCAGCTCACATTCTGCACATGAGGCACCTCCAAGCTCCATGGAGGCGCCTTGGACACTGTTCATCAGAGGCTTGCCTTGCTCATTTGTCCCTGCAAAGCATGTTAGTTCACTAAACACACACATACCCTGCAAGACAAAGTTAGCACACATAAAATATGACGAATTAAGTGATTGACAGTCATCGGACTGTCCAGGCCTGGCTTCGGATTTTCGACCGGAAACCCTAAGTCGACCCGACGCCTACTGTTTTCTCTACGGGGAACGTGTCCTCACCTACTCCCCTCAAGAGAGATTACCTAGTGTCAGTCCGATCCTCCAGACCGACTGGACTTTCCGCCTAGGGTTACCACCCCCTAGGACTTAGGGTTACCGCCCCCTAGGATTTT
Source organism: Zingiber officinale (assembly GCF_018446385.1). NCBI lineage: Eukaryota > Viridiplantae > Streptophyta > Magnoliopsida > Zingiberales > Zingiberaceae > Zingiber > Zingiber officinale. The sequence continues at coordinate 94,533,005 of NC_055998.1, forward strand.
TCTCCACCTGGGGTTACCACCCCCTAGGACCTAAGGTTACCCCCCCCCCCCCCCTTAGGATTTTCCTCCACCTAGGATTACCACCCCCTAGGACCTAAGGTTTCCGCCCCTTAGGGTTTTCCTTCACCTAGGGGTTACCACCCCCTAGGACCTAAGGTTGCCACCCCTTAGGGTTTTTCTCCACCTAGGGATACCACCCCTAGGACCTAAGGTTACCCCCCTTAGGATTTTTCCTTCACCTAGGGTTACCACCCCCTGGGACCTAGGGTTTTCACCTTGCCTAGCCACAGCTAGGACATTTGCTAAGTATCACTTAGGACTTTCCTACAAGCTCCATGAACCTTGTTAGATAACACTATGGCTTAACTTTGAACCCTTTGTCATAATCAAAACTCAGGTTCGATCATCTGGTGCTCACTGCACCAACAGAAAGGAGAGTCGAATTGATCGACACTGCTCGGGGCTTTGGCCGACAGTAAGAAGAGAGGAGATGGGTCAGCGGCGGTGCTAGGGCATGGTGCTAGGGCACAAGATGTACCTCTGGCATTGGGCGGCTGCCGGAGTTGGCTGTGGTGGTCGGTGGCGCTGAAAAAGGGCAGACCGCGGCTAAGGAGCTGCAAGAAGAAGAAGAAGCCAGGATAAGGCGGAGAGGAGTCGTGAGGAAGGTGAGGAGGCTCGGGAAGAAGATTTGGGTTTGGCGTTTTGTACCCTCGGGGAGAAGGAACGTCCTGCAGGCACCGGTTATGAGCGGTTAGGGCATGGACGTGAGAAGAGGCTCGGCGCGAGGCAACAGCGTCGGGGAGAAAGAAAAAAGAAAATATAAAGGAAAAGAAAAATAAATTTTTCCTCATTTAAATGGGGTACCTTAAATAGGCCTTTCTGGGGCTCAAATTTATCCCTATAAACTCGTCCATACGGTCTCCGAAAAATTTTCAAAAAATTTCTAAAAATTTTGGAAAATTTCCTTATCATTATTCACCATTTTTTCGATATTTTACATTCTCCCCCACTAATAAAAATTTGGTCCCAAAATTTTGTTATCTACCATCAGCAAGTACTAACAACAAATAAAGAGTATAAATGTTGAACGGTAAATTAAATCACTTATCTCAAGTGAAAAGATTGGGGTATCGAGCTCGGTTAATATCCTTGAGCTCCCAGGTAGCCTCCTTGTCTGAATGATGCTACCATCTGATTTTAACCACTGGATAATTTTGTTCCGCAACTGACGCTCTTTCCGGTCCAGAATCCATACCGAAAACTCCTCATAAGTGACGTCAGGCTGAACAGGAACTGAGATATCAATCAGCTCATGTGTCGGGTCGGGTACGTATCTCCTCAGTATAGATACATGGAATACGTCGTGAATGCCTGCTTGGGACGGTGGTAGTGCCAGCCGATAAGCTACTACTCAAATCCTCTCCAGGATCTGGAAAGGGCCAATGTATCACGGAGCTAGCTTACCTCTGAGGCTAAATCTCTTCACTCCTTTCGTGGGTGAAACTCGTAGAAAAACATGGTCGCCAATAGAGAACTCCAGAGGTCTCCGTCTCCGATCTGCATAACTCTTCTGGCAGTCCTGCGTCTCTGACATCCTCCGTCTGATAGTACGGACTAACTCTGCCTCATGCTGAGCTCTATGAGGTCCCAACAACTGGGCCTCCCTAACCTCATCCCAAAGGGTGGGTGTCCGACAAGGCCTACCATACAACACTTCAAACGGTGCCATCTGGATAGTCAAATGAAAGCTGTTATTGTAGGCGAACTCTACCAATGGCAAATGGTCCTCCCAACTACCTCCAAAATCCAATACACATGACCTAAGCAAGTCCTCTAGAGTTTGAATGGTCCACTCTGACTGTCCATCTGTCTGCAGATGGAAAGCTGTACTAAAACGGAGCTGAGTGCCCAAGGCCTGTTGCAGACTCTGCCAGAAACGAGACATGAACCGGGGGTCTCTATCTGAAATAATAGTCAAAGGGACACCATGTAATCTGATGATCTCCCAGCAATACAAATCTGCCAATCGATCCAGGGAATCAGTCTTCCGGATCGCTAAGAAGTACGCAGATTTGATTAATCGATCAATGATTATCCAAATCACGTCATGACCTTCTCGTGCCTCGGTAAACCCACCACAAAGTCCATGTTAATATGTTCCCATTTCCACTCAGGAATAGGAATCCGCTAAAGTAAGTCGGCAGGTCTCTGGTGCTCGACTTTCACCTGCTGACAGACAAGACATCTTACTACAAATTCTGCGATGTCTTTCTTCATACCATTCCACCAGTAGGAACGTTTTAAATCTTGATACATGTGGGTCCTGCCTGGGTGGATCGCAAATCGAGAGCGATAAGCCTCCTGAAGTAGCTACTGTAAGACAGGGTGAGACAGAGGTACGCATAATCTGCTTGTAGGTCGTTCACTTGGCTACCAGGATTCATAAACTCTAGTACTTAGCTTGGAGGTCTAGAGTTCGAATCCTGGGGAAGGCAAAAATCCACTAGCTAGGGGTGGAAAGACCTAGTGAGTAACGGCACGGCCGAGGGTCGTTGGTCAATGACATGAGAAGTCGCCAAATGGGTCGGTAGAGGGGCCGAGGGGCCGGGTCGTTACAATAAAAAGGCATCTTTTTATTGTAACGACCCGGCCCCTCAGCCCCACTGGCGCCCCAACTGGCGACCCCTTAAGTCATTTTGCCTTCCCCAGGATTCAAACTCTAGACCTCAAGGCTATGTACTAGAGTTTATAAATCTTGGTAGCCAAGTGAGGCTAGGATTCATAAACTCTAGTACTTAGCCTGGAGGTCTAGAGTTCGAATCATGGGGAAGGCAAAAATCCACTGGCCAGGGGTGGAAAGACCTTGTGAGTAATGGCACATGCCCGAGGATCGTCGGTCGATGTCATAAGGAGTCACCAGTTGGGCCGCCAGTGGGGCCACCCAAGGGACCGCCAAGGGCTGCTCACTTGGCTACCAGGATTCATAAACTCTAGTACTTAGCCTGGAGGTCTAAAGTTCAAAACCTGGGGAAGGCAAAAATCCACTGGCCAGGGGTGGAAAAATCTTGTGAGTAACGGCACACGCCCGAAGGTCGTCGGTCGGGCCGCTAAAGGGGTCGAGGGGCTGGGTCATTACATACTACACCTGCTGATGTAGTATTATAGACTGTATTGTTACTTTTGCTACCATCAAGATAAATCTGACCCCTTCCTCTGTTCCCACCTATATGTATGGGATATTTTAAGAAGTGAACATCTTTCTTCGTAGCAGGGTCGGGGGAAAGAATGGGAAAGATGATTTCACTATATTTTTGACCAGGAACATGATCTATCACAATAATATTTCTTTTATTAGGACAATAACACTGAAAAGACAAATTTCCAATCTTTTCTTTCAATTCAGGAGAAATATGATCAGGGGGGGCTAATTCAAATCCATCGAGTAAAATGAGAACAACCCCTACATTCAAACCTCCCTTTTTACCATTAGCAAGAACTTGTTTCAGTTGCTTATCATAAGGAATTCATACAACTGCTTCAAATACAGTATCAGGGAGCACAGCTTGCGGAACTTCAATATCCACGGGTTTATTAGCTAAATGACAATTAGCACATACAATTCGTCCTGTTGCTTCTCGTGGGGTTTCATAACCCTACTGCGCAAAAACGGGATATGCATTTGAAATGGATGACCGAGTTATTACATATATCATGATCGATACAGAAATGGATCGAGTCATCCCTTCCTTTACCCAAAAAAAGCATTTTTACTTTGCATGTCCAATCATTAATTTCGGAGTTTCTACAATAAATTAGATAGGTAACAAGTATAGTTACCTATACACGAGTTTGGCATTGTACTAGAATAATTGTACTGGAATATACGATGAATACCTTGAGCAGATGAAAATATAAGGAATTAAGTAAAATTTTTAATTAAATGCTTAATTTTTATTTATTTATAAAGGAAGAAGGATTCTAATTTTATTGATATGATGAGATCAAATGAGTTCTTTATTCATTCATTGAATGAAAAATTACTACAAGCAAAGGAGATACATGATTTAAATAATGAAAAATCCAATATTTAACAATTGCATCTAGAATAACTGGAAAAATGGAAACAAGACCAGATATAATCTAATTGTTATGATCCAATCCAAAATCGTTGTAAACCAAACCTATCATTAGTTCCCAACCACAGGTCGAGTGAAATCCGACCCATAAATCAGTAACTAAAAGAATTGAAAAAGCTTTTATTGTGTCACTTAAGTTATAGAGGAATTCCTGAACCCAAGAATTTAGAATAATGAGTTCTTCATTACTCAGAATAAAATAACCACTTAGAATAGTGAAACAGATTATATTTGTCGAGAAATGTAAAATGATATGGAGATCATATTCATGGCATGCTTTGACCAATTGTATTGTTTCCTTGTGTATTCCTATATGAAGTTTTTGTATATGTGTTTCCGGGTACTCTTTTATCATTTCATCGAATTGGAATAGTTCTTCTAATTATTTGAATCTTTTTAGAACATTTTTCTCTTGAATATGATTTTAAAAAGTTTTGGATTGTCTGCTATTCCACAAATAAGTAACCCAAGGTTCCAGACATTTATTAAAAGAGAAAGAGACTCACCAGGGCAAAAATACCATAGATGCAAGATAGGAAAGGGAGGCCAATGCTTTCTTTTTTTTTTCATTTTGATATGTGAATTGAATTTTCTTTTTTTAATGAACCTGCTTCATTCGTCGACTTTATCTGATATTTCTCTGAAGCATAAGTTGTATAACAAAGTAGTGACCTCTAGATCTATCCCTTTCCCTTTTTATTTGTAATATATTTAAGATATCTCAATTGGGCAAATTTAAACCAATTTCATTTTCATTTGTTCCTTTCGATGAATACTCCAAAACCCACTTTAAGTAATGAATCAAATTTCGAGACCAAAAAACTTACATTAATTCTTTCGAAACGAAACCTTTTACTGTATAATCAGAAAAAAGGTATCAATTAAAAATCATGGGCCTAAAATGATGATTTATGTATTACGAAATACATGTTCGGATAGGTTTGATTAATTTATAGATATAAATTTATTATTAGATTAGTTAGTTAGATTAGACTTCTAGTATAAAAGAATCAGGAAACTTGCCTTTTATTAAAAAGGGGAATTAGCAAGTTCTTTTCCCCACCTTGAGAAGATATTTATTCTTTACTTTAGTCCAAGTTCATTTTAAAGTACTTCCATTGGTATGCGCAAAAAATAGGCTAATTTAGCAGCTTTTTGTTCAATTTCTCGTGGAGTCAAATTCTCATCAGTACGAGTCAAGGGAATGGCTCCTTGGCCCCTGATTTCCATATAAAGGGCACGACGAGTATAAAGACCCTCTTTAACCTCTATTCTGATTGATTAGATATCTCTCATAAGGAACCGAAGGAAGATGCGACAATTTATTCCAGGAAATCCCCAACGAAAAATACACACTCTTCCTTCTTTTCTATCGAATCGGTCATAACCGCTACCTACATTGCACGAAATAGTGCACCACAAATAGGAGCTAATGAACAGACCCGCGATCCCATAGAAAGACATCACAACCCCTTGAGGTGAAAAAATGATTTGCTGAGATGGAAATACAGAGATCAAATTCCTACCAAGATAACTGGAAGTTCCAACCACTAAGAATCCTAGTGAACCTAAAAAAAGGATACAGGCCCAGTAAAAATTACTCGTTTTTCGAGATTCCGTTATAAGTTCTATCCATATATGTTCTGATCACCAATTCATACTATACTGCATTTAGTTGCATTCGATTGGAATTGAGCGAATAACCCAAATAAATTTGACTTTACCTTTCTTGACCCCCAAGTAACTTTCACCAACTAGCACTATTGTTATGTGAAACATCAGGAGTAATTAGTTAGATACATTGACTTTCCATTTTTTTATATTCGCTAATTCATTTTGAACCAGCTATATCCACATATACATGCATTTATATAGATATTATATATCCACATAAAAGTTCTTTCACTTGTGTGTTTGGCAAAAGCCACATATCATACCATATTACACGAAATAAATATCCATATTATCATACAGTGTTGAAATCACTTGATAAGATTCATTACCATTGGGTCTAGACAATCTTATTTTTTTTGGACATGAAGAAATAAAGAAACCATTGCAATTGTCGAAAATACTAGGCCCACTAAAGGTACAAAAATGGAGGGTAAGTTGAAATCTGTCATAGAATAGATGCCTCGTTTACTATTTCTATCTATTAAAAAGATATCGTCTTATGCTTATTTAGGATATATCTATCATAAGTAATATCAAGTTATTATTATATTGTAAATTATATTATTTATAAGTGATAAATAATATCAACTATAATTCTATTAATTGTATGATTAGATAGAAACTATAATATTTATAATATATATATATATAATAAGTAATATAATAATGAATATTATAATATAAGTTAAAATAATAATTAATATTATTTTAATATATTAAATTAAATAAATAATTATAAATAAAAAACAAAAAAAAATATAATTATCCGAAACCTCTGTCTATCTACAAGAACTTATGTCAACAATGAAAACAATATATATATTGTTTCTTTTAATTATGATTACGATGAATTAAATATTTATTTTTGTTCGCTACAAATAAAATAAGCGAATTTAATGCTATACTTTAATTTTTGGAACTGTGATTCAAAGGAAAGAAACCGTGGAGTTGAAATAACTCACTCAGAACACCTTTAAAAAGATTACGTGGTACTATTAGGTCGAATAAACCTTTTTCGAATAAATACTCAGATGTTTGTGAACCCTCGGGTACTGTCGTATTCAATGTTTGTTCAATTACTCTTTTACCCGCAAATGCAATGGTTACATTAGGTTCAGCAATAATGATATCTCCTAACATAGCAAAACTGGTTGTTACTCCACCGGTTATAGGATCTGTAAGAATTGCTACATAGAATAACTTTTTTTCTAATTGATAATTATATAAAGCAGAATAAATTTTAGCCATTTGCATCAAGCTCAAACTTCCTTCTTGCATGCGTGCTCCTCCAAAAGCACACACAATAATGATAGGTAAAGATCGATTAGTAGCATATTCGATCAAACAAGTAATTTTCTCGCCTACTACGTATCCCATACTACCCCCCATAAACTGAAAATCCATAACGCCAATAGCTACGGGAATACCATTTAGTTGACCTATGCCTATTTGAACAGCTTCAATTAAACCTGTCTTTCTTTGATAAGAATCGATACGATCTATATAAGAATCAGAATCCAGTTCTTCTTCTGAAAAATCGATATGATCTCTATCAGAATTCGGTTCTTCATCATATTCAACGGGTGAATCAAATTCAATCGGGTCTATAGATACCATATCTTCATCCATGAGATCCCAAGTTCCGGGATCAATCGAAAGTTCAATTCTATCTGAACTACTCATTTTCAAATGATATCCACAAAATTCACAAATATATATTTTTTCACCAAAAAATTGTTTATAATGTGATTCATAACAATTTTCACATTGAACCCATAAATGTCTGAATTTATGGAAAGGATTATCATTATGATTGTATTCCACTCTAATATCCAAATCATCGATATTTTGACTAGTTCTTATACTAGAACGATCACTCTCACTACTATTTTTATTTTCAGTACAAATGAAATTATAAATGTAACTTTCACTGTAATTGTTGGTACTACTCTAAATAGAACTATTAATACTGACTTCAAAACGAAGATAACTATCAATGCTACTAATAATGTTCTTTTTCCAACTGGATTCAGTATCATTACATGTATGATTCTTTTTCTAAGACTTAGACCCCCTATTCAAATAATTAGAAACAATAATTCCTAGTTCACTCTTAAAGGAACTATTATTGTCAACCTCAAAAATATGATTTTCAATATCAAAAAATATAGAGTAACGATCACCATTACTATCCCTAACAAAAAAATGTCATCAGAGATCAAACTCCAAATATTCCTGATATCAAATAAATAATCAACATTATTGAAACTATAATTACTAATACGATTCCAACTAGGAACCTTTTTCTCCATATCGTTTAGAATAGGTTGTTCACTTCTATCTGTATGTCCAATACTATCAACACTATCTATTGATTTACTCGACCCACATCTATGTTCTACCTTCTCGTTGGCAATTAAAAAATTGCACCTTCCTTTGAACATAGAAATACCTCCTATTTAATCTATTTAATGGAAATATAAAAAATTTGATGAATAATCATTTGACCTTAACTATCAGAATTAAGCATACAAATCTAAGTATTAGAATTGTTAACTAATGAGGAGTAAGTGTTGAAAGAAAAAATTATCTTTTGTGGAAATTCGAAGTATTACTTCAATATATTAATAGAATCTTTTTCTCAACTTTTGTCTTTAATAAAAAGACACAGCTTTTTCCCATATAAAGTATAAAATATCATGAAATCCAAACCAAAGAATTGTGAAAAGTTTCTATTTCTATAAATAAATAATTTGTTCTTATTTCTCAGTCTCATTTATCATATAATATAATAAAAAATAATTAAGTTTCTATTTCAACATGCAACGAAAAAGGCAATATATAGGATGATGGGTGAAAGGAGTCTTTCCCTTGGTTTGATCTATGGACCAAAATGAGGAGATATAAAAAAGTCCACCACTCCCGATGTAACGACCTGACCCTCTTGGCTCATTTGGCGACCCATTTGGCGACCCTCGGGTCGTCGACCGTCGGCCCTTATGTTGTCGGCCCATTTGGCGACCTCTCATGTCGTCGACTGACGACCCTTGGCCGTGTCGTTACTCACTAGGACTTTCCACCCCTGGCAGTGGATTTTTGCCTCCCCCAGGATCGAACTCTAAACCTCCAGGCTTAAGTATTAGAGTTTATGAATCCTGGTAACCAAGTGAGATCATGTAACGACCCGGCCCTTTTGGCCTCTTAGGCGTCCCTTGTGGCGGCCCAACTGACGGCCCTTATGTCGTCGGCCCATTTGGCGACCTCTCATGTTGTCGACCAACGACCCTTTGGCCGTGTCGTTACTCACTAGGACTTTCCACCCCTGGCAGTGGATTTTTGCCTCCCCCAGGATTCGAACTCTAAACCTCCAGGCTTAAGTATTAGAGTTTATGAATCCTGGTAACCAAGTGAGACAAACCCCTGGGTGGAATTTCCCACAAGTAGCCTTTAAGCTCTCACTAACTTCTCTGTGTTGCTGGTGCTGGTACTGTATCTGTCTGGATTGGTCGGCTGACCGATCCAGTGGCACTGCCCAGGCCCTGATCGGTCTGAAGACCGATCAGAGTTCTGATTTCGCCCGGGAACTCTGATTTCAGCACTTTGGCGTGCCAAAACCTCACACAACAATTCTAACAAGGCTAGGAAACACTCTAACAATGGCAACTAACATTCTCACATCATAAGAGAAGGGTTCTAAGCATAATAGAGTGCATAGCTATCTAATTCATAGTGATTAACAACTAGAGTGCAAATAACAAAATACTGTAAAGTTCTTATGCTTAAGTAAAACTTGCTAAAATCCCTTAGAATCTTTTATTCAAGTTCCTACCACACACATCTTGATCTGCATTGACCTCCAGCCTCCGCTACTGGTCCACTTTTCCTTTACCTTTATCTGCAGTATAAGAAAAGTAGTATCTATAAGCTAAAAAGCTTAGTAAGAAACCATCTACCTCACAAAAACATGCAACGATGCAAATATGATTTTAAATCATGCTGTTTAAAACATATGCTGGATATACTGAATAAACTAAGCATGGCATGGCATATAAGCATACAATCATGGCATATCTAGAGCTGAACATAAAGTCATCATGCATATTCACAGGGAAAAAACTAAGCTGATACTAAGAACTGAGCTACGCTAATACTGAGCTACTGCTAGAACTGTACTGAATTCACGAACTAATTTGTGAAAGGTTGAAAACTATATACATATAGTAAGTGAAAATACTAAACATGCTGCTGAGGGGCCCGACAACTGTACGTGCTATGCGCGCATCTCTAACTAGACCCGGGGTTGCAAGTCTCGAATTTAGTAGAGCTACTAGGTTATCTAAACCTAGGGACCGACTATGGGAGCCCAGCCCAATGGATATCTAATCCAGTACAGTGCCAACTGAAAAGTAAAATACTGAGTATAGCTAAACTGTTCTAAATTGCTGTTTCTAGGTTATCTGAACCTAGAGCTAGGTTGTCTGAACCTAGAGGCGACGGTGGGAGCCCACCCATTGGACCGTAGTCCCATATAAGCTAGAATAAACTGATTTACTAATTTAGATGCTTCTAATGCATTCAACTGTGCTAATAAAAATGCCTAAGTTGAATTCTTTTCTAAGCTGGTTATTTAATCGAACACCTAGTGCGCTTTAACTCCCCTCTCTATTAGGGAGACTACCTTTAGGCACCCAACAGCATCTAAACCTCCAACTGAAGGAGAAAAGACGTGTCCGGCCCATCTAAAGGTACTCACTAAATCCTTAAACCTGCGAGGAGGGTTAAATACACCCTATGTGTCGAAAACATACGCATATAACTAAACTAATGCACAGAAAATCAAACGGTAGCTATTATACTGCAGGTGAGGGGTTTCTTACCTCCTGTTCGTAATTTCTTACGATTCTATTCCCTAGAATTCCGGTGGAGATGACCTTCTCGACAATCCGCTCACGTCTTCACGTTCCTCTCGCGGAGAAGAACCTCTTTCGTGTTGGAGTCATCGCCGGAAGATGATCCGAGAGTCCTTGGGTCTTGGGCGCCGAGAGAGGAGGAGGAAGAGGTGTGGGCGGCGGTGAGGTTTTGGAAGAGGGATAGGTCACGGTGAAAAATAATCTCCTCACTTAATTAATTTTCCTATTTATATTAAAGACTTAATTCGCCCAACTCCAATATAAATTTTATTGGTTCCCTTTCCTTTCAGCACGGCCCTACTGGGTTCAACTGGTTCCCAACATTATCCCTAAGCCATAGGTCTCGGGTTCGATTCCCGCCTAAGCTATTTTGCGATTCTAATTATTTTTGCTGCTTCCGCTACTCGGAAAATTCCGGAAAAATATCTAAAAATTCCAGAAAAATCATAGAATATTTCTAAAAAATAATTTGAGAATTTTCGGGCGTTACAATTTCCCCAAGGGTGTCCTAAAGTTCCTCCTCCAAATTGTAGTACGAAATCATCCCCAAAGATTTCGGTCAGCGCAGACATATGCCAAACATGAATAACCCCCGAAGCCACTGGTATAACACCTGGCATAGAAACCCAATCTTGAGTGAAGAAAATACCACAACTTCGATCTTTTTCAATAAAATGATCATGTAATAAATCAACAAAACCTAAAGTCATTTCGCGTTCCCCTTCCAGTTTACCTACTACTGTACTAGCGTGAATATGGTCTCCACCAGACATACGTAATGCTTTATCTAGTACACGGAAATGCATACCATGATTTTTTCTGTCTATTAATAACTGCATGCATTGTGTGATGGATGTGAAGAAGTAGGCCATTGTCGCGGCAATAATGAGCCAAGCTAGTATTTGCAGTGAATTCACCAGTTAAGTAATCATGCATTACGATAGGAGCTCCTAATTCTTTGGCAAATATGGCCCTTTTCATCATTTCTTCACATGTACCTGCAGTATCATTCAAGTAATGCCCTTTCATTTCACCTGTTTCAGCTTGCGCTTTATAAATTGCTTCAGCACAAAATAGGAAACGGTCTCTCCAATGCATAAATGGTTGTGAGCTCACATTTTCATCATCTTTGGTAAAATCAAGCCCACCATGTAGACACTCATAAACTGCTCTACCGTAGTTTTTTGCAGATAATCCCAATTTTGGTTTAATAGTACATCCCAATAGGGGACGATCATACTTGTTCAACTTATCTCTTTCAACCTGAATGTTGTGAGGCAGGCCTTGGAAAGTTTTGGAATATGAAGTGGGAATTCGCAGATCCTCCAAACGTAGAGCTCATAAGGCTTTGAAACCAAACACAATACCCACAATGGAAGTAAACATGTTAGTAACAGAACCTTCTTCAAAAAGGTCTAAAGGATAAGCTACATAAGCAATATATTGATTATCCTCCCCAATAACAGCCTCGATGTGATAGCATCGCCCTTTGTAATGATCAAGACTGGTAAGTCCATCAGTCCACACAGTTGTCCATGTACCAGTAGAAGATTCGACAGCTACAGCAACCCCTGCTTCTTCGGGTGGAACTTCAGGTTGAGGAGTTACTCGGAATGCTGCCAAGATATCAGTATCTTTGACTTCATAGTTAGGAGTATAATAAGTCAATTTGTAATCTTTAACACCAGCTTTAAATCAAACACTTGCTTTAGTCTCTGTTTATGGTGACATAAGTCCCTCCCTACAACTCATGAATTAAGAATTCTCACAAAGACAAGGTCTACTCGATTTGGATTATGCGTGAATGAAACCTTTGACAAAAATCTTTCAAAAAAAATAATATTCAACTAATATTATCAACAAATTTCAATGTTATGTTAAAATGAAATGGTTCATTATTATATCATGTATTTGATTCATCAAATACATCATTATTGTATACTCTTTGATATATATGGCGCAACCTAATGTTTGTTTTGCAAATTTACAATTAAATTTATCTCCTTATTCTTTTGAATCTAATCTAAATACTAAGAAAAATTCCCTCTTGACAGTGATATATGTTGTATATGTAAATCCTAGATGTGAAAATAGGCATAATTCATCCAAAAAAAGGGTATAAAGAATAGATAGGTAGAAATCAAATATCTAAAAATAAAATAAAAAGAACAATAGCCAACGAGATCGAAATACTGAATCATAAATGTAGTTTGGGTTCAAATTCTATATATATTGGAATCCAATATGGATGGTCTTTTCTATAATGATAGAGAAATTAAAGAGATTTACTCGTGATTTCATGTACTTGATATTTCTTTTGAAAAAGAAGAGGGATTGGCTGAACTTTAAAATTTACTCTTTACTCATTCAATGAGTATACGATTGAATCGTATTCAGTTGGGTGACACCAACTAAATCGAGTGCTAACTCCCATTTATTTCTTATTGTAACCATTTAACGAGCATAAGTTTGTCAAATGTTCCTTTGTTCAGATACATACCAGCCGATCATTAAGCATATCGTATATTGAGAATGCCCCTTCTTCTTCTGTTGAATATATCTCGGCCGGTCATGCATTAAGAATATATCTTGGTCGGTCATGCATTAAGAATACCTTATGTTGAATATATCTCGGTCGGTCATGCATTAAGAATATATCTCGATCGATCATACATTAAGAATATATCTCGATTATGTTGGTGCAGTTAGCACTAACGATCTAACTCAAGTTATGATGAATGACAAAGTAGGTTAAGTTAGTTTCGTTGTGATCTAAACACTTTGACCAAGTGTGCAAGAGAAGTCCAAACTAGTCGATGGGTTGACCAGATGTCTGGCACAAAGTCCAGCTAGGTCAATGGGTCGACCTGATAGCTGGCATGAAGCCCAAACTGGTCGACGGGCTGACCGGATGTCTGGCACGAAGTCCAGCTAGGTCGACGGGCTGACCTGATAGCTGGCACGAAGTCCAGACAGGTCGAAGGGCTGACCGGACCTCTGGTAGGAGAGTTAAGGTAAGTCACTGAAGGGGAGTGACTGTGAGGATGCGTTCCCGGGAAGGGAACTTAGGCGTCGATCTAACTTAGAACCATTTCGGAACTCTAAGTTGAGATCCTGACTAGATTTCAGTCTCGGCGAGACGGAATCTAATTACTTCCTTTATTATTATTATAACTGTACTATGCTAACACTTTGTTTTGCAGGGTAGTTTTGCATTTTACCTCGAACGAACGTTTTCTTGCAACTCTCTAGAAAACAGAGGTCCAGGCGCCCGAAAGGGATCCGAGTGCCCTGAGGTCCGAGAGCCCGGAGTGCAAACTTTATCCCAAAATGATGTCGCAACGTGGAGCGCTCTAGTTTATTGGGCTATGTCACAGTCCAGGTGCCCGAAAGGGATCCGAGCACCCGGAGCATCCTATATAAGGAGGATGCACCCTAGAGTGAAGAATCATCTCACGACTACGTCTTCTGATGTTTGTGATCCTACGCTGTGCTCCTGCGACGAAGCTTCTCCGACAACACACTGATTTCTTTTTTCTTATTAGTTGTCGGTACTTCTTTTATTTTAGCATCTTTGTACTTCAAATTTTGTAATCATCTTTTCGAACTGCTAGTGGATTGCCCAATGAAAGCACTCGACGAATGCGGACCTTGGAGTAGGAGTCGACCAAGGCTCTGAACCAAGTAAAACGGTTCATGTTAGCATTGTATTTCTCGTTTTCTACTTTTCGCTGCTTACTCTACGATAACTTTTTCCAATCGATATTCACCCCCCTATCGATTTTCATGATCCAATAAGTGGTATCAGAGTAGGTACCGCTCTGATTTGGTGCAACCACCAATCAGACAGGGGGTGAATTTTTTTAATTTTTTTCTTTTCGGCTTTTAGTTTTATGTTATAAATCCAAACTAGTAGCGTTACCTTTTTGGAATTTTTTTTGTAGTAATTAAGTTGAATTGGTGCAACACCAATTCAGTTTTTCTTTAATTTTATTCCGCACTACTAATCCAAGACCAAGTCTTGGGATTCTTCGTTTCTTAATTTATTTGTGTGTAAGATAAAAGTGTCTCAAGTCGAAGGCTTCAGCATAGTATGTCCCCCCTATTCAATGGGGACAACTTCTTCTACTAGAAGAAGTGAATGGAGGTCTACTTGAAGAACAACTTCGACCAGTGGTTTAGCGTCACCAGAGGATACAAGGTGCCGGTCGACAACTCTGGAAATCCACTAGACCTGGAACAGTGGACTCCGGATATGAGAAAGAAATCCTTGACGGACTACAAATCTCTTAACACGCTGCAATGCGGGCTGACAAAGGAAGAGCTGAATCAAGTGGGACCGCACCAAAATGCAAAAGAATTATAGGACAAGTTGAACGAACTACACGAAGGAATGAGTGACGCCAAGGTAACAAAGTGTGCCTTTTGTTAAATAAATTTTTAATATCAAAATGCAGGAAGGAGAAACAATGAGTCAACTTCATGCGAAGATCAAAGACATCCTCAACGGACTCCACGCGATAGGCCACCAAATGGAAAATAAGGACTTAATCAGGTACACATTAAATGCATTTCTGCGAAATTCATTCTGGGCATCTATCATGGATGCCTACAAAATTTTGAAAAAAATATATAAATTGAAATTAGATGAGTTATTCTGTGAACTAGAATTACACGAGCAGACTAACGCCAGAACCAAGAAAGGTATTACCTTGTTTGCAGGCTCCTCCAAGGAAAGGACAAAGACTAAGTCTGAACCTGAAGTTGAATCAGATCAGGATTCTGAAGATGAAGAGTACCTGGTGAACCTGGTAAGCAAGATGTTCACCAGGAGGAAGAAGAGCTTCAGCAAAAAGGACCTGCAGAAGATCAACTCCCCGACAAAATCAAGGAACGTGACTTGCTTCGGGGCAATAAAAAGGGCCACTATAAGAACGAGTGTCCAAGATTGAAGAGCGACAAGTCGAAGACATCCAAGAAGAAGGCTTATAAAGCTACCTGGGATGACTCATCCTCAGAAGAATCGAAGGACGATGATCAGAAGCATCAAAACCACCTCACGTTGATGGCTCGCAAAGAAGAATCGGAGGATGAATCGGAAGACGGGTCTGAACCAGAATCGAGCCATAAGTCCGTACTCGTTTCCGAAGGTCCCCCAAGAGGTATACTGTAGTCTAAATAATATTTTTTTTAAATCATTGCATGCTTAGATAAGAAATTAACTTCAATTGAAAACCAAAATAAATTGCTCCTTGAGGAAAATCAAAACCTCAAGGAACGAACCACAAATTCTAATCCAACTCAAGACCTAACACTTGAGGTGGAAAATTTAATACTAAAAATAGGAAATAATAAATTGAAAAGTCTTTTATAAAAATTTACAACAAGATCTAAGAATTTAGATCTTATTTTAAATAGTCAAAAGGCAGTCTACAATAAAACCGGAATTGGCTACGAGTCAAGTTCAAATAAAACGTTTAAATCACTAATAACCCAATATAAACAACAAAATAAAGCTTGGGTTCCGAAAGAGTACTTAACCACGCAAGTAGGAATTAACCAATATTACATACCCAAAGATAAAATATACTATGTAAAATCTGATAAAACAAATCAAAAACTAAAACACAAACCTAGACCAACAAAATCAAAATAGAAAAAATTTAGAACCCATCAAAAATCAGATTATCATCAAGTTAACTATAATTATAAAAGTAACAAACATAAACCTAGAACTAAAACTTAAAAATACATGCCAATAATTAAGGGGGAGGCTCCACAATAGTTGGCAGCTCCAAAAATAATCTACCCGACAGGGTAACCAAAACCAACCTACCCGATAGGGTTATTAGGATTAGAGTAAAAAGGGACAAAATTTAACTTGACCTACAGTACTGATGAAGTTTTAGATGATAGTAGGTTAGGGAAGCTTAGTCTATGCATGTTTAGGAAGATATGGCTTCGACCTGGTGCATTTGACTAAGTGGAACTAACTGAAGCTACCCCTTATAGATCCTAACCAGTTAGACCAAGATTTTATACTAAGTTCAGTGGATAGGACTATTTGGAAAATTTCAAAGGCATGGTTACTCTAATGATGCCCAAGTGACTCACCATAGCCCAGAAGTTTATCCAAGGAATGTCTATTTGTTGAGCCCAAAGCTAAACCTGAATCTAACACAAAGTTAAACCAAACCCTGAAACTAAAACTAATTCATCTCCCAAAATTATAAGATTTCCTGATTGAAAATTTAGATCAGGTAAGATGACTAAGGACTGAAATTTAAAATTAAAATAAAATAAATTAAATTAAAAATTAAATTAAATTAAATTAAAACTAAAGTAAATTAAATTAAAAATAAAATTAAAATTAAAATTAAAAATAAATTAAATTAAATTAAATTAAAATTAATTTAATTTAATTTAATTTAATTTAAATTTTTTAACTTAAAATTTATTTAAATTTATTTTAAAAATCTCTTTTTAACTTAAAATTTATTTTTAAAAAATCTCTTTTTAACTTAAATTTTATTTTAAAAATCTTTTAAACTTAAAATTTATTTTAAAAATATCTTTTTAACTTAAAATTTATTTTAAATCTTTTTAACTTAAAATTTATTTTTTTAAAAAAAATCTCTTTTTAACTTAATTTTTTTTAAAAAAAATCTTTTTAACTTAAAATTTATTTTAAAAATCTCTTTTTAACTTAAAATTTATTTTTTTAAAAAAATTTAACTTAAAAAAAAATTATGTTAAATTCCTCTTAACTTTAAAATTTCTACTTAAACATTATTTTTAACTAAGCGACTAAAGAATCATGTTAAGTAAAGTTAGAATTGAACTCAAACTAACCCTACCTCCTACCTATTGTTGGAAACCATGTGGATCTTGGACAGCGGTTGCTCCAAACATATGACTGGAGATCACACCAAGTTCACTCAACTTACCTACAAAAGGTTAGGAACAGTTGTCTTTGGGAACAACGACAAACTCAAGGTAATTGACATAGGTAATATTGAACTTAAAATTGAATTTATTATTACAAATGTATTACTTGTTGGAAACTTCAAGTATAATCTTCTTAGTATTAGTCAATTGTGTGACACTAGATATAAGGTTAGGTTTCTATCTTCAGAATGCTTAATCAAGCATTTAGATAACCCTACGATAAGTCTAAAAGGGTATAGAAAAGATAATATCTATGCAAATAACTTAACCACTTCTTTAATTAAGTGTTATCTAACACAAAAAGATGAAACTTGGTTATGGCATAGGGGAATGTCACACACAAATTTTAGAAATATAAGCAAATTAAAAGGACTAGTTAGAGGATTACCAAAATTACCTAACTTAGATTCAACAATATGTAATGTTTATCAACAAGGAAAATAAATAAAATCTACTCACAAACCAACTAATCAATCTCAAACCAACTCAATACTAGAACTTCTACATTTAGACTTATTTGACTCCCATGGGGTCAAATCAATAAATGGAAGCTTGCATTATCTAGTAATAATAGACAACTATTCTAGGTTCACTTAGGTAAAATTTTTAAAAAATAAAGATGAAACTTTTGAAGTCTTAACAAACTTTTATAAGCAAGTTGAAAATGAAAAATACCTTAAAATTAAAAGAATTAGAAGTGGCAATGGAGGTGGATTTAAAAATCATAACTTTAATAAATTTTATCTTGAAAATGGATATCATCATGAATATTCGTGCCCTAAAACACCTCAATAAAATAGAATTGTGGAAAGAAAAAATAGGACACTACTTGAAGCCTCTAGGACAATGCTAAATGAGTATAATCTACCTAAATACTTTTGGGCAGAGGTTGTTAGTACAGCCTGTCATGTGCAAAATAGAATAACACTAAATAAAACACATAACAAATCCTTCTTCAAAATATATTATAATAAACAACCCAATATAAAATACTTTAAAGTATTTGGGTGTCCAACCTTCATACTAAACACAAGAGAATATTTAAGAAAATTCACTTCTAAAATAGAAAATGGAATCTTTGTAGGATACTCACTAAATAGTAGGGGTTACAGAATATACAATAAGGTTACACTAAGAATTGAAGAAACCACAAATGTAAAATTTAATGAATCCAAACAAAACTTAGAACAAACCCAAATTCAGCTAATTGAGTTTATTCAAGGCTACAATAATCAAGAAAGAACCAATGAATATTTAAATCACGAGGAAGAAGAAGAACCTCAAGAGAATCAATCTCCTAGAACCATAAGAGTCAACCCAAATCATCCAATTAACCAAATAATTGATGATCCAGACTTAAGGGTTTATACTAGGTCATCCTTTAGAAACCTAAGTCAAATTTCTCTGATTTTAAAAATTGAACCCAAAACCATAGCTGAATCTTTACTTAATCCAGACTGGGTCATAGCTATGCAAGAGGAACTAGCTCAATTTGAGAGAAATAAAGTTTGGGATTTAGTGCCACCACCCAAAAATAAAAAGATAATAGAAACAAAGTGGGTGTTTAGAAATAAGTTAAGTGAAACTGGAGAAATTACTAGAAACAAAGCTAGGCTAATTGCTAAAGGGTTTCAAGTAGAAGGGCTCGACTATGATGAAACTTTTGCCCCAGTAGCTAGATTAGAGTCCATTAGAATGTTACTCAGCTATGCAGCCCATAAAGGGTTCAGGTTGTATCAAATGGATGTCAAATCCATCTTTCTAAATGGACCAATAAAAGAAGAAGTCTATGTAAGACAACCACCTGATTTTGAAAGTCTAGAATACCCTGACTATGTTTTTAAGCTAAAGAAAGCCTTATATGGACTTAAGCAAGCACCTAGGGCATGGTATGAACAGTTAATCTCTTTCCTAACATCAAAAGGGTTTTATCAAGGTCAAATCGACCCAACCCTATTTGTTAAAATAATAAAAGAGGATATTTTTATAGCCCAAATCTATGTAGATGACATAATCTTTGGTTTGACCAACTCAGAATTCCTAGAAGAATTTACAAATCTAATGGAACAAGAATTTGAAATGAGTCTAGTAGGGAAATTAACTTACTTTTTAGGATTACAAATCAAACAAACAAATGAAGGAAACTATATTTATCAACAAAAAGACACCAAAGAATTACTTAAAAAATTCGAGATGGAAAATACTAAAGAAATAAAAACACCTATGGAAGTTAACACAATCCTAGATGATGACCCCAATGGAAAACCAGTTGACTTAAAATACTATAGGAGTGTCATAGGTAGTCTACTGTACTTAACTGCAAGTCGACTCAATATCTTATTTGCAGTTAGTATGTGTGCTAGATACCAAACTTGTGCTAAAGAATCTCATTTGACTCAAGTCAAAAGAATCTTTAGATACCTTAAAGGAACATCAAATATAGGAATTTGGTATCCTAGAACTAACAATTTTGAGTTAATAGGCTATTCTAACTCAGATTACGTTGGGTGTAAACTAGACCATAAAAGCACAAGTGGTGGATGTCAATTACTAGGTTCATCACTTGTCAGTTGGTTTAGTAGAAAGCAACATTGTGTTGCTCTATCTACAACTAAGTCAGAGTATATAGCGATAGGAGAGTGTGTCGCACAACTATTATGGATGATGCACACCTTGAAAGATTTTAATTTAAACCTTACAAATATAAAAGTATTAATTGACAATATTAGCTCAATTAACTTAACAAAAAATCTTGTGCATCATTCAAGAACCAAACACATTGAAATTAGACACCACTTTATCAGGGATCATGTCACTAAAGGAGATATTGAACTCAATTACATTGAGTCCAAGTCTAATTTAGCTGACATATTTACCAAACCCCTCCCTGAAAGTGAGTTTAGCAATCTACGTCGAAAATTAGGAATGTGTTTAATAGACTAGGATTCTTAAATTACAAAAATTGGTTTCAAAAATAGTGTTTTTAATTTCTAGGATAAAAATTTTCAAAACTTCCCATTTTTAGAATTTTAAAAATCAATTATAGCCTTAGACTAGATCAACCCCTTAGAAAGCATGTTCCTATAGGGCTAGAATTTGAGCATCTCACCAACACACTAGGGTTAACTTGTTTGTAATTGTTGAACATAGAAAGGGGTGAAATGCATAGGCATATTGCCTGGACTTAAGATGCTTAATTCAATGGATCGATATAAGTCTAGGTGTTAAATACAAAACACATATCAATCAGGGTAAGTTATTCAGTTTAGTCAAACACTAACTGATTACAATTGACTTAACCTAACTAACCAAGTGAAAGCTACTGTTCTCTGACAGTTAGTAAGTAACTAATTGGTTAGACAGTTTTTGTTATGTCAGGTTCAGGGGGAAGATTAACTATTTTCATACTTATTGTGAAATTAGTTTTTGAAAAATATCTCTTTAAAAATATAAACTAGCTAAGCTTTTCAATATTGGATCTTACTTAGTTTTAAAAATTGGTTATAAAAATTAGATTTTACAAACTTAGTTTTAAAAAATAAATTTTACTTAGTTTTGAAAATTGGTTTTGAAAATTAGATTTTACAAACTTAGTTTTGAAAAAGAGATTTTACTTAGTCTTGAGAATTGGATTTGGAAATTAGATTTTACAAACTTAATTTTGAAAATTAATTTTATCCACTGAGTCAAAATTTGAATTTGTAAAGATGGTATATTTGAAAATTAGCTTTTATAAAACTTATTTTTGGAAATTATGTTTTAAATTTGCAAAGCTTATTTTGAAAATTAATTTATTTTGCAAAGTTTATCTTTAAAAATTACTCTAAAATTTACAAAGTTATCTTTCTAAAATTATCTTTCTAAGTTATCTTTCTAAGTAAATCTAAAAGTTAAAGTTTAAAGTAAAATGTTCTATGTTTTCTACTTTAGACTCCCCCGAGTCAATCTGACCTTAATTCAAATTCTGTATTACATTTTTATCTACTTCCCTAATCGCGTATTTTTCTATGTTATTTTTGATGAATGTCAAAGGGGGAGGATTAGGTGGTTTAAGTTAGTTAAAACAAAACAAAGAAATACCAAACAAGACTAACTTAAAAACCTTATAATTGCTTGTTTTACTTGCATATTTTTCACTAACTTAACACAGGTTGTCATTGCATCAAAAAGGGAGAGATTGTTGGTGTGGTTAGCACTATCGGTCTAACTCAAGTTTTGATGAAAGACAAAGTAGGTTAAGTTAGTTTCATTGTGATCTAAACACTTTGACCAAGTGTACAGGAGAAGTCCAGACCAGTCGACGGGGCTGACCTGATGTCTGGCACGAAGTCCAGCTAGGTCAATGGGTCGATCTGATAGCTGGACAAAGCCCTGACTGGTCGACTGTCTGACAGGATGTCTAACATGAAGTCCAGCTAGGTTGACTGGCTGACCTGATAGCTGGCATGAAGTCCAGATGGGTCAAAGGGCTGACCGGACGTCTAGCATGTGAGTTAAGGTAAGTCACTTGAGGGGAGTGACTATGAGGACACGTTCCCGGGAAGAGAACTTAGGCGCCGATCCAACTTAGAATCATTTTGGAACTCTAAGTTGAGATCCTGACTAGATTCTGGTCTCAGTGAGATGGAATCTAATTACTTCTTTTATTATTATTATAACTGTACTATGATAACACTTTGTTTTGCAGGGTAGTTTTGCATTTTACCTCGGACTAATGTTTTCTTATAGGTCGTTGGAAAATAGAGGTCCAGGCACCCCGAAGGGCTCCGAGCGTCCGGAGTGTGAACTTTATCCCAAAACGACGTCGCAACATGGAGCGCTTTGGTTGGCTGGGCTACGTCACAATCCAGGCGCCCGGAAGGGATCCGAGCGCCTGGAGCATCCTATATAAGGAGGATGCACCCTGGAGCGAAGAATCATCTCACAACTACGTCTTCTGACACTTGCGATCCTATGTTGTGCTCCTGCGACAAAGCTTCTCCGATAATGCACTAATTTCTTTTTCCTTATTAGTTGTCGGTACTTCTTTTATTTTAGCATCTCTGTACTTCAAACTTTGTAATCATCTTTTCAAACTGCTAATGGATTACCCAACGAAAGCACTCGACGAGTGCAGGCCTTGGAGTAGGAGTCGACCAAGGCTCCGAACCAAGTAAAATGGTTCGTGTTAGCATTGTATTTCTCGTTTTCTACTTTTCCGCTACTTAATCTACGACAACTTTTTTCGATCGATAAGCACCCCCCCCTTTATCGATTTTCATGATCCAATAGGTTGATCATATTAAGAATATATCCCATCCAGTCATGCATTAAGAATACCTTACATTGAATATATCTTGGCTGGTCATGCATTGAGAATATCTTATGTCGAATATATCTCGGTCAGTCATACATTAAGAATATATCTCAACTAATCATACATTAAAAATATATCTCGTCCAGTCATGCATTAAGAATACCTTATGTTGAATATATCTCGGCCGGTCATGCGTTAAGAATACCTTATGTTGAATATATCTTGGCTAGTCATACATTGGCCAGTCAAGCGTACACAGAGAATATCTCTCTTGGTTGACCTTCGCTCGGTCGATAATATGTTAAGAACCCTATATGGCACTAAGTGCTTTTATGCTCGCTCGGTCTAGATTTCCCGGTCAAGCATACATAGAGAATATCTCTCTTGGTCGACCTTCGCTTGGTCATATATTACAGCCTCACTAAGGCTAAACACCTCTAGGTCTGGCCTGTTGGATCGAGAAGCGCTAGAGGAGGGTGAATAGTGCTCGTGGCTATTTCGTTCGATTTTTGGAAAACTATCGGAGTAATTAAAATGCAGCGGAAATGAAATAGAGAAAACACAGACACGAAGAATTTACTTCGTTCGGAGCCTAAGGCGACTCCTACTCGAAGGCCCGCGATCCTTAATCGCTTTCGGTGGGCAACAACTATAAGTTCGAAATAATTACAAACTGAAGTACAATAATTGACAATAATTAATTATACCGACGACAATTAAGAAATGAAGATTCAGAGCTCCTGGTCATCGGGCACGAGTAGCAGCACTCCGAAACGTCGTTTGGAGCAGCACGTAGCACGGGAATCACTTGGAAATTGATGTTCTGAAGTGTTGGTCGAAAACCCCCTTATAAAGGGTGTTCAAGGCGCCTTGAAGGCTGTTCAAGGTGCCTCCATGCTGCCGAGTCCTCCGCGTGGATCAAGCTTGAATTGGTTGAACTTCATCTATTTAAGGCGCCTTATACCCTACTCAAGGCACCTTCCAAGGCGCCTTATACTCCCTTCAAGGCGCCTCCATTGATGCTTCGCAGCCAGGTCAGCTTTTGCACCCGAGGCGCCTCCAAGCTCCATGGAGGCGCCTCGGACACTGTTCATCCGAGGAAAAGCTTCGTTATTTTGTACCTGCAAGACATGTTAGTCCCAAGCAATATCCTGCAACACAAAGTTAGTACAAAACAACAGTATGAATAATAAGGAATGTTATGACAGTCTCTGGACTGTCCGGGTCTGACTTCGGATTTCCAACCGGAAACCCTAGGTCGACCCGACGCCTACTGTTCCCTCTACGGGGAACGCGTCCTCACCTACTCCATT
The DNA here is from genome assembly GCF_018446385.1 of Zingiber officinale. NCBI lineage: Eukaryota > Viridiplantae > Streptophyta > Magnoliopsida > Zingiberales > Zingiberaceae > Zingiber > Zingiber officinale. The sequence goes on from NC_055998.1 coordinate 94,557,282, forward strand.
CAGGAGATTTACCTATTGCCAGTCGATCCTCCAGATCGGCTGGACTTTTGCTCAACACTCGACGCTTCCAGACTTTCTGCTGGACATCCACTTCCCGGCTAGTCCAGTCTTTCACCTAGTTCGCGACACCAGGACTTTACACCTAGGGTTACCACCCCCTAGGACTTTTGCCTGAAGTCATCGACCTGCCAAGACTTTCCGCATAGGGTTACCACCCCCTATGACCTAGGGTTACCACCCCCTAGGGTCTCCCCTTTGCCTAACTGTAGCTAGGACTTTTCCTGAAATACTCAAACAGACTTGTTAGATTACAAAACACCTTAACTTTGAATCCTTTACCATTGTCAAAACACGAGTTCGATTGTCGGATGCTTCCCGCACCAATAATCTCCCCCTTTTTTATTATGACAACTCGAATTCAAAGTCAAGTAAACAGATTTCACAAACGAATAGATTAACACAATAGTTTAACACATTTAACACTCGCTTAGCAATTTCTGCTAAATTAAATTCTATGAATTTAAAGTATAGACTCCCCCTTAACTGTTGCTCCCCCTTTAATATTCATTAAGTATTTTGTATTTTCTACTATATAGCCTCCCCCTTTAATATTCATTAAGTATTTTGAATTTTTGAATTTGCTATTCTCCCCCTTTGCCATATATCAAAAAATAAGCAAAAATATACATCTGATTAAACAAGATTTTGAAAGCACTTAATAGTTTATAACTCTCATTTCTGTTTAATTTTTGAAAACAATGAGTTAAATTTTGTAAAATTGTGCTTTACTTAGGAATTTAAAAAGTTAGAACTCAAAGTGAGCTAAGTTTTAAAATTTTGAAAGTAAAGATTGGTACTTAATTTTAAACAATACTTATAAAATTTTATGGCTAGGAGGGAGCAAAGTAGCTAAAAAATTTAGTTTAGGAAGTCAGTTGGTCCTTAAGTCTAAGCATGAGTCAAGTATAATAGATTGACTTTAAGAGGTATCAGAGCCCAAAGATCAAAACATGCTTAACTAGAAAACTGAGTATCCTTTACCAACTGTCTAACCTTTAGCTACTAGCTTAATTGCCTATAGGGCAACAGCTTTCACATGGTTAGTCAAGTTAAGTCAATTTGGTCCAGTTAGATTTGACTAGAGCTGGAAGACTTGACTTGATTAATGTATATTGTGTGTTTAACGCACAGACTCATATTGATGCACTGATATAAGTATTCTTGAGTCCAGGCTGTACCCTATGCATCTCACACCGTTCTATGTCTTTCAAACACAATCAAATTATACCTAGGTGCTTGTGAGATGCTCTGGCTTAAGTCTAGGGGAACATGATTTCTAGGGGAAAGACTAGGCTAATTCCATTTTTTGAAAAATTTAAAAAAATTGGAATTTTTGAAATTTATTTTTCCTAGAATTTGAAAAACAATAATTAAAACAAAATGAGACAACTACTCTACCCAACACATTCCTATTTGCCTTCTAAGTGCACTGAACTCAAGTTCAGGTAAGGGTTTTGTAAAGATGTCAGGTAGGTTTGATTTGGACTCAACATGGTTGAGTGCAATTTCACCTTTAGCTACGTGATCCCTTACAAAGTGGTGTTTTACCTCTATGTGTTTAGTCCTAGAATGGTGAATAGGATTTTTGGTCAGATTAATTGAGCTGATATTATCAATAAAGATTTTTGTATTTTTATATTCTAGTTGATAGTCTTTTAATGTATGCATCATCCATAACAATTGAGATGTACATTCTCCTAGAGCTATGTATTCAGCTTCTATAGTGGATAGAGCAACACAATGTTGTTTTCTGCTTGACCAACTTACTAGTCACTAACCTAGAATCTGGCAGCTACCACTTGTACTTTTTCTATCTAATTTACACCCGGCATAGTCTGAATCAAAATAGCCATAGAGGTCAAAGGTGCAAGTTCTTGGGTACCATAGTCCTACATTCAGAGTTCCTTTAATATACCTAAGTATTCTTTTAACATATGTTAGGTGTGACTTTTTTGCACAGGATTGGTATCTTGCGCACATACCTACTGCAAACAATATGTCGGGTCGGCTTGCAGTTAGGTAAAGTAAGCTACCTATGGCACTCCTATAGTATTTTGGATCTACTGGTTTTCCTTCAGGGTCAGAGTCAATGTTGATGTTTGTTGCCATTGGAGTATTTATAATTTTTGAATTTTCCATGCAGAATTTTTTAATTAACTCCTTAGCATATTTAGTTTGATAAATGTAAATTCCATCTTTGGTTTGTTTTATTTGTAAGCCTAAGAAAAAGTTAAGTTCCCCAACCATACTCATTTCGAATTCATTTTCCATTAATTTAATAAATTCTTTTAAAAACTTAGAGTTACTTGAGCCAAAAATTATGTCGTCGACATAGATTTGGGTTATAAAGATGTCTTTTTCTATAGTTTTTACAAATAAGGTCGGATCTATTTGTCCTTGGTTAAAGCCTTTGGATATTAAGTAATTAGATAATCTTTCATACCATGCCCTAGGGGCTTGTTTTAGTCCATATAACGCCTTTTTTAATTTGAATACATGGTTTGGGTAGTCTAAGTCTTCGAATCCTGGAGGTTGGCTTACGTAGACCTCTTCCTTGATAAACCCATTAAAAAAGGCTGACTTAACGTCCATTTGGTACAACTTAAACCCTCTATTTGCTGCATAGGCTAATAACATCCTAATGGATTCGAGTCTAGCTACCGGAGCATAGGTTTCATCATAGTCTAAGCCTTCAACTTGACTAAACCCTTTGGCTACTAGTATAGCTTTGTTTCTTATTATACCACCCTGATCATCCAACTTGTTCCTAAAAACCCATTTGGTGTCTATTATTGATTTATCTATGGGTTTAGGTACAAGGTCCCAGACTTGGTTTCTCTCGAATTGTGCTAATTCTTCCTGCATTGCAATGATCCAATCTGGGTCAGGTAGGACTTCTTCTATAGTCTTAGGTTCAATTTTGGAAATAAGAGCAATCTGACTTAAGTTTCTATAGGATGATCTAGTTCTGATTCCTAGGTTTGGGTCACCCAAAATTTGGTCAGGTGGGTGAGAGGTACTTATTCTAGTTGGTCTTATCTGTGGGTCAGAGACTGGTTCTTCTGACTCATAAAGGTTAGGTTGGATTTCATCATCTTCTATAGCTCTTGGGGTGGTGTCAATATTTTCATTTATATTGGATAGGTTGTTTTCTTCATCAAATATTACATTAGTTGTTTCTTCAACTTTCAAGGTATTTTGATTATATACTCTAAAGGCCCTACTGGTAGAGGAGTATCCTAAAAATATCCCTTGGTTAGACTTGGATGTAAATTTTCCTAAGTAATCTTTAGTATTTAAAATGTGAACTTTACACCCAAATACTTTTAGATAGTTTAAATTGGGAATTTTATGGTAGTAAAGTTCATAAGGTGTTTTATTGTGAAGTTTGTTAATTAAAATTCTGTTTTGAATATAATTTACAGTATTTCTTGCTTCAGCCCAAAAGTGATGATTTAAATTATATTCGTTTAGCATAGTCCTGGCGGCTTCTTGTAGTGTTCTATTTTTACGTTCCACTAGACCATTTTGTTGGGGGGTTCTAGGACATGAAAATTCATGTTGGTATCCATTTATTTTACAAAATTGAGTAAACCTATGATTTTCAAATTCCCCCTGTGATCACTTCTTATTCTTTTGATTTTAGTATCTTTTTCATTTTCCGTTAATTTGCAAAAATTACTAAATATTTCATAGGTTTCATCTTTTGTTTTTAGGAATTTTACCCATGTGTACCTAGAGTAGTCATCAATTATTACTAAACAATATTGGTTCTTGCTTAGTGATTTGGCTCCATGTGAATCAAATAGGTCAAGGTGAAGGAGCTCAAGAATGGTGTTAGTTCTTTCTAGGTTGGTTGAATTGGTTTGTTTTCCTTTTTGACACGCATCACAGATTGAGTTTTCAATAAATTTTAATTTGGGCAAGCCTCTAACTAGACCATTTTGACTCATTTTTGAAATGAGTCTAGTGTGCGTGTGACCCAGTCTTCTATGCCACAGTTGGATTTCCTCTTGTTGTGTCAAGAGACACTTTATTGAGGATATTGATAAGTCAATTGTGTAGATGTTATTCTTCCTAAGTCCCTTAAGTCTAATTTCAAGGTTTTCGATGTTTTTAACTAGACATCCAGATTTATCAAAATTGACTAGATATCCGCTGTCACACAATTGACTTATAATTAGTAAATTAAAGTTAAAATTTTCAACCAATAAAATATTTCGAATAATGAAATCGGAACTAAGTTCAATATTACCTTTTCCGATTACTTTAAGTTTACCGTCGTTGTCGAATGCAAATGATCCTAAATTCTTGTACTTGAGTTTGGTAAACTTCAACTTATCTCCATTCATATGTCTGGAGCATCCACTATCCAACATCCATTGATCCAATTCCTACACATGAAGTAGTTTGAATTGGTTTTTAATGAATTTAAAGATAGCTTAATTGAAGTAGATTCCTTAGATTTTCTATCTCACTCAATTGTATTTGAAGCAAACAATTAATCCTATGGTTATTTTTAATTAACGTTTGGAAAAGATTTCATAGTTAAATAATTTTAAAGTTAATTAAATTTTGAAAAGATTTTAAAGTTTAATTAAAGTTAATTAATTTTGAAAAGATTTTAATTAATTAAATTTGAAATAAGTTTAATTTAAATTAATTTTGAAATTGAGTTTTAAAAATAATTTTGAAAATAGTTTTAGAAATAATTTTGAAATTGAGTTTTAAAAATAATTTTGAAATTGAGTTTTAAAAATAATTTTGAAATTTAAGTTTTAAAAATAATTTTGAATTTTAAGTTTTAAAATAGTTTTGAGTTTTAAAATAATTTTGAAATTTGAGTTTTAAGTTTTAAAATAATTTTGAAACTGAGTTTTTAAAATAATAATTTTGAAATTGAGTTTTAAAATAATTTTGAAATTGAGTTTTAAAATAATAATTTTGAAATTAAGTTTTAAAATAATTTTGAAAATGAGTTTTAAAATAATTTTGAAACTAAGTTTTAAAATAATTTTGAAATTGAGTTTTAAAATAATTTTGAAACTGAGTTTTAAAATAATTTTGAAACTGAATTTTTTAAAATAATTTTAGTTTTGTTAATTAGAGATTATTTAATTGTTAATTAACTTGATTTAACTTCAAGTCAATTTTCATAATTTTATTTCTTAGTCATCTCACCCGATCTAAATTGTCAATCAGAGAATTCTATAATTGTTGTGAGATGAATTATTGTTGAATTTAAGGGTCTGGTTTAACTTTGTGTTAGATTCAGGTTTAGCTTTGGGTTCAACAAGTAAGCATTCTTTGGATAAACTTCTGGGCTATGGTGAGTCACAAGGAACTCATTAAAGTAACCATGCCTTCGAGGTTTCCCAAATAGTCCTAACCATTGAACTTAATACTAATCCTTTGTCTAACTAGTTAGGATCCATTTAAGGGTAGCTTCGGTCAGTTCCACTTGGCCAAATGCACCAGGTCGAAGCCATATCTTCCTAGACATGTGATGCCCAAGCTTTCCTAACATACTATCATCCAAAAACTTCACCAGTACTGTGGGTCAAGTTAAACCTAGCCCATTTTTAATCTAACATTAATTATCCTGTCAGGTAATCTACTCTTGTTTTACCCATTTCGGGTAGATTAGGTTCAGTTACCCTGTCGGGTAGTTCAGTTGGAGGTGCCAGCTAGTCTGGATCCTCCATCTATATTTGATTTTGAATTTTAAATTTTGAATTTAATTTTGAATTTTTAATTTGATTTTGAATTTTTAATTTTGAATTTTGAATTTATAATTTAATTTCGAATTTTTAATTTGATTTTGAATTTTTAATTTTGAAATTATATTTTAATTTCAAATTTTTAATTTAATTTTGAATTTATATTTTAATTTCGAATTTTTAATTTGATTTTGAATTTTTAATTTTGAAATTATATTTTAATTTCAAATTTTTAATTTAATTTCGAATTTTTAATTTGATTTTGAATTTTGAATTTTAATTTTTAATTTGATTTTGAATTTTGAATTTTGAATTTATATTTTAATTTCAAATTTTTAATTTGATTTTGAATTTTGAAGTTTAAATTTTTAAGATCGTTTTTCTTTTAGCTCCCCCTAGATCATAGCCTCGATATGGTCTATCGAGGTAGTGTATTTGATCCTTCGGTACCCAGTATTGGCCAAGTCCAACTTGGTTGATCAATTTGGACTTGGGAACCCATGTTTGGACTGATTTACTACTTTGTTTGTTTATTAAGGATAAATAGGATCTATATTTACTTTTATATCCCAGCCCAGTTCTATTGTAGACGGCTCTTTGTGTCCCAAGAATTAGGTCCAGATTCTTGGAGCCCAGAGAAAACCGTTCTAAGGTATTTTTTAAATCATTTACCTTATTTTTCAAACTAGAATTTTCTTCCTCAAGTTTTTGAACTTGAGTTGAATTTCCAGTCTGAACTTGATCAGGTAAGGATTTAGTGTTAGTCACTTCTTTAAGGACAACTACTTCCTTTAGAACTGATTTAATCCTAAGGTTTGACTTAGCTAACTTGCGTAATAAATAATTGACTAAGTTGTTAAGCCTCAGAATACTTACAGTGGAGTCTGGCCCTTCGGAAACGGATGCGGATCCTTGGCTTTGCTCGGAGTCGGCCTCTGACTCGCTCTCGCTCTCGACGATCTTGTCCCGGGCCATCAGTGCGAGTAAACTCGTCTGATCGAGTTCGTCGTTGTCGTCCTCCGAAGAAGATTCGTCCCACGTTGCCTTCAGGGCTTTCTTTCTTCTTTGTTTTTTGGCTTCCTTTTGGTTGGGGCAGTTGGCTTTGATGTGCCCCTTCTGGTTACATCCGTAGCAGGTGACTTCAAACTTTACCTTCGAGTTCGGTTAGGCCTCCTTGGATTGAACTGCCTTCTTCAGATCTTTCTTGTTGAAGCCCTTCTTCTTCTTGTAGAGCTTCTTCACGAGATTCACTAGTTCGCTAGTCAGTTTGTCTTCTGAGTCTTCTGAGTCGGGTTCGTCTTCTGATTCCGGTTCAATTTTTCGCCGTACTCTTGGTTCCCGTGTTCAACTAGTACCTGCAACCAAAGCAATACCCTTCTCGGTCGGCTGTGCATTAGTTTGTTCATGAAGTTCAAATTCACTAAACAATTCATCTAATTTTAAGGAAGACAAATCCTTGGAGACTTTGTAGGCATCTACCATTGATGCCCACAATGTGCTCCTAGGAAATGAATTAAGAGCATACCTTATGATATCCCTATTTTCTACCTTCTGGCCGATTCCGTGAAGGGAGTTAAGGATATCTTGGATTCTTGCGTGTAGTGAACTCGCCGTCTCACCTTCCAGCATTTTTAAATTGTATAGTTTATTAAGTAACAAATCACGCTTACTTACCTTAGTTTCTGAGGTGCTCTCGTGAAGTTCGATCAGTTTCTCCCACAGCTCCTTTGCGGAAGAGAACGGACCGACTCTGTTGAGCTCTTCCTTGGTAAGACCGCATTGGAGGGTGCAGGTGGCTTTGGCATCGGCTTCTACCTTTTTGATAAGGGCTGGTTCCCACTTTTCGCAAGATGTAGGCTTGCCGTCTTCATCCGTTGGTAATCATAGTCCCGTCTTGACTATCATCCAGGTGTCGAACTGGGTTTTAAGATATATCTCCATTCGCCCCTTTCAATACCCGAAGTCTTCTCCGGAGAATAGTGGGGGATGAACAGTGCTATATCCTTCTTGTTGGGCCATTTAGATCTGAAAAAAAAAACAAAAAAGAAGATCCATTCCAAGACTGAGTCTTGGATTAGTAGTGCGGGAAGAAGAAAAAAAAACGAGCTCAAGTGGTATTGACCAACTTTGAGCAACACTGATTTTGAAAAGAATTAGAATTTTAGCAACTAAGCTAATTTCTAATTGACTCCGAAAGAAAGACAGAAAAATACCACGAAAAAAAATGTTTTGAATGGTGGTTGCACCAATTCAAAACAACCCCGCTCTGATACCAATTGTTGGATCGAGAAGCGCTAGATGGGGGGTGAATAGCGTTCGTGGCTATTTCGTTCGATTTTCAGAAAACTATCGAAGTAATTAAAACGCAGCGGAAATGAAATAGAGAAAACACAGACACGAAGAATTTACTTCGTTCGGAGCCTAAGGCGACTCCTACTCGAAGGCCCGCGATCCATGATCGCTTTCGGTGGGCAACAACTATAAGTTCGAAATAATTATAAACTGAAGTACAATAATTGACAATAATTAATTATACCGACGACAATTAAGAAATGAAGATTCGGAGATCCTGGTCGTCGGGCACGAGTAGCAGCACTTCAAAACGTCGTTTGGAGCAGCACGTAGCACGAGAATCACTTGGAAATTGATGTTCTGAAGTGCTGGTCGAAAACCCCCTTATCAAGGGTGTTCAAGGCGCCTTGAAGGCTGTTCAAGGCGCCTCCATGCTGCCGAGTCCTCCACGTGGATCAAGCTTGAACTGGTCGAACTTCATCTGTTTAAGGCGCCTTATACCCTACTCAAGGCGCCTTCCAAGGCGCCTTATACTCCCTTCAAGGTGCCTCCATTGATGCTTCACAGCCAGGTCAGCTTTTGCACCCGAGGCGCCTCCAAGCTCCATGGAGGCGCCTCAGACACTGTTCATCCGAGGAAAAGCTTCGTTATTTTGTACCTGCAAGACATGTTAGTCCCAAACAATATCCTGCAACACAAAGTTAGCACAAAATAATAGTATGAATAATAAGGAATGTTATGACAGTCTCCGGACTGTCCGAGCCTGACTTCGGATTTCCAACCGGAAACCCTAGGTCGACCCGACGCCTACTGTTCCCACTACGGGGAACGCATCCTCACCTACTCCACTCAGGAGATTTACCTGTTGTCAATCGATCCTCTAGATCGACTGGACTTTTGCTCAGCACTCGACGCTTCCGGACTTTCTGCTGGACATCCGCTTCCCGACTAGTCCAGTCTTTCACCTGGTTCGCGACACCAGGACTTTACACCTAGGGTTACCACCCCCTAGGACTTTTGCCTGAAGTCATCGACCTGCCAAGACTTTCCGCATAGGGTTACCACCCCCTATGACCTAGGGTTACCACCCCCTAGGGTTTTCCCTTTGCCTAACCGCAGCTAGGACTTTTCCTGAAATACTCAAACAGACTTGTTAGATTACAAAACACCTTAACTTTGAATTATTTTCCATTATCAAAACACGAGTTCGATCGTCGGATGCTTCCCGCACCAACATGGCCGACTTTTCCCATTCGATCCTATGCAAGGAAACCAAATTTAGGCATCAACTCATCCTCTCGACATTAGCTTCCACTTCACCTAAAAAGCTCACTCATCATAACCTGTATCACTCAATATTCGTTGAGAAAGTCAAAACACAGAAGCTTACTAATCTAGTGTTGTTAAGGTGAGGTGGTAATTCATTATTCCAATAAAAACCTTAAGACTATAATGGTTAGTTCAGACCAAAACTTGTATCCCCAAAGATAAGCATGCCAATGATGTTAGATTTGGCCAATCCAATGAGCTCTTTCTCATAGGCAGGGAGCTTCTTGTGTTGTTGGGCCAAAGGACAGCTGAAAAAGGAGATGGGACATTCTTCTTGCTGTAGAATTGCATTGATACACATATTTAAGGCATCACAATCCACCACAAATGGCTTCGAGAAATCGGACAAGGCAAGTACTGGTGTAGAAGTGAGGTCATTTTTTTATCTTTTGGGAAGTCAATTATGTTGCCCCATTTCATTCAAAAGAGTTCCTTCGCAAGAGGTTGGTTAGAGGGGATGCAATAATTCATAACCATAGAGGAATTTATGATAGTACCCTGTGAGCTCTAGAAAATCAAGAAGGGCACGAAGAGTAATGGGTTGCTGGCAATGGAGAACTGCTTCAATTTTTCCATTATCTATGGCTACCCCTGAATGAGAAATAATGTGACCAAGATAAGTGATTTTCATCTAAACAAATAAACATTTAGAATTTTTTAGGAAGATGTATTGATGTCGTAATATCTCAAAGATTAACTCAAAATGATGAAGATGTTCCTCCCAAGAAGCACTGTAAATAAGTTTATCATAAAGAAAACAAACACAAATTTTCTCAAAAAAAAGGCTAAAGATATTCATGAGAGCCTGAAAAGTTGAGGAGACGTTTGTGAGCCCAAAAGGCATTACTACGAACTCAAAATACCCATGATGGGTGCAAAAAGTCATCATAGGGATGCTGGTCCGTTCCTTTTGGATTTTGTGATATCTAGATCTGAGGTCCAACTTAGTAAAATAAAGAGATCTATGTAACTCGTCAAGAAATTCATCAATCACAAGGATAGGAAACTTATCCTTGATCATGTTCTTATTGAGAGCCCTATAATCCACACAAAAATGCCATATGTCATCTGCTTTTTTCACCAATAAAACAGTGAAGAAAAAGGAGATATGCTTTGTCTAATTAGGCCCTTAGCAATCATGTCACTGCATTGACGCTCGATTTCATCTTTTTACGCATGGGGTATCTATAAGGGTGCACCACGATGGGGTTGGTGCCTTGTTCAAGTAAAATTTTGTGGCAACATCTGCGGAAAGGTGGGTGGAAGCTAGGTGATGTGGTCAAACCGCAAGTACATGATTTTGTCGTCAAGTAGTAAAATATTAATCCATAAGGACTGTTGATTAAGCACTAGCTGAGTTCACAAAGCAAGTTATCTAGACGATCAAGGTTGTGTGTGGTCACAAGAATAATAGAGAGAGAGAGAGAGAGAGCACTACAACAAAAACATTAAAAGACAACGGTTAAAAACCGTTGTCGTAGGCCCTTTAAAACCGTTGTAATTAGCAGTGTTGTTAAATGTGCGGTAAAAGACAACGGTTTAAAACCATTATCTTTGACCACATTAGACAACAGTCATGCAATGGATTTAAAGTGTTGTCTTTTAATACCAAATACAACAGTTCTACAATAGTATAAAACCGTTGTAATTGCCAGTTTTACAATAATTTGATCGCAGATATGCTTTTGACAACAAATACACTATTGTCTTTCTACAAAATTTAGTTTAAAACCATTGTCTTTGAATACTTTTCACAACGATTAAAAAATGGTTGTCTATGTTGATTAGAAAATGCATCGCAAATAGATAAAACAATTTTTCTCACACAAACTGGTACAACATATATACATTGACAAAAATCATTTTCAACATATATACATTCAGTTGTCTTTTATACATCTTGTCTCAACCAAAAACTGGTACAACATATATGTACATTCACTTAAGTTTATAAACTTCTACAATTACTACAAGCTATCCAAACATGACCACAAGTAGTATTCAATCATGACAATCATAAAAGATGAGATCACAAAATTAAGTATATCAGACCACAACCATGCAAATTATGTAAAATACCAAAAAAAAAAAAAGGCGAATAATGATAAGGGAATTTTCTGGAATTTTTAGAAAATTTTCAGGAATTTTTCGGAGCTCGTAAGGACGAGTTTACGGGGATAAAAATGGGGTCCAAGGAAAACCTATTTAGGTTACCCAATTTAAACGAGGAAAAGTTTCATTTTTCCTTTTTGTTTTCTTTTTCTTTATTTTCTTTTTCTCCTCCTCTCCCGTCGCCGTGCCTCAAACCCCTCGCGCCTTCTCTTCTCCTCCCGATCTCCTGCCCTAACCGCTCATCTCCTCCAAACCGTCACGACGCCTCGCCTTTGCCCGCGTACAAGACCTCTCGGAGTATGGAAACCTCGAGCCTATTTCTCCTCTTCTCTTCTCCTTCTTCCTCCCCGAAGCCTGCCCAAGCGCCGGTGAGCGCGAGCCACTGCCGGTCGAACCGTCGCTTGTGCCTTAGCACCCTCTGCCGATCTCCCTTCTTTTCTGACGACACCACACGAGCGCTAGCCACCTTGCTTCTCACGCGCACCACCACTGTCCCGGCACCACTTCCTATTCCGCTGCCCTAGCCCTAGTTTCCACTGCCGCCAGTTGTCGGCCGAAGTTCATCTCCTCCTCCCCACTCTGTCCGGCGCCATGCCCTAGTTATGCTAGGTTGACTGTGGTCGGCCTACCAAATGGTGGCTTGCGTCATCTTGGATCAGAGAGGAAAATCTATTGGGAGACAAAGATTTAGCTTCCTTGATCCATCGACAACAAATCTGTGGCAACAGTGGCTTCATCGTTGCTCCAACAACAACTTCCAGTGGCTGCATTTCCTGGCCGTGTGTCAACAGGGAGCAATCATAATAAGGTAAGCTAGATATCAGTTGTAGTTTATTGATGGTTTTGAATGGTATCATTAACTGGTTATGATTATCAAGAGGAAATTGGAATTTAAATATAATGTTGAGTTAGGGAACATTTGATGTGGAGGACAACAACATTAATTTGCTCCGGCTATTGGTTTCCGACGCTTTCCGACAGCGGGCACATCCGGCGGTGACTCAACAGCTCGGGCATTCAGATTTGGGCTTCTTGACTCTACCATCCACTTTGGAGGTCCTTGTTTCGGCCGTGAGTAGAGAGTAGACAGCCCTACAGTGGTGGTTGGTGTTGAGGTAAGAAGTATGATATCAGATTTGTAGTGATGCGAGTTTAATTTGTAGTTAGAGGTTGTGATTGTTTGTCTACCAGTCTTTGTAGCTTGGCCAACATTGTTCACTAGCGATCCACAACACTAGTCATTCTGTTTTGGGCAGGGAACCCCTTCGACCGTGAGCCATCACCGATCCTCCTGGATTTGGGTGAGTTCTTATGATTGGTTTAGATTAAGTTGTTGTGATGGACTATGCTTATTGCAAGTCCAAATTTGAATGGATTGGTTAAGAAACGATTGAGGAGTTAGATGATTCAATTAGGGTTTATAATTGGATCTGGATTTATGTTAGCTTCTCGAGGATTTGATTTAGCTAATTTATTTATATGTAATTAGCTAAATCTGGCTACCAAGTATTATAGGACTTTGACACAAGATGCGACGTCAGATTTGGACTGGATTGGACCTTCCTATTTGAGGTGGGTACTTTGGCTTTATGTCATTTGATATGCATAGTAATGTTTTTAACAAATAGCAACGATTGTGTTTCTTATTTGCTTCGATTGATCACTACCCGATCTGTTACATGCTTGTTTGTTTATTTGTTATGCACATTATGTTAGTACTTATCTGATTATACATGCTTATAGGAGTAGTGACACAATCATGTTATATATTATGTTCAAGACCTAGGGTTTTTGATACCTTATCTGATCTGTATACCTTTGATTTGATTCATTGTCCTATGGTACACATTTTATATTTATATGTGGATATTGTTATGTTGTTCAGGATATTACCATGTTTAGTGTCATGCATCATCTCGTATGATTGCATGCTGTGCGATAGTCTGCTCCATTATTGTCGAGCACATCGCCAGTCACATATATCTGTACACACCACCACTCATGGGTTAGTGGTATATCAGACAGGTGTGTGGCAGTTCTGCTGTTTGGCTCCGTTGATCTGGTGACTCAATGTGGTAGCTGGCAGACAGTTCTACTCTGTTTGGCTCCGCTGGTTTAGTGTAGCAGCGTGGTAGCCGACAGGCGGTTGGACTTTGTTTGGCTCCGTTGGTCCACTCATGGGTAGTGTGACGCAGCGTGGTAGCCGACAGAGATTCCTCCCCGTCATCGTGTACTGGAAGATGAGCGCATTGAGCTCCCCTATTTATGATTTGGGGTAGGAGGATAAGTGTACTCCGACAGCATCTCATCCACTCGGTCACTCATCAGGAACAGTGATGGCAGAGTACACGGTTGTCACAGCCCTACCCACTCGGTCTCACCATTGTGTGTGAGATGGCTGACTGGCATCAGGGGTGACAATGACATTGGCATCATATGCATGATGCATTTATTGCTTGTGTTTGCTACATTTACTTGCTGCATTTATATGGATGCATATGATTGACATGCATATAGGATTTATGATACTCTCGGTCTGACGACCCTGTTGTACTTATACCCTGGTCCTGGTTAGTATAGTTTTCTCCTGCTTATTTCAGTTGCATTTACCCTTCTTGTATCAGGAGACTGTACGCATGATTAGTGCTGGTTGTTATTTTCTTTATTATGCATATCAGTTGTTACCCGCTGAGTTGTTGAACTCACCCCATGGACACTATCTTTTTCAGGTACCAGGTTGTTTATGGAGTCTCTTGGAGTATCCTACCTGCCGGTCCCCACGTCACATCAGAAGTGGTGTCTCCGTTTTTGTTTATTTGTATTTTGATATATGAATTTGTGTATTTAGCTTTGTATTTCGGCTTTGTTTCGGGAGTGTTGTTTTGTTGTGTGGTGTAAGCCTAGCCGGCTAGCAGTCGTCGTTTATAGTTGTGTGTGTTGTCTATTGGATTTCTGCTGTGTTTGGTTTTGTGGTATCAGCCGAGTAGGCTGCATATAAACTGTGTGGTTGTGTGTATGTTCCAACCGCCTGTGGCTGATGTATATTGTGTCTGTAGAAATGTTTCAGATTGTCACCCGTACAGAGGAGGTGCTGCCGAAATTTCTTTGGACAGGGACTTCCCTGGGGCGTGACAATTTAGTGGTATCAGAGCAGGTATACGATACTTATTGTGTGTTCTGGATTTTCAAGATTTATCTGATACCAATTTATTGGTATCAGAGCACGATTTACGAGTCTTATATCCCGTGTTTCGGATTTCATGTTTTAGTTTTCTCGATGTGACTTTTCGGGTTTTGGGACCTAGCAGCAATAGGATATCTCCAAGCTATAGGAGGTATGTTGGTATATTGTTATCATATACTTCTATTAGTGTGTAACGCCCCGCCCCTTCCTGCTTAAGCTGACGGGGGTTACTTATCTTTTCTTCTTAAAACAGCGGAAGTCTTATCTATAGTATAATTTTTTTTTCTTTAAAACTTTTTCTTTACTTTTCAAATCATCATCACTAGCTACTTATCATATGAGTCACATAACATGCTTAACATAATTTAAACCATAATACTAAAGAGCATGATGAAATGTCATGGAGTCATAAAAGAACAACATGAAACATAATTTTTTATTAACTAGAAGCAGGTCTTTCTCTTTAGCCGAGTCACTACTACACACGTCCTTCTTGCCCCCTCCTGCTGCTCCCTTAGTACATCCATTCTTTGCCCTTATCTGTGGTACAAGGAAAGTAAGCTGTGAGCACTCAAGGCTCAGTAAGATCCTTTCCTACTCACAAAAACCGTATAGCATAACTAAAACTTCAAGATAGAAGCATCGTAACATAACATAATCATAAGGTTCTTTCTAGCATAACATAATCATGATCATAGCATATCATAACATAATCATAAAGTTCATCCTAACATAACATAACATAATCATAAATATTATAGCATATCATGATAAAATCATAAAGTTCATCCTAACATAGCATAACATAATCATAAACATTATGGCATATCATGATAAAACATAAAGTGCATCCTAGCATAACATAACCATGATCATAGCATATCATAACATAATCATAAAGTTCATCCTAACATAAAATAATCATAAGCATCATAGCATATCATGATATAATCATAAAGTGCATCCTAGCATAACATAATCATGATCATAGCATATCATAACATAATCATAAAGTTCATCCTAACATAACATAACATAATCATAAGCATCATGGTATATCGTAACATAATCATAAAGGGTTATGCGAGATGACTTTCAAAAACATGATTCATGCAATAATATATATATCATGTCCTTTGAAAACTTATTATATATATACTTAAACATAATCATAACATGATTAGGTCCCCGGCTTGTACCACATACATAAATACGCGCGTCCTATGTAGGTCCAAGGTAGCAAGTCTTGAACCCTACAAGGCATACATACTAGGCCCGTTTCTTAGTCCATCGACCTAGGGGCACTTAGGAGTTCATCCCTAACGAGGCCCGTTTCTTAGTCCATCGACCCCGGGGTGCTTATGGAGCCCACCCTTGGTACAAGCCATATAAAGTAAAGTAGCATGTCATACATATCATGGTTCTTATTATTTCATGCACATCATATTTCTTATCATATCATACCATATAAAATTTGGGCACACAGCTCATCATAATGGTATGTACAATTTGGGCACACAGCACATCATAAATACATGCATAATTTGGGCACACAGCTCATCATAAATAGCATGCATAATTTGGGCACACAGCTCATCATAAATATCATGCATAAATTGGGCACACAGCTCATCATAAATATCATGCATAAATTGGGCACACAGCTCATCATAAATAGCATGCATAACTTGGGCACATAGCACAGCATAAAGGTTACCATCATACATAGATCATAAGTGCACATAATTAAACATAGAAACATAGCAAGTTCTTACCACATCATAAAATATTGCATGTGAGATACATGGAAAATCATATTTGGATTTCTAACCCTAATGTCATATCATGGCCGAAACATATAGTTGTGTCTTAGGTTAGAAATCAACATACAAGCATGTGAACCCTAAACCAATATCATATCATATACCCTAAGGAAACATCATGAGCATGTTTAGGTTAGGTTCTAGGTTTCCTAAGCTTATAAACTTATCATAGCCGAATCTTATCAAGCATTCCATGGGTTAAAATCAACATTCAAGCATGTGAACCCTAAACCAATTTCATAGCAAATATTACAAGAAACATCATGAGCATAATTAGGTTAAGTTCTAAGTTCCCTAGGCCCTTAAACTTGTTGTGGCCGAAACCTTCAAGGCTTGGAACTAGGTTTCAAGTGTCCTAAAAACATAGAAAACCCTAAACCAATTTCATAGCAATTATTACAAGGAACAACATGAGCATAATTAGGTTAGGTTCCAAGTTTCCAAGGCCCTTAAACTTATTGTGGACGAAACCTTCAAGGCTTGGAACTAGGTTTCAAGTGTCATAAAACATGGAAAACCCTAAACCAATTTCATAGCAATTATTACAAGGAACAACATGAGCATAATTAGGTTAGGTTCCAAGTTTCCTAGGCCCTTAAACTTATTGTGGCCGAAACCTTCAAGGCTTGGAACTAGGTTTCAAGTGTCATAAAAACATGGAAACCCTAAACCAATATCATAGCAATTATTACAAGGAACAATATGAGCATAATTAGATTAGGTTCCAAGTTTCCTAGGCCCTTAAACTTATTGTGGCCGAAACCTTCAAGGCTTGAATCTAGGGTTCAAGTGTCATAAAAGCATGAGAACCCTAAACAAATTTCATAGCAATTATTACAAGAAACAACATGAGCCTAATTAGGTTAGATTCTAAGTTTCCTAGGCCCTTAAACATGATTGTGGCCGAAGGTTCATGGAGCATGAAAACAAGTTCTAACCTCACTACAACATGAGCATGTCATATAAATTTCATAACTTGTCTTAAGGAGGATTATGGCATGATTAGTTTAGGTTTAACAATTTTTCTAGGCCCCTAATCCTATCATGGCCGAATACTTAGGAGCATGTAACAAAATTTATTCATCATATAGGCATAATCATATCATGTTAACCACTTTCTCATCATGAAGTACTTATCATAAAACATAAAGAAGCATGCTTGGTTTGAGTCTTAACTTCTCTATCTCCTTTATTCATGTTTGGCCGAGAGTCCAAGAGTATGACTCTAAGTTCCAAATCAAACATTCTAGCATATGAACATTAGATAAATCCCTACCTTAAGATACATGTTACAAGAAACATATTTGAGCATGTTAAAATTTAGGTCTTTATATTTTCTAGGTCTTTCCTTTTGGTCTTGTCTTGGCCGAAATTCTTCATGAAGTTATCTTAAGTTTTTATGTAACCAAATCTCATAGAAAACACAAAAACTATTGTACCACAGGTGAGGGAAACTTACATCCTTTCGCTTGTGGTTTTTCTTAAGGAAAAAGATATCCTAAGTGTCAAGGAAGGAGAAAGTTTCTTCTTCTTGTACCTCCTTTTGCTTCTTTTGCTTGGAAGGGATAGAACTTGAAGGCTTCTTCTCTAAATTTAGTTTTCTTGTGGAGGAACTTAGCTTAGCTTTTGGAATGAGGGTAGGGAAGGCTCTTGGTTTCGGTGAAGAATGAGGAAGGAGAAAGAAGGAGGAAGAAAAGAAATTTAATCTCTTGTTTTTCTTCTCCCAATCTATTTATTCCTTTGCCAATGAAACATGTCTTCATTCATTCCCTCAACTCCTCTTTTCCCCCACTCCTTTAATTCCCTCGAAAAATAGAGAGAGGGAGGGAAGTAGGCAATTTACTTTTTGCTTGCTTCTTCTCTTAACCAAGAGGAAGAGAAGGTAAGCCACTTGGTTTTCTCTTGCTCTTTTGTTTAGTTTTCTTTTATTTCCTTCTCACCTTTAACTAAATTTTTCATTCCTTTCTATCCAAATATTATTCATTATCCTAGTGGTTATCATACATCAACTTATCTCCATTATTTGTGGGAGGTTCAAGGTTCAATCCTTGACCTCACATCTTCTTATTCTATTTTTGGTTTCTATTTCCCTTTTCTTTTATTCTTTTTATTTCTATGCTCTAAAGAAAATAATACCCATATAATTATCTTATAATTTCGTGGGTGTTACATAGTGTATGCATTTTTTACTATGATAGTTATGACATATATTAGCACGTTGTATTTGGTATCTGTCTGATGTTGTAGCCCATATTATATGTGATGGGTTATCCACTGATGATGATCGACCCTATTAGAGATCAAGGATTACAGTCTCTGGTGATTTTTCATATCATACACCAGTAGTTTTAGCTTCTATTACTACTAGTTGGTTAGAAGATTGAGGCACATACCAGCCTCTGCTATTATTAGCTAGGTAGTG
This sequence comes from Zingiber officinale, assembly GCF_018446385.1. Classification (NCBI taxonomy): domain Eukaryota; kingdom Viridiplantae; phylum Streptophyta; class Magnoliopsida; order Zingiberales; family Zingiberaceae; genus Zingiber; species Zingiber officinale. The sequence continues at coordinate 94,576,224 of NC_055998.1, forward strand.
GATAGTATCTATATCTTCATGTTGACCTAGCCAGTAGTATGTCATTTTATCTTAGTTAATTTTATCAGTAAATATTGATTTACTCTTGTTAGATCGATCAGTAGAAGACTGATTTACGTTTGTCAACTTGGGTAGTCGTAGATCGATATACCTTTGTGATTGTGGAGGATTAACGTACATTTGTTAGATTAAGATAGTCGATCACCGATTCATCGTTTTGGTTGGTCCGATCAGCAGGGGATCGACTTAGTCTATTTTATAAAAATGTTGATCTTTGGGTGATTCGTGGTTAGTTGGATATCTTGAGTATATTGGGTACATGACTTGTACTGACGGGGAGAAGACTGAGTTAGCGGTATACCATTATCAGTTTGGTCAGTCTATAGAGGATCGATGTATCCTATTCCATGTGGACTTTCATTTTTGACTGTATGTACCTAGTTGGATAACATAGAAGGTAGCATGGGGAATGCTAGGTTGATTGGATTAAATATGCTGATTCTGCATATTTATGTGATGTATACATATGATTATTATGTGTTGTAGTAGTGTTATGATGGACAGTCTAATTTCATGTAGTGGGTGTATACTTTTCCAGTTATGATTGTTGTGGGTTTCTAGTAGATTATACCCGAGTGGTCTGATTTCTTTATTGGAGGTATTTTGTCGATTAAATCTATGTTGTGAAATGTGCACATGTGTTTGAGTGTTTTATTGGAGGTATCTTATCGATTTAATCTGAGTTATGATATGTGCAGATGTGTTCGGTGTAATATTCGAGGTATCTTGTTCATTATATTTGTTCTGTGTGTACACTCGTGTCGATTATGATTTGTTGGAAGTATTACGTTGATTATACTCTTGGCATAGGTGTATATATGTCATGTGAGTGTTGTTTGAGGTGTATTATCAATTATACCTATCTTGATATATGCACACGGGTTCGGTATGCATTGTTGGAGGTATCACAATGATTTATACCTATGTTGTGAGTATGTTTGGCGTGTACTAATTGGAGGATTATGTCGATCATACATATGTTGTGTGTGCACGTGTGCCGGGTATATAGTTGGTAGCATCATGATGATTCTACCTATGTTGAATATAGAATATTGAGTGTCTACATTATGTTATTGGTTGTATTACCCTGTCAACTAGCTCCTATTAGTGGGCGACCGACCCACTACGATGTTGATAGAGTTGATGATGGATTTGATTTGCTTACTGGATTGTTATACCCTTGGCTGCCCACAGTGATATGTGGTTGAGTGATCTCATGCAGTCTTTAGTTGGATAGTTTGATGTCTTGATCACATATTATGGATCGTTTGTGGTGGAGCGTTGCTCCCACATATTGTGGATTGCCTGTAGCGGAGCATTGCTCCCATATTTATTGCAGATACATATTACGGTTTATTTGTAGTAGTGTTACTCCCACATATTGACGATTTCTTGTGGTAGAGCATTGCTCCCACATATGTGGTATTTTTTTGTGATGGAGCGTTGCTCTCACACTGAGGATCTATTCTTTGGTGATTTATATTATTGGTGATTAGATTTCAGATGTATTATCGAGGATCTTATGATTGGGAATGTCTGCAATACAGATATTATGAGTTCTTGGCCTTACCATATAGGCTTACACTGCCTTAGATGTTTTCAGGGAATCGATAATTCTGGTATTTCTAGAATGTTTGAATCAGTTTCCATTGGCTTTGTTGACAATGTTGTGATCTATTTCGGATTCGAGGTGAGTCACGTACACCATCTTCGCATAGTTCTAGAAATGTTTCGACGGAAACGTGTATATGTGAAGATCAGTAGTGTGTATTTTGGTTGTCTTCTGTGAGATGTTTGAGACACACGGTCACCAGTAGGAGTATACCGTGGTTCCACAAGAGATAGAGGTTGTTACCGTTGGAAGTAGACGGAGTCTATAGAGGAGGCTCGTAACTTCCTTTGTTTGGCTTGATATTTCCGGAGATACGTTGAGGGTTTCTCTCAGATTACACGCCTGACTAGGAAGAGCATGAAGTTCACTTGGAATGAGGATTGCGAGACCAGCTTCCAGGAGATGAAGCGGAGACTAGTGTTGACTCCGATTTTGGTTTTACCTTTTGGAGAGGATGGATTCGTGCTCTATACCGACGCATCTCTATAGGGTTTGGGTGTTGTTTTGATGCAGCACGGCAGGGTAGTCTCCTACTTCTCGGCAGTTGAAGGAGCATGAGGAGAATTACCTAGTACATGACTTGTGGCTGACCGCCATTATTTTTTCCTTGAAGATTTGGCAGCATTATCTGTACGGTGTTACATTTGAGATTCTCACTGACCATAAGAGTCTCAAATATCTGTTCACTAAGAAAGACACTTAATCTCCGACAGAAGAGATGGATGGAGTTCCTGAAGGATTATGACTGTATGATTAGCTATCACCCGGGGAAAACTAATATGGTTGCCGACACACTCAGTTGGAAGTCCAGAGGGACTTTGGTTTGTCATCGAGTTTTAGTCACAGACTTGATTCAGGGTTTCTCTGGGTTAGACCTTGAGGAGCAGGGACAGACAGAGCAGGGTATTCTTGTTACCATGGTTGCTCAGTCGTCGATCAGGACGAGGATTCGAGAGGCCCAGGCTGGTGATCAGCATTTGCAGTTCATTGGCAGTCAGATAGTTTTCGGGCAGTAGACCGAGTTCACACGAGATGAGGAGGGTGTTATATACTTCCGAGGTAGATTATGCGTACCTCAGTCTCATCCGGTCTTGCAGGAGCTACTTTAGGAAGCTCATCGCTCTCGATTTGCAATCCATCCAGGTGGGACCCGCATGTATCGAGATTTTAGGTGTTCCTACTGGTGGAACGACATGAAGAAAGACATCATAGAATTTGTAGCAAGATGTCTTTTCTGTCAGCAGGTGAAGGCTGAGTACCAGAGACCAGCCTGGTTACTTCAGCAGATTCCTATTCCTGAGTGGAAATGGGAACATATTACCATGGACTTTGTGGTGGGTTTGCCTAGAATACGACGAGGTCATGACGCGATTTGGATAATCATTGATCGATTAACTAAATCCGCACACTTATTAGCGATTCGGAAGACTGATTCGTGGATCGATTAACAGATCTGTATTGCCGGGAGATCATCAGACTACATGGTGTTCCTTTGAGTATCATTTCGGATAGAGACCTCATTTCATGTCTCGATTTTGGCAGAGTTTGCAGCAGGCCTTGGGCACCTAGCTCAGATTCAGTACAGCTTTCCATCCGCAGACAGATGGACAGTCGGAGCTGACTATTCAGACTTTAGAGGACTTGCTGAAATCATGTGTATTGGATTTTCAGAGGTAGTTTGGAGGACCATTTGCCATTGGTAGAGTTCTCCTACAACAACAGCTTTCATTCGGCTATCCAGATGGCACCGTTTGAAGCGTTGTAAGGTAGGCATTGTCGGACACCCACCCTCTGAGATGAGGTTGGGGAGGCCCAGTTGTTGGGACCTCATAGAGCTCTGCATGAGGCAGAGTTTGTCTGTACTATCAGACGGAGGATGTCAGAGACGCAGGATCGTCAGAAGAGTTATGCTGACTAGAGTCGGAGACCCTTAGAGTTCTCTATTGGCGACCATGTGTTTCTACGAGTTTTACCCACGAAAGGGGTGAAGAGATTTGGCCTCAGAGGTAAGCTAGCTTCGCGATACATTGGCCCTTTCCCGATCCTGGAGAGGATTGGAGCAGTAGCTTATCGTTTGACACTACCACCGTCCCTGGCAGGTGTTCACGACGTATTCCACGTATCTATGCTGAGGAGATACGTACCCGACCCGACACATGTGCTGACAGATATCCCAGTTCCCCCTTCAACCTGACGCTACCTACGAGCAGATTCCGATACGGATTCTAGATCGAAAAGAGCATCAATTGGTGAACAAGACTATTCGATTGCTTAAAGTTGGATGGTAGCATCATTCGAATGAAGAGGCTACTTGGGAGCTTGAGGATACTATCCAAGCTCGATACCCCCATCTTTTCACTTGAGATATGTGATTTATTTACCATTCAGCATTTATACTCTTTACCTGTTGTTAGTATTTGTTGATGGTAGATAATGAAATTTGGGGATCAAATTTTTATTAGTGGGGGAGAATGTAAAATACCAAAAAAAATGGCAAATAATGATAAGGGAATTTTCTGAAATTTTTAAAAAAATTTCGAGAATTTTTCAGAGCTCGTATGGACGAGTTTACGGGGATAAAAACGGGGCCGGAGGAAAACCTGTTTAGGTTACCCAATTTAAACGAGGAAAAGTTTCATTTTTTCCTTTTTGTTTTCTTTTTCTTTATTTTATTTTTCTCCTCCTCTCCCATCACCATGCCTCAAACCCCTCGCGCCTTCTCTTCTCCCGATCTCCTGCCCTAACCGCTCATCTCCTCCAAATCGTCGCGACGCCTCGCCTTTGCCCGCGTACAAGACCTCTCGGAGTATGGAAACCTCGAGCCGATTTCTCCTCTTCTCTTCTCCTTCTTCCTCCCCGGAGCCTTCCCAAGCGCCGGTGAGCGTGAGCCACTGCCGGTCGAACCGTCGCCTGTGCCCTAGCACCCTCCGCCGATCTCCCTTCTTTTCCGACGACGCCACACGAGCGCCGGCCACCTTGCTTGTCACGCGCGCCACCACCGTCCTGGCGCCACTTCCTCTTCCTCTGCCCTAGCCCTAGTTTCCACTGCCGCCAGTTGCCGGCCGAAGTTCATCTCCTCCTCTCCACTCTATCCGGCGCCATGCCCTAGTTCTTCTAGGTTGGCTACTACCGCCAGTTGTCGGCCGAAGTTCATCTCCTCCTCTCCACTCTATCCGGCGCTAGTTCTGCTAGGTTGGCTATGGTCGGCCTACCAAATGGTGGCTTGCGTCATCTTGGATCAGAGAGGAAAATCTGTTGGGAGACAAAGATTTAGCTTCCTTAATCCATCGTCAACAAATCTGTGGTAGCAGTGGCTTCATCGTTGCTCCAACAACAACTTCCAGCGGCTGCATTTCCTGGCCGTGTGTCAATAGGGAGCAATCATAATACGGTAAGCTAGAGATTAGTTGCAGTTTATTGATGGTTTTGAATGGTATCATTAACTGGTTATGATTATCAAGAGGAAATTGGAATTTAAATATAATGTATTGAGTTAGGGAACATTTGATGTGGAGGACAACAACATTAAAAATGCTCCGGCTATTGGTTTCCGACACTTTCCGACAACAAGCACATCCGGCAGTGACTCAACAGCTCGGGCATTCAGATTTCGGCTTCTTGACTCTACCATCCACTTTGGAGGTCCTTGTTTCGACCGTGAGTAGAGAGTTGACAGCCCTACAGTGGTGGTTGGTGTTGAGGTAAGAAGTATGATATCAAATTTGTAGTGATGCGAGTTTAATTTGTAGTTAGAGGTTGTGATTGTTTGTCTACCAGTCTTTGTAGCTTGGCCAACATTGTTCACTAGCGATCCACAGCACCAGACATTCTGTTTTGGGCAGGGAACCCCTTCGACCATGAGCCATCAGTGATCCTCTTGGATTTGGGTGAGTTCTTATGATTGGTTTAGATTAAGTTGTTGTGATGGACTATCTTATTGCAAGTCCAAATTTGAATGGATTGGTTAAGATAGATTGAGGAGTTAGATGATCCGATTAGGGTTTATAATTGGATCTGGATTTATGTTAGCTTCTCGAGGATTTGATTTAACTAATTTATTTATATGTAATTAGCTAAATCTAGATACCAGGTATTATAGGACTTTAACACGAGACGAGCATCTCGACGTCGGATTTAGAATGGATTGGACCTTCCTATTGGAGGCGGGTACTTTGACTTTATGTCATTTGATATGCATAGTAATGTTTTTAACAAATAGCAACGATTGTGTTTCTTATTTGCTTCGGTTGATCACTACCTGATCTGTTACATGCTTGTTTTTTTATTTGTTATACATATCATATTAGTACTTATCTGATTATACGTGCTTATAGGGGTAGTGACACAATCATGTTATATATTATGTTCAGGACCTAGGGTTTTTTGATACCTTATCTGATCTGTCTACCTTTGATTTGATTTATTGTCCTATGGTACACATTTTATATTTATATATGGATATTGTTATGCTGTTCAGGATATTGTCATGTTTAGTGTCATGCATCATCTCGCATGATTGTATGCTGTGCGATAGTCTGCTCCATTATTGTCGAGCACATCCCCAGTTACATATATCTGTACACACCACAACTCATGGGTTAGTGGTATATCAGACAGGTGTGTGGCAGTTTTGCTTGTCAGGGTTCCGCTGGTCCACTCATGGGTAGCGATGACTGCAGCATGGTAGCGGGCAAGGATCCCTCCTCTTGACTATGACACCGGGAGATGAGAGCTTAGGCTCCTCCACTATGTTTGGGTAGGAGGATATGTGTACTTTGACAGCATCCCGTCTACTCGGTCACTCAGGAGTAGTGATGACAGAGTGCATAGTTGTCATAGCCGTACCCACTCGGTCTCACCATCCCGTCCACTCGATCACTCATCGAGAACAATAATGGCGAGTCGCGATTATTCTGACCTACCCTCGGTCTCACCATTGTGTGTGAGATGGTGGTAGCGTCGAGGTGACCGTGATATTGGCATCATATCATGATCGTTTATTGCTGTGTTTGCTACATTTACTTGTTGTATTTATATGGATCGTATAATTGACATGCATCTGAGTTTATGACACTCTCGATCAGCGACTTATACCCTGGTCCTAGTTAGTATAGTTTTCTCCTGCTTATTTCAGTTGCATTACCCTTCTTGTATCAGGAGACTGTACGCATGATTAGTGCTTGTTGTTATTTTCTTTATTATGCATATCAGTTGTTACCTGCTGAGTTGTTGAACTCACCCCCGTGGACACTATCTTTTTCAGGTACCAGATTATTTATGGAGTCATTTGGAGTATCCTACCTGCCGGTCCCCACGTCACATCAGAAGTTCTGTCTCCGTTTTTATTTATTTGTATTTTGATATATGAATTTGTGTATTTAGCTTTGTATTCCGGCTTTGTTCCTGGGGTGTTATTTTGTTGTGTGGTGTAAGCCTAGCCGGCTAGCAGTCTTCGTTTATAGTTGTGTGTGTTGTCTATTGGATTTCCGCTGTGTTTGGTTTTGTGGTATCAGCCGAGTAGGCTGCATATAAACTGCGTGGTTGTGTGTATGTTCCAGCCGCCTGTGGCTGATGTATATTGTGTCTGTAGAAATGTTTTAGATTGTCACCCATACAAGGGAGGTGCTGCCGAAATTTCTTCGAACAGGGACTTCCCCGGGGCGTGACAAATTAACTTGTCTTTTTTCTGAATAGATCAAGTTAGGATGTGCAACAATCTTCACGTACTGGTCCTTTTTCTGCATACAGAATTTCATAGACTTAGCTTGTAAACCCAGCTTTCTCCCTTTTCTGAAAATAAAATATTGTTAAAGCCATAGGAAAAAGTAGAAACATGCATGTATAAACTGATAATCATTGCAAACTGATAATTGAAACGGATAATCTAATAAACCACTACAAAATAAAGTGACAATTGAAACAAACAATCCCCAAAAGTAGAAAACTTATCAACATGTATAAACAATTATAAACTTCTTGTAGCTTTGCATCTTTTGCACAGTAGAAATCAAATTGTGAAGTACATAAATCTGGACCTTCTGAAATGTTGAAGTAAAAGAATGGCCAAATAAGCACGAGAAATGTTGTCGCTTCACATTTTCATGAGTAGTCAAGCAAGTGAGCACGAAAAAAGTTGATGAATATATAAACTTGACATTATATCTTAAACCATGTATTATGTGAATGCAACTAGAATAGCTAACAACAGCAACAGAAAGAAGGAATCATAAAGGAAGTCATGTACCTTATGTCTCAACATTACAGCAGCAACACTCTAGTAAGATCTCAAAGCTTGAGGATGTGCAGTTTGCATAAAAACCACAAAGCAGTATACGAAACTAGTTTCAACATTATTTCTATAAAAAAATCAAGAATAAACTAATCCATTAAACCATCTAGATTATTAATCACTTTATGCAATTCAGAATATGATTTTCTAAACTGATAATCACTACCACCTAAACTTACAATCACTACAAACTTAATTAACTGATAATCTGACAAGTTTGTTAGTCCTATAGAAATGTGTTTACCAGCAAATGATATATATGTTTGAACATCTCAAAATCTTAAGATGTTAGAAATCACTTCATGCATTCTAGAATAAGAATAATAATAAAATAGAGATGTTCTACCTGGATGCGCTACACACTAAAGTTTTAATAATCATGATGTTTCCAGGGGCATATATGTTAGGATTAGATTATGTAATTTGCATTATATGCAAATATTTTCCGAATAGATCAAGTCATTGTATGATTTTACATACCTAGTCATAAATATAGTCTTGTATGCATTCTGCCCACTCGGAATGCACTTCAACTTGTAGGATTTCATTGGAATCCTCTTTCTAGCTTGCTGATTCTTTCATGCCAACTTTTTCTAATATCGTTGATCATTAGTTCCATAATAAATCTAGTCTTCCCCATACCAGCTCTATCAAAAAGTCCAATCTTTCTACCCCTTTGATAAGACACTAGGAGATCAACAACCTATTGATATCTGAAGAAATACACTATTATATGTATGAAAAAACTTGTTCTAAAAAAATAATAAACACACATATGTTTTTACAACAGTTAGCTGAATAAGTACATCATACAAAAAGTATTAGTTGTGTGATGAATTACTTGAATGCTTGCATGGCTGCACAAGTAGAAGTCAAATTCAATAGGATTGCCTATCTTAGAATCGACAACAATCCCTGGAATTTCAGGGATAGAAAGCTCCATTGAGAAAACAAGGTTTGAAAAAATATACAAAATAGAATTGTCTTGAAAATGATGCATCCATGTTATCAACTAAACTAACTAGGCAATATGTTTCCACTCTTATCAACAAATTGGTAGTCACCGTGATTGTTAGCAAACAGTATAGTGTGATGACATTTTTGGAGCACCACAAAAGTCACTGGAGGTTGATAGTTTGGTTCTAGAGAGGCACAGGCTTGAAACACAAATGGAATGTTGAGTACAAAAACACTGAAACAAGAATCGTAGTACAAATTCTTAGAAAATTTACTTTTCTGATTGCATCTAGTTCATATAGTAGAACTTGATAGAATTGACCCTCGCTCACTCCATCCCTAAATGTACAACTTGCTATATTAATCTAAACAATCAAGTATTTTTTAAGTTTTTCAAAGATTCATACTTGTAGAATATAATCCGTTGAGGCTTTTGTCTAGTAGCCTTTTTGAAAGAAAAAAGTAGCTCCCTGGATATTACATGGCAGATGTTCTACTTAGGTAGGTAAATTGGAAAAAAAAACCAACATTCTATTTAAAACTGGTTTTAGATTGTATTTCATACTTTGTCATGCCACCAGTAAGAATTCCTTACTGAGGATCTTGCCAGACCTTAAACATATCTTGAATTAATTCTTGACGGGCCTAAGCACAGACCAATCCAGCATATTTTCTAAACTCGAGTCAGTCTTAAGACCAACAACCTGACAAACCAAATATAATCAAAATAGTAAGGATACATCAAGGCAACTATACATAGAGCAAGAAATGAAGATTGACAAAATTACTTACAACTGCTATAGAAGAGCTAGAATCTTCCCCAGGATGAGGATGTGTTATGTCAGTACCAAATATTATAGTTGGTTGGTCGCTAACAAGAGGAATTTGAATCTCACATAAGCACTTGTGATTTTGAGTGGCATGAAGTTCATGTGATGTGCTACTACCATCCAATATTTTGACACCATTAGCAGTTTGGGGGAACTTGGGTTAGAGAAACACATTTCTTAAGTTTTCTATAGAAGGCAAAATTGAGACCATCTACAATCAAAACGACAAATTGAGGGTGATCAAACTTCATAAAAACTCCCATAATTGAAGAAGAGTGGATTCAACTACAATTCACTAAAAGTGACATAAAATTACCATGAAACAGAAACACATATAAAGATGATATTTGCTGAAGACTAACAAAACCCTCCATTAAACAAAAAAAAAAAAAATCTTCACCACTAAAATGTCATTTTAGTCTTTTAAATGCCAACGTCCAATTACAACACACACAAGTACAATCAACAATGCTACAGAAAGCAGTAACTAGCAGTTGTTACACTAATGCCATAGGATAAGCTACTTAATTACACTAAGAATTAAAGCATTTTATGGAGACCCATAAGAAAAGAAATTAAACTAATAAATGAATAATGAGAGAACCATTACCACTCCAGTAGCTTTTGCCAAGTGATTCCACGTCCAAGTTGAGAGATATTAAGCACGGTAGAGCAGAGAAAAGACAATTAAGCTGCAACATGTGTTAGATGCACATGTAAAAAATAGAATCTTTATATATAAAATATAATCTATCTTGGATTTTTATAGTAGACAAGAATATTGTACATCATTAATCTTTATTAAGGCGGAAGGAATTCCTTCGTTTAACAGCCACATTCTCTCAAGGAACAAAGTTTAACAATTCTCATGTGCACTCATAGCGAATAATGTAACAAATTGTCCTTTAGAGAAAGGATATAAATGGTCTGGAAAGGATTTCAACACCAGGTACAAACAGGTAAATACCAGTCCCATTTATGGCTAAAAAACAGTAAGGTCCTTGTTCCAACTGATATGGTACCAGTCTTTACCTGACTACTAAATATTAGTATGTACTCCAGTAACTGATAGCCGAAGCAGACTAAACAGTGAAAAGGCACACCATATTAGAAAGGCAAGACTAGTCTAGGGAGATGAGATCAGGCCAGGGTTAAAAGGAAGGGGCAAAGTCAACTTAGTTGACCAACACAGCATTTGTCAGGTGGAAGGCAAGACTTGACTGGTAAATTTTAGTCTGGGCTATTATATTGCATCATATAATTATATTGATTCAGGCTAATGAGTCCGCTTCACTTGTCTGCCCAACAAATTAACATAAAGCTCAAGAAAATAGTCATGACAGCTAAAATTCAAAACCGTGCTTATTCACTAGTATGCTCAAGAGAAATAGCATCAAATTGTTGTCACCTTTTTTCTCCAAGACTCTGAAGTATGAAATAAACTAATTACTTGCGAATAAACTCTAATATCATCTTATGGTTGTTGAAATACAAATCACGATTGTTATGGAATAGAATGCCAAAGTAGAGCAAAGAAAATGATAGAGAAGGATCCACCATAAACGATTGTTTAATGAAAGTTCAATATAAGTATGAAACCCAGATATAAATGAGAATAATAGTTAACAACATACCCCATTGAGAAGCTCCGGCCATTTGCAGAAAGAATGTTGACATACTTGGAGGCCATAAGGAACCCCAGAAAGCACATGGTAAACACTTTTGCTATTGGTAGGACAACAAATTTCATCGAAGCAAAGATGGATTCACCACTTCCAGACTGATTATTGATTATAATCTCCAAAAGAGAACGCTCCATGTTGATAGTGTTCAACTTCTGACGACGCCTACATAATCTCCAAGCAAAATTTTACAGGTTCTCTCCTCTGAGGTAAAATATTTGAACAAAATTTAAGGAGAGAAAGACAAATTCGAAATACAAGGTTAACAAATACTTACGACGCATACACTCACAGAAACGCAAGCGCACACAAACTGGGTAGCCCAACACTAATCAAATGAGAAAAAATCTCACAAATTCTCTCATATCAACTCGAGAAGATACAAGATGCAACCGACAACAAGATCAACAAAATTCCAAAAAAGGGTAATGCGTAAGGAAACCAACATAGTTACGCTAATATCAGAAGAAAATTCCCAACTTTAATGTTTATATAAAAATCCTCTTTTGCACACGAAACCAATGTGCAATCGCAAAATACAATTTCTCAGACAAAAGTCTAGATAAACATTTTTTTTAAAAAAAAATAAAAATAAAACGTCTAGACCTAACTCTTTACTTATTAACATCCAATAATACAGTTGGCGAAAGCCGCGACCACCTTATTGAATTTGGATTCGTTTATCCAAATTCAATAGTTTTGGAGATCATAGAAATAGATAACTATAAATAGACAAGGAAAAAAAAAACACGGACATGAAATAGAGATGACGTTGAAGGGTTGTTAGAGGACTTTCAACAAGTCCTCGGCGCCGCTGAAGGTAAAGGCACATCCATCCTCCAAGTTGAGCACTTTGACAACCCCATCTTCTGCCAGCAACGCATAGCGCCGGGATCGGATGCCTAGGCCCATGGGCTTGTCTGGCAGATCCAACTCCACCTCGAGTGCCCGGGTGAACTCCCTGTTTCCGTCGGAGAGTAGCAAAACCTCATCCCTAATGTTGAGATCCTTCTTCCAGGCATGCATCATGAAAGCGTTGTTGATCGAGATGCAGGCAATGGTGTCCACACCTTTGGCATGCAGCTCCCCAGCCTTTTCCACAAATCCAGGGAGGTGCTTTTGCGAGCACGTTGGGGTAAAGGCCCCCGGGATGGCGTAGAAGATGGCTTTCTTGGCATTGGTGAGATCAGAGATGGTGACGGTCTGGAGCTTCCCATCGGAGCCGAAGTAGGTGAGGATGGAGTCAGGAAGATTGTCTCCGATGGAGATGGCGGTTGCGACGGCGGGGGTGGAGGCGGAAGAGGTGAAGAGGCAGGGGAAGAGGGAGGACCTACGAGTTTGCAGTCGGAGGTGTAGAGTGGTAGGGGAAACGAAGCGGTGGAAGCGGGCGGCAAAAGGAAGGAGGCAGGACAAAGAAGGGGCGATGGGTTTAGGTCTTGGAGAGGAAAGGAGAAGGGGCGGCGGGTTTAGGGCTTGCCGCTACAGTTTGTGGATTAGCTGAAGGGAGGTCAAGCGACCTATTTTAGGTGGTTTACCAGTGTGAAGAAATCGTAGGTTGGATAGAGAAGATAAAGGCGCAGAATACGGTGGCAAAAAATTTTGAGGAGAGGGAAAGAAAAAATGTCGCGGCAAAAAATGGCGAAGGGGAAAAAGCGGCGAAAGAAAAAAATAATGATATTCAACAACACTTAATAGATAACGGTTTTTAAAAACCATTGTCGTAATGACAAAAAAACGCACATAGACAATAGTTTTAAAAAACTATTGTCGTAGCATTTAAAAACCGTTGTTGTAGCCTCAAAAAAACATAAATAGATAACGGTTTTTAAAAACCATTATCGTAAGCCAAAAATATTGCTAAAAGACAATGATTTTTGTTAAAACCATTGTTAAAAGGAAAAAAAATAATGATTTGGTATAAAACCGTTGTCGTTTGAGTATTGTTGAATGAGGTTTTTCTTGTAGTGGAGAGAGAGAGAGAGTGTGTGTGTGTGTGTGCTTTGAGAGAGCAAGAGAGAGGTTTGAGGGTTGAGAGCAGAGAAGGTCAAGGAAAGACAAGCAATCGAAGAGAAAAGTTGGATTAAGGGATGATTCTAGGATTTCAATTTCACCACAATGATTGTAAGCATCTAATCTATGTTTAATTTTCTATCCTCAATGGTTATTTATATAGGTGACTATCCTATGGTATCCAATATGAACTTTTAAGGCTACACTGGCGTATCTATTCCAATTTGTTGTCTACTTTTAGAATGACAAAGCTGAGGATTGCTTTCTTAAGGAGATCCCTGTCACATGATCCCACAACCCCCAAGTTTCCTTCTCCTACTATGGTGATGAATTGGAACTGATCCATTAAAATCTATGATAGATTATTGCTCTTCATGGCATACTAATCTAATTTCGTAGGTGACTCTCCACGTCTCAAGTTTCTATGGTTTAGAGAATTGAGCTCTTCTTTCGGTTCATCCCCGCACCTTATGGGATACAAATCTTATGCTTTTGGCATCAAGATCGAGTGTACATAGTAAGCCAGGACCATAAAAACACATGTCATTGAATAAGTGTTACACGCCCCGGGGAAGTCTCTGTCCGAAGAAATTTCGGCAGCATCTCCCCTGTACGGGTGACAATCTGAAACATTTCTACAGGCATAATATACATCAGCCACATACGGCTGGAACATATACACAACCACGCAGTTTATATCATCAGCCCACTCGGCTGGAACAAAATATACAACAACTACGCAGTTATATATATGTTTTACAGCCCACTCGGCTGTACAAAAACCAAAACACAACGAAAATCGATAGAACACCAAACACAAGACTGCTAGCCAGCTAGACTTACACCACACTACAACACACCACTCCGGAAACAAAACCGAAACACAAGCTAGATACACAAATACCAAAATACAAATGGACAACAGGGAAGACAGGTCTTCTGATGTGGCATGGGGACCAGCAGGCAGGATACTTCAAGCGACTCCATAAACAACCTGGTACCTGAAAAAGATAGTGTCCACGGGGGTAAGTTCAATAACTCAGCGAATACCAATAGACATGCTTAGTAAGATATATCTAACAGCAACAAACATGGAATATAGCTTCCTAATCATATATAGGAAAAATGCAAAACTGAAAGGTAACTGAGGAAGCTGTACTCACCAGGAACTCCTATCCAGAACAAAAGGGTCGTCAAATCGAGAGTGTCATAAATTCTGTATGCAAGTCAAACATATGCATCCAACCAAATTTAACAAATAAATGCAGTAAGCACAAGCAATAAATGCATCAATGCGTATGATGCCAGTGACATGTCCTGCTCACCCTTGACGCCAGTCAGCCATCTCACACACGATAGTGAGACCGAGTGGGTAGGGCTGTGACAACCGTGCACTCTGCCATCACTGCTCCTGATGAGTGACCGAGTGGACGGGATGCTGTCGGAGTACACCTATCCTCCTACCCCAAATCATAAATGGGGGAGCTCAATGCTCTCATCGCCCGGTACACGGTGACGAGGAGGAATCTCTGCCGGCTACCACGCTGCGTCACACTACCCATGAGCGAACTAACAGAGCCAAACAAACTCCAACTGTCTGCCGGCTACCACGCTGCTACACTAAACCAGCGGAGCCAAACAGAGCAGAACTGTCTGTCGGCTACCATGCTGAGTCACCAGACCAATGGAGCCAACAGCAGAACTGCCACACACCCTGCCTGATGTACCACTAACCCATGAGTGGTGGTGTGTACAGATCCATGTAACTAGCGATATGCTCACAATAATGGAATCGACTATCGCACAACATGCAATCATGATGCATGACACTAAGCATGGCAATATCCTGATCAGCATAGCAATATCCATATATATATAAAATGGGTACCACAGTATCGATGGTCAGATCCGAGGATCTAAGGTACACAAGTCAGATATGGTATAAAAACCTAGGTATCAAATAATCTAGATACACATGCTAGAAAATAAAATCCAGAACCTAGTCCTAACCTCAGTAAAGCATGGTATGTCACTTACTCTAGGAACTAAGGTACTCATGGCAATAATCACGAGACGTAAACATGGATACATAACAAACGCTCAACAGAACATCCTATGAGTATCAAATAGTGACATACCAAAGGCAAACATGATCATTGCTTGTAGCTATAAAATACTATGCATATCCAATTGACAATGTCATAAAAGATAAGTCAAGAGGTACCCGCCTCAAAAATGGAGATCGTATCCGAAAGATCCCACGTCGAGACACTCGTCTCGAATCCAAGTCCTGCAAATCATATATTATACAATTTAGCTAACAGATAATCAACAAGTGGCTAGACCTAAAGATCTAAGCCCTCAGGAAAAATAACCCTATTCAAACCGATCATTATTATCCTCAATAAATGATTAGCTTCCACAACTCTTACCCATAAATCCTTAATTACAATCTATTCAATTCTGCCAACAAGGAACTGTACGAATCCAACCCATGACTATTAATCACAATTATTAATCTAATGTTTCCGATACAACCATGTATTCCTCTAAATCAACCAATCACTAGTGAACCAAACCTCAACAGGAAATAAAATCAAATCTCATCTCGTATCAACTAATTAATCAAATTCCAAATTGATACCAATCCAAATCAAAATAAGTATGACTTAATCAACTCAAATTCTCATTCCAGACCCATATCTCCTCATCAACTAGTTAATCAATCCAACACAAAAATGAATCAAATTCAAAACTTACCCAAATTGGGATAAACCACCACTGATCCAAGGCCGGAGTTACCATGATCAAACAACCTCTAAGAATCAGTCCCGATCCATATATTCCCCTTGTATGAACTCCAACGGCTGTTGTCCACCAAATCAATATCCCTAAATTAGCAACAATCTTAGACGAATTACAGCTAGAGCACGGTAACAACAAGGATAGGACCACAGTGAAGAACCAACTAGAGCACTGACCTTTGCCCCCTGGTTGAAACCCAACTCGTGTAGAGGTGGCACCTCGGATCGGGATGACCAGCACTCGTCGGCAGTGGACCGAGAGCTACGGTAGAGGGAAATTCTAGCCGAGACAAAGGAGGGAAATCCAAGGAAAAAGGGGAAAGCTCCGGCGTCCAATGGCTAGTGATCAACGGCCGGCTGGCTAACTAGGGCATGAGCACAAAGGAGGCGGCTGGTGGCAAACATCTAAGGCATGGTTCCGGATTGGAAGGGGAGCAATGGATCCACGCTAGGGCACAACTTGGAGGAGGTCGGCGGCACTATGGGTGTCGACACCGTCGGGTGGAGATGGCACGGCCGAGAAGAGGACTGAACTGCCGACGCTAGGGAACGTTGCTAGCCACCCTCAACGTCGGCGATCCACGTCGACGATCAGTTGGGGAAGAAGAAGACAATCGCGAGGAGGAAAATCTGTCGGTGGTCGTGCGGGGAGGAGCTCGCGTGCGGCACCGGTTAGGAGTAGTTAGGGCATGGAGTAGATGAAGAGGAGGGGAAGGAGATGAGGAATTGGGAGAAGTAAGGGATCGGTGCCAATGAGGGCTAAGGCACGCGACATCAGGTGAGAGGAGAAGAAAAAGAAAAAGAAAACAAAAAATCAAACTTTTCCTCGAATAAATAGGGTAGCCTAAACAGGCTTTTCCCAGGACCCAGTTTTATCCCCGTAAACTCGTCCATACGAGCTACGAAGAATTCCCGAAAAATTTCTAAAAATCTCGAAAATTTTCCTTATGATTATTTGCCCTTTTTTGGTATTTTACATTCTCCCCCACTAATAAAAAATTTAGTCCCCAAATTTTGTTATCTACCATCAGCAACTACTAATAACGGGTAAAGAGTATAAATGCTGAACGGTAAATTAAATCACATACCTCAAGTGAAAAGATGGGGATATCGAGCTTGGATCGTATCCACGAGATCCCAAGTAGCCTCCTCATCTGAATGATGCTGCCATCCAACTTCAACCAGTCAGATAGTCTTGTTCCGCAACTGACGCTCCTTCCAGTCCAGAATCTGTACCGGAACCTCGTCATAGGTAACGTCAGGCTGAACGAAAACTGAGATATCCGTCAGCACATATGTCGGGTCGGGTATATACCTCCTCAGCATAGACACAAAGAATACGTCATAAACGCCTACCAGGGACGGTGGTAGTATCAGACGGTAAGCTACCGCTCTAATCCTCTCCAAGATCATGAAAGGTCCAATGTATCGCGAAGCTAGCTTACCTCTGAGGCCAAATCTCTTCACCCCTTTCGTGGGTAAAACTCGCAGAAATACGTGGTCGCCAATGGAGAACTCTAAGGGTCTCCGACTCCGATCAGCATAACCCTTCTGGCGATCCCACACCTCAAACATCCTCCGCCTGATAGTATGGACCAACTCTGCCTCAGGCTGAGCTCTATGAGGTCCCAACAACTGGGCCTCCCCAACCTCATCCTAGAGGGTGGGTGTCCAACAAGGCATACCATACAACGCTTCAAACGGTGCCATCTGGATAGCTGAATGAAAGCTATTATTGTAGGCAAACTCTACCAATGGCAAATGGTCCTCCCAATTGCCTCTAAAATCAAATACACAAGACCTCAGCAAGTCCTCATGGTCTGAATGGTCTGCTCTAACTGTCCATCTGTCTACGGATGGTAAGCTGGAGCTAAGTGTCCAAGGCCTACTGCAGACTCTGCCAGAAACGAGACATGAAACGGGGGTCTCTATCCGAAATAATAGTCAAAGGGACACCATGTACTCTGATGATCTCCCGACAATACAGATCTGTCAATCGATCCAGGGAATCAGTTCTCCGGATCATTAAGAAGTGTGCGGATTTGGTTAATCGATCAACGATTACCCAAATCGCGTCATGGCATCGTCGTGTCCTAGACAAACCCACCACAAAGTCCATGGTAATATGTTCTGATTTCCACCCAGGAATAGGAATCCTCTGTAGAAATCCGACAGGTCTCTAGTGCTCAGCCTTCACCTGCTGACAGATAAGACATCTAGCTACGAATTCCGCTATGTCTTTCTTCATGCCGTTCTACTAATAAGAACGCCTCAAATCTCGGTACATACGGGTACCATCGGAGTGGATCGCAAATCAAGAGCGATGAGCCTCCTGAAGTAGCTCCGACAATATCGGGTGAGACATCTACCTCATAAGTATATAATGCCTGCCTCATCTCGGGGAAACTCAATATGCTGCCCGGAAGCTATCCGGCTACCAATGGAATGCAAATGTTGATCACTGGCCTGGGCCTCTCGAATCCTCGTCCTGATCGACGACTGAGCAACCATGGTAACAAGAATACCCTGCTCTGTAGGTCCCTGCTCCTCAATGTCTAACTCAGAGAAACCCTGAACCAAGTCTATAACTGAAACTTGGTGGCAAACCAAAGTCCCTTTGGACTTCTAGCTGAGTGCATCAACAACCACATTAGCTTTCCCCCGAGTGGTAGCTAATGGTACCATCAAAATCCTTCAGGAACTCCATCCATCTCCTCTATCGGAGATCAAGCTCCTTCTGAGTGAACAGACATTTGAGATTCTTTTGGTCAGTGAGAATCTCAAATGTAATACCGTACAGATAATGCCGCCAAATCTTCAGAGCAAATATAATAGCGGCCAACTCTAGATCATGAACTGGGTAGTTCTTCTCATGCTCCTTCAACTGTCGAGAAGCATAGGAGACTACTCTATCGTGCTGCATCAAAACAGCGCCCAAACCCTGTAGAGAATGCGTCGGTATAGAGCATGAATTCGTCCTCTCCAAAAGGCAAAACCAAAATCGAAGCCGACACTAGTCTCCGCTTCAGCTCCTAGAAGCTGGTCTCGTAGTCCTCGAACCACGTGAACTTCACACCTTTACTGGTCAGGCGTGTCAGTGGCATAGCAACGCATGGGAAAACCCCCAACGAGGCTCCGGTAATAACTAGCTCGACAAAGAGAGTTGCGAATCTCATCTTGAGACTCCTTCTACTCCCAACGGTACCAACCTCTATCTCCTGTGGAACCACGGTATACTCCTACTGGTGACCGTGTATCTCAAACATCTCACAGAAGACAACCAAAAATACACACTACTGATCTTCACATATAAACATTTTCGTCGAACATCTCTAGAACTATGCAAAGATGGTGTACGTGACTCACCTCGGATCCGAAATAGATCACAACATCGTCAACAAGACAATGGAAACCAATCCAAACATCCTAGGAATACCAAAAATCATCGAGTCCCTGAAAACATCTAAGGCTCCGCAAGTCCTAATGGTAAAATCAAGACACATAATGTCCATATCACAACATTCCTAACCATAAGATTCCTGACAACAAGTCAGAAATCTGATCACCAACGATATAAATCACCAAGAATAGATCCTCCAGTGTGAGAGTAACACTCCATCACAGAAAATACCACATATGTGGGAGCAGCGCTCTACCACAAGAAATCCTCAATATGTGGGAGCAATGCTCCACCACAACCAAATCCGTAATATGTGGGAGCAACGCTCCACCACGAATAATCCATAATATGTGGGAGCAACGCTCCACCACAACAATCCAAAATATGTAATATGTGGGAGCTACGCTCCACCACAAAAAATACATAAGTATCCAAGGCACCTAACTATCCAACTAGAGACTACACGAGATCACTCAACCATATATCACTGTGGGCAGCCAAAGGTATAACAACCTAGTAAGCAAATCAAATTCATCGTCAACTCTATCAACATCCTAGTGGGTCATCTACCAATAGGAGCATTAGTTGACAGGTAATACAACAAATGATATAATGTAGGCACTCCACATCCTACATTCAACATAGGTAGAATCATCATGATGCTACCAACCATACACTTGGCACACGTGCACACACAACATATGTATGATCGACATAATTCTCCGATTAGTACACACCAAACATATTCACAACATAGGTATAAATCATCGTGATACCTCCAATAATGCATACCAAACCCGTGTGCATATATCAAAATAGGTATAATCGACAATACACCTCAAACAACACTCACATGACATATATACACCTATGCCAAGAGTATAATCAACGTAATACTTCCAACAAATCATAATCGACACGAGTGTACACACAGAACAAATATAATGAACAAGATACCTCGAATATTACACCGAACACATCTACACATATCACAACTCAGATTAAATCGATAAGATATCTCCAATAAAATACTCAAACACATGTGCACATTTCACAACATAGATTTAATCGACAAAATACCTCCAATAAAGCAATCAGACCACTCGGGTATAATCTACTAGAAACCCACAACAATCATAACTGGAAAAGTATACTCCCACTACATGCAATTAGACCGTCCATCATAACACTCCTACAACACATAATAATCATATGTACTCACCACATAGATATGCAGAATCAACATATTTAATCCAATCAACCTGGCATTTCCCATGCTACCTTCTATGCTATCCAACTAGGTACATACAGTCAAAAATGAAAGTCCACATGGAATAGGATTCATCGATTCTCTATAGACTGACCAAACCAATAATGGTATACTGCTAATTCAGTCTTCTCCCCGTCAGTATAAGTCATGTACCCAATATACTCAAGATATCCAACTAAGCACGAATCATCCAAAGATCAGCATTTTTATAAAATAGAGTAAGTCGATCCCTTGCTGATCGGACCAACCAAAATAATGAATCGGTGATCGACTATCTAAATCTAATAAATGTACGTTAATCCTCCGCAACCACAAAGGTATATCAATCTACGACTACCCAAGTCGACAAACGTAAATCAATCTTCTACTGACCGATCTAACAAGAGTAAATCAATATTTACTGATAAAATTAACTAAGATAAAATGGTATACTACTAGCTAGGTCAACATGAAGATATAGATACTATCCACTACCTAGCTAATAATAGCAGAGGCTGGTATTTGCCTCAATCTGCTAACCAACTAGTAGTAACAGAAGCTAAAAACCACTGGTGTATGATATGAAAAATCACCAGAAACTATAATCCTTGATCTCTAATAGGTCGATCATCATCAGTGGCTAACCCATCATATGTAATATGGCTACAACATCAAACAGATACCAGATACAAAGTGCTATTACATGTCATAACTATTATAGTCAACAATGCATATACCAACAAAAAGGTAGGATGACAATATACCAACATACCTCCTATAACTTGGAGATGTCCTGCCACTGCCAGGTCCCAAAAACTTGAAAAGTTACATCGAGAAGACTAAAACACGAAATCCAAAACATGAGAAATAAGACTCGTAAACCGTACTCTGATGCCAATAAATTGGTATCAGATAAATCTCGAAAATCCAAAACACATAGCAAGTATTGTATACCTGCTCTGATACCACTAAATTGTCACGTCCCATAGAAGTCTCTGTCCGAAGAAATTTCGGCAGCATCTCCCCTGTACGGGTGATAATCTAAAATATTTCTACAGGCACAATATACATTAGCCACATATGGCTGGAACATATACACAATCACGCAGTTTATATCATCAGCCCACTCGGCTGGAACAAAATATACAACAACCACGCAGTTATATATATATTTTACAGCCCACTCGGCTGTACTAAAACCAAAACACAACGAAAACCGATAGAACACCAAACACAAGACTGCTAGCCGACTAGGCTTACACCACACTACAACACACCACTCCGGAAACAAAACCGAAACACAAGCTAGATACACAAATACCAAAATACAAATGGACAACAGTGAAGATATGTCTTCTGATGTGGCATGGGGACCAGCAGGCAGGATACTCCAAGCGACTCCATAAACAACCTGGTACATGAAAAAGATAGTGTCCAAGGGGGTAAGTTCAACAACTCAGCGAGTACCAATAGACATGCCTAGTAAGATATATCTAACGGCAACAAACATGGAATACAACTTCCTAATCATATATAGGAAAAATGTACAACTGAAAGGTAACAGAGGAAGTGTACTCACCAGGAACTCCTATCCAGAACAAAAGGGTTGTCAAACTGAGAGTGTCATAAATCCTGTATGCATGTCAAACATATGCATCTAATCAAATGCAGCAAATAAATGCAGCAAGCACAAGCAATAAATGCATCAATGCGTATGATGCCAATGACATGTCCTGGTCACCCGTGACGCCAGTCAGCCATCTCACACACGATGGTGAGACCGAGTGGGTAGGGCTGTGACAACCGTGCACTCTGCCGTCACTGCTCCTGATGAGTGACCGAGTGGATGGGATGCTGTCGGAGTACAC
This sequence comes from Zingiber officinale, assembly GCF_018446385.1. Classification (NCBI taxonomy): domain Eukaryota; kingdom Viridiplantae; phylum Streptophyta; class Magnoliopsida; order Zingiberales; family Zingiberaceae; genus Zingiber; species Zingiber officinale. The sequence continues at coordinate 94,598,985 of NC_055998.1, forward strand.
CTATCCTCCTACCCCAATCATAAATGGGGGAGCTCAATGCTTTCATCTCCCGGTACATGGTGACGGGGAGGAATCTCTGCCGGCTACCACGCTGCGTCACACTACCCATGAGCGGATCAACGGGGCCAAACAAAGTCCAACTGCCTGCCGGCTACCACGCTTCTACATTAAATCAGCGGAGCCAAGCAGAGCAGAACTGTCTGCCGGCTACCACGCTGTAACACCCGCCCCTTCTGCTGATAGGGCGGGGTTACTTTACTTAACTATTTGCGGAAACATTCATGCGTATTAAAAATTTCTTTTGAAAGTAAAACAGTAGAAATATCCCGAAGTCATGCGGAACAATAACATAATAAACTTAGTTCATATCAACATAAAACAAATAACATAAGCAGGTCTCTTATTTCGTCTTAGCTGAGCCACCACCACACACATCTCCTTGCCTCTCCTACAGCTCTCCTAGTTCATCCATTCCTTGCCTTTATCTACGGTACAAGGAAAGTAAGCTATAAGCACACAGGTTTAGTAAGATCCTTTCCTACTCACAAAAACCATATATCACAACATAAACACATAAGCATATAACCATGAAAATATGATCATCTAACTTCACATTGTGAACACATAACATCATAACATATCATCTCATAAAGAACATCATGCTATATCATATCATAAATCATCATGTCATAGAAAGCATAAGGGCATAGCATATCATATCAAAAATCATATTATGTAAGATGTCTTTTAAAACATGTGTCATATCATATGCAAGATGTCTTAAAACATATCATATAGCACTTGAACATAATATCATCATGAGGGCCCGGCTTGTACCACATACATACATAAATGCGCGTAATCCCTAGGACAGGGTAGCTAGCCCCGAACCTACTAGGGATCTAGGTCCGTACTACAACCGTCGGCCTAGGGGCATACTAAGGAGCCCATCCCTTTACTAGACCCGTTCATAGTCCGTCGGCCTAGGGGTGCTTATGGAGCCCACCCTTGGTACAAGCCATACAAAGTAAAATAGCATATCATGGTTCATGTCATAACATAGCATATCATATCTTATCATATCATGAAGAGTGCAATTAGTCCCCAAGGGGAAGCAACTCTTAGGCCTTCATTTATCATATCATAAAGAGTGCTCTTAATCCCAACAAAAAGGGAAGCAACTCTTAAGCCTTTGCTTATCATATCATAAAGCATGCATATTTGGGCACATAGCACATCATAAGAGACATTATCATGCATGGATCATAAGCATACATAACTGAGCATATCATTTGTCATATCATAAAGCATGCATACTTGAGCACATAACACATCATAAGAGACATTATCATGCATGGTTCATAGGTATACATAATTGCACACATCACCTATCATAGAAAAAACATAATCATGCATGGAATCATTAAATAACATCTCTTAATTCATAACATAGCATGTGAGGCACATCTAGGCTCCTAAACCCATTATGGCCGAAAGTTCAAGAGTAGGAACTTAAACTCTAAACAACATACAAGCATAAGAATCTCATGTTAACTTCATATCATATCATAAGGAAAGTCATAAGCATGTTAACCCAATTTTTAAAGCTTTCCTAGGTCTTGATCCTTATCATGGTCGAAAGTTTATGAAGAAGGAAAATAAGCTCCAAACAACATACAAGAATGAATATCAAGCTAACTTCATATCATATCATAAGGGGATCCATGAGCATGCTAGATTAGATTTTAAGTTTACTTGAACCCTAATTTTGTTCATGGCCGAAACTTCAAAGAAGAAAATCAAGCTCTAATCAACATGCAAACATAAATATCTAGATAAACTCATATCATATCATAAGAGGATTCGTGAGCATGCTAGGTTAAATTTTTAGCTTCCTTGAACCTTAAAATGTATCATGGCCGAAAGTCTCATGAAGAGGGCAATCAAACTTTAAACAACATACAAACATAAGTATCTAGCTAAATTCATATCATATCATAAGGAGATTCATGAGCATGCTAGATTAAATTTTAAGCTTCCTTGAACCCTAGAAATGGTCATGGCCGAAAGTTTCATGAAGAGGGAAAACAAGTTTTAAACAACATACAAGCATGAATATCAAGCTAAGTTCATATCGTATCATAAGGAGATTCTTGAGCATGCTAGATTAAATTTTAAGTTTCTTTGAACCCTATATTTGTTCATGGCCGAAACTTCATGAAGAGGAAAATAAATTTCAAACAACATACAAGCATGAATATCTAGCTAGGTTCATATCATATCATAAGGAGATTCATAAGCATGCTAGATTAAATTTTAAGCTTCCTTGAACGCTAAATTTGTTCATGGCCGAAACTTCATGAAGGGGAAAATAAATTCCAAACAACATACAAGCATGAATATCTAGCTAAGTTCATATCATATCATAAGGAGATTCATGAGCATGCTAGATTAAATTTTGAGCTTCCTTGAACCCTAAATTTGTTCATGGCCAAAACTTCATGAAGGGGAAAATAAATTCCAAACAACATACAAGCATGAATATCTAGCTAGGTTCATATCTTATCATAAGGGAATCCATGAGCATGCTAGATTTAATTTTAAGCTTCTTTGAACCCTATATTTGTTCATGGCCGAAAATTCAAAGAAGGAATCCTAGGTTTCTTTTTTTTTCTTTCTTAAGCATTCTAACTTTATGGAAAAATCCGTAAGCAACTTGTACCACAGGTGAGGGAATACTTACATCCTTTTGCTTGTTGTTCCTAAAGAAAATGGTACCCTTGTGAGGAGGAAGAAGGAGCTTCTCTTCCTAGTTCTCCCTTTTTGTTTTCTCTTCCTTGCAAGGAGTAAACCTTGAGACTCCCTCTTAGAAATTGGTTTTCTTAGAGAGAAAATCTTGGCTTGGATTTTAGAATTGAGGGAAAAGAGAGCTCTATGTCTCGGTGGAGAAGGAAAGAGGAGGAAGATGGAGGAGGAAGAAGAAGGGGGAAGAATCAACAAATTTTCTTTCCCTTTTCTTTACTCTTTCCTATTTATTCCTCATGTAAATGAAACATGTCCTCATTCATCCCCTTAACTCCTCTATCTCCTCACTCTCTTAATTCCCACGAAATTAGAGGAAAAGAAGAAAGGAAGGCAACTTGGCTTTTGCTTGCTTCTTTTCTTAACCAAGAGGAAGAGGAGGTAAGCTACTTGATTTTCTCTTGTTCCTTTACTTAACTATCTTCTCACCTTTAACTACAATTTCCATTCTTTTCTATTCATCTATTATTCATTACTCTAGTGGTAACCATACACTAATTAACTCTATCATTTGTGGGAGGTTCAAGGTTCAAACCTTAACCTCACTTTCTTTTTATTTTATTTTGGTTTCTATTTCCATTTCTCGTTTTCTTTTATTCTAAAAGAAAAATGCTCATAGGTATAATTTATCATTTCGTGGGTGTTACAGTAGCCCATACCTCATAGAAAGTTCATCCACGAACTTAAAATAGCGACATCAGGTGGCACAGGTCTTCCTGCTGAGTGCATCGGCCACTTTGTTCGCTTTTCCGGGATGATAAAAGATCTCGCAGTCATAGTCCTTAACTAATTCGAGCCATCTGCGTTGTCTCATATTCAGATCTTTCTGGGTGAAGAAATATTTCAAACTCTGGTGGTCGGTATAAATCCTACACCGGACTCCATATAAATAATCTCTCCATGTTTTGAGAGCAAAGACCACGGCTGCTAGTTCTAGGTCATGAGTGGGGTAGTTCTTTTCATGCTCTTTGAGTTGTCTAGAGGCGTATGCAATGACCTTGCCGTCTTGCATGAGTACAGCTCCAAGTCCTAATTTGGAAGCGTCGCTGTACATATCGAAGCCTTTGTTACTCTCCGGAAGAGTAAGGATTGGCGCACTGGTCAGTCTTCTTTTTAATTCCATGAAACTCTTCTCGCATTCATCCGTCCATTCATACTTTTTGTTCTTCTTGGTGAGAACTGTCATAGGGGCTGCAATTTTAGAGAAGTCCTTCACAAACTTCCGGTAGTAGCCTGCTAGCCCGAGAAAACTTCTGTACTCAATTTTAGAGAAGTCCTTCACAAACTTTTGTACTCTATAGACTGACCAAGCTGACAATGGTATACAGTTAATTCAGTCTTTTCCACGTGAGTACGAGTCATGTACTCAAATGTACTCTAGATACCTAACTAAGCACAAATAATCAAAAGATTCGAACCTCTAAAAATAGAGTATGACTGTCCTCTACTGATCAACCAACAAAACTAAATCAGTCATCTACTAACTAATCAAGAATACCTTAATCCTCCACAAGCAACTAAGGTATATTAATATACGACTACCCAAATCAACAAGTGTAAATCATACTCCTACTGACCTATCTAACAAGAGTAAACCAATATTTACTGATGAAATTAACTAAGATAGCATGGTATACTACTGGCTAGGTCAACATAAATAGATAGATACTATCCACTACACAGCTAATAATAGCAGAGACAGGTATGTGCCTCCATCTCCTACTAGTAGTACTAGAAGCTAAAAACTACTGGTGTATGATATGAAAAATCACCAGAAACTGTAACCCTTAATCTCTATTACGGTCGATCATCATCAGTGGCTAACCCATCACATGTAATATGACTACAACATCAGACAGATACCAGATACAAAGTGCCATTACATGTCATAACTATCATAGTCAATAATGCATACACCAACAAAATAGTAGGATAACAGTATACCAACATACCTCCTATAGCTTGGAGATGTCCTGCTGCTGCCAGGTCCCAAAACCCGTAAAGTCACATCGAGAAGACCAAAACACGAAATCCAAAACACGGAATATAAAACTCGTACCGTGCTCTGATACCAAATAAATTAGTATAAGATAAATCTCAAAAATCCAGAACACATAGCAAGTATCGTAAACCTCGCTCTGATACCACTAAATTGTCATGCCCTGGGGGAGTCCCTGTCCGAAGAAATTTCGGCAGCACCTCCCCTGTACGGGTGACAATCTGAAACATTTATACAAAGCCCTCAGGGCCACATATACCTTGGCCAACACGGCCGGAACAATAACAGTAATAAAAATATAACACAAAGCCATCCACGCAGTTTATATCATCAGCCCCCTCGACTGGAACAAAAATCCAAAACACAGCAGAAAAATGATAGAAAACCAAAATATATGACATGCTAGCCGGCTACGTTTACACCACACCACAAAACACCACTCCGAAAACAAAATCGAAACACAAGCTAGATACACAAATACCAAAGTACAAATGGACAACAGCGAAGACAGATCTTCTGAGGTGACATGGGACCAGCAGACAAGATACTCCAAACGACATCATAACCAACCTAGTACATGAAAAAAAAAAGTATCCACGGGGGTGAGTTCAACAACTCAACGAATACCAATAGACATGCCTAGTAAGATATATCTAACAGCAATAAACATGGAATACAACTTCCTAATCATATATAGGAAATATGTAAAACTGAAAGGTAACTGAGGAAGATGTACTCACCAGGAACTCCTATCCAGAACAAAAGGGTCGTCAAACCAGATACACAATATGCCTCCTGTATGCATGTCAAACAAATGCATCCACCAAAATGCAGCATATAAGTGCAGCAAACACAAGCAAATAAATGCAATAAATGCATATGATGTCAATGACATGGTCACCCCTGACGCCAGTCAGTCATCTCACACACAAAGGTGAGACTGAGTGGGTAGGGCTGTGACAACCGTGCACTCTGACGTCACTGCTCCTGATGAGTGACCGAATCGACGGGATGCTGTCGGAGTACACACATACTCCTACCCCAAATCATAAATGGGGGAGCGCAATGCTCTCATCTCCCGGTACACCATGACGGGGAGGGATCCCTGACGTGCTACTACGCTGCGTCACACTACCCATGAGCGGACCAACGGAGCACCGAACAGAGCAAAACTGACGTGCACGCTACCCATGAGCGGACCAACGGAGCACCGAACAGTGATGAAACTGGCGATATGCTATACAATAATGGAGCAGCCTATCACGCAACATGCAATCATGCGAATGGTGCATGAAACTAAGCATGACAATATCCTGAACCAAATCCACATCTATATATAAAAATGTGTACCCTAGTACAAGTAAGTCAAATTCACAGATCTAGGGTATACAGGTCCTCTATGGTATAACAACCTAGGTCCTAAACATATCCACCTACATAAAATATGTACCAACCATATACATGGATCAAAGCAGAAGGTCTAGGTACACAGATCAGGTATGATATAAAAATATAGATACACATGCCAGATAATAAAAATCCAGAATTTAGTCCTAAACTTAGTAAAGCATGGTATGTCACTTACTCTAGGAATTAAGGTACTCATGGCAATAATCATGAAACGTAAACATGGATATATAACAAACGTCCAACAGAACATGCTACAGGTAACAAACAGTGACATACCAAAGGCAAACATGATCATTGCTTGTAGCTATAAAATACTATGCATATCAAATTGACAATATCATAAAAGATAAGTCAAGAGGTACCCGCCTCCAATCGGAAGGTCCAATCAAGTCCAAATTCGACGTCGAGATGCTCGTCTCGTGTCAAAGTCCTGTGTCACCAATATATATATGCATCTTTATTTAGCTACCTTCAAATAAATTTAAAATAGCCAAATAAAATCCTCCAAACCAATTTTGGTAAAAACCCTTATCACATAACCATTATCCCACCTAAACAAAGTCTAACGATACAATGGGTTAGTTACCAAATCCTCAATCCACCACTAGATCAAGAATCCAAACTTAATTCCATTTACACATGATTAATCATCAACATAATCAATCACCTAATTCAAACACATAAGCAATTATGTATGTACCAATTCCCACCTAAATTAAATCCAACTCTGAAACCTTAGCTGATGATCCACAACCGGAGCAAAGTAATGTTGCTGTCCTCCACATCAAATGTTCCCTAACCAACACATTATATTTAAATTCTAATTTCCTTATAATAATCATAACCAGTTAATGATACCATTCTCCATCTATTATCTACAACAAAGAACAAATTATTTACACTTTACCTCAATTCACAGCCCTCCACAACCAATGATCGTAGTTGCTGGAATCCAAGAAAAAAAACCCACCGAACAACCCCTTCCAGTCGAAATCCTTCACTGAACAGAATAGGAGGAGATCAAGAATCCGGCGACAGTGCTAGGGCACGGGTGATGTCGGCTGCCGGCGCTAGGGTTAAGGAGAAGGGGCAGCATCGCGGGCCTAGTGAGGAGGAAATTAGCCGGTTGTGAACCCAACCTAGGGTTCAAGAAATCAGCCGAATTTGGCGGCGGTGGCGAGGCCAGTAGACACGAGAAGCAGCGATAGGGAAGAGGAAATGGATAGTAGTGCTCGAATTCCCCTCGTCCTCTGGTTTTGCTCGCGGAGAAGAGTGGCGCCGTCGAGTGGAGAAGGTGAAACGGCTTCAACGAAATGGAGAGAGGGCGGCGTAGGTTTGGAGGAGATAAGGAGAAACTGACAGTGAGGCGCGGAGAAGGCACGGGTCGGGGAAAAATAAAGAGGAAACGACGAAAATGAGGAAAGAAAGAAAAAGGAAATAAAATAAAAAAATAAACATTTCCTCATTTAATTGGGTAGCCTAAACAGGCTTTTTCTCGGGCCCCGTAGTTTATCCTCGTAAACTCGTCCATAAAATCCCCGAAAAATTCCAGAAAAATTTTTAAAAATTTCGAAAAATTTCCCTTATCATTATTCGCCATTTTCCGATATTTTACACATCTGCATAGAGCCATCCTTCTTTTTCACAAACAGTACTGGAGCTCCCCATGGAGAGTGACTCGGGCGAATAAGTCCCTTGTCAAGTAACTCTAGTAGTTGTCCCTGAAGTTCCTTCAACTCAGCTGGCGCCATATGATAAGGTGCTTTAGAGATCGGTTTAGTACCAGGAATAATTTTGATCTCAAATTCTATGTCTCTATCGCGGGCTAACCCTGGTAGTTCATCGGGAAACACTTCCGGATAGTTGCACACCACTCTGACACTTTCTAGTTTCTGGTCCTCAGCATGACTTGTATCGATCACTTGTGCTAGAAACTCAGTACATCCCTTGTTTAACATCTTTTGTGCTTTTATAGAGGATAAGAATTTCCCAATTTCTTTCCTTGATTCTCCAACAAATTCGAACATTAGCTCTGCTTCAGGTCGGAAGACCACTTTTCTTTGACAGCACTCGATTGAAGCGCCGTACTTGCTCAGGAAATCCATGCCTAATATACTGTCATAATCTTGCATGTTAAGCACTATCAGATCATAGTAGAGTTCTCTGTCTGCGATTCTGATGGGTGCGGCTCGCAATATATGAGTAGATGACATTACTTCTCCCGAAGGCAGGGTTGTTAAGAATTTGCCATTTAAGGCTTGTGGTGGTATCTCTAACTTCTCCATGAAGGGTGTAGAGACGAACGAATGCGTCTCCCCAGTATCAAATAACACATTAGCATATTGACTGAAAATAGGCAGCTGACCTGTGACAACGGTAGAGGCACTTGCCACATCATCTTTGGTAAGAGAGAAAACCCTGGCGTTCGTCGTAGCTGGCGGGGCTTCCAATCCCCCTTGGCTAATCGGAGTTCCTTCAATGGCAGCTTGCATCAGGTGTAGCTGTGAGGGCGCACTCCTGTTCTGGTTATACTACTGGGATGGTGTCTGGGACTGGATAGGGCAGTCTCTGGCCATATGTCCTTCCCGTCCGCAACTGTAACACTTTCTCGTACCCTTGTGGCATACTCCGGAATGCTGCTTCCCATAAATGGTACACTGAGGGTACATAGGTTGCTTATTTGCTGGTCCTCCTTTAGTGTTGTTCCATTGCTTCCTTTTCCCATTAGAGTTTCCTTTCTAGCTCGCTTTGGTACTCTGAGGTTTTTGTCCTTCCGTCTGTGCCTGATTCTTATTCTCGTTCATCGCCTTCTGATAATGTTTGGTGATCAGGGCACTGCTGACCAGTTCTTCCATAGTCTGCGGTCTATTAATTCCGCCGGCCACATTCAATGCTATCTCGGGTCGGAGCATTTTTAGCATCAGTCTAACCCTTTCTCTTTCCGTGCTGACTAACTCTGGGCAGAGGCGTGCAAGACGGTTGAAGCGCTTCACTGCTTCGTTCACTGATAAGTCACCTTGCCGGAACTCGGTGAACTCGTCGTAATGTCGGTTCGTTACTTGCATATGGAAGAATTCCTCAAAGAACTTTGTCTCGAAGTCCGTCCAGTTCATCAGATTAATTTGTCTCTTTGCCTTAACTCTTTCCCAGCACATTCTTGCGTCTCCGGAAAAACAGAATGACACGCATTTGATCTTTTCCAATACAGGCCAGTCCAGCAATTCCACAATACTTTCCACCATCTTGAACCAGGCTTGGGCGTCCCATGGCTCACAAGTACCCGAGAAGTTCTCCGGCTTCAGCCTTAGCCACTGTATAAAGTAGGTCTCCTGTCAGACCACTGGGACAGGGGCTACCGGTGGTACTGGTGCAGCTATTGGTATGACGGGCACTACATTCTGATTTGCTGGTGGGGTGGCAGGGTTTCCTTGCTGATTCATCAGAGTAGTGATTACCTGTTGTTGTTCCGTGATCTGATCCTGGAGATCTATGACTACTTGGGTCAGATCTGGTGGGGTCACTGTCTCATCGGCCCTGTTACCGCGTCTTCTAGCCATATCTATTTTTATAAATAACAATAAGGCTAGCATAAGTCTAGAGTCATCCTACTTATATTCGTGCATATTAAATATCGTTGATCATGCATAAAGGAAATCCATATCAGTCATACCTAGTTTCATGGATACTAAAACATTTCCTATTATGCATAAATAAAATAGAGTAAGTACAGAAAGTCTTACTTGGAGCGGCAGGATGGAGGCTTGATGTGTGTGTGGCGGGAAGGCACTCTGATACCAACCAGTAACACCCGCCCCTCCTGCTGGTAGGGCGGGGTTACTTTACTTAACTATTTACGGAAACATTCATGCATATTAAAAATTTCTTTTGAAAGTAAAACAGTAGAAATATCCCGAAGTCATGCGGAACAATAACATAATAAACTTAGTTCATATCAACATAAAACAAATAACATAAGCAGGTCTCTTATTTCGTCTTAGCCGAGCCACCACCACACATCTTCTTGCCTCTCCTGCAGCTCCCCTAGTTCATCCATTCCTTGCCTTTATCTACGGTACAAGGAAAGTAAGCTATAAGCACACAGGCTTAGTAAAATCCTTTCCTACTCACAAAAACCATATATCACAGCATAAACACATAAGCATATAACCATGAAAATATGATCATCTAACTTCATATTGTGAACACATAACATCATAACATATCATCTCATAAAGAACATCATGCTATATCATATCATAAATCATCATGTCATAGAAAGCATAAGGGCATAGCATATCATATCAAAAATCATATTAAGCAAGATGTCTTTTAAAACATGTGTCATATCATATGCAAGATGTCTTAAAACATATCATATAGTACTTGAACATAATATCATCATGAGGATCCGGCTTGTACCACATACATACATAAATACGTGCAATCCCTAGGACAGGGTAGCTAGCCCCGAACCTACTAGGGATCTAGGTCCGTACTACGACCGTCGACCTAGGGGCGTACTAAGGAGCCCATCCCTTTACTAGACCCATTCATAGTCCGTCGGCCTAGGGGCGCTTATGGAGCCCACCCTTGGTATAAGCCATACAAAATAAAATAGCATATCATGGTTCATGTCATAACACAGCATATCATATCTTATCATATCATGAAGAGTGCTCTTAGTCCCCAAAGGAAAGCAACTCTTAGGCCTTCATTTATCATATCATAAAGAGTGCTCTTAATCCCAACAAAAAGGAAGCAACTCTTAAGCCTTTGCTTATCATATCATAAATCATGCATACTTGGGCACATAGCACATCATAAGAGACATTATCATGCATGGATCATAAGCATACATAACTAAGCATATCATTTGTCATATCATAAAGCATGCATATTTGAGCACATAACACATCATAAGAGACATTATCATGCATGGTTCATAGGTATACATAATTGCACACATCACCTATCATAGAAAAAACATAATCATGCATGGAATCATTAAATACCATCTCTTAATTCATAACATAGCATGTGACGCACATCTAGGCTCCTAAACCCATTATGGCCGAAAGTTCAAGAGTAGGAACTTAAACTCTAAACAACATACAAGCATAAGAATCTCATGTTAACTTCATATCATATCATAAGGAAAGTCATAAGCATGTTAACCCAATTTTTAAAGCTTTCCTAGGTCTTGATCCTTATCATGGCCGAAAGTTTATGAAGAAGGAAAATAAGCTCCAAACAACATACAAGCATTAATATCAAGCTAACTTCATATCGTATCATAAGGGGATCCATGAGCAAGCTAGATTAGATTTTAAGTTTACTTGAACCCTAATTTTGTTCATGGCCAAAACTTCAAAGAAGAAAATCAAGCTCTAATCAACATGCAAACATAAATATCTAGATAAACTCATATCATATCATAAGAGGATTCGTGAGCATGCTAGGTTAAATTTTTAGCTTCCTTGAACCCTAAAATGGATCATGGCCGAAAGTCTCATGAAGAGGGAAATCAAACTTTAAACAACATACAAACATAAGTATCTAGCTAAATTCATATCATATCATAAGGAGATTCATGAGCATGCTAGATTAAATTTTAAGCTTCCTTGAACCCTAGAAATGGTCATGGCCGAAAGTTTCATGAAGAGGGAAAACAAGTTTTAAACAACATACAAGCATGAATATCAAGCTAAGTTCATATCGTATCATAAGGAGATTCTTGAGCATGCTAGATTAAATTTTATGTTTCTTTGAACCCTATATTTGTTCATGACCGAAACTTCACGAAGAGGAAAATAAATTCCAAACAACATACAAGCATGAATATCTAGCTAGGTGTCACGCTCCGCAAGTGTACGGAAATGTCGCAAGTAATATAAAAGATTATCGTATCCACAGGGACTGGAATAAGCACTAGAAATGTCTCAATGCGAATTAGCTAAACAACTATTCAATCGTTTCAAATGCAAAGTAAAGGTAACCAATCTAATATTAAAGATCAACAAACAAGAGTTTAGTGTTTTGGGTTATGATAAAGGGAGATTCTAGGAGTTTCGGTTTCTTTGTAAGATTTCTTGAATGTAAATGGTTCACCAATTCTTATTCCTCAATCGCCAAACACTTGTAGAAAGTTGCTGGTTCTCTCTTGCAATAGATAACCGGCTTAGGACTGAGAAATGTATCTAAATTTTATCAATTAGACGTGAACCTACGTTGTCCTTACACAGAAGCGCACCTATTACTATGCCTTCCTCGGATATCAACATAGAAGCCCATAACTTATTAATCTATCTAGATACAAGAAACTAATCACAAGATCCATCCTACTCTCTTGAATATTCCTATTTCCTCTTCAAGATTATCTCTCAAACGTCCTTACACGGGCTTGCACCTGTCACGTGGATCCCTCGGATGATCGAATGAGAGTTTATCTTTACAAAGTCCACAAGAAATCCAAAAAATCAATCAAGAATGAGACTTAAGCACAAATCACCATTAATCATTCAAGATCTAATCGATACAAGCAAGACAATGTCATTGAAACAAGAAAATGGCAAATCCATAAGAGATTACATCAATCCATCATACAAATACTCCCTTAATCCTAGAATACAAGATCTACTCCATGAATCGAGGAAGAATACCTGAAGAAATAAAGATTACAAGCATTTCTTAAATCCCCAATCCAAGAAACCAAGAAAAGGGGGAAAGAGAAAACTTATCTACGAAGAAGCCTCGTCTTCGGATCCAATCCTCGCTCTGGAGTCGAAATCGTCAAGAACCCCCTTAGAATCACCCAGAAATCCTCACAAGAATGGGAGGAAACCACCAAATCTTGCCTTCTCTCAAAGGGGGAGAGATCCCCTTTCAATTCATGAAGGAAGGTTTAAATAGAGGAGGAAATCGGGCGCCACACGGCCCGACGACACGGCCGTGTGAGATTCACACGGCCATGTCCAGTTCCTTCTCGGCCAAAGCTGCCCGTGTGGTGCACACGGCCAAGGCCCTTCTGCTCTCTGGAAATGCTACACGGCCGTGTGATGCACACAGCCACAGCCTGCTTGGTTTCTGGAACCCTCACACGGCCGTGTAGATCCACACGGCCATGTAATGCTTCTGTTCTGGTTGGCTTCAAATCTTGACACGACCGTTTGAGGCTCACACGGCCATGTCATCTTCCTCTTCTGTTGGTGCCAAACTCCACACGGCCCGAGCTCCATACCAGTGCATGGCCGTGTGAGGTACACGGCCTGGTGCTTTCTCCCTTTGTTTCCTCCAAGGCTTGCCCAAAGATGTAGATTCTTCACCAAAACGACTCCTGTGTACAGAAAGGGCACAAAAAGCAGATTTCCGAACCAAAAGAGTAAATATGCTAAAAGGAAAGCTGGAAGTATAAAAATGCATAGATCAAGCATGCTCAAAGTATGTAAATGTGCGTAAAAACATGCATAAAAGATTATATAGTCTACGCACATCACTAGGTTCATATCATATCATAAGGAGATTCATGAGCATGCTAGATTAAATTTTAAGCTTCCTTGAACCCTAAATTTGTTCATGGTCGAAACTTCATGAAGGGGAAAATAAATTCCAAACAACATACAAGCATGAATATCTAGCTAAGTTCATATCATATCATAAGGAGATTCATGAGCATGCTAGATTAAATTTTGAGCTTTCTTGAACCCTAAATTTGTTCATGGCTGAAACTTCATGAAGGGGAAAATAAATTCCAAACAACATACAAGCATGAATATCTAGCTAAGTTCATATCATATCATAAGAGAATCCATGAGCATGCTAGATTTAATTTTAAGCTTCTTTGAACCCTATATTTGTTCATGGCCGAAATTTCAAAGAAGGAATCCTAGGTTTCTTTTTTTTTTCTTTCTTAAGCATTCTAACTTTATGGAAAAATCCGTAAGCAACTTGTACCACAGGTGAGGGAATACTTACATCCTTTCGCTTGTTGTTCCTAAAGAAAATCGTACCCTTGTGAGGAGGAAGAAGGAGCTTCTCTTCCTAGTTCTCCCTTTTTGTTTTCTCTTCCTTATAAGAAGTAAACCTTGAGACTCCCTCTTAGAAATTGGTTTTCTTAGAGAGAAAACCTTAGCTTGGATTTTAGAATTGAGGGAAAAGAGAGCTCTATGTCTCGATGGAGAAGGAAAGAGGAGCAAGAAGGAGGAGGAAGAAGAAGGAGGAAGAATCAACAAATTTTCTTTCCCTTTTCTTTAATCTTTCCTATTTATTCCTCATGTAAATGAAGCATGTCCTCATTCATCCCCTTAACTCCTCTATCTCTTCACTCTCTTAATTCCCACAAAATTAGAGGAAAAGAAGAAAGGAAGGCAACTTGGCTTTTGCTTGCTTCTTTTCTTAACCAAGAGGAAGAGGAGGTAAGCTACTTGATTTTCTCTTGTTCCTTTACTTAACTATCTTCTCACCTTTAACTACAATTTCCATTCTTTTCTATTCATCTATTATTCATTACTCTAGTGGTTACCGTACACTAATTAACTCTATCATTTGTAGGAGGTTTAAGGTTTAAACCTTAACCTCACTTTCTTTTTATTTCATTTTGGTTTCTATTTCCATTTCTCTTTTTCTTTTATTCTAAAAAAAAATGTTCATAGGTATAGTTTATCATTTCGTGGGTGTTACACACGGTGAGTCACCAGACCAACGGAGCCTAACAGCAGAACTGCCACACACCTTGCATGATGTACCACAAACCCATGAGTGGTGGTGTGTATAGATCCATGTAACTGGCGATATGCTCACAATAATGGAGTCGACTATCGCACAGCATGCAATCATGATGCATGACACTAAGCATGGCAATATCCTGATCAGCATAGCAATATCCATATATGTATAAAATGGGTACCACAGTATCGATAGTCAGATCCGAGGATCTAAGGTACACAAGTCAGATATGGTATAAAAACCTAGGTATCAGATAATCTAGATATACATACCCGAAAATAAAATTCAGAACCTAGTCCTAACCTCAGTAAAGCATGGTATGTCACTTACTCTAGGAACTAAGGTACTCATGGCAATAATCACAAGACGTAAACATGGATACATAACAAAGGCCCAACAGAACATGCTATGGGTATCAAACAGTGACATACCAAAGGCAAACATGATCATTGCTTGTAGCTATAAAATACTATGCATATCCAATTGATAATATCATAAAAGATAAGTCAAGAGGTACCCGCCTCAAAAATGGAGATCGTATCTGAAAGATCCCACGTCGAGACACTCGTCTCGAATCCAAGTCCTGCAAATCATATATTATACAATTTAGCTAACAGATAAGCAACAAGTGGCTAGACCTAAAGATCCAAGCCCTCAGGAAAAATAACCCTATTCAAACCGATCATTATTATCCTCAATAAATGATTAGCTTCCACAACTCTTACCCATAAATCCTTAATTGCAATCTATTCAATTCAGCCAACAAGGAACTGTATGAATCCAACCCATGACTATTAATCACAATTATTAATCTAATGTTTCCGATACAACCATGTATTCCTCTAAATCAACCAATCACTAGTGAACCAAACCTCAACAGGAAATAAAATAAAATCTCATCTCGTATCAACTAATTAATCAAATTCCAAATTGATACCAATCCAAATCAAGATAAGTATGACTTAATCAACTCAAATTCTCATTCCAGACCCATATCACCTCATCAACTAGTTAATCAATCCAACACAGAAATGAATCAAATCCAAAACTTACCCAAATTGGGATAAACCACCACTGATCCAAGGCCGGAGTTACCATGATCAAACAACCTCCAAGAATCAGTCCCGATCCATATATTCCCCTTGTATGAACTCCAACGGCTGCTGTCCACCAAATCAATATCCCTAAATTAGCAACAATCTTAGATGAATCACAGCTAGAGCACGGTAACAACAAGGATAGGACCACAGTGAAGAACCAACTAGAGCACTGACCTTTGCCCCTGGTTGAAACCCAACTCGTGTAGAGGTGGCACCTCGGATCGGGATGACCAGCACTCGTCGGCAGTGGACCGAGAGCTACGGTAGAGGGAAATTCTAGCTGAGACAAAGGAGGGAAATCCAAGGAAAAAGGGGAAAGCTCTGGCGTCCAATGGCTAGTGATCGGCGGCCGGCTGGCTAACTAGGGCATGAGCTCAGAGGAGGCGACTGGTGGAAAACATCTAGGGCATGGTTCCGGATTGGAAGGGGAGCAGCGGATCCACGCTAGGGCACGGCTTGGAGGAGGTCGGCGACACTATGGGTGTCGATGCCGTTGGGTGGAGAAGGCACGGCCGAGAAGAGGACTGAACTGCCAGCGCTAGGGCACGTTGCTAGCCACCCTCAACGTCGACGATCAGTTGGGGAAGAAGAAGACAATCGCGAGGAGGAAAATCTGCCGCTGGTCGTGCGGGGAGGAGCGTCGCGTGCGGCGCCAGTTAGGAGCAGTTAGGGCATGGAGAAGATGAAGAGGAGGGGAAGGAGATGAGGAATCAGGAGAAGTAAGGGATCGGCGCCAATGAGGGCTAAGGCATGCAACATCAGGTGAGGGGAGAAGAAAAAGAAAAAGAAAACAAAAAAAATCAAACTTTTCCTCGAATAAATAGGGTAGCCTAAATAGGCTTTTCCCGGGAACCAATTTTATCCCCATAAACTCGTCCACACGAGCTCCGAAGAATTCCCAAAAAATTTCTAAAAATCCCGGAAAATTCCCTTATGATTATTCGCCCTTTTTCGGTATTTTACACTAAGAAATATGTAAACTCAATAGATTCAACAAAATAGTATTTACATATCAAAAAGGCTAATCTTTAATCCTAGATTTCAAAGATCTACTCCATGGATAAGGAAATAGAATCAAGATATAAATAAAATACCAATCTGCAAATCAATACATAAGATAGAGAAAAGATAATGCTTATCAATGCATTATCGGTCTTCTTGGATGAAATTATTACTCTGGAGATGGACGAATCATCAATATGGATGACGATGGTTGCTTTAAGTTTTCCCTTAAAAGGGAAAATCCTCCCCCAAGGAATGGGGCAGAGTCCCCTGGTTGGAGATGAGGTTTAGATCTGAAATTGGTCCCCGTGTCGACTGGCACGACCGCATGTGTCGAGTGCTATGACCTCCATTAGGTGGTGACACGACCCATTTCAGCTGCCACAACCGGCCATGGTGGGCACTGGAAAATCTAGAAATAGGACACTGCCCGTGCTGGTTGGCACAGCCTACTATGGTGGATTCTAGAATGTCTTCGAAAGTTGGTCTTTAAGCTTTGTTTTTCATCCCTTTTTGCATCCTATCAAAAGAAATAAATGAGAATAGTTCTCCAAGCTTAGAAAATATTAAAATAAAGTACAAAGAGATGAAAACATGAAATATATGCACATCAAATGGGATAAGATCTGCATCAAACTATAATAAAAATCTTATATGAAATGTGAATGACATTGGGTTCTAAAAAATTAAAGCATACTTTTCTAGAATCTGTCATCACCCAAATGGATTAAGACGTTGTGGTAGACCCTAAGGCATTATGTAGTCATCGATTAGCTATTGCCAATCAAAGAGCAAGAGCATTTGTCAATAAGTAAGCCCAAGATGGATGCAAGTGCTGAATTTAAAAAACAATGAGTACTTCCCAAGTCAATGAGGACCAACAAAGGTGTGTGATTAATTCATCCCTGAATGCTCATGGTTTGAGGAGCACGGATGCTCGTAATCACATTGAGAGAAATTTCAACATCCACGACGTGGCTCTTTTCATTAGAATCTTCTAATCCCTTAAGCAAGAAAAAACGTTTGCAATGGTGACCAAGAGTATAAAGTTCATCGCAATTAAAACAAAGGCCCTTGGCACATCGTTCTTTCATTTCTGCTAGATTTAATCATTTGATAAATGGTTGCTTCAGTGGAAAGATGGGGGTGAGTCACGGTGTGATGGTAGATTCAAATCATTTAGAGCGGCGTTTATAAAGATAAGCAAAACTCATGGCCAATGTGAGATCTTTTGGATGGTGAAGCATGACTTCCATAGCGATGTGATCTTGGAAGCCAGTAATTAATGAATATTTGAACTTCTCTTTCTAATGTTAAAGAACTCTTTCATGCTGCCAATTGTTCAAACTTTTGCTAATAGTCTTCCATAGATCTTGATTGTTGAAGTTTGGCAAGCTCACCCAATTTGTTCTTACAAATAGGTGGCCCAAACCTTAGATTACATAGATCCTTAAATTCCTCCCAGTGAATTTGAGATCGATCACATTCTGATTTGATGAACCATAATTGGCCATCTCCCTTAAGATGGAACGAGGCTAGCCAACCTTTTCTTCCTCCAACGTGCATTGATGGTGAAAAAATGGTCACATCGATTGAGCTATTCCAAGGGATCAGACTGGCCATCATAACATGAGATATCTAATTTTGAATACCGTGGTATATATGAGAATCTCTCCTCATGGCCACAGTATCGATCCTTTTCGAGTTGTGCCCTTGTGGGTCAGATGGTTGTTATTCTCGTGACCTAGATAGTTCTTGTGTGAATGTAGTTTAGAGAAGCCTTTAGATAATTCCTCCAATTGAGCGTAGATGAGCTAGCTACTTCTATTTTTCATTAGCAGCTTTGTCCTCTAGTAAATTTTGAGAAAAATATCAAAGCGTTGTTAAAGTGCTTGTAAGTCATCCATTACAATGAGTTTTGATACCAATTTGTTATGACCCTTAGATATGGATTGCAAAATGGGATAGTTTACTAGTTGATCATTGGAATCAATCAATGTCTTCTTGGTTTTATGATCTTGACGGCCTATGATGATAGGGAGAATTTGAGACTCATTGGTATTAGAGAACCTCTCGATCTAGGGGTTTAATTTTATTTTTTATAAACTCAATCATAATCTTTTTTATATTATTCTAGCAATTTAAAAACAACTACTGGCATTTCTTCCCAACGAATGAAGAAAACAAACACTAAATAAAAGAGATTTATTCTTACTAAAAATAAAAAAATATTAGACTCAATTCTATTGAAAATAAAAGATACTCACTCAAATAAAATCAATTATTATAATTGAATCAATTCTCTTGATATACATCCTTCTTTCTAAATTTGTCGTGTGCATATCTCTGGTATATGATGGGTTCTAGATTCTCTTTTGCTGCATGAGCTTACCCATGGTCCATAACACGCCCTGCACCACTGGCTCCACAATGAAATGAAATTAAAGGAGTAAATCATGGTGACTAAGCAGCTAGTTTGTTAATATTCATGAATAAAAATTATGAATTATTCATCAATAATATTTATGAACAATGTTTACAAACATAGTTTATAAAATATCAATAAAATTCTTATGAACAAATTTTAAAATTTAGAGTTCTATAACATATACATAAATTAATCTCAAACCAAACTTTAATTAAATTTTGAGCTCATAAGCAAAGAAATCAAGTCATGTTCAAACAACCTTTTAATGTCTTAATTTATTTTAGATTCAACTTGATTTAACTTAATTATCTTTGTTTAAATGTCTTAATTTATTTTAGATTTAACTTAGTTATCTTATCAAATAAATTTCAAAACAATTTAAAACTTATCTCAATTTGGTTCCTTTACGACCTCAGAACCACAATGTGCACCTCAGACCTGAAAAACGCAAATGTCAGATTCCAGGAGGGAGTGTTATTCATTTCGGCCGGCTGTATTTCATTTTCTCTCATTTATCGCATATGTGATATGAACATAAGCTTCGGTGGATAGAAATAATAGCAACTTCATTTTCTCTACTGACGCAGCAGTACTATTGTAGAATTGATCTTCTTTTAATCTAGACAACAAAATGCAATTCCAAAGTCAATAATGAACAGTTGTGCAATGAACTGAGCAAAACAATATACAATATACAATATACTTCGGTCAATTTATTACTCTCTGTAGCTGATGTTGTTTGGTCTCCTCAGGAGGACAACAAAGAGATGTTCGATCTCAATGCCTGAGTTGAACCGTTGCTGCTTAATTGTTGGTGATGAAGCCTGCTTGTTTCTTAAAAGAACTCTAGTAATGAAAATTGAAATATGGTGTTTCTTAAAGAAATCTAATAATAATTGATACCTATGACAATAGTGATCTCCTTTCAAGTTTGTCGGCTTAATTTAAGTGGTTGTGCTCCATGTCAATTGGCCCTTGTTCGGTTCCCAAATATGTGAGTAGGTATCGTGAATCATCCTAGTTGCTTGGCATCCGGAGTTGTTCTCGAGGACTCAACACCTTGAGAACCTCACCCAGCATGACAACTGTAACGACCACACCTCCCTACTACTTTCTAGAGGTGGACACTACTCAACTACTAACTCTACTTAATTGGTATGATTGAAATCACGAGGAGTCTCTACCGAAAAATTTCGGCAACATCTCCTCTATACCGGTGACTATAAACTGAGATACATATATAGTATACATCAGCCACAGGTGACTGGAACATATATCAAACACCCACGCAATTAAATAAGTGTCAAACACCACTCACATCAAAATAACTCAAAAACAGAAGAGAACTATACTAGTGACGTCACACGAGATCACAATCCATCTACCATGTCCTAATAACAGCAAGATAGCATACATGATCCCAAATACTTCTAACATAGCAATAAGGACAATCTCAAATATTTATTAATCACTAAAATGTGGAAACTTAAAAATGCCCCAAGTCTCTCCTATAGTCCTAGCATCACACACATCATCGAACACCTCCTTGTCGCCTTCCTTTGCTATAGCTTTTCCTTTCCTATATCTGCAGTAAGAGGAAATGCAATCTATAAGCAAAATTACTTAGTAAGCGCTATCTATCTCACAAAAACATGAATATGCATGTAAATATACTGAAATCCAAGAACTGAAAGCTCTAAAGAAAATACTACACATGCTCATCTAATAGCAAAAGAACAATGCATACTGGAATGCTAAACATGTAAAGCTAATCAGAATAACATGCTAGCATACGGGAAACTGAAACTTGCTGAATTTTAAACACTTTCTGAATCTTATTTCACTTGTTTAAAAACTTATACTTTAATACTTCAAAATAATAATCAATTTCTCTTGGGCCCAGGCATAGTACCAAAGCGCGCTCCCTAATAGAAACTGGGGTAACGACCCACCAGTCCTACAAGGATAAAGACCTCGGTCTTACCAGGGCCAAGACCTCGGAATTGGTCACCTAGATTTGTTTAATGACAACATCAGAAGTCGGGTACTAGCCTCTTCAAAGTAAAATATCTTATTTACTTCTTCTTTAAATGTCTTGACATTTTAACATGCACCTTGTGTGCCAAAATCCCTAAACTCTTGACTTTGGGATCTACTTAAGGTCTTGACCTTTTTTCTTCTTTTTTTTATCTTTCTTATATTTGTTAATACCTTTAATAAAAGGATGTCTCATACAAAACTACACTAAATGCTTATTAACATTGCACTGAAATGTTTAACAGAATTGCATGGAAATATTTAATAAAACTGTACTGAAATGCTTAACAGAATTGCATGAAAATACTTAATAAAACTGTATTGAAATTCTGCATACTATGCTACAAAATTCTGCATACTATAAGCTTTAACCGAATCTGCCTTCAAGCTTAAATAGAAATCTGCATATATAACTAATAAAAATCTGCACTACATTATCTTAAATCTTGCTACCACATAACTAAAAAGGAACAGTCAAATCCCCTTAGTAAAGACAAGTCAATTAGCTCAAGCAAAAGAAATGTCATCTACTAAAATAATGCTGCTACTATCAAAAGTTGATACGTGAACATGATAATATACTAGAACATACAAGGAACCAAAACATAATGCAATGCAGAAGAATTTCTTAAACTACACTTTAACTCCAAGCTATCCTAATGTTGTACAGGAAGGAAATCCAAAGGCAAGACAACAAGGAACACTTACTACTCTTACATTTCAAATCATCCTAATGTTGTACAAAACCGAAGCAAGTAAAACAAAACCATTAAAATCCAACAGAACTCCCAAATTAAAGTTATCCACACCCAATGCATGGCACAAACCCAAATCTGTACAACAAGCTTTAAGGAATTGTTCATGCCCCTTTTCCTAACACCAATCTAATTTGCATAGCAAAGTCACGAACCCGAATTACTCAACAAGACTTAAGCCGAATACCAAAGTTTTAAATCGGAAAACTAGGGTTCTATGGCTACTTCAATCTTTACAGCAATAAGGGAGAAAATCACGGAACAACTCTTACTGCAGGTGAGGAAGCTACTTACCGAGGTGTTCTTGAACTTACAACCGAAAAGGAGACTTCTAATGCTTCTAGAGTTTCGGAGGCTTGCAGATCTCGGCCTCTTCCTCGTGTCTACCGTTCCTTCTTGACGAGAGGACCTTGTACTGATGGAGAACTCCCGGAGTTAGCCACTCGCCGGCTGCCGGAAGCGAAGCTAGGGCTTCGTTTGTTTTCACTCGGGCAAAAACGCCGTCGTCGCACGCGAGGAAGAAGAGAAGGGTTTCGGGAGAGGAAGGATTTGCCCCAAAATCACTTAAGTTCTCTCTTATTATACCTAGGGTTCCTGTTCAATGCTATTCCTTAAATATATGTCGCTGCCTATCTGATTAGCATCGTCCGCTTGGACACTTGGTTAGCCGGATTCGCTTAAGACTTGGTTCGGCCGGAGGTCTCCGGTTTGAATCTTGGATTGGACATTATTTTTGTCGAAACTTCTTTCGTTTAGTAAAAATACCAAACGACCTCCAAAAATTTCATAAAAATACTCTAAAAATCTCTAGAATATTTCTATAACATTTCTAAGTATTAATAAGGACTTTTAGAACTTAAGACAAAAAAATTTTGGATCGTTACAACAACTCAAGCATCTTGTGTGCCCAGCTTCCTGTGCCTCTCGATCGATGTGGCTTAGCCATCTGGATCAACTTGATACCTGAGTTCCTGCAGTACTTACTCAGAGACGTGCCTGAGCTTTGTGCACAAAGTGTCCTCCCTCCGAGCAAGTAGGACTTTCTCAAGTCCCTCGTACGTGTTGGGCTCAATTTCCTGAGTCACAAACCCATGCCATCACTAGATATGAAGGAACGGGTCGATATTGGACATTGCCTTTGCAAGCCATGGTCTCATAGGTTATGGTCATATAAAAGAATTAAAGTTGGTGGCTGTATGAATATCTGAAATTACACTACAAAAAAATTCAGCATTAGAGACGAAATTTTCCGTCTCTATTCCGTCGCTAAATTTGATTAGCGACAGATTAGCGATGGATTCACTGCATCGCTACGAGTTTTGTCGCTGACTGTATTTAGAGACGGAATTTTAAATTCCGTCGCTAGTTAGAGACGAAATATATATTCCGTCTCTAAATTTAGCAACGGGATATATATTCCGTCTCTAAAATTTAGCGACGGTAATTTAATCATCAGTCGCTAACCATGAAATCCCGTCTCTAGTTAGATTAATATTTTGTCTCTAATTAGAGACGGAATATAAAATTTCCGTCTCTAATTAGAGACGGAATTTTAATATTCCGTCTCTAATTGGAGACGGAACTTTAATATTCCGTCTCTAATTAGAGACGGAATTTTAATATTTCGTCTCTAATTAGAGACGGAACTTTAATATTCCGTCTCTAATTAGAGACGGATTTTTTTATATTCCGTCGCAAGCTATCGACATTTCAGACAAATTCAGGTCACTTAGCGACGGAAAATTAAAGTTCTGTCACTAAGTATCGATAATACAGTAATTTCCAAGGTGAAATTAGAGACGGAATATTAAAATTCCGTCTCTAATTAGAGACGGAATTTTAAAATTCCGTCTCTAATACCTGAAAATTTCACCAGCACCAATTTGTTTCTGCAGTCATCGTTGTTTACATTTCATATCAATCTAAACCATCGCATACGATGGTTTTCAAACAACATAATACATACACAATTAGACAATAACAATACAAAATAATATATGAATGTAAATATCAGACCAAATATCCAATCCAAGCACAGTACATTCCTACAACATCTCCAATAACAATAATCCAAGCACAAAACTAAAACTAAATATCCAATCAAACAACAAAGATAAATATCCAAACATCTCTAACCATAAACACTGATTGTATAGTACTACAACATCTGAAATTTAAAAACACAATACAACACATTCTAGCAAAGAAAATCCAATCCTAAGCTAGTGAGTAGTAATCAATCCTGCAAAAATGTTAATATGATAGATTACTAATAAAATAAAGAATAAACTAATACACAATTATGAGTAACATATTAAATATAAAATTATGAATTTATTTGACATACCTGAGTGCTAGTTTGGATATATGATGATAGTGTTGTATAGATATCAACGTTCCTGAAAAGATATAATACAATGTTAGAAATAGTTTAAAATTGATAACTATGGCAATGTTGAACAAAAAAAAATTAAAAAATTAAACATCAATATACCTATGGCAATCTACGGATCAGGGGGATTATTAGGGTCTTGAGTCTCCTGAGAGGCAAAACGATGCGGCGTTGCACTCATTTGATCCAAAAAGGCCTGCATATCCCGCCCAATTTTCTCAAGATCCAATCGGGATTGCCGCTCTGCTCGAAAATCTACCTCCAAGCTTGATAGTCGGGTCTTCAAATCTGTGTTTTCTTGCTCTAAGGCATCTACTCTAGCAGATGAATCGGATGCACTCGATGATGTGCTGGGACGACCCCTGGCCCTAGGAGCCATCGCCTGATCATATACAACTCTTGCTTGGGCTCCAAGACCATAGCGGGTGGAGGTCTTTTTCCTTCCACCAACCACATCATAATAAATTTCATTTATCTGGTCAGTGGATAAAGTCTGCTCCTCACCTCCCTCTGAACTAGGCTGAGATGCCTGTGCAACCCTAGCAGCAATTTCTTCCTATTTACATTAAAAAAAAGTATTATTAGATATTTACTAAAATGATAGATAATCATTATTAATAGTTAAATATATTCAAGTGTAGATTCTTACATCTAATGCCGACGATCAACGATCTATAAAGTTGCCATCTTTCGACCTGTGTGTCTTGGTAAATATCTCCCAATAAGTAGGAGGTCGCTGTAGATCATGTTCCTGAATATCAAAGAATGTAAATATTTCTAGCCGTATGTTCTAGGTACAAAACTCTTGTAGAATTTTAAAATTGATAACTCACCAAGTCTAAGGCATGCTCAACGATCGATCGGGATCCAGCGGTATGTTTTGTCGCTCCGGTACTAGGGCCAGCCAGCTCACTCTTTCTATTGGCTCGAGCTATCATTGCATTTTCCTGCCATCTATTTGCAGCCCAGATGGCTCGCCATGCATCCCAAATGTTCTCAGGTACATAGGATGGTTTTATTCCCTTTTGTCTTGCTTTGTATAACATGTCTTTGTATAGTTTAGCACAAGCTGCGTTCCAGGTAGCATAAAATTCTGCCTCGTGCCCTGTCTCCCAAGTATATCTTTTCTGCAATAATATGTTCACAAATTATTATAAAAAACATAATAAAATCATGATAATTAAAATGGCTTACCAAAAACTCATCGTAATAAAATTACTTCATATCCGGGTTTACCCGCTTCCATGTAGTACCAGCGGGGCTAAATCGCTCTTTAAATTTTGAGGTGATGTATGCAGCTACTCTATGATCATCTGGGGTAAAACTGCATTTAACAAATAAAATTAAACAAATATGTTAAAAAAAACACTATTAACACCAATACTTACCAACCCCCGATAATCCGTAGAACAATCTGGCCACCAGCGTCAGACATGTCTATATCTGTAGAATTACATTATAACACATACGCATGCACACTAGTTTTTATCAAAAAAAATAATAATGACTAATAGAGTAAGACAAGTGATATAACCATGAATATTTAGATCTAAAATTTAGCTTAACAATGCTTAATCTGAAGATATAACAAGTTTAATCATTAACATTTTGTAGATCCTCCTCACTAGATTCTGTTAGTTCAATAAGCTCCTCACTGCTGGATATTTCTCCATCATCTATCTCCTCATAAGGTATATTAACATCTATAAGTAATTGAGATGTTGATTGAAGCTGAGAATCTACTGAATATATCTCCATTGTATCATTTTGAAATGCATCATGGTTTTGGTTCACGATAGAGTTTGGCATTTCTATGGTAGAGCGTGGCTTTGTTCGACAAACTGCTAACCATTCACTAGCTCTTCTCCTCTTCGTGGGATATTTAAGATAGAAAACCTGCCCCGCTTGTACTGCAAAAATGAAAGGTTCATACTTATTGAAGCTTTTGTTTGCATTTACCTCAACTAAATTGTAGTTTGGATGTATTCTGGTACCTGTTCTTGGAGTCGGATCATACCAAGAACACTTAAATAACACACATCTTTTGATGGGTAAAGCAGGATATTCAACTTCTATGATTTCTTCAAGTCTCCCATAATAATCCAACTCAGAATTACTGTTGTTGATAGATCCTTTCACACAAACACCCGAATTGAAAGTTAGTCTGCGTGAATCCCGTTGTGTCACGTGAAATTTAAAACCATTAACATAGTAGCTAGAGTACACTGTTATCTTACGGAGAGGTCCAGATGCAAGATTGATTATCCTGGAATCTTGCACATTAGATATTCTCCGATCGGACACCTATAACAATAGTAGAATATAAAACAAGCCTCTAGTAATTTAATATGGATGTAAGAAAGTAAAATTATCCTCTAACTTACATAAATTTGAAACCATAATACAAATTCTGTCTCTAACTTTTCAGCTATCTCACTTGCACGAATTGATGGATTTTGTACTTGTAGTTGTTGTTCATACAAGCTGAAAAATAAGGTAATTTTAAGAAAATTATACTATCGGGAAACAACTTATTTTTTGAGAAATGTTTGATTCAAGAAGTCAACTTACTTTATGTAGGGTTTGACTTCATCACAGTTTAAGAGTATGTATGTTCTCGCAGCATGATATTCTTGTGGAGTTAACCATCTAGAAACAAATGCTCCCATTAGCTTGCCAGGAAACTTGAAAATAGAAAGCATAGATGGGTCTATAGGCTGTGCATCATCTGAATTTCTAGGACACTTGCGATGTCTGGTTTTTACATTATCAGCAAAATAATAGGAACAGAATGAGGATGCTTCTTCAACCAGATAAGCATTACAGATTGACCCCTCAACTCTAGCTTTATTACGAACATTATTTTTTAATTTCCTTAAAAACCGTTCGAATGGATACATCCATCTGTACTGAACAGGACCAGCTATTCGTGCCTCGTACGCTAAATGTACTGGTAGATGTTCCATTGAGTCAAAAAAACTGGGTGGAAAAATACGTTCAAGCTTACATAGTATGAGAGGAATGTCTGTTTCTAGTCGAAGCATATCATCCATCATAATACACCTCGCAGTCAAATCTCTAAAATATAGACTCAATTCTGTGAGTGCTTGCCAAACATTTTGAGGAAGTAAGTCATGAAAAGCTACTGGAATAAGTCTTTGCATGAATACATGATAGTCATGACTCTTCATTCCAAACATCTTTAACCTGTTCATATCCACGCATCGAGCCATATTCGAGGCATACCCATCTGGGAATTTGATTTCTTTCAACCAATTACATAAAACTTGTTTAGCGTCTTTGTCCAATGTATAACAAACCTTTGGGAATTTATTGGTTGTTTCATCCTGATGCAACTCTGGTCTGCTAACTAGTTCTTTTAATTCCTCACGTGATTTTGCAGTGTCTTTAGTTTTTCCATGCACATTCATCACAGTGTTAAAAATATTATCAAAGAAATTTTTCTCAACGTGCATTACATATAAATTATGCCGAATAAGTAGATACTTCCAATATGGTATCTCCCAAAAAATACACCTTTTCTTCCAACCACACTTGCACTGCCTAACGATGTATTTATTTATCTCATCAGAATTAGTCTCAGCTACTGGTAGAAAACCATAGCTGTCTATTTGGTCAAGGATTTCTTCACCTGACTTGATTGTTGGAGGAAGTTTTCTGACTACAATATTCCTAATGAAATTTTTCTTATTTCGCCTAAAACGGTGATTAACTGGTAAAAGTTTATGATGATTATCAAACCAAGATACCTTCCCACTGCAGGGTAATGAAAATGCATCAGATTCTATCATACAGTGTGGGCATGCTAATTTACCAGCCGTGCTCCATCTTGACAACATTGAGTATGCTGGAAAATCACTGATCGTCCATAATAATGCAGCATGCAATCTGAAATTAGTTTTGCTTGCAACATCATAAGTCACTAACCCTACATTCCATAATTCATTCAACTCAGCAATCAAAGGTTGTAAGAAAATATCAATCTTCTCTTTTGGATTAGTCGGCCCTGGAATAAGTACAGTAAGGAACATAAATTCATCTTTCATATACATCCATGGTGGTAAGTTGTAAGGTGTTATTATAACTGGCCAAGATGAATATTGCTGTCCAGACTGACCAAATGATTGAAATCCATCTGCAGAAAGTCCGAGTCTCACATTACGTGGTTCCATTGCAAATGAAGAAAATGTTGTATCAAGATGTTTCCATGCAGACGAGTCACAAGGATGACACATTATACTTTCTTCGTGCACATGCTCATGATGCCACCTCATGTAGCTTGCTGTTGCAGTAGATGCGTACAAGCGTTGAAGTCTAGCAGTTAATGGGAAATAATACATAACTTTCCATGAAATCTTTTTATTTTTCTTCCCTGGTATTCGACTATTATGCTTATAATGAGGGTGAGTACAGATTCTGCATTCAATCAGTTCACTGTATTCTTTCCAAAATATCATGCAGTTATTAATGCAACAATCAATTTTCTCTATGGGTAAGCCTAAACCTCTCACCAATTTTTTTGTATTGTAGAAGCTATCAGGCATTATGTTATCAGCAGGAAGTAACTCAGACATCAATTGACAGATGTCATCGTAACATCTTTCTGAAAAATGATGCTCTGCCTTTATGTTCAATAATCTTGCAGTAGCCGATAATTGGGAATGACCAGACGGAATCCCTTCCCACACTTCTCTTTCACTAGCCTTTAGCATGTCATACATTTGCTGAACTTCATGTGTTGGTACATCATCTATATTTGAATGATCAACAACATTCATAGCATCATAAACCATTGATTGCATTGCATTCTCATTAGATGATGATTCCCCTAAAGGAGTTGTGCCTGATGATGAAGCAACCGAAGTTCCAATACGGTGAGACAAATAAGGCTCTCCATGACAGTACCAGTTGTAGTAATTTAGAACAAATCCTTTTTTACATAGATGTACTTTGACAGTATCCTCATCATGGAAAGCTTTATTTCTACATTTAGAATGATTTCACGGACAACGTAACATGACACCATCCATACATTCTGGATGACTCTTCGCAAAGTTCACAAACTCTTCAACTCCAGCAAAATATTCATCTCGGATGAATCCATTTTCTAATCTATTGTACATCCAATCTTTGTTCAAGTACATTGTATCCTAATAAACATAAGATTGATTACTTAGTAAGCATGCAATTAATATAATTGAGGTACTACACATATGATTCAATGTATTCAAAAAATCATACCATGAATACAACATTTTGAGCAGTGGTGGTGTGTGCAGAGTTTAACAGTTTCTAACAATCCAATTTTGCAATAGTGACACAATGTAATATGTTTTGTGTAGTCATTTCAAGTCAATTCTGTTTGATGCCACAAGAATATCAAATATAATACTTTTCCTCAAAGGAAAAGATCATAGATTGACTAAACTGTATGTGTTTAAGCAGGCTACATTTCCTGTATGCAGCATTCCTAATGAAATTGTATTTTTTTTTAAATAGAAAATTGGATAGATTTAATGACGATCAGTAGATTCTATAAGCAAACAAGTTCATTTGAGTAGAATTTATGGTGGTTTAAAGTGTGAGGGATAGACCAAAGAAAATAATATTTAATATAATTATATTGATTTTGATATGTTTGTTTGCTCATATTTTTTTGACCACTCTAGTTGCAAATAGCAATTACTGAACTATTGCTATTCTGGTGTACTTAGGTAACCATCATTCACTTGCTGGATAAATTTGATTTATCCAACAACTTTACTATATAAAATATATAACAATTACTCTAGTTGCAACTGAATTACTTCATTTGTTTCCATTGGATTCTTATACATTTCAAAAGGCAAGTGTTCAGTACAAATGTGATCCATTGCATCTGCTTTGCTAGAACTATTACTTTTGCAAGGCATTAAATTAAAGAGAGATATGAGGTACTAAGTAAACTAGTAATCTAGCTTTAGAAACTAGCTAGTTTGCCACCGAAGGCAAATTAAAATTTTACTAGTTTGCGCTTGTTGCTGGAGTTCCCTTTCCAGTTAGAGCCATGAGAGCTGTGGCCCTGCTGCTTCTGGGTACCTGAGCCTCCTTGACCCTTAGGTTCTGAGAGGATTTGCTTCTGCTGCTTGATACTATTCTGGTAGTGCTCAGTGGTCAAGGCGCTGCTGACTAGTTCTTCGGTGGTTTGCGGCCTGTGGATGCCGCCAGCCACGTTCATTGCTATTTCCGGCCTCAGCATCTTGAGCATCAACCGGACTCGTTTTTTTTCTGTGCTGACTAGTTCTGGGCATAGATGTTACGCTCCGCAAGTGTACGGAAATGTCGCAAGTAATATAAAAGATTATCGTATCCACAGGGACTGGAATAAGCACTAGAAATGTCTCAATGCGAATTAGCTAAACAACTATCCAATCGTTTCAAATGCAAAGTGAAGGTAAACAAACCTAATATTAAAGATCAACAAACAAGAGTTTAGTGTTTTGGGTTATGATAAAGGGAGATTCTAGGAGTTTCGGTTTCTTTGTAAGATTTCTTGAA
The DNA here is from genome assembly GCF_018446385.1 of Zingiber officinale. Lineage (NCBI taxonomy): Eukaryota > Viridiplantae > Streptophyta > Magnoliopsida > Zingiberales > Zingiberaceae > Zingiber > Zingiber officinale. The sequence goes on from NC_055998.1 coordinate 94,630,189, forward strand.
TGTAAATGGTTCACCAATTCTTATCCCTCAATTGCCAAACACTTGTAGAAAGTTGCCGGTTCTCTCTTGCAATAGATAACCGGCTTAGGACTGAGAAATATATCTAAATATGATCAATTAGACGTGAACCTACGTTGTCCTTACACAGAAGCGCACCTATTACTATGCCTTCCTCAGATATCAACATAGAAGCCCACAACTTATTAATCTATCAAGATACAAGAAGCTAATCACAAGATCCATCCTACTCTCTTGAATATTCCTATTTCCTCTTCAAGATTATCTCTCAAACGTCCTTACACGGGCTTGCACCTGTCACGTGGATCCCTCGGATGATCGAGTGAGAGTTTATCTTTACAAAGTCCACAAGAAATCCAAACAATCAATCAAGAATGAGACTTAAGCATAAATCACCATTAATCATTCAAGATCTAATCGACACAAGCAAGACAATGTCATTGAAACAAGAAAATGGCAAATCCATAAGAGTTTACATCAATCCATCATACAAATACTCACTTAATCCTAGAATACAAGATCTACTCCATGAATTGAGGTAGAATACCCGAAGAAATAAAGATTACAAGTATTTCTTTAATCCCCAATCCAAGAAACCAAGAAAAGGGGGAAAGAGAAAACTTATCTACGAAGAAGCCTCATCTTCGGATCCAATCCTCGCTCCGGAGTCGAAATCGTCAAGAACCCCCTTAGAATCGCCCAGAAATCCTCCCAAGAATGGGAGGAAACCACCAAATCTTGCCTTCTCCCAAAGGGGGAGAGATCCCTTTCAATTCATGAAGGAAGGTTTAAATAGAGGAGGAAATCGGGCGCCACACGGCCCCACGACACGGTCGTGTGAGATTCACACGGCCATGTCCAGTTCCTTCTCGGCCAAAGCTGCACGGCCGTGTGGTGCACACGGCCAAGGCCCTTCTGCTCTCTGGAAATGCTACACGACCGTGTGGTGCACACGGCCACCACCTGCTTGGTCTCTGGAAACTTCACACGGTCGTGTGATGCACACGGCCACCACCTGCTTGGCCTCTGGAAACCTCACACGGCCGTGTAGATCCACACGGCCATGTAAGGCATCTGCTCTGATTTCTTCAAATCAAGACACGGCCGTGTGAGATTCACACGCCCATGTCCTCTTTCCTTCCTGTTAAGACTACACGGCCATGTGTGGTACACGGCCTGATGCTCTCTCCTTTCAATTACTTCCAAGCTTGCCCGAGGACGCATAATCTTCACCAATTTTGACTCCTGTGTACAGAAAATGCACAAAAAGCAGATCTCCAAACCAAAAGAGTAAATATGCTAAAAGGAAAGCTGGAAGTATAAAAATGCATAGATCAAGCATGCTCAAAGTATGTAAATGTGCGTAAAAACATGCATAAAAGAGTATATAATCTACGCACATCACACCCCCAGACTTAAACCTTTGCTTGTCCTCAAGCAAAATGCTACAATCTAAATTCATATGTTCTACAACGCATTCATAAAACCTAGTGCACTTTCCTAATTCTATCAAAAAGTTTCATTAACAAGCATGATCATGGAAACAAGTAAAGTATGGTTCAAGCATAAGAATCTTGTGAACAGTGTAAAAGTAACTCAACACCCTTCAAGTTTCAATCCATGTCCTAGTCAAGTCGTCATCAAATTTGAATTCCTAATGTTTCCAGTGAAAGACAAGTAACCAGTGATAGGCACTTACTCACCATTCACTTGGTTCATATTTCTCAACTAACCCAAGGTCTCAAAGGTGTGCTCAATCTCAAGAGAAGCTGAGCAGTCATTTCCCCAGTAACCTATCCACTCATGACAACTGTTTTTTATATCCCTTATTTTTTTTTATAAGTGTTTGCATTGTGCAAAACTTATTCACAAATGTACTTTTAGCACACATGTTGGGATATTTGGATTTTTCCAAATGAGCTTTAATGATTTGAGCCTCATCCAGTAACCAAAATGAAAGTTGAGAAATCACCATAAAAACCAAGTACTAAGCAAACAAGATGAATCATGACTATTTCAATGACATCAACTATTCAAGCATCAAGCACAAGTGTAGTGAAGATAAAATCCTTAAGGTTGAACCAAAACTAAAACTCATCACCATACGATTCTTAGCTTATTAATGCTTCCCAAGATAGAAAAAAGAACTACACAAAGTTTACTACTTGCATCATTCGAACATCATGAATCAAGACAATAATCGTGCTAACATTTCACTTGAATCCAAGAAAGCATATGAGTGAAGATTTGATGTTCTCAAAAACAAATTTTTTTTGCCATGATTATTTCAAAAACAAGCAAGATAAAGAAACAAGCAATGAAAATAAGAACCAACATGAAAAACTAACAAAAACTAAAAACTGAAAATCAAACTAAACAGTAGAAGACACCCCCCCAGACTTAAACTTTTCATCGTCCCGATGAAATCAATATGGTGGAGGAGGTGGAGGTGGACGAGGGAAAGGAGGTCTACGACGTGGTTGGCCAATAGGAAAACTAGGAAAACCTGGAATCTCACCCAAGGATCTATGATACTCATATAAAGCATCTACTTGTTGGCTAGTAAGCATCATGCTCTGCATAAAATCTCTCATCCTAGCTTGATCAGTATCATAATCCTGCACAAACTCAGCCACTTGACCTTGAAAATTCCTCGTAAACTAAAAATGATTTTGTACCTCCCTAAACTGATCATCAGATAAAGAGAAGCGCCCCTCCAACATTTTTCGTTGGGCATCTTGCTTCTCATGAAGTGATTCTAGAGACGTACGAAAATCTGAAAAATCAAACCTAGAAGATCCCGTGCCATATGCAAAAGAATGCCTAGCAGGCTCCATAAAACTAGAAGGCTGCGGGTGTCCAAATGACGAGGGCTCATGATGTGGCTCAGTGTTTCCAGGTATAGAAGGGTTATCCTCAAAATCTAACTCAGAAATTACCCAATTAGCCGGGTTACGAATAGTAGTTCGTTCACGAAAAGGGAGGGGTAAAGGAGAACCACTCCTCCTAGGAAACGCGAAACCATTCTCATCCCGAACGATCATTTTCATAGCAAGACATGCATCAATGTCAATCATGTCATTACCATGAATTATTTCCAACCCATCAACATCAAGATTTAAATTATAAGCTATTCGGGTAATCAAACCACCAAAAACAATTGATCCCGATGATGCCCTAGCAGATCTTAATAAGGTTTGAACAAAATGAAAACCAGAATCAAATTCAACCTTATAAAGCATAGCCCATAAAGCATAAAGCTCTATCTTTTTAACCACCCCATCACTCTCTCCCCTGCCAAAAATAGTTTTACTCATGACTCTATGTAGATACCTAAATATGGGGTTTTGCATATTGGAAGCCTTAGCTCTTGAAGGCTCATAAGGTTGATCTAACCCAGTTATTGCATTCCAAAAATGATTCCAATTAAACCTTGGATCAAACCTACGAGGGCTACCGGTGGTTAATCCAAAACAAGAATTAAAGTCACTAAATGTCCATAGAAATTCTTGATTCATTAGTCTAAATGAGATTTTTCCAAAATAATCATCTTCATTCTTAAAATGGATATCTAATGAACTTAAAAATTCCAAAACAAGACGAGGATATGTAGGCAAATGTGTGTACATAATATCACTCCAATCCAAAAACCCAATCATCAAATCTACATCTTCCCTAATTCCAAGCATATCAAGAACAGTAGGGTCCATATATCTAGTACACACTATCTTTCTATTGACAAGAATTGCAAATCTAGTTACTTGATCATCATTTCTAAACACAATATTGAATTCATTGTCATTACCTTCGTCGCGTGAAGTCCTTTTACCTTTGCCCTTCACTGGTTGTTTTCCCTTGTCCCTTGATGGCTCCTCCTCTTTGTCCCCACTGGATCCACCACCTCTTTTGCGAAGTTTCTTCAAAATGTTGGACATCTTGATGGATTTAGATAGGGGAAGAATTATCTAAGGTTGGAAGAATGAAACTCAAAGAACAAAACTTCAAAGAGCAAAGATCTTAGGTTAGGAGAATGAAAAGTGAGGAGGAGAATCCGGATCTAAGAGATCTTGAGAGATTAGAGAGGAGTTTTTAGGAGATTGGGAGAGAAAGAGATGTTTTGGAGAGTTAGGGATGTGCGGGACACGGCCAAGATCTGGCCGTGTGAGGTAAAAGGAAGACTTTAATAGCTCCCCTACACGGGCCGTGCAGATCCACACGGCCTCCCCCTCTTCCTTCTCTGGATTCCAGACACGGGCCGCGCAGATCCACACGGCCTCCCCCTCTTCCTTCTCTGGTTTCCATGCACGGCCGTGTCTGGGACACGGCCTCTCCATCTTTCTTCTCGGGATTCTTTACACGGCCGTGTTTGAGACACGGCCTAGACCCTTTTCTCCTCGGGAGATCCTACACGGCCGTCTGGGTGACACGGCCCAAGTACTTCCCTTCTCTGCAACTTTTGCCTGGCCGTGTATAGCACACGGCCGAGCTCTGTTTTGCACCTAACCTGAAAACAAAATCAAAGAATGCATCAAACTAAAAGAAATTAAGATACAAATCAAAACTAACTAAAAGAACCCTTGGGTTGCCTCCCAAGAAGCGCTTGTTTAAGGTCCTTAGCTCGACCAAACTTAATCATTCGCTTCTTTTCCTCGCCCTTGGAGGACAGATATACTTTTCATTTTTGTTGGGAGATCTTCTCCCAACATCTTCCACCACATTGTCTCCTTCGTTTGGTGGCCTTCCATGAGGATGGAAATTCCATTCCTCAAGTTTATAGATGCTTGTCCTGCTACAAGCATTTAAAAGAGACGAGACATGGTTAGAGATATTAGATAAATCATATTCCAACCTTTCCTTACCAATTACCAAAGAAAGCTTATGATTTTTGACATCAATTATAGCCCCAGCTGTAGCAAGGAAAGGCCTTCCTAATATGATAGGAATCCTAGGGTCCTCTTCCATGTCCAACACCACAAAATCTGTGGGAATAACATTCTCATCCACCTCTAGTGGCACATCTTCTATAATACCCAAAGGGTACCTGCAGGAATGATCGGCAAGTTGAAGTGTCATAGTAGTAAGTTTAATGTTTTTGAGACCTAATTTATTACAAATTGAATAGGGAATGAGGCTAACACTTGCCCCCAAATCACAAAAAGCTTTTTCAAAAAATTCTTTTCCTATGTTGCAAGGAATATAAAAGCTCCCTGGGTCCTTTAGTTTTGGGGAAGTGTTCTTCTCCAAAATAACACTATATTCCTCACTAAGCGCAATGGTCTCAACCTCTCCTCTTCTCCTCTTGTTTGACATGAGATCCTTCAGGAATTTGGCAAATCTAGGCATTTGAAGAATAGCATCAATAAGAAGTACCTCTACACAAATCTCCTTAACTTTTTCTAAAAACTTGCCAAATTCTTCATCTTTCTTGAGCATTGTAAGTCTCTGAGGAAAAGGGACAGCTTTGCTCTGATGGTTCAGTGGAAGAGTCTCTTCAACCTCAAGGGTACTCTCCTCATTAGCTTGAATCTGATTTGGTATAAGAGGAGAGAGCTCTTCTTCTTTTTGTATCCCTTTTGGAGCAGTCACTTGGGGGTCTCCCAAGGTCCGTCCGCTCCTAAGCTCAATTCTATTGCAATGCTCCATAGAATTCACATCAGGTTTTCCTGGAAGTTGTCCTGGTGCTCTGGATGATGAGGAAGCTAGTTGGGCAATTTGACTATCCTGGATCTTTTGATGCTTTTCAGAATTATCCATTCTCTGAATGAGTTTTGCTAAGTCTTGCTTCATTTCATTCTGACTTGAGATAATTTCTTCAAGCATCTTTTCAATATTTGACTTTGGTAAGCCTTGAGAAGATAAATGTTGAAAATTTTGTTGCCCAGCTTGAAAATTTGGTCTTGCCCCCATAGGTGGTCCTTGATCTTGATTATTTCTGTAAGAAAAATTGGGATGGCTCTTCCATCCAGGGTTATAAGTATTTGAGTATGGGTTGTTCTGCCTTTGATTGTAACTCATGATTGCATCACATTGTTCCAGTTGATTGATTTGTGCAGTGATAGCTCCCAATGGATATGAGTCATTTGAGTGCTCTGAACTCCCACATACTTCACAAGATGTACTGATAGCATTGACCATATTAGCACTAGTCCCCATATTCTCAAATTTCTTTGTAAGAGCGTCCAATTTTGCAGACAAAAGAGTGACTGCATCTACATCGAACTTCCCTGATGCTTTAATTGTCGGGTTTACAAAAGAATAGCCACCACTTCTTTCATTTGCCCATTGATGATGATTTTGTGCTACACTGTCAATAATTTCTTCAGCTTCATCTAAACTTTTATTCATAAGTGCCCCTCCAGCAGCTGAATCAAGGGACACTTTGGTATGATAGTTGATACCATTATAAAAAGTGTGCAACACTAACCATCTTTCCAACCCATGATGTGGGCATTGTCTGAGCATACTATTATATCTATCCCATGCTTCAAAAAGAGATTCTGAGACAGTCTGCTTGAAGCTTGCAATTAAATTCCTCATATGAGCTGTTTTGCTTGGTGGATAGAATTTATCAAGAAACTGTTGCTCACACTGCACCCAAGTGGTGATGCTATTAGGGGCCAAAGAATTCAGTCATTGCTTTGCCCTATCTCTTAGAGAAAACCCAAATAATAATAATCTAACTACATCTGAAGGAACTCCATTCATTTTCATGGTACCACATATCTCATAAAAGACCTTTAAGTGTTGATTGGGGTCTTCATGAGGTCCTCCACCAAATTGGTTCTGCTGCACCATAGATATAATTGCGGGTTTGATCTCAAAGTTATTAGCTTCCACTGATGGTCTTGAAATACTAGATCGAAAACCTCTTGCATAAGGTGCTGCATAATCCTTGAGTGGTCTATTTGCCATGTTCAAATGTTCCTGTTCTTCAATTTGCCTTTGCAGAATTCTTCTTTTATGGAAAGTTCTGTCAATCTCAGGATCAAAAGGAAAGAATTCCCCTGCAAAGTTAGATCTTCACATACACAAGAACAAGATAGCAAATGACAATTCAACAGAAAAAGAAAAATAAAAGAATCACAAATGCAGAATTGAATTCGTATAAAAAGAATTAACAAGAAGTAAAAGTTATACAAGAAAGTAAAAACAGAAATCTAATGATTAGTTACAACTATGCAATATGAAAAGAAAACAAATGTTATGTTTAGTCTAACTCAATTGATAATTCCTAATGTTATAGCGCAGTCCCCGGCAACGGCACCAAAAACTTGTTACGCTCCGCAAGTGTACGGAAATGTCGCAAGTAATATAAAAGATTATCGTATCCACAAGGACTGGAATAAGCACTAGAAATGTCTCAATGCGAATTAGCTAAACAACTATCCAATCATTTCAAATGCAAAGTGAAGGTAAACAAACCTAATATTAAAGATCAACAAACAAGAGTTTAGTGTTTTGGGTTATGATAAAGGGAGATTCTAGGAGTTTCGGTTTCTTTGTAAGATTTCTTGAATGTAAATGGTTCACCAAGTCTTATCCCTCAATTGCCAAACACTTGTAGAAAGTTGCCGCTTCTCTCTTGCAATAGATAACCGGCTTAGGACTGAGAAATGTATCTAAATATGATCAATTAGACGTGAACCTACGTTGTCCTTACACAGAAGCGCACCTATTACTATGCCTTCCTCGGATATCAACATAGAAGCCCACAACTTATTAATCTATCAAGATACAAGAAGCTAATCACAAGATCCATTCTACTCCCTTGAATATTCCTATTTCCTCTTCAAGATTATCTCTCAAACGTCCTTACACGGGCTTGCACCTGTCACGTGGATCCCTCGGATGATCGAGTGAGAGTTTATCTTTACAAAGTCCACAAGAAATCCAAACAATCAATCAAGAATGAGACTTAAGCACAAATCACCATTAATCATTCAAGATCTAATCGATACAAGCAAGACAATGTCATTGAAACAAGAAAATGGCAAATCCATAAGAGTTTACATCAATCCATCATACAAATACTCCCTTAATCCTAGAATACAAGATCTACTCTATAAATTGAGGTAGAATACCCGAAGAAATAAAGATTACAAGTATTTCTTTAATCCCCAATCCAAGAAACCAAGAAAAGGGGGAAAGAGAAAACTTATCTACGAAGAAGCCTCGTCTTCGGATCCAATCCTCACTCCGGAGTCGAAATCGTCAAGAACCCCCTTAGAATCGCCCAGAAATCCTCCCAAGAATGAGAGGAAACCACCAAATCTTGCATTCTCCGAAAGGGGGAGAGATCCCCTTTCAATTCATGAAGGAAGGTTTAAATAGAGGAGGAAATCGGGCGCCACACGGCCCCACGACACGGCCGTGTGAGATTCACACAGCCATGTCCAGTTCCTTCTCGGCCAAAGCTGCACGGCCATGTGGTGCACACGGCCAAGGCCCTTCTGCTCTCTGGAAATGCTACACGACCGTGTGGTGCACACGGCCACCACCTGCTTGGTCTCTGGAAACTTCACACGGTCGTGTGATGCACACGGCCACCACCTGCTTAGCCTCTGGAAACCTCACACGGCCGTGTAGATCCACACGGCCATGTAAGGCATCTGCTCTGATTTCTTCAAATCAAGACACGGCCGTGTGAGATTCACACGGCCATGTCCTCTTTCCTTCCTATTAAGACTACAAGGCCATGTGTGGTACACGGCCTGATGCTCTCTCCCTTCAATTACTTCCAAGCTTGCCCGAGGACGCATAATCTTCACCAATTTCGACTCCTGTGTACAGAAAATGCACAAAAAGCAGATCTCCGAACCAAAAGAGTAAATATGCTAAAAGGAAAGCTGGAAGTATAAAAATGCATAGATCAAGCATGCTCAAAGTATGTAAATGTGCGTAAAAACATGCATAAAAGAGTATATAATCTACGCACATCAATAGACGAGTCAACCTGTTGAATTTCTTCACGGCTTCCTCCACTGAAAGGTTGCCCTGACGAAACTCTGTGAACTCGTCGTAGTGGCGGTTCGTGACCCGCATGTGAAAGAATTCCTCAAAGAACTCCTTCTCGAAGTCAGCCCACAACATCTGGTTCACTGGGCGCTTCGCTCTGATTCTCTCCCACCACATGCGTGCATCCCCTGTCAGGCAGAAGGAGGCACACTTCACCTTCTCGTGTTCTGGCCAGTCCAGAAGCTCCATCGTACTCTCCAGTATTTTGAACCAGGCTTGTGCATCCCATCGTTCACTAGTGCCTGAGAAGTTCTCTGGCTTAACTCTCTGCCACTGGATTAGATAGGCTTCTCTCCTTGTCTCTGTTGCTCGGGCTACTGGTGCTGTAGGCTGGACTGGTGGAACCTCTAAGACCACTGGAGTCGTCAGATTTGGTTCCGGGGTAACTGTGGGGGTATTCTGCTGATTAGCCCTGAGGGTGGCTATCTCCTGTTGCTGTTCAGCTAGCTGCTGCTGTAACATAGCCACTAACGCTATAAGGTCTGGGGGAGGCACTGAACTGCCTGCCTCATGCTGTGGCTCAGTAGCTGATGTCCTTCTAGCTGGGCATCCTCGTGCCATTTCTAAAGACATGGAGGACAGGACATGCATAACTAATACAATTATAATTGTATAACTATTGCTATCATGTTATATACTATCACATACTAACATGCATCAATTATTTATAAACATGAGCTATAACAAGAAAGCAAGAAACATAAATAAAGCAGAGGTATTCTTACTTGGAAGCTGCAGGTACAATGCTGATGTGTGTGTAGGAAGTATGGAACACTGCTCTGATACCACTCTGTAACGACCCGCCTTCTACTAACTAAGCTGTAAGGCCGATCGCTACATTATGCTGTGCTAAATTACTATTGCGGAAATCTGGATTGATTAAAATTTTACTAAACTGATTTCTGTAAAATCTGAACCTACTATTCTAGGTGTACCTAGGAGTTGTACACATGCTAGGGAAGATAATCTATGCCTCTCGGATGTCCTGCTAGCTGTAATCAGGCATTTCAATCGATCCATGAATCGATTGGGCTGTCGGATCGATCCAGTGATCGATCCAGCTTGATACCGGCACGGAGAAAAACCCTGGATCGGCCGGCTGACCGATCCATGGCACGGAGCATTTCAATCTGAACTCAATTGCTTCTGTATGCGTCTGGATCAGTCTACCGACCGATCCAGGAGTACACTGATCGGTCGGCTGACCGATCCAGTGGCTCACTGATCGGTCGGCAGACCGATCAGTGAGCTTCGGTACCCTACGCTAACTCTCTGTTCGTGACTGGATCGGTCAGCCGACCGATCCAGTGGCTCACTAATCGGTCGGCTGACCGATCAGTGAGCTTCGGTACCCTACGCTAACTCTCTGTTCGCGACTGGATCGATCAGCTGACCGATCCAGTGGCACAACCCAACTCTGATCGATCTGGGTTTCTGATTTCGAATCAGAACCCCTGATTTCAGCACTGTTTCGTGCCTCAATCCTATTACAAGTTCTAAAATGACTAGAAATCTCTCTACCACTAACAATTAACATTCTAACATCATAAAAGAAGTGTTCTAAACATAATCAGGTGCATGGTTAACTAATTCATGGCAATTAACATACTGAAGTGCAAAATACTAAAACACTGAAAAGTTCTAATGTTTAAACAACTTGCTAGAATTTCCTAAGACACTAGTAGAATTTTGGCTTTTTACTTCGTCTATTCACCGAAGTCATAGATAGATAATTACCGAAGTAGACGCACGTGAAGTAATAGGGTAATATTTTACTTCATCCTATTACCGAAGTCGTATCCAAGAAAAAAGCGAAGTCTTTGACCGGTTCAAGGAGGCCAAACCGGTTCAAAGTTGGACCAATGCTGAAGTAAAAACACATCTTTTACTTCGTTCGTTTTATAAAGTGTCGAAGTAAAAAGTGATATACAACTGCATGATTTAAATGGATTGCCGAAGTAAAATAATATCTGTTACTTCATCGGTTGTGTAATGTGCTGAAGTAATAGATGATATATAATGTCACGGTTTATATTGATTGGCGAAGTAAATATAATCTATAACTTCACCATATTTTTTATTAATCGAAGTAGTTGGTATTATGTTACTTCATAGTTTATATTTATTAACAAAGTAATTGATTGTCAAGACTTCATTGTTTTATATTATACTGAAGTAATTGATAAGATACGACTTCGCAATTATTAAACTGTGGTGAAGTAAATGTTACCTTTGACTTCGACACAATTTTAATGTGACGAAGTAAAAATATATTTTTCACTTTATCAAAATTAAACAATATATATATATAACAAAATGACAAATACCATAACAATCTAGAAATTTATCCATCAATCCACAAGTATATATATATCCATTACTCCACAAACATAACTAAAAAATACATCCACAAACCAAAAGTGTATCCACAGGTATGTATGTCCAAAAATCCATAATGTAAAATAAAATATTTATCCTAACCTACACGACCCATTTAGGCATCTAGATACGAGTAGATGAATTCGCTCCATTCACTTCTAACTTCATCATATTGAGATTGGTTGTAATATTGATTCTTGATTGTTCCTGCAAACTATTATGTAAAAAAATACAAAAATGCATTAGATTTATAAAATCATTACATTCATATATTATATATCATAAAGAAGAAACTTACCATCTTTTTCAACTGTGGATTTTCACATTCAACTATCTCTTTCATGTACCTCATCACACAATATCCACATTCAACAGAACCACTTTGTTTTAGATTACCCTATAATGTAATCAAAAAAGTAATGCAACAATTACAATCCAAATAATAAGAACTATCCATTCATGTGTTAATATATATGTACAATACATACCGTCAATTGCTTAAAACCTGGTGCTTTAGCAATACCCTTTGAGGCATTATACATCTTGACCCCACTACATTTTAAAAAGTAAAAAAGTTATATTTTTCATATTTATAAGTGAATGCATTCAAAATCAACGCAATCTACTACTTACTTGGTCACCATAGTTTTCCATGCATCGTCTCGATTTCTATTAGACATAGAGTCCAATAAATATATCATATATTTATCTTCATTGACAATAGTCAAGATCCAATGGTACCTACAAAAAATAAAAATATAACATTGACTAATATGTAATAAGAATCGATAAATAATTAAAATATTACCCAGTGTTGTATGGGATGAGGCAGATGCTGTCTCTACACACTGCTTTCAACTGATCGGCAATATATTGTGATATGTCATGACCATCTTTACCAAGTGGGTATGTAAGTATGTTGCCGGGATCCACAAATGAAACATAATCAGCCCTGTCTTCATCTGTAACGACCCGCCTTCTACTACTAGGCTGTAAGGCCGATCGCCACAGTTAAGCTGAGCTAACTGTGCGGAAAACTGATCTAATTTAAGCTTTTGCTAAACTATTAACTATTCTTGGTTCTACATGTACTGAAGGATGTAATCTAAGGGATACGAGGTGTGTCCTACGTCTCCTATGGACTAGAAGCTGATTTGCTAAGTTTCTTGGTCGAAACTGAACTTCCCAATCGATCCAGACTGAACTGGGCCGATTGTTCTCGATTGGATCGATCCATGGATCGATCCAGACTGCTACTGTGCTCGGGTGATAATCTGGATCGATCGGCTGATCGATCCAGGCTCACTGATCAATCCAGTGATCGATCCAGCGTGCTTCTGTGCACGGAACTTTATTTGGATCGATCGGCTGATCGATCCAACATAAGTCAATCGATCCAATGATCGATCAAAAACCTTTCTGTTCGCGAGGAATAGCTTGGATCGATCGATCGATCGATCCAGAAGCCTTCTGTTCGTGAAAAAAAGTGACTGGATCGATCGGCTGATCAATCCAGAAACCTTCTGTTCGCAGAATCAGCCCTCAATCGATCCGTGGATCGATCGAGGACCCCAGATCGATCCATGGATCGATCGGAGTTTCTGATTTCGCACTGAAACTCTGATTTCAGCACTTGGGCGTGCCAAAATCTCACATATGAGTTATACACTACATAAGGGGCATTCTAATGACATAAAACTAGTATTCTAAACTTAACATGATGTATAATTCACTGATTCATAGCATTACTCAACTAAACGTTCATAAAATAAAAACACTGAAGAGTTCTACGGTTTAAACTTGCTAAATCCCTAAGGATCTTTCATTCCAGTTCCTGCCACACACACCATCTCTGCATTGGCCTCTAGCTTCCTTGCTAGTCCATTTTTCCTTTGCCTTTATCTGCAGTATAAGGAAAATAGAATCTGTAAGCTTAAAGATTAGTAAGAAACCATCTACCTCACAAAAACATGCAACGATGCAAATATGATTTAAAATCATGCTATTTAAAACATATGCTGAATATACTGAATAAACTGAACATGGCATGGCATATAAGCATACAATCATGGCATATCTAAAGCTGAGCATGATATAAATAAAGAACTAAGCTGATACTAAGAACTGAGCTACGCTAATACTGAGCTACTGTTAGAACTGTACTGAATTCACTAACTAAATTATGAAAGGTTTAAAACCATATACATATAGTAAGTGAAAATACTAAGCATGCTGCTGATGGGCCCGGCAACTGTACGTGCTATGCGCGCATCTCTAACTAGACCCGGGGTTGCAAGTCCCGAATTTAGTAGAGCTACTAGGTTATCTAAACCTAGGGACCGACTATAGGAGCCCAGCCCAATGGATATCTAATCCAGTACAGTGCCAACTGAAAAGTAAAATACTGAGTATAGCTAAACTGTTCTAAATTGTTGTTTCTAGGTTATCTGAACCTAGAGCTAGGTTATCTAAACCTAGAGGCGACTATGGGAGCCCACCCATTGGATACCTGATCCATATAAGCTGTAATAAATTGAGAATACTGAATAGACACTTCTAATGTATCTAACTGAGCTGTTAAAGATGTCTATGGTGCATTTTTACTAAACTAGCTATTTTATCAAACACCTAGTGTGCCCTAACTCTCCTCTCTATTAGGGAGACCACCTCTAGGCACCCGACAACATCTAACCTCCTATCTGAAGAGGGAAGACATGCCCGGCCCATCTAAAGGTGCTCAACTAAGATCCTAATCTGCGAAGAGAGTTAAATACACCCTAGATATCGATAAAAATCCGCATACATCCTAACTAAAGCATAAAAACTTAAACGGAAGCTATTATACTGCAGGTGAGGGGTTTCTTACCTCCTATTCATGATTTCTTACGATTCTATTCGCTAGAATTCCGGTGGAGATGATCTTCTCGACGATCCGCTCACGTCTACGTGTTCTTCTCGCGAAGGGGAACGTCCTCGTATCGAAGATCTCGCCGGAAGGAGTTCCCTTGGCCCTTGGGCTTGGTGTGCCGTGAGAAGGAGGAGGAAGAGGGGCGCCGGCGTGAGGGTTTGAGAGGAGAAGGTGGCGTGAGGTTTTGTGAGGAGAGGGCTGCCGAACCAAATTAAACCAAACCCAACTTAAGTTCTTAATTTATATTAAGTGGATTATTGAACCCATCTCTAATATAAATATCATTGGTTCCTCTTTCTTTCAGCACGGCCCTGCTGGGTTCACCGGTTACTATGGCTACGAGAGGTCCCGGGTTCGATTCCCGCTTAAGCCTTTTTATTCTTCTAATTATTTTTGCTATTTCCGCTACTCGGAAAATTCCGGAAAAATATCTAAAAATTCCAAAAAAAATCATAGAATAATTCTAATGCAAGCTTGAGAATTTTCGGGCGTTACAATCCCCCATACCTTATAAAAAGTTCATCCTCGAACTTAGAACAATTCTGGGTACTTCTGTCTCATGTTGGCTTCTGTCTCCCAAGTTGCCTCTTCTGCTGTGTGACTGTGCCAAATGACTTTGACTAATGGTACTTCCTTGTTCCGCAATTTCTTAACTGCTTGGTCTATTATCTGAATAGGCCAACTATCATAGCTGAGGTCTTCGCGGATCTGTACCGACTGGGGCTCAATCACCTGGGTGGCATCTGGGGTATGCTTCTTCAGCATAGAGACATGAAATACATTGTGGACCGCTGACATTTCCTGGGGTAGCTCTAGCTCATATGCTACCTTGCCCACTCTTCTACTGATAAGGTATGGTCCCACATATCTGGGACTTAGCTTGCCCTTCTTCCCAAAACGCATTACTCCCTTCATGGGAGCTACTCTGAGGAATACTGAATCCCCAACTGAAAACTCTAAGGGTCTGCGCCGCGTATCAGCATGGCTCTTCTGGCGGCTCTGAGCTGTCTCTATCCTCTGGCGGATCTGCTATATAGCTGCTGTGGTATCTGCAACTAGATCTGTCTGAAGCTCTAGTTCCTTCTGTTCACCACTCTCATACCAGCAGATTGGAGATCTACACCTCCGCCCATAGAAAGCCTCGTAAGGTGCCATACCGATAGTGGCCTGATAGCTGTTGTTGTATGCAAAATTCTGCTAGAATCAGATATTTGCACCAACTCCCTTTGAAATCTAGGGCACATGCTCGGAGCATATCTTCGAGTACCTGATTTACTCGCTCTGTCTGACCATATGTCTGAGGATGGAATGCTGTGCTGAACTTTAACTTCGTGCCCAATGCTGACTGTACACACTCCCAGAAGTGTGATGTAAATCTGCTGTCTCTGTCTGAAATAATGGTTCGTGGGACTCCATGAAGTCTGACGATCTCCTGGAGATACAACTGAGCTGTTGGTGCGGGAAGCATCTAACGATCGAACCTAAGTTTTGATAATGGCAAAGGATTCAAAGTTAAGGTGAGTTGTGATCTAACATGTTGAATGAGTGTTTCAGGAAAGTCCTAACTGCGGTTAGGCAGGTGAAAACCCTAGGGGGTGGTAACCCTAGGTCCTAGGGGGTGGTAACCCTAGGTGGAGGAAAACCCTAGGGGGTGATAACCCTAGGTCATAGGGGGTGGTAACCCTATGCGGAAAGTCTTGGCAGGTCGACGGCTTCAGGCAAAAGTCCTAGGGGGTGGTAACCCTAGGTGGAAAGTCCTGGTATCGCGAACCAGGTGAAAGACTGGACTAGCCGGGAAGCGGATGTCCAGCAGAAAGTCCGGAAGCGTCGAGTGTTGAGCAAAAGTCCAGTCGATCTGGAGGATCGCACTGGCAACAGGTAAATCTCCTGAGTGGAGTAGGTGAGGACGCGTTCCCCGCAGAGGGAACAGTAGGCGTCGGGTCGACCTAGGGTTTCCGGTTGGAAACTCGAAGTCAGACTCGGACAGTCCGGAGACTGTCTATACTTTATTTATCATATTTATTGTATTAGGTGCTAACTTTGTGTTGCAGGGTAGTGTTTGGGACTAACGTATCTTGCAGGTGCAAAGGAGCAACCTAAAGCCTCGGATGAACAGTGTCCGAGGCGCCTTCATGGAGCTTGGAGGCGCCTCGGGTGCAAGGCTGGAGCTGGCTGCGAGAAGCCGTTCAAGGCGCCTTGATGAACAGTGGAAGGCGCCTTGAACAGATGAAGGCGCCTGGTGAACAGTGGAAGGCGCCTTGAACCTGATAAGGTTCGACCAGTTCAGCTTCTATCTCCGCGGCTGACTCGGCCATTCAAGGCGCCTTGGTGAACAGTATAAGGCGCCTTGAACACCCTTTATAAGGGGTTTCGACCAGCAGCTCTCTTCAACGAATTCCAAGCAATCCTTACGCTACAAGCTGCTCTAGAAACGCCCAGAAGTGCTGTTACAAGTCCCCGACAACCCGGAGCTTCAGATTCTGCTACTTTATTGTTGTCGGTATAATTTGTTTTAGTTCTTTCAATTGTAATTAGTTTGTAATATCTTTACGAGCTTATAGTTGTTGCCCACGGAAAGCGATCAAGGATCGCGGGCCTTCGAGTAGGAGTCGACCTAGGCTCCGAACGAAGTAAACGACCGTGTTCTTGTGTTTGTTTCTTTTATTCCGCTGCTTTAATTACTCTACGAACGTGTTACAATTCCGATAATCGAACGATTTAGCCACGAGTGCTATTCACCCCCCCTCTAGCGCGGTCTCGATCCAACAATTGGTATCAGAGCGGGGTTGTTTTAATTTGGTGCAACCACCATTTAAAACATTTTTTTTCGTGGTATTTTGTTCGGAGTTGATCAGAATTTAGCTTCATAGCTAAATTCTAATTCTTTTTGAATCGGTGTTGCTCAAAGTTGGTCAATACCACTTGGGCTCGTTGTTTTTTTTCCCTTCCCGCACTACTAATCCAAGACTCAGTCTTGGAATAGATTTTGTGGTTTCTGTTTCTGTAGATCTAAATGGCCCAACAGGAAGGATATAGCACCGTTCGTCCCCCACTATTTTCCGGAGAAGACTTCGGATATTGGAAGGGGCGAATGGAGATATATCTGAAGATCCAGTTCGACACCTGGATGATCATCAAAACAGGACTGGAACTGCCAACTGGTACCGACGGTAAGCCTACACCCTGTGAAAATTGGGAGCCAGCATTTATCAAAAAGGTGGAAGCTGACGCAAAAGCCACCTGCACCATCCAATGTGGTCTTACCAAAGAAGAGCTCAACAGAATCGGTCCATTCTCCTCCGCAAAGGAACTATGGGAGAAACTAATCGAACTACACGAGGGCACCTCGGAAACCAAGGTAAGTAAGCGTGATTTGTTACTTAATAAACTATATAATTTGAAAATGTAGGAAGGCGAGACGGCAAGTTCTTTACACGCTCGAATTCAAGATATCTTGAATTCCCTTCATGGAATCGAGCAGAAAGTAGAAAACAAAGACATAATAAGGTATGCCCTTAACTCATTTCCTAGGAGTTCATTGTGGGCATCAATGGTAGATGCCTACAAAGTCTCTAAGGATTTGTCTTCCTTAAAATTAGACGAGTTATTTAGTGAATTTGAACTCCATGAACAGACTAATGCACAGCCATCCGAGAAGGGCATTGCTTTGGTTGCAGGTACAAGTCGAATAAGGGAATCAAGAGTACGGCGAAAGATTGAATCGGAATCAGAAGACGGACCCGACTCAGAAGATTCAGAGGATGAACTGACCAGTGAAATAGTGAATCTCATGAATAAGCTCTACAATAAGAAAAAGGGATTCAACAAGAAAGATCTAAAGAAGGCAGTTCAATCCAAGGAGGCCCACTCAAAGGTAAAATTTGAAGTCACATGTTACGGGTGCAACCAGAAGGGCCATATCAAGGCCAACTGCCCCAATCAAAAGGAAGTCAAGAAGCAAAGAAGAAAGAAGACTCTAAAGGCAACCTGGGACGAATCTTCCTCGGAGGACGAAGACGACGAACTCGACCAAACGAGTTTACTCGCATTGATGGCCCGGGACCAGATCATCGAATCCGAGAACGAGTCAGAAGCCGACTCTGAGCAAAGCCACGGATCCGCATCCGTTTCCGAAGAGTCAGACTCCGCTGTAAGCATTTCTAGACTTAATAATTTAGTCAATTATTTACTTCGCAAATTAGCCAAGTCAAATTTGAAAATTAAGTCACTTTTAAAAGAGGTAACCAGTCTTAAAGAAGTAACCAACTCAAAATCTTTACCAGATCAAGTTCAAATTGAAGATTCAACTCAAGTACAACAACTTGAGAAAGAAAATTCAAATCTGAAAAATCAGTTAAAAGATTTAAAAATTACTTTAGAAAAGTTCTCTCTGGGTTCCAAGAATTTGGATCTAATTCTTGGGACACAAAGGGCCATTTACAATAGAACTGGACTAGGATATAAAAGTAAATATAAATCTTACTTATCATTAATAAACAAACAAAGTAGTAACTCAGTCCAAGCATGGGTCCCCAAGTCCAAATTGATCAATCAAGTTGGACTTGGTCAATACTGGGTCCCTAAGGATCATATACACTACCTCGACAAACCATATCGAGGCCGTGATCCAGGGAAAGATAAAATTACAAATTCAAAATTTAAAATTCGAAATTAAAAATTAAAAATCAAATTCGAAATTAAATTCAAAATAAAATTACAAATTCAAAATTTAAAATTCGAAATTAAATTAAAAATCAAAAATTAAAAATCAAATTCGAAATTAAATTAAATTAAATTCAAAATAAATTCATAAATCAAATTCAAAACTCGAAACTAATTTCAAATTAAATTGAAAAATAGATGGAGGATCCAAACTAGCTGGCACCCCCAACTGAACTACCCGACAGGATAACTAAACCTAATTTACCCGGAATGGGTAAAACAAGAGCAGACTACCCGGCAGGGTAATTAAGGGTAGAAAAAATGGCTAGGTTTAACTTGACCCACGGTACTGGTGAAGTTTTTGGATGATAGTACGTTAGGGAAACTTGGGCATCGCATGTCTAGGAAGATATGGCTTCGACCTGGTGCATTTGGCCAAGTGGAACTGACCGAAGCTACCCTTAAATGAATCCTAACTAGTTAGACCAAGGATTAGTATTAAGTTCAATGGGTAGGACTATTTGGAAAACCTCGAAGGCATGGTTACTTTAATGAGTTCCTTGTGACTCACCATAGCCCAGAAGTTTATCCAAAGAATGCTTATTTGTTGAACCCAAAACTAAACCTGAATCTAACACAAAGTTAAACCAAACCCTTAAATTGAACCTCAATTCATCTCACAAAAATTATAGGGTTCCCTGATTGAAAAGTTAGATCGGGTGAGATGACTAAGAAATTAAAATTGATTTAAAACATAATTTCAAAATTATTTAAAAACCTTTTCAAAAATTAATTTCAAAATTATTTAAAAAACCTTTTCAAAATTAATTTCAAAATTATTTAAACCTTTTCAAAAATTAATTTCAAAATTATTTAAAAACCTTTTCAAAATTAATTTCAAAATTATTTAAAAAAAAAAACTTTTCAAAATTAATTGACTGATTCTTGTTGAACTTAGCCTGGGTAAGATAAAATTCTAAGGAGACTACTTCAGTCAAACTATCTCTTTTCCATTAACAAAGAACCAACTCATTCACTTTATGTGTAGGAGTTGGATCAATGGATGTTGGATAGTGGATGCTCCAGACATATGACTGGAGATAAATTGAAGTTTTCAAAGCTCAAACTAAAAAATTTAGGATCAGTTGCATTCGGCAACAATGGTATACTTAAAGTAATCGGAAAAGGTAATATCGAACTCAGCTCCAATTTTGTTATCAAAAAGGTTCTGTTAGTTGAAAATTTCAATTTCAACTTACTAAGTATAAGTCAATTGTGTGATAGCGGATACTTAGTTACCTTTGACAAAGCTAGGTGTTTAGTCAAAAATATTGAAAATCCTAAAATTACACTTAAGGGACTTAGGAAAAATAATATGTACTCAATTAATCTACCCACATCCTCAATAAAGTGTTTAATAACACAGGAAGAGGAAACTGACTTGTGGCACAGAAGATTGGGTCACACTCACACTAGACTCATTTCAAGGATGAGTCATAATGGTCTAGTTAGAGGTTTGCCCAAACTAAAATTCATTGAAAACTCAATCTGTAATGCTTGTCAACAAGGAAAACAAACTAAGTCTACACACAAATCAACAAATTTAGAAAGAACCAACTCTTTACTTGAGCTCCTTCACCTTGACCTATTTGATTCACATGGAGCCAAGTCACTAAACAAGAACCAGTATTGCTTAGTAATAATAGATGACTACTCTAAGTTTACTTGGGTAAAATTTCTAAAAACAAAAGATGAAATCTATGAAATATTTAGTAATTTTTGCAACTTAATAGAAAATGAAAAAGATACTAAAATTAAAAGAATAAGAAGTGATCACGGTGGGGAATTTGAAAATCAGAAGTTCACCCAATTCTGTAAAATAAACGGATACCAACATGAATATTCATGCCCTAGAACTCCCCAACAAAATGGACTAGTAGAATGTAAAAATAGAACACTACAAGAAGCCGCTAGGACAATGTTAAACGAATATAACTTAAGTCACCAATTTTGGACTGAAGCGATAAATACGGCAAATCATATTCAAAACAGAATCTTAATAAATAAATATCACAACAAAACACCGTATGAACTCTACTATCATAAAATTCCCAATCTAAACTATTTAAAAGTATTTGGTTGTAAAGTTCACATTTTAAATACTAAAGATTACTTAGGAAAATTTACACCCAAATCTAACCAAGGAATATTCTTAGGATACTCCTCTACCAGTAGAGCCTTTAGAGTATATAATCAAAATACATTGAAAGTTGAAGAAACAACTAATGTAATATTTGATGAAGAAAATAGCCTACCTAATATAAATGAAAATATTAATCCAAGAGATGTAGATGATGATGAAATCCAACCTAATGTTAATGAGTCTGAAGAACCAGGTTCTGACTCACAAATAAGACCAACTAGAATAAGCACCTCTCACCCACCTGACCAAATTTTGGGTGACCCAAACCTAGGAGTCAGAACTAGATCATCCTATAGAAACCTTAGTCAGATCACTCTAATTTCTAAAATTGAACCTAAAACTATAGAAGAAGCCCTGCCTGATCCAGACTGGATCATTGCAATGCAGGAAGAATTAGCCCAATTTGAGAGAAACCAAGTCTGGGACCTTGTACCTAAACCCATAGATAAATCGATAATAGATACTAAATGGGTTTTTAGGAACAAGTTAGATGATCACGGTGATATCGTAAGAAACAAGGCAAGGTTAGTAGCCAAAGGGTTTAGTCAAGTCGAAGGCCTAGACTATGATGAAACCTATGCTCCAGTAGCTAGACTTGAGTCCATTAGGATGTTATTAGCCTATGCAGCCAATAAAGGATTCAAATTGTACCAAATGGACGTCAAGTCAGCCTTTCTAAATGGCTTTATCAAGGAAGAAGTCTACGTAAGTCAACCTCCAGGGTTTGAAGACATAGACTACCCTAATCACGTTTTTAAATTAAAAAATGCACTATATGAACTAAAACAAGCCCCTAGAGCATGGTATGAAAGATTATCTAATCACTTAATATCCAAAGAATTTAACCAAGGACAAATCGATCCTACTTTGTTCGTAAAAACTATAGGTAAAGACATCTTTATAGCCCAAATCTATGTTGATGACATAATTTTTAGCTCAACTAACTCAAAATTTCTAAAAGAATTTATTAAGTTAATGGAAAGTGAATTTGAAATGAGCATGGTTGGAGAACTCAATTTTTTCTTAGGCTTACAAATAAAACAAACCAGAGATGGAATCTACATATATCAAACTAAATATGCTAAAGAGTTAATCAAGAAATTCAGCATGAAAAATTCTAAAATCATAAATACACCAATGGCAACCAACATAAACATTGATTCTGACCCCGAAGGGAAACCTGTAGACCCAAAATACTATAGGAGTGCCATAGGCAATCTATTGTATCTAACTGCAAGTCGACCTGACATACTATTTGCAGTAAGTATGTGTGCAAGATACCAATCATGTGCAAAAGAGTCACACCTAACATATGTTAAAAGAATACTTAGATATATTAAAGGAACTCTAAATGTAGGACTTTGGTACCCAAGAACTTGCACCTTTGACCTTTATGGCTATTCTGATTCAGACTATGCTGGGTGCAAGTTAGATAGGAAAAGTACAAGTGGAAGCTGCCAGATTTTAGGTCAGTGCCTAGTAAGTTGGTCAAGCAGAAAGCAACATTGTGTTGCTCTATCCACTACAGAAGCTGAATATATAGCTCTAGGAGAATGTGCATCTCAATTGTTATGGATGATGCATACACTAAAAGACTATCAACTAGACTATAAAAATACTAAAATCTTTATTGATAATATCAGCTCAATTAATCTGACAAAATATCCTATACACCACTCTAGGACCAAACACATAGAGGTAAAACACCACTTTGTAAGGGATCATGTAGCTAAAGGTGAAATTGCACTCAACCATGTTGAGTCCAAATCAAACTTAGCTGACATCTTCACAAAACCCTTACCTGAACTTGAGTTCAGTGGACTTAGAAGGCAAATAGGAATGTGCTGGGTAGAGTAGACATCTTACCATAACTCTTTTATTGTTTTCCAAATTTTAGGAAAAACAGTTTTCAAAACTCCAATTTTGTTAGATTTTTAAAACTTTCTGGAGTTAGCCTAGCCTTTCCCCCTAGATATCATGCTCCCCAAGAATTAAGCCAGAGCATCTCACAAACACCTAGGTTTACCTTGATTGTGATTGACAAACATAGAACGGTGTGAGATGCATAGGGTATAGCCTGGACTCAAGAATGCTTATATCTGTGCATCAATATGAGTCTGGGCGTTAAATATGCAATAAACATTAATCAAGTTAAGTTCTCCAGCTCTAGTCAAGTCTACCTGGATCAAAATAACTTAACTTGACTAACCAAGTAAAAGCTATTGTCCTATAGACAATCAGCAAGTAACTCAAAGTTAGACACTTGGTAAAGAATACTCAATCTTTTAGTTAAGAATGTTCTGTTCCTTATGGCTATGATACCTGATCAACACCAATTAACTTGACTCATGTTTGGACTTAAGGACCAACTGAATAAAGTACCTAAATTAAAATTCTAGCTACTCTCTCTCTCCTACCTAAAAATTAACAAGTTTTGTATTCAAAATTAAGCTAAGTCTCTTTTCACTTAAGCTACATTTTCAAAGTTCAATGTTTACAAAAGGCTTAGCTAAGTGATTCATATAGCAACTTTCAAATTTTTTTTCAAGCTAAGTTACAAAATCATTTTCAACTGGCCTATTTTTTTGATAAATGGCAAAGGGGGAGAGTAGGAAATTCAAAAGTAATTCAAAAGTAAAAAGTAAAAATTTAAAAAGGAAACCCTATGTTAAGGGGGAGCTTCACAAAAGTTTAAGTGTTAGCTTAAGTTGGGATTCAAAAGTAAAAAGTAAAAATTTAAAAAGGAAACCCTGTGTAAAGGGGGAGCTTCACAAAAGTTTAAGTGTTAGCTTAAGTTGGGCGTTCATTTGAAGTTATATACTTAAGCTTGCTCACTTAAAATTTTTTCCTACTTGTGCATTTGTTTTTACTTAACTTTGAATTTGGATTGCCATAATCAAAAAGGGGGAGATTGTTGGTGCAGGAAGCATCTAACGATCGAACCTAAGTTTTGATAATGGCAAAGGATTCAAAGTTAAGGTGAGTTGTGATCTAACATGTTGAATGAGTGTTTCAGGAAAGTCCTAACTGCGGTTAGGCAGGTGAAAACCCTAGGGGGTGGTAACCCTAGGTCCTAGGGGGTGGTAACCCTAGGTGGAGGAAAACCCTAGGGGGTGGTAACCCTAGGTCATAGGGGGTGGTAACCCTATGCGGAAAGTCTTGGCAGGTCGACGGCTTCAGGCAAAAGTCCTAGGGGGTGGTAACCCTAGGTGGAAAGTCCTGGTGTCGCGAACTAGGTGAAAGACTGGACTAGCCGGGAAGCGGATGTCCAGCAGAAAGTCCGGAAGCGTCGAGTGTTGAGCAAAAGTCCAGTCGATCTGGAGGATCGTACTGGCAACAGGTAAATCTCCTGAGTGGAGTAGGTGAGGACGCGTTCCCCGCAGAGGGAACAGTAGGCGTCGGGTCGACCTAGGGTTTCCGGTTGGAAACTCGAAGTCAGACTCGGACAGTCCGGAGACTGTCTATACTTTATTTATCATATTTATTGTATTAGGTGCTAACTTTGTGTTACAGGGTAGTGTTTGGGACTAACGTATCTTGCAGGTGCAAAGGAGCAACCTAAAGCCTCGGATGAACAGTGTCCGAGGCGCCTTCATGGAGCTTGGAGGCGCCTCGGGTGCAAGGCTGGAGCTGGCTGCGAGAAGCCGTTCAAGGCGCCTTGATGAACAGTGGAAGGCGCCTTGAACAGATGAAGGCGCCTGGTGAACAGTGGAAGGCGCCTTGAACCTGATAAGGTTCGACCAGTTCAGCTTCTATCTCCGCGGCTGACTCGGCCATTCAAGGCGCCTTGGTGAACAGTATAAGGCGCCTTGAACACCCTTTATAATGGGTTTCGACCAGCAGCTCTCTTCAACGAATTCCAAGCAATCCTTACGCTACAAGCTGCTCTAGAAACGCCCAGAAGTGCTGTTACAAGTCCCTGACAACCCGGAGCTTCAGATTCTGCTACTTTATTGTTGTCGGTATAATTTGTTTTAGTTCTTTCAATTGTAATTAGTTTGTAATATCTTTACGAGCTTATAGTTGTTGCCCACGGAAAGCGATCAAGGATCGCGGGCCTTCGAGTAGGAGTCGACCTAGGCTCCGAACGAAGTAAACGACCGTGTTCTTGTGTTTGTTTCTTTTATTCCGCTGCTTTAATTACTCTACGAACGTGTTACGATTCCGATAATCGAACGATTTAGCCACAAGCGCTATTCACCCCCCCCTCTAGCGCGGTCTCGATCCAACATGAGCTAGCTTCTCCATGGAGTAGGATATCTTGATAGCTAAAAAGTGGGCTGATTTAGTCAACCTGTCGACTATTACCCAGATGGCATCAAAACCATTCGTGGTTCTGGGTAGTCCCACTATGAAATCCATAGAGATATCCTCCCACTTCCATTCTGGAATCTGTATAGGCTGCAGAACTCCTCCTGGTCGCTGATGTTCTGCCTTGAGCCTCTGACAGGTGAGGCAGATGCTAACATATCTGGCGATGTCTCGCTTCATCCCGGGCCACCAAAAATGCTTCTTCAGGTCTTGATACATTTTGGTGGAACCTGGATGCATCGCATAGGGAGTCTTGTGAGCCTCATCTAAAATCTGTCTCCGTAGCTCCTCCTGATCTAGAACACAGAGTCTGTCACCAAAGTACAACACCCCGCTATCGGACACTCCGAATTCTCTACTTTCTGATTCTGCTAGCCCTTGCTTGATTTTCTGAATTCCCGGATCCTGTTCCTGGGCTGTCTGGAGGTCACCAAGCAAGGTAGACTCTAAGGTCAAGGTAGAGAGCTGTCCCACTATAAGCTCGAGACCGAAATCTGTGATCTCCTTCTGTAGGGGTGGTGACATGGCTGCGAGGGATAATAAGGTAGCGCTGGTCTTTCTGCTGAGTGCGTCTGCTACCTTATTGGCTTTTCCGGGATGGTAGAGGATATTTATATCATAGTCCTTGACCAGCTCTAGCTATCTGCGCTGTCGCATATTCAGATCCTTCTGAGTGAAGAAGTACTTCAGACTCTGTTGATCTGTATATACTCTACACTGGGCTCCATACAAGTAATGTCTCCAAATCTTGAGAGCGAACACTACTGCTGCAAGCTCAAGGTCATGAGTAGGGTAATTCTTCTCATAATCCTTGAGTTGTCTGGAGGCATAGGCGATCACCTTGCCATTTTGCATCAGTACTGCTCCTAGTCCCAACTTAGAGGCATCACTATAAATGTCGAAGCTATCTGTATTTCCTGGTAAAGCTAAGATAGGAGCACTGGTCAATCTCCTTTTGAGCTCGCTGAAGCTGTTCTCACAGTCCTCTGTCCACTGAAATTTCCTGTTCTTTCTGGTGAGAGCTGTCAGTGGGGAGGCTATCCTGGAAAAGTCCTCTACAAACTTTCTGTAATAACCTGCTAATCCCAGAAAGCTTCTGATTTCACTGGCGTTCTTCGGTCTTTTCCAGTTACTTACTGCTTCTATTTTGCTGGGGTCTACCATGACACCATCCTTTGAGATGATGTGACCTAGGAAGGACACCTGATCAAGACAGAATTCACATTTCATGAACTTGGCATATAGCTGATTCTGCTGAAGTGTCTGTAGTACTGTCTTCAGGTGCTCTACATGCTCTTCCTAAGTTCCTGAGTAGATAAGGATGTCATCGATGAACACGATAACAAACTTATCTAAGCACTCTCTGAATACTCTGTTCATGAGATCCATGAATGTAGCTGGAGCATTTGTCACGCCAAAAGGCATGACTACGAACTCGTAATGTCCGTATCTAGTCCTGAACGCTGTCTTCGGTATATCACCCTCCTTGACTCTGACTTGGTGATATCCTGATCTGAGGTCAATCTTAGAGAACACTGCTGCTCCCTTTAACTGATCGAACAGATCATCTATCCTGGGAAGAGGATACCTATTCTTGATCGTGACATGATTCAATGCTTTGTAGTCTATGCATAGCCGCATGCTTCCATCCTTCTTCTTCACAAACAGTACAAGCGCTCCCCATGGTGAGTGACTAGGGCGTATGAAGCCCTTGTCAAGCAGCTCCTGTAATTGCTCATGAAGTTCCTTCAGTTCTGCTGGAGCCATGCGGTAATGCGCTTTGGAAATAGGATTGGTGACGGGGAAGAGCTCTATCTCAAATTCAATCTCCCTGACTGGTGCTAGGCCTGGTAACTCTTCAGGGAAGACTGCTGGGTAGTCACATACAACTCGGACCTCTACTAGCTGTTGGTCCCTGTCCTGGCTGGTATTGACTACCTGTGCTAGGTACCCCGTACATCCCGAATCCATCAACTTCTGTGCCTTTATAGCTGAGAGAAATTTTCTGGCTTTTCTCTTTAGTTCCCCGATGTACTCGAACTGTGCTTCTGCTTCGGGTTGGAATACGACTTTCTGTTTACGGCACACTATGGAAGCACCGTATCTGATCAGGAAGTCTATTCCAAGAATGACGTCGTAGTCAGTCATTTCTAGCAGGATCATATCACAAAAGAGTTCTCTGCCTGCTATAATGACTGGCACTGCTCTGAGCCAGTGCGTGGATGCCATAACTTCTCCCGAAGGTAGTGTCGTCAGAAACTGACCATTGAGTACCTCTGGAGCTATTGCTGACTTTGCGACGAACACCCTAGCTACATAAGAATGGGTTGCCCCAGTATCGAATAACACAGTTGCTACTTGCTGAAAAATGCTAATCTGACCTGTAACAACTGTCGAGGCATTGGCTACGTCCTCTCTGGTGAGGGAGTAGATCCTCGCATTCGCCATAGCTGGAGGGGCTTCTAATCTGCCCTGGCTGATAAGTGGACCTTCTAGAGCGGCCTGCATCTGATATAACTGAGCTGGCTGGCCTGCATGCTGAATCTGTTGTGGCTGATGAAGACCGGTCTTGTTCGGGCACTGCTTGGCCATGTGCCCTTCTTGTCCACATTCAAAGCATCCCCGTGTGCCGTTGCGACAAACCCCTGGGTGAAATTTCCCACAAGTGGCACACTTTGGATAACTGGGTCGCTTGCTAGATGGTCCTCCTTTTGAGTCACTCCCTGATTTACGCTTGCTGTTGGAGTTCCCTTTCCAATTAGAGCTGTGGCCTTGCTGTTTCTGGGTGTGAGAGTTTCCTTGGCCTTTGGACTCTGAGGAGACTTGCTTCTGCTGCTTCATGCTATTCTGGTAATGCTCTGTGGTCAAGGCACTGCTCACTAACTCCTCTGTGGTTTGTGGCCTATGTATGCCACCAGCCACGTTCACTGCTATCTCTTGCCTCAGCATCTTGAGCATCAACCGGATCCATTCCTTCTCTGTGCTGACTAGCTCTGGGCATAGATGAGCCAACCTGTTGAATTTCTTCACGGCTTCCTCAACTGAAAGGTTGCTCTGACGAAACTCAGTGAACTTGTCGTAGTGGCGGTTGGTAACCCGTATGTGAAAGAACTCCTCGAAGAATTCTTTCTCGAATTCAGCCCATGACATCTGGTTCATTGGGCGCTTCGTTCTGATTCTTTCCCACCATATGCGTGCGTCTCCTGTTAGGCAGAAGGAGGCACACTTCACCTTCTCGTGTTCTGGCCAGTCCAGAAGCTCCATCGTGCTCTCCAGTGTTTTGAACCAGGCTTGTGCATCCCATGGTTCACTAGTGCCTGAGAAGTTCTCTGTCGCTTCCTTTCTTGGCTCAGCTACTGGGACTGCTGGTGCTGGTACTGGTGCTGGTGCTGGTGCTGTAGGCTGAGCTGGTGGAACCTCTAAGACTACCGGAGTCGTCAAATTTGGTTCCGGGGTGACTGTGGGGGTATTCTGCTGATTAGCCTTTAAGGTGGCTATTTCCTGTTGTTGTTCAGCTAGCTGCTGCTGTAACTGAGCCACTAATGCTGTAAGGTCTGGAGGAGGCACTGAACTGTCTGCCTCTTGCTGGGGCTCAGTAGCTAGTGCCCTTCTAGCTGGGCGTCCGCGTGCCATTTCTAAAGACATAGAGAACATAACATAACTAATGTGATCACAGTTATACAACTACTGATGTCATGTTTAAAACTATCATATACTAATAAGCAGTAGGCATATAAACATGAACTGTAATAACAAAACAAGGAGCATAAATAAAGTAGAGGTATTCTTACTTGGAAGCTGCAGGTACAATGCTGATGTGTGTGTAGGAAGTATGGAACACTGCTCTGATACCACTCTGTAACGACCCGCCTTCTACTACTAGGCTGTAAGGCCGATCGCCACAGTTATGCTGAGCTAACTATGCGGAAAACTGATCTAATTTAAGCTTTTGCTAAACTATTAACTATTCTTGGTTCTACATGTACTGAAGGATGTAATCTAAGGGATACGAGGTGTGTCCTACGTCTCCTATGGACTAGAAGCTGATTTGCTAAGTTTCTTGGTCGAAACTGAACTTCCCAATCGATCCAGAATGAACTGGGCCGATTGTTCTCGGTTGGATCGATCCATGGATCGATCCAGACTGATACTGTGCTCGGGTGATAATCTGGATCGATCGGCTGATCGATCCAGGCTCACTGATCGATCCAATGATCAATCCAGCGTGCTTCTGTGCATGGAACTTTATTTGGATCGATCGGCTGATCGATCTAACATAAGTCAATCGATCCAATGATCGATCAAAAAACTTTCTGTTCGCGAGGAATAGCTTGGATCGATCGACCGATCGATCCAGAAGCCTTCTGTTCGTGACAGAAAGTGACTGGATCGATCGGCTGATCGATCCAGAAACCTTCTGTTCGCAGAATCAGCCCTCAATTGATCCGTGGATCGATCGAGGACCCCAGATCGATCCATGGATCGATCGGAGTTTCTGATTTCGCACTGAAACTCTGATTTCAGCACTTGGGCATGCTAAAATCTCACATATCAATTATACACTACATAAGGGGCATTCTAATGACATAAAACTAGTATTCTAAACTTAACATGATGTATAATTCACTGATTCATAGCATTACTCAACTAAACGTGCATAAAATAAAAACACTGAAGAGTTCTACGGTTTAAACTTGCTAAATCCCTAAGGATCTTTCATTCCAGTTCCTGCCACACACACCATCTCTGCATTGGCCTCCAGCTTCCTTGCTAGTCCATTTTTCCTTTGCCTTTATCTGCAGTATAAGGAAAATAGAATCTGTAAGCTTAAAGCTTAGTAAGAAATCATCTACCTCACAAAAACATGCAACGATGCAAATATGATTTAAAATCATGCTATTTAAAACATATGCTGAATATACTGAATAAACTGAACATGGCATGGCATATAAGCATACAATCATGGCATATCTAAAGCTGAGCATGATATAAATAAAGAACTAAGCTGATACTAAGAACTGAGCTACGCTAATACTGAGCTACTGCTAGAACTGTACTGAATTCACTAACTAAATTGTGAAAGATTGAAAACCATATACATATAGTAAGTGAAAATACTAAACATGCTGCTGATGGGCCCGGCAACTGTACGTGCTATGCGCGCATCTCTAACTAGACCCGGGATTGCAAGTCCCGAAAAGTAGAGCTACTAGGTTATCTAAACCGAGGGACCGACTATGGGAGCTCAGCCCAATGGATATCTAATCCAGTACAGTGCCAACTGAAAAGTAAAATACTGAGTATAGCTAAACTGTTCTAAATTGCTGTTTCTAGGTTATCTGAACCTAGAGCTAGGTTATCTAAACCTAGAGACGACTATGGGAGCCCACCCATTGGATACCTGATCCATATAAGCTGTAATAAACTGAGAATACTGAATAGACACTTCTAATGTATCTAACTGAGCTGTTAAAGATGCCTATGGTGCATTTTTACTAAACTAGCTATTTTATCAAACACCTAGTGTGCCCTAACTCTCCTCTCTATTAGGGAGACCACCTCTAGGCACCCGACAATATCTAACCTCCTATCTGAAGAGGGAAGACATGCCCGGCCCATCTAAAGGTGCTCAACTAAGACCCTAATCTGCGAAGAGAGTTAAATACACCCTAGATATCGATAAAAATCCTCATACATCCTAACTAAAGCATAAAAACTCAAACGGAAGCTATTATACTGCAGGTGAGGGGTTTCTTACCTCCTATTCGTGATTTCTTACGATTCTATTCGCTAGAATTCCGGTGGAGATGATCTTCTCGACGATCCACTCGCGTCTACGTGTTCTTCTCGCGAAGGGGAACGTCCTCGTATCGAAGATCTCGCCGGAAGGAGTTCCCTTGGCCCTTGGGCTTGGTGTGCCTTGAGAAGGAGGAGGAAGAGGGGCGCCGGCGTGAGGGTTTGAGAGGAGAAGGTGGCGTGAGGTTTTGTGAGGAGAGGGCTGCCGAACCAAATTAAACCAAACCCAACTTAAGTTCTTAATTTATATTAAGTGGATTATTGAACCCATCTCTAATATAAATATCATTGGTTCCTCTTTCTTTCAGCACGGCCCTGCTGGGTTCACCGGTTACTATGGCTAACTAAAGGTTTAGCGGACCCGAGAGGTCCCGGGTTCGATTCCCGCTTAAGCCTTTTTATTCTTCTAATTATTTTTGCTATTTCCGCTACTCGGAAAATTCCGAAAAAATATCTAAAAATTCCAGAAAAATTATAGAATAATTCTAATGCAAGTTTGAGAATTTTCGGGCATTACATCATCACTTAAATATTTATAGAGGTAACTACACTCAAAGATTATATAACTTGGTTAGAAATGTTTCAAAGTGTGGGCAAGTTCCAAATAAAATATTAAAATGCAAACAAACATTGTAAGTTAGACATAACATACCCCATGTAAATCAAAATTTGGCTAGCACCTATCTCTCTCATCTCCATAAAGCACAAGATATCTTCTCTTAGCAACCGTATGCTTTTAGGACGTCCAAACATAGTGTCCTTAAACTCTATGTATATGGTCTCTGATTCATTCATCAATCTAACAACATGTGAGTAGATATACTTGCATGCCATGGGTAATGTCTTTTCAATATCCTTGAACTTGTCACGTTGACCAAGAACATCATGATGACCAAGAACATCCGATAGAGCAAATGGTTGAGGTTTTCCCTTCTTCTACAATTTAGAATATTCATACAAGTTTTATAAACTAAACCATTGTCCAAGCAGCATATATAAAAACTGTAAACACAAAATCAAGTGAAACTTAAAGTACCTTTGTTGTTGAAAAATTACCAACTCTTTAGGCCAACCAACAATGACTCCAACTGCATCTTTGATGATTCTTGGTCCAGACTTAATTGGGATTGGAAGCTCTGCTTCTTCATCTAAGACAACATCAATAGATACCTGGAAAAAATTTAAAGTCGTTGTGATAATTATCAAATGGCTCTTGGTTGGTACTCAAATTTACTCCATCTTTTTCAATAGACTCACCATGCCAAATCCAATTCACATAATTTTGACTAAAACCAAGGAAATAAAAATGCTCTTGAATGGACTTAATCGATCCTTTTTTAAGATTTATACATTTGCAACAAGGACAATGAATTAAATTGGGATCAATCTGAGGATTCTGTAAATAATAGCTAATGAACTGTTCAACACCCTCTTCATATTGTTTGGACCTTCTATCCGATTGAATCCAAGATTTATCCATTTCAATACAAGCAAAATTCCAAAAAATTGTAATGAAGGTCTTCTTCAAACTACTTCAAGGACTTTATCTTTCTTCAATGTGAATTTGGACAAAACCTAAAAAAATATTATAGTAAAAAAGCAATAGTTTTATAGTTTTTTATACTAAAAAAATACTGCATAAACTATAGAATCTAACACTTAGGAGATCATAAAACATAATCAATTCAATAATATGCTTAAATCATGTATTTATCTGATGGTAGAACAATATTGTTTATTTTCGCAAAAAAATAAAGGTAAGCATATCATCCAATCAAATCAAATCAAAAGTATTATTCACAAGAATGCATATGATGTTACTTTATTATACAACTTTAATTGTAATCAACAAAAGGAATCATTTTTTTTAAAAAAAAAATCACTGTCTAGTTTTACTGAAATTGATTTACTGCAAAATTTATCAATTAGCATAAATTTGCAAATAACTTTATGCCAAGAAGGTTTATCTTTCATCTAGCACTTATGAAGGACTCTATGTTTATCCTCAATTTAGTTCATTATTAAGAAAGTCAAGATTATGGTGTGAACTGTAGGATCTTGACCTGACCTAATTAGTTCATTATTATGATTCTAGGACACAAAGATACTTTTGCTTTCTCTCTCATTTTGAAACAAAAGGTGATGATCTATAGCTCCCGAGGATCTAACTTGTGAATCTCCATTCCATAGATTTAGATATGTTTCTCCATTTTAAATTCTCAGTAATTCGATATGAATAATAGATTCTAACATCCCTTGATGACATATTGTTTGATTTATCCCAACAAAAGAGACTTTTACACTAGTTCTATTTCATGAATTAATACATTATGCAAAATTTAAATTTAACCAGGCGAACTATATATATTAATTGTCCCAATTTAAATTATTGTGTACTAGGCTAGTCGAGTAGGTTTATAATCACCTTATTTGTACCCAAATACACATTCCATAACAACTAAAGCAACTCTAGAGGCTTTTGAGTCACAAAACCCCACTGCCCACCTCAACCATGACATTGCCATTAGGTTGATGCTAATTACTGATTATAATTAACATCAAAACTAGATCAGAATCACAATCACAAGTTAGGTACTAATTATTATTATTATTATTATTATTATTATTATTATTATTATTATTATTATTATTATTATCATTATTTTTCTTAAAAAAATTATAGGATAGAGTGGTTATAATAGTTGACCTCACAATTATCTGATTTTGATATTATGTCAAAAGCATGAGTTGAGAGCTCAGTTTAACCTAAAATATGAAGGAGCACATATCACATTATCCTCATCTTCCTCTGGACGTGTATAATTCTTAGCAACTCTTCACAAGATTAATATAGCAAAAGTAATCCTAAGACAAGCAAAACACATAAATTTTTATATATGTTCGAGAACCCTCACAAAGCTTTTATTCATGACTTGGAACAAATTTCTTGGAAGGGATTCTCGACCGATTGTTTATAGGCAGCAATTGATTGGAGTACTCGACTATCTAGTTGATTGGTCTCCTAAATAGCACCAATTTATTTGTATACAACTCAGTTTGAGTTGACTGCCTAATTAGCTCAACCCTCAGTCATGGATTATTTTAATTGATTGGCATATCGACTTATCGTATAGCTCTGTCCACCTAAGTTGAGAATTATATATCCAACCCTCAACTGAGTTTATTTTCTCCCAATTTTTATCTCACATATAACTATCTTCACGTAAGCTCTTTTCTTGTATCATCCTTTAGAAGTCTCTTCGGGATGGATCTAGTAACAAATACATGAGGGATGCCAACTTGAAGCTGAGGCTATAAATCCCTACACATGTCGAATTATATAAAAAAAATTACCCAAAAATTGAAATTAAAAAACACAATTACATAAAAGAAGTATCATAACATGTAGAATAATTGAATAAGCTATAATGACATGTTTTGAGTAAAAACAACAACAGCTAAAGGCTACCAAACCATGACAGATGACACGAGGAATAGAATTTCTAAATAATCCCTCAAAATTTCAACGATGCTTGAATAGATATATCAACAATAAAATTCCTAAATAATCCCTCAAAATTTCAACGATCACTGATTTCTTAAGAATAGAAGACGATAACTAGAAATTAGTCAAAGTAATACCTTAGAAAGTAGATTTCTATAAGCATCAAACTAGATCCAAGAGAGGGCGGTAGAAGACTAACCCTATATAATGCAAGCCTGAAGATGCACAAATGGCGGACGGAGACGCACGCTGGAGACGCACGCTGGAGACGTAAAGCTGGCGATGCAGATCCAAGAACGGAGATGTAGGAGCCCAAAGCTGGAGACGCAGGCTGGCGATGCAGATTCGAGAACGGAGATGCAAGGCTTGAGACGCGGAGGATGTAGACACAAGCTAGAGATGAAAAAACAGAGTTGTGGTTGGAGACGCGGAGGAAGAAGATGCAAGCTCTAATGGGAAAACGGCGAGGGGCGGTAGAAGGCAGGAGACGGCACGCACGAGTAATTTCTAGGGCTAGGGCACGCACGGTAGAAGGCAGGGAAAACGGAGCGTGCAGTGGCTTTTTATTAACAGGATTCTAATTAGAATCTAAGACTTAGTAAAAATTAGAATTGAGATAGGAATTAGAAGTCTAATTAATTCCTATCCGGTTCATTTTTTTTACTTCACAACAAAAATTATATATATATATTTGAAACTTTTTTACTTTATCAAAAATAATATATCGAAGTAAAATATTATTAAAATTAATAGTGAAGCACTTGTTTTTAAAATTCTGTAGTAAAAAATAATATTTTACTTCGCTAATATTATTAACGAAGTTGATTGTTATATATTACTTCATAATTCATAATCGCCGAAGTAAAGAGTGCCGAAGTAAAAAAGCTAAAATTCTACTAGTGAGATCTTCTTTCCAACTTCCTGCCCACACACATCCTCGTAGCATTGTCCTCTAGCCTCCGCTAGTCCATCTTTCCTTTACCTTTATCTGCAGTATAAGGAAAAGAAAGTATCTATAAGCTTTCGCTTAGTAAGAAACCATCTACCTCACAAAAACATGCATTCGATGCAATATGTTTTTAAAACATGCTATTTGAGAAATGCACTGATTAGACTGAAACATGACATGCTATCATACATAGAAATCAAAGCTAATCATGGCATTCTATCATCTAACATGTGTAACAAAAGCTACACATGAACACCAAAGCATGACATACAAAGCTGACCATAAACTATCATGTGTATCAACTTGGAAAACTAAGTTGAAACTGAAACTGAAACTGAGCTAAAACTGAGCTAGTGCTGACCTTAAACTTTAATCACATAACTAGATTATGAGTTTGAAAGCTATTATCATAATAAGTGAAAATAGTAATCATGCTGCTGTTTGGGCCCGGCAACTGTACTTGTTGTGCGCGCATCCCTAACTAGACCCGGGTTTGCAAGTCCCGAATTTAGTAGGGTTTACTAGGTTATCTGAACTTAGGGACGACTGTGGGAGCCCAACCCAATGGACATCTGGTCCAGTACAGTGCCACTGAAAATAAAATACTGATATAGCTGAATTTACTTATCTTGCTATTACTAGGTTATCTGAACCTAGTGCTAGGTTGTCTGAACCTAGAGGCGACTGTGGGAGCCCACCCATTGGACGGTAGTCCCATGAAAGCTGTAGTAAGGCTAACTAAACTATTTTAAATGCTTCTATTGCATTTACTGAGCTATTAAAAATGCCTAAGTTGCATTTTATTGAGCTAATCATTTAATCGAACATCTAGTGTGCTTAAACTCTCCCCTCCATTAGGGAGACTACCTCTAGGCACCCGACAACATCCGAAACCTCCAACTGAAGGGGGAAAGACGTGTCCGGCCCATCTAAAGGTACTCACTAAATCCCTAAACCTACGAGGAGGGTTAAATACACCCTATGTGTCGAAAAATCTGCATATAACTAACCTAATGCATAGAAAACCAAACGGAAGCTACTTATACTGCAGGTGAGGGGTTTCTTACCTCCCATTCGTAATTTCTTACGATTCTAATCGCTAGGTTTCCGGAGGAGACGATCCTTTCGAATATCTTCTCGCGTCTAAGCGTTCCTCTCGCGAAGGGGAACGTCCTCGTGTCGGAGATGTCGCCGGAAGGTGTCCTTGAAGCCCTAGGAAGGGAACCCTAGGTTTCTTCTTGTGGTTGGCGCCGAGAGAAGGAGAGGGAAGGGGAGTCGGCGTGAGTTAGGGTGAGGAGAAGAAAGTTGCCGAACCAAACCAAAAATAAACCAAACCCTACTTAAATTTTCTATTTATATTAAGTGGGTAACTCGGCCCAACTTACATATAAATATAATCGATTCCCCTTTCTTTCAGCACGACCCTGCTGGGTTCAACTGGTTACTAGAATTATCCGTAAACTATAGGTCTCGGGTTCAATTTCCGCTTAGGCCATTTTCGTTTTCTATTCGTTTTTGCCACTTCCGCTACTCTAAAAATTCTGTAAAAATATCCTAAAATTCCAGAAAAATCATAGAATATTTCTAAAATAGTTTTGAGAATTTTCGGGCGTTACAAATACAATTCTAAGGCATTTTATGGTGGGATATCGAGGATGAACACACATAGAGGTTCTTGTGGACAATATGAAAAAAATGAAACTGATCTGAAATCTGGTCAGGTTGTAAAAAATTGTATTTTCATTGAACCTAAATCCCTTTCCATTTTGTATTTTTTAATGTTCATCTTTTTGATAAAGCACGACCTTTTAACTCTGCAGTTCAAGGTATTATATAAGGAGAGCCTTGTCTACAATAAGGGCAAGAAGAATGCACAGCTTGAGATTGGTTCTAAAATATCGATAGAAAAACACCTATATAAAGTGTTTCATAAAATATTTATGTTGTATCAATCTTTCTTTCTCAAAAAGGTTAAAAAAAAAAAACAGGAAGCTCACGGAGATCAGCATATTTGAGCACATCAAACAGAATACCAAAAGAGAAAGAAAACATTGGCCATAAATCAAAAGCTAGCAAAAAAAAGACTAAAAACTTTAATCACTAGCCTCGAGGGAAGGAGGCGAGCCGCTGCGAGGGAAGGCGGCGAGTCGCTGCGAGGGAAGGAGGCGAGCCGCTACGAGGGAAGGCGGCGAGCCGCTGTGAGGGAAGGAGGCAAGACAGAACTTACCGAGACATAACTTGGAAGGAGCCGCTGCGGAGAGGAGATGAAAGGGCTGCGGTATGCGGAGATGCGCTGCGGTCTACAGAGAGGAGAAGGAGATGAGCGAGGGAGCACAGAGGAGAAGAAGAGGAGAAGAGTGTTCTACCCTAAATCGCGAGGAGAAGAGGGTTCTGCCCTAAATCACGGAAATAGCGACGGAACTATTAGTTCTGTCGCTATTTAGAGACGGAACTAATAGTTCCGTCTCTATTTAGAGACGGAACTAATAGTTCCGTCTCTAATCCGTTTATGATGGGCCTTAATTCGCTACTAAATAGCGATATTTAGTCCCTAATTAGAGACGGAATCAAAATGTCTGTCTCTATTTAGAGACGGATAATTTATTTCCGTCGCTAAACTTTACAGATTCATTTTTTTAAAATTAAAAATGGCCAAAATAGAGACGGAATTATATTTCCGTCTCTAATCAAAGACGGAACTATATTTCCGTCTCTAATCAGAGACGGAACTATATTTCCGTCTCTAATTCCGTCTCTAATGCTGTATTTTGTTGTAGTGTTAGAATCTTTTTCTTATTTTCATTCTACTTTCCATTACTTTTAATTAATCCACCTCCGTCATCCGAGACCGATTTAATTAATCATCCGATAGACCGATTTAAGCCTCGAAAGGGCTTTGTTGAACAAACTCCTAACTCTTTGACATATCTTCTTCCATGTTAGTTTATTTATTCTTGGAGGAAGCTCTTACATTAATAAAAATATATATATATGATTAACCGATCAGGTAATGTAGAACCAACTGAATACACCCGTCGATTGGATAAACATCGATCCCCAATTATCAGGCTCACTCTATTGGATTTAATATCTCTTAAGGTGGGCTCATATATAATTTAAGAGACTTACGATACTGAAACCCTTTAACTGATCTAACTTAAAGTTATTGAGTTTATAACCCTTTAGCACAATTCGTTATTATCTATGGGCTGATAACAGATTAAATTCTTATATAAAGGGAGGTCCCCAAGGGTTTAGGGAGATCTTGACCTAGTTTCCCGTTCCCTATTGACAAGAAATTTTTCGACACCATCACCACTAAACCCCTTGGAAAATCTTCATCGTTTTGCTTCCACTTCTTCTTCTTCCTCGGGATCTTCCAAACGACGCTAAAGGACAAAAGGAATTATTCTTCAATCAAGTTCCTTGTCATTTTTGTTTTTATTTTTGTTTATGTTTATAATTATACTATGTTTTCGATGAAAGTAGATCATGTCTTGTGTTTTTCCGATTTGAGTTCTTATTTCGTGTCTAGAATTCATGTGATTAGGAGAAAACTCATGTTCTATCAATTGGTATCAGAGGCAAGTCTCTATTTCATCGTTTCATGGCAGTAAAGGTTAAGCTTTACGTCAAATTTTACTTTGGTATGTTAGATCAAGTTTTTTTAGTATAACATAATTTTTTATATATCGTTGAAAAATATGTAAGAAAGAATTATGATAGATTTGTTTTCTAAGTTTTTCATATTTCTATAAGGAATACGAAGAACTGAAGAACCACTGTGTTTAACCTATTTTTTAGGTCAAATTATGATGACTCAATCAATTGATTTGATCGGTCAATTGATTACCAGATCTAAAATTACAAATAGAACCGAGCTGAATTGATTACCCAATTGATTTAGTTGACACCAATCGATTGGTGAATTTCACCAATCGATAGTACGACTGAATCAAATACGAAATTAATTTTAATCGATCAGTCAATTGATTAAAGCTTCCTTGATCGATTGATAATTTTTTCTAATTGATTAAAAACCTTAAGTGGCGAAAAATTTTGGTATTAATCGATTAAAAAATTTTCCGAATCGATTAATAATTGAAATCGTGACCGACTCAATTAAAACCAATTAAACAATCGATTGATACTTTCAATCCATTAGGATTGAAAGATAATCGATTAACAGCCATAAATTAGGACTACAGCAATTTTCAATCGAGAATGATTTTAATCTATTAAAGCCGAATCAATCGATTAAATTATCTTCCGTACGTTAAACAGAGGCGATCCATGCATGTGAATCAATTCACAAAATAGATTAAATGTTGTTTTGTTTGCGTGCTATATGGCAATGTCATGCATGTGAATTGATTCATGGATTTTGTGAATCGATTAAATGCCGTTTTGTTTGCGTGCTATAGTGGCAATGGCATGTGAATCAATTCATGGATTTAGGTTTAGCCAAGAGTGAGTGCTATTTATAATCATATAATGAAATACAGTAGATTTTTAAATTGATTAGGATAATTAATTTGGTAAAATCAATTGATTGTTATGATATCAATTGATTAATAAGTTCAATTTGGAGTTATTAAAGTTGATTAAGTGATTATCTATTCGGTTAAAATTTTAAATATTTTCTTGGGTCTATCTACACAATATAGAACTAAGTTGAACTATTATGTTAGCTCAAAGGAATGCACTTTAGGTGCGTTTAGTGCATTTTATGTTGGTAGACGTATATCTATGTTAAAAGTAATTGGTACAAAGGAAGTTTACTTTTATGTCAGATATATGCTCAAGGAAGCTTACAACTATGAAATAAAATTTTTTATTTTGTTTAGATCATGCACAAAATATATTGGCCTAAAGGAAGACATATTATGTAGCTGATTAAAATTGTTGTGAACTATGCATCAAAATATAACTCATATAAAGTATCATATTATGCACACAATGAGTCAGTCCAAAGGAAGACACATTGTATGGCTAATTAAAGTTTGAGTTATATCAAAGAGTACCGTTAACAAATTATATTTTTAGTTTATATATTAAAATATAATATTATATATAGTATCTCATAAAGAGTCCATTTATATACATTTAAAATTTTATTTTATTTACATAATTTTATATTATACATATTCTTGGCTTTAGTTAAATCATGAGTTCAAATAAATTTCTCTCTTTTATTATTCCAGTACAATTAGTGACTATAAATCTTAATAACATCTCCACATTAACTGATTCAAATTTTACTGAGTAGAAAGAATATGTGATAGTAGTCTTAGGTTGCATGGACTTATACTATGTATTAAGGAATGATTGACCCCGCACATCTGACCAGTGCTAGCACTACAGAGCATATGGATAAATTTCAATAGTGGGAGAGATCAAATTGCATTTGTCTAAGTATCATGAGGCTTTC
Organism: Zingiber officinale; assembly: GCF_018446385.1. Classification (NCBI taxonomy): domain Eukaryota; kingdom Viridiplantae; phylum Streptophyta; class Magnoliopsida; order Zingiberales; family Zingiberaceae; genus Zingiber; species Zingiber officinale. Next base: position 94,671,366 of record NC_055998.1, read on the forward strand.
CATACCGGCATAACTTAAAAGACTCAATAACTAAGGGAGAGGATGTTAGTAGTTTTCTTAGACAATTAGCAAATCATTTCGTAGCAAATGAAAAGGGCAAGACTACCACACTTATTTTGAAGTTGGTAACCATGCAGTATAATGGTAAAGGAAACATAAGAGAGACACCTGTAAGTGATCACTTAACATCTGGATCCCATGGTTCAAGTAAAAAAAGGAAAAGGATCAATAAAGGAAAAAAGAAAGCAAACTGCAGATTCTAGGGGCTATGGCTATAAGGTGCAAACGAAACAAAATAAGGAGCCCACTTGTTTCTTCTACAAGAAGAAAGACCATATAAAGAAAGACTGCCCCAAATATGCCAACTAGTATGTAAAGAAATATAAACTTCTCAACTTTGTTAGTTAGGAAGTCAATTTGGTTATTGTGCCCACAGACACTTGGTGGATAGATAGTAGTACTACTACTCATATAAGTGTCACTATGTAGAGTTGTCTTAGGAATCATCCTCCGTTTGATGGTGAAAGATATATCTATACGGAGAATGGAATAAAGGCTAAAGCCGAGTTGATTGGTATTTTTATGCTTTGTTTAGGAACTGACAACTATTTGGATTTTAAAAATACATTTATTGTATTGTCTTTTCAATGAAATTTAATTTTAAGTTTTTATTTGGATAAATCAAGTTATTCTTGTTCATTTGGAAATGAAATTTTAGTATTTTCTTAAATTCAGTATTAGTTGGTGATGGTTCCTTGGTTCATAAGCTTTATAAATTAACACCATAACTCCTACGATTGACAATGTAATAATACATAGTATAGTTACAAAAACACAAATTGATTGACGAGAATTCTTTCATGTTGTAGCATAGGTGTTTAGGACATATATCTAAACAACGTTGATCCAATCTGAAATCTGCGAGAAGGTATGCTGGTTCTGATGAACGGTGGTTCCGAGGAAGATGAACTCCTGGAGATCCGGAAAAAGCTCCTCAACGATCCTATGCATAGTGAGACGAGCCAACAAAGTGTTAGTGACCTAAGATTGGGGTGGGAATCCCTAGCTAGGCCCTTCGACGCTCAAGTCAGTTCCCTCTCTCCAAGGTGCAAGAAGAAGTACAGTAATGAAAGTACTTAGAAGTGGAGTTTTGAATGCTAGAATTGCATACCTTGCCAACAGAGAGGATTCTCCTTTTTATACTACCTCATATAACCTCCGTAGTCGTGAGGTGGTCCCGAGTTTATTAGAGTTTGTTAGAAGATGAAGTACCACTTTAGGCTTCATGCAATAATCCCTCAAGGAATCTTTTTTTACCCCAAATGTACCTCTTTTGTCATTTATAACTCATATTCCTGATAAAATATGAATAGGAATATGTCCCGTAATTGAAGAAGCTTCTAGAGAATACTTCCCACCAAATTCGCCAAGCTATCATAAAGTTGTTTACTACTTGTATACCATCCTTCGTTAAATATGTCTAGACCGGTCATTCAAGTCGGTCATGTATATATTAAGAATACTTTCTGTTAAGTATGTTTCGGTCGATAATGTACTATAAACTTTATAAGGACGAATGTCTTTAAGCTTGGTTGAACTTTGTCCGGCCGAGTGTATATAAGCATACTGGTGCTCGCTCAGCCTTCAGTCAACCAGTAATATACTAAAAGTTGTATAAGACTAAGTGTCTTTAAGCTCGGTCGGGCTTTGTACGGCCGAGCACACATAAGCACACTAGGGCTCGCTCGGCCTTCCCTCGGCCGGTAATATACTAAAAGCTGTATAAGGCTAAGTGCCTTTAAGCTCGATCGAGCTTTATCTGGCCAAGCGCATATAAGCACACTGGTACTCGCTCGGCCTTCCCTCGCCGGTAATATACGAAAAGCTGCATAAGGCTAAGTGTCTTTAAGGTCGGTCGGGCTTTATCTGGCCGAGTGCATATAAGAACACTGGTGCTCGCTCGGCCTTCCCTCGGCCGGTAAAATACTAAAAACTGTATAAGGCTAGGTGCCTTTAAGCTCGGTCGAGCTTTGTACGGCCAAGCGCATATAAGCACACTGGTGCTCGCTCGACCTTCCCTCGGTCGGTAATATACTAAAAGCTATATATGGCTAAGTGCCTTTAAACTCAGTCGGGGTTTGTCCGGCCAAGCACACATAAGCACATTACTGCTCGCTCAGCCTTCTCTCGGTCCGTAATATACTAAAAATTATATACGGCTAAGTGCCCTTAATCTCGGTCGGGCTTTTTTCTAGCCGAGCACACATAAGCACACTAGTGCTCACTTGGCCTTTACTCGGCAAGTAATATACTAAAAGATACATATGGTTAAGTGCCTTTAAGTTCGGTCGGTCTTTGTTTGGCCGACCGTATATAAGCACACTGGTGTTCGCTTGGCTTTCCCTCGACCGGTAATATACCAAATGATGCATAAGTCGAAGTGCCTTTAAGCTCGGTCGGTCTTTGTCCAGTCGAGCGCACATAAGCACACTGGTGCTCTCTCGGCCTTCCATCGACCGGTAATATACTAAAAGCTGTATAAGGCTAAATGCCTTTAAGCTCGGTCGGGCTTTGTATGGCCAAGCGCATATAAGCACACTGGTGCTCGCTCAACCTTCCCTCGGTCGGTAATATACTAAAAGCTATATATGGCTAAGTGCCTTTAAACTCAGTCGGGGTTTGTCCGACCAAGCACACATAAGCACATTACTGCTCGCTCAGCCTTCTCTCGGTCGGTAATATACTAAAAATTATATACGGTTAAGTGCCCTTAAGCTCGGTCGGGCTTTTTTCTAGCCGAGCACACATAAGCACACTGGTGCTCACTTGGCCTTTACTCAGCCAGTAATATACTAAAAGCTACATATGGTTAAGTGCCTTTAAGTTCGGTCGGTCTTTGTTTGGCCGACCGTATATAAGCACACTGGTGTTCGCTTGGCTTTCCCTCGACCGGTAATATACCATATGATGCATAAGTCGAAGTGCCTTTAAGCTCGGTCGATCTTTGTCCAGTCGAGTGCACATAAGCACACTGGTGCTCGCTCGGCCTTCCATCGACCGGTAATATACTAAAAGCTGTATAAGGCTAAATGTCTTTAAGCTCGGTCAGGCTTTGTCCGACCGAGCACACATAAGTACACTAGTTCTCGCTCGACCTTCCCTTGATCGGTAATGTACTACAAGCTATATAAGGCTAAGTGCCCATAAGCTCGGTCGGGCTTTGTCCGGCCAAGCGCCTGCGAACAACCTTCTATTTAGTCAGCAATTAACCTATTGATCTTGCATTCATCCAGCTATAGGCCTCTCCTTTCTCTCTCGACTGTGACCTCCATGTCATTTGACAGGCCGGTTTATCATAACCCATATCACTAGTCTCCCCCTCAAGTCTAGTCGAAGGAGGTGTAGTCGACTGACTAGACATGAGTCTTGATTTTGCTCACTCATATAACTCATTATTTTATGCTTTCTTCTCTCTCAACTATGCCTTGAGAATCAAGTGACTTTTTAAAATTATTTTTTTTTGTAATTGGTTGTTCAACGGAAAGAGAATGTTGGAGGCGCTCGAAGATATAACGCCTCAACCTATGATTTGGTCTATCCTATCCATCATAAATGCCTCTTTATGGGTGAGTGCTACATATCATCTTCTTCTATTTCTTGAAGCAACCATTAACATGCTTCTTTATCAATGTCCTATCACATATTCTCCTCAACAGATCAATGACTCTCCTACCACGAGCCGTTTCAATTCAATAACGATCCTTATTAGTTATACTGCCCTGAAACCCTAAGTCTTTTTTATTTCTTTACCCTTCATCTTCCTCAACTCACTTTCTAGCGATTCTTTTTCTCAACTCTTTCCAACACCCGGAGCTCCTTCATTTTCCTTGATCTTCTTTTGCTACCTCCTTTCCTTAAGGACCTAGTAAGTCACTTATCCCTTAAGTGCTTCTGTTTTTCATCATGACTAAGGAATCACTGGTTCCTTGGTATGCTCAGACTCATTCATCCTTGAGTACCACTGATAGAATTTCCATTCATTTTCAGTATGAGATCCCTAAGGAGTATTGTATTAAGGTCCCGCAACCTGATGCTTATCCTCATCTCCCTTCTGATAACTATGTTACTTTCTTCGAGGATCAATTTGTGACGGGTTTATGTTTTCCTATTCCTCCATTCTTAGCAGAGATAAGTCAGTATTTTGGTATTCATTTACAACAATTCACCTAAATGCTTTCCAATATCTATGTGGACTATACATGTTGTTTCACCTCTTCAGTATTCCTCCTACGCCCCTAAAATTTTTTCATGTTTTCCTATCTTAAAATATCAGAGCTAGGAGTATTTCTTTTCCAATCTTTTCTGAAGATGGTTTTCTATGAAGAAATGTCTTTATCCATCAAGGGTTGGAAGTCACACTTTTTCTTCATAAGATTTCCTAGACCCGTCACATGGTCTACTTCATGGGAATCTTCTTCCCCCCCCCCCCCTTTTCTTGATATAAAAGAATTTCATCAACAGTTAATCTTTTCTAATTATTCAAATAAGTTACTTGGTCATCGTTTTTACATTCACAAATGGATATGTAGTGACCTTCTATACCTTTTTGGCCTAAGTCATGTTCAAAAGAAATTGCGATGCTCCTTTGATAAGTTATGATATCTTCACCATTACTTTTTTACTAACTAAAATACTCTATATTTGTTGTAGTGGATGTTGTGTTTAAAACCTTGGTTGACAAGGAAATCAGTCTAGAAGAGGGGGCATTCTTGGCCAAGGAACAAGAACTTAATGCCGAGCGAGATCAACCTTCTACTGCTCCTTTGCCTGAAACTTCCATCTAGCAAGTGGTTGCCTCTAGCTCACAAACCACTCCGAAGGAAACATTTGCAAATTCACCTCTATTGCCAGAAGCTACTCCTCTGGAATTACAAGAGCAAGTGCAAGAAACTACTCCTAAAGGAAAACATCCAAGGTGTAAACTAACCCTAGTGCCTCTCCCCAAGAGATGTATCATTTCTGTTCCTGAAGATATGGCCCAAGGAGATGTCCAAACTACTTCTCCTGAATCCACCTTATCCTCCTATATCTATTCTTACTTCACCATCTATCTCGCCCCAGGGGGACCTCCCAACTCAGAGTACCAGCTCGGATCCTGGGTTTGTTATGACTTTCCAAGAACAAATCCATTTACCTCTCTAAGGAACTCAGGATCCTCCTTTTCTTCTTTTCTCCCCACCTTCCATTCACACTTCTTTATCGTCATCACCCACACCCTCTTCTACCCTCCCAATACTACTGGAGGGTTCTTTGACAATAGCTTGGGAAGACACTCGCCAATAGATTGAGAAAATCACTTCCACTGAGTTAGCGGATAAATTTTCTCTCGAAAAAACTAAGGCAAATTATTCTCTATTCAATTATTCTCTCATTTATGTACTTTACTGATGACTCTCCATTCTATAGCACTAGGTCACCAACATGAGTATAGCCTGCCAACTGTATGACCTAGCTCGAGAGAATGACATGCTGAGGCACCCAACCTTTGAGGCATCTCCTACTCAAGCCTCCAGAAGGATAATTTAGTTATCTACGTAGCTACAAGAGATTCAAAGACTACTCGAGGTTGAATTTGAAAACCTACGCCAATGGAGAACTTCTGTAAAAAACTTTGAATCTCAAGTTCAATCAGAGATCAACCTTTATGCTGAGCTGACATCAAAACTAGATAAGCTCACTACAGAGAATACTCATCTATCATCTCAACTACAAACGCTGAAGGATGCTCATGCTTTGGAGTTAGCTGCTAAAGTCTCCGATTTAAAATCTAAGGATGCTGAAATAGCCTCTCTACGTTCATCCTTAACCAAAGCTCAAGCAGATATTTCCTCTAAGGAGACTGAACTGAAAGCTTCTCAAGATACTCTAACAAACTATCAAGTGATGGAAGACGATCGATTCACAGAGAGAAAAAGGATACTTCTTGAGTCGCCCGACTTCAATAATCGTATTGCAGCATCTATTGTTAAATCTTTCAATCATGGGGCTGAGGGGTGATATGCGTAGATATTATGATCGTTTATGCATATTTTAACACACATTCAATTGCTTTTTTTATATATATTCTTCGCACGATCATCTCTCCTATTGTTTATTTAGTATTAATTACTCTTTTGTCGGAGATATACTCTTTATTTGGTTTTGTGTTGACAGGGATAACTTTTGGAGCGAAAATGACAATTGTTGACGCATCGGAGCAAAAGAAGAATACTACTTGACACCGATCGTGCAACCCTGCACAGTCGTGTGGCCATTCCTGAGAGAGAGTAGCACATGGTCACGCGACTTTGCATGGCCATGCCTCATGACCAGAGTCAAAGGAAGACATGGCCGTCCGGATCTCGCACGGCCGTGCCACTCTACCCGGAGAAGGGGAGGAGCTGGCCGTGTGGATCTCGCACGGTCGTGGCATGGGCCGTGCAGTGCCCGTGCCCTAGCCTATAAAAGGGCTCTTAACCCTTCCCCTTGGAGGGAGGCGAGCCGAAAAAGAGAGATACACTTTGGTGTCATTCCACGCCGTCCCAGACCTCTGTTCAATGATCCGAGATCACCTCTATAACTGCATCAACTCCAAAAGCAAAGGATTCGATCCGAAGATCACTTGACGTCATTGAATAAGCATCTCTATTCCCTCTCTCTTCTTGTCTGGGCATTGAATGTTTAATTATACTATATCTTTGGGGTTTTCGCCTGCGTCTATGGAGTAGATTCCTTGTTCTAGGATCAGGGAGTAGTTGTGGATAGGTTATGATGTAAGATTCATGCTTATGCTTTTACTTATTGAATGATTTCGTTTGTCTTGTTTCTATTTGATATGCATGAGACCTGTTTGCTTTAGATTACCATGTCATATTAATTGATTGTATTGGGATTGCTAATTTCGTAAAGAGAAGATCTTAGATCATATACTCGAGTGGCCCTAGTGATAAGGTTAACCCGTTCACGGACATCTAGGATACTCCCTCGAAATGAGAGGTAATTCCTCCACAAGGAAGTAAGAAACCAAACCAAACTCCTATCTCTATCCTTAATGATACCGATCAGGTTTGCATTCTTGTGATCTACCGAGTTGCCCTAGTGACAGAGGTTAACCGTAACAGGATTTCACAGGATATTCTCTATTTAGTGCTTAAGGGTAGTAGCTATAACTTCCAATGAGTACATGTTGATTGATAATGAGGAAAGGATAGAACATGATACATTAGTTACCACTACAACGAAACCGAACTCCTAGAGCTCTTCCCAAACCAAGTAAAACTCTCTCTCTCTTTCTCGCCAGTTCTCACATCTACTTCCCAAGTTCTTTTCTTCTCAAAAAACAGTTCACTTACAACCATCGGTAGTTTACTAATTCTACGTGAACAATCACTAGTGCTTATAATCGGTTTTCATGGATCGATAATCTTTTATTATTGACGACGTATCCGTGCACTTGCAGAAGCGTAACAAGTTTTTGGCGCCGTTATCGGGGACTGCGCCTATAACATTAGTGATAATCATATTGGATTAGACTGGACTTTGTTATTTCTGAAATTTTATTTTCTGCACTCCACTATCTCTCCGTTTTATTATTGTTTTTGGACCGTTCAATACCATGCCCTAGCATGTGAAGAGTTAACCTTGCAGGAAACTCAACTACCTCCCAGGTCTGTCTATTTCGCACTCCTGGTCTATTCAAATAGGACATGATGTTAAGACCATTAAAGGATTATGGGGCTCCGAAGTCTGCTAAAGAGTTAGGACCCATTGTGTTTCCAGTAATCCCAGCGAAGAATTTTATGCTTAGACTATCTTTCATCTCCAAGGTTCAAGAAAATCAGTTTGGGGGATTAGATTCAGAGAATCCTTACCTACACCTCCTGGATTTCCATAGTTATTGCAATACACAGAGATTTAAGGGAGTTCCAGCTGATACAATACAACTTATAATTTTTCCATTCAACCTCAGAAATAATGCAAAGGTTTGGTTCAACACCTTGCAACCGAGAAGCATCAAAACTTGGGATGAATTAGAAAGAAAATTTTTAAATAAATATTTCCCTCCAAAAAGGACCGCCCAGTTAAGACATCAGATTATGCACTTCAAGCAACTTGACGAAGAAACATTGCATCAAGCTTGGGATAGGTACTTATCAATTCTGTATCAGTGCCCCCATCACGGTATTGAGAGCTGGTTGATCCTTCATGTATTCTACATTGGACTTTCATTCTAGAACAAGAGTCTTTTGGACGCAACGTCTAGATGGGCGTTCATGAAAAAAAGTTTGGATGAAGCACAAGAAATAATCTATACGGTGGTATCAAATCTCAACGATTGGTCAGGACAAGATATGATAAACTTATCTCTACACTTGATCAAAGCAGGAGAAGATATGGGAGTGTCAATGGAAGAAAATAAGTTAGGAACTAAGGTTCAGAAAGAATTAAAGGAATCCATCAAGGTATAGTGCAAGGATGTACAAAATCTATTTCCTTAGTGTGGAGAGGTCTTATTAAAATCGCCAGGAGGTTTGATATCTACCTCAGTATCATTTATGGAAGAGAACTTGGATGATGATGATAATAATATGGAAGGAATAGCTCAAGGAATTGAGGAAACGCCAGAAGAAGTCATGGTAAACGAGGAAATATGGTTATTAGAACAGAAACCAACCTTGCCTGAGACTATACCGCCTCAAGTGGAGTTGAAACCTTTGTCGCCTAATCTTAAATATGCTTTCCTTGGCCCAGATTCCACTTTCCCGGTAATAATTAATGCAAGCCTGACTGAGATGGAAACACAGAAATTGATCAAAGAGTTGAGAGCACACAGAAAAGTAATTGGATACACCATTGATAACATAAAAGGAATCAGCCCTTCCATCTGCATGCGCAAAATTCTACTCGAAGAAGGATATAAGAATTCGATTGAGCATCAAAGAAGGTTAAATCCTAATTTGAAAGAAGTTGTGAAGAAAGAAGTGCTGAAGCTTCTAGATGTCGAAATTATTTATCCCATATCAGATAGCGAGTGGGTAAGTCCGGTACATGTAGTCCCCAAGAGAGGAGGAATGATGGTGATTAAAAATGAAAGTAACGATTTGATTCCAACAAGAACAGTTACAGGATGGCGGATGTGTATCGATTATAGAAAGATAAATAAGGAGACTAGAAAGGATCATTTTCCCTTACCGTTCATTGATGAGATGCTAGAAAGATTGGCAAAACATTCTTATTTTTGCTATCTGGATGGATACTCTGGTTTTTTTTCAAATTCCAATACATCCCCTAGATCAAGAAAAGACCACCTTCACATGTCCTTTTGGTACCTATACTTATCGATGAATGTCATTTGGACTCTGCAATGCACCAGCTACATTTCAACGATGTATGATGGTAATATTTTTAGATTTTACAGAAAAGATTATGGAGGTATTCATGGACGATTTCTCAGTTTATGGGAATGACTTCGACTCCTGTCTTTTGAACCTTTCTAAAGTTCTCCAGAGATGTGAAGATGTGAACTTAGTTTTGAACTGGGAAAAATGCCACTTTATGGTTAAAGAGGGGATTATCTTGGGACATAAGATTTCAGAACGAGGAATTGAAGTGGATAAAGCCAAAATAGAGACAATTGAGAAACTACCTCTACCTCATAATGTAAAAGGGGTTAGAAGTTTTCTAGGGCATGCTGGGTTTTACAGGCGTTTCATTAAGGATTTTTCAAAAATTTCCAAACCATTAACTAATCTGTTGATTAAAGATGCAGAATTCTGCTTTGATGATGACTGCAATGAGGCATTTAAGAAATCAAGAATGCTCTTATCTCAGCCCCCATAATTCAAGCTCCAGACTGGGAACTCCCATTCGAAATCATGTGTGATGTCAGTGACTTTGCAGTGGGCACAGTTCTAGGACAAAGAAAGGACAAAGTACTGCATGCAATCCATTACGCAAGCAAGACACTGGATGCATCTCAAATGAATTATTCTACTACTGAAAAGGAACTATTGGCCATAGTGTTTGTAATCGACAAGTTCAGGTCCTATCTAGTGGGCTCAAAAGTGATAGTGTATTCCAATCATGCTACCATACGATATTTACTTAATAGGAGAGATGCCAAACCTTGCTTGATTAGATGGATTTTGCTTCTTCGGGAATTTAATCTGGAAATTAAAGATACGAAAGGAGAGGAGAATATTGTGGCAGATCATCTATCCCGAGTATGGTCAAATGGGTAGAAAGATGTGAATTTTGATCCACCCATTAATGATGATTTTCCTGACGAGCATCTGTTGGAAGTAAATTCTGAGGAAGTCCCTTGGTATATATATTTTGTTAACTATCTTGCAAGTGGAGTACTTCCCCCAAACTTTACTTGGCAACAAAAGAAGTTTTTTTCAAATGTCAAATACTACATATGGGACGAATCACTGCTTTATAGGAAATGTGGAGATACAATTTACCGAAGGTGTGTGCCAGAAGACGAAGTCAAAGACATTTTATTTCATTCTCATTCATCGTCTTACGGCGGACATTTAGGAGTTTCGAGAATAGCTGCAAAGATTTTACAAGCAGAATTTTTTTAGCCAAATCTATTTAAAGACACAAAAAAAATTTGTTCAGTCTTGCAACCAATGTCAAAAGACCGAGAACATCACCAGGAGAAATGAAATGCCACTGAATTATATCCTCAAAGTTGAATTGTTCGATGTATGGGGAGTAGACTTCATGGGCCATTTTCCCTCATCATGTGGAAACAATTATATTCTAGTAGCAATGGATTATGTATCGAAATGGGTAGAAGTCATAGCTTCTCCTACCAGTGATGCCAAAACAGTGATCAAACTATTTAAGAAGGTGATTTTTCCACGGTTCGGTGTACCCAGGGTAATTATTAGCTATGGGGGTTCACACTTCATTGAAAGATAGTTTGAAAAGTTGCTAAAGAAATACAGGGTAAGCCACAAAGTAGCGATGCCCTACAATCCCCAGACTATTGGATAAGCTGAGATTTCCAACCGGGAGATCAAAGCAATATTAGAAAAGACAGTGTCCAATTCACAAAGAGATTGGTCATTGAAATTGGATGATGCTTTATCGGCATACAGTACTGCTTTCAAGACTCCAATTGGTATAGCCCCATTCCGACTTGCGTATGGGAAGCCATGTCATCTTCCAGTAGAGTTGGAATACAAGACCTATTGGGTAATTAAACAACTTAACATGGACTTGAAGTTAGCAGGAGCTAAAAGGAAACTCCAATTAAATGAGCTCGATGAGTTGAGGATGGATGCCTACGAACATGCCAAATCTTACAAAGAGAGAACAAAGAAATGGCATGATTAACATATCCTTAGGAGAGAATTCAAGGAAGGAGACTCAGTATTATTGTTTAATTCAAGCTTGAAGCTTTTTCCTGGGAAGTTAAAATCAAGATGGACAGGACAATTCCAAGTCAAAAAGGTTTACCCGTTCGGAGCAGTCGACATCTAGAACGAAGAGCATGGAGAATTTAAAGTAAACAGGCAGCGTTTAAAAAAATATCTCCACGACGTGTAGGCTAAGGAAAACACGCTGATATACCTTTCGAATCCGCGCCCACCTGAATAAGTCAAAAAGGGGTTGAGCTAAAGACCTAAAACAAGCGTTTCTTGGGAGGCAACTCAAAGGTTTTGTTTTAATTCGTTATACATTTGTTGTTATCTTAGATCAATCAAATATATATTTTTTTTTTATCTTTGTTTTCAGGGTGTGCATTAGCCCCCATGAGCTGGCCATGATCATTTCATGGGCGTGGGGGCATCGGAGGGATCAAAAAGGAGGATAGTGAGACACTACGCACATAAGGGAGTCGACCGTGTGACTCTACACGGCCGTGCAAAGCTGACAGAGGAGGAAATGTCACAGGTTGTGTGAACCCACATGGCCGTGTGGCCTTTGTAGAAAAGGAACAACACATGGCCGTGCCAACTGGCACGGCCGTGCGAAGCCGCCCGAGAAGAAGAGTGCACAAGTCGTGTTTATTGACACGGTCGTTCGAAGTTACGAGGGAGAGGGCGTGCGGAGTTTTACACGGCCTGACCCAACCCCACTTCTATTAGGGCACGGGTGTGCGGAGGCTTACACGACCGTGCCGCTGACTTCATCCCCCTCCATGCTCCATTCCTAGAGATATGCCTTCGGTTAATCGAGATATTTTGCGATTCAATTTCTAAGAATTTTGTCCCATTATTAACTCTCTTCATCTTGACTTGGAACAAACTAATAAATTGTTTACTTGAAACATTTGCATGAAGGAAGAGTAATTTAACCGCTTACAGGACTGTTTTAAGAGTGAGAGAGATTCATGCACACGAATTCTTGAATTCATGGATGCTCATAGGAAGAGAATGGTTTGGAACAAGGATTTTAGGTGGTTTTGAGAAACTTTCATAGTAGTATTGATGAACTGTTCTCATATCATAAACATGTAAGGGACATGAGATGGGTCGTTGAGGCTTATCCTGAGCTTCCCGATCTCCCCGAACTTCAGCCTCATTGGTCGTCTTGATTTCATCTGGACATTGAAAAGTCTAAGTCTCGGGGGTGTTGTGTTTGCACAATCTGAGTCGAGTCGAGTCTTTTTCCTTGTCCTTCTACACATTTATTTATTTTGCTTTATCTACTTGCATTTCATTTTATTTTTCAGTTTCATATTGCACTTTCTTTTGCTACTTGTAGTTTTTCATCGTGTTTATTTTGAATATTTGAGGCATATTTGAGAGCATTGAACCTTCTACTTCTTCTGCTGACTTGTCCAATAGCAAAATGACTAGCACGTATATTTTCTTAATTCATGTGTCGTAGAGATAGTATTAGTATGTTTGGTGTACCTCCTTTCTCTATCTTTAGTAGCATGAAATAAGCTAAGTATTGTAAGGAGTTTAATATAAGTTTTGGCCTAACCTTAAATATCTTACTTTCACTTCACTTAAGCTTGAATTGTAGAAGTATTTTGAAATAGTTATTATTCATCCAATTTGTTTAGTACTTGTGTTCCCATGGGGATTCCTTAGTTACATTTTGGTTACTGGATGACCTCAGATCATGGAAGCTCATTCAGAAAAATCTAAATCCCAACATTTGCATCTTGCATTTGTGATTAGTGCTACACTTCTATAGCACCAATATATATATATATAAGGGATAAAAAAATATTTATCGTGAGTAGAAACTAACAATTTACTCCTTTGAGACCGAGTTAGGTTATTGGGGAAATAAATGTTATGTTTTTCTTGATTCTGAGTAGTATCCTTTGAAACCTTGTGTTATTTAAGGGAAACGAACCAAGTGTGTGACAGGTAAGTGTCTATCACCGGGAACATTAGGAACTCAATTGTATGACGACTTAATTAGGACAGAAAACTAAAACTTGAAGAGCTTGAGTCACTTATCACACTGAGCACAAAGAACTTATTCTTAGGTCATACTTATGTTACTCCACAAATATGCTTATCAATGAAACTAGTTGATAGAGTTAAGCGAATGCACTAGGGATTATGATAACAATAGGAACTCATGAACATAGATTGCAGCATTTTACTTGAAAACAAGCAAAAGTTCAAGTCGGGGGTGTGATGTGCATAGATATTATGATCGTTTATGCATGTTTTAATGCACATTCACTTGCTTTATTTGTATATATTCTTCGCACGATCATCTCTCCTATTGTTTATTTATTACTAATTATTCTTTTGTCGGAGATCTGCTCTTTGTTTGGTTTTGTTTTGACAGGGATAACTTTTGGAGCGAAAATGACAATTGTCGACGCATCAGAGCAAAAGCAGAAGACCACTTGACACCGGCCGTGCAACCCTGCACAACCGTGTGGCCATTCCTGAGAGAGAGCAGCACACGGTCGTGTGACCTCGCACGACCGTGCCTCACGACTAGAGTTGAAGGAAGACATGGCCGTGCGGATCTCGCACGGCCGTGCCACTCTACCCGAAGAAGGGGAGGAGTTGGCCGTGCGGATCTCGCACGGCCATGGCACGGGCCGTGCGACACCCGTGCCCTAGCCTATAAAAGGGCTCTTAACCCTTCCCCTTGGAGGGAGGCGAGCCAAAAAAGAGAGATACACCTTGGTGTCATTCCACGCCATCCCAGACCTTTGTTCGACGACCGAGATCACCTCCATCATCGCATCAACTCCAGAAGCAAAGGATTGGATCCGATAATCACTCGACGTCATTGAATAAGCATCTCTATTCCCTCTCTCTTCTTGTCTGGGGATTTAATGTTTAATTATACTATGTCTTTGGGTTTTTACCCTACGTCTATGGAGTAGATTCCTTGTTCTAAGATCAGGGAGTAGTTGTGGATAGGTTATGATGTAAGATTCATGCTTATGCTTTTACTTATTGAATGATTTCGCTTGTCTTATTTCTATTTGATATGCATGAGACCTGTTTGCTTTAGATTACCATGTCATATTAATTGATTGTATTGGGATTGCTAATTTTGTAAAGAGAGAATCTTAGATCGTATACCCGAGGGGCCCTAGTGACAAGGGTAACCCGTTCACGGACATCTAGGATACTCCCTCAAAAGGAGAGGTAATTCCTCCACGAGGAAGTAAGAAACCAAACCAAACCCCTATCTTTATTCTTAATGATACTGATCAGGTTTACATTCTTGTAATCTACCGAGGCGCCCTAGTGACAGGGGTTAACCGGAACAGGATTTCACAGAGATCTTCTCTGTTTAGTGCTTAAGGGTAGTAGATATAACTTCCGACGAGTACATGTTGATTGATAATGAGGAAAAGATAGAACATGATACATTAGTTACCACCATAATGAAACGTAACTCCTAGAGCTCTTCCGAAACCAAGTAAAACTCTCTCTCTTTCTTGCCAGTTCTCACATCTACTTCCCAAGTTCTTTTCTTCTCAAGTAACAGTTCACTTACAATCATCGGTAGTTTAGCTAATTCTACGTGAACAATCACTATGCTTATAATCAGTCCTCATGGGATCGATAATATTTTATTTCTGATGACATATCCATGCACTTGCGAAAGCATAACAAGGGGCAGTAGAAAAATTAAAAGAGAAAGGGTATCTAGCTTCCGACCCTCTAGTCAATTTCCTTGACCATAGGAGACTACTCAGGACTAGGCCTCTTGATTTATTTCCTAAGCTGAAATAATCTTCAACTTATCTTTGTATTGAAGAATCCTTTTAACAATTTCAAGTATCAACCTTTTCCTATGATGTTTCAAATATTCACACAATTTATCTTTAATTTTAGCTATTAAGTACATGAAAATTTATATAATCAAATGAGGTTATGTTGATTTTTTCTAAAGTTGATTTGATTCTATTATTGATTTGTTAAGTTAATATTTGTTTTTAATCAAAATTGGTGTCCATTTGGCTTTTAATATTCAATTAGATTTGTTCCATCCCCTTTAGATTTATTGTTTATTAGTCTTTAAAAGGAGGATCACTTTTATTTTAGCCCATACCTATTATTTTCCGATCATAACATTTGCTCGACATCTATCAACCAATCGAGTTCGTTTACCTCTGTATCTATTTTCGCTCAAGTTTAGTACTCGCCCGACCCTTGACGGCCAACCAAGTTCATGCATACATATATATATTTTTAACTAGCCTAAAGACTCGGTCGACTTATAATGGCTGACCAAGTTTATAATATGAAAATAATATAACTCATATTTTGTATTATAAATATTTGGCCTTCCTTGGGATCTTAGAACTTTTAAGTCTGATCTTAGTAATGGTATTAATACCTTGGGAACATAACCCTTTGTATCGATTGCTGATATCATTTTTCTATTGGCGACACGTGTGTTTCTGACATTCTAAATGTACTCATATCACTATATTCACCGCCTTATCCATCCATCCAACTGTTCTCCTTTGACCCCGCCTTTTTTATCATCTCGATCTAATGCTTCTACTGAAAACACCTTTTTCGATACTTGGCTAAAGTTTTTAAAGAGAAAAAAGAGAAAAATCCCCGATGCATCGTCTTCTTCCTCGAGTTTGCCTATTTCTCGTTCTCCACCTTTCGCTAGCCTTTCTTTTCATCCTTACTAATCCTTCCTGCTAACAATGTCGACATCCACTAAGTGGTACACTCGATGTTCTTCCGCGTTCATTATTCAAGATGCCTATGAACTTCAATGGAACTACAATTTCCCCCATACCTTGCAGTCCCTACTTTAGAGGATCGTCCTCACCTTCCTCCTCTAGAGAGTGTTGCGATCTTTTGGGAACAAGTATTATTAGGTTTTAAGTTTCCCATTCAACCCTTTTTCATTGATGTTAGCAGATACTTTGACCTCCCCCTACATCAACTCATTCTTCAATCATTCTCTATTATGATTGGTTTTGTTGTTGTTTCTCACTCACTTGACTTCCCTCTATCTCCTCACCTATTCCACTATTTTTGTGTTCCTCGTTAGATAGACAATAGCATATTTAAATTTCAGTCATGCCCTAAAACTATTCTGTTCAATAGAATTCTACCTCAAGGAGAGTGGAGGGACAAATTCTTTTTCATGCACCTTCCTTCTCCTTCACCATATCCGATAACCTGGCAGCGAAGCCTTCCCCCTACTCCCCACTGAGGCGATATTTTTGAAGACCTTGTTCTTTGCACTTCCATGAGAAAATTGAAGGGTGCAAAGTTTAACCTATCTGCGTTAATTGCAAAAGGTTTATTGTTTTCTTTTGGTCTTAGCCCAGTCGACACAGAATTGAATGCTTCCTTTGGTAAGTTTGTTTTTCTTATGCATATATTTTCACTTACAAATTGTTCCTAACATGAGTTTGTGACTCTTGTTTTTTAGCTAAGGTCATCCTCCTAGCCTTTATGTACAAGAATACTCGCCTAACCAGAATAGTTTTAAATAGAATGGGAGAAGACTTATTAAGAGATTGCTGTCTTAATCGACCCTCCTCTTCTATCAGTTTACTCCCTTTAATTGCACAAACCAAGGAACCTCCCAGTTCACTAGAACAAGAAAATCCCTTTATTGTCAGACATAAGAGACCTCGTACTAAAACCCCGGGTCCATTCATCTCCACCATACCTACTTTTTAGAAGATTCTCATTACTCCCTCCGAAATCTCATACACTAGAGGTAAAGAACCTGCATCCCCTACACATGTTCGTTCTTGCTTTACACTCAATATGATGAGACCAGGCCTCCTTATTCCTATGTCTCATGCTATTCCTCCAGTTGTCCCTTCCCTCGAGGCAGGACCAGATGTCCCTGTGACTTCATCGCCCCTTTTTTAGTCATTTACTTCCTCTCCTACCAGGCCACATGCTAAAATAACACCATGCAGGAGATCAATTATTCCTATACCCATCAAAACACTTATTGAACAAGATCCTGCATCAATCAGCCATACACCTCCTGATCCATTTTTTCGGGTTCCCCTACCGACTCTTGAACTTCCGCCTACTTCTTCTTCACAACCTACAACTTCTACCAACTCCTCCATCCTTTTTAAACAATCTCATGGATTGCCATCCCAGCTTGGTCAGACACCTATTCCTTCCTCATGCGGGTTACTCCAGCTAAAAGGTACATTAGTTGAGTCATGGATGCATTCACAAGCACATATGAGAGGGTGTACCATCTCTGAACGTGTTGATGACCACACTCGCTAAGCCACTATAGTAAGTTTATAATTGAATTTCCTTAGTCTATGGCTACAAAGTGTAACTATGTTGTTATCTTATTTTAGTTTTATGCCTCGAGCTTACACTTGGTTTAGCTAGCTACGGATCTAGGAAGGGCCAACCGAGTTTTGAAAGACAAAGTGGAGGAATTACAGGCCACCTCTAACCTCCCTAATGATGAACTTACTCAACTACGAGGCACAGTAAGCTCACAAGCTGAACTTACTGGTAGCTTAGAGAAGATTCTACAAGATTGTCGTCAATTGCTACAATCTCGAGAAGAAGAAAAGAAAGACTTGGAACTCCAATTACAATGGAGTGCATCTCAACTCCAAGTAGAGAAATCTCTAAAAGACAAAGCTCTTTCAGATTTATCCCATAAAACTACTCTTTTGGAACAACCACAATTATCACATGGCTCTAGATCTCCTGAGCTAGCTCAGGAATTAACCTCCAAAGATTTCACATTGTTTCAATAACAAGAAAGACTATGAACCAAGATTCGCAGATAAGCTCACTTTTGAAAGAGCTAGAGAGCTTTAAAGAAGAGAGGGCTATCCTGAAGGGCGAGAAGGATAACCTACAATTTTAACTTCAGACATATAAGGCAGGTGTGGAGGAGCGCTAGAAAAGCAGGCGCGGATCTTTTTGGACTCCCCTGAGTTTAGTAAGGAATATATTCGGCGCATCGTAGGAACTCTCACCCATTCTGTTGAAGGGGTTATCCAACAGTTAAGGGAGGGGGTTACATATCCAAAGAACCTCCCCCTTTCTTTGTAAACCATCGTCGGCTTAACAAGGAGCTCCCAAAAATTTTTTTAAGCAGATTTGAATAAAATTGGGTTCTTGTATTTATATCTTCATATTATTTCTTCATTAATTAGAAGTACTTGTTATATGTCAAATACTAATAAGAATTAGTAATTACATGTTCTTCCCTGTCTTGTGTGACTTTCTACATCTTCAGAACCACCCAAGTATCCATTAAATTTTTCAGTATATCCGCCACATGTATTTTGTAGAAAAATCTCATAAAGAAATTATGACTAGAATAAGTGGACCTCATAATTATCTTCTAAGTGCCATATAATGCTGAATAAATTCTCCTTAATGATCTCCGAGATGGGCTGAACATCCTGATTATATAATGGACTTTCGATCTATTTAATAAATTGGTCGAGCATATACTCCCAGACGGGATAGATAAACCAGATGAAGTATGCTCATTTTATAAGAAGTCTTTAACCTAAATTATGTGACCATATGCTTCCAAGCAAAGTAAATAAGCTAAATATGTCACATAATCCTTTTATAATGAATTTCTAGGTTGCATGATGAATTGATCAACCATGTATTATCGAACGAAATAAGATAGGATGCATATAATACCCGCAATCCATATGTGTTGATCAACTTGTTAAAGGTTTAAAGTCGTCCACCGACTGAGAAGATTTAAAGTCTCTGGTTTCCTTTAAGAGAGCATGTCCGGTCACCCCTTAAGATTGCCGATCAATTGAATGGAGGTTTAAAGTCTCCGATTCTCCTTAAGGGAGCCCACCCGGTCACCCCTTAAGGTCCCCGATCGACTGAATAAAGGCTTAAAGTCTCCGGTTCCTCTTAAGGGAGTCTGCCCAGTCACCCCTTAAAGTCGCCGATCGACCGAATGAAGGTTTAAAATCTCTAGTTCCCCTTAAGGGAGCTCGCCTGGTCACCCCTTAAGGTCTCCAATTGATTGGATTGAGGTTTAAAGTCTCCAGTTGCCCCTTAAGAGAGCCGGCCCGGTCACCCCTTAAGGTCGCCGATCGACTGAATAAAGGCTTAAAGTTTATGGTTCCCCTTAAGGGAGCCGGCCCGATCACCCCTTAAGGTCCTCGATCAACTGAATAAAGATTTAAAGTCTCTGGTTCCCCTTAAGGGAGCCCGCCCGATCAACCCTTAAGGTCCCCGATCGACTGAATGGAGGTTTAAAGTCTCCGATTCCCCTTAAGGGAGCTCATCCAATTACCCCTTAAGATCTCTGATCTACTGAATGGAGGTCTAAAGTCTCCGGTTCCCCTTAAGGGAGCTCGTCAAGTCACCTCTTAAGGTCCCCGATCGACTGAATGGAAGTTTAAAGTCTCCGGTTCCCCTTAAGGGAGTCCGCCCGGTCACCCCTTAAGGTCCCCGATAGACTGAATGGAGGGAAACCAATATATATGTTTGGGAAAATGTATATTTCCAGATAATATTGTCTGTGCGTTCCATTAATTACACCAGAAAGTTGAACCCAATGTATAAATGGATCACAAGCGTACTTGTTATGTTCAATAAGGTTGTAAATTGTTAGCACTCCAAGGCCGCTCAAGATTTCTTCCATTTGTGTCTTGAAGATAATAGGAGCCCGAAGTGAGTTTTTGTATCACTTTGTAGGGTTCTCCCCATTGCAATTTCAATTTGTTAACATTGTCGACCGGTTTGATGCATTTCCAAACTAAATCACCTACTTGAAAAAATTCTGGAAATGACCCTTTTGTTATAATTTTGACTCATCCTCTAGCGATATGATACAAGCTGAGTTGCGTCCTTATCCTACACTTCTTCTATCAGATCAAGCTCCATAAGGCGTCATCCTGCATTATCTTCATCATACCAACGCCTTCAATCGGATTCAACTCCGACTTCAATTAGGACCACTACCTCACCACCATATACTAAATGAAAAGGAGTTATCCTTGTCGATTCTTGAGGGGTCTTACGATATGTCCATAATACACTAGGTAACTCATCTACCTAGCTACCACTAACATGATCTAATTTAGTTTTGAGCCCTTTGATAATGTCTCTATTATTTACTTCAGCTTGACCATTGTTTTGTGGATATGCCATAGAGGTGAAAGCCTGTGTAATACCATACTCCAAGCACCACTCTCTAATTCTCCTACCTTGAAATTACCTCCCATTATCAGAAACTAACTTGTACGAAATACCAAATCTGTAGATAATATATTGCCATAGGAACTTGATGATTGCCTATTCAGTAAGTCTAGCCAACGGCTCAGCCCCTATCCATTTTGAAAAATAATCTATAGCCACTAATAAAAACCTCCTTTGAGCAGGTGCAATAGAAAATGGTCCTACTATATCCATCCCCCATTGATCAAAGGGACAAGATACAATGGAAGTCTTCAACAATTCAATGGCATGATTAGGAATATTCTGATGCTTCTGATAAGATAAACATGTGGCAGAAGGCGATTAGCTGGCCCTCAGCGCCCCCGCCAACCTGTCCCTAGGCCAACACCGAGGAGGTAAATCATGGGTGGCTACTAGCCATTAGTGCAAATGACCAAGACATGGGGGAGGTTATGCTCGGTCACGTCGAGTTTCGACCCCAAGACCTCATGTGGCAACACCCCATGCCTTAACCATCGCACCACCCCGAGGGGACAAGAATAAACATGTTCTTACAAGTTGAGCAGTATCCGCTTGCAAAGTATGCCAAAAATATCTAGCTAATAATATTTTCTGGCAAGAGATCTTCCCCCCACATGACTACCACAAGAACCTTGATGCACTTCATCTAGAATATACTGCACATCATCTGGTCCGATACACTTAAATAGAGGACTAGAAAAAGCCCTTTTATATAATTGATCACCCATCATGGTATATTGACTAGCTCTCTTCTTAAATACACGTGCTTGTTCTCCGTCAGTTGACAAGATACCTTGCTGTAAGAATATAATAATTGATGTCCTTCAATCACCTTGTATCTCCACATCAACCTATTGTTCAATACAAGATACCAACACTATTTGCTCCACAGGTCTGTCTAAGTTCCAGGGTATTATGGAGGAAGCCAATTTAGCTAATTCATCCGCTACTTGATTATTTGATCGAGCAATCTTCTGTATGCTTACTTCTTAGAATTCAGCCTTTAACTTATCGAATGCTTCTACATATAATTTAAGTCTCTCATACTGATTTCAAAATTGCCTATTAATTGTTGTGCTGCTAACTGAGAATCAGAATTCGAGTAGCCCCTACGTGCTTTGCAGCTTGCAGTCCTACTATCAACGCCTCATATTCTGCCTCATTATTAGTAGCTCTATAATTTAATTGAATGGAAACTTGCATTCGATCCTCCCTTGGTGATATAAGAAGAATTCCTATTCTACTGCCTTGCTGCGTAAAAGACCCATCAAGATATATTTTCCAAGTCTCCTCTTCTTATGGACCTTGTACTTCTGATATGAAATCGGCTAAGGCTTGGGCTTTGATTGCTGCTCGGGATTGATACTGTATGTCATATTCACTATGTTCAGTTGTTCATTTAATCAGTCACCCGGATGCCTCCAGGTTAATGAGTACTCTACCCAAAGTATTATTAGTTAGTACTATGATTGGATGTGATAAAAAGTAAGGGCATAATCTTTGAGCGGCTAGAATCAATCTGTAAGCCAATTTCTCAAGCGTAATATAGCGGCACTCGGCTCTTTTAATAAATGACTTAAGAACTACACAAGCTATTGTTCTTTCTGTTAGATCGAGACGCGCTAGAGGGGGGGGTGAATAGCGCTCACGGCTATTTCGTTCGTATCAGAATCGTAAAAACTATCGGAGAAGTAATGCAGCGGAATAAAGAAAACAAGCACACAGAAAGACAAGCTATTTACTTCATTCGGAGTCTATCTCGGCTCGTACTCGAAGGCCCGCGGTCGCTGACCGCTTTCGGTGGGCAACAACTATAGTTCGTAAAGATTATTACAATCTAAGTACAATTTAAGCAGTAATAAAAATATACCGACAACAAAAGATTAAATCTGAAGCTTCGGGTCGTCGGGGTGTTCTTGCGGCACTTGGGGATGGTCGTATTCGCAGCACATTGCAGAAGATTGCTTGAGAAAGTGTTGTACTGAGCTGCTGGTCGACCACTGCTTTTAAACAGTGTTCAAGGCGCCTTAAACAAGCTCCAAGGCGCCTTAAACAAGAATTTTATCCCGATCTGCTCGCTGTAATAACCCTTTGACTGTCGCGACTTGAAGGCGCCTTCAAACCCTTCAAGGTGCCTCCAAGCTGTCTAAGGCGCCTTCAATCCATCCAAGGCGCCTTAAGCCTGCTCCTCGCGCCAGCTCAGGATTTTGAACCCGAGGCGCCTCCAAGCCTCATGGAGGCGCCTCGGACACTGTTCATCCGAGTTCTTCTTTGTGTTTTTGGTACCTGCAAGTATGTTAATCCAAAAATACCTGCAACACAAAGTTAACACAAAATAATAGTATGAATATGAAGTTATAACAGTCTCTGGACTGTCCGGGTATGACTTCAGATTTCCGACCGGAAACCCTAGGTCGACCCGACGCCTATTGTTCCCTCTACGGGGAACGCGTCCTCACCTACTACACTCAGGAGATTTACCTGTTGCCAGTCAATCCTCCAGATCAACTGGACTTTTGCTCAGCACTTGACACTTCCAGACTTTTTGCTGGACATCCGCTTCCCGGCTAGTCCAGTCTTTCACCTGGTTCGCGACACCAGGACTTTCCACCTAAGGTTACCACCCCCTAGGACTTTTTGCCTGAAGTCATCGACCTGCCAAGACTTTCCGCATAGGGTTACCACCCCCTATGACCTAGGGTTACCACCCCCTAGGGTTTTTCCCTTTGCCTAACCGCAGCTAGAACTTTCCTGAAATCCTCAAGTAGACTTGTTAGAATACAAAACACCTTAACTTTGAATCCTTTGCCAATATCAAAACACGAGTTCGATCGTCGGATGCTTCCTGCACCAACAATCTCTCCCTTTTTGATTATGGCAACTCAAATTCAAAGTTAAGTAAACAAACGAATAGATAAACATTTTTAACACAGACAAATTTGCTAAGAATAGATGAACACATTTACCAAAGCAAATTTTGCTAAAGTAAACTATATGCTCCCCCTTAACTGTTGCTCCCCCTTTTATATTAATTTAAGTTTTTGAATTTTACATTTACAATTTTGCTACTCTCCCCCTTTGCCATATATCAAAAAATAAGCAAGAATAGTCATTTGAATAACTAGATTTTGAGACCACATAACAGTCCCTTCTTATTCTTAGCTAAGTGAAAAAATGATGTTAGCTCTTTAGAAATTTAGTTAGCAGTATAGAACTGTTTGGAGACTGTGTACTAATTCAAAAAGTTAGCTGAGCTCAACAAAGTACTGAAAATTAAGATCTGAGTTCAACAAAGTTTTGAAAATTAAGATCTGAGTTCAACAAAGTTTTGAAAATTAAGATTGGTACTTCGCTTGGTTTTTTTTTTTTTTTTACAAGTATTGAATTTTGAGAACAATATTTAAATTTTAGGACACGGAGGGAGTAAAATAGCTAAAATTTGGTTTTAAGAAGTCAGTTGATCCTTAAGTCCAAGCATGGGTTAAGTTTAATAGATTGATTTTTAAGAGGTATCAGAGCCCTAAAGATCAAAACATGCTTAATTAGAAAACTGAGTGTCCTTTTACCAACTGTCTAACCTTTAGCTACTTGCTGACTGCCTATAGGGCAACAGCTTTCACATGGCTAGTCAAGTCAAGTTGATTTGGTCCAGTTAGATTTGACTAGAGCTGGAGGACTTAACTTGATTGATGTATATTGCGTATTTAACGCCCAGACTCATATCGATGCACAGATATAAGCATTTTTTAGTCCAGGCTGTACCCTATGCATCTCACATCGTTCTATGTTTTTCAATCACAATCAAGGTATACCTAGGTGTTTGTGAGATGCTCTAGCTTAATTCTAGGGGAACATGATTTCTAGGGGAAACGCTTAGGCTAATTCAAGAATTTTGAAAAATCTAGGAAATTAGGAATTTTGAAAATTATTTTTCCTAGATTTTGAAAGATGATAAGTAAACCCAGAATTTGTAAAACTGACTAAGCATGCAAGTAAATACATAACCCTCCAAGGAAGTCTAACAAAATGAATAGGTAGTGAAGTGAGGGTGTTCATAGTACAATGCATAACATAGTCATATCAAATAGCAGGATCATCCACTCGAGGAGCATCAGCTGGAAGGTCATCAGCGGAAGGTGGTGCATGGGGCTGCTCGGGTGCTGGCTGACCTAGACGTCGTATCTCGTCATGAAGGGACGTAAATCTGGCAGCCATCTCGGATCGAATAGAGAGAACTATCCGTCGTGTCTGGATGGACTCGACCTCGAGTCGAGCAAGTCTGTCCTTGATGGAGAGTGAAGTAGAGGTCGAAGGTCCAGCTGAGGTGGATGGTCTGGCAGACGGGGAAGGATCTGAGAAAAGATCCTTAGTTAAGAAATCAGCCCACTCCTCTCCCTCGCCTGGTATATCCTCGGCTGCTGGAGCGATAGGGGCAGCTGCTGGCTGTGGTCGTCCTGTCCAAGCTAGAACTCCATCAGCTGTGATATTGGCACCGGCTAGTCTACAACTACGGGATCCTAGCTCTTCATATATAGTAAGAGGAATGACTGTCCCCCTGGTCACATCTATACCCTCTATGGTCGAAAAGAAGCATGTCAAAATATGACAATAGGGCATGTGTACTATCTTGGAGGTGACTGTCCCAGATGCACAGATAATATTCTGGAATATATGCAGGGCTATATCGATATCTAATCGATGACATAGGGCGTACAAGAAAAATGAGTGGGAAGGTCTCATCTTCGGAACATCCCGAGATGAGATCGGCAGAATACATGCTGTCAGGACCCTATACATCACGTAGTCCTGAACCCGAAGAGAGACTGACTTGAACTCAGTCAGGCCAGCAGGTCTCTCTTCCCTGAAGAAATACGTATATATAGTATCTAACGTAATGTGGGAGTAAGGATCGCCAAATGGCAGATCCCTACTGGGGTAGCATAAGAAGGTAGACTCTGAAACCCTAAGTTCTAGGGTGGTGCGTAAAAAAGTGGGAGTAAACTCAATGTCAACGCCAACAACTCTGGTGGAGTACCTATTATCATCAATCCTCTTAAGGTCGTGATAAAATTGTGTACATAACTCCTGGTTTACTGTATCAGTGCAGTAAACCAATTGGTCTAGTTGATAGTGCTCTATCATTTGGATAGATGGCTGACAAAACTGGGTATAAAAGGTCCTATTTACATATCTAGGTTTGATAGGTTCAAAAATGTAATTAGCAAAGGTATCCCTAAGATGTATAGTAGGGAATCTGATATCTGCTGATGGAAGTCTAGCTGGATTAGGATCAACGTGTCAGCGCTTCCTATTTTCAACGATTTTGCCAAAAATTGACAGAAATAAGCAGAAATTTTACGTAAAACTTGATCGGGAAGGATTGGGATTATACTTAGGAGGCATTGCCAAGTGTTGAGGGAGGATTAAATGGGTTGAAGGCGCCTTGGTTGCTAGAATCCGCACGCGAAAGATGTGTTCGGCGTCGGCAGAAAAACGAACAGAAGGAATCTGTTCGTTTTTCTAAAGCTGGGAGTTGAAGGCACCTTAAGTATATTAAGGCGCCTTCAGTAGGTTTAGGAGGAGCCTCGGATCGATTCGAGGCGCCTTAAGGTGATGCGGCGGGAACTTTCCCGCCGCTCTTGGAGGCGCCTTCCAGTGTGGGAGGCGCCTCCATGAGGCGCCTTCCTTTTTTATTATATAATTTTTTTAAAAAAATAAAGATTTTAGATTGAAAAAAAAAAATTAAAGTTAATGGATTTTGTAAGATAATTTTGAAATTTAAGTTTTTAAAACAATTTAAGTTTTTAAAACAATTTTGAAATTTAAGTTTTTAAAATAATTTTGAAATTTAAGTTTTTAAAATAATTTTGAAATTTAAGTTTTTAAAACAATTTTGAAATTTAAGTTTTTAAAACAATTTTGAAATTTAAGTTTTTAAAACAATTTTGAAATTTAAGATTTTAAAACAATTTTGAAATTTAAGTTTTTAAAACAATTTTGAAATTTAAGTTTTTAAAACAATTTTGAAATTTAAGATTTTAAAATACTTTTGAAATTTAAGTTTTTAAAACAATTTTGAAATTTAAGTTTTTAAAACAATTTTGAAATTTAAGTTTTTAAAATAATTTTGAAATTTAAGTTTTTAAAATAATTTTGAAATTTAAGTTTTTAAAACGATTTTGAAATTTAAGTTTTTAAAACGATTTTGAAATTTAAGATTTTAAAACGATTTTGAAATTTAAGTTTTTAAAACCATTTTGAAATTTAAGTTTTTAAAACAATTTTGAAATTTAAGTTTTTAAAACAATTTTGAAATTTAAGTTTTTTAAAATAATTTTGAAATTTAAGTTTTTAAAATAATTTTGAAATTTAAGTTTTTAAAACAATTTTGAAATTTAAGATTTTAAAACAATTTTGAAATTTAAGATTTTTAAACAATTTTGAAATTTAAGTTTTTTAAACAATTTTGAAATTTAAGTTTTTTAAAACAATTTTGAAATTTAAGTTTTTTAAAATAATTTTGAAATTTAAGTTTTTAAAATAATTTTGAAATTTAAGTTTTTAAAACAATTTTGAAATTTAAGTTTTTAAAACAATTGTTTTATTTCTTAGTCATCTCACCCGATTTAAATTGTCAATCAGGGAGTCCTATAATTGTTGTGAGATGAATTATTTGTTTAATTTAAGGGTCTGGTTTAACTTTGTGTTAGATTCAGGTTTAGCTTTGGGTTCAATAAGTAAGCATTCTTTGGATAAACTTCTGGGCTATGGTGAGTCACAAGGAGCTCATTAAAGTAACTATGCCTTCGAGGTTTTTCAATTAGTCTTACCCATTGAACTTAATACTAAACCTTCGTCTAACTAGTTGGGATCCATTTAAGAGTAGCTTCGGTCAGTTCCACTTGGCCAAATGCACCAGGTCGAAGCCATATCTTCCTAGATATGCGATGCCCAAGTTTCCCTAACGTACTATCATCCAAAAATTTCACCGGTACTGTGGTTCAAGTTAAACTTAGACCGTTTTAAACTAACCTTAATTACCCTGCCGGGTAATCTACTCTTGTTTTACCCATTTCGGGTAAATTAGGTCCAGTTACCCTGTCGGGTAGTTCAGTTGGAGGTGCCAGCTAGTTTGGATCCACCATCTATTTTTGAATTTTGAATTTATAATTTAATTTTGAATTTTTAATTTGATTTTAAATTTTGAATTTAAAATTTATAGTTTAATTTTGAATCTTAATTTGATTTTGAATTTTGAATTTTGAATTTAGAATTTATAATTTAATTTCGAATTTTTAATTTGATTTTGAATTTTGAATTTAGAGTTTATAATTTATAATTTAATTTCGAATTTTTAATTTGATTTTGAATTTTGAATTTAGAGTTTATAATATAATTTCGAATTTTTAATTAGATTTTGAATTTTGAATTTAAAATTTATAGTTTAATTTTAAATTTTTAATTTGATTTTAAATTTTGAATTTTGAATTTATAATTTATAATTTAATTTCAAATTTTTGAATTTGAATTTGAATTTTGAATTTAAGATTTATAATTTATAATTTAATTTCAAATTTTTGAATTTGAATTTTGAATTTAAATTTTTAAGATCGTTTTTCTTTTAGCTTTCCCTGGATCATATCCTCGATAAGGTCTATCGAGGTAGTGTATTTGATCCTTCGGAACCCAGTATTGGCCAAGTCCAACTTGATTGATCAATTTGGACTTGGGGACTCATGCTTGGATTGATTTACAACTTTATTTGTTTATTAAGGATAAATAAGATTTAAATTTACTTTTATATCCAAGCCCAGTTCTGTTGTAGACGGCTCTTTGTGTCCCAAGAATTAGGTCCAAATTCTTGGAACTCAGAGAAAACCGTTCTAAGGTAATTTTTAAATTATTTACCTGATTTTTCAAACTAGAATTTTCTTTCTCAAGTTCTTAAACTTGAGTTGAATTTCCAGTCTGAGCTTGATCAGGTAAGGAATTAGTGGTAGTCACTTCTTTAAGGATAGCTACTTCCTTTAGAAGTGATTTAATCCTAATATTTGACTTAGCTAACTTGCGTAATAAGTAATTAACTAAATTATTGAGCCTTGGAATACTTACAGTGGAGTCTGGCCCTTCTGAAACGGATGCGAATCCGTGGCTTTGCTCGGACTCGGCCTCTGACTCGCTCTCGCTCTCGATGATCTGGTCCCGGGCCATCGTGCGAGTAAACTTGTCTGATCGAGTTCGTCGTCGTCGTCCTCCGAGGAAGATTCATCCCACGTTGCCTTTAGGGCCTTCTTTCTTCTTTGCTTCTTGGCTTCCTTTTGGTTGGGGCATTTTAGATCTAAAAAACACAAACAAGAAGATCTATTCCAAGACTGAGTCTTGGATTAGTAGTGCTGGAAGAAGAGGAAAAAAAATAACGAGCCCAAGTGGTATTGACCAACTTTGAGCAATACCGATTTGACAAGAATTAGAATTTTAGCTAATTAGCTAATTTCTAATTGACTCCGAAACAAAATACCACGAAAAAAAACTGTTTTGAATGGTGGTTGCACCAATTCAAAACAACCCCGCTCTGATACCAATTGTTGGATCGAGACGCGCTAGAGGGGGGGTGAATAGCGCTCGCGGCTATTTCGTTCGTATCGGAATCGTAAAAACTATCGGAGAAGTAATGCACCGGAATAAAGAAAACAAGGACACAGAAAGACAAGCTATTTACTTTGTTCGGAGTCTATCTCGGCTCCTACTCGAAGGCCCGCGATCGCTGACCGCTTTCAGTGGGCAACAACTATAGTTCGTAAAGATTATTACAATCTAAGTACAATTTAAGCAATAATAAAAATATACCGACAACAAAAGATTAAATCTGAAGCTTCGGGTCGTCGGGGTGTTCGTGCAGCACTTGGGGATGGTCGTATTCGCAGCACGTTGCAGAAGATTGCTTGAGAAAGTGTTGTACCGAGCTGCTGGTCGACCACTGCTTTTAAACAGTGTTCAAGGAGCCTTAAACAAGCTCCAAGGCGCCTTAAACAAGAATTTTATCCCGATCTACTCGCTGCGATAACCCTTTAACTTCCGCGACCTGAAGACGCCTTCAAACCCTTCAAGGTGCCTCCAAGCTGTCTAAGGCGCCTTCAATCCACCCAAGGCGCCTTAAGCCTGCACCTCGCGCCAGCTCAGGATTTTGAACCCGAGGCGCCTCCAAGCCTCATGGAGGTGCCTCGAACACTGTTCATCCGAGTTCTTCTTTGTGTTTTTGGTACCTGCAAGTATGTTAATCCAAAAATACCTGCAACACAAAGTTAACACAAAATAATAGTATGAATATGAAGTTATGACAGTCTCCGGACTATCCGGGTCTGACTTCGGATTTCCGACCGGAAACCCTAGGTCGACCCGACGCCTATTGTTCCCTCTACGGGGAACGCGTCCTCACCTACTCCACTCAGGAGATGTACCTGTTGCCAGTCGATCCTCCAGATCAACTGGACTTTTGCTCAGCACTCGACGCTTCCGGACTTTCTGCTGGACATCCGCTTCCCGGCTAGTCCAGTCTTTCACCTGATTCGCGACACCAGGACTTTCCACCTAGGGTTACCATCCCCTAGGACTTTTTGCCTGAAGTCATCGACCTGCCAAGACTTTCCGCATAGGGTTACCACCCCCTATGACCTAGGGTTACCACCCCCTAGGGTTTTTCCCTTTGCCTAACCGCAGCTAGGACTTTCCTGAAATCCTCAAGTAGACTTGTTAGAATACAAAACACCTTAAATTTGAATCCTTTGCCATTATCAAAACACGAGTTCGATCGTCGTATGCTTCCTACACCAACACTTTCCCCTCTTACCTCACAAAAACTGAGCCAATAGCATGCTCATTAGTCGATAGATAAACCCATAAAGTCTCCCCCCACTATTGGTTTAGCTAATACAGGTAGAGCAGACAAATAATTTTTTAATTCTTCAAACGCCTTATCACATTCTTCGTCCCATTGAAATTTGGTAGCTTTGTGAAGTATTTTGAAGAAAGGAAAACTTCGGTCGGCCGATCAAGAGATAAAGCGCGATAGAGTAGTGATCTGGCCGGTTAACCTCTACACCTCTGTAATGACCCAAATTTCCTCATTTTGAGCCCCAAAAATAATTCAAAAATATTTAGAAATACCTTTAAAATATTCTAGAGATTTTTAGAAATTTTTAGAGTATTTTTATGTAATTTTTGGATTTCGTTTGGTATTTTTACCAAGAGAAAGAAGTTTAAAAAAAAGGAAAAAAAATAATATACGTTTAAGGCGAGATTCGAACCTACGACCTCGGGTGAGACTGACCCAACCAAACACGGCCCGACCAGCTGAGCTATACGGGCTTTGTTAACCATATATGGAGTGAATAATATTTAAGCGGTAGTTAAGAACAGTTAGAATAAAAGGGAAATTAAACGCTTGGCTGAGGTTTCGAAACCCCGACCAGAGGTTTCAGTCAAACACAGCCAACCAACTCTTCCAGCAGGCATTTCTTACTAAAAAAGGAGAAATATTCTATTTGAGCAGTAGTTAATGAATAGAGAATAAATAGGAAGAAAAATTGTTACAGCCGGGATTCGAACCCACGAGTCGGGCTTTAAGCACAACGCAGCCCACCAACAGACCAGCCGAACTTTTCTTAATTAAACCTATATCGAAATATATTTAAGTAGTACTAGTTAACAGAAACATGAGGGTATTAAAAGGAAGAACTTAGGGATTTATCACGAAACCTAAATTCTTTCCTCCCCTTTCTCTCGGCGACGGCGTTTTCTCTCGGGCGAAAAACGCAGCCGAGCTTTAGGGCGTCTCCGGTGGCCGGCCAAAGGCTCATCCAAAGGCTTCTTCATCTCCTTGCGATCCTCCCGTCGAGGAGGAGCCGTGAGCACAAGGAGGGACCAAAAGCTCAAGTTCTCCAAAGCCCTAGAATTGTTCTCGCCTGCTGTAAGTCCAAGGAACCGAAGTAAGTCGCTACTCACCTGCAGTAGGATAGTTCTGAGATTTTATCTTGTGATGTTTCCTGGATTTCTATGAACATTGTTTGAAGCTGGGATTTGATATAGAATTGCCTCTTGAGATTGTTCGGTTTCTTTGTTGAGGAATTCGATCTCTGGTTTGCGTTGTTGAACCCTTACAATTGAGTTTTATGATACTTGCAAGTTGTTGTATTAGTAAATTTAATGTAGATACTTCACCTAACTTCTTAGGAGTTTTGGAATTATGAAACAATTAGTGATGTAGTATATGTTTTATCATGCACTAATAGATTTCATATTCATTAAGTGCAGATTTAGTTTAGTTTCATTAAGCAAGGTTTAGTTTAGTTTTTAGCATGTACAGCCTTAGTTTTGGGAGTATTCAGTAGAGCATGTGTTACTAGTTTTTCCCATGAAATTTTAGAACATCCACTTTGTTTTTACAGATCTCATTAAGTAGTATAGTGCAGATTTGTTAAGCTTAGGATGTAGATTTGCTTAAAGTATTTAGTTTCTTTAGCAGTACGGATTCAAATTTAAGTTTTCATTCTATAAATTAGTTTTTGGTTTGAGTTTATGGTTTAGTAAACCAGTTTAGATTATGTTGAAGCATGCTTAAAGAATTCAGATTTTGTTTCCCTTTGATTTATATATGTTGTAGCATACTTGAAGAAGTCGGATCTGCTTCCTTGCTTTGGATTTCCTGTACAGCATTAGAATGGCTAAAAGTTTAAGAGTAGCTAGTGTGTTTTGTTTTCCTTGCTTCGGATTATCTGTACAGCATTATTTTAGTAGATGACATTTCTTTCGCTTGAACTAAATGACTTGTCTATATTAAGAGGATTTAACGGTTCCATTTAATTCTGTTGTAGCAAGATTTAAGGTTTTAGTTCTAACAAGTTTTAGATTTAGTTTAAGCTTGTGTGATATGCAGATTTTCTAGTTTTCATTTGCTATTTTAACAAGCATGAACAACCATGTATTCTAGTGGAAGAATAAGAGTTCTATTAAATTCTTTTAGAAGTATTAACAAGTATAAGACAGATAAAGAAAAGAAAAGAAAAGACCAAGGCTTTAAGTAGATCCCGAAGTCAAGACTTTAGGGATTTTGGCACACAAGGTGCTAAAGAAAATGCCGAGGCATTATATATTAGAAGTATTAAAAGATAACAAGTATTTTACTTTTATCAGTGGCACTGTACTGGACTTTCAGTAGTCCTTGGGCTGGGCTCCCATAGTCGGTCCCTAGGTTTAGATAACCTAGTATGCATGACTCTCAGTAGTCCTTGGGCTGGGCTCCCATAGTCAGTCCCTAGGTTTAGATAACCTAGTATGCAGGACTCTCAGTAGTCCTTGGGCTGGGCTCCCATAGTCGGTCCCTAGGTTTAGATAACCTAGCAAATCCTACTAGATTCGGGACCAGCTATCTCGGGTCTAGTTAGGGATGCGCGCATAGTAAGTACAGTTGTCGGGCCCAAGAAGAAGTTGATTATTATTTTGAAGTATTATAAGTATAAGTTTTTGAACAAGTAAAGCAAGTTTTCCATAACTATAAAGTATTAAAGGACAAGTTTAGAACAGATGAATTAAGTTTCACTTTTAAAATCAGCAAGCTGAGTTTTTTTTTATGCTAGCAGCTTTTACATGTTTAGTTTCTTACATGTTATTTATTTGCTAGTTGATGAGCATGTTTAGTTTTATATGTTAGCATTTCAGTTAGTTTGCTTTCTTTATTAGTTTATGAGCCTGATTAGCTATACATGTTTAGTATATCAGTTAGTATGATTTCTTAGCCATTTATGAGCATGAGTAGCTTTACATGTTAGCATTCAGTTCTAGCATGTTTTTATTTCGTATACATGCACATTCGTGATTTTGTGAGTTAGATAGCGCTTACTAAGCAAATTTTGTTTATAGATTGCACTTCCTCTTACTGCAGATACAGGAAAGGAAAAGATATAGAAAGGAAGGCGACAAGGAGGTGTTAGAAGGATGTGTGATGTCAGGACTATGGAAGCCTTGGGACTAGGAAAGAAGTTTTAATTTTAGTTTCCGCATTTTAGTTATTGTAAACATTTGAGTTATATTTTAAGTTCATGTCATTTGAGATTATTCCGTTTAGATTGCATGTAGGATGAGTTCAGTTTAGTAAGTAGATATTTGTGTGTTTGATACTTATTTAACTGCGTGGTTGATTGATATGTGTTCTAGCCGCTTGTGGCTGAGTATATATTGCATGTATTGTTGAATATGGTCACCGGTACAGGGGAGACTCTGCCGAAATTTTTCGGTAGGGTTTCCATATGATTTTTAATCATACCGGTTATGTAGAGTTAGTAGTTAAGTAACGGTCATCCTTAGAGTGTAGTAGTAGTAAGAAGGGTGGTCGTTACAACCTCCTTCATGTTGTGCGATGGAGCCATATCTTGAAGCGCCCGTACTTTTCTAGGATTGGTTTTTATCTCCCGCTCGATTACCATGTATCCCAGGAATTTTCCACTTTTAGCTCTAAATAAACACTTACAAGGGTTGAGTTTAAGTCCATACTGACTCAGAGTCCCGCAAGTTTCTTCTATATTCGCACATAAATATGAGGCTTGCAGAGATTTAATAAGTATATCATCTATATAAAATTCCATATTTCTCCCGATTTGCCTTTGAAAAATTTTGTTTATAAGCCTTTGATAAGTAGCCCTTGCATTCTTTAGTCTGAAAGACATGACACTATAACAATAAGTACCCTCAGCAGTTATAAAACTAACCTTTTCTTGATCCTCCTTAGCGAGCGAGACTTGATGATATCCCTGATAAGCATCCAACATACAAATAAACTTACATCCAGTAGTAGAATCCACCACTTGGTCAATGCGAGGTAAGAGATAATAATCCTTTGGGCAAACTTTATTAAGATCCCGGAAGTTTATGCATACTCGCCATTTATTTCCAGGTTTAGAGACCAGGACAATATTGGCCAGCCAGCTAGGGAATTACACCTCTCTGATGTAACCTACCTCCAGTAGCTTATCCACCTTTTCTTAGATGATTTGTTTTGATCAGCTCCGAAGTCCTGCTTCCTCTATTTGACTAATCTGGCATCAGGATACACATGAATTGTGTGCTCTATAACCATAGGGGACACTCCCGTCACTTCCTTGGGTGTCCAGGCAAACACATCACTGTTGTGTATTAAATATTGTATCAGCTCAGCTTTCAGTTTTGGTTCCAAATCTGATTCTACATGAGTAACAGCCTTTGATCGGCCAAGTTGGATATGTACCTCCTTTTCTTCATATACCAGGGCGGGTGACCCTTCTTGAATGGCATTGACTTCCATTCTTTGTACTTTCCGTGCGACATTTGCCTCCTCCTTGACTATCTCCATGTAGCACTTGCGTGCTACCAATTGATCTCCTTTTACCTCCCCTACTTGATCATCCACTAGAAATTTTATCTTCTGGCAAAAAGTTAAAACGACCACCTGGAACTCATTTAAGGTTGATCGACCCCAAGCTAACATTATATGCAGAGGGCATGTCCACCACCATGAAATACAATGTGTCCTTATTAGGGGCTCCTCCCCCAAAGATATAGCTAATTTTATTTGACCACCCAATGGTCGAACTTCATTTCTCGTGAACCCATATAAAGGAGTTACCCTGGGCTGAAGCTCGCTCGGATCTATCTACAACTAATCAAAAACTTGTTTGAAAATAATATTAACTGAACTACCAGTATCAATAAAGGTACTAGAAATGTTGTAATTAGCTATAACAGCCTTGATTATTAATGCATCATCATAGGGCACTTCTACCCCCTCCAGATCTCTAAGACCAAAACTAATTTCTTGCCCGGTCGCCTTCTCTATGCTACACGTCACAACATGAATCTCCAGTCACCGAGCATTTGATTTCCTCGCCCGGTTAAAATCACCATCTGTCGATCCCTAGCTAGCAAAACTCCTGCTTGTAACTCAGCCATCCGATATTCTAGCTTGAGCCGGCTATCTTGCCTCAGGTATTGTTAGCGATTTGGGGTTGGAGAACGCTGCCTATATCGAGGATTACGAGTTTGCTGATTCCTCATAGTATAACATTTTTTTGTACTATGAGTATTCGTTTGATGGTATGTGCACCATTTTCATGGAATCTCTTGAGGGACTCCCACGTGTTGCACAACTTGAGGTGCCAGTTCAGAATGTCATTGAGGAGGAACTACACGAGGCCCTTTAGGTGGCTGAGTAGGTACCACCGGACGATCCACATTTGGAATGAGAGTGGAAGTGACAACTTTCTTACTCCGAGTTACTTGAGCTTCTTCCACATTAATGAACTCAGTCGCTCGCTCAATCAATAAATTGAAATTGGCCGGAGGGTTTCTGACCAAATCCTTAAAGAAATTATTATCATTAAGCCCTTGAGAAAAGACGCTTACCAAGATCTCAGTGGTAGCCATAGGAACATCTATGGCTACCTGATTGAAACTCTAACTCCTGTTTAACTAAAAAGAAACTCCAGGGGGTCTTGTAATATTGTCAGTTGCTAGAAAAATGATGAAGAAATACCTAGCGGAAATCATTGAAGCGAGAAATAGAACTATCTAGTAACCGCTTAAACCACCTCTGAGCTGTTGGTTGCTACTCGGAAAACCCAATGGCTCCACTGTACAAAAATTTTGTACGTGATCTGAACCTTTCCTAGCTACCATGTGTTCTTTTAAGTTAAACTTGTATCTCCTGCGGAACTTAACACGTTTGATTCCAAGTTTAACTTATATGTTCTTTTAGGTTTAGATTTGGATCTCCTGCAGAACTTAACACGTTTGATCCAAATCACCTAGGTTATAAATTCAATAAAATATTATTTTCCAAAATTGGCTTCCAATGCTGCATGGCGAGGCACTTGGCCTTCTTGGATATGGGAGCAACCACCACCGACTAGACAAAGTCTTTTAAGGAAAGTTAATATTTAATTTCCTTATATAACTCTAGGTTAACCAAAAGGAACAATCAAATCACAAGGAAAAAAGAAAAAGAACACAACATCGAAATTAAATTCGAAAAACAAGAATCAAATGCCTCTTGTATTTGGTATTTATACAAAGAAAAATTAACTAGTATGATGCGGAAATTAAATACTAGTTATACCTCTTCCTTGTATGCTAAAAACCTCGAGATCTTCTACCGTATCCCTCGCCTCCTCTTAGACGTCGTGTGGGCGACGATCCTCCAAGACGAACACCACCCGGAAAGCTTCTCCTCCTTCTCTAGAATTCGGCCACCACCACCACAAAGGAGCAAAAGAGAGCAAAGGGAAGAGAGGGAGAGGGGTCGGCCACTTGATAATCTCCAACAACATAATAGCAATTGTTATGCTTTTAAGGCCTCCCCTTCCCCCCTTTTTAAATTAGTTTCCCAACGAAAAATTATGGAAAGAGTTTTATAAAAATTAGACTCATTCCTATTTCCTTTTAATTTTTTCTTTTTCTTTCCTTTTAATTAATCAATCCTAGATTGATTTATTAATTAAACAACTATTTGTTGATGTTTAATTATTTGGCCGGCCACTTGCTTGGGCACCAAGCAAGGTGGCCGGCCACTTATTAAAAGGGAAAGAAAGAAAAAATTTTTATAAAATTTTAAAAGAAGAAAACTTCTAATAAAATTTTACAAACTCTCTTTTTTTTATAATGTGGATATTAAAAGCAAAGTTTTAAAATTTAAAACCAAGTTTTAAAATTTAAAACATCTCTAATAATATTTCTTTTTAAAAGAAAGTTTCATAAATTTTACAACTCTCTTTTAAAACCTTGTGGCCTAATTTAAATTAGGAAAATTTTATAAATTTTTAAAATCTCTCTTTTTACAAATTAAAAATATCTGAGGAAATTTAAAAATTCAAAAACAACCTTCCTAATTTAAATATTGCGGCCGGCCCCCTTGCCCAAGGCAAGGGCCGGCCACTTCTAGAGAATATGTGGCCGGCCATTGCTTGGTCACCAAGCAATGAACCAGCCCCTTCTTGGACACCAAGATAGGCTTTTCTTTGGATGGACTTGAGGTTTTATTGAGGCTACAATAGGGACCTAGAGGAGGAATTGATTTTGGCCTTCCGATGAGCTTGAGTATCCCGTGCTCTCCCCGAACACATAACTCAAGTTCATCAATAATAACTCATTCCCCTAGAGAGTTATTACCGCACTACCGCACCAATCCCAAATTATATTATGGGCTCCTTCTTATCACGAGTGTGTTAGTCTCCCATTGTTTAAGATTACGAATGTCCACTAATTAAGTGAGTTACTGACAACTCATTTAATTAATATCTAGCTCCAAGAGTAGTACCACTCAACTTTATTGTCATGTTGGACTAGGTTCACCTGCAGTGTTTAACATGACAATCCTTATGAGCTCCTCTTGGGGACATTCTCAACCTAGATAACTAGGACACAGATTCCTTCTATAATCAACAACACATACTATAAGTAATATCATTTCCCAACTTATCGGGCATATTGATTTATCGAGCTAAACCTCACCCTTTGATAAGTTAAAAAAATAAATATTAAATATACATGCTTGTTATTATATTAGGATTAAGAGCACGCACTTCCATAATAATTAAGGTCTAGTTCTTTTACTAAGTCAGTACAAAAAGAACTTACCTAAATGATCCTACTCAATACACTTAAAGTGTATCAGTGTAATTTATTAGTCAAGATAAACTAATACCTAATTACACTACGTCTATTCTGATGGTTTGTTCCTTTCCATCTTAGTCGTGAGCAACTGTTTATAATTTATAGAGAACCGACAACATGATCTTCTAAGTGTGACTCCACACTCCATGTTATCTACTATATAAATTAATTGAACAATTACATTTAACAAATAAATGTAAACATTTGACTAATGTGATTCTTTATTTTAAAATAAATGTGTACAAAAGCTAAACTTTTAAGTATACACTCCAACAATCTCCCACTTATACTAAAAGTCTAAGCTGCCATATCTGTTGCCATACATCTGATTCCCATCCCCTCCACATGCCGATCAAAAGCTTTCGCCGGAAGGGCCTTAGTGAAAGGATCTGCCAGGTTTTCTGCTGATGCTATCTTGGCGACGACAACTTCTCCTCGCTTGACGATGTCTCGTATCAGGTGGTACTTGCGCTCTATATGTTTACTTGCCTTATGGGCTCGTGGTTCCTTCGAGTTTGCAACTGCTCCACTATTATCACAATAAATTGTGACGATCTTGGGCAAACCAGGAATCACATCTAAGTCTATTAGAAAGTTCCTGAGCCATACAGCTTCTTTGGCTGCCTCAGAGGCTGCCACATACTCAGCTTCCATGGTTGAGTCTGAGACACATTTCTGCTTAACACTCCTCCATGCAATGGCTCCACCTCCTAAAGTAAACACATGGTCTGATGTAGACTAACTATTGTCCCTATCTGATTGGAAGTCCGAATCCGTGTAACCCATAGGGAGTAAATCGTCTACTTGGTAAACTAGCATATAATCTCTAGTCCTTCTCAGGTACTTTAATATATGCTTTATTGCAGTCCAATGTCCTTGTCCAGGGCTACTTTGATATCTGCTAACCATGCCCACGGCAAAACAGATATCAGGTCTCGTACACAACATTGCATACATGAGGCTTCCTACAGCCGAAGCATAAGGAACTGCCTTCATGTCCTCTATCTCCTTTGATGTTTTTGGAGACATCTCTTTAGATAAGGCTACTCCATGCCTAAAAGGTAAGAAACCTTTCTTGGAGTTTTGCATGCTAAAACGAGCAAGGATTGTATCTATATATAAAGCTTGGGATAGGCACAACATTCTTTTCTTGCGATCCCTTATAACTTTGATCCCAAGGATGTGTGCACATTCTCCTAAGTCCTTCATATCAAATTGTTTGGACAACCATACCATTACGTCTGATAATACCTTGACATTGTTGTCAATTAACAAAATATCATCTACGTATAGTACAAGAAATACCACCATGTTTCCATTACACTTCTTGTATACACAAGACTCATCCGGACACTGAATAAATCCATATGACTGGATTACTTCATTAAACCAGATATTCCAAGATCTTGAAGCTTGCTTCAGTCCATAAATGGACCGATTAAGCTTGCACACTAGATGCTCTTTGCCCTTTTCAATGAACCCTTCTGGTTGCTTCATATGGATGTTTTCTTCAAGACTTCCATTAAAGAAAGCTGTCTTGACATCCATTTGCCAAATCTCATAATCCATATGAGCGGCAATGGATAAGAGTATCCGGATAGACTTACCGGCGAAAAGGTCTCCTCATAATCGATTCCCTCTTTCTGAGTGTACCCCTTCGCAACAAGCCTTGCTTTGAAGGTTTCTACCTCCCATCTGTCCCTCTTTTCCTTTTATAGATCCACTTGCATCCAATGGCTTTTACACCATCAGGTGGTTCTACAAGCTCCCAGACCTTATTAGAATACATAGATTCTATTTCGGAATTCATTGTCTTTTGCCAAGATACTGCATCTATATCTTGGAGTGCTTCATCATATGTCCGGGGATCTGGTTCATGTTTGCCTGGGATCAAGTCCGAAGACTCATCCAAAAACATGAATCTCTCGGGCTGCCTTACAACCCTCCCACTACGACGAGGCACCGTCTGTGGTTGTGTATCATGTGTGACACGTGTTGCAGTCTCTTGTGGTACTTCATCTTGTACTGTTAGTACTGAAGTAAACGTGTCCTCTATAAGTTCTTCTAGAACAATTTTACTACTGGGCTTGTGATCCATTATATAGTCTTCTTCTAAAAACTGGGCATTGGTGCTAACAATGACCTTCTGGTCTTTAGAACTATAAAATAAACCTCCTTTCGTTCCTCTGGGATACCCCACAAACATACTAACTTCCGTACGAGATTCTAACTTATCAGCATCTTGTTTCAGCACATGTGCTGGACTACCCCAAATCCGAATATGTCTTAGATTGGGCTTCCGCCCATTCCATAATTCTGTGGGAGTAGAAGATACTGATTTAGAAGGTACTAAGTTCAGAATGTGCGCTGCTGTTTCCAGAACGTATCCCCAAAACGAATTTGGTAATTCTGAATAACTCATCATCGATCTAACCATCTCCATAAGAGTCATATTCCTTCATTTTGCCACACCATTCTGTTGGGGTGTACCAGGTGCGAATAATTGGGATTGAATCCCGGCCTCTGATAAGTAATTCCTAAACTCTCCTAAGAGGTATTCGCCACCACGATCAGACCGTAGTGTCTTGATACTTTTACCTAAACGTTTCTCCACATCAGCCTTGTACTCTTTGAACTTATCAAAGCACTCAGACTTGCGCCGCATTAGGTAAACGTATCCATATCTTGAATAATCGTCTATAAAAGAGATAAAATATTCAAAGCCGCCTCTAGCCTGGATAGACATAGGACCACACAAATCAGAATGAACCAATTCTAACGCTTCTTTGGCTCTATACCCCTTGGCCTTAAAAGGTCTCTTGTTCATCTTACCTTCCAAGCAGGATTCACACGTTGGAAAGTTTTCCAACTCTAATGGATCCAAGAGTCCATCAGCTACAAGCCTTTGAATCCTACTTAAGTTAATATGACCAAGCCTTAGATGCCAAAGATGTGTTTGGTTCATTTCCGAAGGTTCTTTTCTCTTATTAGAGTTAGAAGATATGTTATTAATTTCCATATTTTGTTTTGTGGGAGAAATTGGATTTAAAGTATATAAATTGCCAACCAATGCACGAGAATAGATAATCACTTTATTTCTCTTTATAACCACATTGTTACTGTAACGCCCCGACTCGGGCGGGCCCCACCCGAACCGAACCGGGAACGCTACCTGAATTGCCCATCGGGTTGATGACTAGCTCCACAGACCACCGGAGGTCCTTTCAGCGTGCTTTGTCCTCACTTGCACGCACCCTGGAAAACTTCCCAAGAGGTCACCCATCCTCAGATTTCTCCAAGCCAAGCACGCTTAACTTTAGAGTTCTTTGAGTTTGGGCTTCCGAAAAGGAAGGTGCACCTTGGTGATATGGATAGTACCATCTAACCTTTAAGCCATACTTAACCAGAATCTTTAGAACCGGGGTATTACAATCACCCCCACTTAAAGACACAACGTCCTCGTTGTGTAACCACGAATCACACTACAGACAAATCCCAGAATCTCCCTTGCTAGGTGGTGCCCTGGGTGCTCCTGCCACAGGCGCACTCACGGTCGCAAGGTTGCTCTGATACCATCTGTAACGCCCCGACTCGGGCGGGCCCCACCCGAACCGAACCGGGAACGCTACCTGAATTGCCCATCGGGTTGATGACTAGCTCCACAGACCACCGGAGGTCCTTTCAGCGTGCTTTGTCCTCACTTGCACGCACCCTGGAAAACTTCCCAGGAGGTCACCCATCCTCAGATTTCTCCAAGCCAAGCACGCTTAACTTTAGAGTTCTTTGAGTTTGGGCTTCCGAAAAGGAAGGTGCACCTTGGTGATATGGATAGTACCATCTAACCTTTAAGCCATACTTAACCAGAATCTTTAGAACCGGGTTATTACAGTTACTAAAGGAAACTGAATATCCATCCAAATACAGTTTAGAAACTGAAATTAATTCTTTCTAAAACTGGGTACATAAAGACAATTCCTTAAAACCAATTTCCTATTCCTATCAAATGATAAGTAGACGTCTCTCACTGCAACAGCCGCCACCTTATTAGCATTGCCCATATAGACAGTTATCTCTCTATCAAATAGTCGCCGGGTTTCCTGGAACCCCTGCAAAAAATTGCAGACATGATCAGTGACTCCCGTATCTACACACCAGGTGCTGGTAGATAACACCGCTAAACATGTTTCAACTACTAGAGTATGAGATATACCTTTATTGTTCTGTTTCCTATGAGGACAGTCCGCCTTCCAATGTCCAGTCTGCTTGCAAATAAAGCACTTGCCCTTCGGCTTCTTTATTCCAGCTTTTTGTCCTGCACCTTGAGGTTTATTCACCTTCTTTGCTGAGTCATTTTGTTTCTTCTTCTTCTTGCCTTTCGGTTTAGAAGTAGAACCATTTTCAGCATAGTGAATTTGAGAATGTTGACGAAACAACCCTTCGGCTGCCTGAAGTTCTGTCAGAAGTTCCGCCAATAAATACATCCTTTTATTTATATTATAGTTCAGGCGAAAATGCTCAAAACTTCTGGGCAGGATGATATCGACCTGGGTTTCGCCATCAATTTCCTCCAAGAACTTGTATTTCGCTTAAGTAAGCCATCATCTTGAGAATATGATCCTTCCGGGTCTCCCTCACCATGGTGGGTCATCGCTTTCTCATTGCCTCTTGCCTAGCCGCCCGATGTCCGAAGAGTTCCTTGAGATTGTTCATTATATCATAGGCTGTTGATAAGTCCTGATGCTGATGTTGCAATACATTTGACATCGAAGCCAAGATGTAACACCGCGCCATCTCATCATCTTTTACCCATTTACTATGATGCTGAATCTCCTCTGGGGTAGAATCATTGCTAGGTGTTTCTGGGCATTCCTCTGACAGTACAAACTTATAGCCCTCAGCAGTTAAAACAATGTCCAGGTTTCTTTTCCAATCTATATAGTTGGGACCAGTAAGTCTGTTTTCTTTTAGAATAATGGCCAGTGGTTTGAAAGTCATCCTAAGAATCACAAAATAAATTTTGGTCAGAACTCTAAATTTAGAATAATATTGATTCCTCAAACAATACTATTTTAAATTAACCAACACC
Organism: Zingiber officinale; assembly: GCF_018446385.1. Classification (NCBI taxonomy): domain Eukaryota; kingdom Viridiplantae; phylum Streptophyta; class Magnoliopsida; order Zingiberales; family Zingiberaceae; genus Zingiber; species Zingiber officinale. The sequence goes on from NC_055998.1 coordinate 94,714,803, forward strand.
TTAAAACACCGTGAATTTTGTATGCCACGATAATGTGGACGTATACAAATTCAACATTTGTAAAAGGAGGGTATATCCCATTAATTTTATTATCTTGTCAACCTAACTTTTTGACAAATAAAATTAATAGTTGGTTTCCTTCGGTCACACAAATAATAGCAGTGACTCCGATGGGGAGGATACTATTAGATGTGCCTAAGTGTATACCATTACTTGACACTAAGTCTATTAATAAGATTGTGCCCCTTCCGATGGGGAATATCACACACTCTTAATTAATTTCCTATAGTCATCCGAAATGGAAGTTTGGTCTAGTGATCTGCAAACAAACTCATCCGATATGGAGGAAAGCACTCAGAGCCAACGCGCAAGTTTGTTTGCATCACTTACAAACCAGTAATGGAGACCGTGGAATTTACTAAAATAAATTCCTCTCCCACTTAGTTATTTAAAGTGAGGAATTTTGATGATGCTAGCCTACTAAACATGTACACTAACATTCACACACAGCACAATACAAAAGCAATAAATAGAAAAATTAATTTTCAACTATTATGGCTTTTATCTATTGTTGTCCTCCGTGTGTCGTCATCCCTAGCTGCTGCCATCTTTGGCCACCGCCACCGGGTCTAGTTGTCGCATCCATCTTGCTCCTTTTTCCGCTGCGCCACTCTGATCCTCAAAAGGTTGCACTCCTTGCAAGATTCGATCCGCGACATAAATAGAATTTTACATTTTTCGATCCTATATTCCTCGAAGGAATGTACATGTAAACTAGATCGAATATAAAATAAAATTTACATCCATCGATCCTATATTCCATAAAAGGAATGTACATGTATCTAGATCAAAAAATAAAATCCTAATAAAACTAAATACAGCTCCTGTTGTATTTTATAATACAATCATGCACACATAATAAATGCCCTTGACATGTTCAAGGGTTCAATCACACACATAATAACTATAAGCCATAATAGTTGGATCCTGCATCACTACAAGAAAAAAGTCAAACAACAACGGTTTTTCACCGTTGTCGTAGGTCATTTTGAACTGTTGTTAAAGGCCGTGTTGTTAAAAGGGGTGGCAAAAGACAACAATTTTTAACCGTTGTCTTTGAAGGCAAAGACAACATTTTTTACAACGGTGAAAAACTGTTGTCTTTTCCTTCAAAGACAACAGTTTTTCACCGTTGTCTTTGAGCGTCTACCTTTAATAACAGGGTCTTCAACAACAGTTTTAAACTATCTACGACAACGGTGAAAAACCGTTGTCTTTTTTAGAAAAAAAATAAAAAAAAATTAATACACAATTTTCTAATATTATAAATCATTCAAAATACTAAATTTCAAAATAAAATTTAATATATAATTTTTTAACATTCAAAAATAATATCTATAACATTCTAAAGAAATTTCATAAGCAACCAACAAAATGATAACACTATTAAAACAAAGGTGATATGCAAACACAAGCAATGGGATTGGTAATGTAAAACATACAAGTACATACTTTAACTTGTTGTCAATTTGAGTGTAAGCTTCCAAATAAGAGTTGTCAATTTGAGTGACTTTTCTTCCAAATAAGAAAAGTCAACGTGCCCAGGTGAATCTATGAGGTTGATTAGATATTCATTTCCGCTCCTTTCTCCCTTGTAGTTTTTTAGGGATTCCTCTGTAAATCCCAGTGGATTTGATTGTAATACCACGTTCAGCCTCGTCTTGGCGAGTATCAGTCATCCTAACATCTCCAGTGACTTCTTGTGCGATGATTCCGGCAGCAGCAACAAGAGAATCAGTGAGGGTTGATTTACCTGCAAATATAAGAAACAACACTTGATGTATTTGTTACTTCACATGGTATCAAGAAAGTATGAGCTAGGGAATAACTAACCATGATCGACATGTGCAATGACAGACATGTTGCGGATGTTATGCTTCATGTCCATGATGCGACGGAGTTCTTCGGCTGTGAACTTCACCATCTCGACCGGTTTTAGAAATTAGACAATCCTCCAAATGACCCTATGAATGCACAAATGACAGAACAGGTTCCTGGTCACAATGAATCGTATAACAATAGAGAAAAGAAAATTGAATAATGAAAAAGATAACTTATTATATAGTTAACGAAAGATAATAATGTGTTAATAAATTATAATAATTGAACACCAAGCAACAAATGAAACTATGAATTCGTGGTGATTGAGAATAGATGCAACAAATATAGGTGCAATCTCAAAATCTCAACAGAGGCCATAATTTCAGCATCAAGAAGTAACTCAAACTATCTCAATTGACACAATAAACGTCAATCAATACCACAGACAAGGAAGCTGCACGATTTGTCAACAAAGCATGGATTTTCGCACAAACAAAAAATATTAAGCTAAGATGTAACAAATTTAAAAGGATTCTTGTTATAGGGCCATCGTCCACAGAAAATATTGATCAGTATAAAAATACAAATTAAGAAATAAAAGTATGAAAAACAACACCGACGGGAAAAATACAAATTATGAACCGCCCAAACATTTTGTTAACCTGTTTGGGTTGTAGATGATATCTATACATGCTTAATTAGGCCCAGCCAAAAGGAAATGGAAAGGAATGAAGAGCGTAATTTTTTGGTTTTGTTTTTTAGTAATGTATATAGTGTAATGGTCCCTTGAATACTTTCACACAAGTATTATCTGGATGCCTCTGCAACCCTAAGCAGAGAAGGGAGTTTCAGCTTCCAACTAACACCATATGCGAATTGCTAGAGCAAGTAGGAGGAAACGAGCCATCGGATCTTCCCAAAGGATGCTACTTCTACTAGGATTCAACTACTTGTTGGTTCTAAGACATAATGTCCAAGATTGACAATCATCATAGAGCCTGCAATCTTGCTAGAACTCTACACTTTGCTCATATTTACTAATTCTCTCAACTATCTAGGCACATATCAGAGATTAGATTAATTCCTTATTGCCTTGGTTCATGAAATTGACCATCGCACTCCTTATTGCCTTGGTTCAATTTCATGGCCCACAGTTTTAAGACACCACAGACGAGTGATCTGCATGCCCACAGTGTGACAGTAGTACCACCTTGCCGTAATCTATTTAGCTACGCACCCAGTTCTCCCCTGTAGTTGACAGATGATAGATTTCCTCTAAGGGATAGGTGCCGGGTAGTTTGTAGTTAGAGCATTTGCTGACAAAAAGTATGGGTTCGGTACCAATTCGATACTTATCCCATTGGTAATACAAGCAGTGGATAGAAGGAATATTTGACACCTCTTTGGTGGACCATCACTTAACTATTCTAATTACATATATATATATCCTATAATTGACTATTCTAATTTGACTTATGGAATCCGTAGTTATTGACGTCTGAATATTAAATGCTCGTTGCTGTCTGTTTTCCTGCAAAATTTCTAATCCAAGTTTGAAATTGTTTTCTTGAACTATTATTTCGAAGGATGTTATTTCTGAAGAAAGAGCTTAAACAAGAGGCTTGAAATCGGACAGAGACAAACTAGAAAGGAAAGGAAAGGAAAGGAACGAAGAGTGAAAAGGATCACCTAGCACCTCATAGATCCAATGGAAAGAGGGAAAAGGAGCAAAACTGGAGGGGAAACCCTAAAGAAGAATTTAAGAAAAGAATATATAAAGTGGAAGCAGAAGGGACCAACCTTGACAGTGTCAAAGGGATGGCCGGCGATCGGATGGCTCTAGCTTGATCCCGGCACTAGAACAAAAATTAGGGCACGACTATACCTCAGACGCCGGCGACGATCCAGGGGAAATCGAAGCACAGGGAACCTACACACTCCCTCGATCAACGGCGTTGTCGATCTATCCTCAAGCCAAGGCGATGACGGCTTTGCGAAGGAAGGGAGAGCTCGGCAGTGTCGGCGTCGCGTGAGAGAGGAGAGGGAGGACTCGGCGATGGAAAAACCTAGGGCTCGGGTGGAAAGAGTTGAGAAGTGGGTTTTATGTTTTTTTTCATGAAGTTAAAAAAATTGTTGTGTTTTTAGAATTCAACAACATTCAATAGACAACAGTTTAATAAAACTGTTGTATATTATCACATAAGCAACACTAAAAGACAATAGTTTTTTAAAACTGTTGTCTTTGACACACATTAGACAACAGTTTTTTGAAAAACTGATGTTATTTAAAAAATATTATGGTGAACAACAACAGTTTTCAATAAAACTGTTGTTAAATGAAAAAAAGACAATAATTTCTTGAAAAACTGTTGTCTATTAGGTGTGGTTAAATCCAGAAATTCTTATAGTGCATCCACAAAGTTAGCACATCCTACTATTAACCTGCCTAAATTATGTATGATGTAACGACCCACCTTTCTATACTACTAACCACCCTTCTTACTACTACTACACTCTAAGGATGACCGTTACTTGACTACTAACTCTACTTAACCGGTATGATTAAAAAAATCACATGGAAACCCTTACCGAAAAATTTTGGCAGCATCTCCCCTGTATCGGTGACCCCAAACTGGGATACATAACATGTATACATCAGCCACAGGCGGCTGGAACATTTATATATTAATCAACCACGCAGTAATAATGACCAACAACTAAAAAAACTATTCTAGCAATAGTAAACAGATAGAACTCCAACGATAGGACATAACAAGCTACAAGTGCGGAATAACTCAATTACAATCTCAACTTCATAATAACATAAACTAAAACTCTAAACAGGTAGGTCCTGAAAATTCGCTAGCGAACTGTGGATCTCTCCATAGTCCTGGCATCACACACACTGTCACAGCATCTCCTTGTCGCCTTCCTTCTTATACTTTTCCTTTTCCTTTATCTGCAGTAGGAGGAAAATAGTATCTATAAGCTAAAAGCTTAGTGAGCGCTATCCTACTCATAAAAACTCGATATGCATGTATATAAATAAAAACATGCTAAAACTGAATGCTAACATGTAAAGCTACTCATGCTCATAAATAGCAAAGAAACTAACTGAAAAGCTAACATATAAAGATAATCATGCTCATAAATAGCGAAGAAACTAACTGAAAAGCTAACATGTAAAGATAATCATGCTCATAAATAGCAAAGGAATCTAACTAACTGAAATACTAAACATGTATAGCAAATCATGCTCATAAACCAATAAAGGAATCATACTAACTGAAATACTAAACATGTATAGCCAATCATAGAACTATCATGTGTATCAATAAGAAACTGAATTGATACCTAAGCTAAACTAATTAATGCTAAACTGAGTCTAACTTGTATTCACATAACTAATTTGTGAAGTTTTGAAAACTATTTACATAATAGATTAAAATAATAATCATGCTGCTGATGGGCCCGGCAACTGTACTTGCTGTGCGCGCATCCCTAACTAAACCCGGGATTGCAAGTTCCGAGTCTAGTAGGGTTTACTAGGTTATCTAAACCTAGGGACGACTGTGGGAGCCCAACCCAATGGATATCTAATCCAGTACAGTGCCACTGCTGAAAATAAAATACTGATTTCATAATTAATTTTCTTACCTTGCTTTAACTAGGTTATCTGAACCTAAAACTAGGTTATCTGAACCTAGAGGCGACTGTGGGAGCCCACCCATTGGACATCTAGTCCATAAAGGCTGTAGCAAGACTAAATAAGTTATTTTAAATGCTTCTACTGCATTTACTGAGCTATTAAAATGTCTACTGTAGCATTATATTGAGCTAAGCATTTTATCAAGCACTTGGGGTGCACTAGAACGCACCCTACGTACTGAAAATCTGTATACAAAGCTTAACATAAATCTGCATGCAAAGCTTAACAAAAATCTGCATAATAAGCCTATCAAAATCTGCATACTTTACTTATAAAAATCTGCATGCTATAAAAATAGAACTGCTCATGTTATTCCAATAGCAAATAGGAAACTAGAACAACTTAAGCATGCTGTGAAAGTAAAACCAATTCAACTACTAGACATGCAATAGAATCTAGAAAATAAGGAATCGTTGCTGTATGGAATTAACAGAATATCATGCTTCACGGAACTTAAACTAGCTTCAAAGGAACTAACAAATAAAAATCTAACTCATGCATAGGGAGTAAAAGATGGATCAAGAAAATTGCTACTAGAAATCAAAACTTCATGCATGGATTAACTACTAAGAATCCAACTGAAACTTTCCGAATTAAATCAGTTCATCAAAATCATTGTTTCATTGACCTAACAACATGGAATTTCCTTATACTAAAAAGAACCAAAATCGATAATCCTTCTTCATGTTCGATACTACAAAGATTTGCTACTAAGAACTTATGAACATAGCTGTTTGTCACGTTCTGTTAACAAGGTATACTATTCTGCAATCTACTGGAATTCAAAACAAAAGGAACATTGGCCTATTTCCCTTCTTTGAGGCACACGGCAACTAAACAAAAGGAACTTAAATTGCAACTATTCTACATGCCTTGTAGCACAGCAAGGAAAAAAACCAAGATGCAACTAATAAGAGAACACTACTACGGGAAATCTAGGACCATATTTGTAACTGTTCTTCAGGCTTAAACTGCACTAATCCTTCTCTTCTTTCTTTAGGGTTCACGGTGGAACATCAAGACCAAAAACCTTACAACATGCTTCGAAATTCAAAGGAACGAAAATCCGAAAGCCATGAAAACAAATCGAAGCTCGGAACAACTCCTACTGCAGGTGAGAAGCAACTCACCTCGCTGTTCTTGGACTTACAACCGAGAAGAAGGAGGCTTCTAGGGCTTCGGATATATGCTTCCTCGACGATCTCTTGGTATCTTCTTGCTCTCCTCGACGAGAGGATCACAAAGGTATGAAGAACTCACGGAGAAGGGTGCTCGTCGGCCGCCGGAGACGAAGCCCTAGCTTCGTCTCTGTTTTCGCCCGAGAGGAGAAGCGCCGTCGCGAGAGGAGGAGAGGAGAAGATTTTGTCACGGGGAAAACCTAAGTTCTCTTCTTATAACTTTAATATTCTGTTAACTAACTATTGCTTAAATACAACTTGATTCAGGTTTTATTAACAAACCCACGGCTGGTCTGTTGGTGGGCTGCGTTCTGCTTAAAGCCCAACTTGGTGGTTCGAATCCCAGCCGCAACCATTTTATTTCTTGTTATTTTACTGTTCCTAACTACTACTTAAATATATATCGCTCCATATATGATTAACAAAACGAGCGTAGCTCGACTGGTCGGCTGCGTCCGGTTAAAACCTGGTTCGGGTCCGAGGTCTTGGGTTCAAAACCCGACTTCAACATATATATTTTTTTATTATTTTTTTTAACTTCTTCCTCTTGGTAAAAATACCAAACGAACTCCAAAAATTCCATAAAAATACTCTAAAAACTTATAAAAATCTCTAGAATTTTTCTAAAACATTTCTAGATTTTAATAAGGTCTTTTAGAACTCTAAATCATGAAATTTGGGGTGTTACATATGACATGTGCATAATTAAACTAATACCAAATACACAGAGGCAAAACCCTAGCTCTGATACCAATTATTGGTTGCTACTCGGAAAACCCAATGGCTCTACTGTACAAAAATTTTGTACGTGATCTGAACCTTTCCTAGCTACCATGTGTTCTTTTAAGTTAAACTTGTATCTCCTGCGAAACTTAACACGTTTGATTCTAAGTTTAACTTATATGTTCTTTTAGGTTTAGATTTGGATCTCCTGCGGAACTTAACACGTTTGATCCAAATCACCTAGGTTATAAATTCAATTAAATATTAGTTTCTAAAATTGGCTTCCAGTGCTGCATGTTAGGCACTTGGCCTTCTTGGATATGGGAGCAACCACCACCGACTAGACAAAGCCTTTTAAGGAAAGTTAATATTTAATTTCCATATATAACTCTAGGTTAACCAAAAGGAACAATCAAATCACAAGGAAAAAAGAAAAAGAACACAACATCGAAATTAAATTCGAAAAACAAGAATCGAATGCCTCTTGTATTTGGTATTTATACAAAGAAAAATTAACTAGTATGATGCGGAAATTAAATACTAGTTATACCTCTTCCTTGTATGCTAAAAACCTTGAGATCTTCTACCGTATCCCTCGCCACCTTTTAGACGTCGTGTGGGCGACGATCCTCCAAGACGAACACCACCCGGAAAGCTTCTCCTCCTTCTCTAGAATTCAGCCACCACCACCACAATGGAGCAAAAGAGAGCAAAGGGAAGAGAGGGAGAGGGGCCGGCCACTTGATGATCTCCAACAACACAATATCAATTGTTATGTTTTTAAGGCCTCCCCTTCCCCCCTTTTTATATTAGTTTCCCAACGAAAAATTATGGAAAGAGTTTTATAAAAATTAGACTCATTTCTATTTCCTTTTAATTTTTTCTTTTTCTTTCCTTTTAATTAATCAATCCTATATTGATTTATTAATTAAACAACTATTTGTTGATGTTTAATTATTTGACCGGCCCCTTGCTTGGGCACCAAGCAAGGTGGTCGGCCACTTATTAAAAGGGAAAGAAAGAAAAAATTTTTATAAAATTTTAAAAGAAGAAAACTTCTAATAAAATTTTACAAACTCTCTTTTTTTCTAATGTGGATATTAAAAGGAAAGTTTTAAAATTTAAAACCAAGTTTTAAAATTTAAAACCAAGTTTTAAAATTTAAAACATCTCTAATAATATTTCTTTTTAAAAGAAAGTTTTATAAATTTTACAACTCTCTTTTAAAACCTTGTGGCCTAATTTAAATTAGGAAAATTTTATAAATTTTTAAAATCTCTCTTTTTACAACTTGTAAATATTTGAGGAAATTTAAAAATTCAAAAACAACCTTCCTAATTTAAATATTGCAGCCGGCCCCCTTGCCCAAGGCAAGGGCCGGCCACTTCTAGAGAATATGTGGCTGACCATTGCTTGGTCACCAAGCAATGAACCGGCCCTTTCTTAGACACCAAGATAGGCTTTTCTTTGGATGGACTTGAGGCTTTATTGAGGCTACAACAGGGACCTAGAGGAGAAATTGGTTTTGGCCTTCCGATGAGCTTGAGTATCCCGTGCTCGCCCTGAACACACAACTCAAGTTCATCAATAATAACTCATTCCACTAGAGAGTTATTACCGCACTACCGCACCAATCCCAAATTACATTATGGGCTCCTTCTTATCATGAGTGTGTTAGTCTCCCTGTGTTTAAGATTACGAATGTCCACTAATTAAGTGAGTTACTGACAACTCATTTAATTAATATCTAGCTCCAAGAGTAGTACCACTCAACTTTATTGTCATGTTGGACTAGGTCCACCTGCAGAGTTTAACATGGCAATCCTTATGAGCTCCTCTTGGGGACATTCTCAACCTAGATAACTAGAACACAGATTCCTTCTATAATCAACAACACATACTATAAGTAATATCATTTCCCAACTTATCGGGCATATTGATTTATCGAGCTAAACCTCACCCTTTGATAAGTCAAAGAAATAAATATTAAATATACATGCTTGTTATTATATTAGGATTAAGAGCACACACTTCCATAATAACTAAGGTCTAGTTCGTTTACTAAGTCAGTACAAAAAGAACTTACCTAAATGATCATACTCAATACACTTAAAGTGTATCAGTGTAATTTATTAGTCAAGATAAACTAATACTTAATTACACTACGTCTATTCTGATGGTTTGTTCCTTTCCATCTTAGTCGTGAGCAACTGTTTATAATTTATAGAGAACCGACAACATCATCTTTTAAGTGTGACTCCACACTCCATGTTATCTACTATATAAATTAATTGAACAATTGCATTTAACAAATAAATGTAAACATTTGACCAATGTGATTCTTTATTTCAAAATAAATGTGTACAAAAGCTAAACTTTTAAGTATACACTCTAACATGAGCTTCTCCTCCAAAGGTAGTGAGGAACATCCGACATTTGACTCCATCAGTAAATTATTACAGGAGAGCTGCATTCTTAAATTTAAGAAGATGATCTTTTGGATTGATTGTCCCCGAATATTCTCCGATATTTAAGTTTTGATAATGCTTCGAAAAAAGATCATCCAGCACTCATTGAGAGAATAGAGTAACGATCCACTCAAGAGAGCTATCACTAGCTATGATCTTCCTTTTATGTTTATCCCGCATAGCTGCTTCTCCAGAAGATTCTTGGGGAGCCTCCCTTCATCCTCCTTGCTCAAAAGGTGCACGAAGAAATACTCGCGGACGTTGGATAGGGGAGAGAGGAGTAGGAAGCAAGCAAGCAGGATCCTCCTCCTCACCTCTTCTTTCCTTTTGATAAATAGTTGTCGATATCGTCGGATTTGGAGCCATGGGTGTTGTACCACCATTATTGACTTATTGTTGTTGTTGCAATAACTTCTGCACTCTAGTGTTAATGAGAAACTTCAGATCTACTTGCGTCATGGTTATGGTGTTAGTTTTTCCAACTTCTTCCATCTCGTAGCTTCAGATCCAGGTGAAGAATCCCACAGACGGTACCAAATTTGATCCTATCTGAAATCTACGAGATGGTATGCTGGTTCTGATGAATGATGATTCTGAGGAAGATGAACTCCTAGAGATTCAGAAAAAGCTCCTCAATGATCCTACGCACAGTGAGACAAGCCAACAAAGCGTTAGTGATCTAAGACCGGGGTGGAAATCCCAGACTAGGCCCTCCGACGCTCAAGTCAGTTGCCTCTCTCCAAGGTGGATGAAGAAGAAGTACAGTAATGAAAGTACTTAGAATTGGAGTTTTGGATGCTAGAATTGCATACCTTGCCAACGGAGAGGATTCCTCTTTTTATACTACCTCATATAACCTCCGTAGTCATGAGGTGGTCCCCGGTTTGTTAGAAGATGAAGTACCACTTTAGGCTTCATGCAATAATCCCTCAAGAAATATTTTTTGTACCCCAGATGTACCTCTTTTGTCATTTATAACTCATATTCCTGATGAAATATGAATAGGAACATGTCCCTGTAACTAAAGAACCTTCTAGAGAATATTTCCCACCAAATTCACCAAGCTGTCATAAAGCTATTTACTACTTGTATACCATCCTATATTAAATATATCTCGGCCAGTCATTCAAGCCAGTCATGTATATATTGAGAATACCTTCTGTTAAATATGTTTCGGTCGATAATGTACTATAAACTTTATAAGGCCTCAATGCCTTTACGCTCGGTCGGACTTTGTTCGGTCGAGCGCATATAAGCATACTGGTGCTCGCTCGACCTTCACTCGATCGGTAATATACTAAAAGTTATATAAGACTAAGTACCTTTAAGCTCAGTCGGTGTTTGTACAGCCGAGGGAACATAAGCACACTGATGCTCGTTCGGCCTTCCCTCGGCCGGTAATATATAAAAAGTTGTATAAAGCTAAGTGCTTTTAAGATCGGTCGAGCTTTGTTCGGTCGAGCGCATATAAGCACACTGGTGCTCGCTCGGCCTTCCCTCGGTCGGTAATATACCAAAAGTTGCATAAGCCTAAGTACCTTTAAGCTCGGTCGGGCTTTGTCCGACCGAGCGCACATAAGCACACTGATGCTCGCTCGGCCTTTCCTTAATATACTAAAAGTTGTATAAGGCTAAGTGCCTTTAAGTTTGGTCGGGCTTTGTCTGACCAAGCGCACATAAGCACACTGGTGCTCGTTTGGCCTTCCCTCGACCGATAATATACTAAAAGCTATATAAGGCTAGTCCCCTTAAGCTCTGTCAGGCTTTGTCCGGCCAAGCGCACATAAGTACACTGGTGCTGGCTCGACCTTTACTCGACTGGTAATATTCCAAAAGCTGCATAAGGCTAAGTGCCTTTAAGCTCAGTCGGGCTTTGTACGGCCGAGCGCACATAAGCACACTAGTGCTCGCTCGACCTTCCCTCGGCCGGTAATATACTAAAAGCTATATAAGACTAAGTGTCTTTAAGCTCGGTCGGGCTTTATCCGACTGAGCGCATATAAGCACACTAGTGCTCATTCGACCTTCACTCAACCGGTAATATACTAAAAGTTGTATAAGGCTAAGTGTCATTAAGCTCGGTCAGGCTTTGTCCGATCGAGCGCCTGCAGACAACGTTCTATTTGGTCGGCTATTATCTTATTAATCATACATTCATCCAGCTATGGGCCTCTCCTTTCTCTCTCGACCGTGACCTCTACATCATCCGATAGGCCGTCTTATCATAACTCATATTGTAGGTGCAGCGGAGGCTGGCAAGAGGGGGATGAATTGCTTCTGAAAAATAAAAACTATACCCTCCTCGTGCTTTCAACTCAAATAGTGCAATAGTAAAAAATAACAAATAAATTAATAGAAACGAAAAGAGACTTAGACAACCAAGACGGTTGTTAATCCAAGACAGAAGAAAAGCGCTCTGAAAAGATCTTCTTCTCTGAAGGCGGAGAAGCCTTTCACATAATGGAAAGCTCAGACAAGTTGCTAGGAATGACTACAGAGTTGAAAGAACAATTGATGATTAATTCCTAGGTCCAGGGATCTTTTTATAGCTCCTGGAAAGTCTATCCCGAAGGTCCAAGGCGCCTCCAAGTGAGTGATCGGATAGAACTCTATCCGAATGCAAACGGTCAGTTTGACCTGGTTGAAGGCTCCTTCAACAAGGACTGAAGGCGCCTTCAAGCTGGAGGCGCCTCCAATGCCTGATGGAGGCGCCTCCAAGCTGGCAGGTTTTCCAGCTTGCTTCGACTTCCGAAGTTCCATTCTTTTGGTTGATTCTGGCCAACCGAAATAGGGCTCACCCGAACCCAATTTCCGGCCTTCTCCTCGAGCAGTCTTCCATCCCAGTTTTATGTCCCTCGAACACCATGCATGTTCTTCTCGCCCACCGGTGTACTCTTCCGCAGCTCTTTCGTCCTTCGGACGCACCAAGCCCGTCGGCTCCCTTCCCGTGCCGTCCTTCTCGCTAGTTGCGTATTCCGCTCAACTTCCTGTGCTCCTAAGCTCCTGCACACTTAGACACAGGGATGAAACACAAAGCAGGACCTAACCAACTTGTTGATCACATCAAAACAACCACAGGGTCCAACAATCTCCCCCTTTTTGATGTGAATCAATCCAAGTTCAAGTTAGGATAAAAATAAACAAACAGTAATTTTTAAAGAAAATTACTAAACTAACATGTTAAGCATAAATTTACAATAAATAAAATTACAGCTATTTAATTAAGAGTTTAAACAGAATTTTTTAAAAATATTTTTAAAACTCAGAGTTTTGAAAACAAATAAATAAAAAAAATTCAAAATTCTCTCCCCCTAAACTTGTACATTTCTCTCCCCCTTTGATCACAGCAAAAATGGGGTTACAATAAGAGAAAAGAATATTCCAGAAAAAAATTCTAGGTAAACTGAATTTTTTGATCTTTTTTTTAAAAAAATAAATAAATTCTAAGTTAAATGACTTTTCAGAATTTTCCAGAAAAAAAAATTCTAAGTAAATTGAATTTTTAGAATTTTTGCAAAATAATTTCTATGTAAAATGAATTTTTGAATTTTCCAAGAAAATATTTGAAAAACTTTCAAAGCATTATTTAATTCTAGTTTTAATGCTTTTTCATAAAGTTAATTAAACATTTTATTTCAATATTTCAGCTTCTAGGTTGTGGCGAGCCACTAGGCTTCTTGGTTATTGGAGCAACAACCACTTCATTAGACAAAGCCTCATAAAAAAATTTTAACGTTTAATTTTTCTTCTCAAAGCCTTAATTTAAAAAAAATTAATTTAGCACAGATTTTGGAACCCAATAGAGGTTCCTTCCTACTGGATTAATCAGAAACTTAGGGGGTATATGATTTTTAGAAATTTTCCTAAGTTGACCTTGATGATGTTTAACATACCAGTTTAATTTTCCATAAATTTTAAGTTTTGATTTCTAAAAAATATTTATTTTTAAACATGCATCAAATTTCAATTTTTCAATTTCTAATTTTAAATTATCATTTTCTGATTTCAATTTATCTAAGATTCTATTTAGGTCAGCATTCTCTTTTTCTAATTTAAATAAATCTTTGGAAAGAGACTTGATAAACTGAAACGACTGAGTAGGGGTTAGAGCACGTACCTTACTTACCTGACTTGGTGATGCTCCCCCTTCATCGCTACTTTCTTCTGATGATGTTCCTCCCCCTTCATCTATGCTCATTTCTGAGCTTGACTCATTTTCGGGAAGATGGTTAGCCATCATCCCTAATCCGGAGAAGGCTTCGACGTCTGATTCGGAAGAAGATGAATCTGACCAAGTGGCCTTCAGGTTTTTGTGCTTAGAGGATTCTGGTTTCTTGTACCTTATCTTTTCCTTTTCTTTCTCCTTTTTCTTTAATTTTGAGCAGTCATCTTTGATGTGCCCTTCTTCGTTGCAGTTGTAGCAACGAACCGTTCTTCTCTTTCGCTCATGCCTCTTAGTCAGCGATCTAAATTTATTAGAATTAAAAAACTTATTGAAACGCTTTACCAGTAGTGCCGCTTTCGATTGGTCAATCGAGGCTTCGAAGTCAGAATCATTTGTTCTTGCCTTTAAGGTAATGTTCTGACTTGTTTTCTCCACTTCATTGGGCTCTGCAATCCGAGATTCGTGAAGTTCAAAAGTTGAAAATAAATTTTCTAAAGTACTTACCTTGAAGTCCTTAGACATGTAGTACACATCTACTAAGGAGGCCCACTCTGGAGTTCTGGGGAAGGCGTTAAGCGCGTACCGGATCGAGTCCCAGTTCGTTACCTCTTCTCCAAGGTTGCTTAGTTGAATTATTAGTTTCTTAATCCTTGCTTGGAGTTATGCTACCTTCTCGCCTTGGCTCATCCGGAGGTTCGTAAGTTGAGTTCGGAGAATGTCGCGTCTTGCTAGCTTCGCTTCCGAGGTACTTTCGTGAAGCTCCAGGAATTTTTCCCAGAGGTCTTTAGCGGAGTCGTAGCTTCCGATCCGACTTACCTCCTGGGGCGGCAGAATGCTGAGTAGGTGGAACTCTGCCTTTCCGTTGGCGACAAAATCATCTTGCTCCTTCTTGCTCCACTAATACTCTTCTTTGTCTTTCGGAACATCAAAATCATATTTTATAATTAGTAAAATATCGAAGTCGGTTTTAAAAAATACCTTCATCCGACATTTCCATGTCGCGAAGTCTCCGTCGAACTTCGGGGGATGAATATTTGCTCCGGCCATCGTCTTGATCGTTGTGCTTCAGTCGGCGGTTAGTCCTTCTGAGGCGGTCTGGCTCTGATACCAATTGTAGGTACAGCGGAGGCCGGCAAGAGGGGGTTAATTGCTTCTGAAAAATAAAAACTATACCCTCCTCGTGCTTTCAACTCAAATAGTGCAATAGTAAATAATAACAAATAAATTAACAGAAACGAAAAGAGACTCAGCTATTTACTTGGTTACAACTAAGATGATTGTTAATACAAGACAGAAGAAAAGCGCTCTGAAAAGATCTCCTTCTCTGAAGGCGGAGAAGCCTTTTACACAATGGAAAGCTCAGACAAGTTGCTAGGAAGTTGAAAGAACAATTAATGATTAATTCCTAGGTCCAGGGGTCCTTTTATAGCCCCTGTAAAGTCTATCCCGAAGATCCAAGGCGCCTCCAACAGAAGTCCAAGGCGCCTCCAAGTGAGTGATCGGATAGAACTCTATCTGAATGCAAATGGTCAGTTTGACCTAGTTGAAGGGGCCTTCAACAAGGACTGAAGGCGCCTTCAAGCTGGAGGCGCCTCCAATTCCTGATGGAGGCGCCTCCAAGCTGGCAGCTTTTCCAACTTGCTTCTTTGCTTTGACTTCCGAAGTTCCATTCTTTTGAGTGATTCCGACCAACTGAAATAGGGCTCACCCGAACCCAATTTCCGGCCTTCTCCTCGAGCAGTCTTCTGTCTCAGCTTTACGTCCCTCGAACACTGTGCACGTTCTTCTCACCCACCGGTGTACTCTTCCGCAGCTCTTTCATCCTTCGGACGCACCGAGCCTGTCTGCTCCCTTCCCGTGCCGTCCTTCTCACTAGTTACGTCTTTCGCTCGATTTCCTGCGCTCTTAAGCTCCTGCACACTCAGACACAGGGATGAAACACAAAGCAGGACTTAACCAACTTGGTTGATTATATCAAAACAACCATGGGGTCCAACACATATCAAATGTCTAGAAAGGTTAATATCATATGTAATTTTTTATTCTCTTGACATGTCAGACTTTGATGTCTGAATAAAGTGTCTTAAGAGGAAGATCACTAACAGAAGGAACAAGGGGGCTAGCCATTGTAGTGACATTTTAGAGCTAATATATATAGACATTTGTGGATTATTCCCTAAGTCATCTTAGAATGGACACACATATTTTATTAGTTCCATAGACAACTATTCCAAATTTGGCTATCTGTACCTTATTCATAAGAAGTCGTAAACTTTGGACATGTTTAAAATTTTTAAAGACGAAGTTGAACTTTGACTAAGTAAGAAAATTAAAGTTGTCTGATCCAACCATGGAGGTGAATATTACAATCGATATGATGAATCAGGTGAACAACGTCCAGGACCTTTTATGAACTACCTTACTGAGGGTGAGATTGTACCTCAGTATGTAATGCCTAGTTCACCCAGTCAAAATGATGTAGCCAAGTATCGTAATTAAACCATCAAAGATATGGTGAGAAGTATGATAACGTTCACTTCTCTATCAAAATCTTTATGAGGTGAGACACTCAAAATTGTAATTTACTTACTAAATAGAGTTCTTAGTAAGGAAGTAACTAAAACCCCATTCGAAATGTGGACGGGTATGAAGCCTAGCATTAGGCATTTACACGTATAGAGTTATCCAGCTAAGGCTAGACATTACAAGCTTAACGAAAGGAAATTGGACTCGAAAACAATTAGCTGCAATTTATAGGTTACTCTGAGAAACCTAGGGGATATAAATTTTATGATCCCTATAAAAGATCCTTCTTCACAATAGGAAATATCAAATTCATTCAGGATAGTGAGAGTGATAAAATTAGGAAGTGTCTTTTGAGGAAAGTATTGACGGTCCTCCTATCATTAATATTAGTGCGATCAGTATCGTTATGATTACCATACCACACATTTTGGATATTTCACATCCAATGAGCACAGTGAAACGAAGATATTCCCATAATATCTTCAATATAATTGGAGGAGTCTTCCAATGAAATTGAGATATTACTTCATATTGATGAGCAAGTACCTCAACAATCTCAAATACAAGAGCATGATTATCCTGCCTTTAAGGAAATCCACAAGGGAATTGAGAACCATGAATTCTCATTATTATGTTTATCTCTAAAAGCATGATTTTAATATAGGATTGGAAAATGATTCTGCATCTTTTCAAGAGGTCAAATAATGTTCTAACCCTGAAAGATGGATTAATGTCATGCAATAAGAATTGAAATCTATAGTAAACAATGATGTTTAGGAACTTGTCAAATTATCTGAAGGTGAAAGCCCATTAGTTGTAAATGGATATTTAAAATCAAGCGGGATTCAAGGGGCAATATCAAAAAGTATAAGGCTTATCTTATTGTCAAGGGATTCACTCAGAAAGAAGACATTGATTACAAGGAGACTTTCTCACCTATGCTAACAAAAGACTCCCTTAGGGTAATCATGGCACTTATAGCTCATTATGATTTGGAGCTACATCAAATGTACATAAAGACTACATTTCTCAATTGAGATATAGAAGAGTTTATATATATGGTTCAACCAAAGAACTCTGAGTCTAATGACTCAAAGCACCTAGTATATATATAGATTAAAAAGCCAATTTTTATAGTTTAAAATAAGAGTCCCGTCAATGGTACCAAAAATTTGATCAGATGGTAATCTCATTTGGATTTAAAAAGAACCCCATTGATCAATGCATATATGTCACGTTTAGTGGGAGTAAGTTTGTTATACTTATTTTGTACATGGATGATATATTGTTTACGAGTAATAATAAGGGTCTGTTGCATAAAACCAAGTCATTTCTATCTGGTAATTTTAAAATAAAAGATCTTAGTGAAGCATCTTTTATTTTAGGTATACAGATCTGTCATGATCATTCAAGAGGAATTCTTAAACTTTCACAATAGGATTATATTGAAAAGGTGCTTATAAGATATGGTATATAGAACTGTACACCTAGTGACACACCTGTGTTAAGAGGTAACAAGTTTAGCTTGCAACAGTGTCCACGACTTGAACTTGAAATAAAGGAGATGGAATGATTCTCATATGCATCAGCAGTGAGAAGTCTCATGTACACGCAAGTTTGTACTCGACCAGATATAACATTTATAGTAGGGATGTTAGGAAAATATGTTAGTAACTCAAAATTATCTCACTGGAAAGCTTAAGAGAGTGATGCGGTATTTACAAAGAATTAAAAGACACATGCTCATGTATTGGAAATCAGATCACTTGGAGGTGAATGGATATTTTGACTCTGATTTTGCTAAATGATTGGATAGCAGGAGGTCCACTTCGGGCTATATTTTCATACTTGTTGGAGGGGCTATATCTTGGAAGGGCGTTAAGCAGACACTAGTAGTCATTTTTATTATGGAGGAAGAGTGTGTAGCATGCTACAAAGCATTTAATCATGAAATTTGATTGCCGAACTTCATTACAGTATTACAAATCATTGATGGCATTGATAGGCCACTAAGGATCTATTGTGATAATAAAATCACAGAACTTTATGCCAAGAACAACCACAGTTCATCGAAATCCAAGTATATTGACATCTAGTTTTTAACGATTAAAGAAAGAGTTCAGACTTATCAAATCATGGTAAAGCATATCAGCACAAATTCCATGTTGGCCGATCCACTCACTAAAGGATTGGTGCCTAAGGTGATTCATCCGCATGTTGTGGATATGAGTGTCCTTCTTATGGATGAAAAACTCATCTAGTGGGAGTATGTATTTATTTTATTTCTCTATATTTGATAATAAATACAAGCATTTTATTTTGATTATTGTAAAGTTTAAAATATTTATAGGATTTTATTTATTTATTAGACACTCTAAAATACAATATCATGATTTATTATTACTGTTTAGTATTTGGTATTTATAAATATGACATAGATTTCATTTAGGACTCATAAGGTTTAGATCATGATTTGTTATTATAGTTTAGAATATGGTATTTATAAATATGACTAGTTGAAAATTGATAGGTATTAATTATATTTCATGTAATTTTCACTCTACACATCCACATCTTAATCTATATCATTAATGACATTGGTATTATGATTAATGTTGGAGCTTGTTATAATTATATACAATAGCTATGACCTCTTTAGTCTTATACCAATGAAGTTAACGGATCAAACTGTTTACAGGGATATCTTGTACCCATAAAGTATAATATCAATTAAAGTTATATTCATGTGATGTTTATAATCACATGTAGCCTAAGTGAGAAATTGTTGGATTTAATATCCCTTAAGGTGGGTTCACATATGATTTAAGAGACTTTTGATATCAAAACCTGTTAACTGATCTAACTTAAGGTTATTAGATTTTGGTTTATTAGATGTGGTTTCAATGTGTAGAACCCTTTAGTCCAATCTGTTATTATCTATGATCTAATAACGGATTATATTCCTATATATTAGGGAGGTGCCCAAGGGTTCAGGGATATCTTGACCTAGTTTTTTGTTCTCCATTAATAAGAAATTTTTTGACGTCTTCACCTTCAAGCCCCTTGGAAGATCTTTCTCATTTTGCTTCCGCTTCTTCTTCTTCCTCAAGATCTTCCAGACGACACTAAGGGTGCGTTTAGTTCGGGATTATCCTTGATAACCTTAATTATTCATCCAAGGTTATCAACGAAAACCTTGTTTGGTTTAGGTAATCGATGATTCCCGAGTAATGTTCCATGCCCGACACGTTAGCAAAAGGAGCATACAATCCAGAATCAGAAAACCTCAAAAAAAAAACTCAGGTTTTTTTTGATTCCGAGGTTAACAAAAATTTTTTATCCAAAATAACCTCAAATAAGAGAAAAATATGATAAAAAAGAAAATATAAAGAAAAATATAAAAAATAAAATAAAAAACTTTTTAAAAAATAAAAAAATGTAAAAAACATTAAAAAAAATATTGAAAATAGGAAATACATTAAAAAAATTTAAAATAATAAAAAAATGGGGAAAAATAAAAAAAAATAAAAAAATAGAAAAAATGTAAAAAAAAATTTAAAAAACGTAAAAAATTTAAAAAAAATAAAAAATAAAAAACATTAAAAAATAAAAATTTTAAAAAATAAAATTTTTAAAAAAATTTAAAAAATAAAAATGATTAAAAAAATGGAAAAAAGAAATAAAAACATGAAAAAGAAAAAATAAAAAATTATAGAGTTTAAATAATAATAATAATAATAATAATAATAATAATAATAATAATATAGTTGGTTTTTAACTAAAGATAATATAGTAAAATATTAAAATAGGTTATTTGTTAAAATTTTTAAACAAATAAGTTTTGGTTGCATTACCTAAGTTGAACCGAACAACATTTGGTTATATTTTATTCCGCATAACTTTGGTTATGTAATTACTTGGTAATCACATAATCAAGGTTATACATGATAATTTGAACCAAACACACCCTAAAGGATAAGGAGAATGACTCTTCAATTATGTTCCTTGTCATTTTTATTTATGCTTATATATTATGTCATGTTTTTTTATGAAACTAGATCATATCTTGTATTTTTCCGATTCGAGTTCTTATTTCATTTCTAGAATTCATACGATTAAGAGAAAACTCAAATTCTATCACCCTCCACTTAGTGCCTTGATTGGACCATTCGAAGTCACCAGTCAATCGAACATCCCCGATCCCAAAGGTCATGCTTCCTTAGTACTCCGCTATGAGATGCTCTTCCGGTTGGATTCCACCAATTCCCTAAAGCTTTGCTCCCTCCAACTCCAACATCTGACTGAAAAATTCTTCTATAGTTTTTTGATCGGATCCTCCCGACTCTAAGGCCCCCTCTCTAAAAAAAACAGGACGTGGAGTTATCAGAGAACTACGTAGTTACAAGATATGGGTAACAAATGGTGGCAAATGAAAGTATTGATACAGTATAAATACAACATGTGCCTAAATAATGAGGTTATTATTAGGTATTTAAAAAGAAGCCCCTCTCACCAGTGATTTAAGCATGCTTCTTAATTTCTATTATTGTTCGTCTCCACTTTTTCCATCCTCTGACTTGCGAGTCAGATTGGCTGCACCGAATTACCATGGCCTATTTACTAACACGCTCTCTCTCTCTCTCCTCCTTTGCGTTCCCATTTTGAGGTCTGTTTGCGATCAATCTTGAAGTCAACTGACTGGTCGTTCAACTTGCATCAATTTCAGACCGAATCTATAATTATAATTATTATTAAACCACTTAAAAAAATCAGCCAACTAAAAAAAAATCACTCGGTTCAATTGAACATTCAAGACAAATAACTGCTAAATAAAATGTATGATTTTAACACTAAATCCCCCAAATTCATTTCTTAAACAGTAGTCATGATCATCCATGGAATTCTTATTGGAAAGCAATCGGCAAGAACAACTGATCTACTTGATGAACTCCAATACCCAAGTGCCGGCGAACACAGAAAGTGCGTTGAAACCATGGAATCCTGAGTCCTTCGCCAGTGCCTTGAACTCCTCCTCTGTTCTCTCTTTTCCACCCACGGTGTAGGCCGCCATGCACAGGTCCAACTGGAAAATGGATATGGCTTCTGGAGTTGCTTCCGGCACTGCCGGAACAACGTACTCCATGGTTTTATTTTATTTTATTTTATTTTTTACTTTGTAAATTATGCAGGGTAAACTACAAGGGGTGAAAGAGAGTCAGAAAAATGAAAATTTTCTGCAAATTATATATCGTACCACATGTCGATCAAGACTTGATCCTGATGAAGCAGAACTAGATTGGCCACCGTGCCGCCGTCGTCGTTCTGCACCAAATACTTGCAAATGGGCGCGGCGGAGTACTTCCGGCGGCCACAGTCTGTGGCGCAGCCGACGATGGCATTCGCTGCGAGCAATCGGAGGATGCGCTCGACCATGTCCGCCGCCGCCGGGTTGGTGGTCGGCAAGCGGGCCGCGAGCTCCTCAGAGCTCAGCACAGACGTCGGTCCTGCTTCGACCAGCATCTCGAGGAGGCCGAGCTCGATGGCCGTCTTGAGAACCATGGGAAGGGCGGCGGCGTAGGAGAGATGGAACGCCCGGGAGCACTCCTGCTCCTCCTCCTCCGGCGACAGCTGCGGCGGGGCCATGGGACGAAGCAGAGCAATCAAGAAAGGAAACAGAGGGAAGCATCGAGGCCATCTAATCCTTACGTTTTTATAGTAAGCATTCCAATAAATACCGTGAATTAATTTTAACTGCGCAAAGAGTATCAGTCATTTTTTTCCCATGTACACAATTTAAAAGTACATATTTATTTATCGACTACCGAACCTATCGAAGTTTCGTTAATACTTAAATCACACATTATATTTTTCATATTTATTAAATCACGTATTTTAAAAAATATATCTTATATTTTATTTTATTTTATTTTTAAATTAGATATCTAATTGTTATTATCCGACTAATTTAAGAGTTGTCTTGGACATATAATAGTTTCGAATCAAATGTTTTTAGAAAGAAAAAATATCTTTTGTTTTATGATAATATGTTTTCATTTCCATATAAAACTTTTATTATTGGATTAACCATATACTTCACATCTTTCTAGTAATTCACATGGCATCATTAAATAATACAAATTTTAAATAAAATCTACAAAGCATTATTAGAACATCCTCATTGATGATCCTTTAATCCAACCATATCTAGGACCCTTTTCTATCGGTCATTAAAATAAATCAAAAAATATAAATGACATTTATGGTGGAGAAACCAACTTTCTAAAATTTTCAAACTCCGCCAATATTGTGCCTCGGTAAGATTTAAAGGCTATAGAGCCCGTCCAAAAAAACCTTTTATTTGACTTACTCAAGCATCAGGTACATGTACAATCTAAAAAACTAAATAAGTTTTATTGGATTTTGAAAGCACTATTTTTATAAAAAAAAATTATTTAAAAAAATCGAACAAAAGATTAAATATAAAATCAAACCAAAATTGGAAGATATCGATAATCTTAAAATTATTGATTTGGATCAAATTTAATTTGTCTAAACCTATATGAGAGTTTTAGTCAAAACTCCTTAGATACTTCTAAATGAACTCAGAATCAATGCACTCTTAGAAATCTTTTGACTCTCTTCGTATCCTCAAATTTAAAATTTTACCGCCTAGATAGTTGTTGTGAGTTTATGAAATTTAAATAATTTAGTATAATTTTGGCATTACATTTTAGTACATTTAGATTCATCATATTCACTTAACAATAATATTAACATGCTCTTGAGACTCTTCATACTATGACCATACAAAAAAAAAAAAAAAAAAAATTTAAACATTGTATAACCATTAAATGGAGCAAAATATAAAGTTATCACATTAACGGTCCCTTTAGAGCGACTCCACACTCTTTAGAAAGGGATGAATCACCAGGGGCATTTATCATAGCCAAAGGCAACACATAGGAGGGGGCTAGCTGGGCTTTAATTGAGGCTAACCCCCTCCTTATAGGGGTATACTATCTAGCCCAAATACTCAAAATTCATTATGAATTTTCTAATTAGCCCAGCAGATCCTCTTCTTCATATCCATGACTTCAAATTTAACTCAAATTCTAAAAGCTCAAATATTTTCTAATTAGCCCAGATGTCGAATCCATAATTGTAACACCCCGGCCCGGGCGGGCCCCACTCTGATTGAACCGGGAACGCCACCAGAATTACCCATCGGGTTGATGACTAGCTCCACAGACCACCGGAGGTCCTTTCAGCGTGCTTTGTCCTCACTCACACGCACCTTGGAAAACTTCCCAGGAGGTCACCCATCCTCAAATTTCTCAAAGCCAAACACACTTAACTTTGGGCTTCCGAAAAGGAAGGTGCACCTTGGTGATATGGATAGTACCTTCTAACCTTTTAAGTCATACTTAACTAGAATCTCATAACTGGGGTATTACAATCACCCCCACTTAAAGACACAACGTCCTCGTTGTGTAACCACAAATCACACCACAGACAAATCCCAAAGTCTCCCTCGCTAGGTGGTGCTGACTAGCTCCACAGACCACCGGAGGTCCTTTCAGCGTGCTTTGTCCTCACTCACACGCACCTTGGAAAACTTCTCAGGAGGTCACCCATCCTCAAATTTCTCCAAGCCAAGCACGCTTAACTTTGGAGTTCTTAAGTTTGAGCTTCCGAAAAGGAAGGTGCACCTTGGTGATATGGATAGTACCATCTAATCTTTTAAGTCATACTTAACCAGAATCTCATAACTGGGGTATTACAATAATAGATGAGTTTAATGAGAAATCTTTTAGAATAAAATATAGTATCCATGAACTTAATTTATTATATTTCTGGTGCCTTGTATGGTTATTCTCTTTATATTCTTTTAATCTATTTTTTTGTAATTATTTATTTATATTTTGTTGAAATATTATCATTATGATATGAAAGACTTGTTATATAATATGATGCATTAATTTTTTTTATGAATAAAATTTATTCATATAAAAACAAATGATGATTTATTTTAAATTTAGCCCCCCCCCCCCTTTCCCTCTCTCTCCACTTAGAATAAAATCTTGATTTTACCTCTGGTCGTAGCACATACACCCTTTGCATGTGGGAGGTTAGACATCTAGCGATGCATTTTACATTTTCTAGGAATTAATCCCAAGACCTATTAGAGTAACTATCTGTGCAAGTATCAACTGAGCCAATCTAACATGTAGTAAGGTATTTTATACCTGCTGACAATTAACCCCAAGACTTATTGTATAATCATTAATGAATTTAACTAAAACTCATTGATGATCTTAATTATATCAAAATTAATTCAAATTAAGACCAATACACTCCTAATAACCTCTTAAGTCTTATCATGCCATCCAACCTTAGTTTTACACCATATATAGACTATTTTAAAATGTATACAACTTTATGTAAATTTGATACAACCCCACTATTGGAATTACTCATATAATATCCATTCAACAACAATATTAATATCTTCATGAAACTCTTTTGACTTTGACCATGCACAAAATTTTAAAATTTAAATATTATATGATCATTAGTGAGTTTTGACTAAAATTTATTAATAACCTTAACCATATCTAAATCAATCCAAATAAAAAATAATGCACTCCTAGCCCGTAGTGTCTTATGTCTTATCATGCCCTCCGACTTTAGTTTCAAATCATTGTTGAGTTTTTAAAAAATATTATATAACTTTGAGTAATTTTGACACAAACTCAAAGTTGAATTTAAGCATATTATATTCACTAAACAATAGCATCATTGTGTTTCTGGAACTCCTTTTACTATAACCATTTTTAAAATTTTAGAATCTAAATATTGAAAATATTAGAATCGATTCAAACAAAGACCAATACACTTTTAGGAGCTTCTTGAGTTTCATTATATCCTCATATTTTAATTCCACAGCTAAGATAGTATGTTGTCAATTTTTAAAATTTAGACATCTATATAAAATTTTGACACAAAGTCACTATTAAATTTAGGCGCATCATATTCACTCAACAATGACATCAATTTATTTCAATTTATTCTTGAAACTCTCCTCTTCACTTAAGCATGCAAAAAAAAAAGTAAAATTGAAATATTATATTTATGAATTTTGGCCAAATTTTATACATGCTTCAAAATTTAAAATTTTAGACAATATAAGACTTAGGAAGTTGCTAGAAGACATCATACTTGATTTGAATTAAATATGATATGATTTAAGGCATCATTGAGTTTTAATCTAAATTCATTGATGGTTGTATAATATTTAAAATTTAGAAATTTTAGCATAGTTAGAATTAAGAGAGTCTCAAGAACACATTGGTATTATTATTGAGTGATATGATAAATCTAAATGTAATAGTAAGTGATCATGTCTGAAATATGAGAAGACATACGCTGACTCTGGTGAACGACGATCCTTGATGAAGATATCCTCCAGGAGACCTAAAAGAACCTTTCCGTGATCCTACGCATAGTGAGACAAACCAATAAAGTATTAGTGACCTAAGACTGGGGTGGGGATCCCGAGCTAGGTTCTCCGACACTCAAGTCATTTTCTCTCTCAAAGGTGGAAAGAAGAAGAAGAAGAAGAATAGTAACTGAAGTATTTGAAAACAGAGTTTAGATGCTAGAACTTATGTACCTTGACAACGGAGAGGATCACCCTTTTTATACCACATCATGTAACCTCTGTAGTCGTGAAGTAGTTCCCGGTTCATTAGGATTTGTTAGGAGATGAAGTCATCTTCTATACTTCGTGCAATAATCCTTTAAGGAATATTTTTTATACCCCAGATGTACCTAGCTATTTTGTCGTTTATGACTTATATTTATGATGGGGGCACGCCATTATAACTGAAGAAGCTTCTAGAAGATATTTCCTGTCAAATATTCTGTTGGGCATGTCTTGGTCGAGTGTTCAAGCCGGCTGCATATATTAAGAATGTTTTTTGTTGAACATGTCTTGGTCGGTCGTTCAAACCGGTCATATATGTATATATTGAGAATGCCTCCTACTAAGCCTATTTTGGCCAAGAATGTTTATGAAATTTAGGAGGATGAGTGCCCTTACACTCAGTCAGACTTTACCCAGACGAGTGCATTTTGACCACAAGTTGTTGGTGGTAATATACCATAAGCTACTATAAAGTTAAGTACCTTTACGTTCAGTCAGGCTTTGCCCGGCCGAGCATATATGAGAACATGGGTACTCGCTCGGCCTTTGGTTGTCCGGTAATGTACTAAAAGTCGTGGATAAAGCTAAGTACCTTTACGCTCGGGTGGGCTCTGCCCGACCGAGCATATATGAACACGTGGGTACTCGCTCGGCCTTCGGTGGGCCGATAACATGTTGAGACTCATATATAATGCTAAGTGTCTTTACACTCGAGCGGGCTTTGTTCGGCCGAGCATATATGAACATGTGGGTGCTCGCTCGGCCTTCAGTCGACCGGTAATGTACTAAAAGTCGTAGATAAAGCTAAGTGCTTTTACGGTCGGGCTGGCTCTGCCCGACCGAGCACATATGAGCACGTGAGTGCTCGCTCGGTCTTCAGTCAGCCGATAACATGTTGAGACTCATATATAAGGCTAAATGTCTTTACGCTCAGGCGGGCTTTGCCTTGTCTAGCATATATAAGCACGTGGGTGCTCGCTCGGCTTTCGGTCGACCGATAACATGTCGAGACTCATATATAAGGCTAAATGCGTTTATGCTCGTGAGGGTTTTGCCCGGCCAAGCGTATATGTGCAAGTGGGTGCTCGCTTGGCCTTCGATTGACCGGTAATGTACTAAAAGTCATAGATAAGGCTAAGTGCCTTTACTCGGGCGGACTCTATTCAGTCGAGCATATATGAGCACGTGGGTGCTCACTCGGCCTTTGGTCGACCGATAACATGTTGAGACTCATATATAAGGTTAAATTCCTTTACGCTCGGGCGGGTTTTGCCCGGTCGAGCGTATATGAGCACATGGGTGCTCGCTCGACCTTCACTCGACCGACTATATATCTTTCCTATCTTTCTCAACCTTGACCCCTCCTTCACTCGCCAGGCCAATCTATCATAACTTGTATCACTAGCCTCTCTTTCAAGTCTAGTCAAAGGAGGTATAGCCGACTGACTAGACCTAAGTCTACTTTTGCCCTTTTGATAAATATTAATTTCTCTGAACATTTCATATCTACTACAGTGATCCCATGACACCCTCAGCATATATCTTGTGACCAAGTAAAATAGAGGTGTGATCCTAATTTCTACAACACCAACCTTTACTCTTTCTTGCTTCATTTTCTTCCAGAGATATTACTGAGAGTTATGGTTTCAAATTTTCCTCCTTGAGATCAACTATTGTCCGAGAAAGAGAAGTCTTTGGTGGAGGCTATACAAATCTTAGATCTCCATCACTCACACCAAAGAGAGATGGAAGTATGTCTACTAGCAGCTCAGTCTCAAGTTCGGTCTAAAGTGGCTTTGAGGAGCAAAGTTTATTTGGATTTAAAGTAAAAGACTGAAGAATTAGATGATTTGAGAGCTCAACATGCTTCAGAAATAACCGTTTTAACCAGGAAAGTTCATGTAGAAGGTTTACTGATATTGTGACAATAAAAAGACTTGGACCAGCAGAAAGCTAAGGTAATTTTTTTCCATACTGAATTAGATCGGTCAGATCAAAGCTAGCTTCTTTGCCGCAAACCCAAGAGGGTGAATCACACAAGCGCAAGAGGATAGGACAAACATCTTCTCTTTGTCTAGGCTATCATTCCACCACACGCCTATACTTGAGATGGGCAGAATCTGGTAGCTCCAGGAAGCAGGACTAGTAGAATATTATTTATCTTTTGTATCTATTTATGGAAGATTCATGGAAGTTCAAGAGTTATGATTGTATAATTACTAATGATAATATAAAGTTCAATGTTTATGTATGGTTATGCTATTTACCTCGCCAAGTATTTCTTGGTTCATCTAGGTTTAATTTGGTTAATCATATGTCATGAACTAGATAAAGCTACGTGCCTTCGAATCTGGCCAGATTTATACCCGCCCAGGTATAAACTCGCCCAGACAATCATATGTTATATCCTAATTAAGGCCTACCACCTTTGAGTCCTACTGGTATTTCCCATTCGAGCATGTAAACATCTTCTTGGCTTTAGTTATCCTACCACTTGAGATATTAGCTCACTCTAACACATATCACTAACTAAACCTGAGTTTTCCCTTTGTTTACCAAACTCGTTATTATTTATTTATTTATTATTATTATTATTTTTACTATATTTTGAGAATCGCGTGGTTTTTCAAAATGGTCTCGTTGGTAATTGGTCCTTCAACAAAAAGAGAATATTCGAAGATATGGTGGCTCGGTATATGATTTGATCTGTTCTGTCTATCATAAATGTCTCTTCTTGGGCGAGTGTCATGTAGCATTTTTTTTCCCCTTTCTCTAAGCAACCCTTGGTATGCTTTTTGTTCGTGTCTTATCACACATTCTTCTTAAAAGATCAACTCTCCTTTGTCGAATCGTTTTAATTTAATGGCGATCCTTATATTGCCCTAAAACCCTAAGTCTTTTTTAACTCTTTACTCTTCGTCTTCCTCCAATTACTCTTTGGTGATTCTCTTTTCCGACTCCCTTCAACAACCTGCGCTTCTTCATCTTCCTTGGTCTTCTTCTGTGACTCTCTTTCTTTAAGGACTCAGTAAGTCGCTTATTCCTTGAGTGTTTCTATTTTTCACCATGGCTGAAGAGTCTTTACTTCCTTGTGTTAGAGTGTATACTAAAAGCCTAGCTTTTGTAAACATTTATTTTTGAAGTAAAAGAATCACATTGGTCAAATGTCTACATTTATTTGTTAAGTGTAGTTGTTCAATTAATTTATATTGTAGATAACATGGTGTGTGGTGTCACACACAGAAGATCATGTTATCAGTTTTTTATAAATTATAAACAGTTACTCACGACTAAGATGGAAAGGAACAAACCATTGGAATAGTCGTAGTGTAATTAGGTATTAGTTTATCTTAACTAATAAATTACACTAGTACACTCTAAGTGTATTGAGTAGGACTATTTTAGGTAAGTTCTTTTTATACTGACTTAATAAAAGAACTAGACCTTAGTTATTATGGAAGTACGTGCTCTTAATCATAATATAATAACAAGCATATATATTTAGTATTTATTTCTTTAACTTATCAAAGGGTGAGATTTAGCTCGATAAATTAATAGGTCTGATAAGTTGGGAAATGATATTACTTATAGTGTGTGTTGTTGATTATAGAGGGAGACTGTGTCCTAGTTATCTAGGTTGAGAATGTCCCCAAGAGTAGCTCAGAAGGATTGTCATGTTAAACCCTGTAGGTGGACTTAGTCCAACATGACGATAAGGTTGAGTGGTACTACTCTTGGACTAAGATATTAATTAAAATGATTTGTCAGTAACTTAATTAAATTAATGGACATTCGATATCTTAAACATAGGGAGATTAACACACTCATAATAAGAAGGAGCTCATAATGTAATTTGGGATTGGTGCGGTAGTGCAATAATAACTCTCTAGTGGAATGAATTATTATTGATGAACTTGAGTTGTGTGTTCGGGGCGAACACGGGATACTCAAGCTCGTCGAAAGGCTAAAACTAATTTCTCCTCTAGGTCCCTGTCGTAGCCTCAATGAAGCCTTAAATCCACTCATGAAAAGCCCATCTTGGTATTCAAGAGGGGGCCGACCCATGGCTTGGTGACCAAGCCATACGGGTCGGCCACTTACTTCTCAAAGGGGGTCAGCCCTTTGCTTGGTACCCAAGCAAGAAGGGATCGCCCAATAAAATTCAAACTAGGAGGGGTGTTTTAAAATTTTAAAATCTTCTCTTTGTAGATATCTACAAGTTTTAAAAGAGAGATTTTAAAATATAAAACTTTCCTTATTTGAATTAGGTCGCATGGTTTAAAAGAAAGTTTAAAACTTTTAAAACTTTCCTTTTTTAACCATCCTCATGGTTTTTAGAAAAAAGGAAGAGAAGTTTTAAATTTGAAACCTTCTATTTTTGTAACCATGTTAAAAAAGGAAATTTTAGAAGAGAAGTTTTAAATTTTAAAAATTGATTTTAATTTTTAAAATTTCCTTTTTTAACATCCATATTAGGAAATTAAAAGAGAGTTTGTAAAATTTTATAAGAGCTTTTCTACTTTGCTTATAAATTTTTTACAAAAAATTTTATTTCTTTCCTCTTAGGGCCGACCACCCTTGCTTGGTGCCCAAGCAAGGGGTCGGCCAATCAATTTAATCAATGATTGATGATTGAATCAATCGAGAGGAAGGAAAAGGAAAAATAAAAGGGGAAAAGGAAAAACAAGAGGAAGATTTTAATTTTTGTAAAAATCTTTTCCTTATTTGCCTTGGGCAAGTAATATAAAAGAAGGGGAGGGGATGCTTCATGTATTATCAATTCTTATTCTCTTGTTAGAGCTCTTCATTATGGCCGACCCCTCTCTTTTCTTTTCCCCTTGCTCTCTTTTGTCCCTTGGTGGTGGTGGTGGTCGAATACTAGAGAAGGAGGAGGAGCTTAGGTGGTGTTCATCTTGGAGGATCGTCGCCTACACGACGTCCAAGAGGAGGCGAGGAATACGGCAGAAGATCTCGAGGTTATTAGCATACAAATAAGAGGTATAACTATTAATTATTTTCCGCATCATGCTAGTTCTTCTTTATACCAATTCCAAACACAAGAGGCATATGATTCTAGAATTTCGGATTTGTTTTGAAGTTGTGTTTTTTTTGTTTTTCGAATTTGTGATTCGATTGTTCTTTTCGGTTAAACCTAATGCTATTTTAGGAAATTAAATATTGAATTTCTATTAAAGGCTTTGTCGAGGCAGTGGTGGATGATCCCATACCCAAGAAGGTCTACTGCCTCGCCATATTTGACCTGGGAGCCGATTTTAGAAATAAATATTTAATTAACTTTATAATATAGGTGGATTTGGATCAATAGTGTTAAGTTCCGCTTGCGATTCAAATCTAAACCATCAAGAACAGATAAGTTAAATTTGGAATCAATAATGTTAAGTTCCGTTTGTGATTCCTAATTTAATTTCTAAAGAACACAATAGGTTGTTTATGAAAGGTTCAACACTTGTACAAAATTTTTATACAGTGGAACCGGTACGATCTTCCTAGGACCAACCAACATCTTGGTACGGTCAAATTCATTCTTCTTTTACTACTGCCGATCGAACTTCCATCCGTTCTTTATATGAAATCCTTAAAGAATATCATATTAAGGTCCCGCAACCTGACTCTCATCCCTATCTTCCTCCTGATATCTGCATTATCTTTTTCAAAGATCAGTTAGTTGCGGATTTACGCTTTTCCATTCCTCTATTCTTGACAGATATAAGTTAATATTTTGGTATTCCTTTACAACAATTTGCCCCAAACGCTTTCAGATATCTATGTGGATTGTATATGGTATTTCACCTCTTCAGTATACCTCCTATTCCTCAACATTTTTCATGTTCTCTTATCCTAAAAAATCAGAGACAAGAGTATTTCTTTTTCAATCTCGTCCGAAGATGGTATTCTTTGAAGAAATGCCTTCATCCATCAAGGGTTTGAAATCACATTTTTTTCTTTATCAAGTTTCCTAGGCCTGTCACATGGTCTACTAAGTGTCAATCTTCTTTTCTCCCTTCCTAACATAAGAGAGCTTCGTCGACAACCAATTTTTTCTAAATATTCCAACAAATTACTAGGTCATCGTTTTCACATTCACCAATGGATACACGGTGATCTTTTATATTTTTTTAGCCTAAGTCCTATTCAAAAGAGCCTACAATGCTCCTTTGGTAAGTTTTGACATTTTAACTATTACTCCTTTACTAACTAAAATACTCTTTTATTTGTTGTAGTGGATGTCATATTCAGAGCTTTGGTTGACAAGGAACTTCGCCTAGAAGAGGAGGCTTTATTAGCTAAGGAACAGGAGCTCAAAGCGGAACTTAGCATTGCATCAGCTCAAGCTTCTGATGCCCCCTTAGCTGAGCTTTCTATGCAACCAACACTCGCTTCTAGTTCTCATACCACTTCTGGGGAGACATCCACAAGTTTACCTCAGGAGGACACCCCTTTGGAGCCACAAGAACAGGCACCAGAGATTGCTCCCACAAGAAAACGCCCTGGGCGGAGGTTAACATTAGCGCCTCTCCCCAAGAAATGGGTTATCTCTGCTCCTGAAGATATACCTACAGGAGATATTCTATTGGTGCGGTAAGCATCCGAAGATCGAACCTAAGCTTTGATAATGGCAAAGGGTTCAATGTTAAGGTTATTTGTGGTATAACATGTTTGAATGAGTTTGCAGAAAAATCCTAAGTGTACTTAGGTAAAAGTTCTAGATGTGGTTAGCTAGGTGAAAAATCCTAGGGGTGGTAACCCTAGGTCCTAAGAGATGGTAACCTTAGGCAGAAAGTTTTGACTGGTTGAAGGCTTGGGGCAAAAACCCTAGGGTCGGGGACTCTGGGTGGAAAGTCCTGGTGGTCGCAGACCAGGTGAAAAGACTGGACAGGTCCTGGAGTGAACGTTCAGTAGAAAGTCTTGGAGCCTCGGACACTAAGTAAAAGTCCAATCAATCTGGAGAACCAGTCTGGCAATAGGTAAACTCTCCTGAGTGGAGTAGGTGAGGATGCGTTCCCCGGTGAGAGAACAGTAGGCGTCAGTTCGACCTAGGATTTCTGGATGGAAATCTAAAGTCAGAACTAAACAGTCCGGTGATTGTCAAATTCTTATATTAATCTTGTTTTACTTGTGCTAACTCTATTTTACAGGATATGTTTGGTATTTTGTTCTAACGTATCTTGCAAGGAGTGAAAAAGAACTAAAAGCCCGGATGAATAGTGTCCGAGGCACCCTCCATGGAGCTTGAAGGCGCCTCGAGTGCCTTGGCCGAAGCAGCGTAGGAAGCAGGCCGAGGGCGCCCTCCATGGAGTTTGGAGGCGCCCTGGACACTAGATAGAGGGTGCCTTCCATGAAGCTTGGAGGCGCCCTGGACACTAGATAGAGGGCGCCCTCCATGGAGGTTGGAGGTGCCCTCAGGCGGATAAGCTGCGAGCAGTGCGGAGCTCATTCATATGTGGCTGACCTGGGGCTTGGAGGCACCCTCCATGCAGTTGGAGGCACCCTCAACGACCTACTTAAGGCCGGTTCGAGCAGTAGTAATGACAACTCGAAATCGCAATCGTCCTTCCGTGCTCTGCTCAAAGAACGATCCGACAAAGCTGTAACAAGACTCTGACGACCAGAAGCTTCAAGTTTACTATTTTCATTGTCGGTATAATTTTTATTATTGCTTTAATATTGTACTTCAAATTGTAAAGAATTTCCAAACATATAGTGATTGCCCACTAAAAGTGATCAACGATCGCAGGCCTTAAAGTAGGAGTCGCCACAGGCTCCGAACGAAGTAATTCCTTGGTGTCCTTGTGTGTTGTTTCTTTTATTCCGCTGTGTAACGTTTACTCTGATCGATTGTTTTAAAAATGACGTAAAATCCACGAGCGCTATTCACCCCCTCTAGCGCTTTCGATCCTACAATTGGTATCAGAGCGAGGTCACTTTGAATTGGTGAAACCACCATTCAAGAAATTTTTTCATGGTAATTTTTGATTTTCCGAAGTCAATCGGAATCGGTAAAATTGCCGCCTTCCGATCAAGCTTTATCAATCGAGCTTTCTCATTTCTCGAAGTCGGTGCAACCACCGCTCAGGTTTATTTTTTCTTAATCCCGCACTACTAATCCAAGACCAACTCTTGGAACAACTTTACTCATTTTTTTGTGTACGAGATTTTTCTGCTATAATGGCCTATTAAGAAGGCTACAACACAGCCCGCCCGCTACTCTTCTCCAGTGAAGACTTCGGCTACTGGAAGGGTCAAATGGAGTCCTACCTCCAAACCTAGTTTAAGATGTGGATGATCATCAAAATTGGCATCTCACTCCCACTCAACAGCTCAGGAAAACCAGTATAATGTGAGAACTGGGATGCAAGTCTAATAAAGAAGGTTGAGGCCAACACTAAAGCTACATGTACTCTTCAATGTGGGCTAACAAAGGAGGAGTTGAACCGAGTTAGTCCATTCGCAAGTGCTAAAGATTTGTGGGAGAAGCTAATTGAGCTACATGGAGGGACCTCCAATATTAAAGTAAGTAAAAGAGATCTAATTTTGAATAAACTTTATAGAATAAAATTGCAGGATGGTGAATCGACAAGTCAATTGCACGCACGCATCCAAGACCTCCTCAATGACCTCCACGCGATCGGATAGAAGGTGGAGAATCGAGATGTAATAAGGTACACTAAACACTTTTCTGAGGAATATGTCGTGGGCATCAATGGTAGACGCCTACAAAGTATCCAAGGATTTGTCATTAATTAAATTAGATGAATTGTTTTTTGAATTTGAATTTCATGAATAGACTAATGCATGTCCAGCCGAGAAAGGCATTGCGTTGATTGCATGTACAAGCAAGGCAAAGGAGGCTAGAAAGAAGCATCAGATTGAACCCGAGTATGAAGATGAACCAAACTTAGAATATGATGACGATGAGATAGCAGCCGAACTCGTCAACCTAGTATGCAGACTCTACAAAAAGAAGAAAGGATTCACAAAGTGTAACGACCCACCCTTCTTACTACTATTCTCTAAGAGCGATCGTTACCTAACTACTACTCTACTTACTAGTGTCACTGACGCTAGTATTAGTAGTACTTAGATTTATCACGGTTCAGAGAAATTCCTACCGAAAATTTCGACAGAGTCTCCCTGTACCGGTGACCAAATCCATAGTACATAAGATATATACGCAGCCACAGGCGGCTGGAACTCATTTTTCACCACACCGCAGTTATAAAATAACAGTAAAACAACCAACTATATCACTCCACAAATAATTAAAGTGACTAAATGCATATGCGGAAATAAACTCAACTACAATCTCACAAACTTCATAATAGTGTTAAAGGAAAGAACTAAAACATAAACTCTAATCAAATAGGTCCTGCAAGTTTGATAACACTCTCTGAATCTCTCCATAGTCACAGTCATCACACACCTTCATCACCACCACCATCCTGTCGTCTCCCTTCATATCTTAGCTTTTCCTTTATCTGCGGTAGGAGGAAAAAGAAAAGATCTATAAGCGAAAACGCTTAGTAAGTACTAATCTATCTCACAAAACTCGAAATGCATAAATGTAATGCAATAATACTGAAACTGAAATGCTAAAGCAAATCTGCATGTGCTCATGGTATACAGAAAATGAAACTGAATACTAAACATGCTCACTATCTAACAGGATAATAAGAAATGAACACTGTAAGCTTAGAATTAAAGGAACTAACTTTTTATTTATTCTAAGCATAAAACTTATTATATTTTCTTATATCCTTGTAATAGAAATTAATCTTTTAATTTCTATCTTTTACTTTCTTCTTCTTTCTTTCTTTCTTTCCTTCTTTTGGTTTTCTTTTCTTTGGTTTTCTTTTCTTTGGGCCCAGGCTTAGTACCATCTCATGCGCGTTCCCTAATAGGTTGGGGTTGCGAGCCACCAATCCTAAAAGAGCAAACCTCGGTCTACCAGGGCCAAGACCTCAGAAATGGTCACCTGGATTTGTTTAACGACAAGCTCTTGGATGTCAGGTACTAGCCTCTTGCTTAACTTACTTGTTATCTTTCTTATTCTTTTATCTTCCTTATTATCTTTTATTAAAGATTGTGGGAGTCCTTTAGATATACTTAACAAGTATGGGTGTATAATCAACTAACCATGCTATACAACAGAATAAAACAAGTAACTTAAAGCTTACTGATCATGCTATAAACTAAACTAAAGAAAGCAATTTAAAGCCTTTGAATCATACGGTGAAAACATGGCAAAGGATGCTATTTTAGTGCTTCTAAACATGCTGTAAAATCAAGTATGGAATGATTCTAATCATGCTATAAATAAAGCAAAAGGAAACTAACTTTGGGCTTTCTAAGTATGCTGTAATAAAAGCAATATATGTACTCTACACTTTCTATCATGCTGTAGAAACAGAGCATGGAATGCTACTTTAAGGGCTTCTAAACCTGCTATTAAAACATGACAAAGAATACTACTTTAAGGCCTTTAAACATGCTATACAAAATAAGGTAACATGCTACTTTAAACTTCTTAAACATGCTATAAACGAAGCGTAAAGGAAACTAATTTCTTGGCCTTCTAAGTATGCTGTAAAGACAAGTATAGGATGCTACTTAGAAATTCTCATCATGCTATAATGGAAGCAAAGGAATGCGACTCAGGTTTTATAAGCATGCTGTCCAAAATATTTACTTATCAAACTTAAGTATGTACAACATGACCCTAAAGCAAAGAGGTTCATGAACAACATACGCTCAAGAATAAAATGCATACAATTCTAATTAGCACTAAACCATTCTACTTGCTCAATTAGCCTAGATGATACTTGGAGTTCCCTATGCAGGTCACGGCATAAACCCAAACTTCATGTGCAGGTCTCGGCAGCACTCGGATGGCACCAAAAATCCACCCACTTCAACCCCGCAAGCTCAAATCATGCTATACTTAGGCTTAAAACCGAAATCTACAAACCCTAATGTCAAAGGATGTTGTTCGGCTATGAACAGGGCATGGAAAGGAAACAAAACCGGGCTTACAATTCTACACGGCAAGCAAAAATCCGAAAGCAACCATACCAAACGAAGCAACTCCTACCACAGGTGAGAGTAGTACTTACCGCGATGTGCTTGCACTTACAACCGAAGGAGAGGGCTGCTAGGGTTCGGCGAGACTTGAAATCACTGCACCTTCTTCGCGTCTACGTACTCTTCACGTCGAGGAGGTCACGAGGATGAGAAGGATTCTCGGAAAAACCCCTCGTCGGCCGCCGGAGGAAGCGCCCTAACTCGGCTTCGTCTTCGCCCAAGCACAGCGCCGTCGCACGCGTCGGGAGAAAGGAACGAGAAGAAAAGGAATTAGGGCTCGGGGAAAGAAATTAACCCTTTATAACTTAGGTTTAATTTCTGATCCTTACTATAACTTAAACATATTTCGTTTCATATCTTTTCACGAAATACCCGCGGATCAGTTGGTTGGCTTGGTTCGGTTAAGGCTCGGTTCAAGTCCGAGGTCCATGGTTCGAATCTCGGCTTGAATATTATTTTTGCTGAAACTTCTTTCATTTAGTAAAAATACCAAACGATCTCAAAAAATTATGTAAAAATACTCTAAAAATTCCTAAAAATCTCTAGAATATTTTAAAGGTATTTACAAATATTTTTATGAACTTTTAGAACTTGAAATAGGGAAAATTGGGTCGTTACAATCCCCCATACCTTATAAAAAGTTCGTCCTCGAACTTAGAATAGCTCTGGATACTTCTGTCTCATACTGTCCTCCCGCTCCCAAGTGACTTCCTCGTGCTTCTGGTTCTGCCAGACGACCTTCACTAGTGGTACTTCTTTGTTTCTCAATCTCTTAACTGCTCTGTCCACTATCTGTGTAGGTCTGCTCTCATAACTAAGATCCTCTTGGATCTGCACCGACTGAGGCTGAATCACTTGGCTCAAGTCACGGAGGCACTTCTTTAGCATGGAGACATGAAATACGTTGTGTATTGCTGACATGTCTTGTGGCAAGTCTAGCCTGTAAGCTACTTTCCCAATCCTCTCTATGATCAGGTAAGGTCCTACGTAGCGAGGACTTAATTTGCCCTTCTTGCCAAATCTCATCACTCCCTTCATAGGAGCGACCTTGAGGAAAACCGAATCTCCTACTTGGAATTCCAATGGCCTACGACGCATCTTCTGTCTGCTCTGGGCAGTCTCAATTCTCTGTCTGATTTTCTGGATTGCTTGAGTAGTCTCGTCTATCACCTCTGTCTGAATGCCCAACTCTGCTTCCATCTCTTTTCTCTCTCCTGCTTCTTGCCAGCATATGGGTGATCTGCATTTCCTGCCATATAGTGCTTCATAAGGTGCCATCTTGATGGTGGCCTGATAGCTATTGTTGTAAGCGAATTCAGCTAAGCACAAATACTTGCACCAACCTCCTTTGAAATCTAGCGCACAAGCTCTGAGCATGTCTTCTAAAATCTGATTCACTCGCTCTGTCTGTCCATCAGTCTGTGGATGGAAAGCTGTGCTGAACTTGAGTTTGGTGCCTAGTGCATTCTGAACGCACTCCCAAAAGTGTGAGGTGAAGCACCCATCTCTATCAGAAACGATAGATTTAGGAACTCCATGAAGTCTGACTACCTCTTTAACATATAGCTGGGCCAACTGCTCTATGGAGTGGGACACCTTGATGACTAGGAAGTGAGCAGAATTGGTCAATCGATCTACTATCACCCATATCGCATCATATCCATTGGTGGTTCTTGGAAGACCTGTTATGAAGTCCATGGATATATCTTCCCATTTCCATTCTGGTATTGGAAGAGGCTGAAGAACTCCTCCTGGTTTCTGGTGTTCTGCTTTGACTCTCTGGCATGTCAAGCAGGTACTGACATACTTAGCTACATCTCTTTTGAGTCCTGACCACCAAAACCTCTGTTTCACATCTTGGTACATCTTGGAAGAACCAGGATGCATGGAATATGGTGTACTGTGAGCTTCCTCGAAGATCTTCTTCCTCAGTTCCTCATCATTGGGCACGCAAATGCGACTCCCCTGATAAAGAATTCCGCTATCTGTCACTCTAAACTCTGAGTTGTCTTCTTTCTGTATCTCCTGCTTGATCTTCTGGATGTCCGGATCTTCACTTTGCTTTCTCTGTATCTCCACAAGCAATGTAGACTCTAAGGTCAATGCAGAGAGCTGTCCTTCGATAATTTCAAGTCCAAAATCTGACAACTCCTTCTGCAGTGGCAGGGCTAGTGATGACAAGGACATCAGGGATGCACTAGATTTTCGGCTGAGTGGATCTGCCACTTTGTTAGCTTTGCCTGGGTGGTAGAGAATTTCACAGTCGTAATCTTTGACCAACTCCAGCCACCTGCGCTGTCTCATGTTTAAGTCCTTCTGAATGAAGAAGTACTTAAGACTCTGATGATCTGTGAAGATTCTACACTGAACTCTATACAAATAATGTCGCCAGAGTTTAAGTGCAAAACCACAGCTGCCAGCTCAAGATCATGAGTAGGGTAGTTCTTCTTATAATCTTTGAGTTGTCTGGAAGCATAAGCTATGACTTTTCCTTCTTGCATGAGTACAGCTCCTAAGCCCATCTTGGAAGCATCACTGTAGATGTCGAAACTCTTGTCGCCCTGTGGAACAGTCCTATTGGGAGCACTGATCAATCTCTTCTTTAGCTCTTGGAAACTCTGCTCACATTTATCTGACCATTCCAATCTCTTGTTCTTTCTAGTAAGGGCTGTTAGTGGAGAGGCTATCCTGGAAAAGTCCTCCACGAACTTCCTGTAGTACCCAGCGAAACCAAGGAAGCTTCTAATCTCTCTGACGTTCTTGGGTCTACTCCAGTTAATGACCGCTTCCACTTTGGCTGGATCCACTTGAATACCTTCTTTAGAAATAATGTGACCTAGAAACGGCACCTGATTTAACCAGAACTCGCACTTGGAGAATTTAGCATAAAGCTGCTTTTGCTGCAGAGTCTGCAGTACCATCCTCAAGTGCGTGTCATGCTCCTCTGGGGTCCTTGAATAGACCAGAATGTCGTCGATGAATACAATGACAAATTTGTCAAGATATTCTCTGAACACTCTGTTCATTAAGTCCATGAAGACCGCAGGTGCATTGGTCACTCCAAAAGGCATAACTACAAACTCGTAGTGTCCATATCTGGTCCTGAACGCCGTTCTGGGTATATCTCTTCCTTTCACCTTCAGCTGATGGTACCCAGAGCGTAGGTCTATCTTTGAGAACACCGTTGCTCCTCTTAACTGATCAAATAAGTCATCGATCCTGGGAATGGGGTACTTGTCCTTAACTGCTACTTTGCTCAGCGTTCTGAAATCTATGCACATTAGGACGGATCCGTCTTTCTTCTTAACGAACAACTCTGGAGCTCCCTGGGGTGAATGACTAGGGCGAATGAAGCCTTTGTCAAGTAACTCCTGTAGTTGTTCTTGTAACTCCTTCAGCTCTGCTGGAGACATGCGATACGGAGCTTTTGAAATTGAACCGGTTCTAGGAACCAATTCAATCTCAAATCCACTCATTTATTGGGAGGTAGTCCAGGTAGATCTGCTGGGAATACTTCGGGATATTCACAGACCACCCGAACCCCCTCTTTCTTACCTTCTTTCTGTTCTTCTGCACCTACTTGACCGGGGCTCCGGCTCCCTACTGTCTTGTCTTCTATCTTGACTGACTTGAACTCTATAAACTCCTCATAGTGCTTGTTGGTGATAGAACTCTTCATAGAACTCTAACTGAAAATCTGCCCAGCTCATCTGATCGACTGCTCTCTTGGTCTTTATCATCTCCCACCACATACGAGCACCTCTAGACCGGCAGAAAGAGGCGCACTTGACCTTCTCGACTTCTAGCCAGTCAAGAAGCTCCATAGTGCTCTCCAGTGTTTAAACCAAGCCTGGGCATCCCAGGGCTCAGTCGTGCCTGAGAAGCTCTCTGGTTTCAGCTTCAGCCACTGTATAAGTTA
Source organism: Zingiber officinale (assembly GCF_018446385.1). Taxonomy (NCBI): domain Eukaryota; kingdom Viridiplantae; phylum Streptophyta; class Magnoliopsida; order Zingiberales; family Zingiberaceae; genus Zingiber; species Zingiber officinale. The sequence continues at coordinate 94,756,178 of NC_055998.1, forward strand.
TGCTTCTGGTCTCTGGGATGCTGTGACGGCTCCCTGAGTAGCTGGTGGAGTCTCAATTACCACTGGAGCCTCTGTAGTGATAGCTGGAGGAGGGGGAGGAACTGCTTGCTGATTTGCCATCAAATTGGCAATCACTTGCTGCTGCTCTGCTACTTGTCTCTAGAGTTAGGCAACAACTTCAGAGAGATTGGGCTCAGTTGATCTAAGATCTTCGTTCTCCTGATCTTGGTTCGTACGAACGGTACGGGGACATCCTTTTTCTTAACATCTAATTATGTAAAGAAAAAGACTTGGTATCCTCTCTCCAACCCTTCTAATCATACATAAATATGAATAAAGAAAAGAGAAAGTAAATCTTCTATCTTACTTTAGTACTAAAAAAAACAAGTACTCTATACTGCAGTTAATAATAAGGAAAGCAGAATAAAGAAAGGATTTAAATACTTTCTTACTTGAAGACGACAAGGATGATGCTGATGTGTGTGTGATGCTGGAGAATGGAACACGGCTCTGATACCAACTGTAACGACCCACTCTTCTTACTACTATTCTCTAAGGGCGATCGTTACCTAACTACTACTCTACTTACTAGTGTCACTGACGCTAGTATTAGTAGTACTTAGATTTATCACGGTTCAGAGGAATTCCTACCGAAAATTTCGGCAGAGTCTCCCCTGTACCGGTGACCAAATCCATAGTACATAAGATATATACGCAGCCACAGGCGGCTGGAACTCATTTTTCACCACCACGCAGTTATAAAATAACAGTAAAACAACCAACTATATCACTCCACAAATAATTAAAGTGACTAAATGCATATGCGGAAATAAACTCAACTACAATCTCACAAACTTCATAATAGTGTTAAAGGAAAGAACTAAAACATAAACTCTAATCAAATAGGTCATGCAAGTTTGATAACACTCTCTGGATCTCTCCATAGTCGCAGTCATCACACACCTTCATCACCACCACCATCCTGTCGTCTCCCTTCATATCTTAGCTTTTCCTTTATCTGCGGTAGGAGGAAAAAGAAAAGATCTATAAGCGAAAACGCTTAGTAAGTACTAATCTATCTCACAAAACTCGAAATGCATAAATGTAATGCAATAATACTGAAACTGAAATGCTAAAGCAAATCTGCATGTGCTCATGGTATACAGAAAATGAAACTGAATACTAAACATGCTCACTATCTAATAGGATAATAAGAAATGAACACTGTAAGCTTAGAATTAAAGGAACTAACTTTTTATTTATTCTAAGCATAAAACTTATTATATTTTCTTATATCCTTGTAATAGAAATTAATCTTTTAATTTCTATCTTTTACTTTCTTCTTCTTTCTTTCTTTCTTTCCTTCTTTTGGTTTTCTTTTCTTTGGTTTTCTTTTCTTTGGTTTCTTTTCTTTGGGCCCAGGCTTAGTACCATCTCATGCGCGTTCCCTAATAGGTTGGGGTTGCGAGCCACCAATCCTAAAAGAGCAGACCTCGGTCTACCAGGGCCAAGACCTCAGAAATGGTCACCTGGATTTGTTTAACGACAAGCTCTTGGATGTCGGGTACTAGCCTCTTGCTTGACTTACTTGTTATCTTTCTTATTCTTTTATCTTCCTTATTATCTTTTATTAAAGATTGTGGGAGTCCTTTAGATATACTTAACAAGTATGGGTGTATAATCAACTAACCATGCTATATAACAGAATAAAACAAGTAACTTAAAGCTTACTGATCATGCTATAAGCTAAACTAAAGAAAGCAATTTAAAGCCTTTGAATCATACGGTGAAAACATGACAAAGGATGCTATTTTAGTGCTTCTAAACATGCTGTAAAATCAAGTATGGAATGATTCTAATCATGCTATAAATAAAGCAAAAGGAAACTAACTTTGGGCTTTCTAAGTATGCTGTAATAAAAGCAATATATGTACTCTACACTTTCTATCATGCTGTAGAAACAGAGCATGGAATGCTACTTTAAGGGCTTCTAAACCTGCTATTAAAACATGACAAAGAATACTACTTTAAGGCCTTTAAACATGCTATACAAAATAAGGTAACATGCTACTTTAAACTTCTTAAACATGCTATAAACGAAGCGTAAAGGAAACTAATTTCTTGGCCTTCTAAGTATGCTGTAAAGACAAGTATAGGATGCTACTTAGAAATTCTCATCATGCTATAATGGAAGCAAAGGAATGCGACTCAGGTTTTATAAGCATGCTGTCCAAAATATTTACTTATCAAACTTAAGTATGTACAACATGACCCTAAAGCAAAGAGGTTCATGAACAACATACGCTCAAGAATAAAATGCATACAATTCTAATTAGCACTAAACCATTCTACTTGCTCAATTAGCCTAGATGATACTTGGAGTTCCCTATGCAGGTCACGGCATAAACCCAAACTTCATGTGCAGGTCACGGCAGGTATCAAGGCTTCCTGTGCAGGTCTCGGCAGCACTCGGATGGCACCAAAAATCCACCCACTTCAACCCCGCAAGCTCAAATCATGCTATACTTAGGCTTAAAACCGAAATCTACAAACCCTAATGTCAAAGGATGTTGTTTGGCTATGAACAGGGCATGGAAAGGAAACAAAACCGGGCTTACAATTCTACACGGCAAGCAAAAATCCGAAAGCAACCATACCAAACGAAGCAACTCCTACCACAGGTGAGAGTAGTACTTACCGCGATGTGCTTGCACTTACAACCGAAGGAGAGGGCTGCTAGGGTTCGGCGAGACTTGAAATCACCGCACCTTCTTCGCGTCTACGTACTCTTCACGTCGAGGAGGTCACGAGGATGAGAAGGATTCTCGGAAAAACCCCTCGTCGGCCGTCGGAGGAAGCGCCCTAACTCGGCTTCGTCTTCGCCCAAGCACAGCGCCGTCGCACGCGTCGGGAGAAAGGAACGAGAAGAAAAGGAATTAGGGCTCGGGGAAAGAAATTAACCCTTTATAACTTAGGTTTAATTTCTGATCCTTACTATAACTTAAACATATTTCGTTTCATATCTTTTCACGAAATACCCGCGGATCAGTTGGTTGGCTTGGTTCGGTTAAGGCTCGGTTCAAGTCCGAGGTCCATGCTTCGAATCTCGGCTTGAATATTATTTTTGCTGAAACTTCTTTCATTTAGTAAAAATACCAAACGATCTCCAAAAATTACGTAAAAATACTCTAAAAATTCCTAAAAATCTCTAGAATATTTTAAAGGTATTTACAAATATTTTTATGGACTTTTAGAACTTGAAATAGGGAAAATTGGGTCGTTACACAAAGAAGGACATCAAAAAGGTGATTCAGTCCAAGAAGGTACAATCAAGTCCGAAAGTGAAGTTCAAGGTAACCTGCTACGGCTGCAACCAAAAGGAACATGTTAAAGCTAACTGTCCAAAACAAAAGGAAGCAAAGAAACAAAAGAAGAAAAAAAACACTGCAAGCAACGTGGGATGATCAATCCTCTTCAGAAGATTCTGACGAAGAGCTCGAACAGATGAGCTTCCTTGCACTTACGACCCAGGAACAAGTCAACGAATCGGAGACCAAGAGCGAATCAGAAGCCGAGTCTGAGAGAAGTCACGGATCCGTATCCATTTTCGAAGGCCCTAACCCCACTGTAAGAAGTTCACTGCATAATTTAGTTAATTATCTAATGTGCAAGTTAGCTAAATCCAATATCCGAGTCAAATCACTTCAAAAGGAGGTAATAGCTCTTAAAGAAGTGACTAACCCTAGCTCCTTGACTAACCTCATTCAGACTAGAACCTCAATTCAAGTCTAAAAGCTTGAGGAAGAGAATTCTAGCCTGAAAAATTAAGTCAAGGAACTAAAGGACACATTGGAATGGTTCACTTTAGGTTCTAAGAATCTTGATCTTATTCTTGGAAAACAAAGAGTCGTTTACAATCGATCGGGACTTAGATTTAAGGCTAAACGAAAATACAAGTCTTATTTATTAATTATAAATAGAACAAATAGAAAAGTAGTCCAAGCATGAGTCTACAAGTCAAACTTGATTAATTAAGTTGAACTTGGCCAATATTGAGTCCCCAAGAATCAAATATACTACCTTGATAGACCCTATCGAGACTATGATCCAGGGGGAGCCAATCGAAAAATCATTTTTATAAATAGAATTGTTTGATGCTTGTCTTACTGCTTTTATTATACGTGCTTAGATTAGGCTAGATAAGGACCTAGGCATGATTTACACTTGACTAGTTAGACCTAGGAGTTTCAAAAAAAAAATTAAATATCCAATTTCTTTAAAAGGCTTTGTCTAGAAGTGGTGGATAATCTCATACCCAAGAAGGCCTAGTGTCTCGCCATAGTCTAAAAGTTAATCATTGAAATGAATATTTAATTGTCTGATTGTAAAACCTGAGTCTAACTCAAATGTAACTCAATCCTTAGATAATAACCTAAATTAAAGATAAAATTAACCATCTCATAAAAACCTATAAGGTTCCCTGATTGATAATTTAGCAAAGGGTGTGATGGACTTAGGTAAAATTTTAGATCAATTAACCTAATTAATTAATAAATCTAATTAATAAAATTGATTAAATTAATCTAATTAACCCAATTAACCTAATCAATTAACCCAATTAACCTAATCAATTAACTCAATTAACTTAAAATTAATATTACCTAATCTAAATTAACCCAACCAATTCATAACTTAAACTTAAATTTGATTAACTCAATTAAACACAAAATCATCTCATAATCACCCATAGGAATACCATGTTTAATAATCTAGACTGGGTGAGATGGAATATTAAGGGGTTAATTTCAATCAAACTATCTTTTAATCTGTCAAATTGAACCAAATCAAATACTTTATGTGTAGGAGTATAAAGATTTGGATCAATAGATGTTAGATAGTAGATACTCCAGACACATGACTGGAGACAGATTGAAATTTATTAAGCTGAAATTCAAGAACCTAGGGTTAGTTGCATTCGGCAACGACGAAACACTTAAGGTAATCGGAACAAGTAAATATCCAACTGAGTTTCGATTTCTTTATTCGAAAAGTTTTATTGGTTGATCAACTGAATTTTAACTTACTTAGTATTAGTCAATTATGTGACTCAGGGTACTCAGTCACATTTTCAAAAACTGATTGCTTAATTAAAAATATTGAACCCCCTGAAATTGCACTTAAGGGAATTAGGAAAAAAACATCTATATAATTGACCTACCAACCTCCTCACATATTGACACAACAAGAGGAAACTAAGTTGTGGCACAGAAGACTGGGTCATACTCATACCAGACTCATTTCAAAAATGAGTCAAAATGACTTAGTTAGAGGTTTACCCAAATTAAAATTTATAGAAAATATAATTTGTAATTCTTGCCAACAGGGTAAACAAACCAAATCAACCCACAAATTAACCAACTTAAATAGAACTAACTCAATACTTGAGCTCCTACACTTAGACTTGTTTGATTCACATGGAGCTAAGTCACTAAGCAAAAACCAATATTGCTTAGTTATAATTGATGACTACTCAAGATTTACTTGGGTAAAATTTTTAAAGACTAAAGATGAAACATTTGAAATCTTTAATAATTTTTGCACGTTAATATAAAACGAAAAAGATACTAAAATTAAAAGAATAAGAAGTGATCATGGAGGAGAATTTGAAAACCATAAATTTACTGAATTTTGTGAAATTAATGGATACAAACACGAGTACTCATGCCCTAGAACCCCGAAACAAAATGGTCAAGTAGAACGCAAAAATAGAAGCATACAAGAAGTTGCTAGATCTATGTTAAATGAATATAACCTAAATAATCAATTCTAGGTTGAGGCAATAAATACAGCTTGTTACATTCAAAATAGAATTTTAATCAATAAATTTCAAAATAAAACTTCTTATGTAATATATTATAATAAAATACCTAACCTAAATTATCTAAAGGTGTTTGGATGTAAAGTCCACATTCTAAACATTAAAGACTACCTAGGAAAATTCACATCAAAATCAACCCCTAGAATCTTTTTAGGGTATTCCACAACTATTAGGGCATATAGAGTCTATAACAAAGAAACCCTAAAAGTTGAAGAAATCACTAATGTAATTTTTGATGAAGATAATAACTCAATAAATGGAAATGTTAATCAAAATATAAAAAATATTAATTCAAGAAACATACAAGATGATAAAGATGTTCAAATTAAACCTAGTGAAACATAAGAACCAATTATTGATCCTAATATAAGACCATTAAGAATAAGTACCAATCACCCATCTGACCAAATTTTGGATGACCCAACCCTAGGAGTTTGAACTAGATCATCTTATAGAAACCTAAGTTAGATAGCCCTTATCTCTAAAATTGAACCCAAAACTATAGAAGAAACCCTACCAGACCCAGACTAGATATTAGTAATGTAAGAGGAGTTAGCCCAATTTGAAAGAAACCAGGCCTGGCATCTAGTACATGTTGGATCGTGATCGTTCGATAGAGGGGGGTGAATATCGATTACGAAAATTCGTCGAGTAAACGCAGCGGAAAAGTAAAACAATGCTAACACAGAACCTTTTTACTTGGTTCGGAGCCTGTGTCGACTCCTACTCCAAGGCCCGTACTCGTTGAGCACTTTCGTTGGGCAATCACTATCAATTTGAAAATGAAATTACAAGATTAAAGTACAAGAACTGATAGCAAAGAAAATATTGACAAAATTAAAAGAAATAGACTGAAGACAGCGCTTTGTCGGAGTGGCCTCGCGGCATCGTAGGAGCACAATAGAGCAGTCTGAGAGTTTTTAGTTGTATTTGAAGCTCCAACCTTGACCCTTCTTTTATATGATGCTCGGGGCGCCTGGATCCCTTCCGGGCGCCCTGGTGTGACGTAGCAGTCCCAACCAGCGAGCTCCACGTGTCGACGCTGCGTCTTGGATAAAATTTACCTCCGAGCGCCCGGATCCCTTCCAGGCACCCGGACCTCCTTTCTCCAGAAAGTTCTTCTCCTGTAAGACAAGGTTAGTCTGAGGCAAATATATAATGTGTATCCTGTAAAACAACGTATTAGCACAGTTTATAAGTTCAACATAAAGAGTATGACTTAGATTCCGTCTTTCCATGACCAGAATCTAGTCACGATCTCGACTTAGATATCCGAAATGGATCTAAGCCGGATCGACGCCTAATGTTCCCTTCCCGGGAACGCGTCCTCACAGTCACTCCCCTCCAGTGACTTACCTTTACTTACCCGCCAGACGTCCGGTCAGCCCTTCGACCCATCTAGACTTCTCGCCAACTATCCGGTCAGCCCATCGACCCAGCTGGACTTCTCGCCAGCTATCCGGTCAGCCCGTCGACCTAGCTAGACTCCGTGCCAAGCGTTCGGTCAGCCCGTCGACCTGCTTGGACTTCGTGCCAGCTATCTGGTCGGCCCGTCGACCTAGCTGGGGTTCGTGCCAGACATCCGGTCAGCCCGTCGACCTGTCTGGACTTCGCCTGCACACTAGATCAGAGTGTTGACAACGACAAACCTAACTTAACCTGATTTGTCATTCATCAAAACCTGAGTTAGACTGTTAGTACTAATCGCACCAACAATCTCCCCCTTTTTGATGGAATGACAACCTGGTTAAGTTAGTGAAAAAAATATGCAAGAAAAAAAACTAGCATGATTTTTAAGGTTTAAGTTAGTTTTTAAATTTGACATTTTGTTTGCTCTAACTTAACCACCTATCCCTCCCCCTTTGACATTCATTAAATAAGGACATAAGTCAAGTAACCAATACAGAATTCAAACAGAGTAAAAGTTATAAGAAATGATGTCAAGGTAACTTGGGGGAGTTTTAAATTTCATCACATAGTAATTTAACTTTTGTAACATAACTAAGTTTTGAAAAATACCTAATTTAGCAACATAACTTAGTATATTTTGAGTAATTTTTTAAAGATAATTTTTGCAAAATTAGATGAATTTGCAAACTCAAAGAGAAAGTTTTTAAAAGCTAATTTTCAGGTATAAGTTTAGGGAAGTTAAGTTTAGATAGTCTAATTTTCAAACATAAGTTTTTAAGTTCCAAATTTCAAGAAGTTAAATTTTCAAAATAAGTTTCAACTTGGAACGCTTTACAAACATGAGTTTTCAAAACCAAAATTTCAAAATCAAGGTTTAAATTTTCAAAATAAGTTTCAACTTTGAAACAATGAGTTTTCAAAACCAAAATTTCAAAATTAAGTTTGAAAAATCTACTTTTCAAAACTAATTAAGACTAAGTTTGCAAAAGATTCAGTTTTTAAAAACTTTGTTTATCCAATTTAAAAGCTTAGTTTTATAAAAACTAGTTCTCAAAAAATATATATATCAAATTGGATTTCCAAAGAATAGATTTTTAAAAAGAAATTTTAAGAGAAGATATTATTTTTAAAGCTGAGAAAATAGTTTTGGTGCTAAGTGTAAAAAGATGATTTAATCCTCCCCCTGAAGCTAACATTATTAAAATAGTTGTCTAACCAACTAGGTACTTACTGATTATCAGAAGATAGTAGCTTTCACTTAGTTAGTCAAGTTAAGTGCATTATTATCAGTTAGTGTTTGACTAAACTGAGTAACTTAACTTGATCGATATATGTTTGGTATTTAACGCCCAGACTTATATCGATGCACTGACATAAGCATCTTAAGTCCAGGCAACTGGCCTATGCATCTCACCCCTTTCTATATTTGTCAATCACAAGCAAGGTAAACCTAGGGTGTTGGTGAGATACTCAAATACTAGTCCTAGGGGAACATGATTTCTAAGGAAATTTTTCTAGTCTAAGATTAAAATTGTTTTAAAATTCTAAAAGTAGGAAAGTTTTGAAAAATAAAACAATTTTAACCTAGGATTTAAAACAATCATTTTTTAAAATAATTTTGAATTTTAAAAATCCTAGTATATTAAACACATCCCTAATTTTCTACGTAGATTGCTAAATTCACTTTTAGGGAGTAGTTTTATAAATATGTCAGCTAAATTAAACTTGGACTTAATATATTTGAGTTCAATGTCACCTTTAGTAACATGATCCCTGATAAAGTGATGCCTAATTTCAATGTGTTTAGTTCTGGAATGATGCATTGGATTTTTTGTTAGATTAATTGAACTAATATTATCAATTAGGACTTTTACATTTGTAAAGTTGAAGTTAAAATCTTTTAGGATGTGCATCATCCATAAAAGTTGTGCAACACACTCTCCTATAGCTATATATTCTGACTCAGTTGTGGATAGAGCAACACAGTGTTGCTTTCTACTAAACCAGCTTACAAGTGATTGACCCAGTAATTGACATCCACCACTTCTGCTTTTGCGGTCCAATTTACACCCGACATAATCAGAGTTAGAATACCCTATCAATTCAAAGTTATTGGTTCTAGGATACCAAATTCCTATATTTGTTATGCCTTTAAGATATATAAAGATTCTTTTAACTTGAGTCAAATGAGATTCTTTTGCACAGGTTTGGTATTTAGCACACATACTAACTGCAAATAAGATATCTGGTCGACTTGCAGTTAAGTATAGCAGGCTACTTATGGCACTCCTATAGTATTTTAAATCAACTGGTTTTCCATTGGGGTCATCATCTAAGATTGTGTTCACTGCCATGAGTGTTTTTGTCTCTTTAGTATTTTTCATTCCAAATTTCTTAAGTAATTCCTTAGTATATTTTTGTTGATAAATGTAATTTCCTTCATTTGTTTGTTTGATTTGTAATCCTAAAAAATAGGTTAATTTACCTACTAGACTCATTTCAAACTCGTGTTCCATTAGGCTTGTAAATTCATCTAAAAATTCTGAATTTGTTGAACCAAAGATTATGTCATCTACGTAGATTTGAGCTATAAATATATCTTCTTTTATTAACTTAACAAACAATGTTGGGTCAATTTGACCTTGGTTGAATCCTTTAGAGATTAGGTAAGAAGTTAGTCTTTCATACCATGCCCTAGGTGCTTGCTTAAGTCCATATAAGGCTTTTTTTAGTTTGTAGACATAGTCAGGGTGTTCTAGATTTTCAAATCCAGGTGGTTGTCCTACGTAGACTTCTTCTTTTATTAGTCCATTTAGGAATGCAGATTTAACATCCATTTGATATAATCTGAATCCTTTGTGGGCTGCATAGCTAAGTAACATTCTAATGGACTCTAATCTAGATACTGGGGCATAAGTCTCATCATAGTCAAGTCCTTCTACTTGACTAAACCCTTTAGCAACTAGCCTGGTTTTATTTCTAGTAATTTCCCCAGTTTCACTTAGTTTATTTCTAAACACCCATTTTGTGTCTATTATTTTCTTATTTTTGGGTAGTGGTACTAAGTTCCAAACTTCATTACGCTCAAATTGAGCTAGTTCTTCTTGCATAGCTAAACCCCAGTTTGGGTCAAGTAGGGATTCGGCTATGATTTTGGGTTCAATTTTTGAGATTAAAGATATTTGACTCAGATTTCTAAAGGATGACTTGGTTTGAACCCTTAGGTCTGGGTCACCAATTATTTGATCAGTTGGATGATTAGGGTTGACTCTTATAGTTCTAGGGGGTAGATTCTCTAGAGGTTGTTCTTCTTCTTCATGTCTTAGGGGTTGGTTGTTTCCTTCAGAATTATTGTTTTCTTGAACAAATTCAATTGGTTGTAGTTGAGTTTGTTCTAGGTTTTGTTTGGATTCTTTAAATTTCACATTGGTAGTCTCTTCAATTCTTAGGGTGACCTTATTATAAACTCTGTAGCCCCTACTATTTAGGGAGTAGCCTACAAAATTCCATTTTCTACTTTTGAAGTGAATTTTCCTAAATGTTCTCTTGTGTTTAGGATGAAGACTGGACACCCAAATACTCTAAAGTATTTTATATTGGGTTGTTTGTTATAGTAAATTTCAAAAGGGATTTTATTGTGTGTTTTATTTAGTGTTGTTCTATTTTGCACATAGCAGGCTGTACTAACAGCTTCTGCCCAAAAATACTTAGGTAGATTATACTCATTTAGCATCGTTCTGGAAGCTTCAAGAAAGGTTCTATTTTTTCTTTCTACAATTCCATTTTGTTGGGGGTTTTCGGACACAAAAATTCGTGATGATATCCGTTTTCAAGACAAAATTTACTAAAATTGTGGTTTTTAAATTCTCCCCCATTGTCGCTTCTAATTCTTTTAATTTTGATATCTTTTTCATTCTCAATTTGTTTACAAAAATTTGTAAATATTTCAAATGTTTCATCTTTATTTTTTAAGAATTTGACCCAAGTGAACTTAGAATAGTCATCTATTATTACAAGACAATATAAGCTTCCATTTATTGATTTGACTCTGTGGGAGTCAAATAGGTCTAAGTGTAAAAGTTCTAATGTTGAGTTGGTTTGTGATTGATTAGTTGGTTTGTGGGTAGATTTTATTTATTTACCTTGTTAACAGACATTACATATGGTTGAATCTAAGTTAAGTAATTTTGGTAGACCTCTAACTAATCCATTTAGTTTGCTTATATTTCTAAAATTCGTGTGTGACATTCTTCTATGTCATAACCAGGTTTTTTCTTTTTGTGTTAAGTAACACTTAGTTGAAGAAGTGGTTAAGTTGATTACGTAGATGTTGTCTTTTCTAAATCCTTTTAGGCTTATGTTAGGGTTGTCTAGGTGTTTGATTAAGCATTCTGTAGATAAAAACCTAACCTTATACCTAGTATCACACAATTGACTAATACTTAAAAGTTTATACTTGAAATTTTCAACAAGTAAACATTTGTAATAATAAAGTCAATTTGTAGTTCGGTATTACCTATACCAATTACCTTGAGTTTGCCGTTGTTTCCAAAGGTAACTGTTCCTAGGCTTTTGTAAGTAAGTTGAATGAATTTGGTGTGATCTCCAGTCATATGTTTAGAGCAACCACTGTCCAAAATCCACTTAATTTCCTACAATAGGTAGGAATTGGGGTTAGTCTAAATTTTGAACTTATAGTCATTCTTTAGATTTGATGAAAGTAAGTTGAATAAGATTTATTAGAGTGAATTTTTAAGTTAAGTTCAATTTTAAAATAAAAAGAATTAGGTTTAATTTTAAAATAACTTTTTAAGTTAAAAATTTTAAGTTTAATTTTTAAAAAAGGTTAAGTTTAATTTTTAAAATAAATTTTTAAATTAAAAAAATTTAAGTTTAATTTTTAAAATAATTTTTAAGTTAAAAAAATTTAAGTTTAATTTTAAAAATAATTTTTAAGTTAAAAAAAATTAAGTTTAATTTAAGTTAAAAAATTTAAGTTTAATTTTAAATTAAATTTTTAAGTTAAAAAATTTAAGTTTAATTTTTAAAATAATTTTTAAGGTAAAAAAATTTAAGTTTAATTTTAAAATAAATTTTAAGTTAAAAAATTTAAGTTAAATTTTAAAATAAATTTTTAAGTTAAAAAAATTTAAGTTTAATTTTAAAATAAAATTTTAAGTTAAAAAATATTTAAGTTTAATTTTTAAAATAATTTTTAAGTTAAAAAAATTTTAAGTTTAATTTTAAAATAAATTTTTAAGTTAAAAAATTTAAGTTTAATTTTAAAATAAATTTTTAAGTTAAAAAATTTAAGTTTAATTTTAAAATAAATTTTTAAGTTAAAAAAAATTTTAAGTTTAATTTTAAAATAAATTTTTAAGAAAAAAATTTAAGTTTAATTTTAAAATAAATTTTTAAGTTAAAAAAATAAGTTTAATTTTAATTAAATTAATTTCATTTAGGTCCATAGTCATCTCACCGGATTTATGTTTTCAATCAGGGAATCCTATAATTTTGTGAGATGAATTAGGTTCAATTTTAGGGTTTGTTTTTAACTTGTGTTAGATTCAGGTTTAGCTTTAGGTTCAACAAATAGGCGTTCTTTGGATAAACTTCTGGGCTATGGTGAGTCACTTGGACATCATTAGAGTAATCATGCCTTCGAGATTTTCCAAATAGTCCTATCCATTCGACTTAGTATAAAACCTTGGTCTGACTGGTTAGGATCCATAAAGGGTAGCTTCGGTCAGTTCCACTTAGCCAAATGCACCAGGTCGAAGCCATATCTTCTTAGACATGCATAGACTAAGATTCCCTAATGCACTATCATCCAAAACTTCACTAGTACCATTTTTCAAGTTAAACTTGAATCCTTTTTAACTAGTCCTAATTACCTCGTCGGGTAGGTTGGTTAGGGTTACCTTGTCGGGTAGGTTAGTTTTGGAGGTGGCAGCTATTCTGGAGCTTCCCCCTGAATTATTGGCCGTTAATTTAATTTTTAGTTCTAGGTTTATGTCTATTTCTTTTATAGTTATACTTTACTTGGTGATAGTTTAAGTTTTGGTGAGTTCTAATATATTTAGATTTTAGATTTTTTTTGTTTAGGTTTGTATTCTGGTTTTTGATTTGGTTTATTTGACTTTACATAATATATTTTATCTTTAGGGATATAATATTGGTTAGGTCCTACTTGCATGGTCAAACACGCTTTCGGAACCCAGGCTTTATTCGTTGGTTTGTGTTGGATTATTAATGATTTAAAAGTTTTATCTGAGTTTGACTTATATCCAAGTCCGGTTTTATTGTAACATGTATTTTGATTATTTAAAATTATATCTAAGTTTTTTGATCTTGTTGTAAATTTTTCTAACATTTCTGTTAAGTTATTAATTTCTGATTTTAGTGATCGGTTTTCCTCCTCAAGTGTTAGATCTTGAGTTGGATTATTATTTACAATTTGTTCCTTGAGGATTTGATTTTCCTCAAGGAGTACTTTGTTTTCACTTTCTAATTTGACTAATTTATTATTTAAGCAAGAAATAATTTTAAAAAAATTCCAATTTAAAGTTAAATATACCTCTTTGGAACCTTCGGAAATGAGTACGGACTCATGGCTTGATTCGGGTTCGGACCCGTCTTCCGATTCGTCTTCCGATTCTGCTTCACGGACCATTAGCGCAAGGTGGATCTGGTGCTTTTGATCTTCGGCCTCCGATTCGTCCGAGGAGTCGTCCCACGTCGCTTTGAGGGCCTTCTTTTTGGTCGGCTTCATTTTGTCGATCTTTAGTCTTGGACACTCGTTCTTGTAGTGCCCCTTTTTGTTGCATCCGAAGCATGTTACGTTCCTCGAATCGGCTGGAGAACTAATTTTTTGTAGATCCTTCTTGCTAAAGCTTCTCTTCCTCTTGATGAACATCTTCCTTACCAGGTTCACCAGGTGTTCTTCATCTTCAGAGCTTTGGTCAGAGTCTTCTTCAGGTTCAGGCTTGTTCTTCTTGGAGGAACTTGCATATAAAGCAACACCTTTCTCGGCTCCAGCGTTAGTCTGCTCATGTAACTCCAATTCACAAAACAGTTCATCTAATTTAAGTTTAGTTAAATTCTTAGAAATTTTGTAGGCATCCATGATGGATGCCTACAAACTATTACGTGGAAATGCGTTTAACGCATACCTGATTATGTAACGACCCGGCCCTTTGTTCATCGGTCGATGACATTAGAGGTCACCAAATGGGCTGACGACATAAGGGCCGCCAGTGGGCCGCCACAAGGGCTGCCCAAGAGGCCAAAGGGTCGGGTCGTTACAAATTAGGTCTCTGTTGTCCATCTGGTGGCCTATTGCGTGGAGCACGTTGAGGATATCCTTGATCCTCGCGTGCAGTTGACTCACTGTTTCTCCTTCCTGTATTTTTATATTAAATATTTTATTTAATAATAAATCCCTTTTTGTTACCTTAGCGTCGCTAGTTCCTTCGTGCAGCTCGATCAATTTATCCCATAGCTCTTTAGCGTTCTGATGCGGTCCGACCCAGTTCATCTCTTCTCTTGTTAATCTACATTGTAATGTATTGATCGCCTTGTTCTCCATTGATGCCTTCTTCTTTATATCTGATGTCCATTGTTCAGGATCCAGTAGATTCCTGAAGCTGTCAACTGGCGGTTTGTAGGCTTTTGTGATGCTCAGCCATTGGTCGAAATCTATCTTGAGATACACCTCCATCCGCTTCTTCCAGTACGAGAAATCATCCCCGATGAAAAGGGGAGGTCACACTATGCTGAAGCCCTCGATCTGCGACATTTTAATATGCACAAAAAAAATAAATAGAGAGGTTCCAAGACTTAGTCTTGGATTAATAGTGCGGGAAGAATTAAATAAAAATAATTAAATTGGTGTTGAACCAATTTAGATTTAATTACGACGGAAGGGGATTTCCAAAAAGGTAATAATACAAGTTTGGAATTATACGAAAAAACTGAAATCCCAAAGCAAGACAAAAAAAACCAAAAAAACATATCACCCCCTTATTTGATTGGTGGTTGCACCAAATCAGAGCGGTACTTGCTCTGATACCACTTGTTGGACCGTGATCGTTCGATAGAGGGGGGGTGAATATCGATTACGAAAATTTGTCGAGTAAACACAGTGGAAAAGTAAAGCAATGCTAACACAGAACCTTTTTACTTGGTTCGGAGCTTGTGTTGACTCCTACTCCAAGGCCCATACTCGTTGAGTACTTTTGTTGGCCAATCATTATCAATTCGAAAATGAAATTACAAGATTAAAGTACAAGAACTGATAGCAAAGAAAATACCGACAAAATGAAAAGAAATATACTGAAGACAGCGCTTTGTCGGAGTAGCCTCGCGGCGTTGCAGGAGCACAGTAGAGTAGTCTGAGAGTTTTTAGTTGTATTTGAAGCTCCAGCCTTGACCCTTCTTTTATATGATGCTCAGGACGCCTAGATCCCTTCCAGGCGCCCTGGTGTGATGTAGCAGTCCCAACTAGCGAGCTCCACGTGTCGACGCTGCGTCTTGGATAAAATTTGCCTCTGGCGCCCGGATCCCTTCCGGGCGCCCGGACCTCCTTTCTCCAGAAAGTCCTTCTCCTGCAAGACAAGGTTAGCCTGAGGCAAATATATAATGTGTATCCTGCAAAACAACATATTAGCACAGTTTATAAGTTCAACATAAAGAGTATGACTTAGATTCTGTCTTTTCGAGACCGGAATCTAGTCACGATCTCAACTTAGATATCCGAAATGGATCTAAGTCGGATCGACACCTAATGTTCCCTTCCCGGGAACATGTCCTCACAATCACTCCCCTCTAGTGACTTACCTTTACTTACCCGCAAGACGTTCAGTCAGCCCTTCGACCCGTCTGGACTTCTCGCCAGCTATCCGGTCAGCCTATCGACCCAGCTCGACTTCTCGCCAGCTATCCGGTCAGCCCGTCAACCTAGCTGGACTTCGTGCCAAGCGTCTGGTCAGCCCGTCGACCCGCTTGGACTTCATGCCAACTATCCGGTCGGCCCATCGACCTAGCTAGGCTTCGTGCCAAACATCCGGTCAGCCCGTCGACTTGTCTGGACTTCGCCTGCACACTCGATCAGAGCGTTAGACAACGACAAATCTAACTTAACCTGATTTATCATTCATCAAAACCTGAGTTAGACCGTTAGTGCTAACCGCACCAACCGTACCTAAACCCATAAATAAAACCATAGTTTACACTAAATGGATATTTAGAAATAATTAAATGATAAGGGTGAAATAATAAGAAATAAAGCTAGACTTGTAGCAAAAGGATTTAGCCAAATAAAAGGGTTAGACTATGATGAGACCCATACTCCCGTAGCCAGACTTGAATCTATTAGGATGCTTCTGGCCTATGCAGCACATAAAGAATTCAAGTTATACCAAATGAATGTAAAATCTATATTTTTAAATGGGTTCATCAAAGAAGAGGTGTATGTGAGTCAACCCCTAGGATTTGAGGACTTGAACCACCCAAACTATATCTTTAGGTTAAAGAAAGTCCTATATGGACTAAAACAAGCACCTAGTGTTTGGTATGAACGCTTATCAACTTATCTAATATCTAAGGAGTTTAAACAAGGTCAAATAGATCAAACCTTATTTGTAAAATCCCTAAAAAAAGACATCTTTATCGCCTAAATTTACGTAGATGATATAATTTTTTGTTCAACTAATACTAAATTTTTAAAAGAATTTACCAAATTAATGGAAAGTGAATTTGAAATGAGCTTAGTTGGGGAACTCAACTTCTTTTTAGGCTTACAAATTAAACAAACCAAAGACCGAATTTATATTTTTCAAACAAAATATGCTAAGGAATTAATTAGAAAATTTGGCATGAAAAATTCTAAAAATATAAATACTCTAATGACAACTAATATTAAAATTGATTTTGATTTAGAAGGAAAACTAATAGACTTAAAATACTATCAAAGTAGAATAGGAAGTCTACTCTACCTAACTACAAGTCGACTTGACATTTTATTTGCAGTAGGTATGTGTGCAAGATACCAATTTTGTGCTAAGGAGTCACACCTAATAAATGTTAAAAGAATACTTAGATATATTACAGGAATTCTAAATGTAGGACTTTGGTACCCTAGGTCTTGCACCTTTAACCTAATTGGCTATTCTGACTCAGACTATGCTGGGTGCAAAGTAGATAGAAAAAGCACAAGTGGTAGCTGTCAATTTCTATGTCAGTGCTTAGTAAGTTGGTCAAGCAAAAAGTAACACTGTGTTGCTTTATCCACTACTGAAGCTGAGTACATAGCCCTAGGGGAATGTGCATCTCGACTGTTATGGATGATGTATACCCTGAAGGATTATCAACTAGAATATAAAAATACAAAAATTTCAATCGATAACATAAGTTCAATTAACTTAACCAAGAATCCAATTCACCACTCAAGGACTAAACACATAGAAGTAAAACATCACTTTGTAAAGGATCATATAGCTAAGGATGACATTGTACTCAACTATGTTGAGTCTAAATCAAACCTAGCTGATATTTTCACAAAACCCTTACCTGAACTTGAGTTCAGTGCACTTAGAAGACAAATAGGGATGTGTTTAGTTGAATAGAGTCTACTTTCAAAAATTTTCCTCTTTACTACTTACTATTTTAAAGTTTTTTTGTTTTAAAATTCTAGGAAAAATATTTTCAAAATTCTAATTTTATTAATATTTTAAAATTTGGACTTAGTCTAGGTATTTACCCCCTAAAAAGCATGTTCCCCTAGGTCTCAGCCAGAGTATCTCACAAGCACACTAGGATTACCTTGCTTGTGTATGAAAAATACTTAGAATGGTGTGAGATACATAGAGTACTATCTAGACTTCAGAATGCATATGTCTGTGCATCAACATAAGTCTGAGTACTAAATACCAAATTCATATTAATCAAATTAAGCTATCCATGCTTAGTTAAACTAACTGGAACACTTACTTAATTTGACTAACCAAGTGAAAGCTACTACCTCTTGGCAAAATAGCTAATAACTAAAGGTTAGATATTTTTTTGAAAGTAGATATTTTGTTACTCATGCTTGGACTCTAGGACTTTAAATTTCTTTTTTACAAAAATTGATTGGCATTAATCAAGGGGGAGTAAAAGAAAGAATTTCAAATTAAGCCAAGTTCATGTTTTTGAAAGTATTTTTCAAATAGAAGTTTTTTTTTGTTTTATTAGACTTTACTTAAAATTATTTTTAAAACTTGGTCATTTTTAAACTTGGTGTTAAAATGAAATTATTTTTTGTGTTTAAACAAATTATTTTTAAGCTTAGTACAAATTTAAGCTGAGTTTTTTTTAAACTTGGTGTTCAAACAAAATTATTATTAAACTTAGTGCTTATTCAAAATTAAAATTATTATTAAGCTTAATGTTGATTAGTTTTTAAGCTTAGTATTTATCAAAAATATTTTTATCAAAAGATTTTTACTAAATACTTGACTAAGCTAAAGCTTTTATCAGAATCTTTATTTAAGTTGAATACTTCTAACTAAAGTTTTGTCAAACCCTTTAAAGCTAAGTACTAAAGTACTTTTAAAGCTAAGTTTTTTAATCAACTTCTTTTAAATCTTGTACTTCTCTAAGTTTAAATTCCTTTAAAGCTAAGTTATTTTCAATATTTAGTTAAAGTCTCTTTTAAATTTTTACTTCTTCTTGCAAAACTATATTTTTCAAGTAAGAGCTACCTTTCAGGGGAGCTAAATATTTTCTATCTTTCCTTTTTTTTCTATTTTTTAAGTAATATTTTTGATATATGGCAAAGGGGGAGAGGAAAGTGAAAGTTAAGTAATTAAATAAGTGAATAAGGGGGAGATACAACAAGTCACAACTAAATATAATATTTATTTCACTTGATTGCACTTGAATCCAACTAAATATTTATTTCACTTGATTGCACTTGAATCTTGATTTTATGCTTGTACGCATTTAGACTACTTTCATGTTTTACTTAACTTTGAATTTTGTTGCCATAATCAAAAAAGGAGAGATTGTTGGTGCGGGAAGAATACGACGATCGAACCTAAGTTTTGATAATGACAAAGAGTTTAAAGTTAAGGTTATTTGTTGTCTAACGTATTTAAATGAGTTTGCAGGAAAGTACTAAGTGTACTTAGGTAAAAATTCTAGCTGCGGTTAGGTAGGTGGAAAACCTTAGGGGGTGGTAACCCTATGTAACGACCCGGCCCTCTTGGCCCATTTGGCGACCCTCGGGTCGTCGACCGTCGGCCCTTATGTCGACGGCCCATTTGGCGACCTCTCATATCGTCGACCGACGACCCTTCTCCCCCAGGATTAGAACTCTAAACCTCCAGGCTTAAGTATTAGAGTTTATGAATCCTGGTAACCAAGTGAGATGATCTCACTTGGTTACCAGGATTCATAAACTCTAATACTTAAGCCTGGAGGTTTAGAGTTCGAATCCTGGGGGAGGCAAAAATCCACTGACCAGGGGTGGAAAGTCCTAGTGAGTAACGACACGGCCAAGGGTCGTCGGTCGACGACATTAGAGGTCGCCAAATGGGCCGCCAAATGGGCCAAGAGGGTCGGGTCGTTACAATAAAAAGGCGCCTTTTATTGTAACGACCTGGCCCTCTTGGCCCATTTGGCGACCCTCGTCGTCGACCGTGTCGTCGGCCCATTTGGCGACCTCTCATGTCGATCGACGACCCTTGGTCGTGCCGTTACTCGCCTCCCCTGGGATTCGAACTCTAAACCTCCAGGCTTAAGTATTAGAGTTTATGAATCTCGTAATCAAGTGAGATTCATCTCATTTGGTTACCGTGATTCATAAACTCTAATACTTAA
Organism: Zingiber officinale; assembly: GCF_018446385.1. Taxonomy (NCBI): domain Eukaryota; kingdom Viridiplantae; phylum Streptophyta; class Magnoliopsida; order Zingiberales; family Zingiberaceae; genus Zingiber; species Zingiber officinale. The sequence continues at coordinate 94,776,327 of NC_055998.1, forward strand.
GCCCGGAGGTTTAGAGGGGAGGCAAGAATCCACTGCCAGGGGTGGAAAGTCCTAGTGAGTAACGACACGGCCAAAGGGTCGTCGGTCGACGACATGAGAGGTCGCCAAATGGGCCGACGACATAAGGGCCGCCACAAGGGCCGCCCAAGAGGCCAAAAGGGTCCGGTCGTTACAACAAACTGACGACCCTTATGTCGTCGGTCGTCGTCGTCGATGCGTCTTGGTTACTCACTATTTTGCCTCCCAGATTGAACTCTAAAGCTTAATTAGAGTTTATGATCTGCAACCAAGTGAGATCATCTCATTTGTTACCGTGATCATAAACCCAATACTTAAGCCCCGAGGTTTAGAGTTAGAACTCGGGAGGCAAAACCAACGCCGTGGAAAGTCCTAGTGAGTAACCACACGGAGGGTCGTCGGTCGACGACATGAGAGGTCGCCAAATGGGCCGACGACATAAGGGCCGACGGTCGACGACCCGAGGGTCGCCAAATGGGCCGCCAAATTGGCCAAGAGGGTCGGGTCGTTACAATAAATCTCACTTGGTTACCAGGATTCATAAACTCTAATACTTAAGCCTGGAGGTTTAGAGTTCGAATCCTGTGGGAGGCAAAAATCCACTGCCAGGGGTGGAAAGTCCTAGTGAGTAACGGCACGGCCAAAGGGTCGTCGGTCGACGACATTAGAGGTCGCCAAATGGGCCGACGACATAAGGGCCGACGGTCGACGACATGAGAGGTCGCCAAATGGGCTGCCAAATGGGCCAAGAGGGTCGGGTCGTTACAATAAAAAGGCGCCTTTTTATTGTAACGACCCGGCCCTTTGGCCTCTTGGGCGGCCCTTGTGGCGGCCCTTATGTCGTCGGCCCATTTGGCGACCTCTCATGTCGTCGACCGACGACCCTTGGCCGTGTCGTTACTCACTAGGACTTTCCACCCCTGGCCTGGTTACCAGGATTCATAAACTCTAATACTTAAGCCTGGAGGTTTAGAGTTCGAATCCTGGGGGAGGCAAAAATCCACTGCCAGGGGTTGAAAGTCCTAGTGAGTAACGGCACGGCCAAAGGTCGTCGATCGACGACATGAGAGGTCGCCAAATAGGCCGACGACATAAGGGCCGCCAGTTGGGCCGCCACAAGGGCCGCCCAAGAGGCCAAAGGGCCGGGTCATTACACCCTAGGTCCTAGGGGGTAGTAACCCTAGATGAAAAGTCTTGGTGGGTCGAAGGCTTGGAGCAAAAACCCTAGGGTGGGGACTCTAGGTGGAAAGTCCTGGTGGTCACGGACCAAGTGAAAAGATTGGACGGGCCATGGAGCGAACGTCCAGCAGAAAGTCCTGAGCCTCGGGCGCTGAGCAAAAGTCCAGTCGATCTGGAGGACCGGTCTGGCAATAGGTAAACTCTCCTGAGTGGAGTAGGTGAGGACACATTCCCCGGTGAGGGAACAGTAGGTGTCGGTTCGACCTAGGGTTTCCGGAAGGAAATTCAAAGTCAGAACCAGACAGTCTAGTGACTGTCAAATTCTTATATTAATCTTTTTTTATTTGTGCTAACTTTATTTTGCAGGATATGTTTTGTTTTTTGTACTAACGTATCTTGCAGGGAGTGAAAAAGAACTAAAATCCCGGATGAACAGTATCCGAGGTGCCCTCCATGGAGCTTGGAGGCACCTCGGGTGCCTTGACCGAAGCAATGTAGGAAGCAGGCTGAGGGCGCCCTCCATGGAGCTTGTAGGCGCCCTGGACACTAGATGGAGGACGCCCTGGACATTGAGCTGGAGGCGCCCTCCATGGAGGTTGGAGGTGCCCTCAGGCGGATAAGCTACGAGCAGTGCAAAGCTCATCCACACGTGGCTGACCTGAGGCTTGGAGGCACCCTCCATGCAGTTGGAGGCGCCCTCAACAGCCTACTTAAGGCCGGTTCGAGCAACAGCAATGACAACTCAGATTCGTAATCTTCCTTCTGTGCTCTGCTCAAAGAACGATCTGACAAAGCTGTAACAAGACTCCGACGACCAGAAGCTTCAAGTTTACTTTTTTCATTGTCGGTATACTTTTTATTACTGCTTTAATATTGTACTTAAAATTGTAAAAAATTTCCAAACTTATAGTGATTGCCCACTAAAAACGATCAACGATTGCGAGCCTTAGATTAGGAGTCGCCACAGGCTCCGAACCAAGTAATTCCTTGGTGTGCTCATGTGTTGTTTCTTTTATTGCACTGCATAATGTTTACTATGATCGATTGTTTTAAAAATGACGTGTAAACCATGAGCGCTATTCCCCCCCCCCCCCCCCCTCTAGCGCTTTTGATCCTACATATTCCACCTCCTTCTTCGAAACCTTCTCTTTCTTCCTTATATCCCATGCTTTCTTCCCCTTCTATTCAACCACTTGAAGATCCTTCTCTTCTGAGTGTCAATTTGGATCCTGAGTTCATGATGACTTTCCTAGAACCAATTCCTTTGCCTAACCAAGGAACTCAGGATCCTCCTATTCTTCTTTTCTCTCCTCCTTCTCTTCACAGTTCCTTATTGTCTTCTTCCACACCTTCTTCTACCCTCCCAATATTATTGGGAGGTTCTTTAACTATAGTTTGGGCAGAGACATGTAAAGAACTTGAAAAGCTCACCTTTGTTGATCTAGCTGATAGATTTTCTTTCGAGGAAACTAAGGTAACATGCCCTTAGTCCCTTTGTTTTTTCATTAATGCACTCTAACAACAACTTTCCTTTCTACAGCGGTGGGTCATTAATATGAGTGTAGCCCGCCATTTATATGATTTATCTCAAGAAAACAACACACTCAAATAGCAAACCCCTAGAGCTTCCTCTTCTCACTCCTCTAGAGAATTAGAGGAGTTATCCAGCCAATTACAAGAGACTCGCAAACTTCTTGAGGCAGAACTTAAAAATATGAGTAAATGGAAAACCTCTGCAGAGAATTTTGAGTTCCAACTAAATCAGAGGCTAACCTTCGTGCTGAGCTAACATCCAAAGTGGATAAGTATATTGCCAAGAATGCTCAATTGTGCTCTCAACTACAAGAATTGAAGGATACCCATACTTTAGAATTGGCTGCTAAAGACTCTGATTTGGAATTTAAAAACTCTAAGCTAGACTCTCTACGCTCATCCGTAACCGCAGCTAAGACAGAGATTTCTTCCAGAGAGTCTGAATTAAAAACTATTCAAGATACTCTGGTGCATTATCAAGCAGGTGAAGATGAAAGATTTGAAAAGAGAAAAGACTACTTTTGGAATCTCTTGAATTCAATTCTCCTATTGTTGCCTCGATTACTAAAGCCTTCACCCATGGAGCTGAGGGGGGTGTAAAGCAACTAAAAAACAAAGGGCATCTAGTTTCTAACCCCCTACCCAACTTCCTTGATCGTAGGGAACTACTTGATAGCATACCTCCTGATTTGTTTCCTAAGTTGTTCTAATTCTAGATCTAATTTTCAAGATGTTTCTGTAATGAAGAACAATTGTTGACTTTTTTCTTATGATACTAATTGTTGGCACCCTCTGTTTCTGCCTCTATTTGATGAGTACTCAGAAATTTGCATGATTTTAGTTTGGCTTTAGTTGATTTGGTTTTATTATTGAAGGGTTAAATTACTTTAGGCTTAGCATTTATTTAAGTTTCATCATTCGCTTGGATTTGTTTTGTTGCCTTTAGGGTTATTATTTATTAGTCTTCTTATAGGCAGATTATCCTTATATCCTATAACATTTTCTGTCCAGCCTTTACCGGCCGGGCAAGTTCACTTTTATATTTAATTTCATTTAAACTTAATACTTGACCCACCCTCGATGACCGATTAGGTTTACTTTTATGTTTGATTTCATCCGAACTTAATATTCGACCATCCTTTGATGATCGGTCAGGTTTATTTCTATGTTTAATTTAATCCGAACTTAATATTTGGCCGGCCTTTGATGATCAGTCGAGTTTATTTCTATGTTTAATTTCATCCAAACTTAATATTCGACCGGTCTCTAATGGCCGGTTGAGTTTAGATACATATATCTATATCTTTATCTTATTTTCGGACTCGGTCGGCCAACAATGACTGGCCAAGTTTATATCTAATGGCCTCTTGTATTATGAATTTGGTCAGTCAATACTAACCGATCGAATTTCAGGACTAGTTTGGAATATATATATATATATATATATATATATATATATATATATATATATATACTAGTCCTGAAATTCGATCGGTTAGTATTGACTGACCAAATTCATAATACAAGAAGTATATAATATTTAATCTCTTTTGGGATCTCGGAATTTTTTAAGTCCAACCTTGATAATGATTCTAATATTTTGGGAATGTAACCTTTTGTATTGGCTACTAATACTATTTCTTTATTAGTGACATGCGTGCCTATGACGTCTGGTATGTACCTATTCCATTATGTCCGCCGCCTTACCAATCCATCCAACGGCTCCTCTTCAGTCCTTTTTTCCTTATCATCTTAATCTAATATTTCTACATGAAACACCTTTTTCGATACCCTACCAAGGCTTTTAAAGAGAAAAGAGAGAAAAATCCTAACACTTCGTCTTCTTCCTCTAGTTCGCGTATTCATTATTCTTCGCTTTCTGCTAACTCTTCTTGTTTTTCATACTCCCTCCTGTTAACAATGTCGACCTCCGATGAGTGGTACACTTAATGCTCTTCCATGTTTTCTGCACAGGAAGCCTGTGAGCTTCAATGAACTATAACTTGCCTACATACCTGGTCATTCCTACCTCAAGAGATCGTCCTCATCTTCCTCCTCCAGAGAATGTGGTGAATTTTTGGGAACAGGTTCTATATGATTTCAGGTTTTCCATTCATCCTTTCTTTGTTGATGTTAGTAGGTATTTTGACCTCCCCCTAAATCAACTCATCCCCAAATCCTTCTCTATTATGGTTGGTTTTGTTGTTGTTTCCCATTTACTTGACTTTCCTTTATCTCCTCGGCTATTCCATCACTTTTTCGTTCCTCGTCAAGTGGAAGACAGCGTTTTTAAGTTTCATCATGCCCCAAAACCACTTTGTTTCATAGAATCCCCCCTTAAGGAGAATGGCGGGATAACTTCTTCTTTATGCACCTTCCTTCTCTACCGTCATACCCAATAACTTGGCATCAAAATCTTTCCTCTATTCCTCAATTAGGTGATATCTTTGAAGATCTCATTCATCGTTCTTCTATGGGAAAATTAAAAGGGGCAAAGTTTAACTTGCCTACCCTAATCGCAAAATATATATTATTTGTTTTTGGTATTAGCATAGCCGACACAACCTTGGACGTCTCCTTTGGTAAGATTATTCTCCTTATCCATGTTTTTAACCATCATAATATTGTTCCTAACATGAATTTCTCTCTTCTCCAGCCGATCCTATCCTTCTTGCTTTTATGTACAAGAATACTCGCTTGACGAGGGCAGTTTTAACTAGAATGGGTGAAGAATTGTTAAGGGATCGTCGTCTTAATCACCCCTCTTCTTCCCTTGGTTTATTACCTCCATCTGAGCGATCCCAGGAATCATCCAGCTCATCAGATCAGGAGGGTTCCTTCATTGTGAAGTGTAAAAAACCTCGTACCCCATCCCCCTGTCCACTTTCAGCTACCATACCTACTTTTGAATAAGTCCCTATTATTTCTTTTGAAATCTCCCACTCTAGAGGTAAAGAACTCGCTCCTCCTACACATGTTCATTCCAATTTTACATTAACTATGATGAGACTAGGACTTCTCATTCCTATGTCTCTTGTTATTCCTCCAGCTGTTTCTTTACCAGAGGAGATACCAACCACTCCTGTGGATCCATTGCCCCTTCTTCTGGCTTTACCTTCTTCTTTCACCAAGCCCCATGCCAAAAGAACTTCTTGCAAGAGATCAATTACCTCCAAGCCTATTATATCACCCACTGAATAGGATACTTCGTTAGCGAGTCTCTCATCTCCTAACCCATCTTCACAGGCTTCTAAACTTTCTCCTTCTTCTTCTTCACCATTTATAGCTTCCACCAGCTTCTCCACATTCTTTAAACAATACCATGGACTACTTTCCCAGCTTGGTCAAACTTCTACCCCAACCTCATATGGACTACTTCAACTAAAGGGGTCACTACGTGAATCCTAGTTATAATCTCAGGCACATATGAAAAGAAACACCCTATCTGAATGTGCCGACGACCATAGTCGTCAAGCTACTGCAATAAGCTTTTAATCCTAACTTCCTTATTTCGTACCTACAAAATGTAACCATGCTATTATTCTATCCAGTTCTATGCTTCGAGCTTTCATTTAGGTAAATTACTTATAGATTTAGAGAGAATTAATCAGACTTTAAAAGATAAAGTGAAGGAATTACAAGCTATCTCCAACCTCCCTAACAATGAACTTATTCAGTTACGGGACAAGGTGAAGTCACAAATTAAGTTTAACGCCAGTCTAGAAAAAGTTCTACAAGACTGCCACCAATTGCTACAATCCCGAGAGGAAGAAAAGAAAAACTTAGAACTACAATTACAAGGATTTAATTCTAAGCTTGATGTTAAAATAGGCTTAAAAGATAAAGCTCTCTCAGATGTTGCTCACAAAACCGCTCCTCCAGACCAATTACAGCTATCCTATAGCTCGAAGTCTCCTAAATTAGCCCCAGAGTTAGCTTCTAAAGGTTTTACCTTATTTCAGCAATAAGAAGGATTACAAGCCAAGGAATTGTAGATAAGCTCACTTTTAAAAGAACTAGAGGAGGCAAGGCAGAGAAAACTACTTTATAAGGGGAAAAGGATAGACTATAATCTGAATTTCAAGCATATAAGGCAGGTGAGGAAAAGCACTGCCAAAGTAGGCGCAGATCCTATTTAAGTTCTCATGAGTTTGGTAAGGAGTATGTCAAGTGCATTGTAGGAACTCTCACCCACTCTGTTGAAGAAGTAATCCAACAACTAAGAGAGGAGGGGGGTTACCTATCTAAAGAACCTCCTCCCCTATTTGTAGATCGCCGACGACTTAATCAGGAACTTCCAAAAGAACTCCTAAGCAAATTTGAGTAAGCTTGGGATCTTGTATCTATACTTTTTCATAATTTCATAACTACTGTATACTACTTGTTGTTTATCACATGTTAATGAGAATTTACACTTACCCGTCTTTCCTTGTGTGATTCCCTGTCTTCAGAATCACCCAAGTGTTTATATAAACGAACTTTTTCAATATACTTACCATATGTAGAGAAATCTCATAGAAAAATTATAATCGAAGGAAGTAGATCTCACAGCTATCTTTTGATAGGTATTGAATGAACTTTAACCGATGATCTCCAGGTTTATATGGTGAGTTAAATGCCTTGCTTATATATATGTAAAGAATCCCTGCCTATTTAATAGGCCGATCGGACGTATATCTCTCAATGAAACAATTATGCAATATAAATGCTCCTTTATACTTTCCCCGACTATATGAAGGATTGATCGGATTTATATACCCAGGCAAGATTAAACATTGGCAATATAAATGCTCCTTCAAACTTTCCCCAACTATATGATGGATCGGTTAGGTTTGTATATTCGGACAGATTAAACATTTGTAATATAAATGCTCCTTTGAGCTTTCCCCAACTGTATGATACACCGGTCAAATTTGTAGGCCCGAGTGAAATTGAACATCTGCAATATAAATGCTCCTTTGGGCTTTCTCCGACTATATGATGGATCGGTCGGATTTGTATGCCCGAGCGAAATTGAACAGCTGCAATATAAATGCTCCTTTTAGCTTTCCCTGACTATATGATGGACCGGTCAGATTTGTATGCCCGAGCGAAATTAATTTTCTTCACAATAAGTAATGTTGATGCTAAAACACATGGTTGATCTTAGGGAGGATTTAAAGTCTCTGGTTCCTCTTAAAGAAGCATGTCCGATCACTCCTTAAGGTCCCCAATTGACTGTTCAATGGTTTAAAGTCTCCGGTTCCCCTTAAGGAAGCCTGTCCGATCACTCCTTAAGGTCCCCAATCGACTCTTCGATCGTTTAAAGTCTCCAGTTTCCTTTAAGGAAGTATGCCCGGTCACTCTTTAAGGTCCTCGATTGACTGTTCGATGGTTAAAGTCTCTGGTTCCCCTTAAAGAAGCTTGCCCCATCACTACTTAAGGTCCCCGATCAATTGTTATGGTTTAAAGTCTCAAGTTCCCCTTAATGAAGCCTGTCCGGTCACTCCTTAAGGTCTCCGATCAAGTGTTCAATGGTTTAAAGTCTCTGGTTCCCCTTAAAGAAGCATGCTCGGTCACTCCTTAAGGTCCCAAATCGACTATTATGGTTTAAAGTCTTCAGTTGTTATGGTTTAAAGTGTCTGGTTCCCCTTAAGGAAGCCTGTCCGGTCACTCATTAAGGTCCTTGATCGACTGTTATGGTTTAAAGTCTCTGGTTCCTCTTAAGGAAGTTTGTCCGGTCACTCCTTAAGGTTCCCGATCGACTGTTATCGTTTAAAGTCTCTGATTCCCCTTAAGGAAGCCTGTCCAGTCATTCCTTAATGTCCCTGATCGACTGTTATGGTTTAAAGTCTCTGGTTCCCCTTAAGGAAGCATGCCCGGTCACTCCTTAAGGTCCCCAATCGACTGTCATGGTTTAAAGTCTCTGGTTCCCCTTAAGGAAACCTGCCTGATCACTCCTTAAGGTCTCCGATCAACTGTCATGCTTTAAAGTCTCCGGTTCCCCTAAAGGAAGCCTGTCTGGTCACTCTTTAAGGTCTTCGATTAACTGTCATGGTTTAAAGTCTCCGGTTCTCCTTAAGGAAGTCTATCTGATCACTCCTTAAAGTCCCCGATCGACTGTCATGGTTTAAAGTTTCTGGTTCTCCTTAAGGAAGCATGTCCGGTCACTTCTTAAGGTCCCGATCAATTGTCATGGTTTAAAGTCTCTGGTTCCCCTTAAAGAAGCCTGTCCGATCACTCTTTAAGGTCCCCGATCAACTGTATGGGGGTTTAAAGAAAAGTATATGACCCCTTCCAATAATATTGCCTGCACCTTTTGTGTAACTCATATCAATAATGTTTGTACAAAATATATGAATAACTTTTAGGCATGTTTGCTAAGTTCTATATAGTTGCAAATGATTAGCACTCTAAGGCCGTTTGAGTCTTCTCCCTTCCGCATCTTGGAGGTAATAAGAGCCCGATACAAGTTTCTGTATGATTTTATAAGGTCCTCCCTATTGAGGTTCTAGCTTGTTAACATCTCCAACAGACTTGATGTGCTTCTATACAAGATCACCTACCTGAAAGAACCTTGGAATAACTCTTTTGTTATAATTTTATCTCATTCTTTGACGATAGGAAATGAGCTAGGTTGCCGCTTTATCCCATGCTTCCTTTATTAAGTCAAGTTTCATAAGGCGTCGATCCGTATTGTTGTCATCATAAGCCTTCTTCGATCAGATTCCACTCCAACTTCAATCAGAATCATTGTTTCACCCCTATAAACCAAATGAAAAGGAGTAATTCCTATGGCTTCTCGAGGAGTGGTACGATATGCCCACAATACACTGGGTAATTCATCTACTCAACTATCACTAACATGATCTAATTTGGTTTTGAGTCCTCTGATAATTTCCCTGTTAGTTACTTCGACTTGTCCATTACTCTATGGATACGCCATAGAGGTAAAAACTTATGTGATGCCATAATCAGAATACCATTTTTAAATTTTCCTACCCTGAAATTACCTTCCATTATCAGAAACTATTTTGTATGGAATACCAAATCTGCAAACAATATGTTGCCATAAAAATTTAATAACTGCATGTTCAATCACTCTGGCCAATGGTTCTGCTTCTATCCATTTAGAAAAATAATCAACAGCTACTAATAAGAACTTTCTCTAAGCAGGTGCAAGAGTAAAAGCCCCAACTATATCCATGCCCCATTGATCAAAAGGAAAAGATACTATAGAAGTCTTCAATAGTTCAATAGGATTATGAGGAATATTTTGATGTTTCTGATAAGATAAACAGGTTCTCACAAGTTGAGTAGCATTTGCTTGTAAAGTAGGCCAAAAATATCCAGCTAATAATATCTTTCTAGCAAGAGATCGACCTCCCATATGACTACCACAAGAATCTTGATGCACTTCTTGTAGGATATACTGTATGTCATCCAATCCAACACATTTGAGTAGAGGACTAGAGAAGGCCCTTTTATATAGATGATCTCCAATCATAGTGTATTGGCTTGCTCTTTTCTTGAATACTCTAGCTTGTTCAACATCAATTGGTAGAATTCCTTGTCATAAAAATGGAATGATAGGTGTTCTCCAATCACCTTGGATTTCTAGATTAGCCTGTTGCTCAACACAAGATACCAATAATGTTTGCTCCACTAGTCTATCCAAATTCCAAGGTATAATGGTAGAAGCTAATTTAGCTAATTCATCTGCTGCTTGATTATCTATTCAGGGAATTTTCTTTACCCTTACTTCATGAAATTCAACTTTCAATTTGTCAAATGTTTCTGTATATAGATTAAGTTGTTCATTACTAATTCTAAAATTACCTGTTAATTGTTGTGCTGCCAATTAATAATCAAAATGAATTACTACACGAGCGGCTCCCACATGCTTAGCAACATGCAAACTTGCTATCAATGCTTCATATTTTGTCTCATTGTTGGTGGCTCTATAATTCAATCTAACAGATAGCTATACTCGATCTTCTCTAGGAGATATAAGAAGAATTCCTATTCCACTACCTTGTCAAGTAGAAGACTCATCCATATAGATGATCCAGGTTTCCTCTGTTGGTTCAGCGGAGGCCGATAAGAGGGGGGGGGGGGGTGAATTGCCTGCAATCAAAATTATACCATCCTCAAACTTTCAACTCAAATAAAACAATAGTTATGAAATTAAACAGAATTAAAAAGAATGAACAGAGAAAACCAGAGTCAGTGTTTTTACTTGGTTACAACCAAGATGGTTGTTAATCCAAGACAGTTTGAAAGCGCACTAGAAACGTCTCCTTCTCTGAAGGGAGAGAAGCCTTTTACACTTTGAGAGCACAGAACTATTGCTTGGAAAATAAAACACAGAGAGTTGATTGTTTTTTTCATTATGCTTGAACAGCTATTCGAGACCCCTTTATATAGGGGTTCCAAGACTTATCAGATAACCTGATTTTCGGGATCAGGTTTTGACTCGAGAGGGATCGGTCGACCGATCCCCAGATTCAGTCGACCGAACCTACTGTACCTTCCAAGCCTTCCGTCCAGGTGCAGTCTCTCTGGATCGAGCTTGGGTTAGGTTGACTGATCCTTGTGTTCGGTCGACCGATCAGCCAACGGTCTCTCTGAGCTGGCCCGATCAGTATGCTCGACTAAGTCTTCTGGTTTATCTCTGGTTCGGTCGACTGATCAGAGGGTTCAGTCGACCGATCAGCCATTGGTTGCTGACGTGGCTACTGATGTGTCTCCAACGGCTGGTTGCTGATGAAAGGGGGTTCAGTCGACCGATCAGAGGGTTCGGTCGACCGAACACTTGTCAAGTCAACTTCTCGGTTGACTTGCTCTGGTTCGGCTTGCTTGGGTGATTTCGACCATCCGGAATAGGTCTCACCCGAACCCAATTCCCGACCTTCTCCTCGAGCAGTCTTCCGTCCCGACTTTACGTCCCTCGAATGCTGCGTACATTCTTCACGCCCACCGGTGTACTCTTCCGCAGCTCTCTCGTCCTTCGGACGCACCAAGCCCGTCAGCTCCCTTCCCGTGTCATCCTTCTCGCTAGCTGCGTCTTCCGCTCGACTTCCTGCGCTCCTAAGTTCTTGCACACTTAGACACAGGGATCAGACAAACAGGACCTAACCTAAACTTGGTTGATCACATCAAAACAACCACAGGGTCCAACAATCTCCCCCTTTTTGATGTGCATCAACCCAAGTTTAAGTTAGGGTAAAAACAAACAAATAGTAATTTTAAGAAAATTACTAAACTAACATTTTAAGCATAAAAATAATAAAATTTGCAACATAAGTTAGAAGGGAAAGAAATATTAAAAATTTAATTTTTCCTAACTCCCCCTGAACTTGTTACTAAACTCTCCCCCTTTGATCACAGCAAAAACAGGATAAAAATAATTTTCTAAGTCATTTTGAATAAAATGTTAAGTTCATTTTTAAAAGTAATTTTAAAACGTTTTCTAAGTTGAAAACATTACTAAGTTAGGGAAAAAATTCAAAAAAAAACTTTTGTAAGAAAATTTTCTAAGTTTATAAATATTTTTCAAAATCCAAGCGAAGCATTTTCAAAAAAACTTAGTTAAGTCAGTTTCCATAAATTTCTAAGTCTCTGTAAAAAATTCAACTTAAACCAAATTTTTTTAAAAATAGTTTTAAAGATTTTTCAAGTGTAAATCAAGTAATTTCTAAGTATTTTTCAAAATTCATGTACAGTATTAAAAAAATATTTAAGTAACCTTTTAAAGCATTGTTTTCTTCTAATTTTAGTGCTTTTACCATAAAGTTAATTAAATATTTTATTTTGATATTTCGGCTTCTAGGTCGTGGCGAGGCACTAGGCCTTCTTGGTTATTGGAGCAACAACCACTTCCTTAGACAAAGCTTCATAAAGAAATTCATTGTTTAATTTACTCGCTGTTAAGCTCTAACTTATATAGTTCTAATTTAGTAAAGATTTTGAAATCCAGTATAGATTCCTTCCTACTCGGTTACTCAAAAATTTAGGGGGAACATAATTTCTGGGAACTTTCCTAAGTTGTCCCTGATATTTTCTAATATACCAATTTAATTTTCCATAAATTCTTAATTTTGATTTTGAGAATTTATTTAAGCATGCATCATGATTTTTCAATTTCTCAATTTCAACTTTTAATTTTTTATTTTCTAATTTTAAATTATCATACATTTCTAGTGGGCATGCTTTTGCTAAGTTCAATTTCAATTCAGTATTTTCTTTTTCTAATTTATCTAAGTCTTTAGAAAGAGCTATAATAAATTGAAATGACTGTTTAGGTTTTAGTGCACGTACCTCACTTACCTTACTTGGTGAGGCTCCCCCTTCATCGTAGCTTTCCTCTTCTGATGATCCTCCCCCTTCATCTATGCTCTTCTCTGAGTCCGAGTCATCTTCAAAGAGATGATTGGCCACCAGTGCTAGTCCTGAGAAACCTTCGGCTTCTGACTCGGAGGATGAACAATTGTCCCATGTAGCCTTCAGGCTCTTGCGTGTAGAGGACGTCAGTTTTTTAGGCTTCTCCTTGTTCTTTTTCTTTAGTTTGGGTCAGTCATCCTTGATGTGCCCTTCCTCATTGCAATTATAGCATCGGACTGCCCTTCTGTTGTATTGATGCTTCCTCGACTATGATTTAAATTTATTAGTTTTAAGAAATTTACTGAAACGTCTTACCAATAATGCCGCTTCGGTTTCGTCGATCGATGATTCGGAGTCGAGATCGTCCTTTTCGGCTTGTAGGGCAATGTTGAGGTTTGACTTCTCTACTGGTTTCTCTGCAAGTCAAGACTCGTGAAGTTTGAAAGTAGAAAATAAGTTTTCTAAACTACTTACCTCAAAGTCCTTAGAGATGTAGTATGCATCTACTAAGGACGCCCATTCAGGGGTTCTAGGGAAGGCGTTGAACGCGTATCGGATGGAATCTCATTTGTTACCGATTCACCGAGATTCGTCAATTGCGTAATCAGGTCCTTGATTCTTGCTTGGAGTTGCGCTACCTTCTTGCCAGTGTTCATCCGGAGATTAGTTAGTTCAGTTCGAAGGATGTCGCGCCTCGCTAGCTTTGCTTCCGAGGTACCTTCGTGGAGCTCTAGGAATTTCTCCCAGAGATCTTTTGCGGAGTCGTTGCTTCCGATCCGACTTACCTCCTGGGGCAACAGAACGCTGAGCAGGTGGAATTCCGCCTTTCCGTTAGCCACGAAATCGGCCTGCTCCCTCTTCGTCTAGTTGTACTCTTCTTTGTCTTTTGGCTCTTCATATCCATATTTCATTATTAATAATATATCAAATTCAGTTTTAAAAAATACCTCTATTTTTCACTTCCATGTGGTGAAATCTCCGTCGAACTTTGGGGGATGAATATTCGTGCCGGCCATTGTTCCGATCTTTGTGCTTCAGACGGTGGTTAGTCCTTCTGAGGCTATTGGGTTCTAATACCACTTGTTGGTTCAGCAGAGGCCGGTAAGAGGGTGGTGAATTGCCTGTAATCAAAATTATACCCTCCTCAAATTTTCAACTCAAATAAAACAATAGTTATGAAATTAAAAAGAATTAAAAAGAATGAACAGAGAAAACCAGACTCAGTGTTTTTACTTGGTTACAACCAAGATGGTTGTTAATCCAAGACAGTTTGAAAGCGCACTAGAAACGTCTCCTTCTCTGAAGGGAGAGAAGCCTTTTACACTTTGAGAGCACAGAACTATTGCTTGGAAAATAAAACACAGAGAGTTGATTGTTTTTTTCATTATGCTTGAACAACTATTCGAGACCCCTTTATATAGGGGTTCCAAGACTTATTAGATAACCTAATTTTTGGGATCAGGTTTTAACTCGAGAGGGATCGGTCGACCGATCCCCAGGTTCAGTCGACCAAACCTGCTGTACCTGTCAAGCCTTCTGTCCAGGTGCAGTCTCTCTGGATCGAGCTTGGGTTTGGTCGACCGATCCTTGTGTTCGGTCGACCGATCAGCCAACGGTCTCTCTGAGCTTGCCCGATTAGTACGCTCGACTAAGTCTTCTGGTTTATCTCCGGTTCGATCAACCGATCAAAGGGTTCGGTCGACCGATCAGCCATTGGTTGCTGATGTGTCTCCAACAGCTGGTTGCTGATGAAAGGGGGTTCGGTCGACCGATCAGAGGGTTTAGTTGACCGAACACTTGTCAAGTCAACTTCCCAGTTGACTTGCTCTGGTTCTACTTGCTTGGGTGATTTCGGCCATCCGGAATAGGGCTCACCCGAACCCAGTTCCCGGCATTCTCCTCGAACAGTCTTCCCGTCCTAACTTTACATCCCTCGAATGCCGTGCACGTTCTTCACGCCCACCGGTATACTCTTCCGCAGCTCTCTCGTCCTTCAGACGTACCGAGCCCGTCGGCTCCCTTCCCGTGTCGTCCTTCTCGCTAGCTGCGTCTTCCGCTCGACTTCCTGCGCTCCTAAGTTCCTGCACACTTAGACACAGGGATCAGACAAACAGGACCTAACCTAAACTTGGTTGATCACATCAAAACAACCACGGGGTCCAACATCCTTTGTTTCTGGACTTGGTATTTTTGTTATGAAATCCGCTAAAGATTAATCTTTGATGGTCGTCCGAGGCTAATACTGTATATCATATTCACTAAGTTCAGTCGTCCACTTATCAATCTTCTAAACACTTTTGGGTTAATGAGTACCCAACAAAGAGTGTTGTTAGTCAATACTATAATTGGGTGTGACAGAAAATAAGGACGTAATCTCCGAGCTGCTAAAACCAATCCATAAACTAACTTCTCGAGTGTCGTATATCGACACTCTACTCCTTTTAATAAATGGCTCAAAAAAAATATATAGGTAACTATTCTTTCTCTTCTTGTCTCACTAATACAGAACCAATAGCATGATCGTTTGCTGATAAGTACATCCATAAAGTCTCTCCTACTACTGGTTTAGCTTATACAGGGAGAGCAGACAAATATTCTTTCAATTCCTCAAACTCCCTACTACAATCCTCATCCCATTGAAATTTAGTTGCCTGTCAGAGTACTTTGAAGAAGGAGAGACTCCGATCGGTCGACCGAGAGATGAAGCGGGACAGGATGGTAATCCTCCCTGTCAGTCTTTGTGCTTCTTTCAGGTTTCGTGGAGGAGTCATGTCTTGTAGTACTCTCACCTTGCTGGGATTGGCTTCTATTTCCCGCTCAGTCACCATGTACCCCAGGAACTTCTCACTCTTGGCCCCAAATAAACATTTGTTAGAATTGAGCTTCAGTCCATACCTCCTTAGGGTCCTACAAGTTTCTTCGATATTAGTACATAAACTAGAAGCCCACATAGATTTAATAAGAATATCATCCACATAAACTTCCATATTTCTTCCAATCTGCTTATGAAAAACCTTGTTCATAAGCCTCTGATAAGTAGCTCCTGCATTCTTTAGACCAGAAGGCATAACATATTAACAATAAGTACCTTCAGCAGTTCTAAAGCTAACCTTTTCCTGATCTACCTTAGCGAGTGGAACTTGATGATACCCTTGATAGACATCTAGCATACTAATAAATTCGCATCCCACCGTGGAATCCACCACTTGATCTATACGGGGCAGAGGATAATAGTCGTTCGGGCAAGCCTTATTGAGATCTCTGAAATCAATGCATATTCGCCACTTATTACCTGCCTTAGAAACTAAGACGACATTAGCCAACCATCTTAGAAATTATACTTTCTGAATATATCCAGCATCCAACAATTTATCCACCTCTTCCTTGATAATTTTGTTCTGATCAACTCCGAAATCCCTTTTCTTTTGTTTGACCGACCGAGCATCTGGATATACATGAAGAGTGTGCTCCATAATCGTTGGTGCTACACCTTCACCTCCTTAGGTGTCTAGGCAAACACATCACTATTTTTCATCAGGCATTTAACCAAGTCTTCCTTGAGATCAGGAGCAAGATCGAACACGATGTGGGTAGTAGCTTCCGGTCGACTAACTTGTATTTGCACCTCTTCCTTCTCCTCATATACAAGGGTGGGTGATTTTTCATGGATGGCGTTGATATCCATCCTCTGAGCTTTTCGGGTAGCATTAGCTTTCGCCCTCACAACCTCCACATAGCACTTACGTGCTACTATTTGATCTCCCTTGACTTCACCCACTTAGTTGTCAATAGGGAATTTAATCTTCTGTCAGAAAGAAGAAATGACCACCCTGAATTCATTCAAGGCCGGCCGACCCAAGATAACATTATATGCTGACGGGGCATCCACCACCATGAAGATCGACCAACATGTTCGCATATGGGGCTCCTCCCCTAAAGATATGGCTAATTTTATTTGACCCAGTGGTTGTACTTCATTGCCTGTGAACCCATATAATGGAGAAACCATAGGCTGAAGCTCACTCGGGTCGATCTGCAACTGATCAAAAACTTGTTTAAAGATAATATTAACAGAGCTGCCAATATCAATAAAAGTATCTGAAATGTTGTAATTGATTATAACAGCCTTAATTATTAATGGATCATCATGGGGTACTTCCACCCCTACTAAATCTCTGGGCCCAAAATTGATTTCCAGCCCTATCGCCTTCTCAACACTACATCCAATGGAATGAATCATTAATCACCGAGCATGCGACTTTCTCATCTGGTTAGAATCACCATCAATGGGTCCTCCTGCTATCATATTGATATTGCCCTGAGCAGCATTATTACAATTTTCTTCCTGCCAAGTCAATGGTGGCTCTGATTGTACATGGTCAGGTGTTTGTGCTTGTACAGCGGGGAGAGGTAATATTCCCGCTTGTGATCCGCTTGGTTGATATTCAATTTTGAGAGGACTATTCTGTCATGGATATCGCCGACGATTTGGGATTAGAGAACGGCGATGATAGCAGGTGTTACCCGCCTGCTAATTCTTTAGAGCAAAGTAGTTTTCTGTGTTATGGGTGTTGGTCAGATGATACGTGCACCACCTTTATGGGAAATGTGTGGGAGCATCTACATGCTGTACTGCTTGAGGCCGAGGCTCTGGATGACGATGATGTGGATCTGCCCGAGGTCCTTTAGGGGGCTGAACAGGTCCCGCCGAATGTGCTGCAACAGGAATCGACGTAGAAGTAGTAATATCCTTCCTTCGAGTAGCTTGAGCATCTTCCATATTAATGAACTCCGAAGTCTGCTCGATTAATATATCAAAATTGGTAGGAGGATTCCTAACCAAATCCTTAAAGAAGTCATTATCATTAACCCCCTGGGAAAAGGTGCTTACCACGATCTCCATGGTAGCCGAAGGGACATCGATGGCCACTTGGTTGAACTTTTTAATATAGGCTCTGATAGATTCGTTAGGCCCCTGTTTGATTGAAAAAAAGACTCCAAGAGGTGTTGTGATATCTCTGATTGCTAGAAAAATGGTGTAGGAATACCTTGTGGAAATCCTTAAAGTGACGAATAGAATTTTTCGGTAGTTGCTTGAACCACCTCTAAGTTGCTCCTCCAAATGTGATAAGAAACATTCGGCACTTAACTCCATCGGTAAATTGTTGGAGGAGCGCTGCATGCTCAAACTTAAGAAGATGATCATCGGGATTAGTTGTTCCTGAGTATTCTTCGACATTTAAATTCTAATAATGCTTAGGCAACGGATCATCTAATACTCATTAAGAAAATAGAGTGATAATCCTTTCAGTAGAACTATCACTAGCTATAATCTTCCCTTTTCATTTTTCTCTTACAGGGGTTTCTCCAGAAGACCCCTAAAGAATTGCTTTTCATCCTCCTTGTTTAAGAGGTGTTCAGAAATACATTTTAGGGCATCGAGTGGGAGAGAGAGGGGTAGAGAGCAAATGGACCAAATCTCCCCCCTTGATCTCTCTTTCCCTATGATGAGAAGTTACAGACATCACCGGATGTGGTGCTACTGGTAGCATGCCACCAGTATTGACTTGTTGTTGTTGTTGTTGCAATATCTTTTGCACCCTAGCGTTGATGAGTAGCTCCAGATCCTCCTGCGATATGGTAATAGTGTTGGGTTTTCTAGCTTCCTCCATCTTCGTAGCTTCAGATCCAGGTGAATAGACGACGCCAAATTTGATCCTGTCTGAAATCTGTGAAGACGTGCGCTGGCTCTAGTGAACGATGATCCTTGATGAAGATATCCTCCGGGAGACCTAAAAGAACCTTTCTGTGATCCTACGCACAGTGAGACAAACCAACAAAGTGTTAGTGACCTAAGACCGGAGTGGAGATCCCTGGCTACACCCTCCGATGCTCAAGTTAGTTTCTCTCTCAAAGGTGGAAGGAAGAAGAAGAACAGTAACTGAAGTATTTGGAAACAGAGTTTAGATGCTAGAACTTACGCACCTTGCCAACGGAGAGGATCCCCCATTTTATACCACCTCATGTGACCTCCGTAGTCGTGAAGTAGTCCCCGGTTTGTTAGGGTTTATTAGGAGATGAAGTCATCTTCTATATTTCGTGCAATAATGCTTTAAGGAATCTTTTTTTACCACAGATGTATCTGTTTTATCGTTTATGACTTATATTTATTATGGGGGCACGTCATTATAATTGAAGAAACTTCTAGAAGATATTTCCTGTCAAATATTCTATTGGGCATGTCTCGGTCGGTCGTTCAAGCAAGCTGCATATATTAAGAATGTTTTTGTTGTACATGTCTTGGTCGGTCGTTCATATATATATATATATATATATATATTGAGAATGTCTCCTGCTAAGCCTGTTCTAGCCGAGAATGTTTATGAACTTTAGGAGGATGAGTGCCCTTACACTCGGTCAGACTTTACCCGGACGAGTGCATTTTGACCATAAGTTGCCGACCGGTAATATACCATAAGCTACTATAAAGTTAAGTACCTTTATGCTCAATCGAGTTTTGTCCAACCGAGCATATATAAGCACATGGGTATTCGTTCAGCCGGTAATGTACTAAAAGTCATAGATAAAGCTAAGTGTCTTTACGCTCGAGCGGACTCTGCCCAGCCGAGCATATATGAGCACGTGGGTGTTCGTTCGGCTTTCAGTGGGTCGATAACATGTTGAGACTCATATATAAGGCTAAGTGCCTTTACGCTCGGGCAGGCTTTGCCCAACCAAGCATATATGAGCACGTGAGTGCTCACTCGGCCTTTTGTCGGCCGGTAATGTACTAAAAGTCATAGATAAAGCTAAGTGCCTTTTCGCTCAGGCGGGCTCTACCTGACCGAACATATATGAGTACGTGGGTGCTCACTCGACCTTTGGTCGGTCGATAACATATTGAGACTCATATAAGGCTAAATGTCTTTACGCTCGGGCGGACTTTACCCGACCCAACGTATTTGAGCATGTGGGTGTTCACTCAGCCTTCGGTCCGCCGATAATATGTTGAGACTTATATATAAGGCTAAATGCCTTTACGCTCGGGCAAACTTTGCCCGGCCAAGCGTTTATGAGCAAGTGGGTGCTCTCTCGGCCTTCGATTGACCGGTAATGTACTAAAACTCATAGATAAGGCTAATTACCTTTACGCTAGGGCGGGCTCTGCTCGGACGAGCATATATGAGCACGTGGGTGCTCACGCGGCCTTCGGTCAGCCGATAATATCTTGAAACTCATATATAAGACTAAATGCTTTTATGTTCGGGCGGGTTTTGTTCGGCTGAGCGTATATGAGCACATGGGTACTCGCTCGGCTTTCACTTGACCGGCTTTATATCTTTCCTATCGTTCTCAATCTTGACCCCTCCTGCACTCGTCAGGTCGACCTATCATAATCCGTATAAGTAAGCTATGCTAAAATTATATTAATTCATTAAGATATCTAAATTTTATAAACTTGTGACATATTATTTAGGCTATAGAACTAAGGGTTGAAGGTATGGTGAGAATCAGAAGGGTCCTAAAAATGAATTGGTTCTAGTATGGATTGATTCAGAAGTCTAAGATCGTCAGCTAAATTTTAGCTAAAATTCAATTATAATTTTAGACTTATTAGATTAGATTCAAATCAATTTATTATGATGTGATCCATTTCAAATGTGCCAGATGCATACGGGTATAAAGGAAGGAGTATTTTAGAAAATAGGTGTATGATTTAATAAATATAAAAGTGTGTCGTGTACATCTTAGTATTTCATTGCGAATCATTTCTGTATTAATTATTTTGAGTGATGTTTTTCATTGAAAATAATTTACGATTTATTTTACTATATTTTATATATATTTTATTAAAAATCTCTCCCCTTTATTAATTAATTTTGATGAAGCCTAAAATAAATTTACATTAACATCCTTTTTTTTATTCACATAAAAATAATTCCAAGATTTATTAGTAATTTCACAAGTGAAACAATCAGTGATCTAGAATTCCAGATTCAGCTGCGACATATTATCATGAATTTTTCTAATCATTAATTTTCTCTGGTTGTTTTATATAAAAAACTATAGTTCTCTTTAGTCTCACATCTTAGAATTGACAACATTATGATCAAAGAAGCGCCTATAAATATTTTAGGCCGTTCATGTTAAAAAATATATTTTTCTTAATTTTTTTTACTAAGATAAGTGTAATATTAAATTAAATTAATTTTTTTCATAGGGAAGTCATAAGGGTGATATTCGAAAATCCAAACAATTCGAATTTTCAAAGATCCAAATAATTCAAAATTTCAAAAGTTAGGTACTTTACGGCAATGACTCTACTTTAATATTTTAATACTAAAATGCTTTAATTAATATAATTTCATTATAAAGGATCAATCTGATTTAAATGTATTATATCATCTAGAGTTTAAGATTCAATTGTGATATATTATTAAAAAAAAATCATTAATTAAGTAGTGATCTAAAATTCAAAATTCAGTTGTGGCAAATTTTTCTCTGCGATATTTTAATGAGAATTTTTCTCATTAATCAATTAAAAATCTTTAATTAGAAATCTAGAGTTATCTTTAGTCCTACATCTTAGAATTAGTAACACGTGAGTAGAAAATCTTCTATAAATATCTTGAGCATTTTAAAAAGTATACTTTTCTCAACTGATGAGATATAATATTAAATTATTTTTTTATAAAGAAAAAAAAAAATGAAGTTGGCCCGGTTTGAGGTGAACTGGCTAAGAAAGTTTTGGTTCAGTCCTATTACAATGATAGACATAAAAGTTCCATATAAGAGACGTGATATATCCCAAGCGATCTACCCTACAAGAAAACTTTTAATTGGTGATGAAAGTAATGATTGAAGTAAAAATCAGTCCCTAAATTAAGGATCGAAATTTAATTCGGTGATTAATTATCAACAAGAATTAATTCGATAGTTAATTAATGATCGAATTAAATTTTAGTCCCTAATTTAGAGACTGATTTAGATTCGGTTGATATTTTAAGGACCAAATTTAATTAATTTTGGTTCCAAATTTATGAATCAAATTAAAATTTGGCCCCTAATTTAGGGATCGAATTAAAATTCGATCACTAAATTAAAGACCACATTTTAATTTGGTTGCTAGCTTAGAGGCTAGGATGTCGAATGGGGCGACAGAATTTTGTGACCGAATTAAATTTAGTCCCTAATTTAGCGATCAAATTTAATTTCAGTCCCTAATTTAGGGACTAAATTTAATTTCAGTCCCTAATTTAACGATCAAATTTAATTCGGCCCCTAAATTAGAGGATTGGGTAGTGGGCTAAAATTTTATGATAAAGATTTAATGATCAAATTAAATTTCGATCACTAACCTAGCGACCGAATTTAAATTTGGTCGCTAATTTAATTAATTTCAATTTTATGATTAAAGTAAATTAGGAACCAAATTTAAATTCGGTCCCTAAATCAGGAATCGAAATTAAATTTTGGTTATCGTTCTTGTTCCCAAAAATGCTGACCCCCGACAAGCCCTAGCTAATCGCGTGCTCACTAGCTCCCTCCCTCCCTCCCGGATCCTGATCTTCCCCTTTGTTATGCTCTCCTCTCTGGCGAAGACGTCTCTACTGTCAGTAATCTTCTCTACTTCCCCATCTATATTTTGTCACCGATCTTCTTTCCTCTCCTCACCATCACCTCAAGCCGTGAGGCTTGCATGCCTTGGCCCTATCAGCAACGCTGGCCAAAAGCTTGGCCGGTCGTGGCAAAGCTCGTGCCCTCAACCCTAGCCGTGGCCAAGGATGGCCTCAGCTGGGCCGACCATGGCTTGGCCAACTATGGCTTGGCCGGCCTTAGCTGATCTGTCGTGGCTTCGCCAGCCATGGCTTGGCTAGCCTCAGCTGGTCTAGCGTGGCTTGGCCGGCCTCAGGTTGGCCGGTCGTGGGTTACTTTGTTGTAACTATTATCTTCATAATTAATGATTTTCTTTCTTTTTTTACTACATTAAATTTATCTAATCGTAGTTGTTAGATTATTCAACGAATGCTTGTGCTTCTTTATGATGTGTGGGGACAGATTCTCTTAATTTATTGCCTCAAGCATTGCTCGACTCCAACTTCCTTTCTTGATTGCTATCCATAGCTAATCATTACATTCGAGTAACTATTTACCAGCCCAATCATTCTGCTAGTGGAATTGTTGAATTTGATTAACTATTTACCAGCCCAAGCAGAACATTCTGCTAGTGGAATTGTTGAATTTGATTGGATTTTCATAAGTTAAAAAAAAATAATGTCGATGATGCATTATTTTGCTTAATCAGATCGATCAAATTTGAGTGCGCATGAATTAATTGTTAACTGAGTAATTAAAGTATTCCTTAGGTGATTAATTGAAAGATAGTAATTTGAATAGGAATAATTAAAAATTAGATTAGGAGTATCCTTTTAAATTAAAAATTAAGAATAAAGAAAATAATAAATCAACTTAGTCATGGATGACAACATATATTCATACAATATTTTAAATGTTGATTTTTTTCTATGTACATATTTAAGCCAACATATATTTGCACAATATTTTCAGGTATACTATATTTTCTTAGCACTTATTTCCATCCCTCTATTATCTTCTATTTTAGTAGTGCTGTATTTTAGGTATACTATATTTCAATTTAAGTTTGAGTGCTAGTGATAGAATTTCAATATGTTTTAATGATGTAATTGAGTTTATGTTATAACTATATGCATGTTTACGTCATATATGTTTATTATTTTTACAAATTTATTTCATTTTAGGTTATTTATATAAGTTTTGATATACAATAGGTTAGAAAATGCCTATAGTACTGATGAATTTTTTTATTGGAGTTAAATACTTTATGAATTTTGCTAAGTATTATCCAGAATATTTGGAAGGAGATAAGTTAAAATATCTGTGTAATCATTACAAATGTAGAAATATAACTTTCCATAATGAAGATACTGCGAAAGTACATATATATGTAAAAAAGGATTTGTTCCAAATTATTACAACTGGTACTGTCATAAAAAAAACTTTATGTGTTTGAGCTAATTGAGCATTCTGGTACTTCGTCATCTGTCCCTATTGCTCAACAGGAATCATTATTTAATGATAATACAATGCAATCAATGATTTACGATATGACGAATGCGTTTGATTATAGAAATGCAGATTATACCAACACCTGAAGTACAACATCTATATGACATGTTAAAGGCTAGTATAAGAGAAGTGTGAGAAGACATTCTTTCTGGTCATTCCTAACTATTAGCTATTGCAAGACTATTGAACATCAAGGCAGAACATCATTTCTCAGAATGAAATTGTTACCATGATATTTGTTAATTAATGTCAGAGTTGCTTCATTCTAATAACATAATGACAAATAACTTTTACAGTATAAAAAAATTGGTTGGGGGTTTGAGTTTGTCTGTCGAAAAAATTGATTGTTATATAAATGACTGCATGATCTTTTAGAATGAAGATAGTGAGCTGATTGAATGCAGAGTGTGCAATCATCCTCGTTATAAGTAGCACAGTGGTAAATCAAGGAAGAAGAATAAAAAGTTACCAAGGAAAGTTATGTGCTACTTCTCGTTAATTGTTAGCCTACAATGCTTATATGCATCTGTCGTAACACTAAGCCACATGAGGTGACATTATGAGCATGTACATGAAGGAGATATAATGTGTTATTCCTCTGACTCACCTGTATAGAAACATCTTGATACAATATTTCTTCCTTTGGAATGAAACAATGTAATGTAAGATTGAGACTTTCAACAGATAGATTTCAGCCATTTGGTAAATCTGGACAACAATACTCATATTAGTCAGTCATATTTGTAGGATCGTGCACGTGAGAAGGGGGGTGAATAACATGATTTTAAAAAACTTAATTTTGTGGTTTTGAAAACAAAGCGTGCAATGGAAAAGATGAATAGAAAGAAAGAAGTAAACTTGGACACGAGCGGTTACTTAGTTTGGATCCTTCGATGACTCCTACTCCAAGACCCAGGATCCTTCGGACTATATTGATGGGCAATCCACTATAACTCTCTTCCGAAATTGTCGAAAGAGAGAATCGAGTATAAAAATGAAAAAGATAGTGTAACAAACCTACACTTCCTTGTGCAATTATAAAAGTAAATGCATTAGAAGGATTGACTTTGGATGAACTCATGCGTTAATGTTGGTCTACTGGCAGCGATCAGATGTCGCAGAGTAGTAGCGCAGTAGTAGAGCATAGTTAAAGCAACAAAAGAGTCATAATAGCTCGTATTCAAGTTATATCTCATCTGCTGGTTAAGGAGCATTGAGGGCATCTCCAGCCTCATCCGAGGCAACTCCAACTATAGATCTGATCCCGAAACCTTCATACTCGATAAGTCACGTGAAATACGACTTCTATCCACTCGAGGGTGCATTCCAAACTCTCCGAGTAACCTCTGAAGCACTCTAAAGCGCCTCATTGCACTCCAGGGCACCTCCCCACCGCGACAACTTTATCCTCAAAGTTCATCCATGTAAGGCGCCTCTGCTAGATCCGTGGCGCGTCCGCGCCACTCCGAGGCACCCATGACCTTCCGAGGCACCCATGACCTTCCGAGGCGCCTCTATGACCTCTGAGGTGCCTCAGACACTGTTCATTCAAAGCTTTACTTACTTTTTGCTCCTGTAAAAACATGTTAGAATAACAAAAAGATATTTAACCTGTAAAATAAAGTTAGCATAATTTATAAGTATTATTAATTGGATTCTATCTTTCTGAGATCAAGATCTAGTCATGATTTCAATTTAGGTTTCTAAAATGGACTTAAACTAGACTTGCATCTAAAATCCCTAATTGGAACTCGTCCTCATTCTCCTCTAATAACTTATTTCACTTACCATGCAGAATCAATTGACTTGCCTTTGACCCACTAGGTTTTCTTACCAATTGTCATGTTCACAGATCCAACTGGACTTCGGCCAGCTATCAGGTTCCGTAGACCTAGCTGGACTTTTCGCTAAATATCGGGTCACTCCTCAACTTATCTGAATTTCATACCAGCTATCAGGTTTAACATGTTGGGGTTGTAAGGTTGCAAACATAGTCCCACATTGAAAACACATGGGAAAGATCATGAGTTTATAAGAGAAAGATATCTTCATTGGTATAAGACCTTTTGTGACGAGTCTAAGAGCAAAATCATGAGAGCTTAGATCTAAAGTGGACAATATTATACTATTGTGGAGATATCTAAATTTTTTTCAATCCTACAATTGGTATCAGAGCTCAGACTGCCAGAAGGTTTAACTGACGACTGTGTACTAGAGTTATAGTCTGATTGAGCCATGTGGGTACAATATTGATCTCGAATAAAGAAAGCGGAGGCTCCTATGTTGGGATCAAGAGGACCAGACACCAGGCAGGAAGTCCTAGTAGGTCGGGTGGACCGAGTGGTAGGAAGACCTGGTGGGTCGAGGATCGGGCGTGGGAAGCTTGTGGCCTGTGGTCCTTTGTTTGAGGGGGGAGGGATTGTTGGATTTGCAAGGTTGCAAACATAGTCTCACATTGAAAATACATGGGAAAGATCATGAGTTTATAAGAGAAAGATATCTCCATTGGCATGAGGCTTTTTAGGAAGAGCTCAAAAGTAAAACCATAAGTGCTTAAACCCAAAGTGGACAATATTATATCATTGTAAAGATATCTAAATTCTTTTCGATCCTACACAACATACCTAGCTGTATTTCAGCTTAGTGTCAGATCCTCTAGACCCGTCATATCCTGTGCACTTGATAACAAGGTTAGACAATACAACATTTAATTTTAATCCATTTGTCATTATTCAAAATCTAAGTTTGATCATTTGTACTAACTGCACCAACAATATTAATACCGTATAATTTACTATCATAAATGATTTATTTTAGGTCTAACTAATTTGAAAGAGTAGATAGATATTTATTAAGAATGTGTTAAGATAAATTAGTAATTAAGTTAATAAAAAAATAATATATAGATACTAGATTTTGATAAATTATTCTATAATTATTATAATAATGTTAAAATAAAGAGAAATATTCATAGAACATTCCTTTAATTTTTTTTAAAAAAATATACTTAACAATTCAGATAATAGGTGGGCTGTTTCATTTTTATCCAATTCAAATTGCTTGGTTGGTTGAGGCATTAAATAAGTGACGTTCCATCAGACGATGTGACAAGCCAAGTGCATGAACTTGTGAAATTAATAGGGACAAGTGGACAGTTAAGAGAGTGATAGATCGGCGCCCACCTATGTTGGATTGACTCGTGTAAATGTGTCAAAACACCCTTTAATTGGAAATTCTGTGACCATTCAGTTTGGCAAAAATAGAAAGTGTGACTTTTGAGCACCGTACACATTTTTTTATTTATCATAAAAGTACTCTCCATCTAATTTCTCTATTAAATCTATCGCTTTGAATCTATTAAAATTGTTACATCCTTATATTATGAGTAAAAAACCATGAGAGAATATTGGACAGCTTGTTTTCAAAATTAATGAATGCATGATAATACATTGTCTATTGCAATTATTGTTAATTAAAATTTTCCATTATTATAATACATCTTAAGTTAATTTAAAACCAACAATGAAAACCCAACACATGTCCATCAAATAAAATCATATAGTTAAACACATATTTTTCAAATGCAACAAGCCAACGCAAAGTAGGGGGTAGCCACCTATGTTGTCAACTAGAACAGCACATCTGACCCATAGTTATTAATGATGCATTATGCTTTTCTTTTGGAACGGCTGTGTTGTATTATGCCAATTTCACTCTCAACCCAGAACATTTTTTGAGCAACAGATTAATATGCAAAGTAGCTCCTTTGTGCTATGTTAAAATATATTTGAGTGTTTCTATTGATATAATATAAAAGATATTTGATGCTATCTAATTTATCTTATAGTTGGGCTAGTGACTCAAAGCTCCATCAACTCACTGTTTGAACCAAGTAAATTGCAAAAAGTTGTATAATAAACTTTTCGTGCTAAATTACAATTTTATTTGCTGAGTTTTTATACCAAACAATTTTAAGAAATCACTAGATAATTGGTTGAAGAGCCAGTTACCATAGATATATTTGATCCACTGTTAATTCAAGCGCTTTCAAAAACCCTGGATGCATTCCTGGAACATGAAAGTTACATTTGGAACTAGGGGAAAAAAAAGAGAAGGTAAAATATACATCTGTACAAATAAAATCTTCACTGCGAAGTGAAATAGAATTTAAGGAGAATCATGTTTGGTTGCAATTTAAACATCTTCATTTAAACTGTAGGACATTGTTTAAACTTGTTGGTACCAAGATCTTTGCGGCGGCTAGCACTCGGGCTTATTGACAAGCAAGGTTCTGTGAGGGCGTTGTCACTGACTGCCGGTGGAGGAAGAAGCCCAAAGTTGAACTGCAAAAAGAATGTGATCAGAATTAGTATTCTAATTTGCTTTCAAAAAAAAAAAAGGAAAAACTGTGGGCATATGAAAGAGTCTTGATTATCTCACAGAAACTGCAGTTAAGTGATTCGAGTTCTTATGAGAACACCTAAAGGTAGAGGTTGGCAGCGTAATGACACATACTCCCAGACATTTATTTTCCTCAAGATACTTGCATCTCTCAACAAAGACCTACACAAAGAATAGTCAAGAAATAACACAAAAAAACAAGTCAACTCTAATTATCACAGCAGTTGCATAGCAAAAATCAGAAAGATTGGGGCTTCAAGTTAAGAAAAAAATATTACGCCACTGGAGCAGGATGACCCATCATCCAGATCAATAGAATTAACTAAACATGGGCTCTCATTGGCATAAGATTGCAGTTGCTCGTGCTTCACAACACACGATAAAATCATAACCTACCAAGCATCATAGATGCTACTTTCCCTTCATTAACTGGTGCTATAAGCATAAAAGAACAAGCAAGAGCGGAGGAAATAAAGAATCAAGAACCCGAACCGGTCAATCATTGTCAGTTATAAAGAGAACATATTTGCAGATTACTTGTCCAGTAATGAAATAATCCAGCATATTCTGCAAATTTCTTACAAATGCATATTTAAAAAAAAAAAACTATTCAAAGTTGGGTAAAAAGGGCATTGCACCTACTTAAAAGTGAAGGAACCTCCTAAAACACTATTGATAATTAGGGAACTAATATCAAATTTGAAATATTATTTTGAATTATGTTGCAAACTATTATTTTTCATGAATTTTGAATTGAAATTTAAAGAGTTCAATGATCATAAAATTATTCATAATGGAAAATGGAGATGTTCTTCCCTTGTTTCTTCTCCGAGTAAGCCAAGCCTAATATGTGGACACCATAATTATCGAGTAAAACAAGGTAATATGACAGTCAGAAGTCAAGAGGACGTCGCAGCCAACAATTAAAGAGTACGTGAGAGTCAACAATCAAGGAAGGAAGGGGGTTGAACCGTCCCGCGTTAGCAGTCGCATAATTCCCGGTCGGGGCGTTAGCAGTCGCATAATTTCCGATCGAGTACAATCAGAATAGGCGATAAGATCTGACTTTATAAATGTTTGGGTACTTGGCTAAGACAGCTCCCGACCAACCCCCGACGATCAGATCATGAAAGCTATCATCTCCGCCACCGACTAAGACAACACCCGAGCGACCTACTGTATCTCATTCTCTTCACCAAGGTTCCATCATTCTAGCACAACTAAGTGGTCAGCCTGAGCGGCGTTCATCTTAGCCCGGGTGGAGCATCATAACCTTCTGTCAGAGAACAACTGTCATTCTCTAGAGAATATTCCAGTGGTCTATCATTTCCTAAGAATGGAACCTTCTTTCAACTAATAGGAGGGCGCCACATGTCCTCTCTCACCCGACAAACCCTGACACCCTACATTCTCTGACATTAGTTAGGCTCTAGAGGTATGCATCGCCATATAAAAAGGGAGATCCTCTCCCTTAAGCAGGTACGTGCACATTCACACTCGTTTTCTACAATTCTTTTTTTCTTCGTACACTGTTCTTCTGGAAAAAAAAAAATACCTGACTTGAGCATCAGAGGGTCTGCGCCAGGGACTTTTTCTCTGGTTTTTGGCCTTTAACGCTCTGTGTGCTTGTCCGAGTGCGCGCAGAGTCTAAGTACCGCCGATTTCGTCATCACTGTCCCTGAATTCTACGTGGGGGTCCGTCTTTCCGGTGCACATATGCTAGGTGTGTCAATGTTACCTCTCCGTCAACATCAACATCATCTCAGTCGACCTTCGTCTGACTTAGATTCCAGACAGGTTCAAGCAATTAAAGTAGTAGTAAAAATAGGTGGAATTCAAGAGGAGGTGATTCAGAATTTCTAGAAATAACCATGGGAAACAATTATAATTATGATTGAATATAAAAGATAAAACAAACTTATAGAAAATCCTATTATCAAGTCGGATAGAGGAGTAGATTGTTAGAAGAAAGGACTATTTTACTAGGACTGAAGTTACCTGCTTGTTGAATGTTCTAATACAAATTGATCAGCGTCACCATTTGGTGGACGTTCCAGCTAAGCATATCATTGATTGCCAAATAGAAATTTAGTTATATGAGAATGAAAGAAGCAAAATGTGGTCGACAGGTCAGTGCTAAAATCAACTAAACAGATCCTATACTGATTCCATCTGGAAGTTGGAGATAGCACGTTGAATAGATGATGGTGATATTGACCAAATGAAAACTCTTTACCAGCAGAGGGGGGCTATGAATGGGGGTGAAAAATTCTCTCCGCACACACTCAAATGAGAAACATAACGTCGGTGTCAAAAACCAAGGAAAGGGTCCGTAGAGAAGGTCCTCTTATGCTCAAATTAACATATTATCCGAGCGAAAAGTAGAACAGTAAAAATGTGTAGTCTTGTATGTGCATGGTGTTGGTTAGTCATAGGAAAACGTACCGATTTCACTGTACAAAAATTTTTTGTACAAGTGTCGAACCTTTCCTTAAATAACCTATTATGTTTTTTAGAAGTTAAATTAGGAATCGCAGACGGAACTTAACATCATTGATTCCAAATTTAACTTATCTGTTCTTAATGGTTTAGATTTGAATCGCAAGCGGAACTTAACACTATTGATTCAAATCTACCTATGTTATTAATTCTATTAAATATTAATTTTCAAAATTAGCTTCCAGGACTGCATGGTGAGACACATGACCTTCTTGGATATGGGAGCAACCACCACCGCCTAGTCAAAGTCTTTTAAGGAAAGCTAATATTTAATTTCCTTAAATAACTCTAGGTTAACCAAAAAGAACAATCGAATCACAAATTCGAAAAAGAAGAAAACACAAACTCGAATAATAAATTCGAAAAACTAGATCTAATTGTCTCTTGTATTTAGAATTCTTTACAAAAAAAAACTAGTATGATGCGGAAGAAAATTACTAGCTATACCTTCTCTTTGTAAGCTAATGACCTCGAGATCTTTTGCCGTATTCCTCGCCTCGCCTTGGACGTCATGTGGGCGACGATCTTCCAAGATGAACACCACCCAAAAGCTTCTTTCTCTTTTTCTAAAATCCGGCCACCACCACCACCAAGGAGAAGAGAGCAAAAGGGAAAAGAGAAGGGAGAGGGTCGGCCACACCAAGAGGGTCTCCAAGCAAGAGAATAAGAATTGTGTCTCATGAAGCCCCCTCACCCCTTCTTTTATATTAGTTGCCCAAGACAAATAAGAGAAGAATTTTTACAAAAATTAAAATCTTCCTCTAATTTTCCTTTTCCCTTTTAATTTTTCTTTCTTTCCTCTTGATTGAATCAATCACTAAAATTAATTGATGATGATTTTATTTTAATTATGGCCGGCCCCTTGCTTGGGCACCAAGCAAGGTGGCCGGCCACCTCATCAAGAGAAAAAGAAATATATTTTTTAAAAATTTTACAAGAATAAATCTTCTTATAAAATTTACAAGCTCTCTTTCCTAAAGTAGAAGTTAAAAAAAGAAAAGTTCTAAAAATTAAAACCATGTTTTAAAATTTAAAACTTCTCTTATAAAATTTCCTTTTTTAACATGATGATAGAAATTTTAAATTTTAAAACTTCTCTTCCTTTTTTTCTCAACCATGAAGATGGTTAAAAAAGGAAAGTTTTAAAAACTTTTAAATTCTCTTTTAAAACATGTGACCTAATTCAAATAAGGAAAGTTTTTAAATTTAAAATTTCTCTTTTAAAACTCATAGTTTTCTTCAAAAAGAAGATTTTAAAAATTCAAAACACCCCTCCTATTTGAATTATTCTTGGTCGGCCCTTGCTTGGTCACCAAGCATTGGACCGACCCACTTCTTGGACACCAAGAAGAGCCTTACATTTGGATGGACTTGAGGCTATAATGAGGCTACGACAGGGACCTAGAGGAGAAATTGGTTTTGGCCTTCCGATGAGCTTGAGTATCCCGTGCTCGCCCCGAACACACAACTCAAGTTCATCGATAATAACTCATTCCACTAGAGAGTTATTATCGCACTACTGCACCAATCCCAAATTACATTATGGACTCCTTCTTATCATGAGTGTGTTAGTCTCCCTGTGTTTAAGATAACAAATGTCCATTAATTAAATAAGTTACTGACAACTCATTTAATTAATATCTAGCTTCCAATAGTAGTACCACTCAACTTCATTATCATGTCGGACTAAGTCCACCTGTAGGATTTAACATGGCAATCCTTATGAGCTCCTCTTGGGGACATTCTCAACCTAGATAACTAGGACACAGATTCTTCTATAATCAACAACACACACTATAAGTAATATCATTTCCCAACTTATCGGGCATATTAATTTATCGATCTAAATCTCACCCTTTGATAAGTCAAAGAAATAAATATTAAATATATGTGCTTGTTATTATATTATGATTAAGAGCATACACTTCCATAATAACTAAGGTCTAGTTCTTTTACTAAGTCAGTACAAAAAGAACTAACCTAAATGGTCCTACTCAATACACTTAAAGTGTATCAGTGTAATTTATTAGTCAAGATAAACTAATACTTAATTATACTACAACTATTCTGATGGTTTGTTCCTTTCCATCTTAGTCGTGAGCAACTTATTTATAATTTATAGAGAACCGACAACATGATCTTCTGAGTGTGACACCACACTCCATGTTATTTACTATATAAATTAATTGAACAATTATATTTAATAAATAAATACAGATATTGACCAATGTGATTCTTTTATTTCAAAAATAAATGTTTACAAAAGCTAGGCTTTTAGTATACACTCCAACAATCTCCCACTTATACTAAAAGACTAAGCTGCCATATATGTTGGATCGTAGACGTTCGATAGAGGGGGGGTGAATATCGAAAACCGTTCGTCGATAAGAGAGTTAAACGCAGTGGAAAAATTAAGACAATGCAATGCTAACACAAGAACCAATTTTACTTGGTTCGGAGCCTTTGGCGACTCCTACTCCAAGGCCCGCACACAAGGGTGCTTTGATTGGGCAATTCACTAGCAATTCGAAGAATATTACAATTAAGAATTACAGGAATGCTAATAAAGAAAATTAATACCGACAAACTGAAAAGAAGTAAACTGAAGACAGCGCTTTGTCAGAGTAGCCTCAAGGCGTCGCAGGAGCACAGTAGAGAAGAGAGTTCTGAGTTGTTGTTGAAGCTCCACCTCTGCCCCTTCTTTTATATGAGGCTCGGGGCGCCCCAGATCCCTTCCGGGCGCCCTGGCGAGACGTGGCAGGTCCAACCAGCGAGCTCCACGTGGCGACGATGCGTTCAGGATAAAAGTTACCTCCCGGGCGCCCGGATCCCTTCCGGGCGCCCGGACCACCTTGTTGGTGCAATCATGCCCTGGAAGTTTCAATGTGTTGACAATTATTTAAGTTTAGGTTAATACGTTAGATCTAACATACAGTGTGAGTTTGCAGGAGAAGTTCTTGCAGGTCGGAAGACCGGATGCAAGGCAAGAGAAGTCCAAGAAGGTCGAGGACCGGATTCTTGGCAAAAGAATCCTTGTAGGTCAGAAGACCGGATGC
This sequence comes from Zingiber officinale, assembly GCF_018446385.1. Classification (NCBI taxonomy): domain Eukaryota; kingdom Viridiplantae; phylum Streptophyta; class Magnoliopsida; order Zingiberales; family Zingiberaceae; genus Zingiber; species Zingiber officinale. The sequence goes on from NC_055998.1 coordinate 94,810,484, forward strand.
AAGGCAAGAGAAGTCCAAGAAGGTCGAGGACCGGATTCTTGGCAAGAGAAGTTCCTGCAGGTCATAAAGCTGGATGCATGATCCCTCACGTATCAGAAATCGATTGGAAAAATGATTTAGACACGACTGTGAGGCAGAATGCCTCTGGATCGATCAGTCGATCAATTGGAAGGAAGTCAATCGATCGGTTGATCGATTGGGAAGGATCTGTGTGAAGCACAGAGTGCTTCTGGATCGATCAGCAGATCGATTGGGGAAAACCAATCGATCGAGCGATTGATCCAGGAAGCTTCTGTGCGAAGCACAGAATGCTTCTGGATCGCTCAGCTGATCGATTGGAGAAAACCAATTGATCCAACGATCGATTCAGGAAGCTTCTGTGCAACTCACAGAATGCTTCTGGATCGATCGGCCGATCGATTGGGGCAATCCAATCAATCGAGCAATCGATCCAGGAAGCCTCTGTGTGAAGCACAGATTTCCCTTGGATCGATCAGCCGATCGATTGAGGTTACTCAATCGATCAAGTGATCGATTCACAAAGCTGCGAACTCACTAGCAGTGATCTTAATCGATTCAAGAATTGTACCGATCAATTCAAACTCAAGTGAATCAATCTAAGCCGTTGATCGTGACGCGATGGTTTCCAACGAATACTTATGAATCGATCCAAATATGACTCCGATCGATTCACGGCGATGGCTACGTGAGAAACGGCTAGTTTTCTCAACGTTTAAAGGCATGGAAGAAAAAGAAAAGAAACAAGAAAACACAGAAATACAATTCCATTGCTCTCCAAGGTCTAAAATCTCTCAAGTACTCAAGATCTCAAAAAGGTGCTCAAGTTTGGAATCTCCCTCTCGCTACCTTCTCAAATCTCACGCAGCGACGAAGAAGCCTTTACTAAAGTCTGTAATATTTCTTTTCTTCTTCATTGTGGTGAGTGTGATTCTTTACTTTGGAGAGGGAGAGTTGTAACTGTGTAAGGTTTCTCCACCTTCGGTGTGATTCCGAGAAGGAGGGTTTTTGATAGTGGAAGAGTGTGAGTGGTGTGGATCCTTGGACTAGTCACCTCTTTGGGGAGGTGGATACCAAGTAAATATCCGAGTTAGCATTGCCTTTGAGTTTCTGCTGCGCAAAATCAAGTTGATCAAGAAAACGAAGTGAGCCATTCACCCCCCCCCCCCTCTAGCTCAACCGATCCTAACAAGTGGTATCAGAGTATTGGTTTGCTTTTGAGGATTCATCACCAAGAAAGCACAAATTAAAGAGCTACAAGATGTCTTTGAAGGAGGGGCATAGCACTTCACGATCACCATTCTATGAAGGCAGTAATTTCGCGTATTGGAAGAGCCGCATGGAACACTATCTTATGACGGAGATTGACATGTGGTTCTCAATCACGGAGGGATTCACGACGCCAACCGAAAATGGAAGAATGCTTGAATCATCAAGGTGGACTGTTGAACAAAAAATGAAGGCTCAAGCAAATGCAAAGGCGATTGTGACTCTCCAATGTGGATTAAGCTCGGAACAACTCAACAATGTTGGACCTTTCAAGAGTGCCAAGGATTTATGGGACAAGCTCATTGAGCTAAATGAAGGCACCAAGGATTCAAGAATTGCAAAGAGAGATCTCTTGATAAACCAACTCCAAAATTTCACAATGAAAGAGGGAGAAACGGTAAGCTCACTACATGGGAGGTTCAAGGAACTCCTAAACGGTCTTCATTCAGTTGGAGAGAGTGTAGAGAACCGAGACCTCATAAGGTATGCTTTAAAATCCTTCCCAAGAAATTCATTATGGTCATCCATGGTGGATGCCTATAAGGTATCAAGGGATTTGTCAATAGTAAAGTTGGATGAATTGTTTTGTGAACTTGAATTACATGAGCAAGCTAACACAAGCCATAAAGAGAAAGGTATAGCTTTGGTTGCAGGTGAAAAGAGCAAAAAAGAAGCACAAGGAAAAGAAAAAGGAGAAGAAGGAGTCATCTTCCGACTCTGAACAAAATAGTGATAGTGATAGTGATGAAGAGCTATCATCTAGTGAAATGACAAATTTTGTTCGAAGAATGATGAGACATTCAAGGAAGTTTGACAAAAAGGATGTCAAGAAAATTTTCAATGATGAATAGAGAAAAGGTAAATCTCTTGTGGATTCTAAGACTAAGAATGATGTTATTTGCTATGAACGCAAGAAAAAGGGGCACTACAAAACGGAGTGTCCAAAGTTGAAGAAGCAAGAAGAAAAGATCAAGAAAAAGCAGAAGGCTTTGAAAGCCACATGGGATGACTCATCATCAAGCTCATCGGAAGAAGATGAAAGGAAGAGCTCAAAGCACATGGCTCTCATGGCCTTAAGCTATGTTGAAGATAGTGAAGATGAAGATAGTCATGAAGAGGATGTGGAGTTTTCAAGTGAGTCATCATCTAGTGATGACGAGGTAATTTCTCCCAAGCTTGATAAGATGTATGCCACCATTGCATGCTTAACCAACGCACTAGCTAAATCAAAAGGGAAGGTTAAGAAATTGCAAAATATCTTGAAATCACTTAAAAATGAAATTGTGTCATGTGAAACTTGCATGCTTCATGAAAATGACAAAAATGATTTTGATGATCTTAAAAAGGAAAATGTATCGTTGAAATTACAAGTTGATGATCTTAGATGTGCTCTAGAAAAATTTACTTCAAGCTCAAAGTATTTAGACATGATTCTAGGAGCTCAAAGGGGTGTGTACAACAAAGCGGGACTAGGTTTTAAATCACAAGATAAGGAAGTTAAATTCATGTCTCTAATTAGTAGAAATCATGCTTCAAGAGTGAAGTTTGTTTAAGCTTGGGTACCCAAGCAATTTGTTATTGATGCTACCGGACCCAAGGTTTGGGTACCAAAACATTTGGTTTATCATGTTTAAACAGGCACGCGCTAAGGGGGAGCATCCAACAACATGGTTCGTAGATAGTGGATGTTCTAAGCATATGACGGGGGACTCTTCAAAATTCTCATCATTTAGACACCAAAGTAAAGGTACCGTTTCTTTTGGTAATAGTGGTGAATTAAAAGTTATAGGAATTGGAGATATTAGAATTTTGGAAACATTTATAATAAAAAATGTGTTATTAGTGAAAGGCATGGTTTTTAATCTTTTAAGTGTTAGTCAACTATGTGATTCGGGTTATGGAGTTGAGTTCAACTTATCTCAATGCCTAATCAAGCATAGTGAACTAAACACCAATATTCTCATAGGCCATAGAAGAGAGAATATTTATCAAGTTGAACTATTTGGTGCTACTAATGTGTTTGCTAAGTGTCTCATGTCCAAAGAAGAGGAGACGTGGCTTTGGCACCGGAGACTCGCTCACACCAACATGAAGAATATCAAAAACCTTTCAAAGAAGGAGTTGGTGCAAGGATTGCCAAAATTAAAGTTTCAAAAAGACAAAATATGTGATGCATGTCAAATGGGTAAGCAAACCAAAGCTACTCATAAAGGTAAAAAATGTTGTAAGTACCTCAAATGCTTTGGAGCTCATTCACATGGATTTATTTGATAGTAGTAAATATATTTCTTTAAATGGTAGTAGATATTGCTTTGTGATTGTGGATGATTACACTAGATATACATTGGTGTTTTTCTTGAAACATAAGGATCAAACTCTAGATACCTTGATTGCTTTTTGTAATAGAGTAGAAAATGAAAAGGCTCATAAGATAAACAAGATAAGAAGTGATCATGGAGGTGAGTTTGAAAATGATATATTCACAAATTTTTGTATAGAAAAAGGATATAAACATGAATTTTTCACCCCTAGGACTCCTCAACAAAATGGAGTTATTGAGAGGAAAAATAGGTTTTGCAAGAGGCCGCTCGGAGCATGTTAAATGAATATTCACTTCATAGTTTCCTATGGGCCGAAGCAATTAATACGACATGTTATATGCAAAATCAAACATTAATACATAGGTTTCTAGGAAAAACGCATCATGAGTTGTGGTTTGGTAAATCACCTATAATTAAGCATCTTAGAGTGTTTGGGTGTAAGGTCTATATTCTAAACACCAAAGATCACTTGGGAAAGTTTTCCGCTAAGGCGGATGAGGGGATCCTTGTAGGTTACTCAAGTCATAGCAAGGCGTACCGAATTTACAACAAAAGATCAAAATTAGTTGAAGAATCACTAAATGTTGTCTTTGAAGAAAATCCTTCTTTGAACTCTATAAGAACAAACAATGAAGAAATGTGCTTTGAGTTAGAGAAGTTAACATTGGATGGAGTAGATCATCAAGGTCAAGAAAGTGATGGTGAGAAGAATGAATCTTTGCCACTTGAACCCGAAACTATAATAAATCAAGAATCACGACCTACTAGGATTCATGTAAATCATCCCTTAGATCAAGTAGTAGGAGACATCACTCAAGGAGTGAGAACTCGATCTTACTTTAGAAATGAAAGAAGCCAAGTCGCCTTGATATCTCAAATAGAACCAAAAACCATTGATGATGCCTTGTTTGATCCCGATTGGATTTTAGCAATGCAAGATGAGTTATCTCAATTTGAGAGAAGTCAAGTTTGAGATTTAGTTCCTGGCCTACAAACAAATCGATTATTGATACAAAATGGGTTTTTAGAAACAAACTTGATGATAAGGGGATAGTTGTGAGAAACAAAGCTAGATTGGTTGCTAGGGGTTTCAATCAAGTAGAAGGGTTAGACTATGATGAAACTTATGCACCCGTAGCAAGATTGGAGTCAATTAGGATGATGTTGGCATTTACCGTCCACAAGGGGTTCAAATTGTACCAAATGGATGTAAAATCAGCATTTTTGAATGGTGTTATAAAAGAAAAGGTATATGTTGAGCAACCACCGGGGTTTAAAAATTTGGAGTGTCCAAATCATGTATATAAACTTAAAAAGGTCTTATATGGGCTAAAACAAGCTCCTCGGGCTTGGTATGAACGATTGTCAACATTTCTAGTATCAAAAGGGTTTCATAAAGGAAAAATTGATGCCACTTTATTCTTGAAAAATAATGGTAATGATATGTTTGTGGCTCAAGTATATGTAGATGACATAATTTGTGGTTCTACAAATAAAGATTATTTAAATGAATTCATTAATCACATGGAGAGTGAATTTGAAATGAGTCTGGTTGGTGAATTGACATTTTTTCTAGGGTTACAAATTAAGCAAACAAGAGAAGGCATTTACATTCATCAATCTAAATATGTTAAAGAGCTATTTAAGAAATTTGGAATGGAAAATGCAAAGGAAATATCTACTCCCATGGCCACTAGTACTAAATTGGATAAAGACGTTGAGGGGAAAGAAGTTGACTCCAAGATGTATCGTAGTGCTATAGGGAGTCTTCTTTATCTTACGGCTAGTAGACCCGACATACTTTTTGCCGTAGGTATATGTGCACGGTATCAATCTTGTGCCAAGGAGTCACATTTGGTTGCCGTTAAGCGAATTCTTCGTTATCTCAAGGGGACTCAAAATGTTGTTCTTTGGTATCCTAGAACCGAAACTTTTGACCTAGTGGGCTATACCGATTCCGATTATGCTGGATGCAAATTGGATCGCAAAAGTACTAGTGGTAGTTGTCAATTTCTAGGATCTTCTTTAGTAAGTTGGTCAAGTAGAAAACAACATTGTGTAGCTCTATCCACAACCGAAGCGGAATATATTGCCATGGGAGAGTGTGTATCACAATTATTGAGGATGACTCATACTCTAGAGGACTATAAACTTACTTATACCAATGTTCAAGTTCTTTGTGATAATGTGAGTATAATTAACTTGACCAAAAATCCCGTTCATCATTTAAGAACGAAACACATAGAGGTTAAATATCATTTTATTCGTGATCATGTAACTTGAGGTGATATCATCTTAAATTATGTTGGATCCAAATCAAACTTAGCCGATATCTTCACTAAACCTCTTCCCGAAGTTGAATTTAGCTTTCTTAGAAGGGAATTGGAAATGTGTTGTATTGATTAAATCACATCCTCCATGATCACTTTATAGGTAAAGTTTTTTAAGTTCTATTCATCTTAAAATTGCCTCTCACAAGAACATAGGTTTGTCCTCTTACTATGATTTAGATGGGGTGAGAGATTAGGGACATTTATCTTGGTCATGATGCTTGTTATGATGCATCATTTTGGTCAAGAAAAGTGGTTTTCATATGAAACATTCATTTGTCTAATCATAGAGAAAGCAGGTGCACAAATCATGTGCACTTTGCCCTACGATTATGATTAGAAATTTCAAATTTACAGTATGTATAAAACCTTTGTTTGACACCTTGATTGAAGGTTGGTATTAAATGAGAGTTATCATTGAACAATTGGATACATACTTACTCAAAGTATTAAAGTTTTTGACACTTTTCGATTTTGTGTAAATCTTGTCTAGGGAGTGTCGCTTTTTGTCAATCTTTATTTTTCCTTGATAATATGAGACATAAATAGTGTTTACACCAAATTTCATGATTTTTAGAGGAATATACTATTATTTGTTCATTTCCAAAACTTGGATCTGAAAGGTTTTCAGAAATGTAGAAATATCAGACTTCCCAATCGATCGGTCGATCGATTGGGAGGTTCACATTTCACTCCAGAGAGCATCTGAATCAATCAATGGATCGATTACGACACACTTTTGTTTAACCACAGAACGCGTACTCGAGTTTTTCCAAAAGGCATCTGAATCGATCAATAGATCGATTCAGACCATTCCTATCGATCAATGGATCGATTCATCCCATTTGAATCGATCGTTGGATCGATTGAGACGCCTGTTCAGATTCTCACAGAAGCATCGTGAATCGATCGACCGATCGATTCACTTGTTCTTAATCGATCGGTCGATCGATTGAGAACTTAAAACCTGTCTTAAACCCTAAATTCGAATCGATCCACTTATTCTCATATCTTCCTTTCTCTCTCTCGACGTTGTCTTGCCCTAGGCGATTTTCCAAGCGATTCTTCCGTCTGCCTCGCTCGTTCACTCCGACGGGTTTCTCCGGCGAAGGGGAGCTCTTCCACTTCTCTTCCGGTTTTGCTCTTCTCTCTCGACGTACTAGGTAGTTTTTTTCCCTCGTCTCCGCATCCTCACGCAACATGCGGACTCAAAACCCTAACCCTAAGTAAATTTCTTTGCTCTCCTCTTATTTTTTTGGGTTTTTGCTCCTATATTTGACCTACTCTATATGTGTCTTGTGTGTTTTTGTGCATTGCATTATACCTCATGCATTGCATTATCTGCATTGCCCTTGCATTTTTGCATATCCTTCCCTGTTGCACTGCCAAACCGTGTGCCATCTCTTGTGTTTTTTTCTATCCCACAGAAAGAAACAAAAGGTTCGTGAATCGGAAGAAGGATCGTCTGTACCTTCCTCACGTCCTCAACCTCCTACTGATTCGAGATTTCCAAATGCTGCTATGCAACAAGCCTTTAGCAAAAACACCTTCAAACTTATAACCCCTAGATCAGTTGATTTGCAATACTATAAGACATCTTGTTTTGATACCTATAATCGGTTCAAGCATTATAAACTTGACTCTTTGTTGACTTGTGAGAGGGATGTCAATGTAAGTATTGTCTCTGAATTTTATAATAATTTACACACTTCTGATGGTGTAAATTATCGCACTCGTATTGCGAAACGGAGCTTGGACTTCTCCTATGAGATTTTGCGATCTTTCCTTAACTGTCTACCATCCAACAATGATTTTATCTTTTATCCCACTCTTCCAGATGAGCTGCCTCCACCTTTTGAGCATATTAGCATTGCATCCATGTATCAGTTTCTTTTTGGTCGTCCTCGTCCGGATGGACCAAATGCTCAAATCACAAAATTTTCTTCACTTGAGTTGTCGGCTGAAAACAACGTCTTGTTTAAAGTGATCATCAACTGCCTTTTCCCTATTATTTCTCGTGCCTTAGCCGCTCTGCGACCTCCTCACATGTTTGCCCTCTATGCCATTCGTCATTCCCTTGACATCAACATCGCTCTGAACATCTTTCATTGCATCATTCATTTTACCCAGCCCGTGCAGCAGACGATACATATGCCTTTCGGGCATCTTATCACAGATTTGTTGGTTAATCCTAGGAAAACGTACCGATTTCACTGTACAAAATTTTTTTTGTACAAGTGTCGAACCTTTCCTTAAATAACCTATTGTGTTCTTTAGAAGTTAAATTAGGAATCGCAGACGGAACTTAACATCATTGATTCCAAATTTAACTTATCTATTCTTAATGGTTTAGATTTGAATCGCAAGCGGAACTTAACACTATTGATTCAAACCTACCTAGATTATTAATTCCATAAATATTAATTTCCAAAATTGGCTTCCAGGACTGCATGGCGAGGCACATGGCCTTCTTGGATATGGGAGCAACCACCACCGCCTAGGCAAAGCCTTTTAAGGAAAGCTAATATTTGTTTCCTTAAATAACTTTAGGTCAATCAAAAAGAACAATCGAAACACAAGTTCGAAAAAGAAGAAAAACACAAACTCGAAAAACTATTTCGAAAAACTAGATCTAATTGCCTCTTGTATTTAGAATTCTTACAAAAAGAAAACTAGCATGATGCGGAAAACAATTGCTAATTATACCTTATTTTTGTATGCTAATGACCTCAAGATCTTTTGCCATATTCCTCGCCTCGCCTTGGACGTCGTGTGGGCGACGAACCTCCAAGATGAACACCACCCAAAAGAGAACTTCTCCTCCTTGCAATATTCGGCCACCACCACCACAAAGGAAAAGAGAGCAAAGGGAGAGGAAGAAAGGAGAGGGCCGGCCACCAATAGATCACCCAAGCAATATAATAAGAGTTGTGTCTCATGAAGCCCCCTCACCCCTTCTTTTATATTACTTGCCCAAGGCAAATAAGGAAAGATTTTAATAATTTTCCTTTTCCCTTTTTATTTTCTTTTTCTTTTATCTTGATTGAATCAATCACCAAATTTAATTGGTGATGTTTTTTTTAATTATTTTACAATGGTCGGCCACCTTGCTTGGGCACCAAGCAAGGTTGGCCGGCCCCCACAAGAGAAAGAAATAAAAATAATCTTTATAAAATTTTACAAGAAAAATTCTTATAAAATTTTACAAACTCTCTTTCCTAAAGTAGGAGTTAAAAAAGAAAAGTTTCTAAAAATTAAAACCATGTTTTAAAATTTAAAAACTCTCTTATAAAATTTCCTTTTTTAACATGATGATAGAAAATTTTAATTTTAAAACTTATCTCCCTTTTTTCCTTAAACCATGAGGATGGTTAAAAAAGGAAAGTTTTAAAACTTTTAAAACTCTCTATTAAAACATGTGGCCAAATTCAAATTAGGAAAGTTTTAAAAATTAAAATCTCTCTTTTAAAACTTATAGTTTTTTACAAAGAGAAGATTTTAAAAAATTCAAAACAACCCTCCCTCTTTGAATTATTGTGGCCGGCCCCTACAAGCTTGGTCACCAAGCTATAGGGCCGGCCCCTTCAAGAGGATGTGGCCGGCCATTGCTTGGTCACCAAGCAATGGTCCGGCCCCCTTCTTGGACACCAAGAAGAGCCTTATATTTGGATGGACTTGAGGCTATAATGAGGCTACGACAGGGATCTAGAGGAGAAATTGGTTTTGGCCTTCCGATGAGCTTAAGTATCCCGTGTTCGCCCCGAACACACAACTCAAGTTCATCGATAACAACTCATTCCACTAAAGAGTTATTACCGCACTACCGCACCAATCCCAAATTACATTATGGGCTCCTTCTTATCATGAGTGTGTTAATCTCCCTGTGTTTAAGATTACGAATGTCCACTAATTAAGTAAATTACTGACAACTCACTTAATTAATATCTAGCTCCAAGAGTAATACCACTCAACTTCATTGTCATGTTGGACTAAGTCCACCTGCAGGGTTTAACATGGCAATCTTATGAGCTCCTCTTGGGGACATTCTCAACCTAGATAACTAGGGCACAGATTCCTTCTATAATCAACAACACACACTATAAGTAATATCATTTCCCAACTTATCGGGCATATTGATTTATCGAGCTAAACCTCACCCTTTGATAAATCAAAGAAATAAATATTAAATATATGTGCTTATTATTATATTAGGATTAAGAGCACACACTTCCATAATAACTAAGGTTTAGTTCTTTTACTAAGTCAGTACAAAAAGAACTTACCTAAATGATCCTACTCAATACACTTAAAGTGTATTAGTGTAATTTATTAGTTAAGATAAACTAATACTTAATTACACTACGACTATACTGATAGTTTGTTCCTTTCTATCTTAGTCGCGAGTAACTGTTTATAATTTATAGAGAACCGACAGCATGATCTTCTAAGTGTGACACCACACTTCATGTTGTCTACTATATAAATTAATTGAACAATTACATTTAATAAATAAATGTAGATATTGACCAATGTGATTATTTTATTTTAGCAAATAAATGTTTACAAAAGCTAGGCTTTTAGTATACACTCTAACAATCTCCCACTTATACTAAAAGTCTATGCTGCCACATCTGTTGCCTTACATCTGATTCCCATCCCCTCCATATGCCGATCAAAAGCTTTCGCCGGAAGGGCCTTTGTGAAAGGATCTGCTAGGTTATCTTCTGATGCAATCTTGGCGACGACAACTTCTCCTCGCTTGACGATGTCTCGTGTCAGGTGGTACTTGCGCTCTATATGTTTACTTACCTTATGAGCTCGTGGTTCCTTCGAGTTTGCAACTGCACCGCTATTATCACAATAAATTGTGATGATCTTGGGCAAACCAGGAATCACATCTAAATCCATTAGAAAGTTCCTGAGCCATACAGCTTCTTTGGCTGTCACATACTCAGCTTCCATGGTCGAGTCCGAGACGCATTTCTGCTTAACACTCCTCCATGCAATGGCTCCACCTCCTAGAGTAAACACATAGCCTGACGTAGACTTACTATTACCCCTATCTGATTGGAAATCCGAATCCGTGTAACCCACAGGGAGCAAATCGTCTGCTTGGTAAACTAGCATATAATCTCTAGTCCTTCTCAGGTACTTTAATATATGCTTTACAGCAGTCCAATGTCCTTGTCCAGGGTTACTCTGATATCTGCTAACCATGCCCACGGCAAAACAGATATCAGGTCTCGTACACAGCATTGCATACATAAGGCTTCCTACGGCCGATACATATGGAACTGCCTTCATGTCCTCAATCTCCTTTGACGTCTTCGGAGACATCTCTTTAGATAAGGCTACTCCATGCCTGAAAGGTAAAAAACCTTTCTTGGAGTTCTGCATGCTAAAACGAGCAAGGATCGTATCTATATATGAAGCTTGGGATAGACACAACATTCTTTTCTTGCGATCCCTTATTACTTTAATCCCAAGAATGTGTGCACATTCTCCTAAGTCCTTCATATCAAATTGTTTGGACAACCATACCCTTACGTCTGATAATACCTTGACATTGTTACCAATTAACAAAATATCATCTACGTATAGTACAAGAAATACCACCACGTTTCTGTTACACTTCTTGTATACACAAGACTCATCCGGACACTGTATAAATCCATATGACTGGATTACTTCGTTAAACCGGATGTTCCAAGATCTTGAAGCTTGCTTCAATCCGTAAATGGACCGATTAAGCTTGCACACTAGATGCTCTTTGCCTTTTTCAATGAACCCTTCTGGTTGTTTTATATGGATGTTTTCTTCAAGACTTCCATTAAGGAAAGCTGTCTTGACATACATTTGCCAAATCTCATAATCCATATGAGCAGCAATAGATAAGAGTATCCGGATAGACTTAAGCATGACTACCGGCGAAAAAGTCTCCTCATAGTCGATTCCCTCTTTTTGAGTATACCCTTTCGCAACAAGCCTTGCTTTGAAGGTTTCTACCTTCCCATCTGTCCCTCTTTTCCTTTTGTAGATCCACTTGCATCCAACGGCTTTTACACCATCAGGTGGTTCTACTAGCTCCCAGACCTTATTAGAATACATAGATTCTATTTCGGAATTCATTGCCTTTTGCCAAGATACTGCATCTATATCTTGGAGTGCTTCATCATATGTCCGGGGATCAGGTTCATGTTTACCTGGGATGAAATCCGAAGACTCTCCCAAAAACATGAATCTCTCAGGTTGCCTCACAACCCTCCCACTACGACGAGGCACCGTCTGTGGTTGTGTATCATGTGTGACACGTGTTGCAGTCTCTTGTGGTACTTCATCTTGAACTGTTGGTTAACGTGTCCTCTCTAATTTCTTCTAGAACTATTTCACTCATGGGCTTATGGTTCATTACATAATCTTCTTCTAAAAATCGAGCATTGGTGCTAACAATGATCTTCTGATTTTTAGGATTATAAAACAAACCACCTTTCGTTCCCTTTGGATATCCCACAAACAGACAAACTTCTGTACGTGATTCCAACTTGTCAGTATCTCCTTTCAGCACATGTGCTGGACTACCCCATATCCGGATATGATTCAGACTAGGCTTACGCCCATTCCATAATTCCATGGGAGTAGAAGGAACTGTTTTTGAAGGTACTATATTCAGAATGTATACTGCTGTTTCTAAAGCATATCCCCAAAACGAATTTGGTAATTCTGAATAACTCATCATCGATTTAACCATTTCCATAAGAGTCCTAATCCTTCGTTCTGCCACACCATTCTACTGGGGTGTACCAGTGCGATCAATTGGGATTGAATCCCAGACTGATAAGTAATTCCTAAACTCTCCAAAGAGGTATTCACCACCACGGTCAGACCGTAGTGTCTTGATACTTTTACCAAGACGTTTCTCCACATCAACCCTATATTCTTTGAACTTGTCAAAGCATTCAGACTTGCGGCGCATCAGGTAAATGTATCCGTATCTTGAATAATCGTCTATAAAGGAGATGAAGTATTCATAACCACCTCTTGCCTGGATAGACATGGGACCACATAAATCAGAATGAACCAGTTCTAACGCATCTTTGGCTCTATACCCCTTGGCCTTAATAGGTCTCTTGGTCATTTTACCTTCTAAGCAGGATTCGCATGTTGGAAAGTTTTCCAACTCTAATGAACCCAAGAGTCCATCGGCTACAAGCCTTTGAATCCTACTTAAGTTAATATGTCCAAGCCTTAGATGCCAAAGATATGTTTGGTTCATTTCCGAAGGTTCTTTCTTCTTATTAGAGTTAGAAGATGTGTTATTAATTTCCATATTTTACTTTGTGGGAGAAATTGGATTTAAAGTGTATAAATTGCCAACCAATGCACCAAAACAGATAATCACCTTATTTCTCTTTATAACGACATTGTTACTAAAAGAGACTGAATATCCATCCAAATACAGTTTAGAAACTGAAATTAAATTCTTTCTAAAACTGGGTACATAAAGACAATTTCTTAAAATCAAATTTCTATTCCTATCAAAAGATAAGCAGATGTCTCCCACTGCAACAGCTGCCACCTTAGTAGCATTGCCCATGTAGACGGTAATCTCTCCTTCAGTTAATCGTCGGGTTTCCTGGAACCCCTGCAAAGAATTGCAGACATGATCAGTGGCACCCGTATCTACACACCAGGTGCTGGTAGATAACACCGCTAAACATGTTTCAACTACTAGAGTATGAGATATACCTTTATTGTTCTGATTCCTATGAGGACAGTCCGCTTTCCAATGTCCAGACTGCTTGCAGATGAAGCACTTACCCTTCGACATCTTCATTCCAGCTTTCTGTCCTGTACAATGAGGTTTATTCACCTTCTTTGCTGAAAAGACCTGTTTCTTCTTCTTCTTGCCTTTCGGCTTAGAAGTTGAACCATTTTCAGCATAGTGAATCTGAGAACTTTGACGAAATATTCCCTCTGCTGCCTGTAGTTCTGTCAGAAGTTCCGCCAACGTATACTCTCTTTTGTTCATGTTATAGTTCAGGCGGAACTGCTCAAAACTTCTGGGTAGCGTTTGGAGAATTATATCGACCTGGGTTTCCCCATCGATTTCTCCTCCAAGGACTTCTATTTCATTCAGATAAGCCATCATTTTGAGGATATGATCCCTTACGGGTGTCCCCTCAGACATGGTGGCTGTCATTAACTTCCTCATTGCCTCTTGCCTAGCAGTCCGACTCTGGTGCCCAAAGAGTTCTTTGAGATTGTTCATTATATCATAAGCTGTTGGTAAATCTTGATGCTGATGTTGCAATACATTTGACATAGATGCCAAAATGTAACAACGCGCCATCTCATCAGCTTTTACCCATTTCTTATGATACTCAATCTCCTCTGGGGTAGAGTCACCGTCATGTGCTTCAGGGCAAGCCTCAGTTAGCACAAACTTATAGCTTTCAGCAGTAAGAACAATGTCCAGGTTTCTTTTCCAATCAATATAATTGGGACCAGTAAGTTTGTTCTCTTTCAGTATAATGGCTAGTGGGTTGAAAGTCATCCTAAGAATCACAAAAAAAACTTTGGTCAAGACTCAAAATTTAGAATAATATTGATTCCTCAAACAATACTATTTTAAATTAACCAACACCTCAAATCACCGTGAATATTGCATGCCACGTTAGTGTGGACGTATACAAATTCAACATTTGTAAGAGGAGGGTGTGACCCATTAATTTTATTATCTTGTCATCCTAACTTTATGACAAATAAAATTAATAGTTGGTTTTACTTTGGTCACACAATACAATAGCAGTGACTCCGTTGGGGAGGATACTATTGAATGTGTCTAAGTGTATACCATTACTTGATACTAAGTCCATTAAATAAGATTGTGCCCCTTCAGTTGGAGAAGATCACACATTCCTAAATAATTTCCTATAAGCATTCATAAAAGGAAGTTTGATCTAGTGATCCGCAACAAACCCATCCGTTGTGGAGGGAGGCACTCAGAGCCAACACGCAAGCTTGTTGCATCACTTACAAACCAGTAATGGAGACCATGGGATTTATTAAAATCCCTCTCCCACTTAGTTATTTATAAATGAGGATTTTAACCTATGCTAGCATACATCACATGCATATAAATATCACAGTAAATAAAAGCAATAAATTTGGAAATTAATTTTCCAACTATTATGGCCTTTTCCTTTACTGTCTTCGGTATGCTCCAACCCTAGCTGCTGCCATCGGGTCGAGTTGTCGCATCCATCTTGCTTCTTATTCCGCTGCGCCTCTGGTGCTTCAAATGTACCACGCCTTGCAAGAATCCGATTCGCGACAAGAAAATTTTTTTACATATATCGACCCTATATTCCTCGAGGGAATGTACATGTAATCTAGATCGAAAAAATAAAATTCTAAAAATAATACAGCTCCTGCTGTATTTTATACATACAATCATGCACACAAATAATGCCCTTGACATGTCCAAGGGTCCAATCACACATAATAACAATAAGCCATAATAGTTGGAGCCTGCAACCAAAAAGTTAGCACATCCTACTATTTTCCTGCCTAAATTATGCATGACATGTGCATAACCTATTTGAATTCTAAAAATACACAGAGGCAAACCCTAGCTCTGATACCAATTGTTGGTTAATCCTAGGAAAACGTACCGGTTCCACTGTACAAAATTTTTTTTGTACAAGTGTCAAACCTTTCCTTAAATAACCTATTGTGTTCTTTAGAAGTTAAATTAGGAATCCCAGACGGAACTTAACATCATTGATTCCAAATTTAACTTATCTGTTCTTAATGGTTTAGATTTGAATCGCAAGCGGAACTTAACACTATTGATTCAAACCTACCTAGATTATTAATTCCATAAATATTAATTTCCAAAATTGGCTTCCAAGACTGCATGGCGAGGCACATGGCCTTCTTGGATATGGGAGCAACCACCACCGCCTAGGCAAAGCCTTTTAAGGAAAGCTAATATTTTTTTCCTTAAATAACTCTAGGTCAACTAAAAAGAACAATCGAAACACAAGTTCGAAAAAGAAGAAAAACACAAACTCGAAAAACTATTTCGAAAAACTAGATCTAATTGCCTCTTGTATTTAGAATTCTTACAAAAAGAAAACTAGCATGATGCGGAAAACAATTGCTAATTATACCTTCTTTTTGTATGCTAATGACCTCAAAATCTTTTGCCGTATTCCTCGCCTCGCCTTGGATGTCGTGTAGGCGACGAACCTCCAAGATGAACACCACCCAAAAGAGAACTTCTCCTCCTTGCAATATTCGGCCACCACCACCACAAAGGAAAAGAGAGCAAAGGGAGAGGAAGAAAGGAGAGGGCCGGCCACCAATAGATCACCCAAGCAATATAATAAGAGTTGTGTCTCATGAGCCCCCTCACCCCTACTTTTATATTACTTGCCCAAGGCAAATAAGGAAAGATTTTAATAATTTTCCTTTTCCCTTTTTATTTTCCTTTTCTTTTCTCTTGATTAAATCAATCACCAAATTTAATTGGTGATGTTTTTTTTATTATTTTACAATGGCCGGCCACCTTGCTTGGGCACCAAGCAAGGTTGGCCGGCCCCCACAAGAGAAAGAAATAAAAATAATCTTTATAAAATTTTACAAGAAAAATTCTTATAAAATTTTACAAACTCTCTTTCCTAAAGTAGGAGTTAAAAAAGAAAAGTTTCTAAAAATTAAAACCATGTTTTAAAATTTAAAAACTCTCTTATAAAATTTCCTTTTTTAACATGATGATAGAAAATTTTAATTTTAAAACTTATCTCCCTTTTTTCCTTAAACCATGAGGATGGTTAAAAAAGGAAAGTTTTAAAACTTTTAAAACTCTCTATTAAAACATGTGGCCAAATTCAAATTAGGAAAGTTTTAAAAATTAAAATCTCTCTTTTAAAACTTATAGTTTTCTACAAAGAGAAGATTTTAAAAAATTCAAAACAACCCTCCCTCTTTGAATTATTGTGGCCGACCCCTACAAGCTTGGTCACCAAGCTATAGGGCCGGCCCCTTCAAGAGGATGTGGCCGGCCATTGCTTGGTCACCAAGCAATGGTCCGGCCCCCTTCTTGGACACCAAGAAGAGCCTTACATTTGGATGGACTTGAGGCTATAATGAGGCTACGACAGGGATCTAGAGGAGAAATTGGTTTTGGCCTTCCGATGAGCTTAAGTATCCTGTGTTCGCCTCGAACACACAACTCAAGTTCATCGATAACAACTCATTCCACTAAAGAGTTATTACGCACTACCGCACCAATCCCAAATTACATTATGGACTCCTTCTTATCATGAGTGTGTTAATCTCCCTGTGTTTAAGATTACGAATGTCCACTAATTAAGTAAATTATTGACAACTCACTTAATTAATATCTAGCTCCAAGAGTAGTACCACATAACTTCATTGTCATGTTGGACTAAGTCCACCTGCAGGGTTTAACATGGCAATCCTTATGAGCTCCTCTTGGGGACATTCTCAACCTAGATAACTAGGATACAGATTCCTTCTATAATCAACAACACACACTATAAGTAATATCATTTCCCAACTTATCGGGCATATTGATTTATCGAGCTAAACCTCACCCTTTGATAAATCAAAGAAATAAATATTAAATATATGTGCTTGTTATTATATTAGGATTAAGAGCACACACTTCCATAATAACTAAGGTTTAGTTCTTTTACTAAGTCAGTACAAAAAGAACTTACCTAAATGATCCTACTCAATACACTTAAAGTGTATTAGTGTAATTTATTAGTTAAGATAAACTAATACTTAATTACACTACGACTATACTGATAGTTTGTTCCTTTCTATCTTAGTCGCGAGCAACTGTTTATAATTTATAGAGAACCGACAACATGATCTTTAAGTATGACACCACACTTCATGTTGTCTACTATATAAATTAATTGAACAATTACATTTAATAAATAAATGCAGATATTGACCAATGTGATTCTTTTATTTTAGCAAATAAATGTTTACAAAATCTAGGCTTTTAGTATACACTCTAACAAGATTGGCTGGAGTCCCAGAAGATAGATGTCTCCCGGGGACGGCTGGAGCACACGACTGTGGCTTATTCTCGAATTTCTTCCCGCTCCTTCACGAAGACGGGCTTAGTTGGTGGTCCAGCGGGAGTTCGATGGCGCGATGGACGTGCTTTTGGTGAGGGACCCAGGGCTCGCCGCAGGGGGGATGCACAGGCATTGGTTCCTGCGGCAGATGATGCTGAGGAGGATATCCCCAAGCCAGCTTCTCCGACATTCGAGGAGACTGTCGACACTCGCCTGAAGGAGCTGACCATGAAGGTGGTCGACCTGCGTTCCATGATGGAGACCATGGTCCATCGACAAACTTCGATGCAGGTGACTATGGATACATTAGTGGATTTAGTGAGCTCTTGGGTGACGGGTAATCCGTCTCAGTCTGCTCCCTCCACAGCTCCCGTTCCCCAGGCTGAGGATGCTGCTGGTGCTGACACTGAGGCGGTTCCTGCTCCAGCTACTACTTCGGCTCCTCCTCCTACTACTGCTGACCCCCCTCCTCGGGCGATGATCTTATCGAGTTTTATGTCTCTTTGTGATATGTTATTGTACGACTTATGGATGGTTGTTATGGAGTCCTTATGTGAACTCTCTTTTGGTCATCGACTTATGGAGTCCTTATGTTATGTGAACTCTATTGTATAAATTATCGAGTTTTATGTCTATCCTTTTCTACAATTCCCGTGGTTACATTTTGTTAATATCTGTGTGGTTTAGGGGAGTACTCCTTGGGTTATTGTGTTTACTTAGTACCCATTTTGAGGGGGAGTTCTGTTTTTTTTATATTTGACAAAGGGGGAGATATATGTTGAAGTTCATGTTAAATAAAATTTAAATTGAAACTCAAGCTTACTGTTTATGCTCATACTTACTGCTTATGATTTTCAGCATTGTTGCAATCATTATTTATCAATTGTACTATTATGGTATATTGAAAATTGACCTAAACTTAAATAGATTATCAAACATCAAAAAGGGGGAGATTGTTGGTGCAATCATGCCATGGAAGTTTCAATGTATTGACAATTATTTAAGTTTAGGTTAATACGTTAGATCTAACATACAGTGTGAGTTTGCAGGAGAAGTTCTTGCAGGTCGGAAGACCGGATGCAAGGCAAGAGAAGTCCAAGAAGGTCGAGGACCGGATTCTTGGCAAAAGAATCCTTGTAGGTCAGAAGACCGGATGCAAGGCAAGAGAAGTGCAAGAAGGGCGAGGACCGGATTCTTGGCAAGAGAAGTTCCTGCAGGTCATAAAGCTGGATGCATGATCCCTCACATATCAGAAATTGATTGGAAAAATGATTTAGACACGGCTGTGAGGCAGAATGCCTCTAGATCGATCAGCAATCGATTGGAAGGAAGCCAATCGATCGGTTGATCGATTGGGAAGGATCTGCGCGAAGCACAGAGTGCTTCTGGATCGATCAGCCGATCGATTGGGGAAAACCAATCGATCGAGCGATCGATCCAAGAAGCTTCTGTGCGAAGCACAGAATGCTTCTGGATCGCTCAGCTGATCGATTGGAGAAAACCAATCGATCCAATGATCGATTCAGGAAGCTTCTGTGCGACGCACAGAATGCTTCTGGATCGATCGACCGATCGATTGGGGCAATCCAATCGATCGAGCGATCAATCCAGGAAGCCTCTGTGCGAAGCACAAATTTCCCTTGGATCGATCAGCCGATCGATTGAGGTTACTCAATCGATCGGGCGATCGATTCACAAAGCTACGAACTCACTAGCAGTGGTCTGAATCGATTCAAGAATTGCACCAATCGATTCAAACTCAAGTGAATCAATCTAAGCCGTTGATCGTGACGCGATGGTTTCCAATGGATATTTATGAATCGATCCAAATATGACTCCGATCGATTCACGGCGATGGCTACGTGAGAAACAGCTAGTTTTCTCAACGTTTAAAGGCATAAAAGAAAAAGAAAAGAAACAAGAAAACACAGAAATACTGTTCCATTGCTCTCTAAGGTCTAAAATCTCTCAAGTGCTCAAGATCTCAAAAAGGTGCTCAAGTTTGGAATCTCCCTCTCGCTACCTTCTCAAATCTCACGTAGCGAAGAAGAAGCTTTTTCTAAAGTCTGTAATATTTCTTTTCTTCTTCATTGTGGTGAGTGTGATTCTTTACTTTGGAGAGGGAGGGTTGTAACTGTGTAAGGTTTCTCCACCTTCGGTGTGATTCCGAGAAGGAGGGTTTTTGATAGTGGAAGAGTGTGAGTGGTGTGGATCCTTGGACTAGTCACCTCCTTGGGGAGGTGGATACCAAATAAATATCCGAGTTAGCATTGCCTTCGAGTTTCCGCTGCGCAAAATCAAGTTGATCAAGAAAACGAAGTGAGCCATTCCCCCCCCCCCCCCCCCCCCCTCTAGCTTAACCGATCCTAACACACCTTTTTCCAGGGATCCGGGCGCCCGGACTACCTTTTTCTAGGGAACACCTTTCCTGCAAAACAAGGTTAGTCCGAGGCAAATAGATAATGTATATCCTGCAAAACAAAGTGTTAGCACAGTTTATAAGTTCAATATAAAAGGTATGACTTAGATTTCGTCTTTCCGAGACCGGAATCTAGTCACGATCTCGACTTAGATATCCGAAATGGATCTAAGACGGATCGATGCCTAATGTTCCCTTCCCAGGAACGCATCCTCACAGCCACTCCCTTCCAGTGACTTACCTTTACTCACCTGCCAGACGTCCGGTCAGCCCTTCGACCCATCTGGACTTCTCGCCAGCTATCCGGTCAGCCCGTCGACCTAGCTGGACTTCTCGCCAAGCGTCCGGTCAGCCCGTCGACCCGCTTGGACTTCGTGCCAGATATCCGGTCAGCCCGTTGACCTGTCTGGACTTATCTTGCACACTCAGTCAGAGTGTTAGATCACGACAAACCTAACTTAACCTGATTTGTCATTCATCAAAACCTGAGTTAGACCGTTAGTGCTAACCGCACCAACAATATCTATTGCCATACATCTGATTCTCATCCCCTCCACATGTCGATCAAAAGCTTTCGCTGGAAGGACCTTTGTGAAAGGATCTGCCAGATTATCTGCTGATGTAATTTTGGCAACGACAACTTCTCCTCGCTTGACGATGTCTCGTATCAGGTGGTACTTGCGCTCTATAAGTTTACTTGCCTTATGGGCTCGCGGTTCCTTTGAGTTTGCAACTGCACCGCTATTATCACAATAAATTGTGATGATCTTGGGCAAACCAGGAATCACATCTAAGTCCATTAGAAAGTTCTGGAGCCACACAGCTTCTTTGGCTGCCTCAGAGGCTGCCACATACTCAGCTTCCATGGTTGAGTCCAAGACACATTTCTGCTTAACACTCCTCCATGCAATGGCTCCACCTCCTAGAGTAAATACATAGCCTGATGTAGACTTACTGTTGTCTCTATCTGATTGGAAGTCCGAATCCGTGTAACCCACAGGGAGCAAATCATCTGCCTGGTAAACTAACATATAGTCTCTAGTCCTTCTCAGGTACTTTAATATATACTTTACCACAGTCCAATGTCCTTGTCCAGGGTTACTCTGATATCTGCTAACCATGCCCACGGCAAAACAGATATCAGGTCTCGTACACAGCATTGCATACATAAGGCTTCCTACAGCCGAAGCATAAGGAACTGCCTTCATGTCCTCTATCTCCTTTGATGTCTTTGGAGACATCTCTTTAGATAAGGCTACTCCATGCCTGAAAGGTAAAAAACTTTTCTTGGAGTTTTGCATGCTAAAACGAGCAAGGATTGTATCTATATATAAAGCTTGGGATAAGCACAACATTCTTTTCTTGCGATCCCTTATAACTTTGATCCCAAGAATGTGTGCACATTCTCCTAAGTCCTTTATATCAAATTGTTTGGACAACCATACCCTTACGTCTGATAATACCTTGACATTGTTGCCAATTAACAAAATATCATCTATGTATGGTACAAGAAATACCACCACGTTTCCGTTACACTTCTTGTATACACAAGACTCATCCGGACACTGAATAAATCCATATGACTGGATTACTTTGTTAAACCGGATGTTCCAAGATCTTGAAGCTTGCTTCAGTCCATAAATGGACCGATTAAGCTTGCACACTAGATGCTCTTTGCCCTTTTCAATGAACCCTTCTGGTTGCTTCATATGGATGTTTTCTTCAAGACTTCCATTAAGGAAAGCTGTCTTGACATCCATTTGCCAAATCTCATAATCCATATGAGCAGCAATGGATAAGAGTATCTGGATAGACTTAAGCATGGCTACCGGTGAAAAAGTCTCCTCATAATCGATTCCCTCTTTTTGAGTATACCCTTTCGCAACAAGTCTTGCTTTGAAGGTTTCTACCTTCCCATCTATCCCTCTTTTCCTTTTGTAGATCCACTTGCATCCAATGGCTTTTACACCATCAGGTGGTTCTACAAGCTCCCAGACCTTATTAGAATACATAGATTCTATTTCGGAATTCATTGCCTTTTGCCAAGATACTGCATCTATATCTTGGAGTGCTTCGTCATATGTTCGGGGATCAGGTTCATGTTTACCTGGGATCAAGTCCGAAGACTCTTCCAAAAACATGAATCTCTCAGGTTGCCTTACAACCCTCCCACTACGACGAGGCACTGTCTCTGGCTGTGTATCATGTGTGACAAGTGTTGTAGTTTCTTGTGATACTTCATCTTGTACTGTTGGTACTAAAGTAGACGTGTCCTCTCTAATTTCTTCTAGAACAATTTCACTCATGGGCTTATGGTTCATTACATAATCTTCTTCTAAAAATCGAGCATTAGTGCTAACAATGATCCTCTGATTTTTAGGATTATAAAACAAATAACCTTTCGTTCCCTTAGGATATCCCACAAACAGACAAACTTCTGTATGTGATTCCAACTTGTCAGTATCTCCCTTCAGCACATGTGCTGGACTACCCCATATCCGGATATGATTCAGACTAGGCTTTCGCCCATTCCATAATTCCATGGGAGTAGAAGGAACTATTTTAGAAGGTACCATATTCAGAATGTACACTGCTGTTTCCAGAGCATATCTCCAAAACGAATTTGGTAATTCTGAATAACTCATCATCGATCTAACCATTTTCATAAGAGTCATATTCCTTTGTTCTGCCACACTATTCTATTGGGGTGTACCAAGTGCAGACAATTGGGATTGAATCCCGACTTCTGATAAGTAACTCCTAAACTCTCCAAAGAGGTATTCGCCACCACGGTCAGACCGTAGTGTCTTGATACTTTTACCAAGACGTTTCTCCACATCAGCCCTATATTCCTTGAACTTGTCAAAGCATTCAGACTTGCGGCGCATCAAGTAAATGTATCCATATCTTGAATAATCATCTATAAAAGAGACGGAGTATTCATAACCACCTCTTGCCTGGATAGACATAGGACCACACAAATCAGAATGAACCAGTTCTAACGCATCTTTGGCTCTATACCCCTTGCCCTTAAAAGGTCTCTTGGTCATTTTACCTTCCAAGCAAGATTCACATGTTGGAAAGTTTTCCAACTCTAATGAACCCAAGAGTCCATCGGCTACAAGCCTTTTAATCCTACTTAAGTTAATATGACCAAGCCTTAGATGCCAAAGATACGTTTGGTTCATTTCCGAAGGTTCTTTTCTCTTATTAGAGTTAGAAGATGTGTTATTAATTTCCATATTTTGCTTTGTGCGAGAAATTGGATTTAAAGTGTATAAATTGCCAACCAATGCACCAGAACAGATAATCACCCTATTTCTCATTATAACGACATTATTACTAAAGGAAACAAAATATCCATCCAAATACAATTTAGAAACTGAAATTAAATTCTTTCTAAAACTGGGTACATAAAGATAATTTCTTAAAATCAAATTTCTATTCCTATCAAATGAAAAGTAAACGTCTCCCACTGCAACAACCGCCACCTTTGTAGCATTGCCCATGTAGACAGTTATCTCTCTATCAAATAGTCGCCGGGTTTCCTGGAACCCCTGCAAAGAATTACAGACATGATCAGTGGCTCCTGTATCTACACACCAGGTGCTGGTAGATAACACCGCTAAACATGTTTCAACTACTAGAGTATGAGATATACCTTTATTGTTCTGGTTCCTACGAGGACAGTCCGCTTTCCAATGTCCAGACTGCTTGCAGATGAAGCACTTGCCCTTCGACTTCTTCATTCCAGCTTTCTGTCCTGTACCTTGATGTTTATTCACCTTCTTTGCTGAAAAGACCTGTTTCTTCTTCTTCTTGCCTTTCGACTTAGAAGTAGAACCATTTTCAGCATAGTGAATCTGAGAACTGTGACAAAATATTCCTTCTGCTTCCTGTAGTTCTGTCAAAATTTCCGCCAACGTATACTCTCTTTTGTTCATGTTATAGTTCAGGCGAAACTACTCAAAACTTCTGGGTAGCGTTTGGAGAATTATATCGGCCTGGGTTTCCCCATCGATTTCTCCTCCAAGAACTTGTATTTCGTTCAGATAGGCCATCATTTTGAGGATATGATTCCTTACGGGTGTCCCCTCAGACATAGTGGCTGTCATTAGCTTTCTCATTGCCTCTTGCCTAGCAGTCCGACTCTGGTGCCCAAAGAGTTCTTTGAGATTGTTCATTATATCATAAGCTGTTAGTAAATCTTGATGCTGATGTTACAATATATTTGACATTGATGTCAAAATGTAACACCACGCCATCTCATCAGCTTTTACCCATTTCTTATGATACTCAATCTCCTCTGGGGTAGAGTCACCGTCAGGTGCATCAGGGCAAGCCTCAGTCAGTACAAACTTATAGCTTTCAGCAGTAAGAACAATGTCCATGTTTCTTTTCCAATAAATATAGTTTGGACCATTAAGTTTATTCTCTTTTAGTATAATGGCTAGTGGATTGAAAGTCATCCTAAGAATCACAAAAATAAACTTTGGTCAAGACTCTAAATTTAGAATAATATTAATTCCTCAAACAATACTATTTTAAATTAACCAACACCTCAAATCACCATGAATATTGCATGCCATGTTAGTGTGGACGTATACAAATTCAACATTTGTAAGAGGAGGGTGTGACCTATTAATTTTATTATCTTGTCATCCTAACTTTATAACAAATAAAATTAATAGTTGGTTTCACTTTGGTCACACAATACAATAGCAGTGACTTCGTTGGGAAGGATACTATTGAATGCATCTAAGTGTATACCATTACTTGATACTAAGTCCATTAAATAGGATTGTGCCCCTTCAGTTGGAGAAGATTACACGCTCCTAAATAATTTCCTATAACCATCCATTAAGGAAATTTGATCTAGTGATCCGCAACAAACCCATCCGTTGTGGAGGGAGGCACTCAGAGCCAACACGCAAGCTTGTTGCATCACTTACAAACCAGTAATAGAGACCATGGGATTTATTAAAATCCCTCTCCCACTTAGTTATTTAAATGAGGAATTTTAAACTATCCTAGTATACATCACATGCATACACACACATCACAGTAAATAAAAGCAATAAATATGAAAATTATTTTCCAACTATTATGGCCTTTTTCTGTTACTGTCCTCCATGTGCTCCAACCCTAGCTGCTGCTATCTTTAGCCACCGCCATCGGGTCGAGTCGTCGCATCCATTCTTGCTTCTTATTCCGCTGCGCCTCTGGTGCTGCAAAAGTACCACGCCTCGCAAGAATCCGTTCCGCGACAAAAATAGAATTTTACATATATCGATCCTATATTCCACGAGGGAATGTACATGTATTCTAGATCGAACAAAAAATAAAATTCTCAAAATAATATAGCTCCTGCTGTATTTGATACATACAATCATGCACACAAAATAATGCCCTTGACATGTCCAAGGGTCCAATCACACACAATATCTAAAAACCATAATAGTTGGAGCCTGCAACCAAAGAGTTAGCACATCCAACTGTTATCCTGCCTAAATTATGTATGACATGTGCATAACCTATATGAATTCTAAACACACAGAGGCAAACCCTAGCTCTGATACCAATTATTGGTTAGTCCTAGGAAAACGTACCGGTTCCACTGTACAAAATTTTTTGTACAAGTGTCGAACATTTCCTTAAATAACCTATTGTGTTCTTTAGAAGTTAAATTAGGAATCGCAGACGGAACTTAATATCATTGATTCCAAATTTAACTTATCTATTCTTAATGATTTAAATTTGAATCGCAAGTGGAACTTAACACTATTGATTCAAATCTACCTATGTTATTAATTCTATTAAATATTAATTTCCTAAATTGACTTCCAGGACTGCATGGCGAGGCACATGACCTTCTTGGATATGAGATCAACCACTACCGCCTAGTCAAAGCCTTTTAAGGAAAGCTAATATTTAATTTCCTTAAATAACTCTAGGTTAACCAAAAAGAACAATCGAATCACAAATTCAAAAAAGAAGAAAACACAAACTCGAATAATAAATTCGAAAAACTAGATCTAATTGCCTCTTGTATTTAGTATTCTTTTTAAAGAAAATAACTAGTATGATGCAGAAGAAAATTACTAGTTATACCTTCTCTTTATAAGCTAATGACCTCGAGATCTTTTGTCGTATTCCTCGCCTCGCCTTGGACGTCGTGTGGGTGACGATCCTCCAAGATGAACACCACCCAAAAGCTTCTTCCTCTTCTTCTAAAATCCGGCCACCACCACCACCACCACCAAGGAGAAGAGAGCAAAAGGGAAAAGAGAAGGGAGAGGGTCGGCTACACCAAGAGGGTCTCCAAACAAGAGAATAAGAATTGTGTCTCATGAAGCCCCCTTACCCCTTCTTTTATATTAGTTGCCCAAGACAAATAAGGGAAGAATTTTTACAAAAATTAAAATCTTCCTCTAATTTTCCTTTCCCCTTTTAAATTTTCCTTTTGATTGAATCAATCACCAAAATTAATTGATGATGATTTTATTTTAATTATGGTCGGCCCCTTTCTTGGGCACCAAGCAAGGTGGTCGGCCACCTCATCAAGAGAAAAGGAAATATATTTTTTAAAAATTTTACAAGAAGAAATCTTCTTATAAAATTTACAAGCTCTCTTTCCTAAAGTAGGAGTTAAAAAAAGAAAAGTTTTAAAAATTAAAACCATGTTTTAAAATTTAAAACTTCTCTTATAAATTTCCTTTTTTAACATGATGATAGAAATTTTAAATTTTAAAACTTCTCTTCCTTTTTTTCTCAACCATGAAGATGGTTAAAAAAGGAAAGTTTTAAAAACTTTTAAACTCTCTTTTAAAACATGTAACCTAATTTAAATAAGGAAAGTTTTTAAATTTAAAATTTCTCTTTTAAAACTCAGTTTTCTTCAAAGAGAAGATTTTAAAAATTCAAAACACCCCTCCTATTTGAATTATTCTTGGTCGGCCCCTACATGCTTGGTCACCAAGCAATAGGTCTAGTTCTTTTACTAAGTCAGTACAAAAAGAACTAACCTAAATGGTCCTACTCAATACACTTAAAGTGTATCAGTGTAATTTATTAGTCAAGATAAACTAATACTTAATTACACTACAACTATTCTGATGGTTTGTTCCTTTCCATCTTAGTCGTGAGCAACTTGTTTATAATTTATAGAGAACCGACAACATGATCTTCTGAGTGTGACACCACACTCCATGTTATCTACTATATAAACAAATAAATGTAGATATTGACCAATGTGATTCTTTTATTTCAAAAATAAATGTTTACAAAAGTTAGGCTTTTAGTATACACTCCAACACATGGTAAAATGTATCTTTAAAGGGCACCTTGACATTTGAGATGACTGATGAGCGCAATCTGTCACACCCGCAAATAAAATTAACAAATCATATCCACTGAACCCCTTAACTACACAATGATACTATAATAACGAGCCCAGGATCGAATCTCTCGAGGAACTAACGGTAGGATATAATCTAGGATTGTATGTTATTCCTATTTTTGGGGTTTTTAACATGAAAATGGGGGTTTTAGCTTTGAATCTAAATCTAACAAATGAAAAGCACAGTGAATAAGAAACTAATCTAATGCATAAATGAAATCCACCTAGATGCCAACAATCAATCAACAGCACATTGTCACCTTACGTTATGAGTAACCATCAGCACACTTTAACTAAGAATGAAATAACAAGACATAATTAAATCTAATCTTAAGCATAGAATAAAATAACAAGACATAAGATAAATCCGATCTAAAGCACCAATTTAAACCCTAGCTTAAACTTAACAACCTAACAATTAACCAAGCACAAATTAAACACAAATTAAACTTCAACAAGGAAAAGAAATGCTAGACTGCAGTGATAAAAACATAACAAAATCAAAATAAACCTGTTCTAGATACAAAAACAGTAATAGCATGAAATAAAATGATAACCGTTCCAATCTCACAATCAATCTAAACAAACTTCACACTCTTATCGTCACACAAGTGGTCGGAGACAAGAACGCCCAACTCCGGTCATCAGTGAAGAATCTCAGCTCAGAATATCTTAGCTACACCAGAGGAACGCCTCCGGCAAGCTGGAAACAACCCAAAACCTATGATATGGCCGAAAATCTAAAAGTCTGCAAATCTGGAACTCTGAATCTGGATGAGAGCTGTGGATTGTGGATGATCGTCGGATGAAGCTCAGGAACGCTGCCAAATCTCGCTGATGGGAGGAGAATCACAGATCTGAGCGAACGCCCAACACATCTTTCACAAAATCATCCACAAAGTCTTGAATGTCCCATGAAAGTAAAGAAAACATAAAAATCATCTCCATAAAAAATTCCCTAGCAATACCTAGAAGATAGTAAAATGAATTTAACTAAGATCATCTAAAGATCACAAACAATTATGAATACAATCCAAACAATAATCAGTAGGTATGGTAGTTTCAATCCAAATGAAAAATTAAGCAAGTCGCAATCTCACAAGGTATTCACCTATTCTATCTCTCACACTCAAACGTGTATAAGTGGAGCTCACTCAATGCCACTCTCAACATTTCACTACCATAAGCTTGCTTATTTTCTAATTCTCCATCACTATAAAATATAGCATATATGAATCAAAAGGATTTTATCATCAAGAATTGAAATGGAATAAAAAAAAACAATTAAAGTGGATGAAATAGGCAAAAGAAAAGAATTCAATAAAGAAAGTGAGAAGATGAGAGTATTGGAGGAATATACTTGATGAGTTGACCATTTTGATGTGTAAAGAGATGAATACCATTTGTCGTTACCAATTCAAAAGATCAAGCTAACCTCTCCTTCAATTTGATGGCAATCCAAAATTCTTAATACTCTATCTCCACTCTTGATACTCTTTGTCTTGCCATTGTTTTTTTTTCTTTCTTTGTTTTCCCACTTCAATTCCATCACTTGGAAACTCAAATAATCAATCAACTTATGAAGAAGAATTCCAATCCCCCACACTTAGTCTTGAACGTCCTGTGAAAGTAAAGAAAACCTAAAAATCATCTCCACAAAAAATTCCCTAGCAATACCTAGAAGATAGTAAAAGGAATTTAACTAAGACCATCTAAATATCACAAACAATCATGAATACAATCCAAAACAATAATCAGTAGGTATGGTAGTTTCAATCCAATTGAAAAATTAAGTAAGTCGCAATCTCACAAGGTATTCACCTATTCTATCTCTCACACTCAAACGTGTATAAGTGGAGCTCACTCAATGCCACTCACAACATTTCACTACCTTAAGCTTGCTTATTTCCTAATTCTCCATCACTATAAAACATAGCATATATGAATCAAAAGGATTTTATCATCAAGAATTGAAATGGAATCAAAAAGAACAATTAAAGTGGATGAAATTGGCAAAAGAAAAGAATTCAATAAAGAAAGTGAGAAGACGAGAGTATTGGAGGAATATACTTGATGAGTTGACCATTTTGATGTGTAAAGAGATGAATACCATTTGTCTTTACCAATTCAAAAGATCAAGCTAACCTCTCCTTCAATTTGATGGCAATCCAAAATTCTTGATACTCTATCTCCACTCTTGATACTCTTTGTCTTGCCACTGTTTTTTTCTTTCTTTGTTTTCCCACTTCAATTCTATCACTTGGAAACTCAAATAATCAATCAACTTATGAAGAAGAATTCCAATCCCCCACACTTATTCTTGAACGTCCTGTGAAAGTAAAGAAAACCTAAAAATCATCTCCACAAAAAATTCCCTAGCAATACCTAGAAGATAGTAAAAGGAATTTAACTAAGACTGTAACGACCCGCCTTCTACTAACTAAGCTGTAAGGTCGATCGCTACATTATGCTGTGCTAAATTACTATTGCGGAAATCTGGATTGATTAAAATTTTGCTAAACTGATTACTGGAAAATTCGAACTTAATATTCTAGGTGTACCTAGGAGTTGTACACATGCTAGGGAAGATAATCTATGCCTCTCGGATGTCCTGCTAGCTGTAATCAGGCATTTCAATCGATCCATGGATCGATTGGGCTGTCGGATCGATCCCGTGATCGATCCAGCTTGATACTGGCACGGAAGAAGGCTCTGGATCGGTCGGCTGACCGATCCATGGCACAGAGCATTTCAATCTGAACTCGATTGCTTCTGTACGCGGCTGGATCGATCTACCGACCGATCCAGGAGTACACTGATCGGTCGGCAGACCGATCCAGTGGCTCACTGATCGGTCGGCTGACCGATCCAGTGGCTCACTGATCGGTCGGCTGACCGATCCAGTGGCTCACTGATCGGTCGGCTGACCGATCAGTGAGCTTCGGTACCCTACGCTAACTCTCTGTTCATGACTGGATCGGTCAGCTGACCGATCCAGTGGCACAACCCAACTCTGATCGATCTGTAGCTCGATCTGGGTTTCTGATTTCGAATCAGAACCCCTGATTTCAGCACTGTCTCGTGCCTCAATCCTATTACAAGTTCTAAAATGACTAGAAATCTCTCTACCACTAACAATTAACATTCTAACATCATAAAAGAAGTGTTCTAAACATAATCAGGTGCATGGTTAACTAATTCATGGAAATTAACATACTGAAGTGCAAAATACTAAAACACTGAAAGGTTCTAATGTTTAAACAACTTGCTAGAGTTTCCTAAGATCTTCTTTCCAAGTTCCTGCCCACACACATCCTCGTAGCATTGTCCTCCAGCCTCCGCTAGTCCATCTTTCCTTTACCTTTATTTGCAGTATAAGGAAAAGAAAGTATCTATAAGCTTTCGCTTAGTAAGAAACCATCTACCTCACAAAAACATACATTCGATGCAATATGTTTTTAAAACATGCTATTTGAGAAATGCACTGATTAGACTGAAACATGGCATGCTATCATACATAGAAATCAAAGCTAATCATGGCATTCTATCATCTAACATGTGTAACAAAATTGAACATGAACACCAAAGCATGGCATACAAAGCTGACCATAAACTATCATGTGTATCAACTTGGAAAACTAAGTTGAAACTGAAACTGAGCTAAAACTGAGCTAGTGCTGACCTTAAACTTTAATCACATAACTAGATTATGAGTTTGAAAGATATTATCATAATAAGTGAAAATAGTAATCATGCTGCTGTTTGGGCCCGGCAACAGTACTTGCTGTGCGCGCATCCCTAACTAGACCCGGGTTTGCAAGTCCCGAATTTAGTAGGGTTTACTAGGTTATCTGAACCTAGGGACGACTATGGGAGCCCAACCCAATGGACATCTGGTCCAGTACAGTGCCACTGAAAATAAAATACTGATATAGCTGAATTTACTTATCTTGCAATTACTAGGTTATCTGAACCTAGTGCTAGGTTGTCTGAACCTAGAGGCGACTGTGGGAGCCCACCCATTGGACCGTAGTCCCATGAAAGCTATAGTAAGGCTAACTAAGCTATTTTAAATGCTTCTATTGCATTTACTGAGCTATTAAAAATGCCTAAGTTGCATTTTACTGAGCTAATCATTTAATCGAACATCTAGTGTGCTTAAACTCTCCCCTCCATTAGTGTAACGCCCGAAAATTCTCAAAACTGTTTTAGAAATATAGTATGATTTTTCTGGAATTTTTAGATATTTTTCCGGAATTTTCCGAGTAGCGGAAGTAGCAAAAATAAATATAAACGAAAACGGTCTAAGCGGGAATCGAACCCGAGACCTATCGTGTAGAGGATAATGTTAGTAACCAGTTGAACCCAGCAGGGCCGTGCTGAAAGGAAAGGGAGACAATTAAATTTATATTAGAGTTGGTTCGGGTTACCCACTTAATATAAATAGAGGGTTTAAGTGGGGTTTGGTTTATTTTAGTTTTGGTTCGGCAACTTCCTTCTCCTCACCCTAACTCACGCCGATCCTCTCCAAACCCTCACCGCCGCCCACTCCTCTTCCTCTTCCTCTTCCTCACGCACGGCACACCAAGGCAAGGGTCCATAGGTTCACTTTCCGGCGACGACTCCAACATGAAAGAGGTTCTTCTCCGCGAGAGGAACGCGAAGACGTGATCGGATCATCGAGAGGATCATCTCCACCGGAACTCTAGCGAATAGAATCGTAAGAAATTAAGATCAGGAGGTAAGAAACCCCTCACCTGCGGTATAATAGCTCCGTTCGTTTATATGCATTAGTTATTAGCTATATGTGTAGTTTCCGGCACCTAGGATGTGTTTTAACCCTTCTCGAAGATTAGGAATTTAGTTAGCACCTTTAGATGGGCCGGACACGTTTATTCTCCTTCAGTTGGAGATCATAGACGCGGTTGGGTGCCTAGAGGTGTCTTTCCTAATGCAGAGAGGGGTTGAAGCACACCAAGTGTTCGAAAAAGGGGTTAGTTTAGCTAATTACCCTTCAGTTATGTTTATTAGCCCAGTTAAATGCATTAGTAGCATTTAAATTAGTAACTTTGCTCACTACAACTATATGGGACTATGGTCCAATGGGTAGGCTCCCACACGCCTCTAGGTTCAGATAACCTAGCTCTAGGTTCGGATAACCTAGAATCAGCATGTTATATCGGTTAGCTAAAGATATTAGTATTTTATTTTCAGTGCTGCACTCGATTAGATATCCATTGGGTTGACTCCCACAGCCGTCCCTAGGTTCCTAACCTAGTAAACCCTGCCAAATTCGGGACTTGCAACCCTGGGTCTAGTAGGGATGGAAGAGTTCAAAGCAAGATGTTTATTATTTTCACTTATTATGTATTAGTTTCAAACTCAAAATCAGATATGCTAGTGGAGTTTGTTTTCAGTTACAGCTTTAGTTCCAGTTAGCTTAACTTATGATTAGCTTAGTGTTATTACTTGCTATGCCATGATTCCAGTGTATATGCCATGCTTATATGTTATGCCATTAGATTTCAAGATGCCATGGTTTAGCTTTTCAGTGCATGTTTTCAAATAGCATGATTTAAATCCATGATTGCATCGTTGCATGTTTTTGTGAGGTAGATGGTTTCTTACTAAGCTTTAAGCTTACAGATTCTATTTTTCCTTATACTGCAGATAAGGGTAAAGGAAAGATGGACTAGCAGAGGAAGCTGGAGGGCAATGCGAAGATGGTGTGTGTGGCAGGAACTGGAATGAAAGATCTTAGGGATCTAACGAGCTTCATTTATACATTAGAACTCTTTAGCATTTACTTTCAGCACTTTCAGTTTATTAGTTTGATACTGTTGTTTTCATGCACGTTAAGTTGTTAAAATGTGTTTTAGTGAGTGAAATGCCATGAACCAGTTTAGAATTGCCACTACCTGTTATTAGAATAGTTTATTATGCAGTAGGTAGTTGTTGGATTGTATTTTGGCACACCGAGTCCCGAAATCGTGAGTTCCGGCCGAATACATCGATCGGTCTGCACCGATCGAAGTAGCATCGGATCGGCCACCGACCGATCCAGGAGATAAGAGATATCAGATCCTCCGGATCGGCCACCGACCGATCCAAAGACGATACAAGAGCCTCAAGAGATTAGTACCGGATCGGCCACCGACCGATCCAGATACCGGATCGGTCCGTCGACCGATTCAGCTCGCTCGATCGGTGCGACCGATCCAAAGACGGACAAGAGCGAACCCAGATTCTCAGTTTAAGGATCGGTCACCGACCGATCCAGCAATAAGAGCACGAAAGCCACCGATCGGTCTACCGACCGATCAGGCCCTGGATGGATCAGGATCCAGCCAGGAACAGAAGCAATGAAGCTTCAGGATCGGACAGCAGACCGATCCAGGGTCTTGTGACCGTACCAGTATCAGTAGATCGGTCTGTAAGGCGATTAGTTTATAAGAATCAATTAGTTAGCAAAAATTTTAATTAGCCCAGCTTTCCGCGCAGTATAGCTTAGCAGTATTGTAGCGATTCGCCTTACAGCTTAGTACCCAGAAGGCGGGTCGTTACAGAGTGGTATCAGAGCAGTGTTCCATACTTCCTACACACACATCAGCATTGTACCTGCAGCTTCCAAGTAAGAATACCTCTACTCTCTTTATTGTTCTTGTTTATAGTTACAGTTCATGTTATATGCTTATTGCTTGTTAGTATGTGATAGTTTAAACATGATATCAGAAACTATATAACTGTGATAGTATTAGTTATACATATGTTCCTTATGTCTTTAGAAATGGCACGAGGACGCCCCGCTAGAAGGGCACTAGCTACTGAGCCCCAGCAAGAGGCAGGCAGTTCAGTGCCTCCTCCAGATCTTACAGCATTAGTGGCTCAGTTACAGCAGCAGCTAGCTGAACAGCAACAGGAAATAGCCACCTTAAAGGCTAACCAGCAGAGTACCCCCACAGTCACCCCGGAACCGAATCTGACGACTCCAGAAGTCTTAGAGGTTCCACCAGCTCTGCCTACAGCGCCAACCCCAGCACCAGTACCAGCACCAGCAGCCCCAGCAGCTGAGCCAAGAAAGGAAGCCTATCTGATCCAGTGGCAGCGAGTCAAGCCAGAGAACTTCTCAGGCACTAGTGAACCATGGGATGCACAAGCATGGTTCAAAACACTGGAGAGCACGATGGAGCTTCTGGACTGGCCAGAACACGAGAAGGTGAAGTGTGCCTCCTTCTGCCTGACAGGAGACGCACGCATGTGGTGGAAAAGAATCAGAACGAAGCGCCCAGTGAATCGATGTCATGGGGACTTCGAGAAGGAATTCTTTGAGGAGTTCTTTCACATGCGGTTACCAACCGCCACTACGATGAGTTCACGGAGTTTCGCCAGGGCAACCTCAGCGGAGGAAGCCGTGAAGAAATTCAACAGTTGGCTCGTCTGTGCCCAGAGCTAGTCGGCACAAAGAAACGAGTCCAGTTGATGCTCAAGATGCCGAGGCCGGAGATAGTGAACGTGGTCGGTGGCATCCATAGGCCACAAACCACGAGGAGTTGGTGAGCGGTGCCTTGACCACGAGCACTACTGCACAAAGATGAAGCAATGTCAAGTCTCCTCGAGTTCAAAGGCCAAGGAAGCTCTCACACTCGAAACAGCAGGCCACACTCCAACCGGAAAGGGAACTCCAACAACAAGCGCAAATCGTGGAGTGACTCAAAAGGAGGACCATCTAGCAAGCGACCCATTATCCAAAGTGTGTCACTTGTGGGAAATTCCACCCAGTGGGTTTGTCGCAAGGCACACGAGGATGCTTTGAATGTGGACAAGAAGGGCACATGGCAAGCAGGCCCAACAAGACCGCCTTCCTCAGATTCAGATGCAGCCACCACATCGATGCAGGCCGCCTAGAAGGTCCACTTATCGCCAGGGCATTAGAAGCCCCTCCGCCTTTAGCGAACGCGAGGATCTACGACTCACCGTAGAGGACGAGCCAATGCCTCGACGGTTGTCACAGTCGATTAGCATTTTTCAAGATAGTGCTACCGTTATTTGATAATCGCAACCCATTCATATATAGCCGGATGTTCTCTCAAAATTAGAGGTACCTCCGAGATACTCGGCCGCTTTTGACGACGCCACCTTGGAGAGATCATGGCGCCCACGACCGGCTCAGCAAGCGGCCATTATAGCGCATGGAACTCTTTTGCGATCCGATAGTGCTAGAAATGACCGACTATGACGTTATCTTCGAATGGACTTTTGGTCAAATACGTGTCTCTATCGAGTGTCAGAAAGTAAAGTCACGCCCAACCTCAAGCGGAAGCACGCTCAATTCGGGGAACCAAGGAGAAAGGCCAAGAGGTTTCTCTCACCTATGAAGGCACGTGGTTAATGGATCTGTGATGCACGGATTCCTAGCACACGAGTCAAGACCACGGACAGGACCAAACAGCAGAGGTCCGAGTCGCTTGTGACTACTCCAGCCTTCCCCAAGAGCTACCAGCTTAGCACTGCATGTGAGATTGAGTTTGAGATAGAGCTTATTCCCACAAATCCAATTTCCAAGGCACCATACCGCATGGCTCCAGCAGAATCAAGGAACTTCAGGAGCAATTACAGGAGCTCCTTGACAAGGGTTTCATACGCCCGAGTCACTCACCATGGGAAGCGCCTGTGTTGTTCGTGAAGAAGAAGAATGGAAGCATGCATCGCGTATAGACTACGATCACCGAACCAGTCACAATCAAAAACAGTATCCTCTTCCTGCATTAGATGACCTATTCGATCGGTGAAGGGGCATCTGTTCTCTAAGGTAGATCTCAGATCAGGTTATCATCAAGTAAAGGTTAAAGAAGGGATATACCAAAGACAAAGATTCGTAACCGACATACGGACAC
The DNA here is from genome assembly GCF_018446385.1 of Zingiber officinale. Classification (NCBI taxonomy): domain Eukaryota; kingdom Viridiplantae; phylum Streptophyta; class Magnoliopsida; order Zingiberales; family Zingiberaceae; genus Zingiber; species Zingiber officinale. Next base: position 94,847,256 of record NC_055998.1, read on the forward strand.
TACGAGTTCGTGGTCATGCCCTTTGGCGTGACCCCAGCTACATTCATGGATCTCATGAACAGAGTTCATGGAGTATTTAGATAAGTTTGTTATTGTGTTTATCGATGACATTCTTATCTACTCAGAACTCGGGAAGAACATGCAGAGCACCCGAAACTAGTATCAGCAGAACCAGTTTTACGCCAAGTTCACGAAATGTGGATTTTGGCTAGATCAGTGTCTTTCTGGGTCATATCATCTCCAAGGATGGTATTATGGTAGACCCCAAGAAGATAGAAGCGGTAAGTACTGGAAGAGACCTAAGAACGCCAATGAGATCAGGAGCTCGGGATTAGCAGGATATTACAGGAAGTTTGTAGAGGATTTCTCCAGATAGCCTCCCACCGACCGCCTTACCGTAAAGAAAGAAGTTTCAGTGATGAGGATCGTGAGAACATGAGCTAAAAAGGAGATTAACCAGTGCTCCCATTTTGGCTTTACCAGACGACACCAGCAGCTTTGACATTTATAGTGATGCCTCTAAGTTGGGACTAGGAGCCGTACTGATGCAAAATGGCAAGGTGATCGCCTATGCCTCTAGACAACTCAAGGATTATGAGAAGAACTACCCTACTCATGACCTTGAGCTTGCAGCAGTCGTCTTCTCTCTCAAGATTTGGAGACACTACTTATATGGAGCTCAGTGCAGAGTGTATACAGATCATCAGAGTTTGAAGTACTTCTTCACTCAGAAGGATCTGAATATGCGACAGCGCAGGTGACTTGAGTTGGTCAAAGATTACGACATAGACATCCTCTACCATCCAGGGAAAGCCAATAAGGTAGCAGACGCACTTAGCAGAAAATCCAGTGCTACCTTATTATCTCTTACAGCCATGTCGCCGCCCCTACAGAAGGAGATCGTGGATTTCGGTCTCGAGCTCATCGAGGACAGCTCTCTACTATGACCTTAGAGTCTACCTTGCTTGGTGATATTCATCACTCGGGATCGGGACCCGAGATTCAGAAAATCAAGCAAGGGCTAGCGTAATCGAAAGTAGAGAATTCAGAGTGTCCGATAGCGGGGTGTTGTATTTTGGCGACAGACTCTGTGTTCCGGATCAGGAGGAGGATGATTTTAGATGAGGCTCACAGGACTCCCTACGCGATGCATCCAGCTCCACCAAAATGTATCAAGACCAAGAAACGCTTTTGGTGGCGGATGAGCGAGACATCGCCAGATATGTTAGCATCCGCCTCACATCGGAGGGTCAAGGCGTAACATCAACACTGTGGGGAGTTCGCAGCCTTATCTGATTCCGAATGGAAGTGGGAGGATATCTCCATGGATTTCATAGTGGGACTACCGGAACCACGAATGGTTTTGACGCCATCCGGGTAATAGTCGACGGGTTGACTAAATCAGCCCACTTCTTAGCTATCAAGGTATCCTATTCCATGGAGAAGCTAGCTCAGTTATATCTCCGGAGATCGTCCGACTACATGGAGTCCCACGAACCATCATTTTACAGAGACAAGAGATTCACATCACACTGGAGTGTGTACAACAAGATTGGGCACGGTTAAAATTCAAAGACTTTCCATCCTCGCATGGATGGTCGACGGAGCGAGTAAATCGGTACTCAAGATATGCTCCGAGCTTGTGCCCTAGATTTCAAGGAAGTTGGTGCAAATATCCGAGTCTACAGAATTTGCATACAACAACATTATCGAGCCACTATCGGCATGGCACCTTATGAGGCACTCTATGGGCGGAGGTGCACCAATCTGTTGGTATGAGAGTGGTGAACAGAAGGAACTAGAGCTCAGACAGATCTAGTAGCAGCTACCACAACAGCCATACAGCAGATTCGCCAGAGGATAGAGACAGCTCAGAGCCGCCATACGACGCAGACCCCTAGAGTTCTCAGTTGGGGATACAGTCTTCCTCAGAGTAGCTCCCATGAAGGGAGTCATGCGTTTTGGAAAGAAGGGCAAGCTAGCCCCCAGATATGTGGGACCATACCTTATCACGAGGAGAGTGGGCAAGGTAGCATATGAGCTAGAGCTACCTCAGGAAATGTCAGCTGTCCACAACGTATTTCACGTCTCCATGCTGAAGAAGCATATTCCAGACGCCATTGAGCCCCAGTTGGTACAAGTCCGTGATGATCTCAGCTATGACAGTCGGCCTATTCAGATAATAGACCGAGCAGTAAAGAAATTGCGGAACAAGGAAGTACCATTAGTTAAAGTCAGCTGGCAAAATCACACAGCAGCAGAGGCGACTTGGGAGACAGAAGCCAGCATGAGACAGAAGTACCCAGAATTGTTCTAAGTTCGAGGACGAACTTTTTATAAGGTATGGGGGATTGTAACGCCCGAAAATTCTCAAAACTGTTTTAGAAATATAGTATGATTTTTCTGGAATTTTTAGATATTTTTCCGGAATTTTCCGAGTAGCGGAAGTAGCAAAAATAAATATAAACGAAAACGGTCTAAGCGGGAATCGAACCCGAGACCTATCGTGTAGAGGATAATGTTAGTAACCAGTTGAACCCAGCAGGGCCGTGCTGAAAGGAAAGGGAGACAATTAAATTTATATTAGAGTTGGTTCGGGTTACCCACTTAATATAAATAGAGGGTTTAAGTGGGGTTTGGTTTATTTTAGTTTTGGTTCGGCAACTTTCTTCTCCTCACCCTAACTCACGCCGATCCTCTCCAAACCCTCACCGCCGCCCACTCCTCTTCCTCTTCCTCTTCCTCACGCACGGCACACCAAGGCAAGGGTCCATAGGTTCACTTTCCGGCGACGACTCCAACACGAAAGAGGTTCTTCTCCGCGAGAGGAACGCGAAGACGTGATCGGATCATCGAGAGGATCATCTCCACCGGAACTCTAGCGAATAGAATCGTAAGAAATTAAGAATAGGAGGTAAGAAACCCCTCACCTGCGGTATAATAGCTCCGTTCGTTATATGCATTAGTTATTAGCTATATGTAGTTTCCGGCACCTAGGATGTGTTTTAACCCTTCTTGAAGATTAAGAATTTAGTTAGCACATTTAGATGGGCCGGACACGTTTATTCTCCTTCAGTTGGAGATCATAGACGCGGTTGGGTGCCTAGAGGTGTCTTTCCTAATGCAGAGAGGGGTTGAAGCACACCAAGTGTTCGAAAAAGGGGTTAGTTTAGCTAATTACCCTTCAGTTATGTTTATTAGCCCGATTAAATGCATTAGTAGCATTTAAATTAGTAACTCTGCTCACTACAGCTTATATGGGACTATGGTCCAATGGGTAGGCTCCCACAGTCGCCTCTAGGTTCAGATAACCTAGCTCTAGGTTGAGATAACCTAGAAATTTCAGTATAAGCTAGTATTAGATATTAGTATTTTATTTTCAGTGGCACTGTATTGGATTAGATATCCATTGGGTTGGACTCCCACAGTCGTCCCTAGGTTCAGACAACCTAGTAAACCCCGCTAAATTCGGGACTTGCAACCCCGGGTCTAGTAGGGATGCGCGCACAGCAAGTACAGTTGCGGGCCCAAACAGATGTTTATTATTTTCACTTATTATGTATTAGTTTCAAACTCAAAATCAGATATGCTAGTGGAGTTTGTTTTCAGATTCAGCTTTAGTTCCAGTTAGCTTAACTTATGATTAGCTTAGTGTTATTACTTGCTATGCCATGATTCCAGTGTATATGCCATGCTTATATGTTATGCCATTAGATTTCAGTATGCCATGGTTTAGCTTTTCAGTGCATGTTTTCAAATAGCATGATTTAAATCCATGATTGCATCGTTGCATGTTTTTGTGAGGTAGATGGTTTCTTACTAAGCTTTAAGCTTACAGATTCTATTTTCCTTATACTGCAGATAAGGGTAAAGGAAAGATGGACTAGCAGAGGAAGCTGGAGGGCAATGCGAAGATGGTGTGTGTGGCAGGAACTGGAATGAAAGATCTTAGGGATCTAACGAGCTTCATTTATACATTAGAACTCTTTAGCATTTACTTTCAGCACTTTCAGTTTATTAGTTTGATACTGTCGTTTTCATGCACGTTAAGTTGTTAAAATGTGTTTTAGTGAGTGAAATGCCATGAACCAGTTTAGAATTGCCACTACCTGTTATTAGAATAGTTTATTATGCAGTAGGTAGTTGTTGGATTGTATTTTGGCACACCGGAGTCCTGAAATCAGAGTTCCCGGCCGAAATCAGACACTGATCGGTCTCCAGACCGATCAGTGCCTGAGCAGTGCCACTGGATCGGTCAGTCGATCGAAGAGATTTTCAGGTACCTGGATCGGTCAGCCGACCGATCCAGCTATACCTGGATCGGTCTGTCGACCGATCCAGCCTCGCCTGGATCGGTCTGCCGACCGATCCAGCACGGGACAGTAGCGAACCCAGATTCTGCAGGTTTAAGGATCGGTCAGCCGACCGATCCAGGTGCGAACAGTAGCACCGAAAGCCACTGATCGGTCTACCGACCGATCAGGGCACTCCTGGATCGGTCTGTAGACCGATCCAGCCAGGAACAGAAGCAATGAAGCTTCAGGATCGGACAGCAGACCGATCCAGGGTCTTGTGACCGTACCAGTATCAGTAGATCGGTCTGTAAGGCGATTAGTTTATAAGAATCAATTAGTTAGCAAAAATTTTAATTAGCCCAGCTTTCCGCGCAGTATAGCTTAGCAGTATTGTAGCGATTCGCCTTACAGCTTAGTACCCAGAAGGCGGGTCGTTACAATTAGGGAGACTACCTCTAGGCACCCGACAACATCTGAAACCTCCAACTGAAGGGGGAAAGACATATTCGGCCCATCTAAAGGTACTCACTAAATCCCTAAACCTGCGAGGAGGGTTAAATACACCCTATGTGTCGAAAAACCTGCATATAACTAAACTAATGCATAGAAAATCAAACGGAAGCTACTTATACTACAGGTGAGGGGTTTCTTACCTCGTATGCTAATTTCCTTACAATTCTATTCGCTAGAATTCCGGTGGATACGACCCCTTCAACAATCTTCTCGCGTCTATGCGTTCCTCTCGCGAAGAAGAGCGTCCTCGTGCCGGAGTTGTCGCCGGAAGATGACCTTGGGGCCCTAGGGAGGGAACCCTAGTGTTGGCGCCGAGAGGAAGAAGAAGAGGGAGAGGTGCGGCGTGAGGTTAGGGTGAGGAGGAGAAATTGCCGAACCAATTAAACATAAACCAAACCCCACTTAAATTTTCTATTTATATTAAGTGGGTAACTCGGCCCAACTTAAATATAAATATAATTGACTCCCCTTTCTTTCAGCACGGCCCTGCTGGGTTCTGGTTACTTAAGCGGTCTAAAGGTTTAGTGGACCCAAGAGGTCCCGGGTTCGATTCCCGCTTAAGCTATTTTGCCTTTCTAATTATTTTTGCTACTTCCGCTACTCTAAAAATTCCGGAAAAATATCTAAAAATTCCAGAATAATTATAGAATATTTCTAAAATAGTTTTCAGAATTTTCGGGCGTTACAAAGACCATCTAAATATCACAAACAATCATGTATATAATTCAAACAATAATTAGTATGTATGGTAGTCAATCCAATTGAAAAATTAAGCAAGTCGCAATCTCACAAGGTATTCACCTATTCTATCTCTCACACTCAAACGTGTATAAGTGGAGCTCACTCAATGACACTCACAGCATTTCACTACCATAAGCTTGCTTATTTTATAATTCACCATCACTATAAAACATAGCATACATGAATCAAAAGGATTTTATCATCAAGAATTGAAATGGAATAAAAAAAAAACAATTAAAGAGGATGAAATAGGCAAAAGAATAGAATTCAATAAAGGAAGTGAGAAGATGAGAGTATTGGAGGAATATACTTGATGAGTTGACCATTTTGATGTGTAAAGTGATGAATACCATTTGTCGTTACCAATTCAAAAGATCAAGCTAACATCACCTTCAATTTGATGGCAATCCAAAATTCTTGATACTTTATCTCCACTCTTGATACTCTTTGTCTTGCCACTGTTTTTTTTTTCTTTCTTTGTTTTCCCACTTCAATTCCATCACTTGGAAACTCAAATAATCAATAAACTTATGAAGAAGAATTCCAATCCCCCACACTTAGTCTTGAACGCCCCATGAAAGTAAAGAAAACCTAAAAATCATCTCCACAAAAAATTCCCTAGCAATACCTAGAAGATAGTAAAAGGTATTTAACTAAGATCATCTAAAGATCATAAATAATCATATATACAATCCAAACAATAATCAGTAGGTATGGTAGTTTCAATCCAATTGAAAAATTAAGCAAGTTGCAATCTCACAAGTTATTCACCTATTCTATCTCTCACACTCAAACGTGTATAAGTGGAGCTCACTCAATGTCACTCACAACATTTCACTACCATAAGCTTGCTTATTTTCTAATTCTCCACCACTATAAAACATAACATACATGAATCAAAAGGATTTTATCATCAAGAATTGAAATGGAATAAAAAAGAACAATTAAAGTGGATGAAATAGGCAAAAGAAAAGAATTCAATAAAGAAAGTGAGAAGATGAGAGTATTGGAGGAATATACTTGATGAGTTGACCATTTTGATGTGTAAAGAGATGAATACCATTTGTTGTTACCAATTCAAAAGATCAAGCTAACCTCTCCTTCAATTTGGTGGCAATCCAAAATTCTTGATACTCTTTGTCTTGCCACTATTTTTTTTTCTTTCTTTGCTTTCCCACTTCAATTCCATCACTTGGAAACTCAAATAATCAATCAACTTATGAAGAAGAATTCCAATCCCCCACACTTAGTCTTGAACGTCCCGTGAAAGTAAAGAAAAACTAAAAATCATCTCCATAAAAAATTCCCTAGCAATACCTAGAAGATAGTAAAAGGAATTTAACTAAGATCATCTATAGATCACAAATAATCATGTATACAATCCAAACAATAATTAGTAGGTATGGTAGTTTCAATCCAATTAAAAAATTAAACAAGTTGTAATCTCACAAGGTATTCACCTATTATATCTCTCACACTCAAACGTGTATAAGTGGAGCTCACTCAATGCCACTCACAACATTTCATTACCATAAGCTTGCTTATTTTCTAATTCTCCACCACTATAAAACATAGCATACATGAATCTAAAGGATTTTATCATCAAGAATTGAAATGGAATCAAAAAGAACAATTAAAGTGGATGAAATAGGTAAAAGAAAAGAATTCAATAAAGAAAGTGAGAAGATGAGAGTATTGGAGGAATATACTTGATGAGTTGACCATTTTGATGTGTAAAGAGATGAATACCATTTGTTGTTATCAATTTAAAAGATCAAGCTAACCTATCCTTTAATTTGATGGCAATCCAAAATTCTTGATACTATATCTCCACTCTTGATACTCCTTGTCTTGCCACTGTTTTTTTTTTCTTTCTTTATTTTCCCACTTCAATTCCATCACTTGGAAACTCAAATAATTAATCAACTTATGAAGAAGAATTCCCTCCCCCACACTTAAAACATTGGTCATTTCGGACAATGAAACACAACCATGATTTCCAATGACTTAATACATTTCTAGCCAATGTTTTCTTTCTTCCTTCATTCTACATTCTTTCTCAATTCCTGTGGTTTTTTTCTTCAGTTACAGAATTCTCACAATTATAGCAGAAAAGTTCAAGATTTCAGAAGTTAAGTAGCATAGAATGACTAATACTCAAGTAAATCTTTATTAAGTTATCAGTAATCACATTACAAGCTCAGTAATCCTGTTTAAGAAGTGCAGAATTTTAGCTCTCTTTAAATGTTCTCAGCATTAAAGTTGATGAATCTGGCACCACAATATTGAGCCCCCTGCTTAATTGTCATTACTGATTTAATTCCTCACCAAACATATAAACACTAAAGATAGTAACTATTAAAAACCCACAACCTCAGAATTAAGATCCTGGCACAAAGTAGTGTCAACTTACTAATTTAAAAATTGAAATGCAGCTTCTGCATTAACAGCACAAAATTCAGAACTGACTAGTTTAAGAATTTTCTAGACCTTCAATTCTAGTCAATGTTTTCTGAACATTATAGCAACTATCAAATTTCCAATGATAATGATTAGGATTCAAAGATTTGGACAAAAGAATCAGCTTTAAAGGAGTTCAAGAAGTCTATTTCAAGATGTCAAATTTAAACTTAAAAACTTCCTGCATTACAGATATTCCAACTCATTGAATTTAGCTCTGAGGTACAGCTGATTCTTCATGTTCAAAGCACTACACAAAGAAATAATACTCCACAGATTGGAATTGGCACCCATATAAATCAAACGTACCAGTAAATGCTGAATTCTAGTTTTCCATATTTTAGTTCAGCAATTGGAATTCAAGGTAACTTCAGCACAACAATTTTAGAATCTGTATTCTAATGACCAATTAGAGGAACATAAAGAACTATGAATGGTTCTTAAGCTTCAATCAGTACCTTGGCATAAACAATTCCCACAACGACACGATATAATTGAAATGTCTTCACTTGAGGTCCAGTAATACAAGGATGCATTTAAGTTCTTCCAGCGAATTTCCTATATTCTTTTCTTCCATCAAAATCTAGGACTCAAGTTTTAGAATTCAAGAAATAAGGTAACTCCAGCTTCGTTATGAAAATTCCTGCTTAGCAAATATTCTCTGCTTAATGCTTTGGACAATTTCCAGCTTTTGATCTCTTAATTCTGAATCAGGAACACTTCAATAAAGATTTTCAGCAAATAAACTTAGGAGATAACTCACTTAATATTAATCGCAAGGGTCTTGAATCTCATTCGTTTTAGATTAGATTCAGCCAGAAAATTTGATACAGAAATGAACTTCTTTGAAAATAGCCTTCAGTTTCAAAATTCTTCTTCCCGGCTCCATTTCTAACTGTATACTGTCCTCTTTCATTTTTTATATCATCCATTTCTGTAGATTTCTTATTGCATTCATTCTACAGCCAAACCTAACTACATTCTCTTACCATGGCACGGATTCTAACTCTGCAATTTCAGTAACTGGTATTACTACAGAGTAGATTTTCAGTTTCCAGCCTGTAATCCAATTATTGAAATAAATATTTAATTGACTAACTATTAAACTTTAATCTAACTTAAATATAAATCAATCCTTAGATTTTAATCTAAATTGAAGATTAAAATAACCAACTCACAAAACCCATAAGGTTTCCTGATTCATAATCTAAAAGAGGGTGAGTTGGATTTAGGTTAAATTAGTAACATTAGAATAAACTCAAATCAAATTAAATTAAACCTAAATCAAATCAAAACAAACCTAAATCAAATCAAATTAAATTAAACCTGAATCGAATCAAATCAAATCAAACCTAAATCAAATTAAATTAAATTAAACCTAAATCAAATCTAATTAAAAATTAAATCAAATCTAATTAAAACCTAAATCAAATCAAATTAAAACCTAAATCAAATCAAATCAAATTAAAATAAACCTAAATCAAATCAAACTCAAATTAAACTTAAATCAAATCAACCCCTAGGATTTGAAGACTTAGATCACCGAAACATATCCTTGGGTTAAATAAAGTTTTATATGGATTAAAACAAGCACCTAGGGTCTGGTATGAACGACTATCAACATACTTAATATCTAAGGGGTTTAACCAAGGCCAAATAGATCAAACTCTATTTGTTAAAATCTTAGAAAAAGATATTTTTATAGTTCAAATTTATGTAGACGACATAATTTTTGGTTCAACCAACACTAAATTTAAAAAAAAATCATTAAGTTAATGGAAAATGAATTTGAAATGGGCTTAGTGGAAGAACTCAATTTTTTCTTAGGATTACAAATAAAATAAACAAAAGAAGGAATTTATGTTTTTCAAACAAAATATGCCAAGGAATTAATTAAGAAATTTGGAATGAAAAGTTCTAAAAATATTAATACCCAATGACAACTAATGTTAAAATTGACTATGACTTAGATGAAAAATCAGTAAACTTGAAATATTATAGAAGTGCAATAGGAAGTCTACTTTATCTAACTACAAGTCGACCTGATATTTTATTTACAGTAGATATGCATGTTAGGTACCAATTTTGTGCAAAAGAATCACACTTAACTAATGTAAAAAAGGATACTTAGATGCATTCAGGGGACCCTAAGTGTAGAACTTTAGTACCCTAGGTCTAGCACATTTGATTTAACTGGGTACTCTGACTCAAACTATGCTGAATGCAAACTAGATAGAAAAAGTACAATTGGAAGATGCCAACTTCTAGGATAGTGCCTAGTAAGCTGGTCCAGTAGAAAGCAACATTATATTTCCTTATCCACTACTGAAGCAATGTACATAGGCATGAGAAAATGTGTATCTCAACTATTATAGATGATGCACACTTTAAGAGATTATCAATTAGAATATAAAAATATAAAAATTTTAATTGATAATATAAGCTCGATCAATCTTACTAAAAATCCAATATACCACTCAAGGACTAAACATATAGAGGTTAAGCATCACTTTATAAGGGATCATATAGCTAGGGGAGATATTATTCTTGATTATGTTTAGTCCAAGTCAAACCTAGTAGACATTTTCACAAAATCCTTACCTGAACTTGAGTTCAGTACACTTAGAAGATAATTAGGTATGTGCTTAGTAGAATAGATTCTAAAATTTTCAAAATAATTCCTTTCGTATGTTTTTTTTTAAGTTATGATTTTTTAAAAAATTATATTATGTGTTCAAAATTAGCTTGGTTTCAAAAGTCTAGGATAAATTATCTTATTTTCTTCAAAACTCCCAATTTTATTAGTATTTTCAAAGATTGAACTTAGTCAGGTCTCTATCCCCCTAGAAAGCATGCACTCATAGATTTCAGCTAAAGCATCTTGTTGGTGCAGCGGGGACCGGCAAGAGGGGGGTGAATTGCCTACAAGTAAAAATAACCCTCCTCAAAGCTTTTCAACTCTTAAAATAAAGCAACACTTAATAACAAAACAAAATGACAGAAAAGAAATAGAACTCAGAGTTTTAACCTGGTTACAACCAAGAGGGTTGTTAATCCAGGGTGATGAAAGGCGTAGTAAGAAAACTCCTTCTCTGAAGGCAGAGAAGTCTTTTACACTTTGAAAGCTCACTAGTTGCTTAAACAGAAATTACAGAGTTGCTTTTTCGTATGAGTTCGTTGTTCTCTAAAGCTGCCCGAGACCCACCTTTATATAGGGGATCTAGAGCTTATCGGATGACCTGATCTTCGGGATCAGGTTTTGACTTGAGAGGGATCGGTCGACCGATCCCCAGGTTCGGTCGACCGATCCCCAGGTTCGGTCGACCGAACCTGCTGTACCTACCCAGCTTTCCGTCCAGGTGCAGTCTCTGTGGATCGAGCTCAGGTTCGATCGACCGATCCTTGTGTTCGGTCGACCGATCGGCCAACGGTCTTCCTCTGCGCTGGCCCGATGAAAACGCTCGACTCAGTCTCTGGATAAACTTGGGTTCGGTCGATCGATCATGAGGTTCGGTCGACTGATCACTTCACCGCTGGCAGATGTGATGCTGACATGTCACCAACGGCTGGCTTCGGTTAATGAAGGGTTCGGTCGACCGATCAATAGGTTCGGTCGACCGAACCGTTGACAAGTCAACTTCCAGTTGACTTGCTCCGGTTCGACTCCTTGGGTGATTGCGGCAATCCGGAATAGGGCTCACCCGAACCCAGTTCCCGGCCTTCTCCTCGAGCAGGCTTCTGTACGGCTTCTCGTCCCTCGAACGCCGTGCACATTTTTCTCGCTCCACCGGAGTACTCTTCCAAAGCTCTCTCGTCCTTCGGATGCACCGAGCCCGTCGGCTCCGTTCCCGTGCCGCCCTTCTCGTTAGCTGCGTCTTCCGCTCGACTTCCTGTGCTCCTAAGTTCCTACACACTTAGACACAGGGTTCAGACAAAACATAGGACCTAACCAACTTGGTTGATCATATCAAAACTACCACGGGGTCTAACAATCTCCCTTTTTTTATGTGCATCAACCCAAGTTCAAGTTAGGGTTAAAAATAGATAAACATAATTTTAAGAAAATTACTAAACTAACAAATATAGCATAAATTTGTAATAAATAAAATTGCAACACAATTTAGAGAAAAAACATATTAAAATTTTAATTTTCCTAACTCCCCCTAAACTTGTACTTTTCTCTCCCCCTTTGATCACAGCAAAAACGGGGAAGCAAGTTCTTAAAAAAAATTTCTCAAATAATTTCTTAGAATTTTCAAAAGGGATTTCTAAGTAAAAATCTATTTTCTAAGTTAAAAATTTCCAAAAATCCAAAACTTAGAAAAGCCACAAAAAAATGTTTGTACACTTTCAAAGCATTTTGATTCTAGTTTTAATGCTTTTTCAGAAAGTTAATTAAACATTTTTGTTTCGATATTTCAGCTTCCAGGTCGTGGCGAGGCACTAGGCCTTCTTGGTTATTGAAGCAACAACCACTTCCTTAGACAAAGTCTTCATAAGGAAAATGTTTAATTTTCTCTCTATAAAGCTTTTAATTTTAAGAGATTAGTTTAGCACAGATTTTGGAACCCAATAAAGGTTCTTCCTACAGGATTAGTCAAAAACTTAGGGGGTATATAATTCTTAGGAATTTTCCTAAGTTGACCCTGATGCTTCCTTATATACCAGTTTAATTTTCCATAAATTTTAAGTTTTGATTTTGGAAAAACATTTATCTTTAAGCATGCATCAGATTTCAATTTTTCAATTTTCAATTTTAAATTTTCATTTTCTGATTTCAAATTTTCATTTTCTTTTTCTAATTTATCTAATTCTTTAGAAAAAGCTTTAATAAATTTAAAAGATTGAGTCGGAGTTAGATTGCGTACCTTACTTACCTGATCTGGTGACGCTCCCCCTTCACTGCTACTTTCTTCTTCTGATGTTCCTCCCCCTTCATCAATGCTCATTTCTGAGCTAGATATTTCTTCTAGCTGATGGTTGGCCATCAGTGCTAGTCCCGAGAATTCTTCAACTTCTGACTCGGAGGATGAAGAGTCGTCCCATGTCGCCTTCAGATTTTTGTGCTTGGGTCGAGCTGGCTTCTTGCTTCTTTCCTTATCTTTCTGTTTGCTCTTCAATTTTGGGCAATCATCTTTGATGTGCCCTTCTTCGTTACAGTTGTAGCACCGGACTGTCCTTCCTTTTTGATGACGCTTACTTGACTGTGATCTAAACTTGTTAGATTTAAAAAACTTATTAAAACGCCTTACCATTAACGCAGCTTCGTCTTCGTCGATTGACGCTTCGGAGTCGGGATCGTCCTTTTCAGCTCGTAAGGCAACGTTGAGGTTCGACTTCTCTACTGGTTTTTCTGTAAGTCGAGACTCGTGAAGTTCGAAAGTTGAAAACAAGTTTTCTAAACTACTTACCTCAAAGTCCTTAGAGATGTAGTAAGCATCTACTAAGGACGCCCATTCTGAAGTCCTTGGGAAGGCATTGAGCGCGTATCGGATGGAATCCCGGTTGATTACTTCTTCTCCAAGGTTCATTAGTTGCGTTATCAGCTCCTTGATTCTCGCTTGGAGTTGCACTACCTTCTCACCGTTGTTCATTCGGAGGTTTGTCAGTTGTATCCGGAGGATGTCGCGCCGCGCCAGCTTCGCTTCAGAGGTACCTTCGTGAAGCTCTAGGAATTTCTCCCAGAGATCTTTCGCTAAGACGTAGCTTCCGATCCGACTTACCTCCTGAGGTGGCAGAACGCTGAGGAGGTGGAATTCAGCTTTTCCGTTGGCGACGAAATCAGCTTGCTCCTTCTTGCTCCACGTGTTTTCTTCTTTATCTTTAGGAGCTGCAAAACCATATTTCATAGTAATTAAAATATCAAAATCTGTTTTAAAGAATACCTCCATTTTTCTCTTCCATGTAGCGAAATCTTCGTCGAACTTCGGGGGATGAATGTTCGCGCCGGCCATTTGATCTTAGTGCTTCAGACGGCGGTTAGTCCTTCTGAGGCTGTTAGGCTCTGATACCACTTGTTGGAGCAGTGGGGACCGGCAAGAGGAGGGTGAATTTCCTGCTAGTAAAAATAACCCTCCTCAAAGCTTTTCAACTCTTAAAATAAAGCAACACATAATAACAAAACAAAATGACAGAAAAGAAATAGAACTCAGAGTTTTAACCTGGTTACAACCAAGAGGGTTGTTAATCCAGGGCGATGAAAGGCGCAGTAAGAAAACTCCTTCTCTGAAGGCGGAGAAGTCTTTTACACTTTGAAAGCTCACTAGTTGCTTAAACAGAAATTACAGAGTTGCTTATTCTTATGAGTTCGTTGTTCTCTAAAGCTACCCGAGACCCACCTTTATATAGGGGATCTAGAGCTTATCGAATGACCTGATCTTCGGGATTAGGTTTTGACTCGAGAGGGATCGGTCAACCGATCCCCAGGTTCGGTTGACTGAACCTGCTGTACCTGCCCAGCTTTCGTCCAGGTGCAGTCTCTGTGGATCGAGCTTAGGTTCGGTCAACCGATCCTTGTGTTCGGTCGACCGATCGGCCAACGGTCTTCCTTTGTGCTGGCCCGATGAAAACGCTCGACTCAGTCTCTGGATAAACTTGGGTTCGGTCGACCGATCATGAGGTCGGTCGACCGATCATGAGGTTCGGTCGACTGATCACTTCACCGCTGGCAGATGTGATGCTGACGTGTCACCACCGGCTGGTTTTGGTTATTGAAGGGTTCGGTCGATCGATCAATAGGTTCGGTCGACCGAACCATTGACAAGTCAACTTCCAGTTGACTTGCTCCGGTTCAGCTCCTTGGGTGATTGCGGCCATCCGGAATAGGGCTCACCCGAACCCAGTTCCTGGCCTTCTCCTCGAGCAGGCTTCCGTCCGGCTTCTCGTCCCTCGAACGCCGTGCACGTTCTTCTCGCTCCACCGGAGTACTCTTCCGCAGCTCTCTCGTCCTTCAGACACATCGAGCCCGTCGGCTCCCTTCCCGTGCCGCCCTTCTCGCTAGCTGCGTCTTCCGCTCGACTTCCTGCGCTCCTAAGTCCTGCACACTCAGACATAGGGTTCAGACAAAACGCAGGACCTAACCAACTTAGTTGATCACATCAAAACTACCACGGGGTCCAACACATCTTACAAGCACACTAGGAATACCTTGTGCATGAAAATACTTAGAATGGAGTGAGATGCATAGGGTATTACCTAGACTTCAGAATGCTTATGTTTGTGCATCAACATAAGTCTGGGTTATAAATACCAACTCAAATTAATTAAGTTATCTTTTTTGATCAAACTAACTGGATCAATTACTTAACTTGACTAACCAAGTGAATGTTATAACCTTATTGTAAACAACTAATAGCTAAAGGTTAGACATTTTTTTTTAAGAAAAATAGATGATTTTTTTTTAGATTTTTTCATGCTTGGACTCTAGGATAAAAATCATTTGCTTTCCCCTCAAACTAAAAGTATTTAGTTAAAATCTTTAAGGCTCTAATCAAGGGGAAGCTTAAAGTAAAATATTTTTAAATTTATAAATTTTTTTAAAAAAATAATTGTTAATTTTTACAAGCTTTCTCTATTTAAAATTCTTTTTGATATATGTCAAAAGGGGAGTAAAAGTAAGTTTCAAAGTTAAGAATGGTTCAAAGAGTAAAGTTTTTTAAAAAAAATTGATATTTCAAAATTGACATTGACATTTCAAAAGATAAGATTTTTAAAACTAAGTTTTCAAAGTTAAGCATTTTTTTAAGCATTTTCCTTAAGTATATCTTTGAAAAATAAAAGCTTAAAATTTAGCAAAGTTTTTAAGAAAAAGCTAAGTCATTTTCAAAACTTAAAATCTAACTAAGCTTTTAATAAAAAAATTAAGTCATTTTCAAAACTTAAAATCTAGCTAAGTTTTTAATGAAAAAGCTAAGTTTTCAAAGTTAAGAATGTTAAGAATGGTAGTAATTTTTTTTTTAAATTGATATTTCAAAATTGATATAGACATTTCAAAAGCTAATCATTTTAAAAGTAAGTTTTCAAATTTAAGCATTTTCCTTAAGTATTTTTGAAAAACAAAAACTTAAAATCTAGCTAAGTTTTTAATGAAAAAGTTAAGTCATTTTTAAAGCATAAAATTTAGCTAAGTTTTTAATGAAAAAGCTAAGTCATTTTTAAAAGCTTAAAATATAGCTAAGTTTTTTAAAAGAAAAAGCTAAGTCATTTATAAAGCTTCAAATTTAGCTAAGTATTTTTTTCTTAAACTAAGTTTTGCTTCAAAAATTAAGAATTTAACTAAGTTTATTTAGCTAAGAAAGTGCTATATTCTAGGGGGAGCCTAAAATCTCCAACTTAGAAAAATCTCACCCTTTAAAATAGATTTCATGAATTCTTACTTATTTACTTGTTCTTAACTTGGTTAAAGTAAGTACTTGCTTAACTTAACTTTGAAGTATGTTGTCATAATAAAAAAGAAAAAAATTATTAGTGCAGGGAGCACTAGATAATCGAACCTGTATTTGATAATAGCAAAGGGGTTCAAAGTTAAGATTGTTTTATTATCTAACAAGTATAAATGTGTTTGCTTGAAAGTCCTAGTGGAGTCTAGGCAGGTGAAAAGTCCTAGCTAAGGTTAGGCAATGAAGTCCTAGTATGGGGGACTAGGCAAAGTCTTGGCAGGTTAAGGATGTTGGTCGAAATCCTAGAGTTGAGACCTCTCAGTGAAAATCCTAGGGGTCTCGAACACCAGGTGAAAGATTGGATGGGTCGGGGATCAAACGTCCAGCGGAAAAGTCCTGAAATCTCAAATGCTGAGCAAAATTTCAGACAGTCTAGAGGACTGGTCTAACAAAAGGTAAACTCTCCTGAGTGAAGTAGGTGAGGACGTGTTCCCCGAAGAGGGAACAGTAGGCGTTAGTTCGATCTAGAGTTTCAGTGAAACTCAAAGTTATGACCAGACGGTCCGAAGGTTGTCAAAACTTATTTTTACATGTTATTTGTCTTTTATTATAACTCTATTTTGTAGGAAACTAACAATTGTATAGGTTCAGATTTTTATCTTGTTTAGCTGACCGAACCTCCGGATCAGTCGATCGAACCCCAAAGATCAGATCAACTTGCGGCTAAGTTTCGACTAAAGATCGATTGACCAAACGTCGGGTTCAGTCGACCGATCAGTGGATAAGAAGTGGGTTGATCAGGCTGGGTTGATCGGACCAGATAAGCTGAGGAGCAACGGCAGATCAGGCGATCGAATGGTGGGATCAGTCAACTGAATGAAGACTCATCAGAAACGGCAAAATTTGGATGGGAAGACATACCAATTCAGGCAAGATCGGTCGACCAATCCCCTGGATTGGTCGACCTATCAAAGTCGAGTCAAGCATGATCCCAAGATCAGTGAATCTGGATCAAGTTCAACTTGACTATAAAAGGAGGTCTCAACCGAGCACTTCTACACAACGAATTCCAAGCATCTTCAACTTTTGCGTTCTGCTCCAAAAAGATCTCTATGATGTCGTAACTCTACTCCGATGGCAACTATGCAAAAGATCCATCTTTCCAAGTAGTTGGTATTGTCTTTTTTTGTTAAATTACTTATATTCAAAGTGTAATCATTCTTGTAACCTTCCGAATCTATAGTGGTTGCCCAACAAAAGCGATTAACGATCGCGAGTTTTGGAGTAGGAGTCGTCATAGGCTCCAAACCAAGTAAATTCTACTTGTGTTTGTGATTGTGTTTTCTATTTTCCGCTGCATTTCATTCTGTGCTTTGTGAAAAGGTGAAAAAGCCACGAGTGCTATTCATCCCCCCATCTAGCACGTTTCGATCCTACACTAAAAATATAATAAAGATAAACTATGATATAATTGATTCATATAATACTAATTTAATCATTTTATTTAAATATACTAAACTATGTAAAATAAACATGTTAGATCATTTGAGCATAACATAAATAAAATTATTAACACATGCATCAATATACATATGAATCAAAATATAAAAGAAAAATATACCTTCCAAGCAACTTGTGTTTGGGGATGGATCCAACTATGCTAGTTCTTTGTTATTTGTCATGAGCTCGTACTTCTTTCGTCTAATTCGATCCACGATTGAAGTCCACTTTCCAACATCTAACTGTACTAAAGATCAAGTATCATTTTTCATCATGACGATCGAAATCTCTTCCTCAAAAATGAGATAGAGGCTATCCAATTACCTCTTTACAAGGGGTTGTCTAATAACCCTGAGCAAGAGGCTATACATTCAAAAATTCTTTAGGAGGGGCTACCGAATTTTCCTAATGAAAAGATGAATAACTTCTTGTATGAATTCTGCAAAAATTACTGTTCGAACTCTCTCAAAAAAAAGAAGCATTGAGGTGGCCACCGAAGATTTTCCAAGGAAGAAAAATTAAAACTTCACTCCTCAACACTCCACCGAAGAAGAAGCAACACTAAAAATTAGTTCTCTCCATGGATAAAAAAACACACGTGGCTCACGTGTTCTCCAAAATGAAGTCGGGTCAGTGTGGGAAATGGGGTTAATGGAGGAGTGGAGAAATGTCCCTATATATATATATATATATATATATATATATATATATATATATATCGAGGGAACACTACAAAAAAAATCAGCATTAGAGACGGAATTTTCCGTCTCTATTCCGTCGCTAAACTAGATTAGCGACTGATTAGCGACTGAATAACTGCGTCGACACGAGTTTTGTCGCTGACCGTATTTAGAGACGGATTTTTAAATTCCGTCGCTAATTAGAGACGGAATATATATTCCGTCTCTAAAATATAGCGACGAGAATTTAATAATCAGTCGCTAACCATAGAATCCGATCTCTAGTTTCTGTCTCTAATTAGAGACGGAATATTAAAATTCCGTCTCTAATTAGAGACGGAAGTTTAATGGTCCGTCTCTAATTAGAGACGGAATATTAAAATTCCGTCTCTAATTAGAGACGGATGTTTAATATTCCGTCTCTAATTAGAGACGGATTTGTTATGTTCCGTCGCAAGTTATCGTCATTTCAGACAAATTCAGGTCACTCAGCGACGGAAAATTATAATTCCGTCGTAAGGTATCGTTATAACAGTAAATTCCAAAGTGAAATTAGAGACGGAATATTAAATTTCCGTCTCTAATTAGAGACGGAATTTTAATATTCCGTCTCTAATACCTGGAAATTTTAGCAGCACAATTTGATTTCTACAATTATCCTTGTTTACATTTCATATCAATCTAGACCATCACATACAATGGTTTCCAAATAACACAATACATACACAATTAGACAATGACAATACAAAATAATATATGAATGCAAATATCAAACCAAGTATCCAATCCAAGCACACTACATTCTTACAACATCTCCAATAATAATAATACAAACACAAAACTAAAACTAAATATCCAATTAAAAAACAAAGATAATTATCCAAACATCTCTAACCATAAACACTTGATTGTATAGTACTACAACATCTGAAATTAAAAAACATAATACAACACCTTCTAGCAAAGAAAATCCAATCCTAAGCTAGCGAGTAGTAATCAATCCTGCAAAAATGTTAATACGATAGATTAATAATAAAACAAAGAATAAACTAGTACACAATTATGTGTAACATATTAAATTTAATATTATGAATTTATTTTACATACTTGAGTGCTAGTTTGGATATACGATGATGGTGTCGTATAGATATCAATGTTCCTGAAAAGATATAATACAATGTTAGACATAGTTTCATTAGTGAACAAAAAAAAATTAAAAAGTTAAACATCAAGATACCTATGGCAATCTACGGATCAGGGGGATTATTAGGGTCTTGAGTCTCCTGAGAGGCAAAACGATGTGGCGTTGCACTCATTTGATCCAAGAAGGCTTGCATATCTCGCCCAATTTTCTCAAGATCCAATCGGGATTGTCGCTCTGCTCGAAAATCTGCCTCCAAGTTTGAGAGACGAGTCTTCAAATCTGCGTTTTCTTGCTCTAAGACGTCTACTCTAGCAGATGATTCGGATGCACTCGATGATGTGCTGGGACGACCCCTGGCCCTAGGAGTCATCGCCTGATCATATACAACTCTCGCCTGGGCCCCAAGACCATAGAGGGTGGAGGTCTTTTTCCTTCCACCAACCACATCATAATAAATTTCATTTATCTGGTCAGTAGATAAAATCTGCTCCTCACCTCCCTCTAAACTAGGCTGAGACGCCTGTGCCACCCTAGCCGCAATTTCCTCCTATTTGCATAAAAAAAATATTATCAGATATTTACTGAAATGATAGATAATCATTGTTAATAGTTAAATATATTCAAGTATAGATTCTTACGTCTAATGCCGACGATCGACGATCTATAAAGTTGCCATCTTTTGACTTGTGTGTCTTCGTAAATATCTCCCAACAAGTAGGAGGTCGCTGTAGATCATGTTCCTGAATATTAAAAGATGTAAATATTTCCAGTGGTATGTTCTAGGTACAAAACTCTTATAGAATTTTAAAATTACTAACTCACCAAGTCTAAGGCATGCTCGACGATCGATCGGGATCCAGCGGTATGTTTTGTCGCTCCGGTACTAGGGCCAGCCAACTCACTCCTTCTATTGGCTCGAGCTATCATTGCATTTTCCTGCCATCTGTCTGCAGCCCAAATGGCTCTCCATGCATCCCAAATGTTCTCAGGTACATAGGATGGTTTTATTCCCTTTTGTCTTGCTTTGTATAACATGTCTTTGTATAGTTTGGCACAAGCTGCGTTCCAGGTAGCATAAAATTCTGCCTCGTGCTCTGTCTCCCAAGTATATCTTTTCTGCAATAATATGTTCACAAATTATTATAAAAATATAATAAAATCATGATAATTAAAATGACTTACCAAAAACTCATCGTAATAAAATTGCTTCATATCCGGGTCTACCCGCTTCCATGTAGTACCAGCGGGACTAAATCGCTCTTTAAATTTTGAGGTGATGTATGCAGCTACTCTATGACCATCTGGGGTAAAACTGCATTTAACAAATAAAATTAAATAAATATGTTAACAAAATAAATGCAGTGAATAAGACTAATAACACTAATACTTACCAACCCCGATAATCCGTAGAACAATCTGGCCACCAGCGTCAGACATGTCTATATCTGTAAAATTACATTATAACACATACGCATGCACACTAGTTTTTATCAAAAAAATAATAATGACTAATAGAGTAAGACAAGTGATATAACCATGAATATTTAGATCTAAAATTTAACTTAACAATGCTTAACATGAAGATATAACAATTTTAATCGTTAACATTTTGTAGATCCTCCTCACTAGACTCTGTTAGTTCAATAAGTTCCTCGCTGCTGGATATTTCTTCATCATCTATTTCCTCATAAGGTACATTAACATCTACAAGTAATTGAGATGTTGATTGAATCTGAGAATCTACTGAATATATCTCCACTGTATCATCTTGAAATGCATCATGGTTTTGGTTCATGATAGAGTTGGGCATTTCTATGGTAGAGCGTGGCTTTGTTCGGCAAACTGCTAACCATTCACTAGCTCTTCTCCTCTTCGTGGGATATTCAAGATAGAAAACCTGCCCCGCTTGTACCGTGAAAATGAAAGGTTCATACTTGTTGAAGCTTTTGTTTGCATTTACCTCAACTAAATTGTAGTTTGGATGTATACGGTACTGTTCTTGGAGTCGGATCATACCAAGAACATTTAAATAACACACATCTTTTGATGGGTAAAGCAGGATATTCAACTTCTATGATTTCTTCAAGTCTCCCATAATAATCAAACTCAGAATTATTGTTGTTGATAGATCCTTTCACACAAACACCGGAATTGAAAGTTAGTCTGCGTGAATCCCGTTGTGTTACGTGAAATTTAAAACCATTAACATAGTAGCTAGAGTACACTATTATCTTACGGAGAGGTCCAGATGCAAGATTGATTATCCTGGAATCTTGCACATTAGATATTCTTCGATCGGACACCTATAACAATAGTAGAATATAAAATAAACCTCTGATAATTTAATATGGATGTAAGAAATTAAAATTATGCTCTAACTTACATAGATTTGAAACCATAATGCAAATTCCGTCTCCAACTTTTCAGCTATCTCACTTGCACGAATTGATGGATTTTGTACTTGTAGTTGTTGTTCATACAAGCTAAAAAATAAGGTAATTTTAAGAAAAATACACTATCGGGAAACAACTTATTTTTTGATAAATGTTTGATTCAAGAAGTCAACTTACTTTATGTAGGGTTTGACTTCATCACAGTTTAAGAGTATGTATGTCCTCGCAGCATGATATTCTTGTGGAGTTAACCATCTAGAAACAGATGCTCCCATTGGCTTGCCAGGAAACTTGAAAATAGAAAGCATAGATGGGTCTATAGGCTGTGCATCATCTGAATTTCTAGGACACTTGCGATGTCTGGTTTTTACATTATCAGAAAAATAATAGGAGCAGAATGAGGATGCTTCTTCAACCAGATAAGCATTACAGATTGACCCCTCAACTCTAGCTTTGTTACGAACATTATTCTTTAATTTCCTTAAAAACCGTTCGAATGGATACATCCATCTATACTGGACAGACCAGCTATTCGTGCCTCGTACGCTAAATGTATTGGTAGATGTTCCATTGAATCAAAAAAACTGGGTGGAAAAATACGTTCAAGCTTACATAGTATAAGAGGAATGTCTGTTTCTAGTCGAAGCATATCATCCATCATAATACACCTCGCAGTCAAATCTCTAAAATATAGACTCAATTCTGTGAGTGCTTGCCAAACATTTTGAGGAAGTAAGTCATGAAAAGCTATTGGAATAAGTCTTTGCATGAATACATGACAGTCATGACTCTTCATTCCAAACATCTTTAACCTGTTCATATCCACGCATCGAGCCATATTCGAGGCATACCCATCTGGAAATTTAATTTCTTTCAACCAATTACATAAAACTTGTTTACCGTCTTTGTCCAATGTATAACAAGCCTTTGGGAATTTATTGGTTGTTTCATCCTGATGCAACTCTGGTCTGCTAACTAGTTCTTTTAATTCCTCACGTGATTTTGCAGTGTCTTTAGTTTTTCCATGCACATTCATCACAGTGTTAAAAATATTATCAAAGAAATTTTTCTCAACGTGCATTACATCTAAATTATGTCGAATAAGTAGATACTTCCAATATGGTAGCTCCCAAAAATACTCCTTTTCTTCCAACCGCACTTGCACTGCCTAACAATGTATTTATTTATCTCATCAGAATTAGTCTCAGCTACTGGTAGAAAACCATAGTTGTCTATTTGGTCAAGGATTTCTTCACCTGACTTGACTGTTGGAGGAAGTTTTCTGACTACAACATTCCTAATGAAATTTTTCTTATTCCGCCTGAAAGGGTGATCAACTGGTAAAAATTTACGATGATTATCAAACCAAGATATCTTCCCACTGCAGGGTAATGAAAATGCATCAGACTCTGTCATGCAGTATGGGCATGCTAATTTACCAGCCGTGCTCCATCCCGACAACATTGAGTATGCTGGAAAATCACTAATTGTCCATAATAATGCAGCATGCAATCTAAAATTAGTTTTGCTTGCAACATCATAAGTCAGTGACCCTACATTCCATAATTCATTCAACTCGGCAATCAGAGGTTGCAAGAAAATATCAATCTTTTCTTTTGGATTAGTTGGCCCTGGAATAAGGACAGTAAGGAACATAAATTCATCTTTCATACACATCCAGGGCGGTAAGTTGTAAGGTGTTATTATAACTGGCCAAGATGAATGATTACATGGACAACGTAACGTGACACCATCCATACATTCTGGATGACTCTTCGCAAAGTTCACAAACTCTTCAACTCCAGCAAAATATTCATCTCGGATAAATCCATTTTCTAATCGATTGTACATCCAATCTTTGTTCAAGTACATTGTATCCTAATAAACATAAGATTGATTACTTAGTAAGTATATAAGTAATATAATAGAGGTACTACACATAT
This sequence comes from Zingiber officinale, assembly GCF_018446385.1. Taxonomy (NCBI): domain Eukaryota; kingdom Viridiplantae; phylum Streptophyta; class Magnoliopsida; order Zingiberales; family Zingiberaceae; genus Zingiber; species Zingiber officinale. The sequence goes on from NC_055998.1 coordinate 94,871,303, forward strand.
GATTCAATATATTCAAAAACCATACCATGAATACAAAATATTAAGTATATAATTAAGAAGTTGATATTTAAATTAAAAAAAATAAAATAAAAACACATTTAGATAATTTTAAATCAATTTCATAGGTGTTATCAAAATATCATATCATAATAGGTGGCAGTCGTATGGTGTTTTATTTTTTGGTCTCTAAATCATCATCAATCCTTTCTCTTTCTTGTTTTCTTAGTTATTCAAATTTCTTCATATTTCCTCTTGGTCCTTACCTTTTGATTTTTATCCATGGATTATTAGATTTGTTTGTATGCCTAGTTTTAATCTATCTTTAATATATTAGTTTGGCTTTAACTACTGGAAGCTTTAGAAGTTACTACAATATGAAATGTAAATCCTTCCATTGACTTTCTATATTCATATCCCTATACCAAGGCCATTTTGATCATCTTTGGTTAGGTTAAGGCTATATCTATGTCTCAGTCAATGATATTCTCATATGTATTTTGATTATCTTTTTTTAAATTTCAGTCTAACTTTACAAGAATGAAAATCAAATACAATCATGTTCTAATTTTCAAACAACTGAATATCTATAAATGAATGACTGCACAAGCAATAGACAATTACATGTATTTAACCATTTTTATTGAGGGATAACTTCTCCATTAGTCAAAATCATGACAAATCACTATCGATGATAAGGTGGAACTATTTTAGGATATTTGTGCATGGTTGATGAGAACTAATTATAAACCTACAAATGGACTTCTCTACTAAAATGCACAGGTTTCTTTCATTTTGGTTGACAATCAGAAGGGCAGCCAAATTCAAAGCAACAAGCAACCTTCTCAAAAGAAACATGAATTTCACAATTAGATTTTTTCTATAAAACAGAAGTTATACATGAGTTTGCAAGCAGCAGAATCAACAAAATGAAGCATGTATTTGAGGGAATGTATTCATATATTTGTACCAGAGACCGAATTAAAAGTTTGGCACTCATACAACTTGATGCAATACGAACAAATTGTGCCACCAAAACAACTCAACTCTCAACAAATGGGGAAGCAAATAATATTATTAACTCAAGATGTACAAGGGATCCAGCCCCTTTATGTTTTGAGGAGAAACAAGAAAGGAAAAGAGAGATTGAGGAGAAAAATGAAATCACCAGCGACGTGATGCTGCTTTGTGAAAGGGATGCTGCTGAGCTTCGATGACAGGACGGGGAAGTCGTGGCGCTTCCACTATTCCTACTGGAACAGCAGCCAGAGATTCGATGACTGGACGGGGAAGTCAAGAAAGGAACAGAGATTGAGGAGAAAAGAGAAATTACCAGCGATAGTCGGAGTCTGGCAGCGACAACTGTTCGAGCGTCGGAGGAGAGGACGCCGGAGGAGAGGACACCGGGGGAGACGGAAAGAAATGCAGGAGACGGAGCTCGAGTCGGAATCCAGTGCCGACAACTATTCGAGCGCCGGAGGAGAGGAAATGCAGGAAATGGAGAGGCCGAAGTGAAGAACCCGTGCCCTAAATCCCAATCATAGCGACGGAATTAATAATTCCGTCGCTAGTTAGAGACGGAATTAATAGTTCCGTCTCTAATTCGCCTAGGTGGGGCTTAATTCCCTGTTTGAATAGCGAAGGAATAAATATTTCATCCCTAATTAGAGACGGAAACAAAATATCCGTCTCTATTTAGAGACGGAATCAAAATATCCGTCACTAATTTTTACAGATTCACTCATTTAAAATTTTAAAACAGCGAAATTAGAGACGGAAGTATATTTCCGTCTCTAATTAGAGACGGAATTATATTTCCGTCTCTAAGTCCGTCGCTAAATGATAATTTTCTTGTTGTGGAAGTGGGGTTAGTGGAGGAGTGGAGAAATGTCCCCATCATATATATATATATATATATATATATATATATATATATATATATATATATATATATATATATATATATATATATATATATATATATATATATGTTAGTGGAGGAGTGGAGAAATGTCCCCATCATATAGAAAAACATCTTTCTTTATTTAAATTAATTCTAATATGATTAAAATCATTAGTGAATTTTAATCCAAATTATTTCAATGTGCCAGATGAGTGAGGGTACAAAGGGAGGAGCATCTTAGAAAACAGGTGTACGATTTACTAAATATAAAAGTGTGACGTGTGATTTAAATATTAATAAAAGTTGCGTGCGTAGTTAATTAACATACGGTTTTTATTGTTTATCTGTTGTGTTTTTTGACGTTACTAAAAAACAAAAAACAAAAAAAAAAATCTATTAAGGACAATAATTTACAACGAATTTAAATTTTATTCTAAACTTTCTAATAAAATTTGCAACAAAATAATAAATTGTTCCGAATTAACAATGAATTTAGCAACAAAATAAATTCGTTGCAAATTAGCAACAAAATATATTTTGTCGCTAATATTGTTGCAAGTTAGCAACAAAGAATAAAATTTGTTGCAAATTTTGGAACGAATAATTTATTCGTTTCAAAATTTACAACAAATAATTTGTTCGTTGCAAATATTTGCAACGAATAGTATTTTCGTCACAAATATTGCAACGAAACTATTATTGGTTGGAACTCCCCAACAAATATATAATTTATTGCAATTCTATAGTAAAAAAAATTTGCAGGATAAGGTTTCCAACGAATCTGTAATTCGTTAGAGATTTCCAACGAATTGGCAGATTCGTTGGAAGCATTTCCAACGAATCTACCAATTCGTTGGAAATCTCCAACGAATCTGCCAATTCATTGGAAATCTCAAACGAATTACAGATTCGTTGCAAAGTATGGTATGGATTAAAAACTCGTTTGACCGACCTAGAGACCTTGGAATCGGATGAAACAAATTCCTATGTGCTCCTCTTGGTCTCCTGATTCTATAGATGAGCTCAAATATTTTTTTTGAAATAATATGAATTTTTATCATCGAGGTTAATTGAATGAAATTGAATTTGAGCTTGAAAGTGTTAGAGTTTTAAATCAAATTGGAGTATAGTTGAACTTGCTAGATTTAAAAAATGATGTTCGAGTGCTCAGAACGAGGGAAAATCAGTTTGGTGGCGTTCGTAAGGTTCTCGTGATTATATCCATGAATTAAAAATAATTACAGAACTAATTTATGTTGATTTGTGAATTTTTAAACTTGAGTTTATATTTTCTAACACATTGGGGATTAAAACAATAAATAAAAAAAACATATGAAATAAAAAAATATTTGAGGACATATATGAAGTCAGGACAAATAGAGGAGCACACAGGAACTGGTTTCATCCAATTCGGAGGTCTCTAGGTCGGTTAACTGTGGATTTAAGAAAATGTAGAGTTTTCAACGAATCTGTAATTCGTTGCAAAGTATGGTATGGCTTAAAAACCCGTTTGACTGACCTAGAGACCTCGGAATCGGATGAAACAAGTTCCTGTGTGCTCCTCTTATTTTCATGATTCTATAGATGAGCTCAAATATTTTTTTTGAAATTAGATGAATTTTTAACATCTAGGTCAATTGGATGAAATTGAATTTGAGCTTGAAAGTGTTAGAGTTTTAAATCAAATTGGAGTATAGTTGAACTTGCTAGATTTAAAAAATGATGTTCGAGTGCTCAGAACGAGGGGAAATCAGTTTGGTGGCATTCGTAAGGTTCTCGTGATTATATCCATGAATTAAAAATAATTACGGAGCTAATTTATGTTGATTTGTGAATTTTTAAACTTGAGTTTATATTTTCTAACACATTGGGGATTAAAAAAATAAAGGAAAAAAATATTTGAGGACATATATGAAGTCAAGACAAATAGAGGAGCACACAGGAACTGGTTTCATCCAATTCGGAGGTCTCTAGGTCGGTCAACCGTGAATTTAAGAAAATGTAGGGTTTCCAACGAATCTGTAATTCGTTGGAGATTTCCAACGAATTGGCAGATTCGTTGGAAATGTTTCCAACGAATCTGCCAATTCGTTGGAAATCTCCAACGAAGTATAAATTCGTTGCAAAGTATGGTATGGCTTAAAAACCCGTTTGACAGACCTAGAGATCTCGGAATCGGATGAAACAAGTTCCTGTGTGCTCCTCTTGGTCTCATGATTCTATAGATGAGCTCAAATATTATTTTTTTTAAAATTAGATGAATTTTTAACATCTAGGTCAATTTGATGAAATTGAATTTGTGCTTGAAAGTGTTAGAGTTTTAAATCAAATTGGAGTATAGTTGAAGTTGCTAGATTTAAAAAATGATGTTCAAGTGCTAAGAACGAGGGGAAATTAGTTTGGTGGCATTCGTAAGGTTCTCGTGATTATATCCATGAATTAAAAATAATTACGGAACTAATTTATGTTGATTTGTGAATTTTTAAACTTGAGTTTATATTTTCTAACACATTGGGGATTAAAACAATAAAGGAAAAAAATATATGAAATAAAAAAAATATTTGAGGACATATATGAAGTCAGGACAAATAGAGGAGCACACAGGAACTGGTTTCATCCAATTCGGAGGTCTCTAGGTCGGTCAACCGTGGATTTAAGAAAATGTAGAGTTTCCAACGAATTTGTAATTCGTTGCAAAGTATGGTAAGACTTAAAAACCCGTTTGACCAACCTAGAGACCTCGAAATCGGATGAAACAAGTTCCTATGTGCTCCTCTTGGTCTCATGATTCTATAGATGAGCTCAAATATTTTTTTTGAAATTAGATGAATTTTTAACATCTAGGTCAATTGGATGAAATTGAATTTGAGCTTGAAAGTGTTAGAGTTTTAAATCAAATTGGAGTATAGTTGAACTTGCTAGATTTAAAAAATGATGTTCGAGTGCTCAGAACGAGGGGAAATCAGTTTGGTAGCATTCGTAAGGTTCTCGTGATTATATCCATGAATTAAAAATAATTACGGAGCTAATTTATGTTGATTTGTGAATTTTTAAACTTGAGTTTATATTTTCTAACACATTGGGGATTAAAAAAATAAAGGAAAAAAATATATGAAATAAAAAAATATTTGAGGACATATATGAAGTCAGGACAAATAGAGGAGCACACAGGAACTGGTTTCATCCAATTCGGAGGTCTCTAGGTCGGTCAACCGTGGATTTAAGAAAATGTAGGGTTTCCAACGAATCTGTAATTCGTTTGAGATTTCCAACGAACTGGCAGATTTGTTGGAAACATTTCCAACGAATCTGCCGATTCGTTGGAAATCTCCAACGAATTATAAATTCGTTGCAAAGTATGGTATGACTTAAAAAATCGTTTGACTGACCTAGAGACCTCGGAATCGTATAAAACAAGTTCCTGTGTGCTCCTCTTGGTCTCATGATTCTATAGATGAGCTCAAATATTTTTTTTTGAAATTAGATGAATTTTTAACATCTATGTCAATTGGATGAAATTGAATTTGAGCTTGAAAGTGTTAGAGTTTTAAATCAAATTAGAGTATAGTTGAACTTGCTAGATTTAAAAAATGATATTCGAGTGCTCAGAACGAGGGGAAATCAGTTTGGTAGCGTTCGTAAGGTTCTCGTGATTATATCCATGAATTAAAAATAATTACGGAGCTAATTTATGTTGATTTGTGAATTTTTAAACTTGAGTTTATATTTTCTAACACATTGGGGATTAAAAAAATAAAGGAAAAAAATATATGAAATAAAAAAAATATTTGAGGACATATATGAAATCAGGACAAATAGAGGAGCACACAGGAACTGGTTTCATCCAATTCGGAGGTCTCTAGGTCGTTCAACCGTGGATTTAAGAAAATGTAGGGTTTCCAACGAATCTGTAATTCGTTGGAGATTTCCAACGAACTGGCAGATTCGTTGGAAACATTTCCAACGAATCTGCCAATTCGTTACAAAGTATGGTATGGCTTAAAAAACCGTTTGACCGACCTAGAGACCTCGGAATCGGATGAAATAAGTTCCTGTGTGCTCCTCTTGGTCTCATGATTCTATAGATGAGCTCAAATATTTTTTTTTGAAATTAGATGAATTTTTAACATCTACGTCAATTGGATGAAATTGAATTTGAGCTTGAAAGTGTTAGAGTTTTAAATCAAATTGGAGTATAGTTGAAGTTGCTAGATTTAAAAAATGATGTTCGAGTGCTCAGAACGAGGGGAAATCAGTTTGGTAGCGTTCGTAAGGTTCGCGTGATTATATCCATGAATTAAAAATAATTACGGAGCTAATTTATGTTGATTTGTGAATTTTTAAACTTGAGTTTATATTTTCTAACACATTGGGGATTAAAAAAATAAAGGAAAAAAAAATATATGAAATAAAAAAAATATTTGAGGACATATATGAAGTCAGGACAAATAGAGGAGCACACAGGAGCTAGTTTCATCCAATTCGGAGGTCTCTAGGTCGGTCAACCTTGGATTTAAGAAAATGTAGGGTTTCCAACGAATCTGTAATTCGTTGCAAAGTATGGTATGACTTAAAAAACCATTTGACCGACCTAGAGACCTCAGAATCGTATAAAACAAGTTCCTGTGTGCTCCTCTTGGTCTCATGATTCTATAGATGAGCTCAAATATTTTTTTTTGAAATTAGATGAATTTTTAACATCTACGTCAATTGGATGAAATTGAATTTGAGCTTGAAAGTGTTAGAGTTTTAAATCAAATTGGAGTATAGTTGAACTTACTAGATTTAAAAAATGATATTCGAGTGCTCAGAACGAGGGGAAATCAGTTTGGTAGCGTTCGTAAGGTTCTCGTGATTATATCCATGAATTAAAAATAATTACGGAGCTAATTTATGTTGATTTGTGAATTTTTAAACTTGAGTTTATATTTTCTAACACATAGGGGATTAAAAAATTAAAGGAAAAGAAAATATATGAAATAAAAAAAATATTTGAGGACATATTTGAAGTCTGGACAAATAGAGGAGCACACAGGAACTGGTTTCATCCAATTCGGAGGTCCCTAGGTCGGTCAACCGTGGATTTAAGAAAATGTAGGGTTTCCAACGAATCTATAATTCGTTGGAGATTTCCAACGAACTGGCAGATTCGTTGGAAACATTTCCAACGAATCTGCCAATTCGTTACAAAGTATGGTATGGCTTAAAAAACCGTTTGACCGACCTAGAGACCTCGGAATCAGATGAAACAAGTTCCTGTGTGCTCCTCTTGGTCTCATGATTCTATAGATGAGCTCAAATATTTTTTTTTGAAATTAGATGAATTTTTAACATCTACGTCAATTGGATGAAATTGAATTTGAGCTTGAAAGTGTTAGAGTTTTAAATCAAATTGGAGTATAGTTGAAGTTGCTAGATTTAAAAAATGATGTTCGAGTGCTTAGAACGATGGGAAATCAGTTTGGTAGCGTTCATAAGGTTCGCGTGATTATATCCATGAATTAAAAATAATTACGGAGCTAATTTATGTTGATTTGTGAATTTTTAAACTTGAGTTTATATTTTCTAACACATTGGGGATTAAAACAATAAAGTAAAAAAATATATGAAATAAAAAAAATATTTGAGGACATATATGAAGTCAGGACAAATAGAGGAGCACACAGGAACTGGTTTCTTCCAATTCGGAGGTCTCTAGGTCGGTCAACCGTAGATTTAAGAAAATGTAGAGTTTCCAACGAATTATAAATTCGTTGCAAAGTATGGTATGACTTAAAAACCCGTTTGACCGACCTAGAGACCTCGGAATCGAATGAAACAAGTTCCTATGTGCTCCTCTTGGTCTCATGATTCTATAGATGAGCTCAAATATATTTTTTGAAATTAGATGAATTTTTAACATATAGGTCAATTGCATGAAATTGAATTTGAGTTTGAAAGTGTTAGAGTTTTAAATCAAATTGGAGTATAGTTGAACTTGCTAGATTTAAAAAATGATGTTCGAGTGCTCAGAACGAGGGGAAATCAGTTTGGTAGCGTTCGTAAGGTTCTCGTGATTATATCCACGAATTAAAAATAATTACGGAGCTAATTTATCTTGATTTGTGAATTTTTAAACTTGAGTTTATATTTTCTAACACGTTGGGGATTAAAAAAATAAAGGAAAAAATATATGAAATAAAAAAAATATTTGAGGACATATATGAGGTCAGGACAAATAGAGGAGCACACAGGAATAGGTTTCATCTAATTCGGAGGTCTCTAGGTCGATCAACCGTGGATTTAAGAAAATGTAGGGTTTCCAACGAATCTGTAATTCGTTGGAGATTTCCAACGAACTGGCAGATTCGTTGGAAACATTTCCAACGAATCTGCCAATTCGTTGGAAATCTCCAACGCATTATAAATTCTTTGCAAAGTATGGTATGGCTTAAAAAACCGTTTGACCGACCTAGAGACCTCTGAATCGGATGAAACAAGTTAGTGTGTGCTCCTCTTGGTCTCATGATTGTATAGATGAGCTCAAATATTTTTTTTTTTGAAATTTGATGAATTTTTAACATCTAGGTCAATTGGATGAAATTGAATTTGAGCTTGAAAGTGTTAGAGTTTTAAATCAAATTGGAGTATAGTTGAACTTGCTAGATTTAAAAAATGATGTTCGAGTGCTCAGAACGAGGGGAAATCAGTTTGGTGGCGTTCGTAAGGTTCTCGTGATTATATCCATGAATTAAAAATAATTACGGAGCTAATTTATGTTGATTTGTGAATTTTTAAACTTGAGTTTATATTTTCTAACACATTGGGGATTAAAAAATAAAGGAAAAAAAAATATATGAAATAAAAAAAATATTTGAGGACATATATGAAGTCAGGACAAATAGAGGAGAACACAGGAACTGGTTTCATCCAATTCGGAGGTCTCTAGGTCGTTCAACCGTTGATTTAAGAAAATGTAGGGTTTCCAACGAATCTATAATTCGTTGGAGATTTCCAACGAACTGGCAGATTCGTTGGAAACATTTCCAACGAATCTGCCAATTGGTTACAAAGTATGGTATGGCTTAAAAAACCGTTTGACCGACCTAGAGACCTCGGAATCGGATGAAACAAGTTCCTGTGTGCTCCTCTTGGTCTCATGATTCTATAGATGAGCTCAAATATTTTTTTTTGAAATTAGATGAATTTTTAACGTCTACATCAGTTGGATGAAATTGAATTTGAGCTTGAAAGTGTTAGAGTTTTAAATCAAATTGGAGTATAGTTGAAGTTGCTAGATTTAAAAAATGATGTTCGAGTGCTCAGAACGATGGGAAATCAGTTTGGTAGCGTTCGTAAGGTTCGCGTGATTATATCCATGAATTAAAAATAATTACGGAGCTAATTTATGTTGATTTGTGAATTTTTAAACTTGAGTTTATATTTTCTAACACATTGGGGATTAAAACAATAAAGGAAAAAAATATATGAAATAAAAAAAATATTTGAGGACATATATGAAGTCAGGACAAATAGAGGAGCACACAGGAACTGGTTTCTTCCAATTCGGAGGTCTCTAGGTCGGTCAACCGTGGATTTAAGAAAATTTAGAGTTTCCAACGAATTTGTAATTCGTTGGAGATTTCCAACGAACTGGCAGATTCATTGGAAACATTTCCAATGAATCTGCCAATTCGTTGGAAATCTCCAACGAATTATAAATTCGTTGCAAAGTATGGTATGACTTAAAAACCCGTTTGATCGACCTAGAGACCTCGGAATCGGATGAAACAAGTTCCTATGTGCTCCTCTTGGTCTCATGATTCTATAGATGAGCTCAAATATATTTTTTGAAATTAGATGAATTTTTAACATATAGGTCAATTGCATGAAATTGAATTTGAGCTTGAAAGTGTTAGAGTTTTAAATCAAATTGGAGTATAGTTGAACTTGCTAGATTTAAAAAATGATGTTCGAGTGCTCAGAACGAGGGGATATCAGTTTGGTAGCGTTCGTAAGGTTCTCGTGATTATATCCATAAATTAAAAATAATTACGGAGATAATTTATGTTGATTTGTGAATTTTTAAACTTGAGTTTATATTTTCTAACACATTGGGGATTAAAAAAATAAAGGAAAAAATATATGAAATAAAAAAAATATTTGAGGACATATATGAGGTCAGGACAAATAGAGGAGCACACAGGAACTGGTTTCATCTAATTCGGAGGTCTCTAGGTCGGTCAACCGTGGATTTAAGAAAATGTAGGGTTTCCAACGAATCTGTAATTCGTTGGAGATTTCCAACGAACTGGCAGATTCGTTGGAAACATTTCCAACGAATCTGCCAATTCGTTGGAAATCTCCAACGAATTATAAATTCTTTGCAAAGTATGGTATGGCTTAAAAAACCGTTTGACCGACCTAGATACCTCGGAATCAGATGAAACAAGTTCCTGTGTGCTCCTCTTGGTCTCATGATTGTATAGATGAGCTCAAATATTTTTTTTTTGAAATTAGATGAATTTTTAACATCTAGGTCAATTGGATGAAATTGAATTTGAGCTTGAAAGTGTTAGAGTTTTAAATCAAATTGGAGTGTAGTTGAACTTGCTAGATTTAAAAAATGATGTTCGAGTGCTTAGAACGAGGGGAAATCAGTTTGGTGGCATTCGTAAGGTTCTCGTGATTATATCCATGAATTAAAAATAATTACGGAGCTAATTTATGTTGATTTATGAATTTTTAAACTTGAGTTTATATTTTCTAACACATTGGGGATTAAAAAAATAAAGGAAAAAAATATATGAAATAAAAAAAAATATTTGAGGACATATATGAAGTCAGGACAAATAGAGGAGCACACAGGAACTGGTTTCATCCAATTCGGAGGTCTCTAGGTCGGTCAACCGTGGATTTATGAAAATGTAGAGTTTCCAACGAATCTGTAATTCGTTGGAAACATTTCCAACGAATCTGCCAATTCGTTGGAAATCTCCAACGAATTATAAATTAGTTGCAAAGTATGGTATAGCTTAAAAACCCGTTTGACCGACCTAGAGACCTCGGAATCGGATGAAACAAGTTCCTGTGTGCTCCTCTTGATCTCATGATTCTATAGATGAGCTCAAATATTTTTTTTGAAATTGGATGAATTTTTAACATCTAGGTCAATTGGATGAAATTGAATTTGAGCTTGAAAGTGTTAGAGTTTTAAATCAAATTGGAGTATAGTTGAACTTGCTAAATTTAAAAAATGATGTTCGAGTGCTCAGAACGAAGGGAAATCAGTTTGGTGGTGTTCGTAAGGTTCTCGTGATTATATCCATGAATTAAAAATAATTACAGAGCTAATTTATGTTGATTTATGAATTTTTAAACTTGAGTTTATATTTTTTAACACATTGGGGATTAAAAAAATAAAGGAAAAAAATATATGAAATAAAAAAAATTTTGAGGACATATATGAAGTCAGGACAAATAGAGGAGCACACAGGAACTGGTTTCATCCAATTCGGAGGTCTCTAGGTCAGTCAACCGTGGATTTAAGAAAATGTAGGGTTTCCAACGAATCTGTAATTCGTTGCAAAGTATGGTATAGTTTAAAAACCCGTTTGACCGACCTAGATACCTCGGAATCGGATGAAACAAGTTCCTGTGTGCTCCTCTTGGTCTCATGATTCTATAGATGAGCTCAAATATTTTTTTTGAAATTATATGAATTTTTAACATCTACGTCAATTGGATGAAATTGAATTTGAGCTTGAAAGTGTTAGAGTTTTAAATCAAATTGGAGTATAGTTGAACTTGCTAGATTTAAAAAATGATGTTCGAGTGCTGAGAACGAGGGGAAATCAGTTTGGTGGCGTTCGTATGGTTCTCGTGATTATATCCATGAATTAAAAATAATTACGGAGCTAATTTATGTTGATTTGTGAATTTTTAAACTTGAGTTTATATTTTCTAACACATTGGGGATTAAAAAAATAAAGGTAAAAAATATATGAAATAAAAAAAATATTTGAGGACATATATGATGTCAAGATAAATAGAGGAGCACACAAGAACCGGTTTCATCCAATTCGGAGGTCTCTAAGTCAGCCAACCATAATTTTTTAAGAAACTATAAATTTTCCAACGAATCTACTGATTTGTTGGAAATTTAAATTTCCAACAAATTTTAGAGTTGTTGGAAATTATTTGGAAGAACCCAAATATTATCTAAACACGGCCCGTTCTTTTCTCCTCCTCCTTGACCTAATTTTTTTCCTCTCTTCGTGCGTGACGGCGGCTGCGCGATTTCTCCGCCCATCTCTCGCAGGTAAGCCACCTCCCTCGATCTCATGTCCGCGCGATTTCTGCGCGAGTTTCGTGCGAGATAGCGTCGTTTGGCAGCGAGCGGCCGCGCCTGGCCGCTCGCGTCCGCGCCTGGCCGCGAGCGGCAGTGGCTGGCCGCGAGCGGTGGCGCCTGGCCGGACGCTCGCGTCTGGGCCTTGTTTCTCGCGCTCACGGCGGCGCCTGGTCCTAGCGCCGCCGCCTGGCCGTACGCTCGCGTTTGGGCCTTGTTTCTCGCGCTCACGGCGGCTCCTGGCCCTAGCGCCGCCGCCTGGCCCTCTTGCCGGTGACGAGGTTGACCACTGGCACCGAGGTTGGCCACTAGCAGCCTCACCTGGCCACTGTCGGCACAGGATGGCTGCTGGTGGCCTCAAATAGCTGCTGTTTGTGTGCATGTTATCCCGCTGGCGGCGTCGGCTGGCCACTGGTGACTGATGCTGGCCGCTGGCAGTGTAGGCTGGCCGCGGCCAGCATTGGATGACCTCTGTTTGTAAATCAGAGGGTCATTGTCCTTGGTTGGCCGTGGGGTGTCTGTGCCTTACAGCGGCACAGCTGTCCGGGGGTCAGTTCTTTACCGCTGAGCCCAAGATTATATTTGATAATTTGTAGACCTTTTATTTTATTGTAATTTTGATATTATTGTATGTGCAGGTTTGAATTTGACGTGGCTGGGAGAGACGTTTGGTTTTATTTACCTTTGTTAGTTATATTTATTTACACATGATATTTACATGTTTTTATTTTTTTCTATTATATGTTATTTGTAGTTGTACGTGAACTAAGTAATAATGGCCATTAGTATTTATGTTCTAAGAGTTTTTCTTACTATAATATATTTGAAATAGGCAACATGCAGAATGAAAGAAGTTGGTAGGTGAAGATGATGATAGCATTGACGTAAAAATATGTAAGTTTTTACCTATTTATTTTTGTGTTGGTTTATAATATAAGATTTTCTTTTTGTTTGTTTATCTTTTGATGTAGGTAGAAGAAGGATTTGGATTGAGAAGGATCTCCATAAGATTATCTTCTACTCTACCTTTTTCATGTTTTTGTATGACATTGGAATTTGGATACTATGACATGTTTCTTGTAACTTTATTATAGTGTTTGGTTTAGAGTGTTAGTTGTAGTTGTATGTTGTTGTAGTTTGTATTGTTGGATGATGATGTGTGTTGTATTGTTAGTTTTCTTGTAACTTTTTTATGTTGTATTGTTAGTTTTATGCTCTTAGTTTTGGTTGTATATGGAACATGTTTTAATGATGTATGTGTTTGAGTTTATATTATTGATGTTTGTATTTATTTTGTTGTACATTAATATGTTGGTTGATTTTTTGTTTATATTTGTGTTATTGTGTTTAGTGGTGTATTATATATATGTTAAATCTGTTTGAAAAAAATTTTAATAGGAAAAAATATTGAAATCAGATCGGTCTGGATATTTTTTTTAAATTTGGGATGAATTTTGTAACGAAATTGGATTCGTTGGAAATATCATATTTATCAGAATACTGTAACAAAAAATGTATTTTCATTGGAAATTTTCAACGAATCTATATTTTTGTTGGAAGTTTCCAACGAAATATAGATTCGTTGGAAATTTCCAACGAAAATACAACTTCGTTGGATATTTCCGACGAAGTTATAGATTTGTTGGAAGTTTCCAACGAATATGAAATTCGTTGGAAATTTCCAACAAAATATAAATTCGTTGGGCATTTCCAACGAATATGAATTTCGTTGGAAATTTCCAACGAAAATATAGATTCGTTGGAAATTTCCAACGAAAATATAGATTCGTTGGAAACATCCAACGAAAATATATTTTCGTTGGAAATTTCCAACGAATCTATATTTTCGTTGGAAATATTGTATTTTGTAACTTTTTCAACAAATAGTTATTCGTCGCAAATCTGTTTGCAACGAATACGTTTTTTCGTTGCTAATTTGCGATAAATTTAGGGTTCGTCGGAGATATTTTCTGTTGACATTTCCAACAAAAATTGATTTTTGTTGCAAAATTTCCAACGAAATTTGGAACGAATTTTGATTTTGTTGCAAAATTTCCAACGAATTTTGCAACGAATTTCGATTTCGTTGCAAAATTTCCAACGAAATTATATTTTTTCGTCGCAAATTTTTGCGACGGCATATTTGCAACGAATTTTTTTTGTCGCAATTTTCGTCCCAAATCCAATTTCCAACGAATTTTTTTCTAAAATTTGTTGCAAAATTTGTCCCTAAATGGCAGTATTTTTGTAGTGAGCGGTTGTGGCTAAGTCCGATTACACCATGATAGACATGTAAAAGTTATAAATTTGAGAATTAAATCATGTAAATACTAACGGTATCAATCCTTAAATATGTAAAAATTACAAATGAATCATAGGCATTGTACAATCAGGGGTGGATCTAAGAGGGACAACATCGATGATCACCTCCTTTATCGATGATATAATCCATAGTATTATAGGATTCTACTGATAAAGATGAAAAATACCGTCTCTTATTCCGTGTAAAAATTAATTGTGCTTAATTTAGATTCTGATCATCCCTTCCATATTTAAATTCTTAAATCCGTTTCTATGTACAATGAATGATAGATAAGTACTTTTGGGACTTTGATGCAGCGATTAGATCCTTTAAATAATTAATCAGATATTAAAATTTGAATTCTAACTAATCCTTTAAATAATTAATCAGATATTAAAATTTGAATTCTAACTATAACGTATTGTAAAAAATTTTTCAAGTGGAATAATAAATTTAAGAATATTGATTAATTTGAATAAGATTTTTTAAGTACTTTTTAATTTATTCGGATCCATGAAAAACTGGTTTGGCACCGAAGATAAAATAATAATAATATGTTGGAGTAATATCCCTTAGGTCAAGGTTGACCTGGTTGATCAAGCTTGAGTCTTGATCATGGTTTCGATGTTTGCCAATACATGCAGACGACACATGAACAATGCAGGTGCAGTTGTTCATGTGGGGAGATTGTTGGTGCAATTCTCCTCTGATCAGGGTCTGATCAGATTGGTTGAAGAAGAGTCAAGTAGATTAAGGTTGACCAGATATTTGACTGGGAAGTCCTAACTAGGATGTTAGGCAGAAGGAAAATCTTGGTGAGTGAAGTTAGGTGAAAGACCTGGTGAGTGAAGCCAGACAGAATAGAAATCCTAGTGAGTGAAGCTAGGTGAAAGACCTGGTGAGTGAAGCTAGGCAGAATAGAAATCCTAGTGAGTGAAGCTAGGTGAAAGACATGGTGAGTGAAGCCAAACAGAATAGAAATCCTAGTGAGTGAAGCTAGGTGAAAGACCTGGTGAGTGAAGCCAGGCAGAAGAGAAGTCATAGTGAGTGAAACTAGGCAAAGGGAAGTCCTGGTGAGTGAAGCCAGGCACGGGGAAATCCATATGGGTCAAGGTTGACCACACATCTGGTGAAAGTCCAAGTAGGTCAAAGGGATTGACCGAATACTTAGCATGATGAAGAAAAGTCCAAGTGGGTCAAAGGGCTTGACCGGACACTTGGTGAGAGAGTCCTAGCAGGTCAAGGGTGACCAGAAGCTAGGCATGATGAACTAACAGGTCATGGATTGACCGGATGTTGGTTTGGGGGCTTGGGACTTGGTTTTGGGCAAAAACCAAGTCTGGATCGATCAACAGATCGATTGGCTGATGCTCAATCGATCGGTCGATCGATTGGGAAGGTCCTCGCGACAAGCCTCGAGTGGGCAAGTCGTAGAGCGCACAGAACGCCTCTGGATCGATCAATGGATCGATCCAGAGACCCCAATCGATCAGTGGATCGATTGGGGTGTCGCGTTTTGTCGCGATAAGCCTTGGATCGATCCGTTGATCAATCCAGGCAAATTCCCAGAGCACAGAGGCACTTTGGATCGATCCGTGGATCGATCCAAAGCCTCCCCGATCGATTGGGAGCAATCCAATCGATCGGGATCCGACCGTTGGCGTCGTATTTAGTTACAGGCGAGCGTTTCCTTCAGCAGAACTTCACCGATTCGTCTCAGATCACCACAGTGCTCCTACAGCTTCTCCACAAAGTTCAGATCGCCAGTTCTTGAAGGTTCTTGGAGGTTTTCCAAGTCAAGAGGCGAATCTACAGCTGAAGAAGAAAGCTAGAGTTAGGATTTTCTGGTAAGCTTGTACTGTATTTTGTTTCTCTTTCCTTTTCTTCTTGTAGTGTGAACTTGTAGGGCTTCTCCGCCTTTGGTAGTTATCACAAAGGAGGGTTTTCATAGTGGAGGGTGCGTGAGTGTGTGGATCCTTGGATTAGTCACCTCTTGTGAGGTGGATACAAAGTAAAATTCATTTGTTAGCATTATATGTGTTTGTTTCTTGTATTTCCGCTGCACACCATCAAAGAAACAAACAACGAAGAACACGAAGCGCACGACGAACTATTCACCCCCCCTCTCTAGCTACATTTTGGTCCCAACAATAATAATAATAATAATAATAATAGACATGTAAAAGCTACAAATGTGTTCTTCAGATTCGAACATAGAGGAGGGTTAGGCGAGGGAGAGGAACTGTCAAATTAATATGGTTCAAGGGTTAAATAAACAAGATGTCTTTTACTAAATTGTCAAAGCATTGTTTATAAAAAAAACATAAAAGGTTGGTTCGCTCATTTCTTTCCTAAATTCTGATTTTATATATAAGTCTATAAATTAAATTTAGTAAGGGTACGTCAGATGTATACAAAAATACATATAATATTTTATTTTAGTTAAAAAAAATTGAGAAAGATATATTTTTTTAATGTCATCGACCTAAAATATTTATAGAAATATTTTCATTTATGGTGTTGTCAATCCTAAAATGTGAGACTAAAGAGAATCATTGTAATCATATTTTTATATAAAAAATTATCAAAAAATTATTAATAAATCTTAAAATTATTTTCAATATAAAGGAATATTAATATAATTTTATTTTGAGCTTCCTCAGAATTAGTTATTTAAGAGTTTAGATTCTTAATAAAAAAATTAAAATTTAGACATTGTATACCATTAGTTGGAGCAAAATGTGAAGTTGTTGAGCACGGATCTTTTAATCCGCAAAACGTGGACCAAAAAATTTGAGCTGGAAGTTGTTACCTTAGTCATCCCTTCAGGTAGACCTCACATTATCTAGAAGGGGATAAAATCATGAGGGACATTTGTTCTAATACATAGGTCCTTTCCATCGAGAGACACTCACTAAAAATTAATTCTAAAACCTATTAAGCAATCATCTATACATGTATCAACTACGCCAATTCAATGCCCAACAAGATATTTTAAAATTTAAATATTGTACTATCTTTAATAAGTTTTGACTAACTAAAACTTATTAATGGCCTTCACCTAAAACCCTAAATCAATCTAAACCAGAGTTAATGTACAGTTGGGTCTTGAGGTTTATCTACAATTAGTCCGATTTAAAAAAATTAGATATCTAATTCAAAAACTAATATAAAATACAAGATATTTTTGTAAAATACTGATTTAATAAATATAAAAAATATAACGTGTGATTTAAGTATTAATGAAAGTTAGATAGGTTCAATAGTCGCTCTCGTGATTGCTCTGTTTCGTCAAATGGCCCCGCCGCAGCTGTCGCCGGAGGAGGAGGAGCAGGAGTGCTCCCGAGCGTTCCAGCTCTCCTGCGCCGCCGTCCTTCCCATGGTTCTCAAGACGGCCATCGAGCTCGGCCTCCTCGAGATGCTGGTCCAAGCCGGACCGACGGCCTCGCTGAGCTCTGAGGAGCTCGCCGCCCGCTTGCCGACCACCAACCCGTCGGCCGCGGACATGGTCGAGCGCATCCTCCGCCTGCTCGCTGCGAACGACGTAGTCCGCTGCCCCGCGGACGGCGGCTGCCGGAAGTACTCCGCCGCTCCCATTTGCAAGTACTTGGTCCAAAACGACGACGGCGGCACGGTGGCCAATATAGTTCTGCTTCATCAGGATCAAGTCATGATCGACACGTGGTGCGATATATAATTTGCAGAAAAATTTCATTTTTCTTCCTCTCATTTTTCTGACTCTCTTTTCACAGGCGGTTCCGTTCAGCAAACTTTACAAAGTAAAAAACAAAATTTAAAATTTAAAGCTAAAAAATAATTTCCAAATTTCCGAGGGGATTTTCAGGCGCTATTTGACGGACTCCATCTTGAACGGCGGCCACCCGGTGATGGCGGCGCACGGCATGACGACGTTCGAGTACCAAGGCGGCGACAGGCGGTTCAACAAGGTGTTCAACGACGCGATGAAGGGCGTCTCCACGCTCGTGATGAACAACATACTGCGCCGCTACGATGGCTTCGCCGACGTGCAGGTGCTCGTCGACGTCGGCGGAAACACCGGCAGCAATCTCCGGCTCATCACCTCCTTCTACCCCCAAGTCCACGGCATCAACTTCGACCTCCCTCACGTCGTCGCTGACGCTCCGGCCCTCACCCGAGTGGAGCACCGCGGCGGAGACATGTTCGAAGCCGTTCCCGCCGGCGACGCCATCATGTTAAAGGTCCATCAATTCAATACTGATAACGCATAATCATTTCCGATAGTGACCCGCAAACAGTTGAACAATTGCAGTGGATTCTTCATGATTGGAGCGACGAGCACTGCGTGAAGATACTAAAGAACTGCTGGAAGGCGCTGCCGGCAGAGAAAGGCAGAGTGGTGGTTGTGGAGTACGTTCTTCCAGCTGTGCCGGAGGCGACGCCTGAAGCCAAATCCATTTTCCAGTTGGACCTGTGCATGGCGGCCTACAACGTGGGCGGAAAAGAGAGAACAGAGGAGGAGTTCAGGGCCCTGGCGAAGGAAGCAGGTTTCCATGGATTCAACGCCCTTCCTGTGTTCGCCGGCACTTGGCTATTGGAGTTCATCAAGTAGCTAGATTAGTTATTGCTTTCGAATAAGAATTCCATGGATTATCATGAGTGTTTAAGAAATGGATTTGGGGGATTTAATATTTGCTAAAATAGTTTGTTTTGAACATTTAATTGAACAGAGTGATTGCTTTCGAATATTATTAGATTTCTGTTTAAGAAACACCAGGCTTCAATTATCATTATTAGATTCTTTAAGAAACAAGCAGACTTCATCAACTCAGACATTGAGACAGAGATCTGAAATTAGATGAGAGACATTTCTTTCTTTCCCTCTGCAGAGACCAGATCATGAATTAAATCAGGTCAGTAACAACATGTCAGCACGATCACGAATTAATCAATCTATTTAAATTAAACTATACAGTTTAAATTAAACTATCAATTTACCTTCACATCACGGTGTATATGCCCATCGTGATGGAGATATTCCAAACCTTTCAGAACATCTTTCAGTATTGTCGCTATCATAGCTTCCTCAAATCCATGGGGGGTATACATATTTCATTATGCGAAGGCAAGAACTACCCGTCATGTAAGGCATGACAACCCACAAGTTATGACCATTCACAAACGAACAATGTGGCCAGAGAACTTTCGGGTGGTCTATCAAGATCGTAGTTTGTACTTCCCAGGAGATATTACTCTCAACAAAAAACATCATAAAAACAAAACAGAGTAAAATAATGAAATTGTTCTCTTTTCCTTGAAACGAAATTGCAGGATTTAATTCTCTTCTGTTTCAAGTTAGAAAATTTACATAAGATGGCAGACCAAATCACTATTACTCTGAATTATTAAAAACATGGCAAAAGGAAAATATTGTTGACAAAAATAAAGTAATATATTCTTCTCTCTTCCACAAAAAATTCATGGGATTTTAATTCTCCCGTTTCAAGCAAGGAAATTTACAAAAAAGAAAAAAGATTGATGGTGAACTTACAACGAACCAAATAGATATTGAACAAAAATAAGAGAAAAACAAAATATTGTAGAGGAAAACAATGTATTCTTCTTCTTCTCTCGTTCTTTTTCTAAAATGAATTCAAGAATATCAGTCATTGTTAGTACGAACAAAAAAAATTAAAAAAAAATATTATAGAGGAAAATAATGTAGATTAATTCTGTTGAAAAATTGGACTATAAACAAGTAAATAAATTACTTGTATTATATTCACACTTCAAAGATACTATAACACTTTTGAGGATCACTCATAATTTTAGAGAGGAAAAGAAAAGGAAGTTGAAGAACAACTTTCAACTTGAAGACTCTATACTTTTATTTTTCGTTGGATGATTGAACATGAATACAGGGGGGAGTATTTATAGTACTCACCATGCAAGATACATAGTTATCAGAAAACTAAATTCTATCCACAAAGAAATTTTATCTCTATCTATTAGATGAGAGAAATACTCCGAACCACACACATTTTAATTTCTATCTTAAATCCTATCTATTAAATGAGAGAAACACTCCCCGCACATTCTAATTTCTATCTATTAAATTCTATCCATTGAATGTGAAAATTATTTTCATCCATATATTTTTATTCTTATCCGTTAACGGGTTGGTATTAATCTTCAACACTCTCCCTCAACACCAACCCTTTGTACTGTGCTGAGTTGATAACGGAACATCTTGAATTTGTTGGCACTCAAGCCTTTTGTGAACACATCCGCAACTTGATAATCTGTACTGATTTGTCTCATCTCAATTTCTTCTTGCAGAACTTTTCTCTAATAAAATGATAATGCACTTCAGCATGCTTAGTTCTTGCATGAAAGATCGGATTTTCCGCCAAACGAATTACAGATTGATTGTCACAATATATTAGAATTGCATAGTCTACTGGTTGATGTAAATTATTCATTAGTTGTATTAACCATGTGCTCTCTTGAGCTGCCATTGCTGCTGCTCGATACTCAGCTTTAGTGGTTGACAATGATACAGTTGGTTGTCTCTTGCTGCACCACAAGATTGCTCCAGAACTAAGCTTGAATACATAACCAGTTGTCGATCTTCTTGTGTCACAATCTCCTGCATAGTCAGCATCGCAGTAGTCAACTAACTTGCAGTCTTCATTTCTTTTATACAAAAGGTCATAATCAATTGTGTTTTTTACATATCTTAGTATTTGTCGAGCTGCTTCCAAATGAGGCTTCTTTGGATTTTGCATATACCGACTTATCACACTAACTGCATAAGAAATATCATGTCGAGTTAAGGTTAAGTAGATGAGAGTGCCTACCAATTGTTGATACATAGTTGCATCTTCTAAACTTTTTCCTTCATGTGCACACATTTTGACATTTGGTTCCATAGGTGTCGAGATCGGCTTGCATTCGAGCATTCCAAACTTTTTCAACAAGTCTTTGGAATATTTTTGTTGACAAAGAAATATTCCATTTTATGTGCGATCAATCTATAAACCAAGAAAATGCTTAAATTGCCCAAGTTCTTTCATTTGAAATCGAACTGATAAATTCTCCTTCGTTTGAAGAATTTCTACTTTGTCATCGCCTGTTATAATTAGGTCATCTACATATACTAGCACGATAGCTAATTTTCCTTTATTTGTTTTGATAAATAACCTGGAATCTGTAGATGTTACTAAATAACCACTTTGAGTTAGAAATTCAGCAAATTTACCATATCATGCCCTAGGTGCTTGTTTCAATCTGTAGAGCGCTTTCGGTAGCTTACACACATATTCAGGATGATGTTGGTTCTAAAAACCTATTGGTTAGATCATATAAAATTCCCGATCCAATTCTCCATGAAGAAAAGCATTCTTCACATCCATCTGCCATAGATTCCAATCTTTGTTAGCTGCAAGTGCAAGTAGGATTCATACAGTTGTAAGTTTCACCATTGGACTAAATGTTTCATCATAGTCTAATCCATACTATTGAGAGAAGCCACGAGCTACTAATCGTGCCTTGTACCTCTCGATTGACCCATCTGGACGACGCTTTATTTTGAAAACCCACTTGCAAGAAATGAGTTTCACATCTCTTGGTTTTGGTATGAGATCCCAAGTTTGATTTTGTTGTAGTGCAGCAATCTCTTTGTTGGTGCAGTTAGAACTAATGGTCTAACCTAGATTTTGATGAATGACAAAGTAGGTTAAGTTAGTTTCATTGTGATCTAACACTTTAACTAAGTGTGTAGAAGAAGCCCAAACTAGTCGACGGGCTGACTGGATATTTGGCACGAAGTCCAGCTAGGTTAACGGGTCGACCTGATAGTTGGCATAAAGCCCAGACTGGTCGATGGGCTGACCGAACATCTGGCAAGTAAGTTAAGGTAAGTCACTAGAGGAGAGTGGCTGTGAGGGCGTGTTCCTGGGTAGGGAACTTAGGCGTCGATACAACTTAGAGCCATTTCAAAAATCTAAGTTGAGATCTTGGCTAGATTCCGGTCTCGGTGAGACGGAATTTAATTACTACTCGTTTTCTTTAACTGTGCTAACTTTTATTTTGCAGGGTAGTATAACTTTTATTTTACCTCGGACTAACACTTTTTTGCAGGAAAAGGACCTTCTAAAGAAAGGTGGTCCGGGCGCCCGGAAGGGATCCGGGCGCCCGAAGTTGGTCCAAGCGCCCGGTAGGAAAATTTTATCCTGTCACAGTCGTCGCACGTGGAGCTCACTGGTTGGTTGGGCTACGTCACGGTCCAGGCGCCCGGAACCTCCTATATAAGGAGGGTGAGTCCTAAAGTAAAGAACAACGACGACATCTGCTCTACTATGTTGTGATCCTGCGACGCTGCTTCCCCGACAACCTGCGGCTCAAGTTCTGTTTATTGTTGTCGGTATTTTTAGTTTTTTTTATAGTTCTTGTACTCAACATTGTAAATCTATTTGCGAACTATTAGTGATTGTCCAACGAAAGCACTCGACGAGTGTGGGCCTTGGAGTAGGAGTCGACCAAGACTTCGAACCAAGTAAATTGGTTTGTGTTAGCATTGTTTTATTTTTATTTTTCCGCTGTGTACTCGTTTTAAATTTCTCGATCTATATTCACCCCCCCCTCTATCGACTTTTCATGATCCAACAAGTGGTATCAGAGAAGGTACCCCTTTGGTTTAGTGCATCCACCAATCATACAAGGGGGTAAAATTCTTTTTCAATTTTTTTTCAGATTTAAGTTTTACATTATAATCCAAACTGGTATTATTATCTTTTGGAAGTTTTTTTCTTAGCAATTAAGTTGAACTGGTGCAACACCAATTCAGTTTTTAATTTAATCTCGCACTACTAATCCAAGACCAAGTCTTGGGATTTCTCTCCTTATTTTTTTTGTGTGCAAGATCTATGGCCCTAAACGAAGGATATAACATTGTTCGTCCCCCTCTATTCAACGGGGATGACTTTCCCTACTGGAAGAAGCGAATGGAGGTCTATCTAAAGACCATCTTCGACTAGTGGTTTAGCGTCACTAGAGGCTACAAGGCGCCAGTCGACAACTCCGGAAATCCACTGGACCCAGAACAGTATGTTGGTGCGGTTAGCACTAACAATTTAACCTAGGTTTTGATGAATGACAAATAGGTTAAGTTAGTTGTGTTGTTGTCTGACACTTTGATCGAGTGTGCAGGAGAAGTCCAGACAGGTCGACGGGCTAACCGGATGTCTGGCACGAAGTCCAGCTAGGTCGACGGGCTGACCGGATAGCTGGCGAGAAGTCCAAGCGGGTCGACGGGCTGACCGGACGCTTGGCAAGAAGTCCAGCTAGGTCGACGGGCTGACCGGATAGCTGGCAAGAAGTCCAGACGGGTCGAAGGGCTGACCGGACGTCTGGCAGGTAAGTGAGGTAAGTCACTGGAGGGGAGTGACTGCGAGGACGCGTTCCCGGGAAGGGAATATTAGGCGTCGATCCGGCTTAGATCCATTTCGGATGTCTAAGTCGAGATCATGACTAGATTCCGGTCTCGGAAAGATGGAATCTAAGTCATACTATTTGTACTAATTCATACTATTATAAAATGTGCTAACAATCTGTTTTGCAGGATACATATTGCCTCGGACTAACTTTGTTTTGCAGGAAAAGGGAGTTTTCTGGAACAAGGGGGTCCGAGCGCCCGGAGGGGATCCGGGCGCCTGGAGGTCCGGGCGCCCGGAAGGGATCCGGGCGCCCGGAAGGGATCCGGGCGCCCGGAATCAAGTTATATCCAGGCCAAGTCGTCGCCACGTGGAGCACCTCGGTTTGAGCAGCTACGTCACATTCCAGGCGCCCGGAAGGAATCCAGGCGCCCAGAGCAACATATAAAAGAAGCCCCAGGCAGGAGCTTCAGAATCATCTGTTTCATATCTGAGAACTCTGAGATTACTTGCTCTGCTGCTCTACGCTCCAACGACGCTCACAAAGCTCCGACGACACGATCCTGCTCTTTTAAATTCCTTGTCTGTCGGTACAGCTTTGTTTTTCTTTTCATTAGCATCTTTTTGTACTTAAATTGTAATTATCCGAATTGCTAGTGAATTGCCCAATGAAAGTACTCAAGGAGTACGGGCCTTCGAGTAGGAGTCGTCACAGATTCCGAACGAAGTAAAAAACACTGTGTTTAATTTACTTTTCCGCTGCGCTTATACTCGATATTTTCGAATCGATATTCACCCTCCCTCTATCGAACGATCACGGTCCTACAAGTGGTATCAGAGCCGGTACCGCTCTGATTTGGTGCAACCACCAATCAGACTGGGGGTGAAATTTTTTTTTCTTTTTTTTCGGTCTTCAGTTTTACACTTAATTCCAAACTGGTTTATCATTTTTTTTATATTTTTCTGTTGCAATTAAATCTAAATTGGGGCAACACCAATCTAGATTTTTCTACTATTTTTTTTTCTTCCCGCACTACTAATCCAAGACCAAGTCTTGGGATATTTTTTTTGGTTATTTACTTGTGTACAGGATGTCCCAACAAGAAGGATTCAACACAGTACGACCTCCACTCTTCAACGGGGATGATTTTCCGTACTGGAAGAAGCGCATGGAGGTTTACCTCAAAACAGACTTCGACCAGTGGATGAGTGTTATGAGACCCTATAAAATTCCAGCGGACAACTCCGGGAATATACTGGATCCTGAAGACTGGACAGCAGACTTAAAGAAAAAGGCGTCAACAGAAAATAAAGCGATCAACACTCTACAGTGCGGATTAATAAGAGAAGAACTGAACAGAGTTGGACCACACAAAAACGCTAAAGAGCTGTGGGACAAATTGATCGAGCTGCACGAGGGAACGAGCGACGCCAAGGTAACAAAACGAGACCTGCTTTTAAATAAAATTTTTAATATAAAAATGCAGGAAGGTGAAACGGTGAATCAGCTCCACGCGAGGATCAAGGATATCCTCAACGGGCTTCATGCGATAGGCCACCAGATGGAAAATAGAGACTTAATAAGGTACGCATTAAATGCTTTTCCACGTAATAGTTTGTGGGCATAAATCGTAGATGCCTACAAAATCTCTAAAAATCTTTCTAAGTTAAAATTAGACGAGCTCTTCTGTGAATTAGAATTACATGAACAAACTAATGCTGGAGCCGAGAAAGGTATAGCTTTATTTGCAGGTTCCTCCAAAGAAAAGAAGAGCAAGCCTGAACATGAAGAAGATTCCGACCAAGACTCCGAAGACGAAGAACACCTGGTGAACTTGGTAAGAAAAATGTTCACCAGGAGAAAAAGGAGCTTCAGCAAAAAGGACCTTCAAAAGATCAGTTCTCCCTCAGAACAAAAGAACGTGACTTGCTACGGCTGCAACAAAAAGGGACACTACAAGAACGAATGCCCAAAACTGATGTTCGACAAATCTAAACCAACCAAAAAGAAGGCCCTCAAAGCAACGTGGGACGACTCCTTGGACGAATCGGAGGAAGAAGAGCAGAAACATCAGAGCCACCTCGCACTGATGGCCCGCGATGTAAAATACCAGAAGATGAGACGAATAACCCGAAACAAGCCACGAGTCCGTACTCGTTTCCGAAGGCCCGAATGAGGTATATTTTAATTTAAACAAATTTTTTTTTAGAATTATTTCCTGTTTAAATAGTAAATTAATTAAAATAGAAAATGAAAACAAATCACTTCTTGAGGAAAATCAAGACCTCAAGGAACAAATAAAAAATTCAAATCCAACTCAAGATCTAACACTTGAGGAGGAGAATTTATCATTAAAAAATGAAATAAACAATTTAAAAGAGATGTTAGAAAAATTCACAACAAGATCAAAAAATCTAGACTTAATCCTAAATAATCAAAAGGCATGCTATAATAAAACCGGACTAGGATATAAGTCGAATTCAAATAAAACCTTCAAATCATTAATAACCCAATACAAATCAACCAATCTAGCTTGGGTTCCGAAAGCATGCTTAACCACGCAAATAGGACTTAATCAATATTATATACCTAAAGAAAAAATACATTATATAGAATCGAATAAACCAAACCAAAATCCAAAATACAAACCTAAATTAAATTCAAAATCTAAACACCTTAATCAACAAAATAATCACCAAGTTAACTATAACTATAAAAGGAATCGACACAAACTTAAAACCAAAATTTAAATTAATGGCCAATAATTCAGGGGGAGACTCCAGAATAGCTGGCACCTCCAAAACTAACTTACCCGACAGGGTAACCCAAAATTAACTAACCCGGCAGGGTAATTAGGATTAGTTAAAAAGAGACTAAGTTTAACTTGAATCATGGTATTGGTAAAGTTTTTGGATGATAGTACGTTAGGGAAACTTGGGCATCGCATGTCTAGAAAGATATGGTGTAACGCCCGAAAATTCTCAAAACTATTTTAAGAATATTCTATGATTTTTCTGGAATTATTAGATATTTTTCTGGAATTTTTAGAGTATCAGAAGTAGCAAAAATTATTAGAAAAGTAAAATAGCTTAAGCGGGAATCGAACCCGGGACCTCTCGGGTCCGCTAAACCTTTAGTTAGCCTTAGTAACCGGTGAACCCAGCAGGGCCGTGCTGAAAGGAAAGGGAATCAATTATATTTATAATTGGTTTGGCCGAATTAATTACTTAGTATAAATAGGAAATTTAAGTTGGGGTTTGGTTTATTTTTAGAACTTGGTTCGGCAACTCCACTCCAAAACCCTCACGCCGACGCCAACCCTCTCCCCTCTCCTTCTCTCGGCGCCACAACAAGGGAAGAACTAGGGTTCCACCCCTAGGGTCCCAAGGTCACTTTCCGGCGACGATTTCAGCACAAGGACGTTCCTCTCCGCGAGTAGAGCACGTGGACGCGAGCGAATCGTCGAGAAGTCGTCTCCACCGGAATTTCTAGCGATTAGATTTGTAAGAAATCTAGTACACAAGGTAATAAACCCCTCACCTGCAGTATAAGTAGCTCTCGTTTGATTGCATGCTTATAATTTAGTTATATGTAGATTTTTATCGATATCTAGAGTGTATTTAATTCTCTTCGCAGATTTAGGGGTTAGTTGAGTATCTCTGGATGGGCCGGACGCGTTTTTCCTCTTCAGATAGAGGTTCTAGATGTCGTCGGGTGCCTAGAGGTGGTCCCCCTATTAGAGAGGAGAGTTGGAGCACACTAGGTGTTCGATAAAATGTTTAGCGCAACATTAGACAGTTTTAACAGCATAGTTAAATGCATAGAAGCATTTAAACCAGCATATCAGTTTTATTTTAGCTTTATGGGACTAGATGTCCAATGGGTGGGATCCCACAGTCGCCTCTAGGTTCAGACAACCTAGTTCTAGGTTCAGATAACCTAGATTCAGCTAATTAGCATTTCAGTATTTTACTTTCAGCAGCGGCACTGTACTGGATTAGATATCCACTGGGTTGGACTCCCATAGTCGTCCCTAGGTTCAGCTAACCTAGTAAACCCTACTAGATTCGGAACTTGCAATCCCGGGTCTAGTTAGGGATGCGCACATAGCAAGTACAGTTGCCAGGGCCCTACAGCAGCATGTTTAGTATTTTTTTATCTATTATATATAATAGTTTTCCAAATCAGTTTTAAAACATAATGGAATTCAGTATTAGCTCAGCTTCAGCTTAGCTCACTTTTGTATCAACTCAGCTTATTTCAGTTGTTAAATATGATAGCTTCATATACAGTTCTAGACATGTTATGATCAGTTTTATTTTATGTTCAGCTTATGTTATGCCATGCTTTGTATGATGCCATGCCATGCCATGCTTGCATATTCAGTATGTTTTTCAAACAACATGATTTAAAAGCATATTTGCATCGTATGCATGATTTAGTGAGGTAGATGGTTTCTTACTAAGCTTTTTAGCTTACAGATACTATTTTCCTTATACTGCAGATACAGGTAAAAGGAAAATGGACTAGCAGTGGAGGCTGGAGGTTAGTGCAGATGAGGATGTGTGTGGCAGGAACTGGAATAAAGATCCTAGGGATCTAGTTTTATTTTACTACGCATTAGAACTTGTAGCAAGTCTAGTTATTAAAGTCTTGTTCTCTTTTCCTTTATGCTTCGCATTCTAGTATGGTTAATGGTATGAACTAGTGAACATGCATTATATTATGTCTTGAATGTTGCCCAATGCATGATAGAATAGTTATTAGCATTTGTAGAGTTGTTTCACTGATTTTGGCACGAAATCTGCTGTAATCAGAGTTTCAGCTCGAAATCAGAAACCCTGGATCGATCCATGGACCGATCGGGGTGTAAAGCCCGAAAAAATTCCCAAATTTATTTTAGAAATATTCTAGGATTTTTCTGGAATTTTTAGATATTTTTCCGAAATTTTTCGAGTAGCGGAAGTAGCAAAAAGAAATATAAGCGTAAAACGGCCTAGGCGGGGATTGAACCCGAGACCTATGATTTAGAGGGACAATGTCATAACCAGTTGACCCAGCAGGGCTGTGCTGAAAGAGGAGGGGAACGATTATATTTAAGTTGGGTTTAGCCGAATTAACCACTTAATATAAATAGAAGGTTTAAGTGGGTTTGGTTTATTTTTGCTTGGTTCGACAACCTTCTCCCTCTCCAAACCCTCAACGCCGACGCCACCCTCTCCTCTCCCTCACGCACGGCACACCAAGCCCCAAGGTCCCTAGGGCCATCTTCCGGCGACGACTCCTACACGAAAGAGGCTCTCCTCCGCGAGAGGAACGCGAAGACGTGAGCGGATCGTCGAGAGGACCACCTCCACCGGAGTTCTAGCGAATAGAATCGTAAGAAATTACGATTAGAAGGTAAGAAACCCCTCACCTGCGGTATAATAGCTCCGTTCGTTTATATGCATTAGTTATTAGCTATATGTGTAGTTTCCGGCACCTAGGATGTGTTTTAACCCTTCTCGAAGATTAGGAATTTAGTTAGC
This sequence comes from Zingiber officinale, assembly GCF_018446385.1. Classification (NCBI taxonomy): domain Eukaryota; kingdom Viridiplantae; phylum Streptophyta; class Magnoliopsida; order Zingiberales; family Zingiberaceae; genus Zingiber; species Zingiber officinale. The sequence goes on from NC_055998.1 coordinate 94,900,774, forward strand.
ACCTTTAGATGGGCCGGACACGTTTATTCTCCTTCAGTTGGAGATCATAGACGCGGTTGGGTGCCTAGAGGTGTCTTTCCTAATGCAGAGAGGGGTTGAAGCACACCAAGTGTTCGAAAAAGGGGTTAGTTTAGCTAATTACCCTTCAGTTATGTTTATTAGCCCAGTTAAATGCATTAGTAGCATTTAAATTAGTAACTTTGCTCACTACAGCTTATATGGGACTATGGTCCAATGGGTAGGCTCCCACAGTCGCCTCTAGGTTCAGATAACCTAGCTCTAGGTCAGATAACCTAGAATCAGCATGTTATATCAGTTAGCTAAAGATATTAGTATTTTATTTTCAGTGGCACTGTACTGGATTAGATATCCATTGGGTTGGTAACCTAGTAACCCTGCTAAATTCGGGACTTGCAACCCGGGTCTAGTAGGGATGCACGCACAGCAAGTACAGTTGCCGGGCCCAACAGCATGTTTATTATTTTCACTTATTATGTATTAGTTTCAAACTCAAAATCAGATATGCTAGTGGAGTTTGTTTTCAGTTACAGCTTTAGTTCCAGTTAGCTTAACTTATGATTAGCTTAGTGTTATTACTTGCTATGCCATGATTCCAGTGTATATGCCATGCTTATATGTTATGCCATTAGATTTCAAGATGCCATGGTTTAGCTTTTCCAGTATGTTTTCAAATAGCATGATTTAAATCCATGATTGCATCGTTGCATGTTTTTGTGAGGTAGATGGTTTCTTACTAAGCTTTAAGCTTACAGATTCTATTTTTCCTTATACTGCAGATAAGGGTAAAGGAAAGATGGACTAGCAGAGGAAGCTGGAGGGCAATGCGAAGATGGTGTGTGTGGCAGGAACTGGAATGAAAGATCTTAGGGATCTAACGAGCTTCATTTATACATTAGAACTCTTTAGCATTTACTTTCAGCACTTTCAGTTTATTAGTTTGATACTGTCGTTTTCATGCACGTTAAGTTGTTAAAATGTGTTTTAGTGAGTGAAATGCCATGAACCAGTTTAGAATTGCCACTACCTGTTATTAGAATAGTTTATTATGCAGTAGGTAGTTGTTGGATTGTATTTTGGCACACCGGAGTCCTGAAATCAGAGTTCCCGGCCGAAATCAGACACTGATCGGTCTCCAGACCGATCCAGGGAGATACAGTAGCATACTGTATCCTCCTGGATCGGTCAGCCGACCGATCCAGCACGATACAGTAGCCTCGAAGAGATTTTCAGGTACCTGGATCGGTCAGCCGACCGATCCAGCTATACCTGGATCGGTCTGCCGACCGATCCAGCCTCGCCTGGATCGGTCTGCCGACCGATCCAGCACGGGACAGTAGCGAACCCAGATTCTGCAGGTTTAAGGATCGGTCAACCGACCGATCCAGGTGCGAACAGTAGCACCGAAAGCCACTGATCGGTCTACCGACCGATCAGGGCACTCCTGGATCGGTCTGTAGACCGATCCAGCCAGGAACAGAAGCAATGAAGCTTCAGGATCGGACAGCAGACCGATCCAGGGTCTTGTGACCGTACCAGTATCAGTAGATCGGTCTGTAAGGCGATTAGTTTATAAGAATCAATTAGTTAGCAAAAATTTTAATTAGCCCAGCTTTCCGCGCAGTATAGCTTAGCAGTATTGTAGCGATTCGCCTTACAGCTTAGTAGTAGAAGGTGGGTCGTTACAGAGTGGTATCAGAGCAGTGTTCCATACTTCCTACACACACATCAGCATTGTACCTGCAGCTTCCAAGTAAGAATACCTCTACTCTCTTAATTGTTCTTGTTTATAGTTACAGTTCATGTTATATGCTTATTGCCGGTTAGTACATGATAGTTTAAACATGATGTCAGAAATTATATAACTGTGATAGTATTAGTTATACATATGTTCTCTATGTCATTAGAAATGGCACGAGGACGCCCAGCTAGAAGGGCACTAGCTACTGAGCCCCAGCAAGAGGCAGGCAGTTCAGTGCCTCCTCCAGACCTTACAGCATTAGTGGCTCAGCAGCAGCAGGAGATAGCCACCTTAAAGGCTAATCAGCAAAGTATCCCACAGTCACCCCGGAACCGAATTTGACAACTCCGGTAGTCTTAGAGGTTCCACCAGCTCAGCCTACAGCACCAGCACCAGCAGCCCCAGCAGCTGAGCCAAGGAAGGAAGCCTATCTAATCCAGTGGCAGCGAGTCAAGCCAGAGAACTTCTCAGGCACTAGTGAACCATGGGATGCTCAAGCCTGGTTCAAAACACTGGAGAGCACGATGGAGCTTCGGACTGGCGAACACGAGAAGGTGAAGTGTGCCTCCTTCGCTGACCGGAGATGCACGCATGTGGTGGGAAAGGATCGAACGGGCGCCCGTGAATCAGATGTCATGGGGGACTTGAGAAGGAGTTCTTCGAGGAGTTCTTCCACATACGGGTTACGAACCGCCACTACGACGAGTTCACTGAGTTTCGTCAGGGCAACCTTTCAGTTGAGGAAGCCGTGAAGAAATTCAACAGGTTGGCTCGTCTGTGCCCAGAGCTAGTCAGCACAGAGAAGGAACGAATCCGGTTGATGCTCAAGATGCTGAGGCCAGAGATAGCAGTGAACGTGGCTGGTGGCGTACATAGGCCACAAACCACAGAGGAGTTAGTGAGCAGTGCCTTGACCACAGAGCACTACCAGAACAGCATAAAGCAGCAGAAGCAAGTCTCCTCAGAGTCCAAAGGCCAAGGAAACCCTCACACTCAGAAACAGCAAGGTCACAGCTCTAACTGGAAAGGGAACTCCAACAGCAAGCGCAAATCAGGGAGTGACCCAAAGGGAGGACCATCTAGCAAGCGACCCAGTTATCCAAAGTGTGCTACTTGTGGGAAATTCCACCCAGGGGTTTGTCGCAAGGGCACACGAGGATGCTTTGAATGTGGACAAGAAGGGCACATGGCCAAGCAGTGCCCGAACAAGGCCGGTCTTCCTCAGCCACAGCAGATTCAGTATGCAGGCCAGCCAGCTCAGTTATATCAGATGCAGGCCGCTCTAGAAGGCCCACATATCAGCCAGGGCAGATTAGAAGCCCCCCCAGCTATGGCGAATGCGAGGATCTACTCACTCACCAGAGAGGACGTAGCAAATGCCTCGACAGTCGTCACAGGTCAGATTAGCATTTTTCAGTATAGTGCTACTGTTCTATTTGATACTGGGGCAACCCATTCATATATAGCCAGGATGTTCTCCGAAAAATTAGAGGTACCTCCAGAGATACTCAGCGGTCAGTTTTTGACGACGCTACCTTCAGGAGAGATCATGGCGTCCACGCACTGGCTCAGAGCAGTGCCGGTCATTATAGCAGACAGGGAGCTCTTTTGCGATCTGATAGTGCTAGAAATGACCGACTATGACGTTATCTTCGGAATGGACTTTTTGGTCAAATACGGTGCCTCTATCGAGTGCCGTAAACAGAAAGTCACGTTCCAACCTGAAGCGGAAGCACAGTTCGAATTCGTCGGGGAACCAAGGAGAAAGGCCAAGAGGTTTCTCTCAGCTATGAAGGCACAGAAGTTACTGGATTCAGGATGCACGGGATTCCTAGCACACGTAGTCAGCACCAGTCAGTCGAGTCGTTTGTGACTACCCAGTAGTCTTCCCTCAAGAGCTACCAGGCTTAGCACCAGACAGGGAGATTGAATTTGAGATAGAGCTTATTCCCGGCACAAATCCAATTTCCAAGGCACCATACCGCATGGCTCCAGCAGAACTCAAGGAACTTGAGCAAATACAGGAGCCGCTTGACAAGGGTTTCATACGCCCAAGTCACCATGGGGAGCGCCCGTGTTGTTCGTGAAGAAGAAGGATGGAAACGCATCGCATAGACTACGATCATCAACCAGTCACAATCAAAATGTATCCTCTTCCTGAATTAGATGACCTATTCGATCACCAAGGGGCATCGGTGTTCTCTAAGGTAGATCTCAGATCGGTTATCATCAAGTAAAGGTTAAAGAAGGGGATATACCAAAGACAAGATTCAAGATACGGACACTACGAGTTCGTGGTCATGCCCTTTGGCGTGACCAATGCTCCAACTACATTCATGGATCTCATGAGCAGTATCAGTGAGTATTTAGATAAGTTTGTTATTGTGTTTATCGATGACATTCTTATCTACTCAGGAACTCGGGAAGAACATGCAGAACACCTGAAACTAGTATTGCAGACAGTTCAGCAGAACCAGCTTTACGCCAAGTTCACGAAATCTGAATTTTGGCTAGATCGGTGTCCTTTCCGGGTCACATCATCTCAAAGGATGGTATTATGGTGGATCCCAGCAAGATAGAAGCAGTAAGTAACTGGAAGCAACCAAGAACGCCAGTGAAATCGGGAGCTCGGGATTAGCAGGATATTACAGGAAGTTTGTAGAGGATTTCTCCAGGTAGCCTCCCCACCGACGGCTCTTACCAAAAGAACAGAAATTCCGGTGGGCGGAGGACGTGAGAACAATGAGCTAAAAGGAGATTGACCGGTGCTCCTATTTTGGCTCTACGACACCAGCAACTTTGACATCTATAGTGATGCCTCTAAGTTGGGACTAGGAGCGATCTGATGCAAACGGCAAGGTGATCGCCTATGCCTCCAGACAACTCAAGGATTATGAGAAGAATTACCCTACTCATGACCTTGAGCTTGCAGCAGTCGTCTTCTCTCTCAAAATTTGGAGACATTACTTATATGGAGCTCAGTGCAGAGTGTATACAGATCATCAGAGTCTGAAGTACTTCTTCACTCAGAAGGATCTGAATATGCGACAGCGCAGATGGCTTGAGCTGGTCAAGGACTACGATATAGACATCCTCTACCATCCAGGGAAAGCCAATAAGGTAGCAGATGCACTTAGCAGGAAATCCAGTGCTACCTTATTGTCTCTTACAGCCATGTCGCCGCCCCTACAGAAGGAGATCGTGGATTTCGGTCTCGAGCTCATCGTGGGACAGCTCTCTACTATGACCTTAGAGTCTACCTTGCTTGGTGATATTCAGTCAGCTCAGGATCGGGATCCGAAATTCAAAATCAAGCAAGGCTAGCGGAATCGAAAGTGGAGAATTCAGAGTGTCCGACAGTGTTGTATTTTGGCGACAGACTCTGTGTTCCAGATCGGGAGGAGCTACGAGATGATTTTAGATGAGGCTCACAGGACTCCTTGCGATGCATCCAGCTCCACCAAAATGTATCAAGACCTGAAGAACTTTGGTGGCCCGGATGAAGCGAGACATCGCCAGATATGTTAGCATCCGCCTCACCTGTCAGAGGGTAACATCAGCGACCATGAGGAGTTCTGCAGCCTATACAGATTCCAGAATGGAAGTGGGAGGATATCTCGATGGACTTCATAGTGGGGCTACCCAGAACCACAAATGGTTTTGATGCCATCTGGGTAATAGTTGACAGGTTGACTAAATCAGCCCACTTCCTAGCTATCAAGATATCCTACTCCATGGAGAAGCTAGCTCAGTTGTATCTCCAGGAGATCGTCAGACTACATGGAGTCCCACGAACCATCATTTCAGACAGAGACAGCAGATTTACATCACACTTCTGGAAGTGTGTTCAGTTAGCTATGGGCACCCAGTTAAAATTCAGCACAGCTTTCCATCCTCAGACAGATGGTCAGACGGAGCGAGTAAATCAGGTACTCGAAGATATGCTCCGAGCTTGTGCCCTAGATTTCAAGGGAAGTTGGTGCAAATATCTGAGTCTAGCAGAATTTGCATACAACAACAGTTATCAGGCCACTATCGGCATGGCTCCTTATGAGGCACTCTATGGGCGGAGGTGCAGATCACCAATCTGCTGGTATGAGAGTGGTGAACAGAAGGAGCTAGAGCTTCAGACAGATCTAGTAGCAGCTACCACAGCAGCCATACAGCAGATTCGCCAGAGGATAGAGACAGCACAGAGCCGTCAGAAGAGCTATGCTGATACACGACGCAGACCCCTAGAGTTTTCAGTTGGGGATACAGTTTTCCTCAGAGTAGCTCCCATGAAGGGAGTCATGCGTTTTGGGAAGAAGGGCAAGCTAGCTCCCAGATATGTGGGACCATACCTTATCACGAAGAGAGTGGGCAAGGTAGCATATGAGCTAGAGCTACCTCAGGAGATGTCAGCTGTCCACAACGTATTTCATGTCTCCATGCTGAAGAAGCATATTCCAGACGCCACCCGTGTGATTGAGCCCCGTTGGTACAGGTCCGTGATGATCTCAGTTATGACAGTCGGCCTATTCAGATAATAGACCGAGCAGTAAAGAAATTACGGAACAAGGAAGTACCATTAGTTAAAGTCAGCTGGCAAAATCACACAGCAGCAGAGGCGACTTGGGAGACAGAGGCCAGCATGAGACAGAAGTACCCAGAATTATTTTAAGTTCGGGGACGAACTTTTTATAAGGTATGGGGGATTGTAAAGCCCGAAAAAATTCCCAAATTTATTTTAGAAATATTCTAGGATTTTTCTGGAATTTTTAGATATTTTTCCGGAATTTTCCGAGTAGCGGAAGTAGCAAAAAGAAATATAAGCGTAAAACGGCCTAGGCGGGGATTGAACCCGAGACCTATGATTTAGAGGGACAATGTCATAACCAGTTGACCCAGCAGGGCTGTGCTGAAAGAGGAGGGGAACGATTATATTTAAGTTGGGTTTAGCCGAATTAACCACTTAATATAAATAGAAGGTTTAAGTGGGTTTGGTTTATTTTTGCTTGGTTCGGCAACCTTCTCCCTCTCCAAACCCTCAACGCCGACGCCACCCTCTCCTCTCCCTCACGCACGGCACACCAAGCCCCAAGGTCCCTAGGGCCATCTTCCGGCGACGACTCCTACACGAAAGAGGCTCTCCTCCGCGAGAGGAACGCGAAGACGTGAGCGGATCGTCGAGAGGACCACCTCCACCGGAGTTCTAGCGAATAGAATCGTAAGAAATTACGATTAGAAGGTAAGAAACCCCTCACCTGCGGTATAATAGCTCCGTTCGTTTATATGCATTAGTTATTAGCTATATGTGTAGTTTCCGGCACCTAGGATGTGTTTTAACCCTTCTCGAAGATTAGGAATTTAGTTAGCACCTTTAGATGGGCCGGACACGTTTATTCTCCTTCAGTTGGAGATCATAGACGTGGTTGGGTGCCTAGAGGTGTCTTTCCTAATGCAGAGAGGGGTTGAAGCACACCAAGTGTTCGAAAAAGGGGTTAGTTTAGCTAATTACCCTTCAGTTATGTTTATTAGCCCAGTTAAATGCATTAGTAGCATTTAAATTAGTAACTTTGCTCACTACTTATATGGGACTATGGTCCAATGGGTAGGCTCCCACCGCTTCTAGGTTCAGATAACCTAGCTCTAGGTTCGATAACCTAGAATCGGCATGTTATATCGGTTAGCTAAAGATATTAGTATTTTATTTTCAGTGGCACCGTATCGATTAGATATCCATTGGGTTGGACTCCCACGTCGTCCCTAGGTTCGACCTAGTAACCCTGCTAAATTCGGACTTGCAACCCCGGGTCTAGTAGGGATGCGCGCAAAGCGAGTTCAAAGCAAGATGTTTATTATTTTCACTTATTATGTATTAGTTTCAAACTCAAAATCAGATATGCTAGTGGAGTTTGTTTTCAGTTACAGACTTTAGTTCCAGTTAGCTTAACTTATGATTAGCTTAGTGTTATTACTTGCTATGCCATGATTCCAGTGTATATGCCATGCTTATATGTTATGCCATTAGATTTCAGGATGCCATGGTTTAGCTTTTCAGTGCATGTTTTCAAATAGCATGATTTAAATCCATGATTGCATCGTTGCATGTTTTGTGAGGTAGATGGTTTCTTACTAAGCTTTAAGCTTACAGATTCTATTTTCCTTATACTGCAGATAAGGGTAAAGGAAAGATGGACTAGCGGAGGCTGGAGGGCAATGCGAAGATGGTGTGTGTGGCAGGAACTGGAATGAAAGATCTTAGGGATCTAACGAGCTTCATTTATACATTAGAACTCTTTAGCATTTACTTTCAGCACTTTCAGTTTATTAGTTTGATACTGTTGTTTTCATGCACGTTAAGTTGTTAAAATGTGTTTTAGTGAGTGAAATGCCATGAACCAGTTTAGAATTGCCACTACCTGTTATTAGAATAGTTTATTATGCAGTAGGTAGTTGTTGGATTGTATTTTGGCACACCGAGTCCGAAATCGAGTTCGGCGAAATCGAGACATCGACGGTCTCGACATCGATCGCTCGAGCATCGGATCGGCCACCGACCGATCCGATGAATCTGATCAGATCTCCTCGGATCGGTCACCGACCGATCCAAAGACGATACAAGAGCCTCAAGAGATTTAGTACCGGATCGGCCAACCGACCGATCCTATACTGGATCGGCCGCCGACCGATTCGCTGGATCGATGCCGACCGATCCAAAGACGATGAGCGAACCCGGTTACGCGGTTTAAGGATCGGTCACCGACCGATCCGGTAAAGAGACGGAAGCCACCGATCGGTCTACCGACCGATCAGGCACTCGGATCGATCAGACCGATCCAAGCAATGAAGCTTCGGATCGGACAGACCGATCCGATCTGTGGTCTTGTGACCGTACAAGACGTCGAGATCGGTCTGTAAGGCGATTAGTGTATAAGAATCAATTAGTTAGCAAAAATTTTAATTAGCCCAGCTTTCCGCGCAGTATAGCTTAGCAGTATTGTAGCGATTCGCCTTACAGCTTAGTACCCAGAAGGCGGGTCGTTACACGGGGGTCCTCAATCGATCCATGGATCGATTGAGGGTTGATTCCCGTGAACAGAATGCAGCTGGATCGATCAGCCGATCGATCCAGACGCATTCTGTCGCGAACAGAAAGGAATTGGATCGATCCGCCGATCGATCCAATCCTGGATCGATCAGCCGATCAATCCAGTGACTTTCTGTCGTGAACAGTAAGTAATTGGATCGATCAGCTGATCGATCCAATGACCTGGATCGATCAGCCGATCGATCCAATGACCTGGATCGATCAGCCGATCGATCCAGGCATTGCCCCGTGCCCAGTATCAAGTTGGATCGATCCGTGGATCGATCCCAACGATGCCAATCGATCCGTGGATCGATTGAAGTGCCTGAACTCAGCTAGGAAGGCATAGTTTCAGCATTATGACCATCCGAGAGGTACAGATTACCTTCTCTAGCATGCACACAGCTTCCAGTACATGTAGCATATTCAGTTTCAGTTCTTCCAGCAATTAGATTAGTAGCAAAAGTAAATTTAAATTAGTACAGTTTTTCGCACAGTTAGTCAGCACAATGTAGCGATCGACCTTACAGCCTAGTATCAGAAGGCGGGTCGTTACATATGGTTTCGATCTGGTGCATTTGGCCAAGTGGAACTGACCAAAGCTACCCTTAAACGAATCCTAACCAGTTAGACCAAGATTGAGTACTAAGTTCCGTGGATAGGACTATTCGGAAAACCTTGAAAGGTTGGTTACTTCTAATGATGTCCATGTGACTCACCAAGCTTAGAGGTTTATCCGAAGAATGCCTATTTGTGGAGACCAAAGCTAAATCTGAATCTAACACAAGTTAAACCAAAACTCCATAATTAAAAATCCAATTTCATCTCGCAAAATCATAGGATTCCCTGATTGATAATATAGATCGGGTGAGATGAATAAGGCTTAAAATTTTTAAACTTAAAAAATTAATTTCAAAATTTTAATTTTAAACTTAAAAATTAATTTCAAAATTTTAATTTTAAACTTAAAAATTAATTTTAAAATTTTAATTTTAAACTTAAATTTTAATTTTAAACTTAAAAATTAATTTCAAAATTTCTAATCTTAAACTTAAAAATTAATTTCAAAATTTCTAATTTTAAACTTAAAAATTAATTTCAAAATTTTAATTTTAAACTTAAAAATTAATTTCAAAATTTCTAATTTTTAAAAATTAATTTCAAAATTTCTAATTTTAAACTTAAAAATTAATTTCAAAATTTTTAATTTTAAACTTAAAAATTAATTTCAAAATTTCTAATTTTAAACTTAAAAGTTAATTTCAAAATTTTAATTTTAAACTTAAAAATTAATTTCAAAATTCTAATTTTAAACTTAAAAGTTAATTTCAAAATTTCAATTTTAAACTTAAAAATTAATTTCAAAATTTCAATTTTAAACTTAAAAATTAATTTCAAAATTTTAATTTTAAATTTAAGAATTAAGTTCAATTTTAAACTTAATTTAAAAACTTTAATCTTAAACTTAAAATTTTAAAACCTAAAATTAATTTGAAAAACTTTTTTTTAAAAAAAAAGGTTCAATAGAAGGGGCGGGCGCCCCTGGTATTCACCTCCGGGGCGCCCGGGAGGGCATCCGGGCGCCCCGCCTAAATCCAACTCCGGGCGCCCGGAATGGCTCCAGGCGCCCGGAGCTCCCTATAAATAAGGGGCAGCGGGCGCCCCCAACCCTTGCCCCACAAACTTCTCACTTTTGCCAAGGTTCACTCTGAACCTCAGTGCGAGAGTATTTTAAATCAAATTTTTTTTGCGGTGAAGACGCTGCTGCGATTCAACCGAGGTCGTCAGATCTATATTTGTCGATGGCTCCTCGGTAAAACCTCTTCCCCTCTTTAAAATTTTTTTAGAATTTGTCTTCTCATTTTTTTCTTAGAATATTTTTTATATATATACAGTAGGAAACGAACAAATACTGGTGCTGGACCCTCTAATGCTAGCATTGACCCTAGGTTTCCCATAGATGAACTAAGGATTAAGTTTGAGTCAACCGTTTATAAGGCCATTAGGACTACCTGCATAGATAGATCGTTCTTTCTAGGTTCATGTCCCTCCGTTATAGAGGTTATAAACCACTATAACTTAAAGAATCTTGTCGAATGTACCAGTCCAGTAAACATAAGTCTGTGTGCTGAATTTTGCAATAACCTAGTGAAAGTAGACGATCTCACCTATACCACTAGGGCAGGGGGTACTGATATCACATTTTCCCCTACGACTATCCGAGAGTTCTTAGAGTTACGTCCATCTACTTGTTCTTTTTTGTGCTATCCTCCCAGGGATCTACCATTCGGAGATCCCTACTCACATATTACTCTCGATACGATTTATTCGTATTTTTTTGGGGGAGAGCGAGATCCCACTGTGACCCAGTTTAGGTCGGTAGAATTTCGAGTCCAGGACTACGCTCTTTACAGGGTCTTAGTCCTTTGCATTTTACCACTGACTACTCGGGACATCGCTGTGATGCGCCCATTCCATTCGTTTTTACTCTATGCCCTATGTCATAGGTTAGATGTTGACATCATCCTACATATCTTCTCCACCATTATCTACTCGGTTGGATACGTGACTGATAGACGAGTCCACATGCCATTCTGTCACATTCTGACAGCCTATATGTCCTCGTTGCACATTGATGTCACTAGAGGAGACATTGCCTATATGACCGAGTTCGATGTTATAGCAGCTCGGAACTTCTCCCTAGCTGGTATCCACGTAGATAGGGATGACGGGACTATGTCTTGGCGGAGGGGGGCACAGCACCAGCCAGATCCAGACGCACAGGTGGACGAGTTCATGCTTGCACTGTTTCCAGAGGAAGCCGCACCGGCTCCACCACCGCCCCCAGCTCGAGCACCACGTCACGCTCCCCGCACTCTAGCCGACCGTATGACCGGACTAGAGAGAGCTGTGGCGAGTCTCCAGCAGGAGAACTCTGATTTTCATCGGGACATTCGGCGAGAGGTTGCCGAGTTACGAGCGACACACTGAGCTGATGGCGCTTCTCCGATCCTTGGGATCTGGACCACCCCCTTCATCATCTCAGTAGATCTAGTTATGACTCACTTCTGTAGCTATACTACCTGTAAAATATTTTGGATCTATCTAGTGATATTTCAGACTTACATTGATTATGTTCTATCTTGATAGACTAGGATTTTTCAAAAATATTTTCAAAAATGGTTTTATCAAATTATAAGTTAAACTTGTTTGTTTTTAAAACTTTCCATTTTTAGATTTTTAAAAACAGTTTTGGCCTTAGACTAGTTTTGAATCCTTAGAAAGCATGTACCCACAGGACTAGTTTTTGAGCATCTCACCAACACCTTAGGCTTACCTTGCTTGTGTGTGACAAACATAGAAAGGGGTGAGATGCATAGACCAACTGTTTGGACTTAAGATGCTTACTTCAGTGCATCAGCATAAGTCTGGACGTTAAATACAAATCAGACAGTAATCAGATTAAGTTCATCAGTCAAGTCAAACAATGACTGCTTATAATCACCTTAATCTGACTAACCAAGAGAAAGCTACTATCTTCTGATAGTTAGTTAGTACCTAATTGGTTAGACAGCTGTTTAATTTTAAGTATCAAGTTCAGGGGGAGAAATTAATCAAAATTTTTGTGTGTTTGAAAAATGCTTTTGTACATCTATTTTAAAACTAACCTATTTTTGAACACCAGTTTTCAAAAAGTTAAATTTAATTGGAAGTTTAAAAATCCAACCTAATTTTACTTAGTTTGCTTTGAAAAATCGAATTTGAAAATTAGAATCTACCTTTTGAAAAGCAAATGTTACTTAAACTTGAAAAGTAAATTTGAAAAACCTGATTTGAAAAATTTTACAAGCTTGAAAAGGTAAACTTTATTAACTTTAAAATTTATACTTTTCAAAATTCAACTTGGCTCCCCCAAGTCAACTTGACTATTTTTTAACTTGGTGTTAAAAATTGTACTTTTATCTTTGAATTTTGAACCAAGCTTAGATATTTCTCAAAATTAAATTGATTAATTTTTACAGTAACTCTACACTATGATTGTTTACCCTTGCTTATTTTTTGATGAATGCCAAAGGGGGAGGGTTAGGTGGTTAAGTTAGCTAAACCAAATTGAATACACTAAAACTAACTTTAAAAACCATGTACCTGTTTTTATTTATTCTTGCATATGTTTTTCACTAACTTAACTAGGTTGTCATTCCATCAAAAAGTGGGAGATTGTTTGTAACACCCACTAAGCTTTTAAGATAAATATGACAATGATGAATTTACCTTATAAAAATATTAGTAGAATGTTGAACCAAAAAGAAATAAAAAGAAATAAAAATAGGGAGTGGTCAAGGATTGAACCTTGAACCTCTCATGATGTAAATGATAGGATTAATGGGTAATAACCAGTTGGGATAGGAATAATATATTGATAGCAAAGGAGGGAAACTCATGATAAGGGTGAGAGTAAAAGCTAGCCAAAAGAAAACAAGAAAAGAGCAAGAGAAAGGCAACTTGCCTTCCTTCTTTTCTCTCCCTCTTCTTCTTCTTTTGCCGTGACTTAAAGAAAGGAATTAAGGGGATTTATTCCCCCTTGTTTCATCATGAATGATGAGAACAAATAAATAAATAAAATAAAAAGAAAAATGAAAAAAAAGGGCTAAGGGAGAAGGAAAGCAAAAACCAATTTTGCTACCTCTTCCCCCTTAACATAAAAGGGAGCATGTAAAGAGAAGATGTTATTTTTCTCTCATTTCTCTCATTCTCTCCTCTCCATCACCGAGAACCTCAGCCCCCTCTCCTCCATTTTCGGCCCCCAAAAACAAGGTTCCTCCTAGAATACAAGGAAGGCTACCAAGGGAAATCAAAGGAGGAGAACAAGAAGAAGAGACCTCTTCTTCCATCACCACACTTTAGAACCACAAGCGAAAAGGACGTAAGCTTCCCCTCACCTGTGGTACAAGGGATTTTAATGTGTTTTTGGATTTTATGAGGATTTTAAAACTTAGAAACAAAGTTGTGAAAATTCGGCCAAAGAAAGGACTTGTTGATCCTAGGAATGTTTAATATAAGCTTTGATTCATGATAATTTTTCTATGCTTTGTAAGAAGGTTTTCTCTCATATTTTTATATATATGTGATGTTGGATTAGGGATGTATCTAACCCTAGAGTTTCGGCCAAAAAGGTTTTATAAGGGCTAGGGAATTTAATTGTTTACCTAACTTGCACAAAACCCTCTAAATAAATGGTTAAGGATCTATTATCATTTTCATACTTGAAGGTTACTTGGAACCAAAAGTATCCCACTCACAAGTTTCGGCCAAGGAAGGGTTTAGGGTTAGGAAGACTTTGAATTTAAACTCACCATGTTTATATGATAGAATATAGAGTTTCTTAAAGAGTTGCATGCTTGTATGTTGATAGAAACTCATGAACATCACTTTTAATGTTTCGGCCATGGTAAGGTGGATGCTTTAGAATAGCTTAAACAGATTTTTAACATGCTCAAAACCTCCATGACAATAAGATATGAAAGTTGTTTGATGCTCCCATGCTTAATTAGAGTATAGGAAAATTGGTTGCATGATATATGTTAATTAAGACCACAAGGGTCCTAGCTTGTTTGTGAACCAAACTTGTATGTATAGTTTCTTTGATACTTTTGCCATAAAACTTGTTTAGGTTTTCCATACTTTAGGCCACCTAAAACCTAGTTTAAAGACTTGGAAGGTTTCGGCCAAACATATGCTATGAGATAAAGAAAGGAAAAACCTAGGAAACCTAAGACACAACTTAAATGTATGCTTATAGTGCTTGACTTTTATACATGTTATGAAATGTGTTATGACTTTCTATGCTTTTATGCCATTTGAACAAATTCTATGCTTGATGAGGTTCGGCCATGTAGGGTTTAAAGACCTAGAAACCCTAAAATTTAGACCTCATGTGTTAAAGATGCTTCTTATGAAATTGAGATAACATGTTGATTGTGTTCACATGCTTATATATTTAGCTATGATTCAAATGGACACCTTAAAGTCTCGGCCATGAAGGGATACATGCCTTAGAAACCCTAGAACTTACATTGAACATGCTCATGTCACTCTCCATGAAATATGAAATGTAGAAAGCTAAAAATTCACATGCTATATGTTGTTAGTGACATAAATTGATGCTAAGGGAAGTTTCGGCCATGACCACTTGTATGATGCCATTTATGAATTTATACATGATGTTAGAGTAAGTTCACATGCTTGTATGCTTGCTTGAAAACCTAAATGAGTACTTGTAAGTTTCGGTCAAGACATAAATTTAAGGGCTTAAGGAATTTAGGAACTAACTCAATGGTGCTTACCATATTCCTTGAAATGAATGCTATAAATATGGTTAAGGTTTCCATGCTTTATGTCCTTTAGAACCTTGTTTCACACTTGTTAAGATTCAGCCAAATGAGGTTTAAGGACTTGGAGAACTTAGAGTCCAAGTAAATCTTGTTTATAATACTTCCTATAAAAATGATATGTGAATGAATTAGGTTCTACATGCTTGGATGTTGTTTAAAACCTAAATGGGCACCTAAGAGGGTTTCGGCCATGATAAGAACCCAAAGGATTAGGAAGCTTAGTACCCAAATTAATCATGTTACATTGTTCCTTATGATTGGATGAGCACATGATATACTTTTATGCTTAGACATGTATGCTTGTGAGCTATACAAGATGAGAATTTCTATGATATGTTATGAGTTCAAAATTTGCATGTTTTATGTTATGATATGTGGGTAAATCTTACATGCTTTGGTGATATGATATGAGCTGAAAATATGCATGCTTATGTTATGATATGTGGTTAAATTATGCATGCTTTGATGCTATGTTTAGTGCTTAAAATATGCATGCTTTCATGATATGCTATGTGGTTAAATTATGCATGCTTTGATGCTATGTTTAGTGCTTAAAATATGCATGCTTTCATGATATGCTATGTGGTTAAATTATGCATGCTTGATGATATGCTTTATGCTTAAGATATGCATGTTTTTATGATCTATGCCTAAGTGATGCATATTGTTATGATATGATGTATGCCTAAGTGATGCATATTGTTATGATATGATGTATGCCTAAGTGATGCATACTTTTATGGTATGATGTATGCCTAAGTGATGCATACCTTTATGACATGATGTATGCCTAAGTGATGCATACTTTTATGACATGATGTATGCCTAAGTGATGCATACTTTTATGATATGATGTGTGCCTAAGTGATGCATGCTTTTATGATGTATGATATGTATAAGTATGACATGTACTTTACTTTATGTGACTTGTACCAAGGGTGAGCTCCATAAGCGCCCCGGGGTCGATGGAATAAGACTCGGGCCTCGTTAGGGATGTGCTCCTAAGTGCCCCTAGGTCGATGGAGTAAGACTCGGGCCTAGTATGTTTGCCTTGTAGGGTTCAAGACTTGCTACCTTGGACCTACATAGGTTGCGCGCAATATGTAAGTGGTACATAGCCGGGATCCCCTTTAAGTTGAGATTATGTTCAAGTATATATGTAAGAAGAAATGGTTTTAAAGGTCATGAGACATACACATGTTTTTCGGATACATGTTTTCCAAAATCATATTGCATATACCTTATGATGATTTATGATATGCCATGGTTAGATATGATTATGTTATGTTCCATGATATGTCCATGTGTATGATATGCCATGACTCCTTATGATGATATGCCATGATTAGATATGATTATGTTATGCTTCATGCTATGCTTACGCTATGATATGCCATGACTAGTTATGATTTCTTCATGTTGCATGATATGCTTAAAAGAGTATGTTACATTATGTCATGACTAATTGAAATGATGCCATGTTGAGACATTCTTTGATTATACTATGATTTTCGGTTTTAGTGAGTAGGAAAGGAACTTACTGAGCCATGAGTGCTCACAGCTTACTGTCCTTGTACCACAGATAAAGGAAAAAGCTGGATGAGCTAGAGGAGCAGCAGGAGAGGCAAGGAGATGTGTGTGGCAGTGGCTAGGCAACCAAATAAGAACCTGCTTAAAAACTTTTAAAGAACTATGCTTTGTTATCATGAATTGTAGTACCGTATGTGTGATTTGATGTTATGTTTCTACTAATTTTGATATCATGTTATTGAGGCCATGATAGTGTAGTTCGGATTTGATGAAAAGGAAACAAAAGAAAAGTTTTTATTAAACTAAGAAAATCATTTTAAGTCTTCCACTGTTTTAAAAAGAAAAATTTGTACATAGAGTATCGTAGCCTCGTCCCTTAGGGTTAGCAGGGAGGGCGGGCGTTACATTGTTGGTGCGGTTAGCACTAACGATTTAACCTAGGTTTTGATGAATGACAAATAGGTTAAGTTAGTTGTGTTGTTGTCTGACACTTTGATCGAGTGTGCAGGAGAAGTCCAGACAGGTCGATGGGCTGACCGGATGTCTGGCACGAAGTCTAGCTAGGTCGACGGGCTGACCGGATAGCTGGCGAGAAGTCCAAGCGGGTCGACGGGCTGACCGGACGCTTGGCAAGAAGTCCAGCTAGGTCGACGGGCTGACCGGATAGCTGGCAAGAAGTCCAGACGGGTCGAAGGGCTGACCGGACGTCTGGCAGGTAAGTGAGGTAAGTCACTGGAGGGGAGTGACTGCGAGGACGCGTTCCCGGGAAGGGAACATTAGGCGTCGATCCGGCTTAGATCCATTTCGGATGTCTAAGTCGAGATCATGACTAGATTCCGGTCTCGGAAAGATGGAATCTAAGTCATAATATTTGTACTAATTCATACTATTATAAAATGTGCTAACAATCTGTTTTGCAGGATACATATTGCCTCGGACTAACTTTGTTTTGCAGGAAAAGGGAGTTTTCTGGAACAAGGGAGTCCGGGCGCCCGGAGGGGATCCGGGCGCCCGGAATCAAGTTATATCCAGGCCAAGTCATCGCCACGTGGAGCACCTCGGTTTGAGCAGCTACGTCACATTCCAGGCGCTCGGAAGGAATCCAGGCGCCCGGAGCAACATATAAAAGAAGCCCCAGGCAGGAGCTTCAGAATCATCTGTTTCACATCTGAGAACTCTGAGATTACTTGCTCTGCTGCTCTACGCTCCAACGACGCTCACAAAGCTCCGACGACACGATCCTGCTCTTTTAAATTCCTTGTCTGTCGGTACAACTTTGTTTTTCTTTTCATTAGCATCTTTTTGTACTTAAATTGTAATTATCCGAATTGCTAGTGAATTGCCCAACGAAAGTACTCAAGGAGTACGAGCCTTCGAGTAGGAGTCGTCACAGGCTCCGAACGAAGTAAAAAACACTGTGTTTAATTTACTTTTCCGCTGCGCTTATACTCGATATTTTCGAATCGATATTCACCCCCCCTCTATTGAATGATCACGGTCCTACACAGTGGACTCCTGATATGAGAAGGAAAGTCTCGATGGACTTCAAAGCCCTCAACACGCCACAATGCGGACTGACGAGGGAAGAGTTGAATCGAGTGGACCCACACCAAAATGCAAAGGAATTATGGGACAAGCTGGTCGAACTACACGAAGGAACAAGCGACGCCAAGGTAACTAAATGTGACCTTCTTTTAAATAAACTATTTAATATTAAAATGCAGGAAGGAGAAACGACAAGTCAGATCCATGCGAGGATCAAAGACATCCTCAACGAACTTCACGCAATAGGTTACCAAATGGAGAATCGCGACTTAATCAGGTACGCTCTAAACACGTTTCCTCGAAATGCATTGTAGCCATCCATCATGGATGGCTACAAGATTTTGAAGAATCTCTCTAAGTTAAAATTAGACTAGTTATTTTGCAAACTTGAGTTACACAAGAAGACTAACGCCGGAACTGAGAAAGGTATCGCTTTGTTTTTAGGCTCCTCCAAAGAAAAGACAAAGACCAAGCTTGAACCTGAAGATGAGTCTGACCAAGATTCAGAAGACGAAGAGTACCTGGTGAACCTGGTAAGGAAGATGTTCACCAGGAGGAAGAAGAACTTCAGTAAAAAAGACCTGTATAAGATCAACTCCCCAATTGAACCAAGGAACATGACTTGCTTCGGGTGCAACAAGAAAGGCCACTACAAGAACGAGTGCCCGAAGTTGAAGAGTGACAAGTTGAAGACAACTAAGAAGAAGGCTCTCAAAGCAATATGGGACAACTTATCTTCAGAAGAATCGAAAGCCGAGGAGCAAAAGCACCAAAGCCACCTCGCATTAATGGCCCGCTAGTCAGAATCAGAGGAAGAATCGGAAGACAGGTCCGAACCCGAATCCTCATTTCCGAAGGTTCTGAAGAGGTATACAATAGCTTAAATAAGAAATTTTTTTAAGTTATTTCATGTTTAGAAAAAAAATTAACTGCAATTGAAAATGAAAATAAATTGCTCCTTGAGGAAAACTAAAACCTCAAGGAACAAATTACAAAATCTAATCCAACTCAAGATTTAACACTTGAGGAGGAAAATTCAACATTAAAAAAAGAAATTAATAAATTAAAAGAGCTTTTAAAAAAATTTACAACAAGATCTAAAAATCTAGATCTTATTTTAAATAGTCAAAAAGCGTTTACAATAAATTCGGACTTGGCTACAAGTCAAGTTCAAATAAAATGTTTATATCACTAATAACTCAACACAAGCAACAAACTAAAGCTTGGGTTCCGAAAGCATGCTTAACCATGCAAGTAGGAATTAACCAATATTACATACCCAAAGATAAAATATACTATGTAAAATCTGATAAATCAAATCAAAAGCCAAAACACAAATCTAGACAAACTAAATCAAAATCAAACTATTTTAGAGTCTACCCAAAATCAGACTATCATCAAGTCAAATACAATTATAAAAGTAATCGACATAAATCCAAAACTAAAACCTAAATTAGATCAATAATTCAGGGGGAGACTCCAGAATAGCTGGCACCTCCAAAACTAACCTACCCGACAGGGTAACCAAAAACTAACCTATCCGGTAGGGTAATTAGGACTAGTTTAAAAAGGGACAACAGTTTAACTTGACTAACGGTACTGGTGAAGTTTTGGATGATAGTACGTTAGGGAAACTTTGTCTATGCATGTTTAGGAATATATGGCTTCGACCTGGTGCATTTGGCTTAGTGGAACTAACCGAAGCTACCCCTTACGGATCCTAACTAGTTGGACCAAGGTTTTGCATTAAGTTCAGTGGATAGGACTATTTGGAAAACCTCAAAGGCATAGTTACTCTAATGATATCCAAGTGACTCACCATAGTCTAGAAGTTTATCCAAAGAATGTCTGTTTATTGAGCCCAAAGCTAAACCTGAATCTAACACAAAGTTAAACCAAACCCTAAAAAATTGAATTTAACTCATCTCACAAAATTATAGAATTCCCTGATTGAAAATGTAGATCGGGTGAGATAACTAAGGACCAAAATTAAATTAAATTGAAAATTCAATTTCAAAATTATTTTAAATTTAAAAAAATATTTTCAACTTAAAAATTATCTTAAACTTTTTTTTTAATTTAAAAATTATTTTAAATCTTTTTTAAAAAATATCTTAAACTTTAAAAATTATTTTAAATCTTTTTAACATAAAATATTATTTTAAACTTAAAAAAATTATTTTAAATCTTTTTAACTTAAAAATTATTTTAAACTTAAAAAAAATTATTTTAAGTCTTTTTAACTTAAAAATTATTTTAAACTAAAAAAATATTTTAAACTTAAAAACTATCTTAAGGAGATTATTCTAAAGTAAGAAATTAAAAATTATTCTTAAGAATCATTTCAAGTAAAATCAAACTCAGACTAACCCTAACTCTTACCTATTGTAGGAAACCAAGATCCATAGGAAACCTAGTGGATCTTGGACAGTGGTTGCTCCAAACATATGACTGGAGATCACACCAAATTCACTCAACTTACCTACAAAAGCTTAGGAACAGTTGCCTTTGGAAACAATGACAAACTCAAGGTAATCAACATAGGTAATATTGAACTTAAAACTAACTTTATTATTACAAATGTGTTACTTGTTGAAAATTTCAAGTATAACCTTCTTAACATTAGTCAATTATGTGACACTGGATATAAGGTTAGGTTCTTATCTTTGGAATGCTTAATCAAGCACTTAGATAACCCCACAATAAGTCTAAAAGAGTTTAGAAAAGACAACATCTATGCAATTAACCTAACCACTTCTTCACTTAAGTGTTATTTAACACAAAAAGAAGAAACTTGGTTATGGCATAGAAGATTATCACACACAAACTTCAGAAATATAAGCAAATTAAATGGATTAGTTAGAGGATTATCAAAATTACCTAACTTAGACTTAACAATCTGTAATGCTTGTCAACAAGGAAAGCAAACAAAATCCACTCACAAACCAACTAATCAACTTCAAACAAACTCTATACTAGAACTTTTACACTTAGACTTATTTAACTCCCATGGGGTCAAATCCATAAATGGAAGTTTATATTGTCTAGTAATAATAGATGACTATTCTAGATCCACATGGGTAAAATTCTTAAAAAATAAGAATGAAACTTTTGAAACCTTTACAAATTTTTGCAAACACGTTGAAAATGGAAAATACCTTAAAATTAAAAGAATTAGAAGTGATAATGGGGGTGAATTTAAAAATCATAATTTTAACAAATTTTGTCTTGAAAATGGATATCATCATGAATTTTCGTGTCCTAAGATACCTCAACAAAATGGAATTATAGAAAGAAAAAATAGAACTCTACTTAAAGTTTCTAGGACAATGTTAAATGAATATAATTTACCTAAATACTTTTGGGCAGAAGCTGTTAGTATAGCCTGTTATGTGCAAAATAGAACCACAATAAATAAAATACATAACAAAACCCTCTTTGAATTATATTATAATAAACAACCCAATATAAAATACTTTAAAGTATTTGGATGCCCAGTCTTTATACTAAACACAAGAGAACACTTAGGAATATTTACTTCTAAAATAGAAAATGGAATCTTTGTAGGATACTCACTAAATAGTAGAGGTTATAGAATATATAATAAAGTTACACTAAGAATTGAAGAACCCACAAATATAAAATTCAAGGAATTTAACCAAAACCTAGAATAAACCCAAATTCAGCAAATTGATTTTAGTCAAGGCAACAATAATCACGAGGGAACCAGTGAAGATTTAAATCACGAAGAGGAAGATCAACCTCAAGTGAATCAACCTCCTAGAACCATAAGAGTCAACCCAAATCATCCAATTGACCAAATAATTGATGATCCAGACCTAAGGGTTCAAACTAGGTCATCCTTTAGAAACCTAAGTCAAATCTCTCTGATTTCAAAAGTTGAACCCAAAACCATAGCTAAATCTTTACTTGACCCAGACTGGGTCATAGCTATACAAGATGAACTAGCTCAATTTGAGAGAAATAAGGTTTGAGACTTAGTGCCACCACCCAAAAATAAAAAGATAATAAAAACAAAATGGGGTGTTTAGAAATAAATTAAGCGAAACTGGAGAAATTACTAGAAACAAAGATAGGCTAGTTACTAAAGGGTTTAGTCAAGTAGAGGGACTTGACTATGATGAAACTTATACCCCAGTAACTAGACTAGAGTCCATTAGAATGTTACTCAGTTATGCAACCCATAAAGAGTTTAAACTGTATCAAATGGATGTCAAATCCGTCTTTCTAAATTGACTAATAAAAGAAGAAGTATATGTAGGACAACAGCCTGGGTTTTAAAATTTAGATCAGCCTAGGTTTGAAAATTTAGATCATCCTGACTATGTCTTTAAGTTAAAGAAAGCCTTATACGGACTTAAGCAAGCACCTAGAGCATGCCATGAAAGGTTAATCGCTTATCTAATAACAAAAGGGTTCAACCAAGGTCAAATCGACCCAATCCTTTTTGTCAAATCAATAAAAGAGGATATCTTTATAGCCCAAATCTATGTAGATGACATACTATTTGGATCAACCAACTCAGAATTTTTATAAGAATTTACAACTCTGAGGGAACAAGAATTTGAAATGAGTTTAGTAGGTAAATTAACTTACTTTTTAGGATTACAAATCAAACAAACAAATGAAGGTAATTATATTTATCGACAAAAATATACTAAGGAATTACTTAAAAAATTCGGGATAGAAAATACTAAAGAAATAAAGACATCTATGGCAGTTAACACAATCCTAGATGATGACCCTAAAGGTAAACCAATTGATTTAAAATAAAATAGGAGTGTCATGGGTAGCCTACTATACTTAACTACAAGTCAACCCGATATTTTATTTGTAGTTAGTATATGTGCTAGATACCAAACCTGTTAGAGTGTATACTAAAAGCCTAGCTTTTTGTAAACATTTATTTTGAAATAAGAATCACATTGGTCAAATGTTTACATTTATATGCTAAGTGTAGTTGTTCAATTAATTTATATTGTAGATAACATGGTGTGTGGTGTCACACACAGAAGATCATATTATCAGTTCCTTATAAGTTATAAAAAGTAGCTCACGACTAAGATGGAAAGGAACAAACCATTGGAATAGTCGTAGTGTAATTTGGTATTAGTTTATCTTAACTATAAAGTTGTACTAGTACACTCTGAGTGTATTGAGTAGGACCATTTAACGTAAGTTCTTTTTATACTGACTGCATAAAAGAACAAGACCTTTGTTATTATGGAAGTGGGTGCTCTTAATCATGATATAATAACAAGCACATATACTCAATATTCATTTCTTTAATTTATCAAAGGGTGCGATTTAGTTCGATAAATCAATAGGCCCGATAAGTTGGGAAATGGTATTATTTATATGGTGTGTTGTTGATTATAGAATGAAATTGTGTCCTAGTAATCTAGGTTGATAATGTCCCCAAGAGGAGCTCATAAGGATTGTCATTTAAACCCTGCAAGTGGACTTAGTCCGACATGACAATAAGGTTGAGCGGTACTACTCTTGGAGTTAGATATTAATTAAGTGAGTTGTCAGTAACTCATTTAATTAGTGAATATACGATATCTTAAATACAGGGAGAATAACACACTCATGATAAGAAGGAGCTCATATAGTAATATGGGATTGGTGCGGTAGTTCAATAATAACTCTTTAGTGGTATGAGTTATTATTGATGAACTCGAGTTGGGTGTTTGGGGCGAACACGGGAACTCAAGTTCATCGGGAGACCAAAACCAATTCCTCCTCTCGATCCCTATCATAGCCTCTTATTTATAAAGTCTTATACCCACCTATACCCAACTTCTTATCCACCTTAAGGTGGCCGGCCAAGCCTAGCTTGGAGCCCAAGCTAGGGTCGGCCAAACAAAGGCATGATGGGTCAAGTTGTGGTCGGCCCTAGCTTGAACCCAAGCTTAGGTGGCCAAAATAAAATAAAAGAGGAGTTTAAATTTAAATCTTTCCTAATATGGAAGACATGATTTTAAAAGAGAGTTTTAAAATTAAATCTTTCCTTTTATAGCTTTCTACAAAGGATTAAGGAACAAGTTTGATATCTTTCCTTATTTGTAGTTTAAAGGAAGATTTTAATTTTTGATAAAACTTTCCTTTTTGTAATCATCCACATGTTTTAAAAGAGAGATTTTAATTTATAAAACTTTCCTTTTATAACCAACCATGAAGGGAATTTTAAAAGAGAAATTTTTATTTTAAAAATTTTCGGAAACAAATTAGGAAGTTTTAATTTTGTGTTTAAAACTTTCCTTGTTTGGAGGAGATGGTAGTGTCCGACCATTAAGGGTTTATAAGGAATTTTTAATTAAATTTTCCTTCTTAAACATTGGCAAGGAATATAAGGAAGTTTTATTTATAAAACTTTCCTTATTTGCCAAGACCAAGGAATATAAAAGAGAGGGTAGAGGTACCTCACCTAACAACATATCATCTAGTATTCCTCTCTTCTCTTCCTTGGTGGTGGCCGGCCCTCTCTTCCTCCTTTTCTCCTATTCTTCTTGTAACACCCGAAAATTCTCAAAACTATTTTAGAAATATTCTATGATTTTTCTGGAATTTTAGGATATTTTTACAAAATTTTTAGAGTAGCGGAAGTAGCAAAAACAAATAGAAAACGAAAACGGCCTAAGCGGGAATTGAACCCGAGACCTATGGTTTACGGATAATTCTAGTAACTAGTTGAACCCAGCAGGGTCGTGCTGAAAGGAAAGGGAAACATTTATATTTAAGTTTAAGTTGTGCCGAAATACCCACTTAATATAAATAGAAAATTTAAGTGGAGTTTGGTTTATTTTTGTGTTGGTTCGGCAACTTCTCCTTCACCCTAACCTCACCGACGCCACCTCTCCCTCTCCTCCCTCTCTCAGCGCCAACCACAAGAAGGCCTAGGGTTCCGCCCCTAGGGCCATAGGAGGACTTTCCGGCGACGACTTCGACACGAGGACGCTCCCCTCCGCGAGAGGAACGCATAGACGCGAGAAGATCGTCGAAAGGATCATCTCCTCCGGAAACCTAGCGATTAGAATCGTAAGAAATTACGAATAGAAGGTAAGAAACCCCTCACCTGCAGTATAAGTAGCTTTCGTTTGATTGCATGCCTTTAGTTTAGCGATATGCAAATTTTTCGGCACCCAGGGTGTGTTTAAACCCTCCTCGCAGACTAGGGATCTAGTTGAGCACCTCTAGATGGGCCAGACACGTTATTCTCCTTCAGTTGGAGGCTCTAGACGTTGTCGGGTGCCTAGAGGTGGTCTCCCTATTAGAGGGGAGAGTTGGAGCACACCAAGTGTTCGACAAAATGATTAGTGTAGCTAAATACCACCTCAGATATTTTTAACAGCTCAGTTAAATGCATTAGTAGCATTTAAATCAGTATATTAGTCTAGTTTCAGCTTACATGGGACTACGGTCCAATGGGTGGGCTCCCACAGTCGCCTCTAGGTTTAGATAACCTAGCTCTAGGTTCAGATAACCTAGAAACAGTAAAATAAGCAATTAGTAGCTATATTCAGTATTTTATTTTCAATGGCACTGTACTGGATTAGATATCCATTGGGTTGGGCTCCCACAGTCGTCCCTAGGTTCAGACAACCTAGTAACCCTACTAAATTCGGGACTTGTAAACCTGGGTCTAGTTAGGGATGCGCGCACAGCAAAGTACAGTTTCCGGGCCCACTAGCAACATGATTATGTATTTTCACTTATTATGATAATAGCTTTCAAATTCATAACCTAGATATGTGATTATAGTTTAAGGTCAGCACTAGCTCAGTTTTAGCTTAGTTTTAGTTTCAGTTTCAGTTTAGTTTCTCCTAGTTGATACCATGAGGTAGCTCTGCTTAGATTTTATTATGCATGCCATGTTTCAATACTTATGCCATGTAACTTCAGTATGCCATGCTTTAACAAATTCAGTGCATGTTTTAAATAGCATTCTTTAAAAACATATTGCATCGAATGCATGTTTTTGTAAGGTAGATGGTTTCTTACTAAGCGAAAACTTATAGATACTTTCTTTTCCTTATACTGCAGATAAAAGTAAAGGAAAGATGGACTAGCAGAGGAAGCTGGAGGTCAATGCAGAGATGGTGTGTGTGGCAGGAACCTAGAATGAAGATCCTTAGGGAGTTTAGCAAATTAAGAATTTAGTTCCTTGTCTTAAGATACTTTTATGCATTTTTAGTGTTTTAAATGCTATGAATTAATAAGCTTTGCACTATATCATGTTAGAATGCTAGTTAATAGATATTAGAACGTTTTCCATGTATTCTATAACTGTTGTGTGAGATTTTGGCACGAACAAGTGCTGAAATCAGGGGTTCTGATTCGAAATCAGAAACCCAGACCGATCTACAGATCGATCAGGACTGGGTTGTGCCACTGGATCGGTCAGCCGACCGATCCAGATGCGAACAGAGAGTTAGCGTCTGCATTGGATCGGTCAGCTGACCGATCCAGTCGCGAACAGTGAGTACAGAAGCTCACTGATCGGTCTGCCAAGTGAGCGGTCTGCCGACCGATCAGTGTACTCCTGGATCGGTCGGTAGACCGATCCAGCCGCATACAGAAGCGATACAGCTTCTGGATCGGTCAGCCGACCGATCCAGAGCCTTCTTCCGTGCCAGTATCAAGCTGGATCGATCATGGGATCGATCCGATAGCCCAATCGATCCATGGATCGATTGAAATGCCTGATTACAGCTAGCAGGACATCCGAGAGGCATAGATTATCTTCCCTAGCATGTGTACAACTCCTAGGTACACCTAGAATATTAAGTTCAGATTTTCCAGTAATCAGTTTAGCAAAATTTTAATCAATCTAGATTTCCGCAATAGTAATTTAGCACAGCATAATGTAGCGATCGGCCTTACAGCTTAGTTAGTAGAAGGCGGATCGTTACACTTCTTCCTTGTGTGGCCGGCGACATCTTTATCTCAAGGAGCTTGGTGGTGGCCGAATCTTGTTAGAGGAAGAAGGAGAGATAGGAGACTTTGTTTCTTAGCATCCCTTAGTGCTTGGTTGGTGGCCAAAAGTTCTTCATCTCTTGAAGATTGTTGGTGGCTGAAACTTGCTTGGAGAAGAAGGAAGCTTGGGTGGATTCTCGTCTCGGTAGATCGTCGCCCACACGACGTCCGAGATAAGAAGAGGAATACGACAGAAGATCGTGAGGTCTATAAACTACAAAAGATATAACTAGTTATTAGTTTTCGCATCATAACTAGTTCATACTTTTGTTTAGATCTTGAAATACCAAACACAAGAGGCTAGTGATTCTAGGTTTTGAATTTACGATTCGATTTTATGTTTCTTTTGTTCTTTTTCGATCTTGTGATTTGATTGTTCTTAATGGTTAAATCTAGGATTACTATAAGGAGATTAAATATTGAATTTCGTTGAAAGGCTTTGTCTAGGAAGTGGTGGATGCTCCCATAACTAAGAAGGTCTAGTGCCTCGCCATGTTTAACCTGGAAGCCGATCTCTGAAATTAATATTTAATCAAATTTGTAACATGGGTGGATTTGGATTAATAATGTTAAGCATCGTTTGCAATCCAAGTCTAAACCTCTAAGAACAGATAAGTTGAATTTGGAATCAATAATGTTAAGTTCTGTTTGTGATTCCAAATTTAATTTCTAAAGAATACAATAGGTTGTTAGGAATGGTTCAGGACTTGTACAAAATTTTTGTACAAGAGAACCAATACGATATTTCGAGTAGCAACCAACAATTGGTATCAGAGCTAGGGTTTGCCTCTGTGTGTTTGGTTTTCAGTTTAATTATGCACATGTCATACATATTTTAGGCAGAATAATAGTAGGATGTACAAATAGATTTAACTCTGTGGTTGTAGGCATCCTAGATCCAACTATTATGACCCTAATGTGATTGTGTGTGATTAGACCCTCAGATATGTCGAAGGCATTTTATCTGTGTGCATGATTATATGTATTAAATATAGCAGGAGCTGTATTAGTTTTAGGATTTTACATTTTTGTTTCAATCTAGATTACATGTACATTCCTTTGTGGAATATAGGATCGATATATGTAAAATTCTATTTTTGTCACGGATCGTATCCTTGCGAGGCGTGGTACTATTTATGGACCAGAGGCGCAGCGAAAAAAGAAACAAGATAGATACGACGACTAGACCCGATTGTGGTGGCTAAAGATGGCAGCAGCTAGGGTTGGCAGCACACGGAGGATAGTGATGGAAAAGGCCATAATAGTTGGAAAATTATTTTTCCATATTTATTGCTTTATTTGCTGTGATGTGTATGTGCATGGTTAAAATTCCTCACCTTAAATAACTAAGTGGGAGAGGGATTAGTAAATAAATTCCACGGTCTCCATTACTGGTTTGTAAGTGATGCAACAAACTTGCGTGTTAGCTCTGAGTGCCTCCCTCCACAACGGATGAGTTTGTTTATAAATCACTAGATCAAACTTCTTTTATGGATGGTTATAGGAAATTATTTAGGAATGTGTGATCTTATCCAACTGAAGGGGCACAATCATATTTAATGGACTAAGTATCAAGTAATGGTATACACTTAGGCACATTTAATAGTATCCTCCCCAACGGAGTCACTGTTATTATTTGTGTGACTAAAGGAATACAAACTATTAATTTTATTTGTCATAAAGTTAGGATGACAAGATAATAAAATTAATGGGTAAGATCCTCCTCTTATAAATGTTTGATTTTGTATATGCCCACACTAACGTGGCATGCAAAATTCACGGTGTTTTGAGGTGTTGGTAAATTTAAATAATATTATTTGAGGAATCAATATTATTCTAAATTTAGAGTCTTGACCAAAAGTTTATTTTGTGATTCTTAGGATAACTTTCAACCCACTGACTATTATATTGAAAGAGAACAAACTTACTGGTCCCAATTACATAGATTGGAAAAGAAACCTGGACATTATCCTAACTGCTGAAGGTTATAAGTTTGTACTATTAGAGGTCTGCCCTAATGTGCCTAACGGCGATTCTAGTGAAGAGAAGATTGAGCATCATAGGAAATGGGTCAAGGCAGATGAGATAGCGCGGTGTTACATTTTGATTTTAATGTCAAATGTACTGCAACATCAGCATCAAGACTTACCAACTGCCTATGACATGATGAACAATCTCCAGGAACTCTTCGGACACCAGAATCGGGCTGCTAGGCAAGAGGCAATGAGAAAATTAATGACAACCACCATGTCAGAGGGGACACCCATAAGAGATCATATCCTAAAGATGATGGCTTATTTGAACGAAATACAAATCATTGGAGCTGAAATAGATGGGGAAACCTAAATCGATATTATTCTCCAAACGCTACCCAGAAGTTTTGAGCAGTTCCACCTGAACTATAACATGAACAAAAGGGCTTATACGTTGGCAGAACTTCTGACAGAACTTCAGGCAGCAGAAGGTATATTTCATCATAGTTCTCAGATTCACTTTGCTGAAAATGTTTTTACTTCTAAGTCGAAAAGTAAGAAGAAGAAGAAACAGGCTGGCTCAGTAAAGAAGGTGAATAGATCTCTAGGTACTGGACCTAAGGCTGAAGTGAAGAAGCCAAAGGGCAAGTGCTTCATCTGCAAGCAATCGGGACATTGGAAGGCGGACTGTCCTCGTAGGAGAGAGAACAATAAAGGTATATCTTATTCTCTAGTAGTTGAAACATGTTTAGCGGTGTTATCTACCAGCACCTGGTGTGTAGATACAGGAGCCACTGATCATGTATGCAATACAATGTAGGGGTTTCAAGAAACCCGACGACTATATGAAAGAGAGATAACTGTCTACATGGGCAATGCTACGAAAGTAGCGATTGTTGCAGTGTAACACCCCACCTTCTACTGACTAGGTTGTAAGGCCGGGGGTTACATTGTACTAAACTGAACTATAAAGTGCGGAAAAGCTGAACTAATTAAAACTCTCTGCTATTTACTATAAAATCTAGAAATTATACCCAGAATACACTTCTGAAGTTGTAAATATGCTAAAGAAGGGAACCTAAACTTTCTATTTGATCAAAAAGCTGAAATTAGACACTTCCAGCTGAAATCAGATACCCCAATCGATCGGTTGATCGATTGGAGTTATCTGATCGATCCACTGATCGATTCAACGTGCTACTATGCACGGGGGTCAATTCTGGATCGATCGGCTGATCGATCCAGCCTAGCCAATCGATCCGATAATCGATTCAGAGGCTCTCTGTTCGCAAAAATTAAATTCCCGATCGATCAGCTGATCAACCCATGGCCGATCGATCAGCTGATCGATTCATCAGCTTTCTGTACGCGGTAAATCGCTTCCCAGTAGATCGGCTGATCGATCGAGGACTTCTCAATCAATCAGCTGATCGACTCAGCTGCTCACTGTTCGTGGGGAATCACCTCCCAATCAATCGGCTGATTAATTGAGGACTTCTAAATCGATCAACTGATCGATTGGGTTTCTGATTTCACTGAAATCCCCCACGAAATCATACAGAACTTTCAAAACTCAACTAAAACATAAAACAATACCACTAGACAGGTTATTACTTATACTTTGCTAGCTAATATCAAGACAATAAGCAGTCTAAGCATGGCATAATACCTAGTTTCACAATTCATGATACTTAGCATCCTAAAAGTGCAGGGAAGTAACAACATAAGGAAATACTAAGTTTTTAAGTTTGCTAGTTCCCCAAAGATCTTTATTCCAGGTTCCTTCTCACACACATCTGGTCGCATTGCCCTCCAGCCTCCACTAATCCATCTTCCCTTTACCTTTATCTACAGTATAAGGAAAAAGGAAACTATAAGATTGGGAGCTTAGTAAGAACCATCTACCTCACAAAAACATGCATTCGGAGTAATCATGCTTTCAAGGATGCTTTTTGAAATACATGCTGATGATCATGCTGAAAATGCTAAAACATGGCATATGGACATACAAGTCGTGCTAATCAAATACTGAACATAAAGCTATTCATTGTATCAACAAGCAAACTAAACCGATACATAAGCTAAGCTATTTGTTATATCAATAAAAAAACTAAACTGTATTCACATCTCTGGTTTGTGAAGTTTGAAAACTATTTTCATAAATAGATAAAAATAATAATTATGCTGCTGATGGGCTCGGCAACTGTACTTGCTATGCGCGCATCCCTAACTAGGCCCGAGGTAGCAAGTCCCGAATCTAGTAGTGTTTACTAGGTTATCTAAACCTAGGGACGATTGTGGGAGCCCAACCCAAGGACATCTGAGAGTCCAGTACAGTGCCACTGATAAAAGTAAAATACTGTTTATAAACTGATTTATCTTATCTTGCTTTTACTAGGTTATCTGAACCTAGAGGTAGGTTATCTGAACCTAGAGGCGACTATGGGAGCCCACCCATTGGACCGTAGTCCCATATAACTGAAGCAAGACTAAGTATACTATTTAAAAATGCATCTATGGCATTTAACTGAACTATTAAAATGCCTACTGTAGCATATAACTGTGCTAGGCATTTTATCGAGCACCTGGTGTGCTCTAACTCTGCATATGGCTACACTAAGAACATAAGAGCGAACTAAGGACATAAAAACATACTATTAGCTACTTATACTGCAGGTGAGGGGTTACTTACATCCTGCGCTAAGTTTCCTTACAATCCGATCGCTAAGTTTCTGGAGAAGAAGATCTCTTCAACGATCTTCTTACGTCTACACGTTCTTCTCGCGAAGGGGAGCGTCCTCGTATCGGAGATGTCGCTGGAAGGTGCTCCTACGACCCTAGGGATGGAACCCTAGTTCTCTTGGCCTTGGGCGCCGAGAGGGTGCGGGAGAGAGAGAGGCGACGGTGAGGGTTTGAGGGTGAGAAAAGTTGTCGTTTAAGAATAATAAATTCTCTCCTAAATTCCCTATTTATATTAAGTGATTAATACACCCCAACTAAACCTTAAATATAATTGCTCTCCTCTTCTTTCAGCACACCCCTGCTGGGGCCCCTTGGTTACTAAGTCACCCTATAAGTCATAGAGTCCATAGGTCGCGGGTTCAATTCCCGCTTAGGCTGTTTTATGTTTTTATTTAATTTTGCTACTTCTGCTACTCCAAAAACTCTATAAAAATATTCTAAAATTCTAAAAAAATAATAGAATATTTCTAAAATTAATTTGAGAATTTTCGGGCATTACAATCCCCCATACCTTATAAAAAGTTCGTCCTCGAACTTAGAATAACTCTGGGTACTTCTTGTTAGAGTGTATACTAAAAGCCTAGCTTTTGGTATAAACATTTATCTAGAAATAAGAATCACATTGGTCAAATATCTATATTTATGATAAATGTAGTTGTTCAATTAATTTATATTGTAGATAACATGGTGTGTGGTGTCACACACAGAGGATCATGTTATCAGTACCTTATAAATTATAAACAATAGCTCACGATCATGATGGAAAGGAACAAACCATTGGAAGGTCGTAGTGTAATTAGGTATTAGTTTATCTTAACTATATAATTACACTAGTACACTTAGAGTGTATTGAGTAGGACCATTAGAGGTCGTTTCTTTTATACTGACTTTATAAAGGAATAAAGACTTCAGTTATTATGGAAGTGTGTGCTCTTAATCCTAATATAATAACAAGCATATATATTTGATATTTATTTCTTTAATTTATCAATGGGTGAGATTTAGTTCGATGAATCAATAAGCCCGATAGGTTGGGAAATGATATCACTTATAGTGTGTGTTGTTGATTATAGAAGGAAACTGTGTCCTAGTAATCTAGGTTGAGAATGTCCCCAAGAGGAGCTCATAAGGATTGTCATGTTAAACCCTGCATGTGGACTTAGTCCGACATGACAATAAGGTTGAGTGGTACTACTCTTGGAGCTAGATATTAATTAAGTGAGTTGTCAGTAACTTACTTAATTAGTGGACATTTGTTATCTTAAACACAGGGAGACTGACACACTCATAATAAGAAAGAACCCAAAATATAATTTGGGATTGGTGCGGTAGTTCAATAATAGTTCTTTAGTGGAATGAATTATTATTGATAAAATTAAGTTGTGTGTTCGGGGCGAACACGGGATGCTTAATTTCATCGGGAGACCAAAACCAATTCCTCCTCTCGGTCCCTATCGTAGCCTCTTAATTATAGAGTACTATACCCACCTATACCCACCTTCTTACCCATCCCATAGGGGCCGGCCAAGCTAGCTTGAAGACCAAGCTAGGGCCGGCCAAAGTTTGGTTCATGGGTGCTTCAAGGTGGCCGGCCCTAGCTTGGGTTCAAGCTTGGTGTGGCCGGCCCAAATTAAAATAAAAGGATTTTTATTTTTAAAATTTTTCTTATGTGGATAACATGATTTAAAAGAGAGTTTAAAATTTTAAATCTTTCCTTTTATAAGATTCTACAAAAGATTAAGAGAAGTGCTAAATCTCTTTCCTTATTTGTAGATTAAAAGGTTGATTTTAATTTTGATAAAAACTTTCCTTTTAAACCATGTTCATGATTTAAAAGAAAGTTTAAAAATTAATAATTTTCTTTTATTAGTTTCTACAAAAGATTAAGAAAAGATTTGATATCTTTCCTTATTTGTAGATTGAAAAGAGATTTTAATTTTTAGAGATAACTTTCCGGAAATTATCCACATGTTTAAAGAAAGATTTAATTTATAAAATTTCCTTTTTACCAATCATGAAGGGATTAAAATTATTGGAGAAATTTTTTATAAAATTTCCGGAAGCAAATAAGGAAGTTTTAATTTGTGTTTAAAATTTTTATTTGCTTGGAGAATAGGTGTTATAATTGTGAGAAGAAAAATTATTTTTAATTAAATAAATTTTTCCTTTTCATGGCAAAAGAATTAAGGAAGTTTTTATTAAAATTTCCTTATTTGCCAAAACCAAGGATTATAAAAGAGGAGGTAGAGGAGCCTTCAAGAGAAGAACTTCTATTCTTTTTCTTTCCTCTCCTCTTTGGTTTTGGTGGCCGGCCCTATTTCTCTCCTCTCCTCTTGTTGGCCGAAACTTATCTCTTGGTGGAGCTTTTGTTTATGGCCGGATCAAGGAAGGAGAAGAAGGAGAGAAAGCAAACCTCTTTTCTAGCATCCCTTGGAGCATGGTGGTGGTGGCCGAACCTCTTCATCCTAGGAGAAGTTTTTTCTTTCCGCATCATACTAGTTATTTTTGGAAATAATACCAAATACAAGAGGCTTACGATTCTAGTATTTTGAATATGTTTTTCGATGTTGTGTTCTTTTGTTTTATTTTTCCTTGTGATTTGATTGTTCCTTTCGGTTAACCTAAAGTTATTTTAGGAAATTAAATATTAGCTTTCCATAAAAGGTTTTGTTTAGTCGGTGGTGGTTGCTCCCATATCCAAGAAGGCCATGTGCCTCGTCACGTCAGTACTGGGAACCAATTATGGAAATTAATATTTAATGGAATTAATAACTTAAGGTGGTTTGGATCGAACGTGCTAAGTTCCGCAGGAGATCCAAGTCTAAACCTAAAAGAACAAATAGATTAAGTTTTGGATCAAACGTGTTAAGTTCCGCAGGCGATCCAAAATTTAATTTAAAAGAACACATGGTAGCTAGGAAAAGGTTCAGACCTTTGTACAAAATTTTTGTACCGTGGAACCTCTAGGTTTTCCGAGTAGCAACCAACAATTGGTATCAGATCTAGGGTTTTGCCTCTGTGTATTTGGTATTAGTTTAATTATGCACATGTCATACATAATTTAGGCTGGTTAATAGTAGGATGTGCTAACTTTGTGGATGCAGGATCCAACTATTATGTCTTATAGTTATTATGTGTGTGATTGGACCCTTGGACATGTCAAGGGCATTTTATTATGTGTGCATGATTGTATTATAAAATACAGCAGGAGCTGTATTTAGTGTTATTAGGATTTTATTTTTTGATCTACTTACATGTACATTCCTTTTATGGAATATAGGATCGATGGATGTAAATTTTATTTTATGTTCGATCTAGTTTACATGTACATTCCTTCGAGGAATATAGGATAGAAAAATGTAAAATTCTATTTATGTCACGGATTGAATCTTGCAAGGCGTGGAACCTTTTTGAGGACCAGAGGCGCAGCGGAACAAGGAGCAAGATGGATGTGACAACTAGACCCGGTGGCGGTGGCCAAAGATGGCAGCAGCTAGGGTTGGCGACACACGGAGGACTGCAATAGATAAAAGCCATAATAGTTGAAAATTAGTTTTTCTATTTATTGCTTTTTATGCTGTATTGTGTGTGCTTGTTAGTATGCATGTTTGGTAGACTAGCATAGTTAAAATTCCTCACTTTAAATAACTAAGTAGGAGAGAGATTTATTTTAAATAAATTCCACGGTCTCCATTATTGGTTTATAAGTGATGTAACAAGCTTGCGCGTTGGCTCTGAGTGCCTTCCTCCATATCGGATGAGCTTGTTTGCGGATCACTAGATTAAACTTCCATTTTGGATGACTATAGGAAGTTAATTAAGAGCGTGTGATCTTCCCCATCGGAAGGGGCATAATCTTATTAATGGACTTAGTGTCAAGTAATGGTATACACTTAGGCACGTCTAATAGTATCCTCCCCATCGGAGTCACTGCTATTATTTGTCTGACCGAAGAAAACCAACTATTAATTTGTCAAATAAATAGGTTGACAAGATAATAAAATTAAAAACCCCTCTTACGAATGTTTGATTTTGTATACGTCCACACTATCGTGGCATATAAAATTCACGGTGTTCGAGGTAATTTTATTTGTCATAAAGATTTATTGACAAGGTAATTAATGGGTAAACCCCTCCTCTTACAAATATTTAATTTTGTATACGTCCACACTATCGTGGCATGAAAAATTCACGGTGTTTGAGGTGTTGGTGAATTTAAATAATATTGTTTGAGGAATCAATATTATTTTAAATTCAAAAAGTTTTGATCAAATATTTGATCAAAGACAGATCAACTATTAATTTTATTCGTCATAAAGTAAAGTTGACGAGATAATAAAATTAATGAATAAAATCTCCTCTTTGATTTTGTATACGTCCAACACTATCGTGGCATACAAAATTCATGGGGATTTTAAGGAGTTGATCTTGACCAAATATTTTTGATTCTTAGGATTTAAAATGTTTGTCAATCCCCTAGTAGTCATACTATAGAAAAGACTTAGTAGTCCCAATTGTAATGATTGGAAATAGGACTTGGACATTAAGGTAGACTGTCTTCTTAGAACTAAGAACAATATAGGTGTATTTAATTCATTAGTTGAAACATGTTTAGTGGTGTTATCTACTAGAACCTGGAGTGTAGATACAGATGCCATTAATCATGTCCGCAATTCATTGCAGGGTTCCAGGAAACCCGACAACTAAATGAAAATTAAAACATCGTCCACATGGGCACTACTGTAAAAATGGTAGCTGTTGCAGTGGGAGATGTTTATCTTTTGATAAGAATAAAACATGGATTTTTGAGTAATTGTCTTTACGCACCAAATTTAGAAAGAACTAGTTTTCAGTTTCTAAACTATTCAAAGAACTTGATATTCTGCCTCTTTTAATAACAAAGTTGTTATTAAGAAAAAGAGGGAAGTTATCTGTTCTGGTACGTTGGTTGGCAATTTATAAATCCAATAACTCTCACGATGCAACAAATGGAAATTAGTAGCACATCTTCTAACTTTAAGAGAAAGTAACCTTCGGAAATGAACCAATTATATCTTTGGCATCTAAGGCTAGGTTATATTAACTTGAGTAGAATTCATTGGTAGCTGATGAATTTTTGGGTTCATTAGTAGTGGAAATCTTTCCAACCTGCGAGTCTTACTTGGAAGAAAAAATAACCAAGAAGCTTTTAAGTCTAAGGGGTATGGAGTCAAAGATATGTTGAAATTGGTTCATTCTGATTTGTGTGATCCTATGACTATCCAGACAAGAGGTAGTATTGAATATTTCATCTATTTTATAGACAACTATTCAAGATACAAATAAATTTACTTAATGTACCGCAAGACTAAGTACTTTGATTAGTTCAAAGAGTACAAGGCTGATGCGGAGAAATGTTAAAGTAAAAGTCACTATGGTAAGATCGTAGTGGCAAGTACCTCTTGGGAGAATTTAGGAGTCACTTATCAGAAGTAGGGATTCAATCCCAACTAACTGCACTTGGTACACCCCAACAGAATGGTGTAGAAAAAGGAAGGTATAGGACTCTTATGGAAATAAGTAGATTGATGAGTTATTTAGAATATTACCAAAATCATTTTAAGGATATACTCTGGAAACGGAAATGAATATAGTACCTTCCAAAGTCAGAACTCTCTACTCATATAGAATTGCTGAATAGGCGTAAGCCTATTTCGAAGCATATCCGGATTCGGGTAGTCCAGCACATATGCAGAAGAGAGACAATGATAAGTTGGACAGGAATTCACTTGTTTGTGGGTTATCCTAGAGAAATGAAAGTAGGTTTATAGTCTTAAAAATCAGAAGGTCATTGTTAGCATCAATGACCAATTTTTAGAAAAGGACTATGTAATAAACCATGTGCCCATAAGAAAATTTGTTCTTAAGGAAATAATAAAAGACATGTCTAATCTAGTACCAACTGTACAAGATGAGATACCACAAGGAAACTGCAACATGTATCACAAATAATACACAATTGCAGAAAGCGCCTTGTCGTAGTGGGAGGGTTGTTAGGCAACCTAAAAAGATTCATGTTTTGGAGAGTTTTTGGACTCGATTCCTGGAGGACATGAACCTGATCTCCGGACATATGACGAAGCACTCCAAGATAAAGATGCAACATCTTGGCAAAGGATAATGAATAACAGAATTAGAATATATGTATTCTAATCTGGAAGCTTGTAGAACCACCAAATGGTGTAAAAGCCTTTGGGTGTAAAAAGGTCTATAATAGGAAAAAAGAGATAGACAGGAAGGTAGAAACTTTCAAAGCAAGGCTAGATGAAAAAGGAAACTTTTTCACTGGTAGCCATGCTTAAGTCTATCTGGATTCTTTTATCTATTTGGCAAGTGGATGTCAAGACAGCATTCCTTAATGGAAGTCTTGAAGAAAGCATCCATATAAAGCAACCAGAAGGCTTCATTGCAAAGGGCTAAGAGCACGTGTGTGCAAGCTCAATCAGTCTATGGACTGAGGCAAAGCTTCAAGGTCTTGGAACATCTAGTTTATCAAAGTAATCCAGACCTATGGATATATTGAGTAAACGGATAGGTCTTGTGTATACAAAAGGTGTGATGGAAACGTGGTGGTATTTCTTGTACTATACGTAGATAACATTTTTGGTAGTTGGAAACAATATCAAAATGTTGTCAGGAGTAAGGGTATGGTTGTCCAAATAATTCGATATAAAGGACTTGGGAGAATGTATATATTTTTGAGATCAAAGTAATAAGGGATCGCAAGAAAAAAATATATTTTACTTATCCCAAGCTTGATACATCGGAAAAATCCTTGCTCGTTTTAAGCATGCAAAACTCCTAGAAAGGTTTCTTACCTTTTAAGCATGGAATGTCTTTATCTAAAGAGATGTCTCCAATGACATCAAAGGAGATTGAGGACATGTAGGCAGTTCTTTATGCTTCGGCAGTTAGACAACCTAATGTATGCTATGCATGAGATTAGAAATCTGTTTTGCCAAGGGCATAGTTAGCAGATATCAAAGTAACCCTAGACAAGGGCATTGGACTGCAGTAAAGCATATATTAAAGTACCTTAGAGGCACTAGAGATTATATGCTAGCTTACAAGGCAGTTAATTTGGTTCCTGTGGGTTGCACGGATTTTGACTTCCAATCGGATAGGGACAATAATAAGTCGACCTCGGGGTTTTGTATTTACTTTAGGAGGAAAAGTCATAACTATGGAAGAGTGATAAGCATAGGTGTTTTTCTGGACTCCACCATAGAAGCTGAGTATATGGCAAGCCTCTGAGGTAGCCATAAAAGCTGAATGACTTAATAACCTCAAGATAGACTTAGATATGATTTCTAGTTTGTCCAAAGATTATTACAATTTATTGTAATAATAATGGTGTAGTAGCAAACTCGAAGAAACCATGAGTCTATAAGGCAAGTAAACACAATAGATCACAAGTACTACCCAATACGAGAAATTGTATAACGAGGAGAAGTTGTTGCCGCCTAGATTGCATCAGATGATAACATAAGGTCCTTAAGGCAAGAGCTTTTTGAAAGGCATGGGAATCAGATGTATGGCAGCAGATATGGCAGCTTAGTCTTTTAGTATAAGTGGGAGATTGTTAGAGTGTATACTAAAAGCCTAGCTTTTGGTATAAACATTTATCTAGAAATAAGAATCACATTGGTCAAATGTCTACATTTATGATAAATGTAGTTGTTCAATTAATTTATATTGTAGATAACATGGTGTGTGGTGTCACACACAGAAGATCATGTTATCAGTACCTTATAAATTATAAACAGTAGCTCACGACCATGATGGAAAGGAACAAACCATTGGAAGGTCGTAGTGTAATTAGGTATTAGTTTATCTTAACTATATAATTACACTAGTAAACTTAGAGTGTATTGAGTAAGACCATTAGAGGTCGTTTCTTTTATACTGACTTTATAAAGGAACAAAGACCTCAGTTATTATGGAAGTGTGTGCTCTTAATCCTAATATAATAACAAGCACATATATTTGATATTTATTTCTTTAATTTATCAATGGGTGAGATTTAGTTCGATGAATCAATAAGCCCGATAGGTTGGGAAATGATATCACTTATAGTGTGTGTTGTTGATTATAGAAGGAAACTGTGTCCTAGTAATCTTGGTTGAGAATGTCCCCAAGAGGAGCTCATAAGGATTATCATGTTAAACCCTGCATGTGGACTTAGTCCGACATGACAATAAGGTTGAGTGGTACTACTCTTGGAGCTAGATATTAATTAAGTGAGTTGTCAGTAACTTACTTAATTAGTGGACATTTGTTGTCTTAAACACAGGGAGACTGACACACTCATAATAAGAAGGAGCCCAAAATGTAATTTGGGATTGGTGCAGTAGTTCAATAATAGTTCTTTAGTGGAATGAATTATTATTGATGAAATAAGTTGTGTGTTCGGGGCGAACACGGGATGCTTAATTTCATCGGGAGACCAAAACCAATTCCTCCTCTCGGTCCCTATCGTAGCCTCTTAATTATAGAGTACTATACCCACCTATACCCACCTTCTTACCCATCCCATAGGGGCCGGCCAAGCTAGCTTGAAGACCAAGCTAGGGCCGGCCAAAGTTTGGTTCATGGGTGCTTCAAGGTGGCCGGCCCTAGCTTGGGTTCAAGCTTGGTGTGGCCGGCCCAAATTAAAATAAAAGGATTTTTATTTTTAAAATTTTTCTTATGTGGATAACATGATTTAAAAGAGAGTTTAAAATTTTAAATCTTTCCTTTTATAAGATTCTACAAAAGATTAAGAGAAGAGCTAAATCTCTTTCCTTATTTGTAGATTAAAAGGTTGATTTTAATTTTGATAAAAACTTTCCTTTTTAACCATGTTCATGATTTAAAAGAAAGTTTAAAAATTAATAATTTTCTTTTATTAGTTTCTACAAAAGATTAAGAAAAGATTTGATATCTTTCCTTATTTGTAGATTGAAAAGAGATTTTAATTTTTAGAGATAACTTTCTGGAAATTATCCACATGTTTAAAGAAAGATTTAATTTATAAAATTTCCTTTTTACCAATCATGAAGGGATTAAAATTATTGGAGAAATTTTTTATAAAATTTTCGGAAGCAAATAAGGAAGTTTTAATTTGTGTTTAAAATTTTTATTTGCTTGGAGAATAGGTGTGGCCGGCATTATAATTGTGAGAAGAAAAATTATTTTTAATTAAATAAATTTTTCCTTTTCATGGCAAAAGAATTAAGGAAGTTTTTATTAAAATTTCCTTATTTTCCAAAACCAAAGATTATAAAAGAGGAGGTAGAGGAGCCTTCAAGAGAAGAACTTCTATTCTTTTTGTTTCCTCTCCTCTTTGGTTTTGGTGGCCGGCCCTATTTCTCTCCTCTCCTCTTGTTGGCCGAAACTTATCTCTTGGTGGAGCTTTTGTTTGTGGCCGGATCAAGGAAGGAGAAGAAGGAGAGAAAGCAAGCCTCTTTTCTAGCATCCCTTGGAGCATGGTGGTGGTGGCCGAACCTCTTCATCCTAGAGAAGTTTTGATGGCCGAAACTTGTAAGGAAGAAGAAGGTGCTTGGTGGTTCTCATCTCGGAAGATCGTTGCCCACACAACGTCCGAGGTTAGAAGAGGAATACGATAGAAGATCAAGAGGTCTTTCTAAAAGGTATAACTAGTAATTTTTCCTTTCCGCATCATACTAGTTATTTTTGGAAATAATACCAAATACAAGAGGCTTACGATTCTAGTATTTCGAATATGTTTTTCGATGTTGTGTTCTTTTGTTTTATTTTTCCTTGTGATTTGATTGTTCCTTTCGGTTAACCTAAAGTTATTTTAGGAAATTAAATATTAGCTTTCCATAAAAGGTTTTGTCTAGTTGGTGGTGGTTGCTCCCATATCCAAGAAGGCCATGTGCCTCGCCACATCAGTACTGGGAACCAATTATGGAAATTAATATTTAATGGAATTAATAACTTAAGGTGGTTTGGATCGAACGTGTTAAGTTCCGCAGGAGATCCAAGTCTAAACCTAAAAGAACAAATAGATTAAGTTTTGGATCAAACGTGTTAAGTTCCGCAGGTGATCCAAAATTTAATTTAAAAGAACACATGGTAGCTAGGAAAAGGTTCAGACCTTTGTACAAAATTTTTTTACAGTGGAACCTCTAGGTTTTCCGAGTAGCAACCAACACTTCTGTCTCATACTAGCTTCTGTCTCCCAAGTTGTCTCTTCTGTTGTGTGATTTTGCGAAATGACTTTTACTAATGGTAATTCCTTGTTCCGTAATTTCTTAACTGCTCGGTCTACTATCTGAATAGGCCAACTGTCATAGCTGAGGTCTTCGCGGACTTGTACCGACTGAGGCTCAATCACCTGGGTGGCATCTAGGATATGCTTCTTCAGCATAGAGACATGAAATACATTGTGGATAGCTGACATCTCCTGGGGTATCTCTAGCTCATATGCTACCTTGCCAACTCTTCTGGTGATAAGGTATGGTCCCACATATTTGGGACTTAATTTGCCCTTCTTCCCAAAACGCATTACTCCCTTCATGGGAGCTACTCGGAGGAATACTGTATCCCCAACTGAAAATTCTAAGGGTCGGCGCTGTGTATCAGTATAGCTTTTCTGGCGGCTCTGACCTATCTCTATCCTCTGGCGGATCTGTTGTATAGCTGCTGTGGTATCTGCTACTAGATCTGTCTGATGTTCTAGTTCTTTCTGTTCACCACTTTCATACCAGCAGATGGGAGATCTACACCTCCGCCCGTAGAGAGCCTCGTAGGGTGCCATACCGATAGTGGCCTGATAGCTATTGTTGTATGCAAATTCTGCTAAACACAGATATTTGCACCAACTTCCCTTGAAGTCTAGGGCACATGCTCGGAGCATATCTTCGAGTACCTGATTTACTCGCTCCATCTGACCATCTGTCTGAGGATGGAAGGTTGTGCTAAACTTTAACCTGGTGCCCAATGCTGACTGTACACACTCCCAGAAGTGTGACGTGAATCTACTGTCTCTGTCTGATATAATAGTCCGTGGGACTCCATGCAGTCTGATAATCTCCTTGAGATACAACTGAGCTAGCTGTTCCATGGAATAGGATATCCTGATAGCTAAGAAGTGGGCTGATTTAGTCAATCTGTCGACTATTACCCAGATGGTATCAAAACCATTCGTGGTTTTGGGTAGTCCCACTATGAAATCCATGGAAATATCCTCCCACTTCCATTTTGGAATCTAAATAGGCTGTAGAACTCCTCCTGGTCTCTGGTGTTCTACCTTAACCCTCTGGCAGGTCAGACAGGTACTGACATATCTAACGATATCTCTCTTCATTCTAGGTCACCAAAAACGTTTCTTTAGGTCTTGCTACATCTTAGTGGAACCAGGATGCATCGCATAAGGAGTCCTGTAAGCCTCATCTAGGATCTTCCTATGTAGTTCCTCCTGATCCGGAACGCATAGTCTATCACCAAAATACAGTACCCCACTATCAGATACTCTGAACTCTCCACTTTCTGATTCTGCTAACCCTTGCTTGATTTTCTGAATTTCAGGGTCTTGATCCTGAGCTGTCTGGATGTCACCAAGCAGGGTAGATGCTAAGGTCATAGTAGAGAGCTGTCCAACTATAAGTTCGAGATCGAAATTTGTAATTTCCTTCTGTAGGGGCGGTGACATGGCTGCTAAGGATAGTAAGCTAGCGCTGGACTTCCTGCTAAGTGCGTCTGCCACCTTATTGGCTTTTCCTGGGTGGTAGAGGATGTCTATGTCATAGTCTTTGACCAGCTCGAGACATCTACGCTGTCGCATATTCAGATCCTTCTGAGTGAAGAAGTACTTCAGACTCTGATGATCTGTATACACTCTACACTAAGCTCCATACAGGTAATGTCTCCAAATTTTGAGGGCGAAGACAACTGCTGCAAGCTCAAGGTCGTGAGTAGGGTGGTTCCTCTCATAGTCCTTGAGTTGTCTGGAGGCATAGGCGATCACCTTGCCATTTTGCATTAGTACTGTTCCTAATCCCAATTTAGAGGCATCATTGTAAATATCCAAGCTGTCTGTGTTTTCTGGCAGAGTCAGGATGAGTGCACTGGTCAATCTTCTTTTGAGCTCGATGAAGATGTTCTCACATTCCTCTGTCCACTGAAATTTTTTGTTCTTCCTAGTGAGAGCTGTCAGTGGGGAGGCTATCCTGGAGAAATCCTCTACAAATTTTCTGTAATAGCCTGCTAGTCCCAGAAAGCTTCTGATTTCACTGGCGTTCTTAGGTCTTTTCCAGTTACTTACAGCCTCTATCTTACTGGGGTTTACCATGATATCATCCTTGGAGATGATGTGACCCAGGAAGGATACCTGATCGAGCCAGAATTCACATTTCGTGAACTTGGCGTACAGCTGGTTCTGCTGAAGGGTCTGCAGTACTATTTTCAGGTGCTCTGCGTGTTCTTCCTGAGTTTTGGAATAAATAAGAATGTCATCGATGAACACG
The DNA here is from genome assembly GCF_018446385.1 of Zingiber officinale. Taxonomy (NCBI): domain Eukaryota; kingdom Viridiplantae; phylum Streptophyta; class Magnoliopsida; order Zingiberales; family Zingiberaceae; genus Zingiber; species Zingiber officinale. The sequence continues at coordinate 94,945,299 of NC_055998.1, forward strand.
ATAACAAACTTATCTAAGTATTCTTTGAATACTCTGTTCATGAGGTCCATGAAGGTGGCTGGAGCATTCGTCACACCAAAGGGCATGACTACGAACTCATAATGTCCGTATCTGGTCTTGAAAGCTGTCTTGGGTATGTCCCCTTCTTTAACTCTAACCTGGTGATATCCCGATCTGAGGTCTATTTTAGAGAACACTGCTACTCCCTTTAGCTGATCAAACAGGTCATCTATCCTAGGAAGAGGATACCTATTCTTAATCGTGACTTGGTTTAGTGCCCAGTAGTCTATACATAGGCGCATGCTCCCGTCCTTCTTCTTCACGAACAATACAGGAGCTCCCCATGGTGAGTGACTAGGGCGTACGAAACCCTTGTCAATAAGCTCCTGTAGTTGCTCCTGGAGTTCCTTCAGTTCGGTTGGAGCCATGCGGTAGGGTGCTTTGGAGATGGGATTCGTACCGGGGATGAGTTCTATCTCAAATTCAATCTCTCTGTCTAGTGCTAGGCTCGGTAACTCCTCAGGGAAGACCACTGGGTAGTCACATACAACTCGGACCTCTTCTAGCTCTTGGTCCTTGTTCTGACTGGTACTGACTACATGTGCTAAGAATCCTGTACATCCTGAATCCAGTAGTTTTTGTGCTTTCAGAGCTGAAAGAAACTTCTTGGCCTTTCTTTTTGGTTCTCTGATGTACCCAAACTGTACTCCTGTTTTAGGTTGGAATACAACTTTCTGTTTACGGCACTCTATGGAGGCACCGTACTTGATCAGAAAGTCCATTCCCAAGATGACATCGTAGTCAGCCATATCTAACACTATCAGATCACTAAAAAGCTCTCTGTCTGCTATAATGACTGGCACTACTCAGAGCCAGTGCGTGGATGCCATAATTTCTCCTGAAGGTAATGTTGTCAAAAACTGACCACTGAGTACCTCTGGAGATATTGCCAACTTTTCGGTGAATGTCCTAGATATATAAGAATGGGTTGCCCCAGTATCGAATAAGACAGTTGCACTTTACTGTAAAACACTAATCTGACCTGTAACAACTGTCGAGGCATTCGCTACGTCCTCTCTCGTGAGTGAATAGATCCTCGCGTTCATTGTGGCTGAGGGGGCTTCTAGTCTACCCTGGCTGATGTGTGGACCATCTAAAGCAGCCTGCATCTGGTGTAACTGTGCTGGGTTACCTCCGTACTGAATCAGCTGTGGTGCGGGAAAACTGGTCTTGTTCGGGCATTGCTTAGCCATATGCCCTTCCTGGCCACATTCGAAGTATCCTCGTGTGCCCTTGCGACAAACTCCAGGGTGGAATTTCCCACAAGTAGAACACTTGGGATAACTAGGTTGTTTACTAGCTGGTCCTCCTTTTGGGTAACTCGCTGGTTTACATTTGTGGCTGGAGTTCCCTTTCCAGTTAGAGCTGTGGCCCTGGTGTTTCTGAGTACCTGAGCCTCCTTGGCCTTTGGACTATGAGAAGGCTTGCTTCTATTGCTTGATGTTGTTCTGGTAGTGCTCGGTGGTCAGAGCACTGCTTACTAGTTCTTCTTTAGTTTGCGACCTATGAACGCCGCTGGCTACGTTCAGGGCTATTTCCGGCCTTAGCATTTTGAACATCAACCGGACTCGTTCTCTTTCAGTGCTGACTAGTTTAGGGCATAGACGAGCCAGTCTGTTGAATTTCTTCACGGCTTCCTCAACTGAAAGGTTGCCCTGACGAAATTCGGTGAACTCGTCGTAGTGACGGTTTGTAACCCGCATGTGAAAGAACTCCTCAAAGAATTCTCTCTCGAAGTTGGCCCATGTCATCTGGTTCACTGGGCGCTTCCCTTTAATTCTCTCCCACCACATACGTGAGTCTCCTGTGAGGCAGAAGGAGGCGCATTTCACCTTTTCATACTTTGGCCAGTTCAGAAGCTCCATCGTACTCTCCAGTATTTTGAACCAGGCTTGGGCATCCCATGGTTCACTGGTGCCTAAGAAGTTCTTTGGCTTGATCTTCTGCCAATGGATCAGATAGGCTTCTCTCCTTGCCCCTGCTGCTAGGGCTGCTGGTGCTGTAAGCTGGACTGGTTGAACCTCTGTAACTACTGGGGTGGCTACGTGAGGTTCCGTAGTGGCAGTGGGAGTGTTCTGTTGATTAGCCCTTAAGGTGGCTATCTCCTGTTGCTGTTCAGCTAATTGCTTCTGTAACTGAGCCACTACTGCTGTAAGGTCTAGGGGAGGCACTGAGCTGCCTGCCTCATGCTGGGGCTCAGTAACGGGTGCCTTTCTAGCTGGGCGTCCTCGTACCATTTTCTAGAGAAATAGAGGATATACATAACTAATACAATCATATTTACATACTACTATTATCTTGTTAGATGCTATCAGGTATAAACATGCTTTAGTTATCTATGAACATGAAAGCAAGAAACATAAATAAGGTGAGAGATATTCTTACTTGGAAGCTGCAGGTTCAATGTTGATGTGTGTGTGGAGGAAGTATGGAATTTTCTCTGATACCACTCTGTAACGCCCCGCCTTCTACTGACTAGGCTGTAAGGCCGGGGGTTACATTGTACTAAACTGAACTATAAAGTGCGGAAAAGCTGAACTAATTAAAACTCTCTGCTATTTAATCTGGAAATTATACTCATAATACACTTCTGAAGTTGTACATATGCTAAAGAAGGGAACCTAAACTTTCTATTTGATCAAAAAGCTGAAATTAGACACTTCCAGCTGAAATCAGACACCATAATCGATCGGCTGATCGATTGGAGTTATCTGATCAATCCACTGATCGATTCAACGTGCTATAGTGCACGGGGGTCAATTCTAGATAGATCAGCTGATCGATCCAGCCTGGTCAATCGATCCGATAATCAATTCAGAGACTCTCTGTTCGCAGAAATTAAATTCCCGATCGATCGGCTGATCGACCCATGACCGATCGATCAGCTGATCGATTCATCAGCTTTCTGTACGCGGCAGATCGCTTCCCAGTCGATCGACTGATCGATCGAGGACTTCTCAATCAATCAGCTGATCGACTCAGCTGCTCACTGTTCGCGGGGAATCACCTCCCAATCGATCGACTGATCGATTGAGGACTTCTCAATCGATCAACTGATCGATTGGGTTTCTGATTTCACTGAAATCCCCCATGAACTCATACAGAACTTTCAAAACTCAACTAAAACATAAAACAATACCACTAGACAGGTTATTACTTATACTTTGCTAGCTAATATCAAGATAATAAGCAGTCTAAGCATGGCATAATACCTAGTTTCACAATTCATGATACTTAGCATCCTAAAAGTGTAGGGAAGTAACAACATAAGGAAATACTAAGTTTTTAAGTTTGCTAGTTCCCCAAAGATCTTTATTCCAGGTTCCTTCTCACACACATCTGGTCGCATTGCCCTCCAGCCTCCACTAATCCATCTTTCCTTTACCTTTATCTGCAGTATAAGGAAAAAGGAAACTATAAGATTGGGAGCTTAGTAAGAACCATCTACCTCACAAAAACATGCATTCGGAGTAATCATGCTTTCAAGGATGCTTTTTGAAATACATGCTGATGATCATGCTGAAAATGCTAAAACATGGCATATGGACATACAAGTCGTGCTAATCAAATACTGAACATAAAGCTATTCATTGTATCAACAAGCAAACTAAACCGATACATAAGCTAAGCTATTTGTTATATCAATAAAAAAACTAAACTGAAGCTAAACTGTATTCACATCTCTGGTTTGTGAAGTTTGAAAACTATTTTCATAAATAGATAAAAATAATAATCATGCTGCTGATGGGCCCGGCAACTGTACTTATCTAAACCTAGGGACGACTGTGGGAGCCCAACCCAAGGACATCTGAGAGTCCAGTACAGTGCCACTAATAAAAGTAAAATACTGTTTATAAACTGATTTATCTTATTTTGCTTTTACTAGGTTATCTAAACCTAGAGGCGACTATGAGAACCCACCCATTGGACCGTAGTCCCATATAACTGAAGCAAGACTAAGTATGCTATTTAAAAATGCATCTATGGTATTTAACTGAACTATTAAAACGCCTACTGTAGCATATAACTGTGCTAGGCATTTTATCGAGCACCTGGTGTGCTCTAACTCTGCATATGGCTGCACTAAGAACATAAGAGCGAACTAAGGACATAAGAACATACTATTAGCCACTTATACTGCAGGTGAGGGGTTACTTACATCCTGCGCTAAGTTTCCTTACAATCCGATCACTAAGTTTCCGGAGAAGAAGATCTCTTCAACGATCTTCTTATGTCTACACGTTCTTCTCGCGGAGGGGAGCGTCCTCGTATCGGAGACGTCGTCGGAAGGTGCTCCTACGACCCTAGGGATGGAACCCTAGTTCTCTTGGCCTTGGGCGCTGAGAGGGTGCGGGAGAGAGAGAGGCGACGGTGAGGGTTTGAGGGTGAGAAAAGTTGTCGTTCAAGAATAATAAATTCTCTCTTAAATTCCCTATTTATATTAAGTGATTAATATACCCCAACTAAACCTTAAATATAATTGCTCTCCTCTTCTTTCAGCACACCCCTGCTGGGGCCCCTTGGTTACTAAATCACCCTATAAGTCATAGAGTCCATAGGTTGCGGGTTCAATTTTCCGGTTAGGCTGTTTTATGTTTTTATTTAATTTTGCTACTTCTGCTACTCCAAAAATTCTATAAAAATATTCTAAAATTCCAGAAAAATAATAAAATATTTCTAAAATTAATTTAAGAATTTTTGAGCGTTACATGCAGTGGGAGATGTCTACTTATCATTCGATAGGAATAGAACTTTGATTTTGAGAAATTGTCTTTATGTACAAAGTTTTAGAAAAAATTTAATTTTAGTTTCTAAATTGTTTTTGGATGGATATGTTGTTTCTTTTGATGACAAAGTGGTTGTCAAGAAAAATAGAGTTATTATTTGTTTTGGTACATTAGTAGGTAATTTGTATACTCTAAATCCAATTTCTCCCACAAAGCAACGAATGGAAATTAATAACACATCTTCTAATTCTAATAAGAGAAAGGAACCTTCGGAAATGAACCAAACATATCTTTGGCATCTAAGGCTTGGTCATATTAACTTGAGTAGGATTCAAAGGCTTATAGCTGATGGACTTTTGGGTTCATTAGTGTTGGAAAATTTTCCAACTTACGAATCCTGCTTGGAAGGAAAAATGACCAAGAGACCTTTTAAGGCCAAGGGGTATAGAGCCAAAGATGTGTTAGAATTGGTTCATTCTGATTTGTGTGGTCCTATGTCTATCCAGGCAAGAGGTGGTTTCAAATATTTTGTCTCTTTTATAGATGACTATTTGAGATATGGATACATTTACCTGATGCACCGCAAGGATGAATGCTTTGATAAGTTCAAAGAGTACAAGGCTGATGTGGAGAAATGTCATGGTAAAAGTATCAAGACACTACGGTCTGATCGTGGTGGTGAATACCTCTTTGGAGAGTTTAGGAATTACTTATCAGAGGCTGGGATTCAATCTTAATTGTCTGCACCTGGTACACCCCAACAGAATGGTGTGGCAGAACGAAGGAATAGGACTCTTATAGAAATGGTTAGATCAATGATGAGTTATTCAGAATTACTAAATTCGTTTTGGGGATATGCTCTGGAAACTGTAGGTGCAGCGGAGGCCGGCAAGAGAGGGGTGAATTGCCTGCACAAATTAAAACTACCCTCCTCGGATCTTTCAACTCAAAAATAAATCAACTATAATAAAGTTAAAAGCAGAAATAAAAAGAGACAGAATTTTAAGTTGGTTACAACCAAAACGATTGTTAATCCAAGGTAGTCGAAGATCGCACTAGCAGAGTCTCCTTCACTGTAGGCAGAGAAGCCTTTTTACACACTTAAAACACTCACTAGTTGCTAGGAATGACTACAGAGTTGATTGCTTGAGTTGTTCAATATTTCCTAGCTCTAGGGGCCTTTATATAGCTCCTGGAAAGTCTATTCCTAGGGTCCAAGGTGCCTCCAACAAGGTCCAAGGCGCCTCCAATGAGAGAGGGGATAAAACTTTATCCAAACAGCTCAACGTTCACTTCTGCCAGGTCTAAGGTGCCTCCAACAGGCATTGAAGGCGCCTTCAAGCTGGAGGCACCTCCAATCCTGATGGAGGCGCCTCCAAGCTGGCTGGCAGTTTTTTTCAGCTTGCTTGCTTCTTTGTTTCGTCTTCCGAAGTTTCGTTCTTTTGGGTGATTCCGGCCAACCGAAATAGGGCTCACCCGAACCCAATTTCCGGCCTTCTCCTCGAGCAGACTTCCGTCCAGCTTCTCGTCCCTCGAATGCCGCACACGTTCTTCTCGTCCACCGGAGTACTCTTCCGCAGCTCTCTCATCCTTCGGACGCACCGAGCCCGTCAGCTCCCTTCCCGTGCCGTCCTTCTCGCTAGCTGCGTCTTCCGTTCGACTTCCTGCGCTCCTAAGCTCCTGCACACTCAGATACAGGGATCAAACACAAGGCAGGACCTAACCAACTTGGTTGATCACATCAAAAGACCCACGGGGACCAACAATCTCTCCCCTTTTGATGTGCATCAACCCAAGTTCAAGTTAGGGTTAAAATAGACAGAAAAGTAATTTTAAAACAAAATTACTAAACTAACATATTAAGCATCAGTTTGCAATAAATAAAATTGCAACTACTAAATTAAGAGTTAACCAGAAAAAATATTTTTAATTTTAAAAAATTCTCTTCCCCTAAAGATGTACTTCTCTAAACTTGTACCTTTCTCTCCCCCTTTGATCACAGCAAAAATGGGGTAACAGAAAAATTTTAGCAAAAATTTTTAAGTTAGAAAAATTTCTAATTTAAGATGAAAAAATGTCTAAATAAACTGAATTTATAGAGTTTTCAAAAATAGAAATTTCAAAAAAAAAATCTAAGTAAAATGGAATTTTTGGAATTTTAACTAAAATGATTTGTTTGAATTTTTCAAAATAATTTCTAAGTCAAAAAATTGATTTTTAGAATTAAAAAAAAATTTAAGTAAAACTTTCAAGAGACATTTTTCTAGATAATTAAAAAAAATGAATTTCTAAGGAAATGTTTTAAAACTTTTCAAAGCATTATTTAATTCTAATTTTAATGCTTTTATCATAAAGTTAATTAAACATTTTTATTTCGATATTTCGGCTTCCAGGTCGTGGCGAGGCACTAGACCTTCTTGATTATTGGAGTAACAACCACTTCCTTAGACAAAGCTTCCATAAAGAAACTCAAAGTTTAATTTTCTCACTGTAAACTTTTAATTACATAAATTAATTTAGCACATATTTCGGAACCCAATAGAGGTTCCTTCCTACAGAGTTATTCAAAAATTTTGGGGGTACATAGTTCTTAGGCACTCTTCTAAGTTGACCCTAATGATTTCTAATGTACCAATTCAATTTTTCATAAATTCTAACTTTTGATTTTGGAAATCTATTTAAGCATGCATCAGTTTTTAAATTTTTAATTTCTAATTTTAGATTATCATTTTCTGATTTTAGATTATAGTACATCTCAAGTGGACATGTTTTTGCTAATTTCAATTTCAATTCAGCATTTTCTTTTTCTAATTTGAATAGGTCTTTAGAAAGAGACTTAATAAAGTGAAAAGACTGAGTCGGGGTTAGATTGCGTACCTAACTTACCTGACTTGGTGACGCTCCCCCTTCATCGTCGCTTTCTGCTGATGATGTTCCTCCCCCTTCATCTTTGCTCATCTCTGAGCTTGACTCATCTTCAGGAAGATGGTTGGCTACCAGCACTAATCCGGAGAAGGCTTCGATATCTAATTCGGAAGAAGACAACTCTGACCAAGTGGCCTTTAGGTTCTTGTGCTTGGAGGATTCTGGCTTCTTGTACTTGACCCTTTCCTTTTCTTTCTGCTTGCTCTTTAATTTCAAGCAGTCATCCTTGATGTGCCCTTCTTCGTTGTAGTTGTAGCAATGAACCGTTCTCCTTTTTCACTCATGCTTCTGCGATCTAAATTTGTTAGATTTAAAAAACTTATTAAATCGTCTTACCATTAATGCAACTTCGGATTCATCGATCGAGGCTTCAGAGTAAGAATCATTTGTTCTTGCCTTCAAGGCAATGTTCTGACTTGCTTTCTCCACTTTAATGGGCTCTGCAATCCGAGATTCGTAAAGTTCAAATGTAGAAAACAAACTTTCTAAAGTACTTACCTCGAAGTCCTTAGAGATGTAATACGCATCTACTAAGGAGGCCCACTCTGGAGTTCTGGGGAAGGCGTTGAGCGCGTACCGGATTGAGTCCCGGTTCGTTACTTCTTCTCCAAGGTTGGTTAGTTGAGTTATTAACTCCTTGATTCTTGCTTGGAGTTACGCTACCTTCTCACCGTTGTTCATCCGAAGGTTCGTTAACTGGGTCCGGAGGATGTCGTGACTCACTAGCTTAGCTTCCGAGGTACCTTCGTGAAGCTCCAGGAATTTTTCCCAAAGGTCTTTCACGGAGGAGTAGCTTCCGATTCGACTTACCTCTTATGGTGGCAGCACGCTCAACAGGTGGAATTCTGCCTTTCCGTTGGCAACAAACTCGGCCTGCTCCTTCTTGCTCCACTGATGCTCTTCTTTGTCTTTCGGAACTTCAAAACAATATTTCATAGTTAGTAAAATATCAAAGTCGGTTTTAAAGAATACCTCCATCCGGCGTTTCCACGTCGCGAAGTCTCTGTCGAACTTCGAGGGATGAATATTTGCTCCGGCCATCATCTTGATCGTTGTGCTTTAGTCGGCGGTTAGTCCTTCTGAGGTGGTCTGGCTCTGATACCAATTGTAGGTGCAGTGGAGGCCGGCAAGAGGGGGGTGAATTGCCTGCACAAATTAAAACTACCCTCCTCGGATCTTTCAACTCAAAAATAAAGCAACTATAATAAAGTTAAAAGCAAAAATAAAAAGAGACAGAATTTTAACTTAGTTACAACCAACACGGTTGTTAATCCAAGGCAGTCAAAGATCGCACTAGTAGAGTCTCCTTCACTGTAGGTAGAGAAGCCTTTTTACACGTTTAAAACGCTCACTAGTTGCTTGAGTTGTTCAATATTTCCTACCTCCAAGGGCCTTTATATAGCTCCTGAAAAGTCTATCTCGAGGGTCCAAGGTGCCTCCAACAAGGTCCAAAGCGCCTCCAACGAGAGAGGGGATAAAACTTTATCCAAACAGCTCAACGTTCACTTCTGCCAGGTCCGAGGCACCTCCAACAGGCATTGAAGGCGCCTTCAAGCTGGAGGCGCCTCCAATCTTGATGGAGGCGCCTCCAAGCTGGCTGCCAGCTTTTTCCAGCTTGCTTGCTTCTTTGTTTCGTCTTTCGAAGTTCCATTCTTTTGGGTGATTCCGGCCAACCAAAATAGGGCTCACCCGAACCCAATTTCCGGCCATCTCCTCGAGCAGGCTTTCGTCCGGCTTCTCATCCCTCGAACGCTACGCACGTTCTTCTTGTCCACCGGAGTACTCTTCCGCAGCTCTCTCATCCTTCGAATGCACCGAGCCCGTCAGCTCCCTTCTCGTGTCATCCTTCTCGCTAGCTGTGTCTTCCTCTTGACTTCCTATGCTCCTAAGCTCCTACACACTCAGATACAGGGATCAAACACAAGGCAGGACCTAACCAACTTGGTTGATCACATCAAAACCCACGGGGACCAACAGAAACAACAGTATATATTCTGAATATGGTACCTTCTAAATCAGTACCCTTTACTCCCATGGAATTGTGGAATGGGTGTAAGCCTAGTCTGAGTCATATTCGGATATGGGGTAGTCCAACACATGTGCTGAAGGGAGATACTGACAAGTTGGAATAACGTACAAAAGTTTGTCTGTTTTTGGGATATCCTAAAGGAACAAAAGGTAGTTTATTTTATAATCCTAAAAATCAGAAGATCATTGTTAGCACCAATGCTTGATTTTTAGAAAAAGATTATGTAATAAACCATAAGGCCATGAGTGAAATTGTTCTAGAAGAAATGAGAGAGGACATGCCTACTTTAGTACCAATAGTGCAAGATGAAATATCACAAGAAATTACAACACGTATCACAAATGATATACAACAATAGGAAGTACCTCGTCGTAGTGGGAGGGTTGTTAGACAACCTGAAAGATTCAAGTTTTTGGGAGAGTCGTCGGACTTGATCCCAGATAAACATGAACCTGATCCCTGAACATATGACGAAGCACTCCAAGATAAAGATGCAGCATCTTGGCAAAAAGCAATGAATTCAAAGATAGAGTCTATGTATTCTAACAAAGTCTGGGAGCTAGTAGAACCATCAAATAGTGTAAAAGATATTAGATGTAAATGGATCTACAAAAGGAAAAGAGGGATAGACGGGAAGGTGGAAACCTTCAAAGCAAGACTTGTTGCGAAGGAGTATACTTAGAAAGAGGGAATCGATTATGACGAAACCTTTTCTCCAGTAACTATGCTTAAGTCTATCCGGATACTCTTATCTATTGCCACTCATATGGATTATGAGGTTTGGCAAATGGATGTCAAGACAGCTTTCCTTAACGGAAGTCTTGAAGAAAACATCCATATGAAGCAACCAAAAGGGTTCATTGCAAAAGACAAAGAGAATCTAGTATGTAAGCTCAATCAGTCTATTTATGGACTGAAGCAATCTTCAAGGTCTTGGAACATCCGATTTAATGAAGTAATCCTAGTCGTATCGATTTATTCAGTGTCCAGATGAGTCTTGTGTATACAGGAAGTGTGATGGAAATGTGGTGGTATTTCTTGTACTATACTTAGATGACATTTTGTTAGTTGGAAATGTTGGTGCAATATCCCTTAGGTCAAGGTTGACTGAGTTGACCAAGCTTGAGTCTTGGTCATAGTTTCGATGTTTGATAATACATGTTGTCACATGAACAATGCAGGTGCAGTTGCTCATGTGGGGAGATTTTGATCAGGGACTGATCAGTGTGGATGAAGAAGAGTCAAGTAGGTCAAGAGTGACCGGATACCTGACTGGGAAGTCCTAACTGGAAAGTTAGGCAGATAGAAAACCCTAGTGAGTGAAGCTAGGTGGAAATCCTGGTGAGTGAAGCCAGGTGAAAGTCCTAGTGAGTGAAGCTAGGCAGAAGGAAATCCTGGTGAGTGAAGCCAGGTAAAAGTCCTAGTGAGTGAAGCTAGGCAGAAGGAAATCCTGGTGAGTGAAGCCAGGTGAAAGTCCTAGTGAGTAAAACTAGGCAGATGGAAAGTCCTGGTGAGTGAAGCCATGCAAGTGAAAATCCAGATGGATCAAGGATGATCGGACATCTGGTGTTGAGGAAGTCTAAGTAGGTCAAGGGAGTGACCGGATACTTGGCACGAAGAGAAAAGTCCAAGTAGGTCAAGAGAGTGACCGGATACTTGGCACGAAGAGAAAAGTCCAAGTAGGTCAAGGGAGTGACCGGATACTTGGTACGAAGAGAAAAAGTCCAAGTGGGTCAAAGGGATTAACCGGACACTTGGTGGGGAGCCCTAGCAAGTCAAGGAAGTGACCAGATACTAGGCATGATGTACCAACAGGTCAAGGTTGACCGGATGTTCGTTTGAGAGGCTTGAGACTTGGTTTTGGGCAAAAACCAAGAGCTGGATCGATCAGTGGATCGATCCAGGTTTTTCCCAGTGAACAGAGAGCCTCTGGATCGATCCGTGGATCGATCCAGAGGTCTCAATCGATCAGCCGATCGATTGAGACGTTACTGGTTCGCGCGATAAGCACTGGATCGATCCGTGGATCGATCCAGACGTTTTCCCAGAGCACAGAGGTGCTCTGGATCGATCCGTGGATCGATCCAAAGCCTCCCCGATCGATTGGGAGCTTTCGAATCGATCGGGATCCGACCGTTGCGTCGTATTTGAGCTGCAGGCGTGCGATGGCTGCGGCATCTCTTCACCGATTCATTTCAGATCTTCACCAGCTTCTACACAGCTCTCCTCAAGCTCTAGATCGCCAGTTCTTGAAGGTTCTTGGAGGCTCTTCCAAGTCAAGAGGCGGATCAAAGCAAGAAGAAGAAACTAGGGTTAGGGTTTTTGCTCTCATTGTAAGCTTGTAAGCTTGTATTTCATTACCTTTCCCTTTCTTCTTATATTGAGTCTTGTAGGGCTTCTCCGCCCTTGGTAGTTACCATAAAGGAGAGTTTTATTAGTGGAGGGTGTGTGTGTAGGTGTGGATCCTTAGACTAGTCATCTCTTGTGAGGTGGATACCAAGTAAACCAACCTTGTTAGCGTTGTGTGGTTTGTTTCTGTATTTTCCGCTGCGCATCTTAGAAGAAACAAGCAACGCCGAGCAACGAGCACGCGACGAGCTATTCACCCCCCCCCCCCTCTAGCTACCTTTTGGTCTTAACAAGTGGTATCAGAGCAAGGTTGCTCTTCACCAGAATCATCGCCGGAAGGGTCAAACATAACAAGCCAAGCTAGAGGGTGAAGAAGTTGGAGCAAATTCTTCAAGTTCAAGATTTTATCAAGCTCAACTTGAAGATGCAATTCCAAGATGGACTTGGATTTGACACAAGGGTGGCTCCACCATACACATCCACAAGCTTCGATTCTTGGAAATCAAGAATCGAAAATTTCCTTATGATGGAGATAGAGCAATGGTTTGCTCTTATGGAAGGCTTCAAGACTCCAACAAACTCAAAGGGCAATGTTCTCAAGAGGAGCAAGTGGAGCCAAGAGCAAATCCAAAGGTGCGAGGCCAATGACAAAGTGACCAAGCTTTTGGTCAATTTATTGCCAAGCACTATCCTTTGCAAAATTGGAGAATTTGAAGATGTAAAGGAATTGTGGAACAAATTGACCAAGCTCCATGAAGAGATCCCCTTCACTGTACAAGATCAAGAAAAATCCAAAGAGGGTGACTCATTGGAGCAAGATCAAGAGAAGGACTCCGAGGTTGAGAGATGCTCAACCTCCGAAGATGAAGTCCAAGAAGAAGCCTCATCTTCGAGGGAATGCAATGAAGAGAACAAGGAGGGAGCATACTCCTTGTTCCATGAACAAGATGAAGATGAGGAAGCCTCTGTAGGATCGAAAAGAATTTAGATATCTCCACAATGACATGATATTGTCCACTTTAGGCCTAAGCCCTCATGGTTTTGCTCTTGGGCTCTACCCAAAAGGCCTCATGCCAATGGAGATATCTTTTTCTTATAAACCCATGATCTTTTCCATGTGTTTTCAATATGGGACTATGTTTGCAATCTTGCAACCCCAACAATCCCCCCCTCAAACAAAGGACCATTGGCTTTCCACGTCCGATCCTCGACCCACCAGGTCTTCCTGCCCCTCGATCTACTCGACCTACTAGGACTTCCTGCCCCTCAGTCTACCCGACCTACTAGGACTTCCTTGCCTAGCCGCAACTAGGACTTCCTGCCCCTCAGTCCACCCGACCTACTAGGACTTCCTGCCTGGTGTCTGGTCCTCTTGATCCGAACATAGGAGCCCCCACTTTCTTTGTTCGAGGTTAATATTGTACTCACATGGTTCAATCAGACCATAGCTCTTGTGCACAGTCGGCGGTTAAACCTTCTGGCAGTCCGGGCTCTGATACCAATTGTAGGATCGAAAAGAATTTAGATATCTCCACAATGACATGATATTGTCCACTTTAGGCCTAAGCCCTCATGGTTTTGCTCTTGGGCTCTACCCAAAAGGCCTCATGCCAATGGAGATATCTTTTTCTTATAAACCCATGATCTTTTCCATGTGTTTTCAATATGGGACTATGTTTGTAATCTTGCAACCCCAACAGCCTCCACCTCTAGGATTGAGGGGGAGAGATCTTCTTTAACCCCGGAGCAAGAAGAAGTATCCACATCCGGGTCAAGAGAAGAAGAGGAAGAAGAAGCTTCGACCTCCACAAGTCAAGCAAAATCAAATGGAGGAGTATCAAGTTCGGATCAAGAGGAAGCTTATACCTCCGGATCCAAAGGAAAAGATGCCACCCCTACAAGCAAAGGTATAAATAGTTCAATTAATAATAAAAATCATATTATATGCTTTGAATGTAGGGAACATGGGCATTACAAGAGCAAATGCCCTAAACTGGCCAAGAAGAAGGGCCAAGTGGCACAAAAGGGCAAGGAGAAGCCCAAGGAGACCATCCCCGGAACAAAGAAGAGCAAGGAGCACATTGTGTGCTTCTCTTGCAATCAAAAGGGGCATTACCGAAGTCAATGCCCTAAGGGGAGGAAGGTGGTCAAGGCTCATGGAGGAAGATCTAGTCAAGGGGGAGCCTCTAAGGTAAAGAAGAAGGTAACATTTATTGAGCCTACTCCTTTGCATAATGGTAAAAAGCATGCTAATTCAAGCTTATATCATTTTAATGCTATTTACCATAAGAATAAGAAGCATGAGAGCATTAAAGAAAAACATGTTGCTCTACATGCTAAGACTACCACACCTAAGGTTAGGAAGGTAGATAGACATCTAGGCAACAACTCTAAGGACCATAGGTATTTGCCTAAGAAAAATAAAAATGCTCAAGGACTTTATGAAAAACCAAAATCCAAGGATTTAATTAGGGAAAATCAAGTCTTGAGGTCAAGACTTGACAAATTGGAAAAAAAACCCTAAAAAGGATGGAAAATATCCTATTAGGGTAAAATGAGCATAACCTAGGTCTATGGGTACACAAGCCATCCAATGCCCATAGGGGTTTGGGATACAAACCCAAAGCTAAGAAGGATGTGCCTAGTTATCATAGGGTTCCATATAGCTATGGAACCAACCCTAAGTCTAGAGGTCAAGTCAAAAATACTAGGGAGGTCATCCCTAAGAGTATTTTTGCCACCAATGTGACTAAGACTTCCAAGAAGTCTAAGAAAGTCACTAACAAGGCCACGAGGGAAGATATCCCTAGAGTTGACCTAGAAATTGTGGCTAAGGCTTCTAAGAAGCCTAACAAGGTCACTAGGAAGGTATCTAGGGAAGTCATCCCTAGTGAGTACCTAGAGCATCCAAGGAGCACCAATAGGTGTTGGGTTCCTAGAAGCATCTTCTCTACCCCATAGATGGGTTAGAGAGTGTCAACTCCGATTAGAAGGGTAGTTAACCCAACTTTGAGGAAATTGACACTCAAGGAGCATTTTCAAGGTTTTTTGTTAACCTTTGAAAATGAAATGGAATTATTATTTACTCCTTGAAAGAGTAAAATGTGCCTAATGGTGGAAAATTGATTTTATCTTAAAAAAAGGCATAAATTGGGAAAACCTAGAGAAATACCAAGTTGGGATTTTGGTATTCTCTTAGAAATTTTAAGGCAATCCGGGCCTTGATTTATGTGATTACTCTTGAGGAAAAATGGAATATGCCAATATTTGAGGATATGCTTAATTTTTAAGTGGCATAAACAAATCAAGAGAAATATAAATGTCAATTTAGGTTTTCACATTTTCTTGAAGCATTTAGGGCAATCTAGGTTTAACCTTTTAAGGTAGCTAAGTGGCTAGGGATACTTAGATAGGTAATCTAGGTATATTTTATTTATGCTAAACTTTGCCATGATTGTTTGCCCATCATATGCCATGACATCATATTTATTTTTGCATTCATATCTCATTATGAAATATCCAAAAATACTATGTCATGACATTCATACATCATGTAGTTATAGGATACTTTCTTTTGAAAATCATTTTCTTTTGATGTATGCCATAATATAATCATGCATTAATTTTAATTCCTTGTAATTAAGGACAAACGGCATTTAACAACACTTATTAACAAGTGACATCCTAGGTGGATGTCTAATATCTCTAAAATGCCTAGATAGATATGCATGATCCCTAGAAAAGGGCAAAACCAAAATCTCACATCTCACAAGGACTATAAGGTGACTTGTATGTGTTTTAGTGCACATTAGATACAAGTGAGATGTTAGGAAGATGAACAAAACTCAAGATGTTGATTCAGTGCATTCTTCTAAGTTTTATGTTCATCAAAATACATAGTTATGTGTTTTCCCATCATTGGGAAAGCTAATGTTCAAGTCATGTGCATTAAGCCCAAGGAATGTGATGGGATATTGGTTTTGAAAATTATTTTAAAATGTTTTTGGAAAACCTTGGTGAAGGTTATCTTTTGATAGTAATCACCATTGAATAGTTAGACACAAACTTGAAGAAAACGCTAAAGTTTTAGCAAGTTTTCAAGCTTGTGTCAATCTTTGAAAATATGATGTATTTTCATAGAAAACTATTTTTCCATGATAAAGTATGCCCTAAATAATGTCTACACGAAATTTCATGATTTTTGGATTTTTGTAGAATTTTTTAGGGATTTCTGAAGTTGGCTGATTTTGAATTTCAGCAACTATCAGAGCTCCAATCGATCCATGAATCGATTGGAGTGACTGAATCGATCCGTGGATCGATTCAGAAGGCAATTTCTAGCGAGCAGAAGCTCGCTAGATCGATCAGCCGATCGATCCACACATCCTGAATCGATTAGTAGATCGATTCAGATAGGTTGAATCGATTGGAACCCAACTCCAATCGATCCAGGGTGCTGATTTTGGCTAGCAAGGCCTGATTTCCGCACTCTAAACCTATTTTAGTCAATGTAACCATTCCTAACCCCTCAAAATACATTTGTATACATAAAAAGGGTGTTTTCATGTTGAAAACAAGGATGGATTGGTTAACGAAGACTAAGTAGAAGTTTAGGTTGAGGTTGTTTCAAATATTGAACATTTAAACCTCAAAACTTCTAAATTTGGGTTTCCTAAAGGTTTAGGGATTCCAAGTCATTGTTGGTGCAATGACAGAAGTTACCACCATGTCTTCAAGGGGAGGGACTCGCTAAGGACATGAAAAGTATTTTTCATATACCTTGGAAGGTGGTTAACCTTCTTTCGTGGATAATGCTCAAGGATGGGCAGTTGCCTACATTGAGGAAGAATGTAAGGTTAAGGATAAATGAAGGGTATGAGACCTTCATTTGGGTCATTAGACCATGTTAATGCTCCAGGGTGAGAATCGGAGATAATAAAGGGTATGAGACTTTCATTATTGTGTTGATCACAATGAGTGAAGTTGTGAACAATGATGAGCAACTCTTCAGGGGGAGAGTTTTCAACAATGGGGCACTTGTTAAAGTGTGCCCAAAATTGAGGCATGGGTTGATGCGTGCTCAAAGATGGGTTGATGTGTGCCAATAGGGGGAGAATGTGTGGTTTAAGTTAGGCCTTCATTACCTATGGGGGAGCTCATAGGGGGAGAATGAAGGGAACCAACATTCATACTTTGGCATGAAGAGAGTTAAGGCTATGGGATTAGCTTAACTCAGGGTGGTCCTAACTTAAAGGTATTGCCAAACATCAAAAAGGGGGAGATTGTTGGTGCAATATCCCTTAGGTCAAGGTTGACTGAGTTGACCAAGCTTAAGTCTTGGTTATAATTTCGATGTTTGACAATACATGTTGTCACATGAACAATGCAGGTGCAGTTGCTCATGTGAGGAGATTCTGATAAGGGACTGATCAGTGTGGATGAAGAAGAGTCAAGTAGGTCAAGGGTGACCGGATACCTGACTGGGAAGTCCTAACTGGAAAGTTAGGCAGATGGAAAACCCTAGTGAGTGAAGCTAGGTGGAAATCCTGGTGAGTGAAGCCAGGTGAAAGTCCTAGTGAGTGAAGCTAGGCAGAAGGAAATCCTGGTGAGTGAAGCCAGGTAAAAGTCCTAGTGAGTGAAGCTAGGCAGAAGGAAATCCTGGTGAGTGAAGCCAGGTGAAAGTCCTAGTGAGTAAAACTAGGCAGATGGAAAGTCCTGGTGAGTGAAGCCAGGCAAGTGAAAATCCAGATGGATCAAGGATGATCGGACATCTGGTGTTGAGGAAGTCTAAGTAGGTCAAGGGAGTGACCGGATACTTGGCACGAAGAGAAAAGTCCAAGTAGGTCAAGGGAGTGACCGGATACTTGGCACGAAGAGAAAAAGTCCAAGTAGGTCAAGGGAGTAACCGGATACTTGGTACGAAGAGAAAAAGTCCAAGTGGGTCAAAGGGATTGACCGGACACTTGGTGGGGAGCCCTAGCAAGTCAAGGAAGTGACCAGATGCTAGGCATGATGTACCAACAAGTCAAGGTTGACCGGATGTTGGTTTGAGAGACTTGGGACTTGGTTTTGGGCAAAAACTAAGAGCTGGATCGATCAGTGGATCGATCCAAGAGCTGGATCGATCAGTGGATCGATCCAAGAGCTGGATCGATTAGTGGATCAATCCAGGTTTTTCCCAGCGAACAGAGAGCCTCTAGATCGATTCGTGGATCGATCCAGAGGTCTCAATCGATCAGCCGATCGATTGAGACGCTACTGGTTCGCGCGATAAGCACTGGATCGATCCGTGGATCGATCCAGACATTTTCCCAGAGCACAAAGGCGCTCTGGATCGATCCGTGGATCGATCCAAAGCCTCCCCGATCGATTGGGAGCTTTCGAATCGATCGGGATCCGACCGTTGCGTCGTATTTGAGCTGCAGGCGTGCGATGGCTGCGACATCTCTTCACCGATTCATTTCAGATCTTCACCAGCTTCTACACAGCTCTCCTCAAGCTCTAGATCGCAAGTTCTTGAAGGTTCTTGGAGGCTCTTCCAAGTCAAGAGGCGGATCAAAGCAAGAAGAAGAAATTAGGGTTAGGGTTTTTGCTCTCATTGTAAGCTTGTAAGCTTGTATTTCATTACCTTTCCCTTTCTTCTTATATTGAGTCTTGTAGGGCTTCTCCGCCCTTGGTAGTTACCATAAAGGAGAGTTTTATTAGTGGAGGGTGTGTGTGTAGGTGTGGATCCTTGGACTAGTCACCTCTTGTGAGGTGGATACCAAGTAAACCAACCTTGTTAGCGTTGTGTGGTTTGTTTCTGTATTTTCCGCTGCGCATCTTAGAAGAAACAAGCAACGCCGAGAAACGAGCACGCGACGAGCTATTCACCCCCCCTCTAGCTACCTTTTGGTCCTAACAGGAAACAATATCAAAGTATTGTTAGAAGTAAGGGTATGGTTGTCCAAGCAATTCGATATGAAGGACTTGGGAGAATGTGCATATATTCTTGGGATCAAAGTAATAAGGGATCACAAAAAAAGAATGTTGTGTTTATCCCAAGCTTTATATATTGATACGATCCTAGCTCATTTTAGCATGCAAGACTCCAAGAAAGGTTGCCTATCCTTTAGGCATTGAGTATCTTTATCTAAAGAGATGTCTCTGAAGACATCAAAAGAGATAGAAGAGATGAAGGCAGTTCTTTATGCTTCGGCTGTAGGAAGCCTAATGTATGCTATGTTGTGCATGAGACTGGATATCTGTTTTGCCATGGGCATGGTTAGCAGATATCAAAATAATCCAGGACAGGGACATTGGACTGTCGTAAAACATATATTAAAGTACCTGAAAAGGACTAAAGATTATATGCTGATATACCAAGCAAATGATCTGCTCCCTGTGGGTTACACAGATTCTGACTTCCAATCAGATAGGGGCAATAGTAAGTCTACACCAGGCTATGTGTTTACTTTAGGAGATGGAGCCATTGCATGGAGGAGTGTTAAGCAGAAATGTGTTTCAGACTTAACCATGGAAGCTGAGTATGTGGCAGCCTCTGAGACAGCCAAAGAAGCTGTATGGCTTAGGAACTTCCTAATGGACTTAGATGAGATTCTTGATTTGCCCAAAATCATTACAATTTATTGTGATAATAGCGGTGCAGTAGCAAACTTGAAGGAACCACGAGCCCATAAGACGAGTAAAGACATAGAGCGCAAGTACCACATGATATGAGACATCGTAAAGCGAGGAAAAGTTGTTGTCACCAAGATTGCATCAGTAGATAACCTGGCAGATCCTTTCACTAAGGCTCTTCTGGCGAAAGCTTTTGATCAGCATGTTGAAGGAATGAGAATCAGATGTATGACAACATAGTCTTTTAGTATAAGTGGGAGATTGTTAGAGTGTATACTAAAAGCCTAGCTTTTGGTAAACATTTATTTTTGAAATAAAGAATCACATTAGTCAAATGTCTACATTTATATACTAAGTGTAGTTTTTCAATTAATTTATATTGTAGATAACATGGTGTGTGGTGTGACACACAGAAGATCATGTTATCAGTTCCTTATAAGTTACAAAAAGTAACTCACGACTAAGATGGAAAGGAACAAACCATTGGAATAGTCGTAGTGTAATTTGGTATTAGTTTATCTTAACTATAAAGTTACACTAGTACCCTCTGAGTGTATTGAGAAGGACCACTTAATGTAAGTTCTTTTTATACTGACTGCATAAAAAAATAAGACATTTGTTATTATGGAAGTGTGTGCTCTTAATCATGATATAATAACAAGCACATATACTCAATATTCATTTCTTTAATTTATCAAAGGGTGTGATTTAGTTCGATAAATCAATAGGCCCGATTAGTTAGGAAATGATATTATTTATATAGTGTGTTGTTGATTATAGAATGAAACTACGTCCTAGTAATCTAGGTTGATAATGTCTTCAAGAGGAGCTCAAAAGGATTGTCATGTAAACCCTGCAGGTGGGCTTAGTCCGACATGACAATAAGGTTGAGTGGTACTACTTTTGAAGTTAGATATTAATTAAGTGAGTTGTCAGTAACTCATTTAATTAGTGGATATATGATATCTTAAACATAGGAAGAATAACACACTCATGATAAGAATGAGATATATTAATATGGGATTGGTGCGGTAGTTCAATAATAACTTTTTAGTGGTATGAGTTATTATTGATGAACTCGAGTTGGGTGTTCGGGGCGAGTACGGAAAGCTCAAGTTCATTGGGAGACCAAAACCAATTCCTCCTCTCGGTCCCTGTCGTAGCTGTTGATACAGTCTGACCTGGCTGTTGTTTTGATGTTGACACTGATTTAAGTTTGTATCAGATATTAATTAAACTCAGACTGATTAATGATCAAGGTTGATCATGAGGAGAGGAAAAGTCCAAGTACGGATACTTGGCACGTGAAGTCGGAGAGGGTTCGATAGCTCGTTCTCCGGACTAGGTCAAAGAGGGCTCGGTAGCTCGTTCTCTGGACCGGACGAAGTCGGAGAGGGCTCGGTAGCTCGTTCTCCGGACTAGGTCAGAGAGGGCTCGGTAGCTCGTTCTCTGGACCGGACGAAGTCGGAGAGGGCTCGGTAGCTCGTTCTCCAGACTAGGTCAGAGAGGGCTCGGTAGCTCGTTCTCTGGACCGGACGAAATCGGAGAGGGCTCGGTAGCTCGTTCTCCAGACTAGGTCAGTGTAACGCCCGCCCTCCCTGCTAACCCTAAGGGACGGGGCTACGATACTCTACGTACATATTACAGCGGAAGACTAAAAAAATCATTTTCTGGGTTTGATAAAAACCGAACTACACTAATATGGTTTCCATAAAATTATAACAAGATAAATAGAAGCATTGTAAAATACGACACTAAAGAATAATTATAAAATAAGGTTGTTGGAGAAATAGCCTTATAGAATTTTTCCGGAATTTTTAGAAATTTTCTGGGAATTTTTCGGAGCTCGTACGCCGGATTTTGCGGGGACAAATTTATGGGTTCGGATAAAGCCTGTTTGAGATATCCCGTTTAAGTGAGGAAATGTTGGATTTATTTATATTTCCTTTTCTTTTTTATTTTCCCAAACGCCGATCCCTAACCCTCTTCCTTCCTCCTCCGACGTCGATACTTTCTTCTTCTTCCCCAAAAGTCACCGACGACCGGCGATTCTCCTCTCTTCCCCTCTCGGCGTCGCCGGCGCAAGGCATTCACCAGAGCAGCTGCCTGAGGAGGGAAGCTACAACCCCTTTTCCTCTCTCTCTCGGCTTCTCTCACGCGAGCGACCCGACGCCGACGGGGGCGATTCTGCTCCGACTAACTCGGTCTCACCGCATCACTCGAGCGTCGTCGGACCGTCGCCGGATTCTTGAAGGTGTTGATGCTATCCAAGCCTTTTCCAGTGGAGAGATCTCTTGATTGGCCGATTCTTGCGTGCGTCCAAGGGGATCCGAACTAGGCACGGTGAGAAGCTTGATTCGCGACCCCAGCAACTCAATTTGTTCCTCCTCATCAACTTGTTAACCGGAGGGTGGTCTGTTGCTTCACAATTGGTGAACTGGAACATGCGACATCATTTGGAGGCGATTGATTCGAGGTAGGTTTCATTTAGAACCTCATGGATTCAAAAATCTTCTTTGATTGATCTTCTTGGTGATGTTATTTCTGTTTTGGGCTAGGGGAAGCTTCGGATCAACCTAGTGCTGGACCTCCTCTGAGCAGAGCTTCATCTTCTTCAATTCATGCAACGGTTAAGGTTCCGGTGTAGAGGTGGAGGCCTGTTCGAGGTAAGACTCTGTATATTGGGGTTTTAGCAAACTAATTGCTCTACAGCTCGGTTATGGATTGATTTTGGAAGGAATTGTGGATTGATTTTGGAAGGAATTGCTGTAGGGCTTCTTGGGTAGCTGCTGGCAGAGGTCTTGTTGAGCTGTGAGGTTTGGATTTTGCTACCAAACCTTAAGGTAAGTGATGTCCAGTAGGGTAATTCTGTTGGTTTCATTGGTATACTGCTAAATTAGGTTTTTCTATGGCTTGTAGGGTTTTGTTATTCTTGCTTAGATTATAAATGGTGAGTAGATGTATTGATTTAACTCATATAGATATTAGATGGTGAATTTTTGGATTGGATGAGTTATGGGTTGGATAATTGAAGCATGTTAACAAGAAGAGTTAACCAATTGAATTGGAATAATTCATGAGGAGTTTTGATTGGATTAATTGATGATTGTGGATTATGTTTGGTTTGGAAGGAGTTGGATTAAGGATGGATTTAATATCGTATTGGATTTGGATCACTAGGTGGAGTTAAACATGATCATTATTGGTATGTGTTGGATTGATTGAGGATTGGTTGGAGGATTAATCAGAGATCAGATTTGATTAGAGTGATCCTATTGGGTTAGAGATTTTATTTAGCTATTTAATTCATATGAATTTAGCTAAATAAAATATAAATATATTGATTTCTGCAGGACTTGGATTCGGGACGAGTATCTCGACGTGGGATTTCCGGATCACGATCGACAGATTTAAGGCGGGTATTTCTTCCTTTGTCTCTATGTAGATTTTCTCATACTTAGTGCATGGTTATTATTGGATGAATTAGGCTGCTTTATCTTATATCATGATCGGTTGCTGTTTTTTCCTGCATGATACTTATGCTTGACCCTTATGATGATCTGTTTAATTCATATACAGTCTCCACTCTTGATATCTACTCTGTTATGATTATACGTGTAGAGTATGTCTTGTAGGGATTGTCGGGTTCTTGGTATTACTATGCTGATTGGGTATATGATGTGGACTGTACATAGATGGGCATGTGTTATAGGAGTTATCTTGTTGACCGTGCATTTACATATGGTGTGTGTACATACGTATTTGACATGTACTATTGGAGGAGTTGTGTTGATTGTATGTTTAGAGTATATACATATGTCTGTTGTATTTTTATTGGAGGATACATGTTGATTGTACTTATCTTTTGTGTACATGTGTCTGGTGGGATTATTGGAGATTTTTGGTTGATTATACATGTGTAGTGTCTACATATGTTTGGTAGGATACGTGGAGGTATCATGACGATTATACTCATGTTGGAGGTATTTATGAGGTTTGGGGTTGTTGCATGGATGATGATTATATATGTATATATCATGTTCATCATTCATTGCATCTGATGACCATTGTCTCCCTTGTGGTGAGAGAGTCGTCAGTTGGTTTGGTTTAGCACCGCACACTCGGCCACTCATGGGTAGTGGTAGTTGGAGCAGTTGCTGCTAGTCCTGTCGTGCCACCCGGTCACGAGATTTAGTGAGATCCGGCGTTGTGAGTAGTCAGGGACCCTGATGCTATGTAGCTAGATAGCTACTAGCGGACTGTCCGCCTCGACCACTATATAGTGGGCTGGAGGGTAGTACAGTCGTCACAGACCCAAGCCTCTCGGCCATACAGGGGTCGTGGTGTTCGGAGAGGTGGCGGGGGTGACCATGGAGCATGCATGCACTTTTGCATATGATGCACGGTGCATCTGGGGGTTATATTTGCATACATACCTACTAGATACTAGTTGCATGTGTTTGTGGTATGTTGCATTTGTTTGCGATATGATTGTTGCATATGGTTGTCATGCTGCATACATGTCATTTATTTTACATGTATATGCAGTCGTATTTATATTGCACAGGTGTCACGGGTATGTCTATTGCAGATCCAGTGAGTTTACTGATCTTTGTACCTTGCGTCGATTCCAGATTAGGTATGTATTTACCATTATGTCAGTAGTGGTTTGTGCAGTTTGTATGTTAGTTATGATTATGTCGGGTTATTACGTCAGGTATGTTCAGATGCATTGATTATGATAGTATGATCATGTTCTTGTTTTCCTACTGAGACTGTATACCTTTGATCTCCATGTTTTATGTATAGACCATGCACTATCTTTTCTATTACCCGCTGAGTTACCTATACTCACCACCGCATTTGTACATTTATGTTTTCAGGTAGCAGGTAGATGGTTGGTGTGTCGCTTGGAGTATCCTGTCTGCCGGGTCCTACGTCACATCCGAAGATCGTGCTTGTTTTCTGTTGTATATTCTTTTCTTATTCGTGGCATTGTATTTGTGTTTAGCCATGTGGCTATCTTATTCTTTTAGTGTTGTATTTGTGTTTAAGCCGTGTCGGCATGCATTGTATTTACTTGTGTTGTGTGGGCTTTCCGTTTTCGTTTTTTTTTCCGCTGTGTTGGTTTTTAGTACAGCCGTGTGGGCTGTCTTATATATAACTGCGTGGTTGTGACTGTTTCATTCCAGCCGTGTAGGCTGTTATTATAACTGCGTGGTTGTGTATATAAATATTCTAGCTGCATGTGGCTGATGTATTTTGTTTGTAGTAATGTTTCATATTGTCACCGGTACAGGAGAGATGTGGCCGGATTTTTGTCTAGCAGGGACTCCTTTGGGGCGTGACAAGCATAACATCAAGTCAACCATATAGTATTACAATTTACGAAACCAAAGCATAATTATAAAAAGGTTCTTTAAGCAGGTTCTTATTTGGTTGCCTAGGCGCCACCACACACATCTCCTTGCCTCTCCTGCTGTTCCTTTAGCTCATCCAGCTTTTTCCTTTATCTGTGGTATAAGGAAAGTAAGCTATGAGCACTCATGGCTCAGTAAGTTCCTTTCCTACTCACTAAAACCAAAAATCAACACATAATCAAAGAATGTCTCAACTTAACATGATCTCAACTAGTCATGGCATAACATATCATATTCTTTAAGCATATCATGCAGCATAACAAACATCATAAATAGTCATGGCATATCATCTCCTAAAGCATAGCATGAAACATAACATAATCATATCATGGTATATCATCTCTTAAAACATAGCATGAAACATAACATAATCATATCATGGCATGTCATCTCTTAAAGCATAGCATGAAACATAACATAATCATATCATGGCATATCATCTCTTAAAGCATAGCATGAAACATAACATAATCATATCATGGCATATCATAAATCATAGCATCATCACAACATGATTATAAAGTATATGCAATATGATTTTGAAAACATGTATCCGAAAAACATGTGTATATCTCATGATTTTTAAAACTATTTTTTTTCTTACATACATATACTTGAACATAATCTCAACATAAAGGGGATCCCGACTATGTACCACTTACATATTGCGCGCAACCTATGTAGGTCCAAGGTAGCAAGTCCTGAACCCTACAAGGCAAACATACTAGGCCCGAGTCTTACTCCATCGACCTAGGGGCACTTAGGAGCCCATCCCTAACAAGGCCCGAGTCTTATTCCATCGACCCCGGGGTGCTTATGGAGCCACCCTTGGTACAAGCCACATAAAGTAAAGTACATGTCATACTTATACATATCATACATCATAAAAGCATGCATCACTTAGGCACACATCATATCATAAAAGTATGCATCACTTAGGCATACATCATGTCATAAGAGTATGCATCACTTAGGCATACATCATATCATAAGGGTATGCATCACTTAGGCATACATCATATAAAAGTATGCATCACTTAGGCATACATCATGTCATAAAGGTCTGCATATTTTCACCACATAGCATATCATGAGAGCATGCATATTTTAGGCACATAGTATATCAGCAAAGCATGCATATTTCTATCCACATAGCATATCATGAAAGTATGTATATTTTAAGCACATAGCATATCATCAAAGCATGCATATTTCTATCTGCATAGCATATCATGAAAGCATGCATATTTTAAGCACATAGCATATCATCAAAGCATGCATATTTCTAAGCACATAGCATATCATCAAAGTATACATATTTCTATCCACATAGCATATCATAAAAGCATGCATATTTTAAGCACATAGCATATCATGGAAAGTATAAATCACAAGCATACATGTTTAAGCATAAGGGTGTATCATGTGATTATACTATCATAAGAAACATGGTAACATAGTTAGCTTGGGTTCTAAGCTTCCTAAACCCTTGGGTTCTTATCATGGTCGAACCCCCTTAGGTCTCAATTTAGGTAAAAACAACCTCCAAGCATGTGGAACCTAAATTATCATCACATCAATTTCATAGGAAGCATTATAAGCATGATTAACTTGGTTTCTAAGTTCTCCAAGTCCCTAAACTTCATGTGGCCGAACCCTATCAGGTATGAAACAAGGTCTCAAATGTCATGAAAGCATGGAAACCTTAAACCATATTTATAGCATTTTTTTCCAAGTAACATACTAAGCACATTTGAGCTAGTTACTAAGTTCTTCAAGCCCTTAACATATGTCATGGTCAAACTTTTAACAAGTGTTCATTAGGGCTAAAAACAAACATACAAGCATGTGAACTTGAACTAACATCATGTATAAATTCATAACAAGAAATTATACAATATGTATGGCCGAAACTTACCCTAGCCTCAATTAGGTCATTAAACAACATATAGCATGAGAACTTTGTCTTTCTACTTATCATATTTCATGTAGAGTGACATAAGCATATTTAATTTTTGTTCTAGGGTTTCTAGGGCATCTATCCCTTCATGGCCGAAACATAAAATGGTCCATTTAGGTCATGGAAAAATTATACAAGCATGTGACACAATCAATACATTACCATATTTCCATAAGAAGCATTTTTAACACATTTGGTTTCATTTCTAAGGCCTCTAGGTCTTTTAAACCCTACTTGGCCGAAACTCAACAGTATATAAACTTGCTTCAAATAGCCTAAAAGCATAAGAAGTCATACAAGTTTTATAGCATGTATAAAGACAAGCATAATAAACATACATGTGAAATGTATCTTAGGCTTCCTAGGTTTCTTTCCCTTTTTCTTTTATTTGTTTTTCCTCATGGCCGAAACCTACCAATCTGTAATCTAGGTTTTAAGTGGCCTAAAGCATGGAAAACCTAAGTAAGTTTCATGGCAAAAATTACTAAGAACATCATATACAAAGTTGGTTCATAAACAAGCTAGGACCCTTGTGATCTTACATGTCATATATCATGTAACTAAATTTTCTATACTCTAATTAAGCATAAGAGCATCAAACAACTTCCATATCTTAATATCACAGAGGTCTTGAGCATGTTAAAATTTTGTTTAAGCTTTTCTAAGCTATCCATCTCATCATGGCCGAAAATCTAAAATAAGAGTTCATGCATTTCTAGCAATGTTCATCATGCAATCCCTTAAGAGAACTCTATATTCTATTATACAAACATGGTTACTTAAATTCAAAGATCTTTCTAACCCTAATCCCTTTTCTTGGCCGAAACATATGAGTGAATTTCTTTTGGTTCCAAGTAACTTTCAAGCAAGACAACCAATAGAAGACCCTTAGTAGTTCATGGAAGGAATCTTGTACTAGTTTGGTTAAACAATATTTTCCCTAACCTCTTTAAAATAATTTTGGCCTAAATTTTAGGGTTAGGCACTCCTCTGATCAAACATCATATAGGTATAAAAACATGAAGGAAAAACCTTCCTACATAGCATAGAAAAATATCATAAAATGAGGACTTGTTTAAACCTTCCTAGATCTGAAAACTCTTTCTTTGGCCGAATTTTCTTAAATTCTTTCCTAGGTTTTCTAATCCTCATATAATCCGAAAATCACAGAAAAAGCCTTGTACCACAGGTGAGGGGAAGCTTACATCCTTTTCGCTTGTGGATTTAAGGTATGGTGATGGAAGAAGTAGCCTCTTCTTCTAGTTCCTTTCCCTTGATTCCTTTGCTAAGTCCTCCTTGTATCTTAGGCTTTCTTAGGGGAAAAAACTTGGCTTTGGGGCCGAAGATGGAGGAGAGGGAGTTGGTGTTCCGGTCAGGTAGAGGGAGGATGAGGAAATGAGAGAAAAATAACCTTCTCTTTTCTTGCTCCCTTTTATGTTAAGGGGGAAGAGGTAGCAAAATTGATTTTTGCTTTCCTTCTCCCTTAACCCATTTTTATTTTTTTCTTTTATTTATTTTATTTTTCTACTTTATTCTCACCATTCATGATGAATTAAGGGGGAATGAATCCCCTTAATTCCCTCTTAATTGGCACGGCAAAAGAAGAGAGGAAAAGGGAGAGAAAGGGAGGAAGGTAAGTTGCCTTTCTCTTGTTCTTTTCTTGCTTTCTCTTCTTAGATCTTTACTCCTATCTTTATCATGCATTCCCTTTCCTTGCTATCAATATCTTCTCTCTATCCCAATTGATTTCTACTAGTTAATTCTATGAATTATAATATAAGAGGTTCAAGGTTCAATCCTTGACCTTCACTTCTTTTTATTTCATTTTATTTCTTTTTGCTTCAACTCACTTCTTATTATCTTTCTAAGGCAAAATCCCACATTCATATGTTTATCTTAAAAGCTTAGTGGGTGTTACAGTCAGAGAGGGCTCGGTAGCTCGTTCTCTGGACCAGGAAGACGTTAGGGTTTAGGGCTGGGAAGCTCTAAAACTAACTCAAGGAGATTGGATCGGTCAACAGACCGATCCAGTGATACTCTGTGTGACTGGATCGGTCGACAGACCGATCCAGTGATACTGAAGTCTCTGATCGGCCTATGGACCGATCAGAAACCACACAGAGAGTTTCTGTG
This sequence comes from Zingiber officinale, assembly GCF_018446385.1. NCBI lineage: Eukaryota > Viridiplantae > Streptophyta > Magnoliopsida > Zingiberales > Zingiberaceae > Zingiber > Zingiber officinale. The sequence continues at coordinate 94,974,522 of NC_055998.1, forward strand.
GGTTATCTGATCGGTCTGTGGATAGATCAGTAACCACACAGAAGCATTCTGTGGGATATCTGATCGGTCTACAGACCGATCAGCATGAAGGGATCAGAATCGCTGGGACTCAAAGCGATAGAGGGGGATCGGTCTGTGGACCGATCCACCCATAATCTGATCGGTCCACAGACCGATCAGACCCCTTCCAGACCGATCAGGATGAGTCCTGATCGGTCCAGAGAGCTATGGATCGGTCTGTTGACCGATCCACAACATGTCGTTTGTTTCTGCTGCTTCTCTAATTTTGCTGATTCACTTCTGATTTACTTCTGATTCACCTGATCGAATTATCTGCTGTGAGATCTTTAAGTAACAGGTTGCAGGTATCGTGCCATTGGTTGATTTCAAATGAAGCTCCATCAGAAGAATAAGAACAAGTGCCCTTTATGCTGTATTTCGCTGCAAGTGATCAATTCGAGCTTCAACGTTCACTGGCCGCGATCAGTTGGATTCTTGCTCATTGGTTCAAGCTCAGAGACACCAGAGAAGACCATGGATGGTATTGGTGTGAGTTCAGAGAACCAGATGAGGAGCAAGAGTGATTGGCGACGCCTGGTTTGGTGGCAGTGATTCGATACAGGTGACAGCGATTCGAGACAGTAAGCAGGCAGAATAAGAAGAAGGAAGAAGAAAGGTTTGCTAAGGTTCTGGAAAAACTCTCTGTCGATCAAGCAAGAGGCTGTGTGTGTTGTTGAGCTCTTGGCTGATTCCTTCTGTCTTTGCGTGCTTCTTCGTTTCGTGGCTGTAAGTTCATCCGCTCAATCCTTTAGCCACAAAACTTTGTAAGTCATTGTGCTTTACTTCCAAATCTATTCTGTGACTTTTTTGGAGAGGTTACTCCACCGAGAAGGAGAAACTTTTAGCCGGAATTTGTCCGGGATGTGATCTACCGAACGATCAAGGGTTCGTCCACCTTACAGATACGCCGAGGAGTAGGGGCAAGTTATCCCCGAACCTCGTACATACTTGTGTAAGCTGTGGGTTGTGCTTCTTTCCTTGCATCAGTTTTATTTTTGTTTATTTCTGCTGTGCTAACAAGTTTTTGTGAGGAATTGATTGAGTTTTTAGTGGAGGCTATTCACACCCCCCCTCTCTAGCCATCCCAAGATCCTAACAAGTGGTATCAGAGCTTGGTGCTCTTCATCCGGAGTAACACCCGAGAGAGCAAGAAGATGGCTATGAAGGAAGGTTTCAGTACCAAACGCCCACCCTACTTCGATGGAGCGGACTTCCAATATTGGAAGAGCCGCATGGAGTATTATCTCAAGACCGATATCTCCATGTGGTTCTCGGTCAAGGAAGGTTTCACACCTCCAAAGGATGAAGAAGGTAAGGAGCTAGAATCGTCAAGGTGGTCCGCCGAGCAAACTCGCAAAGGACAAGCCGATGCCAAGGCAGTGGTCACCTTACAATGTGGAATAGCCAAAGATCAGCTTGTCAAGGTAGGTCCATTCGTGAGTGCAAAGGATTTGTGGAACAAGCTCATCGAGCTCCAAGAAGGAACTCGAGACTCTCGGATCGCCAAGAGAGACTTGTTCCTAAACCAACTACAAAACCTCACCATGAAGGAGAACGAAACGGTAAGTGAACTACACGGAAGGTTCAAAGAGATCATCAATGGTCTTCATTCCGTGGATGAACGCGTAGAAAATCGGGATCTCGTAAGGTACGCTCTCAAAGCTTTTCCAAGGAATGCCTTGTGGTCATCTATGGTAGATGCCTACAAGGTTTCCAAGGATCTTTCAATTGTTAAGTTAGATGAATTTTTTTGTGAAATGGAACTTCATGAGCTTGCTAACAAAGGTCAAAAAGAGAAAGGTATTGCTTTAGTTGCAAGAGAAAAGAGCAAGGATGGAAGAAGGAAGAAAGAAAAGAAGAAGGAGAAAGAAATCCCTACATCCTCATCCTCATCCGAGTCCGATGATGAAGGAGGATCATCATCAAGCGAGATGGCCAACTTCGTGAGAAGAATCATGAGAAGGAGCCGGAGATACAAAGGAAAAGGTAAGCCTATTGATCAAAGTATTGATAAGACTAACGTTACTTGTTATGAGTGTAGCAAGAAAGGACACTATCGGAGCGAGTGTCCAAAACTCAAGAAGAAGGAAGAAAGGACCAAGAAGAAGAAAGCTCTCAAAGCTTCTTGGGATGAATCCTCTTCAAGCTCATCGGAGGAAGAGAAGGAGAAAAGCACTCGTCAACTAGCACTCATGGCAAGGGAGGAATCGGACTCCGGAAGTGATACATCAGCCGCGGCTTCATCATCTTCGGATGATGAAGAGGTAACTTCTCCACATTTAGAAAAATGCTATAAAACTATTGCTCATTTATCTACATTGCTTAAGAAATCGAAATCTGAAATTAAATCATTAAAAGAAGAAGTAGAATACTTGAAGACTCTTAGGGAAGATGAGGTTGATGACCTTCATCAAGAGCTTCTTGAAGATGAAAATAGTGCCCTAAAGAGTGAAGTTGAGAAACTCAAGAAAATGCTTGAGAAATTCTCAACTAGCTCTAAGACCTTAGATATGATTCTAAATGCCCAAAGGGCGGTCTACAACAAGGCTGGATTAGGATATCAACCTAAGGAGTCTAGTTTCATTTCCTTAGTGTCTAGAACCCAATTTCATAGATCACATGCTTCTAGGGTTCATGAGACTAGGAAGGGTGTGACCAAGGCATGGGTTCCTAGGTCTTTCATTGTAGATGCATTAGGTCCCAAGATATGGGTACCTAAAACATCTATCTTTCGTGTCTTGTAGGCATTTGTCAAGGGAGAGCATCTATCAACTTGGTTTGTTGATAGTGGATGCTCCAAGCACATGACCGGGGACAAGTCACTTTTTACTACCCTTCAAAACAAAAATAGAGGTAATGTGTCTTTTGGTAATAATGGTAGCCTTAAGGTTATAGGAGTTGGAGATATTCAAATATCCGAATGTCTCCAAATCAAAAATGTCCTTCTAGTCAAGGGGATGACTTTTAATCTCCTAAGTGTCAGCCAATTGTGTGATACGGGTTACACAATTGAGTTTCATTCAAGTCAATGTCTGGTCAAACACATTGACACACTTGACACGGTACTAGTAGGCACAAGGGTAGATAACATTTATCAAGTATCCTTTAAAAGTGCTACTAATGCCTCTGCTAATTGTTTCATGTCAAAAGAAGAAGAATCATGGTTGTGGCATAGAAGATTGGCCCACGTAAACATGAAGAATATTCGAAAGCTGGCCAACAAAGGATTAGTGCGAGACTTACCAAGCATCAAGTATCAAAAGACAAAATTATGTGATGCATGTCAAAAGGGTAAGCAAACAAAAGCGGCTCATAAAGGTAAAAGCGCTGTAAGTACATCTACTGCTTTAGATTTATTGCATATGGATTTGTTTGATTGCAGTAATGTTATTTCATTGAATGGAAGTAGATACTGTTTAGTGATCATTGATGATTTTACTAGATATACATGGACCTTCTTTTTGAAAAATAAGGATCAAACCATAGATGTTTTTATTTCCTTTTGTAGAAGAACTGAAAATGAAAAATCAACAACAATTAAAACAATTAGAAGTGATCATGGTGGAGAATTTTAAAACCATAGATTTTTAGAATTGTGTCAAGAAAAAGGATATAGGCATGAGTTCTCTACTCTAAGGACTCCACAACAAAATGGGGTTGTGGAGAGAAAGAACCGACTCTTGCAAGAGGCTGCACGAAGCATGCTCAATGAGTACTCACTACCGAGCTACTTATGGGCTGAAGCGGTAAATACCGCTTGCTATGTGCAAAACCGAGTCTTGATACATAGGTTTTTAGGAAAGACTCCCTATGAACTTTGGTTTGGGAAGCCCCCTACAATTAAACATCTTAGGGTGTTTGGTTGTAAGGTGTTTATCTTGAACACCAAGGATCATCTTGGAAAGTTCACGGCTAAGGCTGACGAAGGGATACTAGTCGGGTATTCTCTCACCAGCAAAGCCTATCGAGTCTATAACAATAGGACTAAATTGATTGAAGAGTCTTCGGATGTAGCATTTGAAGAAATCCCTAAATCAAATGATCAATCAAGGGATGTAGGAGAAATTCAATTTGAACTTAGAAATCTAAGTTTAAATGATCAAAACATAGAAAGAGTCGAAGTAGACTCCGACGACGATGAGCAAAGGCAAGAGAGGACTCAGTCTGATCCTTTACCTGATACTGAGCCCTTGCCTGTGTCTAGTGAGACCACTCATGAGGCACCGCCAACACCAAGGCAATCTAGGATAGCCTCTAGTCATCCCCAAGACCAAATTGTGGGAGACATTCAACAAGGGGTTAGGACTAGGTCATTCTTTAGAAATGAGTCTAATGAGGTCGCCTTGATCTCAGAAATCGAACCAAAATTAGTTGATGAGGCATTGCACGATCCTGATTGGATCATAGCTATGCAAGATGAGTTAGGTCAATTTGAAAGGAGCCAAGTGTGGGACTTAGTTCCTAGACCTAAGAAGACCACCATTATTGGAACCAAATGGGTCTTCAAAAATAAGTTAAACCAAAAGGGAGAAGTAGTAAGAAACAAGGCAAGACTTGTAGCCAAGGGCTATAGTCAAGTCGAAGGCCTCGATTATGATGAGACTTATGCTCCCCTGGCTCGATTAGAATCCATTCGATTAATGCTAGCTTTTGCTGCACATAGAGGCTTCAAGCTCTATCAAATAGACGTTAAATCGGCCTTCTTAAATGGTTTCATTAAAGAAGAGGTCTATGTTGAACAACCACCGGGGTTTGTGAATACCGAAGCTCCAAACCACGTCTACAAGCTCAAGAAAGCTCTTTATGGGCTTAAACAAGCACCTCGAGCTTGGTACGAAAGGTTGTCAACTTACCTATTAGAAAAGGGTTTTATGAAAGGTCAAATAGACCCAACACTATTTCTGCGTAGAGATGGTGAAAACATATTTGTAGCCCAGGTGTATGTCGATGACATAATTTGTGGCTCAAATAACAAGGGCTATTTGAATGAATTTATCACTCACATGGAAAGTGAGTTTGAGATGAGTCTGGTGGGAGAATTGACATTCTTCCTTGGACTTGAAATCAAACAAACTCGAGATAGCATCTACGTCCATCAAACAAAATATACTCAAGAGATGCTCAAGAAATTCAAAATGAGTGACTCTAAGGAAGTATCCATTCCAATGGCGACGAACACTCGCCTAGACAATGATGAGAGTGGAAAACCAGTTGATCTAACGTAATATAAAAGCATGATTGGTAGTCTTCTATATCTCACAGCTAGTAGACCAGACATACTTTTTGCTGTGAGCATGTGCGCTAGATATCAAGTCTGTGCCAAGGAATCTCATTTAATTGCAGTTAAGAGAATTCTGAGATACATTAAGGGCACAATTAGAGTAGGTCTATGGTACCCTCGAACAGAGTCTTTTGACTTGATAGGCTATACCAACTCCGATTATGTTGGGTGCAAATTGGATCGGAAAAGCACTAGTGGGGGTTGCCAATTTTTAGGGTCATCATTGGTTAGTTGGTCAAGTCAGAAGCAACATTATGTTGCTCTCTCCACGACCGAGGCTGAATACATTGTCATGGGAGAGAGTGTATCACAATTGTTGTGGATGATCCACACTCTAGAGGATTATGAACTTTCATATAAGGGAGTGCAAGTGTTGTATGACAACATCAGCACAATAAACCTAACAAAAAACCCAGTCCATCATTCAAGGACCAAACATATTGAAGTGCGTCACCACTTCATTAGAGATCACGTAGCTAGGGGAGACATTGCACTCACCTATGTTGAGTCAAAATCAAACCTAGCCGATATTTTCACCAAACCTCTTCCGGAAAATGAATTTAGTCATTTGAGGAGAGAATTGGGAATGTGTTTGGCTCAATAGGCCATTAGGACCTCATCATGATCAATAAGGACAATTAAAACAACAAGAGAAATTGGGAAATTAATTTGGGCAACTTGGGAACATCTCACACAAACTATAAGGTTTAACAAATGATTTTTGTTTGCTAGAAATGGGGTGAGATGCTAGGATCAGCCGAATTATTCAAAATGTATCATGCATGCCTTGAATAATTAGGTTAAAGAGACATAAATTGAGTATGGGGAAGACCATTACATAATTCATGTGTATTTAGTTCCTAGATCTTACTCATATATTCCAACCAAGGAAACTTGGTTGGACCTTTACCTAGAAATTATGAAACTGTGGTTGATGGACTATTTGATACACTTGAACGATGTTTTTCATGATTTTGATTGATACTAGGACAAGCCCTTGAAAGAATGATAGCAAGTTGGTTATATTTTGACAAACTTGAAACTGAACATAACAAAGGTCAAAAATTTCAGATTTCAGGCCTTAAGTTGTTTGTTTTCTAAATGTCTGCAACTTTAGGGCTATAAACAAGTTCAGACCATAATTTTTAGGTAATCGTTATGCTTGTAGATCCTCCAGGTTCTAGGTTCTGAACTTGGAGTTTTCCTAGAGAAACTATCAAACATATCTATGAATTTCAGTTGCTGAAATTACTAATTTCTGTTACTGAAATTACTGGAGAAATCTAAGTATTAGACACTGATCGGTCTACGGACCGATCAGGTCAGCCTGGCACGCTACTGATCACTTTCTGATCGATCTACAGACCGATCAGGGAATTCCCTGATCGGTCCGGAGACCGATCAGATCAATCCGGTACGTGGCCACTGATCATTCTCTGATCGGTCTACCGACCGATCAGGAAGTTCCCTGATCGGTCCAGGGACCGATCAGTGAGTACTGATCGTCTCCTGATCGGTCTGCGGACCGATCAGGGTGCTCTTGGATCGGTCCAGGGACCGATCAGGAGGCTCTGATACCTCCTGATCGGACAGTCGTCCGATCATTTCATACTGTACACCCATCAGAAAACCCTTAAAACTTCCCGATCCCTTCTTTCCTCTTCACGCGGAAGCCCTAGCCGACTCTTCCCTACATCTCATCTCTTTTCTTCTCTTTGCACGCCGGAACCCTAGCCAAAGCTCTAGCCTAAACTTCAATGGCACCAAGGTAACCCCTTATTTCTCTAGAACTTTGGCATTTCGATTTCATTTCTCACATATCTGTGGTTTTTGTTTCGGGTGGCTCCGGTGCTCATTTACTTCCCATTATATCCCATTGTTAACATCTTAGAAAGAAACCAGTGAGTGAGGGGACCTCTAAGTCACCTGAGAAGTCGAAGTCTAAGGCTCATTCCCGACCTCAACCATCTCTCTCCGGGAGATTCCCGAACCACAATTTTGAGGAAGCCTTTTGACAAAGAACTTTTAAGTTACTCCCTTGTAGGTCTGTAGATCGTAAATTCATGGACGAATTTTGTCCAACTGTGTCTGAAACCATTGCCTACTACAAACTTTGTAACGACCCAATTTTCCCTATTTCAAGTTTTAAAAGTCCATAAAAATATTTGGAAATACTTTTAAAATATTCTAGAGATTTTTAGAAATTTTTAGAGTATTTTTATGTAATTTTTGGAGTTCGTTTGGTATTTTTACCAAGGAGAATAAGTTTAAAAAAAAAAAAGGTTGTAGAAGCTGGGTTTCGAACCCAGCACCCCGGACCCAAGCAAAACCGGCCCAACCAACCGAGCTGCGCTCGATTTGTTAATTATATATGGAGCGATATATATTTAAGTAGTAGTTAGGAACAGTAAAATAAATTGGAAATAAAAGTGCGCGGCTGAGGGATCGAAGCTGCGATCTGTGGCTTCGGTTAAAAGCCGGCTGACCAACTGGGTTGCGCGTGATTTGTTAACCAAGTATGTAGCGGAATATATTTAAGCTATAGTTGGAACGTTTAAAATAAATTGGAAAAATATGCGCGGCTGAGGAATTGAAGCCGAGACCTCTTATTTCGGTTAAAAATCGGTTAACCAACTGTGCCGGTGAGTTTTGTTAATTAAGGAAAGAACGGATTATATTTAAGGTATAGTTTTGATTAAACCCGAATATAAGAAAGGGGATTAGGTTTTGGATTTTCAGAAAATCAACAATTTCTCTCAAAATCCTTTCTCTTCCTCACGCTGCGCGGCGCCGACTCCTCTCGGGCGAAATTGAAGAACGAAGCTAGGGATTCGTCTCGGTGGCCGGTCAAGGGTTTGATCCAAGAGGTTCTTCCCGTCTTCACGAACCCTCGTCGAAGGGAGCACGGAGGATGCAAGGAGCCGCTAGAATTTGAGTTACCCGAACCCTAGATCCCTCCTTCTCCGGTTGTAAGTCCAAGAATCGTCGGTGAGTTGCTTCTCACCTGCAGTAGGAGTTGTTCCGCGAGTTTTGATTTGCGATTTGTTTGGTGTTCCCTTGTTTGTTCGGGTTTTACTGTGAAGCATGTTTAGGGATTTTACTTGCTGCCGTGTACTTCAAAGAAGGGAAGAAAAAAATATAGAATGGGTTAAGTATGTGGTTTAGATCTCTTTAGTTTCAAACAGAGCAAGGATTTTGTGTTTTGAATTAGCTACCATGAATAACAAGGGAAGAAAGTAGTAATTCAGTTTTTCTTGACTAAAATTCCTGTTTGTCACCTTGTTTGGCATGTTCGGTTTATACAGTGCCCTGCAAGTTCGAATTTTTGTGCTAAGCAATGAACATAGAATGGGTTAGATAAATTTCTTTTAAGCATGTAGTTTGGTTCATTGTCTTTGCTTGGTTTCAGTTCGGGTTGTTGCTCACTGTTGCTTACAGTGAGCATGAGGTGGCTGGACTTTGAGCATGTTTGTCATTTTGTAGGTTACTGTTGTTATACAATTGATCAGGCTTAAGAATAATTTCAATTGGATTTCCTTCTTTCTTACTAACGTTACTGCTGTTGGGTTTTTGAACAGGTTTTGGTTGAAGCATGAGTAGATTTATCCTTAGGTTCATTTGCTACTTTTATAAGCCATGAACATAAGATAGCTTGATTAAATTTTTGAGCATGTAGTTAGTTTTCACTTGCTGATAGTAAAGCATGAGCAATTATCCATTTGCTAATAACTAAGCATGATCAGTTTACCATTTTACTAATATTCGAGCATGAGCAGATTTCTTTTCCTTTGCTAATAGATGTGCATGAGCAGATTTGTTGAGTATAGTATGCAGACTTTTAATAAGCAGATTTTATAAGTATAGTATGCAGATTTTTAACAAGCAGATTTTCATAAGCATTGCTTGTAGATTTTGATAAGTATTGCATGCAGAACTTCAATTTTAGGACAGATTTTTATTAAGCTTAATATGCAGAATTTTATTAGCATAGTAGGCAGTTTTTTTTGGTTTAAGCATTTCAAAGATAAAATTTGCTTAAACATTTCAGTTTCTTTTAAAAGAAGTATTCTTTTAGAAGTATTAACAAGTATAAGAAAGCTAAAGAAAAGAAAGAAAAGGTCAAGGCCTTAAGTAGATCCTAAAGTCGAGATTTTAGGGATTTTGGCACACAAGGTGCTTAAATAAATGTCAAGGCATTTTATTATAAGAAGTATTTAAAGATAAAAAGTATTTTACTTTTAAAGGGCATGTACCGGACACAAGGTCCAAGGGATGGGCTCCAAGTTGCCCCTAGGCACAAGGCCTAGAAGTATCTTAGTAGTTTCGGGATTAGCTACCTCGATTCTTATTAAGAATGCGCGCAAAGTGGTACAATGCCGGGCCCAAGAGAAGTTGATTATTATTTTGAAGTATAAAAGTAAAAGTTTTTGGAAACAAATGAAACAAACATCAAATATGTTTAGAATTAGAAAGTTTAGCTTCTTGTTATTTGAAGCATGCAGTATCAGTTTTCATTTGCTTCCTTATGAGTTTATTTTAGCATGACTATATGTCTTATCATTTAGTTGATTTCTTGCTATTAGATTATTTAGCATGATTAGCTTTATTTGCTTTTCAGCATGCTGTTATAGTTTTATTCTTATGAGCATGTTTAGCTTTACATGTTTAGTAGTTTTACATGTTTAGTAGCTTTACATGTTTAGTAGCTTTACATGTTTAGTATGCTTCCCTTATTGGTTTATGAGCATAATTAGCTATACAATGATTAGCATTTCAGTTAGCATGATTTCCTTTGCTATTTACGAGCATGAGTAATTTTATATGTTGGCATTCAGTTTTAGCATGTTTTTATTTATATACATGCATATCGAGTTTTTGTGAGTAGATAGCGCTCACTAAGCTTTATGCTTATAGACTGCACTTCCTCCTACTGCAGATAAAGGAAAGGAAAAGATTTAGCAAGGAAGGCGACAAGGTGGTGGTGATGAAGGTGTGTGATGGCTGGACTATGGAGAGATCAAGAGTTTGCTAAGGAGTTGTCAAAACTTACCTGTTTAGAGTTTCCTTTTCTTTTCTCCTTAATGCTATGATGAAGTTGAGATTGTAATTGAGTCTATTCCGCACTTGTAGCTTGTTATGTCTTATCGTTGGAGTTCTATCTGTATACTATTGCTAGAATAGTTTTCTTTTTCTTATTGAGTTATTATACTGCGTGGTTGTGTGATTATATGTTCCAGCCGCCTGTGGCTGAGTATACACTGTTTGTATTGTTGATTTGGTCACCGGTACAGGGGAGATTCTGCCGAAATTTTTTGGTAGGGTTTTCCTAGAAATTTTTAATAAACCGGTTAAGTAGAGTTAGTAGATAAGTAACGGTCACTCTTAGAGAGTAGTAGTAGTAGTAAGAAGGGTGGTCCTTACAGTTGGTATCAGAGCAGTTTCCATTCTCCAGCATCACACACACATCAGCATCATCCTTGCCGTCTCCAAGTAAGAAAGTATTTAAATTCTTTCTTTATTCTGCTTTCCTTATTATTAAACTGCAGTACAGAGTAAATTGCTTATGAGTACTTAAGTAAGATAGAAGTTATTGTTTCTACTTTCTTGATCCATATATATATATGTATGTTTAGGAAAGATAGAGAAGATAGCAAGTATCTTTCTTTGCATAATTAGATGGCAAGAAGAGAACATCCCCGTACCGTTCGTACCGAGAACCAAGATCAGGAGAACGAAGAGCCCAGAACCCCTGGGCCTATTCTCCCTGAAGTTGTTACTCAACTTCAGAGACAAGTAGCGAGCAACAGCAAGTGATTGCCAATCTAATGGCCAATCAGAAGCTAGCTCCTCCCACTCCCCCAACCATTAATGTGGAGACCCCAGTGGTGACTGAAGTCCCATCAGCTGCCCTGGAAGTCGCCACAGCATCTAAAAGACAAGAAGCATATTTCATCCAGTGGCTGAAGCTGAAACCAGAAAGCTTCTCAGGAACGACTGAGCCCTGGGATGCCCAGGCTTGGTTCAAGACATTTGAGAGCACAATGGAGCTTCTTGACTGACCAGAAGTCGAGAAGGTTGATACCATTAAGTGTGCCTCTTTCTGCCTATCTGGAGATGCTTGTATGTAGTGGGAGCGAGTTAAGAGTAAGTGAGCAGTCAACCAGATGAGCTGGGTTGACTTCGAGACAAGGTGACCTACCAATAGAAGAAGCGGTTAAAAGATTTAACAGGCTAGCTCACCTTTGCTTAGAGTTAGTAAGTACAGTGAAAGAACGAGTCAGATTGATGCTCCTAATGCTGAGACCAGAAATAACACCTATTGTGAGTGGTGAAACTCACCGACCATAGATTGGTGAAGAGCTGGTCAGCAAGGCATTAGTGAGCACTATCTGAACAGCATCAAGGCACAACAAACGTAACACAAGTCAATCAAGATCGAAGACAAGACAGTGGGGAAATAGAGACCCCAGTCAAGTAATCAGAACTGAAGGACAAAGATAACAAGAAAGACCCAAGCAGGAAGATGTTCGGGTAGTTTGTGAGTATCCAGAGGTATTCCCAGAAGAGCTACCTGGACTATCTCCCAACAGAGAAGTGGAGCCAATTTCAAAAGCTCCGTACCGAATTTCTCAAGCAGAGCTAAACGAGTTACAAGAACAATTTCAGGAGCTACTTGGCAAGGGTTACATCCGCCCTAGTCATTCACTTTGGGGAGCTCCTGTGTTGTTCGTTAAGAAGAAAGACGGATCCATGCTAATGTGCATAGATTTTAGAGCGCTGAGCAAAGTAGCAGTTAGGGACAAGTACCCTCATTCCAGAATAGATGATCTATATGATCAGCTAAAAAGGGCAATAGTATTCTCAAAGATAGACCTGCGCTCTGGGTACCATCAGCTAAAAGTGAAGGAAAGAGACATACCCAGAACGGCTTTCAGGACCAGATACGGATACTACGAGTTCGTAGTCATGCCTTTTGGTGTGACTAATGCACCTGCAGTTTTCATGGACTTGATGAATAGAGTGTTCAGAGAATACCTTGAAAAATTTGTCATTGTGTTCATCGACGACATTCTAATCTATTCCAGAACCCCAGAGGAGCATGACACGCACTTGAGAATGGTTCTGCATACCCTTCAACAAAAGCAGCTCTATGCTAAATTCTCAAAGTGCGAGTTCTGGTTGGAGCAGGTGGCATTTCTGGGTCACATCGTTTCTAAAGAAGGTATTCAAGTGGATCCAGCCAAAGTAGAAGCGGTCAGCAATTGGAAGAGACCCAAGAATGCCAGGGAGATCAGAAGCTTCCTTGGTTTAGCTGGGTATTACAGGAAATTCGTGGAAGACTTTTCTCGAATAGCCTCTCCACTTACAACCCTCACCAGGAAGAACAAGAAGTTTAAATGGTCAGACAAATGTGAGCAGAGTTTTTAAGAACTCAAGAAGAGACTGACCAGTGCTCCCATTCTGACTGTTCCAGAGAGTGACAAGAGTTTTGACATCTACAGTGATGCTTCCAAGATGGGCTTAGGAGCTGTACTCATGCAGGAAGGAAAAGTTATAGCTTATGCTTCCAGACAACTCAAAGACTACAAGAAGAACTATCCCACTCATGATCTTGAGCTGGCAGCTGTGGTCTTTGCACTGAAACTCTGGCGACATTACCTGTATGGAGTCCAGTGCAGAATCTTCACAGACCATCAAAGTCTTAAGTACTTCTTCACTCAGAAGAACTTAAACATGAGACAGCGTAGGTGGCTAGAGTTGGTCAAAGATTATGACTGTGAAATCCTCTACCACCCAGGTAAAGCTAATAAAGTGGCAGATGCACTAAGCAGAAAATCCAGTGCATCCCTGATGTCTTTGTCATCATTAGCCCTACCACTGCAGAAGGAGTTGTCAGATTTTGGAATGGAAATTATTTATGGGCAACTCTCTACATTGACCTTCGAATCAACCCTGTTTGAAGATATACAGAGAAAGCAAAGTGAAGATCCAGATATCCAAAAGATCAAGCAAGGGATACAAGAAGAAGGAAATTCGGAGTTTCGAGTATCAGACAGTGGAATTCTTTATCAGGGGAGCCGCCTGTGTGTCCCCAATGATGAAGAGCTGAGAAAGAAAATTTTAGAAGAAGCTCATAGTACACCTTATTCCATGCATCCTGGTTCTACCAAGATGTATCAAGACGTGAAACAAAGATTCTGGTGGTCTGGACTCAAAAGAGATGTAGCTAAATATGTCAGTACCTGCCTGACATGTCAGAGGGTCAAAGCAGAACACCAGAAACCGGAAGGAGTTCTACAACCTCTTCCAATACCAGAGTGGAAGTGGGAAGACATATCCATGGACTTTATAGTAGGTCTCCCAAGAACCACAAATGGATATGATGCGATATGGGTGATAGTGGACAGATTGACCAAGTCTGCTCATTTTCTAGCCATCAGGGTGTCTCACTCTATAGAGCAGTTGACACAGCTGTATGTTAAAGAGGTGATCAGACTTCACGAAGTTCCTAAATCTATTGTTTCTGATAGAGATGGGCGCTTCACCTCTCACTTTTGGGAGTGTGTTCAGAATGCACTAGGCACCAAACTCAAGTTCAGCACAGCTTTCCATCCACAGACTGATGGACAGACAGAGCGAGTAAATCAGATTCTAGAAGATATGCTCAGATCTAATGCACTAGATTTCAAGGGAAGTTGGTGCAAGTACCTGTGCTTAGCTGAATTTGCCTACAACAATAGCTATCAGGCCACCATCAAAATGGCACCATATGAAGCGTTGTATGGCAGGAAGTGCAGATCACCCATTTGCTGGCAAGAAGCAGGTGAAAGAAGAGAAATGAAAGTGGAGCTGGGCATTCAGACAAAACTGATAGATGAGACTACTCAGGCTATCCAGAAGATCAGACAAAGAATTGAGACTGCCCAGAGTAGACAGAAGAGCTATGCTGACACACGCCGTAGGCCACTTGAATTCCAAGTAGGGGATTCAGTCTTTCTCAAGGTCGCTCCTATGAAGGGAGTGATGAGATTTGGCAAGAAGGGCAAATTAAGTCCTCGTTATGTAGGACCTTACCTGATCACAGAAAGGATTGGGAAAGTAGCTTACAAGCTGGATTTACCACAAGACATGTCAGCAATACACAATGTATTTCATGTCTCCATGCTAAAGAAGTGTCTCCATGACCCGAGCCAAGTGATTCAGCCTCAGTCAGTGCAGATCCAAAAGGATCTTAGTTATGAGAACAGACCTACACAGATAGTGGACAGAGCGGTCAAGAGACTAAGAAATAAAGAAGTGGCACTAGTGAAGGTTATCTGGCAGAACCAGAAGCACGAGGAAGTCACTTGGGAGCGGGAGGACAGTATGAGACAGAAGAACTGATTCTTAAGTTACAGCTGTTTAACTTTTATAAGGTATAATATGTAACGACCCAATTTTCCCTATTTCAAGTTTTAAAAGTCCATAAAATATTTGGAAATACTTTTAAAATATTCTAGAGATTTTAGAAATTTTTAGAGTATTTTATGTAATTTTTGGAGTTCGTTTGGTATTTTTACCAAGGAGAATAAAAAAAAAAAAAAGGTTGTAGAAGCTGGGTTTCGAACCCAGCACCCCGGACCCAAGCAAAACCGGCCCAACCAACTGAGCTGCGCTCGATTTGTTAATTATATATGGAGCGATATATATTTAAGTAGTAGTTAGGAACAGTAAAATAAATTGGAAATAAAACTGCGCGGCTGAGGGATCGAAGCTGCGATCTGTGGCTTCGGTTAAAAGCCGGCTGACCAACTGGGTTGCGCGTGATTTGTTAACCAAGTATGTAGCGGAATATATTTAAGCTATAGTTGGAATGTTTAAAATAAATTGGAAAAAAAATGCGAGGCTGAGGGATTGAAGCCGAGACCTCTTATTTCGGTTAAAAACCGGTTAACCAACTGTGCCGGTGAGTTTTGTTAATTAAGGAAAGAACGGATTATATTTAAGGTATAGTTTTGATTAAACCCGAATATAAGAAAGGGGATTAGGTTTTGGATTTTCAGAAAATCAACAATTTCTCTCAAAATCCTTTCTCTTCCTCACGCTGCGCGGCGCCGACTCCTCTCGGGCGAAATTGAAGAACGAAGCTAGGGATTCGTCTCGGTGGCCGGTCAAGGGTTTGATCCAAGAGGTTCTTCCCGTCTTCACGAACCCTCGTCGAAGGGAGCACGGAGGATGCAAGGAGCCGCTAGAATTTGAGTTACCCGAACCCTAGATCCCTCCTTCTCCGGTTGTAAGTCCAAGAATCGTCGGTGAGTTGCTTCTCACCTGCAGTAGGAGTTGTTCCGCGAGTTTTGATTTGCGATTTGTTTGGTGTTCCCTTGTTTGTTCGGGTTTTACTGTGAAGCATGTTTAGGGATTTTACTTGCTGCCGTGTACTTCAAAGAAGGGAAGAAAAAAATATAGAATGGGTTAAGTATGTGGTTTAGATCTCTTTAGTTTCAAACAGAGCAAGGATTTTGTGTTTTGAATTAGCTACCATGAATAACAAGGGAAGAAAGTAGTAATTCAGTTTTTCTTGACTAAAATTCCTGTTTGTCACCTTGTTTGGCATGTTCGGTTTATACAGTGCCCTGCAAGTTCGAATTTTTGTGCTAAGCAATGAACATAGAATGGGTTAGATAAATTTCTTTTAAGCATGTAGTTTGGTTCATTGTCTTTGCTTGGTTTCAGTTCGGGTTGTTGCTCACTGTTGCTTACAGTGAGCATGAGGTGGCTGGACTTTGAGCATGTTTGTCATTTTGTAGGTTACTGTTGTTATACAATTGATCAGGCTTAAGAATAATTTCAATTGGATTTCCTTCTTTCTTACTAACGTTACTGCTGTTGGGTTTTTGAACAGGTTTTGGTTGAAGCATGAGTAGATTTATCCTTAGGTTCATTTGCTACTTTTATAAGCCATGAACATAAGATAGCTTGATTAAATTTTTGAGCATGTAGTTAGTTTTCACTTGCTGATAGTAAAGCATGAGCAATTATCCATTTGCTAATAACTAAGCATGATCAGTTTACCATTTTACTAATATTCGAGCATGAGCAGATTTCTTTTCCTTTGCTAATAGATGTGCATGAGCAGATTTGTTGAGTATAGTATGCAGACTTTTAATAAGCAGATTTTATAAGTATTGTTTGCAGATTTTCATAAGCATTGCATGTAGATATTTGATAAGTATTGCATGCAGAACTTCAATTTTAGGACAGATTTTTATTAAGCTTAATATGCAGAATTTTATTAGCATAGTAGGCAGTTTTTTTTGGTTTAAGCATTTCAAAGATAAAATTTGCTTAAACATTTCAGTTTCTTTTAAAAGAAGTATTCTTTTAGAAGTATTAACAAGTATAAGAAAGCTAAAGAAAAGAAAGAAAAGGTCAAGGCCTTAAGTAGATCCTAAAGTCGAGATTTTAGGGATTTTGGCACACAAGGTGCTTAAATAAATGTCAAGGCATTTTATTATAAGAAGTATTTAAAGATAAAAAGTATTTTACTTTTAAAGGGCATGTACCGGGCACGAGGTCCAAGGGATGGGCTCCAAGTTGCCCCTAGGCACAAGGCCTAGAAGTATCTTAGTAGTTTCGGGATTAGCTACCTCGATTCTTATTAAGAATGCGCGCAAAGTGGTACAATGCCGGGCCCAAGAGAAGTTGATTATTATTTTGAAGTATAAAAGTAAAAGTTTTTGGAAACAAATGAAACAAACATCAAATATGTTTAGAATTAGAAAGTTTAGCTTCTTGTTATTTGAAGCATGCAGTATCAGTTTTCATTTGCTTCCTTATGAGTTTATTTTAGCATGACTATATGTCTTATCATTTAGTTGATTTCTTGCTATTAGATTATTTAGCATGATTAGCTTTATTTGCTTTTCAGCATGCTGTTATAGTTTTATTCTTATGAGCATGTTTAGCTTTACATGTTTAGTAGTTTTACATGTTTAGTAGCTTTACATGTTTAGTAGCTTTACATGTTTAGTATGCTTCCCTTATTGGTTTATGAGCATAATTAGCTATACAATGATTAGCATTTCAGTTAGCATGATTTCCTTTGCTATTTACGAGCATGAGTAATTTTATATGTTGGCATTCAGTTTTAGCATGTTTTTATTTATATACATGCATATCGAGTTTTTGTGAGTAGATAGCGCTCACTAAGCTTTATGCTTATAGACTGCACTTCCTCCTACTGCAGATAAAGGAAAGGAAAAGATTTAGCAAGGAAGGCGACAAGGTGGTGGTGATGAAGGTGTGTGATGGCTGGACTATGGAGAGATCAAGAGTTTGCTAAGGAGTTGTCAAAACTTACCTGTTTAGAGTTTCCTTTTCTTTTCTCCTTAATGCTATGATGAAGTTGAGATTGTAATTGAGTCTATTCCGCACTTGTAGCTTGTTATGTCTTATCGTTGGAGTTCTATCTGTATACTATTGCTAGAATAGTTTTCTTTTTCTTATTGAGTTATTATACTGCGTGGTTGTGTGATTATATGTTCCAGCCGCCTGTGGCTGAGTATACACTGTTTGTATTGTTGATTTGGTCACCGGTACAGGGGAGATTCTGCCGAAATTTTTTGGTAGGGTTTTCCTAGAAATTTTTAATAAACCGGTTAAGTAGAGTTAGTAGATAAGTAACGGTCACTCTTAGAGAGTAGTAGTAGTAGTAAGAAGGGTGGTCCTTACAAACTTGACTCACTTGTCTACTTAGAACGGGATATCAACTATGACTTGGTCTCTGAGTTCTATAATAACCTTCATCAGACTAATGATGTCGGTTATAAAACAAGAGTTGCTAAGTGGACTCTTGATTTCAGTTTCTCATCCTTCTTCGAGTATCTCGATTGTCAGAGGTGTTCCGGTAATGTCTTTTCGATATTTCCTGACTTACCAGATCCTTTACCTCCACCCTTTGACATCTCATCTGACGATATTTATGAGTACTTCTTCAGACATCCTAGACCGGGTGGCCTTGATGAGCTAGATGTTAACTTTCCTACTTTTGCAGCCTTGAGATTATCTCCTCAAGACTACATTCTTTTTAAAATTATCACAAACTGCCTTCTGCCTATCACATCTAAACCATTGTCTGAGATCCGACCATATCATTGCCTGATGCTTTATGGATTGCGTCGGCGTCTCGACTTTGACATCATATCTAGCATCTACTCTTCGATCATCTCCTATAGTGAGCCGAGCGGCTACACTGTTTATATGCCTTATGGGCATATAATTACAGATTGACTCGAGACCCTTCAGATTGATGTCTCTAAGGGTAGAATAGTTAAGATGGTCAGACAGGATTGCAGACTTGGGAAGCGGGCATTTTCCAAGTCTGGAATCATAGGACAAAATGGGAATGTTTGGTGGAAGGATGGGAGAGCTTTAGGTGAGTTACCACGGGGACCTCCACGACAGGTTGCAGCTGCTCCTGTTGCTGCTCCTCCTGCTGCTGACGTTGGAGAGGCCGATCCTGATCTGCGCTGGCAGATCGCCGAGCTGGAGAGTCGCTTTGATCGGCACGATGAGCTGCTGGTTGCTGAGCTTCACGGGTTGCGCGTCCGGATTGACCAGCGCTACGATGAGTTATGCAGTCAGCATCTGGCGACACATCAGACGATTATGGATTGGATGGCCAGATACCCACCTCCGCAGGATTTCCTGGGCTATCCATCCTCGAGCAGTGGCATGCCACCTCAGGGACCCATTCCTCCCACTGATGTTGCTGATATTCCTCATGATGAGGAAGCTAATTGATACACTCTGTTCTACAGTGTCAGTTTGGCAGTCTATGTTTGTGATGTTGTTTTTTGGATATTTTTTTGTCTGACCTGGATACTTGTTCATTTCATCTATGTATGCTGTTCATTCTCTTGTTTTCCTTATGTTTCACTTCTTTTTGGTTATTGATATGCTGTTCATATGCCATGTCTTGTATGTCTCTTATTTCTTTATCACTGTCTTATAATACACGTAGAGGTATTCTAGGTGAATTAAGAAAAAGACAGTATGGGTTAAGGGGGAGTCCTTAACGTTATCTTACCTAATTCGCACCTTTTCGGTGTTTGACAAAGGGGGAGAAGATAACTAACTTTAGAGATAAATGGAAGTCTGGCTTTAGGGGGAGGACTTTGATTCCCCTATCCCTACATATCTTATATCTGTCTTAGGGGGAGGATCTTGATTCCCCTAAAATTAGGGAAATATGAACATTTCTGATCTAAACTTAAATCATGTTGTCAAGCAACAAAAAGGGGGAGATTGTTGATACAGTCTGACCTGGCTGTTGTTTTGATGTTGACACTGATTTAAGTTTGTATCAGATATTAATTAAACTCAGACTGATTAATGATCAAGGTTTATCATGAGGAGAGGAAAAGTCCAAGTACGGATACTTGGCACGCGAAGTCGGAGAGGGCTCGGTAGCTCGTTCTCCGGACTAGGTCAGAGAGGGCTCGGTAGCTCGTTCTCTGGACCGGACGAAGTCGGAGAGGGCTCGGTAGCTCGTTCTCTGGACTAGGTCAGAGAGGGCTCGGTAGCTTATTCTCTGGACCGGACGAAGTCGGAGAGGGCTCGGTAGCTCATTCTCCGGACTAGGTCAGAGAGGGCTTGCAGGTCCGGTCCGACCGGACGGCCGGAGAGGGCAGGGTCCGACCGGACGTCCGACGGGCCGATGGATTCGAACGCCCGGAGAGGGTTGGGTTAGATGGCTTGCCGACCGGACGATATAGCGATGGTCAAGGACCGATCCAGTGATACTCTGTGTGACTGGATCAGTCGACAGACCGATCCAGTGATACTGAAGTCTCTGATCGGTCTATGGACCGATCAGAAACCACACAGAGAGTTTCTGTGGGTTATCTGATCGGTCTGTGGACCGATCAGTAACCACACAGAAGCATTCTGTGGGATATCTGATCGGTCTACAGACCGATCAGCATGAAGGGATCAGAATCGCTGGGACTCAAAGCGATAAAGGGGGATCGGTCTGTGGACCGATCCACCCATAGTCTGATCGATCCACAGACCGATCAGACCCCTTCCAGACTGATCAGGATGAGTCCTGATCGTTCCAGAGAGCTATGGATCGGTCTGTTGACCGATCCACAACATGTCGTTCGTTTCTGCTGCTTCTCTGATTTTGCTTATTCACTTCTGATTTACTTCTGATTCACCTGATCGAATTATCTACTGTGAGATCTTTAAGTAACAGGTTGCAGGTATCGTGTCATTGGTTGATTTCAAATGAAGCTCCATCATAAGAATAAGAACAAGTGCCCTTTATGCTGTATTTCGCTGCAAGTGATCAATTCGAGCTTCAACGTTCACTGGTCGCGATCAGTTGGACTCTTGCTCATTGGTTCAAGCTCAGAGACACCAGAGAAGACCATGGATGGTATTGGTGTGAGTTCAGAGAACCAGATGAGGAGCAAGAGTGATTGGCAATGCCTGGTTTGGTGGCAGTGATTCGATACAGGTGACAGCGATTCGAGACAGTAAGCAGGCAGAATAAGAAGAAGGAAGAAGAGAGGTTTGCTAAGGTTCTGGAAAAACTCTCTGTCGATCAAGCAAGAGGCTGTGTGTGTTGTTGAGCTCTTGGCTGATTCCTTCTGTCTTTGCGTGCTTCTTCGTTTCGTGGCTGTAAGTTCATCCGCTCAATCCTTTAGCCACAAAACTTTGTAAGTCATTGTGCTTTACTTCAAAATCTATTCTGTGACTTTTGTGGAGAGGTTACTCCACCGAGAAGGAGAAACTTTTAGCCGGAATTTGTCCGGGGTGTGATCTACCGAACGATCAAGGGTTCGTCCACCTTACGGACACGCCGAGGAGTAGGGGCAAGTTATCCCCGAACCTCGTACATACTTGTGTAAGCTGTGGGTTGTGCTTCTTTCCTTGCATCAGTTTTATTTTTGTTTATTTCTGCTGTGCTAACAAATTTTTGTGAGGAATTGATTGAGTTTTTAGTGGAGGCTATTCACACCCCCCCTCTTTAGCCATCCCAAGATCCTAACAGTAGCCTCTTATTTATAAAGTCTTATACCCACCTATACCCAACTTCTTACCCACCTTAAGGTGGTCGGCCAAGCCTAGCTTGGAGCCCAAGCTAGGGCTGGCCAAACAAAGGCATGATGGGTCAAGTTGTGGTCGACCCTAGCTTGAACCCAAGCTTAGATGGCCTGCCAAAATAAAATAAAAGAGGAGTTTAAATTTAAATCATTCCTAATGTGGAAGACATGATTTTAAAAGAGAGTTTTAAAATTAAATCTTTCCTTTTATAGCTTTCTACAAAGGATTAAGGAAAATGTTTGATATCTTTCCTTATTTGTAGTTTAAAGGAAGATTTTAATTTTTGATAAAACTTTCCTTTTTGTAATCATCCACATGTTTTAAAAGAGAGATTTTAATTTATAAAACTTTCCTTTTATAACCAACCATGAAGGGAATTCTAAAAGAGAAATTTTTATTTTAAAAATTTCTGAAAATAAATTAGGAAGTTTTAATTTTGTGTTTAAAACTTTCCTTATTTGGAGGAGATGGTGGTGGCCACCCATTAAGGGTTTATAAGGAAATTTTTAATTAAATTTTCCTTCTTAAACATTGGCAAGGAATATAAGGAAGTTTTATTTATGAAACCTTCCTTATTTGCCAAGACCAAGGAATATAAAAGAGAGGGTAGAGGTGCCTCACCTAACAACATATCATCTAGTATTCCTCTCTTCTCTTCCGTGGTGGTGGTCGGCCCTCTCTTCCTCCTTTTCTCCTATTCTTCTTCCTTGTGTGGCCGGCGGCATCTTGATCTCAAGGAGCTTGGTGGTGGTCAGATCTTGTTAGAGGAAGAAGGAGAGATAGGAGGCTTTGTTTCTTAGCATCCCTTGGAGCTTGGTTGGTGGCCGAAAGTTCTTCATCTCTTGAAGATTGTTGGTGGCCGAAACTTACTTGGAGAAGAAGGAAGCTTGGGTGGATTCTCGTTTCGGTAGATCATCGCCCACATGACGTCCGAGATAAGAAGAGGAATACGACAGAAGATCGTGAGGTCTATAAGCTACAAAAGATATAACTAGTTATTAGTTTCCACATCATAACTAGTTCATCCTTTTGTTTAGATCTTGAAATACCAAACATAAGAGGCTAGTGATTCTAGGCTTCGAATTTACGATTCGATTTTGTGTTTCTTTTGTTCTTTTTTGATCTTGTGATTCGATTGTTCTTAATGGTTAAACCTAGGGTTACTATAAGAAGATTAAATATTGAATTTCGTTGAAAGGCTTTGTCTAGGAAGTGGTGGATGCTCCCATAACCAAGAAAGCCTAGTGCCTCGCCATGTTTAACTTGGAAGTTGATCTCTGAAATTAATATTTAATAAAATTTATAATATGGGTGGATTTGGATTAATAATGTTAAACATCGTTTGCAATCCAAGTCTAAACCTCTAAAAACAGATAAGTTGAATTTGGAATCAATAATGTTAAGTTCTGTTTGCGATTCCAAATTTAATTTCTAAAGAACACAATAAGTTGTTAAGAATGGTTCAGGACTTGTACAAAATTTTTGTATAGGGGAACCAGTATGATATTCCGAGTAGCAACCAACAAAACCTGTGCTTAAGAATCTTATTTGACTCAAGTCAAACAAATCTTTAGATATCTTAAAGGAACGTCAAATGTAGGAATTTGGTACCCTAGAACTAACAATTTTGAACTAATAGGCTATTCTGACTCGGATTACGCTGGCTATAAATTAGATCGAAAAAGTACAAGTAGTGGATGTCAACTATTGGGCTCATCACTTATCATCTGGTTTAGTAGAAAGCAATACTGTGTTGCACTATCTTCTACTGAGTCAGAATACATAGCTATGGGTGAATGTGTCGCACAATTATTATGGATGATGTACACCCTAAAAGATTTTAATTTAAATCTTACAAATGTAAAAGTATTAATTGATAATATTAGCTCAATTAACCTAACAAAAAATCCTGTGTATCATTCAAGAACCAAACACATTGAAATTAGGCACCACTTCATCAGGGATCATGTCACTAAAGGAGATATTGAACTCAAATACATTGAGTCCAAGTCTAATTTTTAGCTGATATATTCACTAAACCCCTCCTTGAAAGTGAGTTTAGTAATCTACGTCAAAAATTAGAAATGTGTTTAATAGACTAGGATTCTTAAATTATAGAAATTATTTTCAAAAATGTCTTTCTTAAATTCTAGGATAAAACTTTTATGTTTTCAAAACTTCCCATTTTTAGAATTTTTGAAAATTAGCTTTAGTCTTAGAATAGATCAATCCTTTAGAAAGCATTCTCTTATAGATTTAAGGTTTGAGCATCTCACCAACACATTAGGGTTAACTTGTTTGTGTATCTCTGAACTTAGAAAGGGGTGAGATGCATAGGCAGATTGCCTAAGACTTAAGATGCTTATTTCAATGCATCGACATAAGTCTGGGCGTTAAATACAAACCACACATTAATCAGGTTAAGTTATTTAGTTTAGTCAAACACTAACTAATTACAATTAACTTAATCTGATTAACCAAGTGAAATCTGCTATCCTCTGATAGTTAGCAAGTAACTAATCAGTTAGACAGTTATTTTTTGATGTCAGGATCAGGGAGAGGATTAATTCAACTTATTTTCATACTTAGTACCAAAAGTGTTTTCTCCTCCTTGAAAATATTTTTGAAAAATATTTCCTTAAAAAAAATTCTATTTTTTTAATCTGACCTTATAAACTTATTTTTGCAAATCTAATTTGATAAATCTATTGTTGAAAACTAGTTTTTATAAAACTAAGTCTTTGAAAAAGGGATTTTATAATCTTATGTTTCTTAAAAAGTTAACTTTTATATAAAACTTATATACAAACCTAGTTTTGAAAATTAGATTTTACAAACTTGGTTTTGAAAATTAGAGTTGTAACTTGGATTTTTTTTTTTTGAACTTGACTTTGTTAATCTTACTTTTGTAAAGTATGTATATTTGAAAATTAGCCTTTATAAAACTTATGTTTGAAATTTGTTTTTAATTTCTTTTTCAAAAAGCTAGTAGATAAAAGTTTAAATTTTGCAAAGTTAGTCTTCTAAGTTCTTTTCAAACTTGGCTATTTTTTAAAAACTAAAAGATAAAGTTTAAAGTAAATTTTCTATATTTTCTACTTTAAACTCTCCCAAGTCAATCTGACTTTAGTTCGGATTCTCAATTGTGTTTTTCTTTCTTTCACTTAACCATTTGCTTGTATCTATTCTATATTCTTTTTTGATGAATGTCAAAGGGGGAGGGTTAGGTGGTTTAAGTTAGTTAACAAACAAAATATAAAATATCAAACCCTAAACCCTAACCTAAAAACCATCTTAATTGATTGCTTACTTTTTGCATATTTTCACTAACTTAATCCAGGTTGTCATTACATCAAAAAGGGGAGAGATTGTTGGTGCAATTAGCACTAACGGTCTAACCTAGATTTTGATGAATGACAAAGTAGGTTAAGTTAGTTTCATTGTAATCTAACACTTTAACTAAGTGTGCAGAAGAAGCCCAAACTAGTCCACGGGCTGACCGAATGTCTGGCACGAAGTCCAGCTAGGTCAATGGGTCGACCTAATAGCTGGAACGGAGCCCAGACTGGTCGACGGGCTGACCGAATGTCTGACACGAGATCCAACTAGATCGACGGGTTGACCTGATAGCTGGCACGAAGTCCAGCGGGTCGACGGACTAACCAGACGTCTGGCAGGTAAGTTAAGGTAAGTCACTGGAGGAGAGTGACTATGAGGACGCGTTCCCGGATAGGGAACTTAGGCGTCGATTCAACTTAAAATCATTTTAGAAATCTAAGTTGAGATCTTGACTAGATTTTGGTCTCGGTGAGATGGAATCTAATTATTACTCATTTCTTTAACTGTGCTAACTTTTATTTTGCATGGTAGTATAACTTTTATTTTGCCTCGGACTAACACTTTCTTGCAGGAAAATGACCTTCTGAAGAAAGGTGGTCCGGGCGCCCGGAGTTAGTCTGGGCGCCCAGAACTGGTCCGAGCGCCCGGAAGGTAAATTTTATCCCCTCATAATCGTCGCACGTGGATCTCACTGGTTGGCTGGGCTACGTCACAGTCCAGACGCCCATAAGGGATCTGGGTGCCCGGAGCCTCCTATATAAGGAGGGTGATGTTGAGACTTTCGGGCCGCAAAAACCATTTTTTGCGTTGTGAAAACCCCGAAGTCTTGCCACGAATCCGTGCGAAGATATATAAAAATTTACATGTACATGTTTCCTATCCTAGATCTACACTAGATCTACAAGAAAGTGAGTATACCTTTGAAGTGAAGCCCTTCGCAAATCCCACTCGTCCAAGGTCCCTCGGATCTCAAGTGTGTTCAAGTGTACACACCTCTAGAAGTATCCACACGAACAAGAGATGGAGAGAAAACCTTAGAGTGTGCTAGCACTCCAAGGAATCTTGGCAATGGAGGAAGAGAGGGAGAGCAAGAGAGGAGAGAAGGAAGAAGAAGATGGCTTGAATGCACACTAATGTGATTCCCTTAATGTGGCCGGCCACGCATGGAGGTTTTTAAACCTCCATGTAATACCAAGAGTCAAGACACTTGGTATTCCTCATGAGGTGGCATACCATGAAGTAATCTTGATGATGTGGCACATCATCATTGGTCGGCTCTATGCCAAGTCACAATGACATGGCATTTGGTCAAGTCAAGATCAAGTCAAACTTGACTCTTCATCTTCCCTCTCAAGTCAAGTCAAACTTAACTTAAATTCTCCCATGGTTGATCAAATCTAACCATTGATTCAAGCCAATTTAATTTAATGAATCTCTATTCATTAAACTAAATTGATTTAATGAGTCATAATCTAAATTAGACTCATTGGACACATGAATCAAATTGAGTCTTACTTAATTAATCTAATTTGGATTACTCTTAATCCAATTTGGTCCATCACATGAACCTAATCCTCTTGGTCCATTATATGAACCTAATCTCCATCTAACTGCCCTTTGTGTGTGACCCTATAGATTCTTGTAACGTTGGCAATGCTCCTAAACCCATTTAGAAACATAAGCAATAAGCGGAATCTAGCAACACATCATTACTACCCAAGTTACAAGAATGTTGAGATCCAACATCACCATTGTGACTACTAATTGTGACTCTCACAATATGTGACAATGTCCTTCTATCCTTGACATCTAGATTGATCAATTGAGGCATAAACCGTGTCATTCTCTAATCAATCTATGTCTTGAACCCCAAGTAGACTCACTCTAATCAAAGGAGCTCAATATCTCATATTGACTCATTTAGGCATGGCCATGCATTTAGTGGTCTCACTCTATCAAGAATCATGATGTCACTCCCGTCATATAGGAGGGATAGATCCCATCTACATCACTCACATCCCTCCGCATAATTTTTTACATACCCAGTAATCGCCTTTATAGTCCACCCAGTTACGGGTGACGTTTGGCGAAGCCAAAACATGCAACTCCTTATGTAGGGAACCATGGTGACTTCAGGTCCAAGGACTGATAGTCATACTAATAGTCACATGAGAAAGTATACGACACTCATATAATGATCCATGATACTTTCTCATGGCGGGTCATTCAGTATGCATTCTCCAATGCATACCCATGTGTCAACTTGATATCTCTATATCCATAACTTATGAGATCAAGTCATCGAGTTGACCTACATGCTAGTCTCATCGCATTAACATTGTCCCTGAATTTTAATACTTGACTAGGAATGATTAAGAATAGTGTTCTCCATATCATCTCACTATCAATTCAACCAATCGATTGATATAGATAAGAATCTTCTACTCAAGGACGCTATTATACTTAGTTATTTTGCAACAATACAAGTATAATAACCATAAAGAAATGTCTTTATTAATATATAGGAATATGATACATCGAGTCCATACAACAATCATCATATGATTGGCTCTAGGGCTCTAACTAACAATCTCCCACTAGCACTAGTGCCAATCAGTGTAGGCTCTAAGGCCCAATGACCTACTGTGACCATCATGTTTTCTTTGTGCCAAAGCCTTGGTCAAGGGATCACCGACGTTAGCCTCTGTGGATACTCTGCAAATCTTCACATCTCCTCTATCGATGATCTCT
Source organism: Zingiber officinale (assembly GCF_018446385.1). Classification (NCBI taxonomy): domain Eukaryota; kingdom Viridiplantae; phylum Streptophyta; class Magnoliopsida; order Zingiberales; family Zingiberaceae; genus Zingiber; species Zingiber officinale. The sequence goes on from NC_055998.1 coordinate 95,002,045, forward strand.
CGAATGAGATGGAAGCGTCGTAGTATGTGTTTGGTCCGCTGGTGTGAGCGAGATTCCTTAGCCTGCGCAATTACTCCATTGTTGTCACAATAGAGCTCTATAGGATCAACTATGCTAGGAACCACCCCAAGCTCAGTAATGAACTTGCGGATCCAAACTACCTCCTTTGCTGCTTCTGATGCAACAATATACTCGGCCTCTGTTGTAGAATCAACAACTGTATCCTGCTTCAAACTCTTCCAGCTTACAACACCACCATTCAAGCAAAACACGAACCCAGACTGCGATCTATAATCATCCTGGTCAGTTTGTAAGCTGGCATCACTGTAACCCTTTACAGCTAGCTCGCTCTCACCTTCAAATATCAAGAAATATTCTTTAGTCCTTCTTAAGTACTTAAGAATATTCTTGACCGCTATCCAGTGACGTTCACCTGGATCTGACTGGTATCTGCTCGTCATGTTCAAAGCATACGAAACATCAGGACGAGTACATAGCATACCGTACATGATAGATCCTATGGCTGAAGCATACGGGATCTTATCCATGTGGTCTCTCTCCTCTCTAGAAGAGGGACTTTGAGTCTTCTAAAGACTCACACCATGTGATATCGGCAGAAATCCTTTCTTGGAATTATGCATGGCAAACCGTAGTAATACCTTGTCAATATATGTACTTTGACTTAGGCCAAGCAATCTCTTAGACCTATCTCTATAGATCTTTATGCCTATAATACAGGCTGCTTCACCTAAGTCCTTCATTGAGAAACAATTCCCCAGCCACGTCTTTACAGACTGTAGCAAAGGGATGTCATTCACAATGAGTAGTATGTCATCCACATACAATACAAGGAAGACAACTGTGTTCCCAACAACCTTCTTGTAGACACAGGGTTCATCTTCATTCTTGATGAAACCAAACTGTTTGATCGCATCATCAAATCGAAGATTCCAGCTCCGAGAAGCTTGCTTTAGTCAAAAATAAACTTATGCATCTTGCATACTCTACCAGTATACAGTGGATCTACAAAACTCTCAGGTTGTGACATGTACACATCCTCGAGCAAGTTTCCATTCAGAAACACGGTTTTGACATCCATCTGCCAGATCTCATAATCGTGGTATGCTGCAATAGCAAGTATAATCCGAATGAACTTAAACATCGCTACTGGAGAAAAGGTTTCATCATAGTCAATACCATGAATTTGCTTGAAACCTTTAGCTACCAAGTGACCCTTATAGGTAATAAGTTCATCCATGTCAGTCTTTCGCTTAAAGACCCATTTACACCCAATGGGTTTGACACCTTCAGGTGGATTAACCAAAGTTCATACTTGGTTGGTGTACATGGATTCCATCTTGGATCTCATGGCTAGCCATGACTCAGAATCTGGTCTCATCACAGCTGCCTGATAGGAGGTAGGCTCATTCTCAACGAGCATAATATCATCATGGTCAGGCAAGAGAAATGAGTATCTCTCAGGTTGATGACGTATCCTGTCAGATCTGCAAAGAGGTTGGTCTACTTGAACTGGTTGTTGTTCCTCAACTCCTTATGGAACAATCTCATCATCCACAACATTTTGTTGTTCCAGTTCAACTTTCATCAAGGCTTTAATGCTATGGTCCATATCTTGAACTTCTTCAAGATCGAACGTACTCCCACTAGTTTTTCTAGAAACAAAATCCCTTTCTAGAAATACCCCGGTCTTAGACACAAACACTTTGTATTGACTGGGAATGTAGAAGTAATATCCCTTCGTTTCCTTGGGATATCCTATAAAATAGCACTTATCGGATTTGGGTCCCAGTTTGTCCGAGACTTGACGTCGAACGTAAGCTTCACAACCCCAAATCCTCATAAAAGACACCTGGGCATCTCTCCCAGTCCATATCCTATATAGTGTCTTTATCACAGCCTTGGATGGAACACGGTTAAGTGTGAAGGCTGTTGTGTCTAGAGTATATCCCCAAAAAGATATAGGAAGATCTGTGTGACACATCATAAACCGTACCATATCTAATAGGGTACAATTCCTCCTTTCGGATACACCATTACACTGTGGTGTTCCAGGAGGAGTGAGTTGGGATAGAATCCCACACTCAGCTAGATAGTCACGAAACTCATGGCTAAGGTATTCACCACCTCGATCTGATCGAAATATCTTAATACTCTTGCCTAGCTGGTTTTGTACTTGATTCTTGAATTCTTTGAACTTTTCAAAGGATTGTGATTTATGTGTCATGAGATACACATAATCATATCTACTGAAGTTATCAGTAAATGTAATGAAGTACCTATAACCACCTCTGGCAGCAACATTGAAAGGGCCACATACATTACTGTATATAAGTCCTAACAAGTCGGTCACTCTTTCGTTGTGTCCACTAAAGGGAGTCTTGGTCATCTTGTCCAGTAGGCATTTCTCGTATGTCTCATATGATTCGTAATCAAATGAGTCCAGCAAACCATCTTTATGGAGCTGGGATAGGCGATTCTCATTTATATGACCTAAGCGACAATGCCAGATATAGGTTTGATTCATATCATTTGACTTGAATCTTTTGGTACTTATGTTATAGATGGGGTTCTCTAAGTCTAGAATGTAGAGTCCGTTTATCAGAGATGCACTATAGTAGAACATATCTTTTAAATAAACAGAACAACATTTGTTCTTTATTACAAAAGAAAAGCCTTTCTTGTCTAAAGAAGAAACTAAAATGATGTTCTTTGTGAGAGCAGGCACATAACAACATTCATCTAATTCTAGTACAAGCCCAGAGGGTAAAGATAGATAGTAAGTTCCTACAGCAACAGCAGCAACCTGTGCTCCATTGCCTACTCATAGGTCCACCTCGTCCTTCGTCAATGCCCTGCTATTTCTCAGCTCCTACACATTAGTACAAATGTGAGAAGCACATCCGGTATCTAATACCCACGATGCATAAATAGATAGATTGACTTATATAACATATATACCTGAATTAGAAGTTTCACTTCTTTTCTTCTTAAGATCTTCCAGATATACTTTGCAGTTCCTCTTCCAGTGCCCGGTCTGACCGCAGTGAAAGCAGGTAGCATCCTTGGCAACCCCACCTTTAGGTTTCGTTATCTTGTCTTTGCTCTTGGCTTGGGACTTTCCCTTAACTTTAGGCTTGCCCTTGCCTTTATGCTTTTGCACCATCAAAATGGAGTTGGGCTTTACCTTCTTATGGTTGAGGTCAGCATTTCTTAACATGCTAAGCAGCTCAGGCAGTGGCTTATCAATTTCGTTCATGTTGTAATTCATGACAAATTGACTATAGCTCTCTGGCAAGGATTGCAAGATCAAGTCAGTGGCCAGCTCTTGGCCAAGTGGGAATCCCAACCTCTGTAGGTTCTCTATGTATCTAATCATCTTGAGTACATATGGACCTACAGGAGTCCCATCTTGCATCTTGCACTGAAACAGTGCCTTGGAGATCTCGAATATCTCGTGCCTTGCTTATCCTTGATATAGTTGACGAAGATGTTCAACCATGTCATAAGCAATCATCAACTCGTGTTGCTTCTAAAGCTCAGAGTTCATGGTTGCGAGCATGAGGCATAATACATCTAATGCGTCATCTTGATGCTTCTTATAAGCATCTCGGTCAGCTCGCGTGGCAGTGGCAGGAGGTGCCTCCGGAATGGGCTGCTCCAGGACGTACAATTTTCTTTCTTGTGTGAGAATGATTCTCATATTCCTGTACTAGTCCAGGAAATTAGCTCCATTGAGCTTGTCCTTATCAAGGACAGAACGCAGGGAGAAGGTGTTCGTGTTTGTCGACATGGCAATCTACAACAGAAATAATGTAGAAAGTAAATATCATATTCCTTTAATCATTTAATTAGGCCTTTAACTAAATGATGCTCCCACTAAATTATAGAGCTTTTGTAGAATCAAGTCATGGATGTGGTCAAACCACACTACTAGATTCTTACCAATTAGCTATAATTTTCGTGGGACAAGATCCACATCATACTATGACTTGAGTTAGCTTTGGCTAAAATGCCCAAGACTTAGTATGATCGGGAGATAACTAATTATCAATTACATCTCTATGCAACTCTTATTTATAGGATCAAAAATCTCATTTATATTAAAACTTGAGTTAGCTTTGGCTAAATCACCCAAAATTTAGTATAAATTTGATTTTTATCCTATCGTCCAACCGTTGGAAAATGCCTATAGTTTTACTCGATCCAATTGAGTTAACTAGTTGCTCAATCTAATTGAGTTTGTACTCACCCAAGCTTTGATAGGCGGGACCAAGGTTGTCCCTCTGCACCCTACCAAGATAATATGTGTTTCTATGCTTTGGCAGATTCAACAACAACAAATGATCGAGGTATTGATGGGTATCAAAACTTGGTAGGCATATCGAGTTGACTTGATTAAGATCTAATCTAATCGTGGATTCATATTTTATATGCATCAAGGCACTAATTATCCTACATTATCATGCATCACATACACAAGAAATGATAGATAACTAATTATTTTGTGATGAGGTCATGGCCCTACTACGATCTTTTCAAGCCAATGAAAAGATCAGATGGTCAACTTAGGGTCAACGACTTCTTCAAGCGCCTCCCTTTGACCGCCATGTGTTGAAATCACCCTCCTCGTAACTCCTTCTTGAGTGGACCTTCCACCGCTTCATTTTGTGCATTATAAATGTGAAACTCGAGTTACATTCGAGTCTAAATTCTATTTACAACAAGAATATAAAAGAGAAGTTAGGACGCGCAGGTCGCATATCAATACAACACGTACAACACAAAAATGGCGCGCAGACCATATTATGAATTACAATATATTTTAACCAATCATATTAGGGTTTTGGGACATGACCATCACAAAATCACACATAATTCTAAATTATGTATTTTATATAAATTTCTAAAATTTTACTATTGATTTTATCGATTTTATGAGTCACAACTTCCCGACGGTCCCGTTTAGCGACTTTCAGGCGCGATTGTGGGACAATGCCCCTTGCGGGGTTAGGGGCAGCGCCCCTTCTTGCGAAATGAATATTGCGAGTGTCCCATCTTGATCTAACAGCGCCTTAAGCCGCTGTCCCAAAACGATTTGGGCGAGACCTTGCCGTTTCGGAAGGTTTTTCTCGGTAGTCGAAGCCTACAAGTGTCCAAGCACTTGTTGATTCGCTTCTACGAGAAAAATACTCACAAAATCTATAAAAATAGTAAACTTATAGAAACTTACAGATCTGAAATATTTTCATAAAAATAAAATACAAACTTGTGCATGCTTCGCACGTGGCTCTGATACCACTGTTGGGACTTTTGAGCCGCAAAAACCACTTTTTTCATTGCGGAAACCTCGAAGTCTTGCCACGGATCTGTGCGAAGATATATAAAATAAATCATGTACATGTTTCTAACCTAGATCTACCTTAGATCTGCATGAATAAGAAGCGTTACCCTTGTTGCAAAGCCCTTCGCTTATCCCGCTCGTCCAAAAGATTGTCAGATCTCGAGAGTGTCAAGCGTACACTCCTCTATACGTATCCACACGGTCAATAGGTGGAGAAAAACCACTTAGAGTGTGCTAGCACTTTGGGTGGCTCGGCAATGGAGGAGAGGGAGAGAACTAGAAGAGAGGAAGAATAATGATGATTTATTCATTATGAAAAATAAGAGTAAAATAGGCTTAAGTATTTTCATCTAATGAAAATACTTAATGCTCATTAACTCCATTAATGAGCCTCATTAATGAGTCTTAATGAGTATTTAATGAATATTCATTCTTCATTAAATGGCCATTTTAAAACTCCTCTTCTCTTCATAATTTGAATCAAAATTTGAATCTAATATTCAAATTGAATTCATAATTCAATGAATGTCACCATTTATCATTAAATTCAAAATTCAATGAATATCATCATTAAACCTAGGGGTGAGCAGTTAATCCGCCAAACCGACCAACCCGCTTATACCGACCCGAACCAAACCGAAAAAAAATGATCCGCCGGATATAGGGCCGGATGTAGGGTCCTAATATTGCATTATCTGATATAGTAGGGCCGGATAGTGTTTTATCCCAATAACCGAACCAACCCGATCCGATCACCCCTACTTGTAACAACTAATGTTGATAAGCTGTTACACGTTGTAGTAACTACTGCCGATAAGCTGCTACACATTGTAATAGTTATTTCCGATTAGCTGCTATAACGTGTAATGAGTAATGTCTATTATCATTTTAAAAAATTTTATTTTTTTTGTTATATTTATATTTATATTTTATATTTCATTGGATATAGGGTCGGATATCCAAATAACTGATAACCCGTCGGATATCTGAAACATAAGAACCGCCGGATATAGGGCCGGATGTAGGTCCCAATTTTGCATTATCTGATCTAGTAGGGCCGGATAGTTTTTTACCCCAATAACCGAACCAACCCGATCCGTGATCACCCCTAATTAAACCTCACTTGAGTCTAACTTAACTCTAGCCTCACTTGAGTCTAACTCAATCGAGTCTTACTCAATTAATCTAATTTGGATTACTCTTAATCCAATTTGGTACATCACATGAACCTAATCCTCTTGGTCCATCATATGAACCTAATCTCCATCTAACTACCCTTTGTGTGTGACCCTATAGGTTCTTGTAACGTTGGCAATGCTCCTAAACTCATTTAGAAGCATAAGCAATGAGCGTTATCAAGCAACACATCATTACTACCCAAGTTACAAGAATGTTGAGATCCAACATACCATTGTGACTCTCATAATATGTGACAATGTCCTTCTATCCTTGACATCTAGATTGATCAATTGAGACATAGACTGTGTCATCCTCTAATCAATCTATGTCTTGAACCCCAAGTAGACTCACTCTAATCAAATGAGCTTAATATCTTATATTGACTCATTTGAGCATGAACATGCACTTAGTGGTCTCACTCTATCAAGAATCATGATGTCACTCCCGTCATATAGGAGGGATAGATCTCATCTACATCACTCACATTCCTCCGCATAATTTGTTACATACCCAATAATTGCCTTTATAGTCCACCCAGTTACAAGTGACGTTTGACGAAGCCAAAGTACGCAACTCCTTATGTAGGGAACCATGGTGACTTCAGGTCCAAGGACTGATAGTCATATTAATAGTCACATGAGAAAGTATATGACACTCATATAACGATCCATGATACTTTCTCATGGCGGGTCATTCAATATACATTCCCCAATGCATGCCTATGTGTCAACTTGATATCTCTATATCCATGACTTGTGAGATCAAGTCATCGAGTTGACCTACATGCTAGTCTCATTGCATTAACATTGTCCCTGAATGTTAATACTTGACTAGGAATGATTAAGAGTAGTGTTCTCTATATCATCTCACTATCAATTCAACTAATCGATTGATATAGATAAGAACCTTCTACTTAAGGACGTTATTATACTTAGTTATTTGGCACCAATACAAGTAAGTATAATAACCATAAAGAAATATCTTTATTAATATATAGGAATATGATATATCGAGTCCATACAACAATCATCATATGATTGGCTTTAGGGCTCTAACTAACATGGATCTATGCTCCTAAAATTCGACGGAATCTTGTTTCCGTTACGTGTCTTCTTGATTTAGGGTATTATATTAATTTTCACAGTTGATGTGTTGAACTTAAGATTGACTCAGTGTCAATCAGATATGATTATTTAACAAATGATTTTATGGTTCTTGATGTAGAATCTTATGTCAATTATGCTATTGATGGTTGTTTTTCAAACATTACTCTAACTAGTGATGTAGATATAACTGATGAGGTTTGACATGCTAGATTAGAACACATAGGACAAGAACATATGATTGGGTTAGCTAGAGAGGGTCTATTGGGCACTCGGGCTAAGATTCACTTGTCTATATGTGAGCATTATCTTACTAGAAAAGCAACTAGGAACCCATTTGGTAAGGCTATTAGAACTGAATCACCATTGCAGTTAATTCATTCAGATATTTGTGGTTCAATGAATGTGAAGGCTAGACATGGAGCTTCTTATTTTATAACATTTATTGATTTCTCTCAGTTCAGTCATGTGTATTTGATTTCTCATAAATCTGAAGCATTAGATTGTTTCATTCATTATATAAATAAAGTTGAGAATCAAATAGAACGTAAAGTTAAGACTTTACACACTAACCATGGAGGGGAATATTTGTCTGATATATTCAAGACAATATGTAATGAAAGATGGATTAATAGACAGCTGACAATTCCTGGAACTCCACAACAAAATGGGGTAGCTGAAAGAAGAAATGGGGCTCTTCTTAAAATGGTTAGGTCTATGATGGCACATGCTAATTTGCCTATCTCCTATTGGGGAGATGTATTATTAACTACTACCTATATACTTAACAACGCACCTTCAAAGTCAAATCTATCTACCTCATATGAACATTGGACAGGCAGAAAATCATATTTGAGTAATTTGAGACCCTGAGGGTCAGCTGCTTATGTTCATGATAGTTCTCACAAGTATGGAAAATTGGGACCTAGGAGTAAGAAATGTATCTTTATAAGATATCATGAGACCTACAAAGGTTATGTTTTCATAGGTGAGCAACTAGATGGAACTATCTCCGAAATAGATTCGAGAGATACGACTTTTCTTGAAATAGAATTCCCAACCAGAGGTGATGTTGATAAAATGGTTCCTCTATTTGAGAAGGATGATATATTATCAACAAGAGAGGTGTCAAAAAGGATGCCTGAGTCTAGTCAATCGAGTGGGAGTGATATGTCAAGTCATGAGTTGACTACTCAACAGCCCAACTTACGAAGAAGTGTTCGTAAAATCAAATCTAAGAAGAGGTTTTATATTGAGAAAGAGGAATGGATAACACTTTCGGTTGATGACAACGAACCTCAATCCATTGAGGAAGCATTGGGATGTAGAGTTAGAGAAAAATGGAAAGTTGCAATGGTTGAACAGATTGAGTCTATGATTTAGAATCATGTTTGGGACTTAGTCGATCTTCCTCTAGGCCGAAGGGCTATTAGGAATAAGTAGATTCTTAAAATAAAGAGGAAAGCTGATGGATTGATTAACAGATACAAAGCTCGTTTAGTTGCAAAAGGATATACCCAAATGGAGGGTATTAACTTTGAAGAGACATTTTCTTCTGTAGTAAAATTTGTGTCAATACGAGTCATTTTGGCCTTCGTGACACAGTCATTTAAAGAACATGTAAAGTCTTTAGGACTTCGTAGAATATAACAATATTGAAATAGCAATCAGACATTGTGATTTAATTGTGTGACTTGTCATAATTTTTTCAGTATATATGAATATGATTTTGTTGCATTCAAGATCTCAGTGAGCATGTTGGCAAGTTGAGATTAATCCATTCACATGGATAATCATCTCTATTTGTTGAGTACAAATAGAGATAAGACCGTTGCTTATGCGACATTTTAAGTAGCTGTAAAAAGAGACATGCCATAAGTTAAAGTCACCTTAATAATTGTGTCAAGTTGAGATCATTTATGTGTTAATAATGATAGAAGTAAATGAACCCACCATTTACTAAACCTGTTGAAAGTTAGATAAGAATTCATATATTGAATTCAGGGTTAGATATTAGGTATGTCTAGATGAAAATCTGTACGATGTTAAATTTGAAGACAATATGCGCTCTTTTTAGTAAAGAAAATAACATCGTAATATGTGATTCATACCACATGTGCTATTGCGACAATAAAAGTAGTAGAAGAATAGATCTCTGTTTCTCTACTATGTGAGACCTTTGAGATTATAAGTTAATCTCAGTTTTTACCCTTAGTGACTATTAGTTGTTTACTTGAAGTTTTAATCAGTGCTATTTTAGCGTGTATCCTATGGCTATGGATGATTCGGTCTATGGAGCGTAATTAGGAAAGTGACTGATTAAAATAAATAGATTCTAGCTAAAAAGGAAGATTAAATATATTTACATCTTTTGATGTTATTCACTGGTCGACTCATTTCTATAATGTATAGAAATGATAGTGAATATTTGAATATGGAATATGCTCTTGACATAATAGTCATTATAAGGAATTAGAGATGTTCATATTGATGTAAATAAAGATTATTTAATCTGGGTAAATAGCAAGACATGGATATCTCCAAGATAATGGTTGTGTGCCACAGGAAGATTAGATGAATCCTAGATAAAAGCTATGTGTGACCAGAAAAGTGGCTATGTGTCATCTAATTTATTTGAAAGAGCAGCTAAGTAAAGTGTAACAACTTTGTTAGCATTAATCGCTAAGAGAGTGACTATGTAAGGTATAACAATCTTCTTAGAAACTATCGCTCAGTGTGTTTGCTGTCTCACGAATCATTTTCTCTAAGTATGGATTGGATGTTCTATTATGATTTTTGTGACTAAACTCTCATATAGTCTATGTGACTAACTAGTCTTAGTGACTAACCTAGATGAACTAGTCTTAGTGACATACCTTGGACGAGTGGGAGATGTAGGAAATGGGAATATGGGAACGTGTCCATGTTCCCCACTACTCTTAATGAAAAAGTCCATTATACCTCTGGGTTATTTTCCTTTATAAGGGGTGCATCTAAGGATCATTAATGAAGGAGTAGAAAGAGACAACGAGAGAGGAAGAAGAACATCCATAGCGGTGGAATTTGGTTCGTGGAATTATAGAGAACTTTCTGATTTTGTGATCGCTCTTCTGATAGTAAGTTATGTCATCACCAATTATAGATTTACAAAGGATCACTGTAAGTATTTAATTATTTTATATAATTAATAGATATAATTCCTTCAAATATATGGGAAGAATAAGTCAACATAGTAGTTTTTAAACCTACAATAATAGGAAGCCTCAACTTTTATTTTGTCCAACTTTTTTATCCTTCGTCCTGCAAATAGCAAGTAAATTTATTTTCTTTCTTTCAGCAAATTCAGCCATCTAATAATAGTAAAAAAAAAAATGTTCTTCCACAGTCATATTCTAACTTTTTCATAACAATGCTAGTATTTCAGTACCATCTGGACGGTATTTTCCCCCTTTAGTCAGCTAGCCAACAATAGTAAATAATGTTATTATTGTTCCAGTATTCAATGCATCAAATTCCACTGTTTACTGTGGTTTTGATCGAGTAAGGGTTTGATTGTCAAGCAATCCATATCATGAAACACCCACCTAGCTCCTATCCATATCATTTAGTTTCTTTGGTAGTAACAGTTGATTGACAAGCTCCAAATGAATTATAGGCATTGTGCAATGAATGATAGACAGGTAAAAGCTACAAATGTGTTATCTAGCGAGACAAATGAAGACGTTTTTGAGTGAGACCAACGCAGCTAGGAGAGGGAAGAGGAGTGTAAAATTAATATGGTTCATAGTGTTTAATCAAAAGAATGCCTTTTTACTAAAGTGCCAAAGAAGTGTTTTTCTTTTATTTATCATGAAAAAGGATGGTCCATCCGCTCATTCCTTTCCTAAATTCTACCCTAAAAGATTTATATATATACAAAAACAAAAAAAAACAAAAAACACCTCAATTTTTTCAAATAGTGGACGCCTCACTTTTATTTTATTTTTTTTAATCAAAAGGAGGTCTCACTACCTCATAAGATGAAACTATTCCTATTATTATTCCATCTAAATCTTAAATAGATCCGAGTGTAGTGTAGCAGTTACAAAATATAGTTGCTATTTATATTGTAATAGTTATGGGCTCATAATTGTTATAATTACAATAGTTATAGCTTCTAGTTATTACAGTTATGATTTTATAATTGCTACCACTATTATAATTATACTACTATTTATGAAATCGTAGTTGCTACAACTACAACAGTTGTAGAACTATGATTGTATAACTATTATAATATGGAAAATAACTTTAATAAAGAGGAATAAAATTCTTCAGAGTTCCCGAAAAGACTTTAAATGATAATTTTTTAGATCTAAGATAAAGTCGTTATGAGTTACATCGGGTAACAAATATAGATATCAGAATGAATTTCAATCTGATATATTATATGTCATATAATTTAACTCAAATTAAAAGTTATGACGTCTCAAAATCCTTTTAACATTTATTGTCATATTGGTAGCTGTAATAGCATATTCTATTTAGAATTTAGATAAAAATTATAGGTGAAAGATAATAATAAAAATAGAATAGCAGAGGATAATTCAAAACTTATATACATAGGTGGACCCCTATAATCTGGAAAGTTTAGATAAAAATTATAGGTAAAAGATAATAATAAAAATAGAATAGCAGAGGATAATTCAAAACTTATATACATAGGTAAACCCTTATAATCTGGAAAGTTCTCTAGCTGAACAGATATCAATTTACATATGCCTAATCTGATCCCACTCAACATTGGTTGAAAAAACGTTGTTTGTATACAATAAAGCTCAAATCTGATTAGTTTCATGCGTCATATTTTAAATTGTGCACATGAAAAACGTCAATGTCTCGGGATTAAACTTAATTCATGGAATCTTTACTATAAAAAAAACGTAAGGATTAGATAGGTAGAGATTCTCTATCCAGAATCTCTGGATCATTCTGATTCTCTGTTTATTTATTGAGTGGATGAATTGATTCCCATCTATTTAATAGATGGGGTCCAATTCATTTAACTAATGAATGAAGAGGATTGTTTTTGGTCCAGAATTTTTCGAATTAGACCACCCAAATCCTCTTGTCTATGAAAACGGATAAAGAGCTACTTGTATAGATTGATGAGGAGTTATAGATTTACGATAAAATAGATAGGAGCCATAATTCCCCATCCACACAGATAAGTCGTCCTTTCCTAATCCGCAAAAAACGGACCAAAGATCTGATATCAGGATTAGATGGCCTCGCTGCTTCACTCTGTTTCCTTTCTTGATTGCTCTGATTCGTCCCATGGCCCAGCCGCAGCTGTCGCCGGAGGAGGAGGAGCAGGAGTGCTCCCGAGCGTTCCAGCTCTCCTGCGCCGCTGTCCTTCCCATGGTTCTCAAGACGGCCATCGAGCTCGGCCTCCTCGAGATGCTGGTCCAAGCCGGACCGACGGCCTCGCTGAGCTCTGAGGAGCTCGCCGCCCGCTTGCCGACCACCAATCCGTCGGCCGCGGACATGGTCGAGCGCATCCTCCGCCTGCTCGCTGCGAACGATGTAGTCCACTGCCGTGCGGACGGCGGCCGCCGGAAGTACTCCGCCGCGCCCATTTGCAAGTACTTGGTCCAAAACGACGACGACGGCACGGTGGCCAATATAGTTCTGCTTCATCAAGATCAAGTCATGATCGAAATGTGGTGCGATATATAATTTGCAGAAAATTTTCATTTTTCTTACTCTCATTTTTCTGACTCTCTTTTCACAGGCGGTTCCGTTCAACAAACTTTACAAAGTAAAAAAACAAAATTTTAAATTTAAAGCTAAAAAATAATTTCCAAATTTCCGAGGGGATTTTCAGGCGCTATTTGACGGACTCCATCTTGAACGGCGGCCACCCGGTGATGGCGGCGCACGGCATGACGACGTTCGAGTACCAAGGCGGCGACAGGCGGTTCAACAAGGTGTTCAACGACGCGATGAAGGGCGTCTCCACGCTCGTGATGAACAACATACTGCGCCGCTACGATGGCTTCGCCGACGTGCAGGTGCTCGTCGACGTCGGCGGAAACACCGGCAGCAATCTCCGGCTCATCACCTCCTTCTACCCCCAAGTCCACGGCATCAACTTCGACCTCCCTCACGTCGTCGCTGACGCGCCGGCCCTCACCCGAGTGGAGCACCGCGGCGGAGACATGTTCGAAGCCGTTCCCGCCGGCGACGCCATCATGTTAAAGGTCAACCAATTCAACACTGATAACGCATAATGATTTCCGATAGTGATCCGCAAACAGTTGAACAATTGCAGTGGATTCTTCATGATTGGAGCGACGAGCACTGCGTGAAGATACTAAAGAACTGCTGGAAGGCGCTGCCGGCAGAGAAAGGCAGAGTGGTGGTTGTGGAGTACGTTCTTCCAGCAGTGCCAGAGGCGACGCCGGAAGCCAAATCCATTTTCCAGTTGGACCTGTGCATGGCGGCCTACAACGTGGGCGGAAAAGAGAGAACAGAGGAGGAGTTCAGGGCCCTGGCGAAGGAAGCAGGTTTCCATGGATTCAACGCCCTTCCTGTGTTCGCCGGCACTTGGCTATTGGAGTTCATCAAGTAGCTAGATTAGTTATTGCTTTCGAACAAGAATTCCATGGATTATCATGAGTGTTTAAGAAATGGATTTGGGGGATTTAATATTTGCTAAAATAGTTTGTTTTGAACATTTAATTGAACAGAGTGATTGCTTTCCAATATTATTAGATTTCTGTTTAAGAAACACCAGGCTTCAATTATCATTATTAGATTCTTTAAGAAACAAGCAGACTTCATCAACTCAGACATTGAGACAGAGATCTGAAATTAGATGAGACACATTTCTTTCTTTTCCTCTGCAGAGACCAGATCAACATCAGCTACAAAGGAGTCCCTTATTTTGCTCAGTATTGCACAAGCCAAGGTCTGATTGCACAGCATTATTCATCATTGAGTCTGGACAAACATTTTTGTCTGGACTAAAAGAAGGTCAATTCTACATTATTATTGCTGCGTCGGTAGAGAAAATGAAGTTGTTATTATTTCTATCCACAAGTTTTCTGTTCATATCGCGTATACGATAAATGACAGAAAACTAAATACAGCCGAAATGAATCGTCTTGAGTTTTACAGGTCTGAAATGCACATTTGGTTGTAGGATTGTAAAGAAGTCAAATTGAGATAAGTTTTATGTTTGAGACGATAACAAATGCTTAATTTCAAACAGGAGTAAGATTTTTTTTATGAGTTTAAATTTGATTAAAGCTTGGTTTGTGATTGATTTATCCAGATTTTATTGAGTTTTAAATTTGAGTTTGACTTTTTAGATTATTTAATTTATTCATTTTCATAGTTTTTTTTATCTATTTATAACATGATCTATAATTTAATAATTTTTATTCATAACAAACTATATATATTCAAATTTATTGATTTAATTGCAACTAAATATAAATAATCTTATAGGTTGAATATTAAATTTACTTCTATATGTTTGATTTATTTACAAGCTTATTTTATTATAATTTCATATATATTTGATCTTCATTTTTTCAAATCAAGTAAACGGAAAGCAAATTCCATCCTCATCGTCATTTTCATGCATTAAAAGAAGACTATCTAAATGTATAAATTATATTCCGAATTTATTCGATAGAACAATTAAAAATAAGACTATCTAATAATTAACTCATTGATTCAAATAGAATAATTAGACAATACTAATATTGTTGATCCTGCCGAAGTTGAGTAGATGGCCATCGGGAAACAACGCTGAGGTGGCTCTTCATCTACACTGATGCTACCTTACTCCTGCAACCACAAGTCGTTAGTGCCAAGCCGGGAGGGGGTTCCCGGCGACGGCCCTCCGACGCTCAAATCACACACCAATAAGTGAAGAAAACAGAGGAAGCAGAGAAGAAGTAAATGGTGGTTCCAGAGGATGTATGCGCGTACCTCTGCGGATGGCTGATTCCCTCCTTATATAGAGCTTCAACGGGTTGACTACACGCTTCCCGTGCGGATGCGCATCCCCAAACTTTCCCCAAAAGCTAACATCGAGAAAGGATCCTTGACATCTTACCATAACGGGGTGAACGCATCTCTGCCAAGGTGGCGGAATCTTCTTCCGTACGATTTTCTGTCCATCCGCACCGTCAGCCGGCGACATCGACTCCCAAAAGGATGTTTTGTCCATATGCACCACTAATTGGCGGCACTGACTCTCAAAAGGATGTTGGCACGTATCCCTCATCTTATTTGTTGGTTGTTAGTCTGATTGGACTTCCCTTGATCGATCCAGCCGGCCAACTCTTTGACCTCATACGAGTATATCTAGACCGATCGGCATGAGTGCCCCTGGTCTCGGTGTGTTATAGGCTCAACCAACCCTCTTTGAACTCTTCCAGCAGATCAGGTTGTAGGCTTGGCCCACCTTCTCCGAACTCTTCTGGCCGATCGGGTTATAGGCTTGGCCCACCTTCTCCGAACTCTCCCAGTCGATCGGATTGTAGGGACTTCGGCTCGGCTAGTCTCCTAGTTGACCATCTCTTGACTTTGACGACCACCCAAGCGTTGAACTTCTTTGGAGGTGGGCCCTCCTAGGTTATCACCGGATCACATGCCTCCCCTTTAAGTCTAGTCGAAAGAGGTTGTAAGTCTGATTGACTGGAGAAAATGGTGCGAAAATGTGATTTCCTGCCGGGTGTTTCGGTCAGCTATGCCTCTTGGTCAGAGCTCTGTTAACTGGCCTCGATTTTCTTTTCGAAGGGGTGCTTCCGGCGAGCCGATCGGCCGGCATAAAGGATCGTCTAACCACGAGCCTTCTATCCTTGCTCGGTCGGCTCATAGAGTCGTTGCCTCGGCGCTCTCCGCAAAATCTCTTGGAACTCGCACCAACCCGAGGTATTGATGCGAAGCATGCTTCCTTAATTACTCTGACAACCGCCTTATCGATGCATGCCACGCGTCGCCACCTGTCGGCGCACGTTTGAAGTGACAGGTTGGGATGTGACCTTTGGGTTATTTGAATTTTAACGGCCAGATCTGCCTCTAGGTGTTCGTGCTGTCAATCGGACAACTAGGCGGGGTCTCTTAATGTTTATAAGCTCGTTGCCGCCGCCTTCCTTCTTCCGTGCTTTTGTTTCCGGTGACTTCGTCCGTGTTCTTTAGCGATTTCCACCGTGTTCTTCGGCAAATCCTCCGTGTTCTCTGGCGAATCCTTCGTGTTCTCCAGCGAATCCCTCTACTTCCCTTGCTGCTTCCGTCTCGGGTGAGTCTATTTACCTTCTTCTGTGGCTCCTTTCTGTTCTATCTTCTTCAATTTTCCTCCGGCGAGCTCCTTTTCTTACCCTTGCCCCCCTTTTCTTTTTGCACTTCTTCCCGACTCCTCTCGTTTCATTCCTTCTGCCATGGTCGGTGCATCGCAGCCTTCGTCTTCTACCTCAGGCCCCTGGTATGATACTATAGAGTTCAGGTTCGACGAGGATGATGCTCGAACCCTAGCCAATACCTTTGAACTTCCTCCCGGCTACGAGATCCATGTCCCGCTAGCCACCGATCGGTCTTCCGCTCCGCCGACCGGCTGTGTCTACTTCTTCCGCGACCAATTTGCTGTCGGCCTGCGGCTTCCTCTTCATCCCTTCATCCCTTCATCCTAGATGTTTGTAAATACTTCGGTTTTATCCCTTCCCCAGCTAGTCCCAAATTCCTTTCGCCTTTTGTGCGGGGTAATCATCTTATTCCGCTTATATCGCATCCCCTTAACCCCTTCGATTTTCCACTTTTTTATTACCCAAAGCTTTCCGATTAGCCAGGCACCTTCCTCTTGAAAGCCCGACCGGGCCTGGTCTTTTTTGACAAGATGCCTTCTTCTAATAAGCATTGGAGAGAATACTTCTTTTTTGTTCACTTCCTCGACCGGCCCTCCTTCCAAACCACTTGGCAACTTTCGCTGGGGCCTCAACCTTCACTGCCCCGCTACAAGAACACTCCTGCCTACTTGCTTGCTGCCTCCATGCTAGCTGGCCAAAAGTTCAACATTCATAAGTTGCTGGAGGAAGGAGTCCTGGCACTCTTTGGCCTTAGTCCGATCAGCCCAGACGAGCCGGTCAACTTAGGTACACAATTCATTTACCTCTTTTCTCTCTATCTAACTGATTTCTTTCTTTATTTTGCAGCCGACATCATGATGAGGACGTGCTTGGTCGGGCAATCAAAGCTTACCACTACTGATGTTGACAAGGTAGTGGTCGAAGTTTTGGCCGAGCGGGGGTTTCAGCTGGAAGATCTCCCAGAACCGATACCTTCCGAGCGGGGGCCTATTCAGGAGGTCGGTGGGGAGTCAGGCCAGGTGCTAGTCAAAGGAGCAGCGATTGGTGCGTCGATCGTAGAGCTTCCAGCCGATCAGCTAGCTCCAGAAGAGGGCTCACAATCGGAAGCGCCACTTGAGAATACGCGCAAGAGGCGTAGAGCGGAGAAAGCTGCTCGCTCCGCATCTTCAGCAGCGAGGGTCGCCGATCGGCCTAGTGCTTCCGGCCCGATATTGTCGGAGGCCGCCAATATCTCTTCTGACCGGACACCCTTCGACCCTCTTGTCGCCTCTCCAATCGCCAGCCTGCCGCCACTATCGGCTCAGGGCCGCATCCTAAGGTCGACCATCAACCCTGCACCCTCTTCCTTCTGCGCGGGCCGATCGGCTTCTTCCCATTTGGCCCCGACCGGTCGGAGATGCATCACAGCCACCCTCCACCTTCCTATCGAAGAGCTTTCGGCGCCGGGAGGCTCGGCCGATCAGACTGAACACCGGATCATCATTCGAGGCCATTTGGCCGAGGTGTGGGAAGATGCGCACGCCCGGGCGGTGGCCGCGCCCTCGGGTGTATTAGCGGACAACTACACTAGGTAACTTACCGGCATGAGTTTTTCTTTCAGATTCGTACCAATTAATTTGGCCTTGTTTCTGATCTCCTACCGATTTTGATTTCTGCAGTTTTGGGTGGACGACCTTGCTATGTGCCAAAGGCTCGCCTTTGTGGAGGATGAGCTGAAATGGCTGAAGGAAACCCCCGGGCAGTCAGGTACCACTCATGGTCTAAACGACACTCAGGTGGCTCAGCTGCAGGCCGACTTAGCCAAGAGTGAAGAGCTGCTCGCTGCCGAACGGGGCAAGAGTACTAAGCAGGCCGGGTACATTGACCGGCTCAAAAAGGAGATTACCACCTTCGAGGGCAAGATCACGCTCACCGCTAACCGCAAGCAAAGGGTCGTTGATGACCTAGAAAAGAAGAATGTGGAAGCTCGGGCTCTCGAGCAGAAGTTAAAGCAGACAGAAGACAAGTTGAAAAATGTAGAGGACCTGCTAGCGTCCGAGCGACAAGCCCGTGAGTTCGAAGAAGCCACTTTAAGGAGCCAGCTGTCCGACAAGGATGCCGATCTTGCGGTGGTGAAGGCAGACTTGGAGAGCGCTTGGTCGGCCTTGGAAGCACATAAAGAAAGCGAGCCTAGCCGATTCGAGGAAATGAAGGTGGCTTACATCCGGTCTGACACCTTTGTGGATAAGTTTATTGCCCGGGTTCTTAGACTCTTTGGCTGCGCCGTGGACAACATTTTTGATCAGTTCAAGAAAAAGGGGCACCTGCCTGCCGATCTGCCCGACGCTACAATTGACCGCGACCAACTCAATGACTCTATCCCCGACGATGCCCTGGCTTACTTGGAGTGAAACCTTTAAAGTGTTTCTTTTACCCCGCCATGCGCCTATGGCCTGTGTACCTGCATGAACCTCCCTCCATATCCGTGGGCTTAGCACTAGGGGGGCCGCTAAGGTAACGGATCTACCTTTTTTTAAAGTGTTTCTTTTTGCTCGGTTTGCTAAGTGATTTTTTGAACTGTACTTGTCTGCCACCATATGTACCCGATCGGCATAAACTTTTAAGGCATAATTCGATCTTGACCTATCTTCGACAATTTTCTCCGATATTTCGATGGTTTTCGAATATGATTAGGCGATCGTCTTGTCCCTACTTATCGACCGATCATACGAGTGCAACCTTTACGCCGCTCGACCGTCGATGACGCGAGGGTTTAAGGTCGCCGCTTGACCGTAGATGGCGCGAGGGTTTAAGGTCACCGCTCGACCGTTGATGATGCGAGGGTTTATGGTTGCCGCTCGACCGTCGATGACGCTAGGGTTTAAGGTCGCCGCTCCACGGGGACAACAACTTCCCCACCATACACCAGATGGAAAGGAGTGAGGCCAGTTCCCTCTTTGGGGGGCGTTCGTAGTGCCCATAATACGCTAGGCAATTCGTCCACCCAACTGCCTCCCAGATAGTCGAGTCGCACATGCAGTATTCGAAGGATTTCCCGGTTGGTGACCTCAGCTTGTCCGTTGCTCTGGGGGTTGGCCACGGAGGTAAAAGCTTGTTGTATGCCATAACTATCACACCATTCCTTTAGCTCTTCACTGTGAACTGCCTCCCATTATCCGAATGAGCCGGCGAGGAATACCGAATCGTCAAATGATATTCTGCCATATGAACTTCTTGACTATACTTTCTGTTATCCTCGCTAGCAGCTCGGCTTCCACCCATTTTGAGAAGTAATCCACAGCTACGAGCAAGAACTTTCTTTGGTCGGTCGCCATAGGAAAAGGGTCGACTATGTCCATTCCCCATTGGTCGAACGGGCATGCGACAGTGGACATTTTCATTTCGGCGGTCGGTCGATGTGTCAAATTGTGGTGCCTTTGATAGGATAAGCAAGTGGCCACCACTCGGCTCGCGTCTTCCTGAAGTGTTGGCCAAAAGTATCCGGCCAGAATAACTTTTTGTGCCAGTGATTGGCCACCTGGATGTCCTCCACAAGAACCCTGATGTACCTCTTGAAGGATATATTCAGCATCCTCAGTACCCACACACTTGAGCAGAGGGCGTGAAAATGCCTTTTTATATAATTGCTCGCCTACTAATGTGAACCGAGCGGCTCGCTTCCTCAGAGTTCGATCGGCTTCATGGTTTCCCTGTTGACCCTCTAATTGGAGGAACTCAATGATGGGTGTTCTCCAATCCTTCGGAATGGTATCCCTCCCGATCGGTCAACGTGCGCCACTAGAGAGACCTGCTCGATGGGGCAACTGGCGACGATCGACGTCATTGCACTGGCCAGCTTTGCCAATTCATTTGTTGTTTGGTTCTCTGATCGGGGAATCTTGTGTATGACAACCTCTTGAAAGTTCGCCTTGAGCTTGTCGAAGGCCTTCGCATATAGCCTGAGTCGCGCGCTATTGATCTCGAACGCTCCGTTCAACTGCTGGGCTGCCAACTGTGAGTCTGAGTATAGGAGTACTTTGGTGGCACCAACATGCCGAGCAGCTTGTAGGCCGGCTATGAGCGCCTCGTACTCAGCTTCGTTGTTGGTGGCTCAGTAATCCAACTGGATGGATAACTGCATCCGGTCTTCTCTAGGAGATATGAGTAAGATGCTAATTCCGCTCCCATGACGAGCGAAACGACCCATCCACGTATACCTTCCATGTGGATTCTGGCTCTGGATTTTGCACTTCCGTGATGAAGTCCACCAATGCTTGTGCTTTTATGGCTGACCGGGGTTGGTATTGGATGTCAAACTCACTAAGCTCAGTAGTCCACTTGATCAGCCGACCGGATGCCTCGAGGTTGAGCAATACTCGACCCAAGGCGCTGTTGGTCATTACGATTATGGAGTGCGCTAAGAAATAGGACTGGAGCCTCCGGGCAGCTAGAACTAATGCATAAGTGAGCTTTTCGAGACTGATGTAGCGCAACTCGACATCTTTCAACATGTGGCTCAAAAAATACACTAGTTGTTGTATTTCCCCCTCTTGCCTGACTAATGTCGATCCAACCGCATACTCGGTGGATGATAGATAAATCCAAAGAGGCTCCCCTACGATTGGCTTGGCCAAGATGGGTAGGGAACTGATATATTGCTTGAGCTCTTCAAAGGCCTGGTCACACCCGTTATCCCATTGGAACTTGGTCACTCGCCGCAGAATTTTGAAGAACAACAGGCTCCGGTAGGATGATTTAGAGATGAACCTTGACAAAGCTGTGATTCTTCCGGTCAACCTTTGCACCTCTTTTAGATTTCGGGTTGGGGGCATGTCTTGGAGCGCCTTTACTTTGCCGGGGTTCGCTTCAATCCCCGTTCGGTGACAATGTAGCCTATAAAACGCCCGCCTTTAGCGCCGAACAGACACTTCATCGGGTTGAGCTTGATCCCGTACTTTCTCAGCGTCCGGCAAGTTTCTTCTATGTCTGCACACAAGTCGACGGATCGGAGAGACTTAATGAGGATGTCGTCGATGTATACCTCTAAATTTCGCCCGATCTGTTTCCGGAACACTTTGTTCATCATTCGCTGATAGGTGGCACCGACGTTCTTTAACCCGAACGGCATGACCTTATAGCAGAATGTCCTGTCAGCCGTGACGAAGCTGACTTTCTCCTACTCTTCACACGCGAGGGGCACCTGATGATAGCCCTGATAAACGTCGAGCATGCAAATTAGCTCGTACCCGGCTGTCGAGTCCACCATCTGATCAATCCGCGGTAAGGGGTAGGAGTCCTTGGGGCATGCCTTGTTCAAGTCCCTGAAATAAATGCACACTCGCCATTTATTACCTGGCTTGGAGACCAATACCACGTTGGCGAGCCAAGTAGGGAATTTAATCTCCATGATGTGTCCGGCCTCTAACAGCTTGTCAACCTCGGCCCGGATGATCAAATCTTGCTCGGTGCTGAAGTCGCGCTTCCTTTGCTTGACTGGTCGAGCATCTGGCCGGACATGCAGCTCATGCTGCGCCACGCTTGAATCGACTCCGGGCAACTCGTGAGTCAACCAAGCAAATACGTCATGGTTCTTTCAAAGGCAGGCGACCAATTCCTCCTTCTGCTGGTCCGGCAGATCGAATGCTACGAAAGTAGTAGCCTCTGGCCGACTCGGGTGAATGTGTACATCCTCCTTGTTGTTATACATCAGCGTGGGAGGCTTCTCTCTGATGGCGTTCGCCTCCAACCGGGGGCATTTCCTAGCTACTTTGGCTTCTGACTTGACCATTTCAATGTAACTGATCCTGTTCGAGCGCTGAGTCGACGAACGCTAGGGACGTGGTACGCTCCGCTATCTCCGACTGGTGGTGTAGATCTCCGGCGAACCTGCAAAGAAACCGAGCCGGGAGGGGTTTCCCGGCGACGGCCCTCCGACGCTCAAGTCAGGCAACGGGAAATGAAAGACGCAGCGTAACTGTGGCTACAGTGAGGATTGCGCATACCTTCGTCGACGTCTGGGGGTCCTTATATAGGACCCCGGGGAGGCACGGGCACGCTTCCCCAAACATACCTTAACGAGCCCATGTCAGAAAAGTACCCCTGACGCCATTCTGCAATCGTCCAAGCATACCCCGGATATGACGGTGGAAGCTTCCACCATATGATTTTGTGTACGGCTCGACCGCCAACCCTGCCGCCTGTTAGCGGCGAATGTCTCGAGAATGATGTTATCCCCTGTCTCTTTTGTCTTCTTGCGCCTCCTGTCTGTTCCCGGGCCGAGCGGTTCGGCCGCTCGGCAGGCATATTACTTCTGCCCCGGTTGTAGGTATCGGTCCGACCGGGAGGACTCCCGGCCGTATGCTCGGATGAGATTGCTCCTGCCTGTCTTTGTTGCCTTGTGCGCCGGCCGAACGGACAGCCCGCTCGGCCTTGAAACCTTTTTACCTTGAGCATCAGAAACCCGACCCCTAGTCGAGTTGTCTTTCATTCGGCTCGGGGGATTCCCCGTCGGTCGGCTATCTCAGTCCGGTCGGTCGAGTATCAGGGTTGAATCTCTTGACCTTTGACCTCCACGTGTCGTTGACCTTCCGCCAATGAGGGTCCCCCGTCCTTATCACCGGATCAGTAACAATGTCGAGCCGCCACTAGGTCGCCCCAGACCTCGCCCGCCAGATTCCCCACAGGAAATTTGATCTTTTGGTAATAAGTGGATACTACGGCCCGAAATTCGTTAAGGGCCGGTCGGCCCAATATTACATTGTACGCCGATGGCACATCCACTACAATGAAATTCGTGGTGCGCGTCCTAACCAATGGCTCCTCTTCGAGCGAGATGGCTAGCCTTGCTTGCTCGATCGGCAGGACTTCAGTGCCGGTGAAGCCATATAGAGGGGTTGCCATGAATCGGAGCTCGGCCCAATCAATTTGCAATAAATCAAATGCTTGTTTAAAAATAATATTTACCGAGCTTCCTGTGTCGACAAAAGTCTGGCGGACGGTGTAGTTGGCGATCACCGCCTTGATGATTAGGGTATCATCATGAGGGACCTCCACTTCTTCCAAGTCCTTGGGGCCGAAACTGATCTCTGACCCTTCTGCCTTCTCCTTGCTGCATCCCACTGCGTGAATAGATAATTGCCGAGCATGGCTCTTTCTGGTTCGGATGGAGTCTCCTCCAGTCGGGCCGCCTGAGATCATTCCAATCTCTCCGCGGGAAGCGTTTCTTCTATTTTCTTCTTCTCGCGTAGGATGTCTGTTCCGCTCGGCGGAAACTCGAGCGGGGCTCCGATCACGCGGGTGATGCTCCTACTGCTCGTGCACCTCTGACCACCGGCTCTCTAATCGGTTTTGCGTTCGGGATGCCGATCCGGAGTGAGTGACTGATGTCGATATTCCCTGGGTTTGGGCTGGTGAACCATGGAGTCGCCACGACATTCCCATATGTTGTGTGTTCCTGACTGATGGAACTTACAAAACATCGGCGTCCATTTTTTGCCCTTCTTTTGTCGATTGGTCTCCAAATGCACCGCATGTGTCCTTGGTTCGGGGTACTGTGTCGCTCCTGCGGCTCGGGGTCCTCTCGGGGGCTGATGACTGCTAGGTACTCTCCGTTCGGATGGCGCATGGGGCTCGACGGGCGCTTCTTTTCTACGGGCCGCCTGTGCTTCCTCCACGTTGATATACTCTGTGGCCTTCTTCTGTAGATGAGCGAAATCTCGTGGTGGCCTGCGGATGAGTGACCTAAAGAACTCACCTTCCACGAGCCCCTGGGTGAAAACATTTACCAGTACGTCAGAAGAGACTGCGGGCATATCTATCGCGACTTGGTTAAAGCGCTGGATATAGACCCTGAGCGTTTCTCGCGGGCCCTGCTTTAGCGAAAACAAGTTGACGTCTTCTGATGTCGGTGGATGCTTGCAAAATGGTGCAGGAAGGCCGCTCGGAAATCTTTGAAACTGCGGATGGATCTGTTCGGCAACCGTGTGAACCACCACTGCGCCGGCCCCGATAGGGTTGTCAAGAAGACCCTGCACTTAACCCCATCGGTGTATTGGTGCAGTGTAGCCGCATTGTCGAACTTGGCCAAGTGATCGTCAGGATCGGTGCTCCCATTGTATTCCTCGATTGCCAATGGAGTGTAATGTCGGGGTAGGAGATTCTCCATAATTCTTCTTGAGAATTGATCGTTGATTTTTTCAGGCGAGTCCTCGTCTCGTGGCGCTTTTCCCTTCCTAGCATCCCTTTCGGGCGCCTCATCTGACGAGGAGCCTCGGTCTCGGCGGGCTCGGCCTCCTTCCTCCAAGGGTGTCCAGAACAACGCTCGGTGAAAGGGGATTGGCGCGTTGGGCGCCGGTCCGAACGTGTCCGACTTTTTGCGGATTTCTTGGTCGGCCACGGGTTCGGCTTCACGACCCGGGTCTCCAGGCTGGCCAGATCCTGAGACGGCTGGCTCTTGTGCTGGGCGTTCGGCCAACACTCGTTGCTACTGCTCCATCGCCCTTGCCACTCCAGCTTGTATTAGTTTTTCCAATTCTTCTGTCGTCAGTGTTACAATCGTAGGTCGTCCGGCTTCTTCCATCTTCTGCTTCCGGGTTCAGGTTGAAGTTCCCACAGACGACGTCAATTGTGAAAGTTCATAATAACAAAGGATTAACAGAATAGTCCAAAATTTAATATTGTGAAAGCGTGCAGTGGCAAAGAATAATCTATTGATTCACGTAGAATAGTTATGAAAATTCAAAAATATGATAAACTCAACACTAAAGTAGAACAATCGAATCGCCTAGAATCTTAAAACGAAATTGATGAAGTAAATTAGGAAGACGCTGATTCCGTTAAGCTGACCGCCAAATAGAAGCCGATTCCGTGATTTATCCCAGGAGCAAATTAGGGAAAAGGCCGTTAATTCAATTAAAAAAATAAATAGACTTTTTCAGTGGATATAAATTGTATTTTGAATTTATTCCAGAGTGAATCATGAAAAAAAAATATTTGAAACAAACTGCTAAATAAAATGCATGATTTAGCATTAAATCCCTCTAATTCATTTCTTAAACGTAGTCAATTGAAATTACAATCGAACAATTCAGATTTATCTATAGATGGCTTGAACGAAAAATCTGAAATTGTCCGTTTGGGATGATTAAACCGAGCGCCAAGGTTATCAGAGTTCTTTTGGTACTTTGTTATTCTTTTTGTATGCTTCCCGAGCCAAAGTGGGAAGCGAAGCGGAGCAAAGTGTTCCTGAGTGGGACACCTAGTACCACCGAGTGTCAAGTCGGAAAGAAAATGCCGAATCACCAAGTGCTCGGGAAAAAAAAGTTTGAGTGCTTGGGAGGAACGCTAAGTCATTAGGAATAAACTCAAGGTCCATCAACTTCTCGAGTTCGAGTGGGTTGTGTGAGTTGCATCGGTTGAGTATGAATTAAGAAGTTGAGTTCTACAATAATGCAGTTTCTTAAAATATATTTGTCTCTTTCGATGATGTTACGAGATCACATACCAATTTCTGAGGATAAACTAGTAAAACCACGATCACAACCTAGCACAGGTTGTTGTAGCGAACTAAACGTGTACCTAATAAGAGACTTTGAGCTAAATACATATTATTAATTATAATGGTAAAATTATATACCATTGTTCTCATAAAGATAGGCATAAATAAAATCCTAATTTAGACAACTATTTAGGAGGAATGAAATCAACTAGAGATAACAATTAAATTAATGAAAATCTACATAAATCTTCACAAATATATACATATCGAATATGCCCTTCTCTAGATGGTGGTTCTTGAGAAGCATCAATCTTGAGTATCAAGCTGCGAAGGCAAACGCTAGATAATGACTTGGTCATATCATCAACAAGTCGATCTCCTGATGAGACATGAGAAATACCTAGCTTACACCTTGGATAAGTTCATGAACAAAAAGGTAGTCCAAGGCTATGCTTCATATGAGAATGAAAATTTTGATTAGCACATAGATAGGTGGCTCTTGTCACTATAAATGATAAGTATAGGCAAACTAAGAACATGCAGTTCTTGAAGAAGAGAACAAATTCAAGGGACTTTTGTAGCACTAGATGTAATGACTCGATACTTAGATTCCTTAGAGGACCAAGCAATGAATTTTTATTTCTTAAAGCTCTAAGATATCGGATAGGAGCTAAGGAAGATAATATATGCCTCAATGGAACATCGGTTATCAGGATTGTCACCCCAACCAACATCAATAAAATCCTAAAGAGATAGTGAGGTATTAGGGAAAATATAAAGACCAATATAAGAGCACCATGGAAATAACGAAACAGACACTTAACCACACCCCAATGGTGTTCGGAAGGAGCATGTATAAACTAGGAGAGGCGATTAACAACAAAGGCGAGATCAGGATGAGTGATAAGCAGGTATTGAAGACTGCCCATGGCTTGCTTGTACTGAGCGACATCTATGGGAGCAACACCATCATGAAGAGATAACATAATAGTGGTCGCAAGAGGCGTTTGCACAAGCTTCGAATTTAGCATGTTGAATTGAGTGAGAAGATCAAGTGCATAACGCCATTGAGATAGTACTAGCCTATAAGAACAAGGAAAAACTTCAATACCAAGAAAATATGACAAGCGTCCCAAGTCTTTGATAGAAAAATGTGATGTAAGTTATTAACAATATCATCAATGAGAGGCGCGTGACTACCTATAAGAATTAAATCATCAACATACATCAAAAAATATATGGTGTTCCTCGGAGATGTAGAATAAAGAGAGAAGCATCAAATTGAGAGTTTGAAAAACCAAGGTGAAGGAGATATTTGTGCAACTCCTGAAACCAAGCACGAGGTGTCTGCTTAAGATCATAAATGACCTTATCTAACTAGTAAACATAGGTGGGATAGTTGCGATCAAGAAATCCCGAGGGTTGGGCTATAACAATCTCTTCATCCAAGGAACCATGAAGAAAAGTATTATTTACATCAAGTTATTGTAAGGGCCAACAATGTTGCACAACAAGACTCAAGATAGTGCGAATAGTGACTGGCTTAATGACAGGGCTGAAGGTATCACAAAAATCAATCACAGGATGTTGATGAAAACCTTTGGCGAAAACCTTTGGCAACAAGTTGAGATTTATAGCGTTCAAAAAATTCATAAGAATGGCATTTGTTAGGAAACACCCACTTACAACTAATGAGATTCTGAATAAGTTGAGAAGGAATAAGATCCCACGTGTCATTGCAAAGAAGAGCATCAAATTCAGTTGACATGGAGGATAGACACTATGGGTCATAAAAAGCAGCAGTGGCACATGTAAGTTCATGATTTGCATGGGTAGTAGTGGTGATGAGGGGAGTATTTGGGATTGAGTTTGATAATATGATAGTTGGATCAGGTGCTCATGGGATGAGTGACAGAGAATGATGGTGACGGTGGGTCGGGTGATGCATGGGGAGGTGTAGGTGGCGGTGGAACAGGAGCACAAGCGAGAGTGCAGAGCGAGTAGGGATCCATGTGCGGGAGTTCAGCCACTAGCGACGGTGGAATAGAGTTCATACTAGAGGAGTTAGGATCGGATAAGGGTTCATGTGGGACAATAGAGGGAGAACTAGCATAGGGGAAAATAGACTCAATGAAATGAACATGCTGAGAGACATAGACCTTAGATGAGGAAATATCAAAGCCAAAGTATGCACTTAAATAAGAGAGTACCCAAGAAAGATAGAGGCAGGAGAACGAGGGTCTAGTTTGTGCTTGGTGTGGGACATAACCAAGGGTAACACAAATAGCCAAATATCTGAATCTTATGAAGGTTGGAGTAATGATGAAAGAATTTTTCAAAAGACGAGATCATGGAGAGATTGACTTTAAACATGCGGTTTATTAGATAGGTCACGGTGGCAAAAGAGTAAGGACAAAACGTGGGTGGGATTGATTCTTGGTGTCAAAGAGTGAGACATGATTCGATAATGTGTCGATGGCGTCGTTCAACTAGTCATTGTGTTTGAGCATATGATGTGGGGTAGTGAGGTGAAAGATTTCATATTATAGTAAGAGTGATTTTAAGGCAAGAAAATCACCTTCATTATCAATGTAAAGGCAGATAATTTCCCAATTGAAATAATTTTCAACCAGATTTTTAAAGTTGGTGAAAATAGGGAGGACATCATATTTATGTTTAAGTGGATAAAATCAAATATATTTGAAAAAGTGGTCAATAAAAATTAGATAATATTTGTAATCATCTAACGAAAGTATTGGAGAGATCCATACATCAGAGAAAATTAAATCAAAAGGTGGCGAGAAAGTTAAAGTGGAATTCAAAAATGAAAGCTTATAACTTTTATTATAATTACATGAATTGCAATGAAAAATTCAAAAAGCACTATATTGAATTGAGACGACATATTAGACACTAAGTGACAAATAATGTCAGAAGAAGGATGACCTAAGTGAGAGTACTAAAGGGAGAGTGGTGCAGTGGTGGAGATGAGGGCAATGGGCTCAGACGAGAGGGGCTTGAAGAGTGGTCAAACATAGATCCCATTATTACATGGACCCGTAAGCAGGAGAGCCCCTGTTCGCAAATCCTTCGCCTGAAAGTAAGAGGGTAAAAAGGTAACCGATACTGTTGGTGCAATTGACCTTTAAGGGTTTTAATATTTGAAAATATACCCAAGTATGGTCAAGTTGACTATGAGTTAATCCAAATAGGAGATGATGTTTGGAAGAGAGAAGTCTAGTCAGGACTAGATGACTATCAAGGATAAGTCCTAACCTAAAGTTAGGCAGGTGAAAAGTCTACTAAGTAACTAGTCCTAACTAGAGGTTAGGCAAGGGAAAGTCTTGGTGAGTGAAGTCAGGTCCTAGTAAGTAAAATAGGTGATGAAAGTCCTGATGAGTGAAGTCAGACCCTAGTGAATGAAGCTAGGTGGTGAAAGTTCTGGTTAGTGAAGTCAGACCCTAGTGAGTGAAGCTAGATAGTGAAAGTCCTGGTGAGTGAAGTCATGCAACGGAAGTCTTAGTGAGTGAAGTCAGGTGAGGAAAGTCCTGGTGAGTGAAGCTAGGCAATGAAAGTCCTAGAAAGTGAAGTTAGAAAACCCTAGGAGGAGATAACCCTAGGTAATGATAAGTGTTGGAAGAGTAAACTCTAAGCATATGTGATCGAATGGTTTCCAATTGATTGCGTGGTTGACCGAACCAGCAAATCTTGAAAGCTATTAATCTATTTTACCTTACTATTTTATTATTGTGTTAATTTCATTTTGTAGGTTAGGACTAACGTATTTTGCAAAATGAAAGGAACAAAAATCAACCTCGGGTGAATACTATTCGAAGTGCCTCAGAGGTACTCTGAGACACCTCGGATCGGAGCTTGGAGGTGCCCTCAAGGAGATAAGAGTGACAGATAAGACTTCATAGCGTGGAGGCGCTCTGGAGGTGTTGGAGGAGTCTCAGAGAGCTTAGAGATGCCCTTGTGCAGATAGAAGTCAAAGTTTGTGTTGTTTATCACGATTGAGGTTTAAGGGATTAAACTTCGAATTGAAGGCACCTCCAATGGGGTTGGAGGTGCCCTCAATGCTCTTTAAATGAGGTGTTCAGGCAGCACATTGAATTCATTCCTTCTACAAACTTTAGCAATTTTTATGCCTCTGCGACTGCGCTCTACCACTGTGCTATTGCTCTAAGGACATCTTACAAAACTGTTGGTAGACCGACACTAACATACAAGTGTGTTCAGATTCTACGGTGTTATCAATGATTTAATATTGTTGTAAATTTTTTCTTACTTGCAAAAGGAAAGTGTAGGTTGTTACACTATCCTATTTTTTATATGTGTATTTGATTCCCTCTTCCGGTGGTTCCAAAAGATATTTATAGTGAATTGTCTGTCGATACAGTCCGAAGGATCATGGGTCTTGGAGTAAAAATTATCGAAAGCTCCGAACCAAGTAACTCTTCATGTTTGTCTTATTTGTATTTTTTTCATTTCTGTTTCTCACATTCACACATATCCAGATCATGGGTCTTGAAGTAAGAATCATCGAAAGCTCCGAATCAAATAACTCCTCATGTTTGTCTTATTTGTATTTTTTTCATTTCTGTTTCTCACGTTCACACATATCCTATTGATACATTGTTAGTGTAACACAGTTGGGGAACATAAATTATTATTTTTTTAATAGAAGGAACACATAGAGTATTTATAAGAGATAATGATGAAAGAGATAATGATGAAGGAGATGCAGGTAAAGTAAGAGAGTCAGTGTGTGAGACAGACAAACCAGTGTCATTTCTCACAACAATGGCATCTAAGCCAGTGTACGAAGAGTGGAGAGAGATTTGGCTAGATTAGTAGTCACATGATGAGAGGCGCTGGAGTCCATGAGTTATTCAGTAGCTACGAGATTAGCAAGTGGGTGAGAAGCCATGTAAGCCTAAGGAGCAGTATAGGCTGAGCAAGGAGGGGTTGATTGTCGTTGTGGAGTCCATGGTAGATATTTGTAAGAAGTACAGCACTTGGCAGAATAACCAACAACACAAATCTAATAATTCCCTAAATAAGGGCATTGGTTTGGGGTGGCAGCCAAAGACCGTGGTTGCCAAGGACCCAGAGGACAGAGTTCGATTGCAACCATGTGAAGCACTAGAAGACTAAGTTTGACTGACCAGAAGGAGATGATTTATTGGTGAGAAGTAGCCAAGGCGATTGTAGGAGTATGAGGCACACTAGCCTTTGTTGAGAGTTGGGCTTCAAAGTTGGGTTTTTCTCATATAACTCATCAAACGAGATGAAAATGTCACGAGCCTGAATAGCATAAGAAAGTTCTTTGTAATTGTCGTAAGGCCATTGAGAACCTTGAGAGTGAGGTCTTCATCGTTGACGATGATGTTTATGAGGGCAAGACCATCTACAGTGCACTTGATTCCTTGCATGAAGTCAATGATAGATTTTGATCCTTTGATAGGATTGGAAATATGGGCTTTTAAGTTGCAAAATCTGACTATGACTACGAGTAGAATAGGTCTTTGAAAGAGTGGTCCAAGTATCCAGAGATGTTTTGGAGGTAACAATGAGCAGAATCAAGGTGGACGATAGAGCACCAATGATAGCATTGAGTGTTGGTAATTTGAGAGCATGAAATCGAAACTATACAAAGATAAAACAAAACGATGCGGTAATTATAAACTCACAGTGATCTCCCGAAGTGTTGTTGAAGACGCCGGCGGTCGACGAAGAGGTTGTCGCTGTCGGAAGCACGATCACGGAGCAATCGGAAAGCGCTTCAAAGTTCACGAGCCAAATCCCAGCCGAATGCTCTCCCTTTGCTCTCACACGATCTCTCCCTTTACGATCACCTCGGTGCTCCCTGATCACCTTCGCCAGAAGCTCTCTCCTCCTTTTGATCTGCACTTGGACGCCTCTTATAAGAAGGCTAAGGAAGACGAAGGGGAAAGGATGCCCCTTCGTCTCCTTGGCGTTTGCAGCAAAAGGAGAGTAACGAAGGGGAACCCTTCGTCTCCAGTAACGCCCAAACGGCCAACATCTCCCACTCGTCCAAGTGAATCCATATGGTCACATAGACCATGTCAGTCACATAGACTACAAGGTGATCATGTCAGAAAGACCAGAGCGAAATTAGTCACAAAAACTAAATAAGTCACGTTGACTTTATAAGAATCAAGTCACGAAGACCAAAGCAAAATTTAGTCACAAAGACCAAATAAGTCACGAAAACTTTATGGAGATCAAGTCACGAAGACCAGAGCAAAATTTAGTCACAAAGACCAAATAAGAACATCCATTCCATACATTAGGGAAAATGGGTCGTGCGACAGCAAGCACAGTGAGCATTCAATTGCTAAGAAGATTGTCACACCTTACTTAGCTGCTCCACAGAACGAATCAGAGACATAAATGCCCATAGAACGAATCAAAGACATTATTGGCTTACTTTTACCCCAGATTAAATTATTTACATCATCATGAACATCTCTAATCTCTCATATTGACCATATGTCAAGAGCATGTTCAACATCTCCAATTAAACAAATTATTCACAATTACATTTTATGTACTGAACTAAAAATGTAACCGGTACAAGTGAATAAATGTCACAGATGTAAATCAATCTTAATCTTCTTTTTTAGCTAGAATTCATTCATTCTAATCAGTCGCTTTTCTAGTTATACTCCATAGACCGAATCATCCATAGCCAATAGGAAACATGCTAAAGTAGCAGACACTGATTAGAACTTCAAGTAGACAGCTAAATAGTCACTTAGGGTAAAATCGAGATTAACTTATAATCTCAAGGGTCTCACACAGTAGAGAAGCAGGGATCCATTCTCCTACTACCCTTCTTGTCGCCATAGCACATGTGGTATGAATCACATGCTACGATGTTATTCTCTTTACCAAAAAGAGCGCATGTTTTTTCCAAATTTAACATCGTACAGATTTCGATCTAGACATTCCCAATGTCTAATCCTGAATTCAACATATGAATTCTAATATGGTTTCAAGAAGATTCAGTAAATGGTGGGTGCATTTACTCCAATCATTACACAAATGATCTCATCTTGACACAAATATCAAGGCGACCTTAACTTATGGGTATGTCTCTATTCACAACTACATAAGTTGTCACATAAGCAACGGTCTTACCACTATTCGTACTTAACAAATAGAGATGATTATCCATGTGAGTGGACCAATCTCAATCTGCCAACATACTTATCGAGACTTTTATTCGAATGTAACCAAGACATATACACTGAATAGATCATGGAATTTTTCATTTATCAAAATGTCTTTACAATTATTACATTCTTCGAAGTCCCAAAGACTTCATATGCCCATGAAATGACTCTTTAGTCAATGACTTAGTAAAAGGATTAGCAAGCATATTCCGTGTAGGGATGTACTCAAGAATAATCTTTTTCTTGTCAACAATATCCCTTACAAAATTATACTTAATTTCTATATGCTTGCCTTTGCTGTGATATTTGGGATCCTTGGAAAAAGCTATTGCAGCTTGACTGTCACAGTACACTGTAACAGGACTCCCACTGTCCTCAGCAATTCTCAGATGCTTCAGGAACCTTCTTAGCCAGACAGCCTCTTGCACAGCCGCTGCACAAGCCACATACTCAGCTTCCATTGTCGACAAGGCTACACAAGCCTACTTCTTGCTGTTCCATGAGATGGCGCCATCATTCAGCAAGAAGGCATAGCCAGATGTGGATTTTCTGTCATCAAGGTCCCCAGCCTAATCTACATCTGAGTAGCCACTTAGGCTCATATATTATTCTTGGAAATAGAGGCAATAATCAGCTGTTCCTTTAAGATATCTGAATATCCTCTTCACCGCTTTCCAGTGTCTCGATCCTGGGTTTAACTGGAAACGACTAACTAAGCCAACAGCATAGCTTATATCGGGACAAGTACACAACATAGTGTACATCAAACTACCAATAGCACTGGCATATGATTTCTTCTTCATTTTGGCTATTTCCTCAGAAGCCTTGGGATACATACTTTTGCTCAAGACAGTACCTTTCACAATAGGCGTCTGTTCAATGTTGCAATCTGACATATTGAAGTGTTGCAGTATTTTAGTGATATAAGCTTCTTGAGACAAACCCAAAAGCCTCTTTGATCGATCTCTAACAATTTTCACTCCTAAGATGTACTCTGCTTCTCACATATCTATTATGTCAAATTGTGATGAAAGTCAGCCAACTTTTGACTTCTATCACACACTTTATGTCACTTCCAGCTATCAGCATATCATCAACATATAATGATAAAATGACAAGCTTTCCTTTTTTCCTTTCTTAGGTAAACACAATGATCCTCATTGATCATTTCGAATCCATAAGATAATATTACTTCATTAAATCTTATGTTTCATTGTCTTGACGCTTGCTTTAGCCCATATATAGACTTCCGAAGTCTACATATTCTTTTCTCTTGGTCTTCAGCAACATAACCTTCTGGTTGTACCATATAGATTTCTTCGTTAAGATTGCCATTAAGGAAAGCCATTTTTACATCCATCTGATGTAATTCCATGTCATATTGTGCTACTATAGCTAGGATGACACGTATTGACACAAACTTCACAACTGGGGAGAATGTCTCTTCAAAGTCAATACCCTCCATTTGGGTATATCCTTTTGTAACTAATCGAGCTTTGTATCGATTAATCGATCCATCTGCTTTCCTCTTTACTTTGAGAATCCATTTATTCCCAATAGCCCTTCGGCCTGGAGGAAGATCGACTAAATCTCAAACTTAATTCTTTCTCATTGACTTAATTTCTTCATCCATTGCAATTTTCCATTCTTTTCTAACTGAGCTTCTCAAAGCTTCCTCAACTGTTCGAGGTTCCTCATCATCAACTGGGAGAACCATCAATGCCTCATTCTCAATATCAAACCTTCTCCGAGGAATAATCTGACGACTACTTCTTCAAAGGTTAGACTGTTGAGAAACTGACTCATTCAGTGGCAAATTACTCCCACTCGGTTGACTAAATTCAGACATCTCCTGATTTGTTGATAAAGGAACATTATCCTCCTCCTCTATCTCATATAGAGGAATTGTTTTATCAACTTCACCTCGTGTTGGGAACTCAGTTTCTAGAA
Organism: Zingiber officinale; assembly: GCF_018446385.1. Classification (NCBI taxonomy): domain Eukaryota; kingdom Viridiplantae; phylum Streptophyta; class Magnoliopsida; order Zingiberales; family Zingiberaceae; genus Zingiber; species Zingiber officinale. Next base: position 95,037,675 of record NC_055998.1, read on the forward strand.
AAGTAGCATCTCTTGACTCTATTTCAGAGATGGTTCCATCTTTTCGTTCACCAATAAAAACATAACCCTTAGAAGTCTCAGAGTACCTTATAAAAGATACATTTCTTACATCTAGGTCCTAATTTTCCATATTCATGAGTCTTATCATGAACGTAGGCAGCTAACCTCCAGGGTCTCAAATTACTCAAATCCGGCTTTCTGCCTGTCCAACGTTCATGTGGGGTAGATGGAACTGACTTTGAAGGCACTTTGTTAAGTATATAGGCTGCAACTAATAATGCATCTCCCTAATAGGAGATTGGCAAATTAATCTGCGTCATCATAGACCTAACCATTTCAAGAAGAGTCCTATTTCTTCTTTCAACAACCCCATTTTGCTGTGGAGTTCCAGGGACAGTTAGCTGTCTAATAATCCCTTTCTCATTACACGTTGTCTTAAACTATCAGACAAATATTCTCCTCCATGGTCAGTGCGCAAGGTTTTAACCTTACGTTCCAATTGATTCTCAAGTTCGTTCAAGTAACGAATAAAGCAATCCAATGCTTCAGATTTGTGAGAAATCAAATACACATGACCAAAACGTGTGAAGTCATCGATAAATGTAACGAAATAAGAACTCCCATTTCTAGCCTTCATATTCATCGGACCACAAATATCCAAATGAATTAATTGCAATGGTGATTCAGCCCTAATAGCCTTACCAAATGGTTTCCTAGTCGTCTTTCCAGCAAGACAATGCTCACATATAGACAAGTTAATCTTAGCATAAGTGTCTAAAAGGCCCTCCTTAGCTAATCTATTCATTCGTTCTTGTCCTATATGTCCCAATCTATCATGCCAAATTTCATCATTAACATCAGCATTACTAGTAAGAGCAATGTTTGAAAAACAACCATCATTATTATTTGGTTCTACATCAAGAACCATAAAACCATTTGTTACAAAATCATACCCAATTAACACAGAGTTAATTCGAAGTTCCACACAACGGCTATAAAAATTTACATTGTAACCTAAATCAAGAAGACAAATAACGGAAACCAGATTCCGTCGAATCTCAGGAGCGTACAGGACATCATGTAGAAACAAGGTGCCTCCACCACGTAGGTTGAGCTTGCAAATGTCAATTCCTTTGACTTTAATTCTTGCATTGTTTCCTACATATATCCATTTATTGCCAGCTGGTACCCGACGGTACTCCACATATGTAGCTCAATCACGAGCTACGTGGTTCGTTGCTCCTGAATCTACAATCCACAAAGGATACGAATCAGCTAACAACACTGTACTTGCAACATATTGCTCGTGGAAAGAAGATAAAAATGGATCTACCTTTTTAGGCTTAGTACAATTCCGAGCAAAATGACCCTTCTTGCCACAGTTGAAGCAAGTCAACCTGCTCTTAGCTTTTTGTCCATATTTCTTTCCTTTCTTCTTGATTTGGTTTTTCGCAGCAACAACATTAGCCTCCTTTCCTTTCCCCTTTCCTTTCTTAAACCACTTGTTCTTATTCTTGGAACCAGAACCTTCAGCTACAAAAGTTTGACCCGAAATCCTTACGGATTCAATCCTCTCCGTCTCAAGTTCCACATGGCGTGAGACATCAGTGAAAGTCTTGATACTCTCACTATGGGTCAGGTTCTGTTTCATCGTTTCCCAAGAATCAGGAAGGGAACGGATAACTACCTGAACCTGTTGTTCATCGGTCAACGTATAACTAGCAGTCTTAAGCTCTCGAATTATGTTACCCATCTCCCTGAGATGTTGGGCCATGGTAACATTCGAGCGCTTCTTACAACTATCAAACTTGATAGTTAGCTGACGGAGCTTACTCAGACTGACTCCACTGTACTTCTCTCTAAGGGCTACCCAGACTGCATGAGCCGATGGTAATGGCTCATATTCAAACACCAGGTCATCCACCATTGAACTAATCAATATGCCCTTAGCAATAGAGTCGTTCCTTTTCCATGCCTTATAGGCATCAAGGTCACGTCTGTGCTGTGCTGAAGAACCATCAACCGGTTCCTCCATAATTTGGTTTACAGCCTCCAGAACTTCTTGTTCCTCAAGGACATATTGTATTTTGAGGTGCCAGATTTTGTAGTTATCCCCATATAATTTCTCACCCTTATTGAGTTCAGCTATGATGTTTTTAGTTGTCATGATCTATATAAATAAACAAATTATTTATTATTTCAGTGTAATTCATATATGTGCAATTAATCATTGACTCAGTGTAAATTAGAATTAGTTTACAAAATCAAGTGATAACATTGTTTCCACTCATCATTTGTATGTTCTAATCTAATCAACACTGATCAATCATATTACACACATCCCATCTAATGAACGAATCATATTTATATGAACTAATCATATCATGAAATGAACTAATCATTTCCAAGTTAGTTAACATATAACATAACTTTTATTATATAATTCTGTTCATACAAAACAACAGAAATTATAACATGACTTAAAACTAAATCAGCTAACACTGTTCGTACATAACGACAGTAAACAGAACACTAATAGACTAGATAAGCTAGCACTACTCCTACTAGGATAAATGCTAGAGCAGTGGGTAATTGCATCCCGTTCATCCCGGATTCTATAATGGGTGGATTAGCCTCAGATGCATCCATCAGATCCATTTCTGGATCTTCTATACATTCTTGAGGATCCTCCTCTGATTCTTCTGGATCCATCTCTAGATCCTCCTCGAAATCCATCTCTGGATCCTCCTTTGAATCTTCAGGATCCTTTTCTGGATCCTCTTCAAATTATTCGAGGTTCATTTCTGGATCATCTTCAAATTCTTCGGGATTTGGATCCTCCTCTAAATCTTCAAAATCTATTTCTGGATCCCTCCTCAGATTCTTCGAGGTCCATATTTTCGAGATTTGGATTCTCTTCAAATTCATCAGGACCCCATTCCAAATGAAGTAATTGTCTACACATCTCTAAGTATGAGATGTGCCCTTCAGACTCATCCCAAAGTTGGAATGCTATCTGCCTTAGATGTTCCGATAATGAATAAACCAGATACCATCTTCTTTCTGTTTCCCGAACTGGATACCCTTCTTGCTCGAGATTCCAGAACAACCAATCGAGCAGACCAATAAGCCTACCGACTCCGTGATCCAGGTCATATTCCAGCTTTTTGATCTCCTCCCATAGCTCATGTTGTCGTTCATAGCGACCAGTCATCGTGTATATCGTTCTTTGTATCTGGAATTGAAAAACATGATGTCAGTACAAAATCGACTGACCAGTACAAAACTGGTCAAATTCAATTCCTACATATAGAACAAAATATACAGTATACACAAGCAATTAAAAAAAATAAATTTCCTTATTTTAGGGAGTCTCATGTGACTGACACATTGGATTGGTCGATCATGAATCCGAATCTTAAGCTTAATCTATTGTCCTTATTAGAACTAATCTAATTGGACCTATGTTCTGTTATTGTTTAAGCCCATTTGAGTCAACCTCAGACTTATTGATCAAACTTAGGTCCGTTTGATTCATCAAATGCCCATTGGATTAAGTCTGATCCATTAGAACAAATCTTGATCAAATCTGATACACCAGAACTAATTCGGTCAAATTTGATCAACCCAACTTCTGTAATCAAGATCACCCTAATTAATTCAATAATAAACCGAGCTGGTTAAACCAACAAATAATTTAAACCAGCTTTAGGTATCATTGAATCAAATTGGTCTGCTTAAATCAATTATTTGAATCGATTGCACAATCGATTAAAGCAACAAAATATGCACTGTTCGTGTTTTTTAATTCCTCTTCAATCGATCCATGAATTGATCAAGCAATCTGTGCGATTTTTGAATCGATTGGTTAATCGATTCAATTGCACTATTCATCTTCTTCTTCGCGACAGAAGAAGAAAAAACGCGAGCTTTTTCGCGTCGATTTCCATGCTTTCAAAAATATGCACGCTCTGATATCATTGCTGGTAATTTGAGAGCATGAAATCGAAACTATACAAAGATAAAACAAAGCGATGCGGTAATTATAAACTCACAGTGATCTCCCGAAGTGCTGTTGAAGACGCCGGCGGTCGACGAAGAGGTTGCCGCTGTCGGAAGCATGATCACGGAGCAACCGGAAAGCGCTTCAAAGTTCACGAGCCAAATCCCAGCCGAATACTCTCTCTTTGCTCTCACACGATCTCTCCCTTTACGATCACCTCGATGCTCCCTGATCACCTTCGCCAGAAGCTCTCTCCTCCTCTTGATCTGCACTTGGACGCCTCTTATAAGAAGGCTAAGGAAGACCAAGGGGAAAGGACGCCCCTTCGTCTCCTTGGCGTTTGCAGCAAAAGGAGAGTAACGAAGGGGAACCCTTCGTCTCCAGTAACGCCCAAACGCCCAACATTGAGAAGTAATTGATCTTGATGGATCCAAAGTGAATGGTCATGGAATTATCTTGAGAGATGATGGGAGGCAGACATGGATTTGAGCCATCAACATAACCCATGAAGTCATAGCCAATAAGGAGAGATTGAAACTGGAACCGTGCAAGTTAGGTAATTGGTGGAGGTGAGTTTCAAGGAGCTTGAGTTGCCACATTAATGGCGATGAGATTGTGTGAAAGGAGTGGTGCACTGGTCACCATGATGGAGATGCTGGAAATGGCAGAGGAGGTTGAGGAGGCCATTAGCGTGATGTTTGAAGGATTTAGGGGCATGAGCCAAAATGCTCTAAGAGAGACGTTGAGAGAGAATACACATTATTAATCATAATAGTAAAATTATATACAATTATTTTTAATAAAATCCTAATTTAGACAACTATTTACTAAGAATGACAACTACAGATAACAATTAAATCAATAAAAATCTATACAAATCTTCACATATCTAATATCTAAACACTATCACATGTCTCTATCGAGTGAAAATTACACGACAAAAAAGAAAAAAAAAACAAGGGGAGTAGTGAAGAATTACACGACAAAAAGAAAAAAGAAAAACAAAGGGAGTAAAATGGAAGAATCTTTTTTCTTTTACTCAAACTTCCGTCTCTTGATCATACTTGTGCTCAAGATCAAAGCTAGCTATCCTATATAAGAGTGCCTTGAGCAACATGCAAGGGCATGTGGCGCACATGTGTCACGCTCTCGGCTAGCCACGTTTGCTAATCATTAAAGGGCATGTGGTACCGATATGATACGCTCATGGCTGAGCCATGCACAGAAAAGAAAAAATCTAGATTATCGATGGACTTACAGACAAAAAAATATCTTTCCGTCAATATTTCTTGACGGAATTTTATTCCGTCGAGAATTTATAAATACTTTTTAGAAAATCTTTCGTTGGTAAAATCTTTTAGGCATTATCAACAGAATATATGTTTCTGTCGATAATCTTTAGTGTTCTGTCGATAATCTTTAAGAATTACTAACGGAATATATATTCCGTTGATAATCCCTTTTATAGATTACCGACGGAATAACTATTCTGTCGATAGTATAATATTTTATCAATGGAACAGTGATTCCTTCAGTAATCCCGATTATTAGGGTTTCCCAATCGTGATCTTTCTCTTTATGGACGTGCACGGAAAATCTCCCAATCTCCTCCGACTACGACGATTCTCTGGTAAATCCTCCCCTCTCTCTCCCTTCCCCCTTTTTTCCTCTTCCAGCAGTTGTTCAAGCTGCCAGAAGCGTGTTGCCAGTTGTTTCATCCGCCAACCGCATGCTAGCGGCTGTGCCGACCGCCAACCACATGCTAGCGACTGTGCCAGCATGCGGTTGTGCTGGCACGCAACTGTGCCTACATGTGGCTCTGCCGGCACGTGGCTGTGCTTGCGGCTGTGCCAGCCGCATGCTAGCTATTGTGTCAGCCGCCAGCTGCATGCTAGCACCTATGCCGGATTAAATCGACTAGGGCGTTGACACTCATAAACTACGATGATATTGTTAGGATCGTTGGCTGGCTAGAAGGGGAGTTGAATAGTCATACACAATTAAAAGAGACGAACCCTTCTCGGACTTAAAAAAACACTTGCATAAAACAATTAAATGAACAAAAAAAATGAGGCTCTAAGTTTTACTTGGTTACAACCGGAGAGGTTGTTAATCCAAGGAAATGAATCATGGTACTTTCTCTTTCAGGCGGAGAAGCCTCTTGATAGCAATGTACGCACAAAAATGAAGAAGCAAAATAACGAGGAAAGCGTGTACAAGTGTTGCTCAGTAATTCTTGTTATTGTCTAGCTTCTAGATCAAGGTTGTATTTATAGCCTTAGTCGGGGCGCCTGGAAGCGTTCCAGGCGCCTGGAGTGGGATAGAATTCTATCCCTGATGCAACGGTCAACATCAACGTCGAAGTGGATAAAAATGAGGTTTCGGGTGCTCAGACCCTAAAGTCAATAAGGTTGACTTTTTCCGATCCGGGCCCTCTGCTCTCGTGCTGCTCGCCTCGGTCCGGGTCTTCCGCTCCGGCTCCGCTCACTTGGGTGATTTAGGTCATCCGAAATAGGGTTCGCCCGAACCCAACTTCCGGCCTTCTCGAGCAACCTTCCGCTCCGACTTCTCGTCCCTCGAAAACGTCACGCGCCTCCTTCTCATCCACTCGCGTACTCTTCCATAGCACCTCGTCCCTCAGACGCACCGAGCCCGTCAGCTCTCTCTCGTGTCGTCCTTCTCGCTAGCTGCGTCTTTTGCTCGACTTCCTATGCTCTTAAACTCCTGCACACTTAGACACAAGGTTAAACACAATATGACCTAACTTAACTTTTTTGATCACATCAAAACTACCTTGGGAGTATCAACAATCTCCCCCTTTTTGATGTGAGCAACCCAAGTTCATTTAGGGTAAACTAACATAAACATAAAAGTAATTAAAGTGAAAAATAATTAATTTTAATCTACCTCCCCCTAGACTTAATCTTTTTTTTTCTTTCCCTTTGATTACATAAAAAATGGGATACCAAGAAAAATCTAAGAATAATTCTGATTTTCAAATAATTTTGAAAAAACTTATCAAGTTCTAAAAATTATTTTGATATAAAAAAAATTACAATAATTTTAGAAACATTAAGTGTTGCAAAAAATATTCTAATTTCAAGTAGAAAAATTTCTAAGTTTAAAGATAAAAAAAATTTTGTGCAAAGTATAAAATAAATTTTGGTAAAGCAAAGTTTATAAAATAACTTAAAAACTTTTAGTTAAATAGATTAAAAAATGAGAAAATTTTCTAAGTTAAACAAATTTATAGAGAAAAATTTAAGAATTTTCCGAGTAAAAAAAATTTGAGTAATTATTTAAAGCATTATCTAATTTGAATTTTAATACTCTATCAGTTAGTCAATTAAATATTTTATTTCAATATTTGGCTTCCAGACTATGGCGAGGCACTAGACCTTCTTAGTTATTGGAGTAATAACCACTTTATAGACAAAGTCTCATAAAGAAATTAAACGTCTAATGTATTCTCTGAAAGCCCTAAGTCCAATTAAACTTTTAATTAAGATATAACTTTGGAATCCAGTAAAGGTTCCTTCCAACTGGGTTAATTAGGAATTTCTTAGGGATATATTGTAGGAATGTTGGCTAGAAGGGGGGTTGAATAGCCTGCAAAAATAAAACGCAAACCCTTCTCGACTTTTCTCAAACTGACACTTGCATATAAAATAAATAAGCAGTAAATTAAAAGAAAAGAAGAGCCACACAGAGATTTACTTGGTTACAACCGGGGAGGTTGTTAATCCAAGGAAGAATTAGCACTAGTATCTCCTTCAGGCGGAGAAGCCTCTTACAACGATGAAGCGCAGAAAATAGAAGCTTAACTACAGAGGAAGCGTACAAGTGTAGAAAGAATGAATTGCTTGAGTTGTTGAAAAACTTCTCAACTAAAGCTATATTTATAGCCTTGGTCGGGGCACCCTGAGGGTTCCGGGCGCCCTGGGGGGGATAAACTTTATCCCCCAACATTCAGATCGAGTCAAACTCGATCTTGTGAAAAAGTCAACTACGGGCCCTGGAGGGTTCCGGGTGCCCCGGAGGGAAAAGTCAACTCTGTTGACTTTTTTCCGCCCCGGGTCTTCTGCTCCGGCTCCGTTCGCCTCAGCTCGAGTCTTCCGCTCGCTTGGGTGATCTCTACCATCAGGAATAGGGTTCACCCGAACTCAACTTCCGGTTTTCTCGAGCAGGCTTCCGCTCCAGCTTCTCGTCCCTTGGAATCGCCGCGTGGTTCCTTCTCGTCCGCCAGCGTACTCATCCGCAGTCTTCGTCCCTCAGTCACACCCCGTGCCGACCTTCTTGCTAGCTGTGTCTCTTGCTCCTCGAGCAGTCTTCCGCTCCGTCTTCTCGTCCCTCAGAACCATCTCACTCTTCCATCTCGTTCGTCGATGTACTCTTCCGCAGCGCCTCGTCCCTCGGACGCACCGCGTGCCGTCCTTCTCGCTAGCTATGTCTTCCGCTCGACTACCTGCGCTTCTAAACTCCTGCACACTTAGACACAAGGTTAAAAACACACAGGACCTAACTTAACTTGTTGATCACACCAAACCAACCTTGGGGTTCCAACAATCTCCCCCTTTTTAATGTGAGCAACTTAAGTTAAGTTAGGGTAAAAATAGACATAAAAATTAATCTAACTAATTTTTTAATAAAATGTAAAAATATAGAAAATTTAATTTGTTGGGTCTACCTCCCCTAGACTTATACTTTTCCTTCTCCCCCCTTTGATCACATAAAAAATTGGGGTTCCGAAAAATCTAAGGGTTAAAAAAAAATTCTAATTTTCTTTAAAAAAATTCTAAGTTAAAGAATTTGCAATAATTTTCAGAAAAAAAAATATTCTAAGTTTAAAAAATATTTTAGGTAAGAAAATTTTCTTAAGGAAAAACTCTAAAAAATTTTAAGAGATTTTGACTTAGGAAATTTTGCAACAAAAATTTCTAAGTAAAAATTTAAGCAAAAAAAATTTTTAATTCCAAATTTTTTTTTAAATTTCTAAAAAAACATTTTTGAAAAATGTTTAATAGACTTTTTAAAGAATTATTCAATTCTAATTTTAATGTTTTACCAGAAAGTTAATTAAACATTTAATTTCAGTATTTTGGCTTCCAGGTCGTGGCGAGGCACTAGGACTTCTTGGTTATTGGAGCAACAACCACTTCCTTAGACAAAGCCTCATAAAGAAATTTACTATTTAATTTTCTCGCTGAAAGCGCTAATTTCGATTAAAATTTAGGCTAAGCAAGATTTAGGAACCTCATATAGGTTCCAGCCTACTGGATTAACCAAAAATTTCTTAGGGACATATTTTCTTAAAATATTCTTAATTTGTCCCTGATGATATCTATAATATCAATTTAAATTATTAAACTTTCTAAAATTTATATTACATAGACATGCACGATTTTTCAAGTTATCTACTTGAATTTTCAGATTCTCATTTTTTGATTTCAATTTCTCATTTTCTAATTTAACTTTATCTAATTCTTCTAAAGAGTAAGATTTAGCTAATATTATTTTTAAATTCTTAATTTATTTTTCTAACTTGCAGCAGTCTTTAGTTAGCAACTTAACAAACTTAAAAAGTTTATCGGGAGGAAGAGATCATACCTCACTTACCTTGTCGATCTCGTTGTCTGTGTCTCCCCCTGAACTGCTGCTTTCTTCTGACGTAGCTCCCCCTTCATCGATGCTCTCGATGCTCATCTCGGAAAAGCTTGAATCGCGGTCGTCGTCTTGATGACTCGCCATTAATGCGAGTCTGGAGAATGCCTCGACTTCTGATTCGGACGACGTATCGTCCCACGTCGCCTTTAGGACCTTGCGCTTTTGGACAAGCTTCTTACCTTTATCCTTGTCCTTGTTCCTCAGCTTGGGGCAGTTGTCCTTGACGTGTCCTTCTTCATCCAGTGGTAGTAGCGGATGGTCCTTTTCTTTCTGCCCTGCGGATGGTTAGTAGTTCTAGATTTACAAAGCTTTTTAAATCGTCTTACCATCATTACCATTTCCTCATCGTCGAGAGAAGATTCTGACTCAGGTTCGTCTCTCGATGCTTTGAGGGCGACGTTATTCTTGGGCTCCTTCGTACCTGCACATCTTGATTCGTGCACTTCAAATGTCGAGAAAAATTCTTCTAGTGTAATTTTTTCTAAATCTTTCGAAATGTAAAAGGCATCTACTAGTGATGCCCATTTTGAATTTCTCGGAAAATAGTTTAAAGCGTACCTTAGCGAATCTCGGTTACTTACCTTTTCTCTGAGATTTGACAGTCCGGTGATGATCTCTTTGATTCTCAAGTGCAGATGTACAACTGTCTCATCTTCCTCAAGTTGTAGGCTGGTGAGCTGATTGCGAAGTAGATCCCGTCTAGCGAGCTTGGCTTCGGACGTTCCTTCGTGCAACTCATAGAACTTCTCCCAAAGTTCCTTTGCCGAGTCGTAGTTCCCGATCCGGTTGACTTCTTGTGGCGGAAGAATGCTTAGCAGATGGTACTCTGCTTTGCCGTTCACCACGTAGTCGGCCTGCTCCTTTTTCGTCCATTGATATTTTTCTTTGCCCTCTGGAGCTACAAAGACAAATTCCATTATTAAAATTAATTCAAAATCAGTTGTAAAGAATACCTGTATTCGCTTTTTCCAGGTAGCGAAATCCCCTTCGAATTTCGACAGGTAGATGCTTGGTCCGGCCATTATCTTTGCTTCGATTGGTGGTTAGTCCTCCTAAAGCGCCTTGGCTCTGATACCACTTGTAGGAACATTGGCAACCGGCTAGAAGGGGGGTTGAATAGCCTGCAAAAATAAAACGCAAACCCTTCTCGACTTTTCTCAAACTAACACTTGCATATAAAATAAATAAGCAGTAAATTAAAAGAAAAGAAGAGGCACACAGAGATTTACTTGGTTACAACAGGGGAGGTTGTTAATCCAAGGAAGAATTAGCACTAGTATCTCCTTCAGGCGGAGAAACCTCTTACAACGATGAAGCGTAGAAAATAGAAGCTTAACTACAGAGGAAGCATACAAGTGTAGAAAGAATGAATTGCATGAGTTGTTGAAAAACTTCTCGACTAAGGTTATATTTATAGCCTTGGTCGGGGCGCCCTGGGGGGATAAACTTTATCCCCCAATGTTCAGATCGAGTCAAAACTCGATCCTATGAAAAAGTCAACTCCGGGCGCCCCCGGAGGGTTCCGGTCCCCCGGAGGGGTCTGGGCGCCCCGGAGGGGTCCGGGCACCCCGGACAGCTTCGGCGCCCAAGAGGAAAAAGTCAACCCCATTGACTTTTTTCGCCCGGGTCTTCTGCTCCGGCTCCGTTCGTCTCTGACCGAGTCTTCCGCTCACTTGGGTGATCTCTACCATTCGGAATAGGGTTCACCCAAACCCAACTTCCGGTCTTCTCGAGCAGGCTTCTGCTTCGGCTTCTCGTCCCTCAAAATCACCACGTGGTTCCTTCTCATCCGCCAGCGCACTCATCCACAGTCTTCATCCCTCAGTCGCACCCCGCGCCGACCTTCTCACTAGCAGCGTCTCTTGCTCCTCGAGCAGTCTTCCACTCTGGCTTCTCGTCCCTTGGAACCACCATACGCTTCCTTCTCGTCCGCCGGTGTACTCTTCCGCAGCGCCTCGTCCCTCGGACGCACCGCATGCCATCCTTCTCGCTAGTTGCGTCTTCCGCTCGACTACCTGTGCTCCTAAGCTCCTGCACACTTATACACAAGGTTAAAAACACACAGGACCTAATTTAACTTATTGATCACACCAAAACAACCTTGGGTTCCAACACATATTTCTTTAAAATGTTTCTAATTTGTCCTTTATGATATTTAAAATACCAGTTCAAGTTATATTTTCTAGCACTTGTACTATATGTATATTATTTCTCAAATTATTTATTTCTAGTTGCAAATTGTCATTTTCTAGCTTTATTCCGTCAAGATCTTTTAATGGATAAGATTTTGCTGGAATTAACTTTAATTTCTTAATTTATTTTTCAAGTTTGCAACAATCTTTGGTTAATAATTTCACAAATTTAAATAATTTATCAGGAGGTAGAGATCGTATCTGACTTGTCGATCTCGTTATCCATAGCTCCCCCTGAACTGTTGCTTTCTTCCGATGTAGCTCCCCCTTCATCAATGCTCTCGATGCTCATTTCGTACGAGTTTACTTCGTGTTCATCTTCTTGATGACTTGCCATTAATGCAAATCTGGAGAAAGCCTCAACTTTCGATTCGGATGACGTTTCATCCCACGTCGCCTTTAAAGTCTTGTACTTGTTCGTTTGGACAGACTTCTTTCCTTTGTCTTTATCCTTGTTCCTTAACTTAGGGCAGTTGTCCTTAACGTTCCCTTCTTCGTTACAGTGATAGCATCTAATTGTTCTTTTCTTTCTACCCTGTAGATGGTTAGTTTTTCTTGATTTAAATAACTTTTTAAAATGTCTTACCATCATTACCATTTCATCGTCGTCAAGAGAGGATTCTGACTCATGTTCGTCTCTCGTTGCCTTGAAGGCGATGTTGTGCTTCAACTCCTTTGTACCTGCACATCTCGATTTATGCACTTTAAAGTTGAAAATAATTCTTCTAAGATAATAGATTCTAAGTCCTTAGAGATATAAAAGACATCTACTAGTGATGCCCATTTTGTATTTCTAGGGAATGCATTAAGAGCATACCTTAGCGAATCTCGATTGCTTATCTTTTCTCCGAGATTCGAAAGTCTGGTGATGAGCTCCTTAATCCTTAAGTGAAGGTGTGTAATCATTTCATCTTCTTCAAATCATAGGTTGGTAAGCTGGTTGCGAAGTAAGTCCCGTCTCCCGAGCTTGGCTTCAGACATCCCTTCGTGTAGCTCAAGGAACTTCTCCCAAAGCTCCTTTGCTGAGTTGTAGGTGTCGATTTGGCTGACTTCTTGTGGCGGAAGGATGCTTAGCAGATGGAACTCTGCTTTGTCATTTGCTACGTAGTCGGCCTGCTCCTTCGTCCACTGGTATTCTTCCTTACCCTTGGGTGGTATAAAAATGAATTTCATTATTAAAAATAATTCAAAGTCGGTTTTAAAGAATACTTGCATTCTCCTTTTTTAGCTAGCGAACTCCCCCTCGAACTTCGGTGGGTATATGTTCGGTCCGGCCATTGATTCGATGCTTCGATCGACGGTTAGTCCTCCTGAAGCATCCTGGCACTAATACCACTTGTTAGGACCATTGGCCAGTTAGAAGAGGAGTTGAATAGTCCTACACAATTAAAAGAGACGAACCATTCTCAAACTTAAAAGAACACTTGCATAAAACAATTAAATGAACAAAAAAAAAAATGAGGCTCTGAGTTTTTACTTGGTTACAATCGGAGAGGTTGTTAATCCAAGGAAATGAATCGTACTACTTTCTCCTTCAGGTAGAGAAGCCTCTTTACAACAATTTATGTACAAAAATGAAGAAGCTAAGTAAAGAGAAAAGCGTATACAAGTGTTGCTCAGTAATTCTTGTTATTGTCTAGCTTCTGGACCAAGACTGTATTTATAACCTTGGTTAGGGTGCCTGGAAGCATTCCAGACGTCTGGAGTGGGATAGAATTATATTCTTGATGCAACGGTCAACATCCACATCGAAGTGGATAAAAATAAGGTTTCGAGCACCTGGAATGGGTCCGGGCACCCGGACCCTAAAAGTCAACAGGGTTGACTTTTTTTGGTCTGGACCCTCTGCTCCGGTGCTACTCTCCTTGGTCTGGGTCTTCCACTTCGACTCCGCTCTCTTGCGTTATTTTGGCCATTCAGAATAGGGCTCACCTAAACCCAACTTTCAGCCTTTTCGAGTAATCTTTCGCTCCGGCTTCTTGTCCCTCGAAAACGTCACGCGCCTCCTTATCGTTCGCTCACGTAATCTTCCACAACACCTCGTCCCTCAAACACACCGAGCCCGCCGGCTCTCTCCCGTGTTGTCCTTCTCGTTAGCTGCGTCTTTTGCTCGACTTCCTGTGCTCCTAAGCTCCTGCACACTTAGACACAAGGTTAAACACAATAGGACCTAACTTAACTTGTTTGATCACATCAAAACTACCTTGGGTACCAACAGATATATGTCAATTGTGTTAATACAGTCTGACCTGGCTGTTGTTTTGATGTTGCCACTGATTTAAGTTTGTATCAAATATTAATTAAACTCAGACTGATTAATGATCAAGGTTGATCATGTGGAGAGGAAAAGTCCAAGTATGGATACTTGGCACGCAAAGTCGGAGAGGGCTCGGTAGCTCGTTCTCCGGACTAGGTCAGAGAGGGCTCGGTAGCTCATTCTCTGGACCGGACGAAGTCGAAGAGGGCTCGGTAGCTCGTTCTCCGGACTAGGTCAGAGAGGGCTCGGTAGCTCGTTCTCTGGACCGGACAAAGTCGGAGAGGCCTCGGCAGCTCGTTCTCCGGACTAAGTCAGAGAGGGCTCGGTAGCTCGTTCTCCGGACTAGGTCAGAGAGGGCTCGGTAGCTCGTTCTCTGGACCGGACAAAGTCGGAGAGGGCTCGGCAGCTCGTTCTCTGGACTAGGTCGGAGAGGGCTCGGCAGCTCGTTCTCCGGACTAGGTCAGAGAGGGCTCGGTAGCTCGGTCTCTAGACCAGACGTGGAAGTCAGAGAGGGCTCGGTAGCTTGTTCTCCAGACTAGGTCAGAGAGGGCTTGGTAGCTCGTTCTCTGGACCAGGAAAACGTTAGGGTTTAGAGCTGGGAAGCTCTAAAACTAACACAGAGACATTGGATCGGTCTGTTGACCGATCCAGTGATACTTTGGTTGACTGGATCGGTCTGTCGACCGATCCAGTGATACCTTAATCATCTGATCGGTCTCGTGACCGATCAGTAACCACACAGAAGCAATCTGTGGATTATCTGATCGGTCTCGTGACCGATCAGTAACCACACAGAATCATTCTGTGGGTTATCTAATCGGTCTACAGACCGATCAGAAGGAAGCGATGGATTCTAGAAAACTATAGGGGATCGGTCTGTGGACCGATCCACCTATAGGCTGATCGGTCCACAGACCGATCAGAATCATCCCAGACCGATCAGGAAATGTCCTGATTGGTCTGGAAGGCTATGGATCGGTCTGATGACCGATCGACAACGATGTCGTTTGTCTTCTGCTGTTTCTCTGCGATTTCTGATTCACTGATCAAATCATCTGCTGTGAGATTTTTAAGTTACAGGTTGTAGGTGTCGTGCCAATGGTTAATTTCAAATTAAGCTCCATCAGAAGAATAAGACCAAGTGATCTTTCTGCTGTGTCTCGCTACAAATGGTGCATTTGAAGCATCAACGTTCACTGGCTGCGATCAGTGGCAACAGCTTGACTCTTGCTTATTGGTTTGAGCTCAGAGACACCAGTGAAGACCATGGATGGTATTGGTGTGAGTTCAGAGAACCAGTTGAGGAGGAAGAGTGATTGGCGACACCTAAGTTGGTCGAAGTGATTCGATACAGGTGACAGTGATTCGGCTCTGACTGAAGACAGTGAGAAAGCAGAATAAGGAGAAGGAAGAAGAGAGGTTTGGTAAGATTTTTGAAAACTCTCTGACGACCGAAGCAAGTGTGCTGTGTTGTTAAGCTCTTGGCTGAGGAATCCCTTCTGTCTTTGCGTTCTGCTTCGTGGCTGTAAGTTTCATTGTTCATTTCTTTTGGCCACTGAATTCTGTAAGTCCTGTGCTTCATTTCAAATCTTTTCCGTGACTTTGTGGAGAGGTTACTCCACCGAGAAGGAGAAATACTTAGCCGGAATTTGTCTGGGGTGTGATCTACCGAAAGATCAAGGGATCGTCCACCTTACGGACACGTCGAGGAGTAGGGGCAAGTTATCCCCGAACCTCGTACATACTTGTGTAAGCTGTGGGTTGTGTTTCTTTCCTTGCATCAGTTTTCTTTTTGTTTATTTCTGCTGTGCTAACAAGCTTTTGTGAGGAATTGATTGAGTTTTTAGTGGAGGCTATTTACACCGCCCCCCCCCCTCTCTAGCCATCCGAAGGTCCAACAAGTGCTATCAGAGCGAGGCGCTCTTCATCCGGATTAACACCCTAAAGAGCAAGAAGATGGCTATGAAGGAAGGTTTTAGCACCAATCGTCCACCATACTTCGACGGAGCGGACTTCCAATATTGGAAGAGCCATATGGAGTACTATCTCAAGATCGACATCTCCATGTGGTTCTCGGTCAAGGAAGGGTTCACACCTCCGAAGGACGAAGAAGGTAAGGAACTAGAATCGTCAAGGTGGTCCGCCGAGCAAACTCGCAATGGACAAGCCGATGCCAAGGCGATGGTCACTCTACAATGTGGGATAGCCAAAGATCAACTTGTCAAGGTAGGTCCATTTGTGAGTGCAAAAGATTTGTGGAACAAGCTCATCGAGCTCCAAGAAGGAACCCGAGACTCTCGGATCGCCAAGAGAGACTTGTTCCTAAACCAACTACAAAATCTCACCATGAAGGAAAACGAAACGGTAAGTGAACTACACGGAAGGTTCAAAGAGATCATCAATGGTCTTCATTCAGTAGATGAACGTGTAGAGAATCGCGATCTCGTAAGGTACGCTCTCAAAGCCTTTCCGAGGAATGCCTTGTGGTCATCTATGGTAGATGCCTACAAGGTCTCCAAGGACCTTTCAATTGTTAAATTAGATGAATTCTTTTGTGAAATGGAACTTCATGAACTTGCTAACAAGGGTCAAAAAGAGAAAGGTATTGCCTTAGTTGCAGGAGAAAAGAGCAAGGATGGAAGAAGGAAGAAAGAAAAGAAGAAGGAGAAAGAAATTCCTACATCCTCATCCTCCTCCGAGTCCGATGATGAAGGTGGATCATCATCAAGCGAGATGGCCAACTTCGTGAGAAGAATCATGAGAAGGAGCCGGAGATACAAAGGGAAAGGTAAGTCTATTGATCAAAATGTTGATAAGACTAATGTTACGTGTTATGAGTGTAGCAAGAAAGGACACTATCGGAGCGAGTGTCCAAAACTCAAGAAGAAGGAGGAAAGAGCCAAGAAGAAGAAAGCTCTAAAAGCTACTTGGGATGAATCCTCCTCAAGCTCATCCGAGGAAGAGAAGAAGGAGAAAAGCACTTGCCAATTAGCGCTCATGGCAAGGGAGGAATCGGATTCCGGAAGTGATACATCAGCCGCGGCTTCATCATCTTCGGATGATGAAGAGGTAACTTCCCCTCACTTAGAAAAATGCTATAAAACTATTGCACATTTATCTACTTTGCTTAAGAAATCAAAAAACTGAAATTAAATCATTAAAAGATGAAGTAGAACACTTGAAGACTCTTAGGGAAGATGAGGTTGATCACCTACATCAAGAGCTTCTTGAGGATGAAAACAAAGCCCTAAAGAGTGAAGTTGAGAAACTCAAGAAAATGCTTGAGAAATTCTCAACTAGCTCTAAGACCTTAGATATGATTCTAAATACCCAAAGGGCAGTCTACAACAAGGCTGGGTTAGGATATCAACCTAAGGAGTCTAGTTTCATTTCCCTAGTGTCTAGAACCCAATTTCATAGATCACATGCTTCTAGGGTTCATGAGACTAGGAAGGGTGTGACCAAGGCATGGGTTCCTAGGTCTTTCATTGTAGATGCATTAGGTCCCAAGATTTGGGTACCTAAAATATCTATCTTTCGTGTCTTGTAGGCATTTGTCAAGGGGGAGCATCTATCAACTTGGTTTGTTGATAGTGGATGCTCCAAGGACATGACCGGGGACAAGTCACTCTTTACTACCCTTCAAAACAAAAATAGAGGTAATGTGTTCTTTGGTAATAATGGTAGTCTTAAGGTGATAGGAGTTGGAGATATTCATATATCCGAATGTCTCCAAATCAAAAATGTCCTTCTAGTCAAGGGGATGACCTTTAATCTCCTAAGTGTCAGTCAATTGTGTGATACGGGTTACACAATTGAGTTTCATTCAAGTCAATGTCTGGTCAAACACATTGACACACTTGACACGGTACTAGTAGACACAAGGGTAGACAACATTTATCAAGTATCTTTTAAAAGTGCTACTAATGCCTCTGCTAGGTGTTTCATGTCAAAAGAAGAAGAATCATGGCTGTGACATAGGAGGTTGGCCCATGTGAACATGAAGAATATTTGAAAGCTGGCCAACAAAGGATTAGTGCGAGACTTACCAAGCATCAAGTACCAAAAGATAAAATTATGTGATGCATGTCAAAAGGGTAAGCAAACAAAAGCGTCTCATAAAGGTAAAAGCGCTGTAAGTACATCTACTGCTTTAGATTTATTGCATATGGATTTGTTTGATTGCAGTAATGTTATTTCATTGAATGGAAGTAGATACTGCTTAGTGATCATTGATGATTTTACTAGATATACATGGACTTTCTTTTTGAAAAATAAGGATCAAACCATAGATGTTTTTGTTTCTTTTTGTAGAAGAACTGAAAATGAAAAATCAACAACAATTAAAACAATTAGAAGTGATCATGGTGGAGAATTTCAAAACCATAGATTTTTTTAGAATTTTGTCAAGAAAAAGGATATAGGCATGAGTTCTCTACTCCAAGGACCCCACAACAAAATGGGGTTGTGGAGAGAAAGAACCGAGTCTTGCAAGAGGCTGCACGAAGCATGCTCAATGAGTACTCACTACCGAGCTACTTATGGGCTGAAGCTGTAAATACCGCTTGCTATGTGCAAAACCGAGTCTTGATACATAGGTTTTTAGGAAAGACTCCCCATGAACTTTGGTTTGGGAGACCCCCTACAATTAAACATCTTAGGGTGTTTGGTTGTAAGGTGTTTATCTTGAACACCAAGGATCATCTTGAAAAGTTCACAGCTAAGGCTGATGAAGGGATACTGGTCGGGTACTCTCTCATCAGCAAAGCCTATCGAGTCTACAACAATAGGACTAAATTGATTGAAGAATCCTCGGATGTAGCATTTGAAGAAAATTCCTAAATCAAATGATCAATCAAGGGATGTAGGAGAAATTCAATTTGAACTTAGAAATCTAAGGTTAAATGATCAAAACATAGAAAGAGTCGAAGTTGACTCCGATGACGATGAGCAAAGGCAAGAGAGGGCTCAGTCTAATCCTTTACTTGATACTGAGCCCTTGCTTGTGTCTAGTGAGACCACTCATGAGGCACCGCCAACACCAAGGCAATCTAGGATAGCCTCTAGTCATCCCCAAGACCAGATTGTGGGAGACATTCAACAAGGGGTTAGGACTAGATCATTCTTTAGAAATGAGTCTAATGAGGTCTCCTTGATCTCAGAAATTGAACCAAGACTAGTTGATGAGGCATTGCACGATCCTGATTGGATCATAGCTATGCAAGATGAGTTAGGTCAATTTGAAAGGAGCCAAGTGTGGGACTTAGTTCCTAGACCTAAGAAGACCACCATTATTGGAACCAAATGGGTCTTCAAAAATAAGTTAAACCAAAAGGGAGAAGTCGTAAGAAATAAGGCAAGACTTGTAGCCAAGGGTTATAGTCAAGTCAAAGGCCTCGATTATGATGAGACTTATGCTCCCGTGGCCCGACTAGAGTCCATTCGTTTAATGCTAGCTTTTGCTGCACATAGAGGCTTCAAGCTCTATCAAATGGACGTTAAATTGGCCTTCTTAAATGGTTTCATTAAAGAAGAGGTCTATGTTGAACAACTACCGGGGTTTGTGAATACCGAAGTTCCAAACCACGTGTACAAGCTCAAGAAAGCTCTTTATGGGCTTAAACAAGCACCTCGAGCTTGGTACGAAAGGTTGTCAACTTACTTATTAGAAAAGGGTTTTGTAAGAGGTCAAATAGACCCAACACTATTTCTGCGTAGAGATGGTGAAAACATATTTGTAGCCCAGGTGTATGTCGATGACATAATTTGTGGCTCAAATAACAAGGGCTATTTGAATGAATTTATCACTCACATGGAAAGTGAGTTTGAGATGAGTCTGGTGGGAGAATTGACATTCTTCCTTGGACTTCAAATCAAACAAACTCGAGATGGCATTTATGTCCATCAGACGAATCAGACGAAGTACACTCAAGAGATGCTCAAGAAATTCAAAATGAGTGACTCTAAGGAAGTATCCACTCCAATGGCGACGAACACTCGCCTTGACAATGATGAGAATGGAAAACCAGTTGATCTAAATCGTGTTGTCAAATAACAAAAAGGGGGAGATTGTTAATACAGTCTGACCTGGCTGTTGTTTTGATGTTAACACTGATTTAAGTTTGTATCAAATATTAATTAAACTCAGACTGATTAATGATCAAGGTTGATCATGTGGAGAGGAAAAGTCCAAGTATGGATACTTGGCACGCAAAGTCGGAGAGGGCTCGGTAGCTCGTTCTCCGGACTAGGTCAGAGAGGGCTCGGTAGCTCGTTCTCCGGACTAGGTCAGAGAGGGCTCGGTAGCTCGTTCTCTGGACCGGACAAAGTCGGAGAGGGCTCGGCAGCTCGTTCCCCGGACTAAGTCGGAGAGGGCTCGGTAGCTCGTTCTCCGGACTAGGTCAGAGAGGGCTCGGTAGCTCGTTCTCTGGACCGGACGAAGTCGGAGAGGGCTCGGCAGCTCGTTCTCTGGACTAGGTCGGAGAGGGCTCGGCAGCTCGTTCTCCGGACTAGGTCAGAGAGGGCTCGGTAGCTCGGTCTCTAGACCAGACGTGGAAGTCGGAGAGGGCTCGGTAGCTTGTTCTCCAGACTAGGTCAGAGAGGGCTTGGTAGCTTGTTCTTTGGACCAGGAAAACGTTAGGGTTTAGGGCTTGGAAGCTCTAAAACTAACACAGAGACATTGGATCGGTCTGTTGACCGATCCAGTGATACTTTGGTTGACTGGATCGGTCTGTCGACCGATCCAGTGATACCTTAATCATCTGATCGGTCTCGTGACCGATCAGTAACCACACAGAAGCAATCTGTGGATTATCTGATCGGTCTCGTGACCGATCAGTAACCACACAGAATCATTTTGTGGGTTATCTGATCGGTCTATAGACCGATCAGAAGGAAGCGATGGATTCTGGAAAACTATAGGGGATCGGTCTGTGGACCGATCCACCTATAGGCTGATCGGTCCATAGACCGATCAGAATCATCCCAGACCGATCAGGAAATGTCCTGATCGGTCTGGAAGGCTATGGATCGGTCTGATGACCGATCGACAACGATGTCGTTTGTCTTCTGCTATTTCTCTGCGATTTCTGATTCACTGATCAAATCATCTGCTGTGAGATTTTTAAGTTACAAGTTGCAGGTGTCGTGCCAATGGTTAATTTCAAATTAAGCTCCATCAGAAGAATAAGACCAAGTGATCTTTCTGCTGTCTCTCGCTGCAAATGGTGCATTTGAAGCATCAACGTTCACTGGCTGCGATCAGTGGCAACAGCTTGACTCTTGCTTATTGGTTAATGTTCACTGGCTGCGATCAGTGGCAACAGCTTGACTCTTGCTTATTGGTTCGAGCTCAGAGACACCAGTGAAGACCATGGATGGTATTAGTGTGAGTTCAGAGAACCAGATGAGGAGGAAGAGTGATTGGCGACACCTGAGTTGGTCGCAGTGATTCGATACAGGTGACAGTGATTCGGCTCTGACTGAAGACAGTGAGAAAGCAGAATAAGGAGAAGGAAGAAGAGAGGTTTGGTAAGATTTTTGAAAACTCTCTGTCGACCAAAGCAAGTGTGCTGTGTTGTTAAGCTCTTGGCTGAGGAATCCCTTCTATCTTAGCATTCTGCTTCGTGGCTGTAAGTTTCATTGTTCATTTCTTTTGGCCACTGAATTCTGTAAGTCCTGTGCTTCATTTCAAATCTTTTTCGTGACTTTGTGGAGAGGTTACTCCACCGAGAAGGAGAAATACTTAGCCGGAATTTATCCGGGGTGTGATCTACCGAAAGATCAAGGGATCGTCCACCTTACGGACACACTGAGGAGTAGGGGCAAGTTATCCCCGAACCTCGTACATACTTGTGTAAGTTGTGGGTTGTGTTTCTTTCCTTGCATCAGTTTTCTTTTTGTTTATTTCCGCTGTGCTAACAAGCTTTTGTGAGGAATTGATTGAGTTTTTAGTGGAGGCTATTCACACCCCCCCTCTCTAGCCATCCGAAGGTCCTAACAAATTGATGTCAGCATTGCTTCCTATTGATAACATAATGATTGATAGTTTTACAGTATAAAGAAATTGGTTAGAGGTTTAGATTTGCTTGCAGAAAAAATTAATTGTTATATAAATAACTGCATGATATTTTGAAATGAAGACAATGATATGAGTGAATGCAAAATTTGTACACACCCTTGTTATAAGCATGGTACTCGCATACCAGGGTAGAAGAAGAAAAAACTTACTTGGAAAGTGATATATTATTTTTCATTAACTGCTAGACTTCAACTTTTATATGCATTTACTGCTAGAGCTTGCCACATAATGTGGTATCATGAGCATTAACATGATGGAGGTACAATTTGTCATCCTTGTGATTCCCTTATATGGAAACATCTTGATATTGTATTTCCCTCTTTTGCAATGGAACCACGTAATGTGAGATTGGAACTTTCCGTAAATGAATTTCAACCATTTGGCCAATTGGGGCAACATTATTCATCTAGGCTATTTATATTAACATCATACAATTTACCTCCATGGATATGAATAAAAGATGAATTTATGTTTCTCACAGTACTTATTCCTTGTCCAACCAATCCCAAAGAGAAGATAAATATTTTCTTGCAACCTCTGATTGTCGAGTTGAATGAATTATGGAATGTAGGGTCAATGACTTATGATGTTGCAAGTAAAACTAATTTTAGATTGCATGCTACATTATTATGGATGATCAGTGATTTTTTAGTATATTCAATGTTATCAGGATGGAACATGGCTGGTAAATTAGCATGTCTACACTACATAAGAGAGTCTAATGCATTTTCATTACTTTACAGTGGGAAGGTATCTTGGTTTGATAATCACTGTAAATTTTTACCACTTGATCACTCTTTCAGGTGAAATAAGAAAAATTTTCTAAAAAATATTGTAGTCAGAAAACCTCCTCCAGTCTATGCTTCAAGTGAATAAATCATTGAGCAAATAGACAGTTATAGATTTCTACTAATATCTCAATCTGGTTTTGATGAGAAATAAATATATTGTTAGGATGTGCAAGTGTAGTTAGAAGAAAAGGAGTATTTTTTTTTAAGTTATCATATTGGAAGTATCTACTTATTCGACATAATTTAGATGTCATGCATATTAAGAAAAATTTCTTTGATAATATCTTTAACACTGTGATGAACATGTCTGGAAGAACTAAAGACACTGTAAAATCATATGATGAATTAAAAAAACTAGTCAACAGATCAGAGTTGCATCAGGATGAAACAACCAATAGATTTTCAAAGGCTTGTTATACATTGAACAAAGATAGTAAATAAATTTTATGTAATTGGTTGAAAGAAATCAAATTTCCAAATGGGTATGCCTCAAATATAGCTCAATGCATGATGGATATGAGCAAGTTAAAGATGTTTGGAATGAAAAGTCATGACTATCATGTATTCATGCAAAGACTTATTCCAGTAGCTTTCCATGACTTACTTCCTCAAAATGTTTGGCAAGAACTCACTGAATTGAGTCTATTTTTTAGAAATTTGATATCAAGGTGTATTATGTTGGATGATATGCTTTGGCTAGAAATAGACATTCCTCTCATATTATGTAAGCTGGAGCACATATTTCCACCTAATTTTTTAATTCAATGGAACATCTAACAGTATATTTACCATACGAGGCACAAATAGTAGGTATTATACAGTACAGATGGATGTAACCATTTGAACAATTTTTGAGGAAATTAAAGAATAATGTTCATAACAAAGCAAGAGTTGAGGGGTTAATATGTAATGCTTATTTGGTTGAAGAGCATCTTCTTTCTGCTCCTATTATTTTACTGATAATGCGTAAACAAGACATCACAAGTGTCCTAAAAATTCTGATGATTCTCCTTGGCCGATAAACCCATTGATGTTTTATATTTTTAAGTTTCTTGGTAAGTCAATGGGTGCATCGCTTTTTAGATGATTAACTGAAGAAGAATATCATGCTGCAAGAACATACATACTCTTAAACTTTGAAGAGATCAAACCATACATAAAGTAAGTTAACTTGTCTAATCAAACATTTATCCTCTATTTAATTATTTGTACTTGATATCCTAATTTTTATATAATTACCTTCTTTTCTAGCTTATATGAACAATAACTATATCTACAAAATCCATCAATTGGTGCAAGTGAGGTAGCTGCAAAGTTAGAGACTGAATTTGTATTATGGTTTCAAATATATGTAAGTTAGAAATTTTGTGAATTTTTTTAGTTCATGTCTCTTAAGAAGTGTCCTAATTTATATCATAACTATTTTTATAGGTGAAAGACCGTCGAATATCAAATGTGCAAAATGATAGGATAATGAATATTAGATCAAGACCCCTCCATAAAATAAATGTATACTCTGGTTACTATGTTAATAGCCTTAAATTTCACGTGGCATAACAAGATTCACAGAGATTAATTTATAATTATGATATCTACGTCAAAGGATCTATAGACAACAATAACACTGAGTTTTATTACTATGGTAGACTTGACGAAATCATAGAGATTGAATATCTTGCGTTACCTATAAAGAGGTGTATATTGTTCAAATGTTCATGGTATGATCCGACCCCAAGAATAGGTACTAGAATACATCCAAATTATAATTTAGTTGTGGTTAATGTAAATAAAAGATTTAACAAGTTTAAACCTTTCATTTTCAAGATATAAGCGGGTCAAATTTTCTATCTTGAATACCCTATGAAAAGAAGAAGATCTAGTGAATGCTTGTCTGTTTGTCGAATCAAGCCTTGCTCAACCATAGAGATATTAAACACAATCATCACTCAAAACCATAATGCATTTCAGAATGACGAAGTGAAGAGACATTCAGTTGATTCACAACTTTATGTTAGGTCACTTTGGAGTTAGAGGGGGGGGGGGGGTGAATAGCTCACTTCACTTAGATGATGATGATTTACAACGGATAAACTTGAAGCAAAGCTCTCCAACGCTAACACAAGGATTTACTTGGTATCTACCTCAAGAAGAAATGGCTAATCCAAGGATCCACACTCGAGCACACTCGCCACTATCAAAAACACTCCTTCTCAAAAATAATCCGGAGATAGAGAAACCTCGTATAAGCTCACACAAACATACAACTCAAAACAAGAAGTAAATATACAAGAATACAAATGAAAACCTTCTCACTTGATCTCTTGTATCTTGTAGATGCCTCTAGACCAATTGGAAAGTGCAGTAACACTTATCTTCCAAAGCTCAAGGTCCGGCAAACAATAGCAAAGAAGATCGTGTGTAGAGTTTCGAAGAAGTGATGTGGGCTCTCAAACGGCTTTATCTCTATGCTTTTAGGGTTCTCAATCGATTGGGTTTGCTCCTAATCGATTGCCGCGTCAGATCCACGCAATCCCAGCCATCTAAAGCTCACAACCTGTGCAACAGTCATCTCCCAATTAATCATCTAATCGATTGGGAGCAGCTAGATCGATCGGATGATTGATCCAGAATCCTTCTGTGCAATCGTACAAGACCCCGGAATCGATTGACTAATTGATTCTGGCTGCCTTAATTTATTGCAAGAGAAACTTCCCCAATTGATCAACTAATCGATTGGAAATACCTAAATCAATTAACTAGTCAATTCAGGGCCTTTATGTTTCATAATAAATGGTTGTGAATCGATCAGCTAATCGATTGGCACAACCCCAATCGATTGGGACATAGTTCAATCAATCACCTGATCGATTGACCAACCCTAACTTGCTAAAACTTAAGTCTAGGGGTTCCCTTGCCTAACATCTGATCAACCTAACCTGTTGCGACTTCCTTGTGCTTAGCATCTGGTCAATCTTAACCTACTGGGACTTTGTCATCAAGTGTCGGTCAATTCTTTGACTCACTTGGACTTTTCTCCTCGTGCTAAGTGTCTGGTCTAAGTGTCTAGTCAATCTTTGACTCACTTAGACTTTTCTCCTCATGCCAACTGTCTGGTCAACCTTGATCAACTTGGACTTACCTTCTCGTGTCAAGTGTCCAGTCAACCTTTATTCACATGGATTTACCGTCTCATGCTAAGTGTCCGGTCCTCTATATATGACCCACTTAAACTTCCAAACATCGATGTCCAGTCAACCTTGACCCACCTAGATTTCTTCTGCCTAGCTTCACTCACCAGGACTTCCTCACTGCCTACCTTCACTCACTAGGACTGTCCCGCCTGGCTTCACTCACCAGGATTTCCATCTGCCTAGCTTCACTCACTAGGACTTTTCAACTATCAGACTTTACTCACCAGGACTTTTCATCTACCTAGCTTCACTCACTAGGATTTTCCAATTGCCTAGCTTCACTCACTAGGACTTTTCACCTGACTTCACTCACCAGGGTTTTTCAACTACCTAGCTTCACTCACTAGGGTTTTTCAACTGTCTGACTTCACTCACCAGGACTTTCTAATTAAGTATTAGTCAGCCTTGACCTACTTGACTCTTCTTCTTCTGCCATCCATCCTGTTAGTCTTACCCTTATCTAACCTCCATTTAGGACTTTTCCAAGTCAAGTATCTAGTCAACTTTAACCTACTTAATTTTTCTCACATCAAACTCGTCAACCTTGATCAATCTCCTCAATCGAACAATTGCACATGTAATCTCTATATATTGTCAAATATCAAAACTCAAACATCAAGACTCAAGCTTGAGCCAACTCAAGCTTATTCAAATTGGTCAACCTTAACTAAGGGAAATTGCACTAACAATCTTTTCCTTTTGATGTTTGACAAAACGTTTAAATTAGGCCAGTTCTATAGCCTCAACTTCTTCTTTATGTCAAAGTATGAATGAGAGTTTCCTTTATTCTCCCTCTTAACATAAGGGTTTCACAATCTTCCCCTGTAAACATGGATAATTTCCTAACTTAAATCCTACATTCTCCTCCTTTCGCACACATCAAAAGCTCTTCTTCTTAAGAGTTATCTCATATTATTTATAATATCACTTGTTGTTCACGACATCACAATGAATGCATCATACCCTTCTTTGTACCCAAATACTCACCCTAGAGCATACTTCTATCATATAATGCTCATCCTAGAGTATTCATAATAATGAAGGTTTACAACCTTCCATTGTTTCGTTAAAAGTAAATTCATGTCTTTAGGAGTAGCTCCCCCTCAAAATATGTTCTAACCTACTATCATTGCACCAACAATGACTTAGAGTTCCTAAACCTTTAGGAAACTCAAAATTTAAAGTTTTGAGGTTCAAGAATTAATATTGAATTCAAACCTCTACCTAAACTCCAACTTAGTCTTCCTTAACCATTCCAATTTTATTTTATCATGAAAACTATCCATAATTGTTCATAAATGAGTTTCATAGGGTTAGGAATGGTTAATACAATTAAAATTGGCTTAATAGACTAAAATCAGACCATTTCAACCAAAATCAGATTTTCTAATCGATTGAAGTTGGGACTCAATCGATTGAAGGCTTTCAATCGATCAATTGATCAATTCAGCAAGGCTCTATTTACATAAAAGCACTTAAATCGATCAACTGATCGATCAAGTCACAGGTTAATTGATCAACTGATTAATCAAGTCATGGGTCAATCGATCCACGGATCGATTCTACGAAGCTTTGCTCTGGAAACCCCTAGTTTAATCGATCGATTGGATTTCTGATTTTTCTGAAATCAACTTTTGACTAAATTTCAGAAACGTCCAAATAATTCTATGAATTTCTAAAAATCATAAAATTTTGTGTAGGCATTATTTAAGTTATATACTATTATAGAAAAATAGTTTTCTATGAAAATACATCACTTTTTCAAATATTAACACAATACTAGCAAGTTTTGAAAACTTTAATATTTCTTCCAACTTTATGTTTAACTATACCATAGTGATTCCTATCAAAATATAGTCTTCACCAAGGTTTTTCAAAGTATATTTAAAATCATTTGCAAAACCAATTTCCAACAATATTCCTTAAGCTAAATGTACATGACTTGTACACTAACTTTCCTAATGATTGGATAACACATATATATATGTTTTGATGAATTTAAAACTCAAAAAAATATACTAAATCAACATCTTGAGTTTTGTTCATCCTCCTAACATCTCACTTGTATCTAATGTGCACTAAAACACATACAAGTCACCTTATAGTTCTTGTGAGATGTAGATTTTGGTTTTGGACTAAACTAGGGATCATACATTCCTATTCAGATATTTTAAAATTAATCATCCACTTTGGATGTCACTTGTTGATTAATATCATTGTCCTTATTTACAAGAAATTTAAAATAATGCATGATGATTTATGGCATACATCAAAATAAGTATTTTAAAAAAAAAAACTACTATAGCTACATGATTTATGTATGACATGACATGGTATTTTTATTTTTTTATAATAATTATTGAATGCAAAATATGATGTCATGGCATATGTTTGGCAAATAAAGCATGACAATTTAGCATAAATAATATACCTCATCTAAGAAAATGTTAAAAACTCAACTTGGTATTTCTTTGACTTATTCCTATTTGTGCCAATTTTAATTAGGTCAAAATCTTTAAATTTTAGCGCATTTTACTCTTCCAAAAAGAGTAACCAATTAGACCTTCTCATTTTCAAGGAGTATAACTACCTTAAAAATATCTTCCAAGTGTCAACTTCTTCAAGATTAGGTTAACTACCTTTCCAATTAAAATTGACACTCTCTAAACCCATCTAGAGGGTAGAGAACACACTCCTAGGAAGCCAAAATTGATTGATGCTCCTTGAGTGTTCTAGGTATTCACTAACAATAACTTCCCTTGATATCTTCCTAATGACCTTTTTAGGCTTTTTAGAAGTCATGGTCATACTTGATTCCTCTATGTCAACTCTAGGAATAACTTCCCTTGTGATCTTCTTAGTGACTTTTTTAGATTTCTTAAAAGTCTTGGTCACATTGGTCTTTTCAAGGTTGCTTCTAGGAATGACCTCCCTTGAAACATTGACTCGACCCCTAGACCTAGGGGTAGTTCCATAACTATATGGAATTCTATGATAAGAAGGGGCATCCTTCTTGGCTTGAGGTTTGTATCCCAACTATTGGTCCCCTAGCGGCTGCCAAGAGGAGGTGAATTGCCTTGAAAATCAAAATCAACCTTTCTCGACGTTTCAAACTTAATTAAGAAAACGCTTGTATAAAAACAAAATGTAAATGCATAAATTAAAAAAGCAGAGGCAAGAGAATTTACTAGATTTTCAATCAGAGAATTACTAATCCTAGACAAATAAAGTTCGCTCAAGTCTCCTTTGGGCAAAGTAACATCTTTACAACATTGACAGCTCACAAAAGTAGTAGAACAAGAATAGAAGTCATTTTACAAGTGTTGTTCTAACTACAGAAATCAGGACTGCATTTATAGGCCTGATCTGGGTGCCTGGAAGGGTTCCGGGTGCCTGAGTGTGGATAAAATTTTATTCACGTCACAACGGATCATAATGGAATGGGCCTGCATAAAATTTCCAGTCCAAGCGCCTAGAAGGGCTCCGGGCACCAGGACTGCCTTTGCACAGGGGCGCCTTGCCGAGGCACCCGGGCTGAACCAGACAGATCCAAGCACCTGGACCATAGTCAACTTCAAGTTGACTTTTCGTCTAAGTCTTCCACTCAGACTCCGCTTGGTTGGATGATTTCTGCCATCCAGAATATGGCTCACCCGAACCCCTTTTCCGACCTTCTTGAGCAGTCTTTCACTCCGATTTCTCGTTCCTTAGAAATGTTGCTTGCTTCCTTCTCATCCGTCAGCGTACTCTTCCGTAGAGCCTCGTCCCTCAGACGCACCAAGCTCATCTGCTCTCTCCTATGTCGTACTTCTCGCTAACTGCATCTTTCGCTCAACTTCCTGTGCTCCTAAGTTCCTGCACACTTAGACACAAGGCATTAAAATAACAATAGAACCTAATTTCACTTAGTTAATCACGTCAAAACCATCAGGGGTACTTACAATCTCCCCCTTTTTGATGTGGATTAACCCAAGTTAAGTTAGAGTAAAATAACATATTAAATTAAAGACATTAAATGAAATTACAAGTTTTGAAATAGTAGATATGCAATATTTTGAAAAAAAAATATACCTCTCCTCAAACTTAACTTATAACTCTCCCCCTTTGATTACATTAAAAATAAGGGTTTTTTACTAAATTAAGTTGAAATAACGTCAAAGGAATTTATACTTAAAATTAAAAACAATGACTTATACTTAAGAAAAATTTTGAAAATTGATACTCAAAATTCTAATTTTTGTAATTTAAAAGTAATTTAAAAAATATATCTAAAAATTAGTTTATTTGTTAAAAAATTATGAAAATTTTTATAAAGGTTAATCAAACACATCGAAAGTAGGAATAGAATTTTCATAAGAAAATGACATTAATTTAACAGTAATGATTTATTTACTATAGAACGAGTAATTTTGATAAAAAAAATACTCAAAAAATACTTTAGAGATTTAGAAAATCTTAAAAAAATTTCTGAGAATGTAAATATGTGCATATATTTGTAGAAAAATTCCTTTTTTGAAAATTGAGTATTTGAGAATTTTTTATTTTAAAAGTTAGTATTTGTCTAAACAATTCATAGAAAATCAAAATAATTCAAAAATATTTTGTTGGCGGAGAATATCATAAGTAAAAATATCTCTACACAAAAAATTAATTGAAAACTATAATATTTGAAAAACAAACCATAAAATACAACGATAAAAAAAAATTTTAAAAATTTTCTACAAATAGAAAATTAAGTCCTCTTTTTCCAGAGTTGTACAAAGGAATTTATTTTAGCATATTAGGTAATTAAAAGGTAGATATTAAAACAAATTAAAATTAGAAATATGCACAAATTAAACTAAGCATGGTTTTGGAACCTAATATAGGTTTCTTTCTATGGGTTAATCAAATATTTTTTGGGGATATATGTTTTTGTTATTTTTTTAATTTAGCTATTGTGAAATCTATAATACCAATTTAATCCTTTATAGTTTCTAAAATTTGAAGAAAAAAAATTTGAACATTTTAAATTTTCTATTTGTTCTTTTAAATTAGCATTTTTAATTTTTAACTTATCTAGA
The DNA here is from genome assembly GCF_018446385.1 of Zingiber officinale. Lineage (NCBI taxonomy): Eukaryota > Viridiplantae > Streptophyta > Magnoliopsida > Zingiberales > Zingiberaceae > Zingiber > Zingiber officinale. The sequence continues at coordinate 95,068,916 of NC_055998.1, forward strand.
TCCTCTATTAAGCATCATTTTGCTAAGGTTCTTTTTATCACTAAATTTTTATTTTTTAATTTATCATTTTTAGTTTTCAATTTGCACATTGATTTTGTCATTGATTTAATGCTAAAATACAATTGATCAGGTGGTAAGAGATATACTTCACTTACTATGTCAAATCTGAAACTTGATTCTCCCCTTGTTGGGACCAAATATAGCTAGAGGGGGGGGAGGGGGTGAATAGCTCGTCGCATGCTCGTGGTCGGCGTTGCTCATTTCTTCAAGGATGTGCAGTGGAAATACAAAGAAACAAAATACACAACGTTAACAAAAGAATTTACTTGGTATCCACCTCACAAGAGGTGATTAATCCAAGGATCCACACACTCACGCACCCTCCACTATGAATAACACTCCTTTATGGTAACTACCAAAGGCGGAGAAGCCCTACAATCTCTCAATACAAGAGGAAAGCAAAGGGAAGAACAAATACAAGAAATCTTACAGGTTTTATAACTGAAAACCCTAACCCTAGCTTTTCCTTCTTGTGTTCTCGCCTCTTGACTTGGATGTGTCTCCAAGATCCTTCAAGAACTGGCGATCTGAACCTCAAGAGATGCTGTGAAGTCGCTGGTGAAGATCGAAGATGAATCGTGCAAGCTCTGCCGAAGGAATTGAACGCCTGCAGCTAAATACGATGCCAACGGTCGAATCCCGATCGATTGGATTGCTCCCAATCGATCGGGGAGGATTTGGATCAATCGGCTGATCGATCCAAAGTGCCTCTATGCTCTTGTAAAAATGCTTGGATCGATCGGCTGATCGATCCAGGGCTTATCGTGCGAAGTCGCACCTCTCAATCGATCCACTGATCGATTGGAACCTCTGGATCGATCAGCTGATCGATCCAGCAGGCTTCTGTGCGCTCGCGACTGCCTCCCAATCGATCAGCCGATCGATTGGGACGAAGGCTTCTCGTGGGGACTCCCCAATCGATCGGCCGATCGATTGGGCTCTAACTAATCGATCGGCTGATCTATCCAGCTGATGGTTTTTGCCCAAAACCAAGTCCCAAGCCCCCCAAACCAATATCCGGTCAATCTTGACCTGTTGGTACATAAAACCTAGCATCCAGTCACCCTTGACCTGCTAGGACTCCCTCACCAAGTGTCCAGTCAATCCCTTTGACCCACTTGGACTTTTCTCCTTCTGCTAAGTATCCGGTCAATCCCTTTGACCTACTTGGATTTTCACCAGATGTCTGGTCAACCTTGACCCATCTGGATTTCCCTTGCCTGGCTTCATTCACCAGGGCTTTCACCTAGCTTCACTCACTAGCATTTCCATTTGCCTAGCTTCACTCACTAGGACTTTCCAACTGCTTGGCTTCACTCACCAGGACTTTCACCTAGCTTCACTCACTAGGACTTTCCTCTGCCTGGCTTCACTCACTAGGACTTCCTTCTGCCTGGCTTCACTCACCAGGACTTTCCAGTCAAGTATCCAGTCAACCTTGACCTACTTTACTTTCCTTCACATCTCAACTGGTCAACCTTGACCAAATGGAAATTGTATCAACGATCTCTCCAAATGAACAACTGCACCTGCATTGTCCATATCATCTAAACCCAATATATTGTCAAACATCGAAACCCAAACCAAGACTCAAGCTTGGTCAACCAGGTCAACCTTGACCTAAGGGATATTGCACCAACAATTTCCCCCTTTTTAATGTTTGACAATACCACTCGTTAAGTTAGGAAATTAGGCTAATCCCATAGCCTCAATTCCCTTCATGCCAATATATGAATGATGGTTCCCTTCATTCTCCTCCTTTTCTAGAGGGTAAACTCCCTCTTTAGGTACTGAAGGCCTAACTTAACCATACATTCTCCCCCTATTGGCACACATCACAAACATGCCCCCATCTTTGGGCACACATCAACCACAACCTCTCCCCCTGAAGAGTTGCTTATCGTTGTTCACAACTTCACTCGTTGTGATCAACACGATAATGAAGATCCCATACCCTTCATTATCATCAATGCTCGCCCTTGAGCATTAACCACTTGAATAACCCAAATGAAGATCTCATACCCTTCATTTGTATCAAATGCTCATCCGTGAGCAAACACTACTTGAATAATGAAGATATCCACTCTTCATTATATCCCAATGCCCAACGTTGAGCATTTTCTCTAAAAGAAGGTTAACCACCTTCCAAGGTGTATGAAAAATAATTTTCATGTCCTTAAAGAGTACCTCCCCCTAAAGACATGGTCGTACCTTCTGTCATTGCACCAACAATGACTTGAAATCCCTAAACCTTTAGGAAACCCAAATTTAGAAGTTTAGAGGTTCAAATGTTCAAAATTTGAAGCAAACCTCAACCTAAACTTCAATTTAGTCCTCCTCAACCAATCCATCCTTGTTTTCAACATGAAAACACCCTTTTTATGTATACAAATATATTTCGAGGGGTTAGGAATGGTTCCCTAGACTAAACTTAGTTTGGAATGCTGAAATCAGGCTTTCCCAGTCAAAATCAGCTTCCTCAATCGATTGGAGTTGGGTCTCAATCGATTGAACTGCCTTTAATCGATCCACTGATCGATTCAGCCAATCTGGATCGATCGACTGATCGATCCAGCGAGCTTCTGCTCATGAGATTTGCCTTCTCAATCGATCGCCCGATCAATTGAGGCACTCCAATCGATCGGGTTATCGATTGGAGTTCTGATAGTTGCTGAAATTTCATTTCAGTCAACTTCAGAAACCCCTAGAAAATTCTACAAAAATTCAAAAATTATGAAAATTTGTGTAGAAATTATTTAGGGCATATATTATCATAGAAAAATAGTTTTATAAGAAAATACTTCTTATTTTCAAAGATTGACACAAACTAGAGAACTTGTAAAAACTTTAGTATTTTCCTCTAGTTTGTGCTCAACTATTCAATGATGATTACTATCAAAAGATAGTCTTCATCAAGGTTTTTCCAAAAGTATTTTTAAAATTATTTTCAAAACCAATATCCCACCATGTTCCTTGGGCTTAATGCATATGACTTGTACATTAGCTTTCCCAATGATGGGAAAACACATAACTATGTGTTTTGATGAACTTAAAACTCAAAAGAATGCACTAAATCAACATCTTGAGTGTTGTTCATCATCCTAACATCCCACTTGTATCTAATGTGCACTAAAACACATACAAGTCACCTTATCGTTTGTGTGAGATGTAAAGTTTGATTTTGTCCTAATCTAGGGATCATGCATATCTATCTAGGCATTTTCGAAATATTGAACATCCACAAAGGATGTTACTTGTTGAATATATGCCATTTTTCCTTAATTGCAAGGAATTAAAAATTAATGTATGAAATGATATGGCATACATCAAAATAAAATATTTTCAAAAGAAAATTTTCTTATAACTACATGATGTATGGATGACGTGACATGGTATTTTTGTATTTTTCATAATAAAACATGAATGCAAAAGAAAATAAATATGATGTCATGGCATTTGACGGGCAAGCAAAGCATGGCAAGTTAGCATAGATAAAATATACCTAGATTATCTATCTAAGTATCCTTAAGCACATAGCTAATCCTAAAACTTAAACCCTAGATTGCCCAATTTCCCAAGAAAATGTCAAAAACTAAATTTGACATTTCTTTTGCTTTTCCTAATTTGTGCCAATTTAAATTAAGCATATTCCTCAAATTTTTGGCACAATTTACTCTTTTAAAGAGTGATTAATTAAGTTAAGGCTTAAATTTGCCTTTAACTTCCTAAGAACATACCAAAATTCCAACTTGGTAGTTCTTATGATTTTCTCAAATTGTATCACTTAAAATTCACTCAATTTCTCAAAATATGACACATTTTACTCTTTCCAAGAGTAAACCCTTTATCCTCTTCATTTTCAAAGGTTAATAATAACCTTGAAAATGCTCCTTGAGTATCAACTTCATCATGATTGGATTAACTACCCTTTCACTTAGAGTTGACACTCTCTAACCCATTTATGGGGTAGAGAAGTGTAACACCCATAGGGTACTTAGTAAGATTTTAGATATTTTATCATGAATAAAAATAAATAGGCCTTATATGTAAAAATTTAAAAAAATAATAATAAAATAAGAGAACTAAAAAAAAGAGATTACCAAGATTTGAACCTTGGATCTCTTGCTAGATACATGTATGTGTTAACCAAAAGACCAAGAGTAATTATTGTTAGAAAGAAGAGGGAAATCATAGTTAAAGGTAAGGAAGTGAAGGCTCTCTTCACTTAGAAGGAGAAATTGGAGTTGCCTTCTTCCTCTCAAATGAAAAGATGAGTCTTGCTTCTTCTTTTCATTTAGAGTGAGTAAAAGAAAGGGGAAGGAAAAATGTAATTTCCCTTCCTTCACTCATGTAGAATAAAAGGAGAAATTTAAGAAGAGAGTTCATTTTCTTTCTCTCTTCCTCCTTTCCTCCTCCTTCTCACCGTGACCAAGAACTCTTCCCCTCACCATTGACGAACCCAAGCAAAGGAAAGATTCCCTCTAGGAAAGCTCCACAAATCAAGGTTACTTCCCTAAGGAAAATCAAGCGAAGGATGTGAGTATCCCCTCACTGCAGTACAAGTAGTTTCGATTGTGTTGTATGAAAACGCTTTTGAAACCTTATGAAATTCTTTGAAAGTTTTGACAAGATAGATTGGTAGTCACTTAGGATTTACAAGTTACAAGTTATGCTTCATGTTGTAGAAAAAAAAAAAAAAAAGGTCTAGAGCAAAGTTTCTTTTGGTACCATGCTTATCCATGCTCTTATATGATGTAGGGTCTTTCATATGTTGATAAATTAAGTTTTAAGACCTTATATGTCAATAAAAGAATTAGAAACCCTAATCTAATGGTTCGGTCAAGATGAATCATAGAGTTTAGGGCAAGATTTTGAGAAAAAAATATGTTGTTATGCTCCTTCATGATATATGAAATTTTATATGTTGATAGCTTAGGTTTTATGCTTCATGTGATAATAAAAATGATAGAAACCTTAGTGTAAAGTTTCGGCCAAGACATGATACCAAGCTAGGGTAGAGTTTTGAAACCCAATCATGCTTATTTATGCTTGTTCATGAAGTATGACATCTTGTATATGGTAAGGTTAAAGCACTATGTTACATATTGCATTAGAAAACCTAAAACCTTAAATGAAGGTCTCGGCCAAGAAGGAATGCCAAGCTTAGGGTAGAGTTTTGAAACCCAATCATGCTTATTTATGCTTGTTCATGAAGTATGATATCTTGTTTATGGTAAGGTTAAAGCACTATGTTACATGTTGCATTAGAAAACCTAAAACCCTAAATGAAGGTCTCGGCCAAGAAGGAATGCCAAGCTTAGGGTAGAGTTTTGAAACCCAATCATGCTTATTTATGCTTGTTCATGAAGAATGATATCTTGTATATGGTAAGGTTAAAGCACTATGTTACATGTTGCATTAGAAAACCTAAAACCCTAAATGAAGGTCTCGGCCAAGAAGGAATGCCAAGCTTAGGGTAGAGTTTTGAAACCCAATCATGCTTATTTATGCTTGTTCATGAAGAATGATATCTTGTATATGGTAAGGTTAAAGCACTATGTTACATGTTGCATTAGAAAACCTAAAACCCTAAATGAAGGTCTCGGCCAAGAAGGAATGCCAAGCCTAGGATAAAGTTTTGAAACCTAATCATGATCTTTTATGGTTAGATAAGTTTTATGCTACATGTTACTCAAATGGAACCTAGCACTTCACTTTAGGGCTCGGCCAAGCAAGTGTAGAGACCTAGAGCCATGTCTTGTAAACTAACCATGCTTGTTTATGCCCATTGATGATATATGGTTACTTATCTATAGGTGGCTTTAGTTTCATGCTTCTTATAGTGGAAAAAAAATGGGAAACCCAATTAGTAGGGTTCGGCCAAGATGTATAAGTGGGCCTAGAGTGAATCTAACCAAGCATGCTTATGTTTTCTCATGATGTATGGTCTTTGATAAGTGATTAGTTTAATTTCCATGTTCATGATATAATATGTTATGTCTTATGTTATGAAGTAAGCTATGATCCATGATATGATATGCTGTACTCATAATAAGATATGCTATGCTTATGATATGATATGTTATGCCTTATGTTATGAGATAAGCTATGTCCCATGATATGATATGCTATACTCATGATATGATATGCTATGTTATGATATGATATGCCATGCCCATGATATGATATGCTATGCTTCATGATATGATATGCCATGCTTAGTGCTATGAAGATCACATGATATGTTTTATGTTATGACACGAACATGTTATGTTTCATGATATATGTATGAAAGGCTTATGTAAGAAGAAAAGCCTAAGAGTTGCTTCCCTTAAGTTGGGATCAAGAGCACTCTTCATGGTATGGCAAAGAGATGCTTCCCTTAAGATGGGATCAAGAGCTCTCTTCATGATATGACAAGAAATTATGACATGTATGATAAGCTATGATATGCATGATGACATGATATGTATGACATGATATTTTATTTTATATGGCTTGTACCAAGGGTGGGCTCCATAAGTTCCCCGAGGTCGATAGTCTATGAAACGGGTCTCGTAAAAAGGGATGGGCTCCTTAGTACGCCCCTAGGTCGACGGACTATGAACGGACCTAGATCCCTAGTAGGTTCGGGGCTAGCTACCATGTCCTAGGGATTGCGCACATTTATGTATGTATGTGGTACAAGCCGGGCCCTCATGATGATTATGTTATGTTCAAGTATGTATAAGATATGTTTTAAAAAGAGACATGATGCATATGTGCATTCCATGATACATGTTTTGAAAATATACATCTTGCATTTACATACATATGTTTTATGAATTATTGGTTATGTATAATTATGAACAGGTATGAGTTATGATACATGATTACAGGACATGATATGTTTCCATGATATGTACTCACATGCTATGCCATGCTATGTTATGCACTATATTTCATGTTATGATTCTCCATGCTATTTTATGCTATGCTATGTTACACATGCTATGTGGTATTACGTGCTTTATGTTTTATGAGTAGGAAAGGAGCTCATTAAGCCTTTGGGCTTATAGTTGTACGTTTCCTTGTACTGTAGATAAGGGCAAGGAATGGATGAACTAAGGGGAGCAGCAGGAAGGGCGATGATGATGTGTGTGGAAGTGGCATGGTGGATAGATCAATTAAGTTTAAATTTATTTTGACTAAATTGTGCATGTGAACTAAGTTTGAATCCTATGTTGATGATGATGGTTGAACTAGTATGTTATGCTCTCATGATAGTTTACCGTGTTAGACTTATTATGATATTGTAAAAGTTAAATAAGTTATGATTCACATGCCATGTTTAAGACAATCAAATGCATATGATAAAATTTTTAGGCATGTTTTCCACTGCCATGAGTTCATATGTATTAGTATGTTAGGTAGATGTAAGTAATCCCGTCCCTCTAAGGGCAGTCAGAGTGTCCCCTGGAAGGGCGGGCGTTACAGGTTGGTATCAGAGCGAAGTTCTACCTTCCACTACACACACATCAAGCCTACATCCTGCCGCTCCAAGTAAGAATTTCTATGCTTAGTATGTTTCTTTTTATGATGCTTATGCTTAGTTATTTTTATTTATTTTATTTATGATGCTGTAGTAGTATGCATGCTTACTTTATTCTTTTAAGTCACAGTTTAATTTAGGTTGCATGATGGTAGGTTAGGGATGATAACAAAACAACTTTACAATAGTTAGAAATGATGATAACCTTACGTTAGTCTGGTCAGAAATGATAATAACTTACGATAGCTCTATTGTCATTAATGAATATAAGGATGGCTAGAAGACGTAATACCATAGCAGAGGAGACAGCACCTCCACCTGATCTGATGCATGTAGTCACCGAGCTCCAACGACAGGTTACGGAACAGTGTTGGTGCAGGAAGCATCCGACGATCGAACCTAAGTTTTGATAATGGCAAAGGGATTCAAAGTTAAGATTCTCTGTTATCTAACATGTTGAATGAGTGTTTCAGGAAAGTCCTAACTGCGGTTAGGCAAAGGTAAAAGTCCTAGGGGGTGGTAACCCTAGGTCCTAGGGGGCGGTAACCCTAGGTGGAGAAAAGTCCTAGCTGCGGTTAGGCAAAGGGAAAACCCTAGGGGGTGGTAACCCTAGGTCATAGGGGGTGGTAACCCTATGCGGAAAGTCTTGGCAGGTCGATGGCTTCAGGCAAAAGTCCTAGGGGGTGGTAACCCTAGGTGGAAAGTCCTGGTGTCGCGAACCAGGTGAAAGTCTGGACTAGCCGGGAAGCGGATGTCCAGCAGAAAGTCCGGAAGTATCGAAGTCTGAGCAAAAGTCCGGTCGATATGGAGGATCGCCGGCAAGGTAAATCTCCACAGTGGAGTAGGTGAGGACGCTGCGCAGAGGGAACAGGAGGCGTCGGGTCGACCTAGGGTTTCGGTTGGAAACCCGAAGTCAGAGTCCGGAGACTGTCATAAACATTCTTTTATTATTCATACTGTTATTTTGTACTAATTTTGTGTTGCAGGATATTGTTTGGGACTAACAAGTCTTGCAGGTACAAAATAAGGTAGTTTTCCCTCGGATGAACAGTGTCCGAGGCGCCTCCATGGAGATTGGAGGCGCCTCGGGTGCAAAGGATGAGCTGGCGGCACCATTGGAGGCGCCTTGGAAGGCGCCTTGAGTGAGGTTTAAGGCGCCTTGAATGGATGAAATTCGACCAGGTCAGTTTTGATCCACGCGGAAGACCAGGCAGCATGGAGGCGCCTTGAACAGCCTTCAAGGCGCCTTGAACACCCTTTATAAGGGGGTTTCGACCAGCACTTCAAGATATCAAGTTTGAGGCTTTCATTCTTCAACGTGCTGCTAACAAAATCATTCCGAAGTGCTGCTACAACATTCCGACAACCCGGAGCTCCGCTTTCTTCTTCTTTAAGTTGTCGGTATAACTTTATTATAATACTTTATTTGTAAGAAGCTTGTAATTCTTATCGAGATTATAGTTGTTTCCCACCGGAAGCGATCAAGGATCGCGGGCCTTCGAGTAGGAGTCGCCTTAGGCTCCGAACGAAGTAATTCCCTGTGTCTCTGTGGTTGTTTGTTTTATTCCGCTGCTTTAATTACTCTAACGCTGTTTTCGATTCCAATACGTACGAAATAGCCACGAGCGCTATTCACCCCCCCCCCCTCTAGCGCGTCTCGATCCAACAAACAGCAGCAGATGATCGCTGCTCTGCTGAATCAACAGGGGAATCCTGCTACCCCGCCAGGACACCAGAACGTAGTACCAGTAATACCTACAGCTGTACCAGTACCACCAGCACCTGCACCACCGGTAGGCCCAGCTCCAGTGGTTCGTCAGGAGGCATATCTGATTCAGTGGCAGAGACTGAAGCCGGAAACTTTCTCCGGTATCTGTGAACCATGGGACGCACAGGCCTGGTTCAAGACTGTGGAGAGCATAGTGGAGTTACTGGATTGGCCTGAGCACGAGAAAGTCAAATGCGCATCGTTCTGCCTTACGGGCGATGCCAGAATGTGGTGGGACCGAGTCAAAGCAAAACGACAGATAAATCAAATGAGATGGACAGACTTTGAGACAGAATTTTTCGAGGAATTCTTCCATATGAGGGTGACAAACAGGCATTATGACGAGTTCACCGAGTTCCGACAAGGCGATCTGTCAGTTAATGAAGCGATCAAGAAATTCAACCGTTTAGCGTGCTTATGTCCAGAATTGATCAGCACTGAAAGAGAAAGGGTCAGACTTATGTTGAAAATGCTTAGACCTGAGATAACTCTGAATGTGGTCGGCGAAGTTAATAGACCGCAGACCGCCGAAGAATTAATCAGTAGTGCTCTGATCACCGAACACTATCAGAAAGCAATGAGCGATGGCAAGAGTCAAACTCAGCTGGGAGGACAGAAATCTCAGAATACCCGAACCAACTGGAAAGGAAATCACAGTGGCAAGCGGAAGCAATGGACTGACTCCAAGGGTGGACCAGCAAGCAAACAACTCATGTTTCCTCAATGTACCACCTGCGGAAAGAAGAACCCGGGAATATGCCGGATAGGCACAAATAGATCCTACAACTGTGGAATGGAAGGGCATATGGCTCGGAACTATCCTACTTAGATTCAGGCACCCCCTCCACAGCATGTCCAAAATAGAGGTGTACCCCCACAGCTACACCTGATGCAAGCTGCATTAGAAGGCCCTCAGATAAGTCAAGGGAGATTGGAAACTCCGCCAGTGACGACGAATGCCAGAATTTTCTCCCTCACCAAGGAAGAAGTGGCGAATGCTTATACTGCTGTCACAGGTCAGATATTTATTTTCAGTCAGCATGCTACTGTATTATTTGACACTGGGGCAACACACTCGTTTATCTCTACACCTTTCACAAAGAAGATAGACATATCATCCCAAGTCTTAGATTGCAAGTTTCTAACAACTTTACCTTCGGGAGAGGTGATGTCGTCCACTCATATGCTGCAAGCCACACCCATCAGGATCGTAGACAGAAAACTCTACTGTGACCTGATAGTGCTTGATATGCAAGATTATGATATTATATTGGGCATGGACTTCTTGAGCAAGTACGGTGCTGCAATAGAATACCGTAATAGAAAAGTAATTTTCCGGCCTGAAGCAGAACCGACTTTCGAATTTATCGGAGAGACCAAGAAAGAAGTTAAAAAGTTTTTATCAACTTTGAAGGCACAAAAGATGTTAGACAATGGATGCACTGGGTTTCTAGCTCATGTGGTTGATACAAATCAGGCAGGGGAACTGAAGTCGGAAGATGTCAAAGTCGTATGCAATTACCCAGAGGTATTTCCTGATGAACTACCAGGGTTAGCACTTGACCGAGAGATTGAGTTTGAGATTGAATTGATTCTTGGTACGAAGCCGATTTCTAAAGCACCTTACCGTATGACGCCGATTGAATTGAAGGAACTACAAGAACAACTACGGGAGTTACTCGACAAGGAACTTATCCGCCCTAGTCGCTCTCCATGGGGAGCTCCGGTACTGTTTGTGAAAAAGAAAGATGGGTCTATGCGAATGTGCATAGACTATCAAGCGCTAAATAAGGTTACAATCAAGAACAGATATCCTTTACCACGGATTGACGACCTGTTTGATCAGTTGAAGGGTGCCACCGTCTTCTCTAAGATAGATTTACGATCTGGCTATCATCAAGTAAAGGTGAAACAAGATGATATACCGAAGACGGCGTTCCGGACAAGATACGAGCATTATGAATTCGTAGTAATGCCCTTCGGAGTAACAAATGCTCCTGCTCTATTCATGGACCTGATGAACCGAGTGTTCTCAACATATCTCGACAAATTTGTGATAGTTTTTATCGATGCTATTCTCATCTATTCGAGAACCCAGGAAGAGCATGCCAAACACCTGGAAATAGTATTACAAATTCTTCAGAAAAAGCAATTGTATGCAAAATTCTCCAAATGCGAATTTTGGCTCGACTAAGTATCGTTTTTGGGTCATGTTATCTCTAGGGATGGAGTAATGGTAAACCCAATCAAGATTGAGGTCGTCAGTAACTGGAATAGGCCAAGGAATGCCAGCGAAATCAGGAGTTTCCTCAGACTAGCAGGTTATTACCGAAAGTTTGTAGAGGGTTTATCCAGAATCGCAGCACAGATGACAGCCCTCACTCGGAAAAATAAGAAGTACGAATGGACAGATGACTGCGAGAAGAGTTTCACAGAACTGAAAAGGAGACTGACCAGTGCTCCAATTCTTACTCTTCCGGTAGGCAACGAGGGATTTGATATGTACAGCGACGCTTCTAAATCAGGACTCGGAGCTGTACTCATGCAGAATGGCAAAGTCATTGCTTATGCCTCCAGGCAACTCAAGGAACACGAGAAAAATTATCCCACACATGACTTAGAGCTAGCAGCCGTGGTCTTTGCTCTTAAGATATGGAGACATTATCTATACGGGGCACAGTGTAAGATTTATACAGATCAACAAAGTCTGAAATACTTCTTCACACAGAAGGACCTGAACATGAGACAACGAAGATGGCTTGTGCTAGTCAAGGACTATGACTGTGAGATCTTTTATCATCCGGGAAAAGCGAACAAAGTGGCTGATGCACTCAGCAGGAAGTCGTAGGCCACCGTAGCACCCGAAACTATTTTAAGTTCGAGGATCAACTTTTATGAGGTATGGGGGACTGTAACACCCATAGGGTACTTGGTAAGATTTTAGATATTTTATCATGAATAAAAATAAATAGGCCTTATATGTAAAAATTTTAAAAAAATAATAATAAAATAAGAGAACTAAAAAAGAGAGATGACCAAGGTTTGTACCTTGGATCTCTTGCTAGATACATGTATGTGTTAACCAATAGACCAAGAGTAATTATTGTTAGAAAGGAGAGGGAAATCATAGTTAAAGGTAAGGAAGTGAAGGCTCTCTTCACTTAGAAGGAGAAATTGGAGTTGCCTTCTTCCTCTCAAATGAAAAGATGAGTCTTGCTTCTTCTTTTCATTTAGAGTGAGTAAAAGAAAGGGGAAGGAAAAATGTAATTTCCCTTCCTTCACTCATGTAGAATAAAAGGAGAAATTTAAGAAGAGAGTTCATTTTCTTTCTCTCTTCCTCCTTTCCTCCTCCTTCTCACCGTGACCAAGAACTCTTCCCCTCACCATTGCCGAACCCAAGCAAAGGAAAGCTTCCCTCTAGGAAAGCTCCACAAATCAAGGTTACTTCCCTAAGGAAAATCAAGCGAAGGATGTGAGTATCCCCTCACTGCAGTACAAGTAGTTTCGATTGTGTTGTATGAAAACGCTTTTGAAACCTTATGAAATTCTTTGAAAGTTTTGACAAGATAGATTGGTAGTCACTTAGGATTTACAAGTTACAAGTTATGCTTCATGTTGTAGAAAAAAAAAAGAAAAAGAAAGGTCTAGAGCAAAGTTTCTTTTGGTACCATGCTTATCCATGCTCTTATATGATGTAGGATCTTTCATGTGTTGATAGTTTAAGTTTTAAGACCTTATATGTCAATAAAAGAATTAGAAACCCTAATCTAATGGTTCGGTCAAGATGAATCATAGAGTTTAGGGCAAGATTTTGAGAAAAAAATATGTTGTTATGCTCCTTCATGATATATGAAATTTTTATATGTTGATAGCTTAGGTTTTATGCTTCATGTGATAATAAAAATGATGGAAACCTTAGTGTAAAGTTTCGGCCAAGACATGATACCAAGCTAGGGTAGAGTTTTGAAACCCAATCATGCTTATTTATGCTTGTTCATGAAGTATGACATCTTGTATATGGTAAGGTTAAAGCACTATGTTACATGTTGCATTAGAAAACCTAAAACCTTAAATGAAGGTCTTGGCCAAGAAGGAATGCCAAGCTTAGGGTAGAGTTTTGAAACCCAATCATGCTTATTTATGCTTGTTCATGAAGTATGATATCTTGTATATGGTAAGGTTAAAGCACTATGTTACATGTTGCATTAGAAAACCTAAAACCCTAAATGAAGGTCTCGGCCAAGAAGGAATGCCAAGCTTAGGGTAGAGTTTTGAAACCCAATCATGCTTATTTATGCTTGTTCATGAAGAATGATATCTTGTATATGGTAAGGTTAAAGCACTATGTTACATGTTGCATTAGAAAACCTAAAACCCTAAATGAAGGTCTCGGCCAAGAAGGAATGCCAAGCTTAGGGTAGAGTTTTGAAACCCAATCATGCTTATTTATGCTTGTTCATGAAGAATGATATCTTGTATATGGTAAGGTTAAAGCACTATGTTACATGTTGCATTAGAAAACCTAAAACCCTAAATGAAGGTCTCGGCCAAGAAGGAATGTCAAGCCTAGGGTAAAGTTTTGAAACCTAATCATGATCTTTTATGGTTAGATAAGTTTTATGCTACATGTTACTCAAATGGAACCTAGCACTTCACTTTAGGGCTCGGCCAAGCAAGTGTAGAGACCTAGAGCCATGTCTTGTAAACTAACCATGCTTGTTTATGCCCATTGATGATATATGGTTACTTATCTATAGGTGGCTTTAGTTTCATGCTTCTTATAGTGGAAAAAAATGGGAAACCCAATTAGTAGGGTTCGGCCAAGATGTATAAGTGGGCCTAGAGTGAATCTAACCAAGCATGCTTATGTTTTCTCATGATGTATGGTCTTTGATAAGTGATTAGTTTAAGTTCCATGTTCATGATATAATATGTTATGTCTTATGTTATGAAGTAAGCTATGATCCATGATATGATATGCTATACTCATAATAAGATATGCTATGCTTATGATATGATATGATATGTTATGTCTTATGTTATGAGATAAGCTATGTCCCATGATATGATATGCTATACTCATGATATGATATGCTATGTTATGATATGATATGCCATGCCCATGATATGATATGCTATGCTTCATGATATGATATGCCATGCTTAGTGCTATGAAGATCACATGATATGTTTTATGTTATGATACGAACATGTTATGTTTCATGATATATGTATGAAAGGCTTATGTAAGAAGAAAAGCCTAAGAGTTGCTTCCCTTAAGTTGGGATCAAGAGCACTCTTCATGGTATGGCAAAGAGATGCTTCCCTTAAGATGGGATCAAGAGCTCTCTTCATGATATGATAAGAAATTATGACATGTATGATAAGTTATGATATGCATGATGACATGATATGTATGACATGATATTTTATTTTATATGGCTTGTACCAAGGGTGGGCTCCATAAGTTCCCCGAGGTCGATAGTCTATGAAACGGGTCTCGTAAAAAGGGATGGGCTCCTTAGTACGCCCCTAGGTCGACGGACTATGAACGAACCTAGATCCCTAGTAGGTTAGGGGCTAGCTACCCTGTCCTAGGGATTGCGCACATTTATGTATGTATGTGGTACAAGCCGGGCCCTCATGATGATTATGTTATGTTCAAGTATGTATAAGATATGTTTTAAAAAGAGACATGATGCATATGTGCATTCCATGATACATGTTTTGAAAATATACATCTTGCATTTACATGCATATGTTTTATGAATTATTGGTTATGTATTATTATGAACAGGTATGAGTTATGATACATGATTACAGGACATGATATGTTTCCATGATATGTACTCACATGCTATGCCATGCTATGTTATGCACTATATTTCATGTTATGATTCTCCATGCTATGTTATACTATGCTATGTTACACATGCTATGTGGTATTACGTGCTTTATGTTTTATGAGTAGGAAAGGAGCTTATTAAGCCTTTGGACTTATAGTTGTACATTTCCTTGTACTGCAGATAAGGGCAAGGAATGGATGAACTAAGGGGAGCAGCAGGAAGGGCGATGATGATGTGTGTGGAAGTGGCATGGTGGATAGATCAATTAAGTTTAAATTTATTTTGACTAAATTGTGCATGTGAACTAAGTTTAAATCCTATGTTGATGATGATGGTTGAACTAGTATGTTATGCTCTCATGATAGTTTACCGTGTTAGACTTATTATGATATGGTAAAAGTTAAATAAGTTATGATTCACATGCCATGTTTAAGACAATCAAATGCATATGATAAAATTTTTAAGCATGTTTTCCGCTGCCATGAGTTCATATGCATTAGTATGTTAGGTAGATGTAAGTAACCCCGTCCCTCTAAGGGCAGTCAGAGTGTCCCCTGGAAGGGCGGGCATTACAAGAAGATGTTCCTAGGAATTCAAAACCTATTGGTGCTCCTTGGATGCTCTAGGTACTCACTAGGGATAACTTCCCTAGATACCTTCCTAGTGACCTTGTTTGGCTTTTTAGAAGCCTTGGTCATATTTTCTAAGTCGACCCTAGGGATTTCTTCTCTTGTGACCTTCTTAGTGACTTTCTTAGACTTCTTAGAAGTCTTAGTCACATTTGTTGCAAAAATACTCTTAGGGATGACCTCCCTAGTATTTTTGGCTTGGCCACTAGACCTAGGGTTTGCTCCATAAACATATGGAACTCTATGATAAGTAGGTACATCCTTTTTGGTTTTAGGTTTGTATCCCAAACCTCTATAGCCCTTGGATGACCCTTGTTGTCCTAAACCTAGATTTTGCTCATTTTGCCCTTTAAGGATATTTTCCATCCTTTTTAGGGTCTTTTCTAGTTTGTCAAGTCTTGACCTCAAGACTTGATTTTCCATCACTAAGTCCTTAGTTTTTGGTTTTCCATTAAGTGCATGAGCATTTTTATTTCTAGCCTTACACCTATGGTCCTTAGTGTTATTGCCTAGATTTTTACCTACCTTCCTAACCTTAGGTGTGGTAGTCTTAGCATGTAAAGCCACATGATTTTCTTTAATAACATCATGCTTCCTATTTTTATGGTAAATAGCATTAAAATGATATAAATTTGAACTAGCATGCTTTTTACCATAATTTAAAGGGGTAGGCTCAATAAAAGTTACCTTTCTTTTTACCTTGGAGGCTCCCCCTTGAATTGAGCTTTCTCCTTGAGCCTTGACCACCTTCTTCCCCTTAGGGCATTGACTTCGGTAATGCCCCTTTTGATCGCAAGAGAAGCACACAATGTGCTCCTTGCTCTTCTTTGTATTGGGGATGGTCTCCTTTGGCTTCTCTTTGCCCTTTTGTGCCACTTGGCCCTTCTTCTTGGCCAATTTAGGGCATTTACTCTTATAATGCCCATGTTCCCTATATTCAAAGCATATGATATGATTTTTATTATTAATTGACACACTTATACCTTTATGTGTAGGGATAGCACTTTCTCCTTTGGATCTGGAGGTAGAGGCTTCCTCTTGATCCGCAAATGATTTTCCTCCCATTGATTTAGCTTGACTTGTGGAGGTGAAAGCTTCTTCCTCCACTTCTTCTCTTGACCCGGATGTAGAAGCTTCTCCTTCTTCTTGATCCAATGTCACCAAAGATTGCTCCCCCTCAATCCTAGAGGTGAAGGCTTCTTCATCCTCATCTTGTACATGGAACAAGGAGTATGCTCCCTCCTTGCCTTCTTCATTGCATTCCTTTGAAGATGAGGCTTCTTGGATTTCTTCTTCGGAAGTTGAGCATCTCTTAACTTCGGAGTCCTCACCTACCAAAGGCGGAGAAGCCCTACAATCTCTCAAAACAAGAGGAAAGCAAAGGGAAGAACTGTAAGATACCGTAAATTTAAAATAATAAATATTATTGGATGAAAAATCTTATTGGATTTTTCAGGAATTTTTAGAAATTTTTCGAGATTTAAACGGAGTCCGTATGATCCGTTTTGAGGGGATGGATTCTGGGCTAGTTGGATGTCTGTTTGGAATATCCATTTAAATGGGAGTTGATTGAGGATTAAACTTAGGATTAATTAAATTAAACCTAGGTTATATTTCTCTTATTTCCCGATTTTTCTCCTCCTTCCCCGGCCGAACTCAATCCTCCCGATCGCCCTTTCCTCTCGCCTCTACCCGAACCCCCCTCTCCGGCGATTTCTTCCCAGCGACGCCGAGCACGCCACCGCCCGCCGGTGTAACCTCGACCGAGCCTCCCTCTTCCCTCTCCCTCCCGAGGCATGGAGTCTTTCTTCCTCTCTTCTCCTCTTCACCGCCGGCGCAACCCTCTTTTCTCCTGATCTCGTCGTCGTGCCCTAGATTGTTGATGCCAAATCTCTCTTGTCGAGCTCTCCCGACCAGGCCACGCCACATGGTGTAGCAGGTTCACTGCGAGCACCAGCGACACTGCTCCTTCCCTTCCGGCCAACCGTCGTCGTCCCTTTCCCGCGCCTGATCGCCGACCACCAGAGCTTGACCTTTAATTGTCAACCTAGCTTCAAGATCGATGCTAGGCATGATCCCGGTTCTGATGTGAAGTGTCCGACCAAGCTGGATTGATCCAACAATGTGACCAAAAGGTGAGATTTGATCTTGTGCTCATTTAAGGAAGTGTTGATTTTGATTTAGGGTTTTGTTGCTTTGTGATGTTCTTCCTAAGGCTGGACTTGTGGGAAGCATCAGATCAACTTCTTGGTGGATTCTTAGTGAGCATATCACTGCCCCTTTACTTCTTGTAGCTGTTGAGGTCTCGATTGAGAGGTGGGGATCGATTTAGGTAAGTTCTGCTTCTGCTTTGTTAGAGTTCAGCAATTCTTTGCTGTATAATTTGGATTCTAGACTGATTCTTAGAGAGGATTGGTGAATAATTTCTTTTGTAGCTTACGGGCAGTGTTCGTACTGGGGATAGGTGCTTCAGAATTATTATCTATACATCAAGGTGAGTTCCCTTTAGTGATGTATCTCTAGATCTTTCTATTATTGCTCTGTTGTATCAGTGCTATTAATGGTTATTAGATTATGTTTAGTTTAGAGCACATGGAAACATGTAGAAGGATTTGTTGTAGTTGGTTGTTCTTGTGTGGTTGATGGAGTTTGATTCTAGATTTCTTGTGGTGGATGGGTGGTTAATTTGAGTTTATGGTGAAGTAGGATTGATCCAATTATGTGTTTGGAGATTAGGATGCATTTTGTTGATGATATGGTTTTTAAGTGATGATGGTGCTAGATTTGGGTGGAAATTTATGGATATGATGATCGGTTGGTGTAGATTGTTATGTGATTATTCTTAGGATCATTGGATTGGATTATTTCATGAAGGGATTTGATTAGTGTGGTGATTGTTTGATTAGGGCTTTCCCTAACTAGATTGAAGAGTTTATTAGCTATTTGCTATCTATGTAATTAGCTAAATATAAATTATGTGATCGCAGGACTTAGATTCGGGACGAGTGTCTCGACGCAGGATCATTTGGCACGATCGACAGATTAAAGGCGGGTATTTCTTCCTTGGCCTCTATGTAGATTTTCTTGTACTTAGTGCATGGTTATTATTGGATGAATTAGGCTGCTTTATCTTATATCATGATCGGTTGTTGTTTTTCCTGCATGATACTTATGCTTGACCCTTGTGATGATCTATTTAATTCATATACAGTCTCCACTCTTGATATCTACTCTGCTATGTTCACACGTGTAGGGTAGGTATTTTAGGGATTGTCGGGTTGTTTGTATTATCCTGCTGATTGTGTGTATGACCGGGATTGCACGTAGGATGATATGTGTTTTAGGAGACATCATGTTGACCGTACATTTGCATGTTGTATGTGCACACGTGTTTGGTTATGTACTTTTGGAGGAGTTGTGTTGATTGTATGTTTATGGTTTATACACGTGTCTGATGTATTTATTATTGGAGGATACATGTTGATTGTACTTACATTCTGTGTATATGTGTCCAGTGGGATTATTGGAGATTTTTGGTTGATTATACGTGTGTAGTTGTGTACATGTGTTTGGTGGGATACGTGGAGGTATCATGACGATTATACTCTTGTTGGAGGTATTTATGAGGTTTGAGGTTGTTGCATGGATGATGATTATATATATATATATATATCATGTTCATCATTCATTGCATCTGATGACCATTATCTCCCTTGTGGTTGAGAGAGTCATCAGTTGGTTTGGTTTAGCGCCGCACACTCGGCCACTCATGGGTAGTGGTAGCTAGAGCAGTTGCCGCTCGTCCTGTCGTGCCACCCGGTCACGAGGTTTAGTGAGATCCGGCGTTGTGAGCAGTCAGGGACCCTGATGCTATGTAGCTAGATAGCTACTAGTGGACTGTCCGCCTCGACCACTATATAGTGGGCTGGAGGGTAGTACAGTCGTCACAGACCCAAGCCTCTCGGCCATACTAGGGTCGTGGTGTCTGGAGAGGTGTCGAGGGTGACCATGGAGCATGCATACGCAGTTATTATTCTTGCATTTGATGCGCGGTGCATCTGTATTTGCATACATGCCTAGTAGTTACTAGTTGCATGTGATTGTCGTTGTTGCACTTGTTTGAGATATGATTGTTGCATATGGTTGTCATGCTGCATACATGTCATTTATTTTACATGTATATGCAGTCGTATTTATATTGCACAGGTGTCATGGGTACGTCTGTTGCAGATCCGATGAGTTTACTGATCATTGTACCATGTGTTGATTCCAGATTGGGTATGTATCTGTCATTATGTTAGTTGTGGTTTGTACAGTTTATATGTCAGGTTATTATGTCAGTTATGTTTAGGTGTATTGATTATGATAGTATGATCATATTCTTTATTCCCTACTGAGACTGTATACTTGTGATCTCCATGTTTATTTATGGACCATACACTATCTTGTCTATTACCCGCTGAGTTACCTATACTCACCACCGCATGTATACATTTATGATTTCAGGTAGCCTGTAGATGGTTGGTGTCGCTCGGAGTATCCTGTCTGCCGGGTCCTACGTCACATCCGAAGACTGTGTTGGTTTTCTTTTGTATATTCTTTTTTTATTTTTTTATTTTTGGCATTGTATTTGTGTATAGCCATGTGGCTATCTTATGGTTTTGGTGTTGTATTTGTATTTAAGCCGTGCCGGCATGCATTGTATTTATTTGTGTTGTGTGGGCTTTCCGTTTTCATTTTTCCGCTGTGTTGGATTTTGGTACAGCCGTGTGGGCTGTTTTATATATAACTGCGTGGTTGTGATTGTTTCATTCCAGCCGTGTGGGCTGTTATTATAACTGCGTGGTTGTGTATATAAATATTCCAGCCGCATGTGGCTGATGTATATTTTGTTTGTAGTGATGCTTCATATTGTCACCGGTACAGGGGAGATGCTGTCGGATTTTGTCTGGCAGGGACTCCTTTGGGGGCGTGACAAGAACAAATACAAGAAATCTTACAGGTTTTACAATTGAAAATCCTAACCCTAGCTTTTCCTTCTTGTGTTCTCGCCTCTTGACTTGGATGTCTCTCCAAGATCCTTCAAGAACTAGCGATCTGAACCTCAAGAGATGCTGTGGAGTCGCTGGTGAAGATCGGAGATGAATCGTGCAAGCTCTGCCGAAGGAATCGAATGCCTGCAGCTAAATACGATGCCAACGGTCGAATTTGTTGGTGTAGGAAACATCCGATGATCGAACTCGTGTTTTGATAATGGCAAAGGATTCAAAGTTAAACCCTAGGTCATAGGGGGTGGTAACCCTATGCGGAAAGTCTTGGCAGGTCGATGGCTTCAGGCAAAAGTCCTAGGGGGTGGTAACCCTAGGTGGAAAGTCCTGGTGTCGCGAACCAGGTGAAAGACTGGACTAGCCGGGAAGCGGATGTCCAGCAGAAAGTCCGGAAGAGTCGAGTGCTGAGCAAAAGTCCAGTCGATCTAGAGGATCGACTGGCAACAGGTAAATCTCCTGAGTGGAGTAGGTGAGGACGCGTTCCCCGTAGAGGGAACAGTAGGCGTCGGGTCGACCTAGGGTTTCCGGTTGGAAATCCGAAGTCAGACCCGGACAGTCCGGAGACTGTCATTCTTTATTATTCATACTGTTATTTTGTGCTAACTTTGTGTTGCAGGATATTGTTTGGGAGTTACATGTCTTGAAGGTACAAAATAACGAAGTTTTTCCTCGGATGAACAGTGTCCGAGGCGCCTCCATGGAGCTTGGTGGCGCCTCGGGTGCAAAAGCTGACCTGGCTGTGAAGCTTCAATGGAGGTGCCTTCATGGGAGTATAAGGCGCCTTGGAAGGCGCCTTGAGCAGGGTATAAGGTGCCTCAAGAAGATGAAGTTCGACCAGATCAAGTTTCATCCACGCAGAAGACTCGGCAGCATGGAGGCGCCTTGAACAGCCTTCAAGGCGCCTTGAACACCCTTTATAAGGGGGTTTCGACCAGCACTTCAATAAAATCAAGTTCGAGGCCTTCTTCCTTCAACGTGCTGCTAACAAAGTCATTCCGAAGTGCTACTGCAACATTCCGATGACCTAGAGCTCTGTTTTTCTCTACTTTAAGTTGTCGGTACAAAGTTATTTTAATTTCTGTTACATTTGTAATTTGTAATTCTTATCGAGCTTATAGTTGTTGCCCACCGGAAGCGATCAAGGATCGCGGGCCTTCGAGTAGGAGTCGCCTTAGGCTCCGAACGAAGTAAATCCTCCGTGTTCTTCTGTGTGTGTTTCTCTATTTCATTTCCGCTGCATTAATTTCTGAACGAGGTTTTAATTACTCCGATAGTTTTACGATTCCGATAAACGAATGATTTAGCCACGAGCGCTATTCACCCCCCTCTCTAGCGCGGTCTCGATCCAACAATTAGTATCAGAGCGGGGTTGTTTTGAATTGGTGCAACCACCATTCAAAACAGGTTTTTTTCGTGGTATTTTGTTTATTTTTCTTTCGGAATCAATTAGAAATTAGCTAAGTAGCTAAAATTCTAATTCTTTTCAAATCGGTGTTGCTCAAAGTTGGTCAATACCACTTGAGCTCGTTATTTTTTCTTCTTCTTCCCGCACTACTAATCCAAGACTCAGTCTTGGAATAGATCTTCTTGTTTGTGTTTTTTCAGATCTAAATGGCCCAACAAGAAGGATATAGCACTGTTCGTCCCCCACTATTTTCTGGAGAAGACTTCGGATATTGGAAGGGGCGAATGGATATATATATGAAGATCCAGTTCGACACCTAGATGATAGTCAAGACAGGACTGCAACTACCAACTGATACAGACGGAAAGCCTACATCCTGTGAGAACTGGGAGCCAACCTTTATCAAAAAGGTGGAAGCCGACGCCAAAGCTACCTGCACCATCCAGTGCGGTCTTACCAAGGAAGAACTCAACAGAGTTGGTCCGTTCTCTTCCGCAAAGGAGCTGTGGGAGAAACTGATCGAACTTCATGAAGGCACCTCGGAAACCAAGGTAAGTAAACGTGATTTATTACTTAATAAACTATACAACTTAAAAATGCAGGAAGGCGAAACGGCAAGTTCGTTACACGCTCAAATTCAAGATATTCTAAACTCCCTACATGGAATCGGGCAGAAGGTAGAAAATAGGGACATTATAAGGTATGCTCTTAACTCGTTTCCTAGGAGTACATTGTGGGCATCGATGGTAGATGCCTACAAAGTCTCCAAGGATTTGTCTTCCTTAAAATTAGATGAATTATTTAGTAAATTTGAACTTCATGAACAAACTAATGCACAACCGACCGAGAAGGGTATTGCTTTGGTTGCAGGTATTAGTCGAACACGCGAACCAAGATCCCGACGAAAAATTGAACCAGAATCAGAAGACGAACGCGACTCAGAAGATTCAGAAGATGAACTGACCAGCGAACTAGTGAATCTCGTGAAGAAGCTCTACAAGAAGAAGAAAGGCTTCAACAAGAAAGATCTGAAGAAGGCAGTTCAATCCAAAGAGGCCCAACCGAGTCCGAAAGTGAAGTTTGAAGTCACCTGCTACGGGTGCAACCAGAAAGGGCATATCAAAGCCAACTGCCCCAACCAAAAGGAAGCCAAAAAGCAAAGAAGAAAGAAGGCCCTGAAGGCAACGTGGGATGAATCTTCTTCGGAGGAAGATGACGACGAACTCGATCAGACGAGTCTACTTGCACTGATGGCCCGGGACCAGATCGTCGAGAGCGAGAGCGAGTCAGAGGCCGAGTCCGAGCAAAGCCATGGATCTGCATCAGTTTCGGAAGGGCCAGACTCCACTGTAAGTATTCCGAGGCTCAACAACTTAGTCAATTATTTATTACGCAAGTTAGCTAAGTCAAACCTTAGGATTAAATCACTTCTAAAGGAAATAACTGTCCTTAAAGAAGTGACTAACACTAAATCCTTACCTGATCTAGTTCAGACTGGAAATTCAACTCAAATTCAAAAACTTGAGGAAGAAAACTCTAGTTTGAAAAATCAGGTAAAAGATTTAAAAAATACCTTAGAACGGTTTTCTCTGGGCTCCAAGAATCTGGACCTAATTCTTGGGACACAAAGAGCCGTCTACAACAGAACGGGGCTAGGATATAAAAGTAAAAAAGAAATATAGATCTTATTTATCCTTAATAAACAAACAAAGTAGTAAATCAGTTCAAGCATGGGTCCCCAAGTCCAAATTGATCAATCAAGTTGGACTTGGCCAATACTGGATTCCGAAGGATCAAATCCACTACCTCGATAGATCATATCGACGCCATGATCCAGGGGGAGCAAAAAGAAAAACGGTCTTAAAAATTTAAAATCATAAATTCAAAATTCAAAACCAAATTAAAAATTCGAAATTAAAATATAAATTCAAAATTCAAAACCAAATTCAAAATTCAAAATTAAAATATAAATTTAAAATTCAAAATTCAAAACCAAATTAAAAATTCGAAATTAAATTATAAAATTCAAAATTCAAAATCAAATTATAAATTCAAAATTAAAATATAAATTCAAAATTCAAAATTCAAAACCAAATTAAAAATTTGAAATTAAAATATAAATTCAAAATTCAAAACCAAACTAAAAATTCAAAATTAAATTATAAAATTCAAAATTGAAAATCAAATTAAAAATTCAAAATTAAATTATAAATTCAAAATTCAAAATCAAATTAAAAATTTGAAATGAACTTATAAATTCAAAATTCAAAAATAGATGGAGGATCCAAACTAGCTGGCACCTCCAACTGAACTACCCGACAGGGTAACTGGACCTAATCTACCCGAAATGGGTAAAACAAGAGTAGATTACCCGCTAGGGTAATTAAGATTAGATTAAAATGGGCTAGGCTTAACTTGACCTACAGTACTAGTGAAGTTTTTGGATGATAGTACGTTAGAGAAGCTTGGGCATCGCATGTCTAGGAAGATATGGCTTCGACCTGGTGCATTTGGCCAAGTGGAACTGACTGAAGCTGCCCTTAAATGGATCCTAACTAGTTAGACCAAGGATTAGTATTAAGTTCAATGGGTAGGACTATTTGGGAAACCTCGAAGGCATGGTTACTTTAATGAGCTCCTTGTGACTCACCATAGCCCAGAAGTTTATCCAAAGAACGCTTACTTGTTGAACTCAAAGCTAAACCTGAATCTAACACAAAGTTAAACCAGACCCTTAATTTCAACAATAATTCATCTCACAACATTTATAGGATTCCTTGATTGACAATTTAGATCGGGTGAGATGACTAAGTTATTAAAATTGACTTGAACTTAAATTAAATTAATTAACAATTTCAAAACTAAATTTAAAAATTATTTCAAAACTATTTTTCAAAACTATTTTAAAACTAAATTTCAAAATTATTTTAAACTCAAATTTCAAAATTATTTTAAAACTAAATTTCAAAATTATTTTAAATTCAAATTTTAAAATTATTTTAAAACTAAATTTCAAAATTATTTTAAAACTCAAATTTCAAAATTATTTTAAAACTAAATTTCAAAAAAAATTTTAAAAATTTAATTTTAAAATTATTTTAAAACTCAAATTTCAAAATTATTTTAAACTAAATTTCAAAATTATTTTAAAACTCAAATTTCAAAATTATTTTAAAACTTAAATTTCAAAATTATTTTAAAACCTAAATTTCAAAATTATTCTAAATTTCAAAATTATTTTAAAACCTAAATTTCAAAATTATTTTAAAACCTAAATTTCAAAATTATTCTAAATTTCAAAATTATTTTAAACCTAAATTTCAAAATTATTCTAAATTTAAAAACTATTTTAAAAACTCAATTT
Source organism: Zingiber officinale (assembly GCF_018446385.1). Taxonomy (NCBI): domain Eukaryota; kingdom Viridiplantae; phylum Streptophyta; class Magnoliopsida; order Zingiberales; family Zingiberaceae; genus Zingiber; species Zingiber officinale. Next base: position 95,094,567 of record NC_055998.1, read on the forward strand.
CAAAATTATTTTGAAACTAATTTTAATCTCAAAAATTAATTAACTTTAAAACTAATTTTTAAAATTATCCTTGTCTAAATTAACCTAAATCATATAAAACATGTGTTGATTAATTCAACTAAAAAAAAAAAAAATTGGACACGTAGCACATGAAGGCGCCTCCATCAAAGAGGAGGCGCCCTCAAGCAGCGGCGGGAAATTTCCCGCCACCCACTTAAGGCACCTTAAGGAGCCCTTAAGGCGCCTCCAAAGGCGCCCTAAAGAGACCTTAAGGCGCCTTAACCTTTCTTTTTGTCACGAACAGAAGCATTTTTCGTTTCTGTTCGTGTTCTGCCGCAAGTCGATTTCTTCGAATTCTTCCCAACCAAGGCGCCTTCTACCTATCTCCTTCCCTTTCATTCCTAGCTATGCCTCCTAGGTATAATCTAAACCCTCTTTCAATCGTTTATTTCCTACATTCTTTGCTAGTTTTGCAATTTTTCTTGTATAATGTCAACAATAGGAAGCGTCATATTGTGGATACCACACCAGCTAGGGCCCCTTCCACGGACCCAAGATTCCCCTCGGAACAGCATAGGATAGATTTCTCTAGGTTTACCTTTGAGTCAATTAAACCTAGATATATTGGTCGGGAATTTTTGTCCCAATACTGTCAACCCACTATCGAGATGATAAACCACTATCATGTAGATAAACTAGTTGACTGTACCACTACAGTCAACCAAGATCTGTGTGCCCAGTTCTATCACAACCTTGAAAAGGTTGATGATAGAACCTATTCCACCAGAGTTGGTGGTACTGATCTTCAGCTTACACCCTCCCTACTTCGCACCAGCCTAGAGCTTAGGGAGTCCGAGTGTACATTTTTATGTTACCCGAGTAGGAACCTACCCTTTGGTGATCCTTATTCCCACATTACTTTAGATTATATTTACATGCATTTCTTTGGGGAAGAGAGACCCTTGGGCCTGACCGAGTTCAGATCTACTCTTCTTCGAGTTCAGGATTATGCTATATACAGAGTCCTGACAGCTTGTATACTACCCTTATCATCTTGAGACGTCTCGAATATGCGACCGTCCCACTCGTTCTTTTTGTACGCCCTCACCCAGCGCCTAGATATAGACATAGCCCTCCATATGTTTCATAACATTGTCCTTGCATCTAGTACAGTTACATCTGGAGTAGTTCATATGCCTTATTGCCATATCCTGACACTACAAGAAAAAAGTCAAACAACAACGGTTTTTCACCGTTGTCGTAGGCCATTTTGAACTGTTGTTAAAGGTCGTGTTGTTAAAAGGGGTGGCCAAAGACAACAGTTTTTAACCGTTGTCTTTGAAGGCAAAGACAACATTTTTTACAACGGTGAAAAACTGTTGTCTTTTCCTTCAAAGACAACAGTTTTTCACCGTTGTCTTTGAGCGTCTACCTTTAATAACAGGGTCTTCAACAACAGTTTTAAACTATCTACGACAACGGTGAAAAACCGTTGTCTTTTTTAGAAAAAAAATAAAAAAAAATAATACACAATTTTCCAATATTATAAATCATTCAAAATACTAAATTTCAAAATAAAATTTAATATACAATTTTCTAACATTCAAAAATAATATTTATAACATTCTGAAGAAATTTCATAAGCAACCAACAAAATTTCATAAGCAACCAACAAAATGATAACACTATTAAAACAAAGGTAGAACAATATAACACAAGATTTTCTACTTAGATGTCGGTGAAGAGGAGGGATTGCAGCTCCTAGTACTCCTTAATTTGTTAAAGTCTCTTCATTTTTTTAGCTTGTCAGCATTCTTCCCAATACTCTTGAGGACACCTAAAAAGAGCAGAATGAAATTATACAATCCTGTGCACAAGAACTATGTAATTCTAAGTGGTGGATCATGTCTGTCACAAGTTCGCCACTAATTTTTTTGACCATTATGCATAGATTGTAGACAAGCATGAAAATAAGCAGAACCATAAATATAAGCGAATAAAGGATACCTTTCAATCTTTGAAATCTTCTTTTCTGGTTGGCCCATCTCCTTTTCCTCTCTTCTTTTGTTAACTCTGCCTCTTCTTTGATGTTTCATTTTCCATGAAAAATCTCCTCAGGGGCAAGCATAGCCGCATCTGAGACGGCCAATGGAGCAACCTGCAAAACCATTGTATTTCAATGACTCGAAACTGTTTTTACCATAAACTAAAAGACAACTCCAAAAGATATTTTTACCTCTTCCATTGCTAGAGCAGGTACATTGACTTGTATAGACATATCCTCAATAACCTACATCATAACTTATGGTCAATCAAGAAATAAATACTAAAAGAATTAAACACTTGATAAGCTTTATTGCTAACCGGCTTTGTAAACGAAAGTCCAAGAATAAAAGGTTGTAAAGATAATTACTTAACACTTCTGTTAGATAAAAAAATAGAAATTAATTCCATAAGTTTGCCTAAACATAATGCTAGAGCACCAAGAAATGCACTTCCTAAATGTTGTTAAATTGTAAAATGAGTGATTTTAGCAAATAAACCTACTCCTGACAAACTATATGTATTATCACACATTTTCAGTAAAAATCTTACAACAACTAGCACATTTAATTGCTCTGCTTGCACTATTGTACAGTCACAAAGAATATTCTTCATCAGGCTGAAATCTAACTTTAGAATATCTTAATCATTTTAGTAAGGACTGAAGAGTGAAGAGCATTAGTTGATCATTAGTTGTTTTTGTTGTGTCCAAAAACAATTGGACCAATCACACTGCAAAAATTGTTGTAGAATTTAATATTCATTGGCGTGCTTAGCCATTCAAGGACTTTAATGTTCCATGTTCATACAATAAAAACTTCTGGCATGATGAAATCAAATGTAAAGCAACAGTATCTTTATGCCCTTCACAAGCCTAAAGCAACAAACAAGCAAACATATCATCCTTTGGCGCATACTCCATCTTACATTTTATAAGTATAAAGTTAGCAAATTAAGATATGACATACAACAATTGTACACACCAGAAGCTCTACTGATCTGACTAATCATGTCCACTTTATCAGCATCTCTACATGATGATGCATTTAATTAAATTCCATATTCCACCCTAGTTCAGTAAATATTCTTAAACTTCCTACGTCCACATTATAAATTTTTCTTTCAACATTATAAGAACACTTTATAAATCTGACAACAGATACTTGGAGTAACTTGCACCAAAATACCACTGATTTTGATCAACAAGAATTCTGACAATAGCAGAAGCTTCAACAAATAAATGTTTATATGAGTTAGAAAATACTAGCGCCCTGCTGGATAAAAGTTTCAACAAGGAAAAGGGACATGGAAACACTAGACAGTGGATGCTATTATAAACACAATGTTCCAGATTGGGCCAAGATTATAATGAGTAACAACTCCCTGTCCTACGTCTCTTCCAATCCACAAATGAATTTAGAAAATAACAACTCAACATGAGAAATCCTTTGCAATTTCCAAAAAAAATCAATTGTCAAGAAACAGCACTGCATAAGAGAAGAAACTTACCCAGGTTTAGAGTCGGTGGAACTTGTAGGAGTATCGGCCTTCGTCTAACCCATGCAAGAGAAGAGACAGAAATGTAAGTAAATAACGAGACATATTGTATCGATTTACAAGGACGAGTAAGAACGAAACAACACTCAACTACAACGGCATTTGTGATCAAATTCCTTCCACTGAGCCTACCGGAGATCCTTCCATCGGATCTAACAACCAAGATTCTTCCTTTCGTTCCTGAGTGCCAAAGGAACAATCGTTATATCTTCAGATCCCAAATCAGTAATAGTTATCTGATTCGTAAAAGAGGCAAAAAAAAACCTGGAAGAGATCTCGCAGGGGATGCAAAGAGACGCCTGTGTGGATCAATAAGATTTGAGAGGAACACTGCCCGGAGAGTGAGCCATCTTCCGCCTCCTCAAACCTTCTTCATCCTTCGAGAGGAGGAAGAGGCAGAAAGGTCGAGGCTTGAGGAGGAGGAGGCGGTGAAGATGGCTGAAAGTAGAGGCCGCGAGGAGGAGGTGGCGAGGCCGAAAGTTGAGGCGACGAAGAGGGCGGCGAGGAAGGAGCCAGCGAAGAGGGTGGTGAGGAGGGAGGAGGAGAAGAGGGCGGTGAGGAGGGAGGCGGCGAAGAAGGCGATGAAGAGGGTGGTGAGGAGGGAGGCGACGAAGAGGGCGGTGAGGAGGAGTCGGCGAAGAGTAGGGTTTTGGGAAAGAGATAGAAAAAAACAAGGCGTAAAACAGACAAATGACGAAGGAGAAAAAGTGGCGAAAGAAAAAACAATTGCATTTAACAACACTTAATAGACAACGGTTTTTAAAAACCGTTGTCGTAATCCTAAAAAAGCTCACATAGACAACAGTTTTAAAAAACTATTGTCGTACCCTTTAAAAACCGTTGTTGTATCCCCAAAAAAATATAAATAGACAACGGTTTTTAAAAACTGTTGTCATAGGCCAAAAAAATTACTAAAAGACAACAGTTTTTGTTAAAACCGTTGTTAAAAGGCAAAAAGACAATGATTTGGTATAAAACCGTTGTCGTTTGAGTGTTGTTGAATGACGTTTTTCTTGTAGTGTGACCCAGATATTCTCCAGCTCTGGGATAGACATCACTAGAGGGGTACTCATCCCACTTACCATTTATGATGAGTTCGGTCAGCGTAGCCTTAGATTAGCAGGGGCAGAGGTCACTGCCGAGGGGATTCTGGCCTGGAAGGGCCGACCACCACCAGTTGCTGCTCCTGGTGCTCCAGAGGCCGAGGACGCACCAGATGCAGATGAGGAGTGGCCTGATTTCCTAGCAGAGGACTTTTTCACAGATCCTTCTACCTCTGCTGGACCCTCCACCTCAGCCGGGCCTTCATCTTCAGCATCACTCTCTGTCGAGGACAGACTCACTCGACTCGAGGTCCAGACCACTCAGACGCGACGAGCTGTGTTAGACAGCCATCGTTTCCTTCTATCTATGCGATCTGAGATGGCTGCCGGTTTCGCATCTCTTCGAGGCGAGATTCGACGTCAGGGACAGCATTAGTTGGCACCCGAGCAGCAGCTAGCCGATCCTCCAGCTGACGATCCACCTACTTGACTCAATCTTTTAGACTCCTGCTTGATTCTATCTTTTAGACTGTCTGAACATGTTATTCACTTCTTGGATCTGCCCATATTACTCAGATTTTGGTTTGTATCTTAGATCCTTCAGACTGTATGGACATGTTATTTATTTGAGTACTTATGTGTTATGTTCTGTAAGCATAGATTCAAAAATAACTTTTATTTTGGTTCTCAAAACTTCTAGGAAAAAATTGCTTTCAAAATTCCTTTTTTTTTAGACTTTTCAAAAAGCTGGACTTAGCCTAAGCTTATCCCCTAGAAATCATGTTCCCCTTGACTTAAGCCAAAGCATCTCACAAACACCTAGGCATACCTTGATTGTGATTAAAAAACATAGAACGGCGTGAGATACATAGGGTACAGCCTGAACTCAAGAATGCTTATATCTGTGCATCGATATGAGTCTGGGCGTTAAATACGTAATATACATCAATCAAGTAAAGTCTTCCAGCTCTAGTCAAATCTATCTGGACCAAAGTGACTTAACTTGACTAACCATGTGAAAGTTGTTACCCTGTAGGCAATTAGCAAGTAGCTAAAGGTTAGACAGTTGGTAAAGGATACTCAATTTTCTAGTTAAGCATGTTTAATCTTTAGGGCTCTGATACCTAGTAAGTTAATCTATTGAACATGACTCATGCTTGGACTTAAGGACCAACTGACTTTGAATGAATAACCTAAACCAAACTTTTAGCCACATTACTCCCTCCTTGTCCTAAAATTTAAATATTTAAGCAAAGTTTACTGTTAACCTAAACTATAGCTTTCAAAATTCAATACTTGTAAAGAGCTAAGCTAAGTTCCAATCTTAATTTTCAAACTTTGTTAAACTTAGCTAACTTTGAAATCTAACTTTGTAAATTTCTGCACAGCTTTTCAAAACTTAACTCAATACCTTTAAAGATTAAAAAGCAACTTTTCTCCTAAGTAAGAATTATATTTTTACTAGCCTTTAAAATCTATCAAAAAGATACACTTCCTAACAGTTTTATAATGTTAACTAAGTTTCCAAAGAGCTAACATCATCTTTTCACTTAGCTAAAAATAAGAAATGACTGTTAAGTGGTCTCAAAGTCTAGTTATTCAAATGACTATTCTTGCTTATTTTTGATATATGGCAAAGGGGGAGAGTAGCAAAATTGTAAATGTAAAATTCAAATTTAAAGGGGGAGCAACAGTTAAGGGGGAGCATATAGTTGACGCTAAAACTTTAAAACTTTAAATTCGTAGGGTTTACTTTAGCAAATTTGCTTTGTTAAATGTGTTCATCTATTCTTAGCAAATTTGCCTGTGTTAAAGTGTTCATCTATTAGTTTGCTTACTTAACTTTGAATTTGAGTTGTCATAATCAAAAAGGGGGAGATTGTTGGTGCGGGAAGCATCCGATGATCGAACTCGTGTTTTGATAATGGTAAAAGATTCAAAGTTAAGGTGTTTTGTAATCTAACAAGTCTGAATGAGTGTTTCAGGAAAGTCCTAACTGCGGTTAGGCAAAGGTGAAAACCCTAGGGGGTGGTAACCCTAGGTCATAGGGGGCGGTAACCCTATTCGAAAAGTCTTGGCAGGTCGATGGCTTCAGGCAAAAGTCCTAGGGGGTGGTAACCCTAGGTGGAAAGTCCTGGTGTCGCGAACCAGGTGAAAGACTGGACTAGCCGGGAAGCGGATGTCCAGCAGAAAGTCCAGAAGCGTCGAGTGCTGAGCAAAAGTCCAGTTAATCTGGAGGATCGACTGGCAATAGGTAAATCTCCTGAGTGGAGTAGGTGAGGACGCGTTTCCCGTAGAGGGAACAGTAGGCGTCAGGTCGACCTAGGGTTTCCGGTTGGAAATCCGAAGTCAGACCCGGACAGTCCGAAGACTGTCATTCTTTATTATTCATACTGTTATTTTGTGCTAACTTTGTGTTGCAGGATATTGTTTGGGACTAACATGTCTTGCAGGTACAAAACATGGAGCTTGGAGGCGCCTCGGGTGCAAAAGCTGACCTGGCTGCGAAGCTTCAATGGAGGTGCCTTCATGGGAGTATAAGGCGCCTTGGAAGGCGCCTTGAGCAGGGTATAAGGCGCCTCAAGAAGATGAAGTTCGACCAGATCAAGTTTCATCCATGCAGAAGACTTGGCAGCATGGAGGCGCCTTGAACAGCCTTCAAGGCGCCTTGAACACCCTTTATAAGGGGGTTTCGACCAGCACTTCAATAAAATCAAGTTCGAGGCCTTCTTCCTTCAACGTGCTGCTAACAATGTCATTCCGAAGTGCTGCTGCAACATTCCGACGACCTGGAGCTCTGTTTTTCTCTACTTTAAGTTGTCGGTACAAAGTTATTTTAATTGCTGTTACATTTGTAATTTGTAATTCTTATCGAGCTTATAGTTGTTGCCCACCGGAAACGATCAAGGATCGCGGGCCTTCGAGTAGGAGTCGCCTTAGGCTCCGAATGAAGTAAATCCTCCGTGTTCTTCTGTGTGTGTTTCTCTATTTCATTTCCGCTGCATTAATTTCTGAACGAGGTTTTAATTACTCCGATAGTTTTACGATTCCGATAAACGAACGATTTAGCCACGAGCGTTATTCACCCCCCCCTCTAGCGCGGTCTCGATCCAACAGAATCCCGATCGATTGGATTTCTCTCAATCGATCGGGGAGGCTTTGGATCGATCGGCTGATCGATCCAGAGCACCTCTGTGCTCTTGGAAAAATGCTTGGATCGATCGGCTGATCAATCCAGGGCTTATTGCGCGAAGTCACACCTCCCAATCGATCCACTGATCGATTGGGACCTCTGGATCGATCAGCTGATCGATCCAGCAGGCTTCTGTGCGCTCGCGAATGCCTCCCAATCGATCAGCCGATCGATTGGGACGAAGGCTTCTCACGGGGACTCCCCAATCGATCGGCTGATCGATCCAGCTGATGGTTTTTGCCCAAAACTAAGTCCTAAGCCCCCCAAACCAATATCCGATCAACCTTGACCTGTTGGTACATAAAACCTAGCATCCGGTCACCCTTGACCTGCTAGGACTCCCTCACCAAGTGTCCGGTCAATCCCTTTGACCCACTTGGATTTTTCTCCTTCTGCCAAGTATCCGGTCAATCCCTTTGACCTACTTAGATTTTCACCAGATGTCTGGTCAACCTTGACCCATCTAGATTTCCCTTGCCTGGCTTCACTCACCAGGGCTTTCACCTAGCTTCACTCACTAGGATTTCCATTTGCCTAGCTTCACTCACTAGGACTTTCCAACGGCCTGGCTTCACTCACCAGGACTTTCACATAGCTTCACTCACTAGGACTTTCCTCTGCCTAGCTTCACTCACCAGGACTTCCTTCTGCCTGGCTTCACTCACCAGGACTTTCCAGTCAAGTATCCGGTCAACCTTGACCTACTTGACTTTTCTTCACATCTCAACTGGTCAACCTTGACCAAACAGAAATTGTATCAACGATCTCCCCAAATGAACAACTGCACCTGTATTGTCCATATCATCTAAACCCAATATATTGTCAAACATCGAAACCCAAACCAAGACTCAAGCTTGGTCAACCAGGTCAACCTTGACCTGAGGGATATTGCACCAACATCCCTTGCTTCGTTGTATTCGTCTGATGTCACTCCCCCTTCATTGATGCTAGCTTCTGAGGTATTTTATTCTTCATGGCTAGCCATCAATGTTAGACCAACGTATGCTTCTATTTCTGACTCGGATAATGAGCTTTCATCCCAAGTGGCCTTGAGATTCATGTGATTGTTATACTTGAGCCTCTTGTCTATTTCATTTTTGAGTTTTGGGAAGCCCTCCTTTATGTGTCCTTTTTGACACTGGTAACATCGAACATTTCTTTTATTTATTAGATTTTTTCTATTATGCATTTCTTTAAATTTGTTAGATCTAAAAAATTTTATAAATATCCTTACCATATAAGCTTCTTGGTCTCCTTCCAGATCTGAGTCTGACTCAAGTTCGTCCTTTTTGGTGGCTTTTAGTGCCAGATTCTAGTTTGATTCTTTTGTTGTACTTGTACATCTAGTTTCATGTAATTCTAAAGTTGAAAAGAGTTCCTCTAGGGTACTTACCTCCAGGTTCTTTGAGATATAGTAGGCATCGATTATCGAGGTCCATTTTGGAGTCCTGGGAAAAGCATTGAGTGCGTAGCATATTGAGTCCCTGTTGGTTACCGTTTCGCTGAGGTTGACCAGTCTAGTTATCAGCTCCTTGTTCTTTGCGTGTAGTTCAGTTACCTTCTCACCTTTTTCTAGATGGATGTTCTTTAAAGAATGTCCCATCGTGCTAGTTTTGCTTCAGATGTTCCTTCATGAAGTTCCAGGAACTTCTCCCAGAGGTATTTTGCTGATTTGTAGCTTCCGATGCGGTTTACTTCTTGAGGTGGTAATACACTTAATAATTGATATTCCACTCTACTGTTGGCTACGAAATAACTTTGCTCCTTCTTTATCCAGAGGTATTCTTCTTTCTCTACACCTTATTGATCTTTTGAAACTGCAAAACCATACTTAATTATTAAAAGAATTTCAAAGTCAATTTTTAGGAATATCTCCATTCGGCGTTTCCAGTGTGTGAACTCCCCCTTGAACTTTAGTGGGATGAGGATTAGTCTGGCCATTGATTTTACTTCGGTTGGCGGTTAGTCCTTCTGAAGTATCCTTGTTCTGATACCAATTGTTAGTCCCCTGGCGGGCTAATAAGAAGGGCATGAATTACCTTGAAAATCAAAATCAACTTTTCCCGACGTTTCAAACTTAATTAAGAAGACACTTGTATAAAAATAAAATGTAAATGCATAAATTAAAAAAAAAAAACATAGGCAAGAGAATTTATTAGGTTTGCAATAAGAGGATTGATAATCCTAGAAAAGTGAAGTTCACTCAAGTCTCCTTTGGGCGGAGTAGCTTCTTTACAATGTTGACAGCTCACAAAAGTAGTAGAACAAGAATAGAAGTCATTTTTTTCAAGTGATGTTCTAACTACAGAAATCAGGACTGCATTTATAGGCCTAATCCGAATGCCTGGAAGGGTTCCAGGTGCTTAGGTGTGGATAAAATTTTATCTATGTCGCAACGGATCGCAACAGAATGAGTCTTGATAAAATTTTCAGTCCGGGCGCCTAGAAGGGTTTCAGGCCCCTGGATCGCCTTCGTACAAGGGTGCCTTGCCGAGGCGCCCCAGCTGAACCAAACCAGTCCAGGCGCCTGGAATAGCTCCAAGCGCCCGGGCCACAATCAACTCTAAGTTGACTTTTTGTCCGGGTCTTCCACTCCGGCTCCGCTCGCTTGGGTGATTTTGGCCATCCAGAATAGGGCTCACCCTAACCCATTTTTTGGCCTTCTCAAGCAATCTTCTGCTCTGGTTTCTCATCCCTCAGAAACCCTGCACGCTTCCTTCTTGTCTGCTAATGTACTCTTCCACAGTGCCTCATCCCTCGGACACATCGAGTCTGTCGGCTCTCTCATATGTCGTCCTTCTCGCTAGCTGCGTCTTTCGCTCGACTTCCTATGCTCCTAAGCTCATGAACACTTAAACACAAGGCATTAAAATAATAATAAGACCTAACTTGATTTGGTTAATCACATGAAAACTATCATGAGGTACTTAAACAAACCCCTTCTACTATTATATAACTCTTGCCTATTGTGACCTAGGTTTTTGTCCTTTGACCCTTGGACACTAATTGTCATTTTCTTTAGGGTCTTCTCTAATTTATCAAGTCTTGATTTCAAGACTTGATTCTCTCTCCTTAAGTCCTTAAATTTAGATTTTGACTTTTCTTAACTTTCTTGGGCATTTTTCCTTTTTGGTATATACCTAAAATCCTTAAAGTTATTGCCTAAGCCATTTCCTAACTTCCTATCCTTAGGAAGAGTTGTTCTAGTATGATATGATATATATTTTTCCTTAGTTCATGATGTTTCCTATTTTTATGATAAATTACATTAAAATGTTAAAGATTACTTCTAGCATGCTTTTTATTATGACTTAAGGGAATTGCATCAATAAATGATACCTTGGGTTTGCTTTTTAGAGCTCCCCCTTGACTCTTGACCGGAATATTCCTCCTTGGGCATTGACTCCTGTAGTGTCCCTTTTCTTGCATAAGAAACACACAATGTGTTCTTTGCCTTGGCGTACTACAGGGCCAACTTTCTTGGCCTTCTCCTTGCCCTTTGGTGATTGTTAACCCTTCTTCTTGGTCAACTTAGGGCACTTATTCTTGTAATACCCTTTCTCCCTACATTCAAAATAAATAATATGATTTTTATTATTGACAAATGAAATTTTTATACCTTCGTTTGTAGGGTTTGGATTTTCTTCTCTTGATATGGATGTAGAGGCCTCTTCATGATCTGACATTGATCTACACTCCCCCTCAATCCTTGAGGTGGATGCCTCTTCATCTTCATCCTCGGATGTTAAGCATCTCTCAACGTCCAAATCCTCATGCACATGAAACAAGGAGTGCACTCGTTTGCCCTTGTCTTCGTGCTCTCTAGAGGATAGACCTTCTTTACTTTCTTCTTCTTAAAATGTTGAGCATCTCTCGACTTTCAACTCCTCTTGCTCTTGATCCAATGAGTCTCCCTCTTTGTATTCTTCTTGATTTAGCATAGTAGAGGGGACATCATGAATCTTTGCCAATTTACTCCAAAGCTCCTTGTCATCTTCATACTTTCCATTCTTACTCAAAATATTACTTGGCAATAAATTAACCAATACCTTGGTCACTTTATCATTTGCCTTGCATCTTTGAATTTGTTCCTTGCTCCAATAAATTCTCTTGATGATTTTGCCTTTGCTATCCCTTGGAGCCTAGAATCCCTTCATTAAAACAAATCATTGCTCTATCTTCATCATGAAGAAGCTTTTGATCCTTGATTTCCAAGAATCAAAGTTTGACGCTATAAATGGTAGAGGTGCCCTTGTGTCAAATCCGAGTTCATCTAGGAAATTCATCTTCAAGTTGAGCTCCCTTGATAATAATCTTGACTTGTTGAAATTTGAGGCTTCAACTTCTTCTTCTTCTTCCTCTAGCTCATTGCCCTTTTCAAAGATGAGTCTGGTGAAGAGCGGCCTTGCTTTGATATCACTTGTTAGGGTCACTTCGGTGCTAAAGGGGGGTGAATGGCCTATTTTGCTTCGATGATGATGATTTGTAGCGGATAAACTTGAAGCAAAGCTCTCTAACACTAACATAAGGATTTACTTGGCATCTACCTCAAAAAAAGGTAACTAATCCAAGGATCTACACTTGAACACACTCTCCACTATCAAAAATACTCTTTCTCGGAAATAATCCAGAGGTGGAGAAACCTCGTACAAACTCACACAAGTATACAACTCAAAACAAGACGTAAATACACAATAATACAAATAAAAACCTTCTCGCTTAATCTCTTATAGCTTGTAGATGCCTCTGGACCAGTTGGAAAGTGTAGCAACACTTGTCTTCTAAAGCTCAAGGTCCGACAAATAGTAGCGGAGAAGCGATGTAGTGTTTAAACTCGCAAATGACTTTATCTCTACACTTTTAGGGTTCCCAATCGATTAGGCTTGCTCCCAATCGATTTCTACGTTAGATTCATGCAATCCCAGCCATCTAAAGCTCACAACCTATGTAATAGTCATCTCCCAATCGATCACCAGATCAATTGGGGGCAACTGGATCAATCGGCTGATCGATCCAGAATCCTTCTATGCAATCACAAAAGACCCTGGAATCGATTGACCAATTGATTCTGGCTACCTTGTGTTATCGTGAGAGAAACTTCCCCAATTGATTAGCTAATCTATTAAGAATTCCTAAATCGATTGACCACTCGATTCAAGGTCTTTCTATTTTATGATAAATGGTTGTGAATTGATCAACTAATCGATTGTCACATCCCCATCGATCAACTAATCGATTGGGTTGTCTTTATTCACAACACTCTCTTGATCAATTGGGATCTAGTTCAATCGATCACTTGATTGATTGATCAACCCTAACTTTCTAAAACTCAAGTCTAGGGTTCCCTTACCCAACATCTGGTGAACCGTGACCTGTTGGGACTTTCTTATGTATAGCATCTGGTCAACCTTGACCTGCTGGGACTTCGTCACCAAGTGTCCGGTCAATTCTTTAACCCACTTGGACTTTTCTTATTGTGCTAAGTGTCTAGTCAACCTTTAATCCACTTAGACTTTTCTCCTAGTGCCAAGTATCTGGTTAACCTTGACCCACTTAAACTTATCATCTCATGTCAAGTGTACTGTCAATCTTGACCCACTTAGACTTATTTTCTAGTGTCAAGTGTCCGGTCCTCCATGACCCACTTGGACTTCCAAACACTAGATGTCCGGTCAAACTTGACCCACCTAGATTTCTTCTGCCTGGCTTCAGTCACCAGGACTTCCTCACTACCTAGCTTCACTCACTAGGACTTTCCCACCTGGCTTCACTCACCAAGATTTCCATCTGCCTAGCTTCACTCACTAGAACTTTCCAACTATCTGGCTTCACTCACCGGGACTTTTCATCTACCTAGCTTCACTCACTAGGACTTTCCAACTGCTTAGTTTCACTCACTAAAACTTTTCACATGGCTTCACTCACTAGGGTTTTTCAACTGCCTAACTTCACTTACCAGGACTTTCTAATCAAGTATCTGGTTAACATTGACCTACTCGACTCTTTTTCTTTTGTCAACCATCTTGTTGGTCTTACCTTTGCCTAACCTCCAGTTAGGATTTTTTCAAGTCAAGAATCCAGTCAACCTTGACCTACTTGACTTTTCTCACATAAACTAGTCAACCTTAACCAATTTGCTCAAATAGATAATTGCGCCTGCAATCTGCATATATTGTTAAACATCAAAACTCAAACATCAAGACTTAAACTTAAGCAAATCTAGACTTAGTCAAACTGGTCAACCTTGACCAAGAGAAATTGCATCAACACTCTAATCCACTTCTCAATTACTTATAGATGTTAATGTCACTTGTAAGGAGATAGATGATGGAGAGATGTCTGATAAGCTATGAATTGATACATTAATTTTGGGTTAATATTTGGTGTTCTTTATATATTTGCACATGTTTAACTCCAATTTTGATCATGTTTCCCCAAACAAGGTTTTTATGAGCTTTATGAGGTTTTTTTTCCATCTTATGCATGATTTATTTCTCATTATGTGAATTTGGTCTTGTAGGGTACTAATGGGTTCATGATTCAAGTGGAGGCATGGTTCACTCAACTAAATGGAGCCCAAAGCCCTAACTGACCCCAATTGAGCTTGGATTCGAGTCAAACCCCAGCTGGACTAAACCCTAGGTATAAAAGTGAATTTTTGGCATGGTGAATAGTGAGCTCGCGCTACTGTTCATCGTGCCAGTTTTCGTGACGGCGCAGACGCGGCTCCCTTCCTTCTTCCAGATCTTCGAGCAAGCTTATCCTCATCGGCGTGGAGTTCCTCAGCCTCCGACGACCAGATTCCATCCATCGTATTTCATCAGCGAAGCATTTTAGCGGGCGGAGCACTGTAGCTGCGAGCTGCGATTTCCAGCTCAGACCAGCGGCGTTCTTCCGGTCTGAGCCTCCATTTCTTCACGGGATTACCGGCGGTGGTCCTTCGGTTATTCTGAACCATTTTCGATAGCACCTCAACGTTCCTAGCTCCATTCCTCAGTTCGCGATTCCAGCGACAGTGAACCCAGCAGCGTGCAATAGAGTACCAAGTCAGAATCTGATCTCGCTGAAGTTTTGTGAGCTGATACAAGTGAATCTGAGTTCATTTTGAAGCTTGAGGACACCAGACCAATTTCTGTTGGAGTGTTCTCTGCAGATTCTTTGTGCGGTGGCAAGGAAAAGACAAGTTTGGTTCGAGATTTGTGTGTAGGGATGTTAAGCTTTACTGCAGTTAATTTTTGATGCTTAGGTTTTATTATTTTTGCATTTTTTTTGTTCCTGAATTTGCTAGTTCGTAGCTTAGACTTCTTTGTAGTTTAATTACTGCACAAATCTGCTTGTTTGGTTTTGTTCTTGTGATCTTTGTTTCAAGTTCTGCTTTGTTCTGTTGGTTTAGCAGTCACTGCTAAAATTGTGTCCCTTAAGCTTGTGTTTAGTTATTTCTTATCAAACCTTTGTAACTGATAAGTTAGTTGTTTGGATGGATTCAAATTAATTTTGAAGCTTGATTAAATCCAAGCGTGACAAGTTAAAAAGATCGTGTTGAGCCTTAGTGGAGTTCTGATCTGCAAAGAGTAGGCTGAAATTCTGAGTTAGGATTTGAGTAGGAAGGAATTAGTTTAATAGTAATTCTTGTAAGTTTTAGATTAGTGTTTTAACTTGATTTTAATTAATTTTCTCAATGATAGGTTTAGCACTGGAATTAGGTTGACTTTAGCTTATTTACTGTTGATTTGGTAGAACTTGTTTCTGATCTGTTCAGAATTCGAATTGCTATAGGGTAGCATTTGGATGTGATTTAATTTTCACAGTAAAGAGTCATTTTGAATACCAAATCCCCATTTCATAACTAGAAAACCCAAAAAGAGTGTTCTTAATTCAAGACAAGCACATTCTAGCAAAATCCTCGGAAATTCGACTCGGGCCTTATACTAAAACATTTCCTCGTGTAGTTGTGGGTTTTCGATCATAACATTAATTTGGGAGTTTATTTGTGACATCAATTTGGATAGCTACCAAATTTTGGCGCCGTTGTCGGGGAGACTTTTAAACTTAGCTAGATTTGTTTATTTGTTTGTTTTGGATTATGAATAATTTTCTCAGCTTTAGTTTGCTAATTTTTCTGATTTGATTGAATAACTACTGAATTTTGATTGTTTATTGGCTTGCATGACTAGGTCTTCCTTTGCAACATTGCTTGAACTTGACCCGGAGATTGAGAGAACCTTTTGGGCTTTAAGGAGACAAGCTAGGTCAGCAGCAACTTGTGAGAGCAGAATTTCAGAAATGGATAATTAGATAACAGAAGGGGATCGAACTATGAAAGAGCTTGCAGCACCAGATGTGGCTTATAAGTACTCATGCATCACTTATCCAGATTTGGCAGGAGATTTTGAACTCAGATCAGGACTTATTCATCTGCTTCCCAAATTTCAAGGCTTATCAGGAGAGGATCCCAACCGCCATCTACATGAATTCCATGTGGTTTGTTCCACCATGAAGCCACAAGGGATTTCAGTAGAAGACATTAAGTTGAGGGCTTTTCCATTCTCTTTGACGGGAGCAGCTAAAGACTGGTTATATTGCCTTCCAGCTGGATACATTACGAGTTGGATTGATATGAAGAGAGCATTTTTGGAGAAATTTTTCCCAGCTTCTAGGACTGCAACTATCAGGAAGAGCATTTGTGGTATTCAACAAGTAGTGGGAGAAACTCTTTATGATTATTGGGAGAGATTCAAGAAGCTGTGTTCGAGTTGTCCACAACATCAAATTAGTGACCAGCTCCTTGTTCAATATTTTTATGAGGGTTTACTTCCCATGGATAGGAGCATGATAGATGCAGCAGCTGGAGGAGCTTTGGTGAATAAGACTCCAAATCAAGCAAGAGAGCTAATTTCAAATATGGTGGAAAACTCACAGCAATTCGGGAGTAGAGCTCTTGGTACTAGAGTGGTTAATGAAACTTATTTGGTTTCAACTGAACAACAAGAAATTAGGAATAATTTGCAAGAATTAACTTCTCTAGTAAAGCAAATGGCGTTGCAAAATTCGAGTCATGTTTCAAATTTTCCTTTACCAATGATGAAGTTGTGTGGAATTTGTTCAAGTCAAGATCACTCTTCGGATCATTGTCCTAATCTACATCAAGATGAATCCATTGCAGCCATTTCAAGACCTCAATTTCAGCAACACAAATATGATCCCAACTCTTCAACTTACAATCCGGGATGGAGGGATCACCCTAATTTGAGGTATGGGAATGCATTTTATCAGCAACAACCACAAGGGCAGATTCATCAGCCATATTATCAGCATTAACAGAATTAGCATTATTACCAGAATCATCCAGCAAGTCATTTACAGCAATTTCAGCAACAACAGCAACCTCAATTTCAGCAAAATTTCAGCCAAAATCAATAATTTCAACCATTCCAGAATTTCCAGCATTCAAATACTGCAAGTCAGCCACAGTTTCAGAATTTACAGAATCAACACACACATTTCCAGCATGTTCAGCAACCTGTTCTGAATTTCCAGCAGCCTAGTAATGCAAATTAGCACCAATCTCAGCTTGCACTGCCTTCTTCTACAAGCCCAAGATCAATGCAACCTCAGCAGAACTTTAGCAGCTCAAAAATTGAGGATTTGATGCAGCAAGTGCTTCAACAACAACAACAGATGATGCAATAGCAGCAACATCAGCAGAGGACTGATACAGCATTGCAAAACATTGAAAGGCAGATTGGGCAGCTTGCTAGCAACATTAATCAGATGCAAAATCAAGGATCTGGGCAATTACCTTCACAACCGACTCCAAATCCTAAAGGAAATGTGAGTGCATTAACTCTTCGAAGTGGTAAAACAATTTCAGACCCAAATTTGAATTTTTCAGCTAGATCACAGCAAGGCATATCCAGGACAGCTTCAGATTTGACTCCACAAAGTTTCCAGAATTTTCTAGCAAATCCAGAGCAACCGGATTCTGCACAGCATGGGATTAACGGAGCTGATCAACAACATTTCAATCAACCGGCAGCTTCAGGATCTGATCAACTTGATGGAGCAGATTTTGGCGTGAATTTTACTCCAACAGCAGCTCAAAATTCAGCTCAAAATTCAGCACAGGATCTGGGAAATTCTGGGCAAAATCTGGACATAACTTTTAACCAGCAAGGAGCTGAGTCTTCCATTCCGTTACCTTTCCCTCAAAGAAGTGTACAACCAAGAAAAGAAATGGAGGAAGAAAAGGCTAGAGAATAACAAGAATTGGTGAAATTATTCAGCAAGGTTGAAGTGAATGTGCCTTTGCTTACCATGATTAAGCAAATTCCAAAATATGCCAAATTCCTCAAGGATCTTTGTGTGCACAAAAAGAAATTAAAGGGGAATGAATTGATAAGTATGGGAAAGAATGTTTCAGCATTACTTCAGCCAGTTCCTCAGAAGTGTGAAGATCCAGGAGTTTTCATAGTGCCTTGTGTGATAGGAGATTGTATCTTTGAGGATGCGATGTTAGATCTTGGAGCTTCTATTAATGTGATGCCTAAATCAGTTTTTCAGTCTTTAAGAATTGGACCTTTACAGCCTATAGGTGTAGTGATTCAGTTGGCCAATAGAAGTCAAGCACACCCAGCAGGAGTAATTGAGGATGTATTGGTAAAAGTGAGGGAGTTAATTTTTCCTGCAGGTTTTTACATCTTAGATATGGAGGGTGATGTGCTTGCAAACAGGGCTCCGCTTATTCTCGGACGTCCATTCTTGAAGACTGCTAGAACCAAGATAGATGTACATGCAGGAACTCTTTCTATGGAGATAGGAGACACAGTGGTTCGTTTCAGCATTTTTGAGGCTATGAAGCATCCTAGAGAGGATCATTCTATACTTAGCGTGGATATATCGGAGGAGTTGGATGGCATGGAGTTCTTGTCAGATGTTGATTCAGACTTAGAGGTTTCTGATTTTGGTATGGAGAATGAATTCGTTGCATTGTTGGAAGATATTTTAGATGTGGAATATGATGTTAACTTAAGTGAATGCGTAGGGGATTGCTTAGGAGAAGCATTACCCCTAGGATCGCTCAGAGAGGAAGAGGTATGTGTAGGGGATTGCTCAACAGCACTACCCCTAGAATCACCTACTAATGACCAGACACAGGAGGAATTGAAGTCATTGCCTCAGCATTTGAAGTATGCCTATTTGGGAGAGAATCGGCAGCTACCTATCATCATAGCTCAGAATTTGGAACCGGATCAGGAGGAACGATTGTTAGAGATTCTGAGACATCATAGGAAGGCAATTGGATGGACTCTGGCAGACATTCCTAGGATCAGTCCTTCCATTTGTATGCATAAGATTCACTTAGAGGAGGATGTGAGGCCAGTGAGACAGCCACAGAGATGACTAAACCCATTGATTTTGGATGTTCTAAAGAAGGAGGTGACTAGACTCTTACAGGCTGGCATCATTTATCCGATTTCTGGCAGTAAATGGGTCAGTCCCATCCATGTGGTTCCGAAGAAGTCAGGGGTGACAGTGGTAGCTATTGAAGAGAACGAACTGGTGCCCACGAGAGTGAAGAATTCCTGGAGAGTATGTGTGGACTAGAGGAAGCTGAACCAAGCAAGCCGAAAGGATCATTATCCACTTCCTTTTATTGATCAGATGTTAGAGCGGCTGGCAGGTAAATCCCATTATTGTTTTCTTGACGGTTATACTGGTTATTTTCATATTTGGATCGACCCAGAGGACCAGGAGAAGACTACCTTCACCTGCCCTTTTGGTACATTCGCGTATCGTAGGATGCCATTTGGATTATGCAATGATCTAGGTACTTTTCAGCGATGCATGGTGAGTATTTTTGGTGATTTATTAGAGCATTGCATGGAAGTTTTCATGGATGATTTTTCTGTTTATGGCTCTTCCTTTGATGCATGTTTGGAAAACTTGTCTCGAGTTTTGAGTAGATGTATCTGTTCGGACCGATGTGCCCGCTAGAGGGGGGTGAATAGCGGCTCACCCAAATCGTTCGCTTCCTACGTTGTTAGCTTGTGCAGCGAAATAATACAAAAATAAACAAGCTAAACAAAATACAAGACAAGAAAGAATGCAAACCAAGCTACACGATCATTTACGTGGTTCGGAGATAAAGCTCCTACTCCACAGCATGTCCGTAAGGTGGACGATCCCTATCCGTCGGTGGATTACTCCCCGAAAGACCTTCGGCTAGCTCAAACTCCTTGTGGGTGGAGAAACCTCACCACAAACTCACCAAGACCTCTTGGACACAAGGAAAACTCTTGAGCACTTGTAGACTACTAATTAGACCTTAACCAAGTCTAATTTCATCAACTCAAACCAAGCTCCCAAGCTTTGGTTTTATAGCCCGCGGGTTGAAAACCCCGCCTACCAGTCGACTGCTAAAACATGCAATCGACTGCCCTCTGTGGAAATTCGGCCGTTACACCCCAACGGCTCGATTTCACATATTCTGTTCGCTGCCAGTCAACTGCCCCAGTCGACTGCATGTTTTAGCAGTCGACTGGTGCAGTCATTGTGCTAAAACATGCAGTCGACTGCTACAGTACTGCTACAGTAGTGCTACAGTACTGTTGCAGTAGCGCTGCAGTACTGCTACAGTAAACCCTAATTCTAGTATTTTACTCCGAGTACAATCTCTTGGCACTCATCCCTGCCCGACCAACCTAGACCTAGCCTTCTAGCCTCCTCCATCAGCCTTGCGTCCCTCGGATGCCTCCCCATCCTTCACGTCTTGCCTTCTGGAGCTTCCATCGGCCTTGTCATTGTTGTCGGGTCTTCCTTTGCCAAGAGGTCGCGCCTCCGGGACTTCATCCATTGCCAAGTTACACTTGGACTTACGTTGCCAAGACTACATGCTTGGACTTACACCGCCAAGACTCATCCTTGGACTTTCCTCCTTTGCCAAGATCACACTTGGACTTCCTTGTTGTACTTGTATCCTGCACACTCACAATGCATATCAAATACAACAATAAACCTAACTTAAACCTTTGCCCAAACATCAAAACCTAGGGTCACTAGATTGCTCCAACAATCTCCCCCTTTTTGATGTTTGGCAAACCGTTTAAGTTAGGGAAACAATATATCAATAATAATGCAAATAAACATGCAATCTACACATGCATAAATCATGGAACCTAATCCTAGGCTCCCCCTTCACCTAAGCTCCCCCTTGAGTTAGGATTTCTTGCAAAGGTAAACTTCTCCCCTTTTGCTAATAAATGAGCAATCGCTTCCCCTTCACCTAAGCTCCCCCTTGAGCTAGGATTTCTTGCAAAGGTATGTAAGTTTCCCACTTAAACCTAAACTTCTCCCCCTTTGCCATACATCAAAAAAAACTCCAACAATATCTCAATTATTGGACTCTTTGACATCTAATGACCATAAACATCATGTATTAATCCCCCATAAGATTACATACATGTTCACCACTCTTTTGGTCATTTTCTAATACTTGAAAAATATTTTCAGACCGTATCAGTCGACTGCAATAAGTACCAGTCGACTGCCCCCATGAAAACGAGCTTACAGAGATATTCTGTGCCCGTGAACAGTGTTACCAGTCGACTGGTACACTATTCATGAAAAAATCAGCCTTTTCTAGCCAACTTCAGAAATACGCCAGAAATTCCACAGACCTCCAAAAATCCCCAAATTTTGTGGAGATGTCTATTATATCAATATCTACTTGGGAAAAATATATATAAAAATATATCTATCACCAATCCCAAGATTGACACAAAACACAAAACTAGCTAAAAAGTTCAATTGAACCTTGACCTAAAGTCCTAGTTTTGGCTTCCTCTTGATGTATTTGCCCATACTAAATCATAATGCATCACTAGCATTAGTTTATATGGCATCTATATATCAAAAACTAATTTTCATGCAATATAAACCCAATTCATATTTCTATGCATGAAACTCAACTCAATTGTGCCAACCCACTATGTTAGAGACTTAAGTCCGTCTCCTAACCACTTGGCACATTTGATAACCCATCTACCATGGGTCCCAAAGGCTCTTCCTAACCTTAGGAATCTTAACCTTAGTCACCTCCCTTGGTGACTCATCCACTATAGCTAGGTCACTTCGATGCACCTCGGGTGACACTTGGCCTACTAAACTCACCTTCTTAACCTTAGACACCTTGTCTTTGATTAATTTCTTCTTGTCCTTAATCTTGGACACCTCATCCTTGCTATAATTATATGCTACCCTAGCATATTCCTTCTTATTGGCCTTGGATGACTCTCCCTTGTCCTTGGTAACACCTCCCATACCAATGTCATGTGCTACCTTAACATTTGACGTCCTTTTGGTCTTGGAAAAGATTTTTATGTTTTAAAGGAGTAACTCCCCATAAAAACATGGTTAAACTTCTATCATTGCACCAACAATGACTTGGGGTTCCTAAATAATTAGGAAAACCAAAACTTGAAGTTTTGAGGTTAAAAATTCAATAATGAAACTAACCTCAACCGAAACTTCACTTTGGTTTTTCTTAACCAAACCATACTTGTTTTCATCATGAAAACTCATGTAGACATTATTTAGAGTATACTTTATCAAGGAAAAATAGTTTTCTATGAAAATACTTCCTATTTTCAAAGATTGACACAAATTTGAAAACTCTTAAAAATTTCAATGTTTTCTCCTAGTTTGTGTCTAACTTTCCAATGATGATTAATATCAAAAGATAGTCTTCACCAAGGTTTTTCAAAAGTATTCTGAAATCTTTTTTAAAACCAATATCCAACCACGTTCTTTGGGCTCAATGCACATGACTTGTACATTAGCTTTCCCAATGATTGGAAGACACATAACTATGTGTTTTGATGAACCTAAAACTCAACAAGATGCACTAGATCAACATCTTAAGTTTAGTTCACCATCTTAACATCTCACTTGTATCTAACGTGTATAAAACACATACAAGTCATCTTATAGTTCTTTGTGAGATGTATATTTGGTCTTGCCCTAAACTAAGGGATCATGCATCTCTATCTAGGCATATTAAAAATCATGATCATCCATCTAGGATGTCACTTGATATAATCCCTCTTGTTGGGATATTTACC
Organism: Zingiber officinale; assembly: GCF_018446385.1. Lineage (NCBI taxonomy): Eukaryota > Viridiplantae > Streptophyta > Magnoliopsida > Zingiberales > Zingiberaceae > Zingiber > Zingiber officinale. The sequence goes on from NC_055998.1 coordinate 95,117,522, forward strand.
ATTTATAATAGATGTCATTTGTCCTTAAATAACAAGGGAATTAAAGTAATGCATGATGTTTTATGGCATACATCAAAATAAGTAATTTTTTTTAAAGAAAAATATGCTATAACTACATGATGTATGTATGACATGACATGATATTTTTATGTTTTTCATAATAAAGATGAATAAAAAAATAGATATGATGTCATGACATATGATGGGCAAACAAAACATGACAAATTAGTATACATAAGATACCTAGATTACCTATCTAAGTGTCCTTAAACCTAGCTAACTCAAAATTTAACCCTAGATTGCCCATGATTTCTCATGAAAATGCCAAAACCCCAACTTGGCATTTTTTATCCTTTTCTAAATGTGTCAATTTAAATTAAGTTCAAATCCTCAACGTTTGACACATTTTACTCTTCCAAAGAGTAAATATTTTACATTAGGACCTAGATTTCTCTTAAATCACTAAAAAGATACCAAAATCCCAACTTGGTATTTCTTATGATTCTCCAAATTGTGTCAATTTAATTCAAAGATAATTCCTTAAGATTTGGCACATGTTACTCTCTCCAAGGGTGATAATTTGGATTAAGGTTTACATTTCCCTTAATTCCATAATAAAATGTCGAATTCCAAATTTGGCATTACTTTTGCTTCTCTCAAGTGTGTCAATTTAAATTAGATTCAACTCCTCAAACTTTGACACATTTTACTTTTTCAAAGAGTAACACTTATCATCCTTTTCATTTTCAAAGGTTAACAATCACCTTGAAAATGCTCTCAAGTGTCAACTTTCCCAAGGTTGGGTTAACTACCTTTCCAATTGGAGTTGACACTCTCTAAACCCATCTAGGGTGTAGAGAATATATTCCTAGGAATCCAATACCTATTGGTGCTCCTTGGATGCTCTAGGTACTCACTAGGGATGACTTCCCTAGATACCTTCCTAAGGACCTTTCTTGGCTTCTTAGAAGCCTTGGTCACTTCCACTAGGTCACTTCTAGGGTTAACTCCCTTTGTAACCTTATTTGTGACTTTATTAGGCCTTTTTGGAGCCTTAGTCACCTTTATTAGATCAACTTTAGGGATGACCTCCCTTGTGACCTTCTTTGTGACTTTGTTGGACTTCTTAGAAGTCTTAGTCACATTGGTCTTGCCAAAAATACTCTTAGGGATTCCTTCCCTAGTATCTTTAACTTGACCTCTGAACCTAGGGTTGGTCCCATAACTATATGGAACCCTATGAAAGGAAGTCACATCCTTCTTGGCTTTAGGTTTGTATCCCAAACCTCTATAGCCATTGGATGGCTCTTGTCTAGCTTTTCCTAGGTTATGCTCATTTTGACCCCTAAGAATATTTTCCATTCTTGTTAAGGTCCTTTCTAAATTATCAAGTCTTGTCCTCAAGACTTGATTTTCACCCCATAAATCCCTAGATTTTGGTTTTTCATTGAATCCTTGAGCATTTCTATTTTTAGGCATATATCTAAAATCCTTGGTATTATTGCCTAAGTTGTTATTTACCTTCCTAACCTTAGGTGTGGCAAATCTAGCATGAGGAGGAATATATTTATCCTTAAGGTTATCATGCCTCCTATTCTCATGATAAATAACATTAAGATGATAAGAGTTGTTTCTAGCATGCTTTTTATCATGTGTCAACGGAATGAATTCATTAAATGATACCTTGGTTTTTACCTTGGAAGCTCCCTTCTTCTCCCACTTCTTCAAGTACGCCAATTTCATGAGCTCTCCTTTCCTTGGGCACTTTGTGTGGTAGTGACCCCACTCACCACATGTAAAGCACCTAATGTGCTTCTTCTCCTTCTTCTTCTTCCTACAACTCACATTAGTTTCTATATTAACTTTAGTGAGTTTAGGGTTTACCTCCTTTACCTTCTTGAGTGAAGGACACCTACTCTTGTAGTGCCCTATCTTACCACACTCAAAACATTTGATGCTGTCCTTTGTGTTCTTCTTGGTAGTTGAGGTGGCGGGTTGAGCTTCCAAGATCTCCTCTTCCTCGGATTTCTCTTCTTCCTCGGATTTCTCTTCTTCCTCTTCACTTGAAGATGTGGATGATTCCACTTCTTCCTCCCTTGAAGATGTGGATCATACCTCCTCATCTTCCTTCTCCTCCTCGAATGTTGAACTTATGTCAACATTCGATTGGTCCTTCTCTTCTTGGACCAATGAGCCCTTCTCCTTGGGCTTCTCCTCTTCTTGGATTTGTGTAGGGTTCTCATGATGGACAATGATCTTTTTCCAAAGATCACATGCACTTGTGTATTCACCTACACTCAAAAGGATGTTAGAAGGTAATATATTTAACAAGATTTTTGTTACCTTCTTATCGGCCTCCGCTTGTTCCCGTTGCTCTTCGGTCCAATGCCGAGGTTGGAGGCGTTTACCCTTCTTGTCCGTAGGAGCTTCAAATGAGTCACTCAAGACAACCCATTGGTTCCAATCCATTTGGAACCATGTCTCCAACCGCTTCCTCCAATAATTGAAGTCTTCTTTGTCGTACGGAGGTGGAATTCGGATATCCCATCCGAGCGGTCCTTCGGACTCCATCTTTTTCTTCCTCTAGCTTCTTGCTCTCTTGTTGGTTAGTCCGTAGAAGAGCGCCCTCGCTCTGATACCAATTGTTAGGACCGATGTGCCCGCTAGAGGGGGGTGAATAGTGGCTCACCCAAATCGTTCGCTTCCTACGTTGTTAGCTTGCGCAGCGGAATAATACAAAAATAAACAAGCTAAACAAAATACAAGACAAGAAAGAATGCAAACCAAGCTACACGATCATTTACGTGGTTCGGAGATAAAGCTCCTACTCCACAGCGTGTCCGTAAGGTGGACGATCCCTATCTGTCGGTGGATTACTCCCCGGAAGACCTCCGGCTAGCTCAAACTCCTTGTGGGTGGAGAAACCTCACCACAAACTCACCAAGACCTCTTGGACACAAGGAAAACTCTTGAGCACTTGTAGACTACTAATTAGACCTTAACCAAGTCTAATTTCGTCAACTCAAACCAAGCTCCCAAGCTTTGGTTTTATAGCCCGCGGGTTGAAAACCCCGCCTACCAGTCGACTGCTAAAACATGCAGTCGACTGCCCTCTGTGGAAATTCGACCGTTACACCCCAACGGCTCGATTTCACACATTCTGTTCGCTGCCAGTCGACTGCACCAGTCGACTGCTAAAACATGCAGTCGACTGCTACAGTAATTCTAGTATGTTACTCCGAGTACAATCTCTCAGCACTCGTCCCTGCCCGACCAACCTAGACCTAGCCTTCTAGCCTCCTCCATCAGCCTTGCGTCCCTCGGATGCCTCCCCATCCTTCACGTCTTGTCTTCTGGAGCTTCCATCGGCCTTGTCATTATTGTCGGGTCTTCCTTTGCCAAGAGGTCACGTCTCCGGGACTTCATCCATTGCCAAGTTACACTTGGACTTACGTTGCCAAGACTACATGCTTGGACTTACACCGCCAAGACTCATCCTTGAACTTTCCTCCTTTGCCAAGATCACACTTGGACTTCCTTGTTGTACCTGTATCCTGCACACTCACAATGCATATCAAATACAATAATAAACCTAACTTAAACCTTTGCCCAAACATCAAAACCTAGGGTCACTAGATTGCTCCAACAGTATCGACACGGATTTGGTTTTAAATTTTGAAAAGTGTCATTTTATGGTAGAGCATGGCATTGTTTTAGGTCATATAGTCTCTAGGAAGGGCATTGAAGTATATCCTGCTAAAGTTAGCGCTATATCTTCTTTATCTTACCCCGCATGCGTGCGGGAGGTGCGAGCTTTTCTTGGTCATGCAGGATTCTACAGGAGATTTATTAGAGACTTCAGTAAGATTGCTCTACCATTGTCTCAGCTACTTCAGAAGGATGTTTTGTTTGATTTCGATCAGAGGTGCAGAGAAGCTTTTGACAGATTGAAGGAGGCTCTTACTTCGGCACCTATTATCAGACCCCCAGGCTGGTCCTTACCTTTCGAGTTGATGTGTGACGCTTCAGATTATGCAGTGGGAGCTGTACTAGAACAGAGAGTGGATGGAGCACCACATGTTATTTGCTATGCTTCCAAGACTTTGGACTCAGCTCAAGCAAACTACACAACAACAGAAAAAGAGCTTCTTTCTATTGTTTTTGCTTTAAATAAGTTCAGATCATATCTTCTTTGTTCTCATGTGATTATTTTTTCTGACCATGCAGCTTTGAAGTATCTCCTCAAGAAGCCTGATGCAAAGCCTAGATTAATCAGATGGATGCTTCTGCTTCAAGAATTCGACGTAGAGATACGTGATAGGAGCGGGAAGGAGAACTTGGTTGCAGATCATTTGAGCAGGATTGAAGGAGACTTAGACCATTCGGCCATTGATGATGATTTCAGGGATGAGCAGCTTCTACAGCTGCAGGGTGAGTCTCCATGGTATGCGGATCTAATGAATTTCTTAGTTGCACATGTTTATCCCAAACAATTTTCAAAAGCTCAAAAAGATAAATTAAAAAGTGATTCAAAATTCTATGTTTGGGATGATCCTTATTTGTGGAAGTTTTGTAGTGATCAGATCATTAGGAGATGTATACCTAACTCTGAGTTTCAGTCTGTACTTACTTTTTGTCATTCTTTTGAGTGTGGAGGACATTTTGGACCACAAAGAACTGCTAAGAAAATATTAGAATGTGGTTTGTATTGGCCTACCCTTTTTCGTGATGCTTATGTTTTTTATCGATCATGTGATAGGTGTCAACGAACTGGGAATATAGGACTTAGAAATGAAATGCCTCAACAATTCATATTATTTTGTGAGATTTTTTATGTTTGGGGTATTGACTTTATGGGTCCATTTCCTACCTCTTTTGGTTTCATTTACATTTTATTGGCAGTTGATTATGTTTCCAAATGGGTGGAGGTCATTCCCACTCGGACTGATGATTCTTTTGTTGTTGTTAGTTTTGTCAGGTCTCACATATTTTGCAGGTTTGGAGTACCCAGGGCGATCATAAGTGATCAAGGGTCTCATTTTTATAACAGACACATGAAGGCTTTGCTACATAAGTACGGGGTTACACATAAAGTTTCTACATCCTATCACCCGCAAACAAATGGGCAAGCAGAAGTGTCTAACAGGGAGGTGAAATCAATTCTTGAAAAGACTGTGAGACCGGATAGAAAAGATTGGAGCAAAAGACTTGAAGATGCACTTTGGGCATATAGGACAGCTTTCAAAACCCCTATTGGAATGTCCCCTTACAGGATTGTGTATGGAAAAGCATGTCATTTGCCTGTGGAGATTGAACATAGGGCGTATTGGGCGGTTAAAGCATGCAACCTTGATAGTGACACGGTTGGAGAAGAAAGAAAGTTGCAACTTCAAGAACTTGAAGAGATTAGATTGGAAGCCTATGAAAACTCACGGATTTATAAAGAAAAGGCCAAGAAATTTCATGACAAACAAATTGAGGTGAAAGAATTCCAAATTGGTGACAAAGTACTTCTATATCGACCTCGTCTCAAATTGATCAAAGGTAAGTTGAGATCTAGATGGGAAGGACCTTATTGTGTTACTAATGTCCTCTTTTATGGAGTGGTTGAGATCCAGGATATGTCTACTGGCCGGATTTTTAAAGTTAATGGACAAAGGCTTAAAAAGTTTCATGAAGGAGTTAAGGGTTTGGTGGTGGAGGAAATGGAACATGTTGATGCTATCTACCCGAGTTAGAGGGGAGTTTCACTTTATCTTTTGTTTCTTTGCAAATGAATAAATTTTAGATTTTAGTAGTTTTTCTTATATGTTAGGAGAAGTTTCGGTTTCATTTAGAATTTTCTTGCATAAATAAATTTTGAGTTTCATTAGTAGTTTTTATTTTGCATAGTTATAGTTTTGCACTTTAGGTGCTTGATAGTTACCATTTCTTTAAGCTTGATAGTCTTTGTTTTAGGAATAAATGGTACTTCCTTATTTTGACATTTCCTTGTATCATTTTAAGGGATTTGAAAAGGGATGTTAAATTTGATTATCTTGTTTAAAGACTTTGTGGCATGATTGAACTCTAGGATTGCAAGAAGTTGATACTAGTGATGGATTCTTGATTGATGGAATGGTATGATAATTTTTATTTACCTAGTGAGGTTTGAGCCTATTTTGAGTAATGCACTTGTAGCTTATTTCACTCTAGAACTTGCTTCAAATCTGATTTATACCATTTGAGCAGTGTTGAGTCATTTTTATGAAATTTGCTCCATTATCACATTTCCCTCACCTATTTTTGCTATTTCTCTTATCATGACTCATCATATCTTTATTCTTTTCTCATGTTTTATTTCTTTGGATGTGGTTAATTTGGATGATATGTGATGATTTTATTTGGCCGAGACGGACAAATGATTAAGTGTGGGGGAAGTGTTTAGTTTGAAATTGGAGTTCTTTTGTGCTGGAATTAGAAAAAGAATGCTGAAATGAGGAAGCACAGTGGAAGTTTGCTGAGTGTTTGTTCCAAGTTTTGTTACATTTGAATGCGAGATGAAGTATTTATTCAGTATTTGTGCAGATTGGAATTCTGGAACCAGATTGGAAATCTGTAGAAATTAAAGTGCTGAGCTGAAAATCTTGTATCAGTTTGTATCAAATTTCGGAATGCAAAATTCAAATGATTGGAAGCTTAGTTGAAATTTAAAAATATGCTAAAACAAATGGTAGGCTACCCTTCATGGAGTCTGCAAAACAAGGAAAGATGAATTCAGGAACCTATTTGGGCACAAAAGAATGCAGAAATAATGAATTTCTGTGACTATAGAAATCTAACCACAATGGATGATAATGAGGAATTCAATTGGTGGTAACATTTCATCAATGAAGCACTTGAACATATTATCATTTACTTGGAGAAGTTGAAATGGAAAAGGGCAGCAAATTAGAACTTTATACAGTGAGGAAATCTGAAAAGCAGAATTCTGTACAAATGGAAACAAGTATGTGCAATTATTTCATTATCAGCGTTGAAAATCTTTGGGAACTAAATGGAATTCTTGTATTACCAGCAGCAAATTGTGTTTATTACTTTTCCATTCCTTATTAAATTGCTGGACAGAATTCCGGAAGTTGCAGAATTACTGAAATTCTGAAGTGCAGGAACTTTTAATTGATGTTATAAGCTGATACAAGATTTAAATTCAAGCTATTATTTGATTCATTGATTGTAAACATCTATGGAAATAAATTGTTGAAGCTTGAATTGAGTAAGCAGTAGCATCAGATGAGATATCAAGAGTTCAAACCTGAAGTTCAGAATTCTATGTGAAGTCCTGAAAGAGTTGGAAGCTTTGCAAATCCAGGAACTTTGGAATGAATGGAGTATCAAGATTTCAGGAATGATCTCAAGGATAATTGAAGCTCAGATGAAGTGCTGAAACATGAAGTAACAAATGGAATGTGGCATCAGTAGCTTCTAATAAAATTCATTTTAACAATGCAAGATGGAATGGCAGTGACACTGGATAGTAATTGAAAAGCTGAAATGGGTTGAAGGATAAGAATAGAGAAGATAGTGATGTTGAGAAGTGATAATCAATCCAAGAAATAGAGTGTCAAATCTGAAATTGAGCAAGGAAAACAAAGAGGGGGATTGCTGAAATGACATGAATGAGTATAGTGCAGAAAATCAGAAGATGCAGTTTTGCAAAAAATAAAATGGCAGTTTTGTGCCAATTTGGAATGATAATTGCGATGAGCCAGAGCTGCTGGAAAATGGAAGGACTTTGGATAAGCATTGTAAGGGTCTGTAGAGACAACATGAAGGAGTATTGAAAATTTCTTGTGGGTGAACATGTTAGATTGATACAAAGTCTAGCATTGAAGGAAAGCTGAAACTAGAGTGTAGAATGGAGTTTAAGGGGCTAATGACCATAGCAAAAACTGAAATCTAGCTGCCACTTAGTATTGATAATTGGTTATCCTTCTTCTCCAGAGTTTACAAGATTTAAGAGAAGAAATTGTATACCAAACCAGGAAACAAAGCTAGAAACTGAAACTGAACCAAAATGGCAGCCTGAATTTTGGATTGTTACTGCAGTGAGAAAAAGTAAATCCAAGCTGAAATTTTTGTGCTATTGCAGGGAAAGAGAGTAAGCTTTACTGTCTGTCAAATGCAGAAGAGAGTGTTAAGAGAAAAGAAGTGAACATTTGCAGAAGGAACTGCATCCTGATTTAGTTCGAAGTAAAGGCAGACCAGTTTTGTGCCAAAGACAATTTGTTGAATTGTGCCAAGTTATCTTGCTATTTTAATCTGAAATGAATGGAGTTAAATTATTAACTTTCTTCCAAGGTTTTCTTGCTATTCCAGAGTGCAGAATTTCAGATTCAATTGGGGATTTCGAAGAAGCTCCAGCGTAGGAAATGAATGGAGTTGTAGGAACAGAATGTTAGTTGCTAGTTCAGTTTCTGAAAATTGAGGATACAATCTGCACTGGGAATAGAGCGAAGTTAAAGGAAGATTGCAGATTGGTGTGTTTACAAAACCAAATTAGTAACAAGAAGCAATGGGATGAAGAAATGCAGAACTTCATGCGTGGCTGAAATTGAACATCACATAGCATTCTAATTCCATGTCTTCCACCTTGAGTTGAACTTTATCTTTTTATTTGCTCTATCAGAATTAATTCTTCCCTTTACATTTTAATTTTCTCTTCTTTCCAATGGTTGTGAATTTTCATAATTATGCATCTTGATATTGTGATGAAGGTTGAATTAGATGAAAAGCAAGCTTATGGTAGTGGATTTGCTAAGAATAGCTTGAGTGCCCTCCACTTTTGCAAGATTTGAGATTAATAGAGAGCCACCTCAAATTACCTTGAGAGAATTAGAAATGTTATCATTTTCACTTTATTCATGATGGATGAAATTTACTAAGTATTGAACCAAGGTAAAAATAGAGGTCATGAATGTGTGAGTCTATGAAACTTGATACTTACTTGTAACTTCCTTTTACTTTCTTCTAGATATGATCAAGAATAGTTAGGAGAAGGAGGTACCATCTTAGTTGTTATTTTAATGGCTTCACTTGCACGAGGCGTGCAAGAATAAGTGTGGGGGATTTGATAAGCTATGAATTGATACATTAATTTTGGGTTAATATTTGGTGTTCTTTATATATTTGCACATGTTTAACTCCAATTTTAATCATGTTTCCCCAAACAAGGTTTTTATGAGCTTTATGAGGTTTTTTTTCCATCTTATGCATGATTTATTTCTCATTATGTGAATTTGGTCTTGTAGGGTACTAATGGGTTCATGATTCAAGTGGAGGCATGGTTCACTCAACCAAATGGAGCCCAAAGCCATAACTGACCCCAATTGAGCTTGGATTCGAGTCAAACCCCAGCTGGACTAAACCCTAGGTATAAAAGGAAATTTTTGGCACGGTGAACAGTGAGCTCGCGCTACTGTTCATCGTGCCAGTTTTCGTGACGGCGCAGACGCAACTCCCTTCCTTCTTCCAGATCTTCGAGCAAGTTTATCCTCATCGGCGTGGAGTTCCTCAGCCTCCGACGACCAAATTCCATCCATCGTATTTCATCAGCGAAGCATTTTGGCGGGCGGAGCACTGTAGCTGCGAGCTGCGATTTCCAGCTCAGACCAGCGGCGTTCTTCCAGTCTGAGCCTCCATTTCTTCACGGGATTATCGGCGGTGGTCCTCCGGTTATTTTGAACCATTTTCGACAGCACCTCAACGTTCCTAGCTCCATTCCTCAGTTCGCGATTCCAGCGACAGTGAACCCAGCAGCGTGCAATAGAGTACCAAGTCAGAATCTGATCTTGCTGAAGTTTTGTGAGCTGATACAAGTGAATCTGAGTTCGTTTTGAAGCTTGAGGACACCAGACCGATTTCTGTTGGAGTGTTCTCTGCAGATTCTTTGTGCGGTGGCAAGGAAAAGACAAGTTTGGTTCGAGATTTGTGTGTAGGGATGTTAAGCTTTACTGCAGTTAATTTTTTATGCTTAGGTTTTATTATTTCTGCATTTTTTTGTTCTTGAATTTGCTAGTTCATAGCTTAGACTTCTTTGTAGTTTAATTACTACACGAATCTGCTTGTTTGGTTTTGTTCTTGTGATCTTTGTTTCAAGTTCTGCTTTGTTATGTTGGTTTAGCAGTCACTGCTGAAATTGTGTCCCTTAAGCTTGTGTTTAGTTATTTCTTATCAAACCTTTGTAACTGATAAGTTAGTTGTTTGGATGGATTCAAATTAATTTTGAAGCTTGATTAAATCCAAGCGTGACAAGTTAAAAAGATCGTGTTGAGCCTTAGTGGAGTTTTGATCTGCAAAGAGTAGGCTGAAATTCTGAGTTAGGATTTGAGTAGGAAGGAATTAGTTTAATAGTAATTCTTGTAAGTTTTAGATTAGTGTTTTAACTTGATTTTAATTAATTTTCTCAATGATAGGTTTAGCACTGGAATTAGGTTGACTTTAGCTTATTTACTGTTGATTTGGTAGAACTTGTTTCTGATCTGTTCAGAATTCGAATTGCTATAGGGTAGCATTTGGATGTGATTTAATTTTCACAGTAAAGAGTCATTTTGAATACCAAATCCTCATTTCATAACTAGAAAACCCAAAAAGAGTGTTCTTAATTCAAGACAAGCACATTCTAGCATAATCCTCGGAAATTCGACTCGGACCTTATGCTAAAACATTTCCTTGTGTAGTTGTGGGTTTTCGATCATAACATTAATTTGGGAGTTTATTTGTGACATCAATTTGGATAGCTACCAATGTCCAACAGTGAGGATTTTGTTGAACTAATAGAGTCTAGCGATGAGGACTTAGAAATTATTAATGTGGATTAGTCAGATGTTAATGATGAGTAACTATTAGTATTATTGTTCATCAAGTAAGTTATATTTCCATATTATTTTTATGTATAATATCATATTAATAAATTTATTATGATGTATTGTAATATAATTTTGCAGACATTATTTTAGCTGGGCAGCAGGCAGTAGTGCTCCATGGCTACAAGGTTCTACGAGTTGTTGGGGACTCATAAGTATTTTTTTTATTAGTAATTTAAGTTTATATATCCCTTCCTTTATAATATTTTTCATACCTTAATATTTTTTCTTATAGATTTACCCCTGATGATCACAGAGTTGCCACATATATTACGGGCAAATTCAAAGAACGAGTCTACCCTTCTGGTATGACATGGAAGCATGTAAACCAGGAGACCAAGTTGTTTTATTATAATAAATTTGTGATAAGTATATTTAATATACTTTATATTCTATAATATTTTATCCTTTATTATATTAAAGCTTTAATTCAACTTATAATTTTAGAAAATATATACATGGGAGGAAGGTCAAGAGCAATAATTTTAAAATACTTGGAATAGCTATTGTTCCAAATTTTATAGAGACCTTTATTATATGAGAAAGAATGGCACCAAGCCGGTGTATATGCCAACCGAGATATGGGGTACATGGATGGTCACCTAGACTGTAGAAAGGTATAAAACAAATGTTGAAAAAGCTAGAACAAATAGAAATATAGAGCCAGGTGGCCCGAGCACCAGAACGGCTCGATATACGTTAGGTTCCAGATCTATTGTTGATCATGTCATAGATCTAGTGAGTTTAATTTAAAGTTAAATAAATAAATTTTATATTTATTATTAAATTTATATAATTTTGTACCAAATTAATTATGTATATAGGAACATGACCTAGCCCGCCAACCTACTTGTATGGAGGTCTTTCTTAAGACCCACAAAAAAAAAGGATGACACATTTATCGATACTATATCATCTAAGGTCATACACATAAGATTATTTATTTATTACATTTAATTGTTTCTATCTTGATTAACTTTAGTAATTGTGATCAAATTTAATAATATTCCTATTATATTTTTTCAAACAGGATCAAATAACAAATAGTGTGGTTCATGCATCTCAGCCACTAGCAAAGGGGGAGTCACAGTCTCTATCCACCGAGGCATTAAATGAGATTTATTATGATGTTATCAGTGGACAAACAAAAAACTCCACCCTCTACAGTCTTGGCTCCTAGGCCAAAGTCACATTTGATCGTTTGAGGACTCCTAGGGGTCGTGATGGATCCTCTTCCTCTTCTTTTGATATGCAGTCTTTAAGATAGGAAAATTAAGAACTGTGCACTCAAATTATCTCAATAAATAAGAAGATAGAATATTGGATGGTTGTTGAGATGCAGAGGAGCACTGATGAGGATAACAAGCAATGTGAAGATCATGATGCTCTCATGGCTCATATGTGACGGTTCATAGCTAATTTGCCCCCACCACCAATTCTATTTGATTTTGATTCACAGAAGATTCATGATCCATCAGATCCTATTGATTAATTTCTTTTTAGGCTTGTTCAACTAAAACTCAATTTTTTTTATCATACATGATCCGGTAGTTGGGTGGGGCCCGCTCGACAGGAGGTCAAAGTGGTCAACGCGAACTACCTCCCCGATCAGCAGGAAGAGTAGCCAGTGCAATACTTCGACAGCTCGGTCAGACACTGAGCTTCCGACGCACATGAAACTCAAGTAGGGACAGACGAAGGTCGAGCAACTGCCCTGCTCGGCCGAGGAGTGGACGCAGTCTCGACCCGACAGGGAAGGAGCCTTAGCCTGACCAGGCAGAGCCGGATAGCTAATCACTAGCCGAGTGGACGTTCGGCCCGATCAGCAGGAAGAGTAGCCAGTGCAACACTTCGACAGCTCGGTCAGACACCAAGCTTCCGACGCTCATGAAACTCAAGTAGGGGTAGACGAAAGCCGAGCAACCGCCCCACTCGACTGAGCAGTGGACGCAGCCTCGACTCGACAAGCGAAGGAGCCTTAGCCTGACCAGGCGGAGCCGGATAGCTAATCACTGGCCGAGCGGACGTTCAACCCGACCATCGTATCACCCTAACGGCAGACTTGCTGAGCAGCTCTCTCGCTCGACCCAATAACAGACAAAGGAAGCAGTTGGCAATATCTTCCTAGGGACCAGTGTCATCGACAAGCGGCATGGTCGGTGACGTGGTCAGACAGAGAATCGTACGGTGGAAGCTTCTACTGTCACGTCAGGGATATGCTCAGACTATTAAGGTATGGCGGCAGACACACTTTTCTAACATGGCATTTCCAGGTATGCTTTAGGAAGCGTGCACATCTTGGGAAGCGTGCACGCACCTCCTGGTAGCTCTATATAAGAAGTCCCAAAGCTTCATCAGAGGTATGATTTCACTACTGTAGCTACTGTTACGTTGTTGCTCCTCTTTCTACTTCATTCTTCATTCGCTTGCCGCAGGTGACTGACTTGAGCATCGGAGGGTCATCGCCGAGGAACCCCTCCCTGGCTCGGCACTAACGACTCTATGGTTGCAGGCTTAGCTCATCGGAGGTTCACGCCATCTCCAGTCGACATCCAGTCAACGTAAGCGCCACCTTCCCAGCATCCGTCTACTCACACTCGGACAGGATCAAATTTGATGCCGTCTATGGGAATGCACCTGAATCTGAGCTGAGAAGATGGAGAAAGCTGGACATCTCCACACTGTGACACTCACTCCAGAGGAGCTCGATGTGCTCATTCAGGTACGAGTAACAAAGATAGTCGAGTAGCAACAACAAAAGGCACTAGACGACCAGCTGGCGCAATAGGCAATGTTGGCCTCTGGGAGCCGAGTGATGCACGAAGACCGACCGGAGCAACTCTCTATATGGGGACAGAACAAGATGTCGACCGACACTCCAGGAGAGGTTCCGCCGGCGCCCATCCTATTTCATCAGCCGTTATTTTAGATGCCCTCGGAGATTACTCAGGCCAACCAAGATAGGGGTTCTTCAGATGAGGCTCCCGTTCGGGACGCAAAAAAGGGCAAAGAGCCCCAAGCTGATTCATCACCCGAGCGGATCAACCGACAATTCTTAGAGGTCACTCTGCAGGATCCGCTGCCGAAACACTACGCTCCCCTAGCGATAGGAGAATATAACGGGTCGACCAACCCGGATGACCATCTGGGTAAGTTCGATAACACCACTACCCTTCATCAGTACACAGATGGAGTCAAGTGTCGAGTCTTCCTCACTACGCTCTCCGGCTCGGCCCAATGGTGGTTTAGAAGGTTGTCGGGCGTGTCTATCCGAAGCTTTAAAGATTTTCGAACGACTTTCCTTCACCACTTCGCGAGCAGCAAACGTTATCAGAAAACAAGCGGCAGCCTATTTTCCATGAAGCAGGGCCAGAGGGAAACTCTACGAGCCTACATCCAGCGCTTCAACCAGGTGGCGATGGATATCCCCTCGGTCTCGTCTGAGACCATGATGAACATGTTCACGCAAGGGCTCGTGGACGGAGGCTTCTTCCGATCGTTCGTCAGGAAGCCGTCTCGCGACTACGACTACATGCTGAAGAAGGCCAATGAGTACATAAACGTGGAAGAAGCCTGGGTGGCCCGAAGGAAGGAGGCTCCATCCGAATCATCGGTGTCGACTGAACGACGACCACCATCCAACCATCAACCTCCAAGAGGGCCCCGAGCCGAAGGAATACGCCCACACCAAGAAGCAAGGCCACATGTCGTCCAACATGTTGCCGCAGAACGGCCGAGGCCCAAGGGGAAGGTATGGACCCCTTTATTCTGCTCATTCCATTAGTCTGCATCTCACAACACCCGCGACTGTCGTGGGTTCAATCCGGTCGCCCAACTGACGCCTAAGAGTTATCGATATCGATCCCCTTCTCCTGACCGGCAACACGAGCATCATCGGGCCAATCGATGAGAAGAAACAAGGCGATCACCAAGGCAGCCTCATCAGAGAAGTGCGGAGCTGACAAGAGCTTAGCGTGAGCGAAGCAGGCCGTCCGCTCGGGAGGAGGAAAATAGGAGCAATGTCGCTCGAGGAGAGATCAACATCATAGCTGGCGGGCCGACCGGCGGAGATTCCAACCAAGCTCAGAAGTCACATGCCCGGTGGTTAGAAATCCATGCAGTGGGCTGCAGTCGGGAACAGGCCATTGGACCCGAGATCGGCTTTGGCCCTCGGGATCTTGAAGGAGTTGAAGTGCCGCACGACGACACACTCATTATTCGAGAGGTAATCGCCAATTACACTATTCATCGTATATTTCTTGACACAGGCAGCTCGGTTAAGATCATTTTCAAGAAGGCGTTCGACCAGCTCCAAATCGACCGGGGTGAGCTGTTGCCAATGACAACCCCTCTGTATAGGTTCACTGGCAATGAAGTCTTGTTGATTGGCCAAATCAAGATGGTCATCTCGCTCGGGGAGGAACCACTCAGAAGGATGAGGACCACGAACTTCATCGTGATAAACGCCCCCTCCACCTACAATGTCATTTTGGGCCGACCAACCCTCAATGAATTCCGAGCGGTCATCTCAACCTTCTGTCAGAAGATTAAGTTCTCGGTAGAAGATTGAGTCGGAGAAGTAAAGGGAGATCAGCTCGCCGCTCGGAAATGTTATGTCGAGATGGTCAAGACCGAGGCAAAGTCTGCTCAGAAAACACCCCGAATAGAGGTAAGCACCATAACGGAGAAGCCCCCTACTTTGGTTTATGAGGAGAAAGAAGAGGTGCAGATACATCCGGGCCGAGCGAAGGTGACGACCTTCATAGCATCTGACCTAGAGGCTGGGCAGAAAGCCGAGCTGATTAGTTGTCTCCGGCAGAACCATGACGTATTCGCATGGTCCACCCATGAGCTGCTCGGCATTTCCCCAAGCATCGTGCAGCATGAGCTCCACATCCGACCAAACGCTTGGCCGGTGAAGCAAAGGAAGAGGGACTTTAGCGCTGAGCGGAATCTAATTATCTAGGCGGAGATTGAGAAGCTACTGGAGCTTGGCCACATACGCGAGGTTCAGTTCCTGAGCTGGCTGGCCAATGTGGTGCTGGTCTCCAAGCCGGGCAATAAATGGAGGGTCTACATCGACTTTAGGGATCTTAACAAAGCGTGCCCAAAGGACTTCTATCTCATGCCTCGGATAGATCAGATGGTAGACTCCATGGATGGGTGCGAGCTAATATGCATGCTGGACGCATACCAGGGGTATCATTAAGTGCCGCTCGCCCGTGAAGATCATAAGAAAGTTTTCTTCATCACTGTTGATGGTATGTACTGCTACAACGTAATGTCGTTCGGCCTGAAGAATGCAGGAGCCACCTACCAGAGACTGATGAACAAAATGTTCTGGCGGCAGATTGGTCGTAACATGGAGGTATATGTCGACAACATATTAATTAAATCCCTCCAAGCCGCCGATCTCTGCGTCGATATCAAGGAAACCTGCCAGACCCTTCGGGCGTACGACATCAAGTTAAATCCTCAAAAGTGTTTATTCGGCGCAAGGAGTGGGTGCTTCTTGAGATATATCATCACCAAGTGAGGCATTGAGGTAAACCCCAGCAAGGTAAAGGCACTCCAGGATATGCCACCGCCGAGAAACTTGAAGGAAGCTCAGCGCCTCACTGGTCGGAAAACAGCATTATCACGGTTCATCTCCAACTCGTCCGACCGGAGCCTTCCGTTCTTCAAGATCCTGCGCCCAGCCACCAAGTTCTAGTGGAACAAAGAGTGTGACCAGGCCTTCGAGGAGCTTAAAACATATCTGAATTCGCTACCTGTACTAGCTAAGTCTACTGCCTGTGAACCACTCCACATCTATCTGTCTTCGATCGAGCACACTGTCGGCTCGGCACTGGTTCGGTAGAATGGCGAAGAACAGAAAACGTATTTCTTGAGTCATATATTAAAGGATGTTGAATCTTGCTACACCGGCCTTGAGAAGCTCGCATTTGCTTTGGTACTTGCCGCTCAGAGGCTCCGTCCTTATTTCCTTGCTCATACTATCATTGTGATGACCAACAGCCTTCTGGGAAGATTCTTGCTTAACACAGAGGCATCCGGTCGGTTGATCATATGGACGACGGAGCTCAGTGAGTTCGATATCCAATACCAACTCCGAACGACCATCAAGGCGCAGTCCTTGGCAGATTTTGTCACGGATGTACAAAACCCTGAACCCGACTTGATCTGGAAGGTATATGTGGACAGGTCATCCACCCGATAGGGTAGTGGGATTGGCATACTGCTTATCTCCCCGCAAGAAGAGCGAGTTCAGTTGTTCGTTCAGCTAGAGTACCGGGTAACTAACAACGAAGTTGAGTACGAGGCACTTATAGCCGACCTACAGGTTGCTCGACATATCGGCGCTAGCAAGGTTCTTATCCACTCTGATTCTTAATTAGCTGCTTAGCAGCTGGTTGGAGTATTCAAGATTAGTAACACGCGCCTAAAGTTGTACGCCGAAGCCTTCGAAAAGTTGAAGGCAAACTTCTGGGAGGTAATCATCCAAAAGATCCCTCAAGCGGAGAAATAAGCGACGGACGAGCTGGCCAAATTGGCGAGCTCACTCTCGCCGATCGGCATTACTCAACCGATTGAGCAAGTATCCTTGGTGGCGCACGTCGATCGGATGGAGGGGCTCACTTTCCCTAGCGATTGGAGAATGACCATAATAGAGTTTCTACCATCAGGAGCTACGCCTTCTGATCGGGGAGGGAAGCTTGCTTATTGAGAAGAAGGGTCGGTCGCTTCACCTTAGTCGGGGACCAGCTCTACAAGAAGACCTTCTCTAGGCCATTGCTTAAATGTGTCGGGTCGGAAGACGTCGACTATATACTGCAAGAAGTACACCAAGGCTCCTATGGAGGGCATCCAGGCGGTCGGTCGCTAGCAAGGAAAAATCTGTTGGCCGGGTACTTCTGGCCGACTCTACAGGAAGATGTCATTCAGACAGTAGCTAACTGTCTATCCTGCCAAAAGTACCACCACCTCTCCCACCGGTCGACTGAAGAAATGAAGGCTTCCACTGTGTCGTGCTCGTTCGACCAATGGGGCATGGATATTGTGGGACCCTTCCCCATGGCGATCGGACAACGAAAGTTTCTGCTTGTCGAAGTAGACTATTTCTCCAAGTGGGTTGAAGCCGAGCCGCTGGCAAAAATAACCGAACAGATGGTCCAAAAGTTCATTTGGCAGCATATCATCTATCGGTTCGGCATTCCGCGCTGACTCGTCTCAGACAATGGTAGACAATTCGCCGGACAGAAACTCAAAGAATGGTGTGAGGGATATGGCATCCAACAAGCTTTCACCTCTATAGCATACCCTCAAAGCAACGGACAGGTTGAAGTCGCCAATCGAGAGATCTTGCGGGTTCTGCGAATGCGGCTTGACCACATCGGAGGGAGCTAGGTAAACAAGCTCCCTGGCGTGTCATGGGCAATCCACACGACCCCTAAGGAAGGCACGGGTGTAACCCCATTCCACCTTGTATACAGTGGTGAAGCGGTCGTCTCGGTCAAGGTGGGAGTCGAGTCCAATCAAATACAGCACTACGGCGAAGACAACGCCGAACGGAGGCTTCTGGAGCTAGACTTCGTGGATGAGATGCGCGACAAAGCAGCCGTTCGACTGATGGCTTATAGGAAGAGGATGAGGCAAAACTACAATCAACGAGTAATCCTGAGGTCGTTCTAAGTCGGCGACCTCGTATGGAAGAAGGTGAAGTCGATCAGCGATGTCACTAAGCTAGAAGCTCTGTGGGTCAGACTATTCAAAGTCGTAGAGAAGCTTCGCTCTGGCACCTACTACCTAGAAGATGAAGACGGGTGGCAACTAGAACGTCCTTAGAGCGCGAACCATCTCCAGCCGTACTGATCTGGATGAAAGGTGCGCCAATGTAATTGAAGTGACCTTCCATTTTTCCTGTGCCCTCTCGTTGCAAGATTGAAATGAAAAATAAAAGGTTCCCCAAATACTCATTGAGTGGTGACGTTAAACTCATGTCTCCATCGACGGTCGAGCGGCAACCTTAAACTCCTGCCTTAGAAGATCGTCGAGCGGCGACGTTAAATCCATGTCTCCATCGATGGTCGAGCGGTGACCTTAAACCCCGGTCTTCACCAAATCGTCGAACGGCGACGTTAAACCCATGTCTCCATCGACGATCTAGCGGCAACCTTAAACTCCTGCCTTAGAAGATCGTCAAGCGACGACGTTAAACCCATGTCTCCATCGACGGTTAAGCGGTGACCTTAAACCCTAGTCTTCACCAAATCATCCAACGGCGACGTTAAGCTCATGTCTCCATCAATGGTCGAGCGGCAACCTTAAACCCCGGTCTTCAACAAATCGTCGAGCGGCAACGTTAAACCCATGTCTCCATCGACAGTCGAGCAGTGACCTTAAACTCCTGCCTTAGAAGATCATCGAGTGGCGACATTAAACCCATGTATCCATCGACGGTCGAGCGGCGGCCTTAAACCCCGGTCTTCACCAAATCGTCGAGCGGCAATGTTAAACCCATGTTTCTATCGACGGTCGAGCGGCGACCTTAAACCCCGGTCTTCACCAAATCGTCGAGCAGCGACGTTAAATCCATGTCTCCATCGATGGTCGAGCGGCGACCTTAAACTCCTACCTTAGAAGATCGTCTAGCGGAGACGTTAAAACCCAGAGTCGAGCGGTGACTATAAACCCCGGAGGTATGATCCTAGCGAATATTTCAATAATGAAAGTACGGTCGTAATAGCCGATCAAAACTATACAACCAAATACTTAGCAAAAAATGGCATATGAAGAAAGAGCGCAAAAAGATTTCATTGATAATAGGTTACTGTCGAACGGCAGTAGTACATTCAAAGCTTACAAAAATGTGCTCTCTATAAGCCCCTTGCTCACTCAATATAATCAAAGGCTTCATCGGGAATGGACTTGAGGAGCTGAACGCGGTTCACGTCGCTATCAGACAGGGCCTCAGAGACGTGGTCGTTCGCCTTCAGCTGGCTGAGCATCGCATCGATCACCAGCTCAAACGATCGGACAATTCGATCGGTAGCCTTCCCCAAAAACTGGTCCGAGCGAAGGTACTGTTGCTTCAGGACCACAAAGTGACTCAGCTCAGCCTCCTGGTAGGCAATCGGTGCAGCACTAGAGGCCACCAGCTCCTCTTCGAGGTGCTTCACTTGGCCTTTAAGCTCCACCTCCTTCGCCAAACGACTCTCCCGCTCAGCAACCAGAAAGTTTTCTGCATCCTTCAGCTTCTCGGCCAACTGCCAAGCCTCCTGGTTTTTCTCTTCTAGGTCAGCAATGGCCCGTCGTTTCCTCGTGGAGGCCAGATCAAGCTTCCTATCATAAGTCTTTAGCTGTGCCTTGATCTGGCCCAGCCTACTAGCCTGCTCGGCCGATTTTTGCTGCTCCTCCGCTAGAAGTTGTTGGGCCTTTTCTAGCTCGGCCTGCAGACGGGTGATCGGTGGCCCCTAGGAGGAGGAGGCTTCTCCAGAAATTTTGAGCTTCTTCAGCTCATCCTCCACTTGTGCCAACCGCTGACACATGGCAATGTTCTCCACCCCAGAACTGCAAGCAAACATTAGTGCCGAACGGAGGTAACTTATGAATTGATAATTGAAAATACTAACCCTGGTGGACATCTCCAGATGACTGTCAGCAAGCGCGCCAGGGGGTTTCATGGTCGTTCATGCCCTCGCTTCCTCCGAGATGTGGGCAAGCCGACCACGAATATAAACTTGATGTCAAGGAGAGCTAGGCTGGTCGCCCGATGCTAGAAGATCCTTCGTCGGAAGGCGAAGCGTGGTGGTGATGGATCATCGCTCGGCCGGCGCCGATTAAGCGGAGGCCGACAAGTCGAAAGCTTGAGCAGGAGGGACTGGCAGAATGGCGGACCGTGTCACCTTCCGCCTAGCTGGTGGTAAGGAAGTGATTGGCTGAACGACGAGCAGCTCCGATAGCTCAGCCAAAGATGGAGTCCGCTCGGAAGAGGAGGCCTCCACTATTGCGGGAGCGGCCGAAGATGGGGTGCCTCCCCCCGCAGAAGCTTGTACGGTCAATGTGGCGAAGCGGGAGGGCGCGTCCGTTCGGCGTCTTTTGTGGGTGAGCGGTACTTCATTACCCGAGGATCCCGAACCCTCAGCAGGGATGACGAGTGGTGCTTCTCGGACCAATCCTGGGTCGGCTGCCCTTCTTGCACTGGGAGTCCGCTTGGCGGTCCCATCGCCCACAGTTGCGGTCTCCCCAACCGTGCCCTCTTGCAAGCCGACTGGGGTTAATCCGAGCCGCTCCATCTCCTTGGCTACGGCTGCTTCAATCTCTGTTTGCTTGGCCTTCATTATGCCGGCTGGTCGGGCGTGCATCATGATGTCGGCTGTAAAAGAAAAAAAGAATCAGTTAGACTCAAAGGAAGAAGGCTGAAAAATTTTATACCTAGGCTGCTTGGGAGCCTTGCTCGGATCGGACTCGGCCCGAATATGTACATCACGCCCTCCGACAACAACTTATGAATGTCAAACTTCAGACCGGCTAGCATGTTGGCGGCATGGAGGTAGTCCAGCCGAGTCTTATACTTCTTCAAATCAGGTTGAGGAGGAAGCCCGGTCTGCCATCTAGTTCGGAAGCTTGGCCACTCGGGGAATCTCAAGAAGAAGAAATATTCCTTCCAGTGTTTGTTGGAGGTGGGCATTCTATCGAAGAAGACTAGGCCGATTCGAGATTGGAAAAGGTAAGTGCCCACCTCGAACTGTTTAGAATAGTAGAAGTAGTGGAAGACCTGAGGGGTCAGTGGAATGTTGTGCACTCGGAACAACACTATCACGCCGCACAGCAAGAGAAAGGAATTGGGGATGAGCTGGGCGAGCGGGACACGAAAGAAGTTGCAAACCTCGGTTATGAAAGGGTGGATGGGAAATCAAAGGACGACCACGAATTGGTCTCGAAAGAAACAGACTGTGGCGACCGACGGGTCATTGGGCCGGTCGGACGGGGAGGCTAGAATTATCTTATGGTCAGAAGGGATATCAAAGGCATTTATCAGACTCGCAGCGTCACTCACGTCAAACCGAGTCTCCATGGTAGTATACCAGAAACCAGGAGCGGGGTTGGACGGCTGCGAGGAGCTCACCGTGGCCGAAAAACAAAAAGGCAGAAGGCTCAATGGGAGAAATGGCCAAAAAAACAAAGAAAATGGAAAGCCGTGGAGGTGGAAAGAACACTGGAAAGCTGTAACAGAAGGAAAGGGAAAGCATATGAGTGGGAGAGGACCGTTGGAGCACTGAACACAAAAGAACCGTCGGAGCAGAATCAAGGACCACTGGAACACTGGACACAGAAGAACCCCCGGAGCAGAACTATCAGAGAACACGAAGAAAATGCAGAGGAGGAAATGGCGACACTGAGACTTTATAAAGATGAGTGCGGCCGACCCGAGCCATCCGATCTAGGGCATAGGAATCGAAGCACGCATTCGGTCGTTGAATTCGAACCGCCAAACATCACATAAGTAGTTGTCACCTTGGACGTGCGACGGCGAGACAGCATTTAATAAGCATAGGCGCGTGCTTGGCCTTAATGGGGGTGATTGAGGAGATTCGGGCGGTGTCAGCATTGACCGCTTGACTCATACCCCTCTAGGAATGATGAGGAAAAATATCCAAGTGCCAAGGCTCAATGCACCGACTAGCAGAGAAAGACAAGGCCTAAGCCGATCGGGATTTAACCCACCCCTCGGCTGATTGCCCGACCGGTCACCAGCTACTTGTTCAGTCAGTCAGACTTGCCGCCTTCTTCGACTAGACTTGAGGGGGAGGCACGTGATCCGATGGTTGGGTGGGCCCCGCTCGACGGGAGGTCAAAGTGGTCAACGCAAACTACCTCCCCGATCAGTAGGAAGAGTAGCCAGTGCAACACTTCGACAGCTCGGTCAGACATCGAGCTTCCGACGCTCATGAAACTCAAGCAGGGACAGACGAAGGCTGAGCGACCGCCCCGCTCTGCCGAGCAGTGGACGCAGCCTCGACCCGACAGGCGAAGGAGCCTTAGCTTGACCAAGCGGAGCCGGATAGCTAATCACTGGCCGAGCGGACATTCGGCCCGACCATCATATCACCCTGACGACAGACTGGCCGAGCGGCTCTCCCGCTCGGCCCAATAACAGACAAATGAAGCAGTTGGCAATATCTTCCTAGGGACCAATGTCATTGACAGGTGGCATGGTCGGCGACGTGATCAGACAGAGAATCGTACGGTGGAAGTTTCCACTGTCACGTCAGGGATATGCTCAAGCTGTTAAGGTATGGCGGTAGGTACACTTTTCTGACACGGCCTTTCCAAGTATGCTTTGGGAAGCGTGCACATCTTGGGAAGCGTGCACACGCCTCCTGGTAGCTCTATATAAGAAGTCCCAAAGCTTCATCAGAGGTATGATTTCACTACTGTAACTACTATTACGCTGCTGCTCCTTCATTCTTCTTTCGCTTGCCGCCGGTGACTAACTTGAGCATCGGATGGCCATCGCTGAGGAACCCCTCCCTGGCTCGGCACTAATGACTCTGTAGTTGTAGACTTAGCTCGTCGGAGGTCCATGCTATCTCCAATCGACATCCCGTCAACGTAAGCGTCACCTTCCCAGCGTTCGTCTATTACACTCGGACAGGATCAATACATAAATCATACAAAATATATTTATCATATAGAAATTAGCTAATTTCTAGATATTGTATTACTATATGTTTCAGGAGTCCAAGCCTAATAACATTGATGATCATCATTTGCTTATTTCTTTTATCCAGGTATTAAATTTGGTTTTATATATATATATATATATATATATATATATATATATATATATATATATATATATATATATATATATATATATATATATATATATGCAACATTTTTATTTCTATTGTATTTGACTTTCTATCGTATTAATATATCGTATTTGACTTTCTTCTAGAGATTTTCTATTCTATTTTATATATGAATATACTATTCAGATTATGGATTATGGATTATGGATAGTGTAGATTTTTCTATTAGATTATTTGTATATGCTTGTATGATTGTTCAATTATCGGATTATGTTTAGATGTTTGTTTCTGCTATGGATTGTGAAATGTATTTGTATTGTGAAAATGTGCTTAATGTATCGATTGTAAAATGTGAATGTATGGATGAATGTGAAATATATTTATGTGGATTGTAAATGTCATCATTTGTAATTGTTTTACTTGTATATGAAAATTGTAAATAGGACATTTAGGTTTGCTGGGTTTTTTTTTTCTTTTGCAATACCGACGAAATAGGTATTCCATCGGTAAATATCGAATAAGCGATTTCGTTAGTGGTTACCGATAGAATACTATATTCCGTCGATAATCCCTTAATAGATTACTGACAGAATATGATATTCGATAATCTCTTAATAAATTATCGATGGAATCACCTATATATTCCGTCGATAGCTACCGACGGAATAGATGATTCCTTCCTTAAGTCTTTTATAAATACACCAACCAAATATATTATTTTGTCAATGATATTTACATTGAAAAATTATTTTCCACGAAATTTATTTTTCATCGATAAAATATTTCTAGACTAATTATCTTCTAACAAAATATTTTCATCGTAATTATGTCATTAAATACTTAGAATTATTATGAAAATGTTCGTTAGTAAAAGTGTTTATTTTATAATGACCTTGGCCGAACATCCGAGAGAGAGAGAGAGAGAGAGAGAGAGAGAGAAAGATGAAAAAACACCGACAACGGTATGTGAAGTCATTTAAATTAGTGTAATTCCAACCCTATGTACCAGATAATGTCACTTAACAGTAAACTCTAAATATGAGATTAATGTCTCATTCAGTATTTCCATCCACCGCTCTTTTCATTCACAGTTTTCCAACATCACGATCATCCATGGAATTCTTATTTCATCCATGTAAAAATATCAACACCAGTATTTCCATCCACCGCTCTTAAACAGTACTCATGATCATCCATGAAATTCTTATTGGAAAGCAATCAGCAAGAACAACTGATCTACTTGATGAACTCCAAGACCCAAGTGCCGGCGAACGCAGGAAGAGCGTTGAATCCATAGAATCCTGCTTCCTTCGCCAGCGCCCTGAACTCCTCCACTGTTCTCTCTTTTCCGCCCACGCTGTAGGCCGCCATGCACAGGTCCAGCTGGAAAATGGATTTGGCTTCGGGCGTCGCCACCGGCGTCTCTGGAACAACGTACTCCATCACCACCGCTTTGCCTTTCTCCGCCGGCAGCGCCTTCCAGCAGTTCTTAAGTATCTTCACGCAGTGCTCGTCGCTCCAATCGTGAAGAATCCACTACATTTGTTCAACTGTTAGTGGATTGATCTGAAATCGTTAAACGTCATCACTGTTGAATTGATTGACCTTTAGGATGATGGCATCGCCGGCAGGAACGGCTTCGAACATGTCTCCGCCTCGGTGCTCCACTCGGGTGAGGGCCGGAGCATCGGAGACGACGTGAGGGAGGTCAAAGTTGATGCCGTGGACGTGGGGGTAGAAGGAGGTGATGAGCCGGAGGTTGCTGCCGGTGTTTCCGCCGACGTCCACGAGAACCTGCACGTCAGAGAAGCCGTCGTAACGGAGCAGTATGTTGTTCATGACGAGCGTGGAGGCGCCCTTCATCGCGCCGTTGAACACCTTGTTGAACCGCCGGTCGCCGCCTTGGTACTCGAACGTCGTCATGCCGTACGCCGCCATCACCGGGTGGCCGCCGTTCAAGATGGAGTCCGTGAAATAGCGCCTGAAACCCCCTCAGAAATTTGGAAATTTACTTTTTAGCCTTAGTTTAAATTTTGTTTTTGTCAATTATGCAGGGTATCATGTAGTATTTATTTTAAACTACAAGGTCGTAAAATGAAAATTTTCTGCAAATTATATATGGTACCGCATGTCGATCAAGACTTGATCCTGATGAAGCAGAACTAGATTGGCCACCGTGCCGCCGTCGTCGTTCTGCACCAAATACTTGCAAATGGGCGCGGCGGAGTACTTCAGGCGGCCACCGTCCGCGGCGCAACCGACGATGGAGTTCGCAGCGAGCAAGCGGAGGATGCGCTCGACCATGTCTGCGGCCGACGGGTTGGTGGTCGGCAAGCGGCCGGCGAGATCCTCGGAGCTCAGCGAGGCCGTCGGTCCGGCTTGGACCAGCATCTCGAGGAGGCCGAGCTCAATTGCCGTCTTGAGAACCATGGGAAGGACAACGACGCAGGACAGCTGGAAAGCCCGGGAGCACTCCCGCTCCTCCTCCTCCTCCTCCAGCGACAACTTCGGCGGGGCCATGGGACGAAACAGAGCAAGCAAGAGAGGAAAGAGAGTGGAGGGTCTTCTAATCCTTACGTTTTATAGCAAAGATTCCGTGAATTAATTTTAATTCCGCATATAGAAATATTGACGCTTTTCATGTGCTCAATTTAAAAATATGACGCGAGGAAAATAATAATACATATTTGTTTGGTCTCAAGGTGAAGTTGGACCGGTTTGAAATGAACCGGCTTAGAAAATTTTGGCTCAGTGGCGGTTGCACGATATTCATTAATAACTATCAAAATATTTAATTATTTATTATAAACCATGATCCACGAGACTCATGGCAAGATCCGAGCTCACGGCCACAATTTGTAGTCAGACAGACAGAGCCCATTGCTGTCCCACCAACAACTAAAAATTAGGGCCCTATCTTTATGCCTTGGATTCCTGACTTGGCCGCGACTCATGCCGGCTACCACTCATGGGTAGATCTAAATGTCAGTTTCATGGCTAACACCGAAGCACGGTGCTGCAATCCACGTTCAGATCGCGGGACTAGAACATTAGACAATCATCAAAGTATTTCAATGCAAAAACGAGGTCCATTGAGTTATTCATTGCCCATGGGATATAATCTAAGACTTGAATCAGATTGTATCAAGGTGCTATCCATTGTTTTTGTTAATCTAAATATCAAATCCTTACCAATTCGACTAATCCTGATGGTAAACCACTCAGGAACCGATATCCACAACAACAACTAAGTCTTTTCCTACTAAGTGAGGTCGGCTGTATGAATTTTTTTACGTCATTGAGCTCTATCTCCTATTATATCATCATCTATATTTAAATAAATTTTATCTTGTTTTATTATTACTAACCAAGTCTTTTTGATCTTCCTCTTCCTCGTTTGATATGCATAGTTATCATAGTTTCACATCGCATAACTGGATCATTTATTGGTCGTCTAAGTACATGTTTGTATCATTTTAAATATGTCTCTCGGAGTTTTTCCTCAATAGATGTAACTCTGATTTTCTCTCTAATGTTCTCATTTCTTATTTTGTCCATCTTTGTGTATCCACACATCCACCTTAGCATCCTCATATCTGCAACTCTCATCTTCTGCTCATGTGCTCGAGTCATAGCCCAGCATTCAGCTCCATATAACATAGCAGGTCTAACTGCGATTTTATAGAACTTACCTTTAAGTTTAAGAGGTACTTTACGGTCACATAAAACACTCGATGCTCCCCTCTATTTCACCCATCCTGCTTGTATTCTATGTAAGGCATCTCTCTCAAACCCTCCATCATTTTATAAAAATGATCCTAAATATTTAAATCTCTCGGTTCTGGGCAACTCCTCCTCTCCTATCTTAACAATTATTTCATTACTTCTAATATTGATAAATTTAAATTTCATATATTCTGTCTTTAATCTACTAAACTTAAAACCTTTCCCTTCTAGTGTTTCCCTCCAAGATTCTAACTTAGCATTTACTTCTTCACGTGTCTCATATACCAAAATAATATCATCTGCAAATAACATGCATCATGGTACTGTATCTTGAATGTGCACAGTGAGTTCGTCAATAATTAGTGTAAAAAGATAGGGACTTAGAGTTGATCCCTGATGTAACCCTATCTTTATTGGAAATACTTCAGTTACTCTATCTGAATTCTTTACTCTGGTGGTTACATCCTAATACTGTAAAATACCGAAATAGCGGATAACCATAAGGGAATTTTCCAAAATTTTTAGAAATTTTTTAAGAATTGTTCAGAGACAGTATGGCTCGGGTTACGGGGATCAATATTGGGTCTCGGGAAAGCCTGTTTAGGCTACCTCATTTAAACGAGGAAAAGTTCTATTTTTCTTTTCCTTTTCCCTTTTCTTTTCTTTTTCTATTTTTTTTTTCTTTTCCTTCCACTCACGCCGTGCCCGATCCTCTTCTCCTCTTTTCTCTTGTCCTTCTTCCTCCCTGAGCCCGATCCCCTTCCTCTCCACCGCCCCTCTCGTGCTCCCCCGCCCGATCGCCGGAAGGAAGGACCAACGCCAGCCCTCATCTCGTTGATGCCCTAGATTTCGTTGCTGCCACACCGATTTTTCCCTTCCTCTCGGTGCCAGCCACCAATTCCTCTCTTCCAAACCCGATTGACTCCCAACCTCGACCGTTCTCACCGACGCCGATCACCCAAGTCCTGATCTGGTCATCTTCCTCCTCATCCCCTCTGCCCTAGCGCCGCCTTGCGACATCACTGACCATCGCCTCCGCTTCAGCGGGTTTGTGGAACCTTTTTCCTCTGCGGTGTAGGTCTGCTACCGACCTCGTTCCTTGTCTTCCCTGTTGTATCGTCAAGTTGTGCCCTGGCATCGTCGCCACCCTTCTCTGTCCCGGCTCGACACCACACTGGCATTTAGATTTCACTAGAGAGGAAGCTTCGGACCTGTTTAGGGTACGATATGTTTGGTATCAGGTTTGTAAGTATCTGATCACACTTTCTGTATGGGTATATTATGCTTAATTGGTTGATCGATCTTTGTAGCTTCAACCAGTCCTATTGAGGGTGATCCATAGATCAGGTACTGTTTTCCGATCGCGAATCCCTCTGGTTGTGAGCCATCAGTGAACATTATCGAGTTAGGTGAGTTTTGGATTAGTTCATGTATTAATCTAATCCAATTTGATTGTAGACTATTGGGGATACCTAATCCATTGTAATTGTGAAATGGGTTAAGTTAAACCTAGTTGGATTTGGATTAATGGTTGGTTAGCTAATTAAATGCATAAGGGAATTAGCTAAATCCGTATATATTTGATATTACAGGACTTTGATTCGGGATGAGCACATCGACATAGAGGTTGATTAGCTCGATCTACATTAGAGGCGGGTACCTTGACCTATCTATTTTGATATGTCTTGTTGATATGTTTAGTAGATTTTAGTAAATAGCAATAATTATGTTTATATCTGCATCAGCATGTCACTATTGCATGATTTGTTTATTACTTGTTTAGCGTTCATGCCCTGTTTATTATTTATATTATGGAGGTAGTGACATGCCATGCTTTATGATATACCGGACTGGTTAGATACCATACCTGACATGTGTACCTAGATCATATTATTTAATCCACGTATATGGTACATGTTTTTATGGAGGTAGATAGGATCAGAATATTTCTATGCTTAGTGTCATGCACCATCTCGCATAATTGCATGTTGTATGATAGTCGGCTCCATTATTGTTCAGCGCATCGCCAGTTACATGGGTCTGCACACACAACCACTCATGGATTAGTGGTTTTTATTCAGGCAGGGTGTGCAGCAGGTTACTCTGTTTGGCTCCGTTGGTCCGCTCATGGGTAGTGTGACGCAGCGTGGTAGCCGGCAGGGATCCCTCCTCTGGATTGTTTCAGGGAGATGAGAGCATTGCGCTCCCCCACTTATGATTTGGGGTAGGAGGATAGGTGTACTCCGACAGCATCCCGTCCACTCGGTCACTCATCAGGAGCAGTGACGACAGAGTGCACGGTTGTCACAGCCCTACCCACTTGGTCTCACTATCGTGTGTGAGATGGCTGACTGGCGTTAGGGGTGACCAGGACATGTCATTGGCATCATTTGCATAATGCATTTATTGCTTGTGGTTGATGCACTTTATATGCTACATTTTTTGTGGATGCATTGTTTGATATGCTTACAGGATATGCATTTATTGCTTGTGTTTGCTGCACTTTATATGCTGCATATTTGATGGATGCATTGTTTGACATGCATACAGGATTTATGATACTCTGGGTCTGACGGCCTTGATATTCCTATACCCAGGTTCTGGTTAGTACAGATACTCTTTTGCTTTACAGTTTTGCATTTTCTATATGATATTCAGGATACTGTACGCATATTTATTACTACTTGTTATTATTTACTATGCATGTCAACTAAGTATCCGCTGAGTGTTGGACTCACACCCTGTTATTACTATTTTCAGGTTGAGACTGTTCAGGAGGTTCCAGTCGCTAGTCCCCCACCACTGCGCGTCGCGACGAGTTTGCACATTTTGGTTTATGTTATTGTCTATGTTATTTAGATTATGTTTTCATACTTGTAGCTTTTAGCATTTCGATCTTATATGTTTTGCTATGTGCCGATGAGTTGTTATTTGAATGTATGCTGGGGTTTTGTGTTTTATGGGTGTAGTTGAGTAGGATATCAGATTTGTGTTTTATGGGTGCAGTTGAGTAGGATATCAGATTTGTGTTTTATGGGTGCAGTTGAGTAGGATATCATATTTGTGTTTTATGGGTGTAGTTGAATAGGAAATTTTGCGATGATTTCCTTATCTTTGCTTTAGTTTAGTTGTTTCTATTAAACTGTGTAGATGCTTGTTTATTGCACTTGTATTTTTATTGTTATTGTTCCGGTCATGTTGGTTGATGTATATGTGGCCCTGAGGGCATTGTAGAAAGTTTCAGATTGTCACTCGTACAGGGGAGATGCTGTCAAAATTTATTCTGACAAGGACTACTTGGGGCGTGATAATTTATTTGGTATCAAAGCCAGGTTTGCGAGTCAAACTAGCATTTTCGGATTTGTACGGATTTCCGTCGATTTTATCGTACGAGATTCCGAGGTTATGTATGGGGACTGGACAGTGACGGAACATCTCCTGACAGCATTAGGTAAAATGTAATTTTATAATTTTTGTTATTTGTAGTAATATTTGGGTTATAATTAAATAGATATGAGGCGAGGTGCACGTGCTCCCGTGCCGAGACGTGCTGTAGGACGACCACGCAAGAGGACGTTGGAGTCCCTGGCAGTAGAGTCGCCCGAGACGCCTGCTAGAGTTGAGTCTGCCGGTCAGGGACAGACTCCGCATGGTACTGCGGGCGCGTCGGGCTCTCAGACTCCGATGGTTTCAGAGGTAACTACCCCGACCGTATCCGCCGTACCCACTCCTACCGTATTTACGGTACTATCAACGGTACCACTGGCATACCCAGCACCACCACCACCAGTGCCTACGGCATAGCAAGCACCGCTGCCACCGGTGCCCACTGCATACGTGGCACCCGCACCAGCAACAATAGTTGCTCCACCTCCTGTACCACCACCCACCGTACCTCCTGTCGCGCCCACTTATGCTGACCCTGCAGTGCCACCAATGACACCTGCCTCAGTCTATACAGCAGCACCGGGGATGCCTCCCCCAGCCTATGCAGCGGTACCACCTGTTATACCAGCTCCAGTGGTTCCGCCAATTCCTGCAGCCGTCCTTACATACCTCACTGATATAGTCGCGGCACGAGCTCGGATCCCAGATTTGGTAGAGTCGATGAAAAGTCGATTCACCCTCTTCCGCGGAGAGACCGATTCGAGTGTGGCCCAGTCCTGGATAGAGACCATGGAGTGGACCTTCTTCTACATGGCTTGCTTCGAGTGGGAGAAAGCAAAGCTGGCTGCTTTCCATTTACGGGACGAGGCCGATATCTGGTGGGATACGCAGCGCTCCATCCTAGGTGAGCAGAACAACACTTGGGCTAGATTTAGAGAGGCTTTTGAGAGCTGGTACTTGTCACGGGAATATCTGACGACTCGACGATAGGATTTTCTGAACCTTCGGCAGAACAATCGCACCGTGACAGAGTACGATGCTGAGTTTAATCGGTTGGTCAGGCTTTGTCTAGAATTAGCTGCTGAGGACAGATCCCGCATGCTACAGTTTGTCTAGGGACTGGATGGGCATCTGCAAGTAAAGCTTGTCGGTTTGGGAGTTCATCCTATTTAGAGACGTTGGACAGAGCCCTCATGATTGAGTCAGCTCAGCAGAGAGCGTTTCCGGACAGGAAAAGGAAGTAGATGGGTCAGACATCAGGACAGATCCAGCAGGCACAAGCGACTGGACAACAGCAGAGTGGTCGTAGTCGTCCAGATCAGGGTACTTCTGGGGTTTCTGGTCAGCCTTAGAAGTCAGGGCGATCTTCATCAGGACGTTCCCGGTCTTCTCAGCAGAACCGGAAACAGTCCGCCAGCGACACTCACTGCACCATATGTGGGTCTAGAGACCACGTCATCACAACCTGCTCCTTGGGACAGTCGATTTGCTATTATTGCAAACTGCTCAGGCACCTGAGCCGAGATTATTCGCTGAATGCTCAGCATATGGCTTCCAGAGTATCTGGTCATGGGAGGCAACCCAGTCAGACAAGAGCTTATCGAGGAGGGCGGAGAGTCAAATCTTCGCATAGGCAGTAGAGGACAACTCCCTCGGCACCAGCTGCATATGACATGCATGGACAGGAGCACTCCGGTGCCCTCATAGTACCACAGAGTTTTGTTTCGGGACCATAGTATTTGACTCAGGGGCAGTATTAGCCACAGACACTAGTCCGGTACCAGTCACAGTCCCAGCCGCTGGTCCAGTATCAGTCGCGGTCTACCTATCCGTCTCTGGCTTAGTACCCGGCACCGTCATAGTGGCAGGCTCAGACTCAGGCGCCGCAGCCTTTGGTAGCACTACCACCTCCACCACCACCACCAGAGACTGAACGTATTCATGCGGTTACCAGAGAGGATGCACAGCGGGCCGACGGATCCGTTTTCCACGGTACAATTTCTATTTATGCCTTATCCGCTAATATGCTGATAGATACTGGTAGCTCGCATTCATTTATATCCCGTACCTTTATGCGGGACATTGGTGGACTACCTACTCGTAGACCGCAGCGACTGACCGTCTCCCTACCGTCCGGTGATACATTGGACGTCACTTAGGAGGTCAGAGGTTGCCCTTTAGATTTTGGCAACATGATACTTATGGTTGATTTATTAGTTCTGGAAATGGTCGAGTTCGACATTATCCTTGGTATGGATTGGTTGTCTGCATATAATGCCACGGTTGATTGCCAGGCCAGGGTGGTCACATTTCGACCTCCGAACCAACCCTTGTGGGATTTCACTGGCATCAGGGATGATGGCATATCGATTCTTATGTCTATGATTCATACTGAAGACGGCAGTAGTTCTCAACTCTCCGACGTTCCAGTAGTTCGAGAGTATCCGGATGTATTTCCAGAGGAGCTACCAGGTTTGCCTCCCAGCAGGCAAGTGGAGTTTGCTATTGAGTTGATTTCAGGAACCGCGTCGACATCGAAAGCTCCTTATCGTATGGCACCAAAAGAGTTGAACAAACTGAAGGTTCAACTCCAGGAGTTTTTAGACAGGGGATTTATATGCCCTAGTGCTTCTCCGTGAGGTTCTCCGATATTATTTGTCAAGAAAAAAGATGGTGCTCTGAGGTTGTGCATTGATTACAAATAGCTGAATGCAATGACCGTCAGGAATAAGTGTTGGGGCAATTTCCCTAGGTCAAGTTTGACCAGTTTGACTAAGCTTGAGTTGAGTCAAGCTTGAGTCGGGATTTGAGTTTTGATGTTTGACAATATATGGAGATTGCTAGGGCAATTGTCTGATTGTGGAGATGATCAAAGGATTGACCAGGTTGATAAGAAGACAAGTCAAGTGGGTCAGTGTTGACCGGAGACTTGACCGGGAAAGTCCTAACTGAAGTTTAGGCAATGAGAAAGTCCTAATTAGAGTTTAGGCAATGGGAAAGTCCTAACTGGAGTTTAGGTAATGAGAAAGTCCTAACTGGAGTTTAGGCATTGGGAAAGTCCTAACTGGAGGGTAGGCAGGAGAGAAGTTAAGTAGGTCAAGGTTGACAGGAGACTTGGCTGGGAAAGTCCTAATTGGAGATTAGGCAAAGGTAAGTCTAACAGGAAGGTTGGCAAGAGAGAAAATCCAAGTAGGTCAGTGTTCACCAGACTTGGTGGTGAAAATCGTGATAAGTGAGATCAGGCAATTGGAAATTCCTAGTATAGCTAGGCGAAGGGAAAGTCCTGGTGAGGAGCCAGGCAATTGGAAAGTCCAAGTGTGATCTTGGCAAAGTAAGTCCTAAGGTGATTTGGCTAGGAGAACCCGACAACTAGGATGAGGCTGATGGAAGCTCCAGAAGGCAAGGCGTGAAAGATGGGGAGATATCCGAGGGACGCAAGGCTGATAGAGGCGGCTAGAAGGCTAGTTCGAGGTTGGTTGGGAGTAGCCAAATGCTAGGCATGGATACCCAATAGGTCATGGTTGACCGGGAGTTGGGTTTGGGACCTTGAACTTGAGTTTGAGACAAGTTCAGGGTGTTCAATTGATCGGTCGATCAATTGAGTGTCCAATCGATCGGTCGATCGATTGAACCAGTGTCCAATCGATCGGTCGATCGATTGGACTGTGCTGCGAATGTGGGATGACCCCAATCGATCAGCCGATCGATTGGGAGCATTACTCGCGAGCACAGAAGTCATCCCAATCGATCGAGCGATCGATTGTACCTACCAATCGATCGGTGGATCGATTGGGACCTGGAGTTCTCGTGCAAGGAGTCGTGAGAACAGCTAGATCGATCGGTCGATCGATCCAAGCATTTCCAGAGAGCACAGAAAGGTGCTGAACCGATCGGTCGATCGATTTAGGCAGTCCCAATTGATCGGTTGATCGATCGGGAAGTGACCGTTGCACAGGAAATGACTGATGGACGGCTTGGATGAAGCGTGCTGATATGGCAATCGATTGGGAGCATAGGATATAGCCGTTGCGGAGCGTTTTCTCCATAGTTCTTTTGCGAGCTTTCTCCTGCGATTGGTGTGCGATTCACCGATGATTTTCTCCAAGCTTCTCCACCAGTTCTTGGAAGCTCTTCGGGTGCATTCCCAAGGTTCAAGAGGTCATGACAAGCAACAAGTAAGCAAGAAAAAGAGTGTATTGTGTTGTATTTTTGTTTCTTCTTGTTGTATTTGTGTTGTGTTGTGTGTGAGTGTTGTACGAGGCTTCTCCGCCTCCGGCTGCGACCGAGAAGGAGGTTTTCATAGTGGAGATAGGCGTGTCGTGTGGATCCTTGGATTAGTCACCTCATCTTGAGGTGGATACCAAGTAAATCCTTGTTGTTAGCGTTGTGAGTGTTTGTGTCTTTGTATTCCACTGCACATTATCAAGACAAAGCAAACCAACGCAAGGAGTGCGACGAAACACTATTCACCCCCCCTCTAGCGGACATCAAGGTCCCTACAATTGGTATCAGAGCAAGGCCGCTCTTTTGAGGACTAACTGCCAAGAGAGCAACCGCTAGAGGAAGAAGATGGACTTGGGAGGTCCACTTGGATGGGACATCCGGGTTCCTCCTCCATACGACAAGGAAGAATTCAATTCTTGGAGGAATCGGTTGGAGACTTGGTTCCAAATGGATTGGAACCAATGGTGGTCTTGGAGGATCCATTTGAAGCTCCAACGGATAAGAAAGGAAAGCGCCTTCGACCTTGACATTGGACCGAGGAACAAAGGGAGTAAGCGGAGGCCGATAAGGAGGTAATGAAAATATTGCTTAATTTATTACCTTCTAATATAATTTTGAGTGTAGGTGAATGTACGAGTGCATGTGATCTTTGGAAAAAGATCATTGTGTATCATGAGAACCCTACACAACTCCAAGGAGTGGAGGAGCCCAAGGAAATGGGTTCATTGGTCCAAGAAGAGAAGGACAAATCCGATGTTGACACGAGGTCAACATCCGAAGAAAAGGAAAAGGAGAAGAAGGATCAATCCGAAGTTGATGTGAGGTCAACACTCGAGGATGAAGAGGAAGAGAAAGAAGAGGAGGAGAGATCCTCTACATCTTCGAGAGAGGAAGAAATGGAAGCATCCATATCCTTAAGCGAAGAAGAGGAATTAGAAGATGATGCAACCTCCAAAGTGCAAGAAAAATCAAATGGAGGATCAAGCATCGCCCCCACAAGCAATGGTATAACAATTTCAATTAATAATAATAATAATAACCATATCATTTGCTTTGAGTGTAGGGAGCACGGGTACTACAAGAGTAAGTGTCCCAAGTTGGCCAAGAAGAAGGGCCAAATAGTACCCAAGGGCAAGGATAAGCCCAAGGAAACTCTTCCCATGGAACGCAAGAGCAAGGAGCACATTGTGTGCTTTTCTTGCAATAAAAAGGGACATTACCGAAGTCAATGTCCTAAAGGGAAGAAGCCAACAAAGGTCAAAGGAGAAAGCACAAATCAAGAGGGAGCTTGGAAGAGCAAACCCAAGGTAACATTTAATAGTGCAATTCCTTCTAGTAATGGTAAAAAGCATGGTGGTTATAAGCTAAATCATTCAAATGTTATTTACAATGAAAATAGAAAGCACGATCAAACTAGGGATAAATATGTACCTCCTCATGCTAGAACTACCACATCTAAGGTTAGAAAGGTAGATAACAATTTAGGCAATAACTCTAAGGACTATAGATATATGCCTAAATATAGAAATACTCATAGGAGTCAAGAAAAATCCAAATCTATGGATTTAATGATGGAAAACCAAGTTTTGAGATCAAGACTTGATAACTTAGAAAGGACCCTAGCGAGAATGGAAAATCTTCTTAAGGGTCAAAATGAGCAAACTATAGGGAGAGCTAGACAAGAGTCATCCAATGGCTATAGAGGTTTGAGATACAAACCTAAAGTCAAGAAGGATGTGACTTCCTTTCACATGGTTCCATATAGTTATGGAACCAACCCTAGGATTAGAAGTCAAGTCAAAGACACTAGGGAAGGAATTCCTAGAAGTACTTTTAGCAAGACCCATGTGACTAAGACTTCTAAGAAGTCTAACAATGTCACAAAGAATGTCACAAGGGAGACCATCCCTAGAGTTGACCTAGTAAAGGTGACTAAGGCTACAAAAAGGCCAAACAAAGTCACAAATAAGGTTACAAGGGGAGTTAGCCCTAGGAGTGACCTAGTAGAAGTGACCAAGGCTTCTAAGAAGCCTAGAAAGGTCCTTAGGAAGGTGACTAGGGAAGTCATTCCTAGTGAGTACCTAGAGCATCCAAGGAGCACCAATAGGTTTTGGGTTCCTAGGAGCATATTCTCTACCCCTTAGATGGGTTAGAGAGTGTCAACTCTAATTTGAAGGATAGTTAATCCAACCTTGGTGAAGTTGACACTCGGAGAGCATTTTCAAGGTTATTATTAACCTTTGAAAATGAAGTGGAGCTTCATTTACTCCTAAAAGGAGTAAGATGTGCCATGATTTAAGAAAATTTGATACAATTTTGATTGGCACAAGAAATCAAGTGTAAAGAAATGCCAAAGTAAGATTTTAACATTTTATTGAGAAGGTAAAGGCAAATCTTTGCCTTATCTTAATTGGGCTACTCTTTGAAAGAGTAATATATGTGACAAAATTTGAAGAATTGAACTCAATCTAAATTGGCACACTTAAGAAAAGTACAAGAAAAATCAAGTTAGAAATTTGATACTTTCTTAAGGAATTAAGAGAAAACTCATGCTTTAATCAAATGTGATTAAGCAGTGAAGAGAAAAGATGTGTCAAAGTTAAGGAGTTGAATCTAATTTTAATTAACACACTTGAAAGAAGCAAAAGAAATGCCAAGTTAGGTTTTGACATTCTCTTAAGGGAGGCATAGGCAATCTAGGATTAAAATTTAAGGTGTAACTAAGAATTAAGGATACTTAGGTAGCCTATCTAGGTATATTTTATTTATGCTAAAATGCCATGATTGATTGTCTATCACATGTCATGACATTATGTGTTGCATTCATGTTTATTATGAAAAACACAAAAATATCACGTCATGTCATACATACATCATGTAGTTGTAAGAAATTTTCTTTTGAAAATTATTCATTTTGATGTATGTCATAACACATCATGCATTATTTTAATTACCTTGCAATTAAGGACAAAAGGCATTTAATATGAATGGTAAATATTCCAACAAGTGGGATTATACCAAATGACATCCTAGGTGGATGATCATAAGTTTCAATGTGCCTAGATAGAGATGCATGATCCCTTAGTTTAGGGCAAAACCAAATATACATCTCACAAAGACTCATAAGGTGACTTGTATGTTTTTTAGTACACATTAGATACAAGTGAGATGCGAGGATGGTGAACAAAACTCAAGATGTTGATTTAGTGCATCTTGTTGAGTTTCAGGTTCATCAAAACACATAGTTATGTGTCTTCCAATCATTGGGAAAGCTAATGTACGAGTCATGTGCATTGAGCCCAAAGAACATGGTTGGATATTGGTTTTGAAAATGATTTCAAAATATTTTGAAAAACCTTGGTGAAGACTATTTTTTGATAGTAATCACCATTGAATAGTTGACACAAACTTGAAGAAAACACTAAAGTTTCTACAAGTTCTCAAATTTGTGTCAATATTTGAAAATAAGAGGTATTTTCATAGAAAACTATTTTTTCTTGATAAAATATACCCTAAATAATGTCTACATGAATTTTCATGATTTTTAGAATTTTGTAGGATTTTTGGGGAGTTTCTGAATTTTGTTGAAATTGAATTTTAGGAAATCAAAAACCCAATCGATTAGTTAATCGATTGGGAAGCCAATTTCCGTGAACAGAAGGGTATTGAATCGATCAGCCGATCGATTGATCCAGTCTGGACCGATCAGTCGATCGATTCAGAGGGAATTTCTGCGTACAAAAGCACATTGGATCGATCAATGGATCGATTGAAGTGTCGTCAATCGATTGAGTCCCAACTTCAATCGATTGGGAAGTCTGATTTTAGCTGGAAAAGCCTGATTTCAGCACTTCAAGTCACTTCAAGTCCCAATAATGATTCCAAACCCCTAGGAATACATTTGTATATATTTAAGGGGAGTTTTCATGATGAGAACAAGTATGATTTGGTTAATGTAAACTTAGGTGAAGTTTAGGTTGAGGTTTAGTTTCATTATTAAATTTTGAACCTCAAAACTTCAAGTTTTGGTTTTCCTAATTATTTAGGAACCCCAAGTCATTGTTAGTGCAATGATAGAAGTTTGACCATATTTTTAGGGGGAGTTACTCTTTGAAAACATAAAAATATTTTCAAAGACCTTGGAAGGTGGGTTAAACCTTCGTGGTGAATTAATACTCAGGGTCGAGTATTGGGGAGCAATGGGTGATTGGTTATCTTCATTGCTAAGGTGATAAATGCTCTCGGATGAGCATTGTAGAGAAGATTACTGCTCAAGGGGGAGCATTGGATTAATGAAGGGGATCAGACCTTCATTGGTAAAGTGAAACATGCTCTTGGATGAGCATTGAGAAGTAGATTATTGCTCAAGGGGGAGCATTGAATACAATGAATGGGAGTTTCATTGCGAAGTTGATGCATGCTCTAGGATGAGCATGGTAAAGTGAAGTAGAGCTCAAGGGGGAGCTTTGGTGGCAGTGAAGAGTATGAGATCTTCATTGTGGGCTTGTTAACAACATATGAGGTTGTAAACAACGAAGAGTTAACTCTTATGGAGAAGAGTTTGTTTTCAGTTTTTGATGTGTGATAAAGGGGGAGAATGGAAGGTTAAGTTAGACCTTCATCCCAAGCAGGGGGAGTTTGCCCTCTAGGAAAGGGAGAGAATGAAGGAAACCTTCATTCATGCTTTGTCATGGAGTTAAGGCTATGAGATTTAGCCTTGGTATGAAGAAGAGGTTAAAGCTATGGGATTTAGCCTTGTGTGAAGAAGGAGTTAAGGCTATGGATTTAGCCTTGGTATGAAGTTGAGAGTTAAGGCTATAGGATTTAGCCTAACTTAGAGGAATTGTCAAACATCAAAAAGTGGGAGATTGTTGGGGCAATTTCCCTAAGTCAAGTTTGACCAGTTTGACTAAGCTTGAGTTGAGTCAAGCTTGAGTCGGGATTTGAGTTTTGATGTTTGACAATATATGGAGATTGCTAGGGCAATCGTCTGATTGTGGAGATGATCAAAGGATTGACCAGGTTGATAAAAAGACAAGTCAAGTGGGTCAGTGTTGACCGGAGACTTGACCGAGAAAGTCCTAACTGGAGTTTAGGCAATGAGAAAGTCCTAACTGGAGTTTAGGTAATGGGAAAGTCCTAACTGGAGTTTAGGTAATGGGAACGTCCTAACTGGAGTTTAGGCATTGGGAAAGTCCTAACTGGAGGTTAGGCAGGAGAAAAATCAAGTAGGTCAAGGTTGACAGGAGACTTGGCTGGGAAAGTCCTAATTGGAGATTAGGCAAAGGTAAGTCCAATAGGAAGGTTGGCAAGAGAGAAAATCCAAGTAGGTCAGTGTTGACCAGACTTGGTGGTGAAAGTCGTGATAAGTGAGATCAGGCAATTGGAAAGTCCTAGTATAGCTAGGCGAAGGGAAAGTCTTGGTGAGGAGCCAGACAATTGGAAAGTCCAAGTGTGATCTTGGCAGAGCAAGTCCTAAGGTGATTTGGCTAAGAGAACCCGACAACTAGGATGAGGGCGATGGAAGCTCCAGAAGGCAAGGCGTGAAGGATGGGGAGATATCCGAGGGACGCAAGGTTGATGGAGGAGGCTAGAAGGCTAGTTCGAGGTTAGTTGGGAGTAGCCAAATGCTAGGCATGGATACCCAACAAGTCATGATTGACCGGGAGTTGGGTTTGGGACCTTGAACTTGAGTTTGAGACAAGTTTAGGGTGTTCAATTGATCGGTCGATCAATTGACAAACCAGTGTCCAATCTATCGGTCGATCGATTGAACCAGTGTCCAATCGATCGGTCGATCGATTGGACTGTGCTGCGAATGTGGGATGACCTCAATCGATCGGTCGATCGATTGGGAGCATTACTCGCGAGCACAGAAGCCATCCCAATCGATCGGGCGATCGATTGGAGCTACCAATCGATCAGTGGATCGATTGGGACCTGGAGTTCTCATGCGAGGAGTCGCGAGAACAGCTGGATCGATCCAGGCATTTCCAGAGAGCACAAAAAGGTGCTGAATCGATCGTTCGATCGATTCAGGCTATCCCAATCGATCGGTCGATCGATTGGGAAGTGACCGTTGCGCTGGAAACAAGCGATGGATGACTGGGATGAAGCGTGCTGACGTGGCAATTGATTGGGAATGATTTGGATCGATTGAGAGCATAGGATATAGCCGTTGCGGAGCGTTTTCTCCATAGTTCTTTTGCGAGCTTTCTCCTGCGATTGGTGTGCGATTCACCGGTGATTTTCTCCGAGATTCTCCGCCAGTTCTTGGAGGCTCTTGGGGTGCATTCCCAAGGTTCAAGAGGTCACGACAAGCAATAAGTAAGCAAGAAGAAGAGTGTATTGCGTTGTATTTTTGTTTCTTATTGTTGTATTTGTGTTGTGTTGTGTTGTGTGTGAGTGTTGTACGAGGCTTCTCCACCTCCGGCTGCGACCGAGAAGGAGATTTTCATAGTGGAGATAGGCGTGTCATGTGGATCCTTGGATTAGTCACCTCATCTTGAGGTGGATACCAAGTAAATCCTTGTTGTTAGCGTTGTGAGTGTTTGTCTTTGTATTCCGCTGCATATTATCAAGACAAAGCAAACCAACGCAAGGAGGGCGATGAAACGCTATTCACCCCCTCTAGCGGACATCAAGGTCCCTACAATAAGTACCCCTTACCACGGATCGAGGATTTGTTTGATCAGTTTGTT
The DNA here is from genome assembly GCF_018446385.1 of Zingiber officinale. Lineage (NCBI taxonomy): Eukaryota > Viridiplantae > Streptophyta > Magnoliopsida > Zingiberales > Zingiberaceae > Zingiber > Zingiber officinale. The sequence goes on from NC_055998.1 coordinate 95,159,282, forward strand.
ATCGTTTTCATCAATGACATATTTGTCTACTCGCGTTTCGAGGAGGAACATGCGCAGCATTTTCGCATAGTCTTGGAGACTCTTCGATGACATCAGCTGTACGTGAAGTTCAGCAAGTGTGTTTTCTGGTTATCCTCAGTCGGTTTTTTGGGACATGTGGTCTCTAGCAGAGGTATTTCAGTAAACCCTCAGAAGATCGAGGCTGTCACCAATTGGGAGTAGCCGAAATCAGTTCAGGAGATCCACAGTTTTTTGGGACTAGCTAGATATTATAGACGGTTCGTCGAGGGTTTCTCCTGGATTGCTATGCCGCTGACACACCTGACCAGGAAAGGCGTGAAGCTCACCTGGACTGAGGACTGCGACACCAGCTTTCAGGAGCTGAAGCGGAGATTAGTGTCGGCTCCAGTTTTGGTTTTGCCCACTGGAGAGGATGGATTCGTGCTCTACACTGACGCGTCTCACCCGGTCTTACAGGAGCTACTTCAGGAGGCTCTTCACTCTCGATTTGCGATCCACCTAGGAGGGGCCCTCATGTATCAAGATTTGAGACGTTCCTACTGGTGGAACAGTATGAAGAAAGACATCGCGGAATTTGTAGCTAGATGTCTTGTCTGTCAGCAGTGAAGGCTGAGCACCAGAGACCTGTACAATTACTTCAGCGGATTTCTATTCCTGAGTGGAAATGAGAACACATTACCATGGACTTTATGGTGGGTTTGCCTAGGACACGACGAGACCATGACGCGATTTGGGTAATCGTTGATCGATTAACCAAATCAACGCACTTCTTAGCGATCCGGAAGACGGATTCCCTGGATCGATTGGCATATCTGTATTTCCAAGAGATCATCAGATTACATGATGTCCCTTTTAGTATTATTTCAGATAGAGATCCACGGTTCAGATCCCGGTTCTGGTGGAGTCTGCAGCAGACCTTGGACACTCAGCTCAGTTTTAATATAGCCTTCCATCCGCAGACTGATGGACAGTCAGAGCGGACCATTCAGACTTTAGAGGACTTGCTGAGGTCATGTGTATTGGATTTTGGAGGCAGTTGGGAGGATCATTTGCCATTGGTAGAGTTCGCCTACAACAACAGCTTTCATTCGGCTATCCAGATGGTACCGTTTGAAGCATTGTATGGTAGGTCTTGTCGGACACCCACCCTCTAGGATGAGGTTGGAGAGGCCCAGCTGTTGGAACCTCATGGAGCTCAGCAGGAAGCAGAGTTGGTCCGTACTATCAGACGGAGAATATCATAGGCGCAGGGCCGCCAGAAGAGTTATGCTGATCGAAGACGGAGACCCCTGGAGTTCTCTACAGGCGACCATGTATTTCTGCAAGTCTCACCCACGAAAGAGGTGAAGAGATTTGGCCTCAGAAGTAAGCTAGCTCCGCACTACATTGGACCTTTCCAGATCCTGGAGAGGATTGGAGCAGTAACTTATCGTCTGCCACTACCACCGGCCCTAACAGGCATCCACGACGTATTCCATGTATCTATGCTGAGGAGATACATGCCCGACCCGACACATGTGCTGACAGATATCTCAGTTGTCGTTCAGCCTGATGCTACCTACGAGGAGGTTCTGGTACGGATTTTGGACCACAAGGAGCGTCGGCTGCGGAACTGTTGGTGCGGGAAGCATCCGACGATCGAACCTTAGTTTTGATAATGACAAAGGGATTCAAAGTTAAGTTTAATTGTTATCTAATGTGTGTGACTGAGTGTTTCAGGAAAGTCCTAGCTGCGGTTAGGCAAGGGAAAACCCTAGGGGTGGTAACCCTAGGTCATAGGGGGTGGTAACCCTGTGCGGGAAGTCTTGGCGGGTTGACGCTTCGGGCAAAAATCCTAAGGGGTGGTAACCCTAGATTAAAATCCTGGTGTCGTGAACCGGGTAGAAGTCTGGATGGGTCGAGGACCAGACATCCAGCATGAAGACCGGAAGCATCGGATGCTGAGCAAAAGTCCAGTCGATCTGGAGGATCGTACTGGCAACAAGTAAATCTCCTGAGAGGAGTAGGTGAGGACGCGTTCCCCGGAAGAGGGAACAGTAGGAGTCAGGTCGACCTAGGGTTTCCGGTCAAAAATCTGAAGTCAGACCCGGATAGTCCGAAGGCTGTCAATTCATTTGTTTACATATTATCTATTGTATTCTAACTCTGTTTTGCAGGAGACTAACATTTTTGTGTAGAGTTAGAAGTGACCGGGATCGGTCGACCGAACCTTGGGATCGGTCGACCGAACCCCCATACTAGCAGATCAGATCTCCAGAAATTGGATCGTGCTCGATCAGGGGATCGGTCGACAAAACCTTGGGATCGGTCGACCAAACCTAGGTTGGTTGTCGACTGGATCAGGCTGCCTGGCCTTACTCAGAAGAGCTTATCGGTCAACCGAACAAGTTTATCGGTCGACCGAACCTCGGATGGAGTTTGACCAGATAGAAGCGGAGCGAGAGGATCAGGCGGATCAGATGGGAGAAGATCGCCTGATCGGTCGACCGATCCGCCTCGGGTCAAACCTGATCCCGAGACTTGGGGATCTGGATCAGCGTCTGCATAGCTATAAAAGGGAGCCTTGGGGTGCAGCTTCGATTATCAATCTAAGAAGCAATCTTTCTACTTCCTGCTGCTAACAAGTCGATCCTGAAGTGCTGCAATATCATCCCGACGACCCGAAGCTCAGTTCTTCCATCTTTCCATTGTCGTCGGTATATTTTATTGTTATTAATTATTGTACTTCAAATTGTAATCATTTAACGAGCCTATAGTTGTTGCCCACCTAAAGCGATCAAGGATCGCAGGCCTTCGAGTAGGAGTTGAGCTAGGCTCCGAACGAAGTAATTCGATTGTGTCTTCTGTGTGTGTTTTCATTTACTTTCCGCTGCGTTTAAATTACTCGAACGATTTCCGAAAAACGTGAAATAGCCGCGAGCGCTATTCACCCCCCCCTCTAGTGCTTTCGATCCAACAATTAGTATCAGAGCGGGGTCATTTTGAATCGGTGTAACCACCATTCAAAACAATTTTTCGTGGTATTTTCAGATTTTTCGGAGTCAATTAGAATTTAGCTTTATAGCTATATTCTAATTCTTTTCTTGAATCGATTTTTGCTCGAAGTTGGTGCAACACCACTCGAGATCGTTTTTTTTAATACTTCCTGCATTACTAATCCAGGACCAAGTCCTTGAATTTGCTTGTCGTTTATTTTTTTCATAGTTGATCTAAAATTGCCCAACAAGAGGGTTATAGCACTGTCCGTACCCCGCTCTTCACCGGAGAGGACTTTGGTTACTAGAAGGACAGAATGGAGAACTTCCTGAAGATCCAGTTCGAGACGTGGATGATCGTCAAGACTGGTTTGGATCTGCCAACGGATAAAGACGGAAATCCTACACCCTGCGAGGATTGGGAACCTGCATTAATCAAGAAGGTGGAGGCAAATGTCAGAGCAACTTGTACCCTCCAGTGTGGACTAACAAAGGAGGAGTTAAATCGCGTCGATCCATTCTCGAGCGCCAAGGAGCTATGGGAGAAGCTGATCGAGCTTCACGAAGGGACCTCCGATACCAAAGTAAGCAAGCGGGATTTATTATTCAATAAATTGTATAACTTAAAAATGCAGGAAAATCAAATAGCAAGCCAGCTTCACGCGCGCATTCAGGACCTCCTAAACGGCCTTCATGCAATTGACCAAATAATAGAAAATCGTGACATAATAAGGTACGCACTTAGTGCTTTTCCAAGGAACACCTTGTGGGCATCGATGGTTGATGCTTACTAGGTTTCTAAGGACCTCTCTTCAATAAGATTAGACGAACTTTTTTCGGAATTAGAATTGCATGAACAGACTAATGCACGCCCGGTCGAGAAAGGTGTTGCTTTGGTTGCAGGTACCAACAGAACGCGTGAACCAATGTCGAGGCGCAAAACTAAGCCCAAGTCCAAAGATGAACCAGATGCAGAGGACAATGACAAAGTTATTTCTGAACTGATAAAGCTCGTACAGAAAATATGCAAGTCGAAAAAGGCGAATTAAACAAACACGAAGGACAAACTGAAATCACCTGTTACGGCTGTAACCAGAAGGGGCACTACAAGCCAGATTGTCCAAACAAGAAGAAAAGAAGGAAGGTATTAAAGGCGACCTGGTCCGAATCGTCAGATGAATCCGAGTATGACGTAGAAGAACCGACAAGCTTCCTCGCGTTGCTAGTACAAGTAGATATTGACGAAACCAAGTCCGGATTCGAGTCTGAAACCGAGAGCGAATCGGAAACTGAGTCCGAGTGAAGCCACGAATACGCATCCGTTTCCGAAGGACCGAACCCCACTGTAAGTGCCTTACTTGCCGAAACTCAATTAGATGATTTGCAAAAGTTAATTCCTTACTTGCTTAAAAAGTTGGCTAAATCCAACGTCCGGGGTAAGTCACTCCAAAAGGAGGTAACAGCCCTTAAGGGAGGGACTGACTCGAGTTCTTTAACTGAGTCAGTTCAAATTGGAAGTTCAACTCAAGTCCAACAACTTGAGGAAGAAAAATTCAATTTGAAAACTCAAATTAAAGAACTCAAGGACACGTTGGAACGGTTCACCTTGGGTTCCAAGAATCTGGATCTTATTCTTGGGAAACAACGAGCCGTTTACAACAAATCCGGACTTGGATTTAAGACCAAAACAAAGTTTAAATCATACTTGTCATTAGTAAATAGAAATAATAGAAACATAATTCAAGCATGGGTCCCCAAGTCAAACTTGGTTAATCAAGTTGGACCTGGTCACTATTGGGTCCCCAAGGATCAGATCCATTACCCTGATAGACCATATCGAGGCTATGATCCAGGGGGAGCCTATAGAAAGACTATCTTTACCAATAAATAGAACAGATTGATGCTTGTTTATTTATTTTTCCTTGCAATATACATGCTTAGACTAGGATAGCTTAAGGATCTAGGCGTAATTTACACTTTCTAGTTAAATCTAGGAGTTTCAAAAAGGATATTGAATATATATTTCTTTGAGCGATTCTGTCTAGGAAGGGGTGGATGATCTCATACCCAAGAAGGCCTAGAGCCTCGCCCTGACCTAGGAATCAATCTTTGAAATACTTATTTAATTAATTGACTAATTGGAAAACCTAATTTTAACTCAAATGTAAATTAATCCTTATAAATAATTTAAATCAAAGATAACCATCTCACAAAAATACTTAAGATTACCTGATTGATAACTTAGAATCGGGTGAGATGGATCAAGGTTGAACTTAGTCTATAATCTGTAAAATATTGGAAAAATGACGGATAATGATAAGGGAATTTTCTGGAATTTTTCGGGAATTTTTCGGAGCTCGTATGGACGAGTTAGCGAAGATAAAAACAGGGCCCCGGGAAAGCCTGTTTAGGCTACCCATTTAATTGAGGAAATATTTTATTTTCCTTTTTAATTTCTTTTCTTTTTCTTTTATTTCTTTTTCCCGTTCTTTTACCGATCCTTGCCGAACATGCGCCGCACCCTTGCGGTTACCTTCTCCCAAGCCAACCCGATCGCCCTTCTCCTTCTCTTCCTCTCCCGAGCGTCGACCGTTGGCAAGTATCCCTCACCCTCTTGCGACATGCCGGCCTTCTCTTCTCTCTTCCCTTACTGTGTCATGCCCTAGTTTGGGTTCACAACCGCCGTCGCGCCTCTGCATCCAGCACTAGCCGACCACCACAGTGCTTATCGACGCCACCGTCTCTCGACTCCAGCGCCGGCCTTCTCCACTTGACCGTGCCCTAGTCTTTCTTCTCCAACTCAGTGTCGGCACCCTTCCTCTCTTCCTCTGTGTGCCGACACTGACCCAACGCCGGCCATCGTCTCTAGCTAGGCACCGTCGACCCCACAGTAGACCACCTATTCCTGAGTTTCGCTGCAGGATGGTGCCCTAGTCATCGCCACCTGTACTGCCGATGAGTGGTTGTATTGAGCAGATCTTCTTCCTTACTGGGACTAGTTTCTCTTGTGTGTTCTGGTCAGGATGAGCTCCAACAGCGGCTTCACGATCACATACTCATCATCCATTTACCTTTGTTTTGGTTGTGAGCTTGATCTTGCTTCTACTACCCAATTGATTTTCAGATTTATAAGGAGCAGTTCCATCAGATCACTAATGAGGTAAATGCATCAAATCATTGCTCCTTTGTTGGTTTGGTTTCGTTTCAAGGTTGCCTCTTTGATTCTTATGTTAGACTATTCTGTTTGGATTAGGAATTCAATTGGGCATATGGAATGTGAAGATTTTAGATCGGTATTGGGGATATTGATTCAAGGTAAGCTATGTGTGGAGTTTTGGTTGTATTTCTATGAGTATTTGTAGGATATGCATTTATATCGGATTATGTTGGAGATATTGTAACCTGCAGTTGCTTGGTTAGTTGTGGATTTAGGTAAGTTACGATGGATTCATGTTTAACCTAACCTAATATGATTATGGAAGGCTTAATCTATTGTAGTTGTGATGAATTGAGTACAGTTGATTTATGTTGGATTAGATTTAATCCTTGGATTTATTAAAGATGATCATATTGCTAATCGTAAGTTGATCAGCGAAAGGAAATGATTGTGTTGATTGAGGATTATTGATTAAGGAGATTAATTCAAGTTAATCATTAATTAGGATTAATTAATGATGGATCGATTAGTGTTTTTCCTAATTAAGTTGGGTTGGATTTAGCTAGTTGTTGTTTATAAAATTAGCTAAATTGTATATCACGTTATCTGCAGGACTTTGATTCGAGACGGTGTCTCGACGAGGGATCTATTTCGGATTGGACCTTTCTATTGGAGGCGGGTACCTCTTGACTTATCTGTTGGTGCGGGTAGCACTAACGGTCTAACCTAGGTTTTGATGAATGACAAATAGGTTAAGTTAGTTTTGTTGTTATCTGACACTTTGATCGAGTGTGCAGGAGAAGTCCAGACAGGTCGACGGGCTGACCGGATGTCTGGCACGAAGTCCAGCTAAGTCGACGGGCTGACCGGATAGTTGGCGAGAAGTCCAAGCGGGTCGACGGGCTGACCGGACGCTTGGTGAGAAGTCCAAGCGGGTCAACGGGCTGACCGGACGCTTGGCGAGAAGTCCAGACGGGTCGACGGGCTCACCGGACGTCTGGCAGGTAAGTGAGGTAAGTCACTGGAGGGGAGTGACTGCGAGGACGCGTTCCCGGGAAGGGAATATTAGGCGTCGATCTGGCTTAATCCATTTCGGATATCTAAGTCGAGATCGTGACTAGATTCCAGTCTCGGAAAGACGGAATCTAAGTCATACTATTTGTACTAATTCATACTATTATAAAATGTGCTAACAATCTATGTTGCAGGTTATATATTGCCTCGGACTAACTTTGTTTAGCAGGAAAAGGGAGTTTTCTGGAACAAAGTGGTCCGGACGCCCGGACCTCCGGGCGCCCGGAAGGCAAATTATATCCAGCCAAGTCGTCGTCACGTGGAGCATCACGGTTTGAGCAGCTACGTCATATTCCAGGCGCCCGGAACAACATATAAAAGAAGCCCCAGGCAGGAGCTTCAAACAATCAATCATCAATCTGAGAACTCTTCTACTGCTGGTCCTGCTGCTCTGCTGCGACGCCAACAAAGCTCCGACAAAGTGCTCCTTCAGTTTTTAGTTAATTTCCTTGTCGGTATTACTTTGTTTCATTAGCATTTCCTGTATTCATCTTGTAATTATATTCGAATTGCTAGTGATTGCCCAACGAAAGTGGTCAAGGACCACGGGCCTTCGAGTAGGAGTCGTCACAGGCTCCGAACGAAGTAAAAACAACTGTGTTCATTTACTTTTCTGCTGCGCTTATACTCTGTATTTTCGAATCGATATTCACCCCCCCTTTATCGAATCTAACGGTCCTACAAGTGTTATCAGAGCAGATACCGCTCTGATTTGGTGCAACCACCAATCAGACTGGGGGTGAAATTTTTTGTTTCCTTTTTTTCTCTCGGTCTTCAGTTTTACACTTAAACTCAAAACTGGTTTATCATTTTTTTAATATTTTTTGTTGCAATTAAATCTAAATTGGTGCAACACCAATCTAGATTTTACTTCTATTCTCTCTTCCCGCACTACTAATCCAAGACCAAGTCTTGGGTTTTTTTTCGGTTATTTATCAACACAAATACACTAAAGAATTATTTAAAAAATTCGGAATGGAAAATACAAAAGAAATAAAAACACCTATGGCAGTAAACACAATCTTAGATAATGACCCAAATGGAAAATCAGTTGACTTAAAATATTATAGGAGTGCAATAGGTAGCCTACTGTACTTAACTGCAAGCCGACCTGATATTTTATTTGCAGTTAGTATGTGTGCTAGATACCAAACTTATGCTAAGGAATCCCATTTGACACAAGTTAAAAGAATTTTTAGATATCTTAAAGGAACAACAAATGTAGGAATTTGGTATCCTATGACCAATAATTTTGAACTAGTAGGGTATTCTGACTCAGATTATGCTGGATACAAATTAGACCGCAAAAGCACAAGTGGTGGATGCCAATTATTAGGTTCATCACTTGTTAGCTGGTTTAGTAGAAAGCAACATTGTGTTGCTCTATCTACAACTGAGTCAGAATAGATAGCTATAGGTGAATGTGTTGCACAATTATTATGGATGATGCATACTCTAAAAGATTTCAACTTAAATATCACAAATGTAAAAGTATTAATTGACAATATAAGTTCAATTAACTTAACCAAGAACCCTGTGCATCATTCAAGAACCAAACATATTGAAATTAGGCACCACTTTATCAGGGATCATGTTACTAAAGGTGATATTGAACTCAAATACATTGAGTCCAAATCAAATTTAGCAGACATTTTCATAAAACCACTCCCTGAAAGTGAGTTTAGCAACTTACGTCGAAAATTAGGGATGTGCTCAATAGACTAGGAATTTTAAATTTCAAAATTGTTTTCAAAAATAATTCTTTCAAATTATAAGTTAAACTTGTTTATTTTCAAAACTTCCCATTTTTAGATTTTCAAAAACAGTTTTGGCCTTAGACTAGTTTTGAATCCTTAGAAAGCATGTACCTATAGGCCTAGTTTTTGAGCATCTCACCAACACCTTAGGTTTACCTTGCTTGTGTTTGACAAACATAGAAAGGGGTAAGATGCATAGGCCAATTGTCTGGACTTAAGATGCTTATTTCAGTGCATCAGCATAAGTCTGGACGTTAAATACAACTCAGATATTAATCAGATTAAGTTGATCAGTCAAGTCAAACACTGACTGCTTATAATCAACTTAATCTGACTAACCAAGTGAAAGCTACTATCTTCTGATAGTTATTTAGTACCTAATTGGTTAGACAGCTGGTTAAATTTAAGTATCAAGTTCAGGGGGAGAAATTAACTAAAATTTTGTGTGTTTGAAAAATACTTTTTAAAACTAATTTATGTTTAAACATTAGTTCACAAAAAGTTAAATTTAACTAAGTGTTTGAAAAACTTGGAAGTTTAATTCCACCTAATTTTCAAACCTGATTTAAAAAGTTGACTATTGAACTTTCCAAATTTAGCTTTTATCAAATTAGCCTTAAAAATTCATTTTGGCAAATTTAATCTCACTTAATTTTTGCTTTGTTTTGAAAAATTGAAGTTGAAAATTTACCTTTTGAAAAGTAAATGTTCCTTAAACCTGAAAAGAAAACTTACCTTTTAAAAAGTTGAAAAACCTGATTTAAAAATTTTACACGCTTGAAAAGTTAAAACTTGATTAACTTTAAATTTATACTTTTCAAAATTCAACTTGTCTCCCCCAAGTCAACTTAATTTTTTTTACTTGGATTTTTTTACTTTTTCTTTGAAATTTTGAACCAAACTCAGATATTTTTCAAGATCAGTTGTTTTACAGTAACTCTACACTATGTTTACCCTTATTTTTTTTTATGAATGCCAAAGGGGGAGGGTTAGGCGGTTAAGTTAGATAAACCAAATTGAAAACACTAAAACTAACTTTAAAACCGATGTACCTGTTTTTTGCGTTCTTTCACTAACTTAACCAGGTTGTCATTCCATCAAAAAGGGGGAGATTGTTGGTGCGGGTAGCACTAACGGTCTAACCTAGGTTTTGATGAATGACAAATAGGTTAAGTTAGTTTTGTTGTTATCTGACACTTTGATCGAGTGTGCAGGAGAAGTCCGACAGTCGACGGGCTGACCGGATGTCCGGCACGAAGTCCAGCTAGGTCGACGGGCTGACCGGATAGTCGGTGAGAAGTCCAAGGGGTCGACGGGCTGACCGGACGCTTAGCGAGAAGTCCAGCGGTCGATGGGCTGACCGGAAGCTGACACGAAGCCCTCGGCAGGTAAGTGAGGTAAGTCACTGGAGGGGAGTGATTGCGAGGACGCGTTCCCGGGAAGGGAATATTAGGCGTCGATCCGGCTTAGATCCATTTCGGATATCTAAGTCGAGATCGTGACTAGATTCCGGTCTCGGAAAGACGGAATCTAAGTCATACTATTTGTGCTAATTCATACTATTATAAAATGTGCTAACAATCTATGTTGCAGGTTATATATTGCCTCGGACTAACTTTGTTTTGCAGAAAAGGGAGTTTTACGAATAAAGTGGTTGGGCGCCGGAGGATCCGCCTGAAGGCAAATTATATCCACCAAGTCGCCGCCACGCGTGGAGATCACGGTTTGGCGACTACGTCGCATTTCGGGCCGGAAGGAACCGGTGCCTAACAACATATAAAAGAAGCCCCAGGCAGGAGCTTCAGACAATCAATCATCAATCTGAGAACTCTTCTACTGCTGGTCCTGCTGCTCTGCTGCGACGCCAACAAAGCTCCGACAAAGTGCTCCTTCGATTTTTAGTTAATTTCCTTGTCGGTATTAGTTTGTTTCATTAGCATTTCCTGTATTCATCTTGTAATTATATTCGAATTGCTAGTGATTGCCCAACGAAAGTGGTCAAGGACCACGGGCCTTCGAGTAGGAGTCGTCACAGGCTCCGAACGAAGTAAAAACAACTGTGTTCATTTACTTTTCCGCTGCGCTTATACTCTGTATTTTCGAATCGATATTCACCCCCCCTCTATCGAATCTAACGGTCCTACATTATCTTTTTATGATATTGTCAATTGGATATACATAGTATTTTATAGCTGCAAGCAATGATCATGTTTGCCTTTGGTATGTCACGGTTTGATACCCATAGCATGATCTGTTTGGTCGCTTGTTATGTATCCATGTTTATACTTCATGATTCTTACCATGAGTACTTTAGTTCCTAGAGTAAGTGACATACCATGCTTTACTGAGTTTAGGACTAGACTCTGGATTTTTATTATCTGACATGTGTATCTAAATTTTTATATCATACCTGATCTGTTTACCTAGACCTTTTGCTTTGATCCATGTATATTGTTGGTACATATTTTATGGAGGTGGATATGTTCAGGACCTATGTTGTTATACCATAGAGGGCCTGTATACCCTAGATCTGTTGATTTGACTTACTTATACTAGGGTACACATTTTTATATATATATGTGGATTTGGTTCAGGATATTGTCATGCTTAGTTTCATGCACCATTCGTATGATTGCTTGCTGCGTGATAGGTTGTTCCACTATTGTAGAGCATATCGCCAGTTTCATCACTGATCGGTACTCCGTTGGTCCGCTCATGGGTAGTGTGACGCAGCGTGGTAGCACGTCAGTTTTGCTCTGTTCGGTGCTCCGTTAGTCCGCTCATGGGTAGTGTGACGCAGCGTGGTAGCACGTCAGGGATCCCTCTCCGTTATGGTGTACCGGGAGATGAGAGCATTGCGCTCCCCCACTTATGATTTGGGGTAGGAGTATGTGTGTACTCCGACAGCATCCCGTCCACTCGGTCACTCATCATGAGCAGTGACGTCAGAGTGTATGGTTGTCACAGCCCTACCCACTCAATCTCACCATTTGTGTGTGAGATGACTGACTGACATCAGGAGTGACTATGTCATTGGCACCATATGCATTTATTGCATTTATTTGCTTGTGTTTGCTGTACTTATGTGCTGCATTTTGGTGGATGCATTTGTTTGACATGCATACAGGAGGCATAGTGTGTATCTGGTTTGACGACCCTTTTGTCAGGATAGGAGTTCCTGGTGAGTACAGCTTCCTCAATTACCTTTCAGTTTTGCATATTTCCTAAATATGATTAGGGAGCTGTATTCCATGTTTATTGTTGTTAGATATATCTTACTAGACATGTCTATTGGTATTCGCTGAGTTGTTGAACTCACCCCCGTGGACACTATATTTTTCAGGTACCAGGTTGTTTATGGTGTCGCTTGGAGTATCCTGTCTGCTGGTCCCCATGTCACATCAGAAGATTTATCTGTTTCACTTATGTTTTGTTTGTTTATGTATCAGTTTGTTTAGCTCTGTACTCCGGTTTTGTTTTTGGAGTGTTGATGTTGTTATGTGGTATTTTGTATTGGTTGTTCGTTGTGTAAGCCTAGCCGACTATCAGTTTTTGTGTTTTGGTTTGTATTTGATTTCTGTCATTTTCCGTTGTGTATATATTCCAGCCGCATGTGACTGATGTATATTGTGGTTGTAGAAAGTTTCAGATTGTCCGCCGTACAGGGGAGGTGCTGCCGAAATTTCTTCGGACAGGGACTTTCCCAGGGCGTGACATAATCAATGTAATCTAATCAAATTAATCAACTTAACAAAATTTAATCTATTTAAACAATTTTAAACCCTTTGAAAAATCATTTGAAAATTATTTTAAAAATCCTTTGAAAAATCATTTTAAAAATTATTTCAAAATCATTTTAAAAATCCTTTGGAAAATCATTTTAAAAACCCCTTTGAAAAATCATTTGAAAATAATTTTAAAAATTATTTCAAAATCATTTTAAAAATCCTTTGAAAAATTATTTCAAAAATCCTTTAAAAATCATTCTAAAAATTATTTCAAAATCATTTTAAAAATCCTTTGAAAATTATTTTAAAATTATTTCAAAATCATTTGAAAAATCCTTTGAAAAATTATTTCAAAATCATTTTAAAAATCCTTTGAAAAATTATATGAAAATTAATTTCAAAATCTTTTGAAAAATCCTTTGAAAATTAATTTCAAAATATTTTGGAAAATCCTTTAAAAAGCATTGGAAAAATATTTTTATTTCTTAAACTTAGAGTTTAGAAGAAAATTTTTTAATTTTAAAAGAAATACTTAGACTTTAATGTTTACAAGAAAATTAATTTGAAAAGCTAAGTGTTTACTTCAATAATCATTTTTTTTCTCTCTCCTCTTTATTTTGATATATGGCAAAGGGGGAGAGTATAAGGAAATTCAAATTAAATTCAAAGGAAACTAAAATTCAAAATTAAAAGAAATCAGTTTAAGGGGGAGCTTCCATTAAGGGGGAGCTTCAATATGCTTAAGTTTTATTTATGCTTGTACTCATTATTGTATTTTTTCACTTAACTTTGAATTTCGGTTGCCATGATCAAAAAGGGGGGAGACTGTTGGTGCGGGAAGCATCCGACGATCGAACCTTAGTTTTGATAATGGCAAAGGGATTCAAAGTTAAGTTTAATTGTTATCTAATGTGTGTGACTGAGTGTTTCAGGAAAATTCTAGCTGCGATTAGGCAAGGGAAAACCCTAGGGGGTGGTAACCCTAGGTCATAGGGGGTGGTAACCCTGTGTGGGAAGTCTTGGCGAGTCGACGCTTCGGGCAAAAATCCTAGGGGGTGGTAATCCTAGGTTAAAATCTTGGTGTCGCGAACCGGGTAGAAGTCTGGATGGGTCGAGGACCGGACATCCAGCATGAAGACCGGAAGCATCGGACGCTGAGCAAAAGTCCAGTCGATCTGGAGGATCGTACTGGCAACAGGTAAATCTCCTGAGAGGAGTAGGTGAGGACGCGCTCCCCGGAAGAGGGAACAGTAGGCGTCGGGTCGACCTAGGGTTTCCGGTCAGAAATCCAAAGTCAGACCCGGACAGTCCGAAGGCTGTCAATTCATTTGTTTACATATTATCTATTGTGTTCTAACTCTGTTTTGCAGGAGACTAACCTTTTTGTACAGAGTTAGAAGTGACCGGGATCGGTCGACCGAACCCCCATACTAGCATATCAGATCTCCAGAAGTTGGACCTGGCTCGATCAGGGGATCGGTCGATCGAACCTTGGGATCGGTCGACTGAACCTAAGTTGGTTGTCGATTAGATCAGGCTGACTGGGCTTAGTCAGAAGAGCTTATCGGTCGACCGAACAGGTTTATCGGTCGACCGAACCTCGGATGGAGTTTGACCAGATAGAAGCGGAGCGAGAGGATCGGGCGGATCGGATGGGAGAAGATCACCTGATCGGTCGACCGAATAGGGGATCGGTCGACCGATCCGCCTCGGGTCAAACCTGATCTTGAGACTTGGGGATCTGGATCAGCGTCTGCAGAGCTATAAAAGGGAGCCTTGGGGTGCAGCTTCGATTATCAATCTAAGAAGCAATCTTTCTACTTCCTGCTGCTAACAAGTCGATCCCGAAGTGCTGCAATATCATCCTGATGACCCAGAGCTCAGTTCTTCCATCTTTCCATTGTCGTCGGTATATTTTATTGTTATTAATTATTGTACTTCAAATTGTAATCATTTAACGAGCCTATAGTTGTTACCCACCGAAAGCGATCAAGGATCGCGGACCTTCGAGTAGGAGTCGAGCTAGGCTCCAAACGAAGTAATTTGACTGTGTCTTCTGTGTGTGTTTTCATTTACTTTCCGCTGCGTTTAAATTACTCAAACGATTTCTGAAAAACGTGAAATAGCCGCGAGCACTATTCACTCCCCCCCTCTTTCGATCCAACAGGAACAAAACTATCCGACTAGTTAAAGTCGAATGACGACATCATTTAGACGAGGAAGCTACTTGGGAGCTCGAGGATACGATCTGAGCTTGATACCCTCACCTGTTTACTTGAGGTAGTGGGTTATTTTCCGTTCAGCATTTATACTTTCTATCTATTGTTAGTACTTGCTGATGGTAGATAATGAAAATTTGGGGACCAAATTTTTATTAGGGGGAGAATGTAAAATACCGAAAGGGCATATAACCATAAGGGAATTTTTTGGAATTTTTAGAAATTTTTTGAGAATTGTTCGGAGACAGTATGGCTCAGGTTACGGGGATCAATATTAGACCTCGGAAAAACCTGTTTGACTACCCCATTTAAACTAGGAAAAGTTCTATTTTTCTTTTCCTTTTCCCTTTTCTTTTCTTTTTCTTTTTTTTCTTTTCCTTCCGTTCACGCCGTGCCCAATCCTCTTCTCCTCTTTTCTCTTCTCCTTCTTCCTCCCCGAGCCCGATCCCCTTCCTCTCCACCGCCCCTCTCGTGCGCCACCGCCCGATCGCCGGAAGGAAGGGCCAACGCCAGCCCTCATCTCGTTGATGCCCTAGATTTCGTTGCTGCCACACCGATTTTTCCCTTCCTCTCGGTGTCGGCCACTTGTTCCTCTCTCCCAAACCCGATCGACTCCCAACCTCCACCGTTCTCACCGACGTCGATCACCCAAGTCCCGATCCGGTCATCTTCCTCCTCATCCCCTCTGCCCTAGCGCCGCCTTGCGACATCGCTGACCATCGCCTCCTCTTCAGCGGGTTTGTGGAACCTTTTTCCTCTGCGGTGTAGGTCTGCTACCGACCTCGTTCCTTGTCTTCCCTGTTGTATCGTCAAGTTGTGCCCTGGCATCGTCGCCACCCTTCTCTGTCCCGGCTCGACACCACACTGGCATTTGGATTTCACTAGAGACAGAAGCTTCGGACCTGTTTAGGGTACGATGTGTTTGGTATCAGGCTTGTAAGGATCTGATCACACTTTCTGTATGGGTATATTATGCTTAATTGGTTGATCAATCTTTGTAGTTTCAACCAGTCCTATTGAGGGTGATCCACAGATCAAGAATTGTTTTCCGATAGCAAATCCCTCCGGTCGTGAGCCATCAGTGAACATTATCGAGTTGGGTGAGTTTTGGATTAGTTCATGTATTAATCTAATCCAATTTGATTGTAGACTATTGGGGATACCTAATCCATTAAATTGTGAAATGGGTTAAGTTAAACCTAGTTGGATTTGGATTAATGGTTGGTTAGCTAATTAAATGCATAAGGGAATTAGCTAAATCCGTATATGTTTGATATTACAGGACTTTGATTCGGGACGAGCACATCGACATAGAGGTTGATTAGCTCGATCTACATTGGAGGCGGGTACCTTGACCTATCTATTTTGATATGTCTTGTTGTAGATTTTAGCAAGTAGCAATAATTATGTTTATATCTGCATCGATATGTCACTATTGCATGATTTGTTTGTTACTTGTTTAGCATTCATGCTCTGTTTATTATTTATGTTATGGAGGTAGTGACATGCCATGCTTTATGATATACTGGACTGGTTAGATACCATACCTGACATGTATACCTAGATCATATTATTTGATCCACGTATATGGTACATATTTTTATGGAGGTAGATAGGATCAGAATATTTCTATGCTTAGTGTTATACACCATCTCGCATGATTGCATGTTGTGCGATAGTCAGCTCCATTATTGTTCAGCGCATCGCCAGTTACATGGGTCTGCACACACAACCACTCATGGATTAGTGATTTTTATTCAGGCAGGGTGTGCAGCAGGTTGCTCTGTTTGGCTCCGTTGGTTCGCTCATGGGTAGTGTGACGCAGCGTGGTAGCCGGCAGGGATCCTTCCTCTGGATTGTCTTAGGGAGATGAGAGCATTGCGCTCCCCCACTTATAATTTGGGGTAGGAGGATAGGTGTACTCCGACAGCATCCCGTCCACTCGGTCACTCATCAGGAGCAGTGACGACAGAGTGCACGGTTGTCACAACCCTACCCACTCAGTCTCACCATCATGTGTAAGATGGCTGACTAGCGTCAGGGGTGACCAGGACATGTCATTGACATCATTTGCATGATGCATTTATTGCTTGTGGTTGATGCACTTGCTGCATTTTTGGTGGATGCATTGTTTGATATGCATACAGGATATGCATTTATTGCTTGTGTTTGCTGCACTTTATATGCTGCATATTGGATGGATACATTGTTTGACATGCATACAGGATTTACGATACTCTGGGTCTAACGACCTTGATATTCCTATACCCAGGTCCTGGTTAGTATAGATACTCCTTTGTTTTATAGTTTTGCATTTTCTATATGATATTCAGGATACTGTACGCATATTTATTACTACTTGTTATTATTTACTATGCATGTCAGCTAGGCATCCGCTGAGTGTTGGACTCACACCCCGTTATTACTATTTTCAGGTTGAGACTGTTCAGGAGGTTCCTGTCGCTAGTCCCCTACCATTGTGCGTCGCGACGAGTTCGCACATTTTGGTTTATGTTATTGTCTATGTTATTTAGACTATGTTTTCAGACTTATAGCTTTTAGCATTTCGATCTTATACATTTTATTATGTGCCGATGAGTTTTTATTTGAATGTATGCTGGAGTTTTGTGTTTTATGGGTGTAGTTGAGTAGGATATCGGATTTATGTTTTATGGGTGTAGTTGAGTAGGATATCGGATTTGTATTCTATGGGTGTAGTTGAATAGGAAATTTTGCGATGATTTCCTTATCTTTGCTTTAGTTTAGTTTATACTATTAAACTGCGTGGATGCTTGCTTATTGTACTTGTATTTTCATTGTTATTGTTCTGGCCGTGTTAGCCGATGTATATGTGGTCTGAGGGCATTGTAGAAAGTTTCAGATTGTCACTCGTACAGGGGTGATGTTGTCGAAATTTATTCTGGCAGAGACTACCTGGGGCGTGACAATTTATTTGGTATCAGAGCCAGGTTTGCGAGTCAAACTGGTATTTTCAGATTTGTACGAATTTTCGTTATGATTATGTTTCAAACTTCCGTTTTGGATTTGTACGAATTTCCATCGATTTTCTCGTACGGGAATTCGAGGTTATGTATGGGGATTGGACAGCGATGGAACATCTCCTGACGGCAATTAGGTAAAAGGTAATTTTATAATTTTTGTTACTTGTAGTAATATTTGGGTTATAATTGAACAGATATGAGGCGAGGTGCACGTGCTCCCGTGCCGAGACGTGGTGCAGGACGACCACGCAAGAGGATGTTGGAGTCCCTGGCAGTAGAGTCGCCCGAGACGTTTGCTGGAGTTGAGCCTGCCGGTCAGGAACAAAACTCCGCATGGTACTGCGGGCGCGTCGGGCTCTCAGACTCCGATGGTTTCAGAGGTAACTACCCCGACCGTATCCGTCGTACCCACTCCTACCGTATTTATGGTACCACCAACGGTACCACTGGCATACCCGGCACCACCACCATTAGTGCCTACGGTATACCAGGCACCACTGCCATCGGTGCCCACTGCATACGCGACACCCGCACCAGCAGTAGCAGTTGCTCCACCTCCGGTACCACCACCCACCGTACCTCCTGCCGCGCCCACCTATGCTGACCCTGCAGTGCCACCAATGACACCTGCCTCAGTCTATACAGCAGCACCAGGGATGCCTCCCCCGGCCTATGCAGCGGTACCACCTGTTATACCAGCTCCAGTGGTTCCGTCAGTTCCTGCAGCCGTCCTTACTCACCTCACTGATATAGTCACGGCATGAGCTCGGATCCCAGATTTGGTAGAGTCGATGAAAAGTCGATTCACCCTCTTCCACGGAGAGACCGATTCGAGTGTGGCCCAGTCCTGGATAGAGACCATGGAGCGGACCTTCTTCTACATGACTTGCTCCGAGTGGGAGAAAGCAGAGCTGGCTGCTTTCCATTTACGGGACGAGGCCGATATCTGGTGGGATACGCAGTGCTCCATCCTGGGCGAGCAGAACATCACCTGGGCAAGATTCAGAGAGACTTTTGAGAGCTGGTACTTGTCACGAGCATATCAGATGACTCGTCAATAGGATTTTCTGAACCTTCAGCAGAACAATCGCACCGTGACAGAGTACAATGCTAAGTTTAATCGGTTGGCCAGGCTTTGTCCAGAATTAGCTGAGGACAGATCCCGCATGCTACAGTTTGTCCAGGGATTGGATGGACATCTACAAGTAAAACTTATCGGTTTTGGGAGTTCATCCTATTTAGAGACGTTGGACAGAGTCCTTATGATTGAGTCAGCTCAGCAGAGAGCATTTCCGGATAGGAAAAGGAAGAAGATGGGTTAGACATCAGGACAGATCCAGCAAGCACAAGCGACTAGACAACAGCAGAGTGGTCGCAGTCATCCAGGTCAGGATACTTCTGGGGTTTCTGGTCAGCCTCAGAAGTCAGGGCAATCTTCATCAGGGCGTTCCCGGTCTTCTCAACAGAACCGGAAATAGTCCGCCAACGACACCCACTGCACCAGATGTGGGTCTAGAGACCACGTCATCATAGCCTGCTCCTTGGGACAGTCGGTTTGCTATTATTGCAAACTGCCCGAGCACCTGAGCCGAGATTGTTCGCTGAATGCTCAGCATATGGCTTCCGGAGTATCTGGTCATGGAGGACAACCTAGTCAGTCAGGAGCTTATCGAGGAGGGCAGAGAGTCAAATCTTCGCATAGGCAGCAGAGGACAGCTCCCTCGGCACCAACTGCATATGACATGCATGACAGGAGCACTCCGGTGCCCTCATAGTACCACAGAGTTTTGTTCCGGGCACAGTATCCGACTCAGGGGCAGTATTAGCCACAACCACTGGTCCAGTACCAGTCACAGCCCTAGTCGCTGGTCCAGTATCAGTCGCGGTCTACCTATCCGTCTCTGACTTAGTACCGGCATCGTCATAGTGGCAAGCTCAGACTCAAGCGCCGCAGCTTTTGGCAGCACTACCACCTCCACCACCACCAGAGACTGGACGTATTCATGCGGTTACCAGAGAGGATGCACAGCGGGCTGACGAATCCGTTTTCCACGGTACGATTTCTATTTATGCCTTATCCGCTGATATGCTGATAGATATTGTTAGCTCACATTCATTTATATCCTGTACCTTTATGCGGGACAGTAGTGGACTACCTACTCGTATACCGCAGTGACTGATCGTCTCCCTACCGTCCGGTGATACATTGGACGTCACTCAGGAGGTCAGAGGTTGCCCGTTAGATTTTGGCAACATGATACTTGTGGTTGATTTATTAGTGCTGGAAATGGTCGAGTTCGACATTATCCTTGGCATGGATTGACTGTCTGCATATAATGCCACGGTTGATTGCCAGGCCAGGGTGGTCACATTTCGACCTTCGAACCAACCCTCGTGGGATTTCACTAGCATCAGGGACAATGACATATCGATTATTTCAACGATTCAGGCTCAGAAGCTGTTGTCACATGGCTGTCAGGGATTTCTTGTGTCTATGATTCATACTGAAGACGGCAGTAGTTCTCAACTCTCCGACGTTCCAATAGTTCGAGAGTATCTTGATGTATTTCCAGAGGAGCTACCAGATTTGCCTTCCAGAAGGCAAGTGGAGTTTACTATTGAGTTGATTTCGGGAACCGCGCAGACATCCAAAGCTCCTTATCGTATGACACCAAAAGTGCTGAACGAACTGAAGGTTCAACTTTAGGAGCTTTTAGACAAGGGATTTATACGCCCTAGTGCTTTTCCGTGGGGTTCTTTGGTATTATTTGTCAAGAACAAGGATAGTACTCTGAGGTTGTGCATCGATTATAGACAGCTAAATGCAATGACTGTCAAGAATAAGTACCCCCTACCACGGATCAAGGATTTGTTTGATCAGTTTGTTATCGTTTTTATCGATGACATATTGGTCTACTCGTGTTCCGAGGAGGAACATGCGTAGCATTTTCGCACAGTCTTGGAGATTCTTCGATGACATCAGTTGTACGCGAAGTTCAGCAAGTGTACTTTCTGGTTATCCTCAGTCGATTTTCTGGGACATGTAGTCTCTAGCAGAAGTATTTTAGTAGACCCTCAGAAGATCGAGGCTGTCACCAGTTGGGAGCAGCCGAAATCAGTTCAGGAAATCCGCAATCTTTACAAATCTTTCTATCATTCTTCCTAACCATAAGAAAGTTAATTTGTGATTTATTATTCCCACTTTTAAATGTGACTAAGTGTTCTTCTCTTTTCTTAAAAAAACATATTAGCTAATATAAGGTCATATGCTATCGCAAAATCTAATATAGTTTTCCCTCCCTCATTCCTCGTTCCAAACCCATAACTCCCATGTACTCTCTCATATTCCTCATTTTTCACTCCGACATGCCCATTTAGATCACCTCATATTAAAATCATTTCATTTTGCGAAATATTTTGTAATATTTCATCTAAGTCCTCCCAAAACCTTGATTTGGTAGCTTCATCTAATCCTACTTGTGGTGCATATACGCTAATTATGTTCATAATTTCTTTCGCCACTATTATCTTAAGGGTTATAATTCTATCCCCTTTTCTAACTACTCCTACAACTTCATCCTTTAACAAATTATCTACAATAATACCCACTCTATTTCTTGCTTTACTCTTTCCAGTGTACCATAACTTAAAACCTGAGTTCTCTATTATCTTTGCCTTCTCGCCTGTCATGCCCGGCTGAAGGCATAGGCCTATAAGGCCTATGCCTAGGGCCTCAATATAATTGGGGCCCATTAATATTATATTTTTTAAAAATATATTTAATAATTGAAATTTAATTTTAATTAGAATTGGACGTTTCATTTCAAGAATGCCGCTTCGGCGCTTCGATTTCCGTGTAGGCGTGCACAGTAATATATACTGTATCGTCGCCACTTCGATTTTCTACTGTGCACATTGTACAACCATCTTTGAAGACTGCCGCTTCGATTTCCATGCACAGTAATACACTGTACAACCACCTATTCCAACGAAAAACAAAACTTCAATTAATTATATAAAATAATTCTTCTAGAATTCTATATAAAATCACTACAGAATTACTCATGTTTTCGTTCTCTAAGTCTCATACTCTCATCCTGCTCATATTTTCATCCTCTAAATTTCATCCTCTGTAATCTGTATTTTTTGTCCCTCATCATCTCGACGGTGATTCTTTCAGTCTCAGAATAATGAATACGACAAAACACCTTCAACCCTTCGCATTCCTTAATCGTCAGGTAATATTTTTTAAATTTTTTCTTCATTCTTGAAATGTTCTTTATTGTTCTGTATAAATAATAAATTATTGATGAAATGGACCCAAATATGAAATATGGTTAGAAAAATAGATTATTAGCAGTCGTATGAAAATTTTTTATCATTTTTCATCTCTCGCAAACAAATTACTACCATCGCAAACTTATAAGTATAGTTTATTATAAAATATAAACTGCTTAAATTAGTTTGAAATATTTTTTATTTTTTATTATATTTGTGCAGGTAATACTCAGTAATCAGTTTGAAATATCATCAAATTAAAACTACACGGCGTAAATCAGTTTTTATTGTTCATTTAATTCTAAGTAATTTTATTTTGATAAAATAATAGAGACTTAGTATTTTCTTTTCTAATATTATTTTAATATAAATATGTCTATGAAAAAATATGATTCTGTATATATGAAACGTATGAAAAAAAGAAAAATAGAAGAATTTATTCAATCTCAAAAAGGCGCACTTGATAGATTTATTATTAATAATCAAAATCAAAACTCAGAAAATAATATAATTGAAAATTTAAATGAAAAACTAATTGAATTTTCACCGGAAGATAATGTTTTAGGACAAAAAGAAATCTATCAAGAACTTTCTAATGATCACAAAACAAATTCATCAAATATTAATATTAATGAAGAAAATAATTATAATTTAGAAGAAGAAAAAGACGACTTAATAAATCATGAAAATAATTTTTTTAATAATATTGATGAAACCATTATTCAAAATATATATGATCTAGTACAATGGAAAAATATAAATACAAATTTAATAGATTTATTAGTTGAAAAGGGTCCAATTAGAGAAATCAATATTTCTTTTCCAAATGATGAAAATTCTAGACATTTTTTTATGATTCATTACATTCGAAAATTACAGAAAAACATGATAGAAAATGGTTAATATATTTAAAATAATTAGATAAAGTATTTTGTTTTTGTTGTAAATTATTTAGTCAAAAATCAATTACAATTCAATTAGCAAATGAAGGATGTCGTGATTTGAAAAATCTTAGTGCCAAGCTTAAAAGTCATGAAACAAGCAGTGAACATATTATAAATATAAATATTTGGTTTGATATTGAAATGAGATTGCTTAAAAATAAAATCATTGATCAAAATTTATAAGAAAAAATAAATAAGGAAAAAGAACATCGAAAGAATGTATTAATAAGAATTATTGTTATAGTTAAAAATCTTGCAAAAATTAATTTGGCATTCCGTGGCACAAATGAGAAAAATTATCAAGATAACAATGGAAAATTTTCAAGTTTAATTGAAATGATAGCAGAATTTGATCCTATAATACAAGAACACCTTAAACGTATTCAAAATGGTAAAGTTCATAATCATTATCTTGGTCATAATATACAAAATGAGTTAATAAATATATTAGGAAAAGAAGCAAATAATATTATAATTAAAAAAATAAAAGAAGCAAAATACTTTTCAGTTATACTTGATTGTACTCCTGATGTAAGTCATCAAGAACAAATGTCTCTTATATTAAGATGTGTAGATATTTCAACAAGTCCAATCAAAATAGAAGAATATTTTATAGAATTTTTAAAAGTAGATGATACATCAGGAAAAGGTCTTTTTGATACGCTTATTAATATAATAAAGAAAATTGAACTGGATGTGAATGACATAAGTGGACAAGGATATGATAATGGAGTTAATATGAAAGGTAAACAACAAGGTGTACAAAAGAGATTGTTAGGTATAAATTCTAGAGCTTTTTATACACCATGTGGTTGTCATAGTCTTAATTTAGTACTATGTGATATGGCTAATTCTTGTCCTAGTGCTATAACATTTTTGGTGTGATACAACGTATTTACTCATTATTTTCTTCTTCTACAAAAAGATGGAAAATTTTACAAGACCATGTTTCTAATTTAACTCTTAAACCATTATCACAAACACGTTGAGAAAGTCATCTTGAAAGCGTTAAAGCAATAAAATATCAAGCTCCACAGATAAAAAAAAGCTTTGTATAAACTTGTAGAAACTAGTGATGAACCTAAAACAAAAAGTGAAGCAAATTCTTTAGCAACATATGAGTTTGAAAATTTTGAATTTTTATTAGGTATGGTTATTTGGTATGATATATTATTTGCAGTTAACACTGTTAGTAAATTTTTACAATATAAAGATATGAATATTGCTATTGCATTAGATCAGTTAAAAGGTCTAGTTTCTTTTTTTAATGATTATAGAGAAAATGGATTTATATCTGCTGTGATTTCTACTAAAGAGATTGCAAATGAAATGAATATAGAACCAAAATTTCATGAAAAACGTGTAATTAAAAGAAATAAATGATTTGATGAGAATAAAATTAATGAAGTGAAGCTTTCACCTAAAGAATATTTTTAAATTAATTATTTTAATTATATTATTGACCATGTCATTTCTTCACTTCAAAGTAGATTTGAACAATTTAAAATATATGAAGATAATTTTAATTTTTTATATGATGTAGAAAAGTTAAAATTGCTTGATGATGAGTTTTTAAAAATAAAATGTTTAAATCTTGAAAATTTTTTAACACATGACATGTTATCTGGTAATGATGGTTTAGATTTATTTTTAGAATTAAAAGTTTTAAGAGAAATAATAAATCCAGAATTAAAAACCGCACTTGAGGTATTGAACTTTATAAAAAATTTAAATTCGTTTCCTAATGCATGGATAACTTATAGAATATTATTAACTATACCTGTTAGTGTAGCTTCAGCAGAAAGAAGTTTTTCAAAATTAAAATTAATAAAGTCTTATTTACGTTCAATAATGTCTCAAGAAAGATTAAATAATCTAACAATTTTATCAATTGAAAAAAATATTATCAAAACTCGAATATAAAAATTTAATTAATAATTTTGCATCTCAAAAAGTTAGAAAACTAAATTTTACATAAAAAATTATTTTAAATTAATATTTTATTTTTTAAAAAAAAAAATTTAAACCCACCATTGTCGGTCCCAAGTCCGAATGAAAAAGGGTGAGAGAAATTTTTTTTTAAAAAAAATATTAACGGCCTAAATTTTTTTTTTTTTTTTTGCCTAGGGCCTCATAGAACCTTGAGACGACCCTATCGCTTATCCATTTTGTCTCTTGTACACACAAAATATTAATTTTTCTCCTAATCATCATATCTACTACCTCTATTGATTTACCAGTGAGAGTTCCTATGTTCCATGTTCCAAATCTTAGATTATTAGTTTTCTTATCATATTTGTTCTTATCTAACCTATGGTGTGAGAACTCTTGCCTATTTAACACTACACCCAAGTTCTCATGGAGATGTAGCGGTTCTTACTGAGACGTTACAGTCAGACCCTGTAACGCGAACTCTTGTATATTTATCACTACACCCGAGTTCTGGAGATGTAGCGGTCCTTGCCGAGACGTTATATCGGACCCTGCAACGCGTTCCTTCCGAGGAACAACCTAGCATTAGTACAATAATTTAATGGATTCATTCATTGAATATTTGTCATAGTTTGACGCTGACTGACAACCTAACGTAACCCTCCTCCTTTATTCGGATTTAAGACCAATCATGACCAATCGTCATGGACGAAGTTAACCGATCTCCATGAAAATTTAAAATTTGTCTTGCTCCAAGTTTGAATCGTGATACTCTAAATCTATCCAACGTTTTGCCACTGTATTGTACCGGGGCGTCAAGTAGCTATCCTTGATAGTGCAACGGTCCCGATTGATTTAACACTCAGATGGCCTATTTGTTCTTTTCCACGTCTTCCAAGAGATTACACCGAACCGTGAGATGAACCGGGTTTATATATATATCGTTCCTTGGTTTATCCCGCAACCCTTCCTCCATCCCTGTCCCGATCGCCTCCTCCACGTTCTCTCTACGAGCTCCGACGAGAATCTTTTCTTCCCGATCGTCGTCATCGACTGGAGGCATAGATTTGTGGACGGTGGTGGATTTTCTTCGAGGCGGATCTCCTTCCTCCTCCCTCGAAATCTTCTGCCACAAGGTCCATTGCGGATTCTTCCTTTTGTTCGATTAGGTAAATCCTTCTTTGTCTGTGCCCTACTTGAGTAAAGGTCCTGGTTACAGTTCTACCTGCGTGTTACATCATGTGAAATCCTCTGAATTTAAATTATTGAATTTTATTTTGTGCTTTTGTGATTCAAGGAAGTAATATTTTCTTATGCTGTCAGATTTTGATATTATCACTTAAGCATTGTTGGTTGATGAGTGTTAGCAATTAACTCTGGTTGTTTGGAGGAACTAATGCTTAGCAATCAACCCTGGTTGTTTGAAGGGTATTGGCCCAAAACAAGCATTGAGAGTGAATGCTTCATTGGAAGATTATAAAGGGAAAGAAAACATTTAGGATTATATGTGCTTGATATTATTGCTTAAAAAACATTAACCAAAACTGTAGCTATGACATGATGAATTCTTTAAATAAAAAGATTAAAATATAATAAGATTTAATAGTATAAATGCAATGCAATTATTAAGGATGCACTTCCTCTTTACTATTGACTTTGAGCCTAAGTTACCTGTTGACAGGGTAGAAACGCAGATAATAGTTGATAATTTTACACTTAGATAGGACACGCAAGGACTTTACTTACTACTGGGATTGTTTTTGGCAACACTAGTAAGCATTGACTTTTGGTATTATGACGTTGTGTTAGTTTTTCTTCCTTTTTTCTTTTCAATTGAACTATTGTATTTTTTTTACCACTTAATGTTCGTGAATTAGCTTACAATAGATTGTCTTGTCTTGTTTCGTTGAATCATCTTAATTGAATTACAGGCTATTGGGATTTATGAGCATGTACCAATGGGATGGAACATTGTCTCCAAGTGAGTTTGATATTTCTGTTTCTGATCTTTGTGAGAGATGGAGAGAAGTTGGCACTTCTCTTCCTCAATGGGTTTGGCTACCTGATCGTGCACTAGGTGCTTTGTCATGCGATGTGGTGATACAGCATGCTATTTGTTTTCCTCTTTTTGTTGTCCCATTAATTGATCTATTTCATGAAGGTGGCTTTATCTTAGCTATCCATTACAGGCAGCAGGATACCTAGCAATCGAAAATATTTATCATCAAAATGCAAGTGAGGTTAGTGTGACTGCTAACTACTCTTGCATTAGTAGAAACTTCTAGCATCTAATTTCTTCCGTCTCTTTTCTTCTTCAGGAAGGAAGTTGCGAGGAAAGCATATCCAGGGACGAAGAGCCTTTTGATGAGGCTACCTTGGTAAACTTTACCAAATAAACCTCTTTTTTAATGCATTGGTCATTAGGAAAATTAGGTATTAAAATATTCTAAACTTTAAATTAAAAGCACATTATACCCATAGCAGTGGCATGTGCCTTACTGATCTATTTGAAAAGTTGTCTAGCTGAACAAATATTGATTTACATATACCCAATCTGATTCCACTCAATATTGGTGGAAAAAACATCATTTGTATGCAATAAAGCTCAAATTATATATATATATATATAATCAGTTTTTTATTTATGCTTTATAAATGTGTGTGTAAAGGGCAATTCGGTACACGAAGTTCCCGCTAATGTGGAGTAACGGGGAAAGATTTATTGTACGCAGTTTTATCCTGTTTTGTAAGAGACTGCTTCTAAGACTCAAACTCATGACCTCTAGGTCACGTGGGAGTAACTTTACCGTTACACCAAGGCTCCCCTTCAAGAGGATTTATAAATGTGTGTGTGTATATATATAACATTACTTATAACATTTTTTTTTTAAATCCCTCTTTCCTTTCCACCAAAGAAATTGCCACTCTTTCCATCCTTGGTTAGGAGGGAGATTATAATTTCCTTCCCTCCAAGGGTATACGAACTGCGTAATATTTCTTTTCTTTTAGTAAGACTTTTTCTTATTCTCTCTTTCCTTCCCACTTATCTATTTGGGTCTTATGCTTGGTTTACTTGGGTGAAAGATAGGAGATACTGAAAGACTAACAAGATTACATATGGAACTCCATACATACACTTTTTTACAACTTTCCCTCCCCTTCCCCTCTTCTCTTGTATCTTTCCATCCAAGTAAATCCACCCTTCATATTACTACTATGCTTATTCACTACAGGTAATATATATATATATATATATGCCTTAACTGATTATTTCCAACTCTTTTATTTTAGGTTTCAAGTAACAAAAATGACATGCATATCTATGATTACCACATACTCTACAGCTTCACTTTATATATATATATATATATATATGCCTTAACTGATTATATCCAACTCTTTTATTTTAGGTTCCAAGTAACAAAAATGACATGCATATCTATGATTACCACATACTCTACAGCTTCACTTTCAGGGTTCCTGTTCTTTATTTCCGTGGATATCAATCTGGTATGTCAATTACAGGAGATTTTGTCCATGAAGTTGCATTTGCCTTCCACTAAGCCAAGAATGATCTTTATGCAGATGGTTGTCCTTTGAAGTTAGTTGACATCGAGAAAGACCTGCCTGCTTACTCTCTCAAACTACTTAGGGAATCAAAATGGGCATTCATCACCCAGGAGGTAATTCATACATCCTTTTCCCCCTTCGTTTTCATTATATTACATATCGCCGATATGCCTAAACCAAGTTCAACTCTGGAGACATCAGGATCATCCTTATCTCCATCGACCATGGTATACTTTACATCCCTGTGGTACAGGTGATTGGATGAAGTTTTTGCTTTGCAGTGATGCTCCAAATAAGATCCCTCCTCTTCATGGCTATTTATCTGCGTGGCTATCAGTCATAGGTCAGGTTGTTGGGTTGAGAATTCCTATTGGGTTTTTTAAATCAGTGTAGATGGTCTATGGCTATGACTGACAAAAACTTTGTAATTTCACAAAAGCTTATTAATGCTAAATTTTCACATCTCCCTCGTAATGGATTTGTACTTTTTCATGATATTATGGTATTGCATGTGTAAGTTGTCAATTGGGTTTGGCTGTTGGAGTTGTTAATTGGGTTAGGTCGCACCTGTGGCCTGGCTCATCCCAATTGAAGGAAGCTGATAGGAGGTGGAGCCTAGCTCTTCTCAATTGAAGGAAGCTGATAGGAGTTAATGACTGCTCTACAGTAAGACCTAAACACTTATTTAACTGAAAAGCATCTATTTGAAGTACAAAGAATTAGTCTTAGACTGAAGTTGTCAAAATTGAGATTCTATCTAAGATGTGAAAAGGTTATTGTAGTGTAGATAAATAAAATTATTTATTTTGTACTTGTGTGCTTCTAAACCATGTTATGCAGATGCTTATAGATGTCAAACTCTGGGCTTTTGTTTTTCACGAGATACACCCAAGCCTTTCTACAAGCATCATCTATGAATGTAATAAAAAATTGATTTCCAATCAATGACTTCACCTCAAATAGACCACAAACATTTGAATGTATTAATAGTCTATCTTCTGCTCCTTTCTTTCCGTATCAATTCCAAAGGATATTCTATATTCACTTCTTTTTGAGCAAACAATAATCATAGTATTCGACTTTTTTTTTTATCATTGGTGAGTTTACTTCAGGACTGACTAAACCATGCATTCTAAATCTGTCTCTTTTCTAGGACTGGATCTTCCATTCCACAAGTCAGATGATTCATCCTTCACTACAGTAAGCTATGCAGAACTAACTTTTGTATGTGTTTTATAGTGTGTAATAGCTTTCTGATTGCTACTATTAGTTGAGTTATTCAGTTTACCATTAAAGTATTCTGAAAGTTTTCTTTGTTGAAAGTGTGCCCTGTACTACTTCTAGTTATGTATCTTAGGGACACTTCTGTTGACTGACTTCATTTATCTAGACTTTAAGTGTTCGTAGGTAGTGAAATACTTTTTCCTTGGAACCTAAACGATATCAATTGAACCAATAATCCACTCATTTACAATGTGATAGCACTTGGCTAATTGTATCATTTGTTGGTGATGTGGCGACAACAATACTTTTTATCTTTATGGAGCAACCTAGAGTTCAACATCATGTCACTGAGCTTACAGCAATAGTGCTTTAGAAGTCTGGTTTCTTTCTTGTTTCAAACGCAATCATAGGTGAAATAGAAACTCTTGTGTTGCATAAAGGCTTTTCTAGGATCCAAAATTCCTACTCGGATATCTTTTTCTTCTCATTTTTTGAGGTTTGTATTTCTGAAGACATCCATTGGTGAACTTAATGGATATGCACCACTGTACAACAAACACTTTCATCTTACCTGTCTGTGTATGAGCTTGCTTTAGATTTCTAAGTCCTTTTCTTGTTATGCATTCTATCGAGAGTATTTGTGGCATTACATACCTGCTCATACAAATTCTTTTTCCTATTGATCTGAGTGTGCAATTGCCTTCATCAGAAAATGGAACCACATGATAAGTCTCTGAATTGCATCGAAAGTCAGGTTGCTGGTTGATTGCTCTCTATGTAAAGCAGTGTTTACCCGCCCTCTGACGGAATTATACACAGTGTTATTCCTACCTTTCTCAAGTCCTTTTTCTTTGTGTTGTGCCCCCTAACATGGAAAGAGTAGTATTGTCCCTTGTTTATTTGAAGAGGAGATGATAGATCATACCAGTTAGTGAAACTTTACCACTCTTTCTTTTTCGCGAGCTTATAGGGTGATAGGCGCCTCTCCATCCCAAGACTTGTGGAAGGGTGGGTAAATCACGGTACCGAGCTGTTTTTTGGGTGAGAGGAACTTATTCCGTAAGGGAATGAATCCCAGAGGATTCAAACTTTTTTCCCCTAGTATTCAAACCTTTTTCCTGTGTGACATTTCTATCACCCACGTACTAACTAGGCTATGCTCGTGGAGGCTTTTTTTTTTTTCACAAGCTTATAGATGCACATGTTGTGATTTTTGTTCCTGTTAGCATTAGTGGTGTTTCATCAACGTTAGTAGTGATGTTTAATCAAAATATGGATACAAAGATAAGAATGAAGCTAAAGAACATGTAAAATGGAGGGAATAATTAACCATACCTATTGCAAGGGGAAGAAAAGAAATTAAAAGAACATATTCTCTATGCATATGGTCAATTTCTTTTTTTTATCATAATATTTGATTTAGCTGATATTATTTCAGAAATTCAAGTTAGGAGAGATTTTTAATCTCTACACTTATGATTCTGCAAATAAGATCTACTTTCAAGGTGAAACATAGGATTCTAACTTAATACTAATTCATTTTTTTAGAGTAAAAAATTTTGAATTATATAACCAAAGATAATAAATGCTTGATTTACTAAGTTTTGTGAACAAAAGTAGCACTATTTGTGAAAAATAAAATATTCGTTATAATTACACTGATCATGGCTGTTTACACGAATGCTTGTGAGAATTGATATCAATATTATTAGTTTAATTAACTTAGTTTATTGAATTAAATTGTTGTGGAACTGAGAATATGCAAGTGGATAAGTGCATTCTGAAATCTGAGTGACATAAAGTATATTTGTTATAATTACATTGATCATGGCTCTTTTTCACGAATGTTTATGAAAATTATTATCAATATAATTAGTTTAATTAACTTAGTTTATTGAATTAAATTGTTGTGGAACTGAGAATATGAAAGTGGATAAGTTCATTCCGAAATCTAAGTGACATAAAGTATATTTGTTATAATTACATTGATCATGGCTCCTTTACACGAATGTTTTTGAGAATTAATATCAATATTATTAGGTTAATTAACTTAGTTTATTGAATTAAATTGTTGTGGAACTGAGAATATGAAAGTGGATAAGTGCATTCTGAAATCTGAGTGACATAAAGTTTGCAAGTCATTTGAAATTGATGGCAACAGAGGAGAAGATGCCAAGAACTTTTATTCATTAAAGCATTATAGCTAACTTGTCTTCTTTAGTTCCTCTGGTAAATGATGAACAACTACTGCAATTAAATCTTTAAAATTTTTGTTTTTTCGTCTCTTTCCAACTTTACTTTCTGTAAAGTGCTGATCCAGATGCCAAAATCTTATCATATCCACTGTCAGTCCCAGTTAAAGTTAAAAACTGCATGCCACATGCAATTTCTTTACACATTTTCTTTCATATACAAAATCAATGATAGAGCCAACAACACATGTTTTGTTCTCACCCATCTTTATCTGATAAGTAGGCCAAGTTGAAATCAATTTTGCCAACTATGACAAAAGTCCCTTTTGCTCGTAAAGAAAATTGTTCTGTTCACTCATCATCACATTCATTCTTGTTCCACAAAAAGTACCTAGAGCAATCAAATTGTACACTACAACAGTAAAAAAGAAAGACATGATTGAAATTTAACCCTTAGGGTTGGTGTTAGGATTAATGGTGTGATAATTATTTATCGTGCCATTAATCTTTATCCCGCGAACCAAACGGAGCCTTAAGGATAAGTAATGTACGTTATTAAGGTTAACTAACGACCTTTCTCAATCATTGATGCCATATTGAGGCCCCCATACTTCAACGAACTTTATCTCCTCTTTTTCTGTCCCTCTCATGCCAAAAGTTGAGAAAAAGACATGTTAATGGCATCACATCTAACCCTAAAAGCTGACTCCCATTTTCAAAATGACATTATGCTAATTGGGGTAGAGTTTTATCCATGTAGCTTTGACTTTTAAGCTAATTTGTGGTTTTGGATTATTTTCTCCCCACTCTTTAAATTGCCCTCTTCATTTCCCCATTCGCACCACTACTACATCGATAGAGAGAGCGTTTGGACTTCTCCCTCCTCTTCCACACCGTTTCATTCCTCCACGATCTTTTTTTTAAAAAAAAAGGGAAAGAAATCAGTGGAAATAAATTAATTTGGATTTCTTTTTTGGAGAAAAAAAAGGGGGGGAATGAAGGGAGGGATCAAGTGTTTCCTGTCGTGTCTCCTCCCCTGCGGTAGCCTCGACGTCGTCCGCGTCGTCCACCCCAGCGGCCGCGTCGATGAGATCGCGGCCGCGGTCACCGCCGCCGACGTCATGCTCGCGCACCCCAACCACGCCGTCCGCCACCACCCGCCCTGCGAGCTCCTCCCGCCGCACGCGCGCCTGCAGCGAGGCCGGATCTACTTCCTCGTCCCCGTCGTCGCCGCCCCCCACAAGGCCGCGCCGCCGCGGCCTCGCGCCAAGGCGCCGATGAAGAAGAAAGGGGCGGGCGATTGGGACCGGGAGAATGCAGACGCTGAGAGGGGCGCGCTGGAGAAGGGGTTGCCGGCGCAGTTGAGCAGGGATCGCTGGAGGCCAGGTGGCCGGAGGGTCGGCGCGTGGCGGCCGCATTTGGAAAGCATCGTCGAGATCTCCACGAGCGAATTAAAAAATTAGGCTTTTCCGCCTCGCTAATGTTCAAATTAAGGCATATTGCAAAAATTTAGTAAAGTTTTTTTTTCCTTATTTAATCTCTTTTTTTTTTTTAAAAAAAAAAAACTATTTCGATTGGTATTAATACACATATCAAGTGCGTACACTTCCTGCCAATGCGTGTTGTTTTCGTGACTTGAATTTGTAACCTCCACGCCATATGAGAGTAACTTTCTATTTTGATCCATATTAATACATATAATATACTGAAATTAATACACGCATGATTTTGGGTACGATATGTTTTTTTAAAAGATAAATTGTTTTCACTCCACCTAAAATCTAAACTATACAATTTTTAAAATTTATTAGGAGATCTCAAATTATGAAGTGAAACACACAGGTATTTCCACTACATATTTTTAACTCGTGTCATATTTTCATTTTGCTCGACATGATAGGTGAGACAAAGAACACTTGAGTAATATTTTGGGACACGGAGCCCTACATTTAAAGATCTTTCTTTCTCATACGAATGCAAAGACAATGACACTGCCGTGGTGGTCTACAATTAGTTAAAGAGGTTGGCATGTTCATTGCTTATTTATCGGTTTAATGGGCACGTTCTAACATTCAAAAAGGAGGAGGAGATTTATGGACACCACATGTGAAGGGGAGGGACATTCCATGTGAGGTTTTGGTTGATTTAGGTATGCTACTATTGAAGGCTTTTAGGAGCAAGTCTTATAGTAAAAGAGAATGATATCTAGAGAGAAATCCTTCAATTGAAAATAAAAAAGAAAAAAGAGAGGATATTTCACAAAACATTTTGTGTTCAATAAACATTTATAGATTAATTTTCTTTTACCTACGTAGTTAAAAATGATATGAAGAGTAACAGAAAAATCCTAATTTAGGGTTAGGGTTGCTCTCGCTGAAGATTAAATTGAACTATTAATAATGGTTTATTCTAATTAACACATGTCCAATAAAAGAATATAGTTGAAACTAGAAGCTAACACATCCAACAAATGAGTGGCGGGAAAAGTGTATCCATTGACATCCTCTAATTCGTCTATTTTCTTGTCCTTGATAACATTTTAGTCCTAGTTTGTAGAATCATGAAGTCCCAAATCACTTTTGGATCATTTGGAATCGTCTTTTACAGTGAAATTGGAGTAAGAATTAGTGGGATCGCATAGGATCAGTAAAATCAATACGATCCCATATTACAATGATTTTACACATTTTTTTTATTAGGGCTGCTTTGTTTGAATTTAAATTTGATCATTTTGTGGTTCTTTTTTTTAGGAGCCAGAGGCCCCATACCCTAAAAATTAGATCTTAACTAATTCCCAAATTGACTGTGAACTATGACTTTAGTATCCAAAATACTTTGATAGTTATCTCTGAAATTATAGCTAGCACTTTAGTCGAGTCCAAGAGCAATTGGAGAAATTAAATACCTTTTGAAAACTCTATATAGTTGAAAGGCAACGTGTGGTATTTAGAGAAATAATATAAAATTAGAGTTTAAATGTCAAATGGAATGAATTTTTAGAGGTCAAGTTTCTAAATATGCTTAAGTTGAACTTTAAATTTACCTAATAAGGAATTAAAGAGGAAGGTCATCTGTGTAGAAAATATGCTTCTTTAATTCGTTCGGATCCCCTCTTACCCTATACACATTTAGATATCTTTTATCTAAAATATCTTAATTCTGATAATTTTTAGCAAGTTTTTATTTTATCAATATATAAAAACTCAATTAAATAGATTGATAAAGTAACAAAAAATATTAAAAATTTATAATTTATGTACGGAAGTAGAGAAGTGAAGAGAAATCCTAAATCCAACCGTAAACCCTAACCTCGAAGCAATTAATATCGATCTGCTTGCTCAGTAACGTGGAGTCAAAACCGGCCGGCCACCTGCTCCCATTAACTGCTCGCACGGATCTCCCGTCGCCATCGCGCCCCCCTAACTCCCACGGCAGCGTACCATCTTCTTCGCTGGAACAGCGACCGCTGTGTCACGGGCTCGCCCACAACCTGTTCGACTCAATGCCCACGACACTGATCGTTCAATCATTTACTGTGCTGGCTTCATCGCCTCCTCACGATTCACATGCGCAGTGCAGCGGCTGAAGCTTCCGCTCGCTGGGTATAAATTTGGATGAACTCCATGTGTATCATCACTCAATTACCTTCTTCTCAACGAGGAAGCTAAGGGCAATGGACTTGCACCAGGGAAGTTTCTGATCAAGGTATTTAACTATTTCACCCAAGAAGAAGGTATATATATATATATATATATTGTTAGAATTAGTTTTTGTTGAATTAAGGAAGCATTTTCTAACATATTTGATGATATATTTTCTTGAAAAACATGAACCATTCTCTGTCTAAAAGAAATGCTATGAAACATGCATCTTGTTCATAATTGTTGTGTCTATTCTCCAACGCCAGAAGAAAATTAAAGCAATGAAAAAGAAAACGGAATTGTGTACCTTCAAATTTAATCAAAATTACTCTAATTTTATCCAAATTACTTTAAAATTTAAAATTATTGTAGCAACTATATAATAATTGTAACACTATTAATTATAATTTTAAAGTGGGTTGGATAAAATTAAAGCAAAGACTAATTTGATATTAATTATAGTGCTTAATATAGAGTAATTTTGAACTGGATATATATAATTTGCGATAAAAAATGATAATTAATGTTTTAAAGCCTGTGGTCTTGCGACACTTGATCTATAGAGAAGCATCAAAATTGTGTGTCTACTTTCGGATAAATGATGTCTTTAATTGAATAAATTTTTCATAGCAGCTAAAAGCTTGGATGAGGCAGTAATATTCCCCTCTTACTTACTTCAGTGGTGCTCTGCTTAATCTTCAATTGTGGTTCCAAAAGCTAAGGCAGTAAACAAGTTTTATGATATTCAAACTTGTTTAATTAAAAAAATCATGTCAAGTCAAACCAAACCTAAAATAAAAATCATTGAAATAATTATTCAAGTTTGACTTAATATTTTTTTATGAGTTTAAACTGGTTCAAGTTTAATTTAAGATTGATTCATTTAGATGTTATTGAACTTTTAATTTAAATTTTTAGATTTTAAAGTTATTTAGTTGGTTATTAAATTTAATAATACATTTAGATATTTTTAAGCTTATTTATTTATTTAATTAAAAGAGTTATTTAGCTTATTTATTTAATTGATTAATTTTATGTGCAATATTGAAGTACATAAATATAATGAGTTCTTATCAAACTGAATAATAAACTTAAATTTAATAAATTCATTTACAACCCTAGCAAAAGCTGTAACCAGCTTCCAGTCCGGCTTATGCATCATTTATTGAGCAGGACCATTCCACCGGACCTTCATCTCTGGCATCCACTTTTTGACCTTCAGCTATTGACAGTAGAGCTGAAGATCCAGACAGATAACAAAAATAAATAAAATGATGGAAACGTATTCTGAATTTTGCATGCATGAGTTGAGTGTCTTCGGTGGGGCTTTGAAAGGTGGTGAGGTTGTGCTTGTGTGCTTCTTTTGCCTGCAGTTCTTTAGTTTAATGGCTGGTCGACGAGACGGCAGGGTGTGCAGTGCCACGGTCGAGCTGAAGAGGGACTTTCGTCGAGCACTTTGTTGTGATCTTGCGGGATACTGAGTGAGTGAGTCAGCAAGGCGGCGTTTTGATGGGAAGCAGAGGGTCGGAGGGACCTGACCGGCCGTCGCCGCGCGTGCCGCTGTACCTGCGGAGCACGGCCTGCTCTGAGGCTAACAGCGTGCGTCACCGCCCGGCTGCGGCCGCCGCCGCCGCCGGCCGCAGTGTCAAGGTGTCGTCCCTTGGCGGCTCGCAGGAGGTAAGGTGCGAGATTGGTGTTCTTCGCTTTCGGTTCTGTGGTTGATGCGTTCTGTTGAACAGAGGAAGCGGGGCACGAGGGTGGTGGAGCTCGAGACGAAGCTGAGCAAGTCCCAGGCGGAGCTGAAGAAGCTAAAAGAGCGTCTGGCCGAGGCGGAGGCCGCCAAGGTCGAGGCTGAGCAAGCTCTCGCAAAGGCGAAGAAGCGGACCCCACTCGCTGCCGCCGTCGCCGTGGACGCGAAGGCGGAGGAGGAAACGCCTGCTCAGGCTCCGGATTATCGACTGGAAGATGTTCGACAAAATGTCAACGAGGAGGAGACCGTCACTTCCCCGGCGACTATGGACGTGTTCGAAATAGTAGTGCTGGCCGAGCCCGTCCCGCCGGAGGATGAAGTCGACGACGAGCAGAGGAAAGAGGAAAAGGTGACGGAGAAGCAGCAAGAGGAGGAGACAAAGGCAATGATTGAGAAATTAGAGAGACATGAAGACAATGAGACTGCTGCTGCTGCTGCTGCTGCTGTTGCAGAGGAAGAGGAAGAAGAGAAGGAAGTAGTCATTCTAAAAGCCAAGCTTTTGGAGAAGGAGAGGGAAGTGGCAGTTCTACTCGAAGAAAACAAGATCTTCAATATCAAAGCAGAGGAGGAAGCCAAGCAACTTGCAGAATCTGCTCAGGCCAAGCAAGAACACCTCGCGGCACAGCTGAATTCGATAGAGAAGAAACTCAAAGACAGCAAAACCAAAGAGCAGCAATTGAGCTCGCAGCTGGAGGCGGCAGAAGGCAGCAAGGCGACATTGGAGATGGACTTGAAGCGGATGAAGGTGCAAATCGAGCAATGGCGGAAGGCCGCAGAGGCGGCCGCGGAGGTACTAGCCTCCGCCGGAAACGATGCAAGTGAGGAGATGAGTGACAGAATCTTAGCTGAGCGTTGCAGCTCAATGGACAAATACCTTGAGGCCGATTACAGAAACTGGGAATCGCCATCGATCGACGAAGATATAGACGAGGATGGCAGCGGCGGCGGATGGGGAAGGAGGAAGGGTGCCGGTGTGCGGATGTTCGGAAACCTTTGGAAGAAGAACCAGCATAAATGAAGTGATAGTAGTAGTTCATCACCCCCTTTGCTCAGTCTTCCTATCAGTTTAGCTTCTTATGCACTGGCCTGTGAACTCACCAATCAAACATGGAAGGTAGTAAGGTTATCAGGGTTGATGTTGTCTATGTATATTCTAAAGCTCGATATGGAGCTTCGAATGTTGAGCAAGATGTTGAAATTATGTTGGGAAAGAAGTTGTCTATATTCATCTTCATTGTAATATGTGATCATTGTCTCACGGGGTATGGCACGGTGGTAAAAGGCAAGATACCCTGGGATTATAGTGCGGTAAGTAACTAATATTCAAATCTCACCTACGGCATATTATAATCAGAGCGTTTGAAAGATTTGTGATGTTGGCTCATCTGTCAAAATTATCTTTCAATTTATCTTAGTGATAGGTGAATCATAGTGATAGGTGAATCAGTCATTTTAGAATTAGTCGAATTGTAAAATTGATTGCTTGAATTATAGAAAAAAAAAACAAATGGTAAGAGACAAGACTCATTCCCATACTAGTAGGATTTAAATTTCACTTGGGCATTTTTAAACACCTACGGGGTTTGAATTATTAGTAACGTTGGGTGCCTTACCTTGATCCACTTATACTTTCTGGATTCCTTCCACCTCTAGGATTAATTGGACCAAATGCTTAAATATTCGGATTGTAATATGTGATCATTAAGTATTAATACGTTAAAGTTTTTTTTGGATAATTTAGATATCCAACTCTTCAAATCGATTAATTTTGAAGGTAACTGATTCGACCCATAAATTTTTTTTTATCGACTATCAGATAAATCAAAAAACTTTCACAGAAGTTCATTTAAATGATCAGTGTTCTTAGAGATTTTGTGCAATCAGCACTGAGACTGAGTGTGTCCTGCATTCGAAGTTCCGAGCTTGGGGTAGAAGCCGGTGTCCTCCACTGGCGAAAGGCCAGTGACAAAGCTAATGAAGGACATGGAATTGGAATGAAGCAGAGATCCTCACACAACTTCTTTGAGGGATTGGAATGGAGCAGAGATCCTCGCTTAACTTCTTTGATGGAATGAACTTGAAAATTTTTCTCCTTTATTGCGTCAATAAATTTGTCACAAAACTTTCATAATTCACACATATTACACTTTTGTTATATCTCCTCTCTTCTTTTCATTTTCAAATATTTACTCATTCCAATCAAAAAAAATATTATTCTCAATTTAAACGATGTAATTCGAATAAAGAGACTAAAGAGACTTGTAAGATTACATTAATTTAACGGGTCGATGGACCTCTGAGAACTTTAAATTAGTTCAAATAAAAATTAATATGCTCATATAAACCTCTTTAATGCATTTCTACTTTTAGATTTGAATTCCACAATGTAAATTAAAAATAGTAACTTTTAAACTTGTAAAAGTTTGATAAAATTTATCACAAACTCATACCCTCACAATTTGACATAGTTGATACATACATAGGTATTTGCTTCAATAGGTCTTACCGTCTTAGAGTCAATTTCTAACTAATATAAAATACATCTTTGGATGTCTGTAAAATATAGTTGCGCTAAAGTAAAATATTTTTCGCAATTTATCTACTTATATTTTTCCTTGAGACCAACAATACTGGATCACTTAGGGTGATCGATATCACTTCTACTCCAATAAAATAATAATACTTATTAATCAACACTACTAATATATTCTTAGGACTCTTGTGATTAAAAAAATATCAAATATTAACTTAGAGAACTCTAAATTACTTTAAATCAAAATTAATATATCTCTTTAAAGTATTCATGCCCTCAAAGCATCCACAATACCGAATATTTCTCCCAAATATTTATGGTCCTGACATCCAAATCAAATATTTATAGGATACACCTATTAAATATCTCACTTTTAAATATTCTAAATTTCATCATTA
The DNA here is from genome assembly GCF_018446385.1 of Zingiber officinale. Classification (NCBI taxonomy): domain Eukaryota; kingdom Viridiplantae; phylum Streptophyta; class Magnoliopsida; order Zingiberales; family Zingiberaceae; genus Zingiber; species Zingiber officinale. The sequence goes on from NC_055998.1 coordinate 95,199,677, forward strand.
AATATATTTTTAATTTTTTATATTAAATATATTTTTAATTTTTTTTATTAAAAAAATTTAAAGAGAGAGAAATCATCCGACATAATTTGATATTTTTAAATCTCCTCCCCAATATCCCCTTTTAATAGAGAATATTTAAAATTGAGAATATTTAGAGAAATATGCCTTCAAATACTTCCTACCGTGGATGCCCTCGTACCTTAAATACATTCAATTTTTTAACCGATTGAGAAAATTTTAAACGTGAAAGAAAAAAAAATTTGAACATGAAAATAGAGGGTGATGTTTCGGTTCAATAAAATGTGGAACATTTTCTATATCAATCTGACAAAACTGATTGAGCACTGAATTTTGCAAACTCAAATGGAATGAGACAGTAAAATTGCTTATTAGTGCCACAAACTGATTAACCTTATTCATATCACAAGCCTTCCATAAGATCAAGCTCTTTTACAGTATATTAATGAAAACAAATCTATTATTTTTGACCATTCTACTAGCTAAGATCTCTGAGACAATCGTTAACTGGGCAGGTTTGGTAAGCGTGCTGGAAGTGATAATACGGTTGTGGGGCTGCAGGATACATGATGTAGTAGCTCGCCGGCATCGGCTGCCAAGTCATCGTATTGAACTCGGCCACAGTCGCTGGTTTCTCCTCTTTCTTTGCTTCCGCAGGTTTCTGCTCTTTCTTTTCTTCGGCTGATCCGATGCTGACGAGGTCGGCAGTACCCATCTTCCTCCTGAGGATGGTGGTCAGCGCGACCGAGTCAACACCATCGCCAACCACGATGAGGCAGTCTTTGTCCAGAGGCACAGAGAGCACGCCGGGCAAGCCGACGGCGGTCTTGAGAGCTTTGGAGCACCTCTTGGCGTCTTTCATGGCCACCTTCAACACCACCTTCTGCTTAGCCATCTTAAGAATTAATCAAAGCAGTGACTAGTGTTGTAGTGTGATTTCAGATTGTGAAGGAAAGAAGCGTTTATGTAGACAGAAAGCAAGAAAGGGAACAAGTGTGAGCGAACTCAGTAGGAAGTCTCCTCACGGAAGACTGATAATCCAAGTCAACGAAGTCAAGTCAACCAAGTCACATGACAGGAAGAGCAGACACTAAGCGGACTTGGAACAGAGAAGTATAGGCATCCAATTTTGACTCAAAAGGGAAACAGAAAAGAAGAAATGTTTCTCGAGCTTCAATTACTTGTGCAACAGTTGCTCCCATTATTCATGCAGCTACTAAATTGGATAGAAGTGTAGCGATTTAAAGCCATGTAGAAAGTATTTAAACCAAAAAGAAATAACCGGTGTTTCATCGAGCTCCACTTCACTTTTGAGTCCATCCCTTTCCTAAATTAAAAGTTACATTCTGTTTAAACACGTAGGTTGTTTCTCTGCATTGGATCCATTGAGTAGCCGTCGTACATCGTCACTGGCATTCTGATGAAAAAAAGTATATATATAGAAATCTCATGATTTGGTGGTGCATAGAAACAAAAGCTCATATTAAAAAAACATGCTTTGGGCCTAGACCTTTAGATTTATAATAAATCATCACGTTACTTGTACCTAGTAATTGGAGAAAGTACAATACGAATTTATATTGAGAAGGGCAGGAATTTAAATAGCCCGGTAGATTCAATGCCATTCCAGACCGAGGAAATAAGCCGAGTAGAAGGGTTGAGAACTTTAAGTATTTAATATTATTTTTTTTTTTTAAATATAAATCGTTCAAATAGAGAAAAGTGTACGTATTCAATGTAATCATAAAATATTTCTAAAATTTAAAAAAAAATTATAAAATGACAATGTTATATGAAATTGAATATTGAGTTATGACTCAAACACACACACAAAAAAAAAATGAGAATCACATAGATGATGTTAAGATAAATGCGTAGACATATGAGAATGGACAAAATAAGAAATGAGAACATTAAAAAGAAAATCAAAATTATACTTTGAAAAGCACATTTAAAATGGTACATACTTATACTAATATATATTCCAATTAGGCAATATGAAACTATGATCAATATACACATTAAATAAGGAAGACGACTAAAGAAGAATTGGTTACGATAAAATAGGATAAAAAAATATAGATAATGATGATAAACCCCGCCAAAGCTAGTCCCAAGCCCAGTTGAAAAAAAAACAAGGGTTGTGCGTTAGATTACTAGCCAGCGTGGACTTGAGGCAAATGTTCAATGAATGGATCCATCAAACTATTGTGTTAATGCTTGGATGTTCTTGAGAAGGAATACATTTAGGGTTTGACTGTAAAATCTCGGTAAGGACCGTTACATTTCTATAAGAACTTAGGTATAATATTAAATATACAAGATTTTGCATTGCAAAGTCTGATTATAATGTTTTGACAAGAACTACTGCATCTCTATGAGAATTTGGATTTAGTGTTAAATATGTAAGAGTTCTACACCATAAGTTGGATAAGAATAAATATTATAAGAAATTTAATTGTCTAAAGTTTGAAATATGGAATCTAAGAACACTCATCATAAAATAATCACTACAAAAAAAGTACAATTTAGCCACAAATATTTCCGACAAAAATTATTCGTCGCAAATTTGCGACAACTTCTACAACAAAATCACATTTGTCACAAATTAGCAACAACATTTGCGACAAAAAAAAAATTATTACCAATTAGCAACAAAATAATATTCGTCGCAAAAATTATTGGAAATTAGCAACGAACAAAACAATTTGTCACAGAAATTGCGACAAAATTAGGAATCGTTGCAATTTTGGCGACAAACTTAGGATTTGTCGCACTTTTTGCGATGAACTCAGGATTCAGGAATTCGATGCAGATTCTACGACGAATTCTGGAATTCGTTGCAGATTCTGCGACGAATTCTGGAATTCGTTGCAGATTCTGCGACGAATTATGGAATTCGTTGCAGATTCTGCGACGAATTTTAGATTTCGTCGCAGAACTCCCAATCAGCATCAAAATTTTCAAATTTATATATTTAAAAAAACTCAAATCTGCGACGAATTTCAAAATTCGTCGCAGATTTGAGTTTTTTTTTTTATATGTAAAATTAAATTTTCCGGGGCCGATTGAGGTACCTAGAGAGCTCGGAATGAGATGAAACCAGATCTTATGGATTCCTAAAAATCCCCTGATCATGGGAATGCCATCAAAAAAATAAATTTACCCATTATATTTATTCCTAATTTGATAAATCAATTATGAGTGCGTAAGACTTAGTTAAATTTTTTATACGAACGTATAGATTTACAAGTCACACGTATTTTGAAATATCCGAAGACAGTTGAGGTACCTAGAGAGGTCAGAATGAGATGAAACCAGTTCCTATGGATTTCTATACATTCCTTGATTTTATAATTGTCCACAACCTCTAATTTTATGCAACCTGTGATTTTTTTACGTCGAAGATGTCCAGAAAATGTTATTTAACTTCGTAGGACCAATAATATCAATTTATTCGATAAAATTTATATTTGAGGGCATCTCCATGATCAGGGGATTTTTAAGAACCCATATGATCTCGTTTCATCTCATTCCGAGCTCTCTAGGTACCTCAATCGACCCCAGAAAGTTTAATTTTAAATTAAAAAAAATGCAATTCTGCGACGAATTATGGAATTCGTTGCAGAATCTGCGACAAATTATGGAATGCGTAGCCGAATTAGCGACGAATTTCTAAATTCGTCGCAGATTTGAGTTTTTTTTTATATGTAAAATTAAATTTTCCGGGGCCGATTGAGGTACCTAGAGAACTCGGAATGAGATGAAACCAGATCTTATGAATTCCTAAAAATCCCCTGATCATGGGAATGCCATCAAAAAATAAATTTACCTATTATATTTATTCCTAATTTGATAAATCAATTATGAGTGCGTAAGACTTAGTTAAATTTTTTATACGAACGTGTAGATTTACAAGTCACACGTATTTTGAAATATCCGAAGACGGTTGAGGTACCTAGAGAGGTCAGAATGAGATGAAACCAGTTCCTATTGGTTTCTATACATTCCTTGATTTTATAATTGTCAACAACCTCTAATTTTAGGCAACCTGTGATTTTTTTACGTCGAATATGTCCAAAAAACGTTATTCACCTTCGTAGGACCAATAATATCAATTTATTCGATAAAATTTATATTTGAGGGTATCTCCATGATCAGGGGATTTTTAAGAACCCATAGGATCTTGTTTCATCTCATTCCGAGCTCTATAGGTACCTCATTCGACCCCGGAAAGTTTAATTTTACATTAAAAAAAATGCAATTCTGCGATGAATTCTGGAATTCGTTGCAGATTCTGCGACGAACTCTAGAGTTCGTTGCAAATTCTGCGACGAATTATGGAATTCGTTGCAGGTGCTATGACGAATTATGCAATTCGTTGCAGAATCAGCGACGAATTTCAAAATTCGTCGCAGATTTGAGTTTTTTTTTATATGTAAAATTAAATTTTTTGGGGCAGATTGAGGTACCTAGAGAGCTCGGAATGAAATGAAACCAGATCTTATGGATTCCTAAAAATCCCCTGATCATGGGAATGTCATCAAAAAATAAATTTACCCATTATATTTATTCCTAATTTGATAAATCAATTATGAGTGCGTAAGGCTTAGTTAAATTTTTTATACAAACGTGTAGATTTACAAGTCACACGTATTTTGAAATATCCGAAGACGGTTGAGTTACCTAGAGAGGTCAGAATGAGATGAAACCAGTTCTATGGGTTTCTATACATTCCTTGATTTTATAATTGTCCACAACCTCTAATTTTATGCAACCTGTGATTTTTTTACGTCGAATATGTCCAGAAAACGTTATTCACTTTCGTAGAACCAATAATATCAATTTATTCGATAAAATTTATATTTGAGGGCATCTCCATGATCAGGGGATTTTTAAGAACCCATAGGATCTCGTTTCATCTCATTCCGAGCTCTATAGGTACCTCATTCGACCCCGGAAAGTTTAATTTTACATTAAAAAAAAAGCAATTCTGCGACGAATTCTGGAATTCATTGCAGATTCTGCGACGAACTCTAGAGTTCGTTGCAAATTATGCGATGAATTATGGAATTCGTTGCAGGTTCTGCGACGAATTATGCAATTCGTCGCAGAATCAGCGACGAATTTCAAAATTCGTCGCAGATTTGAGTTTTTTTTATATGTAAAATTAAACTTTCCGGGGCAGATTGAGGTACCTAGAGAGCTCGGAATGAGATGAAACCAGATCTTATGTATTCCTAAAAATCCCCTGATCATGGGAATGTCATCAAAAAATAAATTTACCCATTATATTTATTCCTAATTTGATAAATCAATTATGAGTGCGTAAATCTTAGTTAAATTTTTTATATGAACGTGTAGATTTATAAGTCACACGTATTTTGAAATATCCGAAGACGGTTGAGGTACCTAGAGAGGTCAGAATGAGATGAAACTAGTTCTTATGGGTTTCTATACATTCCTTGATTTTATAATTGTCCACAACATCTAATTTTATGCAACCTGTGATTTTTTTACGTCGAAGATGTCCAGAAAACGTTATTCACCTTCGTAGGACCAATAATATCATTTTATTCAATAAAATTTATATTTGAGGGCATCTCCATGATCAGGGGATTTTTAAGAACCCATAGGATCTTGTTTCATCTCATTCCGAGCTCTCTAGGTACCTCAATCGACCCCGGAAAGTTTAATTTTACATTAAAAAAAATGCAATTCTGCGACGAATTCTAAAATTCGTTGCTGATTCTATGACGAATTCTGGAATTTGTTGCAGAATCTACGATGAATTCTAGAATTCGTTGCAGATGCTACGACAAATTACGCAATTCGTTGTAGAATCAGTGACGAATTTCAAAATTCGTCGCAGATTTGAGTTTTTTTTATATGTAAAATTAAACTTTCTGGGGCCGATTGAGGTACCTAGAGAGCTCGGAATGAGATGAAACCAGATCTTATGGATTCCTAAAAATCCCCTGATCATGGGAATGCCATTAAAAAATAAATTTACCCATTATATTTATTCCTAATTTGATAAATCAATTATGAGTGCGTAAGACTTAGTTAAATTTTTTATACGAACGTGTAGATTTACAAGTCACACGTATTTTGAAATATCCGAAGGCGGTTGAGGTACCTAGAGAGGTCAGAATGAGATGAAACCAGTTCCTATGGGTTTCTATACATTCCTTGATTTTATAATTATCCACAACCTCTAATTTTATGCAATCTATGATTTTTTTACGTTGAAGATGTCCAGAAAACGTTTTTCACCTTCGTAGGACCAATAATATCAATTTATTTGATAAAATTTATATTTGAGGGCATCTCCATGATCAGGGGATTTTTAAGAACCCATAGGATCTCGTTTCATCTCATTCCGAGCTCTCTAGGTACCTCAATCGGCTCCGAAAAGTTTAATTTTACATATAAAATATATATATAATTCTGCGACGAATTTCAAAATTCGTCGCAGATTTTAGTTTTTTTTATATGTATAATTAAACTTTCTGGAGCCGATTGAGGTATCTAGAGAGCTCGGAATGAGATGAAACCAGATCTTATGGATTCCTAAAAATCCCCTGATCATGGGAATGTCATCAAATATAAATTTTACATAATAAATTGATATTATTTGTCTTATCAAGTCTATTAATATTTTTTAGATATATTCAAAGTAAAATAAATCACCGATTAGATAAAATTAATGATTGAGGACATTTATAAAATCAGGATATTTTTAGGAACTCATATAAACTGGTTTATCTTATTCCGATATCTGTAGATACCTCAACAAATTTTAAAAACTTTTGATTTTCATATACAAAATTTAAAATTGCTACAAATTTTGCAACGAGTTGCCTTTTGTCGCAGAAGACCTAACCTTTACTTTACCATTCGATCACAACCCCTTTGCCCTAACTTTGGTGGCGGCCCGATCCATCCTTTGCCCTAGCTTTGGCGGCGGCGCAGAAGCTACGATCCGAGGACGGAGGACTTCGGTTAAGGCGATTTCAGTCCAGGTAAACTCGTCTCCCTCTCTTCCAACTCCAGTGTCATTCGCGTTGGGCGACCGCAGGTGCTCGCGGCTGCCTCTGGCCGGCCGCTGGTGCTCGCGCCTGCCGCTGGGCAGCCGCGGGTGCTCGCGACTGCCGCTGGGCAGCCGCGGGTGCTCACGACTGCCGCTGTGCGGCCGTGGGTGCTCGCGGCTATCGCTGGCCCGCCGATGGGAGGCCGCCCCTGGCGCTGGCCCGCCGCTGGGAGGCCGCGCCTGGCGCTGGCCGACCTCGGGAGTGAATGGCTAGCCCTAGCTGGACGCGCGGCTATCGCTGGCCCGCCGATGGGAGGCCGCCCCTGGCGCTGGCCCGCCGCTGGGAGGCCGCGCCTGGCGCTGGCCGACCTCGGGAGTGAATGGCTAGCCCTAGCTGGACGCGTGAGGCATCTCCTCGCCCTGGTTGGACACTCGAGGTAGATCATGGTCGGACGGAAGAGGCCGAGGTTGGCCCTTGCTGGTCGCGCGAGTCAGCAGCTGGTCCTGGCCGGCCACAGGAGGCCGCAGTTGGCCATGCAGAGCTTGGCTGGCCCTGGCCCTGGCCGGCAGCGGCTGGCCTGACCGCAGGTGGCCCTTGATGTCCTTGGCCAGCCCTTACCCGGCACTTGCTGCCCATGCCATGGCCAAGACGACCAAGACTTATTGGCTAAACTTCTTGATTATAGTGACCTTATTTGTTTTTTTTTACTATATAATTGACTGTGTACATTGTTTATGCAGGTGTATAATAGACGTGTTTGAGAGACACTGGACGTCTTTGTCGACCTCTGTTTGGTATACCTACACCCTTGATTTTAATTAATAATGATAACATTAGTATACAATTGTATTGTTATTTATTTTTGTTTGTATGTTCGCTTGAAACATATTAGTCATTAGTGTGTTGTCTTTGTGTTTTTATTTATGTAATTTATTGGAAACAGACAAAATGCAGAATGAAAGAAATTGGATGTATAATAAGAATTTGCCTAACCGTCGGCGTTTAACGGATGAGTTTATCACTGGCTTAAGACAATTTTTGAATTTTGCTATGTATATTATGTGTTAATGCTATGTATTTCTTGCTATATATTATAGGTGATTAGAGGTGATATCTATCGTCAAAGGAATCTCACAGAATCTCTTTTAGTAAATATGGTAAGTTTTTTTTTATGTTATTTATTATGCATCATTATATTTTTAACTTTATCCTATTTTTGAATTTTCAGAACATCTTTAGACGGGGCGACGTAGACAAAGTTCGCATGACCGGACAGCACCTAGCAGTGAACCTACGCCTGCCCCTGATCAGCCTGTAGGACTATCACATTCACCTTCGCCAGTACAGCCAGGAACATCACATTTCCCTACGCCAGTTCAGGCAGGACCATCACATTCTCCTTCGCCAGCACACGTAGGACCTTCACATTCGCCTTTGCCAGTACATGCAGGACCATCACATTCTCCTTCGCCAGTACCTTCAGCGTAAAATTTGGCAGATCCGGTTCCTACCAGATACTCATTTTCTGAGGTTCAAGATGTTCGAATATTTATTGTCCCCTGCGGAGATTCATAAGTATAAAATTAATATTTTAATTTTTTATTCTATATTTTTTAAGTATGATTATAAAGTAGGATTAAAACTCAATTTCATCACTTCAATTGTCTTTTTTTTATCAAGTTTATTTAATTTTAATATTTAATTTCTGATATGCATCATTCTATTCCATGCTCTAATAGTATAATTGATTTATTTTTTTTTCAATTATATCATGAGATTATTTAATTCTATCTTTATTCATCCTCTCATTATATGATAAACTCTAAAAAAAATTTTGATGTGCTATTTTATTTTCAATTACACATCTTTATTCTTAATAATGAAAAGTTCTAATAGTGGTTTGATGTGCTACCTTTTTTTATCAAATAGACCATTAGATTAGTGTATGATCATTGGTCATTCTCTCATTTATGAAAAACTTTGAACAATGTTTAATTAGCAATGATAGTCTTCATGTATTTAATATATTAAATAATTGGACTATTTAACCGTTGGACTAGATTTGATTGAGGTAGTTATAAGACATAGTCAATTAGCATTACTAGTTTAGGGATCTTAAAAATATGGTTACCCCTATCTTATATTTTTTAGACTTTTCTTGTTCTATTATATTTAATATTCTTTATTAACCATAGGTTCGAAAATTCGGTACGTGTTGTTCGTGAAATTAATCAAATCATGAATAATCATTGGATGGGGGATTCTATGTCATATTCAAGCACTCCATCATTAATGAAAGAGTTATCGTGGAGCGAGTTTAAGGTATAAATGATTAATTTTATATCTAAAATAGAAATAAATCTATATACTCAATTATTTTATTTTCTATTCAGCGGATATATAATTGGGACCCTGCTTATGAATTCGAAGTTAAGAAGAATTTCAAGAAAAAATGTGGTGATCACATTCGTCATACTCTCAATCATGCTAAACAAAGGGGTAAAAAATTACTTTGTATCACAGAGGATAATTGGACTAAGATTAATAATTTTTGGGCAACCAACGAAAGCAAACAACAAAGTCAACAGAATAGATTAAATCAATCTTATAATTCTGGAGACTTATCTGCGACATATGCGGGAGGTTTAATTAATATCGATGAGCATAGACGTAGAATGGTAAATATTTAACTCTTCTACTAATTTTTAACTCTCTCAATAGGTTTTTAATCTGTCATTATTTTATTATTTCTAATTCTTTTTTTTAGACCAAAGTTATGGGGAAAGAACCTTCATTCATTGATACTTTCACCAAAACTTTTACAAAAAAGGATAAGTCTTGGAGCGGGGCTAGAGCAAAAGCAATAAAAGTTTGGATTAATTAAAAATATGTGTTTCTAAATTATTGTTACAATAAATTTATTTTAATTTTATAATTATAATACAGGACAAATACGACGAGCTCGAGATAACACATAGAAGTTCATGTGTTAGTGAGGAAACTGAGTCCTCTGTCGGTAATAATTTGGATTTATGGTTGGAGGCTAGTGGGGGCAGAAAGGGGGAAGGATATTGGGAATGGGTTCTTTAAGTAAAAATCATAGAGTTTCCCGTAAATCCTTTTCCACCTCAACAGCAGTTACAACTCAGATCAATTCCTTGACTGAAGAGGTTTCACATTTAAAGGGCATAATATTAGAAAGAGATGAAGAAAGAAAAGTTAGAGATGCATAAATGAGAGCTCTGCGTCAACAACAAAATTTAATTATGAAACATCTTCAGTTAAGTTCCGCTCCTGATTTTGGTGATATTGGGATGATGGCGACGATGGTGGCGATGAATCTTCTTGTATGAATTTTATTTATTTCATAATTAGTATTTTTGAATATTAGTTATTCTATTGTAAACATTTCTTTTTTTTGTTAATATTACTAATTTTTTTGAAACAGATTGGTCAGATACAATGAAAATCAATGTTGAAGTAAGTAAAAAATTATTATTTTTTCATATATAGTAATTTCTTTATTGTAATCATTGATATTGTTTATATTATGCAGGAAGAAGATGGAGAAGATTTAGTCATGTTTGGAATTTTATTGAAATATGGATGGTTTAGAACTTCTTATGATGTTTGGATTTTGATGTATCATATATTTAGCTTGTAAGGATATTAGATCATGTTTGTATTTTCATGTATCATATCTTTGGATTGTAAGGATATTAGATGATGTTTGCATTTTAATGAATGGAATGTTTGGATTTTATGGATATTTTGTGATATTGGATTTGATGTGATTTGGTTATGTATAGTTTTGTATGTTAGATATGCTTGTTAGATAAGATGTGTATTTATTAGATGCATATTTGTGTATTAATCAGATTAAATATAGAAAAAATAAAATCTGGGATGGGGGTTGTTATGTTTTGCGACAAATTTTGCGACGAAAGTATTTCGTTGCAAGCTTATCGTAATATATCGAAAAAAACAGTACTAGTTTTTGCGAAGATTTTTCATATTCGTCACAGAATTTGCGACAAATTAATCGATTCCTCGCAGATTTTGCGACAAATTATTAGATTCGTCGCAGATTTTGCGACAAATTCCTAGGTTTGTCACAGATATTTGCGATGAATTTGGGAATTTGTCGCAAATTCTGCGATGATTCTAAAATTTCGTCGCGAAATCTAAGTCAGGTATAAATTTGCGATTTTTTTTGCTGCAGAATTCGTCGCCGAATCTGCGACAAATTTCCATATTCATTGCAGCTTCTGCAACGAATTTACTATTCGTCGTAGATTCTGCAACAAATTTGCATATTCGTCGCAGATTCTGCGACGAATTCTGAGACCAAAAAAATCACAAATTTATACATCACTTAATTTCTGCGACGAAATTTCAGATTCATCGCAGAATCTGCGACAAATTCCCAAATTCGTCGCAAATATCTGCGACAAACCTGGTAATTTGTCGCAAAATCTGCGACGAATCTAATAATTTGTCGCAAAATCTGTGACGTATTGAATAATTTGTCGCAACTTCTGCGACGAATCTAATAATTTGTCGCAAATTCTGCGACGAATTCTATGACGATCCTGAAATCGTTGCAAAATTCAAAATTCGTTGCAAATTAAATTGCCTAAGGTTTATGATCTTCCGACTAACTCTGCGACGAAAATATAATTCGTCGCAAATTTTGCGGCGAATTAATTTCTTTTTTCAAATATCAGCAATGAAAATACTAATTCGTTGGAAATTCGGCGACGAATGTTATTTTCGTCGCAAATAATTTGTGACGAATAGTGTGAAATTTTATTTTCGTTGCTAATTTTGCAACAAATTCTTTTTTTTTTGTCGCAAATATTTAGTGACGAGTATTCTGCGACAAAAAATATTCGTCGCAAAAAAAATTTGCGACGAATTTTTTTCATATTTCGTCGCCAAATTTGTCGCAAAAGGTTATTTTTTTTGTAGTGAATGGAGGTAGTAGATACGATGATTAGGAGAAGAATTAATATTTTGTGTGTACAAGAGACAATAGGTAGGAGAGAATACAAAGATAATAGAAAATTCAGATTTTAAATTATAGTACATAGAAATTAGTAAAATAAGAAATAAAATAGGTATCATTGTCGATAGTTCACTAAAAGATAAAGTACTAGTAATTAAAAAGGGTAATAGGATTATAACTCTTAACATAGTGGTGGTGAAAGAAACTATTAATGTAATTAGCATATATGCACCTCAAGTAAGATTAGATGAACACACCAAATCTAGATTTTGGAACGACCTAGATAAGGTAGTACAAAACATTTCGACAACTGAAATAATTTTAATAGAAGAAAATCTTGTTGGAACCCCAAAGTTGTTTTGGTGTGATCAACAAGTTAAGTTAGGTCATGTGTGTTTCTAACCTTGTGTCTAAGTGTGCAGGAGCTTAGGAACACAGGTAGTCGAGCGGAAGACGCAGTTAGCGAGAAAGACGGCAGTCCGAGGGACGAGGTACTGCGGAAGAGTACACTGACGGACGAGAATGAAGCGTGCGGTGGTTCCGAGGGACGAAAGCCGGAGCGGAAGATTGCTCGGGGAGCAATAGACGCAGCTAGCGAGAAGGACGGCACGCGGTGCGTCCGAGGGATGAAGACTGCGGATGAGTACGCCGGTGGATGAGAAGGAAACACGCGGCGATTCCGAGGGACGAGAAGCCGGAGGGAAGCCCGCTCGAGAAGACCGGAAGTTGGGTTCGGGTGAGCCCTTTTCCGGATGGCAGAGATCACCCAAGCGAGCGGATCCGGAGGAGAAGAACCGGACCGAGGCGGGACTGAACCAGAGAAGAGGTCCCGAACGAAAAAGTCAACATCTGTTGACTTTGGGCTCCGGGGCGCCCGGAGCCCTCCGGGGCGCCCGGAGCCCTCCGGGGTGCCCGGAACCCTTCCGGGCGCTTGGACCAGTATTTTGACCAGGATCGAGCTTTGACTCGATCTGATCGTTGGGGTATAAAGTTTATCCCCCCAGGGCGCCCCGACCAAGGCTATAAATATAGCCTTGGTCCAAAAGCTTTTCAACAATCACGAGCATTCCATTTCAAACACTTGTACGCTTTAGTTGTAGTTAAGCTTCCATTTCTGCACTTCAACGTTGTAAGAGACTTCTCCGCCTGAAGGAGTATTAGAGCCACAACTTCATTGGATTAACAACCTCCCCGGTTGTAACCAAGTCAAAATCCGGTGCCTCGTTCTTTTATGCTTTTTATTTACTGCTTAGCTTTATTTATATAAGTGTTAGCTTAATCGTACGAGAAGGGTTGTTCTTATTTTTACAGGGCTATCCAACAACCCCCTCCTAGCCGGCCCAACAGTCATACAAGTGGTATCAGAGCCGAGACGCCTCAGAAGGACTAACCGCCGTCTGAAGCAACAAAACGATGGTCGGAGCTAGCGACTACCCACCAGCATTCAAGGGGGAGCTTGCTTCTTGGAAGCAACAAATATAGGTATTTCTTAACTCTGATATTGGTATTTCTTTAATAATGAAATCTGGTTATGAAGCACCAAAGAAAGCAAACGGAGAAAAGATCGACATACGCCTCTGGAACGAGAAGTAACGCGACGAGTTTATGGCAAACGGTCGGGCAGAGTTTCACATTCTAAGCGCAATACCAACTAAAGATTTCGACAGAGTCAGAGAATATAAAAGCGCAAAAGAACTTTGGGAAAAGTTCTTAAAACTCTACGAAGAACCGGTTGAAGCCGTCCCATCAATAGACATTGAGCCATCATCAGAAGAATCCGAGACGGAAGAAATTACTGAGACAACCCCAACAGTCGAAGTACATCCCGAAGCTACAAGCTCATCCCAGATGAGCATCGATGAAGGGGGAGAGACTTCGGAAGAAAGCAACTCGATAGGGGGAGAATCAACTACTGACAAGGTAAGTCAGGTATGGTCTCCACCTTCTGAACAATTGATTAAGTTGCCTGAAGATTTTTTCAAATTAGAATTTTTGTTGTAAAAAAATTCTTGCGAATTACAAAATATTTTGTCGAATGAATTATACAAATTAGAAATATTGCCAAAAATCTTCTTCGAATATTTTTTCGAATTGTAAATTATTTTATCGAAAGAATTTTGCAAATTAAAATTTATCTTGTCAAAATATTTTTGCAAATTACAAAATATTTTATCGAACGAATTTTGTAAATTACAAAATATTTTGTCGAATGAATTTTGCAAATTAGAAATATCGTCGAAAGTTTTTATCAAGTTAGAATTTAAATTCTTGAAATATTTTTGTGAATTAAAAATTCAAAATATAACGAAAGATATTAAGTTAAAAGAAATAGCTTGTCGATTAAAGAATTTCGACAAACTAAAAATCAACATGATACAATTTTTTACATGTTTAATATTGCTCATTTTAAATCTGAAAGATTATGATTTAAGAAATTATGTTATATTAAAATGGAAATTCAGATATCATAATGATATTAGAGAAATGGTAATAACTTGAGAAAGATTTTTTTTTTTAAAAAAAATTATATATATCTTTTATACTTAGAAAAATTTATTCAGAAATCATTTTGCCTAAGTTAAAAAGCTTTTCTGATATTAGAAAATTTTGCTTAAATGACTTAGAAAAATTATCAATTTTTTTTTTCTTCTTAAGTCATTTCTGTTTAAATTACTAAGAAAAATTTTCAAAAATTTCTTAAAGTTTCATTTAGAATTTTTTTGTTTCTGTGAAATTTTTTGCAAAACTTAAAATTGTGTTACTTAAGTTTTATTGATGCAATATTTAGAAATTTTACAACAAGTCTTTTACTTAGAAATGTTCTCTAATAGTTGTGACTTAGAAAAATATTCTAAAGTTTATTGAAATAAATTTTCTAAGTTATTATCCCTTAGATTTTTTTTGAACCCCATGTTTTTTATGTGCTCAAAGGGGAGAAGAAAAAGTATAAGTCTAGGGGGAGGTAGAAAATTGGAAATTGGAAATTTAATTTTTTCTATCCTGTTGCATATTATTGCAATAAATTGTTTTATTCTATGTCTATTTTTGACCCTAGCTTAACTTGGGTTGATCACATCAAAAAGGGGGAGATTGTTGGAATCCCAAAGTTGTTTTGGTGTGATCAACAAGTTAAGTTAGGTCCTGTGTGTTTCTAACCTTATGTCTAAGTGTGCAGGAGCTTAGGAACACAGGTAGTCGAGCGGAAGACGCAGCTAGCGAGAAGGACGGCAGTCTGAGGGACGAGGTGCTGCGGAATAGTACACCGGCGGATGAGAAGGAAGCGTGCGGTGGTTCCGAGGGACGAAAATCGAAGCGGAAGATTGCTCGGGGAGCAAGAGACGCAACTAGCGAGAAGGACGGCACGCGGTGCGTCCGAGGGACGAAGACTGCGGATGAGTACGCCGGTGGACGAGAAGGAAACACGCGGCGATTCCGAGGGACGAGAAGCCGGAGGGAAGCCCGCTCGAGAAGACCGGAAGTTGGGTTCAGGTGAGCCCTTTTCCGGATGGCAGAGATCACCCAAGCGAGCGGATCCGGAGGAGAAGAACCGGACAGAGGCGGGACTGAACCAGAGAAGAGGTCCTGGACGAAAAAGTCAACGTCTGTTGACTTTGGGCTCATGGGCGCCCAGACCAGTATTTTGACCAGGATCGAGCTTTGACTCGATCTGATCGTTGGGGAATAAAGTTTATCCCCCAGGGCGCCCGGAACCTCTTTGGGGCGCCTCGACCAAGGCTATAAATATAGCCTTGGTCCAAAAGCTTTTCAACAATCACGAGCATTCCATTTCAAACACTTGTACGCTTTAGTTGTAGTTAAGCTTCCATTTCTGCACTTCAACGTTGTAAGAGGCTTCTCCGCCTGAAGGAGTATTAGAGCGACAACTTCCTTGGATTAACAACCTCCCCAGTTGTAACCAAGTCAAAATCCGGTGCCTCGTTCTTTTATGCTTTTTATTTACTGCTTAGCTTTATTTATACAAGTGTTAGCTTAATCGTACGAGAAGGGTTGTTCTTATTTTTACAGGGCTATCCAACAACCCCCTCCTAGCCGGCCCAACAGTCGTATAAATCTAAATGGGCATATACACATGAAAAATGAGGAATATGATAGGATGAATGAGAGTTATAGGTTTGGAACACGAAATGAAGAAGGAAAAATTATATTGGACTTTGTGATTGCATATGACCTTATACTAGCTAATATATTTTTCTTTGAAAAAAAGAACACTTGATTACATTCAAAAGTGAGACTGAGAATAATAAATTGTAAATTGACTTTTTTATAATTAAGAAGAATGAGAAAAATTTATAAAGAATACAAGGTCATCTCTGGAGAAAATTTAACTAGTGTTGAATATATGCCTCAAGCATATATCAATAAAAGGAAAACATACAGAACTCCTAGAATTAAGTAGTGGAAGTTAAAGGATGGGAAATAAAACATATTGAAGGAGAGGATAAGAGTACACGTATTAGGAAAAATATACGGCAACTCGAATATGACATGAGATAAGATGGTATCAAAATTAAAAATAATAGCCAATAGTATACTTGGTGAGTCAAAGATGCGTCTATTACAAAGTAAAGAATCTTAGTAGTAGAATGAGAAAGTATATGAGAAAATAAAAAAAAACGAACAATCTGTAAAGAATTATATTATAAGATATCGGAAAATTAAATTAATAAGGTTATCTGAGAAATAGCCTTATAGAATTTTTTCAGAATTTTTAGAAATTTTTTAAAAATTTTTCGGAGTTTGTACGATAAATTGTAAGGGATAAATTAACATATTCGAATAAAACGTGTTTGAGGAAATATTTTATTTATAAATACATTTCCTTTTCTTTTTCTTTTCCCCCCATTGTCGATCCCGAACCATTTCATCCCCAACCCCTCCCCTCGCGATCCCGACCTCCTTCTTCTTCCCCTTCCTATTCTCTCGCGGACGAGTCGAAGCCGACGGACCTTCGGCGATCGTCGACGTCGCCTGAGGAGGAAGCCGCCTGAGCTCAGATCCGTCGACGCTTTTCTTCTCCCGGCTGCAGCGTCGCGTCTCCTCTAGCCGACTGCCGACGCCACTGGATCGATCCAGATCCATCGATCGCCGGCGTGAGGATGCCTTAGGGCTTCGAGGGTAAGCAACCGAAACCCTTCTTCCCGACTTCCCTCTTGATTCATTGCCGGATCCTTGTTGATTCACGGAATTCGTTAGATTAGGGCTTTGTTCTGGTTAATCCTTCTTGCTTGGATTGAGGGAAGCGTCGGATCTATCCAGCGACGGCGGTGTGGGTGAGGTAACAGCCCTTGTCTTCACTGTTTTTGTTAGATCCTCTTCTCTGTTCACCGATCCTCCTCTGTTCTTGATCCTCCTTTTCTTTGCGGTTAATTTAGGTCACGGATTGGTTTCGGTTGAAGATGATGAGGTGTTCTTGAGCTGTCGGACAGAGGCTAGAAGGATTGTTGCTGGATCAGTGATTTTCTTGCTTGATCCCAATCTTGATCCGAACAGCATACTGGAATCCAGCAGAGAGGTTACGTTGCTGTGGTGTTCTTGATCCATCTCACCTTCTGGCAGCAACAACCACCTTGCTTCGGCAATCTTTTTGGCTGTGAGGTAGAGGTATAGTGTTCTGTGGATTTCAAATTGTGTGCTGTGGGTTACTCTTTGATCCAGCAGCTCACCTTGGTTTCGGTAGTACCTCCATCCAGCAGCATTTTATTTCAACAGCGAGATTGAGGTAAGGTGTAAAGAATTAGTTGTTTATGTGTAGTTGGATTTAGGTATAGATTTCTATCTAATGGATTGATTGGGGTTAAGGTAACTAACCCTAATTAACTATTAGATTTAATTTAGGTAGGTTAATAGTTATGTTGATTAGGGGTTTACCCTAATTTAGTTTTAGGGATTTTATTTAGCTATTCATATGAATTTAGCTAAATAAAATATATACATATTGTTTGACGCAGGACTGATTCGAGACGGGCGTCTCGACTTTGAATTGCTTGATATTACCTTCTATTTGAGGCGAGTACCCTTTGACTTATCTCTTGATAGTGTCTTATGATATGTGTAGTATATATATAATTACTAGTGATTGGTAGATTTATTAGTTCCCTGGTTTTAGCTATTTGATACCTATTATATGTTTTTACTGTTAACTGCTATACATTAGACTTATATACTCTTATTTATTGTTATGTGTACTTATGCTCTTAGAGGTGATGATATGTAGTGCTTCTGTATACTGGATTAGTTGCTAGACATATTGGATATGTGATCTTGGATTCATGTTGCTTATATCATTGTTATATATGCGTTTATCTTTCTGGCACATATATATGGATGAGGATATGTTCAGGTATGACATACTGTAACATCATGCACCATCCCGCATGATTGCATGCTGGGCAATTGATGACTCCATTATTGTTGAGCTCATCGGCCGGCTACATGGGCCTGCACACAACGTGTCCACTGCATGGGTAGCGGCACAACACCCAGGGTGTGTATGACAGTTGCTCTGTAGGGCTCCGCTGATCCGCTCATGGGTAGTGTGACTGCAGCGTGGTAGCAGGCAGAGATCCCTCCCTGTCATCGCGTACCGGGAGATGAGAGCATTGCGCTCTCTCACTATGTTTGAGGTAGGAGGATAGGTGTACTCCGACAGCATCCCATCCACTCGGTCACTCATCAGGAGCAGTGATGGCAGAGTGCATGGTTGTCATAGCCTTACCCACTCGATCTCACCATCGCGTGTGAGATGGCTGACTGGCTTCAGGGGTGACCATGTCATATTGCATCATATGCACAGATTGCATTTATTGTGATTGTTGCATATTGGATGATGCATTTTGGTGGCTGCATATGATTGACATGCATACAGGATACATACTTAGCTCTAACTATCTTTATCTGTGTATGTTCACAGTTACTGCTCAGAGGACATGCAGGTGAGTACAGTTTATTTCAGTATGCATTTCTTATTATTCTTACAGTAGACTGTATTATATGTCTATGGTTGATTACTACAGTTTACTCAGTTATGTATACTGTTATATTGATTAGGAGACTGTACTATAGGTTATTATTGGTAGTTATATGTTATTGTACATATCTATTGGTTATCTGCTGAGTTCTTTGGACTCACACCGTTACATTACTACTTTTCAGGTTGAGGCCGTCGGGAGATTTCAGTCGCTAGCCCCCCCTTGTCGCGATGATTCTCCATTGTCTACTTTTATTTCCGTTCTATGTCGTTTTATACTTATGATGTGAGATTCTTGTATTGTGGACTTTATGATGAACTTTTGGGTTTGCTACTTTTGTTTTCTCCGCTGCGGATGCTTTCATTACTTTGCGGATTTAATTTCTTCGTAGTAGTGTAGGATTTACATAGATCTGTGATGATTCCTTTATCGTCTTTTCTTTTAGTAATTTTTATTGACAGGCAGAGGCTGAATATTAAACTGCATTGATTGATTATATAAATTGCGTGGTTTGTCTATTATTTGTATTGTATTGTATTGTATTGTTCCGGTCGTGTGGGCCGAGGTATGAATATATGTATCTTAGGATTCATATTATCATCTGTACAGGGGAGATGTTGCCGAAATTTAATCGGCAAGGACTACCTGTGGCATGACAATATTTTTGGTATCAGAGCTCAGTTTTTACGAGTTTTGCGAGTTTATCTGGATATTCTTGAATTGTACGGATTTTCGTCGATTTTACTATTCGGAATTCCGAGGTATTTGACGAGGTTCTATTTGGGGACTAAGCGGCGATAGGACATCTCCAGACGGCAAATAGGTAAATTAGGTAATTTTATAGTTTTCATACATGTAGTGATATCTGGGTAACATTTTGTTTACAGATATGACACATACACGTATTCCGGTACCGAGACGTGGACGCCCACGTAAGAGGGCGATAGATTCTCCGGAGACAGAGTATTCATAGAGGTCTGCTAGAGTCGAGCCTGTCCGTCAGGGGCAGACTCCTCAGGACATTGTGGGCACATCTGCTTATCAGACCCCGATAGTTCCGGCTCGAAGAAAATCCACCACCGTCCACAAATCTATGCCGCCAGTCGATGACGACGATTGGGAAGAAAAGATTATTCCCCAGAGTTGGCAGAGAGAACGTGGAGGAGGCGATCGAGACAGGGATTGATTTGAGGAAGGGTAACGGGATAAACCAAGGAACGATATATAAAAACCCGATTCATCTCCCGGTTCAATGTAATCTCTTCGAAGACGGGGAAAAGAACAAATAGGTCATCTGAGTGTTAAATCAATCGGGACCGTTGCACTATCAAGGATAGCTCCTTGACGCCCGGTACGGTACAGTGGCAAAATGTTAAATGGATTTAGAGTATCACGATTGAAAATTGGAGCAAGACATTTTAAATTTTCGTGGAGATCGGTTCCTGAGTGGTTTACCTTCAGGATTAGTCGAATTGATAAGGATTTGATATTTAGGTTAACAAAAACATGGATAGCACCTTGACACGATCTGATTCGAGTCTTAGATTATCTCTCATGGGCAGTGAATAGACTCAATGGACCACGCCTTGTGACTCGCGATAATCGGAAAACGATGCCAGTTGGCTTTCCATTTTTGTAAATCGTTATTGGTCGTTCACATGGCGAAGGCGAGGAGAGCAATCCCTAGCCGACGCAATTTTATTGCTTTCCGCTCACTTATCCCACTTCCTCAGTCGCCGTTGCTCCACTCCTGCTCGTCTCCTTCGAGTCTTATCAATCGTACCTATTGAGGGAGGTAAATATAGATACATAATTGAAAGTATATAGCAGAAATGTTAACCCTAGACCGTGACACTCCGAGAATCAAATCCTGGATCTTTCGGCCACAAGACCATCCGCCTCCAACTGTGCTATGCCCCGGGGACAAGTTTTACCCATACTAGCTATTAAAGAGTGTGCTTATCTATGTTAGTGGCCATGGCTGAGAGCTCTGGGCCTTTTCGTAAGCATCCGATTAACCTTATCTGTTTCAGACCTACCCTCAATTATACCATTTGTTGTGACCCAATGAGGGATAATCAACGAGGTTAATTGGGTTTACCATTTGTTGTGACCCAATAATATTCACATATCTCTACAATAATATGATATTAACTATTTTAGATCTAAGCTTTCATAATTTTACTCTTGTACTGTATTTAAAAAATCTCATGCCAATAAAAATATCATACATCCTTATAAACTTGTAAGCTTTTTATAGCACGAGAAGATATAACTTCTCGTGCGCCGGAATCCTTGGGTTCACCTTCCCCAAGGGTTATAGTGTTGATCGGGGCGACGAGTGGGACACGGGGACAAGTGATATTGGGGACAGGAGATTTAAAGTTCTTTATGGCTGTGATTCCTGACTTGGCCACGACCTCATGCCGGCTACAACTCCTGGGTAGATCTAAATTCGTGATGACTTGAGGTAATACATTGACTGACTCATGGCCTAGGAGTGACCTCATGTCAGTTTCATGGCTAAAACCGAAGCACGTACGAGGCTGCAATCCACGTTCGGATCGCGGGACTAGAACATTAGACAATCATCCAAGTATTTCAATGCAAAAACGAGGTCCATTGAGTCTATTCACTGCCCATGAGAGATAATCTAAGACTCTAATCAGATCGTGTCAAGGTGCTATCCATGTTTTTATTAACATAAATATCAAATCCTTACCAATTCGATTAATCCTGAAGGTAAACCACTCAGGAACCGATCTCCACGAAAATTTAAAATTTGTCTTGCTCCAATTTTCAATCGTGATACTCTAAATCCATCTAACGTTTTGCCACTGTACCGTACCGGGCGTCAAGGAGTTATTCTTGATAGTGCAACGGTCCCGATTGATTTAACACTCAGATGACCTATTTGTTCTTTTCCCCGTCTTCTAAGAGATTACATTGAACCGGGAGATGAACCGGGTTTCTATATATCGTTCCTTGATTTATCCCTTAACCCTTCCTCGAATCGATCCCTGTCTCGATTGCCTCCTCCATGTTCTCTCTTCCAGCTCCGGCGAGAATCTTTTCTTCCCGATCGTCGTCATCGACTGACGGCATAGATTTATGGACGGTGGTGGATTTTCTTCGAGGCGGATCTCCTTCCTCCTCCGTCGAAATCTTCTGCCACAAGGTCCATTGCGGCTTCTTCCTTTTGTTCGATTAGCTAGATCCTTCTTTGTCTGTGCCGTACTTGAGTAAAGGTCCTGGTTACAATTCTACCTGCGTGTTACATCATGTGAAATCTTCTGAATTTAAATTATTGAATTTTATTTTGTGTTTTTGTGATTCAAGGAAGTAATATTTTCTTATGCTGTCAGATTTTTGATATTATCACTTAAGCATTGTTGGTTGATGAGTGTTAGCAATTAACCCTGGTTGTTTGGAGGAACTAATGCTTAGCAATCAACCCTGGTTGTTTGAAGGGTATTAGCCCAAAACAAGCATTGAGAGTGAATGCTTCATTGGAAGATTATAAAGGGAAAGAAAACATTTAGGATTATATGTGCTTGATATTATTGCTTAAAAACATTAACCAAAACTGTAGCTATGACATGATGAATTCTTTAAATAAAAAGATTAAAATATAATAAGATTTAATAGTATAAATGCAATGTAATTATTAAGGATTCACTTCTTCTTTACTATTGACTTTGAGCCTAAGTTAGCTGTTGACAGGGTAGAAACGCAGATAATAGTTGATAATTTTACACTTGGATAGGACACGCAAGGACTTTACTTACTACTGGGATTGTTTTTGGCAACACTTGTAAGCATTGACTTTCGGTATTATGACGTTGTGTTAGTTTTTCTTCCTTTTTTCTTTTCAATTGAACTATTGTATTTTTTTTACCACTTAACGTTCGTGAATTAGCTTACAATAGATTGTGTTGTCTTGTTTCGTTGAATCATCTTAATTGAATTACAGGCTATTGGGATTTAGGAGCATGTACCAATGGGATGGAACATTGTCTCCAAGTGAGTTTGATATTTCTGTTGCTGATCTTTGTGAGAGATGGAGAGAAGTTGACGCTTCTCTTCCTCATGGGTTTGGCTACCTGATCGTGCACTAGGTGCTTTGTCATGCGATGTGGTGATACAGCATGCTATTTGTTTTCCTCTTTTTGTTGTCCCATTAATTGATCTATTTCATGAAGGTGGCTTTATCTTAGCTATCCATTACAGGCAGCAGGATACCTAGCAATCGAAAATATTTATCATCAAAATGCAAGTGAGGTTAGTGTGGCTGCTAACTACTCTTGCATTAGTAGAAACTTCTAGCATCTAATTTCTTCCGTCTCTTCTCTTCTTCAGGAAGGAAGTTGCGAGGAAAGCATATCCAGGGACGAAGAGCCTTTTGATGAGGCTACCTTGGTAAACTTTACCTAATAAACCTCTTTTTTAATGCATTGGTCATTAGGATAATTAGGTATTAAAATATTCTAAGCTTTAAATTAAAAGCACATTATACCCATAGCAGTGGCATGTGCCTTACTGATCTATTTGAAAAGTTGTCTAGCTGAACAAATATTGATTTGCATATACCCAATCTGATTCCACTCAATATTGGTGGAAAAAACATCATTTGTATGCAATAAAGCTCAAATCTTATATATATATATAATCAGTTTTTTATTTATGTTTTATAAATGTGTGTATAAAGGGCAGTTCGGTGCACGAAGTTCTGCTAATGTAGAGTAACGGGGAAAGATTTATTGTACGCAGTTTTACCCTGTTTTGTAAGAGACTGCTTCTAAGACTCAAACTCATGACCTCTAGGTCACGTGGGAGTAACTTTACCGTTACACCAAGGCTCCCCTTTAAGAAGATTTATAAATGTGTGTGTATATATATAACATTTTTTTTTTTAAATCCCTCTTTCCTTTCCACCAAAGAAACTGTCACTCTTTCCATCCTTGGTTAGGAGGGAGATTATAATTTCCTTCCCTCCAAGGGTATACGAACTGCGTAATATTTCTTTTCTTTTAGTAAGACTTTTTCTTATTCTCTCTTTCCTTCCCACTTATCTATTTGGGTCTTATGCTTGGTTTACTTGGGTGAAAGATAGGAGATACTGAAAGACTAAACAAGATTACATATGGAACTCCATACATACACTTTTTTACAACTTTCCCTCCCCTTCCCCTCTTCTCTTGTATCTTTCCATCCAAGTAAATCCACCCTTCATATTACTACTATGCTTATGCACTACAGGTAATATATATATATATATATATATATATATATATATATGCCTTAACTGATTATATCCAACTCTTTTATTTTAGGTTTCAAGTAACAAAAATGACATGCATATCTATGATTACCACATACTCTACAGCTTCACTTTCAGGGTTCCTGTTCTTTATTTCCGTGGATATCAATCTGGTATGTCAATTACAGGAGATTTTGTCCATGAAGTTGCATTTGCCTTCCACTAAGCCAAGAATGATCTTTATGCAGATGGTTGTCCTTTGAAGTTAGTTGACATCGAGAAAGACCTGCCTGCTTACTCTCTCAAACTACTTAGGGAATCAAAATGGGCATTCATCACCCAGGAGGTAATTCATACATCCTTTTCCCCCTTCGTTTTCATTATATTACATATCGCCGATATGCCTAAACCAAGTTCAACTCTGGAGACATCAGGATCATCCTTACCTCCATCGACCATGGTATACTTTACATCCCTGTGGTACAGGTGATTGGATGAAGTTTTTGCTTTGCAGTGATGCTCCAAATAAGATCCCTGCTCTTCATGGCTATTTATCTGCGTGGCTATCAGTCATAGGTCAGGTTGTTGGGTTGAGAATTCCTATTGGGTTATTTAAATCAGTGTAGATGGTCGATGGCTATGACTGACAAAAACTTTGTAATTTCACAAAAGCTTATTAATGCTAAATTTTCACATCTCCCTCGTAATGGATTTGTACTTTTTCATGATATTATGGTATTGCATGGGTAAGTTGTCAATTGGGTTAGGCTGTTGGAGTTGTTAATTGGGTTAGGTCGCACCTGTGGCCTGCCTCATCCCAATTGAAGGAAGCTGATAGGAGGTGGAGCCTAGCTCTTCTCAATTGAAGGAAGCTGATAGGAGTTAATGACTGCTCTACAGTAAGACCTAAACACTTATTTAACTGAAAAGCATCTATTTGAAGTACAAAGAATTAGTCTTAGACTGAAGTTGTCAAAATTGAGATTCTATCTAAGATGTGAAAAGGTTATTGTAGTGTAGATAAATAAAATTATTTATTTTGTACTCGTGTGCTTCTAAACCATGTTATGCAGATGCTTATAGATGTCAAACTCTGGGCTTTTGTTTTTCACGAGATGCACCCAAGCCATTCTACAAGCATCATCTATGAATGTAATAAAAAATTGATTTCCAATCAATGACTTCACCTCAAATAGCCACAAACATTTGAATGTATTAATAGTCTATCTTCTGCTCCTTTCTTTCCGTATCAATTCCAAAGGATATTCTATATTCACTTCTTTTTGAGCAAACAATAATCATAATATTCGACTTTTTTTTTTTATCATTGGTGAGTTTACTTCAGGACTGACTAAATCATGCATTCTAAATCTGTCTCTTTTCTAGGACTGGATCTACCATTCCACAAGTCAGATGATTCATCCTTCACTACAGAAAGCTATGCAGAACTAACTTTTGTACGTGTTTTATAGTGTGTAATAGCTTTCTGATTGCTACTATTAGTTGAGTTATTCAGTTTACCACTAAAGTATTCTGAAAGTTTTCTTTGTTGAAAGTGTGTTCTGTTGGGACAAATTTTCTTGGTCAAGTTTGATCAGTTTGACTAAGCTTGAGTTGAGATAAGTTTGAGTTGAGATTTGAGTTTTGATGTTTGACAATATATGGAGATTGCTAGGGCAATCATCCAGTTGTGGAGATGGTCAAAAGGTTGACCAGGTTGATGAGAATACAAATCAAGTATGTTAGGGATAACAGGAGACTTTACTGGGTAAGTCCTAACTGGAGGTTAGGCGTCGGTAAGTCCTAACTGGAGGTTAGGCGTCTGTAAGTCCTAATTGGAGGTTAGGCGTCTGGAAGTCCTAACTGGAGGTTAGGCAGTGGTGAAGTCCTAACTGGAGTTTAGGTAGTGGTGGAAGTCCTAACTGGATGTTAGGCAAAGGAGAAAGTCCTGGTGAGGAGCCAGGGAATTGGAAAGTCCAAGTGTGACCTTGGCAAAGGAGAAGGTCCTGGTAAGGAGCCAGACAATTGGAAAGTCCAAGTATGATCTTGGCACAGGTTGTAAGTCCAAGCATGTGGTCTTGACAAGGTAAGTCCCAGTGTGACTTGGCAAGTAGAACTCGATAACTAGGATGAGGCCGAAGGAAGCTCTTTAAGGCAAGGCGTGAAGGGTGGCGAGATATCCGAGGGACGCAAGACTGATGGAGGAGGTTAGAAGGCTACTTCGAGGTTAGTCGAGTGTGGTGGTATAATCCGACAATTAGGATGAGGCCGAAGGAAGCTCCTGAAGGTAAGGCGTGAAGGATGAGAGATATTCGAGGGATGCAAGGTTGATGGAGGAGGCTAGAAGGCTAGTTCGAGGTTCGTCGGGTGTGGCAAAATACTAGGTATAGAGACCTAACAGGTCACGGTTGACCGGGAGTTGGGTTGGAGGCTTTGAACTTCAGTTTGGGTCAAGTTCAGGCTGGTCAATCGATCGGGTGATCGATTGAACCAGGGTCCAATCGATCAGTCGATCGATTGGAGTGTGCTGCGATTGTGGGAAGGCTCAATCGATCGGTCGATCGATTGGGATGTAAAATTGCGAGCACAGAAGCTTTCCCAATCGATCGGGCGATCGGGAGCTGCCAATCGATCGGTCGATCGATTGGGCAGCAGGAGTTCTCGCGCAGACGCGAGAACACAGAATGGAGTTGAATCGATCGGGCGATCGATTCAGGCAGTCCCAATCGATCGGTCGATCGATTGGGAAGTGACCGTTGCACAGGAAACGAGCGATGGACGGCTGCGATGGAGCGGTGTTGACGTGGCAATCGATTGGGGATGAATTGGATCGATTATGAGCACTGCTTAAAGCCTTGGTGGAGCGTTTTCTTCGTAGATGTGCGTGATCTTTTCCTGCGAGCTCACAGCGATTTTTCAGCGATCTTCTCCGAGCTTCTCCGCCAGTTCTTAAAGGCTCTTGGGGTGCATCCCCAAGCTTCAAGAGGCAACAACAATCAACAAGTAAACAAGAAGAAGTGTGTATTTTAGTTATATTTTTGTATCTTCTTCTTGTGTGAGTGTTGTAGTGTTGTGTGTGCTTGTACGAGGCTTCTCCGCCTCCGGTTGCGACCGAGAATGAGTTGTTTACTAGTGGAGAGTGCTCGAGTGTGTGGATCCTTAGAGGGAGGGATTAAGTGTTTCCTGTCGTGTCTCCTTCCTTGCGGTAGCCTCGACGTTGTCCGTGTCGTCCACCCCAGCGGCCGCGTCGATGAGATCGCGGCCGCGGTCACTGCCAATGCGGGTTGTTTTCGTGACTTAATTTGTAACCTCCACGCCACATGAGAGTAACTTTCTATTTTGATCCATATTAATACATATAATATACTGAAATTAATGCACACATGATTTTGGGTACGATACGTTTTTTTTAAAAGATATATTGTTTTCACTCCACCTAAACTCTAAATTATAAAATTTTTAAAATTTATTAGATCTTAAATTATGAAGTGAAACACACTTAGGTATTATTTCCACTACATATTTGATCCGGTGATAAGGGGGGATCCGACCGATAGAGGAGTCAACAACACGCGGAGGATAAAATCAACGTGGTCAATATCTTGGTGTCGGCCGAGCAGTCGACGTATCTACCCAAGCGTCAGTGCAACAGCTCAGCTAGGGGCTGGGTTTTCGACGCTCAAGAGGCCGAGCGAGGGCCCCGCTCGGCCAGACTCTTCCTGGCCGAGCATAGCCCCCGCCTGGCTCGGGTACCATATCAGCAGGGCAAAAGGTCAGCCGAGCGGATCTCCCACTCGGCCCGTAGCAGACAAAAGGAGTAGCTGACGATATTCTCCTCGAGACAAGTGCCGTCGGTAAGCAGCATGGTCGGCGGCTGGATCAGACAGAGAATCGTATGGTGGAAGCTTCCACTGTCATGTCAGAGATATGTTCGAACGATTGAGGTATGACTTTAGGCACGTTTTTCTGACACGTCCATTCTGAGGTATGATTTGAGAAGCGTGCACGTCTCGGGAAGCGTGCACGCCCTCCAGGGATTCTATATAAGGACCCCTAGACTTCGACGGAGGTATGCAACATCATTTACTGTAGCTACAGTCTCGTTACTCTGCTTCGATTTCCTCTCGCCGTTGTCTGACTTGAGCGTCAGAGGGCCGTCGCCGGGAACCTCTTCCTGGCTCGGCTTTATTACAGGTTCTCACCGGAGGCCCACGTCATCCCGGAGCTTACGCGGAGCCAGCAGAGAGCACCACGTCCCCAGCGTCTGTCGAATCGACTCTCGGATAGGATCAAATTGGCACCGTCTGTGGGAACGCACTTGAATCCGAGCTGAGAAGATGGAGGAAGCTTGACATCAACACACCGTGACGCTCTCTCAAGAAGAACTCGACGCGCTGATCCAAGCGCGAGCGGCAAAATTAGTGGAGTAGCAGCAAAGGACGCAAGCCGAGCGGCTGGCGCAGCAAGCAACTTCGGCATCTGGTGGCCGAGCGGCGCAGGAGGATCGACCAGAGCAGTTTTCTACCTGGGCGCAGAATAAAGGGCAGACCGGCACGCCAGGAGAGGTGCCGCCCGCCCCAATTCCCTTCCATCGGGCGTTGTTCCAGACTCCCTCCGAACATGCCCAGGCCAACCAAGGATCATCCAATGAGCTCCCGCACGGGACGCCAAGAAGGGCAAAGCACCTCGATCCGAGTCATCCCCCGAGCGGATCAATCGCCAGTTCTCTGAGGCGATTCTGCAAGATCCACTCCCAAGGCATTACGCCTCTCTGGCGATCGGGGAGTATAGTGGCACGACTACTCTGGACGATCACTTAAGTAAGTTTGACAACGCTGCCACTCTCCATCAATATACTGACGGAGTTAAGTGCCGAGTCTTCCTTACCACGTTGTCTGGCTCGGCCCAACGATGGTTTCGGAGGTTGCCGGACAGGTCAATTCGGAGCTTCAAAGATTTCCGAACGGCCTTCCTCCATCACTTTGCGAGCAGCAAACGCTACCAAAAAACCAGCATTAGTCTGTTCTCCATGAAGCAAGGTCCTAGAGAGACTCTCCGAGCCTATATCTAGCGCTTCAACCAGGCCGCCATGGACATCCCCACGGTCTCGTCCGAGACCATGATGCACACCTTTACACAAGGACTCATGGATGGGGATTTCTTCCGCTCGCTCATCCGAAAGCCGTCGCGCGACTACGACCACATGTTGAAGAAGGCGAGCGAGTACATCAACGTGAAGGAAGCGCAAGCGGCCAGAAGGAAGGAGGTGGCCGTCGAGCCTGCCGCGCCAACCGAAAGAAGGCCGACGACCAACCATCAACCTCCCAGGGGACCCCGGGCCGAAGGGGCACGACATCATTATGAGGCTCGACCGCACGCTGTCCAGCACGTGGCTGCCGAACGGTCGAGGCCGAGGGGAAAGGTATAGACCCCTATGTTCTGTACCTTCCACCAATCGGCCACCCACAACACATGCAACTGTCGAGGAGCCCCGGTGGTCGCTCAGCCGACTCCCGGAGGTTATCGCCGGTCTCCTTCCCCCGAGCGGAGGTATAGGCATCAAAGTGCCGGACAACGAGAAGAAAGCAGGCATTCACCCGAGCGACGACATCACCAGCTGAGGAAGGACGATCGTCCCCGGGCCTCACACAAGCATGGCCGACCGACCGCCCAGGAGGAGGAGAATAGGAGTAATGTCACTCGGGGCGATATCAACATCATAGTTGGCGGACCGACCGGCGACGACTCTAACCGAGGTAGAAAATCACATGCTCGGCAGCTGAGGATTCACGCTGTAGGCTACAGTCAGAAGAGGGCGAACGGGCTAGAGATTAGCTTCGGTCCAAGGGACCTCGAGGGAGTCGAAGTGCCACACGATGACGCCCTCATCACCAAAGCGGTAATAGCCAATTACACTATTCATCGAGTATTCATTGATACAGGCAGCTCGGTCAACATCATCTTCAAGAAGACGTTCGATCAACTCCAGATCGACAGAGCTGAGCTGCTGCCCATGACACCCCCACTGTATGAGTTCACTGGCAACGAAGTTCTGCCAGTCGGACAAACAAGGCTGGCTATATCAATGGGCGAGGAACCGCTTTGGAGGACGCGGACCACCAACTTCATCGTGGTAGACACCCCCTCCGCTTACAACGTCATCTTGGGGCGACCAACCCTTAATGAGTTCCGCGCGGTTGTCTCGACCTTCTGCTACAAGATCAAGTTCCCCGTGGAGGACCAAGTGGGGGAAGTCCGGGGAGATCAACTGGCAGCACGACGCTGCTATGTGGAGATGGTCCGAGCCGAAGCAAGATCCACGCGGAAGACCCCCCCGACTTGAGGTAAACACAATAACTGAAAAAACCCCTACTTTAGTTTACGAAGAAAAGGAGGAAGTGCAGATCCATCCCGGTTGGCCGGAGGGCACCACATTCATAGCATCTGACCTGGAGGTAGAGTAGAAAGCAGAGCTGATCAGATGCCTTCGGCAAAACCACGTTGTATTCGTGTGGTCGACCCATGAACTACCAGACATCTCACCGAGCGTCGCGGAGCATAAGCTGCATGTCCGACCGGATGCTCGGCCCGCAAGCAAAGGAAAAGAGACTTCAGTGCCGAGCAGAACGTGATTATTCGGGCGAAAGTCGAAAAGCTCTTGGAAGCCGACCATATATGGGAGGTACAATTCCCGAGCTGGTTCGCCAACGTGGTGCTCGTTTCCAAGACGGGCAATAAGTGGTGGGTTTGCATTGATTTCAGAGACCTGAACAGAGCCTGCCCGAAGGACTTTTATCCTTTGCCCAGAATTGATCAAATGGTGGACTCGACGGCTGGGTCTGAGTTAATATGCATGCTGGACACATACCAAGGATACCACCAAGTGCCACTCACCTAAGAGGATCAAGAAAAAGTCAGCTTCATCACAGCGGATGACACATACTGCTATAACGTCATGCCGTTCGGCTTGAAGAACGCCGGAGCCACCTACCAGAGGATGATAAACAAAGTGTTCCGGCGGCAGATCGACCGCAATATGGAGGTATACGTTGATGATATCTTAATTAAATCCCGCCGAGCTGCCGAGCTCTGTGTAGATATCAAGGAGACTTGCCAGACCCTGCGAACGCACGACATTAAACTGAATCCCCAGAAGTGTCTGTTCGGGGCTAAAAGCGGGCGTTTCTTGGGATACATTGTTACTGAGCGGGGCATCGAGGCCAACCCCAGCAAGGTCAAAGCCCTCCAGGATATGCTACCTCCAAGAAACCTGAGGGAAGCTCAGCGTCTGACCGGCCGGATAACAGCTTTATCAAGGTTCATCTCAAAGTCGGCCGGTCGGAGCCTACCTTTTTTTCAAGATTTTACGCCGAGCCTCCAAATTCTAGTGGGATGAGGAGTGTGATCAGGCATTCGAGGAGCTCAAGACCTACCTCAACTCGCTACCTGTGCTAGCCAAGCCGGTAGCCGACGAGCCCCTGAAGATTTACTTATCCTCGACCGAGCACGCGGTCGGCTCGGCCCTTGTAAGGTCGGACGGCGAGGAACAACCTGTATACTTCTTGAACCATATATTGAAAGACGCTGAATCCCGCTACACTGGTCTCGAGAAACTTGTTTTTGCGCTAGTCCTCACCGCTCGGAGGCTCCGACCATATTTTCTCGCTCACACCATCATCGTGATGACCAACAGTCCCTTGGGTAGAGTCCTTCTCAATCCTGAAGCGTCCGGACGGTTGATCAGGTGGACAATGGAGCTCAGTGAATTCAATATCCAGTATCAGCCCCGAATGACCATAAAGGCGCAATCATTGGCAGACTTCATCACCGAAGTGTAGAACCCCGAGACCGAGGCTACTTGGAAGGTATATGTGGATGGATCTTCTACTCGGTAGGGGAGCGGGGTCGGTGTACTGTTGGTCTCTCCCCAGGAGGAGCAAGTACGTCTCTCCGTTCGGCTAGACTATCAGACAACCAATAATGAAGCCTGTTGGTGCAATATCCCTCAGGTCAAGGTTGACCTGGTTGACCAAGGTTGAGTCTTGGTTTGGGTTTCAATGTTTGACAATATAAGACTTCGATGATATGGACAAGTGCAGGTGCAGTTGTTCATTTGGGGAAATTGTTTGGTGCAATTCCCCTCTAATCAGGGTCTGATTAGGTTGATTGAAGAAGAGTCAAGTATGTCAAGGTTGACCAGATACTTGACTGGGAAGTCCTAACTGGGATGTTAGGCAGAAGGAAATCCTGGTGATTGAAGCTAGGTGAAAGACCTAGTGAGTGAAGCTAGGCAGTTTGAAAGTCCTGGTGGGTGAAGCCAGGCAGAAGAAAATCCTGGTGAGTGAAGCCAGGTGAAAATCCTAGTGAGTGAAGCTAGGTGAAAGTCCTGGTGAGTGAAGCCAGGCAGAAGAAAATCCTGGTGAGTGAAGCCAGGTAGAAAATCCTAGTGAGTGAAGCTAGGTGAAAGTCCTGGTGAGTGAAGCTAGGCAGAAGAAAATCCTGGTGAGTGAAGCCAGGTGAAAATCCTAGTGAGTGAAGCTAGGTGAAAGTCCTAGTGAGTGAAACTAGGCAGAAGAAAGTCCTAGTGAGTGAAGCTAGGCAGAAGGAAAGTCCTGGTGAGTGAAGCCAGGCACAGGAAATCCAGATGGGTCAAGGTTGACCAGACATCTGGTGAAAGTCCAAGTAGGTCAAAGGGATTGACTGGATACTTGGCACAAGGAGGAAAGTCCAAGTAGGTCAAAGGATTGACTGGATACTTGGCACGAGGAAATCCAGATGGGTCAAGGCTAACCAGACATCTGGTGAAAGTCCAAGTAGGTCAAGGGAGTGACCGGATACTTGGTATGATGAAGAAAAGTCCAAGTGGGTCAAAGGGATTGACCGGACACTTGGTGAGGGAGTCCTAGCAGGTCAAGGGTGACCGGATGTTAGGCATGATGAACCAACAGGTCATGGATTGACCGGATGTTGGTTTGGGGGCTTGGGACTTGGTTTCAGGCAAAAACTAAGTATGGATCGATCAGCCGATCGATTGGGAAGGTCCCCGCGACAAGCCTCAAGTGGGCAAGTCGCAGAGCGCACAGAACGCCTCTGGATCGATCAGTGGATCGATCCAGAGACCCCAATCGATCAATGGATCGATTGGGGTGGCGCGATTTGTCGCGATAAGCCCTGGATCGATCAGCCGATCGATCCAGACAAATTCCCAGAGCACAAAGGTGCTCTGGATCGATCCGCCGATCGATCCAAAGCCTCCCCGATCGATTGGGAGCAATCCAATCGATCGGGATTCGACCGTTGGCACAGATAAAGGCTGCAGGCGTGTGATTTCTTCGTAGAACACACGAAGAACTTCCAGGACTTCATACGAATCATCACAGCATCTCTCCACACCTTCTTATCCACTCTACCGCCAGTTCTTGAAGAGTTCTTGGAGCAAGACTTGCTAGTGATCCAAGATCAAGAGGGCGGGCTACAATAAGAAGTTAGGGTTAGGGTTTTTCTTGTACTCATTGTAAGCTTTGTGCTTGTATTTTGTATCCTTTCCCTTTCTTCTTGTAGAGTGAACTTGCAGGGCTTCTCCGCCTTCGGTAGTTACCGAAAAGGAGTGTTATTCATAGTGAAGGTGTGTGTGTGTGAGTGGATCTTTGGATTAGTCATCTCTTGTGAGGTGGATACCAAGTAAATCCTTTTTGTTAGCGTGTTTGTTTTTGTTTCTTGTATTTCCGCTGCGCATCTTTGAAGAAACAAGCAACGCCAAGCACACGAGCACGCGACGAGCTATTCACCCCCCCTCTAGCTTTATTTCGGTCCCAACAAGTGGTATCAGAGCAAGGTTGCTCTTCACCGGAGTCATCGCCAGAATGGGCAAACAAAACAAGCAAAGCTAGAGGGTGAAGAAGTTGGAGCAAATTCATCAAAATCAAAGAATTCAAGAAGCTCAACTTCAAGATGTAATTCCAAGATGGACTTGATTTTGACACAAGGGTGCCTCCACCATATGTATCTACGAGCTTCGATTCTTGGAGATCAAGAATCGAAAACTTCTTAATGGTGGAGATAGAGCAATGGTTTGCTCTAATGGAAGGCTTCGAAGCTCCAAAGAAATCCAAGGGAAATCTTCTCAAGAAAAGCAAATGGAGTCAAGAGCAACTATAAAGGAGCAAGGCAAATGACAAAGTGACCAAGCTCTTGGTCAACTTATTGCCTAGCCACATTTTGGCTCAAATTGGAGAGTTCAAGGATACCAAGGAGCTTTGGAGCAAATTGGCATCAATTCATGAGATCCCCTCCACTGTACCAAACCAAGAAAAATCCAAAGAGGGTGACTCATTGGAGCAAGACCAAGAGGAGGACTCCGAAGTTGAGAGATGCTCAACTTTCGAAGAAGAAGTCCAAGAAGAAGCTTCATCCTCAAAGGAGTGCAATCAAAAGAGCAAGGAAGGAGTATATTCCTTGTTTCATGTACATGAGGATGAAGAAGAAGGTGAAGCCTCCACCTCTAGGATTGAGAGGGAGCAATCTTCATTGACACCGGAGCAAGAGCAAGAAGAATCCTCCACATCCGGGTCAAGAGAAGAAGAGGACGAAGAAGCTTCCACCTCCACAAGTCAAGCAAAATCAAATGGAGGAGTATCATTTGCGGATCAAGAGGAAACCTCTACCTCCGGATCCAAAGGAGAAAGTGCCACCCCTACACAAGAAGGTATAAATATTTCAATTAATAATAAAAATCATATTATATGTTTTGAGTGTAGGGAGAATGGGCACTACAAGAGCAAATGCCCTAAATTGGCCAAGAAAAAGGGCCAAGTGGCACAGAAGGGCAATGAGAAGCTCAAGGAGACCATCCCCGGAACAAAGAAGAGCAAGGAGCACATTGTGTGCTTCTTGTGCAACCAAAAAGGGCATTACCGAAGTCAATGCCCTAAGGGGAAGAAGGTGGTCAAGGCTCAAGGAGGAAGCTCAACTCAAGGGGGAGCCTCCAAGGTAAAAAGGAAGGTATCATTCATTGAGCCTATCCTCTTAAATTATGGTAAAAAGTATGCTAATTCTAATCATTATCATTTCAATGCTATTTACCATGAAAATAGGAGGCATGAAAAAGTTAAGGAAAGTAATGTAGCTTTTCATGCTAAAACCTCTCAACCTAGGGTTAGGAAGGTAGGTAAAAATCTAGGCAATAAATCTAGGGATTTATGGGAAGAAAATCAAGTCTTGAGGTCAAGATTTGATAAAATGGAAAAGACCCTACAAAGGATGAAAAATATCCTAAAAGGGGAAAATGAGCACAACTTAGGGCTAGGAACACAAAAGTCATCCAATGGTCATAAGGGTTTGAGATACAAACCTAAAACCAAGAGGGATGTAATTTCTTACCATAGGGTTCCATATAGTTATGGAACAAACCCTAAGTCTAGAGGTCAAATCAAAGATACAAGGGAAATTATCCCTAGAAGTATCTTTGCAACAAATGTGACTAAGACTTCTAAGAAGTCAAAGAATGTCACAAAGAAGGTCACAAGGGAAGCAATCCCTAGGGTTGACCTAGAAAATGTGACCAAGGCTTCTAAGAAGTCAAACAAGGTAACTAGGAAGGTATCTAGGGAAGTTATCCCTAGTGAATACCTAGAGCATCCAAGGAGCACCAATAGATTTTGGATTCCTAGGAGCATCTTCTCTACCCCATAGATGGGTTAGAGAGTGTCAACTCTAAGAAGAATGATAGTTAACTCAACTTTGAAGAAATTGACACTCAAGAAGTATTTTCAAGGTTATTATTAACCTTTGAAAATGAAATGGATTTATTAATTTACTCTTTGAAAGAGTAAAATGTGCCAAATTTGAGAAGTATTGATCTTATTTTTAAATGGCACAAGAAATCAAGTGTTAAGAAATACCAAGTTGGGATTTTGGTATTTTCTTAGTGTTACTCTTGTGGAAGAACAAAATATGCCAACATTTGAGGAATAAGCTTAATTTCAATTGGAATAAGTTAATCAAGAGAATTAGAAATGCCTAATTAGGTTTTGGTATTTTCTTGGAGCTTTTAGAGGGCAATCTAGGTTAGATTTTAAAGTTAGCTAAGGTTTAAGGTTACTTAGATAGGTAATCTAGGTATTTGTTTATGATAAACCTTGTCATGCTTTGTTTGCCCATTATATGCCATGACATCATGTTTATTTTTGCATTCATATCTGATTATGAAAAATTCAAAAATACCATGTCATGTCATACATACATCATGTAGTTATAGGAAATTTTCTTTTGAAAATTATTTCTTTTTGATGTATGCCATAACATTATCATGCATTATGTTTATTTCCTTGAAATTTAAGGACAAATGACATTTATCAACAAGTGGTTCCAACACAAGTGGAATCAACAAGAAACATCCTTGGTGGATGTTTATCACTCAATATGCCTAGAGAGATATACATGATCCCTAGATTAGGGCAAAACTAAAATCTACATCTCACAAGGACCTATAAGGAGACTTGTATGTATTTTAGTGCACATTAGATACAAGTGAGATGTTAGGAAGATGAACTAAACTCAAGATGTAGATTTAGTGCATTTTTTTTTGAGTTTTCAATTCATCAAAACACATAGTTATGTGTTTTCCCATCATTGGGAAAGCTAATGTACAAGTCATGTGCATTAAGCCCAAGGAATATGATGGGATATTGGTTTTGAAAATGTTTTAAAATGATTTTGGAAAACCTTGGTGAAGGCTATCTTTTGATAGTAATCACCATTGAATAGTTAGACACAAATTTGAAGAAAACACTAAAGTTTTTGCAAGTTTTCAAGTTTGTGTCAATCTTTGAAAATATGATGTATTTTCATAGAAAACTATTTTTCCATGATAAAGTATACCCTAAATAATGTCTACACAAATTTTCACGATTTTTGGAATTTTGTAGATTTTTCTAGGGGTTTCTGAAGTTGACTGAAATGGAATTTCAGCAATTATCAGAACTCCAATCGATCACCCGATCGATTGGAGTGCCTCAATCGATCGGGCGATCGATTGGGAAGGCAAATCCCGCGAGCAGAAGCTCGCTGGATCGATCCACCGATCGATCCAGCTCTCCTGAATCGATCAGTGGATCGATTGAAGGCAGGCTTCTCACAAACAGAAACCTTCTAGATCGATCCACCGATCGATCCAGACCTCCTGAATCGATCAGTGGATCGATTCAAGGCAGTTCAATCGATTGAGACCCAACTCCAATCGATTGAGGAAGCTGATTTTGGCTGGGAAAGCCTGATTTTAGCATTCCAAACCTTGTTTAGTCTAGGAAACCACTCCTAAACCCTAAAAATATATTTGTATACATAAAAAGGGTATTTTCATGTTGAAAATAAGAATGGATTGGTTAGGGGAGACTAAGTTGAAGTTTAGGTTGAGATTTGTTTCAATATTGAACTTTTGAACCTCAAAACTTCTAAATTTGGATTTCCTAAAGGTTTAGGGATTCCAAGTCATTGTTGGTGTAATGACAGAAGTTACGACCATGTCTTTAGGGGGAGGTACTCTTTAAAGACATGAAAATTATTTTTCATGAACCTTGGAAGGTGGTTAACCTTCTTTTCAGAACATGCTCAAGTTTGAGCGTTTGAACATTAATGGAGAGTGAATATCCTCATTGTTCAAGTTGTTTAAGTTGTAAATGCTCAAGGTTGGGCATTTATCTACATTGGGGGAGAATGTAGGGTTAAGGATAAATGAAAGGTATGAGACTTTCATTATCGTATTGATCACAACGAGTGAAGTTGTGAACAACGATGAGCAACTCTTCAGGGGGAGAGTCTCCAAGGGGAGAGTTTTTCAACAAGTGAATTTGTTGATGTGTGCCCAAATTTGGGGAATGATGTGTGCCAATAGGGGGAGAATGAAAGGGAGTAAGTTAGACTTTCATTATCTAAGAGGGAGTTTGCCCTCTTAGGGGGAGAATGAAGGGTTTAACTTATGTATTCATTACCTAGTGGCATGAAGAAGGTTTAGGCTATGGGATTAGCCTAACTTACATGTGGTATTGTAAGTGGAATTGTGGTATTGTCAAACATCAAAAAGGGGGAGATTGTTGGTGCAATATCCCTCAGGTCAAGGTTGACCTGGTTGACCAAGCTTGAGTCTTGGTTTGGGTTTCAATGTTTGACAATACAAGACTTCGATGATATGGACAAGTGCAGGTGCAGTTGTTCATTTGGGGAAATTGTTTGGTGCAATTCCCCTCTAATCAGGGTCTGATCAGGTTAATTGAAAAAGAGTCAAGTATGTCAAGGTTGACCAGATACTTGACTGGGAAGTCCTAACTGGGATGTTAGGCAGAAGGAAATCCTGGTGAGTGAAGCCAGGTGAAAGACCTAGTGAGTGAAGCTAGGCAGTTTGAAAGTCCTGGTGAGTGAAGCGAGGTAGAAGAAAATCCTGGTGAGTGAAGCCAGGCAGAAGAAAATCCTGGTGAGTGAAGCCAAGTGAAAATCCTAGTGAGTGAAGCTAGGTGAAAGTCCTGGTGAGTGAAGCTAGGCAGAAGAAAATCCTAGTGAGTGAAGCCAGGTGAAAATCCTAGTGAGTGAAGCTAGGTGAAAGTCCTAGTGAGTGAAGCTAGGTAGAAGAAAGTCCTAGTGAGTGAAGCTAGGCAGAAGAAAGTCCTAGTGAGTGAAGCTAGGCAGAAGGAAAGTCCTGGTCAGTGAAGCCAGGCACAGGAAATCCAGATGGGTCAAGGTTGACCAGACATCTGGTGAAAGTCCAAGTAGGTCAAAGTGATTGACTGGATACTTGGCACAAGGAGGAAAGTCCAAGTAGGTCAAAGGATTGACTGGATACTTGGCACGAGGAAATCCAGATGGGTCAAGGCTGACCAGACATTTGGTGAAAGTCCAAGTAGGTCAAGGGAGTGACCGGATACTTGGCATGATAAAGAAAAGTCCAAGTGGGTCAAAGGAATTGGCCGGACACTTGGTGAGGGAGTCCTAGCAGGTCATGGATTGACCGGATGCTAAGCATGATGAACCAACAGGTCATGGATTGACCGGATGTTGGTTTGGGGGCTTGGGACTTGGTTTTAGGCAAAAACTAAGTATGGATCGATCAGCCGATCGATTGGCTGATGCCTAATCGATCGGCCGATCGATTGGGAAGGTCCCCGCGACAAGCCTCAAGTGGGCAAGTCGCAGAGCGCACAGAACGCCTCTGGATCAATCAGTGGATCGATCCAGAGACCCCAATCGATCAGTGGATCGATTGGGGTGGCGCGATTTGTCGCGATAAGCCCTGGATCGATCAGCCGATCGATCAAGGCAAATTCCCAGAGCACAAAGGTGCTCTGGATCGATCCGCCGATCGATCCAAAGCCTCCCCGATCGATTGGGAGCAATCCAATCGATCGGGATTCGACCGTTGGCGCAGATAAAGGCTGCAGGCGTGCGATTTCTTCGTAGAACACACAAAGAACTTCCAGGACTTCATACGAATCATCACAGCAGCTCTCCACACCTTCTTCTCCACTCTACCGCCAGTTCTTGAAGAATTCTTGAAGCAAGATTTGCTAGTGATCCAAGATCAAGAGGGCGGGCTACAACAAGAAGTTAGGGTTAGGGTTTTTCTTGTACTCATTGTAAGCTTTGTGCTTGTATTTTGTATCCTTTCCCTTTCTTCTTGTAGAGTGAACTTGTAGGGCTTCTCCGCCTTCGGTAGTTACCGAAAAGGAGTGTTATTCATAGTGAAGGTGTGTGTGTGTGAGTGGATCCTTGGATTAGTCACCTCTTGTGAGGTGGATACCAAGTAAATCCTTTTTGTTAGCGTGTTTGTTTTTGTTTCTTGTATTTCCGCTGCGCATCTTTGAAGAAACAAGCAACACTAAGCACACGAGCACGCGACGAGCTATTCACCCCCCTCTAGCTTCATTTCGGTCCCAACAAAGCCGAGTACGAGGCTCTTATAGCCGGGTTGCATGTTGCTCGGCATGTCGGGGTTGTCAGAGTTCTGATTCACTCCGATTCCCAGTTAACCGCCCAATAGCTTGCAGGAGCATTCGAGATCAGCAACACTCGGCTCAATCTCTATGCGGGGGCCTTTGAGAAGTTGAAGGCTAACTTCCGGGAGGTGGTTATACAAAAGATACCCCGAGCCGAGAACCAAGCGGCGGATGAGCTGGCGAAGCTAGCCAGCTCCCTCTCACCAGTTATAGTCCAGCAGCCGATCGGACAGGTAGCCTTGGTAGCCCACATCGACCGGATGGAAGGACTCACCTTCCCCAACGATTGGAGAACAACACCGATAGAGTTCCTGCGGTCAGGGGCTGCACCCTGCGATCGGGAAGAAGCAAACTTGATGAGGAGAAGAGCGGGCTGATTCACGCTGATCGGGGATCAACTCTACAAAAAAGCTTTCTCCAGACTGCTGCTCAGGTGTGTCGGTCCAGAGGACATCGACTATATACTGCAAGAAGTACACCAAGGGTCCTACGGTGGACACTCGGGCGGTCGATCCCTGACAAGAAAAATTTTGCTAGCCGGATACTTTTGGCCGACCCTTCAGGAAGACGCCGCTCGGACGATGTCCTCCTGCTTGTCTTGCCAAAAGTACCACAGTATCTCACACTGCCCGACGGAAGAAATGAAAATTTCCGCGGTATCCTGTCCGTTTGACCAGTGGGGCTTGGACCTAGTGGAGTCCTTCCCCATGGCAACCGGTCAGCGGAAGTTTTTACTTGTCGCCATTGATTACTTCTCCAAGTGGGTCGAAGCCGAGCCATTAGCAAAGATAACCCAACAGATGGTCAAGAATTCATATGTCAACACCTTATCTGCAGGTTCGGCATCCCGCGCTGACTCATCTCAGACAATGGGTGACAATTCGTCGGTCAACAACTCAGAGAATGGTGCGAGGGGTATGACATTCAACAGGCCTTCACCTCAGTAGCTTATGTTGGTTAGTCTTAAGAAAATGTACCGGTTCCACTGTACAAAATTTTTTTGTACAAGTGTCGAACCTTTCATTAAATAACCTATTGTGTTCTTTAGAAGTTAAATTAGGAATCACAGACGGAACTTAACATTATTGATTCCAAGTTTAACTTATCTGTTCTTAATGATTTAGATTTGAATCGCAAGCGGAACTTAATACTATTGATTCAAATCCACCTACGTTATTAATTCCATTAAATATTAATTTCCAAAATTGACTTCCAGGACTGCATGGCGAGGCACATGGCCTTCTTGGATATGGGAGCAACCACCACCGCCTAGACATAGTCTTTTAAGGAAAGCTAATATTTAATTTTCTTAAATAACTCTAGGTTAACCAAAAAGAACAATCGAATCACAAATTCGAAAAAGAAGAAAACACAAACTCGAAAAACTAGATCTAATTGCCTCTTGTATTTAGAATTCTTACAAAGAAAATAACTAGTATGATGCGGAAGAAAATTACTAGTTATACCTTCTCTTTGTAAGCTAATGACCTCGAGATCTTCTGCCGTATTCCTCGCCTCGCCTTGGACGTCGTGTGGGCGACAATCCTCCAAGATGAACACCACCCAAAAGATTCTTCCTCTTCTTCTAAAATCCGGCCACCACCACTACCAAGGAGAAGAGAGTAAAAGAGAAAAGAGAAGGGAGAGGGCCGACCACACCAAGAGAGTCTCCAAGCAAAAGAATAAGAATTGTCTCTCATGAAGCCTCCTCACCCCTTCTTTTATATTAGTTGCCCAAGGCAAATAAGGGAAGAATTTTTATAAAAATTAAAATCTTCCTCTAATTTTCCTTTTCCCTTTTAATTTTTCCTTTTCTTTCCTCTTGATTGAATCAATCACCAAAATTAATTGATGATGATTTTATTTCTTTTGTTTTGGCAGGCCACATTGCTTGTGCACCAAGCAAGGGTGGCCGGCCCCTATAAGAGGAAGGAAATAATTTTTTTTTTTAAAAAAATTTTTACAAGAATAAAACTCTTATAAAATTTTACAAGCTCTCTTTCCTAAAGTAGGAGTTAAAAAAGGAAAGTTCTAAAAATTAAAATCATGTTTTAAAATTTAAAACTTCTCTTATAAAATTTCTTTTTTTAACATGGTGATAGAAAATTTAAATTTTAAAACTTATCTTCCTTTTTTCTTAAACCATGAGGATGGTTAAAAAGGGAAAGTTTTAAAAACTTTTAAACTTTCTTTTAAAACATATGGCCTAATTCAAATAAGGAAAGTTTTAAAAATTAAAAACTCTCTTTTAAAACTTATAGTTTTCTACAAAGAGAAGATTTTAAAAATTCAAAACAACCCTCCCTTTTTGAATTATTGTGGCCGGCCCCTTCATGCTTGGTCACCAAGCAAAGGGTCGGCCCCTATAGAAGAGGATGTGGCCGACCCTTGCTTAGTCACCATGCATTGGACCGGCCCACTTCTTGGACACCAAGAAGAGCCTTACATTTGGATGGACTTGAGGCTATAATGAGGTTATGACAGGGACCTAGAGGAGAAATTGGTTTTGACCTTCCGATGAGCTTGAGTATCCCGTGCTCGCCCCGAACACACAACTCAAGTTCATCGATAATAACTCATTCCACTAGAGAGTTTTTATCGCACTACCGCACCAATTCCAAATTACATTATGGGCTCCTTCTTATCATGAGTGTGTTAGTCTCCCTGTGTTTAAGATAACGAATGTCCACTAATTAAATAAGTTACTGACAACTCACTTAATTAATATCTAGCTCCAAGAGTAGTACCACTCAACTTCATTGTCATGTCAGACTAAGTCCACCTGCAGGGTTTAACATGACAATCCTTATGAGCTCCTCTTGGGGACATTCTCAACCTAGATAACTAGGACACAGATTCCTTCTATAATCAACAACACACACTATAAATAATATCATTTCCCAACTTATCGTGCATATTGATTTATCGAGCTAAACCTCACCCTTTGATAAGTCAAACAAATAAATATTAAATATATGTGCTTGTTATTATATTAGGATTAAGAGCACACACTTCCATAATAACTAAGGCCTAGTTCTTTTATTAAGTCAGTACAAAAAGAACTTACCTAAAATGGTCCTACTCAATACACTTAAAGTGTACCAGTGTAATTTATTAATCAAGATAAACTAATACTTAATTACACTACGACTATTCTGATGGTTTGTTCCTTTCCATCTTAGTCGTGAGCAACTGTTTATAATTTATAAAGAACGACAACATGGTCTTCTGAGTGTGACACCACACTCCATGTTATCTATTATATAAATTAATTGAACAATTACATTTAACAAATAAATGTAGATATTGACTAATGTGATTTTTTTATTTCAACAAATAAATGTTTACAAAAACTAGGCTTTTAGTATACACTCTAACAACTTACCCCCAGATCAATGGGCAAGCTGAGGTAGCCAATCGGGAAATCTTACGGATTCTCCGAGTTCGGCTCGACCACGTTGGGGGCAGCTGGGTGGACGAGCTCCCAGGCGTATTATGGGCAATCCGAACGACACCGAAAGAGGGGACGGGTGTCACGCCTTTCCACTTGGTGTATAGGGGTGAAACAATCGTGCTCATAGAGGTCGGGGTAGAATTGGATAGGGTGCAACAGTATGATGCGGACAACGTTGAGCGAAGATAGCTGGAACTGGATTTCGTAGATGAGGCATGTGCCAAGGTGGCCACTCGGCTGACGGCCAATCGGCAAAGGATGTGGCAGAGCTACAATCGGCGGGTGATTCCCCGATCATTTCAAGTCAGTGACCTAGTATGGAAGATGGTGAAGCCAATCGGCGACGTCGACAAGCTGGAGGCTCCTTGGGCTGGACCGTTCAAGATCGTGGAGAAGCTCCGCTCGGAGGCTTACTACCTAGAAGATGAGGACGGACGGTGGTTGGAGCGTCCCTGGAGCGCGAACCATCTCCAGCCATATCGAGCTAGATGAAATGTGCGCTATTGTGTTTTGTGCCATGTATTTCCCCTTTTCTTTTCCTGCATTCTTCAATCGCAGGAGCGAAATCAAAAGAGCAAAGGATCGCCAAATTTCCACCAAACGGCAAACCAACAATGAAGACCGTCCAACAGCGACGTTAAACCCCAGGGTCGAAGCGGCGACCATAAATACCCCACTTGAAAGACTGTCGAGTGGCGACGTTAAACCCCAGGGTCGAAGCGGCGACCATAAATACCCCGCTTGGAAGACTGTCGAGTAGCGACGTTAAACCCCAGGGTGGAAGCAGCGACCATAAATACCCCGCTCGGAAGACCGTCGAGCGGTGACGTTAAACCCCAGGGTCGAAACGACGACCATAAATACCCCTCTCGGAAGACCGTCAAGTGGCAATGTCAAACCCCAGGGCCGAGCGGGGACCATAAATCTCCGCCTCAGTAAACGATCGGGCGGCGACCCTAAGAATGGGCCTTAGATAATTCGGCAAGAGCATACGAAAATCATCCGAGCCCTATGGCACTAATGCCCGTTCGGACAGCAACTGATGTTGGCAAGTAAGAGAAAACTACAACCAACGGGGTTGGAAACT
The DNA here is from genome assembly GCF_018446385.1 of Zingiber officinale. Classification (NCBI taxonomy): domain Eukaryota; kingdom Viridiplantae; phylum Streptophyta; class Magnoliopsida; order Zingiberales; family Zingiberaceae; genus Zingiber; species Zingiber officinale. Next base: position 95,244,510 of record NC_055998.1, read on the forward strand.
TAAGGTTGAAATACCGCCGAGCGACGGACATACAGGCGGATTGACACACTCCCCTCACTCGAGGTATTCAAACATGTTGCCCGGAATGGAGGCAACGAGCCCTGCACGGTCCAAGGCAGGGATGACTAGGTCTGCAGGAAGGTGCCCCTTGGCCTTCATGTGCGAGACTGTGGAGTCAATGGCCCTCTCAAAGGCAGAGACGAGCCGCTCGCAGGCTATCTTCACAAAATGATCTGATCGGATGTAGTTTTGCCATAGGACGGCAAAACGGCTTGGCTCTGCCTCCTGATATTCCTTGAAGGCGACTCGGGAAGCGTCGAGCGCGTCCTAGAGGGTCTTCAGATACCCCCGCAGAGCGGTCACCTCGGTCGATCGGTCGCTGCGCTCGGTCTCCAGCTGATCCACCAACTCCTTCACCCTCTGCTCCAGAGCCCGGGCCTCTACATTTTTGGCATCCAGATCGACGATTGCGCGGTTCTTGCGCGTGTTAGCCAACTCTATCTTTTGGTCATAAGTTTTGACCTGCGCTTCGAGCCGACCTATCATAACCTCTTGGCCCGAAGACTTGTGCTGCTCAGCCTCCAACAGTCTCTTGGTCTTCTCGAGATCTGCCTTCAGCTCGGCATAAGACGGGCCTTGAGGGGGGCCCACCAGAAATCTTGAGTTTCTTGAACTCTTCCTCCAGTAACGCTAAGAGGTTGCTTACCGCGATACTTTCCACCCAGTACTAACAACCACGAGTGAAAATATTAGCGCCGAGCGGAGATAGCAAGTTAACAGGTTGAGATAGAAGAAGTTACCCCGGTCGCCTGTTGCAGGTAGGTATTGCCGAGCAGCCCGAGGGGCATTGTTGCGACGCGCGCCCTCGCGTCCTCCCAGACCTTCGCCAGCGGCCCCCGTATGGTTATTTGATGCTCGGGACTCGTCGGTCGGTCGGCCGCTAGCAGATATTCCTCCGACGGAAGATGGAGGAGGGCTTTGATTGTTCGACACCGACTCGAATTAGACTGGGCGGACGCCGACGGGGCAGAAGACTGGCCGGTCAGATTGGAGCGGATAAGAGATCGCCTAACCTTTCGCTGGGAGGGAGGCAGTGAGCTGATGGGCTGGACGGCGACGGGCTCAAATGACCAATCACCCTAAGACATAGTCCGGTCGGAGGATATGGCCTCCACCGTCTCTGGGGCAGGAGGGGCGTCCGCCCGCTCGGACGCTTGCACGGCTGAAGTGGCCGAGCGGGTCGGGGTGCCCGTTCGGCGGCATTTGCACCGTGATAGCGGGACTTCATCCCCAGCGGACTCGGTTTCCTCGTCCCCAGGGGCTGTCTGAACACCGGAGGGCGCAATTTCTCTTGCTACCTCGGGGGTGGCGGTCCAAGCGGCAGAGGCGTCACCAGTTATTCCCTCCTCGCTCTCACCTTCGTGAGAGCCGACCGGCTTGATACCAAGTCTCTCGGCCTCCTTTGCAGCAGCCGCCTCTATCTTTGTGGCTTTGAGCTTCATCATGCCGAGCACCACTGACTTCATCATGGTGTTGGCTGCAAAAGAGAGAAGGGAAATCAGTTATACCCAAAGAAATGAGGGGAAAGAAGTTCCTTACTAGGTTCGAGCGGGAGGTAGGTTCGGATTGGGCTCAGCCCAAATAGGTACAACATTCCCTCAGACAGCAACTTATGAATGTTCAGCTTCAGCCCTGCCAGCATGTTGGCCGCGTGAAGATACACGGGCTCGGTCCTATACCTCTTCAGATCGGGAGGTGGGGGCAGGGTGGTTTGCCATTGGGTCCTAAAGGGCGGCCGCTCGGGGAGACGCAGGAATAAAAAATAATCTTTCCAATGCTTGTTGGAGGTCGACATTTTATCAAAGAAAACAATGCCGATCCGAGATTGAAACAGAAAGGTACCTATCTCTGACTGCTTCAGATAGTAAAAGTAATGGAAAACTTGAGGCTTTAGAGGAATGTTGTGTACTCGGAAAAGCACGACTACGCCGCATGGCAGCCTAAAGGAGTTAGGGACAAGTTGGGTGAGCGGAACGCGAAAGTAATTGTAGACTTCTATTATGAAGGGGTGGATGGGAAACCGAAGGCCATCTACGAATTGATCTCGGAAGAAGGTGACAGTGCCGACCGGTGGGTCATGAGGCCGCTTGGACGGCTCGGCTAAAACTATCTCGTAGTCAGGGGGAAGGTCAAAGGCGCCTACTAAGCTGACAGCGTCGCTCGAGTCAAACCGACTCTCCATGGTATGGTACCAGAGGCATGGAGAATGGTTAGAGGAACTCGCCATGGTTGGAAGGCAAAAGAACAAAGCTCGCTGGGGAGATCAACAGAAAAATACCGACAAGGACAAAAAAGATGCGAAGGAAGGGAAGCCACAGCAATGCGGCATAGAGGAAAAAAGGAGGAGCTTACAGGAGAAGAAGCCGCCGAGGAAGAAGGAGGACGGAGTTCGCCGGAGCGCTAAGGAAAGGGGGTCACCGGAGCACTGGGCGCGAAGGAAATCACCAAAGCAGCAGCTGTGGAACAGAAGTCGGCACCAAGACTTTATAAAGAACGGGCTCGGCCGATTGGAGCCGTCCGATCTAGGTCGCTGGGATCGAAGCTCGCATCCAGCCGTTGAATTCAAACCGCCGCAAGTCCTATCGGAGCTTATGCCCCTGTCGTACGATGACGGCAGCAGCGCCACGTGGCGTCAGCTCACGGGGAGGCATTTAAGCGGTACCATTACCAGGCATGACCGCATGCTCGGCCTTAATGACAGGGATACACACGAATCATGAGGAGATTTAGATAACGCTAGCTTTGACCACCCACGGATCCGGACATGGAGCGGTAGATTAGCAAGTGATGACACACTCTTCGCCGAGCGGATCACTCGAGCCCATTGGAGTCGCTTCAGCATCACCACCGATCGGGTGGCGGAGCACTAAACTAATTTGTCCAGTCAGTCGGACTTACAGCCTCCTTCGACTAGCCTTGAAGGGGAGGCATGTGATCCGGTGATAAGGGGGGATCCGGCCGACAAAGGAGTCAACGACACGAGGAGGTCAAAGTCAGCATGGTCAACATCCTGGGGTCGGCCGAGCAGCCGACGTATCTGCCCAAGCGGCAGTGCAACAGCTCAGCTAGGGGCTGGGTTTTCGACGCTCAAGAGGCCGAGCGGGAGCCCTGCTCGGCCGGGCGATAGACTCTTCCTGGCCGAGCATAGCCCTCGCCCGACCCATGTACCATATCAGCAGGGCAGAAGGTCAGCCGAGCGGATTTCCCGCTCGGCTCGTAGCAGACGAAAGGAGTGGCTGGCGATATCCTCCTCGAGACAAGTGCCGCCGGCAAGCAGTATGGTCGGCGGCTGGATCAGACAGAGAATCGTACGGTGGAAACTTCCACTGTCATGTCAGAGATATGTTCGGACGATTGAGGTATGACGTCAGACACGCTTTTCTGACACGTCCATTCCGAGGTATGCTTTGAGAAGCGTACATGTCTCGGGAAGCGTGCACACCCCTCCCAGGGATCCTATATAAAGACCCCCAGACTTCGACGAATGTATGCAACATCATTTACTGTAGCTACAGTCTCGTTACTCTGCTTCGATTTCCTCTCGCCGTTGTCTGACTTGAGCGTCGGAGGGCTGTTGCTGGGAACCTCTTCCTGGCTTGGTTTTATTGTAGGTTCTCGCCGGAGGTCCACGTCATCCCGGAGCTTATGCGGAGCCAGTAGAGAGCACCACGTCCCCAGCATCTGTCGACTCGACTCTCGGACAGGATCAATATTCTTAACTCGTATAATATTTTCATTTTGCTCGATATGATAGATAGGTGAGACAAAGAATTTCCTTAGTAATATTTTGTGACACAGAGCCCTACATTTAAAGATCTTTCTTTCTCATACAAATGCAAAGACAATGACTCCGCCGTGGTGGTCTACAATTAGTTAAAGAGGTTGGCATATTCATTGTTTATTTATCGGTTTAATGGGCACGTTCTAACATTCAAAAAGGAGGAGATTTATAGACACCACATGTGAAGGGGAGGGACATTCCATGTGAGGTTTTGGTTGATTTAGGTATGGCTACTATTGAAGGCTTTTAATTACGAGCAAGTCTTATAGTAAAAGAGAATGATATCTAGAGAGAAATCCTTCAATTGAAAGAGAGAGAGAGAGGATATTTCACAAAACATTTTGTGTTCAATAAACATGTATACGTATAGTTTAATTTTCTTTTACCTATGTAGGTAGAAATGATATGAGTAAAAGAAAAATACTAATTTAGGGTTAGGGTTGCTCTTACTAAAGATTAAATTGAAACTATTAATAATGGTTTCATCTAATTAACACATGTCCAACAAAAGAATATAGTTGAAACTAGAAGCTAACACATATCCAACAAAAGAATGCCGAGAAAACGTGTATCCATTGACTTCCTGTAATTCCACTATTTTCTTCGCCTTAATAACATTTTAGTCCTAGTTTGCAGAATTGTGAAGTGTCAAATCACTCTTGAATCATTTGGAATCATATTGCAATTTTGCAATGGAATTGGAGCAAAATCAGTGAGATTGTATAGGATGGATAAAATCGATATGATACAACAATTCTATACATTTTTTATTAAGACTATTTTGTTGGACTTTAAATTTGATCATCTTATGATTTTTTCCCCAGAGGTCCCATATTCTAAAAATTCGATCCTAACCAATTCCCAAATCGACTATGAACTATGACTTTAGTATCCAAAGTACTTTGATAGTTATCTCTGAAATTATAGATAGCACTTTAGTCGAGTCCAAGAGCAATTGGAGAAATACCTTTTGAAAACTCTATATATTTGAAAGGCAACGTGAGGTATTTAGAGAAATAATATAAAATTAGAGTTTCAATGTCAAATGAAATGAATTTTTAGAGGTCAAGTTTCTAAATATGCTTAAGTTGAACTTTAAAGGGACGTTTGGTTTAGGAGAATAAGAGTGAGAAATAAGAATAATAATTATTGATTGTCATTATTAATGTTTAGATTATAGGAATAGGAATACAAAAAAAAGAATGAATCCTTGAAATTGGGTAATGACTCATTCTTATGTCCCCCCTTCAATGAGTCATTATTCTATTTTCAATAATTTAAATATTTCCTTATTCTAAAAATACCCTTGACTTAAAATTAAAAATTTTCCCCTTAATATCAAATATCAAAATATATTTGTTTAATTTTTCTTTCATATCACTTTCTTTCTCCTTATTCTCTCTCATCATATTTTTTCTCTCATTATTCTCTCTCATCAAATTTTCTTTCTCCTCATTTTATCACACATTTTCTCTATCCTCAATCTTTTCCATCACACTCTCTTCTCTCTTTTTTTTTTCATCGTACTTTCTCTTTTATCATACTTTCTCTCTCCTTAATCTCTCCCATCACACTCTTTTTTTTTTTTTTCTCATCACACTTTCGCTCTCATCACACTTTTTCTCTCCTCAATCTCTTCCATCACACTCTCTCCCTTTTTTCCTCAACACACTTTCTCTCTCATCATACTTTCTCTCTCCTCAATCTCTCCCATCACACTCGCTTTATTTTTTTTTTCTCATCACACATTCTCTCTCATCATACCTTCTCTCTCCTCAATTTCTCTCATCACACTCTCTTTCCTCATTTTTTCTCATTACACTTTCTCTCTCTTCATCCTCTTCCATCAGACTTTCTCTCACGTCATATTTTCTCTCTCATCTTCTCTCATCATGCTCTCTCCTATCATACTCTCTTTCCTCATTTTCTTTCATCATACTTTCTCTCTCTTCATTCTTTCTCATCATACATTCTCTCTCATCATTCTCTCTCATCATATTTTTCTCTCATATTCAACTTTCTCTCACATCTAATTTTTTCTCTTATTTTCCTTTAAGGGTAAAAAAAGAAATTTTGATTTATTCCCATAGAAAATATTCAACTAACCAAACATTACTTTTAAGAGTGATATCCATGCTCATACTCATTCTCATTTCACAATACTACGATTCTCATTCTGATTCCTATTCCTATGAAAGAACCAAACACCTCCTAAATTTACCTAATAAGGAATGAAAGAGGAATGCCATCTGGGTAGAAAATACGTTTCTATAATCCATTCAGATCCCCTCTTATACTTGGTTCCCTCTTGGTCCCATATACATTTAGATATTTTTCATCTAGTGAATTCATCTGAAAAAATTATCTTTTAAAATACCTTAATTCTATGAAAAATTATAATTTTTAGTAATTTTTTACTTTATCACTGTATAAAATCTCAATTAAATATGTTGAGAAGGTAAAAAAATATTAAAAAATTATTATTTATCTATGGAAGTAGAGAAGTGAAGGGGAATCCTAAATGCAACCCTAAACCCTAATCTCGAGGCAATTAATATCGATCTGCTTGCCCGGTAACATGGAGTCAAAACCGACCGACCACCTGCTCCCATTAACTACTCACACGGATCTCCCGTCTCCATCGCGCCCCCCTAACTTCCACGGCAGCGTACCATCTTCTTCGCTAGAACAGCAACCGCTGTGTCACAGGCTCGCCCACAACCTGCTTGATTCAATGCCCACGACACTGATCGTTCAATCATTTACTGTGCTGGCTTCATCGCCTCCTCACGATTCACATGTGCAGTGCAGCGACCGAAGTTTCCGCTCGCTGGGTATAAATTTGGATGAACTCCATGTGTATCATCACTCAATTACCTTCTTATCGATGAGGAAGGGCAATGGAGTTGCACCATGGGAGTTTGTGATCAAGGTGTTTAAATATTTCACCCAAGAAGAAGATATATGTATATATATATATAGTTTTTGTTGAATTAAGGAAGCATTTTCTAACATATTTGATGATATATTTTCTTGAAAAATATGAAGCATTCTCTGTCTAAAAGAAATGCTATGAAACATGCATCTTGTTCATAATTGTTGTGTCTATTCCCCAACGCCAGAAGAAAATTAAAGCAATGAAAAAAGAAAACAGAATTGTATACCTTCAAATTTAATCAAAATTACTTTAATTTTATCCAAATTACTTTAAAATTTAAAATTATTGTAGCAACTATATAATAATTGTAACACTATTAATTATAATTTTAAAGTGGGTTGGATAAAATTAAAGCAAAGACTATTTTGAATTATAGTGCTTAATATATAGTAATTTTGAATTGGATATATATAATTTTGTGATAAAAAAAGGATAATTAATGTTTTAAAGCATGTGGTCTTGCGACACATGATCTATAGTATAGATAGAAAAAATGATAATTTCAGTTAGTTTCATTGACTATCTTTGAAGATAACAGGTTCGGTTCCACGGAAATTTTCCATCAGTCATCAGGATAAATCGGGAAGCACATGCGATGGTCAGCCCAGAAGCTAAGCATCCTTTGATTACGCCCTCATTTAGAGGAAAAATTTCTACAAATACGCTGTAGCTGGGGTTCGAACCATGAATATCTAAAAGATAATTTAGATGTCTTATCATGATATCATGACCCCGGGGATCACTTGATCTATAGATAGAGAAGCATCAAAATGTTGCGTCTACTTTTGGATAAATATAATGATGTCTTTAATTAAATAAATTTTTCATAGCAGCTAAAAGCTTGGATGAAGCAGTAAATTTCCCTCTTACTTACTTCAGTGGTGCTCTGCTTAATCTTCAATTGTGGTTCCAAAAGCTAAGGCAGTAAACCAGTCTAATTTTATGATATTCAAGCTTTTTTTAATAAAGAAATCATGTCGAGCCGAACCAAACCTAAAATGAAAGTCATTGAAATAATTATTAAGTTTGATTTTTTTTAATGAGTTTAAACTAGTTCAAGTTTGATTTAAGATTGACTCGTTTAGATGTTATTGAACTCTTAATTTAAATTTATTTAATTGTCTAAAATTTTTATATTTTAAATTTATTTGGTTAGTTATTGGATTTGATAATATATATATATATATTTAAAAACTTATTTATTTAATTTAAAAGATTATTCTAACTTATATATTTAAGTGATTAATTGTATGTGTATTGTGTTAGTTAGAGCCCTAGAGCCAATCATTTGATGATTGTATGGACTCATGTATATCATATTCTTGTATATTAATAATGACATTTGTTTGGTTATTATACTTATTTATATTAGTGCCAAATAGACTAAGTATAATAGCGTCCTTGAGTAGAAGGTTTATACCTATATCAATCGATTAGTTGAATCGATAGTGAAATGATATAGGGAACACTACTCTAAATCATTCCTAGTCGAGTATTAGCATTCAGGGACAATGTTAATACAATAAGACTAGCATGTAGGTCAGCTCGATGACTTGATCTCACAAGTCATGGATATAGAGATATCAAGCTGACACATGGGTATGCATTAGAGAATGTATATTGAATGACCCGCCATGAGAAAGTATCATGGATTGTTATATGAGTGTCATATACTTTCTCATGTGGCTATTAGTATGACTATTAGTCCTTAGACCTGAAGTCACCATGGATCCCTACATAAGGAGTTATGTACTTTAGTTTCGTCAAACGTCACCCGTAACTGGGTGGACTATAAAGGCGATTACTGGGTATGTAACGAATTATGCAGAGGGATGTGAGTGATGTAGATGGGATCTATCCCTCCCATATGACGGGAGCGACATCGCTATTCTTGATAGAGTGAGACCACTAAGCGCATGGCCATGCCCAAATGAGTCAACATTAGATGTTGAGCTCATTTGATCGAGTGAGTCTAACTTGGAGTTAAAGATTTAGATTGATTAGAGGATGACACGGTCTATGCCTCATATTGATCAATCTAGATGTCTAGGATAGAAGGACACTTGTCATTATTTTGTGAGTAGTCACAATTGGTAGTCACAAGGTGATGTCGGATCTCGACATTCTTGTAACTTGGGTAGTAATTATGTGTTGCTAGATACCGCTCATTACTTATGCTCCTAAATGGGTTTAGGGCATTGCCAACGTTACAAGAACCTATAGGGTCACACACTTAGGACAATTAGGTGGAGATTAGGTTCATATGATGAACCAAGAGGATTAGATTCATTTGATGAATCAAATTGGATTAAGAGTAATCCTAATTGGGCTAACTTGAGTTCGACTCAAGTTGATTCATGTGTTAAATGAGTCTCATTTAGATTTTGACTCATTGAATCAATTTAATTTAATGAATTAGATTCATTATATTAAGTTGGCTCGAATCAAATGGTTGGATTAGATCCACCATGGTAGAGATTGAGTCAAGTTTGACTTGACTTGAGAAGGAAGACCAAAGGTCATATTAATTGCAATTAATATGAAATTTTGAAAAGTGGTCGGCCACTTGTTTTTTTGGGTGAAAAAAAAATTCATTTTTCATTCACTTGTGTGCATCTTCCTCCTTCTCCCTCTCAAGCTCTCCCTCTCCCTCTCCTCCCTTGGCCGAACCACATAGGTGCTAGCACACCTTGGTTTTTGGTCATCTCCATCTAGTGTGTCCGTGTGGATACTTCTAGAGGACCGGCGCTTGACGGTCTTGAGATCCGGCATCATTTGGACGAGCGGGAACGCGAAGGGCATCGCATCAAAGGTATAAATGGTTTATCCTTATGTAGATCTACTGTAGATTAAAGTTTTCAAACTCGTACTCGTATTTTCGTTCGGTTTTACCTTGCACGAGATCCGTGGCTTGGGCGATTCGGGGTTTCCGCGACGCGAAAAGTGATTTTCACGGTATGAAAAACCCAACATATTGAAGTACATAAATATAATGAGTTCTTATCTGAGTAATAAACTTAAATTTAATAAATTCGTTTACAACCCTACCAAAGGCTGTAACCAGCTTCCAGTCCAGCTTATGCATCATTTATTGAACAGGACCATTCCACCGAACCTTGACCTCTGGCATCCAGTTTTTGACCTTCACCTAGTGACAGTAGAGCTGAAGATCCAGCCAGATAAAATAAATAAATAAAATGATCAACTCTGTTAGTCTCGGGAAACGTATTCTGAATTTTGCATTCATGACTTGAGTTTCTTCGGTGGGGCTTTGAAATGGAAAGGTGGTGAGGTTGTGCTTCTTTTGCCTGCAGTTCTTTCGTTTAATGGCTGGTCGACGAGACAGCAGGGCGTGCAGTGCCACGGTCGAGCTGAAGAGGGACTTTCGTCGAGCACTTTGTTGTGATCTTGCGGGATACTGAGTGAGGGAGCAAGGCGGCGCTTTGATGGGAAGCAGAGGGTCGGAGGGACCTGACCGGCCGTCGCCGCGCGTGCCGCTGTACCTGCGGAGCACGACCTGCTCTGAAGCTAACAGCGTGCGTCACCGCCCGGCTGCGGCCGACGCCGCCGCCGCCGCCGCCGACCGCAGTGTCAAGGTGTCGTCCCTTGGCGTCTCGCAGGAGGTAAGGTGCGAGATTGGTGTTCTTCGCTTTCGGTTCTGTGGTTGATGCGTTCTGTTGAACAGAGGAAGCGGGGCACGAGGGTGGTGGAGCTCGAGACGAAGCTGAGCAAGTCCCAGGCGGAGCTGAAGAAGCTAAAAGAGCGTATGGCCGAGGCGGAGGACGCCAAGGTCGAGGCGAAGCAAGCTCTCGCAAAGGCGAAGAAGCGGACCCCATGTTAGAATATATATTAAAAGCCTAGCTTTTGGTATAAAATATTTATCTAGAAATAAGAATCACATTGGTCAAATGTCTACATTTGTGATAAATGTAATTGTTCAATTAATTTATATTTTAGATAACATGGTGTGTGATGTCACACACAGAAGATCATGTTATCAGTACCTTATAAATTATAAACAGTAGCTCACGACTATGATGGAAAGGAACAAACCAGTGGAAGGTCGTAGTATAATTAGGTGTTAGTTTATCTTAACTATATAATTACACAGTACACTAAGAGTGTATTGAGTAGGACCATTAGAGGTCGTTTCTTTTATACTGACTTTATAAAGGAACAAAGACCTCAGTTATTATGGAAGTGTGTGCTCTTAATCCTAATATAATAACAAGCACATATATTTGATATTTATTTCTTTAATTTATCAATGGGTGAGTTTTAGTTCGATAAATCAATAAGCCCGATAAGTTGGGAAATGATATCACTTATAGTGTGTGTTGTTGATTATAGAAGGAAACTGTGTCCTAGTAATCTAGGTTGAGAATGTCCCCAAGAGGAGCTCATAAGGATTGTCATGTTAAACCCTGCAGGTGGACTTAGTCCGACATGACAATGAAGTTGAGTGGTATTACTCTTGGAGCTAGATATTAATTAAGTGAGTTGTCAGTAACTTACTTAATTAGTGGACATTTGTTATCTTAAACACAGGGAGACTAACACACTCATGATAAGAAGGAGCCCAAAATGTAATTTGGGATTGGTACGGTAGTTCAATAATAGTTCTATAGTGGAATGAATTATTATTGATAAAATTAAGTTGTGTGTTTGGGGCGAGCACGGGATACTTAATTTTATCGGGAGACCAAAACCAATTCCTCCTCTCGGTCCCTATCGTAGCCTCTAGTATATAGAAATTTATACCCACCGCATATCCACCTTCTTACCCATCCAATGGGGCCGGCCAAGCTAGCTTGGAACCCAAGCTAGGGCCGGCCAAGACCAAGTGGATGAGCCATGTGGGGCCACTTGAATCTTAGGCTTGTTGCCACTAGAATATTAAAAAGGATTTTTATTAAAATTTTTTTTATGTGGATATCATGATTTTAAAAGAGAGTTTAAAAATTAAAAATTTCCTTTTATATCTTTCTACAAAAGATTAAGAGAAGAGATTAATCTCTTTCCTTATTTGTAGTTTAAAAGGATGGTTTTAATTTTTGGTAAAAACTTTCCTAATTTATAAATCATCTACATGTTTAAAATTTGAAATCTTTCCTTATTTGTTGATTAAAGAAGGATTTTAAATTTTAAGAAAACTTTCCTTTTTAACCATGTTCATGATTTAAAAGAGAGTTTAAAATTAAATATTCTCTTTTATAAGTTTCTACAAAAGATTAAGAAAAGATTTGATATCTTTCCTTATTTGTAGATTAAAAGAGTTTTTAATTTATAGAGATAACTTTCTTTTTATCCACATATTTAAAATAAAGATTTTAATTTATTAAATTTCCTTTTTATAAACCAATCATGAAAGGATAAAAATTATTGGACAAAGTTTTTATAAATTTCCGGAAGCAAATAAGGAAGTTTTAATTTTTGTTTAAAATTTTATTTGCTTGGAGAATTTATGTGGTGGCCGGCCATTACAAATTGAAAAGAAAAATTGTTTTTAATTAAATAAATTTTCCTTTTCAATGGCAAAAGAATTAAAGAAGTTTTTATTAAATTTTCCTTATTTGCCAAGACCAAGGATTATAAAAGAGGGGGTAGAGGAGGCTTCAAGGCTAAGGACTCTATTCTATTTTTCTCCCTCTTTTCCTTGGTGTGGTGGCCGACCCTTCCCTTTCTCTTCTCTCCTCTTGTTGTGGCCGAAATCTATCATCTCTTGGAGCTTGGAGGATGTTGCCGAATCAAGGAAGGAGAAGAAGGAGAGAAAGCATGCATCCCTTGGAGCTTGGTTGGTGGAAAATTCTTCATCCTTTGAAAGTTCTTGTGCTTGGCCGAAATTTGAAGGAAGAAGGTAGAAGGTGCCTAGGTGGTTCTCATCTCGGAAGATTGTTGCCCACACAACGTCCGAGGTTAGAAGAGGAATACGGTAGAAGATCAAGAGGTTTTTCTAAAAGATATAACTAGTAATTTTTCTTTCCGCATCATACTAGTTATTTTTGGAAATAATACTAAATACAAGAGATATACGATTCTAGTGTTTCGAATTTGTTTTCGATATAGTGTTCTTTTGTTTTTTTTCCTTGTGATTTGATTGTTCTTTTCGATTGACCTAAAGTTATTTTAGGAAATTAAATATTAGCTTTCCTTAAAAGGTTTTGTCTAGTCGGTGGTGGTTGCTCCCATATCCAAGAAGGCCATGTGCCTCGCCACGTCAGTACTGGGAACCAATTTTGGAAATTAATATTTAATGGAATTAATAACTTAGGTGATTTGGATCAAACGTGTTAAGTTCCGCAGGGTATCCAAGTCAAAACCTAAAAGAATAAATAGATTAAGTTTTGGATCAAACGTGTTAAGTTCCGCAGGCGATCCAAAATTTAATTTAAAAGAACACATGGTAGCTAGGAAAAGGTTCAGACCTTTATACAAAATTTTTATACAGTGGAACCTCTAGGTTTTCCGAGTAGCAACCAACAATTGGTATCAGAGCTAGGTTTTTGCCTCTGTGTATTTGGTATTAGTTTAATTATGCACATGTCATACATAATTTAGGCAGGATAATAGTAGGATGTGCTAACTTTGTGGATGCAGGATCCAACTATTATAGCTTATAGTTATTATGTGTGTGATTGGACCCTTGGACATGTCAAGGGCATTTATTGTGTGTGCATGATTGTATTATAAAATACAGCAGGAGCTGTATTTAGTTTTATTAGGATTTTATTTTTTGATCTAGTTTACATGTACATTGTTGGTGTGGGAAGCATCCGACGATCGAACTCGTGTTTTGATAATGGCAAAGAATTCAAAGTTAAGATGTTTTGTATTCTAACAAGTCTACTTGAGGATTTCAGGAAAGTCCTAATTGCGGTTAGGCAAAGGAATAAAACCCTAGGGGGTGGTAACCCTAGGTCATAGGGGGTGGTAACCCTAGGTGGAAAGTCCTGGTGTCGCGAATCAGGTGAAAGACTGGACTAGCCGGGAAGCGGATGTCCAACAGAAAGTCCGGAAGTATCAAGTGCTGAGCAAAAGTCCAGTCGATCTGGAGGATCGTACTGGCAATAGGTAAATCTCCTGAGTGGAGTAGGTGAGGACGCGTTCCCCGTAGAGGGAACAGTAGGTGTCGGGTCGACCTAGGATTTCTGGATGGAAATCCAAAGTCAGACCCGGACAGTCCGAAGACTGTCTTAAACATTCTTTATTTTCTATACTGTTATTTTGTGCTAACTTTGTGTTGCAGGATGTTGTTTGGGACTAACATATCTTGCAGGTACAAAATAACGAAGATTTTTCTCGGATGAACAGTGTCCGAGGCGCCTCCATGGGGCTTGGAGGCGCCTCGGGTTCAAAATCCTGAGCTGGCGCGAGGAGCAGGCTTAAGGCACCTTGGAGGGGTTTAAGGCGTCTTAGACAGCTTAGAGGCGCCTTGAATGGGTTTAAGGCGCCTTCAGGTCGCGACAGTCAAAGGATTATCCCAGCGAGCAGAACGGGATAAAATTCAGGCTTAAGGCGCCTTGAAAGGGTTTAAGGCGTCTTGAACACTGTTTATAAAGGGGATTCGACCATCAGCTCAAACCAACGAGTTCCAAGTCTTCTTTACTCAACGTGCTGCTCCGAAAGACTCCCAGAAGTGCTGCTACAAGTCTACGACGGCCCAGAGCTCCAAGATTTCTCTTTTCGTCGTCGGTATAGATTTCATTTATCGCATCTCTTGTAATACTTAGTCTGTAATAATCGAGCTTATAGTTGTTGCCCACCGGAAGTGATCAAGGATCGCGGGCCTTCGAGTAGGAGTCGCCTTAGGCTCCGAACGAAGTAAAATCGACCTGTGTTCTTGTGTGCTTGCTTTTATTCCGCTGCTTTATTTACTCTAACGCTGTTTACGATTCCGATATGTACGAAATAGCCACGAGCGCTATTCACCCTCCCTCTAGCGCGATTTCGATCCAACAATTGGTATCAGAGCGGGGTTGTTTTGAATTGGTGCAACCATCATTCAAAACAGTTTTTTCGTGGTATTTTTTTTTTCAAGTCAATTAGAAATTAGCTAATTAGCTAAATTAATTCTTTTCAAATTGGTGTTGCTCAAAGTTAGTCATACCACTTGGGCTCGTTTTTTTTTTCTCTCTTCCCGCACTACTAATCCAAGACTCAGTCTTGGAATAGATCTTGTTGTTTCTGTTTCTTTTAGATCTAAATGGCCCAACAAGAAGGATTTAGCACCGTTCGTCCCCTGTTATTTTCCGGAGAAGACTTCGGATATTGGAAGGGGCGAATGGAAATATATCTGAAGATCCAGTTCGACACCTGGATGATAGTCAAAACAGGATTGCAACTACCAACTGGTACAGACGGTAAGCCTACATCCTGTGAGAACTGGGAGCCAGCGTTTATCAAAAAAGTGGAAGACGACGCCAAAGCCACCTGCACCATCCAGTGCGGTCTTACCAAAGAAGAGCTCAACAGAGTCGGTCCATTCTCCTCCGCAAAGGAGCTATGGGAGAAAATGATCGAACTTCACGAGGGCACCTCGGAAACCAAGGTAAGTAAGCGTGATTTGTTACTTAATAAACTATACAATTTAAAAATGCAGGAAGGCGAAACGGCAAGTTCGTTACACGCTCGAATTCAAGATATTCTGAATTCCCTTCATGGAATCGGGCAGAAGGTAGAAAACAGAGACATAATAAGGTATGCTCTTAACTCATTTCCCAGGAGTACATTGTGGGCATCAATGGTAGATGCCTACAAAGTCTCTAAGGATTTGTCTTCCTTAAAATTAGACGAATTATTTAGTGAATTCGAACTCCATGAACAAACTAATGCATAGCTATCCGAGAAGGGCATTGCTTTGGTTGCAGGTACGAGTCGAACACGGGAATCAAGAGTACGGCAAAAAATTGAATCGGAATCAGAAGACGAACCTGATTCAGAAGATGAACTGACCAGCGAACTAGTGAATCTCGTGAAGAAGCTCTACAAGAAGAAGAAGGGCTTCAACAAGAAAGATCTAAAGAAGGCAGTTCAATCCAAGGAGGCCCAACAGAACTCAAAGGTAAAGTTCGAAGTCACTTGCTACGGGTGCAACCAGAAGGGGCATATAAAAGCCAACTGCCCCAACCAAAAGTAAGCCAAGAAGCAAAGAAGAAACAAGGCCCTGAAGGCAACTTGGGACGAATCTTCTTCGGAGGACGAAGACGACGAATTCGACCAAACGAGTTTACTCGCATTGATGGCCCGGGATCAGATCATCGAATCCGAGAGCGAGTCAAAGGCCAACTCCGAGCAAAGCCACGGATCCGCATCCGTTTCCGAAGGGCCAGACTCCGCTGTAAGTATTCCGAGGCTTAATAATTTAGTCAATTATTTACTTCGCAAATTAGCCAAGTCAAATCTTAAAATAAAGTCACTTCTAAAGGAAGTAGCTATCCTTAAAGGAGTAACTAACTCAAAATACTTACCTGATCAAGTTCAAACTGAAGATTCAACTCAAGTTCAACAACTTGAGAAAGAAAATTCAATTTTAAAAAATCAGGTAAAAGACTTAAAAAATACCTTAGAACGGTTTTCTTTGGGCTCCAAGAATCTGGATCTAATTCTTGGGACACAAAGAGCCGTCTACAATAGAACTGGGCTAGGATATAAAAGTAAAAAGAAATATAAATCTTATTTATCCCTAATAAACAAACAAAGTAGTAAATCAGTCCAAGAATGGGTCCCCAAGTCCAAATTGATCAATCAAGTTGGACTTGGCAAATACTGGGTTCCGAAGGATCAAATACACTACCTCGATAGACCATATCGAGGCGGTGATCCAGGGAAAGCTAAAAGAAAAACGATCTTAAATTAAAAATTCGAAATTAAATTATAAACTCTAAATTCAAAATTCAAAATTAAATTAAATTATAAACTCTAAATTCAAAATTCAAAATTAAATTAAAAATTTGAAATTAAATTCAAAATTTAAAATTCAAAATTAAATTAAAAATTCGAAATTAAATTATAAATTCTAAATTCAAATTAAAAATCAAATTAAATATGAAATTAAATTATAAATTCTAAATTCAAACATAGAAGGTGGATCCAAACTAGCTGGCACCTCCAACTGAACTACCCGACAGGGTAACTGAACCCAATTTACTCGAAATGGGTAAAACAAGAGTAGATTACCCGGCAGGGTAATTAAGACTAGTTTAAAAACGGACTAAGTTTAACTTGAACCACAGTACCGGTGGAGTTTTTGGATGATAGTACGTTAGGGAAACTTGGGCATCGCATGTCTAGGAAGATATGGCTTCGACCTGGTGCATTTGGCCAAGTGGAACTGACCGAAGCTACCCTTAAATGGATCCTAACTAGTTAGACCAAGGATTAGTATTAAGTCTAATGGGTAGGACTATTTGGAAAACCTCGAAAGCATGGTTACTTTAATAAGCTCCGTGTGACTCACCATAGCCCAGAAGTTTATCCAAAGAATACTTACTTGTTGAACCCAAAGCTAAACCTGAATCTAACACAAAGTTAAACCAGACCCTTAAAATTCAACAATAACTCATCTCACAACAATTATAGGATTCCCTGATTGACAATTTAGATCGGGTGAGATGACTAAGAAATTTCAAAATCATTTTAAAAACTCAAATTTCAAAATTATTTTAAAAACTTAAATTTCAAAATTATTTTAAAAACTCAAATTTCAAAATCATTTTAAAAACTCAAATTTCAAAATTATTTTTAAAACTCAAATTTCAAAATCATTTTAAAAACTAAAATTTCAAAATCATTTTAAAAACTAAAATTTCAAAATTATTTTAAAAACTTAAATTTCAAAATTATTTTAAAAACTAAAATTTCAAAATTATTTTAAAAACTTAAATATCAAAATTATTTTAAAAACTTAAATTTCAAAATCATTTTAAAAACTCAAATTTCAAAATCATTTCAAAAACTTAAATTTCAAAATTATTTCAAAAACTTAAATTTCAAAATTATTTCAAAAACTTAAATTAATTTCAAAACTTAAATTTCAAAACTTAAATTTCAAAATTATTTTACAAACTTAAATTTCAAAATTATTTTACAAACTTAAATTTCAAAATTATTTTATAAACTTAAATTTCAAAAGTATTTAAAAATAAAAAAAATTACTATAAAATTATTCAACTTTAAAATTATCTTACTCCAAAATTAATTAACTTTATCCTGATCAAAATTTAATTATATCATAGGCTTAAGTATTTGCTGAATTACTTAGAAAATCTAAGGAGTCTACTTCAATTAAGCTATCTTTAAATCCATTAAGAACCAATTCAAACTACTTCATGTGTAGGAATTGGAGAAATGGATGTTGGATAGTGGATGCTCTAGACATATGACTGGAGATAAGTTGAAGTTTACTAAACTCAAGTACAAGAAGTTAGGATCAGTTGCATTCGGCAACGACGGTGAACTTAAAGTAATCGGAAAAGGTAATATTGAACTTAGTTCCGATTTCATTATTCGAAATGTCTTATTGGTTGAAAATTTTAACTTTAATTTACTAAGTATAAGTCAATTATGTGACAGCGGATATCTAGTCAACTTTGACAAATCTGGATGTCTGGTTAAAAACATTGAAAACCTTGAAATTAGACTTAAGGGACTTAGGAAGAATAACATCTACACAATTGACTTATCATTATCCTCAATAAAGTGTCTATTGACACTACAAGAGGAAACTCAACTGTGGCACAGAAGGCTGGGTCACACTCACACCAGACTCATTTCAAAAATGAGTCACAATGCTCTAGTTAGAGGTTTGCCCAAATTAAAATTCATTGAAAACTCAATCTGTGATGCGTGTCAAAAAGGAAAACAAACCAAGTCAATCCACAAATCAACCAATCTAGAAAGAACCAACACCATACTCGAGCTCCTTCATATTGACCTATTTGACTCACATGGAGCCAAGTCACTAAGCAAGAATCAATATTTCTTAGTAATAATTGATGACTACTCTAGGTACACATGGGTAAAATTTCTAAAAACAAAAGATGAAACCTATGAAATATTTAGTAACTTTTGCAAATTAACGGAAAATGAAAAAGATACTAAAATTAAAAGGATAAGAAGTGATCACGGGGGAGAAATTGAAAATCATAGGTTCACCCAATTTTGTAAAATAAATGGATACCAACATGAATTTTCTGGTCCTAGAACCCCCCAACAAAATGGACTAGTAGAACGTAAAAATAGAACACTACAAGAAGCCGCTAAGACAATGTTAAATGAATATAAGTTAAGTCATCAATTTTGGGCTGAAGCAATAAATACGGCAAATTATATTCAAAACCGAATTTTAATAAACAAATCTCACAATAAAACACCGTATGAACTCTACTATCATAAAATTCCTAACCTAAACTATTTAAAAGTATTTGGTTGTAAAGTTCACATTTTAAATACTAAAGATTACTTAGGAAAATTTACACCCAAGTCTAACCAAGGAATATTTTTAGGATACTCCTCAACCAGTAGAGCCTTTAGAGTATATAATCAAAACACCTTGAAAGTTGAAGAAACAACTAATGTAATATTTGATGAAGAAAACAATATAACTGACAATGTTGACATTCATCCAAGAGCTATAGAAGATGATGAAATCCAACCTAATCTTAATGAGGCAGAAGAACCAGTACCTGAACCACAACAAAGACCAACTAGAATAAGTACTTCTCACCCGCCTGACCAAATTCTCGGTGACCCAAACCTAGGAGTCAGAACTAGATCATCCCATAGAAACCTTAGTCAGATTGCCCTCATTTCCAAAATTGAACCTAAAACCATAGATGAAGCTCTTCCTGACCCAGACTGGATCATTGCAATGCAAGAACAATTAGCACAATTTGAGAGAAACCAAGTCTGGGACCTTGTACCTAAACCCATAGATAAATCAATAATAGACACCAAATGGGTTTTTAGGAACAAGTTGGATGATCATGGTGAAATAATAAGAAACAAAGCTAGGCTAGTAGCCAAAGGGTTTAGTCAAATCGAAGGTTTAGACTATGATGAAACCTATGCTCCGGTAGCCAGACTTGAGTCCATTAGGATGTTATTAGCCTATGCAGCAAATAAAAGGTTCAAATTGTACCAAATGGACGTTAAGTCAGCCTTTTTAAATGGATTTATCAAGGAAGAGGTCTACGTAAGCCAACCTCCAGGGTTTGAAGACATAGACTACCCAAACCATGTATTTAAATTTAAAAAGGCGTTATATGGACTAAAACAAGCCCCTAGGGCATGGTATGAAAGATTATCTAATTACTTAATATCCAAAGACTTTAACCAAGGACAAATCGATCCAACCTTGTTCATGAAAACTATAGAAAAAGACATCTTTATAGCCCAAATCTATGTTGACGACATAATCTTTGGCTCAACTAACTCAAAATTTCTAAAAGAATTTATTAAATTAATGGAAAGTGAATTTGAAATGAGCATGGTTGGGGAACTCAACTTTTTCTTAGGCTTACAAATAAAACAAACCAAAGATTGAATCTACATTTATTAAACTAAATATGCTAAGGAGTTAATCAAAAAATTCAGCATGGAAAATTCAAAAATTATAAATACTCCAATGGCAACCAACATAAACATTGACTCTGACCCTGAAGGAAAACCTGTAGACCCAAAATACTATAGGAGTGCCATAGGTAGTTTACTTTATCTAACTGCAAGTCAACCTGACATACTGTTTGCAGTAGGTATGTGTGCAAGATACCAATCCTGTGCAAAAGAGTCACACCTAACATATGTTAAAAGAATACTTAGTTATATTAAAGGAACTCTAAATGTAGGACTTTGGTATCCAAGAACTTGCACCTTTGACCTCTATGGCTATTCTGATTCAAACTATGTTGGGTGCAAGTTAGATGGGAAAAGTACAAGTGGTAGCTGCCAAATTCTAGGTCAGTGCCTAGTAAGTTGGTCAAGCAGAAAGCAACATTGTGTTGCTCTATCCACTACAGAAGCTGAATACATAACTCTAGGAGAATGTGCATCTCAATTATTATGGATGATGCATACACTAAAAGACTATCAACTAGACTATAAAAATACTAAAATCTTTATTGATAATATCAGCTAGATTAATCTGACCAAAAATCCTATTCACCATTCTAGGACCAAACACATAGAGGCAAAACACCACTTTGTAAGGGATCATGTAGCTAAAGGTGAAATTGCACTCAACCATGTTGAGTCCAAATCAAACCTAGCTGACATCTTTACAAAACCCTTACCTGAACTTGAGTTCAGTGTACTTAGAAGGCAAATAGGAATGTGTTCGGTAGAGTAGATAGCTGACCATTATTTCTATTATTGTGTTTCAAATTCTAGGAAAAACAGTTTTCAAAACTCCAATTTTTGTTAGATTGTTCAAAATTTTGGAATTAGCCTAGGCTTTCCCCCTAGAAATCATGTTCCCCTAGAATTAAGCCAGAGCATCTCACAAACACCTAGGTTTACCTTGATTGTGTTTGAAAGACATAGAACGGCGTGAGATGCATAGGGTTCAGCCTGGACTCAAGAATGCTTATATCTGTGCATCGATATGAGTCTGGGCATTAAACACGCAATAAAAATCAATCAAGTCAAGTCTTCCAGCTCTAGTAAAATCTAACTGGACCAAATTGACTTAACTTGACTAACCATGTGAAAGCTGTTGCCCTATAGGCAGTCAGCAAGTAGCTAAAGGTTAGACAGTTGAAAAAGACACTCAGTTTTTGCCTAAACATGTTTTGATCTTTAGGGCTCTGATACCTAGTAAGTTAATTGAATATAACTCATGCTTGGACTTAAGGACCAACTGAATTTGAACCTAAGTTTTAAAATTCAATACTTCTAAAAGATCTATGCAACGTTACAATCTTAATGTTCTCATCCTTACTAAGCCTAGCTAATTTTAAAATCTATCTTTGCACTTAACTAAGAAATATCTAGTCTATTATTGTTTTTTTTTTGATATATGGCAAAGGGGGAGAGTAACAAAATTCAAAATTTAAATTAATAAAAAGGGGGAACATCAGTTAAGGGGAGCAACAGTTAAGGGGGAGCATAGAGTTTAGCAAAATTTGCTTTGGTTAATATGGTCACCTATAATTAGCAAATTTGCCGGTATTAAGTGGTTATTTATTTTTTTTTGTTTACTTAACTTTGAATTTGGGTTGCCATAATCAAAAAGGGGGAGATTGTTGGTGCGGGAAGCATCCGACGATCGAACTCATGTTTTGATAATGGCAAAGAATTCAAAGTTAAGATGTTTTGTATTCTAACAAGTCTACTTGAGGATTTCAGGAAAGTCCTAATTGCGGTTAGGCAAAGGAATAAAACCCGGGGGGGGGGGGGGGGGGGGGTAACCCTAGGTCATAGGGGGTGGTAACCCTATGCGGAAAGTCTTGGCAGGTCGATGACTTCAGGCAAAAAGTCCTAGGGGGTGGTAACCCTAGGTGGAAAGTCCTGGTGTCGCGAACCAGGTGAAAGACTGGACTAGCCGGGAAGCGGATGTCCAGCAAAAAGTCCGGAAGTATCGAGTGCTGAGCAAAAGTCCAGTCGATCTGGAGGATCGTACTGGCAACAGGTAAATCTCCTGAGTGGAGTAGGTGAGGACGCGTTCCCCGTAGAGGGAACAGTAGGCGTCGGGTCGACCTAGAGTTTCCGTATGGAAATCCAAAGTCAGACCCGGACAGTCCGGAGACTGTCTTAAACATTCTTTATTTTCTATACTGTTATTTTGTGCTAACTTTGTGTTGCAGGATGTTGTTTGGGACTAACATATCTTGCAGGTACAAAATAATGAAGATTTTTCTCGGATGAACAGTGTCCGAGGCGCCTCCATGGGGCTTGGAGGCGCCTCGGGTTCAAAATCCTGAGCTGGCGCGAGGAGCAGGCTTAAGGCGCCTTGGAGGGGTTTAAGGCACCTTAGACATCTTGGAGGCGCCTTGAATGGGTTTAAGGCGCCTTCAGGTCGCGGCAGCGAAAGGATTATCCCAGCGAGCAGAACGGGATAAAATTCAGGCTTAAGGCGCCTTGAAAGGGTTTAAGGCGCCTTGAACACTGTTTATAAAGGGGATTCGACCAGCAGCTCAAACCAACGAGTTCCAAGTCTTCTTTACTCAACGTGCTGCTCCGAAAGACTCCCGGAAGTGCTGCTACAAGTGTACGACGGCCCAGAGCTCCAAGATTTCTCTTTTTCGTCTTCGGTATAGATTTCATTTATCGTATCTCTTGTAATACTTAGTCTGTAATAATCGAGCTTATAATTGTTTCCCACCGGAAGCGATCAAGGATCGCGGGCCTTCGAGTAGGAGTCGCCTTAGGCTC
The DNA here is from genome assembly GCF_018446385.1 of Zingiber officinale. Classification (NCBI taxonomy): domain Eukaryota; kingdom Viridiplantae; phylum Streptophyta; class Magnoliopsida; order Zingiberales; family Zingiberaceae; genus Zingiber; species Zingiber officinale. Next base: position 95,267,657 of record NC_055998.1, read on the forward strand.
CGAACGAAGTAAAATCAACCTGTGTTCTTGTGTGCTTGCTTTTATTCCACTGCTTTATTTACTCTAACACTGTTTACGATTCTAATACGTACGAAATAGCCACGAGCGCTATTCACCCCCCCTCTAGCGCGATCTCGATCCAACATACATTCCTTCGAGGAATATAGGATCGAAAAATGTAAAATTCTATTTATGTCGCGGATCGAATCTTGTAAGGCGTGGAACCTTTTTGAGGACCAGAGGCGCAGCGAAACAAGGAGCAAGATGGATGCGACAACTAGACCCTGTGGCGGTGGCCAAAGATGGCAGCATCTAGGGTTGGCGACACACGAGGACAGCAATAGATAAAAGCCATAATAGTTGAAAATTAGTTTTTCTATTTATTGCTTTTTATGCTGTGTTGTGTGTGCTTGTTAGTATGCATGTTAGGTTAACTAGCATAGTCAAAATTCCTCACTTTAAATAACTAAGTGGGAGAGGGATTTATTTTAAATAAATTCCACGGTCTCCATTACTGGTTTATAAGTGATGTAACAAGTTTACGCGTTGGATCTGAGTGCCTTCCTCCATATCGGATGAGCTTGTTTGCAGATCACTAGATTAAACTTCCATTTTGGATGACTATAGGAAGTTAATTAAGAGCGTGTGATCTTCCCCATCGGAAGGGGCATAATCTTATTAATGGAATTAGTGTCAAGTAATGGTATACACTTAGGCACGTCTAATAGTATCCTCCCCATCGGAGTCACTGCTATTATTTGTGTGACCGAAGAAAACCAACTATTAATTTGTCAAATAAATAGGTTGACAAGATAATAAAATTAAAAACCCCTCTTACGAATGTTTGATTTTGTATACGTCCACACTATCGTGGCATACAAAATTCACGGTGTTTGAGATAATTTTATTTGTCATAAAGATTTATTGACAAGGTAATTAATGGGTAAACCCCTCCTCTTACAAATGTTTAATTTTGTATACGTCCACACTATCGTGGCATGCAAAATTCACGGTGTTTGAGGTGTTGGTGAATTTAAATAATATTGTTTGAGGAATCAATGTTATTTTAAATTCAAAAAGTTTTGACCAAATATTTGATCAAAGACAGATCAACTATTTTTATTCATCATAAAGTAAAGTTGACGAGATAATAAAATTAATGAATAAAATCTCCTCTTCGATTTTGTATACGTTCACACTATCGTGGCATACAAAATTCATGGGGATTTTAAGGAGTTGATCTTGACCAAATATTTTTGTGATTCTTAAGATTTAAAATGTTTGTCAATCCCCTAGTAGTCATACTATAGAAAAGACTTAGTAGTCCCAATTGCAATGATTGGAAATAGGACTTGGACATTAAGGTAGACTGTCTTCTTAGAATTAAGAACAATATAGGTGTATTTAATTTATTAGTTGAAACATGTTTAGTGATGTTATCTACCAGAACCTGGAGTGTAGATACAGATGTCATTAATCATGTCTGCAATTCATTGCAGGGTTCCAGGAATCCCGACAACTAAATGAAAATTAAAACACCATCCACATGGGCACTACTGTAAAAATGGTAGCTGTTGCAGTGGGAGATGTTTATCTTTTGATAAGAATAAAACATGGATTTTTGAGTAATTGTCTTTACGCACCAAGTTTAGAAAGAACTACTTTTCAGTTTCTAAACTATTCAAAGAACTTGATATTCTGTCTCTTTTAATAACAAAGTTGTTATTAAGAAAAGGAGGGAAGTTATCTGTTCTGGTACGTTGATTGGAAATTTATAAATCCAATAACTCTCATGATGCAACAAATGGAAATTAGTAACACATCTTCTAACTTTAAGAGAAAGTAATCTTCGGAAATGAACCAAATATATCTTTGGCATCTAAGGCTAGGTTATATTAACTTGAGTAGGATTCATTGGTAGCTGATGAACTTTTGGGTTCATTAGTAGTGGAAATCTTTCCAACCTGCGAGTCTTACTTGGAAGGAAAAATAACCAAGAAGCTTTTAAGTCTAAGGGGTATGGAGTCAAAGATATGTTGAAATTGGTTCATTCTGATTTGTGTGATCCTATGACTATCCAGACAAGAGGTAGTATTGAATATTTCGTCTATTTTATAGACAACTATTCAAGATACAAATAAATTTACTTAATGTACCACAAGACTAAGTACTTTGATTAGTTCAAAGAGTACAAGGCTGATGCGGAGAAATGTTAAAGTAAAAGTCACTATGGTAAGATCGTAGTGGTAAATACCTCTTGGGAGAATTTAGGAGTCACTTATCAGAAGTAGGGATTCAATCTCAACTAACTGCACCTGGTACACCCCAACAGAATGGTGTAGAAAAAGGAAGGTATAGGACTCTTATGGAAATAAGTAGATTGATGAGTTATTTAGAATATTACCAAAATCATTTTAAGGATATACTCTGGAAATGGAAATGAATATAGTACCTTCCAAAGATAGAACTCTCTACTCATATAGAATTGCTGAATAGGCATAAGCCTATTTCGAAACATATTCGGATTCGGGTAGTCCAGCACATATGCAGAAGAGAGACAATGATAAGTTGGACAGGAATTCACTTGTTTGTGGGTTATCCTAGAGAAATGAAAATAGGTTTATAGTCTTAAAAATCAGAAGGTCATTGTTAGCATCAATGACCGATTTTTAGAAAAGGACTATGTAATAAACCATGTGCCCATAAGAAAATTTGTTCTTAAGGAAATAATAAAAGACATGTCTAATCTAGTACCAACTGTACAAGATGAGATACCACAAGGAAACTGCAACACGTATCACAAATGATACACAATTGCAGAAAGTACCTTGTCGTAGTGGGAGGGTTGTTAGGCAACCTAAAAGGATTCATGTTTTGGGAGAGTTTTTGGACTCGATCCCTGGAGGACATGAACCTGATCTCCGGACATATGACAAAGAACTCCAAAATAAAGATGCAACATCTTGGCAAAGAGTAATGAATAACAGAATTAGAATATATGTATTCTAATAAAATCTGAAAGCTTGTAGAAACACCAAATGGTGTAAAAGCCTTTGGGTGTAAAAAAGTCTATAATAGGAAAAGAGGGATAGACAGAAAGGTAGAAACTTTCAAAAGCAAGGCTAGATGAAAAAGGAAACTTTTTCACTGGTAGTCATGCTTAAGTCTATCCGGATTCTTTTATCTATTTGGCAAGTGGATGTCAAGACAACATTCCTTAATGGAAGTCTTGAAGAAAGCATCCATATAAAGCAACCAGAAGGGTTCATTGTAAAGGGCTAAGAGCATCTTGTGTGCAAGCTCAATCAGTCTATGGACTGAGGCAAAGCTTCAAGGTCTTGGAACATCCAGTTTATCAAAGTAATCCAGACCTATGGATTTATTGAGTAAATGGATAAGTCTTGTGTATACAAAAGGTGTGATGGAAACGTGGTGGTGTTTCTTGTACTATACGTAGATAACATTTTTGGTAGTTGGAAACAATATCAAAATGTTGTCAGAAGTAAGGGTATGATTGTCCAAATAATTCGATATAAAGGACTTGGGAGAATGTAAATATTTTTGAGATCAAAGTAATAAGGGATCGCAAGAAAAAAAATATATATTACTTATCCCAAGCTTAATACATCGGAAAAATCCTTGCTCGTTTTTAGCATGCAAAACTCCTAGAAAGGTTTCTTACCTTTTAAGCATGGAGTGTCTTTATCTAAAGAGATGCCTCCGATGACACCAAAGGAGATTGAGGACATGTAGGCAGTTCTTTATGTTTCGGCAGTTAGACAACCTAATGTATGCTATGCACGATATCAGAAATCTGTTTTGCCAAGGGCATAGTTAGCAGATATCAAAGTAACCCTAGATAAGGACATTGGACTGCAGTAAAGCATATATTAAAAGTACCTTAGAGGCACTAGAGATTATATGCTAGCTTACAAGGCAGTTAATTTGGTTCCTGTAGGTTGCACGGATTTTGACTTCCAATCGGATAGGGACAATAATAAGTCGACCTCGGGGTTTTGTGTTTACTTTAGGAGGAAAAGTCATAACTATGGAAGAGTGATAAACATAGGTGTTTTTCTGGACTCTACCATAGAAGCTGAGTATATGGCAAGCCTCTGAGGTAGCCATAAAAGCTGAATGACTTAATAACCTCAAGATAGACTTAGATATGATTTCTAGTTTGTCCAAAGATTATTACATTTTATTGTAATAATAATGGTGCAGTAGCAAACTCGAAGAAACCATGAGTCTATAAGGCAAGTAAACACAATAGAGCGCAAGTACTACCCAATACGAGAAATTGTATAACGAGGATAAGTTGTTGCTGCCTAGATTGCATCAGATGATAACCTAAGGTCCTTAAGGCAAGAGTTTTTTGAAAGGCATGGGAATCAGATGTATGGCAGCAGATATGATAGCATAATCTTTTAGTATAAGTGGGAGATTGTTAGAATATATACTAAAAGCCTAGCTTTTGGTATAAAACATTTATCTATAAATAAGAATCACATTGGTCAAATGTCTACATTTGTGATAAATGTAGTTGTTCAATTAATTTATATTGTAGATAACATGGTGTGTGGTGTCACACACAGAAGATCATGTTATCAGTACCTTATAAATTATAAACAGTAGCTCACGACCATGATGGAAAGGAACAAACCATTGGAAGGTCGTAGTGTAATTAGGTGTTAGTTTATCTTAACTATATAATTACACTAGTACACTAAGAGTGTATTGAGTAGGACCATTAGAGGTCGTTTCTTTTATACTGACTTTATAAAAGAACAAAGACCTCAGTTATTATGGAAGTGTGTGCTCTTAATCCTAATATAATAACAAGCACATATATTTGATATTTATTAATTTAATTTATCAATGGGTGAGTTTTAGTTCGATGAATCAATAAGCCCGATAAGTTGGGAAATGATATCACTTATAGTGTGTGTTGTTGATTATAGAAGGAAACTGTGTCCTAGTAATCTAGGTTGAGAATGTCCCCAAGAGGAGCTCATAAGGATTGTCATGTTAAACCCTGCAGGTGGACTTAGTCCGACATGACGATGAAGTTGAGTGGTACTACTCTTGGAGCTAGATATTAATTAAGTGAGTTGTCAGTAACTTACTTAATTAGTGGACATTTGTTATCTTAAATACAGGGAGATTAACACACTCATGATAAGAAGGAGCCCAAAATGTAATTTGGGATTGGTGCGGTAGTTCAATAATAGTTCTCTAGTGGAATGAATTATTATTGATAAAATTAAGTTGTGTGTTCGGGGCGGATGCTTAATTTTATCGGAGACCAAAACCAATTCCTCCTCTCGGTCCCTATCGTAGCCTCTAGTATATAGAGATTTATACCCACCGTATATCCACCTTCTTACCCATCCAATGGGGCGGCCAAGCTAGCTTGGAACCCAAGCTAGGGCCGGCCAAGACCAAGTGGATGAGCCATGTAGGTGGCGCCAGGAAGCTTGGTCCCAAGCTTAGGTGGCCGGCCACTAGAATATTAAAAGGATTTTTATTAAAATTATTTCTTATGTGGATATCATGATTTTAAAGAGAGTTTAAAATTAAAAATTTCCTTTTATAGCTTTCTACAAAGATTAAGAGAAGAGATTAATCTCTTTCCTTATTTGTAGTTTAAAAGGATGGTTTTAATTTTTGGTAAAAACTTTCCTAATTTGTAAATCATCTACATGTTTAAAAGAGAGTTTAAAATTTGAAATCTTTCCTTATTTGTTGATTAAAGGAGGATTTTAAATTTTAAGAAAACTTTCCTTTTTAACCATGTTCATGATTTAAAAGAGAGTTTAAAATTAAATATTCTCTTTTATAAGTTTCTACAAAAGATTAAGAAAAGATTTGATATCTTTCCTTATTTGTAGATTAAAAGAGTTTTTAATTTATAGAGATAACTTTCTTTTTATCCACATGTTTAAAAGAAAGATTTTAATTTATTAAATTTCCTTTTTATAAACCAATCATGAAGGGATAAAAATTATTGGACAAATTTTTTATAAATTTCCGGATGCAAATAAGGAAGTTTTAATTTTTGTTTAAAATTTTATTTGCTTGGAGAATTTATGTGGTGGCCGGCCATTACAAATTGAAAAGAAAAAATGTTTTTAATTAAATAAATTTTCCTTTTCAATGGCAAAAGAATTAAGGAAGTTTTTATTAAATTTTCCTTATTTGCCAAGACCAAGAATTATAAAAGAGGAGGTAGAGGAGGCTTCAAGGCTAAGGACTCTATTCTATTTTTCTCCCTCTTTTCCTTGGTGTGGTGGCCGGCCCTTCCCTTTCTCTTCTCTCCTCTTGTTGTGGCCGAAATCTATCATCTCTTGGAGCTTGGAGGATGTGGTCGGATCAAGGAAGGAGAAGAAGGAGAGAAAGCATGCATCCCTTGGAGCTTGGTTGGTGGAAAATTCTTCATCCTTTGAAAGTTCTTGTGATTGGCCAAAACTTGAAGGAAGAAGGTAGAAGGTGCCTAGGTGGTTCTCATCTCGGAAGATTGTTGCCCACACAACGCCCGAGGTTAGAAGAGGAATACGGTAGAAGATCAAGAGATTTTTCTAAAAGGTATAACTAGTAATTTTTTTCTCCACATCATACTAGTTATTTTTGGAAATAATACTAAATACAAGAGACACACGATTCTAGTGTTTCGAATTTGTTTTCGATATAGTGTTCTTTTGTTTTTTTTTCCTTGTGATTTGATTGTTTTTTTCGGTTGACCTAAAGTTATTTTAGGAAATTAAATATTAGCTTTCCTTAAAAGGTTTTGTCTAGTCGGTGGTGGTTGCTCCCATATCCAAGAATGTCATGTGCCTCGCCACGTCAGTACTGGGAACCAATTTTAGAAATTAATATTTAAGTGAATTAATAACTTAGGTGATTTGGATCAAACGTGTTAAGTTTCGCAGGAGATCCAAGTCAAAACCTAAAAGAACAAATAGATTAAGTTTTGGATCAAACGTGTTAAGTTCCACAGGCGATCCAAAATTTAATTTAAAAGAACACATGGTAGCTAGGAAAAGGTTCAGACCTTTGTACAAAATTTTTGTATAGTGGAACCTCTAGGTTTTCCGAGTAGCAACCAACACCCCAGTCGCCGCCGCCGTGGAAGCGAAGGCGGAGGAGGAAACGCATGCTCAGGCTCCGGATTCTCAACCGGAAGATGTTCCACAAAATGTCAACGAGGAGGAGCGTGTCACTTCCCCAGCGACTATGGACGTGTTCGAAGTAGTAGTGCCGGCCGAGCCCGTCCCGCTGGAGGATGAAGTCGACGGCGAACAGAGGAAAGTGTTGGGTTTGTAGGGTTGCAAACATAATCCCACATTGTAAAACACATGGGAAAGATCATGGGTTTATAAAGAGAAAAGATATCTCCATTAGCATTAGGCCATTTGGGTAGAGCCCAAGAGCAAAACCATGAGGGCTTAGGCCCAAAGTGGACAATATCATGCAAATGTGGAGATATCTAAATTCTTTTCGATACTACAAGTGGTATCAGAGCCCGGACTGCCAGAAGGTTTAACCACCAACTGCGCAAAACAGCCATGGTCTGATTAAGCCATGTGGGTACAATATTACCTCGAACAAAGGAAATGAGGGCTCCTATGTTTGAATTAAGAGGATCAGACACCAGATAAGGAAATCCTAGTAGGTCGGTTGGACTGAAGGGCAGGAAGACCTGGTGGATGAAGGATCGGACTTGGAAAGCATGTGGTCCTTTGTTTGAGGGGGGATTGTTGGGTTTACAGGGTTGCAAACATAGTCTCACATTGTAAAACACATGGGAAAGATCATGAGTTTATAAAGAGAAAAGACATCTCCATTAGCATAAGGCCTTTTGGGTAGAGCCCATGAAGGCTTAGGCACAAAGTGGACAATATCATGTAAATGTGGAGATATCTAAATTCTTTTCGATCCTACAAGTTGATACCAAGTTGATCCTATAGTCTTTACATCCATTTGATATAGCTCTAAATCATAATAAGGTACAAGTGTCATGATTATCCTAAGGGAGTCTTTCGTCGACACAGGTGAGAAAGTTTCCTTGTAATCAATGTCTTCTTTCTGAGTGAATTCCTTGGCAACATGACGAGCCTTATACTTTTCGACATTACCCCTTGAATCTCGCTTGGATTTAAATATCCATTTACAACCAACGGACTTCTTTCCTTCAGGAAATTCGACAAGTTCCCAAACGTCATTGTCCGCCATAGACTTCCACTCTTCTTGCATGACGTTAATCCACCTTTCAGGATCAGAGCATTGTTTGACTTCTTGGAAAGATGTAGGATCACCTTCCAACCCTATGTTAAAGTCATGCTCTTGGAGATAAATATAATTATGAGAATTCGTGCTTCTCCGTTCCCTTGTGGATCGCCTTAAAGGCACTTGTATTTGAGGTGATTGAAGTACTTGCTCATCAATATGAGGCAATATTTCAATTTTAGTGGTAGGTTCCTCCAATTGCATTGGAGATGTCATGGGAATATCTTGGTTCACTACATTTACTGGATGTGTGATACCCATAATGTGCGGTATGGTAACCATACCGCTACTGATCGCACTAGTAGTAACCACAAGAGGATTGTCATCGCATTCCTCAAAAGATATTTCCCTGATTTTATCACTCCCATTGTCCTCAATGAACTTGACATTTCCCGTTTCGAAAAAGGATCTATTAGAGGGATCATAAAATTTATATCCTCTTGACTTTTCAGAGTATCCTAAAAAATTACAACTAACCGTTCTTGAGTCCAGTTTCTTTTCATTAGGCTTGTAAGGCCTAGCTTCAGCTGGACAACCCCAGACGTGTAAGTGCCTAATGCTAGGTTTCTTACCCGTCCACATCTCGAATGAGGTTTTAGTTACTGTCTTACTAGGTACTATATTGAGTAGGTAAACTGCAGTCTTAAGTGCTTCACCCCACAAGGACTCTGGTAGAGAAGTGAAAGACATCATACTTCTTACCATGTCTTTTAGGGTTCGATTGCGACGCTCAGCTACACCATTCTGACTGGGTGTACCAGGCATGGTATATTGAGGCACAATTCCACACTCAGCAAGATAATTCGTAAAAGGTCCTGGACGTTGATCACCTGATCCATCATATCGACCGTAATATTCACCTCCACGGTCGGATCAGACAGCTTTAATTTTCTTACCTAGTTGAAGTTCAACTTCGGCTTTGAAAATTTTGAACATGTCCAAAGATTGCGATTTCTCATGAATAAGGTACATATAGCCAAATCTGGAATAGTCATTTATGAAGCTAATAAAATATGTGTGTCCATTCCAAGATGCCTTAGGGAATGACCCACAAATATTCATATGTATTAGCTCTAAAATATCACTACAACGGCTAGCCTCCTTATTCCTTTTGTTAGTGGTCTTCCCCTTGATACACTCTATGCAGACATCAAAGTCTGACATATCAAGGGAATCAAGAATTCCATGTGACATTAACATTTCTAGGCGTTGTTTGGATATATGTCCTAAACGCCTATGCCACAACATGGAAGAATTCTCGTTAGTCAATTTACATTTTGTACCTATACTATGCATTATCACATTGTCAACTGTAGGAGTAAAGGTGTTCAATTTATAAAGCTTATCAACCAAGGAACCATTGCCAACCAACATTGAATTAAAGAAAATACTGAAAATTCCATTTCTAAATGAACAAGAATAACCTGATTTGTCCAAACAAGAAATTGAAATTAAATTCCGTCGAAAAGACGGTACAATAAATGTATTTTCTAAATCCAGAAAGACATTGGTTCCCAAACAAAGCCTAAAAACACCAATCGACTCGACTTTAGCCTTCTTTCCATTTCCTATATAGATGTATCTTTCACCATCAAGCGGAAGTCGGCTCCTGAGACAACCCTGCATAGTGACACTTATGTGAGTAGTAGCACCGGTATCTATCCACCAAGTGTCAGTGGATACAATAGCTAGATTGACTTCCGAACTAACAAAGTTGAGAAGTTTACCTTTCTTTACACGCCAGTTAGCGTACTTGAGGCATTCTTTCTTCATATGACCTTTCTTCTTGCAAAAGAAACAAGTGGATTCCTTATTCTGCTTCTTGTGCTCCTTATGGTCATTACCTCCAGAATCTGCAGTTTGTTTTCCTTTTCCTTTGTTGTTGATCCTCTTTCGTTTCTTGCTCGTACTTTGAGAACCAAATGCTAAGTGAGCACTTTCAGATGTCTCAATCTTTAGTCTCCCCTCCTCTTGCACGCATTGAGCAATAAGCTCATTCAATGTCCACTTTTTCTTTTGAGTATTATACGATATCTTAAAAGGAGTGAACCGTGCAGGCAGAGACATCAAGACGAAATGCACTAACATACCCTCAGACATATCGAGTTTTAGTGCTTTCAGACTTGTCGCTATTTTGGACATCTCCATAATGTACTCCCTTATGTTTCCTTTACCATTATACCGCATGGTTACCAACTTCGTAAGAAGTGTGGTAGTCTCGACTTTTTCATTTGAGGTGAATCGGTCTACTAATTGGTCCAGGAAACTCTTAGCATCTTCTCCCTCTGTTATTGAGCCCTTTATTGGTGACGGTATGGAAAGGTTCATGATACTTAGACACATACGATTTGATTTCTCCCACAGCTGAAATTCAGCCCTTTGCTCTATGGTGCTAGCACTGATCAGAGTGCGGGGCGATCATTCTTTAATGCATAGTCTAAGTCCATGCAGCCTAAGACTACGGTTACGTATTCTTTTCATTCAGCAAAATTCGAACCAGTTAGTGTTGGGATGTTATTAATGCTGGCAGTTACAGATTGCACTGAAATTAAAGAGAGAAATTTATTTAAACTCACGATTTTACTAAAGCCAAGAACATATTAAGTAATATAAAATTATGCAAATAAAATAAAATTTTAAATGCATATAAATGGGATCTTTATGAGATACCAAGTACAACATAATGTGTCTTCCTTTGGGCCGACATATTATTTGTTAGTGATACTCTCTAATACAATTCAAACTTTAATTGGCCACACAATGTGCCTTCCTTTGGGCCGACCCATTGTGCGCATAATATGATACTTTATATGAGTTATATTTTGGTCCATAGCTTACAACGACCTTAATCGGTCACATAATATACCTTCCTTTGGGCTGATATATTGTGTGCATGATCTGAACAAAATAATATTTTGTTCTATAGTTGTAAGCTACCTTATGCATATATCTGGCATAAAAGTAACATTCCTTTGGGCCGATTACTTTTAACATAGATATACGTCTACCAACATAAAATGCACTAAACCTACCTAAGGTGTCTTCCTTTGGGCCGACACATTAGTTCAACTTAGTAACACGTTGTGTAGATAGACTCAAGAAAATATTAGGAACCTAATTCGAACAGAAATTATTTAATCAGCCTTAACAATATGAAATTAGGTTTATTAATCGATTGATACCTTATGGTAGTCGATTGATAGATCCAATCAATTATCCCAATCGATCTGAAAATCTACTATATACGACTACGTGATTGTATATAGAATCTTCTATAAGAAATTAAAAAAATTCATTAGTTCTATAATTAAATAGCATTATTTCATGCTATTTAATCTTTTAATTATCCATGCATAAAAAAAATATTTAATGTATTCCTTTTATTACATGAAATAATAATAATAATAATAATAATAATTATTATTATTATTATTCTATATATATATATATATATATATATATATATATATATATATATATATATATATATATATATATATATATATATATTTTAAACATTGTTTTTTTAATGAAACAGTTTATTACTGTTTCACGAAACCGTGCTTCATAAAAACTGAATTTTTTTTCTTTTCGAAACTGTTTTGTTGAAACAGCAACTTTCATGGAAAGAAAAAAAAAGCTTAATAAAAAATAATAATAATAATAACCTCAATCGATTAAAAAATAATTCTAATCAATTAATGATTGACGTAGTCATAAATTTAAGGGGAAAATAAATTAAGAAAAATTCTTAATTAATTTTCATCAATTCTGTTCGATGTTTTAGACTTGGTAATATATTGATCGACCAAACCAATCTATTAAAAAAAGGTAGATCCGCTACCTTAGCGGCCCCCCTAGTGTCGGCCCCACGGATATGGAGGGAGGTTCATGCAGGTACACAGGCCATAGGCGCATGGCGGGATAAACCCCAGTTCATCAGTTCCTGAGAATCGACCCCTGACCATTACGCCAGAGATACCATGCGCCCACCGTCTGCGCTACGCCCTGGGAGCACAAGCCAATCTATTAAACCATTACTACATGGAAGATCAAATCTTTTCCTAGATTTTCTATACAAAAGATTTCGACGATCAAATAATTGTATTATACTAGGAAAACTTAATCTAGCATACAAATAATAAATCGACGAAAAATTCAAACTTTATAGCCAATGATATAAAGACTGCATTCCTCAATGGAGACATAGAGAAGTCTATATATATGGTGCAACCAGAGGACTTTGAGTCTAACGACTCAAAGCACCTAGTATGTAGATTAAAGAAATTCATTTATGGTTTAAAACAGGCATCCCGTCAGTGGTACCGGAAATTTGATCAAGTGTTTACCTCATTTGGATTTAAAGAGAACCCTGTTGATCAGTGCATATATGTCAATTTCAGTGGGAGCAAGTTTGTTATACTTGTTTTGTATGTGGACGATATATTACTTGCGAGCAATAATAAGGGTATGCTGTATCAAACCAAGTCATTTCTATCTGGTAATTTTGAAATGAAAGATCTTGGTGAAGCATCATTTGTTTTAGGTATACAGATCTATCGTGATCGTTTAAGAGGTATTCTTGGACTTTCACAACAGACCTATATTGAAAAGGTGCTTATAAGGTATGGTATGCAAAATTGTACACTAGGTGACACACCTGTGTCAAGAGGTGACAAGTTCAACTTGCAGCAGTGTCCACGACTTGAACTTGAAATAAAGGAGATGGAGCAATTCCCATATGCGTCAGCAGTGGGAAGTCTCATATATGCACAAGTTTGTACTCGATCAGATATAGCATTCATAGTGGGGATGTTAGGCAGATTTGTTAGTAACCCAGGACCGTCACACTGGAAAGCGGTAAAGAGAGTGATGCGGTATTTGTAAAGAACCAAAGGACATATGCTCACATATCGGAGATCAGATCATCTGGAGGTGATTGGATATTCATACTCCGATTTTGCTGGATGCTTGGATAGCAGAAGATCTACTTCGGGCTATATCTTCATGCTTGTTGGAGGGGCTATATCTTGGAGGAGCGTCAAACAGACGTTAATAGCCACTTCTACTATGGAGACAGAGTTAGTAGCATGCTACGAAGTATCCAATCACGAGATTTGGCTGCGGAACTTCATCAGAGCATTATAGATTGTTGATGGTATTGACAGGCCACTGAGGATCTACTGTGATAACAAGGCCGCAGAACTTTATGCCAAGAACAACCGTAGTTCGTCGAAGTCCAAGCACATCGACATTAAGTTTCTAGCGGTTAAAGAAAGAGTTCAAAGTTGTCAGATTATGGTAGAGCACATCAGTACAGATTCCATGTTGGCCGATCCACTCACCAAAGGCTTGGTGCCTAAGGTGTTTCATGCGCATGTTGTGGATATGGGAGTCCTTCTTATGGAAGAAGAACTCATCTAGTGGGAGTCTGTATTTATCTTATTGCTCTATATTTGATAATAAAGACAAACATTTTGTTTTTATTATTGTACGTACTTAAAGTTCAAAACATTAATGGGAATTTATATGTTTGTTTGACACTCTGACTGTGATATCATTATTTACTACTGCTGTTTAGCATTTGGTGTTTGTAAATATGACAAAGATTCCTTTTGGAATCATAAAGTTGATCATGATTTGCTATTGCAGTTTAGCATAAAGTATTTTACAAATATGATCTGACCTCTTTTGAGGTCATCTTAGGATCAGTTGGAAATTGACATGTATTGATCACATTTCATATAATTTCCACTCTACACATCCACATTTTGATCTATGTCATTAATGATATTAGTATTGTGATTATTGTTGGGGCTTGTTACGATCATATACAGTAGCTATGACCTCTTTAGTCCTATACCAATAAAATTAATGGACCAGATTGTTTACAGGGGTATTTTATACCAATAAAGTTTGATATCAACTAAAGTTTTACTTGTATTTCATATACAACTCACATATAGCCTAAGTGGGAGATTGTTGGATATAATTATCCTTATTTGGTGGGCTTATTTGTAAGTTGTACACGTGAATACGATCCGAACCCTCTAAAGTGATCTAACTTATGTCTAATGGATTTCGGATAATTTGATGTGGATCTCATATGTGTAGAACCTATAGTCCCGCATCTATTATCATCTATTTGCTGATAATAGATGTTTAGTATATATGGATTTATAGTCCCACATCTATTATCATCGATGGGCTGATAATAGATGTGCACTATATAATGGGTTGGTCCCCAGAGGATTAGAGTAATCTTGAGACGTCTCTTCGTTCCCCATTGACGAAGAGAATCCGGCGCCGTCAACCCTAACTCCTCCGGAAGACCAACCTTCTTCTCCTCCTTCTTCTTTCGCAGGATTGTTGGATCGACCAGCTTTGCACGAAGAACCATGACGATTCCACTGCATTCAGGTTCTTTGTAATTACAGTATTTATTTCCTTATGCCGTGTTCTCGATGAAACGAAGATCCATGCTCATATGTTTTTATTTTTCCTATTCAAATTCTTACTTTGATTGTGTAGAATTCATGCGGCTTAGGTTTTACGAGAACCATCAATTGGTATCAACTTGTAGGATCGAAAAGCATTTAGATATCTCCACATTTGTATGATATTGTCCACTTTGGGTCTAAGCCCTCATGGTTTTACTCTTGGGTTCTACCCAAAAGGCCTCATGCTAATGGAGATATCTAAATTATTTTCGATCCTACAGAAAGAGGAAAAGGTGACGAAGAAGCAGCAAGAGGAGGAGACAAAGGCAATGATTGAGAAATTAGGGAGGCATGAAGACAATGAGACTGCTGCTGCTGTTGCAGAGGAAGAGGACGAGGACGAGGAAGAGGAAGAGGAAGAAGAGGAGGAAGTAGTCATTCTAAAAGCCAAGCTTTTGAAGGAGAGGGAAGTGGCAGTTCTACTCGAAGAAAACAAGATCTTCAAGATCAAAGCAGAGGAAGAAGCCAAGCAACTTGCAGAATCTGCTCAGACCAAGCAAGAACACCTCGCGGCGCAGCTGAATTTGATGGAAAAGAAACTCAAAGACAGCAAAACTAAAGAGCAGCAATTGAGCTCGCAGCTGGAGACGGCAGAAGGCAGCAAGGCGACATTGGAGATGGACTTGAAGCGGATGAAGGTGCAAATGGAGCAATGGCAGAAGGCCGCAGAGGCAGCCGCGGAGGTACTAGCCTCCGCCGGAAACGATGCAAGTGAGGAGATGAGTGACAGAATCTTAGCCGAGCGTTGCAGCTCAATGGACAAATACCTTGAGGCCGATTACAGAAGCTGGGAATCGCCGTCGATCGACGAAGATACAGATGAGGATGGCGGCGGCGGCGGAGGCAGATGGGGAAGGAGGAAGGGTGCCGGTGTGCGGATATTCGGAAACCTTTGGAAGAAGAACCAGCATAAATGAAGTGATAGTAGTAGTTCATCACCCCCTTTGCTCAGTCTTCCTATCAGTTTAGCTTCTTATGCATTGACCTGTGAACTCACCAATCAAACATGGAAGGTAGTAAGGTTATGAGGGTTGATGTTGTCTATGTATATTCTAAAGCTCGATATGGAGCTTCTATTGTTGAGCAAGATGTTGTAATTATGTTGGGAAAGTTGTCTATATTCATCTTCATTGACAAGACTCATTCCCATACAACTAGGACTTAAATTTCACGTTGAACATTTTTAAACATCTACGGGGTTTGAACCATTAGTGACGCTGAGTGCCTCGCGTTGATCCACTTGCACTTCCCGGATTCCATCCACCTCTATGACTAATTGGGCCGAAGGCTTAGATATTCGGATTGTAATATGTCATCATTAAGTATTAATACTAAGTTTTTTTTTAATAATCCAGATATCCAACTCTTTAAATCGACTAATTTTGAAATCATAAAAATTTTCTATTGACTATCAAATAAATCAAAAAACATTCATAGAAGTTCATTTAAACGGTCAGTGTTATTAGAGATTTTGCAATCAGCACTGAGACTGAGTGTGTCCTGCATTCGAAGTTCCGAGCTTGGGGTATATGCCGGTGTCCTCCACTGGCGAAAGGCCAGTGACAAAGCTAACGAAGGACATGAAATTGGAATGAAGCAGAGATCCTCGCACAACTTCTTTGAGGGATTGGAATGGAGCAGAGATCGTCGCTCAACTTCTTTGAAGGAATGAACTTTTTTCTCCTTTATTGCGTCAATAAATTTGTCACAAAACTTTCATAATTCAAAAAAACACGTATTACACTTTTGTTATATCTCCTCTCTTCTTGTCATTTTCAAATATTTACTCATTTTAGTCAAAAATTTATTATTCTCAATTTAAACAATCTAATTCGGATCTAGAGCAGAGATATCTTAAAGAGACTAGCAAGATTACATTAATTTAAATGGGTCGATGGATCTCGAGAACTTCAAATTAGTTCAAATAAAAATTAATATGCTCTTACGAACCTTTTTAATGCATTTATACTTTTAGATCTGAATTATGTGAATTAAAAATAATAAATTTTAAATTTGTAAAAGTTTGATAAAATTTATCACAAGCTTATGTCCCCACATATTGACATAGTGGATATATATATAGGTGTTTACTTTAATAGATCTTGAGATCAATTTCTAACTGATGCAAAATACATCTTTGGATGTCTGTAAAGTATAATTGCGCTAAGGTAAAATATTTTCATAATTTATCTACTTATATTTTACCGTGAGACCAATAATATTGGATCGCTTAGGATGATCGATATCACCTTCTACTCCAATAAAATAATAATACTTATTAATCAACACCACTAATATATTCTTAGGACTCTTCTGATTCAAAAAAATATCAAATATTAATGTAAAACTCTAAATTACTTTAAATCAAAATTAATATATCTCTTTAAAATATTCATGCCCTCAAAACATCCACAGTAGTGAATATTTCTCCTAAATATTTATGATCCTCACATCCAAATTAAATATTTATAGGATACACCTATTAAATATCTCACTTTCAAATATTCTAAATTTTATAATTAAATATATTTTTAAATTTTTTATTAAAAAAATTAAAAAGAAAGACATCACAATCATTTTTTTAACCGATTGAGAAAATTTTAAACGTGAAAGAAAAAAAAATTGAACAGGAAAATAGAGGGTGATGTTTCGGTTCAATAAAATGTGGAACATTTTCTATATCAATGACAAAACTGATTGAGCACTGAATTTTGCTAACTCAAATGGAATGAGACAGTAAAATTGCTTATTAGTGCCACAAACTGCTTAACCTTATTCATATCACAAGCCTTCCATAAGATCAAGCTCTTTTACAGTATATTAATGAAAACAAGTCTATTATTTTTGACCATTCTACTAGCTAAGATCTCTTTACATCGTGAGACAATCGTTAACTGGGCAGGTTTGGTAAGCGTGCTGGTAGTGATAATACGGTTGTGGGGCTGCAGGATACATGATGTAGTAGCTCGCCGGCATCGGCTGCCAAGTCATCGTATTGAACTTGGCCACAGTCGCTGGTTTCTCCTCTTTCGTTGGTTCCGCAGGTTTCTGCTCTTTCTTTTCTTCGGCTGATCCGATGCTGACGAGGTCGGCGGTACCCATCTTCCTCCTGAGGATGGTGGTCAGCGCGACCGAGTCAACACCATCGCCAACCACGATGAGGCAGTCTTTGTCCAGAGCCACAGAGAGCACGCCGGGCAAGCCGACGGCGGTCTTGAGAGCTTTGGAGCACCTCTTGGGGTCTTTCATGGCCACCTTCAACACCACCTTCTGCTTAGCCATCTTAAGAATTAATCAATGTGGGATTAATTAGTAAGTTGGTGGTATGTTTGCAGCATGGAGCGACGGTTCGAGTGTCGCCAGTTGCAATGTGGGATAATATCTCCGTCTGCTGGCTTAAAGCCTCGAACAGCCATCAACTTGTCAACCCAGCATTCATCCTGATTTACCTTCCTCCTACAATACCATGGGGCAGGCGTAGAGGGCCGCTGGGCGGCGGAACCCGCCTTTTGCAGCATCTTAAGAATTAATCAAAGCAGTGACTAGTGTTGTAGCTTGATTTCAGATTGTGAAGGAAAGAAGCGGTTTATATAGACAGAAAGCAAGAAAGGGAACAAGTGTGAGCGAACTCAGTAGGAAGTCTCCTCACGGAAGACTGATAATCCAAGTCAACTAAGTCAAGTCAAGCAAGTCACCTGACAGGAAGAGCAGACACTAATTGGACTTGGAACAGTTAATTAGGCATCCAATTTTGACTCAAAGGGAAACAGAAAAGAAGAAATGTTATGCTTCAATTACTTGTGCAACAGTTGTTCGATGCTATATGGAGTTAATATTGAGTCATGATTCAAACACAAAAAAAAATGAAAATCACAGAGATGATGTTAAACTAAATGCGTAAGTATATAAAAATGGATAGAATAAGAAATGAGAACGTTAAAAAAAAAATCAAGATTATACTTATTGAGAAAAAATTTTGAAAAACACATTTAAAATGGTACATACTTATACTACTAATATATGCTCCAATTAAGCAATATGAAACTATGATCAATATGCACATTAAATAAGAAAGACGACCAAAGAAGACTTGGTTACGATAAAATAGGATAAAAAAAATATAGATAATGATGATAAATCCCGCCAAAGCTGATCCCAAACTCGGTTGAAAAAAAAACAAAGGTTGTGCGTTATATTATCAGCCAACGTGGACTTAGAGGCAAATGTTCAATGAATGGATCCATCAAACTATTGTGTTAATACTTGAATGTTCCCGAGAAAGAATACATTTAAGGTCCGACTGTAAAGTCTCGATAAGGACTGTTACATCTCTATAAGAACTTAGGTATAATATTAAATATGCAAGAGTTTGCATTGCAAAGCCTGACTGTAACATTTTGACAAGAACCGCTGCATCTGTATAAGAACTTGAGTTTAGTGTTAAATATATAAGAGTTCTTACACCATAAGTTGAATAAGAACAAATATTATAAGAAATTTAATTGTCTAAGATTTGAAATGTCACGTCCCGAAGATATACTTGTCCTCCAAAGTGGACGGTACCCCTAGTGATAATATAGTAAACAATCGATATTGAAATTAGATCAAGCAAAATAATGTAAAAATACCGATGTAGTATAACACCAAGTCACAAATAACAATAATGATAATATGTGTATGTACGCATGCACATGTGAACATATTTAATTAACCAAAAACATAACCAACGACATAAACATTCGATACAAAGAGGAAACCTAAACTATAAGCAGCGGAAAGTAAAGTAACATTCATATAGAAATCCAAACTCAGAAACCCGAACTTGAGTGGGACTAACAGCTAGGACCTCTGAGCGACACGCATCCTCTATCTGCTAACCTGAAGGATCAAAGAAGAACAACAGGTAGTGAGCATAAAAAAATACACTCAGTGAATAGAAGAAATAATGCATAATAATATACTGACAGGAAATCAAAGGATGCAGTCTCAAGTAACATACTTACTAACCAATGCAGGTGTCCCAACATAATCACCAGCTAACCAAAAGTATAATCAACAACATAGCACTTCACTAACATGCTCAACCAAGTATAACCAACAAATCGGGAGTACATACAGTACATCCAAACATGCATGAACAAATATGTGACTAACCTATAATAAGTATATAACAAACACTGACTGTGGGAGAACACTCTACCACGGATAGTCCGTAGGCAGTCAGGATAAATGACTAGTTACTATCTGCGGGAGAACGCTCTACCACGGATGATCCCGTAGATGGACAAACTAAATAACTAGTCACTGTTTGTGGGAGAATACTCTACCATGGATGGTCTCGTGGGTAGACAGGGTATATACCAATAGTCACTAACGATTCTCTCCCACCCATGCATGGGAGGCAGGATATACTAACGGTCGTTGACAACTCTCTCAACCACAAATGGGAGATATACCAACGGTTGATGACGACTCTCTCAACCACAAATGGGAGACAATGGTCGACAAGGTATAACAACCAAGGGCCTAGTAGGATCCTCGAAATCCAACACTATGGTATAATTCTATTAATGTATAGGCATGAGCCTACCTAACAAGTAAGGGTCTACTAGGATACTCGATACCCTATATTACGATATAATCATACTAATATATAAACACAAAATAGACAATCACATCCCAAGTTACTAGTCATCTAGCATTAATATCTCGATTAATTCCATGGAATCATCCCAGATATAACAAACAACGAGATCAATATCAAAAAAATCATAGGGGCAAATTCAAAGGGGAAAGCCTAGTGCAATACACTACCCTTTCACTAGGGAGTGATTTCCATCATGTCTAGGTCAGTATAATCTCACTAATATATACGCTTTCGTACCAGTATACAACTATACTACTTATAATATCAGCGCCCTGCAGGCACGAGCCTAAATATATAACCATAATATAATACAAATTCACGAACATAAGTTATATGCCTAAATAACAACAAGGATGTATTAGGATACTCAATATCCTATACTATATTATAAAAGAGAAATGATATTCATCTAGAATTTTCATCTAGAAAATTCATCTAGATAGACATATAAATGATGGACCCACAAAAAGTGAAATGGTGGGTCCTATCATTTATGTGTCTATCTAGATGAATTTTCTAGATGAAAATTCTAGATGAGTATCACAGCTCATTATAAAATAACAAACACAGGTTTAACAAGATGCCCAATATCCTATACTATGGTATGATTATCCTATATATATATATATCCACCCAATCATGAATAACAAACATAACTACATAGCTATTAACAATAAGTCAACATATAAGGACAACCGATAAGGTATCAACTCAGGAGCACTATAGGACAGATTTAAAGTAGGCAAGTACCTATAACCTTATTAGACACGACAGTAAACAATCATGCACTATAATCAAAACTATCAAAAATATAAGCAAGATCTACCCACCTCGATTGTAAATCATCTCAATCGTCTTCGAATCCAAGAGCATGTCTTTAGCTCAAATCTCTACATGTAAGGTATACTAAGAAGTAATCTATTAATCAACCTATTTATTAATTAATTATCTACTAATTAATTAATCAATCAATAACCATCAATTAATCTGATTATTAAACTTTAACATAGTTAAATCAACTAACTATTCATTAGTTTCTTACATCTAATTAACCAAATATTAATCAGTTAACTAATCCTAATTACTAAATCATAGTATAATCAAAGTACTGTTACCTCTACGCCATCGTCGGAACAAGGGCAGCGACCGATCGATACCGATATGGGGAAGTGAACCGGGAGGTCAGCTGCAGCCACGACAGAGGAGGTGGCGGCGACTAGGGCAGCGTTGTTCTGCCTGCAATGGTGGATCACAACTATGGCAGCAACGACAACGATGCTGGGTTACGCCGTTAACTAATCAGTGCGCAACCGACGGTGATGAGCAGTAGTCGATTGCTCGAAAAGAGGAGAGGAGTCGGCTAGTGTTGGCGGCTCGCAAGGACGACCGATCCTCGACGACAGTGAGGAGCGCAAGGGCAACACCTGTCAGACGTGTGGCGCTGTGTGGGCTAGCGCCAACACGATCATGGGCGACGGGATCGACGGAAAAAGAGGAGGAAGGTGTCCGGCTAGGCCGGAGAAGGTTGGAAGTGGGCTACAACAGCAACGACATGCACAATGCCAACAATACCCAGCGATGAAATCACGACAGTGGTGTGCGCACGACTGCTTGTGGGGAAGGGGAGGAGGTAGGGCAACGATTGAGGATCCGGGAGATAGGCTGCGGGTGCGGCAACATACCATAGACACGAAGCATGGCGACGATCGACAATCCGAGAGCGGCGGCCACAGTGCGTTGTCGCGACTGAAGGGTGAGACTCGGAAGAATGAACTTAGGTTTTGATTAAATAGACCTAATTTTTATATTCAATCAACTTCTCGTTTAAATAGATATTTTAAACCGATTTTATTTCTTACCTATTTATCCTCATAAAACATGAAAAGATTCCTTTAAAATCAAAAAAAAATCCAACAAATTTAATAAATTCATATAAACCTATTTCCTGATAAATTATATGCTAAATTATATTTATTTCACTTAAAATAATTCAATTATATCAAATTTTAATTATTTTAAATCCTTAGCTATATTTTTGGTATATTACATGAAATATGGAATCTATGAACGCTCATCATAAAATAATGGAGGTAGTAGATACGATGATTAGGAGAAGAATTAATATTTTGTATGTATAAGAGACAATAGATAGGAGAGAATATAAAAATAATAGAGAGTTCAGATTTTAAATTATAGTACATAGGAATGAGTAAAACAAAAAACAAAATAGGTATCATTGTCGATAGTTCACTAAAAGATAAAGTAATAGTAGTCAAAAAGGGTGATAAGATTATAACTCTTAAGATAGTGGTAGCGAAAGAAACTATTAATGTAATTAGCATATATACACCTCAAGTAGAATTAGATGAACACACCAAATCTAGATTTTGGAACGACCTAGATGAGGTAGTACAAAATATTTCGCCAACTAAAATAATTTTAATAGAAGAAAATCTAAATGGGCATGTACGCATGAAAAATGAGGAATATGATAGGATGAATGGGAGTTATATGTTTGGAATAAGAAATGAAGAAGGAAAAATTATATTGGACTTTGTGATTACATATGATGTTATACTATCTAATACAATTTTTTTAAAAAAAGAAAACACTTGATTGCATTAAAAAGTGAGAATAATAAATTGTAAATAGACTTTCATATAGTTAGGAAGAATGAGAGAAATTTATAAAGAATACAAGGTCATCCCTGGAGAAAAGTTAACTAGTGTTGAATATATGCCTCAAGTGTATATCAATAAAAGGAAAACATACACGACTCCTAGAATTAAGTAGTGGAAGTTAAAGAATGAGAAACAAAACATATTGAAGAAGATGATAGGAGTACAAGTATTAAAAAAAATATACGACAACTCAAATATGACATGAGATAAGATGGTCTCAAAATTGAAAATCATAGTCAATAGTGTACTTGGTGAGTTAAAGAGGCGTCTATTACAAAGTAAAGAATCTTAGTAGTGGAATGAGAAAGTATAGGAGAAAATGAAAGAAAAACAAACAATTTATAAAGAATTATATATTTATAAGTACGATGAAAACTTTAAAAGAATATACAGTAACCAAGAAAGATGCTAAAAAATTAGTGAATGAATCTAAGAATGAAACTTTTGAATACTTATATCGAAAATTAGATATAAAATAATGAAAAAAAGATATTTACAGAATAACTAAAGTGAGAGAGAGGAAAATAATAGATCTTATCCAAATAAGTGTATTAAAGATGAATGCAATATGATCCTAGTAAACGATGAGTAAATAAAAGAGCGATGAAAACAGTATTTTCATCAACTTTTTAATGAAAGTTTAGATAACCAACTTAACTTAGGTAATTTAAGTAGGTCAAATGAGTATAGAAATTTAAATTTTTATCGTAAAATTTAAACTTTAGAACAAGTTTTAAATGAAATGCAAAATGAAAAAAAATAGTTGAACTAAATGATATTCTGATAAAGATATAGAAGTGTCTTGGGAAAAAGAATGTCTAATTAGTTGAGGGTAAGTATTCTAGTTCTCTTATATAAGAATAAAGGAGACGTAAAAAATTATAGCAACTATAAGATTATTAAACTAATCAATCACACAATAAAATTTTGGAAAAGAGTAATAAGAAAAAAGATAGGATGGAACCCACAGTTACCAAAAATCAATTTGGATTTATGCCTGAAAGGTGAACGGTCGACATTAGAAATTATACATCTTCTCAAGCAACTAATTAAAAAATATCAAAAACAGAAGCAAAACTTATTCATGGTATTCATTAACCTAGAAAAAGTTCATGATAATCCTAAGGAAAATTATATGCAGAATTCTAAAAAAGAGAGAGGTTAACATTGAGTATATTGAACTTAATATATGAATGAGAATTTAATGACAAGAGTGAAGACTTCAGGCGGATTAATTGAAGCATTTCCCATAAAGATAGAGTTATATCAGAGATCGATTCTAAGTTCATATTTTTTTACACTAATCATAGATGAACTTGTTGGTCACATCCAAGATACAATACCATGGTAAATGTTGTTTGCAAATGATATTTTTTTCATAGATGAGACACGTGAAGGAGTAAATATTTAACTTACATCTTGGTGGGAAACACTAGAATTAAAAGGTTTTAAGCTTAATAAAGTAAAGACGGAATACATGGAATTTAAGTTTAGCAATATTAAACATAATGAAGCAATTATTAAAATAGGAGATGACGAGTTATCTGAGAATTTTAAGTATTTAGGATCATTTTTACGAAACAATGGAGAGATTGAGAGAAATGTCTTACAAAGAATATAAGTAAGATTGTTAAAATGGAGGAGAGCATCAAGTATTCTTTGTGATCGTTATATAGAATTGAATATTGAGTTATAATTCGAGTACATAAACAAAAAATGAGAGTTGCAGAGATGAGAATGTTAAGTTAGATGTGCGGGCATACAAAGATGGGCAGGAAAAGAAATAAAAATATTAGAAAGAAAATCGAGATTGCACGGTTGCACCTATTGAGAGAAAACTCAGGAAATACGCTTGAGATGGCACAACCATGTACTTAGACGACCGATAAATGCTTCAGTTAAGCTATGTGAAATTATAACAAATGTACATATCAAACGAGAAAAAAGACCAAATAAGACTTGGCTAACAATAATAAAATAAGATAAAATTTATTTAAATATAAATGATAATATAGTGAGGGATAGAGCCTAGCGTAGGAAATCTATATAGTCAACCCCACTTAATGGGATAAGGCTGAGTTGTTATTGTTGTAGTAGTATAAATAATGATGATAAAATAAGGGACAAAACTCAATGACGAGAGGATTTATATAGCCGATCTCACTTAGTGAGATTAGATTTTGTTGTTGTTGTATAAAAAAAGCCCTCGAAGAAGATATTTCTTACACTAAAAGGATCATTCCAATACATCTTTTTGAGGAGACAGAAATGACACAGCTAAAGCAGACTTTCAAAGTTCTCCAATTTTGGGTTTTCCAATTTCTCTCTCCTTGCTCTTAAAATGCCCAATCAAGCACCTTTTTCTTCACACATCCAAAATATCATTGGTTCAACAAGATTAAATTCCTCTCTTTCTGAATTATTTTAATGTCTCAAAATTGCACATTTTGGAACAAAAAAAAAATTATTAGAGGGTGATTTGTATAAATAGACCATTGACCATTGATGTCTTTTGGTCAAAAACCTTGATGGCCTAAAGAGCATTATTTTTGGCAAAAAAAACAAAGGCTCTCTGGGATCTCAAGTGAAGTGTACAAATGATTTTGAATAGCTTGCTTCCACTCAAAAGGTTTATGGTTGAACCTCTCATTCAACTGGGGCCAAAAGTGGGGTGCGCCCTTATGGAATATTTGCCTCCAAAACCCTCTCGAAAAATATCAGACGCAATTCCAGGAATGACACACGAGATAAAAATTGTCTAAGAAAGATTTTTGACAAAACATTGCAAAAGTGTATTTAGATGTCATCTCACTCGATGAGAAAGAGTAGTTACAACAATAACAACCAAGTTTTATCCTATCAGATGGGATCGGTTATATTAATTCTTCTATATTATTGGATTCTAATCCCTTACTATATAATCATCTATATTTAAATACTTTTTATTTTATTTTATCATTACTAACCAAGTATTTTTTTGATCTTCCTATTCCTTATTTGATATGCATATTTATCATAATTTCACATTGTCTAACTTATTAGTCGTCTAAATACATATTCGTACCATCGTAACTAAATGTGTGTTTCGGAGTTTTCCTTCAATAAATGCAACCCAACTTTCTCTCTAATGTAAACTCATAAATAAATAAAAAATTAAAAAATGATTTGATAACAAAAAGTTGAAATCAACCCGAATGTAACTCATAAATACAAAATATAACTTCGAAAAAGAATATTAGCATTATACAAACCTGATTTTGTTAGGAGCACAAACATAATTTACTAGATTCCACCAGGTAAATGTTACAGGTCGTCATTCCCAGCTGTTTGAATGCATAAAAATCAGTACATGTTTCCAATCATCATATCAAAACATATAATGTGGTTGGACCAATCCAATTTAGATGTGATGAAAGGGAACTTAACCAAAACATAACAAGGTGCATTATCAAGAAGATTTAGTATCAAAAATAAATAATTGGCTCTGAAGTTTCAGAGAAAGAAATGTCCAATTAATTGTACCAAAAAGGTTCTGTCCTCAAGTTATGTGAGGGGAGGTAAATCACGGGATCAACTTATAGTCGACTGCCAAATGGCTAAAGGGTGGGAGGGTTTTTTTCCCCCGAGGGCATGCGTCCGTCGGGAATTGACCCCTTGCCCCATTGTAGCAAAACTGTCACCCTCTAACCAACTTGACACCCCCGGGGGTATAGAAATGTCCAATTAATAAACTTTATTCAGAAAGTATAATCTTATTGATTCATCAGCTAATGTAAGTCTAACTAAAAAATATGATGTTGTATAATCATGAGGTAACATAGTTAAGTTAACCACTATATCTGTAGGATCATACACATCTAGATTTTAGACTAGATAAGAGAATATGCTAACAAATGAAGTAACACATCAGAATTTCACTAACCCTGTTGGCTTGACCAATTATTAGTTCTAAATAAATAAAGTCAAGGTCATTCCCAATCACTCGTTTTCACTTTGAAAGGGAAAGAAATTGAAAACAGCTGATCATCAGTGCAACAATTAGCATAGCCCATACACAGTTAATGTATAGTCAAGGGAAGGGAAAGAACCAACAAAATGGAGAACCAAGCCATGTTTAAACCAAACATACATGGTGAGACACAATAACTCCATCATATCCAAGTAACAGAGTATCTTATAGTTATTTTCCTATTATTTTGTGCACAAGTAAACCACCAATTTATCCTAAGACTATATCTAAGTGCAGGAAAAAACAATTTTTAAAGGTAAAAAAACAATAATGCTGCTCTGGTAAGTTAAATACAGTTAAAGATAGCAAATTTTGCATCATATCAATATGTTCTAGTTTCTGAAATTCACCTTGAAGCAATAAAGTAGCAGATATGGCATTGGGTTAAACGTTCATGGATAGTGATCATTCATTCTTTCATTTTTTTACACACAGTAGTTGTGCAGAACACTTCTTTCCTTTCATGCAATTGTTCTATCTCTGTTAGTTTTTGCTGCTGCCTTTGGCATTCCCAAAAGATATTTTCAACCAAACCTTAATTTTAAATTTCTCCTTTACATCCTCAGTTAGAACATAGATAGTACTCAGTGCTAACAGAACTAGTGAATCCACGTTTGGCACATTAAGGAAATCACAACACGAGCACAAACAGACGCAACGCACAATAGATATGCAACTAATTAAGCATTTTCACCTTCAGAAAGCCACCCATATCCCCTGCGCGAAATGGCGAGCATGGATGTCATCAATGATGAGGCCGTGGCGCTATGCATCGGGAGCAGAGATTCCACGCAAAAGCTCGTCGGAATTGGATACCTTAAGGATTTCATAAAGGTCGGACCATTACAAGACTGAATAGAAGAACGGGATCAGCAAATCAATCCCGAAGCAGTAGAGGAATCAGGGGATGCCTTGTGAAACGAGAAGCGGTGCCAGCGGAACTAAGTGTGGGGCAACTGCGGAGGGGACGGCGCGGAGCTCCGATCCTCGCAGAGGCTGCACGAAGGGACGGCGAACGGAGCAACGACCTACTGGCGGCGGCGAGCATGGAAGGAGGAGCAAGGGTCTTGGCGAGGGTTTTTGTCCGTGGCCACAGTGTATGTTAATAATGGGTTATCATGTTATTAGTTACTTGTAATTATTATCTTTTTACCTTTAATATATCTTTGGACCTGAGAATGTTATTAGGATATGTATTTTACTAATCTCTCCTAACTATCGGTAGAAAATTTCTATATAATTAAATCAATCGTCGCAAGTTTAACGTTATTTAACTTAATTAATTATACGATACCTTAAATATATATTGTCTGTTTTATACTGTGAAACCCTTAACAAAAGAATATACAAAGTTATCCTTGGTCTCCTTACATTTATATGAAATTCTTTATGGTATCAGAGCCAGATAAATATTGTGTCGTTGAATATATAACTATTTGAGTTATAAGTCCTTTGATTGAGGATGAATAAATGCAGCCTCATTATCATACGATCCTAACTTTGCTAGGAGGCATAGGATTAATAATTAGGGGGTGTTTGATTCTTTCCAAAGAATAGAAATCAGAATGAAAATTATAGTATTGTGGAATGAGAATGAGTATAAACATGGATATCACTCTTAAAATCAATGTTTGATTAGTTGAATATTTTTTATCGGAATAAATCAAATTTTTTTTTTACCCTTAAAGGAAAATAAGAAAAAAAAATAGATGTGAGAGAAAGTTAAATGTAAGAGAAAAATATGATGAGAGAAAGTATGATGAGAGAAAAAGTGTTATGGGAAAGAATGAAAAGAGAGAAAGTACAATGAGAGAAAATGAAAAAAGAGAGTATGATGATAGAACATGAGAGAAAAAATATGATAAAAGAGAAATATAATGAGAGAGGATAAAGAGAGAGAAAAAATGTAATAAGAAAAAATGAGGAGAGAGAGTGTGTGATGAGAGAGATTGAGAAGAGAGAAAATATGATGATAGAGAAAATGTGATGAGAAAAAGAATAGGAAAGCGAATGTGATGGGAGAGATTGAGGAGAGAGAAATTATATTGAGAAAAAAAAGGAGAGAGTGTGATGGGAGAGATTGAGGAGAGAGAAAGTGTGATGACATAGAAAGATGATGAGAGAGAAAGTACAATGAGAAAAAAGAGAAAAGAGATTGTGATGTGAGAGATTGAGGAGAGAAAAAGTATGATGAGAGAAGAAATATGATGAGAGAGAAAATGTGATGAGAAAAAAAAAGAGGGAAGATAGTGTAATTGAAGAGTTTAAGAAGATAAAAAGTATAATGAGAAAAAAAAAGTGTGATGAGAGAGATTAAGGAAAGAGAAAGTGGGTGATAAAATGAGGAGAGAAAAAATATGATGAGAACGAATAGGGAGAGAGAAAGTGATATGAAAGAAAAATTAAATAAATATATTTTGATTTTAAGGGGAAAATTTTTAATTTTGGGTCAAGGATATTTTTGGAATAAGGAATATTTTGATTGTTTAAAATAGAGTAATAACTCATTGAAGGGGAAAGACATGAAAATGAATTATTACCCAATTATAAGAATTCATTCTCTTATTTGTATTTCCATTTCTATAATTCAAACATCAATAATGACAATCAATGATTGATATTCCTATTTCTACTCTTATTCCCCTAAATCAAATGCCCCCTAGATTATTGAGATCGAGGAATTTAGGAGGATAAGGATGAGTATCATTATATTCAAAAGTTGATTTCTTTTCGAATTAAATAGTCATTTTCATCTCACTTATAAAAACAGAGGTTGATTCATGGAAGGAGATTGAGATTGAGATTGAGATTGGGCTGAATGATTGAAATCAACAAAGTAGAAGCTGCAGTTTGATGATTTATATCCGGATTTGACCGAGTGGATGATGATGTCAAAGAAAAAAATCACCGTTGCCAGTGGCGTCGGTGACTCTGATCTTCTTTTTTTTTTTTTTAATTCTTCGTCATCCTCTTCAATTGTAATACCCCCACTAGTCATTACAACTCTTTCAATTTTTTATTCTTTTTCGTCCTTCTGCATCTCTATCACCGTCATCTAGTACTTCGCCACATCTTTTAGCATCTTCTTCATTTACAGTCATCTATTTCTACTCCTTCCACCGCCCCAACTTTTCCATCTCATATTACATCTAATCCTTCTTCTCCATCTTCTATGCAATCTTTCCTCATGCATTTTATCTCCTTCCCCTCCCTCCAACTCTTTGGTAGTTGATATGCCACGTATTAATGAGAATACCATACGACCTAAGTCACCAACTATAAATATTGATCATATGTTAACTCAGAGTAATTGCTAGTTGAGCCAAATACGTACAAGCAAACTGCTAGTGTTCTTGAGTGGCAACTGGCAACTAGCCATGTTAGATGTGCGCTGATGCTACAAAAAATATAGCCTATTTTTCCAAAACTAGAAAATGCCAAAGTTACACTACAAAAAAAAAAAATAGTATTTTCGACGGAAATACCGACGGAATTCAGATTCCGTCGATATCTTTTATTTTTACCGACGGAATGGACTATTCCGTCGGTAAATCCTTATGGTACCGACGGAATTCAGAATTCAGTCGGTAAATCAAGGATTTTACCGACGGAATGAACTATTCCGTCGGTAAAAATAAAAGATACCGACGGAATCTGAATTCCGTCGGTAACTCTCCCTAAAAAATGCCCTAACCCCTCGCTCTTTCCCTCACGCGCGTGACCGACAGCTCCTTCGTTCTCCCCGATCCCGATCGCCGGTTAGGTTTCATTTTTTTTCGACGATCTGCAGTTGCCGCCAGCCTGCGCCCGCCAACGGCCGGCTGCGGCCTTCTGTGTCGGCCATCGTCAGCCGGCAGCTGGCTGCTGGTGCCGCGAGCAACTTGAAAATTATTTTTGTCATAATTTTTTAGCTAAATTATTTTTATTTTGAAAACAGGTAGCATTTGCTGCTCTTCTCCAATTGACCTACACATCTTCCGGTAAAATTTACTAAATTATATTGTATGTCATTTACATGATTAAATTTAGAAATATGTTATGTTAATATGTTAATTTATAATATAATATAGTCCGTTTGTTTGTTTTGTGTTAGTATCTTAATCTATGTTAATTTTTAGTTCTCAATATATTAGTTTTAGGTGAAAATGTCTATGAACAAAGCTTGGATGTACAATCGATTAGAAAAAGGATTTATCAGAGATGATTTTATTGCTAAGTTGAACAGTTTGTGAACTTTGCTAAAAATCACCCTGAATGTATGAATGGTGCTGAGTTACGGTGTCCATGCAATAATAAAAAAATATCAAAATAGAGCTTTCCGTGATGAGGATACTGTAAAAATGCATATATGTACAAATAGTTTTGTGCCAAATTACTACAATTGGTACTGTCATAGAGAGCCTTATTTATATGAACCAATTAGACCTTCTGGTGGTTCGTCATCTAGGACAACTGTTACCGCTCCTGAAGCATCAACTAATATTGATATTGCAATGCAATCAATGGTTCATGATGCGATGAATGCTGCAGTTGATTATTCCAATATAGATGAAACACCAACACCTGAATATCAGCAACTATATGAAATGTTAAAGGCTAGTGAAAGAGAAGTGTGGAAAGACATTCTCTCTGGTCATTCTCAATTATCAGCTACTGCAAGGTTATTAAATATGAAAGCAGAACATCATTTTTCAAAAAGATGTTACGACGACATTTGTCAGTTGATGTCAAAATTGTTTCCTGCTGATAACATAATGACAGATAGTTTTTACAGTACAAAAAAATTGATCAGAGGTTTAGATTTGCCTGTGGAGAAGATTGATTATTGTATAAATAACTGCATGATATTTTGAAATGAAGACAATGATCTGCGTGAATGCAAAATCTATACACACCCTCGTTATAAGCATGATACTCGTATACCAGGGTAGAAGAAGAAAAAAATAGCTTGGAAAGTGATGTATTATTTTCTGTTAACTGCTAGACTTCAATGTTTGTATGCATCTGCTGCTACAGCTTGCCATATGACATGGCATCATGAGCATGAGCACGATGGAGGTATAATGTGTCATCCTTCTGATTCACCTGCATGGAAACATCTAGATGCTGTATTTCCTTCTTTTGCAATGGAACCATGTAATGTGAGATTGGGACTTTCTGCAGATGGATTTCAGCCATTTGGACAGTCAGGGCAACAATATTCATCTTGGCCGGTTATATTAACACCGTACAATTTACCGCCATGGATGTGTATGAAAGATGAATTTATGCTCCTTACAGTACTTATTCCTTGTCCAACCAATCCCAAAGAGAAGATAGTTATTTTCTTACAACCTCTGATTGCCGAGTTAAATGAATTATGGAATGTAAGGTCGGTGATTTATGATGTTGCAAGCAAAACTAATTTTAGATTGCATGCTGCATTATTATGGACGATCAGTGATTTTCCAGCATACTCAATGTTGTCGGGTTGGAGCATGACTGGTAAATTAGCATGTCCACACTGCATGACTGATTCTGATGCATTTTCATTACCTTACAGTGGGAAAGTGTCTTGGTTTGATAATCACCGTAAATTTTTACCACTTGATCACTATCTTAGGCGAAATAAGAAAAATTTCTTAAAAAATGTTGTAGTCAGAAAACCCCCTCCACTCCATGCTTCAGGTGAACAAATCATTGAGCAAATTGATAATTATGAATTTCTACCAGTATCACAATCTGGTTCTGATGAGATAAATAAATATATTGTTAGGATGTTCAAGTGTGGTTGGAAGAAAAGGAGTATTTTTTGGGAGTTACCGTATTGGAAGTATCTGCTTATTCGACATAATTTAGATGTTATACATATTGAGAAAAATTTCTTCGATAATATCTTTAACACTGTGATAAATGTGCCTGGAAGAACTAAAGACACTGCAAAATCACGCGAGGAATTAAAAGAACTAGTCAATAGACCAGAGTTGCATCAAGATGAAATAACTAATAGATTTCCAAAGGCTTGTTATACATTGGACAAAGATGGCAAGCAAGCTTTATGTAATTGGTTGAAAGAAATCAAATTTCCAGATGGTTATGCCTCAAATATGGCTCGATGCGTGGATATGAATAGATTAAAGATGTTTGGAATGAAAAGTCATGACTGTCATGTATTTATGCAAAGACTTATTCCAGTAGCTTTCCATGACTTACTTCCTCAAAATGTTTGGCAAGCATTTACTGAATTGAGTCTATTTTTTAGAGATTTGACAGCAAGGTGTATTACGATGGATGATATGCTTAGGTTAGAAACAGACATTCCACTCATATTATGTAAACTGGAGCGCATATTTCCACCAAATTTTTTTGATTCAATGGAACATCTACCAGTACATTTACCATATGAGGCACAAATAGCAGGTCCTGTGCAGTACAAATGGATGTATC
The DNA here is from genome assembly GCF_018446385.1 of Zingiber officinale. Classification (NCBI taxonomy): domain Eukaryota; kingdom Viridiplantae; phylum Streptophyta; class Magnoliopsida; order Zingiberales; family Zingiberaceae; genus Zingiber; species Zingiber officinale. Next base: position 95,301,206 of record NC_055998.1, read on the forward strand.
CATTTGAATAATTTTTGAGGAAATTAAAAAATAATATTTGTAACAAAGCAAGAGTTGAAGGGTCAATATGCAATGCTTATCTAGTAGAAGAAGCATCTTCTTTCTGCTCATATTATTTTGTTGATAGTGTGCAAACAAGACATCGCAAGTGTCTTAGGAATTCTGGTAATGCTTGTCAGCCGATAGATCCACCGATGCTTTCTATTTTTAAGTTCCTTGGTAAGTTAATGGGTGCATCGCTTGCTAGATGGTTAACCGAGGAAGAATATCATGCTGTAAGAACATATATACTCTTAAATTGTGAAGAGGTCAAACCATACATAAAGTAAGTTAACTTCTTAAATCAAACATTTATCCTTCGTTTAATTATTGCTTGATATCCCAATTTTAATATAATTACTTATTTTCTCAGCTAATACGAACAATAATTATATCTACAAAACCCATCAATTGGTGCAAGTGAGGTAGCTACAAAGTTAGAGACCAAATTTGTATTGTGGTTTCAAATATATGTAAGTTAGAAAATTTGTGAAATTTTTGAGTTCATGTTTATTAAGAAGTGTACTAAGATATATGTTAATTATTTTTATAGGTGAAAAGACCGTAGAATATCAAATGTGCAAGATAATAGGATAATGAATATTGCATCATGACCCCTTCGTAAAATAAAGGTGTATTCTGGTTACTATGTTAATGGTCTTAAATTCCACGTGACACAACGAGATTCACGGAGATTAACTTATAATTCTGGTGTTTGCGTTAAAGGATCTGTGGACAACAATAACACTGAGTTTGATTACTATGGTAGACTTGACAAAATCATAGAGATTAAATATCCTGCATTACCAATAAAGAGGTGTGTGTTGTTCAAATGTTCATGGTATGATCCGACCCCAAGAATAGGTACTAGAATTCATCCAAATTATAATTTAGTTGAAGTTAATGCAAATAAAAGATTCAACAAGTTTGAGCCTTTTATTTTGGGAATACAAGCGGGTCAGGTTTTCTATCTTGAATACCCTACGAAGAGAAGAAGATCTAGTGAATGGTTGTCTGTTTGTCAAATCAAGCCTCGCTCGACCATAGAGATGCCGAATACAATCACTGCTCAAAACCATGATGCATTTCAGAATGATGAAGTGGAGATACATTCAGTTGATTTACAACACCAACATACTTCTCAATTACTTGTAGATGCTAATGACATTTACAAAGAGATAGATGATGGGGAGATGTCCAACAGTAAGGATGAAGTTGAACTAAACTCATCTAGCAATGAGGACATAGAAACTGTTAATGTTGATTAGATAGATGTTAATGATGATTAAATATTAACATTATTATTTCAGTCGGTAAGTAATGTTTCCATAATATTTTGTATTTATATTATCAGGTTTTTAGACCTTATTATAATGTGTTGCAATGTTATTTTATAGATATTATCATGGCAGAGCAGCAGCCTGTGGCACCCCGTGGCCACAAGGTCCTTACCATTGTCGGGGACTCGTAAGTATATTGTCTTATTAATTATTCAAGTTTATATATAACATTAGTTATAATATATTTCTCATAACTTAATATTATTTTGTGCAGGTTCACTCCAGATGGGCACAGAGTTGCCACATATATCACTGTAAAATTCAAGGAATGAGTTAGCGCGTCTGATACTACATGGAGGCATGTAGACCAGCAGATGAAGCTATTTTATTATAATGAATTTGTAGTAAGTAAATTTAATGTATTTCACATTCTATAATATAGTAATCATTTAAACTAAATGTTTAACTTATAATTACAGAAAATATATACATGGGTGGACGGGCAAGAAGACCAATTTAAAGCTACATGGAATACTTACTGTGCCAAACTCTACAGAGATCATATGTATTACATGAGAAAGAATGGCACTAGGCCTGCGTATGTTTCGGAGGCGATATGGAGTGCATGGACGACCACCTGGGCTGCAGAAAGTGTTAGTTAGAGCCCTAGAGCCAATCATATGATGATTGTTGTATGGACTCGATGTATCATATTCCTATATATTTATAAAGACATTTCTTTATGGTTATTATACTTACTTGTATTGGTGTCAAATAACTAAGTATAATAGCGTCCTTAAGTAGAAGGTTCTTATCTATATAAACGATTGGTTGAATCGATAGTGAGATAATATAGAGAACACTACTCTTAATCATTCCTAGTCAAGTATTAACATTCAGGGACAATGTTAATGCGATGAGACTAGCATGTAGGTCAACTCGATGACTTGATCTCATAAGTCATGAATATAGAGATATCAAGTTGACACATGGGTATGCATTGGAGAATGTATACTGAATGTCCCGCCATGAGAAAGTATCATGGATCGTTATATGAGTGTCATATACTTTCTCATGTGACTATTAGTATGACTATTAGTCCTTGGACCTGAAGTCACCATGGTTCCCTACATAAGGAGTTGCATACTTTGACTTCGTCAAACATCACCCGTAACTGGGTGGACTATAAAGGCGATTACTGGGTATGTAACAAATTATGCGGAGGGATGTGAGTGATGTAGATGGGATCTATCCCTCCTATATGACGGGAGTGACATCATGATTCTTGATAGAGTGAGACCACTAAGTGCATGACCATGCCCAAATGAGTCAATATGAGATATTGAGCTCATTTGATTAGAGTGAGTCTACTTGGAGTTCAAGATATAGATTGATTAGAGGATGACACGGTCTATGCCTCAATTTAATCAATCTAGATGTCAAGGATAGAAGGACATTGCCACATATTGTGAGAGTCACAATTAGTAGTCACAAAGGTGATGTTGGATCTCAACATTCTTGTAACTTGGGTAGTAATGATGTGTTGCTAGATACCACTCATTACTTATGTTTTTAAATGAGTTTAGGAGCATTGCCAACGTCACAAGAACCTATAGGGTCACACACAAAGGGTAATTAGATGAAGATTAGGTTCATATGATGGACCAAGAGGATTAGGTTCATATGATGAACCAAATTGGATTAAGAGTAATCCAAATTAGACTAATTGAGTTGGACTCAATTTGATTCATGTGTTGAATGAGTCTAATTTAGATTATGACTCATTGAATCAATTAAATTCAATAAATAAAGATTTATTAAATCAAATTGACTTGAATCAATGGTTAGATTTGATCAACCATGGGAGATAAATGGGTCAAGTTTGACTTGACGTGAGAAGGAAGATGAAGGGTCAAGTTTGACTTGACCAATTGCCACCTCATTGTGACTTGGCATAGGGCCGGCCAATGATGGTGTTCTGCATCATCAAGGTCACATCATTATGTGCCACCTCATGAGGGAGACCAAGAGTCATGACTCTTGGTATTACATGGAGGTAAGGTGGCCGACCACTTAATGGTGTGCATTAAGCATTTTGTGTGCTAATTGAAGTCTTCTTCTTCCTCCTCTCATTCTCTTGTTCTCTCCCTCTCCTCCATTGCCGAGCCACCCAAGAGTGCTAGCACACTCTAAGTGGTTCTTCTCCACCTTTTGTTCGTGTGGATACAGATAAAGGGGTGTTCACTTGACATCCTACGAGATCCGGTAACTCTTGGACGAGCGGGATAAGCGAAGGGCTTCGCTACAAAGGTATAATCTCTACCACGTAGATCTAGTGTAGATCTAGGAGAAAACTAAGTATATGTAAAATTTTTATCTTCGCACGGATTCGTGGCAAGAACTTCGGGGTTTCCGCAACGCAAAAAGCGGTTTTTGCGGCTCGAAAGTTTCGACAGAAAGGTGGCAAGCTAATGCCGAAAAGGCAAAAGCAAATAGGAATACAGAGCCAGGTGGCCCGAGCACCGGAACTGCTCGGCATACGTCAGGATCCAGATCTATTGTTGAGCATACCATGGATCTGGTGAGTATAATTTAAAATTATATGTTGTAACAAACTTTATATTTATTACCAACCTTGTATTGTTGAGCATACTAATTTTTTCCCTAATTTTTTGAATGTAGGAACGTGAGCTTGCCCGACAACCTACATGTATGGAGATTTTTCTAAAGACTCACAAGAAGAAGGATGGGTTATTTGTTGATTCTCGATCTCAAACTCTACATATAAGATTATTAACTTTATTACATTTGTTCATTTCTATCTTGCTTAGTAATTAGTAATACAGATCAAATTGGATATTATATTATTTTTTATGCAGCAACAAATGACAGAAAGGGTGGCTCAGACATCTCAGTCATCAGCAGAGGGTGGAGAGTCACAGTCTTTATCCACCGTCGATCTAAATGAGATTTATTATGATGTTGTCAGTGGAAGGACAAAAAACTCCACCCTCTACGGTCTTGGCTCTCAGGCCAAAGTAGCATTTGATCGTTTGAGGAATCCAGTAGGCCGTGCTAGTTCTCTTCTTCTAGTGAGATGCAGTCTTTAAGACGTGAAAATCAAAAACTGCGTTCTCAACTGAAATCAATGGATCAGAGGATGACTGATATGGATCCGTGGAGAGCTGATGAGGAGAAGAAGAGAGCTGAACGTGACAAGAGTAATGAAGATCTCATGGCCCAATGTCGGCGATCGTGGCTTCTTTCACCCAGGCATCACAGGGTTTTGAGTCACAGGAGACTCAAGATCCATCAGACGGTGATCGTTCAACTACACTTTAGTTTTTTATTTATTATATAGAACGTGAGCCTGTTTTGATATTATAACATGTTTATTTCTAAAGGTTTTATTACTATATGTTTCAGGAGTCACGTTCAGTCCTATTTACATATTGGCTCTTCACTACATCATTTGCTCATTTTTGTTCAGGTATTATCATTTCATATAAAATTCGTTATACATATATATGCAAACTGTTTATTTATATATCATTTTGTATTTGCCTTTCTATAGGATTTTTTTTTTTGATTTCGCGTTCTTATATTATTTGGACTACATTCTAGTTCGGTATGTATTATGCAAACTTGACTTTAGATATGGATATATGTGGAATATATTCTGTAGATTTGGTTAGCTGGATTGTATGGAAAATATTTTTTTTGGATTTTATTAGTGTGTGATTGTCATATGATATATATATATACATATGTGTGTGTGTGGGGGGGGATTAAATTTGATGTAGATTATAATTATTGTGGATTGTATTTGTTGTGTGGATTGTATGATACCATCGATTGTGATGGTTTGTTTATATATTTAGAAAATGTATATGGGAACAACGTGTAAACAGGATGAACCAGCTGATTTTTTTTTTCATCGGAATACCGACGGAAAATGTTCCGTCGGAAATTATCGAAATCAGTAGATTTCGATAGAATACCGACGAAACTAGCTAGTTCCGTCGATGAACATTGACGGAATCGACGTTTCCGTCGGTGATCACCGACGGAATCGACGTTTCCGTCGGTATATTTAAAATTTCCTGACGGAATAGTATGTTTGGGAGATTTACAACATTAACCAATCAATTATTTTACAATAATACCGACGGAAACTTAATTCCGTCGGTAAATATACCGACGGGAATTAAACTTCCGTTGGTAATCTTGGGCCGGCGGATATTTACCGACGAAAAATATTCCGTCGAAGGTCTGTCGGTATGGGCATATACCGATGGAAAACCGACGGATATTTCTTTCGGTAAAACTGTTTTTTTTTGTAGTGTTATTAGTTGTAAATGGTTGTATCGATTGAAGTTAAAATCGGATGGTTTTATAAATCGATATGAGGTTCGTTTGGTATCATCAAACTATAGCTATATGACTACATTGGAACTAGTTTTGTTATCAAATCTAAAACAATTCAAGTAGTTTTTACCATTGTTTGATACACAAATGACATATTTGTTAACTTGATATCATGAGAATGTATTTCTTTATGATGATCTTGCAAAGACCGTTTACATGAAACAATCTCCTGGTTTATTGATTTTTCTTACCTTGATATGATACGTAAACTACACAAATCATTGTATGATTTGAGATGGTCGTTTCCTCATGTATGATTTACAAAACTTAATCAGCCACTTCTGTGATAGGGTTTTGCTAGTTCTAAGATTGATACCTCACTATTTTTCTTCTTCTCAAGCTGAGAAATTCTTATTGTGTTCGTCTCAACGATGTCATTGTCCCTGGTAGTATGCATAGTCTCATTTTTTTAATAAACAATTTAGTATGAAAGATTTTGGACTATTGAATTATGCTTTGGGTATTGAAGTGTGATACGGATATGATATGGGGGATGGAGAAGAAATTAGGGGGAAGAATGAGGGCATTTTGTGTTGGAGGATCGGTGGCCGGCTTGAAGGGGGGTTGGATAGACGGCACCCCCAAATAACTCGCTTCCTACACTATTGTTAGCTTGCGCAACGGAAATACAAATACTAAAGCAATGAAGACGAAAGCTAAAGAAAGAAAAGAACTAGCAAACCAATACACGTTCGTTTAACGTGGTTCGGAGATGATGCTCCTACTCCACGGCTTTCCGTAAGGTGGACGATCCCGATCCTTCGGTGGATTAGCCCCCGGAAACTCCGGCTATCTCAAGTCGCTCCTTGTGGGTGGAGAAACCTCATCACAACACACCAAGACCTCTTGGATTCTACAAACACTTGAGCACTTGTAGACTACTAATTAGACCTTAACCAAGTCTAATTTTGTCGCCTTGGCCGGCCATACCAAGCTCCTTCTTATAGAGCTTGGGGAAATCAGCCTTGCTGATTTGCCCGTTACCAGTCGACTGGTGCCAGCCCAACGGCACTCCAACGGCTATCTACCTCGACTGGTCTCATGACCGATCGACCGATCCCAGCCATTCAGGCACAGAAGTTCATGCTCACCACCATCGATGGTCCCAGTACCAGTCGACTGGTACAACCCTAAACTTAGGGTTTTCCATCCCGAGTACATTTCACTCGCACTCGGACCCTCACGACTCACTTGACTCTTCTTTGCAGCTTTGACCTCTTGCCTTCAAGCCTACTTCCTTTGGCTCTCGTCCCTCGGATGCATCCAAGCTCGCGGCTTGTCTCCAATGCCATCCTTCGCGTATGCCTCGAAGTCGCTTCCCTCGGCCCTTGTCCTTGCTGCCTTGTCCACGATCCCTCAGATGCATTCAAGCCCGCGGCTTGTCCTCAATGCCATCCTTCATTGGACCCGAAAGCCGTCAACCTGAGTCAAATGTGTCACCTGCAGTCCTGCACAACTCAAGTACACATATCAAATAATGAGGGTAAACCTAACTTAAACCCTTTGCCCAAACACCAAAACACATGGTCCCGCGGACCATTGGGATTGCTCCAACAATCTCCCCCTTTTTGGTGTTTGGCAATACGTTTAAGTTAGGGAAAACAAATAGCAAATAAACATGCTAATACAATGGACTTACGATGCCAAGGCTACACACTTGGACTTACTCCACCGAATGGACTTACGATGCCAAGGCTACACACTTGGCAACCGCCGAATGGACTTACATTGCCAAGGCTACACACTTGGCAACCGCCGAATGGACTTATGTTGCCAAGGCTACACACTTGACAACCGCCGAAACAATGCACCAAGCATTGGAACCTATCACAAGGCTCTCCCTACACCTAAGCTCCCCATTGAGCTAGGATTTTCCTACAGGGCTTTTTAAGAACCTATCCCAAGGCTCCCCCTACGCAAAGGCACTAAAGGTTTTCCCAACTAAACCTTAATTCTCCCCCTTTGCCTAACATCCAAAAAGTTCTCCAACAATATCTCAATTGTTGAAAACTTGTCATCTAAATTGACCCTAAACTCATGTATTAATCCCCCTTGGATCCCATACATCTAAACGAGTTGACATGGTCACAAATCAATGCTGAAAACAATTTCAGACTGGTATCAGTCGACTGCCCCAAGTGCCAGTCGACTGCCCCCTTCGACAGAATCTTACAGAAGCATTCTGTGGTCGAAATCTACTGTTACCAGTCGACTGGTATCATCACCAGTCGACTGGTATCGACAAAATGAGCTTACAGAGACATTCTGTGCTCAAAAACACTGTTACCAGTCGACTGGTATCTGCACCAGTCGACTGGTACCCTATTTCTGAAAAAAATCAGCCTTTTCAGGCCAACTTCAGAAATGCACCAGTAATTCCCTAGACCTCCAAAAATCCCCAAATTTTGTGGAGAGGTCTATTGTACCCTTGTCTACTTGGGAAAAATATATTAAAAAATATATCTATCACCAATCCCAAGATTGACACAAAATCCAAAACTAGCTAAATGGTTCAATTGAACCTTGACCTAAAGTCCTAGTTTTGACTTCCTCTTGATGTATTTGCCCATACCAACCCACAATGCATCCCTAGCATTGGTTTATATGACATCTATACATCCAAAACCAATTATCATGCAATATGACCCCAAATGTCATATTTCTTGCATGAAACACAAACCATGTGTGCCAAATCCCTAGGTTTGAGACTCAAATCCATCTCCAAACCTTTTGGCACACTCCATGGCTCCTCTAGACTCCCAAGTAGTACCCACCTGAGATCCATTGGCCATGGATCCCAAATTGACACTTGGAGCTCCCCCTAGAGCTCTTTGCCTTAGTCACCTCCCTAGGTGACTTATCCACAATGGCTAGGCCACAATGGTGCACCCCCGGTGACACTTGGCCAACAAACGTAACTTTCTTAACCTTGGACACCTTGTCCTTGGTTAATTTCTTCTTACCATTAAATGGCTTTCCCTTGCCATTTATTGGCTTCTCCTTGCTATAGTCATATGCAACCCTAGCAGAAGACTTTCCCTTAGCTTTGTAGGACTCTCCCTTGCCATGATCATTTGCCACCCTAGCATATGAACTCTCATTGGCCTTGGAGGAACTAGATCGATATCCCAAGCCCGATCTATCATTGTTGGGTCTTTGACTACCCAACACCATACTTAATCCCTTAGATCCAATAGTGAATCTCTTAAGGAATTTCTCTAAACCATCAAGCTTTGCCTTCAAAGCTTGATTCTCCCTTTCTAGGTTCCTAAACCTAGAGTCAACATGTCCACCTTGGACATTCCTAGACCTACCCTTTCTAGGCATATGTCTCCCATTCTTAGGATTAATGCCTTGGGCCTCCTTAGGTCTACCATTCCTAGGTTTTTCATGAATTGGTCTCCTAGGGTTTTGATCTACATTAACCCTATTCCTATCATGATACTTAAATCCAAAATTTTGCATTGCTACATAATGATAATCATTATTTCTCCTAGCATGCATGGGAACATAAGAATTTGAATTTGAATTACACTTCAAATTAGGGTATACCTCCCTTACCCTTGAAGCTCCCCCTTGACTTGAGCTCCTCTTCTTCTCCCATTTCTTTAGATGCGCAAGCTTCTTGATTTCCCCCTTCTTGGGGCATTTGGTGTGGTAGTGTCCCTTCTCCCCACACGTGAACCCACACGTGAAGCACACAATGCGCAATCTCCTCCTTTGGGCTTCTTCACTCCTACAACCCTTGTTAGTGTTTAAATTAACTTGAATGGGTTTAGGAGATACCTTCTTCTTACCCATAGGACATCTACTTTTATAGTGCCCCCTTTCATTGCACCTGAAGCACACAATGTGATCTTTTGATTTTGCTTCGGTGGAGATGCTTGCTAGATTAACCACTTCGAAGACCTCTTCTTCATCCTCTTCACTTATCTTGGATTCATCTTCAACCTTTGAGGATGTAGATGATGCCTCATCTTGCTTCTCCTCCTTGGATGTTGAGCATGACTCAACTTCCATTTGCTCCACCTCCTCTTCTTGAGCTACTAAGCCCATCTCCTTGGGCTCCACATCCGATTGGTCCTTCTTCTTCTCTTGGACCACTTCATCACTTTCTTCGGATTTTCTTTCTTCTTCTTGTGTAGGCAAAAATTCCTCCCATGGAAATTTCTTCACTTTGCTCCACAATTCATGGGCGTTCTCATATTTACCTACACCACTTATCACATTAGGAGGCAATAAATCAATTAAAATTGCTATTACCTTTGAATTTGCCTCCGATCGTGTGGTTTGCTCTTCCGTCCAACGTCGTGTTCGGAGCTTCTTTCTTTTCTTGTCCTTTGGGACTTTGAATGGCTCTTTGACCACCATCATTATGTCCCAATCCGTATTGAAGAAGGTCTCCATCTTCATCATCCAATACGTGATGTCCCCAAGGCTTCCTCCTTCAAATTTTGGAGGGACAATAGACCCGGCCATCTTGTGCTTCCTTGGCAGTTAGTCCAACGGAGAGCGTCCTCGCTCTGATACCAATTGTTGGAGGATCGGTGGCCGGCTTGAAGGGGGGTTGGATAGACGGCACCCCCAAATAACTCGCTTCCTACACTATTGTTAGCTTGCGCAACGGAAATACAAATACTAAAGCAATGAAGACGAAAGCTAAAGAAAGAAAAGAACTAGCAAACCAATACACGTTCGTTTAACGTGGTTCGGAGATGATGCTCCTACTCCACGGCTGTCCGTAAGGTGGACGATCCCGATCCTTCGGTGGATTAGCCCCCGGAAACTCCGGCTATCTCAAGTCGCTCCTTGTGGGTGGAGAAACCTCACCACAACACACCAAGACCTCTTGGATTCCACAAACACTTGAGCACTTGTAGACTACTAATTAGACCTTAACCAAGTCTAATTTCGTCGCCTTGGCCGGCCATACCAAGCTCCTTCTTATAGAGCTTGGGGAAATCAGCCTTGCTGATTTGCCCGTTACCAGTCGACTGGTCCATGCACCAGTCGACTGGTGCCAGCCAAACGGCACTCCAACGGCTATCTATCAGTCGACTGGTCCCATGACCAGTCGACTGATCCCAGCCATTTCGGGCACAGAATGCTTCTGTGCTCACCACCAGTCGACTGGTCCCAGTACCAGTCGACTGGTACAACCCTAAACTTAGGGTTTCCCATCCCGAGTACATTTCACTCGCACTCGGACCCTCACGACTCACTTGACTCTTCTTTGCAGCTTTGACCTCTTGCCTTCAAGCCTACTTCTTTTGGCTCTCGTCCCTCGGATGCATCCAAGCTCGCGGCTTGTCTCCAATGCCATCCTTCGCGTATGCCTCGAAGTCGCTTCCCTCGGCCCTTGTCCTTGCTGCCTTGTCCACGATCCCTCAGATGCATTCAAGCCCGCGGCTTGTCCTCAATGCCATCCTTCATCGGACCCGAAGCCGTCAACCTGAGTCAAATGTGTCACCTGCAGTCCTGCACAACTCAAGTACACATATCAAATAACGAGGGTAAACCTAACTTAAACCCTTTGCCCAAACACCAAAACACATGGTCCCGCGGACCATTGGGATTGCTCCAACATTTTGGTCTTTTCACATGTGTGGGGTTTAGGGGTTTAAGTGTGGCACTGTAGCACTTGAAGGAAGGAAGGGGGGGGGGGGGGGGCTGCGGGCTGGGGTTCGTGGGTGCGCCACCATCGCCAACAGGAGAAGGAGGCCTCCTTCTTCCTCCTTCTACTGCTCCTCGCCGGCGCCGGCGCCGACCACCGCCTCCCCTCCTCCCTCTCGCGTTCCTCTCTCTATCTCTCTCTCTCTTACTCCCGTCGCAGCCGCCAACAGAAAATGGGGAGGAGAGGTTCGTGCGTGGAGAGGCGCCACCACCACAGGACTCCTTCCTCCTCATGCCTTTCGCCGGAGTCGATCGCCTCTCGCCGGAGCCGCCTCAGCGCCGTCCTCTTTTCTTCCTTGCCCCTCTCCTTGCGACACTACTGCCAGATTCTCCCTCCCTGTGATACCACCTCCGAATTCCCCGGCTCATGTCGCTGCTCGCCGCCAAAGGAGAAGGACGAGGCCAAGATCTCTCCCTCGCTAGCAGCTTCTCGCCTGAGCCACCGCCAGACAGACCGACAGCCCACTTCTCTCCCTTTGCTCCTCGCTATACCGCCGCTGGCAGAACGCTGCCCTTCGTCATCTCCTCCTCGCCGGAGCCACCGCTGGATAGATCGACAGCCACCTCTCCTCTCCTCCTTGCAACATCGCTGCCGGCCTCCTCTCCTCGTGAGATTGCAGTCGGATTCTCCCTACTCATGCACACCTCACGATGCCCCCACTCGACCGACACTGCCCTCATTTCCTTCCTCGTCACAGCGACCAACCCTTACCGCCACGAGCTTGGTCTGCCCTCGCCCGCATCAAGGGCGTAATTATGCGTTGATCAGCCCCTTGTCACCGTCATCGACCCGCGTTCGCAAGCGTCACAGACGGTTCTGAGCCGTAGCTATCTCCCACCGCCGTGGAAGGCTTCCGGTTTGCATGGCCGCACGCTTTTGATGTCAATCTGGTATCCGATGCATGTTGACGAGCGACATTATGCTAGCCATCGATCCATTGTTGTGTGTCGGCCTTCGAGCCGTGATTGTGTTTCGGACTATGTGTCGTGCTGAGCCTCCTTGGCGTTAGTATGTCTCGGTCTACGTGCTGGTCGCATGTCCCGATTTACATGCCGATTTCATGTCTCGGCCTGTGCGCCGACCCAGTACCTCTCGGTCTGCGTGTCGATCTTGTTTCCCGGCCTGCGTGCCGACCTCGTGTCCCGGCCTACGTGCCGACCTCGTGTCCCTGCCTGCGTGCCGACCTCGTGTCCTGGCCTGCGTGCCGACCTCACGTCCCGGCCTGCGTACCGACCTCACGTCCCGGCCTGCATACCGACCTCACGTCTCGGTCTGCGCGCCGACCCCGTGTCCCGGCCTGTGTGCCGATCTAATTTCCCGGTCTGCGTGCCGATCTCGGGTCTCGGCCTACGCGCTGATATTATTTCCCGGCCTGCGTGCCAGTGTCTTATCCCGGTCTGCGTGCCGGTCTCTTGTCCCGGCCTGTGTGCCGACCTCAGGTCTCGGCTTGTGTGCCGATCTCGTGCCCCGGCCCGCGTGCCGATCTCGTGTCCCGGCCTGTGTGCCGACATTATATCCCGACCTGCAGCTCGTCTTCCGGGTCTACACCTCGTTCAACTTCTCGTCGTCAGATCCAGCTCTCCATCCTGATCGTGCGTCGTCCACTCTTCCGAGTCCCGACTACTCGCACTGCGTCCCATCCGAGGGCGCTCCCTGGGCCAGGGTACGTTTTCCATTCATATTCCATACGCATTTCATTATTTTATGGCTTAGTCTTGTACTCATATGTTCGTCGGATCCGCCTCGAGCATCGGGGTACCGGGGGCCGGGTCAACCCGGTCACTGGCTGCAGGTAGCGTTGACCAGAGGACTTTTGACGACTTGGTCAACACGGGAGCCATCTCAGCACACCCTCCTCCGGGACGTCGCAACTCAGTCAATATTCTATCCACCTCACCCGACGATCCGTCTGACTCAACTTCCGGACAAGATCAAAGTGCATTGAATATGGTTTGCATCTCAATCAAATAAAATATGTTACTATCTTTTGAAGAAGATTTACATGTTTGACTTTAAACCAACATACACTCTTATGCTTCTTCTACGACTTTATTATCTATATACGACGGTCTTCCCTTGAAAAATGGCTGGCTCAGACTATCGTATCATTGTTGGTGCTCGTCAATATTGCATCATGACACTAATCTATCTTTTATTGTAAATAAAGTATGTCATGTATTCACTTACTATCTCTCATTAGCAAGCTATTAAACGGATCTCAAGGTATTTGCGTAGAATCCTACACCTTATTTATCTATTTTTCCTATTCCTCTCCCTCTTTAGCGTGTTATATTGATGTCGACGTAGCTGCTTGTCTAGATGATCGTCATAGTACAAATGACTATTGTGGTAATGTTGTTTCGTGGACCTCATCGAGGTAAAAGGTCGTGTCACATTCTTGCGAATGGAGCAGCTGAAATTGCCTGGTTAGAATCTTTGCATCTAAACTTCAAGAACCTTTGGATTCTGTACCATTCATCCTGAGATATTGCACTGATGAACTTGACCCTAAAGCTATGGCTGTGTCATTCCGAGCGTTGGGGTAAAAGGCGACGGCCTCCGACTGGTGAAAGGGCGGGGACAAAGCTAGTGAAGAACATGGAATCAGCGAATGGAGCAGAGATCCATTCCGATTGTGCAACTGAATTTAAGGAGCTAGCTAAAATGGAATGAGAAAGCAAAATTGAATATTAATGCCACCAACTGCTTCACCTTATACATATCACAAGCCTTACATAAGATCAACTCTTCTACCCCATAATATTAATAATAATACTAATGTGGCAAATCGATCACCACCCGAGTACCAAATTCTGAGCGTAATAATGCTACCAGTTTAGATCTCATTACATGATGCTACAATCAGAAGCACACTGGCAGTGATTATACGGTTGTGGGGCTTCAGGACACATGATCCAGTAGCTCGCCGGCGCCGGTTGCCAGGTGAATTTATTGGACTCTGCCACCACCACCGGTTTCTTCTCCTCTGGTTTCTTCTCCTCCTTTTTCTTTTCTTCGGCTGATCCGACGCTGACAAGGTTGGCGCTACCCATCTTCCTCCTGAGGACGGTGGCCAGCTCGACCGAGTCAACCCCATCGCCGACCACGATGAGGCAGTCTTTGTCCAGCGATGCGGAGATCACGCCGGACAAGCCGACAGCAGTCTTGAGGGCTTTGGAGCGCCTCTTTGCGTCTTCCATGGCCGCCACCTTCAACACCAGCTTCTGCTTAGCCATCTTAAGAATGAATCTAATGCAGCGACCAGTGTCGTAGCTTGATTTCGGATCGTGAAGTTGAGAAGTGTTGATATAGACAGAAAGCAGGAAAGCGAACGAGTGTGAGCGAACTCAGTAGGAAGTCTCCTCACGGAACACTGGTAGGTCAAGTCAACCAAGTCAAGTCAACCAAGTCACATGGGATGATGACCAGACGCTACGCGGATTTGCTATCGTCATTCATACTGCTACTAAATTTGATAAAAGTGTGATAATTTTTGTTAGAAATATTTGAATAAAAAAGAATTGACCAGTGTGTACTGTCACCGTGCACGCGAGCAGAGAGTCGCAGAAATGAAAATATTAAATGGGATACTTGGGTGGATGAACAGAAATAAAAATATTAAAGTGAAAATTAAAGTTACGCCCATTAAAAAAAAATTCAAAAGACAGATTTACTGATTTACAGATTGTATGAATATAAAAACGGGATCAACAAATCATTCTTAAAGTAGTGGAGGAATCAGGTAATATAGCACAATATTAAATCCATATTTTAATATATGATTAAGTTTAAAACTAGTATGTTTTTTTTACTGATAAAATATTATCAAGTATGTAAACGTAAGTTACTTGATAAAAAAACAAAAGTCTTAGCAACTACACGATGAAAATCCTAACTAAATTATATGGTAGAAATCTAATAAAGCTTGATAACTACAGTTCTAATTAGGAATCAAGCACTGACAAAGTTTTAATAGAGCTAGACATCTAAAGTCTTGATTAGGAATCAGATAAGAGTTAAGTCTTAGTTGGGAACCAAATATAAAAGTCCTAGTTAGGAAGTAAGTGATTCAAGTTCAAATTGAGTCAGTTGGGAGCTGAAGGCATGGTACAAATAGAGTAAGTTGAGAGCTAAAGTTTGTCAAATAAATCCAAGTGGAGTAAGTTGGGAGCTAAAGTTTGACAAAAAAAGTCCAAATGGAATAAGCGGGGAGTTGAAACTTGATAGGCAGGTCCTAATGGAGTGAACTAGAAGTTGAAACTTGTCAAACAAGTACAAGTGTAATTAATTGGGAACTGTACCTCGGCAACTCAGTTTAGATGGGTCAACTGGGGGTTGAACATCTAAACCCAAAGTAAGTGTGAGTAATTTGAAATATTGCATCATACTAATTACGCGTAACCATTAAAAGGAAGCAAAGTTCAACAGTGCGAGACCGCTGACTGATTATAACTCTCGGCGAGCGAAGTCAGAGGGCCCAAGCGACTATAGTTAGGTCAGGATGACCAGAACATACGAGTGACCTGACCTACTTCGAGACAACCAGCAGAAGATGTTATCTAGCGATTTGAGCGAGTCAAGTCAAGATCATGTCTCTCTAGGCGACTGGAGGACTTCCAATCGATTGGAGAATGTGGACAACATTATCTATTAGATAGACGTTGCAGCAGTAGAAATTGACAACAAGAAAAAAGTAGTTGTCTTGATAAAACCAAAACGTATTTTAGAAATAAAGAATACAAAGTCTTATATAGCTAGATTAAGAAATCCTAAATCCTAAATTAAAAAGGTAAAATATTAAATTGTTCTAACAGCTATAAAAAAATAATTCTAATAAATATATGTAATCTAACATCCCTCCTCAAACTCACGATGCTACAACTAGAAGCATTGAGAGTTTGTTAAACAAAAAATGGAAGCACGAAGTGGAATGAACCTTGGTAAACATATCAGCTATTTGCAATAAGGAAGGGAAAAAATGCAACGTGATAGTGCCAAGCTGTAGATGATGACGAATGAAATGACAATCAATCTCAATATGATTAGTTCTCTCATGAAAAATTGTATTGTACGCAATCTAAATGACACTTTGATTATCACAACGAAGAGTAATAGGTTGTCGAAGAAAAATTCTCATATCTGTAAACAACCAACGTAGCCAAACAATCTCACAAGTAGTGGTAGCTATGATATGATACTTAGATTCTGTGGAAAATCTGAAAATAACATCTTGCTTGTTACTCTTCTAAGAGATAAGAGAATCTCCAAGAAAAATACAAAAGCCGGTTGATACATGTTATGACGGGCGGATTCAGGAAATGACAAGGATATCAAAATTAAGGTGAAATGGTGATCAAGGTTGGGATAGGGTGAATGCCTATTAACTAATACTAATTGTTTGCCCTACATCAAAGTCTTGAGAGTGCACCCAAGCATTCTTTGAGCAGAATGCTCAGATAGGGCAGACTGGTTATAAACCCGATCCAATGTAAGGGTGCCTGTGTGTGCTCCACCGGGCAAAGTCCGATCGAACTTAAAGGTACTTAGCGTAAGTACCCCGTGATAATTTTGATGTGATCAATCAAATCAAGTTAGCTCCTGTTGTTGTTTAACCCCTGTGTCTAAGTGTGCAGGAACTTAGGAGCATATGAAGTCGAGCGAAATACGCAGCTAGCGAGAAGGACGACACGGGAGAGAGTCGACAAGCTCAGTGAGTCCGAGGGATGAGGTGCTGCGGAAGAGTACGCTGGCGGACGAGAAGGAAGCACACGGCGTTTCTGAGGGATGAGAAGCTGGAGCGGAAGCTTGCTCGAGGAGAAGGCCTGAAGATGGGTCTGGGTGAGCTCAATTTTTGATGGACGAAATCACCTAGACGATTGGAGCAGCAGAGGAGAAAAGAAGCCAAACTGCCTTATGGAAGGCGCCTTCCACGGCTTGGAAGGAACCTTCTATAAACAGCGCGAAAGTGTGTTCAAGCCATGGAAGGCGACTTCCATGAACAGTGCAAAGGCACTTCAATGGCTTGAAGGCGCCTTTCTAGTGACCGTTGGCAAAGATAAAACTTTATCTTCGAACGGATAAAATTACCACGCTAGAGGTGCCTTCCACCCTATGGAAGGTGCCTTCCAACCTCGGATAGAATTTTCCAGGGGCTATAAAAAAACCTCTAGAACTAGGAATAATTCAACAACTCTTGTAATTCATTTCCTAGCATATTTCTGAGCGTTCAACGAGTGTAATAGACTTCTCCACCTACGTGAAGGAGATCTTTTCAGTACTTTCTTCTGTCTTGGATTAACAACCATGTAGGTTGTAACCAAGTAACTCCTTAGTATCTTTAATTTATTAGTTATTTAATTTCCTTTTTATAAGTGTGCTATTAATCTGAGTTGAAAGCTCGAGAAAGATTTTTTGTTTTATTTTTCAATAGGTAATTCACCCCCCTCTTGCAGACCTAACCTGGTCCAACACTCAGCATGGAAAAGCTTTTAGCATACAATCGACCGAGCAAAGGCTGAATGAATATAAGGATGTCTGTCTTCGTTCGATCGGGCAAAGTCTGATCAAGCTTAAAGGTACTCAGCCTTATAAAGATTTTAGCATACGATCGGTTGAGCCAAGGCCGAATGAACATAAGGGTGTCTGTGTGTACTCGACCAGGCAAAGCCCGATCAAGCTTAAAGGTACTTAGCCTTGTAAAGTTTTTATCATACGATCGGCCGAGAAAAGGCTAAATGAACATAAGGTTGCCTATGTATGTGCGCGACTAGAAAAAGCTCGATTGAACTTAAGAGTATTGGTGCAGGTTGCACTAACGATCTAACTCAGGTTTTGATGAATGACAAAGTAAATTAATTTAGGTTTAATGTGATCTAACGATTTAACTAAGTGTGTAGGAGAAGTCCAGATAGGTCGACGGGCTGACCGGATATCTGGCAAGAAATCTAGCTAGGCCGACGGGCTGACTGGATAGCTGGTACGAAGTCCAGATAGGTCGACGGGCTGGCCAGATATTTGGCACGAAGTCCAGCTTGGTCAACAGGCTGGCCAGATAGTTGGCATGAAGTCCAGACAAGTCGACGGGCTGACTGGATGTTTGACAAAAGTGGTAAGTTAAGGTAAGTCACTGGAGGAGAGTGACTTGGTGAGGATGCGTTCCCCATTTGAGGGAAAGTAGCGTCAATCCAACTTAGATCCATTTAGAAAATCTAAGTTGAGATTTTGACTAGATTCTGGTCTCGAGGAGATAGAATCCAATTACTACTCTTGACTATAATTGTACTAACACTTGTTTTGCAGGGTAATATAAATTTTATTGTCTCGCCCGGAAGGGATCCGGGTGCCCGGAGTGGTCCGGGCGCCCAGAAGCAGTCTAGGCGCTCGGAATGCCCAAAATCACTCTTGTTTCCAACTTGGAGCGCGTTGATTTGATGGCTAACGTCACGGTCCAACCGCCCGGAAGGGATCCAGGCGCCCGAAACTGCCTATATAAGCAGTCTTCCACCAAGAGCACAAAACACAACTTCTCTCTGCAACTGCTTTCTTGCGCACTACTCCAAAGACGCTCCCACAATGCTGTGAAGCTTCTCCGACAACCTGCGACTCAATTTTTATTTTTCTTATTGTCAGTAACTTTATTTTATAGTTCTTGTACTTATTGTGTAACTCTTTTGTGAACTATTAGTGGATTGCCCAACGAAAGCACTCTCACATGTGGGCCTTAGAGTAGGAGTCGACGAAGGCTCCGAACCAATTAAAACTTGGTGTGTTAGCGTTGTTTTCGTTATTATTTTTCACTGCGTACTTTGACTCGATAACGATTTTTCAACGATCACTATTCACCCCCCTGTAACGTTCTTTTTGATCCAACAAGTAGTATCAGAGCAGGTACCGCTCTAATTTGGTGCAACCACCAATCAGACAAAGGGGGTGAAAATTTTTGTTTTCTTATTTTCGATTTTAAGTTTTTCGACATAATCCAAATTGACACAATTACCTCTTTGGAAACATTTTCTCATTGCAAACCAATCTGAATTGGTGCAACACCAATTCAGTCTTAATATTTTTATTTTTATCTCACACTACTAATCCAAGGCCAAAAGTCTTGGGACCATCTCTGTTTTTCTTTATTGTGTGCAAGAGCAATGACCCAAAACGAGGGACACAACACTGTCCATCCTCCCCTCTTCAACGGTGATGACTTCTCGTACTGGAAGAAGTGAATGGAGGTCTATCTGAAGACCGACTTCGACCAGTGGTTCAACATCATTAGAGGCTACAAGGCTCAGGTCGATAACGCTAGAATTTTGATGGGCCCGGAACAGTGGAATCCGGAGATGAAGAAGAAAGCCCAAATAGATTTCAAGGCTCTCAACACCCTCTAGTATGGGCTAACGAAAGAAGAACTAAACCGCGTCAGCCTACACGAAAATACGAAGGAACTATGGGACAAGCTCATTGAATTGCACGAGGGAACCAGCGACACAAAGGTAACAAAAAGAGACCTCTATCTAAATAAACTATTTAATATAAAAATGTAGGAAGGAGAAACTATGAGTCAATTCCACGTGAGGATAAAGGATATCCTCAACGGGCTTCACAACATCAACCACCAGATGGAGAACCACGACCTGATAAGGTATGCCCTTAACGCATTTCCTCGAAATGCACTATGGGCATCCATCGTGGATGCTTACAATATTTCGAAGAATCTTTCCAAATTAAAGCTAGATGAACTATTTTGTGAACTCGAACTCTATGAACAGACTAACTCAAAATAGGTCGAGAAAGGAATCGCCCTTTTTGCAAGTTCCTCCAAAGACATGCTAAGAACCAAACCTGAACCTGAAGGTAAGTTTGACCAAGACCCAGAAGACGAAGAATACCTAGTGAACTTGGTAAGAAAATGTTCAACAGGAGAAAAAAGAACTTCAGCAGAAATGACCTGTAGAAGATCAACTCCACCACCAATCCTAACAACAAAAACGTGACCGACTTCAGATGCAACAAGAAAGGACACTACAAGAAAGAATGCCTAAAGCTGAAGAATGACAAAACCAAGAAGAAAGCACTCAAGGCAATGTAGGATGAATCATCTTCGGATGAATCGAACGTCGAAGAATAGAAGCACCGAAGTTACCTCGCGCTGATGGCCTACAAATCAGAATCGGAAGGTGAATCGAAAGATGGGTCCGAACCCTAATTGAGCCACGAGTTCGTACTCGTTTCCGAAGGTTCCGATGAGGTATACCTTAATTTAAGCAAAAAATTTTTCAAAATCATTGCATGCTTAAATAAAAATTAACTGAAAATGGAAATCAAAATAAAATGCTCTTTGAGGAAAATCAACACCTCAAGGAACAAATCAAAAATTCTAATTCAAATCAAGTTGCAAAACTTGAGGAGAAAAACTCAACATTAAAAATTAAAATTAACAAACTTAAAGGGTTGTTAGAAAATTTTACAACTAGATCTAAAAACTTGGATCTAATTCTTAAAAATCAAAAGGCAGTATACAACAAATCTAGGCTTGGATACAAGTCTAGTTCAACAAATAAATCATTCATATCACTCGTAACTCAAAATAAAACATAAACTAAAGCTTATGTTCCAAAAGTGTGTCTAATCATGCAAGTAGGAATTAACCAATATTATATATCCAAAAACAAAATATATTATGTAAAATAAAATAACTCAAATCAAAGTCTAAAACATAAAACTAAATCAATAAAACCAAAGACAAATCATAGAAAGAACTACAAAACCAACTCAAACCCAAACTATCATCAAGTTTATTATAATTACAAAAGTAACCGACATAATCCAAAATCAAAACTTAAGAAATCCAGATCAATAATTCAGGGGGAGACTCCAAACTAGTTGACATCTCCAAAAAATAATCTACCCGGCAAGGTAATTATGATTAGAGTAAAAAGGGACAAAAGTTTAACTTGACCTACGGTACTGGTGAAGTTTTGAATGATAGTAGGTTATAATTAGGGAAGCTCTGTCTATGCATGACCAGGAAGATATGGTTTCGACCTGGTACATTTGGCTTAATAGAACTAACTGAAACTACCCCTTACGAATCCTAACTAGTTAGACTAAGGTTTTGTACTAAATTTAGTGGATGAGACTATTTGAAAAACCTCGAAGGCATGATTACTCTAATGATGTCCAAGTGACTCGCCATAGTTCAGAATTTTATCCAAAGAATACCTGTTTGTTGAACCCAAAGCTAAACCTGAATCAACACAAGGTTAAACCAAACTTTGAAATTGAACTTAACTCATCTCATAAAATTATAGGATTCCCTGATTGAAAACATATATTGGGTGAGATGACTAAGAACTTAAAAATTAAATTAAACTTAAAATTTAAAATTAAATTAAATTTAAACTTAAAATTAAAAATTAAATTAAACTTAAAATTAAAAATTAAATTAAACTTAAAATTAAAAAACATATTAAACTTAAAATTTAAAAATTAAATTAAACTTAAACTTAAAGTTAAAAATTTAATTAAACTTAAAATTTAATTAAACTTAAAATTAAAAATTAAACTTAAACTTAAAAATTAAATTAAACTTAAAAATTAAATTAAACTTAAAATTTAATTAAACTTAAAATTAAAAATTAAACTTAAACTTAAAAATTAAATTAAACTTAAAATTTAAAATTAAATTAAACTTAAAAATTAAATTAAACTTCAAATTAAAAATTAAATTAAACTTAAACTTACAAAATTAAATTAAACTTAAAATAAAAAATTAAATTAAACTTAAATTTTAACTTAAAAATTAAATTAAACTTAAATTGATTTAAACCTAAAATTAACATAAATTAAATTAACTTAAATTTAACTTAAAATTAAAATTAATCATAACTTCTACCTGTTGTAGGAAACCAAGTGGATATTAGACAGTAGTTACTCCAAACACATGACTGAGGATCACACCAAATTCATTCAATTAACCTACAAAAGCTTAGAAACAGTTACCTTTGGAAACAATGACAAACTTAAGGTAATTGGGATAGGTAATATTGAACTCAAATCTGATTTCATAGTTAAGAAAGTGTTACTTGTTGAAAAACTCAAATACAACCTTCTTAGTATAAGTCCATTGTGTGATTCTGGGTATAAGGTTAGGTTTCTTTCCTCTGAATGTTTAATTAAGCACTTAGATAACCCTACTATAAGCCTTAAAGGGTTTAGAAAGGATAATATCTATGCAATTAACCTAACCGCTTCCTCACTTAAGTGCTACTTAACACAAAAAGAAGAAACCTGGTTATGACATAGAAGAATGTCACACACAAACTTTAGAAATCTAAGTAAATTAAATGGATTAGTTAGAGGCCTACCAAAATTACCTAACTTAGACTCAACAATCTGTAATACTTGTCGACAAGGAAAACAAATAAAATTTACTCACAAATCAATTAATCAACTTCAAATAGATTCAATACTAAAATTATTACACTTAGACCTATTTGATTCCCATGGGGTTAAATAAATAAATGGAAGCCTATATTACCTGGTAATAATAGATGACTACTATAGATTTACTTGAGTAAAATTCTTAAAAAATATTTTTAAAGATGAAACATTTGAAATCTTTACTAATTTTTTCAAACAAGTTGAAAATGAAAAAGACCTAAAAATTAAAAGAATTAGAAGTGACAACGGAGGTGAATTTAAAAATCATAACTTTAACCAATTTTTCCTTAAAAACGGTTACCATCACGAATATTCATTGTAACAACCCAAATTTCCTCATTACGAGTCATAATAGTGCTTAAAAATATTTAGAAATGCTTTAGAAATATTTTAGAGATTTTAAAGAATTTTTATGCAATTTTCAGAGTTCGTTTGGTATTTTTACCAAAAGAAAGAAGTTTAAAAAATAAAGAGGTTCGAACCCGTGACCTCCGACCCGATCCAAGACTTAAGCAAAGCGTGATGACCAAGAACCCAGCAGGGCCATTCTAATTAAGGAAAGAGCAGAAATAATTTAAGTAGTAGTTGATAACAGAAATGTTTAGGTATTAAAAGGGATAAGTTAAGAGAAGAACTTAGGGTTAATTGTCGTGACCTAAATCTCTTCCTCTCCTTTCTCTCGCGCGCGGCGTCGGCGTTATTCGGGCGGAAGACTAAGCCGAAGCTAGGGCTTCGTCTCCGACGGCCGACAAAGGGCAAATCCCGTGAGCTCTTCACAGAATAGAGATCCTCTCGTTGAGGAGAATCCGTAGGCACGAAGAAGAGGCTGGAATTTGCAAATCTCCAGAACCCTAGAAGCTTCTTCTCTCGGTTTTGAATCCAAGAATCGATGTAAGTGCTTCTCACCTGCAGTAGGAGTAGTTTCAGATTCTTGTTCTTATTGATTTCCGAAGCATGTTGAAGGGTGTGGTATATTCTTTTAAATTGCTGCCATGAAGCTCAAAGAGGGGAAATGAATTGTAAAGGGTAGGCATATGGTTTGGGTTCTTTAGATTTCGGAATATGTTGTATTAATATTGTGGTAGTTAGGAATTTGGTTTTCCTTTTTGCTCTCGGATCATGCTGCATAGAATGGAGATTTGTTAGAGGGTTAAGAGAAATTCTAAGTTTTGTTTTCTCTTGTCATTGCTGCTGTAGCTAGTTTAAGGGATTCTGTTGTTCTATAAAAGTATAGCTTGAACAAGTTTACATGGATCTTTAGCTTCAGCAGGTTCTAGTCTTGTTCGTGCTAAGCATTTGAAATGAAGATAAGCTTTATATGGGTTTTAAATTCCAGCAGGTTTCAATTTGCTATGCTATGTATGAGATAGGAACAACCTCATTTGGATCTTAGAACAGCTCATTCCTTTTGTGTTCTTCACGGGCTAGAACAACCCTTTTTGTCATTTATTCTTTAAACTGCAGTGTTGGGTTCTTAGTGGTGTAGATTAGAAATTCAGTACAGATTTTTATTAGTCATGGTATGCAGATTTATTTTTGTTTAAACCACAGTTTTGGAATCTTCTCAAGCACAGCAGTTTTAGTTTGTTTAAGTATTCAATTTTAGTTTGTTAAAGCATTCAGTTTTAGTTTGTTTAAGTATTCAATTTCAGTTTGTTAAAGCATTCAATTTTAGTTTGTTTAAGTATTCAATTTTAGTTTGTTAAAGCATTCAAATTCAGTTTTGTATGAGGTATCCTTTTATTAGAAGTATTAACAAGAACAAGTATTATACTTAAAGAGGCTAGTACCCGACTTCCGAGGTTGTCGTTAAACAAATCCGGTGACCGTTTCCGAGGTCTCGACCCTGGTAAGACCGAGGTCTTTACTCTTGTAGGACTGGTGGTTCGCTACCTCAGTCTCTATTAGGGAGCGCGCAATGGTACTAAGCCTAGACCCAAAAGATTATTATTTTGAAGTATAAAAGTATAAGATTTTAAACAAGTGAAATAAGCTTCACATAAGTTTAAAATTCAGCAAGTTTAGTTTCTTTTATGCTAGCATGTTATTTAGAATTTTCTTGCTGTTATTTGCTTTTAGATGAGCAGCTTTACATGTTTAGCATTTCAGTATGTTCACATGCATATTCAAGTTTTGTGAGTTAGATAGCGCTTACTAAGCATTTTTTGCTTATAGTTGCATTTCCTCTTACTGCAGATAAAGGAAAGGAAAAGCTATAGCGAAGGAAGGCGACAAGGAGGTTTGGGAAGGATGGTTTTAAAAGGATGGTTTTTGCTTATAGTTGCATTTCCTCTTACTGCAGATTAATCTCTTTCCTTATTTGTAGATTAAAAGGATGATTTTAATTTTTGGTAAAAACTTTCCTTATTTGTAGATCATCTACATGTTTAAAAGAGAGTTTAAACTTTGAAATCTTTCCTTATTTGTTGATTAAAAGGTGGATTTTAAATTTTAAGAAAACTTTCCTTTTTAACTATTTTCATGATTTAAAAGAGAGTTTAAATATTAAATATTCTCTTTTATAAGTTTCTGCAAGAGATTAAGAAAAGATTTGATATCTTTCCTTATTTGTAGATTAAAAGAGATTTTAATTTTTAGAGATAACTTTCTTTTTATCCACATGTTTAAAAGAAATATTTTAATTTATAAAATTTCCTTTTTACTAACTATGTCCATGAAGGGATTAAATTATTGGAGAAATTTTATAAATTTCTGGAGACAAATTAGGAAGTTTTAATTAATTAAAACTCTCCTTGTTTATAGCTTGTGGTGGCCGGCCATATGAATTGATGAGAAGAAAATTGTTTTTAATTAAATAAATTTTCTTTTTCAATGGTAAAAGAATTAAGGAAGTTTTTATTAAATTTTCCTTATTTACCAAGACCAAGGATTATAAAAGAGGGGGTAGGGGAGGCTTCAAAGTTAACAACCTCTATTATTTTCTCCCTCTTTTCTTCCTTGGTGTGGTCGGCCTCTTCCTCTTCTTCTCTTCTCTCCATCCTTTGTGGCCGAACCTCACATCTTCTTTGGAGATCAAGTGGTGGCCGGATTCTAGCTTGGAGAAGAAGGAGAGAAAGCTTACATCCCTTGGAGCTTGGTTGGTGGAAAAAGATCTTCATCTTTTGGAAGCATTGTGCTTGGCCGAAACTTGAAGAAAGGAGAAGAAGGTGCTTTGGTGGTTTCTCATCTCGGAAGATCGTTGCCCACACAACGTCCAAGGTTAGAAGAGGAATACGGTAGAAGACCTAGAGGTTTTTGCTTGCAAAAGAAAAGGTATACTAGTATTTAATTTTCACATCATACTAGTTTTACTTCTTTGTAAAAATACCAAATACAAGAGGCATGCGATTCTAGTATTTCAAATTTGTTTTCGATGTTGTGTTCTTTTGGTTTTTTTTTCTTGTGATTTGATTGTTCTTTTCGGTTGACCTAAAGTTATTTAAGAAAATTAAATATTAGCTTTCCTTAAAAAGCTTTGTCTAGGCGGTGGTGGTTGTTCCCATATCCAAGAAGGCCATGTGTCTCGCCATGCAGTCCTGGAAGCCAATTTTGGAAATTAATATTTAATGAAATTAATAACCTAGGTGATTTGGATCAAACGTGTTAAGTTCCGCAGGAGATCCAAGTTTAAACCTAAAAGAACAAATAGATTAAACTTTGGATCAAACGTGTTAAGTTCCGCAGACGATCCAAGTTTAATTTAAAAGAACACATGGTAGCTAGGAAAAGGTTCAGACCTTTGTATAAAATTTTTGTACAGTGGAACCATTAGGTTTTCTGAGTAGCAACCAACAATTGGTATCAGAGCTAGGGTTTTGCCTCTGTGTATTTGGTATTAGTTTAATTATGCACATGTCATACATAATTTAGGCAGGATAATAGTAGGATGTGCTAACTTTGTGGATGCAGGATCCAACTATTATGGCTTATAGATATTGTGTGTGTGATTGGACCCTTGGACATGTCAAGGGCATTTTATTGTGTGTGCATGATTGTATTATAAAATACAGTAGGAGCTGTATTTAGTTTTATTAGGATTTTATTTTTTGATCTAGTTACATGTACATTCCTTTTATGGAATATAGGATCGATGGATGTAAATTTTATTTTATGTTCGATCTAGTTTACATGTACATTCCTTCGAGGAATATAGGATCGAAAAATGTAAAATTCTATTTATGTCGCGGATCGAATCTTGCAAGGCGTGGAACCTTTTGAGGATCAGAGGCGCAACGGAACAAGGAGCAAGATGGATGCGACAACTAGACCCGGTGGCGGTGGCCAAAGATGGCAGCAGCTATGGTTGGCGACACACGGAGGACAACAATAGATAAAAGCCATAATAGTTGAAAATTAGTTTTTCTATTTATTGTTTTTTATGTTGTGTTGTGTGTGCTTGTTAGTATGCATGTTAAGTAGGCTAGCATAGTCAAAATTCCTCACTTTAAATAACTAAGTGGGAGAGGGATTTATTTTTAAATAAATTCCACGGTCTCCATTACTGGTTTATAAGTGATGCAACAAGCTTGCGCGTTGGCTCTAAGTGCCTTCCTCCATATCGGATGAGCTTGTTTGCGGATTACTAGATTAAACTTCCATTTTGGATGACTATAGGAAGTTAATTAAGAGCGTGTGATCTTCCCCATCGGAAGGGGCACAATCTTATTAATGGACTTAGTGCCAAGTAATGGTATACACTTAGGCACGTCTAATAGTATCCTCCCCATCGGAGTCACTGCTATTATTTGTGTGACCGAAGAAAACCAACTATTAATTTGTCAAATAAATAGGTTGACAAGATAATAAAATTAAAAACTCCTCTTACAAATGTTTGATTTTGTATACGTCCACACTATCGTGACATACAAAATTCACGGTGTTTGAGGTAATTTTATTTTGTCATAAAGATTTATTGACAAGATAATTAATGGGTAAAACTCTCCTCTTACAAATGTTTAAATTTTGTATACATCCACACTATCGTGGCGTGCAAAATTCACGGTGTTTGAGGTGTTGGTGAATTTAAATAATATTGTTTGAGGAATCAATGTTATTTTAAATTCAAAAGTTTTGACCAAATATTTGATCAAAGATAGATCAACTATTAATTTTATTCGTCATAAAGTAAAGTTGATGAGATAATAAAATTAATGGATAAAATCTTCTCTTTGATTTTGTATATGTCCACACTATCGTGACATACAAATTTCATGGGAATTTTAAGGAGTTGATCTTGACCAAATATTTTTGTGACTCTTAGGATTTAAAATGTTTGTCAATCCCCTAGTTGTTATACTATAGAAAAGACTTAGTAGTCTGAATTGTAATGATTGGAAATAGGACTTGGATATTAAGGTAGACTGTCTTCTTAGAATTAAGAACAAGATAGGTGTATTTTATTCATACATATTTAGTGGTATTATCTACCGGTACCTGGTGTGTAGATACAGGAGCCATTAATCATGTCTGCAATTCATTGCAGGGTTCTAGGAAACCCGACAACTAAATGTTATCAGTACCTTATAAATTATAAACAGTAGCTCACGACCAAGATGGAAAGGAACAAACCATTGGAAGGTCGCAGTGTAATTAGGTATTAGTTTATCTTAACTATATAATTACACTAGTACACTTAGAGTGTATTGAGTAGGACCATTAGAGGTCGTTTCTTTTATACTGACTTTATAAAGGAACAAAGACCTCAGTTATTATGGAAGTGTGTGCTCTTAATCCTAATATAATAACAAGCACATATGTTTGATATTTATTTCTTTAATTTATCAATGGGTGAGATTTAGTTCGATAAATCAATAAGCCCGATAAGTTGGGAAATGATATCACTTATAGTATGTGTTGTTGATTATAGAAGGAAACTGTGTCCTAGTAATCTAGGTTGAGAATGTCCCCAAGAGGAGCTCATAAGGATTGTCATGTTAAACCCTGCAGGTGGACTTAGTCCGACATGACGATAAGGTTGAGTGGTACTACTCTTGGACTAAGATATTAATTAAATGAGTTGTCAGTAACTCACTTAATTAGTGGACATTCGACATCTTAAACGCAGGGAGATTAACACACTCATAATAAGAAGGAGCCCAAAATGTAATTTGGGATTGGTGCGGTAGTTCAATAATAGTTCTCTAGTGGAATGAATTATTATCGATAAAATTAAGTTGTGTGTTCGGGGCGAACACGGGATGCTTAATTTTATCGGGAGACCAAAACCAATTCCTCCTCTCGGTCCCTATCGTAGCCTCTTGTATAGAGAGATTTATACCCACCTTCTTACCCATCCAATGGGGCTGGCCAAGCTAGCTTGGAACCCAAGCTAGGGTCGGCCAAGACCAAGTGGATGAGCCAAGTTGGTGGCCGGCCAAAGCTTGGGTCCCAAGCTTAGGTGGCCGGCCACTAGAATATTAAAAAGGTTTTTTTTATTAAAATTATTTCTTATGTGGATATCATGTTTTTAAAAGAGAGTTTAAAAAATTAAAAATTTCCATTTATAGCTTTCTACAAAAGATTAAGAGAAGAGATTAATCTCTTTCCTTATTTGTAGATTAAAAGGATGATTTTAATTTTTGGTAAAAACTTTCCTTATTTGTAGATCATCTACATGTTTAAAAGAGAGTTTAAAATTTGAAATCTTTTCTTATTTGTTGATTAAAAGGTGGATTTTAAATTTTAAGAAAACTTTCCTTTTTAACTATGTTCATGATTTAAAAGAGAGTTTAAAAATTAAATATTCTCTTTTATAAGTTTCTACAATAGATTAAGAAAAGATTTGATATCTTTCCTTATTTGTAGATTAAAAGAGATTTTAATTTTTAGAGATAACTTTCTTTTTATCCACATATTTAAAAGAAATATTTTAATTTATAAAATTTCCTTTTTACTAACTATGTCCATGAAGGGATTAAATTATTGGAGAAATTTTATAAATTTCTGGAGACAAATTAGGAAGTTTTAATTAATTAAAACTCTCCTTATTTATAGCTTGTGGTGGCCGGCCATATGAATTGATGAGAAGAAAATTGTTTTTAATTAAATAAATTTTCTTTTTCAATGGTAAAAGAATTAAGGAAGTTTTTATTAAATTTTCCTTATTTACCAAGACCAAGGATTATAAAAGAGGGGGTAGAGGAGGCTTCAAAGTTAACAACCTCTATTATTTTCTCCCTCTTTTCTTCCTTGATGTGGCTGGCCTCTTCCTCTTTTTCTCTTCTCTCCATCCTTTGTGGTCGAACCTCACATCTTCTTTGGAGATCAAGTGGTGGCCGGATTCTAGCTTGGAGAAGAAGGAGAGAAAGCTTACATCCCTTAGAGCTTCGTTGGTGGAAAAAGATCTTCATCTTTTGGAAGCATTGTGCTTGGCCGAAACTTGAAGAAAGGAGAAGAAGGTGCTTTGGTGGTTTCTCATCTCGGAAGATCGTTGCCCACACAACGTCCGAGGATAGAAGAGGAATACGGTAGAAGACCTAGAGGTTTTTGCTTGCAAAAGAAAAGGTATACTAGTATTTAATTTTCGCATCATACTAGTTTTACTTCTTTGTAAAAATACCAAATACAAGAGGCATGCGATTCTAGTATTTTGAATTTGTTTTCGATGTTGTGTTCTTTTGTTTTTTTTTCTTGTGATTTGATTGTTCTTTTCGGTTGACCTAAAGTTATTTAAGAAAATTAAATATTAGCTTTCCTTAAAAAGCTTTGTCTAGGCGGTGGTGGTTGTTCCCATATCCAAGAAGGCCATGTGCCTCGCCATGCAGTCCTGGAAGTCAATTTTGAAAATTAATATTTAATAGAATTAATAACCTAGCTGATTTGGATCAAACGTGTTAAGTTCCGCAGGAGATCCAAGTCTAAACCTAAAAGAACAAATAGATTAAACTTTGGATCAAACGTGTTAAGTTCCACAAGCAATCCAAGTTTAATTTAAAAGAACACATGGTAGCTAGGAAAAGGTTCAGACCTTTGTACAAAATTTTTGTACAGTGGAACCATTAGGTTTTCTGAGTAGCAACCAACAGTGGAACCATACTATGTCTAACTCAGGTTTTGATGAATAAAAAAGTAAGTTAAGTTAGGTTGAATGTGATCTAATGATTTAACTAAGTCTGCAGGAGAAGACCAGATAGGTCGACGGACTGACTGGATATATGGTAAAAAATCCAGCTAGGTCGATGAGCTGACTGGATAGCTGGTACGAAATCCAAATAGGTTGACGGGCTGACCAGATATCTGGCACAAAGTCCAGCTTGGTCAATGAGCCAACCAGATAGCTGGCATGAAGTCAAGACAAGTCGACGGGCTGACCAGATGTCTGGCAAAGTGGTAAGTTAAGGTAAGTCACTGGAGAAGAGTGACTTGGTGAGGGTGCGTTCTTCATTTGAGCGAACAGTAGGTATCGATCCAACTTAGATCCATTTGGAAAATTTAAGTTGAGATCTTGACTAGATTCTGGTCTCGAGGAGATAAAATCTAATTATTGCTCTTGACTATAATTATACTAGCACTTATTTTACAAGGTAATATAAGTTTTATTGTCTCGGACTAACTTCATTTTGCATGAAATAAAGGCTGCTGGAAAAGTTGGTCTGGGCCCCGGAAGGGATCCGGGTGCTCGGAATGCCCAAAATCAATCATGTCGCTAGCTTGGAGTGCATTGATTTGATGGCTGACATCATGGTCCAGTCGCTCGGAAGGGATCCAGGCCCCTGGAATTGCCTATATAAGCAACCTTCCACCAAGAGCACAAAACACAACTTCTCTCTACAACTGCTTTCTTGCGCACTGCTCCAAAGACGCTCCTGCGACACTGTGAAGCTTCTCCGACAACCTGCGACTCAGTTTTTATTTTTCTTGTTATCGGTAACTTTATTTTATAGTTCTTGTACTTATTGTATAACTCTTTTGCGAACTATTAGTGGATTGCCCAACGAAAGCACTCTCATGTGCGGGCCTTGGAGTAGGAGTCGACGAAGGCTCCGAACCAAGTAAAACTTGGTGTGTTAGCGTTATTTTTGTTATTATTTTCCGCTGCGTACTTTGACTCGATAACGATTTTTCAACGATCGCTATTCACCGCTTCTCTAGTGTTCTTTTCGATCCAACAAAAAGTACCTAGCCTTATAAGAATCTCAATATACAATCAGCTTAATGATCGACTAGGATGTGTTCAACCGAAGGTATATTCAATATACGACCGACTTAATGACCGACCAGGATAAATTCAACAGAAGGTATTCTTAATATATGACCCGCTTAATGACCGACCAGGATAAATTCAGTAGAAGGTATTCTTAATATATGACCGGCTTAATGACCGGCCAGGATAAATTTAACAGAAGGTATTCTCAATATATAACCAGCTAATAACCAACCAGGATAAATTCAATAGAAGGTATTCTCAATATACGACTGGCTTAATGATCGGTTGGGATATATTTAATAGAAGGTATCCTTAATATACTATCGACTTAATGACATATTGAAATATATTTAGTAGACAACCTAATGACAATCTAGCAAACTTGTCGGAAAATATTCTCTCGAAGCTTCTTCATCAATCAGTTACAGAGATACACTCCTTCTCATATGTCATCAGGGGTTCAAGTCATAAACGACAAATAAGGTACATCTGGGGTAAAAAAAGATTACTCAGAGTATTATTATACGATGTCTAGATTGTACTTCTCTCATCTTCGAACAAACTCTAACAAACCAGGGATCACCTCATGATCACGGAGGTTATGTAAGGTGGTATAAAAAGGGGAATCCTCTCCACTAGCAAAGTACGCAAAGACAAGCATTTGTATATGAAACCCTACTTTCTTGCATTTTCCATTACTGTTCTTCTTTCACTTTTCAAGAGAGGAGACTGACTTGAGCGTCAGAGGACCTAGCCAGGGATTCCCACCCTAGTCTTAGGTCACTAACGCTCTGTTGGCTCGTTTAACTGTGCGCATGATTTTAGAGGAGTTTCTTTTAGATCTCAGAAGGCTCATTGTTCATCGATCAACCACTCATTGGAGCCAGTGCACCATCTCATTGCCTTCAGACAGGATCACTGATGGTCAACTTATGATCTGTAAGATTGCCGACCTAATCAGTATCACAGTATACACATAGCTCTAACGAGGAAGTAGAAGGGAATAAAAGACTCTAAAACTGGGTTCCCCCAAGATACCGAAGAATGCGAAGAATAGTAGTCCAATGAATTGTACTCGATGTAGTGACAAAATGACTAATTATATGTACAACATAAGTAATATCAGGATGAGTCATAGTGAGATAAACCAAGCTTCCCACAACTAAATGATACAGGTTAGAATTTGGCAAAGGAGAATCATATGATGGAGAGTATCGAGCATTAATCTCAAGGGGAGTATCAACTATCCTGTTATTGGTGAGACATGTATGCTCAAATAGATCAGCTATGTACTTTGACTGAAACAAGATATAACCTTTTGGCGAAGAGGCGATCTCGATCCCTAAAAAATAATGTAGTAAACCCAAGACTTTCATAGCGAAACGATGAGTTAATTCAAATTTCAAAGACTCAATTCCATCAAAATCATCACCAGTAATTATCATGTCATTCACATATAAAGACACAAGTATACAACTTGCATGCGTACACTTGACAAATAAAGCTGAATCATGATTACTGGGACGAAAGACAAGCGAGGTCACCACCGTGGAGAACTTTGTAAACCAAGCACGTGGTGCTTGTTTGAGTCCATAGAGAGCTCTGCGAAGTCTGCAAACTTCACTAGGTCGGTGAGCAACTCTAAGAGGAGGCACCATATACACTTCTTCTTGAAGATCACAATTCAAAAAAATATTCTTGACATCCATCTAAGATATTTTTTATTGATGAAAAGAGGCAACGACAATTAACATACAAATGGTAGTCATTTTAGCAACAGGGCAAAAGTTTCCTTATAATCTATGTCATACTCCTAAGAATAATCTTTAGCAACAAGACGAGCTTTGTACCGTTCGACAAAACCATCAGATTTAGTTTTAGTCTTATTGACCCAACGAGAACCAATGGCGTGATTTCCTAGTGGTAGAGGTACCAAATCCCAAATATGAGTATGATGCAGAGCAATTAATTCCTCATCCATAGTATTCTGTTAAAGAGGGCTATCAAAAACTTCTCTACAGGACAAATACTCAAAAAGATGATGAATAAAGGCAACAAAAGAAGCCAATGAACTAGAATAACAAGAATAAGTAAAATTAGGTAGTTAAGTAGACTTACGAGGATGTGTAAACCGACAAGTAGGATTGTCCACAATCTCACAAGGTGATGGAATAGTCGTAGGAGGAGGAGGTGGAGGAGATGTCTCAAAAAATACCAAATTTAGTGAAGCCGTCATGTGGAAGAATAGCTGTGGGGGAGGCATCGTGGGTGTCGGTACCGAAGAGATCAATGC
This sequence comes from Zingiber officinale, assembly GCF_018446385.1. NCBI lineage: Eukaryota > Viridiplantae > Streptophyta > Magnoliopsida > Zingiberales > Zingiberaceae > Zingiber > Zingiber officinale. The sequence continues at coordinate 95,335,504 of NC_055998.1, forward strand.
GAATAAGATCTGCATGAGTCATGCCATGTGGAAGAAGAGGTACGGAGAAGAAAGGAATATGCTCAAGAAACATAATATGACGAGAGACATATAATTTTTTTACTGATTGGATCAAAACAACGATATCCATTTTGACTAACACCATAACCAAAGAAGACACACAAAACAGACCTAGAGGACAACTTATCACACTCGATATGTGGTTGGAGAACAAAATAAGTACAACCAAAAATACATAAAGAGGAATAATCAAGAATACGACCATATAATTTTTTAAAAGGAGACAAACCTAAATTGTGAGAAATTTGAATCCTATTAATTACATGAGTAGTAGTAAGAACTGCTTCTCCAAAAAAAAAACTAGGAACATCCTCAGATAATAAGAACGAGCGGGCTGTCTCAATAAGATGTCTATGCTTTCTCTCCGTAATCCCATTCTGTTCAGGTGTTTCTCGACATTAGGTTTTATAGTTCTTCAATCAAACTATCAAAATCATGAAGATGAAGGCTCTAATACCACGTAGAAATTGACAATGAGAAAAAGTAATTGTCTTGATAAATCCAAAAGGTATTTTAGAAATAAAAATACAAAACCTTATATAGTTAGATTAAGAAATCTTAAATCCTAAATTAAAAAGGTAAAAGACTAAATTACCTTAAAGACTATAAATAAATAATTCTAATAAATATATATAATTTAACAATAGCTATGTCAATAACTTCTAGGGCGATCAGGGAGCTTCTAGTTGACCTGAGGATGCCATGTCAGCAATAGACAAAAGCTATGTAAAGGATCTTGAGGCATAGCTTGAAAAACATTAATTCACTTAATTACATTTGTGTGCTCGTGTTTTAGTGCTCTCTTGTATTCTGTGCTCCGACATGCTACAACTTTGTCCTTCAATTTTGATTGCCAATACCTACGTAATCTTTCATTTTTATTGTGTTGTCATATCTATTTTATTTGCACTTAGTTTTTAGATTTTTTTTTCTATAAGATTTCTCCATCTTTTTATAAGCTTGGTAGAAAAGAGAAAGTAAAAACATAAGAGTCATTGTGTTTTAATTGTCTTGCATGTCAATTTATACATAAATTATTGAATTATTCTTGCATGTTTTATTTTCCTATTTTACATGATCAAATTTATGCTAATTAAATTATTTCTGTTATTTTATTTATTTGATTATTTTTTAAGTTTTTTTAGTTCGTAAACGGTAATTTACCAAAACACGTACTACGGTTAATGTATTTACCAAAAAACGTATCACAGTTTTGTATTTACCAAAAGACGGAGTTTACCAAAATCAATCCCCAGATTACCCCTCTGGCTAACCTGGCAACCGCCTTTTTCAAACACATTTTTTCAAGCATCCAAGCCGAAAGTAGAATAGAAAAATAATTTGTGGTTCGGATACACGTCTTCTCACCGTCTCTCTCCCTTCGTCCCTCTGTGTGGTGTTATAAACTTTGAAAGAAAAAAAATATGAACCCTGCGCTTGCCATTACTGCTCGTGGTGGTTGGCGATTGCAATAGACCAGTTAGGTTTATGGCATAATTGCGTAAGAGTTGCTAGAGGAGACCAAGGACAAATTAAGTTAAGAAGGTCAGCCGAGAAGGACAAACTTCTTGCAAGAGGGAAATGAGTAGAAGCACACATTTAAAGATTTAGACATGTATGTATGGATTTTTTTACTGTAAAATAGGGTAGTGAAGGTAAATAAAAAGTACACCATTTGTCTGTGAAGGGTGGCAGCAAAAAGTGGTATTATGGTTAATTTTGGTTGTGTGGGGAATAATATTCAATAACACCTGAATTATGATGTAATAGAAGACTTAATCGATTTAATTCATGTTAGTTTTTGACGTTGATAGTTAAGTTTGGCTAGGGTTTAGTCAGTGGTGGTCCTAGTTTACAAGAAGTATCTGCTTCAAAAGTGGCTTGATATCTATGAGATCATGCCCAACGTGGGCCTGATATCATAGATATCAGGCCTAACGTGGGCCTGATACATATGATATCAGGCCCACGTAGAGCCTGATATCGATAATGTGTTATGTGGTTAAAACTTTGCTTTTACATCAGACCGTTCCTAGTTTGAGCAAAATTACAATTTAACTACAAAAAATGATTATGTAGTTGCAAATTTACTAAAATAGTTTTTTAATTTATTTATCAGGGATGATCATATAACTGACGAAATTCTATATGAGATATGGAATACTCTTGATGCAACTTCTAGCATTGGACATGCAGATAATGTAGGAGAAGTATCCAGAACAAATATTCCATCATCTTCACAGTATAATTGTGTGCATAACACAAATAGAAATACGAGCAGTAATTTCACATTTGATCTAAATGAAGAAGCTAGTATTCAAGAAGATGAGGTTCTGAACCCGTGTGCAACACTTGTTGATTACTATGAGCCTAGTTGGAGTGAGGAGGAAGGGTATTATAACCGAAATGGAGAGGAAATGCAATGCAATACAAATGTACAAGAATTCTTTGCTGATGATATGCAGATTGAACAATATGAAATATCTCAAGAGCAGTATAGTGACTTAGAGGAGGAGTTCCCAATAGCTGATGATCCATATATTCTAAATTCTCGATTGCTCCAAAGGCCAATTGAAGAGGCAACAGATCAGCATGAATTTTTTGTAGGATAGATATTTCAGTCTCGACAAGAGTTCAAGAATCAACTTGTGAAGCATGCCATGGTTAAACATATGAGATATAACCCAGTCGACACTCGGAAAAGTAAAGTAAAAGCTGTCTGCTTCAATCAACCGTGTAAGTGGAGAGTAGTTGCCAGGGGGGATGTCGAGTTCATTGTTATGAAATATATAAAGGAACACCAATGTGGCACCATTAGCGAAAGTGCTGATCATCAAGCATGCTCTTCATCCTTTGTAGCTTCTTTTGTTGAAGAGCAATTTCTTGCTAATGAACAATACAAGCCAAGTATGATTATAGCAGATATAAAAGCCAGGTTCGGAGTGACCATATCCTACAGAAAAGCTTACATAGCTCGAGAGAAAGCGATGAAGAAAGTTGTTGGAGATTATGATCAAGCATATAGAGATCTTCCACTATATCTGCGTGAGTTAAGAGTAAGGGATCCTGAAACCTATGTTGCACTACACAGGAATGGGGATAATCAGTTCCAACGATGTTTTTGGGGTTTTGGAGCTTGTAGGAGAGTATTTAGGTCTTATCTGCGTAAATTAATTGGAATTGATGCCACACACCTAAGAGGCAAATATCCGGGTGTGTTGTTGATGGCTACATCAATAGATGCTAATGACAATGTCCTTCCAGTAGCCTTTGGAATCGCTGAAGTTGAATGTGGGTCTGCATGGGAGTGGTTTCTGGATCATACGAAGAGATTCTTTAATGTTGATCCAGAGTCAATGAGTATAGTATCAGATAGACATCGTGGCATTATAGCAGCAGTTAGGAAAGTATACCCTACTGCCCATCATGCTTTTTGTTGCCACCACATGTCTTACAATATGGTAACAGATACTGGCAGTAGGTCATGTTTGGGCTTGTTTTGGGGAGCAGCTCGAGCAAACACAACACTCCAATATGATCTCATAATGCAGTCCATGCTTAAAAAAACATTCAAATGCTCATAAGTGGCTTCAGAATATTGACCCTAAAAGATGGGCTAATGCACACTTTAGTGGCAGAAGGTACACAATGCCAACAACCAATTGTGTAGAGAGTTTAAATGCTTTGTTCAAGGAGACGCGTGAACCTCCCATAAACAGGTTAATTGATAATACCAGAAGAAAGGTTGCTCAATGGTTCTTTAACCGTAGGGAGGAAGTGTTGAAATGGTATGTTGCGTTGACACCTCATACTACCAAAGAAATGGAATCAAGGAGGGAGAAAGCTAGACGATATAAAGTCCACCCCTACTCTCAATCTGAAATGAAAGTAGAGACATGGGGCGCTTCATACATTATTGATTTGGAGAGAAAATATTGTAACTGCAGGGAGTTTCAAATTTCAAGATTGCCTTACTCACATGCAAATGCCGTCATAATTCACGGAACATGGATACACTCCCATATTGTGAGCATTACTTTCATTCACATAATTGGAAAATGACATACATGGATCGTATTTACCCTGTCGAAGCAAAGAATTTTGGCCTAGGGGTGTCAACAACATTATAGTGCTATGTCCACGTAGCCTTGTGCGACTGGTAGGCGAAAGAAGGCAAGGATCGAGTCAAAACATAATGGGAAGGTAAAAATCAAATCAGCAGGTGCAAACAATTGGGTCATAATCGGAGGACATGTAGAATGCCGTCACCCGGATCTTGACTGAATTGTAAATTCGAGGAGTTGAGGCATATGTTTTGTATGAAGTACATAAATAGGTTTGTAAGACAAACAATTGTTAAAAGTGATGTTTCTGTTATATACGTTTATGGAGTATTTAGTTTGTGTTACAGTTTTATGGTAGGTATGAGAAGTGTAAACCATCACCTGCAAGGCAGAAATAATACTTCACATCATATCTCCATTGTGTCAAATAAAAATACGATACATTTCAATTCAACAGGAAGGGGTTCGTAATTTCAAAGTCACATTAATATGTAGTGAAATATAGATGTGTTAAAACATGCACAAAGGGAGTGTAGTAATCGATTCCATAGGGTAGAAAAGAAAAGGTGTGGACTGTTCCGTGCCAACTGGCACGGAGCCATACTTCGTAATCCATGGTGTATAAATTATGTTTGACAGCATAAATACCATCTGCCCACCATGACCTTCACAGGGGACTTGATTTCATGAAAATCCAAGTAGGGGAGGGCCATCAGTGGGTTTTGGTCAAAACCCACTGATGGACCTAGACACATCGGATTGGACCCATTTCAGCGCTAGTGGTATTCTGGAGTTGCAAGGACTCAGAATCTGGTGGCAAATAAATGTTTAAATATTTATAGGTGCTGGGAAAAATTTAAAATACAATCAGCCTCCGTTGGGCCTGATATGCTTGGATATCAGGCCCAACGTGGGCCTGATATCCAAGCATATCAGGCCCAAAGTCGCCTTGGCACTTATAAATGGCAACTGGCACGGAGCCATACTTCGTAATCCATGGTTTATAAATTATGTTTGACACCATAAATACCATCTCCCCACCAAGACCTTCACAGGGGACTTGATTTCATGAAAATCCAAGTAGGGGAGGGTCATCAGTGGGTTTTGGTCAAAATCCACTGATGGACCTAGACACATCGGATTGGACCCATATCAGCGCTAGTGGTATTCTGGAGTTGCAAGGACTCAGAATCTGGTGGCAAATAAATGTTTAAATATTTATAGGTGCTGGGAAAAATTTAAAATACAATCAGCCTCCGTTGGGCCTGATATGCTTGGATATCAGGCCCAAAGTCGCCTTGGCACTTATAAATGGCAACTGGCACGGAGCCATACTTCGTAATCCATGGTGTATAAATTATGTTTGACACCATAAATACCATCTCCCCACCAAGACCTTCACAGGGGACTTGATTTCATGAAAATCCAAGTAGGGGAGGGTCATCAGTGGGTTTTGGTCAAAACCCACTGATGGACCTAGCCACATCAGATTGGACCCATATCAGCGCTAGTGGTATTCTGGAGTTGCAAGGACTCAGAATCTGGTGGTAAATAAATGTTTAAATATTTATAGGTGCTGGGAAAAATTTAAAATACAATCAGCCTCCGTTGGGCCTGATATGCTTGGATATCAGGCCCAACGTTTATCCAAGCATATCAGGCCCAAAGTCACCTTGGCACTTATAAATGGCAACTGGCACGGAGCCATACTTCGTAATCCATGGTTTATAAATTATGTTTGACACCATAAATACCATCTCCCCACCATGACCTTCACAGGGACTTGATTTCATGAAAATCCAAGTAGGGGAGGGCCATCAGTGGGTTTTGCTCAAAACCCACTGATGGACCTAGACACATCGGATTGGACCCATTTCAGCGCTAGCGGTATTCTGGAGGTGCAAGGACTCAGAATCTGGTGGCAAATAAATGTTTAAATATTTATAGGTGCTGGGAAAAATTTAAAATACAATCAGCCCCCGATATGCTTGGATATCAGGCCCAACGTGGGCCTGATATCCAAGCATATCAGGCCCAAAGTCGCCTTGCCACTTATAAATGGCAACTAGCAGGAGCCATACATCGTAATCCATGGTTTATAAATTATGTTTGACACCATAAATACCATCTCCCCACAAGACCTTCACAGAGGACTTGATTTCATGAAAATCCAAGTAGGGAGGGCCATCGGTGGGTTTTGGTCAAAACCAGCGATGGACCTAGACTATCAGATTGGACCCATATCGGCGCTAGTGGTATTGCGGGTTGCAAGGACTCGAGAATCGGTGGCAAATAAATGTTTAAATATTTATAGGTCTTGGGAAAATTTAAAATACAATCGACCTCAGTTGGGCACGATATACTTGGATATCGGAAGCACTCGCTTGGATATCGGGAAGCGTGGGCTGATATCCAAGCATATCAGGCCCAAAGTCGCCTTGGCACTTATAAATGGCAACTGGCACGGAGCCATACTTCGTAATCCATGGTTTATAAATTATGTTTGACACCATAAATACCATCTCCCCACCAAGACCTTCACAGGGGACTTGATTTCATGAAAATCCAAGTAGGGGAGGGTCATCAGTGGATTTTGGTCAAAACCCACTGATGGACCTAGACACATCAGATTGGACCCATATCAGCGCTAGTGGTATTCTGGAGTTGCAAGGACTCAGAATCTGGTGGCAAATAAATGTTTAAATATTTATAGGTGCTGGGAAAAATTTAAAATACAATCAGCCTCCGTTGGGCCTGATATGCTTGGATATCAGGCCCAACGTGGGCCTGATATCCAAGCATATCAGGCCCAAAGTCGCCTTGGCACTTATAAATGGCAACTGGCACGGAGCCATACTTCGTAATCCATGGTTTATAAATTATGTTTGACACCATAAATACCATCTCCCCACCAAGACCTTCACAGGGGACTTGATTTCATGAAAATCCAAGTAGGGAGGCCATCGGTGGGTTTGGTCAAAACCAGCGATGGACTAGTTACTGTCGGAATGGACCCATTTCACTCTAGTGGTATACGGGTTGCAAGGACTCGAATCTTGTGGCAAATAAATGTTTAAATATTTATAGGTCTTTGGGAAAAATTTAAAATATAATCAGCCTCCGTTGGGCTGATATGCTTGGATATCGAGGCCCAGCGTGAACTGATATGTGGATATCGGACCCAGCGTGGGCTGATATCCAGCATATCGCCCAAAGTCGACACTTATAAATGGCAACGCGGAGCCATACTTCGAAATCCATGGTGTATAAATTATGTTTGACACCATAAATACCATCTCCCCACCAAGACCTTCACAGGGGACTTGATTTCATGAAAATTCAAGTAGGGGAGGGCCATCAGTGGGTTTTGGTCAAAACCCACTGATGGACCTAGACACATCGGATTGGACCCATTTCAGCGCTAGTGGTATTCTGGAGTTGCAAGGACTCAAAATCTGGTGGAAATAAATGTTTAAATATTTATAGGTGCTGGGAAAAATTTAAAATACAATCAGCCTCCGTTGGGCCTGATATGCTTGGATATCAGGCCCAACGTGGGCCTGATATGCTTGGATATCAGGCCCAACGTGGGGCTGATAATATTAAAAGTAATATTTCAAATTAATAATAAATAATCTTACACATAAATCGAGGTGATTAGATAAAATAAATTAATGAGATATCAGGCCCAAGTTTCAATCTGCAAAAGCGCACACTCTCCTGCTTCGTTCTTCATCTTCATCTCGAGGCCATTCAACGCAGCTCCGGGCCAAAACCCACTCTTCCTTCACCGACGTTCAAGAATCATTTCCGTACGGAGGTCGGTTGCTCATTTAGGTAAGCTTTCTATAACCGGTTAACCTAGGGTTTGTGTGGGTGTGTTAGAATAAGAGCGTAGAGTTTTTCTGTGTTTGGTTATACAGTACGTAGGTTCGCAATGGCAACAAAAGAAGTCTCCACAAGTCTGTGTGCTGATCGACCAACTTATCAAAGTTACGTCAACAGAGGAAGAACTAAAAGAATGAACTGGAAAAGTACCATTTGCCACTTCAGAAAGTTTATCTCTTCTGTTAACCGGACTTCAGAACAAGAACAGATGATTCGAGGCACACCTTTTTCCTGGATTCTCGACCTCCCTGATAGTTCTTTTGTAAGAGCTCAGGTACAAAATATGTTTGATAACTGGGATCATGAGGAAAAAAACTTTATCTTCCATGGGAAGAAGCTCGATTTACAAAGGTAGATGTGGGACTGATTCTTGGCCTACCCGACAATGGAGATATAGTTCGTCTCGATTTAAATGAGGCTTCAAGCGCACTGTACATGGAGTTTTTCCGAGAATCGGATTGTTCTGCCAAACATTTAGAGAAACTGATTAGGAAGTATAGATCAAACGACAAGCTGTACTGTCAGCTTTTTATCCTGTATTTTCAACAGTTCTGTTCTGTGGGAGTAGCAGTGTTCTCATAATACATGTGCTCTCCCTAATTGACTGTGTAGATGATTTTGAGAACTTAGCTAGGTTTAACTGGTGCAATGCAGTATACAGTTTCATGGCTCAACAATTAGACTCCATTGGATTGGAGCTTACATTAAGACCAAAACCACAGGTTGCTGATGCAACGCCCAAGGCCCCCTTGCTAAAGGGATTTCCAAATATTTTAGCTGTAAGTCCGATTACATATATAGCAAGATATGTGTAAAAATTATGAATTACTTTTATAATCATATTGTAGGTATGGGTGTGTGAGCACATCAGCATTATTGATCCAGACCATCCAGAAAAATTGCCAAGAATACTACGATGGAGGTGGCCTAACTATCATGTTGACACAGTAAAAAAAATGATAGACCGTGTAACTGCAGATAAAATTTTAGTAGAGTTAATTCCGGCGGAATCAGAGTTTAATTTACTACCAAACCGGCCTCGACCATCCGAGTATCTTGAGTTGGTTGGCCAAGGATCTTTACATCAAGCCGAAGAAGGCCAACTCCAGTGTGACGATACCGTAGATTGTAGTTTGTGCAAGGAAAAGGATAACAAAATTGAGAGTTTAAAGCAAGAATTATATAAAGCTTCTCAAAGTTTGGAGGAAGCTAATAAAAACCTGGCAACGGTGATAGAAGAAAAGGATAGTCTAGTAGCAGCAAAGGATATTGTGATTGCTGATATGGAAGCTATGCTTAAAGAAAAGGATCAACAAATAAGTGAACTGCGTAAAGAACGGGATACGAGTGGCAACAAGGCTGACACTATAAATTCTGACGTGGATAACAGAATTTTAACTGTAAAAGACAAAATCATAGCCGATGTCGAAAATAAGATTAAAGAGCTCCAACAAGTCATACAGAGCATATCAGGGGAGCCAAGAGCATCAGAAGGCATAGACCCAGCATCAGAAGGCATAGACCCTAATCTGCCTATAATTCCAACTAATTTTCGGGTAGGCCCCAAAAGAAAGAGAACCCAGAGAAGGTTGATATCCCAATGCACCCAAAAAAAAGGCAAACAGGTTGTTCTTAGTGTCGAACCGGATGCTCCTGCACCATCAAAGATAGAAAATACAAGTTCATCACAGATAGAAACACAATGTCATGAAATTAACAAGGTCAAAACCAAAATATTGAAGGTACGGTCGAGAGTAGGTAAGTTGTTATTTTAGAATCCTTAATGACATAGTATTATTTTAATTATCTCAGCAAGCAAAAACATTTTTTAAAAAGAGCAAAGATGATGTGATAGCCGATGCATTGTTGAAGCTCAGTCAGTTAAGGTAACGTAGTTGCCAACCTAAATTCTTAACCCACATGTCAACAAAGGATTATTATTGGAGGTTAATGATAATTTTTTTATTTTCAATTTATTAAATACCATTGACTGTATACTTGTGTGTAGGGTGACGGTGCAACCAATATGGGCAAATGATAATTTCTCCTTAGATATGCAATCTTTTATGACAATATTTGATTGGACACAATATACCAATGGGGATTGCATAAATGTTTATTGGAATATTCTTGCTAATGAAGTCAAACACTCTAACTCACCATACCACCCATCCATATTTTGTGGGGTTGGATTCCCAGTATGTCCCTTATCTCATTGTAAATTGTTTAAATTATATATTGGATGCAGTCACCATAATAGCTCTATTATTTGTATAGGACTTGTTCGGAATGATGCACGTGGATGCATTGAAACAAACTGCAAAAACAGATGACGACAAGGACATTAGATATATTTTTTGTCCTTTACATAACCAAGATGATCATTGGCATCTAATGGTCATGGACCTGGAGGAACGACAAATAATTCATTATAACTCTCTTGGCACCACAGAAAATTACACTTCTGTTTTTAATCAAACTGTAAGTAACAAATTTCTTATATCCAATAATCATTGTTTATGTATTAATTACTATGGTTTGATATTTGTAGGTGTTGTTTTTTAAGGAGCTGAACTGGTCATACTATCACATATGGCATAAAGGTTTAGAACCATTCTCCGGGAGAGAGTATAAAACGATGCAAGTTATTGGCCCCACACAAAGCAAATCGTAAGTATTAGTGTATGTTCCATAATAATTCTATTTGCCTTTTCTATGATGGATTGTGCATTTGTTTTGTAGGTTGGATTGTGCTTTTTTTATAATGCGCTATGCAGAGAGTTTGATGTTCCGGAGATCTACAGACTTTGTACAAGCTGATATGAGAGCTTATAGATTTAGACTTGGACACAAAATCATGTCTGACAAAAATTTTAAACTATAGAAATAGTGAACAATTGTAATAATTTATTGTAGTAATGATTTACTGTTTGTGTAACTAAAATTTATGGTGAATAAAATTATTGTAAATTAAATTTATAAGAAAGGATACCATACCAAGGCCACTTTGGGCCTGATATCCAAGCATATCAGGCCCAACGGAGGCTGATTGCATTTAAAATTTTTTCCAACACCTATAAATATTTAAACATTTATTTGCCACCAGATTCTGAGTCCTTGCAACTCCAGAATACCACTAGCGCTGAAATGGGTCCAATCCGATGTGTCTAGGTCCATCAGTGGGTTTTGACCAAAACCCACTGATGGCCCTCTCCTACTTGGATTTTCATGAAATCAAGTCCCCTGTGAGGGTCATGGTGGGGAGATGGTATTTATGCTGTCAAACATAATTTATACACCATGGATTACGAAGTATGGCTCCGTGCCAGTTGGCACGGAATAGTGCATACCTTTTCTTTTCTACCCTATAGAAGGTGACTATTAAAATTGATGTTATTTTATTATTTTGATCAGGCCCCTGTAAGAATGCTTGGAGTTTATATTAGGGGGAGATAGAATACTGCTTTATTAAATGATATTCATATCAGGCCCACGTTGGACCCTCCCCTACTTGGATTTTCATGAAATCAAGTCCCCTGTGAAGGTCTTGGTGGGGAGATGGTATTTATGGTGTCAAACATAATTTATAAACCATGGATTACGAAGTATGGCTCCGTGCCAGTTGCCATTTATAAGTGCCAAGGCGACTTTGGGCCTGATATGCTTGGATATCAGGCCCACGTTGGGCCTGATATCCAAGCGTATCATGAACTATATGAGAGCATATCAGGCCCAACGGAGACTGATTGTATTTTAAATTTTTCCGGCACCTATAAATATTTAAACATTTATTTGCCACAGATTACGAGTCCTTGCAACTCGAATACCACTAAGCGATATGGGTCCAATCAGGTGTACAGGTCCATGGTGGGTTTGACCAAAACCAGATGGTCCTCCCCTACTTGGATTTTCATGAAATCAAGTCCCCTGTGAAGGTCTTGGTGGGGAGATGGTATTTATGGTGTCAAACATAATTTATAAACCATGGATTACGAAGTATGGCTCCGTGCCAGTTGCCATTTATAAGTGCCAAGGCGACTTTGGGCCTGATATGCTTGGATATCAGGCCCACGTTGGGCCTGATATCCAAGCGTATCAGGCCCACGTTGGGCCTGATATCCAAGCATATCAGGCCCAACAGAGGCTGATTGTATTTTAAATTTTTCCCAGCACCTATAAATATTTAAACATTTATTTGCCACCAGATTCTGAGTCCTTGCAACTCCAGAATACCACTAGCGCTGATATGGGTCCAATCCGATGTGTCTAGGTCCATCAGTGGGTTTTGACCAAAACCCACTGATGGCCCTCCCCTACTTGGATTTTCATGAAGTCAAGTCCCTGTGAAGGTCTTGGTTGGGAGATGGTATTTATGGTGTCAAACATAATTTATACAACATGGATTACGAAGTATGGCTCCGTGCCAGTTGCCATTTATAAGTGCCAAGGCGACTTTGGGCCTGATATGCTTGGATATCAGGCCCACGTTGGGCCTGATATCACGTTGGGCCTGATATCCAAGCATATCAGGCCCAACGGAGGCTGATTGTATTTTAAATTTTTCCCAGCACCTATAAATATTTAAACATTTATTTGCCACCAGATTCTGAGTCCTTGCAACTCCAGAATACCACTAGCGCTGAAATGGGTCCAATCCGATGTGTCTAGGTCCATCAGTGGGTTTTGACCAAAACCCACTGATGGCCCTCCCCTACTTGGATTTTCATGAAATCAAGTCCCCTGTGAAGGTCTTGGTGGGGAGATGGTATTTATGGTGTCAAACATAATTTATAAACCATGGATTACGAAGTATGGCTCCGTGCCAGTTGCCATTTATAAGTGCCAAGGCGACTTTGGGCCTGATATGCTTGGATATCAGGCCCACGTTGGGCCTGATATCCAAGCGTATCAGGCCCACGTTGGGCCTGATATCCAAGCATATCAGGCCCAACGGAGGCTGATTGTATTTTAAATTTTTCCCAGCACCTATAAATATTTAAACATTTATTTGCCACCAGATTCTGAGTCCTTGCAACTCCAGAATACCACTAGCGCTGAAATGGATCCAATCCGATGTGTCTAGGTCCATCAGTGGATTTTGAGCAAAACCCACTGATGGCCCTCCCCTACTTGGATTTTCATGAAATCAAGTCCCTGTGAAGGTCATGGTGGGGAGATGGTATTTATGCTGTCAAACATAATTTATACACCATGGATTACGAAATATGGCTCCGTGCCAGTTGCCATTTATAAGTGTCAAGGCGACTTTGGGCCTGATATGCTTGGATATCAGGCCCACGTTGGGCCTGATATCCAAGCATATCAGGCCCAACGGAGGCTGATTGCATTTTAAATTTTTCCCAGCACCTATAAATATTTAAATTATTATTTGCCACCAGATTCTGAGTCCTTGCAACTCCAGAATACCACTAGAGCTGAAATGGGTCCAATCCGATGTGTCTAGGTCCATCAGTGGGTTTTCACCAAAACCCACTGATGGCCCTCCCCTACTTGGTTCTACCTGAAATCATGTTCCCTGTGAAGTTCTAACTGGGAAGATGGTATATTTGGTGTCAAAACATATTTATACCCCATTTCTAATAAGGTATTGCTCCGTGGCAGTTGGCACGGAACCTAGTGACGTGCTCTGGAAACCTCCGTTGGTCCGAGCCTATTTGATTTTTTAAACAATCCCAACCGTTACCATGATTTCAGTTTTGAGAAGATAGAAATGGTGCGCATTACAACTTATATACATTGTCTCTTTCCACTGATAAGCACCAGCATTGCATTTTGTATTTTGTGATTTATATTTCTGACTAATCACTATGCAATATTATTAATATTCCAGTGACAGTTTCTAATCTTCTCATACACTACATACCACCGTATTATACAACAAAGACTACATACAAAGATATTAAAAGTCCTACACTACGTAATAATTGCATTTACAATCTATACAAGTTTTTGCCTTACAAGACTGGATATTTAATCCAATGTTTGAAAATATTTATCCCTCAAAATTGCTACCATTACATCAATTCTAATCTTTTTCATGTCTCCTTGTTTGAAGTCCATCTTCATATCATATAGGAGACATCGAATGTATTGCATCACAAAGAAGCCACAGTCAACGCTGTAAAGAACAACAGCATTTTAATTGTCAATAATTTTTTATCAATTATTTATATTCACACCTTGTGCTCGATTTACCTTGCTTGTTGTTGTGGACATTCAATTGTGCGAGAGACCCATCTATCAAACGGATAATGCCTTTCCAAGTTTGGATGAATAGCAGCAACGTGCTCACGACTATATAATTTAAAATCTGATACCTGAACATTGAAGAGGAAATTTTCATTTTCCATCAACTAGCATTTATATTAAAATACAAACAATATCATTATTATTAGATGCTCACCGCTGCTTCAAATTCATATTTGTATTTACTTCCACTTGCAAGAGAATTGTCATTGAACGTCATTGATTTGGTGTCGACCACCAGCAAGTGGAAGTGTGCATTATCACTGCACAAAGGTATAAATATATACCTTACCTCTTCATCTCGTCTATCCGTCTTTATCATGTGTTCGAAGGCAAACTTACTTGACGATTTCATTAATGACTTCAAATATGCAAAGTCATACATACATAACCAACTAATAAAAAGAATTCTATTTTTAACTATAATCAAATCAATTCCTTACTGTGAAGAATGTTGAACAATATATTGACTTGTTGTATGTGCTTCCAGACGGGAATGCCCCCCTAAATAAAATTTTACAATACGTGTCGATTACATCCCCTCTTGTCAACATTTCTCCATTCACACCAGATAAAAGGGAATACAAATTTAAACAAAAGGGTGGTTCCTCCCAAACTATATCATTTGTAAACCTACAAAGTAAACAAATCACAGATTATTTTTACAAATTCCTTTTTGATAACCTTAGCCCAAATATGTAATCAGATATGCATATATTATACTTTACTATTCAACTATTTAATTTACATACTTTATTTCCTCCAAGGCTTTTAACAAGTACGTCACCTCTTCGTCTTGTTTTTTTTCCTTGAAAGACTTAAATTGCTTCTTCACATACTATGCATACAAACAAAAAAGGCAATTAGATAATCCATTATATCTAACAAATTGCAAAGAAATTTGCATATATCGTCTTACAGCAATTGCTTGTTTCCTCATTTTGTCATATTTGGCAAACATTTCTACATCCTTGTCTGCCTCTTCATCAGATTTATCTTCCATCATTTGTACAATATTAATTTCTTCTTCCATTTCATCCAAACCTATTTTTCCTTTCCCCTTGCCCACAACAACATATTCTTTGACAAATTTTTTTCCTTCTCCTATACTTGTAACTTTTTCCGCAGGCTCACTTATATGTATATTTCTACGCTGCCTCTTAGGTAAAGTTTTGAGCCACAATGGACTATCAATTGGAGTATCCCTGTAATCATAGCGACTTCTGTCACGTCCTCTCCTACTTCTTGTTGTAACACCTACAGGTTCAATTTGAGGATCGTCTACAGGCTCGCTATATTGAGATTCCATGCCTTTTTTTTCAACTATTTTAAGTAACTCTTTCACCCTCTCCTTCAATTGCATGTTCTCCATTGTTAGCTCTTTATTTATGTTTGCTTGCATAATGCAATTACAACAATCCTTATTAATCTACCTTCCTCCTACACTCACTTCAATTTGTGATGCCTCCATTGCATGTGGACTGTCCTCAACGCCAGCAAGGTTCTCAACCAATGATCTTTCATCTTGGTTAGGGATTAGGTTAATCACAACCTGTAAGAATATTAAACCACATGTTAAAACCATACTTTTTTACCAAACTATAGTCAAAGTATTCTAAATTTACCTCTTCAGATGAAACTTGGTTAATCATTTCTCTCACCTTACTAATATGTGAAGGAATATTCCTCCACTTATTTATTATGACTCCTTTTATTTTGTATGGTTTTTGGATTGGAACATGCTCCAAAAACCATGCCTGATTCACCATGACAAGGGTTAACTATTTTATAATTGTTCGCAAAATATTAAAAATTTTCACACAAATTAAACACTTACTGCCAAAAGACCAGCAAATCCCTTTAGGTAAGGGAGGTTGGTGTTAGCATGTTTTGTCTCGATTGATGAAAATATGTCCCCAATCTTAGGTAATTGTGGAGCCATAAATTCATGGATTGATTCAACCCAGTTGAATCTATCAAGATTCTCAAAATCATCTACTATATCTATAAGACTTAACGGGACCTTATATGTACTAGAAGAAAATAAGACACAAACAAATATATACAAAATATAGAATTTGCAAAATAATAAAACATCATCTTCGACTTCAACGCGATTGCCATAAAATTTAAGCAACTCCTCAATTCTTGATCTAGTAGCTTCTTTTTTGTTTGAGAAGTAAGTTAGAAAAAGGTCACTGGATGCTTTAGCTGAATCAATCGGAATTGAAGCTCCTCGGTCTGCAATACCGAGCAGCAATGAAACGTCTCCTCTTGTGAAGCAAACCGGAACACCTGACCAAGTTAAATTATTATTAGAATTCTACCAACATATACAAAAGTATTAGGAACACCGTGGACATGATACAATGTCATATCAAGAACTGATACTCCATCGTATCAGGCCCACGTTGGGCTTGATAAGATGCCGTATAGGGCCCACGTTGGGCCTGATACGATGCCGTATCAGGCCCACGTTGGGCCTGATACGGCATCGTATCAGCTCCAAGTTTAGCAAACGCTTAAATTTTACCATACAACTACTTTGTAATTAAAATACAAATTTATAAATTGTACCTGAGAATCTAAAGGTTTGACTACTTGAATCCCAATTTTCAAATATATTTACCAAAATCCCACGGATGTGCTGCATATCTTCTATGTCCAAAAAAATACGAAAGGGTGACTGTTTGATCAGCACTATGTGTCGGTCATGTAAAATAACACCGCCTCCATGCGTTCCTTTCTTCGTGGATGGTTGAAAAAAACTTTTAAAGTGACCGAGGACACTGTTCTAATGCAGTTTCTGTCCAACATCAACTGAACCCTATACTTTATAAAAATAAAAAAATTTAAATCATACTAGTTCAGCTTCTCAATATCACAGAGTTTGTAAAATGATAACCTTTACAGCTAATTGATGTGGCGAGGATGATGATTCGCCCGATCGACGTCTTTGCGCCATTATGATACTAGCTGATTAATGTAATGTAAACCCTAGAATCCTTCACTGATGGCTCACGAACACTCTTGGTTTTTAATTAAACTGAAATGCTAGCTAGATGGCGCTTGAGAAAAACTCGAACTGATGGCTCACGAACACTAAACTAGGGTTTCACAAGACCGAGCTGCACTCGCATGTCACGAAGGAGGGAAGTACCCTAATGATCATTTTTTTTTTAATATCTAAGTTTTTTAAAAATGTGGTTCGGATGCCTGGGAATTGATGACTGATCAGAGGTGTTGGTTAGCGGTAGGGTTATATTCGGTAATATACATCACTTACCTGCGCCTTTTGGTAAATACAAAACCGTAATACACTTTTTGATAAATACATTAACTGTAGTACACCTTTTGATAAATTGCCGGTTCGTAAAATTTGTAATATTATTTATTCTTTTTTAACATCGAGTTCGATCCTAAAAAGATACGCTGTGCTACTTAGATTAATACTCTATTTACTTGGGGGTGTAATTTGAAGAAGGATAGAGAGTAAAGATGGGAAAAAAATTTCCGTACAGGGAGAAAAAAAAAACAAAGAAAAAGAAAGACTAAAAAATTCCTCAATATGACTTAATTCATTTACCGACTCTTTTAATTAACTGCAAGCTGCATGTCATTCATTGTCCAGCTAAGTTGCTAACTCCTCAATTATATACGCCACCAACTCCAATTTTTTTTTTTATCACACATGTTTTTAAACATTTCGATTTTATTTTATCAATCAAAAAAATATAAACCTTATAAAGAAACTGAAATATTAGTATTGGGACAACAATTAAGTACTCTTTTTTTCTGATAAAAAAAAATCAAAAGAGTACTTTGTATTTTTAATTTTATGATAATTATCATAAGCACACTCTTTATTCAAAAATATATAACAAAATAATACTCTATTCTTAAATTATTATTTTTATCTAGGACAAACTCTAATATTTTTTTATTAAAAGTACTGCATTTATTTTAACTAAAATAGTACTACTCCATCCTAACTTTTATTTTTAAATTACTTTTTTTTACTCAACTAATCCATTATTATAATTTAAAGTAGTTTTAATTAAAACTAGAATAATTTTAATTAAAACTTATCAAAATTGCTCCTAAATTTCTTCGTGAAAGACACAAGTTTAAGCAAAACAAATAGATTTTATTTAGATCATTGAAACTTTGTCAACTCGATTATATTATTCAACTGCTAATTAAAATATCAACTACCAAATCCAGCTAATTCCAGCCTAAATGATGTTTTAATTTATCTAATTACACCTTACTCCCTACTACTATTTATAACATGCAGCACCACCGCCACCACCACCTCCTCCTCCATAGCCATGGCCGCCGCCACGTTACTGACCTTTAGTTTCTTGGTCACGTTGCTCCTTCCAGCCGCCCGTTCCCAGCCGACGGTGCCCCCCGCACCGGCCCCAGCCGGGCCTCTCAACCTCACGGCGATCCTGGCCAAGGGAGGTCAGTTCACCTCCTTCATTCGCCTCCTCCAGCAGACCCGCGTGGACGAGCAGATCAACAGCCAGCTCAACAACAGCTTCAACGGCCTCACCGTCTTCGCCCCCACCGACAACGCCTTCGCCGCCCTCCCCGCCGGCACTTTCAACTCCCTGTCCCAGCAGCAGCAGATCCAGCTGGTGCTCTTCCACGTCCTCCCCCGCTACTACTCCTTCTCCACCTTCCAGACCGCCAGCAACCCCCTCCCCACCCAGGCCTCCGGCGAGTCCGGCGTCTTCACCCTCAACGTCACCACCCCCTCTGCCGCCAATTCCAACCAGGCCAACGTCTCCACCGGCGTCGTCGAAACCCCCATCGAAACCCCCCTCTACGCAAACGTCCCCCTCGTCGTCTACCCCGTCCAGAGGGTCCTGCTCCCCTACGCCATCTTCGGGCCGCACCCCCCGGCCCCCGCGCCGTCCGCCCGCAAGTCCCCATCCTCCGCCGGCGCCTCCGGCGCTGCAGCGCCGGAAGACCACACTTCCGGAGCTACCAGAATCACGGGAATTGGTCGGAGCTTCGTCGCCGGAGCTCTGCTTCTGGCCATTAGTACTCTGCTCTGAGAAGCCCCAATGATTTGTATATTAAAATGAAAACTCGCTCTTTATTTTAATTGCTGCTCAATTGATCGTCGGAGTGCTTTCTTTCTCTTCAGATACAACAAATATCTATAAATATTTTCAGTTGCATTTAAAAATCTGAGTAGGTTGTACTGATTGATCATGGTGGTCAATTATTGGTTGGCCTTCTTTCGGCTGGCCGCATGCAAAATGCAAGCTAATTGAGTCTCTGATGAGCAAAAGGGAAGTCAAGCCAAAATTAATTAACAGCTGCGGAAGCACGATGGAAGTTTCTGTCACTTAGTCAAAATGAATAGGATCGGCTGCCCACCACGATATCGCATTGGGTCCACAGAATCTATCATCAGACACTGACTAAATTGATCGACTCGATCGCAAAACCTACCGAGCACAAACCAGTTTGGTTATGTTAATATGATAAAAGATGATTCATTCATTCCAGCATTTCTTCCAATTCATTCTTAAATTAATACGGAAAAAATAAATTGGATCTGTTAACGAAACTATTGGAATTGACACGGTGCAAAAATCTTACCACGGCGTCGGTGGATGAAATCTATTCCGCATCAAACAGGTTGAACTTTTTTCCTCCTTTTTTCTGGTTTTAGTTCACATCCATTACGGCATGGAGACACTTTGCAATTCAAATGAAAAAATTTATAAAACTTTATTCATCAAAAAAGAAACTATTCCAACATTATAGCAATACAGTTCTTAATTATTAGAGAATGATTACCAAACTACAAGATTACTCATTGATTCGTGAACATTTCAACATTCTAAATGGACTGTTAGAAAGTGGTCCTATACATTGGTATGCACCTCCTCGGACTGTAGTGATCATCTATCTTGAATCACAAAATCACTTTTGGAGGTTCCATTAATATGGTAAAATATGATTCGTTCATCGCAACGTTCCTGTCAATTCATCCTTAGATTAATACGGAGAAATTAAATTGGTTCCGTTAATGAAACTATTGGAGATGATGCAGTGCAAAAATCTTACCACCATGACGTTGGATGAAATTTATCCCGCATCAAATAAGTTGAAGTTTTCTCCTCGCTTTTTTTTTTCCTTGAGACGTGCCCCAAAAGATACATCTCATGGAAATGTATCTCATTAAAAGATGTTTTTGTAACCGCCGTGTCCTTTCACATTATGATAACTACTGTGTCTCTAAAGTCGGATTGGCTCGGTCAGTCAGTCGAATCAGTTCAGCAGGTCAGATCAACTTGGCCAGTCTGTAACTGATGATATTTGTTTCAATCAAGTCTAAGATTTGCATTGACCAAATTCTGAAACATACCATATGATCTGCATAGACCGAGTCTTACTGTTGGACCAGAAAGCATGAAATCTAAAATGAAGCATAGTGGTAATTATAATTATTCACAGTGATCTCCCGAAGTCACAACTGAAGACGTCGACGGTCGAAGTGGGCAGCCACTGTCGGAAGCACAATCACGGGGCAATCGGAAAGTGCTCCAAAGTTCACGAGCCAAATCCCAACGACTGGATGCTCTTTCTTTGCTCTCACACGATCACCTCACGGCTGCGCTCCTCTGATCACCTCCGCTACACTCTCCTTATCAGATTGCCTTGGACGCCATCATATACAGCAAGCAAGACATCGGTTACCAACCGATGCCTTGATGACTGCTTTCAATGGAGGAAGATGAAGGTGAATGGGCACCCCTTCATCTTCCCGACGTTGCAACTGATGCAACGTTTACCATCTTCCACTCATCCAAGTCAATCCATATGGTCACATAGACCATGTCAGTCACATATACTACAAGGTGATCATGTCACGAAGACCAAAGCGAAATTTAGTCACAAAGACCAAATAAGTCACGAAGACTTTATGAGGATCAAGTCACGAAAACCATATCAAAATTTAATCATAAAGACCAAATAAGTCACGAAGACTTTATGAGGATCAAGTCACGAAGGCCAGAGCAATATTTAGTCACAAAGACCAAATAAGAACATCCATTTCATACATAAGGGAAAATGGTTCGTGTGACAGCAAGCACAGTGAGCATTCAATTGCTAAGAAGATTGTCACACCTTACTTAGCTGCTCCATAGAAAGAATCAGAGACATATGTCCATAGAATGAATCAGGGACATAAATGACTTGCCTTTACCCCAGATTAAATTATTTACATGATTATGAACATCTCTAATCCCTCATATTGACCATATGTCAAGAGCATGTTCAACATCTCCAATCAAACAAATTATTCACAATTACATTTTATGTACTGAACTAAAAATGTAACCGATACCAGTGAATAAATGTCACAGATGTAAATCAATCTTAATCTTTCTTTTTAGTCAGAATCTATTCATTCTAATCAGTCGCTTTCCTAGTTATGCTCCATAGACCGAATCATCCATAGCCCATAGGAAACATGCTAAAGTAGCAGATACTGATCAGAACTTCAAGTAGACAGCTAAATAGTCACCTAGGGTAAAATCGAGATTAACTTATAATCTCAAGGGTCTCACATAGTAGAGAAGTAGGGATCCATTCTCCTACTACCATTCTTGTCACCATAACACATGTGGTATGAATCATATGCTACGATGTTATTCTCTTTTCCAAAAAGAGCGCATGTTTTTTCCAAAATTTAACATCGTATAGATTTCGATCTAAACATTCCCAATGTCTAATCCTGAATTCAACATATGAATTCTAATCTGGCCTCAAGTAGATTCAGTAAATGGTGGGTGCATTTACTCCAATCATTACACAAATGATCTCATCTTGATACAAATATCATGACGACCTTAACTTATGAGTATGTCTCTATTCACAGCTACATAAGTTGTCCCATAAGCAACGGTCTTACCTCTATTTGTACTTAGCAAATAGAGATGATTGTCCATGTGAGTGGACCAATCTCAATCTGCCAATATGCTTATCGAGACTTTTATTCGAATGTAACAAAGACATATACACTGAATAAATCATGACATTTTTCATTTATCACAATATCTTTACAATTAGTTACATTCTTTGAAGTCCCAAAGACTTCACATTGTTAGGATCAGTTGAGCTAGAAGGGGGGGGGGGTGAATGACTCACTTTGTTTTCTTGATCAATTTATTTTTTCACAGCGGACACTTGAAAGCAATGCTAACACTTGTATTTACTTGGTATCCACCTCCTCAAGGAGGTGACTAGTCCAAAGATCCACACCACCGTCACCCTTCCACTATCAAACTTCTCCTTCTCGAAATAACACCGAAGGTGGAGAAACCTTACAAGACTTACAACTCTCCCTCTCCAAGAGAAAAAGATCACACCCACTACAATGAAGAAGAAAGAAAGGATTACAAACTTGAAATACTTCTTCCTTGCAGCGTGAATCTTGAAAACGTGGCGAAATTGAGAGCTTGATCTTCAAACCCTTGAGAGGTCTTGAGAACTTTAAAGATTGATTACACAAGAGCAATAGAACAGTGTTTTTCTCTCGGATGATCATGTTCCTTTTCCTTCCAGCTTTGTAAACGTCGTGAAAACTAGCTGTTTCTCACATAATCGTCGCCATGAATCGATTGAGTTTATATCCCAATCGATTCACAAGTATCCGTTGGAAGTCATCGCGTCAATATCAACGGTGTAGATTATCTCGTTGAGCTTCAATCGATTGGGGCAGTGCTTGAATCGATTCAGACACTCGCTCGTGAAATCGCAGTGGCTCTGTGAATCTATCGGCCGATCGATTGAGTGACTTCAATCGATCGCCTGATCGATTCAGGAGGTTTCTGTGCTTCGCACAGAGGCTTCCTGGATCGATCGCTCGATCGATTGGTTTACCCTGATCGATCGGCTGATCGATCTAGAAGCATTCTGTGCTTTGCGCAGAAGCTTCTCGATCGATCGGCCGATCAATTGAATTTCTTCCAATCGATAGGCTAATCCATCCAGAGGCATTCTGCCTCACAACCATGTCTAAATCGATTTACCAATCGATTTCTGATAGGTGAATTAACATGCATCCAACCTTCTGACCGACAGGAACTTCTCTTACCAAGAATCCGGTCCTCGACCTTCTTGGACTTCTCTTGCCTTGCATCCGGTTTTCTGACCTGCAAGGACTCTTTTGCCAAGAATCCGGTCCTCAACCTTCTTGGTTTTCTTTTGCCTTGCATCCGATCTTTCAACCTGCAAGGACTTCTCCTGCAAACTCACAATGCATGTTAGATCCAACATATTAACCTAAACTTAAACAATTGTCAACACATTGAAACTTTCAGGGTAAGGGCATGATTGCACCAACAATCTCCCCTTTTTTGATATTTGACAATCTATTTAAGTTTAGGCTAATTTCCAATACACCATAATAATACAATGATAAATAATGATTGTAACTACGCTGAAATTTATCTGAATTAAGCATAAGCAGTAAACATGAACATAAACAGTAAGCTTGAATTTCAATTTTAATTAAATTAAGCATAAACTTCAACATATGTCTCCCCCTTTGCCAAATATAAAAAAGAAACTAGATCCACTCCCTCTCAATGGGTGCAAGAAGCAAAGACAATATACTAAAGGGAGACTCCCCCTTAAACCAAAACAACATAGAGGAATCATGCATACCATAGACTAAAATCATTTGTGCCAAAACACATATGTCCAAACGATAAGTCATAATATGGACACAAAACACAAAATGGTGTCGAAGATGCACACCACAAACTAAGAGGCAAACAAACATCCATACAGAAAGGCGACACTAGACGTCATAACGGAACATAAAACTCAATCATATCGCCCGCAGAAGGAGCAGAAGGAGCAACAGCATCAGTAGGAACAACAGGACTCTTAGAAGAATCAGCAGGACCAGGGGGCACACCCTCTGCCGGAGGAGGGGGCTGAGGAGAGCGGCCTGATATCCAAGAGCGCACCAGCTCGATCAAAGACTCAACGCTCGTCCACAGAGTGGCAATCTCAGTGCGCATCTCAGCAACAACCATGTACAGCTCCTTAAGGCGAGTGCCCACAGTCTCCTCAAGCATCTGAATCTGAGTAGGCACAGAAGGATTTGGAGAAGCAGGTGCCTCAATATCCGCCGGAGGATCAGCAGCCTCTGGAGCTGGCGCCTGTCCTGCCCCCAGAGGTCGAGCTCGTGGGCCCTCACCAAGAGCACGTTGGTCAATCCATCTGACGCCATCCGACCCAGCCTCAATACTGGTCTTCATGAAAGATCGTGCAGAGATGCGGGAATACGAAGCTGTCATATGCTGTAGCTTCCCTCGGGAGACATTTGCATGCATGGACTCTAACCAATCGATAATGAGATTGCCAAAAGACATATGAACTGTCTGCTGCACAGGCTGAGTGAAATGAATGATGCAGTGAAAGATGTTCAAGGCAATGTTTACATCAAGGCGGTGCCGCATGGCGAATAGCAAGAACATGTGAGAAGGTCTGAGAAGGGCTAAAACACGAGAGACGATAGGCAGAAGACAATTTATAACGACTTTGAATAGGGCATTGTCCAGGGCAGATAACTCAAGAGATGAGAAAGTGGTGATATGCGCAAGTGGACCATCTGGACGAGGACGACCAAAAAGGGCCTGATGCATGGAAGCAATGGTGATATGCTAGAATGTCGGGGGCAAGAGCTCAGGCATGGTAGGATAAAATACAAAATCATTCATTGACTGACGACACCCTAAAAACTCCTGAAGAATCTGATAAGAAAAATCCAAGCTACGCTTGGCAACACGAGTGCGATAAAGAACTCCATCTGAGGTATGCAAGTTGTTATAGAATTCGGAGACAAGGCTAGGATTGACACTGCGTTCACAATAAACAATGAAGGAAAGTTGATAATGCTCTATTAAGGAAAACACTTCAAAGCAAGAGTCGTGATAGAATTTTCGATCAATGGAATGAGGAGGAATCAACTTGAAAGTGTTTCGGTTAAAGGCTTGCTGCAAGGCAGCATTTGGAAAATGCTGATCAGTAGGAGGCTTAGGACGTGATTGCATTCGAGAGGAACCCTCACCCGACTCTCCAACCTTTTGTTTCTTCCTAAAGGATGGAAAATAAATGCACAAGAATAGAAGCAACACGATGCAACAGAATGCAAAGAGAAAACAAAATGCCGTGCACATGATGCATGAATGAAATGCACACCAAAAAAAAAAAAAAAACAGCAGGATTAGCCACAATCAACTGACAAGAGCAAAATAGAGAGAAGAAGAAGAAAAAAAATGGAGGAGTTACCTAGGGTTTGAGTTCGACATTGTGAGCTCTGTGATGAGGAGACGAGGAAGACACTCTGCGAGCTGTAGGTGCAGCGGAGGCCGGCAAGAGGGGGTGAATTATTGAAAACAAAATAAACTATACCCTCCTCATGCTTTCAACTCAATTAGTGCAATAGTAAATAAAGCAGTAAAGTAATAAAGCAGTAAACAAAAAAAAACAGGAATTTAACCTGGTTACAACCAAGGAGGTTGTTAATCCAGGGCAATGAGAAGCACACTAAAAAGAATCTCCTTTACTGAAGGCGGAGAAGCCTTTTACACTTTGGAAGCTTAGAACTATTGCTAGGAATGACTACACAATTGATTGCTTGAGTTGTATTAAATTTCTAGCTCCAGGGGCCTTTAAATAGCCTTTGGAAATATAATCTCGAGGGTCCAAGGCGCCTCCAATAGAAGTCCAAGGCTCCTCCAATGGGTGAGCAGATAAAACTTTATCCGCAGCGTAAACAGTCAGTTTTGACCTGTTGAAGGCGCCTTTAAGCTGGAGGCGCCTCCAAGCTGGTAGCTTGAAATTCCAGCTTGTTTCTTTGCTTCGCTTTGACTTCCATAGCTCGGATCTTTTGGGTGATTGCGGCCAACCAGAATAGGGCTCACCCGAACCCAATTCCCGACCTTCTCCTCGAGCAGCCTTCCGTCCTGGCTTAACGTCCCTCGAACGCCGCGCACGTTCTTCACGCCCACCGGAGTACTCTTCTATAGCTCTCTCATCCTTCGGATACACCGAGCCCGTCGTCTCCCTTCCCGTACCATCCTTCTCGCTAGCTGCGTCTTTCGCTCGACTTCCTGCGCTCCTAAGTTCCTGCACACTTAGACACAGGGATCAAATACAAAGTAGGACCTAACCAACATAGTTGATCACATCAAAACTACCACGGGGCCCAACACGAGCCCCTTGTTGCTGAGAGGAGTTACCTAGGGGAGCGGAAGTTAAAGAGAAAGGGAAAAAAGGCACTCAATGCTGGAGAAGACCGTCGGAGAGGACGACCGACAAGGTGGGAGGATCGCCGAAGAAATCGCCTAAAAGCTAGGGCACCGAAAGAGTCGGGAGAGAAAAGAGGTAGAGTGAGAGAAAAATCTAGGTCAGCAGAGCTTTTAAGTGAAACTTTGAACGCCCCAATCGATCGATCGATCGATTGAGATCAAGCGAGTCGATCAGCCGATCGATCCACAGAGCTTTTGTGCGATCCAGACAGGCAGACCAATCGATTGCCCGATCGATTGAGACTAGCTGAATCGATCTAGCGATCGATTCAGCGACGTTCTGTGGGCGAGACGACAACCTCCCAATCGATTGGGATTTCTGCTGCGTGTCTGATAATACTAGAGCCGAACAACAAAAATTGACATAGAATTTTTATAGCAATTCAAAAATTATGAAATTTGGCGTAGACACTACATACGTCAGCTACTAGTCGGGAAAAATAAGTAGGATAAAAATGGTCCTTGCTTTTCGATAATTTGACACGTAACATGAAAATATCCAAAACTTCAACAAGGTCGGAAGTTTACATCTAATGATACAATACTAACTCTTATCCAATCACAACCTTCAATATTCAAACATGAGGTTGATATGTATTTCAATAAAAATTTTTAACCATAATCTTTGGGCTAAATGCACATGATTTGTACACTTGCTTTCCCTATGATTGGACAAATGAATGTTCTATATGAAAACCATTGTTCTTGACCAACATAATGCATCATAACAAGCATTATGACCAAGAGAGATGCCCCTAGCCTCTCACCCCCATCTAAATCATATCAAGAGGACAATCCTATGTTTTTGGGAGAGGCAAATTAAGGTGAAGAGAACTTAAAGAGCTTTACCTATGATGTGATCATGGAGGATGTGATTTAATCAATACAATACATTCCCAATTCTCTTCTAAGAAAACTAAATTCAACTTCGGGAAGAGGTTTAGTGAAGATATCGGCTAAGTTAGATTTTGACTCAACATAATTTAAAATGATGTCACCTCGAGTTACATGATCACGAATAAAATGATGTTTAACCTCTATGTGTTTTGTTCTTGAATGATGGACGGGATTTTTGGTCAAGTTGATTGTACTCACGTTATCAAAAAGAACTTGAACATTGTTGTAGGTAAGATTATAGTCCTCTAGAATATGAGTCATCCACAATACTTGTGATACACACTCTCCCATGGCAATATATTCCGCTTCGGTTGTGGAGAGAGCTACACAATGTCGTTTTCTACTTGACCAACTTACTAGAGAGGATCCTAGAAATTGACAACTACCACTAGTACTTTTGCGATCCAATTTGCATCTGACATAATCGGAATCGGTATAGCCCACTAGGTCAAAAGTTTCGGTTCAAGGATACCAAAGACCAACATTTTGAGTTCCCTTAAGATATCGGAGAAATCGCTTAACGACACTCAAATGTGACTCGACGCAAGATTGATACCTTGCACATATACCTACGGCAAAAAGTATATCGGGTCTACTAGCCGTAAGATAGAGAAGACTCCCTATAGCACTACGATACACCTTGGAGTCAACTTCTTTCCCCTCAATGTCTTTATCTAATTTAGTACTAGTGGCCATGGGAGTAGATATTTCCTTTGCATTTTCCATTCCAAACTTTTTAAATAGCTCTTTGACATATTTTGATTGATGAATGTAAATGCCCTCTTTTGTTTGCTTGATTTGTAACCCTAGAAAAAATGTTAACTCGCCAACCAAACTCATTTCAAACTCACTCTCCATGTGACTAATGAATTCATTTAAAAAATCTTTATTTGTGGAACCACAAATAATATCATCTACATATACTTGGGCCACAAACATATCATTACCACTATTTTTTAAGAATAATGTGGGCTCAATTTTCCTTCTATGAAACCCTTTTGATACTAGAAATGCTGACAATCGTTCATACCAAGCTCGGGGAGCTTGTTTTAGCCCATATAAGGTCTTTTTAAGTTTATATACATGGTTTGGACACTCCAAATTCTCAAATTCCGGTGGTTGCTCAACATATACTTCTTCTTTTATAACACCATTTAAAAATGCTGATTTTACATCCATTTGGTACAACTTGAACCCCTTGTGGGCGGCAAAGGTCAACATCATCCTAATAGACTCCAATCTTGTTACGGGTGCATAAGTTTCATCATAATCTAACCCTTCTACTTGATTGAAACCCCTAGCAACTAATCTAGCTTTGTTTCTCACAACTATCCCCTTATCATCAAGTTTATTTCTAAAAACTCATTTTGTATCAATAATTGATTTGTTGGTAGGCCTAGGAACTAAATCCCAAACTTGACTTCTTTCAAATTGAGATAGTTCATCTTGCATTGCTAAAATCCAATCCGGATCAAACAACACATCATCAATAGTTTTGGGTTCTATTTGAGATATTAAGGCGACTTGGCTTCCTTCATTTCTAAAGTAAGATCGAGTTCTCACTCCTTGAGTGATGTCTCCTACTACTTGATCCAAGGGATGATTTACATGAATCCTAGTAGATCTTGATTCTTGATTTGTTATAATTTCGGGTTCAAGTGGCAAAGGTTCATTTTTCTCACCATCACTCTCTTGGTATTCTTCTCCTTGATGATTTACTTCGTTCAGTGTTAGTTTCTCTAATTCAAATTGTAATTCTTCATCGTTTGCTCTTATAGAGTTCAAAGAAGGATTTTCTTAAAATACAACATTTAGTGATTCTTCAACTAATTTTGATCTTTTGTTGTAAATTCGATATGCCTTGCTGTGACTTGAGTAACCTACAAGAATGCCCTCATCCGCCTTAACGGAGAACTTTCCCAAATGATCTTTGGTGTTTAGAATATAGACCTTACACCCAAACACTCTAAGATGCTTAATTGTAGGTGGTTTACCAAACCACAACTCATGAGGTGTTTTTCCTAGAAACCTATGTATTAATGTTCGATTTTGCACATAACATGCCGTATTAATTGCTTCGACCCATAGGAAACTATGAAGTGAATATTCATTTAACATGCTCCGAGCGGCCTTTTGCAAAACCCTATTTTTCCTCTCAACAACTCCATTTTGTTGAGGAGTCCTAGGGGTGAAAAATTCATATTTATAAACTTTTTCCATACAAAAACTTGTGAATCTATCATTTTCAAATTCACCTCCATGATTACTTCTTATCTTGTTTATCTTATGATCCTTTTCATTTTCTACTCTATTACAAAAAGCAATCAAGGTATCTAGGGTTTGATCCTTATGTTTCAAGAAAAACACCCATGTATATCTAGTGTAATAATCCACAATCACAAAGTAATCTCTACTACCATTTAAAGAAATATATCTACTACTATCAAATAAATCCATATGAATGAGCTCCAAAGCACTTGAGGTACTTACAACGCTTTTACCTTTATGAGTAGCTTTGGTTTGCTTACCCATTTGACATGCATCACACATTTTGTCTTTTTGAAACTTCAACTTCGACAATCCTTGCCCCAACTCCTTCTTTGAAAGTCTTTTGATATTCCTCATGTTGGTGTGAGCAAGTCTTCGGTGCCAAAGCCAAGTCTCTTCCTCTTTAGACATGAGACACTTAGCAAACACATTAGTAGCGCCAAATAGTTCAACTTGATAAATATTTTCTCTTCTATGACGTATGAGAATATTGGTGGTTAGTTCACTATGCTTGATTAGGCATTGAGATGAGTTGAACGCAACTCCATAACTTAAATCACATAGTTGACTAACACTTACAAGATTAAAGACCATGCCTTTCACTAATAACACATTTTTTATCACAAATTTTTCAGAAATTCTAATATCTCCTATTCCTATGACTTTTAATTCACCAATATTACCAAAAGAAACGGTACCTTTAATTTTGTGTCTAAATGCTGAAAATTTTAAAGAATCCCCCGTCATATGCTTAGAGCATCCACTATCTACGAACCATATTGTTGGATGCTCCCCCTTGGCGCATGCCTGTTTACACACGATGAACCAAATATTTTGGTACCCAAACTTTGGGTCCGGTAGCATCAATAACAAATTGCTTGGGTACCCAAGCTTGAACATACTTAACCCTTGAAGCATGATTTCTACTAATTAGAGACATGAATTTAACTTCCTTATCTTGTGATTTAAAACCTAGTCCCGCTTTGTTGTACACACCCCTTTGAGCTCCTAGAATCATGTCTAAATATTTTGAGCTTGAAGTAAATTTTTCTAGAGCACCTCTAAGATCATCAACTTGTAATTTCAATGATGCATTTTCCTTTTTAAGATCATCAAAATCATTTGTGTCATTTTCATGAAGCATGCAAATTTCACATGACACAATTTCATTTTTAAGTGATTTCAATTCATTTTGCAATTTTTTAATCTTCCCTTTTGATTTAGCTAGTGCATTGGTTAAGCATACAATGGTGGCATACATCTGATCAAGCTTGGGAGAAATTACCTCATCATCACTAGATGATGACTCACTTGAAGACTCCACATCCTCTCCATGACTATCTTCGTCTTCACTATCTTCAACATGGCTTAAGGCCATGAGAGCCATGTGCTTTGAGCTCTTCCTTTCATCTTCTTCCGATAAGCTTGACGATAAGTTGTCCCATGTGGCTTTCAAGGCCTTCTTCGTTTTCTTGATCTTTTCCTCTTGCTTCTTCAACTTTGGACACTCCGTTTTGTAGTGCCCCTTTTTCTTGCATTCATAGCAAATTACATCAGTCTTAATCTTAGAATCCACAAGAGATTTACCTTTTCTCTTTTCATCATTGAAAATATTTTTGACATCCTTCTTGTCAAACTTCCTTGAATGTCTCATCATTCTTCGAACAAAGTTTGCTATTTCACTTGATGATAGCTCTTCATCACTATCACTATCACTATCTTGCTCAGATTCTGAAGATGACTCCTTCTTCTCCTTCTTCTTTTTTTTGTGCTTCTTTTTGCTCTTTTCACCTGCAACCAAGGATATGCCTTTCTCTTTGTGGCTTGTGTTAGCTTTCTCATGCAATTCAAGTTCACAAAATAATTCATCCAATTTTACTATTGACAAATCCCTTGAAACCTTATAGGCATCCACTATGGATGACCATAATGAGTTTCTTGGGAAATATTTTAAGGCATACCTTATGAGATCCCGGTTCTCTACACTCTCTCCAACTGAATGAAGACCATTTAATAGTTCCTTGAATCTCCCATGTAGTGAACTTACCGTTTCTCCATCCTTCATTGTGAAATTTTGAAGTTGATTTATCAAGAGATCTCTCTTTGAAATTCTTGAATCCTTGGTGCCTTCATTTAGCTCAATGAGCTTATCCCATAAATCCTTGGCGTTTTTGAAAGGTCCAACCTTGTTGAGTTGTTCAGAACTCAACCCACACTGGAGAGTCACGATTGCCTTAGCATTTGCTTGAGCCTTTAATTTTTGTTCAATGGTGTATTGTGATGATTCAAGCATTTTTCCATTTTCGGTTGGGTCCATGAATCCCTCCGTGATTGAGAACCACATGTCAATTTCGGTCAAGAGATAGTGTTCCATGCGGCTCTGCCAATAAGCAAAATTACTGCCTTCATAAAATGGTGGTCGTGAAGTACTATGTCCCTCCTTCAATGACATCTTGTAGCTCTTTAACTTGTGCTTTCTTGGCGGTGAATCCTCAAAAGCAAATCAATGCTCTGATACCACTTGTTAGGATCGGTTGAGCTAGAGGGGGGGGGGGGGGGAATGGCTCACTTCGTTTTCTTGATCAATTTACTTTTTTGCAGCAGACACTTGAAAGCAATGCTAACTGATCTTATATTTACTTGGTATCCATCTCCTCAAGGAGGTGACTAATCCAAGGATCCACACCACTGTCACCCTTCCACTATCAAACTTAACACCGAAGGTGGAGAAATCTTACAAGACTTACAACTCTCCCTCTCCAAGAGAAAAAGATCACACCCACTACAATGAAGAAGAAAGAAAGGATTACAAACTTGAAATACTTCTTCCTTGCAGCGTGAATCTTGAAAACGTGGCGAGATTGAGAGCTTGATCTTCAAACCCTTGAGAGGTCTTGAGCACTTTAAAGATTGATTACACAAGAGCAATAGAACAGTGCTTTTCTCTCGGATGATCATGTTCCTTTTCCTTCCAGCTGTTTAAACGTCGTGAAAACTAGTCGTTTCTCACATAATCGTTGCCGTGAATCAATTGGGTTTATATCCCAATCGATTCACAAGCATCCATTGGAAGACATCGCGTCAAGATCAACGGTGTAGATTATTTCGTTGAGCTTCAATCGATTGGGGTAGTGCTTGAATTGATTCAGACACTCGCTCGTGAAATCGCAGAATCGCAGTGGCTCTGTGAATCGATCGGTCGATCGATTGAGTGACTTCAATCGATCGGCTGATCGATTCAGGAGGTTTTTGTACTTCGCACAGAAGCTTCCTGGATCGATTGGTTTACCCCGATTGATCGGTTGATCGATCCAGAAGCATTCTGTGCTTTGCACAGAAGCTTCCCAATCGATCAGCCGATCGATTGGCTTTCTTCCAATCGATCGACTGATCGATCCAGAGGCATTCTGCCTCACAGCCATGTCTAAATCTATTTACCAATCGATTTCTGATAGGTGAATTACATGCATCCAACCTTCTGACCGGCAGGAACTTCTCTTGCCAAGAATTCGGTCCTCGGCCTTCTTGGACTTCTCTTGCCTTGCATCCGATCTTCTGACCTGCAAGGACTCTTTTGCCAAGAATCCGGTCCTCAACCTTCTTGGACTTCTCTTGCCTTGCATCCGATCTTTCGACCTGCAAGGACTTCTTCTGCAAACTCACAATGCATGTTAGATCCAACATATTAACCTAAACTTAAACAATTTTCTGTTGGTTAGTCGTAGGAAAACGTACCGGTTCCACTGTACAAAATCTTTTGTACAAGTGTTGAATATTTCCTTAAATAACCTATTGTGTTCTTTAGAAGTTAAATTAGGAATCACAGACAAAACTTAACATCAGTGATTCCAAATTTAACTTATTTATTCTTAATGGTTTAGATTTGAATCGCAAGCGGAACTTAACACTATTGATTCAAAACCACCTATGTTATTAATTCCATTAAATATTAATTTTCAAAATTGGCTTTCAGGACTGCATGGCGAGGCACATGATCTTCTTGGATATGAGAGCAACCACCACCGCCTAGACAAAACCTTTTAAGGAAAGCTAATATTTAATTTCCTTAAATAACTCTAGGTTAACCAAAAAGAATAATCGAATCACAAATTTGAAAAAGAAGAAAACACAAACTCGAAAAATAAATTCGATAAACTAGATCTAATTGCCTCTTGTATTTAGAATTCTTACAAAGAAAATAACTAGTGTGATGCGGAAGAAAACTACTAGTTATACCTTCTCTTTGTAAGCTAATGACCTCACGATCTTCTGCCGTATTCCTTGCCTCACCTTGGACGTCGTGTGGGCGACGATCCTTCAAGATGAACACCACCCAAAAGCTTTTTCCTCTTCTTCTAAAATCCGGCCACCACCACCACCAAGGAGAAGAGAGCAAAAGGGAAAAGAGAAGGGAGAGGGAGGGCCGACCACTTGAGGTTCTCCAAGCAAGAGAATAAGAATTGTATCTCATGAAGCCTTCTCACCCCTTCTTTTATATTAGTTGCTTAAGGTAAATAAGGGAAGAATTTTTACAAAAATTAAAATCTTCCTCTAGCTTTTCCTTTTCCCTTTTAATTTCCCTTTTCTTTTCTCTTGATTGAATCAATCACCAAATCAATTAAATGATGATATTTTTATAATTGGCCGACCCCTTGCTTGGGCTCCAAGCAAGGTGGCCGACCACCACATCAAGAATAAGGAAATATATATTTTTTAAAAAATTTTACAAGAAGAAATCCTCTTATAAAATTTACAAGCTCTCTTTCCTAAAGTAGGAGTTAAAAAAAGGAAAGTTTTAAAAATTAAAACCATGTTTTAAAATTTAAAACTTCTCTTATAAAATTTTCTTTTTTAACATGATGATAGAAAATTTAAATTTTAAAACTTATCTTCCTTTTTTTTCTTAAACCATGAGGATGGTTAAAAAAGGAAAGTTTTAAAACTTTTAAAGCTCTCTATTAAAACATGTGACCTAATTCAAATAAGAAAAAATTTTAAAATTAAAATCTTTTTTAAAACTTATAGTTTTCTACAAAGAGAAGATTTTAAAAATTCTAAAACAACCCTCCTTGTTTGAATATTGTGGCCGACCCCTACATGCTTGGACACTAAGCAATAGTGCCGACCCCTATAGATGAGGATCTGGCCGACCCTTGCTTGGTCACCAAGCATTGCATCGACCCCCTTCTTGGACACCAAGATTGACTTATATTTGGATGGACTTGAGGCTATAATGAGGCTACGACAGGGACTTAGAGGAGAAATTGGTTTTGACCTTCCGATGAGCTTGAATATCCCATGCTCGCCCCGAACACACAACTCAAGTTCATCGATAATAACTCATTCCACTAGAGAGTTATTATCGCACTACCGCACCAATCCCAAATTACATTATGGGATTCTTCTTATCATGAGTGTGTTAGTCTCCCTGTGTTTAAGATAACAAATATCCACTAATTAAGTAAGTTACTGACAACTCACTTAATTAATATCTAGCTCCAAGAGTAGTACCACTCAACTTCATTGTCATGTCAGACTAAGTCCACCTGCAGAGTCTAACATGGCAATCCTTATGAGCTCCTCTTGGGGACATTTTCAACCTAGATAACTAGGACACAGATTCCTTCCATAATCAACAACACACACTATAAGTAATATCATTTCCCAACTTATCGGACATATTGATTTATCGTGCTAAACCTCACCCTTTGATAAGTCAAAAAAATAAATATTAAATATATGTGCTTGTTATTATATTAGGATTAAGAGCACACATTTCCATAATAACTAAGTCTAGTTCTTTTATTAAGTCAGTACAAAAAGAACTTACCTAAATAGTATTACTCAATACACTTAGAGTGTATTAGTATAATTTATTAATCAAGATAAACTAATACTTAATTACACTACGACTATTCCGATGGTTTGTTCCTTTCCATCTTAGTCGTGATCAACTGTTTATAATTTATAAAGAACCGTCAACATGATCTTCTGTGTGTGACACTACACACGATGTTGTTTAAAATATAAATTAATTGAACAATTACATTTAACAAATAAATGTAGATATTGACCAATGTGATTCTTTTATTTCAAAAATAAATGTTTACAAAAGCTAAGCTTTTAGTATACACTCCAACAATCTCCCACTTATACTAAAAGACTAAGCTGCCATATCTGTTACCATACATCTGATTCCCATCCCCTCCACATGCCGATCAAAAGGTTTCGCTGGAAGGGCCTTAGTGAAAGGATCTACCAGGTTATCTGCTGATGTAATCTTGACGACAACAACTTCTCCTCGCTTGACGATGTCTCGTATCAGGTGGTACTTGTGCTCTATATGTTTACTTTCTTTATGGGCTCGCGGTTCCTTCGAGTTTGCAACTGCACCTCTATTATCACAATAAATTGTGATGATCTTGGGCAAACCAGGAATCACATCTAAGTCCATTAGAAAGTTCCTGAGCCATACATCTTCTTTGGCTGCCTCAGAGGCTGCCACATACTCAGCTTCCATGGTTGAGTCCGAAACACATTTTTGCTTAATACTCCTCCATGCAATGGCTTCACCTCCTAGAGTAAACACATAGCCTGACGTAGACTTACTATTGTCCCTATCTGATTGGAAGCCTGAATCCGTGTAACACACAGGAAGCAAATCGTTTGCTTGGTAGACTAGCATATAATCTCTAGTCCTTCTCAGGTACTTCAATTTATGTTTTACAGCAGTCCAATGTCCTTGTCCAGAGTTACTCTGATATATGCTAACCATGCCCACGGTAACATAGATATCAGGTCTCGTACACATCATTGCATACATAAGGCTTCCTATAGCTGAAGCATAAGGAACTACCTTCATGTCCTCTATCTCCTTTGATGTCTTCGGAGACATCTCTTTAGATAAGGCTACTCCATACCTAAAATGTAAGAAACCTTTCTTGGAGTTTTGCATGCTAAAACGAGAAAGGATTGTATCTATATATAAAGCTTGGGATAGACACAACATTCTTTTCTTGTGAACCCTTATAACTTTGATCCCAAGAATGTGTGCACATTCTCCTAAGTCCTTCATATCAAATTGTT
This sequence comes from Zingiber officinale, assembly GCF_018446385.1. Classification (NCBI taxonomy): domain Eukaryota; kingdom Viridiplantae; phylum Streptophyta; class Magnoliopsida; order Zingiberales; family Zingiberaceae; genus Zingiber; species Zingiber officinale. The sequence continues at coordinate 95,372,390 of NC_055998.1, forward strand.
TGGACAACCATACCCTTACGTCCGATAATACCTTGACATTGTTATCAATTAACAAAATATCATCTACGTATAGTACAAGAAATATCACCACGTTTCCGTTACACTTCTTGTATACACAAGACTCATCCGGACACTGAATAAATCCATATGATTGGATTACTTCATTAAACCGGATGTTCCAAGATTTTGAAGCTTGCTTCAGTCCATAAATGGACCGATTGAGCTTGCACACTAGATGCTCTTTGCCTTTTTCAATAAATTCCTCTGGTTGTTTCATATGGATGTTTTCTTCAAGACTTCCATTAAGGAATGCTGTCTTGACATTCATTTTCCAAATCTCATAATCCATATGAGCGGTAATGGATAAGAGTATCCGGATAGACTTAAGCATGGCTACCGGTGAAAAAGTCTTCTCATAGTCGATTCCCTCTTTCTGAGTATACCTTTTCGCAACAAGTCTTGCTTTGAAGGTTTCTACCTTCCCATCTGTCCCTCTTTTCCTTTTGTAGATCCACTTGCATCCAATGGCTTTTACACTATCAGGTGGTTCTACAAGATCTCAGACCTTATTAGAATACATAGATTCTATTTCAGAATTCATTACCTTTTGCCAAGATACTGCATCTATATCTTGGAGTGCTTCGTTATATATTCAGGGATCAGGTTCATGATTACCTGGGATCAAGTCCGAAGACTCTCCCAAAATCATGAATCTTTCAGGTTGCCTCACAACCCTCCCACTACGACGAGGCACTGTCTCTGGCTGTGTATCATGTGTGACACGTGTTGCAGTTTCTTGTGATACTTCATCTTGTACTGTTGGTATTAAAGTAGACGTGTCCTCTCTTATTTCTTCTAGAACTATTTCACTCATGGGCTTATGGTTCATTACATAATCTTCTTCTAAAAATCGAGCATTGGTGCTAACACTGATCTTCTGATTATTAGGATTATAAAATAAACCACCTTTCATTCCTTTAGAATATCCCATAAACAGATAAACTTTTGTACGTGATTTCAACTTGTCAGTATCTCCCTTCAGCACATGTGCTGAACTACCCCATATCTGGATATGATTCAGACTATGATTACGCCCATTCTATAATTCCATGGGAGTAGAAGGAACTATTTTGGAAGGTACCATATTCTGAATGGACAGTACTGTTTCTAGAGCATATCCCCAAAATAAATTTGGTAATTCTGAATAACTCATCATCGATCTAATTATTTCCATAAGAGTCCTATTCCTTCATTCTGCCACACCATTCTGTTGGGGTGTACCAGGTGTAGACAATTGGGATTGAATCCCGACTTCTGATAAGTAATTCCTAAACTCTCCAAAGAGGTATTCGCCACCACGGTCATACCGTAGTGTCTTGATACTTTTACCAAGACGTTTCTCCACATCAGCCCTATATTCTTTGAACTTGTCAAAGCATTCAGACTTGCGGCGCATCAGGTAAATGTATCCGTATCTTGAATAATCGTCTATAAAGGAGACGGAGTATTCATAACCACCTATTGTCTAGATAGGCATAGGACCACACAAATCAGAATGAACTAATTCTAACGCATCTTTGTCTCTATACCCCTTGGCCTTAAAAGGTCTCTTGGTCATTTTACCTTTCAAGCAGGATTCACATGTTGGAAAGTTTTCCAACTCTAATGAACCCAAGAGTCCATCGGCTACAAGCCTTTGAATCCTACTTATGTTAATATGACCAAGCCTTAGATGCCAAAGATACGTTTGGTTCATTTCCAAAGGTTCTTTTCTCTTATTAGAGTTAGAAGATGTGTTATTAATTTCCATATTTTGCTTTGTGGGAGAAATTAGATTTAAAGTATATAAATTTTCAACCAATGTACCAGAACAGATAATCACCTTATTTCTCTTTATAACCACATTGTTACTAAAGGAAATTGAATATCCATCCAAATACAGTTTAGAAATTAAAATTAAATTCTTTCTAAAACTGGGTACATAAAGACAATTTCTTAAAACTAAATTTCTATTCCTATCAAAAGATAAGTAGACGTCTCCCACTGCAACAGCCGCCACCTTAGTAGCATTGCCCATGTAGACGGTTATCTCTCCTTCAAATAATCGTCGGGTTTCCTGGAACCCCTGCAAAGAATTGCAGACATGATCAGTGGCTCTTGTATCTACACACTAGGTGCTGGTAGATAACACCCCTAAACATGTTTCAACTACTAGAGCATGAGATATACCTTTATTGTTCTGATTCCTATGAGGACAGTCCGTCTTCCAATGTCCTGACTGCTTGCAGATGAAGCACTTGCCCTTCGGCTTCTTCATTCCAGCTTTTTGTCCAGTACCCTGAGGTTTATTCACCTTCTTTGCTGAAAAGACCTGTTTCTTCTTCTTCTTGCCTTTCGACTTAGAAGTAGAACCATTTCAGCATAGTGAATCTGAGAACTTTGACGAAAAATACCTTCTGCTGCCTGTAGTTCTGTCAGAAGTTCCGCCAACGTATACTCTCTTTTGTTCATGTTATAGTTTAGGTGGAACTGCTCAAAACTTCTGGGTAGCATTTGGAGAATTATATCGACCTGGGTTTCCCCATCGACTTCTCCTCCAAGAACTTGCATTTCATTCAGATAGGCCATCATTTTGAGGATGTGATCCCTTACGGGCGTCCCCTCAGACATGGTGGCTGTCATTAGATTTCTCATTGTCTCTTGCCTAGCAGTCCGACTCTGATGCCCAAAGAGTTCTTTGAGATTGTTCATTATATCATAAGCTGTTGGTAAATCTTGATGCTGATGTTGCAATACATTTGACATTGATGCCAAAATGTAACACCGCGTCATTTCATCAGCTTTTACCCATTTCTTATGATACTCAATCTCCTCTCGGGTAGAGTCACTGTCAGGTGCATCAGGGCAAGCCTCAGTCAGTACAAACTTATAGCTTTCAGCAGTAAGAACAATGTCCAGGTTTCTTTTCCAGTCAATATAGTTGAGACCAGTAAGTTTGTTCTCTTTCAGTATAATGGCCAGTGGGTTGAAAGTCATCCTAAGAATTATAAAAATAAACTTTGGTCAAGACTCTAAATTTAGAATAATATTGATTTCTTAAACAATACTATTTTAAATTAACCAACACCTCAAATCACCATGAATATTGCATGCCACGTTAGTGTGGACGTATACAAATTCAACATTTGTAAGAGGAGGGTGTGACCCATTAATTTTATTATCTTGTCATCCTAACTTTATGAAAAATAAAATTAATAGTTGGTTTCACTTTGGTCACACAATACAATAGCAGTGACTCCGTTGGGGAGGATACTATTGAATGCGTCTAAGTGTATACCATTACTTGATACTAAGTCCATTAAATAGGATTGTGCCCCTTCAGTTGGAGAAGATCACACACTCCTAAATAATTTCCTATAACCATCCATTAAGGAAATTTGATCTAGTGATCCACAACAAACCCATCCGTTGTGGAGGGAGGCACTCAGAGCCAACACTCAAGCTTGTTGCATCACTTACAAACCAGTAATTGAGACCATAGGATTTATTAAAATCCCTCTCCCACTTAGTTATTTAAAAATGAGGATTTTAACCTATGCTAGCATACATCACATACACATAAATATCACAGTAAATAAAAGCAATAAATTTGAAAATTAATTTTCCAACTATTATGACCTTTTCCTTCACTGTCTTCAGTATGCTCCAACCCTAGCTGCTACAATCTTTAGCCACCGCCATCGGGTCGAGTTGTCGCATCTATCTTGCTTCTTATTCCGCTGTGCCTCTGGTCCTCCAATAGCACCACGCCTCGCAAAGATACGATCCGCGACAAATATAGAATTTTACAAATATCAATCCTATATTCCATAAAGGAATGTACATGTATTCTAGATCGAACAAAAAATAAAATTCTAAAAATAATACAGCTCCTGCTGTATTTGATACATACAATCATGCACACAAAATAATGCCCTTGAAATGTCCAAGGGTCCAATCACACACAATATCTAAATGTCATAATAGTTGGAGCCTGCAACCAAAGAGTTAGCATATCCTACATTATCCTACCTAAATTATATATGACATGTGCATAACCTATTTGAATTCTAAACACACAGAGGCAAACCCTATCTCTGATACCAACTGTTGGTTAGTCCTAGGAAAATGTACTGATTCCACTGTATAAAAATTTTTGTACAAGTGTCGAACCTTTCCTTAAATAACCTATTATGTTCTTTAGAAGTTAAATTAGGAATCGCAGATGGAACTAACATCATTGATTCCAAATTTAACTGATTTGTTCTTAATGGTTTAGATTTGAATCGCAAGCGGAACTTAACACTATTGATTCAAATCCACCTATGTTATTAATTCCATTAAATATTAATTTCCAAAATTGGCTTCCAGGAGTGCATGGTGAGGCACATGGCCTTCTTGGATATGGGAGCAACCACCACCGCCTAGACAAAGCCTTTTAAGGAAAGCTAATATTTAATTTCCTTAAATAACTCTAGGTTAACCAAAAAGAACAATCGAATCACAAATTCAAAAAAGAAGAAAACACAAACTCGAAAAATAAATTCGATTAACTAGATCTAATTGCCTCTTGTATTTAGAATTCTTACAAAGAAAATAACTAGTATGATGCGGAAGAAAACTACTAGTTATACCTTCTCTTTATAAGCTAATGACCTCACGATCTTCTGCCGTATTCCTTGCCTCGCCTTGGACGTCGTGTGGGCGACGATCCTTCAAGATGAACACCACCCAAAAACTTCTTCCTCTTCTTCTAAAATCCGGCCACCACCACCACCAAGGTGAAGAGAGCAAAAGGGAAAAGAGAAGGGAGAGGGAGGGCCGACCACTTGAGGTTCTCCAAGCAAGAAAATAAGAATTGTATCTCATGAAGCCTTCTCACCCCTTCTTTTATATTAGTTGTTCAAGGCAAATAAGGGAAGAATTTTTACAAAAATTAAAATCTTCCTCTAGCTTTTCCTTTTCCCTTTTAATTTTCCTTTTCTTTCCTCTTGATTGAATCAATCACCAAATCAATTAGATGATGATATTTTTTATAATTGGTTGGCCCCTTGCTTGGGCTCCAAGCAAGGTGGCCGACCACCACTTCAAGAATAAGGAAATATATTTTTAAAAAAAATTTTACAAGAAGAAATCCTCTTATAAAATTTATAAGCTCTCTTTCCTAAAGTAGGAGTTAAAAAAGGAAAGTTTTAAAAATTAAAATCATGTTTTAAAATTTAAAACTTCTCTTATAAATTTTCCTTTTTTAACATGATGATAGAAAATTTAAATTTTAAAACTTATCTTCCTTTTTTTTCTTAAACCATGAGGATGGTTAAAAAAGGAAAGTTTTAAAACTTTTAAAACTCTATTAAAACATATAGCCTAATTCAAATAAGGAAAATTTTTAAAATTAAAATATCTCTTTTAAAACTTATAGTTTTCTACAAAGAGAAAATTTTAAAAATTTAAAAACAACATTCCTTGTTTGAATATTATGGTCGACCCCTACATGCTTGGACACTAAGCAATAGGGCCAACCCCTATAGATGAGGATGTGGCCAGCCCTTTCTTGGTCACCAAGCATTGGACCGACCCCCTTCTTGGACACCATGATGGGCTTATATTTGGATGGACTTGAGGCTATAATGTGGCTACGACAGGGACCTAGAGGAGAAATTAGTTTTGGCCTTCCGATGAGCTTGAATATCCCGTGCTCGCCCCAAACACACAACTCAAGTTCATCGATAATAACTCATTCCACTAGAGATTTATTATCGCACTACCGTACCAATCCCAAATTACATTATGAGCTCCTTCTTATCATGAGTGTGTTAGTCTCCCTGTGTTTAAGATAATAAATGTCCACTAATTAAGTAAGTTACTAACAACTCACTTAATTAATATCTAGCTCCAAGAGTAGTACCACTCAACTTCATTGTCATGTCAAGTCCACTTACAGGGTTTAACATGACAATCCTTATGAGCTCCTCTTGGGGACATTTTCAACCTAGATAAGTAGGACACAGATTCCTTCTATAATTAACAACACACACTATAAGTAATATCATTTCCCAACTTATCGGACATATTGATTTATCAAGCTAAACCTCACCCTTTGATAAGTCAAAGAAATAAATATTAAATATATGTGCTTGTTATTATATTAGGATTAAGAGCACACACTTTCATAATAACTAAGGTCTAGTTCTTTTATTAAGTTAGTACAAAAAGAACTTACCTAAATGGTCCTACTCAATATACTTAGAGTTACTAGTGTAATTTATTAATCAAGATAAACTAATACTTAATTACACCACGACTATTCCGATGGTTTGTTCCTTTCCATCTTAGTCGTGAGCAACTGTTTATAATTTATAAAGAACCGTCAACATGATCTTCTGTGTGTGACACCACACACCATGCTGTCTAAAATATAAATTAATTGAACAATTACATTTAACAAATAAATGTAGATATTGACCAATGTGATTCTTTTATTTCAAAAATAAATGTTTACAAAAGCTAGGCTTTTAGTATACACTCCAACATTGTCAACACATTGAAACTTTCAGGGCAAGGGCATGATTGCACCAACAATTCACATGTCCATAAAATGACTCTTTATTCAATGACTATGTAAAAGGATCAGCAAGCATATTCCGTGTAGGGATGTACTCAAGAATAATCTTTTTCTTGTCAACAATATCCCTTACAAAATTATACTTAATTTCTATATGCTTGCCTTTGCTGTGATATTTGGGATCCTTAGAAAAAGCTATTGCAGCTTGACTGTCACAGTACACAGTAATAAGACTCCCACTATCCTCAGTAATTTTTAGATGCTTCAGGAATCTTCTTAGCCAGACAACCTCTTGCACAACCGTTGCACAAGTCACATACTCAACTTCCATTGTCGACAAGGCTACACAAGCCTATTTCTTGCTGTTTCATGAGATGACGCCACCATTCAGCAAGAAGACATTGCCGGATGTGGATTTTCTGTCATCAAGGTCCCCTGCCAAATCTGCATCTAAGTAGACACTTAGGCTCATATATGATCCTTGGAACCAGAGGCAATAATCAGCCATTCCTTTAAGATATCTGAATATCCTCTTCACCGCTTTCCAATGTCTCGATCCTGGGTTTGACTGGAAACGACTAACTAAGCCAACAATATAGCTTATATCGGGACGAGTACACAACATAGTGTACATCAAACTACCAATAGCATTGGCATATGATTTCTTCTTCATTTCGGCTATTTCGTCAGGAGTCTTGGGATACATACTTTTGCTCAAGACAGTACCTTTCGCTATAGGCATTTGTTCAACGTTGCAATCTGACATGTTGAAGTGTTGCAGCATCTTAGTGATATAAGCTTCTTGAGACAAACTCAAAAGCCTCTTTGATCGGTCTCTAACGATCTTCACTCCTAAAGTGTACTCTGCTTCTCCCATATCTATTATGTCAAATTGTGATGAAAGTAAGCTTTTGACTTCTATCACACACTTTATGTCACTTCCAGCTATTAGCATATCATCAACATATAATGATAAAATGACAAACTTTCCTTTTTCCTTTCTTAGGTAAACACAATGATCTTCATTGACCATTTTGAAACCATAAGATAATATTACTTCATTAAATCTTATGTTCCATTATCTTGACGCTTGCTTTAGCCCATATATAGACTCCCGAAGTCTACATACTCTTTTCTCTTGGCCTTCAGCAACATAACCTTCTAGTTGTACCATATAGATTTCTTCATCAAGATTACCATTAAGGAAAGCCGTTTTTACATCCATCTGATGTAATTCCATGTCATATTGTGCTACTATAGCTAGGATGACACGTATTGACACAAACTTCACAACTGGGGAGAATATCTCTTCAAAGTCAAAACCCTCCATTTGAGTATATCCTTTTGCAATTAATCGAGCTTTGTATCGATTAATCGATCCATCTTATTTCCTCTTTACTTTGAGAATCCACTTATTCCCAATAGCCCTTCGGCCTGGAGGAAGATCGACTAAATCCCAAACTTGATTCTTTCTCATTGACTCCATTTCTTCATCCATTGCAATTTTCCATTCTTTTCTAACTGAGCTTCTCAAAGCTTCCTCAATTGTTCAAGGTTCCTCATCATCAAATGGGAGAACCATCAATGTCTCACTCTCAATATCAAACCTTCTCCGAGGAATAATCTGATGACTATTTCTTCAAAGGTTAGACTGTTGAGAAACTGACTCATTCAGTGACAAATTACTCCCACTCGGTTGACTAGATTCAGGCATCTCCTGATCTGTTGATAAAGGAACATGATCCTCCTCCTCTATCTCATATAGAAGAATTATCTTATCAACTTCACCTCGTGTTGGGAACTCAGTTTCTAGAAAAGTAACATCTCTTGACTCTATTTCAGAGATGGTTCCATCTTGTCGCTCACCAATAAAAACATAACCCTTAGAAGTCTCAGCATACCTTATAAAGATACACTTCTTACCTTTGGGTCATAATTTTCCATATTCGTGAGTCTTATCATGAACGTAGGCAGCTGACCCCTAAGGTCACAGATTACTTAAATCTGGCTTTTTGCCTGTCCAACGTTCATGTGGGGTAGATGAAACTGACTTTGAAGGCACTTTGTTAAGTATATAGGTCACAACTAATAATGCATCTCCCCAATAGGAGATTGACAAATTAACCTGCGCCATCATAGACCTAACCATTTCAAGAAGAGTCCTATTTCTTCTTTCAGCAACCCCATTTTGCTGTGGAGTTTCAAGGATAGTTAGCTGTCTAATAATCCCTTTCTCATTACACATTGTCTTGAACTAATCAGACAAATATTCTTCTCCACGGTCAGTGCGCAAGGTTTTAACCTTACGTTCCAATTGATTCTCAACTTCGTTCAAGTAACGAATAAAGCAATCCAATGCTTCAGATTTGTGAGAAATCAAATACACATGACCAAAACGTGTGAAGTCATCGATAAATGTAATGAAATAAGAACTCCCATTTCTAGCCTTCATATTCATTGGACCACAAATATCCGAATGAATTAATTGCAATGGTGATTCAGCCCTAATAGCCTTACCAAATGGTTTTCTAATCTTCTTTCCCGCAAGACAATGCTCACATATAGACAAGTTAATCTTAGCATGAGTGCCTAATAGGCCCTCCTTAGCTAATCTATTCATTCGTTCTTGTCCTATATGTCACAATCTAGTATGCCAAATTTCATCATTAATATCAGCATTACTAGTAAGAGCAATGTTTGAAAAACAACCATCATTATTATTTAGTTCTATATCAAGAACCATAAAATCATTTGTTACAAAACCATGCCCAATTAACACAGAGTTAATTCAAAGTTCCACACAACGGCTATAAAGATTTACATTGTAACCTAAATCAAGAAGACAAATAACGGAAACCAGATTCCGTTGAGTCTCAGGAGTGTACAGGACATCATGTAAAAACAAGGTGCCTCCACCACGTAGGTTGAGCTTGTAAGTGACAATTCCTTTGACTTCAATTCTTGCATTGTTTCCTACATATATCTATTTGTTGCCAGCTGGTACCCGACGATACTCCACATATGCATCTCGATCAAGAGCTACGTGGTTTGTTGCTCTTGAATCTACAATCCAGAAAGGATACGAATCAGCTAACAACACTGTACTTGCAACATATTGCTCGTGGAAAGAAGACAAAAATGGATCTACCCTTTTAGGCTCAGTACAATCCCGAGCAAAATGGCCCTTCTTGCCACAGTTGAAGCAAGTCAACCTGCTATTAGGTTTTTGCCCATATTTCTTTCCTTTCTTCTTGATTTGGTTTTTCGCAGCAACAACATTAGCCTCCTTTCCTTTCCCCTTTCCTTTCTTAAACTACTTGTTCTTATTCTTGGAACCAGAACCTTCAGCTACAAAAGCTTGACCCAAAATCCTTGCAGATTCAATCCTCTCCGCCTCAAGTTCCACATGGTGTGAGACATCAGTGAAAGTCTTGATACTCTCACTATGGGTCAAGTTCTGTTTCATCGTTTCTCAAGAATCAGGAAGGGAACGGATAACTGCCTGAATCTGTTGTTCATCGGTCAACGCATAACCAGCAGTCTTAAGCTCTCGAATAATGTTACCCATCTCCCTGAGATGTTGGGCCATGGTAATATTCGAGCGCTTTTTATAGCTATCAAACTTGATAGTTAGATGACGAAGCTTACTCAGACTGACTCCACTGTACTTCTCTCTAAGGGATACCCAGACAGCATGAGCAGATGGTAATGGCACATACTCAAATACCAGGTCATCCACCATTGAACTAATCAATATACCCTTAGCAATGGAGTCCTTCCTTTTCCATGCCTTATAGGCATCAAGGTCACATCTGTGCTGTGCTGTAGAACCATCAATCGGTTCCTCCATGATTTGATTTACAACCTCTAGAACTTCTTGTTCCTCAAGAACGTATTGTATCTTGAGGTGCCAGATTTTGTAGTTATCCCCATACAATTTCTCACCCTTATTGAGTTCAGCTATGATGTTTTTAGTTGCCATGATCTACATAAATAAACAAATTATTTATTATTTCAGTATAATTCATATATGTGCAATTATTTATTGACTCAGTGTAAATTAGAGTTAGTTTACAAAATCAAGTGATAACATTGTTATCACTCATCATTTGTATGTTCTAATTTAATCAACATTGATCAATCATATTACACATATCCCATCTAATGAACAAATCATTATTAAAATGAACTAATCATTTTTCATATGAACTAATCATATGGATATATGAATGAATCATATTCACATGAACTAATCATGTCATGAAATGAACTAATCATTTCCAAGTTTGTTAATATATAACATAACTTTTCATTATATAATTATGTTCGTACATAACGACAGAAATTATTACATGACTCAAAAAAACTAGATGAGCTAACACTGTTCGTACATAATGACAGTAAATAGAACACTAGTAACATAGATAAGCTAGCACTACTCCCACTAGGATAAATGCTAGAGCAGTGGGTAATTGCATCCCGTTTGCCCCGGATTCTATGATGGGTGGTTCAGCCTCAGATGTATCCATCAGATCCATTCCTAGATCTTCTAGACACTCTTGAGGATCCTCCTATGATTCTTCAGAATCCATCTCTAGATCCTCCTCGGGATCCATCTCTGGATCCTCCTCAAAATCTTCAGGATCCATTTCTGGAACCTCTTCAAATTCTTCGAGGTTCATCTCGGGATTATCCTTAGATTTTACAGGATTTAGATCCTCTTCTAAATCTTCAGAATCTATTTCTGGATCCTCCTCAGATTCTTCGAGATCCATATCTTCGGGATCTGGATTCTCTGCAGATTCATCAGGACCCCATTGCAAATGAAGTAATTGTCTACACATCTCTGAGTATGAGATGTGTCCATCAGAATCATCCCAAAGTTGGAATGCTATCTGCCTTAAATGTTCCGATAATGAATAAACCAGAGACCATCTTCTTTCTATTTCATGGGTAAAATCTCCTCTTTGATTTTGTATATGTCCACACTATCGTGGCATACAAAATTCATGGGGATTTTAAGGAGTTGGTCTTGACCAAATATTTTTGTGATTCTTAGGATTTAAAATGTTTGTCAATCCCCTAGTTGTTATACTATAGAATAAACTTAGTAGTCCCAATTGTAATGATTGGAAATAGGACTTGGACATTTAGGTAGACTGTCCTCTTAGAACTAAGAACAAAATAGGTATATTTCACTCATTAGTTAATACATGATTAGTGGTGTTATCTATTGGTACTTGGTGTGTAGATACGGGAGCCACTGATCATGTCTGCAATTCATTACAGATGTTCCAGGAAACCCGATAACTATATGAAGGGGAAGTCATCGTCTACATGAGCACTACTGCAAAAGTGGTAGCTGTTGCAGTGGGAGATGCTTATCCTATGATAGGAATAAAATATGGATTTTCAGAAATTGTCTTTATGTACTAAGTTTAGAAAGAACCTAATTTCGATTTCTAAACTATTAAAGAATAGATATTCTATCTATTTTGATAACAAACTTGTTATCAAGAAAAATAGGGAAGTTATCTGTTCTGGTACGTTGGTTGACAATTTATAACCCAAAAACTCCCACGATGCAATAAATGGAAATTAATAACACATTTTTTAACTTTAACAAGAGAAAGTAACCTTGGGAAATGAACCAATCATATTTTTGGCATCTAAGGCTAAGTTATATTAACTTGAGTAGGATTCAAAGGATAATAACCAATGAACTCTTGGGTTCATTGGTAATGGAAATCTTTCCAACCTGCGAGTCTTACTTGGAAGGAAAAATAATCAAGAAGCTTTTAAGTCTAAGGGCTATGGAGCCAAAGATATGTTGGAATTGGTTCATTCTGATTTGTGTATACCTTTGACTATCCAGACAAGAGGTAGTTTCGAATATTTCGTCTATTTTATAAGACAACTATTCGAGATAAGGATACATTTACTTGATGCGCCACAAGTATAAGTGCTTTGATTAGTTCATAGAGTACTAGGCTGATGTGGAGTAACGTCAAAGTAAAAGTATCAATACACTACGGTGAAATCGTAGTAGCAAATACCTCTTGGGAGAATTTAGGAGCCACTTATCAGAAGTAGGGATTCAATCCCAACTAACTGCACTTGGTACATCCCAACAGAATGGTGTAGTAGAAAGAAGGTATAAAGCTCTTATGGAATAATTAGATCGATGATGAGTTATTTAGAAAATTACCAAATTCATTTTAAGGATATACACTGGAAACGGAAGTGAACATAGTACCTTCTAAGTCAGAACTCTCTACTCCCACAGAATTGCAGAATGGGCGTAAGCCTAGTCTGAAGCATATTCGGATTTGGGTGGTCTAGCACGTGAGAGACACTAAAAAATCGGACATGTTTTCACTTGTTTGTGAGTTATCCTAGAAAAATGAAAAAAGGTTTGTAGTCCTTAAAATCGGAAGGTCATTGTTGGCACCAATGCTCGATTTTAGAAAAGGACTATACTATAAACCACAAGCCCATGAGTAAAAATTGTTCTTAAGGAAATTAAAGGACACGTATAACCTAATATCAACTGTACAAGATGAAATATCATAAGAAACTGCAACACGTATCACAAATGATACACAATTGCAGAAAGTACCTCGTCGTAGTAGGAGGGTTGTTAGGCAACCTAAAAAGATTCATGTTTTGGGAGAGTCTTTGGACTCGATCCCTGGAGGACATGAACTTGATCTCCGGACATTTGACGAAGAACTCCAAGATAAAGAGTAAAATACCGGAAATAGGCGAATATTAATAAGGGAATTTTCCAGAATTTTTGGACATTTTTCGGGAATTTTTCGAAGCTCGTATGGTAGAGTTAACGGGGATGAAAACGGGGCCCGGAGAAAAACCTATTTAGGCTACCCATTTAAGCGAGCAATTGTTTCTTTTATAATTCCTTTTTACTTATTCTTATTTCTTTTCCTTATTTCTCTTCCTCGCCAAAACCCGCTGCCCTTATCCGCTCCTCTCTTCTTCTCTCGCGCCCGACGCCGACCCTAACTGCCGTGGCAGTTCCTTTCCTCTCCACATCGCGCTGACTTCTTCTTCCTTTCCCCGACTCGAACTCCTCCTATCTTCTGCCCTAGCCTTTGCACGGCGCCACTGCCGCCTTCTTCTGCCGATCGCCGATCTTCCCTTTTCCCTCTGTGCTGCCAGAGCCGATCACCACAGCCGACGCCGGAAATCGGCCACAGGAGCTTCAGCGTCGCACCCTGCCCTAGCGCCGACCTTCTGCCAGCGACGTCGGTCTCACTTTCACCTCCTTCTTGAGCCGTATCGTGCCCTAGATTTCCTCTTGTTGTCGGATTAGGTATTATTCAGTCATCATTAGATTTTTCTTTCACCGAATCTTCACTGTCATCTCCTTACCGTGCCCCAAAGTTTCATGCGTGCGTTGTTCAAATTCAAGGAGGAGGGCCGACAGAGATTAGAGGGTTGATTCTTGATCAGTGACATCCTGCTGGGTTCGGTTGATGTTTGTGAGGTGAAGTAGGATTTGTTGTGGGATATTCCTATTCCGGCAGTGAAGTTCCAGCAGGAGGTCTTGACTGTGGAGGACCTTTAATCCAGCAGCCACCCTAGGTTCAGCAACAACGATCTTTGCTATTGAGCCGCAGTGGCTGTGATTGAAGGTGAGGTGCACACATTGATCTAGAATTATGTTATCATTAGTATGATGAATGAGGTTTATGTATAGAATTGGATTGGTATTGAATTTAATCCATTTCTTGTTTTGTTACATGGGATCAATCCATTTCTAAGGAAGGATAAGGTTATTAAATAGGTTGGAGATTTTTATTTAGCTATATAGCTAAATACATTATCTGTTTGATAAACGTAGGACTTTGATTCGAGACCGTATCTTGACGGGTATCTTGATTACCGGATTGGACCATTTTATCGGAGGCGGGTACTTTTGACTTATGTCATTTGATATACATAGTAGTGAAATTTAACAAGTTGCATTAATTACGTCCTTTATTTGTTTCGGTAGTCACTACCCAATATCTGATACATGATTGATTGATTGCTTGATTTGCATCCCATGTATACTTTATTTGTTTATACATGCTTATAGGGGGTAGTGATATACCATGCTTCACCATGTTCAGGACCTAGGTTTTTATACCTTCTGTGTACCTTTGATTCGATAGGATTCGTTGACCTAGGGTGCACTTTTCTATATATATGGATTAGGTCAGGATGTTTTTATGGTTATTGCCATGCACCATTTGCATGATTGCATGCTGTGCGATAGTCCGCTCCATTATTGTTGAGCACATCGCCAGTTACATGGATCTGCACACACCACCACTCATGGGTTAGTGGTCGATTCAGGCAGAGTGTGTTGCAGCAGGGACTCTGTTTGGCACCGTTGGTCCGCTCATGGGTAGTGTGACACAACGTGTTATCCGGCAGGGATTCCCCCCGTTATCGTGTACCGGGAGATGAGAGCATTGCGCTCCCCCATTTATGATTTGGGGTAGGAGGATAGGTGTACTCTAATAGCATCCCGTCCACTCGGTCACTCATTAGGAGTAGTGACGACAGAGTGCACGGTTGTCACAGCCCTACCCACTCGGCCTCACTATTATGTGAGATGATCGACTGGCGTCAGGGGTGACCAGGACGCATCATTGGCATCATATGCATGATGCATTTATTGCTTATGTTTGTGTTTGCTGCATTTATATGCTGCATATTGTTTGGATACCTATGTTTGACATGCATACAAGATTTCCCTATCTCTCGGACTGTTTGACCTTATACTCAGGTCCTGGTTAGTACAGTATACTCCTGTTTATTTCAGTTTGCATTTACCTTTATTACATCAGGAGACTGTACGCATGATTAGTGCTAGGTGTTATTTCCTTACTTTGTATATCAGTTGTACCTGCTGAGTGTTGGACTCACCCCGCCTCCATTGTTGTTATATTTCAGGATGATGCTGTCAGGAGAGAGTTCCAGTTGCTAGTCCCCTGTAGAACACCAGCTATAGTTGTCTTTTGGTTTTGTTTTGTTTCTTATTTGACTATGTTTGAACTTAGTCTTGTGTTGGTTTTACTTATGGATTTTGTACGAATTCTTATAGTTGATGGTTTTGGTATGATTTGGTTTTATTCTACTACATGCCTGCCTGGACGGCAGAAGAGGTGAGTTCGTCGGATTTGAGCATTTCGAGTGTAGTGGAGTAGGGTGGATTTGAGTCAGAGTACTATTGTTTTGTTTACTATTATTAACTGTGTGGTTGTGACAGCCAGAGGCTGAATATCTATATAAACTGCGTGGTGATTGTTTTTTTATTTATTTATTATTATTATTCCAGCCGCCTGTGGCTGAGGTATATGTGTTATGTAGAAGTTTCAGATTGTCCATCGTACAGTGGAGATGCTGCCAAAATTTTCTCGGACAGGGACTCCTCTGGGGCGTGACAATTTAGTGGTATCAGAGCGAGGTTTGGCGATACTTGGTTGGTTTCCGTGTGTTGGATTTTGAGATTTATCTGATACCAATTTATTGGTATCAGAGCAGGGTTATGAAACCTGCTTTTGGTGTTCTGGAGATTTATCGGATACCTGTTGTTGGTATTCTGGATATTTGGGTTAGCCAGGTTTGCGAGTCAAACTAGGCATTTTCGGATTTTCGATATGGTTATGTTTCGGATTTGTTTGGATTTCCGGCGATATTCTCATTCGGAATTTTGAGGTCAAAAGTTGGGGACTAGACAGCGACGGAACATCTCCATACAGCAAATAGGTATGATGTTTATTTTATGATTTTTATACTTGTAGTAATATCTGTAATTTAATTTAACAGATATAAGACGATCTACTCGTATTGCTACGAGACGTGGTGCTGGACGACCACGTGCGAAGACCACGGGATCTCTGGATATGCCAGAGATGCCCACTGTTAGTGAGCCTGTCAGTCAGGGACAGACTCAGCATGCTGCGGGCACGTTGGGCTCTCAGACCCCGACGTCTCCTATAGAGGTACCTACCTCGGTTGTGCCGAGCGTACCTATCCCTACAGTAGTTCCGGTACCATCAGAGGTACCATTGGCGTACCCGACATCTGATCCAGCGCAGCCTACAACGTATTCAGTACCACCGCCACTTGGATCTACAGTGTACCCGACACCAGTGGCACCTGTGCCCCCAGTGCCTACAGTAGCAGCAGCTGCACCATATCCGGTACCATTACGTACCGTACCTCCAGCTACGACCATTTTTGTTCACCCGGCAGTACCACAGACGGCTTATACTTCAGTATATACAGTAGCACCGGGAGTTCCTCCTCCGGTTTATTCCGCGGTACCACCTGTAGTATCAGCTCCAGTGTTTCCGCTAGTTCCTGCAGCCATCCCGACACAGCTCACTGATATTGTCGCTGCACGAGCTAGGATTCCAGCATTGGCTGAGTCGATGAAGACTCATTTCACTCTTTTCCGCGGAGATCTCGATCCGAGTATGACTCTGTCATGGATAGAGACTATGGAGCAGATTTTCTTCTATATGGCTTGCTCCGAGTGGGAGAAAGCAGAGCTGGCTGCCTACCATTTACGGGATGAAGCTAATGCCTGGTGGATTACTCAGCGTTCTATTATTGGTGAGTGCAACATCACGTGGACCAGGTTCAGAGAGGCTTTTGAGAGCCGCTTCTTTCCACTTTCTTATCAGATGGCTTGCCGACAGGATTTTATGAGTCTGAGGCAGAACAACCGCTCAGTGACCGAGTATAATACTGAATTCCACCGTTTGGCTAAGTTTTGTCCAGAGTTAGTTGCGGAGGACAGAACTCGCATGATGCAGTTTATTAGGGGACTGGATAGTTATCTGCATGTACGGCTTGCCAGTTTAGGGATCACATCTTACTCTGATGCACTGGATCGAGCTTTGATGATAGAGTTAGCTCAGCAGACAGCATATCCGGACAGGAAAAGGAAGCATACGGGTCAGACATCAGGGCAGATCCAACAGACACAAGCGATAGGACAGCATCAGAGTAGTCACAGACCGTCAGGTCAGAGTTCTTCTGGGGTATCTCGTAGGCCTCAGAAGTCTGGGCGGTCTTCTTCGGGACGTTCCCGGTTTTCTCAGCAGAACCAGCAACCATCTTCCAGCGATACTCACTGTTTCCGATGTGGATCCAGAGATCACCTTACCCCAGCTTGCTCTCTGGGACAGCCAGTTTGCTTTTATTGCACCGCACGGGCCTGAGCCGAGATTGTCGGTGAAGGCTCGGCACACGGCTTCGGAGGTCGGTCGGAGGGGCAGGTCTAGTCGATCGAGGGCATATCGAGGGCGGCCCATTCCTCCACACGGCGTCGCGAGGCAGCTCCCTCGGCGAAGCATTTGGCATGCTTGGACAGAGTACTCCAGTGCTTCCAGAGCACAGTTTTGTTCCAGGACCTTATTATCCGACTCGGGGGCAGTATCAGACTCAGTCCCAGCCTGGCACATTGTCCAGCAGCGCCTCAGTGGCAGGCTTCTGCCCAGCTGCAGCAGCCGTTGGCAGCGTTACCACCTCCTCCTCCTTCGCCAGAGACTGGTCATGTTCATGCGATTACCAGAGAGGATGCTCAGCGGGCCGACGGATCCGTTTTCCCCGGTACGATTTCCATTTATGCATTTTCCGCTGATATTTTGATTGATACTGGTAGTTCGCACTCTTTTATATCCCGTACCTTTATGCGGGAGATTGGTAGATTACCTACTGTTAGGCTGCAGCGGTTGACCGTCTCCTTACCGTCCGGTGATACTTTAGACGTCACCCAAGAGGTCAGAGGTTGCCCGTTAGACTTTGGCAACATGACACTTATGGTAGATCTTCTTGTATTGGAGATGATCGAGTTTGATATCATTCTTGGCATGGATTGGCTGTCTGTATATCATGCTACCGTTGATTGCCAGATGAGGGTGGTCACCTTCCGGCCTCCGAACCAACGCTCGTGGAGTTTCACTAGCATCAGAGATGACGGCATCTCGATTATTTCGGCGATTCGAGGGGCATGGCCTTGTCGAAGGCGGCAGTTCGTAACTCGTACTTGAGCACACCGGCGACGGAGGTGTTCTCGTTTTGCCTCCCAGAAGGCCAGTGGAGTTCACTATTGAGTTGATTCTGGGAACTTCACCGACATCGAAAGCTCCGTATCGTATGACACCGAAAGAGTTGAACGAGCTGAAGGTTCAACTCCAGGAGCTTTTGGATAGGGTATTTATACGCCCTAGTGTTTCACCATGGGGTTCTCCAGTTCTATTTGTCAAGAAGAAAGACGGTACCATGAGGTTATGTATTGACTACAGGCAGCTGAATTCAGTGACCGTCAGAAATAAATATCCATTACCACGGATTGAGGATTTGTTTGATCAGCTCAGAGGTACTTCAGTGTATTTTAAGATTGATCTGCGATCCGGATATCATCAGCTGAGAGTCAGAGACTCAGATATTCAGAAGACACCGTTCCGTACTAGATACGGTCATTATGAGTTTTTGGTAATGCCATTTGGGCTTACCAATGCTCCAGCGGTGTTTATGGACTTGATGAACCGCATCTTTCTGGAGTATCTGGATCAGTTTGTTATCGTTTTCATTGATGACATATTGGTCTATTCGCATTCCGAGGAGGAGCATGCACAGCATCTTTGTATAGTCTTGGAGACTCTTAGACGGCATCAGCTGTACGCGAAGTTCAACAAGTGTGCATTCTGGTTATCCACAGTCGGTTTTCTGGGACACGTGGTCTCTAGCAGAGGTATTTCAGTTGATCCTCAGAAGATCGAGGCTGTCACCGCTTGGGAGCAACTCCGCAGTTTTCCGGGATTGGCTGGATATTACCGACGTTTTGTTGAGGGTTTCTCGCGTATTGCTATGCCATTGACACATCTTACCAAGAAAGGCGCGAAGTTCATGTGGACAGCCAGCTTCCAGGAGCTGAGGCGGAGATTAGTGTCGGCTCCGGTTTGGTTTTACCTTCGGAGAGGATGGATTGTACTCTACACCGGCGTCTCTGGGTTTGGGCTGCTACGATGCAGTAGTCTCTTATGCTTCTCGTCGGTTGAAGGAGCATGAGAAGAACTACCGTTCATGACTTGGAGTTAGCCATCATTTATGCATTGAAGATTTGGCGTCATCATTTATACGGACATTTGAGATTCTCACGATCATAAGAGTCTCAAATATATTTTCACTCGGAGGGAGCTTAATCTCCGACGGAGGAGATGGATGGAGTTCTGAAGGATTACGATTGTACCATTAGCTACCACCCGGGAAAGCTAATGTGGTTGCGATGCACTCAGCAGAAGTCCAGAGGGACTTTGGCTTGTCACAGAGTTTGATTCTGAGACTTGATCTGTGGTTTCTCGAGTTAGATCTTGAGGCGAGGACCGACAGAGCGGTATTCTTGTTACCATGGTTGCTCATCGATCCGGACGAGGATCGAGAGGCCCAGTGGTGATCGGATTTGTAGTTCATTAGCGATCGAGATAGCTTAGCAGCGATTTTACACGAGACGAGGAGGGTGCTATATACTCCGAGGCAGATTATGCACCTCGGTCTCATCCGGTCTTACAGAGCTACTTGAGGCTCACCATTCTCGATTGCGATCCATCCGGTGGGACCCGATGTATCGAGACTTGAGGCGTTCCTGTTGGAACGGTATGAAGAAAGACATCGCGGTTTGTAGCGGATGTCTTATCGTCAAGTGAAGGTGAACACGAGAGACCTGCGAGGTTACTTGCTGATTCCTATTCACGAGTGAAAGTGGGATCACATTACCATGGACTTTGTGGTGGGTTTGCCGAGGACACGACGAGGCCATGACACGATTTGGGTAATCGTTGATCGATTAACAAATCCGCGCACTTCTTAGCGATTCGGAGGACCGATTCCTGGATCGATTGGAAGATCTGTATTGAGAGATCATCGGACTACATGGTGTTCCATTGAGTATCATTTCGGATAGAGATCCACGGTTCACATCTCGATTGGCGAGTCTATAGTGCCTTGGGCACGGCTCCGCTTGATCTGACCTTCCATCCACGGACGGATGGACGGTCGAGCGGACTATTCTAATTTAGAGGACCCAAAGTCATGTGTTATGGATTTCGAGGCGGTTGGGAGGACCATGCCGTTAGTAGAGTTGCTTACAACAACGACTTCCATTTGGCTATCCGGATGGCACCGTTTGGCGTTGTATGGTAGACCTTGTCGGACACCGTCCTCCGGGATGAGGTTGGAGAGGCCAGTTGTTGGGACCTCATAGAGTTCAGCAGGATGCAGAGTTGGTCCGTACTATCAGACGGAGGATGTCGAGGCGCAGGATCGCCAGTTATGCTGTTCGGAGACGCAGACCATTGGAGTTCTCTGTTGGCGACCATGTATTTCTGAGTTTCACCCACGAAAGGGTGAAGAGATTTAGCCTCAGGGTAAGCTAGCTCGGTACATTGGCCCTTCGAGATCTTGGAGAGGATCGGGGCGGTAGCTTACCGGTTAGCGCGTGTACGATGTATTTCATGTATCCATGCTGAGGAGATATGTATCCGGTCTCAGTTCCAGTTCAGCCTGACATTACTTATGAGGAGGTTCCGGTACGGATTCTCGACCGGAAAGAGCGTCAGTTGCGGAACAAGACTATCCGGCTGGTTAAAGTCGGATGGCAGCATCATTCGGATGAGGAGGCTACTTGGGAGCTCGAGGATACGATCCGAGCTCGATATCCCCACCTTTTCACTTGAGGTATGTGATTTAATTTACCGTTCAGCATTTATACTCTATATCTGTTGTTAGTACTTGCTGATGGTAGATAACAAAATTTGGGGACCAAATTTTTATTAGTGGGGGAGAATGTAAAATACCGGAAATAGGCGAATATTAATAAGGGAATTTTCTGAAATTTTTGGATATTTTCGGGAATTTTTCGGAGCTCGTATGGACGAGTTAACGGGGATGAAAAAGGGGCCCAGAGAAAAACCTATTTAGGCTACCCATTTAAGCGAGGAATTGTTTCTTTTATAATTCCTTTTTACTTATTCTTATTTCTTTTCCTTATTTCTCTTCCTCGCCAAAACCCGCTGCCCTCATCCGCTCCTCTCTTCTTCTCTCGCGCCCGACGCCGACCCTATCTTCTGCCCTCATCCGCAGTTCCTTTCCTCTCCACATCGCGCTGACTTCTTCTTCCTTTCCCCGACTCGAACTCCTCCTATCTTCTGCCCTAGCCTTTGCACGGATCCACTGCCGCCTTCTTCTGCCGATCGCCGATCTTCCCTTTTCCCTCTGTGCTGCCAGAGCCGATCACCACAGCCGACGCCGAAAATCGGCCACAGGAGCTTCAGCGTCGCACCCTGCCCTAGCGCCGACCTTCTCCCAGCGACGTCGGTCTCACTTTCACCTCCTTCTTGAGCCGCATCGTGCCCTAGATTTCCTCTTGTTGTCGGATTAGGTATTATTCAGTCATCATTAGATTTTTCTTTCACTGAATCTTCACTGTCATCTCCTTACCGTGCCCTAAAGTTTCATGCGTGCGTTGTTCAGATTCAAGGAGGAGGGCCGACAGAGATTAGAGGGTTGATGCTTGATCAGTGACATCCTGCTGGGTTCGGTTGATGTTTGTGAGGTGAAGTAGGATTTGTTGTGGGATATTCCTATTCCGGCAGTGAAGTTCCAGCAGGAGGTCTTGACTGTGGAGGACCTTTAGTCCAGCAGCCACCCTAGGTTCAGCAACAACGATCTTTGCTATTGAGCCGCAGTGGCTGTGATTGAAGGTGAGGTGCACACATTGATCTAGAATTATGTTATCATTAGTATGATGAATGAGGTTTATGTATAGAATTGGATTGGTATTGAATTTAATCCATTTCTTGTTTTGTTACATGGGATCAATCCAAAGGAAGGATAAGGTTATTAAATAGGTTGGAGATTTTTATTTAGCTATATAGCTAAATACATTATCTGTTTGATAAACGCAGGACTTTGATTCGAGACCGTATCTCGACGGGTATCTTGATTACCGGATTGGACCATTTTATCGGAGGCGGGTACTTTTGACTTATGTCATTTGATATACATAGTAGTGAAATTTAACAAGTTGCATTAATTATGTCCTTTATTTGTTTCGGTAGTCACTACCCAATATCTGATACATGATTGAATGATTGCTTGATTTGCATCCCATGTATACTTCATTTGTTTATACATGCTTATAGGGGGTAGTGATATACCATGCTTCACCATGTTCAGGACCTAGGTTTTTATACCTTCTGTGTACCTTTGATTCGATAGGATTCGTTGACCTAGGGTGCACTTTTCTATATATATGGATTAGGTCAGGATGTTTTTATGGTTATTGCCAAGCACCATTTGCATGATTGCATGCTGTACGATAGTCCGCTCCATTATTGTTGAGCACATCGCCAGTTACATGGATCTGCACACACCACCACTCATGGGTTAGTGGTCGATTCAGGCAGAGTGTGTTGCAGCAGGGACTCTGTTAGGCAC
This sequence comes from Zingiber officinale, assembly GCF_018446385.1. NCBI lineage: Eukaryota > Viridiplantae > Streptophyta > Magnoliopsida > Zingiberales > Zingiberaceae > Zingiber > Zingiber officinale. Next base: position 95,395,515 of record NC_055998.1, read on the forward strand.
CGTTGGTCCGCTCATGGGTAGTGTGACACAACGTGTTATCCGGCAGGGATTCCTCCCCGTTATCGTGTACCGGGAGATGAGAGCATTGCACTCCCCCATTTATGATTTGGGGTAGGAGGATAGGTGTACTCCGACAGCATCCCGTCCACTCGGTCACTCATCAGGAGTAGTGACGACAGAGTGCACGGTTATCACAGCCCTACCCACTCGGCCTCACTATTGTGTGAGATGATCGACTGGCGTCAGGGGTGACGAGGATGCATCATTGACATCATATGCATGATGCATTTATTGCTTGTGTTTTTGTTTGCCGCATTTATATGCTGCATATTGTTTGGATACCTATGTTTGACATGCATACAAGATTTCCCTATCTCTCGGACTGTTTGACCTTATACTCAGGTCCTGGTTAGTACAGTATACTCCTGTTTATTTCAGTTTGCATTTACCTTTATTACATCAGGAGACTGTACGCATGATTAGTGCTAGGTGTTATTTCCTTACTTTGTATATCAGTTGTACCTGCTGAGTGCTGGCCTCACCCCGCCTCCATTGTTGTTATATTTCAGGATGATGCTGTCAGGAGAGAGTTCCAGTTGCTAGTCCCCTGCAGACCACCAGCTGTAGTTGTCTTTTGGTTTTGTTTTGTTTCTTATTTGACTATGTTTGAACTTAGTCTTGTGTTGGTTTTACTTATGGATTTTGTACAAATTCTTATAGTTGATGGTTTTGGTATGATTTGGTTTTATTCTACTACATGCCTGCCTGGACGGCAGAAGAGGTGAGTTCGTCGGATTTGAGCATTTCGAGTGTAGTGGAGTAGGGTGGATTTGAGTCAGAGTATTATTATTTTGTTTACTATTATTAACTGTGTGGTTGTGACAGCCAGAGGCTGAATATCTATATAAACTGCGTGGTGATTATTTTTTTTATTTATTGTTATTATTCCAGCCGCCTGTGGCTGAGGTATATGTGTTATGTAGAAGTTTCAGATTGTCCGCCGTACAGGGGAGATGCTGCCGAAATTTTCTCGGACAGGGACTCCTCTGGGGCGTGACATAAAGATGCAACATCTTTGCAAAGAATACAGAATTAGAATATATGTATTCTAATAGAGTCTGGAAGCTTATAAAATCACCAAATGGTATAAAATCCATTGGGTAAAAATAAGTCTACAATAGGAAAAGAGGGATAGATATTAAAGTAGAAACTTTCAAAGCAAGGCTTGTTGAAAAAGGAAACTTTTTACCGGTAGCCATGCTTAAGTCTATCCGGATTCTTTTATCTATGAGATTTAGCAAGTGGATCTCAAGACAACTTTCTTTAATGTAAGTCTTGAAGAAAACATCCATATAAAGAAACCAGAAAGGTTCATTGCAAAGAGCAAAGAGCATCTTGTGTGTAAGCTCAATCAGTCTGTGGACTGAAGTAAAGCTTCAAGGTCTTTGTACATCCGGTTTAATAAAGTAATCTAGACCTATGGATTTATTTTATAACCGAATGAGTTTTGTGTATACAAGAAGTGTGATGGAAACGTGGTGGTATTTCTTGTACTATACGTAGATAACATTTTTGGTAGTTGGAAACAATATCAAAGTGTTGTCAGAAGGAAGGGTATGGTTGTACAAACAATTCAATATGAAGGACTTGGGAGAATGCTTATATTCTTGAGATCAAAGGGATCGCAAGAAAAGAATTTATTTTACTTATCCCAAGCTTCATATATCGAAACAAACCTTGCTCGCTTTATCTAAAAGAGATGCCTCCAAAAACATCAAAGCAGATAAAGGACATGAAAGCAAGTTCCTTATGCTTCGGCTGTTGGAAAGCCTAATGCATGCTATGTATGAGATCTGATATTTGTTTTGCCATGGGCATGGTTAGCAGATAATCAAAGTAACCCTGGACAAGGACATTGGTCTGCGGTAAAGCATATATTAAAGTACCTTAGAGGCACTAGAGATTATATGCTAGCTTACAAGACAGATAATTTGTTCCCTGTGGGTTGCATTGATTTTGACATCCAATCAGATAGGGACAATAGTAAGTCGACCTCGGGGTTTTGTGTTTACTTTAGGAGGTAAAGTCATAACTATGGAAGAGTGATAAGCATAGATGCTTTTTCGGACTCCACCACAGAAGTTGAGTATATGGAAGCCTCTGAGGTAGCCATAGAAGCTGTATGGCTCAGATACTTCAAGATAGACTTAGATATAATTTCTGGTTTGCCCAAAATAATTTAGTGCAGTAGCAAACTCGAAGAAACCATAAGTCCATAAGGCAAGTAAACAAAATAGAGTGCAAGTACTACCCAATACGAGAAATCGTATAACGAGGAAAAGTTGTTGCCACTTAGATTGCATCAAGTGATAACCTGGAAGATCCTTTCACTAAGGCTCTTAAGGCAAGAGTTTTTGATGGGAATGTTGAAGGGTTGAATCAGATGTATGACAGCAGATATGACAGCTGAGTCTTTTAGTATAAGTGGGAGATTGTTAGGATGTATACTAAAAGCCTAGCTTTTGGTATAAACATTTTTCTAGAAATAAGAATCACATTGGTCAAATGTCTAAATTTATGATAAATATAGTTGTTCAATTAATTTATATTGTAGATAACATGGTGTGTGGTGTCACATACAGAGGATCATGTTATCAGTACCTTATAAATTATAAACAGTAGTTCACGACCAAGATGGAAAGGATCAAACCATTGGAAGGTCGTAGTGTAATTAGGTATTAGTTTATCTTAACTATATAATTACACAAGTACACTTAGAGTGTATTGAGTAGGACCATTAGAGGTCGTTTCTTTTATATTGACTTTATAAAGGAACAAAGACCTCAGTTATTATGGAAGTGTGTGCTCTTAATCCTAATATAATAACAAACACATATATTTGATATTTATTTCTTTAATTTATCAATGGGTGAGATTTAGTTCGATAAATCAATAAGCCCAATAAGTTGGGAAATGATATCACTTATAGTGTGTGTTATTGATTATAGAAGGAAACTGTGTCCTAGTAATCTAGGTTGATAATGTCCCCAAGAGGAGCTCATAAGGATTGTCATGTTAAACCCTGTAGGTGGACTTAGTCCGACATGATGATAAGGTTGAGTGGTACTACTCTTGGACTAAGATTTAATTAAATGAGTTGTCAGTAACTCACTTAATTAGCGGACATTCGACATCTTAAACACAGGGAGACTAACACACTCATAATAAGAAGGAGCCCAAAAATGTAATTTGGGATTGGTGCGGTAGTTCAATAATAATTCTTTAGTGGTATGAATTATTATTGATGAAGTTAAGTTGTGTGTTCGAGGTGAACACGGGAAGCTTAATTTCATCGGGAGACCAAAACCAATTCCTCCTCTCGGTCCCTATCGTAGCCTCTTGTATATAGAGATTTATACCCACCTTCTTACCCATCCTAATGGGGCCGGCCAAGCTAGCTTGGAACCCAAGCTAGGGCTGGCCAAGACCAAGTGGATGAGCCAAGTTGGTGGCCGACCAAAGCTTGGGTCCCAAGCTTAGGTGGCCGGCCACTAGAATATTAAAAAGGATTTTTATTAAAATTATTTCTTATGTGGATATCATGGTTTTAAAAGAGAGTTTAAAATTTAAATCTTTCCTTTTATAGCTTTCTACAAAAGATTAAGAAAAGATTTGAAATCTTTCCTTATTTGTAGATTGAAAGGAGATTTTAATTTTGAGAAAACTTTCCTTTTTAACCATGATCATAATTTAAAAGAGAGTTTTAAAAATTAAATATTCTCTTTTATTAGTTTCTACAAAAGATTAAGAAAAGATTTGATATTTTTCCTTATTTGTAGATTGAAAAGAGATTTTAATTTTTAGAGATAACTTTCCTTTTTGGAAATTATCCACATGTTTAAAAGAAATATTTTAATTTATAAAATTTCCTTTTTATAACCCACCATGAAGGGAAAAATTATTGGAGAAATTTTTACAAATTTCTAGAAACAAATTAGGAAGTTTTAATTCTTGTTTTAATTAAAACTTTCCGGTTTTGGGGAGAAAGTGGCCGGCCAAGAAATTTGGAAAAAGGAAATTGATTTTTAATTAATTAATTTTTTCTTTTTCATGGCAAAAGAATTAAGGAAGTTTTTATTAAAATTTACTTATTTGCCAAGACCAAGGATTATAAAAGAGGGGGTAGAGGTTCCGTAATGACTAACGACTCTATTCTTTTCTTCCTCTCTTTTCCTCCTTGGTGTGGCTGGCCCTAGGGTCTCCTCTTCTCCTTCTTTTCTCTTCCTCCTTTGTGGCCGGCGGCATCAACTTAAGGGAAGTCCATGGTGGCCGGTTCTAGCTAGGAGAAGAAGGAGAGAAAGACGGCTTCGTTTCTAGCATCCCTTGGAGCTTGGTGGTGGTGGCCGAATCTTTACTTCTCATGGAGAATTAATGGTGGCCGAATCTAGCTTGGAGAAGAAGGAGCTTGGTGGTTCTCATCTCGGAAGATCGTTGCCCACACAACGTCCGAGATAAGAAAAGGAATACGGTAGAAGATCAAGAGGTTATTTTTGCTTACAAAGAAAGGTATAACTAGTAATTATTTTTCACATCATACTAGTTTTTCTTTGTATAGTTATATTTGGAAATACCAAACACAAGAGGCATATGATTCTAGAGTTTTCGGATTTGTTTCGAATTTGTATTTCTTTTGTTTTATTTTTCGAATTTGTGATTCGATTGTTCTTTTTGATTAAACCTAGAGTTATTTATGGAAATTAAATATTAGCTTTCCTTAAAAGGCTTTGTCTAGGCGGTGGTGGTTGCTCCCATATCCAAGAAGGCCATGTGCCTCGCCATGCAGTCCTGGAAGCCAATTTTGGAAATTAATATTTAATGGGATTAATAACATAGGTGGATTTGAATCAATAGTGTTAAGTTCCGCTTGCGATTTAAATCTAAAAAATTAAGAACAGATAAGTTAAATTTGGAATCAATGATGTTAAGTTCCGTCTGTGATTCCTAATTTAACTTCTAAAGAACACAATAGGTTATTTAATGAAAGGTTCGACACTTGTACAAAAAATTTTGTACAGTGGAACCGGTACGTTTTCCTAGGACTAACCAACAGACCAGTCATCGTGTATATCGTTCTTTGTATCTGGAATTGAAAATCATGATGTCAGTACAAAATCGACAGACCAGTAACAAAAACTGGTCTAATTCAATTCCCACATATAGAACAAAATATATAGAATGCACAAGCAATTAAGAAAAACAAATTTCCTTATTTTGGGGAGTCTCATGTGACTGACACATAGGATCGTTCGATCAGGAATCCGAATTTTAAGCTTAATCTATTGTCCTCATTAGGGCTACAAACGAATTGAGCTGGCTCGCGAGCTTTTCGAGCCAACTCGAAAAATATTCGATTCGTATTCAAATTTATCGAATTCGAGCCGAACTCGAACATGTTCGAACTTTTTTTAGAGCGGAACTCGAGTCCAAATTATATTATTCGAGCCATTCGCGAGCTGCTTGCGAGCCTTAATATTTATTAATATAAGTTAAATATATATTAAATAAATAAATTTCAAACTTTTCGAATCTATTTTCGAGCAATAATTTGAATAGTTCGCGAATATGTTCGAATATTTCGAGCTGAACTCGAACTCGAGCCCTAATTCGAACCAAACTCGAACCAGACATTTTAAATTTTTCGAACTTTGAATCGAGCTCGAATTCAAATATACCTATTTCGAGCCGAATTCGAGCCTTACATTTTTCTATATATTTGGCTCGATTCGATTCGTTTGTACCCCTAGTCCTCATTAAAACTAATCTAATTGGACCTATGTTCTGTTATTGTTTAAGCTCATTTGAGTCAATCTCAGACTTATTGATCAAACTTAGGTTCGTTTGATTTATCCAATGCCCATTGGATTAAGTCTGACCCATTAGAAAAAAAATCTAATTTTTTATGATCAAATCTGACACAACAGAACTAATCCGGTTGATCAACCCAACTTCTGTAATCAAAGTCACCCCAATTAATTCAATAATAAATGAACTGGTTAAACCAACAAATAATTTGAACCAGATCTTGATATCATTGAATCTATTTGGTCTGCTTAAATTAATTAATAATTTAAATCAGACCTGGGTTTGATCGGCCAAGTTGGTCTGGTTCCATTTATAGTAAATTGAACCATAAATTAATTAAATATTTATTTATTAATTAATAATACATATTTATATATATTTAATTAATTAATAAATATATTTAATTAAACTTTAAAAAATCCACTATTTAAAACGTGAAGAAGAAAAAAACTTAAAAACATGCAGGTACGTTTTTATTTTCTATTCACTGTGCTTCGTTAAAACAAAATTTGTTGATTTATTAGGTGATGATTTTATTGAAAAAGGTCGAAGTCATGGTATTTTCTTCACTCAAGATTGGGTTTCTATGCCAGGTGTTATACCCGTGGTTTCGGGGGTATTCATGTTTGGCATATGCCTGCGCTGACCGAAATCTTTGGGGATGATTCCGTACTATAGTTTGGGGGAGGAACTTTAGGACACCCTTGGGGAAATGCACCTGGTGCAGTAGCTATTAGGGTGGCTTTAGAAGCGTGTGTACAAGCTCGTAATGAGGGACGTGTTCTTACTCGTGAAGGTAATGAAATTATCCGTGAAGCTTCCAAATGGAGCCCTGAAGTATGAACGTTCATTTTTTTTTTTCTCTTCAATCAATTGAAGAATCGATTAAACACTTTATGCACTGTTTCATTTGTTTTTTTATAAACTTTAATTGATTCATGCACAGTGTTGAATCGATTCAACACCATGCTTCGTCAAAAACGGCAGTTTTTGATTTCTCTTCAATCAATTGAAGAATCGATTCAGTGCACTGTTTGTGATTTTTTTTCTCTTCAACCGATTCATGAATCGATTCATTCACTGTGCCGTGAACTTAATCGATTCAATTTCATTCTCAATCGATTCAAAATTCATGAATCGATTGAGTAATCGATTAAAACAAAAAAATGCATTGTTCATCTTCTTCGCGATAGAAAAAAAATTGCGAGCTATTCGCACACCGATTTTCATGTTTTCTAAAACCATGCTCTGATACCATTGTTGGACCAGAAAGTATAAAATCTAAAATGAAGCATAGCGGTAATTATAATCACTCATAGTGATCTCCCGAAGTCGCAATTGAAGACGCCGGCGGTCGAAGTGGGTAGCCGCTGTCGGAAGCACAATCACGGGGCAATCGGAAAGTGCTCCAAAGTTCATGAGCCAAATCCCAACCACTAGATGCTCTTTCTTTGCTCTCACATGATCACCTCATGGCTGCGCTCCTCTGATCACTTCCGTTACACTCTCCTTATCAGGTTGCCTTGGATGCCATCATATATAGCAAGTAAGACATCGGTTATCAACTGATGCCTTGATGGCTGTTTTCAATGGAGGAAGATGAAGGTGAATGTGCACTCTTTCATCTTCCCGACGTTGCAACTGATGCAACGTTTAACACTTACGACATAACCCCTATCGTCTCTATAGCAGCGGGAGGTACCTAGCTTTTGTAGGCAAAAGCATGTCCAAGAGGTCTTGATGTTGCGAAGCTTCTTATAAAGGGAAACTCGGTATATACAGTTTCTGTCAATAGGGAATCTCAGAGAGTCTATTATACAAATTTAAGCCTCATAATCACGTAATTACACGACAATAATAGTTTTAATATTGCAAAATAAAAACAATTAATGTTAAATCCACATGAAATCAAAATAACACGATATTCACAAACGCTATAAATTTAAAAAACAAATGAGAAGAAAAAACTACATAATTTATACATGAAGGTTAAAGATGTATAATATGAACTATACATTTGTAACAGGGGTGATAATTCAGCGGAGCGGGAAGGATTTGTCATTCCCATCTCCACTTTCGAATTATATCTCTGTCCCCTTCTGCACTCTTTATCTCCTATTCTGACTAATTAGAGAGTTTCCATTCCAACTCCATCAGAATTAAATCCTTATTCTTATTCCCATCTCTGGTTCAAATATTCATTATCTATTGACTTGATAGCTAGATGCGGCGATAAGGAGGGGTCCATCCTGTAGGGATTAGTTGTCACGATGGAGGTCAAAGTTAAGACGGTCAATGTTCAGGTATCATATGGCCAAACGGATGATAATCGAATTGGCCGATCGGACAATCAGGCCCCCGACCGGGAGGAGAAGCTTTCGGTCTGACCCCACCTTTGACTCGGGGAGGTGTTCAAACAACCAACGCTCAATGGGGTGGTGTTGGATGCCAAAAGGAGGAGGGGACGATATGCAGAATCTTGGCCGAGCAGCTACCCCACTCGGCCTGGCAATAGGACTCGGCACGGGCACAACGAAGTTCTGGCCGAGCAACTACCCCGCTCAACCTGGCAACAGGATTCGGCACAAGTGCAGTGGAGTTCCGGTCGAACGGACGCGGCACAGGCACAACGAAATTCTAGCTGAGCAGCTAACCCACTTGGCCTAGCAACGAACCCACCGTGTTATCTCTCGACATCCTTTTGGGAGTTAGTGCCACTGACACTAGGCACCGTCGACAAGAAGATCGTACGACGGAAGCTTCCACCGTCACATTAGAGATATGCTCAGCTTGTTAAGGTATTTTGTTAGAGACAATTTACTGACAAATAATTTCAGGGGAAACTTCAAGAAGCGTGCTCGCTTAGGAAAGCGTGCACGCACGCTACATGAACTCTATATAAAGGGGGGGGGGTCTAAGCATCAGCGGAGGTACACGATATATACTATTTGTGCTACAGTGTTCATTCTTGTTGTTTCGCCTTCTACATCATCGTCGGTGACTAATTTGAGCGTCAGAGGGCTAATGCCGGGGTCCCCTTCCTTGGCTTGGCACTGACGTCATCTATTTTGCAGGGCGGAGTGGAGTCTACAGGTGGTCAGCATGACCTCCACATCCCTAGCTTTCCATCAAATTGACTTTCGGACAGGATCATATTGGGGCCGTCTGTAGGAACTTAACCTGCATCCAACTTGAGAAGATGGAGGACGCTGGACGACTCACTATCGTGATGCTCACCAAGGAGGAGATCGACATGCTCGTGTAAGCCCGAGTGACGAAGATGGTCGAGCAGCAGCAACAACAGGCGTTAGTCGATCAACAAGCATCACAGCCTGCAACATAGGCAATCGGAAGACAAGCGGGGCTAGAAGACCAAGTGGAACAAGTTTCAGTATGGGGGTAGAATAGGAGGTCGGCTGACACGCAGGGAGAAGCACCGCACGCGCCAATCCCCTTCCATCGTGCCTTGTTCCAAACCCCCTCAGAAATATCTCAAGTGAACCAGGAATGGGGATCATCTTTGGATGACTCTCCCGTTCGAGATGCATGAAAAGGCAAGGCGCCCGGAAGCCACGCTTCGCCCGAACGGATCAATCTACGATTCTCTTAGGAGATCTTGCGTGACCTTCTGCCCAGACACTATACCCCGCTGACGATCAAGGAATACAACGGAGCGACCGATCCAGATGATCATCTGGATAAGTTTGATAATGCAACCACGCTGCACCAGTACACAGATGGGGTGAAGTGCCGAGTCTTTCTCACTACGCTCTCTAGATCAGTGCAATGCTGGTTCAAAAGATTGTCTGACGGATCAATACACAGTTTCAATGACTTCCGAGCTACATTCCTGCACCATTTTGCTAGCAACCGACGCTATCAAAAGACGAGCGTCAACATCTTTGCCCTAAAGAAGGGGCCCAAGGAAGCGCTCAGAGCGTACATCAAGCGCTTTAACCAAGTAGTGATGGGCATTCCATCGGTCTCTTCTGAGATGATGATGAACGCCTTCGCCTAAGGGCTCGTCAAAGGAGAGTTCTTCTTGTCACTCATCAAGAAGCCGCTCAGGAACTTTGACCACTTGCTCAAGAAGACCACTGAATACATAAATGTGGAAGAAGCACAAGCGGCAAGGAAAAAGGAAACACCGACCAAACCCTTGGCAGTGTCCAAGCGTCGACCGTTGAACAACCACCAACCGCCCAAAGGGCCAAGGGTAGAGGGAGTTGGTTCGGCATTCCATGCTGACTCGTATCAGATAATGGGAGACAATTCACCGGTCAGAAGCTTAGAAAGTGGTGCGAGGGCTATGACATCCAGCAGACCTTCACCTCTGTGGCCTATCTCTAGAGCAACGGGCAAGTGGAAGTCGCCAATAGGGAAATCCTCAGATGGCTAGGGGCTCGGCTCAACCACACCGAAGGCAGTTGGGTTGACGAGTTCCCCAGTGTGTTGTGGGTCCTTCGTACGACCCCAAAGGAGGGGACCGGCGTAACTCCTTTCCACTTAATATACGGGGGTGAAGCAGTCGCCCCTGTAGAGGTTGGAGTGGAATCCAATCAGGTGCGGTTCTACGATGAAGTAAACGTCGGACGGAGATTCATGGACTAAAGCAGTCATTCGGCTAATGGTGTACCGACAGCGGATGAAGCAGAACTACAATCGGAGGGTGATCCCGAGGTCTTTCTATTTGATCGCGGCGGCCGGCTAGAAGGAGGGTTGAATAACCTGCAAAAATAATAACAACAAACCCTTCTAGACTTTTCTTAAACTAACACTTGTAAAATATAAAAGCAGTAAAGTAAACCAGAAAAGAAGAGGCACACAGGGATTTACTTGGTTACAACCGGGGAGGTTGTTAATCCAAGGAAGATGTCGTACTAGTATCTCCTTCAGGCGGAGAAGCCTCTTACAACGATGAAAGCGCAAAAAGAAAGAAGTTAAACTCTAAAAGAAGCACACAAGTGTTGGAATTACAATTCTTGAGTTTTTGTTAAGCTTTTGGACTAAGGCTGTATTTATAGCCTTGGTTGGGGCGCCCCGAAGGGTTCCAGGCGCCCTGGAGGGGGATAAAACTTTATCCCTAATGTAACGGATTGCGCTTGACGTGATCTGGTAAAAAAGCCAACTCTGGGCGCCCGGAATGGTTCCGAGAGCCCGGAATGTCCGAGCGCTCGGAATGGATCCGGGCGCCTGGACCACTAAGTCAACCAAGTTGACTTTCTGGTCCGGACCCTCTGCTCCGGTACTGCTCGCCTCGGTCTGGGTCTTCAGCTCCGGCTCCGCTTGTTTGGGTGATTTCAGTCAACCGAAATAAGGCTCACCCGAATCCAATTTCGGCATTCTCGAGCGGGCTCCCGCTCCGGCTTCTGGTCCCTCGGAATCGCCGCTTGCTTCCTTCTCGTCCGCCAGCATACTCATCCGCAGTTTTCGTCCCTCGGTTGCACCTCGTGCCGACCTTCTTGCTAGCCGCGTCTCTTACTCCCCGAGCAGTCTTCCGCTCCCGCTTCTCGTCCCTCGGAATCACCACACATTTCTTTCTCGTCCGCCAGTGTACTCTTCTGCAGCGCCTCGTCTCTCGGACGCACCGCATGTCATCCTTCTCGCTAGCTGCGTCTTCCGCTCGACTACTTATGCTCCTAAGCTCCTGCACACTTAGACACAAGGTTAAAAACTGACAAGACCTAACATAACTTGTTGATCACACCAAAATAACCTTGGGGTTCCAACAAACTCCCCCTTTTTGATGTGAGCAACCCAAGTTAAAGTAGGGTAAATAGACATAAAAAAATGAATTAACTAATTTTGCAATAAAGTACAATAAGATTGAAAATTTAAATTTTGGTCTACCTCCCCCAGACTTATACTTTTCCTTCTCTCCCTTTGATCACATAAAAAAACGGGATTCGAAGAAAAACTCTAAGGGAAAAAATTTGTAACTTTGGAAAAATTTTGCAATAATTTTCAACAAAAAAATTCTCTAAGTTAAAAGATTTCTAACTAAAACTTTAAGTAAGAAAAGTTTTTAGGTACAACTTTAAGTAAAAGAAATTCTGACTTAGGAAATTTTGTAAAAATATTTTTGAAAAATTTTTCTAAGTAAAAAATTTAAGTAGAAATTTCTAATTTCAAAAGAACTTTTTAACTTATTTTTCTAAGTAAAAGTTTAATGAAAAAAAATTCTAAGTAAAAAAAATGTTTAAAAGACTTTTTAAAGTATTATTAAATTTCAACTTTAATGCTTTATCAGAAAGTTAATTAAATATTTATTTTAATATTTCAGCTTCCAGGTAGTGGCGAGGCACTAGGCCTTCTTGGTTATTGGAGCAACAACCACTTCCTTAGACAAAGCCTCATAAAGAAACTCACTGTTTAATTTTCTCGCTGAAAATGCTAAATCCGATTAAAATTTAGATTAAGCATGACTTAGAAACCCAATATAGGTTCTAGCCAACTGGATTAACTAAGAATTTCTTAGGAACATATTTCTTTGAAATGTTTCTAATTTGTCCCTTATGATATCTAAAATACCACTTTAAATTGTTAAATTTTCTAACATTGGTATTAGATGTGCATGCATGGTTTTTCAAATTATTTACTTGTACTTTTAAATGATCATTTTCTACTTTTAATTTTTTATTTTCTAATTTAATTTTATCGAATTCTTCTATTGGACAAGATTTAGCTAATATTATTTTTAAATTATTAATTCCTTTTTCTAATTTACAACAATCCTTAGTTAACAATTTAATAAACTTAAATAGTTTGTCGGGAGGAAGAGATTGTACCTGACTTACTTTGTCGATCTCATTATCCGTTTCTCCCCCTGAACTGCTGCTTTCTTCCGACGTAGCTCCCCCTTCATCGATACTCTCGATGCTTATTTCGGAAGAGCTTGACTCACAGTCGTTGTCTTGATGACTTGCCATTAGTGCAAGTTTGGAGAAGACTTCGACTTTTGATTCGGACGACGTATCGTCCCACGTCGCTTTTAATGCCTTGCATTTTTTGACAGATTTCTTACCTTTGTCTTTGTCCTTGTTCTTTAGCTTGGGGCAGTTGTCCTTGATGTGCCCTTCTTCGTCGCAGTGGTAGAAATTGATGGTCCTTTTCTTTCTACCCTGCGGATGGTTAGTTTTTCTAGACTTACAAAGATTCTTGAATCGTCTTACCATCATTACCATTTCCTCATCGTCGAGAGAAGACTCCGACTCAGGTTCGTCTCTCGATGCTTTGAGGGCGACATTGTTCTTGGGCTCCTTCGTACCTGCACATCTTGATTCGTGCACTTCAATTGTCAAGAATAATTCTTCCAATGTAATTTTTTCTAAATCTTTCGAAATGTAAAAGACATCCACTAATGATGCCCATTTTGTATTTCTAGGAAAAGAGTTTAGTGCGTACTTGAGCGAATCTCGGTTACTTACCTTTTCTCCGAGATTCGAAATTCCGGTGATGATTTCTTTAATTCTTGAGTGCAGATGTGCAACTGTCTCATCTTCCCCAAGTCGCAGGCTGGTGAGCTGGTTCTGGAGTAAATCTCATTTTCGGCACTTGGCTTCAGACATTCTTTCGTGTAGCTCAAGGAACTTCTCCCAAAGTTCCTTCGTGGAGTGGTAGTTGCCGATCCGGTTGATTTCTTGTGGCGGTAGAATGCTTAGCATATGGTACTCTATTTTTCTGTTTGCCACGTAGTCGGCCTGCTCCTTTTTCGTCCAGTGGTATTTCTCCTTACCTTCCGGTGCTGTAAAACCGAATTCTATAATTAACATTAAATCAAAATCGATTTTAAAAAAAATACCTACATTCGCTTTTTCCAGCTAGCGAATTCCCCTTCGAACTTTAACGGGTAGATACTCGGTTCGACCATTATTTCATTGCTTCGTTTGACGGTTAGTCCTCTTGAAGCACCTTTGCTCTGATACCACTTGTTGGACCGCTGGGGACCGGCTAGAAGGCGGGTTGAATAGCTTGCAAAAATAATAACAACAAACCCTTCTCGACTTTTCTTAAACTAACACTTGTAAAATATAAAAGAAGTAAAGTAAAACAGAAATGAAGAGACACATAGGGATTTACTTGGTTACAACCGGGGAGGTTGTTAATCTAAGGAAGATGTCGCACTAGTATCTCCTTCAGATGGAGAAGCCTCTTACAAAGATGAAAGCGTAAAAAGAAAGAAGCTAAACTCTAAAAGAAGCACACAAGTGTTGGAATTACAATTCTTGAGTTGTTGTTAAGCTTCTGGACCAAGGCTGTATTTATAGCCTTGGCCGGGGTGCCCTGAAGGGTTCTAGGCACCCTGAGGGGATAAAACTTTATCCCCAATGCAACGGATCACGCTTGATGCGATCTGGTCAAAAAGCCAACTCCGGGCGCCCGGAATGGTTCCGGGCACCCGGACCACTAAGTCAACCAAGTTGACTTTCTGGTCTGGGCCCTCTGCTCCGGTGCTGCTCGCCTCGGTCTGGGTCTTCCGCCGGCTCCGCTTGCTTGGGTGATTTTAGTCAACCGAAATAAGGCTCACCCGAACCCAATTTCGACCTTCTCAAGCGGGCTTCCACTCCGGCTTCTCGTCCCTCAGTATCGTTGCGTGCTTCCTTCTCGTCCGCCAACATACTCATCCACAGTCTTCGTCCCTCGGTCGGACCCCGTGCTGAACTTCCCGCTAGATGCATTTCTTGCTCCCCGAGCAGTCTTTCGCTTCGGCTTCTCGCCCCTCGAAACCACCGCACGCTTCCTTTTCATCCGGTGGTGTACTCTTCCGCAACGCCTCATCCCTCGGACACGCGTGTTGTCCTTCTCGCTAGCTGCGTCTTCTGCTCGACTACCTGTGCTCCTAAGCTCCTGCACACTTAGACACAAGGTTAAAAATCGACAGGACCTAAATTAACTTATTGATCACACCAAATCAACCTTGGGGTTCCAACACTTTCCAGGTTGGCGATCTCATGTGGAAGAAAGTAAAGCCGGTCGACGACGTCGCCAAGCTCGAAGCCCCATGGGTGGGACCTTTAAAGGTTGTACAGAGGCTCCACCCAGGCGCCTACTACTTGGAGGATGAGAGCGGAAGGTAGCTTGAGCGGCCGTGGAGCGCGAATCATCTCCAACCCTATAGGGCCGGGTGAGAGGTGCGTAAGTGAACACAGATGTGTTTGTATATTTCTTTATGGATGTAGGACAAATATGAATAAAAGCAAAGTACACCACTTTTGAGCTGAGTCAACGATTGAGCGATGACCTTAAACCCTCGTCTTCACCAATGGTACAGATGTGTTTGTATATTTCTTTATGGATGTAGGATAAATATGAATAAAAGCAAAGTACACCACTTTTGAGCTGAGTCAACGATTGAGCGATGACCTTAAACCCTCGTCTTCACCAACGGTTGAGCAGCGACCTTAAACCCTCGTCTTCACCAATGGTCGAGTGGCGACTTTAAACCCCTATCGTTATCAGCGGTCAAGCGACGACCTTAAACCCTTGTCTTGATAAGCGGTCAAGCGTTGATCTTATAACTCAAGAACGATGAATGACCAATCATGAATACACGTTACTCAAAAGCTGCAAGGCTTCAAAATATGGTGACCATTCAAGATTATTCTGCTATGACTTCTTGTTATCGATCGAAAGGTCACAAAGCCACAATAAGAAACTCGCAATCTCGCTCAGGGTTTTATGCGACAACATGTGAACAACTAAAATGCGAGTCAAATCGAAAGATGCCGAATGGCGGCAAGGGGATGAACGAATAAGAAAAGATCGTTGGACTGGCGATCATTCATTAATACTTGGAATGAGGATTACAAACAGCTTGCATGAGGATTACAAACAGAAGGGTAAATACAAAATCACTCAAGCAAAGATCACTCTAGATGGTCCAAGACATTATCGGGCAGCGATTCAGTCAGCTTGTCCCAACTGATGACCTTACTTGATAGAGCAGCAGGGAGGTAGCCGCCTTCCCTGAGTTGGTTGAACATCCCTTCGATCGCCAGGTCAAACAGATGAAGTGCCCGGTAGGTGACCTTGTCATTAAAAACATCCGAGCGGATGTAGGCTTGCTTCATGAGTTCGAACTTACTCCACTCAGCTCTCTGATTGACTCTAGGGAAGCTTGGGAGGCCTCAAGTTCTTCCTTCAACTGGGCCAACTCTTTGTCCTTGGCGTCGAGCTGGGTCATTATTGAAGTTTGCTCGGCCAACCGTCCATCCTTCTCGGCCTTCAGTGCGGCCTCAACATCCTTTAGGTTTTGAGCCAACACCGGAAACTCTTTATTCTTGATCTCCAGATCTTCAATAGCCTGGAGTTTCCTGTGAGCTGATCAACTGCAGAACACGACTCTCCAGCTTGGTCACGACCACCGCATTGATCTCAACGTCCGCAAGCTTGGCCTTTCCGGGTAGATGCGCACGCAGCTTGATGTCAGCTGCAAAAGAAGAAGAGAAATCAGTTAGAATTAAAGGAAGAAGTGAAGAAGCTGCATACCTAGGCTGGATGGAAGCCTTGTGCGGATGAGACTCATACTGAAAATGTAGAGGACACCCTCCAGCAGTAACTTGTGGATGTCATATTTCTGACAGACCAGCATTGAAGCTGCATTGAGATAGTCCGATCAGCTCTTGTACTTTTTTAGTGGAAGCTGACTCGCCACTTCGAGCTGCTAGTCGGTCGAGAAGTCTGGCCGCTCGAGAAGGTACACAAAAAAGAAGTACTCCCTCCAATGCTTGTTGGGGGTTGACATTTTATCTGAAAAAACTAAGCCCACTTGGGCTTGGAAAAAAGTCCCTGTCTCAGACAATTTGGGATAATAAAAATAATAAAAAAGTCGAGGAGTGAGAGGAATGTCGTACAGGTGAAACAGAACCACCATCCCGCACAGCAGCCGAAAGGAGTTCGACACTAATTGATGAAGAGAGATGTGAAAATATTTACATACCGCAGGAAAGAAGGGGTGGATTAGAAATCACAAACTGGCAGTAAATTGATCCCTAAAGAAACAAAGACAGCCGAGCAGCAAAGCATTTGGTCGAACGAAAGTAGAAGGAAGAAGAACTTGGTAATCGGAAGGAAACTCATAGGCGGCTGTTAGGCTCTCAGCATCACTGGCGTGAAACCTAAACTTAGTAGAGGTGTATCAAGGCCCAGGGATGGTGACGGGAGGCTGTGAAGAGCTCGCCATCGCAAAAAGTAAAGAAGGCAGCGAAAAGATGCGATTGAAGGGAAGGAAAGCTTACTGGAATGTCGCCAGAGGAGCAGGAGAGGAAGGATATCGCTGAGAAACAAAGGTGGAGTATCGCCAAAGAGCTTGAAGATAGAAATATGCAAAAGGAGAAGGTGGTGACCATGGGTTTATAAACCCTAGGGTCGGTCGATCTAGGGTCGCAGAGACCTAGGCATAAATCTGGTTGTTGAATTCAAAGCGTGTGGTGGATATTCGCCCGTCACGTCAAGCGTGCGGCGACAGCAGGAGGGACACGTGGTGCTTGGCCGCGGAATGGTATTTAATGAAGGCAATTAAGAGGCATGGAGGCATGCTCAACTATAATGAGCAGGGATTTGTAAGATTTCCTAGAAATATGGATGATATAAACCCAGATCGTGCCCACCCAAGGAAGCGCAAGAGAAGGTCTCGAGCATGGATCTTGCTTGTGTTGATCGACGTAAGGAAGCAGACGTATCACTGAACGACAGTCTTCAACAGGCCGATCGGCAAAGAAAGTTGCTAACACATTCGCTCAGTTACAAGGGAGTGGTCACATAGATGACCGTTGGGCTATGTCGGTCCGATTAGAAGCTAGTGAGTGTCATAAGCCGATTGGGTGAAAAGCTTCATTGACAATTTGTCCAGTCAATCGGACTTACAACCTCCTTTGACTAGACTTGAGGGGGAGACATGTGATGCAGTGATAAGAAGGGACCCACCCTGCAGGGGTTAGTTGCCATGATAGAGGTCAAAGTTAGGGCGGTCAACGTTCAGGTATCATATGGCCAAACGGATGATAATTGTATTGGCCGGTTGGGTGATCAGGCCCCTGACCATGAGGAGAAGGTTCCAGTCTGACTTCACCTTTGACTCGGGGAGGTGTGTCAAACAGCTGACGCTCAATGGAGTGCTATTGGATGCCGAAAGGAGGAGGGGACGATATGCAGGATTCCGAGCAGCTACCCTGCTCGGCTCGGCAACAGGACTCGGCACGGGTGCAGTGAAATTCTGGCCGAGCAACTACCCCGCTTGGCCCGACAACAGGATTCGGCACAGGTGCAACGGAGTTCCGACCGAGCAGACGTGGCAAAGGCACAGTGAAGTTCTGGCCGAGCAGCTAACCCGCTCAGCCTAGCAAAAGACCCACTGTGTTATCTCTTGACATCCTTTTGGGAGTTAGTGCCACTGACACCCGGCGCGGTCGACAAGAAGATCGTACGATGGAAGCTTCCACAGTCGTATCAGAGATATTCTCAGCTTGTTAAGGTATTGTGTCAGAGACATTTTACTAACAAGTCTTTTTAGGGAAAATTTTGAGAAGCATGTTTTCCTGGGGAAGCGTGCACATGTGCTATAGGAACTCTATATAAAAGGGGGTCCAAACATCGATGGAGGTTCGCGATATACACTATTTACGCTACAGTGTTCATTCTTGTTGCTCCGCCTTCTACATCATCGCCGGTGGCTGGCTTGAGCGTCGGAGGACTAACGCCGGGGACCCCTTCTCTAACTCGACACTGACGTCATCTGTTTTACAGGGCGAAGTAAAATCTACGAGCGATCAACAGGGCCTTCACATCCTCAATTTTTCATCTCCTCGACTTATGGACATGATCAATAGCAATGTTTTCAATTTTCAACACCGTTTATATGAATATTAATCCAAGAATCACATAAAGATATTAATATTAATTAGAAATACATATATAATAATAAAAATATTAAATCAGTGTTGATAACACTGAACACCATAAATAGTCTTTCGACTTTAGGCATGCCAACCATAAATATTCTGGACATGCAGATACCATTATTTCTGTTTCAGCGAAACCTTCCATCATGTAATTTCATCTCTTGGAAAAGATGTTGATCTAGAAAGAAGAAGAAATCAGACTAGTAGTTGCATTCTTTAAGAAGAGATTAAATTTATTAAGGAAGGGGGAATGCAGCTGTACAAACTCTCGAGTTGCAATGCCATCAGCTGAAGAGTCTTCAGTTGGTCCTATTAGCAGAGATATGTCTGGTGGTCAGAAACATGCAACCAATGTAGCACACTGTCACAACTTAGAAAGAATGAAGTGGGGAAGCAATTAATTCATGTTGGTAAATCAAAGGAACAATTTTGGCATAATTTTCAACATGAGTCGAGATGAGCATTCGATTAATTCGGTACATAAATTAATTGAAAATTGATTTAGTATTGACTAATCAAATCAAATCAAAATTTTATTAAAATTGAATTAACCGAATTAGTTATTTCAGTTAATATCGAATTAACTAAATTTATTTAAAATAACAATAAATAGAATTTATAAAAAATTAATATCAAATTAACCGAATGCTCACTCCTCACACATTACCCATTGACATGTCCGGGAAGGGAATATATATAGTTGTTGTTTGAGCTAAATATAATGATGGAAAAATTATGATCAGTATACGGAATTCTATGATTCTAAGATATGAATCTTTTCTAATTTGTTTTCCTCAAGTAATAACTCTTTTAGCTAGGCTGTTGACTAAGTATAATTTGAATTGCTTTGGAATTTATTTCTTTAGTACAAGGATTAATTTTAGTAGGATTATGAGTTTTGTAGTTGACTTTATGACCAATTTTGCCCATCCACTTGGCCAATCATTGTCGGAGGCCGGTGCGAGACCCATGGACACAAAGCCATCAGTGCCTCTCTTATTTTGTTTTTTCTAATAATCCAGATATTTAATTTTGACTAATACCGGAGGTGCCTAACCTCTTCCTACAAAAATTTTCTACCGATAAAATAAATTGGGAAGCACAGAATGTCACAAGTTTTTCAAACTCTTCTAGGTGACATTTAAATTCTTGTTGTTTAGGGAGTGTGTCTCACCTTTTATCATCGTACCATAGCTCTGGTTAGCACCTCTCTTAAACATTGACTTAGCCTTGTCATATTATCCTAATTTTCTTTTGTCTTTTTCTATAACATCCTTTTTTGTCCCTATTCTACTAAATTTGAAAGAAGAGAGGAGTTAGAAATGATCAACATGCTTTGTTTTTTTACTCTTTAAAACAGGATTGGACCTCGTTTTGTTTGAATTTCTTTTTGCTCCTACAGATAGAATACCCAGAAGTTAGCATGTTGACAGAGCATTCCTCTTATCACTAGGATAATCCAAAGTCCTACTCGGATAACTGTAGGCATCTATGCAAATGTTTGTTACAACATGGTTAGATCATGTTCCACCAACACTTTTTTTAAAAGTCAGGCTTTGCTCTGTGAAATTTGTTATCTATTTTATGACAAGAATAGAAGTTATTCCATAAGTAATGTGTGTTATTGGATAAGAAAAGAAGCTAAAGGAATGATTTGGTATTAATTAGGACGGTCCATGTATGGTTTGTTAAGATTGTGATATGGATCTTAGGATCTTTTTATGGTTTGTTAAGATTGTGATATGGATCTTAGGATCTTTTTATGGTTTGTTAAGATTGTGATATGGATCTTAGGATCTTTTCGCCTGATGATATAAACTGGCTTAGATGACAAATATTCTAACTAGCATTTGAATCTATTGATATGTTAGAAATTTATCTGATCTCATGAACACTTCTTTTGTCATGCTCCGGAGGTGTACTTGTCTGATAGAATGAATGGTACCCCATTGTGACAATATTTGATACAATATGATATATGTCTATAAATCCAAAACATATATACAACGGAAGACGTAAAATAACAAACTACACAATAGAGAGATTTACACAATCCACTCACAATATGAAAACTAAAAGTGATTGCGTGCTAGCACGGCTTAACACAACACAATAAATATCACTACTAAATTCAAATACACCATGAGACTAGAATCCACGAACAAAACCTAATGCAATTACAAAGCAACAAGACAATGTATGATCGAAAGAATGCGATATAGGGGGGAGGGGGGGGGGAGAGGGGGTGAATATCGCTCTTTTAAAGACTCTTTTCTTTTTGTAACGACTCGTAAAACAAATAACAAAGAGGCAGCGGAAAACAAGACAAAAGACTCGAGTGATTACTTGGTTCGGAGCCTACGTTGACTCCTACTCCAAGACTCGTGATCCTTGACCGTACCATTGGGCAATTCACTATAACACTTCTTTCTGAAATCCTCGGAAAGAAGCAATGTGCACAAATAGATGAGGAAGATAGTAACAACCTACTATCTTACAAGTAAATAAGTATAATACAAGCTAATAAAAATATACCGACAGAAGATTAGAGATGCAGCTTGTCGGCACTTCTTGGAGCAGTAGCTTGCTTATGAAAATGAGTAGTTGTAGTACGAACAACAGCTTACACAGAGATCAACTTCAAACAGATTCGTTGTTGAGCCTCGAACCTCGAGCTTCACTTTTATAGGAATGGTCAACATTCAGTCGACCGATCCCTAGGTTCGGTTGACCGAACCTGCTCCTTGCCTTCTTTACTGAGATCCGATCCTCGGGCTTTAATGATGTTTAATGGTTCAGTCGATTGATCCCATTGTTCGGTTGATCGAATGGTGAGTTTTCCCTGTTTGTCGAGATTCTTTATTAATGCGATATTAATGCCTTTATTGTTCGATCAACCGATCCGCTGGTTCGGTTGACCAATCAAGCAGTCTTCCTTCTTTGGTTTAGCTCGATTTGATCTGTGCTGAGTCATCAGAGTTCGGTCGATCGATCAGCTTGTTCGATTAACCGATCAAGCTTAGATCAGAAATTGTGTTCTGTTCAGTTCTGATCTGGTTTGAGTCAACCTGGTTCAGTCGATCGATCCCTATATTCGGTCAACCGATCAGGCCGGATCTGCAAAATAGTGTTAGACATATAATCTTGCAAAACAGAGGTTAACACAGTAATATTATATTTGATGCATGAGTAGTATTAGATAGTAGAACTGTCTTGGTCTCAACTTGGAAACATTCTCGGTTTCTTTAGTTGGAATAACGACCTTTGGTTGTTCCCTTCAGGAACAAGACCTCACTGTCGCTCCACCAGTTGCTTACCTCAACCTACCTATCAAACATGGTCCTCCAAACATGTTTGGACTTTACCGCTTAGCATTGGATCAACCACCCAAGACTTTCCCTCGATCTACGACCCTCCAAACCATTGAGTTTCTCTGCCAAGTGTCGAATCCTCTCGACCCACTTGGTCTTTTTGCCTGGCTTCCATGATATGCTAAGTCTTTCCTGCTTAGCCTCCAACTAGGACTTTTTCGGTTGAGTAAATAGCCTGCACACTTGATCAATTTGTTAGATCATAATAAGACTTAACTTGAACCTTTGATAACATCAAAACTTAGGTTTAATTGTGGTGCAATTTGCACCAACAGACAATATGGAAAGCATGATCTTGAGTGTGATGTGGTACAGTGAGGACCCTTGAATGAAACGACACATCCTTTACCTGCTAACCTATAAATAAAAGGGAAAGCAAGGGTAGTGAGTACAAAATACTCAGCGAATATAAGACAGATAGTGCATGATCAATATAATATAAAGGAGATCAAAGGAAATACAGTCTCAGGTAAAATACTTACTGCAAAAAGTAAGAGTGTCAATATAATCATCTACTACCCCACAAGCATAACCAATAATATAACACTCATTAACCTGCTCAACTAGGTATAACTAATAAATCGGGAGTGCATGCAGTCCATCCCAACCTGCACGAATAAATACATGACCGATATATATAGAAAACATATAACAAATACTGACTATAGGTGAAACGTTCTACTAAAGATCGTCCCGTGTGCAGTCAGGATAAGTAAATAGTGTCCACGGGAGAAATGCTATACCACGGATGGTTCCATGGGCAGACAGGATGAGATAGCAATCTAGCTCCTCAACTACTAACTACAAGAGAAACACTCTACCACGGATGGTCCTGTGAGTAAATAAGATGTACAAGTGTACAAGCCAAAAATGATAAGTAAGTAGTAACAATCACCTCTGAGAGTAAACTTTGATAGCTACACTATGATATGATCTCGCTAGCGTATAGTCACAAACTTAAACAACTGTTATGGTCTACATGCGATAGCTCAATATCACTATCTGATCTAATGGGCAGTTCAAATGCATAGACATACAATAAATAACAACTCTAATAACATGCATCTGAGTACCACAACAACAAGTGTAATAGTAACAATTTCAATCAAGGAAATCTTAGTCATCTAGTTATAATATCTCATTTAACTTCCTTGTGTCATCATGAATATCATAAACCAATGGGTTTGAAATTAAGTAGTCATGGGGGTCGGTCCTAAGGAGATAACCCAGTGAATACTATACCTCCTCTGCTAAAATATGATGTCTATTATGTATGGATAGGTATAGTCTCGTTAACATATATACACTCACATAAGTACGTGTATATTTATAAGTACAAACCTAAGTATATAACGAGAATGTGATGTAAATGCGTGAGTATCAATTGGTAACTATATTATAGTCTAGTAATATCATACATAGCCAAACAATACATGCACAAAAGTAAAGGAGACTGCATAGATATTAAATAGATCAAAATATAAGGTCAAGTAATAAAAGGTCAAGCTTAAGAAATAACATAGAGTAGATATCAAGGTAAAATAACTACTACTCAATCAATGCAAATAATAGAATCATGCACTAAGGTTAAAGATCTAAAGAAGACAAGCAAGAACTACCCACTTGATATGTAGATCGTTCTGAATGTCTTCACGTTGAAATGCTTGTCTCAAATCAGTATCCTACAACATAGAATATATATTATAGCTAAATTCTACCATAAATAAAATAGCTAAACTTGATCCTAATCCAATTAGAAAATCATGTTTTAATTCCATTTAATGATCCAACACTTTTTTCACAGCTATTCTCTTTATAAATTAAGCCAACCCAATTAGTTAACCCTTCTTAACATACTTCAATTATCCAAACAAGACATGAACTAACAATCCAACCATTCCATCTATCATTCTATACATCTGTACTTAACTCAATTAAGTCCACTCTTTAACCATATTTAATTGTTTAATTAATCATGTAAAACATATCATCAGATTCAATTTAAACCTTATTGTTACAGTTGGCATGGGTTAAGTAATTGAATGAAATTTCACCGATCAACCTCCTCAACATTATTAGCAAATTTAATCAACCCAATCCAACAACTAAATTCCAAATTGCACTCAGTAATAGGATCGGTTAATTAGTTCACACTAAGCTTAAGTAAGTCAAATTTGTTACCCTTTGACTTCTTCGACAATGCTATGGGATGCAACATGGTTATGGGTCGACGGTGATGGCTCTCATCTTACGGAGCAACAGCCGACAAGGTAAACAATGTCGTGGCTAACTGCAAGGGCTGGCCCTAGTAGTCGCGGAGTTGGCTGCGACTGTGGGCCAGCACCGGTGGCCATGACTAGCAGTGTCTGGCCACTTGCATCGGGCCGCAGTGACCGCATTTGACCGTGGTGACTGGATAAATTGTAAGATACGACAAATTTAATAATAAGTATTATTGGAGAAATAACCTTATTGATTTTTTTTTTAGAAATTTTTAGAATTTTTTAGGGATTTAAACGGAGTCTGTATGAGATGTTTAAGGGGATGAATCGATTAGGCTTAGCGAAAACCTCTTTGGAATATCTCTTAAGAGGGAGTTGATTAATTTCATTAACATAAGATTTAATATGAAGACCTAGGTTTATTTCTTTCATCCTCATTTTCTCCTGATTCTTTCCTCTTCCCCGTTCTCGTCGACACCTCCTCTTCTCATATCCTCTGCGAGCTTTCCTCTCCCAATCTCGTCGATGCCGGATTTTCTTTTCCGATCTCGCCAACATCGAGCTCCTCTGGCGATCTACAATGGTCTTCGCCGTCCCAACGTCTCTGGTCGTTAAGGGGGAGTTGCTGTCAGCCTCCCTTCGGTCACGAGTAGATTGGTTTGCTTTCCAGCCGGTGTCATGCTGCCTACTCTTCTCGTGTATCTCTTTTCACACGCGATCTTGGGTCTCTCACCAGTGACGTTGCCACTGCCATCGTGATGTGTCACTTCCACAGCGGTCGTCACCCGCTGGACTGTGCCCTAGCTTCCGACCCATTGCCACCGATCTTCCTCTTCTTCCCCTATCAGAGTTGGTACAGATCTGTTGCCACCCCGACATGAGAGATTGGATCGACCATCTTTTTTCCTCCTTCCTGATCAATCGAGTGCCAGCCTAGCAGTGACTTACACAGAGCCTTCTTGCTGCCGCACTGGAGGAAATTGGCTAACCCTATCTCGATGTGATGATTTGGTTTATGCACACTACTGATTGGGGCATTTGATTTGAAAGACAATAGATCCATAACACCAGCCATCACTGTTTCCAAGTGATCCACAGCTCCGGCAACCATTTCGGGCTGTGAACCTCTCCGGTCGTGAGCCACCGGCAACTACCATTGTGCTCAGTGAGTATTAGGGATGATTTATCACTAAAAATAATCTAATTATAGGGATGAATTAGATTAGGATTAATGATGAGATTATTAGATGAATTGGAGAATCATTAGGGTTGGTGTGGACTAGACCTAATTCAATCAAGGAGTTGGGATTAAGTTAAGTTAATCATTAATTAGATGATAATAAAAGATCATGTATAGTTAGAGTTACTCTAATTAGATTGGAGATTTTATTTAGCTATTTACTTCATATGTAATTAGCTAAATACATTATGTGACCGCAGGACTTGAAGTTGGGACGAGCGTCTTGAAGTGGGATTCTTTCAGACGTGTTATATATAAAGGCGGGTATTTCTTCCTTGGCCTCTTTAGTTCTTTGAACTTAGTGCATGATTGTTATTGGTTGATGGATTAGATTGTTTTACCTTAAATCTATTCATTTTGTTATCCTTCTTGAGACTTATCTGCTTGACCTTAGAGATGATCTGGTTATTTCATATACACTCTCGGCTTCTGATATCTATACTCTGTTGTGTATACACATGTAGAGTATTTACTGTAGGAGATATCCTGTTGATTGCGTGAACATGCTAATTTTACATATGATATCGAGTGTGCACATGATTGCTACGTGTTGTAGGAGTTACCATGTTGATTGTCTATTTGCATGTTGTGTGTGTACATATGTCTAGTAAGACTATTGGAGGTTTCGTGTTGACTATACTTATGTGGTTGTGTGCATACGTGTCTGGTATGACTATTGGAGGTTTCTTGTTGATTATACCAATGTGGTTGTGTGTATATATGTCTGATGTGTACTATTTGAGGAGTCATGTCAATTATGCCCATATTGGTTATCATATGTGATTGGTGTGACATTGGAGGTATCATGTTTATTATACCTACGTTGTAGGGTGCGTACGTGTATGGTATGTACGTGTCTGATGTGACTACTGATTGTATTTATTGTTTAGTGAGACTAGTTGGATTTATCCATACTTGTAGAGATATGTATCAGATGAATCATTGTATTGGAGGTATTTATGATGATTGGGATGTTGCATTGATGATGATTGTATCAATATCATGATTATTTATATCATGTTCATCATTGCATTGTATGCTGACGAAAATTGTCTCCCTTGTAGCGTGAGAGAGTCATCAGTCATTTTTAGTGCTGCACACCCGACCACTCATGGGTAGTGATAGCTGGAGCAGTAATCACTTATCCTGTCGTGCCACTCGGTCACTAGGCGTTGTGATATCCGGCGTTGTGAGTAGTTAGGGACCCCATCACTATGTAGTTAGATAACTACTTAGAGCATTGTCGCCTTGGCTACTCGAGAGTAGTGTTAGCTAGAGGGTTGTACAATTGTCATGGCAGGTGGAGGGACGAGCGGGAGTGACACTATTTGGCATACATGCGCATTTGTATATGATGCACGGTGCATCTTGTGGAGATATATTTGCATACATGTCTATTAAATATTAGCTACATGTGATTGTGATATGTTTCATTTGTTTAAGCTATGATTGTTGCATATGGTTTTCATACTTTATACATGTCATTTATTATACATGTATATGCTGTCGGTTATATTACTCAGATGTTACAAGCAGATCTGTTGTTGATCCCCGGTGAGTTTAATGATTATCATATCGTATCTGTCGATTTCCAGATTAGATATGTGCACTTCATTATGTCATTTATGGTTATGTGCACTTATTTTGTCATTTACTGTTTTGACCTTATGTGTTAGATCCCGATTGGGTATGTATGTTTATTATGTCATGTGTGATCATGGTCTTATGCATTAGATCCGAATTGGGTATGTGTATTCATTACACCAGTTATGTTTAGATGCATTGTATATGTTAGTATGATCATGTTTTTATTTACCTACTGAGACTATAAACTTTGATCTCCATGTTTTATTTAGATCATGCACTATCTTGTCTATTACTCGCAGAGGACTCGTACTCACCACCATATTTGTATGTTATCTTTTTCCTCAAGTAGCAGGTAGATAATTGTGGAGTCACTGGGAGTATCCTGTTTGCCGGTCCCACGTCACATCTGAGGATGGTTTTTGGTTTTGTTTCCTATTTTACTCGCATTACGATTTATGGACTTGGCATTGTATAACTCGACTTTGTTTTAGAGTGTTGCTATGTGGTGTCTTGTAGTTGTTTTGTTGTGGTTGTATAAATCTAGCCGGCTAGCAATTTGTTGTTCTTGATTTATGAGTTTTCCTTTCGTTTTCTGCTGTATTTTTAGTACAGCCGTGTGACTTGTTTATTATATAACTGCGTGGTTGTGATCATTTTGTTCCAACCAAGTGAACTATATATATAACTGTGTGGTAGTATATGTTTCAACCATGTGGGCTGTTGATTATAGCTTGTGAGTAGTCTTGTGGCATTGTATACATATTTCATATTGTCACTATTACAGGGGAGATGTTGTTTGTTTGTCGGGTAGGGGCCCCTCTGGGGCGTGACACAAATGGTGAGGTGGAGGCTACAGCGTCACCGCGCCGGACTCACACTGAAAGGGGAGCCGCGGTACGACGACGATCCGGTGGTGGTAGCGTGACGAGTTTGCGAGGGAGCTACGAAGGTGGTGAAGAGTGGATCAGGAGAGGAAATGAATCGGCGAATAAGAATAGGAGAAGAATTCATTAGGGTTTTAATTTATATAGTTAGGTTAATGATTTATAACCTTATCTTAAATAAAATCAATCAATATCTAACTTAAATGACATTTCAAACCAACTTTCTCTACGCCTAATAGATTCCTTAAACATGTCATAGGTATTTTGTTTAAATCTTAAAAAATTTCTAAAAAATCTTAGAAAATTTTGTAAGGTTATTTCTTAATTAACACTTATTAATTTATTATTATTTATTGTTGTATCACTTGAGAGTTAAATTGGATGCCTTTTCTTTATTCTGGTATTCTTCTTGGTGTTGTTTATTTTTCATATTCTTGTCATTACATTTCTGAGTTCTCAACATTTTTGTAAGAATTTATGATCCTGTTTGCTTTCAATAGAAGTTCAAACTTTGGTTATTTTGACAACTACAATTTGAAATTGTCTTCTTGCAGCCTTGCATGAGTACTACGTGCATCTGGATGTAATAGCTAGGCAGGACTACCTTTATTCTGGTCACTACAAAAGCAACCTCCCTAGAGGTCCACAGAATGCTGCTGTCACTTGCCTGCAGAAGGCAAATCACTTTGATTATCAGCAGTACAATTTACAACAGGAACGCATGAGCTTTATGTTAACCGAAATTCTACTGATCAAAATGAGCCAGATGTTTTCTCCCATGTCAGATGTGTTGCCGACTATACTACTCCCACCTTCTGTATTTTTGAGGCCGAAGTATGCCCTTTGGGATTGTCCAAGACCTGCTCACGCTTCCAAATGGTTGCCAAGACTGTTGCAGAAGATTACATGCTAGTCGGGCGATAAATGAAGGTGCACCTGGTATGGCACCAGTGCTACACCGTGGTGGCATTGATTTAAAGGATGGTCCACTTTTTTCAGCTCTTAGCATCAGATACTTGGGAAAAATGTCGGGATTCCAGTTTGTGAAGGTGCTGGAACTGCAAAGTCTCCATGGAATGCTTCGGGAATGGTCGCTCTGTGTCTGCATTGGCATTAATTTCTGCTAATCTAAGCATAACCTTTATTTATCTTCCTAACACAATGAAAAACTTGGTTCTTTTGTCTGTCACTTACAAGCAGAGCTATTTGATCTTTGTGTTCTTAAAGGAGAATCACTTAGAGAAGGGCTTTTCCTTGACATGCCAAGAAGGGCATTTGAGAGTGGAAATAGAAAGCAAAGGTCTTTACCAGATTACAATGGCCGTGGTTGGCATGAATCTAGAAAGCAAGTCATTAAAAAGTTTGGGGGTCTAAAAAGACCCTACTATATGGATCCACAACCACTCACACTATGAGGGCACATGTTCTAGTAGGGGGAGGGGAGTGAATAACACTCGTGGTTAATTTATTCGTTTAGTAAGATACACAGAATACATAGCAGAATAAAGAGGGAGAACAAGAGCAATGCTAACACAATTTCTTTTACTTGGTTCGGAGCCTATGACGACTCCTACTCCAAGGCCCGCGATCGTTGATCTTTTTCGGTGGGCAATCACTTGTAGTTCAGAAATCTTTTATAAGTACGCAATTACAAGTACTGAAAAAACAAAGTATACCGACAATAAGGAATTAGGAATTTGTTCGTCGATTATTGGAGCAGCATTGAAGAGAGCAGCAGTTGTTCATTCTTGATCTCAGTAATTGTGTTGTTGAAGCAACTGGTCGAGCCCTCCTTAAATAGCCAAGCTAGGCCTGATCCAGATCCACTAATCTCGAGATCAGGTTTGACTCGTCACTGATCGGTCGACCGATCCCCTGGTTCGGTTGACCAATCCTACCTGAATTGGTTTGCCTTCTCGTCTAGATTCAGTTTCAGATGAGT
Organism: Zingiber officinale; assembly: GCF_018446385.1. NCBI lineage: Eukaryota > Viridiplantae > Streptophyta > Magnoliopsida > Zingiberales > Zingiberaceae > Zingiber > Zingiber officinale. Next base: position 95,425,522 of record NC_055998.1, read on the forward strand.
CCTCGTTCGGTCGACCGATCTCGTCGTTCAGTCGATCGATCCCGCTATCCTCGCTAGCTTATCTGGTATGATCCGATCAATCCGACCTGATCTCGATCACCGTATATCCACTGTTCGATCGACCGATCCTAGGTTCGGTCGACCGATCCTTCGGTTAAATCCAGTCAGCTGGATGGAAATCAACTCTGTTGTACTGGGGTTCAGTCGACTGATCTGGTCGTTCGGTCGACCGATCAAGGCTAAGTTTGACCCTACAAAATCGTTAGTTTCCTGCAAAACAGAGTTAGACAAAATAACAAATAATATATAAATAAATAACTTGACAACCTTTGGACTGCCCGATTTTGACTTTGGATTTTCTCCAAAAGCCCTAGGTCGAGCTGACGCCTACTGTTCCCTCAATGGGAAACGCGCCCCCACCTGCTTCTCTCAAGAGAGATTACCTATTGTCAGACCGGTCATCCAGACCGACTGAACTTTTCGCCTAGGGTTACCACCTCCTAGGACCTAGGGTTACCTCCCCCTAGGATTTTCCATAACCTAGGGTTACCACGCCCTAGGACATAGGGTTACCACCCCCTAGGACTTAGGGTTACCTCCCCCTAGGGTTTTTCATAACCTAGGGCTACCACTCCCTAGGATTTTTCACCTGTCTAACAGCAGCTAAGACTTTCCATCACCTAAGATTACTGCCCCCTACGACCAAGGGTTACCTTCCCCTAGAATTTTCCACCTACCTAGAATCCACTAAGACTTTTGCCTAAGATAACTTAGGACTTTCCTATAAACTCAATCAACCTTATTAGATCACAAGACAACTTAACTTTGGACCTTTTGACATAATCAAAACTCAGGTTCAATTGTCTGATGCTTCCCGTACCATCAATATCCCCTTTTTTTATTATGATAACACGATTCAAATTTAAGTAAAACATAACAATAAATAAAGGAATTTAAGTATGAACAATAATTTGTAAAAAAAAACTTCCATATGCTCCCCTTTTCATAAAAATTATGTTTTAACTCTTAACTTTAACTTTTCTCTCTCTCTTTGACATAAATCAAAAAGTAATATAAGTGGAGAGAAGGTTGTTTGACAAAAAAGTTTTTACTCTGTTTAAATTTAAGCTCCCCTTGAAGGGTAGCACTTAAAAAAAAACTTAGTTAATTGATGTGCATACATTGTATACACTTGTTTAGCATGTTTTGACGCACATTCACGTACTTCGAGCATGCTTTATCTATGTATTTTCATACTTCCAACTTTCCTTTCAGCATATTTACTCTTTTTGTTTGGAGATATGCTTTTTGGGTATTTCTGTATGCAGGAGTCGATTTTGGAGAATATTTGACGCTTGAACGAAGAAGGAAGGCACAAGCCCTGTGTGCCACACGACCATGACATGGGGGGTTGCCCAGGCCGTGTGGTGATCACCACCCATGTGGCTGCAGTAGAGAAGGAAGAAGCCATGGCCGTGTGAGCATCACACGACCATGCTAGGTTTGAAGCCAAGAGGGTTCATGGCCGTGTGCACCACACGACCTTGCAAGCCATCCAGAATCGAAGCTGTACACGACCGTGCAGCATTTCCAGAGCCTAAGAATGCCTTGGTCGTATGCACCACACGGCTGTGCAAGAGCTCTAGAGCCGGAGGTAGTGCAGGCCGTGTAGTTCTACATGACCGTGTAAGGGAAGCAGTGGAGGAGCAAGCCACGACCGTGTACACCGCACGACCGTGTGAGATAGGCAGTGATGGGAGTGAGCCAGGCCGTGTGAGCTTCACATGGTCGTGCCTCGGGGCCGTGTGGCGCCCAAACCCCCTTCTATATAAGCCCTTCTTCATTTGAAAGGGGGATCTTCTCCCTTTTGGGGGGAATCAAGATTTGGGGTGATTCTTCTTCATCTTGGAGGGATTCTATAGCAATTCAAGGCGAGATCTTCAAGGTTTCGACTCCAAGATTGTGGATTGGATCCGGAGACGGTTCTTCATCGTAGATAAGCTTTCTTTCTTCCTTTTCTTGGATTTGGGATCAAGAATGCTTGTAATTCCCTTCTCTTCGGATTTCTTTCCTCATTTCATGGAGTAGATTTCTTTGTTCTAGGATGGAGGGAGTAATTGTAAGGATGATTTGATGTAAAACTCTTGTGGATTTGTCAATTTCCTATTTCTATGATTTTGCCCTATTTGTATCAATTTGATCTTGTATGGATTGTTGTGACTGTGCCTAATTATCATGCTTAATTGAGTGTTTGAATATCTTGTGGATCTTGTATGAATTATTTCTCATTCAATTTTCTGAGGGACGTTCGTGACAGGAACATGCCCGTGTAAGGACGTTTGAGGGATGAACTTGAAGGGGAAATTAGATTATTCAAGATGGTAGGATAGATTGTATGCATTAATCTTTATATCTTAATGAGGTTGAGAAGTGATGAATTCTTATGTTGATTATCCGAGGGACGCATGTGACAGGCAAGCCCGTGTAAGGACAACATAGGGTTTATTCCTAAGTGATCACATTTAGATATATTTCAGTCCTAGGCCGTTTGTCTATTGCAAGAGAGAACCGACAACCTTCTACAAATGATGAATAATTGAGAAATAAGATTTGATAGATCATTTAGATTGATTAACCTTACAAAGAAACCAAAACTCCTAGAACATTCATTTATCATTGCCCTTATTCTTGTTTCTATTTCCTTTATTTCTATGTTTGCTTTTCATTAGTTGCACTCAGTTTCTGTAAACCAATTGATTAGTTGTTTAGCTAATTCACGTTGAGAAATATTTAGTGGTTATTCCAGTCCCTGTGGATACGATATCTTTTATTATTACTTACGACATTTCCGTATACTTGCGGAACGTCAATAAGTTTTTGGCGTCGTCGCCGGAGACTGCGCTATAACATTAGAGATGATCAATTGAGTTAGACTAAACATAACTTTTCTTTTTGTTAACATAATTGTAACTAATCTTTAGAATTCTGTTTTCATAGTTTTGCATATCTTTCTACTTCTTGACAATTCATTTTGTTGCAATTCTAATTCTAATTCTAATTCTAACTTTGTATTCTTGATTTCTAGCATTTAGCATATGAATTATTCTAGATATTTTTCTTTTTCCTTTTTTCTTTTCTTGTTTGTTTTCATTATGCACTTTCTTTCTTGCAATTTAAATTCTGCATTTTCTTTCTTGCTTTTCATATTGCATTTTATTTCTTGTCTTTGATTCTTCAACTTTTAATAATTTTTTCTTGAATATTGATAACGATGTCTGTCACACTCGTAAATCAAATTAACAATGTATTTCCACTGAACCCCTTAATTTTGCAATAATGTTGTAGTAACGAGCTCAAGATCGAACCTCGAGGAACTAACGGTAGGATGCAATTTTAGGATCATATTTTATTCTCATTTTTGGGGTTTTTAATATGGAATTGGGGGTTTAAACTTGAATATAAATCTAACAAAAGAAAAGCACAGCAATAAAGAAATTAATCTAAAGCAAGAGTGAAATCTAACTGTGTGCCAATGATCAAACCATAATGCATTGTCACCCTACATTATAATTAAACCATCAACACACTTAAACTAAATATGAAATAATGAGATGCAATTAAATCTGATCTACAACACCAATTAAAACCTTAACTTAAAACTACCCAACTAAACAATTAATCAAGCACAAATTAAACACAATTAAACTTCAACAAGGTAATAAAATGTTAAATTACTTGCATAAAAACATAACAAACATAAAAGTAAATCTGTATCAAGCTACAAAACAGGAATAAAATGAAATTAACCTTAACCGAACCAACTCACAACCAATCTATCAAGCAACACACTCTTGCCGTCACACAAGAATGCCAAAGTCGAGAACACCCAACTCTGGACCTCAGCGGAGAAGCTCTACAGCGTATCAGCTCGAGGAATGCTCAATAGTGCCGACGGACCACCCCCGACACGCTGTGAACACCTCAAAACCAATCACCGGCCCGAAAATGCTGGAAATATGAAAATTTGGTCTCTGGATCTAGGATGAAGATGCGGATGATGGATTGTGGTCGGATGAAGCTCAATAGCATTGGAGGACCACCGCCGAACGTTTCTGATGGGAATCAGAGCTCAGATTTGGAAGATCACCTCCAAATCTGAGGTGAACAGAGAGATGTCAAGAGAAGACTTCCGCCGGAGGGAAAACCCGCCGATGGCTCCAGATGATCGGGATGTTGCCGAGAAGCTCTTCAATGAAGTTGAAGCTCGAGAGGTTGATTGGAGAAGGAATCGGGGCCGAAATTCGGAAGAAGACGCACGCCGGGACGAAGCTGCGCTGTGGAGGATCGACACTGGAAAATATTGTAGCTTCTGAGTTTAAATCTGATCCAGATCTGAACGGACAGCTGTGATTGATTTGGCTCTTGATCAACGGTGAAAAGTCATCCAAAATATGATCCGGAGGTACTGATCTTCATCTAGGGTCTGGATCTACTCTCCCTTAGGTCGTATCGACCAGATCTTCACTGGATGATTCAGATCTACCCAATCTTCGATGAACGGTCCAGATTAATTCAGGCTTGATCAATGGCTGTATGAACTCAGATTTGGATCAAAACCTCTGGATCCTCATCTATGGCTGTGATCTCCTCCTCATTAGGTTGGATGGGCCAGATCTTCACTGGATGGTTCAGATCTGTCCTATTCTTGATGAACGGGCCCTAATGCTCCAAATCTTGATCTTCTCGTTTAAACTTTGATTCGAGCCCAATTTCGGTTCAAATAGATCCACATCCACGATCCTTTGATGCCTACAAAATAAGAATCAAATATTAGAATCAAATAACACAAAAATATAATAATTTGTAATTAAGTCCAAGAATAAGACAATGCACAAAAATGTGATATAACCATGATTTAAACCTATGAAATCAATATCAAACCATGCATATATGAATCAAAATAATACAGTAAAATCATGGTTATCAAATATCCATGAGCACTAACATTTCAAGCAGGCCCATGAGAAATTTTTCTATACCCTTTTCTACAAGATTTTTATCTCCCATTGTGCAACCTCAAATTGAAGCAGAAAGTTCCCAACTAGCTCCAGAGTTAATTTTCATGATACAAGGTCACAAATTTGGAGGAGAAATATCAGAAAGTCCTTATCTGAATCTTGAAACATTTTTAGAGATTTGTGATATGGTGAAACGTGAAGGAGTGTCAGCAGATGCAGTTCGATTGATGCATTTCCTTTCAGTATTAAGGATAAAGCAAGGACTTGTTTATATTCTCTCCATCCTCAAAGTATCACAAGTTGAGAGCAATTGGAGAAGCAATTTCTGAATCATTTTTTTCCTCCAAGCAGAACAGTGTATATGAGGAATTGCATAACAAATTTTGCTCAGGCATATAGAGAATCATTGTTTGAAGCATGAGATAGATTCAAGAGTCTTCAAAGATAGTGCCCTCATCATGGTTTTGAAAAATGGTTAATTCTGCACATATTCTATGGGGGAATTTCTTTCTCAGACAAGAGTTTATTAGATTCATCAGCTGGAGGTTCTTTTATGGACAAAAGTGTAGATGAAGCATATATGTTAATTGATCAAGTGACATTGAACCTCCATGAATGGTCGAACATAAGTTGGATGAAATCTCCCTCAAACATTCAAGAAGTGCAAGCCATAAATGCTATATATCTTGTCAAACAAATTGTAACTCAACCATCTATGAGTTTTGAAAATCACAAGTCACAGAACGGGGAGTTCAAACATTTGGGGGCAAAGATTGAAAGTATTGTTTCAAAATGGTTTAAAGAAGATTCCCCTCCTTCGCAGACAAGATCTAGTGAAAAGTGTGATGATGTTGGGTTGAGAATTGAAAAAAAATCATGAAGAACTTCTGAAGGACATATTTAAAATTTAGGAGAAGAATAATAGAAGATCACAAGAACTCAGTTCCATTTCTCTAGGAAGTTACCAAAGGCCACAAGTACCTTTCCCTCAACGGTTTAAGCAAGTTGGACCTCCTTCAAAAGCTTAAAGGGAATTTGGGAAAAAGGAAGTTCAATCTTTCCCAGGACCTTCACTAAGGGTTCCTTTTCCACAAAGGTTAGTGGGGGTCAATGAAAATAAAGACTTCGGCAAATCCTGTGACACTAATAAGGTTGAGTGCAGATTTCATAGTGTGTATAAAGATGAAGACTCTTCATTTGAGGATTGTGATGATAATGCAGTGGATAATGAGTTTTTAGATCTACCTCCAAGTTTTATTGGAAGCTATTATGAAATTGAATTTTCAGATGATGAATGTGATGTGGTAGATCAACTTAAAACTGCAAGTGAAGTTATTGATCCTCCTATAGTTGATTCTCCTATTGAGGATATTGATGTTGGTTTGTTTTTTGATGTTTGTGTTGATGATGTTGATATGGAACAATGTGTAGGGAGCTGTGTTGTAGAAGCAACATCTCAAGTATCACCTCCTTTGTCCACACAATCCTTAGATGTTGTAAGAGTTGCAAGGATTGAGCATGTTGTGGACCAATGTGTAGGGACTCATGTAGATATAGCAGAGTCTCAAGAATCACCATCATTGATATCATCAACACCTAAGCCAGAGCCAGAACCATCATTTGATTCAGAAGAAGTCATATCTACATGTTTAGAAATTTCAGGATTTCTCAGCAAAGTAAGTTTAGTATTTCTTGTGATCTTTTGGAAAATTTTATAGAGGTACCTATCATTGATTTTGTTGGATGTGATTAAGTTTTTATTTCTTATTCTGCTTATCTTAATATGGTTATGGCTCTATCTTATCTAATATGTTTGTGGGAGATTTGTATTTTCTTTGCATGTGCAGATTTCACTTGGGCTAATAATTGGAAGCTCACACTGAACCGTCTTCGACCACCTGAAAGAACTTCAAAGAAGACGAAGATGGAGAGAGCAATACTTCATTTTGTAATTCCTATGTTGAAACTCCCTCCATAATAAGAGCCCTTAGTAGGAGGGTGTTGAAATATCTTACCCCTCCAAGAGCGAGATTTCGATAAATCTAATGAGGTGGTCGAGCTAATGACCTTAAACAAGCGCTTCTTGGGAGGCAACCCAAGTTCATTTTCTTTGTTTTCATTTGTCTTTAGTACTTTCATTCATTCTTTATAATAAACATGTATCCTCTACTTAATTTTTGTTGTCAATCTTCTTTTATAGGACTCAAAGATTAGGAGGAGTGTAACTATATGATGGAGAAGTTAATGACATAGGCATTTGACATGCATCATTTGGTAACTTCTCTTACTTTTAATCTCCTCCACATTGTTTTTAGTTTTCATTGGGACAATGAAAAGTTTAAGTCTGGGGGGATGCATTAGATGCATTTGAATTGCTTTGTTTGTTTTTTTTGTTTTTGCTTATGTCTTGCATTTTGTTTTGATTTCTTGTGGCATTCATCTTGAGAACATCAAACTTCACTTATATGCTTTCTTGTCTTTAAGTGAAAATGTTAACACGTTCATTATCTAGATTCATGATGTTGTAAATGATGCTAGTAGTATGCTTAATGTACCTCTTTTCTCTATCTTGGGTAGCATGATATAAGCTAAGTATCATATGGAGATAGGTTTTAGTTTTGGCTTGACCTTAAGGATCTTACATTCACTTCACTATACTTGAGCTTGGATGGTTGATATCATTGGAATAGTCATGATTCATCTTGTTTGTTTAGTACTTGATTTCCATAGTGATTTCTCAAACTTCATTTTGGTTACTGGATGAGGCTTAAATCATGTAAGCTCATTTGGAAAAATCAAAATATCCCAACAAGTACATTTGTGAATAAGATTTGCACAATGCAAATGCTTATGAAAAAAAATAGAAAAAAAAGAGGTGAAAAAAGTGAATAAGGGATATAAAAAAATAATTACCGTGAGTGGCACCTAGCAAGTTACCCCTTTGAGACCGAATTAGGTTACTGGGGAAATGACTGCTTAGCTTCTCTTGAGATTGAACACGCCTTTGAGACCTTGGGTTGATTGAGAAATATGAACCAAGTGTGTGGCAAGTAAGTGTCTATCATTGGTTACTTGTCTATCACCGGAAACCTTAGGAATTCAAATTTGATGACGACTTGACTAGGACATAGATTGAAACTTGAAGAGTTTTGAGTTACCTTGCACTGTACAGAAGAGACTTATGCTTGAGCCATACTTAGTCTTGTTTCCATGATCATGCTTGTTAATGAAACTTTTTGATAGAGTTAAGAAAATGCATTAGGGATATGAGAGCATTGTAAAATATATGAATTTAGATTGCGGTATTTTGCTTGAGGACAAGCAAAGGTTTAAGTCTGGGGGTGTGATGTACGTAGATTGTATATACTTGTTTAGCATGTTTTGACGCACATTCATGTACTTCGAGCATGCTTTATCTATGCATTTTCGTACTTCCATCATTCCTTTCAGCATATTTACTCTTTTTGTTCGGAGATATACTTTTGGGGCATTTTCTGTATGCAGAAGTCGATTTTGGAGAAGATTTGATGCTTGAACGAAGAAGGAAGGCACAAGCCCTATGTGCCACACGACCATGACATGGGGGGTTGCCCAGGCCGTGTGGTGATCACCACCCGTGTGGCTGCAGCAGAGAAGGAAGAAGCCATGGTCATGCGAGCATCACACGACCGTGCCAGGTTTGAAGCCAAGAGGGTTCATGGCCGTGTGCACCACACGACCTTGCAAGCCATCCAGAATCGAAGCTGTACACGACCGTGTAGATCTACACAACCGTGCAGCATTTCTAGAGCCCAAGAATGCCTTGGCTGTGTACACCACACGGCCGTGCAAGAGCTCCAGAGCCGGAGGTAGTGCAGGCCATGTAGATCTACATGCCCGTGCAAGGGAAGCAGTGGAGGAGCAAGCCACGACCGTGTACACCACAAGGCCGTGTGAGATAGGCAGTGAGGGGAGTGAGCCAGGCCATGTGAGCTTCACACGGCCATGCCTCGGGGCCGTGTGGCGCCCAAACCCCCCTTCTATATAAGCCCTTATTCTTCATTTGAAAGGGGGATCTTCTCCCTTTTGGGGGGAATCAAGATTTGGGGCAATTCTTCTTCATCTTGGAGGGATTCTGTAGCCATTCAAGGTGAGATCTTCAAGGTTTCGACTCCAAGATTGTGGATTGGATCCGGAGACGGTTCTTCATCGTAGATAAGCTTTCTTTCTTCCTTTTCTTGGATTTGGGATCAATAATGCTTGTAATTCCCTTCTCTTCGGATTTCTTTCCTCATTTCATGGAGTAGATTTCTTTGTTCTAGGATGGAGGGAGTAATTGTAAGGATGATTTGATGTAAAACTCTTGTGGATTTGCCAATTTCCTATTTCTATGATTTTACCCTGTTTGTATCAATTTGATCTTGTATGGATTGTTGTGACTGTGCCTAATTATCATGCTTGATTGAATGTTTGAATATCTTGTAAATCTTGTATGGGTTGTTTCTCATTCGATTTTCGAGGGGCGTTCATGACACGAACATGCCCGTGTAAGGATATTTGAGGGATGAACTTGAAGGGGAAATTAGATTATTCAAGAGGGTAGGATAGATTGTATGCATTAATTTTTATATCTTAATGAGGTTGAGAAGTAATGAATTCTTATGTTGATTATCTGAGGGACGCATGTGACAGGCAAGCCCGTGTAAGGACAACATAGGGTTTATTTCTAATTGATCACATTTAGATATATTTCAGTCCTAGGCCGGTTGTCTATTGCAAGAGAGAACCGACAACCTTCCACAAATGGCGGACAATTGAGAAATAAGATTTGATAGATCATTTACATTGATTAACCTCACAAAGAAACCAAAACTCCTAGAACATTCTTTTATCATTGCCCTTATTCTTGTTTCGATTTCCTTTATTTCTATGTTTGCTTTTCATTAGTTGCACTCAGTTTCTGTAAACCAATTGATTAGTTGTTTATCTAATTCACGTTGAGAAATCTTTAGTGGTTATTCCAGTCCCTGTGGATACGATATCTTTTATTATTACTTACGACATTTTCATACACTTGCAGAACGTCAACACTAATTTTTAAGATTTGAAAGTGAGTTAGTTTTTTTTTTAAAAAAAAATCAGTTAAACTTAACTTTGAAAATAATTATTTTAAAAAATACTTAGCTAAATTAGAAATATTTTGAAAATACTTAGCTTTTTAACAAAAACTTAGCTAAACTTGAGCTTTGAAAACTTAGTTAATCTTAAGTTTTGAAATTGTCTTAGCATTTTTCAAAAAAAACTTAGTTAAATTTTAACTTTGCTGAGCTTAATTAAAAATATTTTATTAACTTTCTGAAAAGAAATTTTGATAACAACTTGGCTTTTTAAACAATAAGAGCATAATTTATAATTTCGATGAATTCACCGTATCTATCACAAATACGGTGAATTCAAACTTAGAAGAAATAGTGCTCAGAAGATAAAATTAGGATATAATTTATAATTTCATCAAGAGCCTTTAAACAATAAGGATCGAATATGGGTCGAAAGAAGGGTCGTCGCCAGTGGCGTTGCCGCGAAAGTCGTAGAGGTTGGCCACGAACTGGTCACCGGGTAATTTGGCCCTCCTGCCTAATTAATTAATTAATTAATTAATCAAATTTAAAATTATAAGAAACATCCAAATAAAATGCATGTGCGAAACAGAAAGACAATTGTGAGAAAACAATAATTAAATAAATTAAGGGGGCGTTTGGTTCTTTCTTAAGAATAGGAATCGGAATGAGAATAATAGTATTGTGGAATAAGAATTGGTATGAGTATGAATATCACTCTTAAAAGCAATGTTTGGTTAGTTGAATATTTTCTATCGGAATGAATCAAAATTTTCTTTTTTACGCTTAAAGAAAAATAAGAGAAAAAAATAGATGTGAAAGAAAAATATAATTAGAGAGAATGATGAAAGAGAAAGTATGATGAGAGAGAAAATGTGATGGGATAGAATGAAGAGAGACAAAGTGTGATGAGATAAAATGAGGAAAGAGAGTGTAATGTGAGAGAGCATGATGAGAGAAGATGAGAGAAAAAATATGATGAGAGAGAAAAGATGATGGGAGAGGATAAAGAGAGAGAAAGTGTAATGAGAAAAAAATGAGGAGAGAGAGGATGGGAAAAATTGAGGAGAGAGAAAATATGATGAGAAAGAAAATATGATGAGAGAAAAAATATGATAAGAGAAAAAAGAGGGAGCAAGTGTTATGAGAGAAATTGACGAGAGAGAAAATATGTTAAGGAAAAAAAGGAGAGAGTATAATGACTCATTGAAGGGGGACATGAGAATGAGTCATTATCCAATTATAATGATTCATTCTCTTATTTGTATTTCCATTCATGTAATCTAAATATTAATTAACAATGACAATCAATGATTATTATTCTCATTCCCCACTCTTATTCCTCTAAAACAAATGCCCCATAAAATTTTCTTTCCTGAGAGAGAGGTAACAACAATTATCAGACAAAAAAAAGGCTTTAAAAATAGCAGAAGTAGAAAATATACCAAGTGAACGAAGTCCCTGGCAGCGATGGCGAGGATGTTGTGACCACGCCGGGGCACTGCCTCTCCACCGCCGCCTTCGCCATCTCGATCGTCTCGAACGCCTCCTCCTGCAGGCTCCTGTTCTCCTCCACGTCCCTCTCCACCGCTGGGGCCGCTCCCTCTCTCCCGCCGCCGGCGCTCAGCGCGATCATCACCGACGCGTCGCACCCCTGCAGATAGGAAGTAAACGCGCACATTAGCAAGAGAAAATGTGCATGCATAAAAATGCGCCCCTCCGTAGCGGCTTGTAGAGAGAGTTACTTTGACGAAGCAGTCATGGAAGAAGAGGCGGATAACGGCGACGCCGGTGGATGGGCGTTCGCAGAAGCTCTGTGCCATGACAGAGGCGACGATCCGGTCGACCTGCGAGCGTAGAAGTCGAGCGAGAGATGGTGGCGGATCAACGTCACCCTCCTCTTGCCCTTCCCCTTCGCAGCATTATGAACGGCGCCGGCGACGTTACTCCCAGCCTCACTCCCTTCGGCGAATCCACAAATACTGCAAGCGACGAGGCACGATAGGACTAAAAATGAGTAAAAATGGCTTCTTCTTCCGTCTCTACCCAATCTTCGTCGGCTTCCTTCCATGGCACAACCCAAGCAACGACCGACGGAAGAAACAAAAATTGCAACACAGCTAGCGCTGCAGTGTGGGATAGTCGATTACTAAAAAGAAAGGAAGAGGCGAGGAGAAGAGAAGGCACCCGTGAACACTGAAAACTAAGAAGAGAAGGCGACAAGATGGTTTTGTTGTTTATTGTGGCAATTTGGTTCTTGTGTGTGGTGAAAATGCCAAAGCTTTTGATTAAACATCAACAATGCCTTCTTCATCTTTGGTTTTTTTGCTTGTTCTTTTATAATGTTTTTAGTTGTTTGTTGCTCTTAGTCGTTTAATAACGTAGTTAAATGAGCAAAACTAATAGGAAGCATTTCGGAAACATTTTGGAGCTTTTGGTTTTTTGGGGTTTTTATTTGTAGCGCAGATCCTCTGGACCCGAATTCTCTGGTCCACCCCTTACCATAAATTTCATATAAAAGCCTGTTCACGTGCAAAACATGTGCACATTGAAATCTGACTCACGCAGAAAACGCAGAGTTGGCAGCGTGGAGCCCTAACCTCTCGCGATCCTCCACCTCCGCTATCCGCAGGTGACGAAAAACCCACCGCGATCCTCCGACGACGAAAAACCACCTCTCTGTGGACTCCCTAACCTCTCGTGCTCCTCTTGCGGCTGTGGACTCCCTAACCTCTTGCGACTCCTTCGAGGCCCCGCCGACGACGACCTAGTTCTCCAACTCCTCCGAGGCCCCGCCCTGCCCTCGACCCTCGACGGGCCAAGCTTTGCCGTCGTTAGGGCTGATTTCATCTGTTGGTTCTAGTAAGTTTAAGCTTTCCTTTACATCTAATGATTCCTTCCTATTTAAAAGTTTGAGTTCCAGATTTACAATTTTAGTTTGTAACTAAAACTCTCTGCCTTTCCCTTCCTTTATAACTTTATTTTTTTTTATGTTGAATTTGTTGATTTTATTTCCCCAGCATGTAAGCACACTGTTGATTCATCTGTTGACGTGAGCAAGTTTGAGTTTTTTTTTTAATCTAATAATTTTTTATCTACCTTAACGAATTCCCCATACAACAAAATAGTTAAAGGTTCACACTAGAATGTCATTAACAAGTAGCTATCAGGTTCAATATTCTGTATAAGAATTCCCTATTCATGGAGTCTTTATGGTTCTCCATATAAGAATATACGACAACATACTTCTCATTTCCAGTTGATATATTCCCAATATCTTTTGAAAACTATATTTTTTTTGTCGAATTTGTTTCATTTGTAAGTTGCTAACTGAGTTTAAGAATTCGTATAATTTAGATTTGCTACCAAATATGACATTGAAGTCTCTGTTTAATGAATTTTCACTGGATTCTCCTTTAATCACAATGCTAGTACTTATTGTAAAACCTTTTGAAAAACCTCTATGCATGGTAGCATTTTCTTCATTGACAATCAAACAAATACTTTGGCTCTTGAAGATGATTCATTTCAAACTCATCCAGTTATTTTTCTTAGTAGAGGATGATCAAATAAAAGTAATTTAGTCAAAAGGTTCATATTCAAATAAATAAGTTGTTAGCTGTTAGATGAGATACTTAGATATGAAAATCGAGTATGAGATAGCTTGAAGCAATAAGTTTATGTTTTACTTATTGCTTATTATCAAAATGAGATAATTTATGTGGTACTTATTGTTGATTTATACAGTAACTGTTAGTATTTGCCCTAGTACCAATTATGAGATAATTGTAAAGGGCTCATTTTGTTTCATATATCATTATTAATAAAAGGCAAAGTTGATTATTATATTTATTTCAGTACAGTGCCGATTGAATAAGTATAATAATGTCCTTGCGTAGTAGGCTCTTATTTACAACATATCAATTGGTTGAATTGATAGTGAGATATTGTAGATATACATGGAACACTACTCTTAACTATTCCTAGTCAAGTATTAATATACAAAGACAATATTAATGCATTGAGACTAGCATGTAGTCAACGGATGACTTAATCTCACAAGTTATGGATATGAGATATCAGGTTGACATATAGATATATGTTAGAGAATATATACTGATGACCCACCATGAGAACGTTTCATGGATCGTTATATGAGTGTCATAAACATTCTCATGTGACTATTGGTATGAATAGTCCTTAGACCTGAAGTCACTACGGTTCCCTACATAAGGAGTTGTGTACTTTGATATTGGCAAACATCACCTGTAACAAGGTGGACAATAAAGTCGATCATTGGGTATGCAATGAATTATGCAGAGGGATGTGAGTGATATAGATGGGATCTATCCCTTCCATATGATGGAAGTGATATCTGTGGGTCTCTTGATTAGTAGGACAGAAGAATGCATGGTCATGCTCAAATAAGTCAATATGAGATATTGAGCTTATTTGATTGATTGTCTACTTAGAGATCAAGAAACACAAAAATTGATAAGAGGAGGACACGTTCTATGCCTCATTGATCAATCTAGATATCAAGGATAGAAGGATTTAATCATACAAGATAATAGACATGCAAAGGTTAGGTCGGATCTCGACGTTCTTGTCACTTGGGTAGAAATGATGCATTGCTAGATGCCACTTATTGCTTATGTTTCTTAAATGATTTAGATACATTGCCAACGTTACGAGAGCCTATTGGGTTTAACACAAAGAACATATTGATTTGGAAATGGATTATGGGGTTAAGTTTAATTCAAATTATACACATTGAGTTAGACTTGAATGAATTTAGATTAGACTTATTGAGTAATGAGTTAGACTCATTGGTTTATTGGGTTAATGGTTAATCCAATATTCTAAATCTAACCCATTAAGATTAATGAATATTAATAGAGATTAATATATCATTAATCAAAAGGAAGATCAAGAGACAAAAATATTTTGTATTCATCGAATGAATACAAAAAGCCATTTGAAGAAGTAACATTTAGGTGAAGTAACCTTTTTGGTAAAGTAACCATTTTGGTGAAGTAACCTATTTGGTAAAGTAACCCTTTTGTGAAGTCACCTTATATAGATGAAGTGACCTTTTGGGTGATTGTGCTCTTTTTGGTTTTTGCTCTTCTTCCTTCTTCCACTCTTGGCCAAAACTTCCACAAGAGGTTGCTAGCACAACCTTTGGTTGTTTCTTTCTCCATTTTGTGCGTTCGTGAGACGGACGGAGAATGTGTTCGTGTGGATACCATAGAGGCACGGACATGTTGATTGCGCTGAGATCTACATCCTAAAGAAACGCTGCTGTCGGGATTGCGAAGGGCACGCAACAAAGGTATATATCTTTTAACAAAACTTAGTATATGATTTCCTTTGTATGGATCTTCTGGATAGGAACTTATTTTTCCACTACGCTTTTCGACGTGTTTATCACTATAGTTCCTTATAGTGGTATCAGAGCCACTTGCAAAGGTATATACTAAGTTGTAGTAGATTTTGATATGCGATATAGAAATGCATGAGATTTTACTATAATTTACGTGATTATGAGTAAGATTTAGGCCAACGGTCTCGGCTAAACTTTTGTGGGTAGCAGGGTCTCGAGCATGGCAGCAACTCATACAATGAGTATGCAACTTTAGGGGCACTGCCCCCTCACCCCGCAAGAGGCACTGCCTCCTTGATCCCGCCCGCTAATTGGCTAGCGGGACCGTCGTGGTGTTGCGACTCATAAATCTTTATTTAAATCATAGTAGATTTTATGTCATAAAATATTATGAATGTTATGTGACATGGTGCATGGTTATGACCTTTTATGCCGATGTGATTGGATGTGTGTTGTAATTCATAATACGGCCTGCGTGTTGTGCCTCTCCCTTTTCTTTCTTGTTATAAATTTAGACTACTCTCGAATGTAACTCGAGGGTTCTTTAGGTTTTGTAATGTACAAATTAGAGAATAACTAGTCTACTGGACGACGGTGAAAAGGGAGGAGGACAACAACACATGACGACCGATGAAGCACTTAGAGAAGATGCTTTGACCTAGGTTGACCTTACGATCTTCTCATTAGCTTGAGAGGATCATAGAAAATGTGGCTATAACCATGTCACGTTTATTTTATGCATATATGTGATGTATTCCATGATATGCTAATTTTGTATGCGATGCATGTGTAGTTTAATCATGATTAGGTCTTTTTAAATATGCCTACAAAAGTTCGATACTCACTACTACCTTGATCATTTGTAGTCAGGTTTACCAAAGCAAAGTGACTCGTTTTATCTTGGTAGAGTACGACAGGACACTAATGATGTCCGACTATTGAACTTTGGGTATGACTTAACTAAGATGAGAACTTAGAGGCATATCCCATACGATGTAATTCAATTATACTAGTCTTGGGCGATTAGCCAAAGCTAACTCAAGATGTGTTATAATGTGGATTTCATAAGATGGCCAAATGAACAAATAGTCTTGTTCACCTAATGATACAAGAGTTACATAGGATGTAATTGGTAAACGTTGTCTACCTAAGTTATACAAATCTTGGGCGATTAGCCAAAGCTAACTCAAGAAAAGGTATAATATGGATCTTGTCCAATTGGTACACGTTGCCTACCTAAGTTATACTAAGTCTTGGGCGATTAGCCAAAGCTAACTCAAGATGAGGTATAATATGGATCTTGTCCTACATGAATGTTATCGCGATTGGATTTGAAGCTAGTAGTGTGGGTAAAACCACATCCATGACTTGCTCCTACCAAATCTTTACAATTTAGTGGGAGAATTATTTAATTAAAAGCCTAGTTAAATGATCAAAATATGATACTTATTTCTGTATTTTATTGTTGTAGATCACCATGTCGTCAAATATGTCAAATACTCTCTCTCTACGATCTGTCCTTGATAAGGACAAGCTCAATGGAGCTAGCTTCCTGGACTGGTATAGAAACCTTAGAATAGTTCTCAAATAAGAAAGAAAATTGTATGTCCTAGAGCATCCCATTCCTGAAGCACCCCCACGACTGATACTGGAGCTGATAAAGATGTTTATAAGAAGCATCATGATGATGCATTAGATGTATTATGCCTTATGCTCACCACCATAAACTCTAAGCTTCAGAAGCAACATGAGAACATGGATGCTTATGATATGGTTGAACATCTTAGACAACTATATTAAGGACAAGCAAGACATGAGAGATTTGAGATCTCTAAAGCACTGTTTCAATGCAAAATGAAAGAAGGTAGTCCCGTAGGGCCATATGTACTCAAAATGATTGGGTATGTAGAAACCCTACAGCAATTGGGATTTCCATTAGGCCAAGAATTGACCATGGATCTTATCTTGCAGTTATTGCCCGATAGCTATAGTCAATTCGTCATGAACTACAATATGAATGAAATTGACAAACCGCTGCCTGAGATGTTAACCATGTTGAGAACTGCTGAACTTAACCTTAAGAAGGCAAAGCCTAGTACCATTTTGATGGTGCCAAAGGGAAAAGGCAAGTGGAAGCCTAAAGGTAAGGGTAAGACCCAAGCCAAAGGCAAAGGAAAGACTCATGCACTGAAACCTAAAGGCGGGGTAGCTAAGGAAGGAACCTGCTTCTACTGTGGTGAAAAAGGACACTAGAAGCGGAACTGCAAGTTATACCTAGAGGAAGTGAAACAGAAGAGAAGTGAGACTTCTGCCTCAGGTATAAATATTATAGAATTCAATCTACCTATTTCTTCTTCATGGGTATTAGATACCGGGTGTGCATCTCACATTTGTACTAAAGTGTAGGGGCTGAGAAATAGTAGATCTTTGACAAAGGGCGAAGTGGACCTATGAGTAGGCAATGGTGCAAGAGTTGCTGCTATAGCTGTAGGAACATATTCCTTATCTTTGCCCACTAGACTTGTTTTAGAACTTGAAGAGTGTTGTTATGTGCCTGCCTTAACTAAGAACATCATCTCTGTTTCTTGTTTGTACAAGAAAGGATTCTCATTTGTAATAAAGGGCAAATGTTGTTCCATTTATTTCAATGAAATGTTCTATTGTAGTGCACATCTCGTGAATGGACTTTATGTTCTAGACTTTAACAACCCAATCTATAACATAAATATCAAATGGTTCAAGTCTAATGATTTGAATCAAACATATCTCTGGCATTATCGCTTAGGTCACATAAATGAGAGTCACATATCCCAACTCTATAAGGATGGACTTTTGGACTCATTTGATTTTGAATCATATGAAGGTTGTGAATCTTATCTTCAAGGCAAGATGACAAAAACTCCATTTAGTGGACATAGAGAAAGAGCTAATGACTTGTTAGGACTCATACATACTGATGTATACAACTCTTTTAGAATAGCAGCTATAGGAGGCTATCATTACTTCATTACTTTCACTAATGATATTAGTAGATATGGCTATGTGTATCTGATGAGACACAAGTCAGAATCCTTTGAAAAGTTCAAAGAATTCAAGAATGAAGTACAAAATCAACTTTGTAAGTGTATTAAGATGCTTCAATCAGATCGAGGTAGGGAATACCTTAGCCAAGAATTTCATGACCATCTCGTTGAGTGTGGGATCATATCTCAACTTACTCCACCTGGCACACCACAATGGAATGGTGTATCAGAAAAGAGAAATCGTACTTTATTAGATATGGTACGATCGATGATGAGTCAAACAAAACTTCCTACTTCCTTCTGGAGATATGCTCAAGAGACAGTCGTTTTCACACTTTACCACGTTCTATCTAATGCTGTCATAAAGACACCATATATAATATAGACTGGGAAGAGTCCCAAGATGTCTTTCATGAAGATTTGGGGATGTGAGGCTTATGTTCGACGACAAGTCTCAGATAAACTAGGACCCAAATAAAACAAGTGCTACTTTATAGGATATCCCAAGGAAACAAAGGGATATTACTTCTATAATCCCACATAAGGTAAAGTGTTTATTGCCAGAACTGGTGTCTTTCTAGAAAAGGAATTCATTTCTAGAAAAACTAGTGGGAGTCAAGTCGATCTTGAAGAAATTCAAGATCCACAAACTAGCACCGAAGCCTTAATGGAAATTGAACAGGTACCACAAGATATTGTGGATCATGATTTTGTTACACCACGAGAAATTGTGGAGCAACAACCTGTTCAAGTAGCACAAGCTGTATGCAGATCTGATAGGGCTCGTAGTCAACCTGAGAGATATTCTTCTCTTGACAATGGTGATGTAGTGTTAGTTGGTCTCAATGAGCCTATGTCTTATTAGGAAGCTGTACAGGGCCTAGATTCTGAGAAGTGGCTAGAGGCCATGAGATCTGAAATGGAATCTATGTACACTAACCAAGTATGAACATTGGTTGATTCACCTGAAGAGATCAAACCCATTGGGTGTAAGTGGGTCTTCAAAGTAAAGACTGACAAGGATGGGCATATGCATACCTATAAAGGTAGATTGGTAGCAAAAGGTTTCAAGCAAATTCATGGTATAGACTATAATGAAACTTTTTCACCAGTTGCGATGCTCAAGTCTATTCAGATTTTACTTGCTATTACAGCTTACTATAATTATGAGATCTGGCAGATGGATGTCAAACCGTATTTCTTAATGAAAATCTATTCGAGGATGTGTACATGACACAGCCTAAGGGTTTTGTAGATCCAAAGAATGCTAGAAAGGTTTGCAAGCTGCAAAGATCCATTTATGGATTAAAGCAAGCTTCTAGAAGCTAGAATCTTCGATTCAATGATGCGATCAAAACGTTTGGTTTCATTAAGAATGAAGATGAACCTTGTGTCTACAAGAAGGTTAGTGGGAGCACATTTATCTTTCTCATATTATATGTAGATGACATACTTCTCATTGGAAATGATATCCCTACTCTTCAGTCAGTGAAGACTTGGCTTAGGAACTATTTTTCAATAACAGACTTAGGTGAAGTAGCCTATATTTTAGGCATCAAGATCTATAGAGATAGATCTAAAAGATTACTTGGCCTAAGCCAGAGTACATACATTGACAAGGTGCTTAAACGTTTTGCCATAGAGAATTCCAAGATGGGATTCTTGCCGATGTCACATGATGTAAGTCTTTCAAAGACTCAATGCCCCTCTTCTAAGGAAGAAACGGACCGCATGGATCAGATTCCTTATGCATCTGCTATAGGGTCTATCATGTATGTCATGCTTTGTACTCGCTCAGATGTCTCGTATGCTTTAAGCATGACAAGCAAATACCAGTCAGATCCAGGTGAAGGTCACTGGACAGTAATAAAAAATATTCTTAAATACTTGAGAAAGACTCAAGATTATTTCTTGATCTTTGGAGGCGATGAAGAGCTTGTTGTAAAGGGTTACACCAATGCTAGCTTCCAAATTGACAAGGATGATTACATATCGCAGTCAGGGTATGTGTTTTGCTTAAATGGTGGTGCTGTGAGCTGGAAGAGTTTAAAGCAAGGCACAGTAGCTGATTCTACAACAGAGGCCGAGTACATTGCTGCTTCAGCTGCAACAAAGGAGGTTGTTTGGATGAGGAAGTTCATCACAGAGCTTGGTATTGTTCCTAGTATAGCGAACCCAATAGACCTCTATTGTGATGATAATGGGGCTATTGCACAGGCTAAGGAACCTCGCTCTCATCAGAGATCCAAACACATACTACGGTGATTCTATCTCATTCGAGAGATCATCGATAGAGGAGATGTGAGGATATGCAGAGTCTCGACCGATGCTAACATTGTAGATCCTTTGACCAAGGCTTTGGCACAGAGGAAGCATGATGGTCACACTAGGTCAATGGGTATTCGATATCATAGTGATTGACACTAGTGCTAGTGGGAAATTGTTAGTATTAGCCCTAGTACCTATTATGAGATGATTGTAAAGGGCTCATTTTGTATCATATATCATTATTAATAAAAGGCAAAGTTGGTTATTATATTTATTTTAGTTCAGTTCTGATTGAATAAGTATAATAATGTCCGTGGGTAGTAGGTTCTTATCTACAACATATCAATTGGTTGAATTGATAGTGAGATATTGTAGATATACATGGAACACTACTCTTAACTATTTCTAGTCAAGCATTAATATACAAGGATAATACTAATGCATTGAGACTAGCATGTAGGTCAACGGATGACTTAATCTCACAAGTCATGGATATGAGATATCAGGGTGACACATGGGTATATATTAAAGAATATATATTGAATGATCCGCCATGAGAATGTTTCATGGATCATTATATGAGTGTCATAAACATTCTCATGTGACTATTGGTATGAATAGTCCTTAGACCTAAAGTTACTACGGTTCCCTATATAAGGAGTTGTGTACTTTGGTATCGACAAATGTCACCTGTACCAATGTGGACAATAAAGTCGATCATTGGGTATGCAATGAATTATACGGAGGGATGTGAGTGATGTAGATGGGATCTATCCCTTCCATATGATGGAAGCGATATCTGTGGGCCCCTTGATTAGTAAGACACAAGAATGCATGATCATGCTTAAATGAGTCAATATGAGATATTGAGTTTATTTGATTGAGTATCTACTTAGAGATCAAGAAACACAAAGATTGATAAGAGGATGACATGTTCTATGTCTCATTGATCAATCTAGATATCAAGGACAGAAGGATTTAGTCATACAAGATAATAGACACGGAAAGGTTAGGTCGAATCTCGACGTTCTTGTCACTTGGGTAGCAATGATGCATTGCTAAATGCCACTCATTGCTTATATTTCTAAAATGATTTTAGATACATTGCCAACGTTACGAGAGCCTATTGGGTTACACACAAAGAACATGTTGATTTGGAGATGGATTATGGGGTTAATTTTAATCCAAATTATACACATTGAGTTAGACTCGAATGAATTTGGATTAGACTTATTGAGTAATGGGTTAAACTCATTGGTTTATTGGATTAATGACTTATTGGGTTAATGGTTAATCCAATATTCTAAATCCAACCTATTAAGATTAATGAATATTAATAGAGATTAATATATCATTAATCAAAAGGAAGATCAAGAGACAAAAATATTTTGTATTCATTAGATGAATACAAAAAGGCATTTGAAAAAGTAACCTTTAGGTGAAGTAACCTTTTTGGTAAAGTAACCATTTTGGTGAAGTAACCTATTTGGTAAAGTAACCCTTTTGTGAAGTCACCTTATATAGATGAAGTGACCTTTTGGGTTATTATGCTCTTCTTGGTTTTTGCTCTTCTTCCTTCTTCCACTCTTGGCCAAAACTTCCACAAGAGGTTGCTAGCACAACCTTTGGTTGTTTCTTTCTCCATTTCATGAGTTCGTGAGACGGATGGAGAACGTGTTCGTGTGGATATCATAGAGGCGCGGACGTGTTGATCGCGCTGAAATCTACATCCTAAAGAAACGTTGCTGTTGGGATTGCGAAGGGTACGCAGCAAAGGTATATATCTTTTAACAAAACTGAGTATATGGTTTCCTTTGCATAAATCTTCTGGATAGGAATTTATTTTTTCGCTACGCTTTTCACCGTGTTTAGAGCTATAGTTCCTTACAGTAATGCAAAATAGCTTATTTCCTATTTTTGAATTTATTTAGCATACAATCTATGAACATTAAAAAATATTTGAATCTAAGTAATTCTCGTCTGCTTAATAGGTTGGTATTTTATGGCATCATCAAGTTACAGCTCCATTGATAATACAAAATTTGAACATGTACCATGTAGGGATTGCGGACGAAGAACATTGATATGTATTTCTACATCGACAAAAAATCCCGGAAGGAGGCATTATGGATGTGGGCAACATGGCTGGCAAAATTGGGTGGTAGCCGATACTTTATCTGATGAAGACAACAGTGAAATATGTGGTGGAAGGTTAGGAAGAATAGAGTCAAGGTTAGGAAGTGAACTTATTTCTTCTCGTGGACATAATCTAGGAAAATGGAATGTACCATCAGTGGCTTGGATATTTGTTATAGTAAATTTGACTCTTTTGATCGTATATCTTATTACTTTGTTAGTTCGGTCTTGTTAATTAGTGTTGAGTAATGTTGTTACTATAATATGATACATTAAATATGTAAAAATATTGAAAAAGGGTGAATAACCATAGGGGTTTTTCCAGAATTTTTAGAAATTTTTTGGGAATTTTTTGGAGCCCGTATGATTTAGGTTACGGGGATAAATAATGGGGTCACGGGAAATCCTGTTTAGACTACCCCATTTAAGCGAGAAAAAGTTCGTTGTTTCTTTTGTTTTCCCTTTTGTTTTTTCCTTCTCCTCACATGTCGTGCCCTAGCCCTCATCCGATGCCTCCTCGCGCTGAGCCTCCCCTCTCTCGACACAACCCGATGGTTTCCATCTCCCCAAACCGTCGACGCCGGTTCTTCTCCTACTCCTATTTCTTCTCCCTTCCTCTTCTCTCCTGATCTCTGCCCTAGCCTCTCCACCACCGCCCTTCTCCTTGCTCGAGCTGTGATTGCGGTGACGAGACGAGGCCGAGAGCCAGCGCCAATTGATCACCTACTCGTCGCAGAGATCTCAGCCACCGTCGGTCCGTGCCCTAACCTCCACTTTTCTCATCTTTGTCGATCTCACGCTCAGCGCTGCCTTCTCTCTACCCTAGCGCCGAACTCTTGGCACCATCCGAGGTGAAGCTGTCGGTCTCCAATCTCTTGGTCACAAGGAAGTAAGGTACACTTGACTCTTGTTTTCCCTTTCTGTCTGAAGGTCACCGTGGTCGTCATTGGATTAGTGATGTCTGGATTGTAGATTCCTACAGGCGGCGACCCCGTCCTGTACCTGATCGCCGACCACCATATTCTCCAGCGTGCCCGTCGAGCCCTAGATCCGATTTCCACACATCTTGCCACACGACCAGTTTCCTGTTCGTCTGTGCCCTAGATTTCCAGACATCGTCATCTCATTGCCCGATCACAAACCGCCATCATCTCATCACCCAATATCGCCGATGCTCGATCGCTCAGTACCACTCAACATCGGGTGATCGTCACCCTCTACCCTAGTTAGCCATCACAGAAGCTTTCAGATATCAGCGGAGGAGAAGTTACATATTTGATTTGGGTGAGATCCGTTCTCGACAGCAAGTTGTCTCTGCTGTGGATTTGTTGGGCAATCAGGAATTGCTATTGTAGAGAGGAGAAGGAACGGTAAGGTATTGAGACTTGGTTTAGTGCAGTGATATGGTTGATTTATTCAGATTAGTAAATGGTTAATTATATGATTACTTAATAGCCTTGGTTAATTACATGGTTACCTAATTAAAAGGAGAAATGATTAGGGGTTTCCCTAATTAGGTTAGGCATTTTCTTTAGCTACTTAATTCATTTGAATGTAGCTAAATAAGACTATACATGTACGATTTATTTAGGACTCTGATTTGCGATGAGTTGCTTTGTGTGGGATTACCTTTGGCACACGCCATATCGGAAGCGGGTACCTTGACTTATATTTTAGATAATGTCATGTTGATATGCTTAGTAGATTTTAACTAGTAATAATTATGTTTATTTCTGCATCGGTATGCCACTGTTTATTTCCGAGCATGTTTTGTTTGTTACCTGTTTAGCATTCATGCCCCTATTTATTATTTATGTTATAGAGGTAGTGACATACCATGCCATGTGATACACCAGACTAGTCATTTACCATATCTGCCCTGTGTACCTAGATCTGATTATTTGATCTACACATTTTGGAACATATTTTTGGAGGTAGATAGGATCAAGATATTTCCATGCTTAGTGTCATGCATCATCTCGCATGATTGTATGATGTGCGATTGTTGGCTCTATTTTTATTGAGCATATCGCTAGTTACATGGATCTGCACACACAACTACTCATGGGTTAGTAGTTTTTATTCAAGCAGGGTGTGTTATAACAAGTTGCTCTGTCAAGGCTCTGTTGATCCACTCATGGGTAGTGTGACGCAGCATGGTACCAGGACAGGGATCCCTCCTCTGGACTGGCTCAGGGAGATGAGAGCATTGAGCTCCCCCACTTATGATTTGGGGTAAGGAGGATATGTGTACTCCGACAACATCCCGTCCACTCGGTCACTCAGGAGCAGTGATGGCAGAGTGCACGGTTGTCACAACCCTAACCACTTGATCTCACCATCGTATATGAGACGGCTGACTGACATTAGGGGTGACCAGGACATGTTACATCATATGCATTGACTATATTTATTGTTTGTGTTTGTTGCACTATATATACTGCATATTTGATGGATGCATATGTTTGACATGCATACAGGATTTATGATACTCTCGGTCTAACGACCTTGTTATCCCTATACCCAGGTCCTGGTTAGTACAGATACTCCTACTCCTTACATTTTTGTACTTTACATATGATATATATCCAGAAGACTGTACGCACATTTATTATTAGTTGTTATTTCTTACTATGCATGTCAGTAGTTATCCGCTGAGGAGTTGACTCACTCCGTTGATATTACTATTTCATGTTGAGGCTGTTCGGAGGATTTTTAGTCGCTAGTCCCCCCTCCATATTGCGAGGATTTTGATTTTGGATCTTTTCTTTAGTTTTCTTATTATGTTATCGTCTATGTTTCAAGACTTGTATCTTTATAACACTTTGGACCTTGTATGGTCCTTTATTATCGATGAGTTTTTTAGTTGGATGTATGCTGGTGATTTGAGTTTTATGGGTGTAGTTGAGTAGGATATAAGATTTGAATTTTATGGGTGTAGTTGAGTTGGATATTTGAGATGATTTCCTTATCGTTGCTTTAGTTTAGCTTTTACTATTAAACTGCATGGTTGTCACTTTTATTTTATTGTATGTTTCCGGCCGTGTTGGCCGTGTATGGTTATGTTATAGAAAGTTTCAGATTGGGGAGATGCTGTCGAAATTTCCTTTGGCAGGAACTCCCCCGGGGCGTGACAATTTATTTGGTATCAGAGCCAGGTTTTCTGATGCTTGGTTTTCGTATTTTGGTTTTGCGTGTTAATTTGATACCAATTTAGTTGGTATCAGAGCAGGTTACGATACCTACTTTTCATGTTCTGGATTTGAGAGTTAGCCCAAGTTTGTTAGTTAACTTGGGTATTTATTTTTCGGATTTGTGCGGGGTTTTGTCGATTTTCTTGTACGGAATTCCGAGGTTATAAAATGGGGACTGGACAACGATGGAACATCTCCAGACGGTAAATAGGTAAAAAGGTAATTTTATAATTTTTGTTACTTGTAGTAATATCTGAGTTATAACTTAACAGATATGAGGAGATCTACACGTGCATCTGCATTGAGACGTGGTGCTGGGCGGCCACGTAAGAGGCTTTGGAATCTCTGGCAACGAATTCGCCACAAATGCCTACTAGGGTTGAGCCTGTCGGTCAGGGATAGACTCAAGATACTGCGGGTGCGTCGGGCTCTCAGACTCCGATGACTTCGTTAGAGGTACCCACCCATACATTATACACTGTACCACCCGTGGTAAACCCAATACCTCCACCAGCAGAGCCTGTGGCGTACCCGGCACCACCGCCACCAGCAGAGCCTATCGTGTACCCGGCACCAGTGGCACCCCCACCCCAGTGCTGTAACACCCCTAGGATCCCTATAAATTCTACATAAATTTATGCATGATTAAAATGAGCCTTATGTGGATTTTTTAAAAATGAAAGAAAATAAAATCAAAAAGAGGCATGACCAAGGTTTGAACCTGGGACCTTTTAGCAAGTTACAAGCCTTATGACATATGTGATAACCAGTAGCCCCCACAGGGGTGTGCTGTTAAGAAGGAAAGAGACATGGTAGTTAAGGGTAAGGGAGGTGAATGCTTCCTTCACTTAGAAGGAAAAGTTTGAGTTTTCTTCTTCCTTCCTAATGAAAAGATGGTTTTGCCTTCTTCCTTCATTTAGAATAAATAGGAGAAAGAGAATGGAAAATTCATTTTTTCCTCTCTTCTTCTTCCTCCTTCCTTCCTCCCACCGAAACCCTAAGTTCTCTCCTTCCCATTGCCGAATTCAAGTTAAGAGGTCTTCTTCCTAGGAAACTTCACAAAGCAAGGGTAATTTTCCTTAGTAAACCAAGTGAAAGGATGTAAGTATTCCCCTCACCTGCAGTACAAGTAGCTTTGAGTGTTTTCCATGTTCTAATGTTGCTTACAACTTAGGAATAAGCCTTACATGTTCGGCCAAGACATGAAATAAGATTCAAATGTGTTTAACCATGCTTGCCTATGCCCCCCTATGATGTGTAACTATTATGTGATGAAGTGTCATGCTTTAA
Source organism: Zingiber officinale (assembly GCF_018446385.1). Lineage (NCBI taxonomy): Eukaryota > Viridiplantae > Streptophyta > Magnoliopsida > Zingiberales > Zingiberaceae > Zingiber > Zingiber officinale. The sequence continues at coordinate 95,452,933 of NC_055998.1, forward strand.
ATTGTTAAAAGGAAACTAGAAACATGCTTATAGGTTTTGGCCAAGGCTTGAGCATTAGGGTTGGAAACTCATTTATACTTACTCACTTGCTATGACATGTATGGTATGGTATTAGCTTAAAAGTTTCATGCTTAAAATGGTTTAAAAGAAACTAGAATCATGCTCCTTTAAGGTTTCAGCCAAGAAGGAATAAATGAATTAGAGGAAGTTTAGAAACTCAACTATGCTTGCTTATAATTCCTTATGATGTGTAAACCACTCTAGGATGTTAGTTTAAAGTTTTTCATGTCTTATGTTGCTTAAAATGATATGAACATGCTTATATGTCTCGGCCAAGACAAGGAAATTAGGTTAAGGAGCTACCTAGGGCTTCTAAATGCCTCACATGTTATGCAAAGTGTCATGAGATACTAGGTTAATGATTCCATGTTTTTAAGTTGCTTGAAAACCCATGAGTATGCTTATATGTTTCGGCCAAGACAAGGAAATTAGGTTAAGGAGCTACCTAGGGCTTCTAAATGCCTCACATGTTATGCCAAGTGTCATGAGATATTAGGTTAATGATTCCATGTTTTTGTTGGTTGCTACTTGGAAAACCTAGAGGTTCCACTGTACAAAAATTTGTACAAAGGTCTGAACCTTTTCCTAGCTACCATGTGTTCTTTTTAAATTAAATTTTGGATCGCCTGCGGAACTTAACACGTTTGATCCAAAACTTAATCTATTCGTTCTTTTAGGTTTTGACTTGGGTCTCCTGCGGAACTTAACACGTTCGACCCAAATCACCTTAAGTTATTAATTCCATTAAATATTAATTTCCATAATCGGTTCCCAGTACTGACGTGGCGAGGTACATGGCCTTCTTGGATATGGGAGCAACCACCACCGACTAGACAAAACCTTTTACAGAAAGCTAATATTTAATTTCCTAAAATAACTTTAGGTTAACCAAAAGGAACAATCAAATCACAAGGGAAAAATAAAACAAAAGAACACAACTTCGAAAAACATATTCAAAATACTAGAACGTAAGCCTCTTGTATTTGGTATTATTTCCATAAATAACTAGCATGATGCGGAAATAAAAATTACTAGTTATACCTTGTAGAAAAACCTCTTGATCTTCTACCGTATTCCTCTTCTAACCTCGGACGTTGTGTGGGCAACGATCTACCGAGATGAGAAACCACCAACCACCTTCTTCTCCTCCAAGCAAGGTTCGGCCACAAAGGAAAACTTCACCAAGGAGAAAAACCAAAATACTAACCAAGCTCCAAGAGATGCTAGCTTTCTCTCCTTCTTCTTCTTCTTCTCCAAGTAGTATCCGGCCACCACGAGAACTCCAAGAGAGATGAAGTATTCGGCCACCACAAGAGGAAGAGAGGGAGAAGATGATGGCCGGCCACAACACCAAGGAAAAGAGGGAGAGAAAATAATAGAGGTTGTTTCTTGTGAAGGCACCCTCACCCCTTCTTTTATATTCCTTGGCCTAGGCAAATTAGGAAATTTAATTACAATAAAATTTCCTTAATTTTCCTTGACATGAATTAATTGAGAAAAAATAAAATAAAATTTCCCAATCAACTTGTGATGGCCGGCCACAATCAAAAGAGCAAACTAGGAGAGTTTCAATCAACAAATTAAAACTTCCTAATTTGTTTCCGGAAATTTTAAAAAATAAAATTTCTCTTTAAAAATCTCTTCATGGTTAATAAAAGGAAATTTCTATAATTTTATTTTTATTAACATGTGAATAATTTTAAAGAGAAAATAAAATATCTCACCAATCTACAAATAAGGAAAGAGATATAATCTCTTTTTTTAATCTTTTGTAGATCTTTTATAAGAGAGATATTTTAATTTAAATTCTCTTTAATAAATTATTTCTTCCACATAATAAAAATTAAAATTAAAATTCCTTTTTAATTTAATTTGGCCGGCCCCCACTAGCTTGGGTTCAAGCTAGGGCCGGCCACCCAAATTCATACCTAGGCCGGCCCTAGCTTGCTCCCAAGCTAGCTTGGCCGGCCCCTATTGGGTGGGTATAGGTGGGTATAGAACTCTACAAATAAGAGGCTACGACAGGGACCGAGAGGAGGAATTGGTTTTGGTCTCCCGATAAAATTAAGCATCCCGTGTTCGCCCCGAACACACAACTTAATTTTATCAATAATAATTCATTCCACTAGAGAACTATTATTGAACTACCGCACCAATCCCAAATTACATTTTTGGGCTCCTTCTTATTATGAGCATGTTAGTCTCCCTGTGTTTAAGATATCGAATGTCCACTAATTAAGTGAGTTACTGACAACTCATTTAATTAATATCTAAGTCCAAGAGTAGTACCACTCAACCTTATCATCATGTCGGACTAAGTCCACCTGCAGGGTTTAACATGACAATCCTTATGAGCTCCTCTTGAGGACATTATCAACCTAGTATCTCTAGGACACAGTTTCCTTCTATAATCAACAACACACACTATAAGTGATATCATTTCCCAATTTATCGGGCTTATTGATTTATCGAACTAAATCTCACCCATTAATAAATTAAAGAAATAAATATCAAATATATGTGCTTGTTATTATATTAGGATTAAGAGCACATACTTCCATAATAACCGAGGTCTTTGTTTCTTTATAAAGTCAGTACAAAAGAAACGACCTCAAATGGTCCTACTCAATACACTCTGAGTGTACTAGTGTAATTATACAGTCAAGATAAACTGATACCTAATTACACTACGACCTTCTAATGGTTTGTTCCTTTCCATTTTGGTCGTGAGCTACTGTTTATAATTTATAAGGTACTGATAATATCATCTTCTGTATGTGACACCACATACTATATTATCTACAATGTAAATTAATTGAACAACTACAACTAAATGTAGAAAATTTGACCAAATGTGATTCTTTATTCATAATGAATGTTTACAAAGCTTAGGCTTTCAGTATACACTCCAACAGTTTTTATGTTGCTTGAAAACCCATGAATATGTTTATATGTTTCGGCCAAGACAAGGAAATTAGGTTAAGGAGCTAACTAGGGCTTCTAAATGTCTCACATGTTATGCTAAGTGTCATGAGATATTAGGTTAATGATTCCATGTTTTTATGTTGCTTGAAAACCCATGAGTATTCTTATATGTTTCGACCAAGACAAGGAAATTAGGTTAAGGAGCTAACTAGGGCTTCTAAATGTCTCACATGTTATGCTAAGTTTCATGAGATATTAGGTTAATGATTCCATGTTTTTATGTTGCTTGAAAACCCATGAGTATGCTTATATGTTTCAGCCAAGTCATGATTTAGGGTTTGTAGAAAGTTCAAAACCCCATCTAAGCATGAAAATGATTTTTATGATATGCTATATGTTGTGTGCACTTATGCCATCATGTTATGATTCCCTATGATATGCTATATGTTATGTGCACTTATGTCATCGTGTTATGATTCCCTATGATATGCTATATGTTATGTGCACTTATGTCATCGTGTTATGATTCCCTATAATATGCTATATGTTATGTGCACTTATGCCATCATCTTATGGTTCCCTATGATTTGCTATATGTTATGTGCACTCATGCCATCATGTTATGACTCCCTATGATATGCTATATGTTATGTGCACTTTATGTCATCATGTTATGCTTATGCAAGGCTTATGTATGATGAAATGCCTAAGAGATGCTTCCCTATAAGTTGGGATTAAGAGCACTATTCACGATATGACAAGAAATAAGATATGCTATGATATGACAAGGAACATGTATGCTATTTTACTTTTGTATGGCTTGTACCGGACCCTAAGCATGGTCCATGGGATGGGCTCCTAAGTTGCCCCTAGGTCGATGGTCAATGAAACGAGCCTAGTACGGGATGAACTCCTAAGTTGCCCCTAGGTCGATGGTCAAGGAAACGGGCCTAGTTCCTAATAAGTTCGAGATTAGCTACCTCGGATTTATTTAGGATGCGTGCAAAAATTCATGTATGTGGTACAATGTCGGGCCCTCATGTTGAGATTATGTTTAAATACTTATATGATATATGTTTTCAAAAGATCATTATGCATTTACTCATTCCATGTTATATGATATATGTTTTCAAAAGATCATCTTGCATCTACATATTTCATTCTATTTGATTTCATATGCTTTAGGTAGATGCTTTCTTGAGATGTTTTTCATGCTATATGATGTCTATGCCTTAAGAAGATGTTCGTTGAGATATGTTGATGATACCTAGATGAACATGCTACTACCTTATGCTTATGCTCTTATATGCTAGGTTCATGGTTTGCCCAATAAGTATGACATTATTTTAAATCTAGATGTTGGGTAAATGAACATGACACTACTCTATGCTTAATTCATGATTTATGGTTTTTGTGAGTAGGAAAGGATCTTACTAAGCCTATGTGCTTATAGTTTTATGTTTCCTTGTATTGCATAAAAGGGTAAAGAATGACTAAATTAAGGGGAGCAGCAGGAAAGACAAAGATGTGTGTGGCAGTGACATGGTGGAATAGATCTATTTGTGTTTCAAGACTTATATATGTCTAAGTTTCGCATGTGAACCTATTATGCTACTTGATGCTTTTAATGGATACTACTTGATATTAACTTAAACATGTTTGGATGGTTTATACACTTATGTTTTTTTTCCTTGTTCTATGTTAACATGATTTATGTTCTAGTTTAAAATATCATGTACTATGTTCAAGTAGTAGATATTAAACCAAGTTATATGCATGAATGCTAGTATGTTCACATGATATGTTGAAAGGATTAGCATGTCACATGTTAATATGTTACATGATTATATATTGTTCACATGTCATGTCTTGTTAATATGATTTTATGATTTAATAAAGAAAATAAATTCTTCCGCTGCCATGATTTTATGTATGTATGTATGTATGTATGCTCCCAGTAACCCCGTCCTTTCTAAGTAGTAGGAAGGGCGGGCATTACAAGTGCCTACAGTGTACCCAGCACCCGTACCAGCAGTACCGCTTGTGCCATTTCTGGCACCACCACCTACCGTACCTCCAACCGCGACCACTCATATCGACCCTGTAGTACCACCAGTGGTATATGCCCTAATTTATGTAGCAGCACCGGGAGTACCTCCCCCAGTCTATCCAGCGATACTACCGATACTACCTGTACCACCAGCTCCAAGGATTCCGCCAGTTCCCGCGTCGATCCCTATCCACCTCACTAATATTGTCACGGCATGAGCCCGGATTCCAACATTGATAGAGTCGATGAAGAGTCGATTCACACTATTCCGCAGAGAGACTGATTTGAGTGTGGCCCAGCCCTGGATAGAGACCATAGAGCAGACCTTCTTCTACATGGCTTGCTCCGAGTGGGAGAAAGTGGAGCTGACTGCTTTCCATCTATGGGATGAGGCCGACAGCTAGTGGGATGCGCAACGTTCCATTATTGGCGAGCAGAATATTACTTGGGCGAATTTCAGAGAGGCTTTTGAGAGCCGGTATTACCCACGAGCATATCAGATGACTCGCCGACAGGATTTTTTGAGTCTTTTGCAGAACAACCGCTCAGTGACAGAGTACAATGCTGAGTTTAATCGGTTGGCCAGGTTTTTCTCCATAATTAGTTGCTGAGGATAGAGCCTGCATGCTATAGTTTGTCCAGGGACTGGATGGACATCTGCAAGTAAAGATTACCAGTTTTGGTAATTCTTCCTACATAGAGATATTGGACAGAGCCTTGATGATAGAGTCAGCTCACTAGAGAGCATACCCAGACAAGAAAAAGAAACAGACGGATCAGACATTTGAACAGATCCAACAACCACAGGCTACACAGCAGCAGAGTGGTCGCAGTCGGACAGGTCAGGGAACTTCTGGGGCATCTGGTCAGCCTTAGAAGTCAAGGCGGTCTTCATCAGGACGTTTCCGGCCTCCTCAGCAGACTCGAAAACAACCCACCAGTGACATCCATTACGCGCGGTGTGGGTCCAAAGAGCGCACCACATCAGCCTACACCCTGGGTAGTCAGTTTGCTATTATTGCAAATTGCCTGGGCATATGAGCTGAGATTGTTCGTTGAAGCTCAGCATATTGATTTCAGAGTTTCTAGTCATGGAGTTTAGCTCAGTCAGCCAGGGACTCAGTGAGGAGGGCACAGAGCCTAAACTTCGCATCGTTAGCAGAGGACAGCTCCCCCTGTAGCAGTTGAATATGGCATGCATGGACAGGAGCACCCCAGTGCCCTCATAGTACCACAGAGTTCTATCGTGGGATCACCATATCAGCTGTAGCCTCAGCCCTTAGTCCAGTATCTACAGCCCTAGCCTCTGGTTCAGTACCAGACGTAGCCACAACCACTAGTTCAGTACCAGGCGCAGTCACATCCACCAGTACAGTATTAGTCGCAGTCCTCTCTTCCACCTCTGGCCCCATATCCAGCACCGTGTCAGTGGCCGGCTCCTGCACAGATGCAACCATCGCTGGCAGCGCTACCACCTCCACCTCCGCTAGAGACTGGACGGATACACATGGTTACCAGAGAGGATGTGCAGCCGGCCAACGGATCCGTCTTCTGTGGTACGATTTTCATTTATGTCTTATCTGCTGATATGCTGATAGATACTGGTGTTAGGATGTATACTAAAAGTCTAGCTTTTGGTATAAACATTTATCTAGAAATAAGAATCACATTGGTCAAATGTCTACATTTATGATAAATGTAGTTGTTCAATTAATTTATATTGTAGATAACATGGTGTGTGGTGTCACACACAGAGGATCATGTTATCAGTACCTTATAAATTATAAATAATAGCTCACGACCAAAATGGAAAGGAACAAACCATTGGAAGGTCGTAGTGTAATTAGATATTACTTTATCTTAACTATATAATTACACTAGTACACTTAGAGTGTATTAAGTAGGACCATTAGAGGTCGTTTCTTTTATACTGACTTTATAAAGGAACAAAGACCTCAGTTATTATGGAAGTGTGTGCTCTTAATCCTAATATAATAACAAGCACATATATTTGAAATTTATTTCTTTAATTTATCAATGGGTGAGATTTAGTTTGATAAATCAATAAGCCCGATAAGTTGGGAAATGATATCACTTATAGTGTGTGTTGTTGATTAAAGAAGGAAACTGTGTCCTAGTAATCTAGGTTGAGAATGCCCCCACGAGGAGCTCATAAGGATTGTCATGTTAAACCTTGCAGGTGGACTTAGTCCGACATGACGATAAGGTTGAGTGGTACTGTTGGTGCGGTTAGCACTAACGGTCTAACTCAGGTTTTGATGAATGACAAATCAGGTTAAGTTAGGTTTGTTGTTGTCTGAGACTTTTATCAAGTGTGCAGGAAAAGTCCAGCTAGGTCGACGGGCTGACCGGATAGCTGGCGAGAAGTCCAAGCGGGTCGACGGGCTGACCGGACGCTTGGCGAGAAGTCCAGCTAGGTCGACGGGCTGACCGGATAGCTGGCGAGAAGTCCAGACAGGTCGACGGGCGGACCGGATGTTTGGCGAGAAGTCCGAGACGGGTGGACCGGACGTCTGGCGGTAAGTGAGGTAAGTCCTTGGAGGGAGTGGTGAGGGGCGTTCCGGGAAGGGACATTAGGCGTCGATCCGGCTTAGATCCATTTCGGATATCTAAGTCGAGATCGTGACTAGATTCCGGTCTCGGAAAGACGGAATCTAAGTCATACTTTTCTCATCTATAACAATTGTGCTAACATTCTTTTTTACATCGGACTAACCTTTTCTTGCAGGAGAAGGACTTTCGGAAAGAAGGTGGTCCGGGCGCCGGAAGGGATCCGGGCGCCCGGAAGGCAAATTTCATCCAGCAGAGTCGTCGCCACGTGGAGCATCATGGTTTGTGCAGCTACGTCACATTCCAGGCGCCCGGAAGGGATCCAGGCGCCCGGGACAGCATATAAAAGAATCATCTACTGAGAACTTTTGACTGCTGGTCCCGCTGCTCTACGTTCCTGAGACGCTAACAAAGCTCCGACAAAGTGCTTCTTCGTTTTTGGTTAATTTTCTTGTCGGTATTACTTTGTTTCATTAAGCATTTCCTGTATTCATTTTGTAATTATTATCGAATTGCTAGTGGTTGCCCAACGAAAGTGGTCAAGGACCACGGGCCTTCGAGTAGGAGTCGTCACAGGCTCCGAACGAAGTAAAAACAACTGTGTCTACTTTACTTTTCCGCTGCGCTAATACTCTATATTTTCGAATCGATATTCACCCCCTCTATCGAACCTATCGGTCTTACAAGTGGTATCAGAGCAGGTACCGCTCTGATTTGGTGCAACCACCAATCAGACAGGGGGTGAAATATTTTCTAACTCCAAACTGATATTATTATCGTTTTGGAAGATTTTTTTCGTTACACTTAGAGTTTCTATTTTTTCCCGCACTACTAATCCAAGACGAAGTCTTGGAATTTTTTCTAGTTAATTTAGTGTGTGCAGGATAAGATGTCTCAACAAGAAGGCTTCAGCACAGTTCGTCCTCCCCTATTCAACGGGGATGACTTTTCGTACTGGAAGAGAAGAATGGAGGTCTACATGAAGACAGACTACGACCAATGGATGAGCGTCACAAAGGCTTATAAAATTCCAGTAGACAACTCCGGGAAAATAATAGACCCTGAAGAATGGACAAATGATTTAAAGAAAAAGGCATCAATTGAAAACAAAGCCATCAACACTCTACACTGCGGACTAACACGAGAAGAACTGAACCGGGTCGGACCGCATGAAAACGCTAAGGAGCTCTGGGATAAACTGATCGAGCTGCACGAAGGAACAAGCGACGCGAAGGTAACAAAAAGAGATTTGCTGTTAAATAAAATTTTTAATATAAAAATGCAGGAAGGAGAAACAGCAAGTCAGCTCCACGCGAGGATCAAAGATATCCTCAACGGTCTCCACGCGATAGGACACCAAATGGAGAACCGAGACTTAATAAGGTACGCGTTAAATGCTTTTCCACGAAATAATTTGTGGGCATCAATTGTAGATGCCTACAAAATTTCAAAAAATTTATCTAAATTAAAATTGGATGAACTCTTTTGTGAATTAGAACTTCATGAGCAAACTAACGCCGGGGTCGAGAAAGGTGTAGCTTTATTTGCAGGTTCCTCTAAAGAAAAGAAGAACAAGCCCGAATCCGAAGAAGATTCCGATCAAGACTCTGAAGACGAAGAACACCTGGTGAACCTGGTAAGGAAAATGTTCACCAGGAAAAAGAGAAACTTCAGCAAATAGGATCTTCAGAAGATCAGTTCGCCAGCCGACTCAAGAAATGTCACATGTTTCGGATGTAACAAAAAGGGGCACTACAAGAACGAATGCCCAAGATTGAAACTTGACAAACCAAAGTCAACAAAGAAGAAAGCCCTCAAAGCAACATGGGACGATTCCTCCTCAGACGAATCGGAGGGAGAAAGGCAAAAGCACCAAAGTCACCTCGCGCTGATGGCTCGCGAAGCTGAAACGGAAGACGAATCAGAGGAATCGGAAGACGGGTCCGAACCTGAATCGAGCCACGAGTCCGCACTCGTTTCCGAAGGTTCCGAAGAGGTATACCGAAACTTAAATCATAAATTCTTCAGAATTATCTCGTGTTTAAATAAAAAATTAGTTAAATTGGAAAATGAAAATAAATCGCTTCTTGAGGAAAATCAAAACCTCGAGGAACAATTAAAAAATTCGAATTCAACTCAAGACCGAACACTTAAGGAGGAGAATTTATCATTAAAAAGTGAAATTAATAAGTTAAAAGAATTGTTGGAAAAATTCACAACAAGATCTAAAAATTTAGATTTAATTCTAAATAACCAAAAGGCATGCTATAATAAAACCGGGCTTGGATATAAGTCAAAATCAAACAAAACCTTTAAATCATTATTAACCCAACACAAAGCAACTAAACAAGCTTGGGTCCCGAAAGCGTGCTTAACCACGCAAGTAGGACTTAATCAATTCTATATACCTAAAGACAAAATACATTATATAAACTTGAATAAATCAGATCAAAAACTAAAAAATAAATTTAACTTAAAATCAAAATTCAAAACTCAACAAAAGTTAGACTATCACCAAGTTGATTATAACTATAAAAAGAATCGACACAAACCCAAAATCTAAATTAATGGCCAATAATTCAGGGGGAGGCTCCAGAATAGCTGGCACCTCCAAAACTAACTGGCAACTCCAAAACAAACTAACCCGACAGGGTAATCAGGATTAGTTAAAAAGAGACCGAGGTTAACTTGACTCATGGTACTGGTGAAGTTTTTGGATGATAGTACGTTAGGGAAGCTTGGGCATCGCATGTCTAGAAAGATATGGCTTCGATCTGGTGCATTTGGCCAAGTGGAACTGACCGAAGCTACCCTTAAACGAATCCTAACCAGTTAGACCAAGATTTAGTACTAAGTTCCGTGGATAGGACTATTCGGAAAACTTCGAAAGGTTGGTTACTTCTAATGATGTCCCTGTGACTCACCAAGCTTAGAAGTTTATCCGAAGAATGCCTATTTGTGGAAACCAAAACTAAATCTGAATCTAAAACAAGTTAAACCAAAAGTCTGTAATCAAACCAATTTCATCTCACAAAATCATAAGATTCCCTGATTGATAATATAGATCGGGTGAGATGAATTAGGCTTATTTTAATTTTAAACTTAAAACTTAATTTCAAAAATTTTAATTTTAAACTTAAAAATTAATTTCAAAAATTTTAAAACTTAAAAATTATTTTCAAAATTCGTAAACTTAAAAATTAATTTCAAAAATTTTAAAACTTAAAAATTATTTTCAAAATTCTTAAACTTAAAAATTAATTTCAAAAATTTTAATTTTAAAACTTAAAAATTATTTTCAAAAATTTAAAACTTAAAAATTATTTTCAAAATTTTAAACTTAAAAATTAATTTTAATTTTAAACTTAAAAATCATTTTCAAAAATTTTAACTTAACTTAAGTAATGATTGATTAAAAAATTGATAAACTAACATAAATCCTACTTGTTGTAGGAAACCAAGTGGATTTTGGACAGTGGTTGCTCCAAACATATGACTGGAGATCACACCAAGTTCACTCAATTAACCTACAAAAGCCTAGGAACAGTTGCCTTTGGAAACAACGGTAAACTCAAGGTAATTGGTATAGGTAATATTGAATTAAACATAGATTTCATAATTTCAAATGTTCTACTTGTTGAAAATTTTAAATACAATCTTCTGAGTATAAGTCAATTGTGTGACACTAGGTATAAGGTAAAATTTCTATCCACAGAATGTTTAATCAAACATCTAGATAATCCAACTATAAGCCTAAAAGGCTTTAGGAAAGACAATATCTATGCCATCAACTTAACCACTTCTTCAGTCAAGTGTTATTTAACGCAAAAAGAAGAAACCTGGTTATGGCACAGAAGAATGTCACACACCCATTTCAGAAACATAAGTAAATTAAACGGTCTAGTTAGAGGCTTACCAAAATTACCTAACTTAGATTCAACAATATGTAATGCTTGTCAACAAGGCAAACAAACAAAATCTACCCACAAACCAATTAATGAATCCCAAACCAACTCAGTCCTAGAACTTTTACACTTAGATTTATTTGACTCCCACGGGGTCAAATCAATAAATGGAAGTCTGTACTGTTTAGTTATAATAGACGACTATTCTAGGTTCACTTGGGTCAAATTCTTAAAACATAAAGATGAAACCTTTGAAATTTTTACGAATTTCTGCAAACAAATTGAAAATGAAAAAGGCATAAAAATTAAAAGAATCAGAAGTGATAATGGAGGAGAATTCAAAAATCATAATTTTGATAAATTTTGCCTTGAAAATGGCTACCATCATGAATTTTCTTGCCCTAAAACTCCTCAACAAAATGGAATTGTAGAAAGAAAAAATAGAACCTTACTTGAAGCATCTAGAACTATGCTAAATGAATACAACTTACCTAAATATTTTTGGGCAGAAGCTGTGAGCACAGCATGCTATGTACAAAACCGAATAACACTAAACAAAAACCACAATAAAACATTTTTTGAAATATTTTACAACAAGCGACCTAATATAAAATACTTTAGGGTATTTGGTTGCCCAGCCTTCATCCTAAATACTAGAGAACACTTAGGCAAATTCACTTCCAAAATAGAAAATGGAATTTTTCTAGGTTACTCTCTAAATAGCAGAGGCTCAGAATTTATAATAAAGTCACTTTAAGAATTGAAGAAACCACCAATGTAAAATTCAAAGAATCCAATCAAAACCTAGAACAAGCCCAACTACAACCAGTTGACTCTGTTCACGAACATATCAATTCCGAGGGAACAAACCAAACCCAAATTCATGAAGAAGAAGAACAACTACAAGAAAGTCAACCGCCTAGAACCATAAGAGTCAATCCAAACCATCCTACCAATCAAATAATTGGTGACCCAGACCTGAGGGTTCAAACTAGGTCATCTTTCAGAAACCTAAGTCAAATCTCGTTAATCTCAAATATTGAACCCAAAACTGTAGCTGAATCTCTACTTGACCCAGACTGGATCATAGCTATGCAAGAAGAATTAGCTCAATTTGAGCGCAATGAAGTTTGGGACCTAGTACCTCCACCTACCGATAAGAAAATAATAGAAACCAAATGGGTATTTCGAAACAAATTAAGTGAAACTGGAGAAATTACTAGGAATAAGGCCAGGTTAGTTGCCAAAGGGTTCAGTCAAGTTGAAGGTCTTGACTACGATGAAACTTATGCCCCGGTAGCTAGACTAGAGTCCATTAGAATGTTACTAAGCTATGCAGCCCATAAAGGATTCAAACTATACCAAATGGATGTCAAGTCTGCCTTTCTTAATGGATTGATAAAAGAAGAAGTATATGTAGGTCAGCCGCCAGGTTATGAAAGCCTAGAACACCCTGATTATGTCTACAAATTAAAAAAGGCATTATACGGACTTAAACAGGCACCTAGGGCATGGTATGAAAGACTAACCTCTTACTTAACCTCTAAAGGGTTCAATCAAGGTCAAATTGACCCAACACTATTTGTGAAATCAATAAAAGAAGATATTTTTATAGCTCAAATTTATGTAGATGATATCATCTTTGGTTCAACCAATTCAGAATTTTTAGACGAATTTACAAACCTAATGGAACACGAATTCGAAATGAGTCTGGTAGGAAAATTAACTTATTTTCTAGGGTTACAAGTCAAACAAACAAATGAAGGAAATTATATTTATCAACAAAAATATACTAAGGACTTACTTAGAAAATTTGGAATGGAAAATACTAAAGAAATAAAAACACCTATGGTCGTAAACACAATCCTAGATGAGGATCCTAATGGAAAATCAGTAGACTTAAAACATTATCGGAGCGCGATAGGTAGTCTACTTTACTTAACTGCAAGCAGACCTGACATTTTATTTGCGGTTAGTATGTGTGCTCGATACCAAACCTGTGCTAAAGAATCTCATTTGACTCAAGTCAAAAGAATCTTTAGATACCTAAAGGGAACCACAAATGTAGGTATTTGGTATCCTAGGACCAACAACTTTGAATTAATAGGATATTCTGATTCAGATTATGCTGGATGCAAATTAGACCGCAAAAGCACAAGTGGTGGATGCCAACTACTTGGTCCATCCCTTGTCAGCTGGTTTAGTAGAAAGCAACACTGTGTTGCACTATCTACAACTGAGTCAGAATACATAGCTATAGGCGAGTGTGTTGCACAAATATTATGGATGATGCATACTCTAAAAGATTTCAACTTAAATATCACAAATGTAAAAGTATTAATTGATAATATAAGTTCGATTAACTTAACCAAGAATCACGTGCATCATTCAAGAACCAAACATATTGAAGTTAGGCATCACTTCATCAGGGATCATGTTACTAAAGGTGATATTGAACTCAAGTACATTGAGTCTAAATCAAATTTAGCTGACATTTTTACAAAACCACTCCCTGAAAGTGAATTTAGCAACTTACGACGACAATTAGGGATGTGCTCAATAGACTAGGAAATTTCAAAAATCCTTTCAAAAAATGATTTTATCAACTTATAGGCTAAACTTGTGTGCTTTCAAAATTTCCATTTTTAGACTTTCAAAAACAGTTTTGGCCTTAGACTAGGTTTACATCCTTAGAAAGCATGTACCCATAGGTTGAGTTCTTGATCATCTCACCAACACCCTAGGATTACCTTGCTTGTGTTTGACAAACATAGAAAGGGGTGAGATGCATAGGCCATCTGTCTAGACTTAAGATGCTTATTTCAGTGCATCAGTATAAGTCTGGACGTTAAATACAAATCAAATATTAATCAGATTAAAAGTTCATCAGTCAAGTCAAACACTGACTAATTACAATTAACTTAATCTGACTAACCTAGTGAAAACTACTATCTTCTGATAGTTAGTTAGTACCTAATTGGTTAGACAGCTGGTTGAAGATAGGTATCAAATTCAGGGGGAGAAATATAACTATTTAGTTTTCCAAATTGAGTTTTAAACTTAATTTTGAAAATCAAAGTTTAATAATCTGTTTAAAATTGTGAAAATTTTAAACTCACAAAATTTGTTTAACCTTTCAAGTATTTTAAACCATGATTTTGAATCTAATATTTTTAAACTTTGAAAAATTTGATTTTGAAAAACATATTTTTTACGTTTACCAATACACCCTTGAAAACTAAAAGTAAAGATTTAAACTTAATCTTACTTAATTTGAAAGATAAATTGAGCTTTCTCAATATTAGTTTCCTTGATTTTGAAAATTGAATCTTAAACACCTAGTGTTGAAAAATAAATTTCAATTAGTTTTGAAAAATAGACCTTTCAAACTTAGTTTTGGAATTTCGGTTTTGAAAACTTATGTTTAAGTAGCATTTCAAAGTTAATCTGATCTTTTCTTGGATTTAAAAACTCAGTTATTTTTCAAAGTCTTATTGTTTTCAGTAATTCTCACTATGTTTGTTTACCCTCGGTTTTTGATGTATGCCAAAGGGGGAGGGTTAGGTTGGTTAAGTTAGAGCAAGGTTAAGTTAGAGCAACTTAATGCAAACTTAAAAAAAAAAAAAACTAACTCAAACCTTAAAAATCATGCTTGATTCTTGCATATTTTTTTTCACTAACTTAACCAGGTTGTCATTCCATCAAAAAGGGGGAGATTGTTGGTGCGGTTAGCACTAACGGTCTAACTCAGGTTTTGATGAATGACAAATCAGGTTAAGTTAGGTTTGTTGTTGTCTGAGACTTTTATCAAGTGTGCAGGAAAAGTCCAGCTAGGTCGACGGGCTGACCGGATAGCTGGCGAGAAGTCCGACTAGGTCGAAGGGCTGACCGGATAGTTGGCGAGAAGTCCAAGCGGTCGACGGGTGACCGGACGCTTGGCGAGAAGTCGACGGGCTGACCGGACGTCGGCGGGTAAGTGAGGTAAGTCACCGGAGGGGAGTGAGACGCGTTCCCGGGAAGGGACATTAGGCGTCAATCCGGCTTAGATCCATTTCGGATATCTAAGTCGAGATCGTGACTAGATTCGGTCTCGGAAGGCGGAATCTAAGTCATACTTTTCTCTTAAAGCGTACTAACATTCTTTTGCTGCAGGGTACATTTGCCTCGGACTAACCTTTTCTTGCAGGAGAAGGACTTTCCGGAGAAGAGGGGTCCGGGCGCCCGGAGGTCCGGGCGCCCGGAAGGGATCCGGGCGCCCGGAAGGCAAATTTCATCCAGCCGAGTCGTCGCCACGTGGAGCATCATGGTTTGTGCAGCTACGTCACATTCCAAGCGCCCGGAAGGGATCCAGGCGCCCGGGACAGCATATAAAAGAAGCCTCAGGCAGAAGCTTCAGAATCAATCATCTACTGAGAACTTTTGACTGCTGGTCCCGCTGCTCTACGTTCCTGCGACGCTAACAAAGCTCCGACAAAGTGCTTCTTCGTTTTTGGTTAATTTTCTTGTCGGTATTACTTTGTTTCATTAAGCATTTCCTGTATTCATTTTGTAATTATTATCGAATTGCTAGTGATTGCCCAACGAAAGTGGTCAAGGACCACGGGCCTTCGAGTAGGAGTCGTCACAGGCTCCGAACGAAGTAAAAAACAACTGTGTCTACTTTACTTTTCCGCTGCGCTAATACTCTATATTTTCGAATCGATATTCACCCCCCCCTCTATCGAACCTATCGGTCTTACAGGTACTACTTTTGGACTAAGATATTAATTAAATGAGTTGTAAGTAACTCACTTAATTAGTGGACATTCGATATCTTAAACACAGGGAGACTAACATACTCATAATAAGAAGGAGCCCAAAATATAATTTGGGATTGGTGCGGTAGTTCAATAATAGTTCTCTAGTGGAATGAATTATTATTGATAAAATTAAGTTATGTGTTCAGGGCGAACACGGGATGCTTAATTTTATCGGGAGACCAAAACCAATTCCTCCTCTCGGTCCCTATCGTAGCCTCTTGAATAGAGAGATTTATACCCACCACATACCCACCTTCTTACCCATTTAATGGGGTCGGCCAAGCTAGCTTGGAACCCAAGCTAGGGACGACCAAGACCAAATGGATGAACCAAGATTGGTGGTCGGCCAAAGCTTGGGTCCCAAGCTTAGGTGGTCATCCACTAGAATATTAAAAAGGATTTTTATTAAAATTATTTCTTATGTGGATATCATGGTTTTAAAAGAGAGTTTAAAAATTAAAAATTTCCTTTTATAACTTTCTACAAAAGATTAAGAGAAGAGATTAATCTCTTTCCTTATTTGTAGATTAAAAGGATGGTTTTAATTTTTGGTAAAAACTTTCTTTATTTGTAAATCATCTACATGTTTAAAAGAGAGTTTAAAATTTGAAATATTTCCTTATTTGTTGATTAAAAGGTGGATTTTAAATTTTAAGAAAACTTTCCTTTTTAACCATGTTCATGATTTAAAAGAGAGTTTAAAAAATTAAATATTCTCTTTTATAAGTTTCTACAAAAGATTAAGAAAAGATTTGATATCTTTCCTTATTTGTAGATTAAAAGAGATTTTAATTTTTAGAGATAACTTTCTTTTTATCCACATGTTTAAAAGAAAGATTTTAATTTATTAAATTTCCTTTTTATAAACCAATCATGAAGGGATAAAAATTATTGGAGAAATTTTTATAAATTTCCGGAAACAAATTAGGAAGTTTTAATTTTTTGTTTCAATTAAAACTTTCATTGATTTGGGGAGAGGAGTGGCCGGCCAAATAAATTGGAGAAGAGAAAATTATTTTTAATTAAATAAATTTTCTTTTTCAATGGCAAAAGAATTAAGAAAGTTTTTATTAAATTTTCCTTATTTGCCAAGACCAAGGATTATAAAAGAGGGGGTAGAGGAGGCTTCATGGTGAACAACCTCTATTATTTTCTCCCTCTTTTCTTCCTTGATGTGGCCGGCCTCTTCTTCTTCTTCTCTTCTCTCCATCCTTTGTGGCCGAACCTCACATCTTCTTTAGAGATCAAGTGGTGGCCGGATTCTAGCTTGGAGAAGAAGGAGAGAAAGCTTACATCGCTTGGAGCTTGGTTGGTGGAAAAAGATCTTCATCTTTTGGAAGCATTGTGCTTGGCCGAAACTTGAAGAAAGGAGAAGAAGGTGCTTTGGTGGTTTCTCATCTCGGAAGATCGTTGCCCACACAACGTCCGAGGTTAGAAGAGGAATACGGTAGAAGACCTAGAGGTTTTTGCTTGCAAAAGAAAAGAAAAGGTATACTAGTATTTAATTTCCGCATCATACTAGTTTTATTTCTTTGTAAAAATACCAAATACAAGAGGCATGCGATTCTAGTATTTCGAATTTGTTTTCGATGTTGTGTTCTTTTATTTTTTCTTTTTCTTGTGATTTGATTGTTCTTTTCGGTTGACCTAAAGTTATTTAAGGAAATTAAATATTAGCTTTCCTTAAAAGGCTTTGTCTAGGCGGTGGTGGTTGTTCCTATATCCAAGAAGGCCATGTACCTCGCCATGCAGTCCTGGAAGCCAATTTTGGAAATTAATATTTAATGGAATTAATAACCTAGGTGATTTGGATCAAACGTGTTAAGTTCCGCAGGAGATCCAAGTCTAAACCTAAAAGAACAAATAGATTAAACTTTGGATCAAACGTGTTAAGTTTCGCAGGCGATCCAAGTTTAATTTAAAAGAACACATGGTAGCTAGGAAAAGGTTCAGACCTTTGTACAAAATTTTTGTACAGTGGAACCATTAGGTTTTCCGAGTAGCAACCAACAATTGGTATCAGAGCTAGGGTTTTGCCTCTGTGTATTTGGTATTAGTTTAATTATGCACATGTCATACATAATTTTGGCAGGATAATAGTAGGATGTGCTAACTTTGTGGATGCAGGATCCAACTATTATGGCTTATAGTTATTATGTGTGTGATTGGACCCTTGGACATGTCAAGGGCATATTATTGTGTGTGCATGATTGTATTATAAAATACAGCAGGAGTTGTATTTAGTTTTATTAGGATTTTATTTTTTGATATAGTTATATGTACATTCCTTTTATGGAATATAGGATCGATGGATGTAAATTTTATTTTATGTTCGATCTAGTTTACATGTACATTCCTTCGAGGAATATAGGATCGGAAAATGTAAAATTCTATTTATGTCGCAGATCGAATCTTACAAGGCGTGGAACCTTTTGAGGATCAGAGGCACATCGGAACAAGGAGCAAGATGGATGCGACAACTAGACCCAGTGGCGGTGGCCAAAGATGGCAGCAGCTAGGGTTGGCGACACACGGAGGACAGCAATAGATAAAAGTCATAATAGTTGAAAATTAGTTTTTCTATTTATTGCTTTTTATACTGTGTTGTGTGTGCTTGTTAGTATGCATGTTAAGTAGGCTAGCATAGTCAAAATTCCTCACTTTAAATAACTAAGTGGGAGAGGGATTTATTTTAAAATAAATTCCACGGTCTCTATTACTGGTTTATAAGTGATGCAACAAGCTTGCGCGTTGGCTCTGAGTGCCTTCCTCCATATCGGATGTGCTTGTTTGCGAATCACTAGATTAAACTTTCATTTTGGATGACTATAGGAAGTTAATTAAGAGCGTGTGATCTTCCCCATCGGAAGGGGCACAATCTTATTAATGGACTTAGTGTCAAGTAATGGTATACACTTAGACACGTCTAATAGTATCCTCCCCAATGGAGTCACTGCTATTATTTGTGTGACCGAAGAAAATCAACTATTAATTTGTCAAATAAATAGGTTGACAAGATAATAAAATAAAAAACCCCTCTTACAAATGTTTAATTTTGTATACGTCCACACTATCGTGGCATACAAAATTCACGGTGTTTGAGGTAATTTTGTTTGTCATAAAGATTTATTGACAAGATAATTAATGGGTAAACCCCTCCTCTTACAAATGTTTAATTTTGTATACGTCCACACTATCGTGGCATGCAAAATTCACGGTGTCTGAGGTGTTGGTGAATTTAAATAATATTGTTTGAGGAATCAATGTTATTTTAAATTCAAAAGTCTTGACCAAATATTTGATCAAAGAAAGATCAACTATTAATTTTATTCGTCATAAAGTAAAGTTGACGAGATAATAAAATTAATGGATAAAATCTCTTCTTTGATTTTGTATACGTCCACACTATCGTGGCATACAAAATTCATGGGGATTTTAAGGAATTGATCTTGACCAAATATTTTTGTGATTCTTAGGATTTAAAATGTTTGTCAATTCCCTAGTTGTTATACTATAGAAAAGACTTAGTAGTCCCAATTGTAATGATTGGAAATAGGACTTGGACATTAAGGTAGTCTGTCTTCTTAGAACAAAGAACAATATAGGTGTATTTGATTCATTAGTTGAAACATGTTTAGTGGTATTATCTACCAGAACCTGGAGTGTAGATACAGATGCCATTAATCATGTCCGCAATTCCAGGAAACCCGACAACTAAATGAAAATAAAAACACCATCCACATGGGCACTGCTATAAAAATGGCAGCTGTTGCAGTGGGAGATGTTTATTTTTTGATAAGAATAAAATATGAATTTTAAGTAATTGTCTTTACGTACCAAGTTTAGAAAGAACTAGTTTTCAGTTTCTAAACTATTCAAATAACTTGATATTCTGCCTCTTTTAATAACAAAGTTGTTATTAAGAAAAAGAGGGAAGTTATCTATTCTGGTACGTTGGTTGACAATTTATAAATCCAATAACTCCCACGATGCAACAAATGGAAATTAGTAACACATCTTCTAACTTTAAGAGAAAGCAACCATCGGAAATGAACCAATTATATCTTTAACATCTAAGGCTAGGTTATATTAACTTGAGTAGGATTCATTGGTAGCTGATGAACTTTTGGGTTCATTGGTAGTGGAAATCTTTCCAACCTGCGAGTCTTACTTGGAGGAAAAATAACCGAGAAGCTTTTAAGTATAAGGGGTATGGAGCCAAAGATACATTGGAATAGATTCATTCTGATTTGTGTGATCCTATGACAAGAGTTAGTATCGAATATTTCGTCTATTTTATAGACAACTATTCAAGATACAAATACATTTACTTGATGTGCCGCAAGACTAAGTGCTTTGATTAGTTCAAAGAGTACAAGGCTGATGCGGAGAAATGTTAAAGTAAAAGTATCAAGTCACTATGGTAAGATCGTAGTGGCAAGTACCTCTTGGGAGAATTTAGGAGTCACTTATCAGAAGTCGGAACTCAATCCCAACAAACTGCACCTAGTACACCCCAACATAATGGTGTAGTAGAAAGAAGGTATAGGATTCTTATGGAAATAAGTAGATTGATGATGAATTAATTTCCAAATTCGTTTTAAGGATATACACTAGAAACAGAAGTGAACATAATACCTTCTAAAGTCAGAACTCTCTACTCCCATAGAATTGCAGAATGGGCGTAAGCCTAGTCTGAAGCATATTCGGATTTGGGTGGTCTAGCACATGAGAGACACTGATATGTTGGGCAGGAGTTCACTTGTTTGTGAGTTATCCTAAAGAAACGAAAGTAAGTTTATAGTCTTAAAAAATCAGAAGGTCATTGTTAGAATCAATGACCGATTTTTAGAAAAGAACTATGTAATAAACCATAAGCCCGTAAGTAAATTTGTTCTTAAAGAAATTATAAAGGACATGTCTAATATAGTACCAACTGTACAAGATGAAATATCAGAAAAAACTACAACATGTATCATAAATGATACACAGACAATGGCTCATCGTAGTGGGAGGGTTGTCAAGCAAACCTAAAAGATTCATGTTTTGGGAGAGTTTTTGACTTGATCCCAAATGAACATGAGTCTGATCCCGAACATATGATGAAGCACTCCAAGATAAAGATGCAGCATCTTGGCAAAGAGCAATGAATACATAATTAGAATATATGTATTCTAATAAAATCTGGAAGCTTGTAGAACCACCAGATGGTGTAAAAGCCATTGGGTAAAAATAGGTCTACAATAGGAAAAGATGGATAGACAGGAAGGTGGAAACTTTCAAAGCAAGGCTTGATGAAAAAGGAAACTTTTTCGCTGGTAGTCATGCTTAAGTCTATCCGGATTCTTTTATCTATTTGGCAAGTGGATGTCAAGACAGCATTCCTTAATGGAAGTCTTGAAGAAAGCATCCATATAAAGCAACCAGAAGGGTTCATTGCAAAGGGTAAAGAGCATCTTGTGTGCAAGCTCAATTAGTCTATGGACTGAGGCAAAGCTTCAAGGTCTTGGAACATCCGGTTTATCAAAGTAATCTAGACCTATGGATTTATTTAGTAACCGGATAAGTCTTGTGTATACAAAAGGTGTGATGGAAACGTGGTGGTATTTCTTGTACTATACGTAAATAACATTTTTGGTAGTTGGAAACAATATCAAAATATTGTCAGAAGTAAGGGTATGGTTATCCAAACAATCCGATATGAAGGACTTGGGAGAATGTATATATTCTTGGGATCAAAGTAATAAGGGATCGCAAGAAAAGAATATTTTACTTATCCCAAGCTTCATATATCGAAAAAAAAATCCTTGCTCGTTTTAAGCATGCAAAACTCCAAGAAAGGTTTCTTGCCTTTTTAGCATGGAGTAACTTTATCTAAAGAAATGTCTCCGTAGACATCAAAGGAGATAGAGGAAATAAAGGCAGTTCTTTATGCTTCGGCTGTCGGAAGCCTAATGTATGCTATACACGAGATCAGAAATCTGTTTTGCCAAGGGCATAGTTAGCAGATATCAAAGTAACCCTGGACAAGGACTTTGGACTGCAGTAAAGAATATATTGAAGTACCTTAGCGGCACTAGATATTATATGCTAGCTTACAAGGCAGTTAATTTGGTCCCTGTGGGTTGCACGGATTTTGACTTCCAGCCGGATAGGGACAATAGTAAGTCAATCTCGGGGTTTTGTGTTTACTTTAGGAGGTAAAGTCATAACTATAGAAGAGTGATAAGCATAGGTATTTTTCTGGACTCCACCATAGAAGCTGAGTATATGGCAAACCTCTGAGATAGCCATAAAAGCTGAATGACTCAATAATCTTAAGATAGACTTAGATATGATTTCTGGTTTGTCCAAAGATTATTACAATTTATTGTAATAATAGTGGTGCAGTAGCAAACTCGAAGAAATCATGAGTCTATAAGAAAAGTAAACACAATAGAGCGCAAGTACCACCCAATATGAGAAATCGTATAAACGAGGAGAAGTTGTTGCTGCCTAGATTGCATCAGATGATGACCTATAGATCTTTTCACTAAGGCCCTTAAGGCAAGAGCTTTTGATGGGCATATTGAAGGGTTGGGAATCGGATGTATGGCAGCAGATATAGCAGCTTAGTCTTTTAGTATAAGTGGGAGATTATTAGGATGTATACTAAAAGTCTAGCTTTTGGTATAAACATTAATCTAGAAATAAGAATCACATTGGTCAAATGTCTACATTTATGATAAATGTAGTTGTTCAATTAATTTATATTGTAGATAACATGGTGTGTGGTGTCACACACAGAGGATCATGTTATTAGTACCTTATAAATTATAAATAATAGCTCACGACCAAAATGGAAAGGAACAATCCATTGGAAGGTCATAGTGTAATTAGATATTAGTTTATCTTAACTATATAATTACACTAGTACACTTAGAGTGTATTGAGTAGGACCATTAGAGGTCGTTTCTTTTATACTGACTTTATAAAGGAACAAAGACCTCAGTTATTATGGAAGTGTGTGCTCTTAATCCTAATATAATAACTAGCACATATATTTGATATTTATTTCTTTAATTTATCAATGGGTGAGATTTAGTTCGATAAATCAATAAGCCCGATAAGTTGGGAAATGATATCACTTATAGTGTGTGTTGTTGATTATAGAAGGAAACCGTGTCCTAGTAATCAAGGTTGAGAATGCCCCCAAGAGGAGCTCATAAGGATTGTCATGTTAAACCCTGCAGGTGGACTTAGTCCGACATGACGATAAGGTTGAGTGGTACTACTTTTGGACTAATATATTAATTAAATGAGTTGTCAGTAACTCACTTAATTAGTGGACATTCGACATCTTAAACACAGGGAGACTAACATACTCATAATAAGAAGGAGCCCGAAATGTAATTTGGGATTGGTGCGGTAGTTCAATAATAGTTCTCTAGTGGAATGAATTATTATTGATAAAATTAAGTTGTGTGTTCGGGGCGAACACGGGATGCTTAATTTTATCGGGAGACTAAAACCAATTCCTCCTCTCGGTCCCTATCGTAGCCTCTTGTATAGAGAGATTTATACCCACCACCACCTTCTTACCCATTCAATGGGGCCGGCCAAGCTAGCTTGGAACCCAACCTAGGGCCGGCTAAGACCAAATGGATGAGCCAAGATTGGTGGCCGGCCAAAGCTTGGGTCCCAAGCTTAGGTGGCCAGCCACTAGAATATTAAAAAGGATTTTTATTAAAATTATTTCTTATGTGGATATCATGGTTTTAAAAGAGAGTTTAAAAATTAAAAATTTCCTTTTATAGCTTTCTACAAAAGATTAAGAGAAGAGATTAATCTCTTTCCTTATTTGTAGATTAAAAGGATGGTTTTAATTTTTGGTAAAAACTTTCCTTATTTGTAAATCATCCACATGTTTAAAAGAGAGTTTAAAATTTGAAATCTTTCCTTATTTGTTGATTAAAAGGTGGATTTTAAATTTTAAGAAAACTTTCCTTTTTAACGATGTTCATGATTTAAAAGAGAGTTTAAAAAATTAAATATTCTCTTTTATAAGTTTCTACAAAAGATTAAGAAAAGATTTGATATCTTTCCTTATTTGTAGATTAAAAGAGATTTTAATTTTTAGAGATAACTTTCTTTTTATCTACATGTTTAAAAGAAATATTTTAATTTATTAAATTTTCTTTTTATAAACCAATCATGAAGGGATAAAAATTATTGGAGAATTTTTTTTAAATTTCCGGAAACAAATTAGGAAGTTTTAATTTTTTGTTTTAATTAAATCTTTCATTGATTTGGGGAGAAGAGTGGTCGGCCAAATAAATTGGAGAAGAGAAAATTATTTTTAATTAAAAAAATTTTCTTTTTCAATGGCAAAAGAATTAAGAAAGTTTTTATTAAATTTTCCTTATTTGCCAAGACCAAGGATTATAAAAGAGGGGGTAGAGGAGGCTTCATGGTGAACAATGTAACTCCCCACCCTCCTCACTACTGAACTGTGAGGGCGGAGCGCTACTGGACTACTAACTTTACTTAACTAACATTGCACACATGCTGATAGTAATTCCTAAAACTCTCGGAGAACTCAAAACATACAACTAACTAGCAGCGGAAGACTAAATGCCTCATCTAATACATTCTTAATAAATGGCAATCTTAACAAATCCTTATGCTAGGTCTCAAGGCTTCTATAGTCCAGGCATCACACATCCATCTGCACCTCCTTGTCGCCTTCCTTTGCTATAACTTTTCCTTTCCTTTATCTGCAGTAAGAGGAAAATGCATCTATAAGCAAAATTGCTTAGTAAGCGCTATCTAACTTACAAAACTCGAATATGCGTGTGAATATACTGAAATCTAAAAGCTGAATGCTCAAAAGGAAAACTACTCATGCTCATCTACAAGCAAAAGAAACATACTGAAATGCTAAACGTGTAAAACAAATCTATACAATCATGCTAGCATAATCTTGCTGAATTTTAAACACTTTCTGAATCTTATTTCACTTGTTTAAAAACTTATACTTTAATACTTCAAAATAATAATCAACTTTCTTCTTGGGCCCAGGCGTAGTACCATCTTATGCGCGTTCCCTAATAGGTTGGGGTAGTGAGCCACCAATCCTAAAAGAGCAGACCTCGGTCTACCAGGGCCAAGACCTCGGAATTGGACACCTGAATTTATTTAACGACAACCTCGGAAGTCGGGTACTAGCCTCTTAAATAAAGTAAAATACTTGTTAGCTTTTATTACTTCTAATATATAATGCCTCGGCATTTTCTTTAAGCACCTTGTGTGCCAAAATCCCTAAAGTCTTGACTTTGGGATCTACTTAAGGCCTTGGCCTTTCTCTTTCTTTTCTTTATCTTTCTTACACTTGTTAATACTTCTAATAAAAGAATGCTTCTTTAAAAACTGAAATGTTTAAACAAATTCTAACTTTGAAATGTATAAACAAAAATCTGCATACTATGCTAATCAAAATTCTGCATACTATACTAATCAAGATTCTGCATTCTATGCTACACTATTTCTGCATACTATGCAAACATAAAATCTGCAATATAAGCTCTACATAAAAATCTGCATTATAAGTTTAATTAAAATCTTCACTATAGGCTTAATTAAAATCTGCACTATAAGCCTAAATAGAAATCTGCACTATGAGCTTAATTAAAATCTGCACTATAGGCTTAATTAAAATCTGCACTATAAGCTTAATTAAAATCTGCTCTATAAGCTTAATTAAAATCTGCACTATAAGCTTACATAAAAATCTACATATGAGCTTAATTAAAAATCTGCACTATAAGCGCTCATCATGCTTCGAATTCAAGAAGAACAAAGGTCCAAAACTACTCCTACTGCAGGTGAGAAGCACTTACCTTGATTCTTGGACTCACAACCGAACAAAAAGGGCATCTAGGACCTTGGCCGGCCGCCGGAGATGATACCCTAACTCCCTTTAATTTTCTGCCCGAGCTCCACCATCGTACGCAGAAGAGAAGGAGAGAATGATTTAAGTCACGGGAAAACAGAGCATCAACTTATCCCCTTTTATAATCCAATATTCTGTTAATTATCTTAAATAAATTTGCTATTTTTTCTAAACAAACAAATCCAACATCAACTTATCCCTTTTATAATCCAATATTCTGTTAATTATCTTAAATAAATTTGCTACTTTTTCTAAACAAACAAATCCAACATCAACTTTTCCCTTTTATAATATTCTGTTAACTATCTTAAATAAATTCGCTACCTTTTCTAAACAAACAAATCCAAGATCAACTTATCCCTTTTATAATCCAATATTCTGTTAACTATCTTAAATAAATTCGCTACCTTTTCTAAACAGAAAAATCTGTTTGCCCACCTGGTTAGCTGGGTTTTGACCAAGTCAAAGGTCATGGGTTCAATTCTCGGTTTGGATATTTTTTTGTCGAAACTTCCTTCGTTTAGTAAAAATATCAAACGACCTCCAAAAATTACATAAAAATACTCTAAAAATCTGTAGAATATTTCTAAAATATTTCTAAATATTTTTAAGAACTTTTAGAACTCTAATGAGGAAAATTGGGTCATTACAAACAACCTCTATTATTTTCTCCCTCTTTTCTTCCTTGATGTGGCCAGCCTCTTCTTCTTCTTCTCTTCTCTCCATCCTTTGTGGCCGAACCTCACATCTTCTTTAGAGATCAAGTGGTGGCCGGATTCTAGCTTGGAGAAGAAGGAGAGAAAGCTTACATCCCTTGGAGCTTGGTTGGTGGAAAAAGATCTTCATCTTTTGGAAGCATTGTGCTTGGCCGAAACTTGAAGAAAGGAGAAGAAGGTGCTTTGGTGGTTTCTCATCTCGGAAGATCGTTGCCTACACAACGCCTGAGGTTAGAAGAGGAATACGGTAGAAGACCTAGAGGTTTTTGCTTGCAAAAGAAAAAGAAAAGGTATACTAGTATTTAATTTCTGCATCATACTAGTTTTATTTCTTTGTAAAAATACCAAATACAAGAGGCATGCGATTCTAGTATTTCGAATTTGTTTTCGATGTTGTGTTCTTTTATTTTTTCTTTTTCTTGTGATTTGATTGTTCTTTTCGGTTGACCTAAAGTTATTTAAGGAAATTAAATATTAGCTTTCCTTAAAAGGCTTTGTCTAGGCGGTGGTGGTTGTTCCCATATCCAAGAAGGTCATGTGCCTCACCATGCAGTCCTGGAAGCCAATTTTGGAAATTAATATTTAATGGAATTAATAACCTAGGTGATTTGGATCAAACGTGTTAAGTTCCGCAGGAGATCCAAGTCTAAACCTAAAAGAATAAATAGATTAAACTTTGGATCAAACGTGTTAAGTTCCGCAGGCGATCCAAGTTTAATTTAAAAGAACACATGGTAGCTAGGAAAAGGTTCAGACCTTTGTACAAAATTTTTGTACAGTGGAACCATTAGGTTTTCCGAGTAGCAACCAACAACTGGTAGCTCACATTCTTTTATATCACATACCTTTATGAGGGAGATTGGTAAATAACCCACTTTCAGACCGCAGCAACTGACCGTCTCTCTACCGTCCGGTGATACTTTTGATGTCAACCAGGAGGTCAGAGGTTGCCTGTTAGACTTTGGCAACATGATACTTACGGTAGATCTTTTAGTATTGGAGATGGTCGAGTTTGATATTATTCTTGTCATGGATTGGTTGTCAGTATATCATGCCACTGTTTATTACCATATAAGGGTGGTCACATTCCGGCTTCCAAACCAACCCTCATGGGAATTCACTGCATAAGAGACGACGACATATCAACTAT
Organism: Zingiber officinale; assembly: GCF_018446385.1. Classification (NCBI taxonomy): domain Eukaryota; kingdom Viridiplantae; phylum Streptophyta; class Magnoliopsida; order Zingiberales; family Zingiberaceae; genus Zingiber; species Zingiber officinale. The sequence goes on from NC_055998.1 coordinate 95,481,040, forward strand.
TTCGATAATTCAGACTCAAAAGCTGCAGTCACATGACTGTGAGGGTTTTCTGTTATCTTTGATTACTATTGAAGATGACAGTAGTTCTCAACTCTCCGAAGTTCCAGTAGTCCGAGAGTATCCAGATGTATTTCCAAGGGAGCTACCAGGTTTGCCTCCTAGAAGGCAAGTGGAGTTTGCTATTGAGTTGATTCCAGGAACCGCGCTGACATCGAAAGCTCCTTACCATATGACACCAAAAGAGTTGAATGAACTGAAGTTTCAACTCCAGGAGCTTTTAGACAGGGGATTTATATGCCCTAGTGCTTCTCCGTGGGGTTCTCCGATATTATTTGTCAAGGAAAAGGATGATACTCTGAGGTTGTACATAGATTATAGACGACTGAATGCAGTGGCCGTCAGAAATAAATGTTGGTCCCTTTGGAGGCAGGCAAGAGGGGAGGGGTGAATTACCCTACAAAATAAAGCAACCCTTTCTTGGATTTTCAACTAAATAATAGCACTTATAATTAAAATAACAGAGACTAATAAAAAGCAAACAGACACAAGGAAGTTACTTGGTTTACAATCAGGAGATTGCTAATCCAAGGAAAGTATGGTGCACCTTCTGATGTCTCCTTCGGGCGGAGTAGCCTCTTACAATGTTAACAGCACAGACAGAAAAGTAAAGTACAGAGAAATGGATTACAAGTGAATTGAATAAACTGTACAGATCAGTTCTATATTTATAGCACTGTTCGGGGCACCCTGAAGGGTTTGAGCGCCCTGGGGGGGGATAAATTTTATCCCCTAAGGTTCAGATCGAGTCAAAATTCGATCTGGTCAAAAAGTCGGGTCTGGGCGCCCGAAAGCATCCCAGGCGCCCCGGACTGGTCCGGGCGCCCAAACCAGGAAAGTCAACATGGTTGACTTTTCTCGGTCTGGGACCTCTGCTCCGGTTCAACTCTTCTCGGTCTGGGTCTTTCGCTCCGGCTCCACTAGCTTGGGTGATCTCGACCATCCGAAATAGGGCTCATCCGAACCCAAGTTCCAGCCTTCTCCTCAAGCAACCTTCCTCCCCAGTTTCTGATCCCTCGAACGTTGCGTACGTTCTTCTTGTCCACTGGTGTACTCTTCCACGGTCACCTCATCCCTCGGACGCACCGAGCCCGTCGGGTCTCTCCCGTGCCATCCTTCTCGTTAGCCGCGTCTTCCGCTCGACTTCCTGTGCTTCTAAGCTCTTGCACACTTAGACACAAGGGTTAAAACAAATAGGACCTAACTTAACTTGTTTGATCACATCAAAATACCTTGGGGTTCCAACAATCTCTCCCTTTTTGATGTGAGCAACCCAAGTTAAGTTAGGGTAAAACAAACATAAAGTAAAAACAATTAAGTTTACAAATAAGTGCAACTATGATTTGTCAACGAAATTATACCTCCCCCTAGACTTAACATACTTCTCCCCCTTTGCTCACATAAAAAATTGGGGTTCCTTAACAAGTCTATGGTTAACTTTAAAAAAAAATTCTAAGTTAAAATAAAATTTAATTTTCAAAGTTAAAAATAAATTGTGTGCAATGGAATAAGTAACTTAAAAAAAAATTCTAAGTTAAATTTCTAAGTTAGAAACATATTTTCAACAAAAAAAAATTGTAAATAAGGAAAAAAAATTTCTAAGGCAAAATTTCTAAGTAAGTAGCATTTGGAAGAGTTTTTAAAAATTTCTAATGCAAAATTTCTAAGTATTTTTCAAAACAGATTGAGTAACTCTTTAAAGCATAATTAATTTAATACTTTTTCAGTTAGTCAATTAAACTTTTATTTCGATACTTGGCTTCCAGACAGTGGCGAGACACTAGGTCTTCTTGGTTATTGGAGCAACAACCACTTTCTTAGACAATCGCATAAAGAAATTAAATGTTTAATTTTCTTGCTGAATATGCTAAGTCTAATTTTAATTTTTAAATTAAACAAGTTTTTGGAACTCAATAAAGGTTCCTTCCTATAGGGTTAATCAAGTATTTTCTAGGCACATGGGCTTTTGATATTTTTCTGATTTGATTTTAGTAAAACCTATAGTACCAGTTTAATCCTCTATAATTTTTAAAAGCAAAAAATATTTGAACAGGTAGGATTTTTCAAATTTTCTATTTCTTCTTTTAATTTATCATTTTCAAATTTTATTTTATCAAAGTCTTCTATTAGACAAGATTTTATCAAAATTCTTTTTATTTCTAAAATTTCATTTTTTTTAATTTGGTATTTTTATTTTCTAATTTGTACATGGATTTTGCCATAGCCTTAATACCAAAATAAAGCTGATCAGGAGGTAAGAGGCATTCCTCACTTACCATATCAGACTTGAACCCTAACTCTCCCCTTGCTTCACTGCATTCATCTGAAGTTGCTCCCCCTTCATCGATGCTAGGATCTAATGTACTTTGCCCTTCATAGCTTGCTATAAGTGCTAGCCCAGCATATTCTTGTATCTCGGACTCAGATGATGAACTATCGTCCCAAGTAGCTTTTAGATTTTTGTGCTTTTTGGGTATCTTGACTTTGTCCTTCTTGAGTTTTGGTCAATCCTCTTTTAAGTGTCCTTCCTTTTAACACTGGTAGCAATGAACCCTTCTTCTATTTATCGGATTCTTCTTATTCTGCATTTCTTTAAATTTATTAGATCGAAAGAATTTTCTAAAGTTTCTTACCATATACGCTTCTTGATCTTCTTTTGAGTCTGACTCGGGTTCATCCTTTTTGGTTGCGTTTAGTGCCATAATCTGGCTTGATTCCTTTGTTGTCCCTGCACATCTAGTTTCATGTAATTCAAGAGTAGAAAATAACTCTTCTAAGGTACTTACCTCGAGGTCCTTTGAAATGTAGTAGGCGTCGATGATTGACGCCCATTCTGGAGTTCTGGGAAATGCGTTGAGTGAGTAGCGTATGGTGCCCCGGTTGATTACCGTTTCATCGAGGTTCTTGAGACCGATAATTAATTCTTTTACCTTTGCGTGTAGATCGGCTACCTTCTCACCTTTTTCAAGATGGATGTTCGTCAGTTTGTTCCGAAGGATGTCTCTTCTTGCTAGTTTGGCTTCGGACGTGCGTTCGTGAAGCTCCAGGAATTTTCCCAGAGTTCTTTGGCTGACGAGTAGCTTCCAACGTCGTTGACTTCTTGAGGTGGCAGCACACTCAGCAGGTGATACTTCGCTCGATTGTTCGCTATGGAATCATTCTGCTCCTTCTTCGTCCAAAGACTCTCTTCTTTTTCTTCTCCATTTTGATTAGTTGGAGCTACAAGACCATATTTTATGATTAGACGAATTTCGAAATTGGTTTTCAATAATACCTCCATACGACACTTCCAGTGTGTGAAGTCTCCCTCGAATTTTGGTGGAATAATGCTTGGTCCGGCCATCTCGTTGCTTCGATTGACGGTTAGTCCTCCTGAAGCGTTCTCGCTCTGATACCACTTGTTGGTCCCTTTGGAGGCTGACAAGAAGGAAGGGGTGAATTGCCCTACAAAATAAAGCAACTCTTTCTCGGATTTTCAACTAAATAATACTACTTGTAATTAAAATAAAAGAGACTAACAAAAAGCAAACAAACACAAGGAAGTTACTTGGTTTGTAATCAGGAGATTGCTAATCCAAGGAAAGTATGGTGCACTATCTGATGTCTCCTTCAGGTGGAGTAGCCTCTTACAGCGTTAACAACACAGACAGAAAAGTAAAGCACAGAGAAATGGATTACAAGTGAATTGAATAAACTGTGCAAATTAGTGCTATATTTATAACACTGTTAGGGGCACCCTGAAGGGTCCGGGCGACCTGGGGGGATAAATTTTATCCACTAATGTTCAGATCGAGTCAAAACTCGATTAGGTCAAAAAGTCAGGTCTGGGCGCAGGGAAGCATCCCGGGTGCCCCGGACTGGTCCGAGCGCCCTGAATGGTTCCGGGCGCCCGGACCAGGAAAGTCAACATGGTTGACTTTTCTCGGTCCGGGACCTCTGCTTTGATTCAGCTCGTCTCGATCTGGGTCTTTCGCTCTGGCTCCACTAGCTTGGGTGATCTCGGCCATTCAGAATAGGGCTCACTCGAATCTAAGTTTCGGCCTTCTCCTTGAGCAGCTTTCCTCCCCGGTTTATCTTCCCTCGAACGTCGCGTACATTCTTCTCGTCCACCGGTGTACTCTTCCACGGTCACCTCGTCCCTCGGATGCACCGAGCCCGTTGGCTCTCTCCCACACCGTCCTTTTCGTTAGCCGCGTCTTCCACTCGACTTCCTGTGCTCGTAAGCTCCTGCACACTTAGACACAAGGGTTAAAACAAATAGAACCTAACTTAACTTGTTTGATCACATCAAAACGCCTTGGGGTTCCAACAATGTTCCAACAATAAGTACCCCTTGCCTCGGATCGAGGATTTATTTGATCAGCTCAGAGGTACATCAGTGTATTCTAAGATTGATCTACGGTTTGGATATCATCAGTTGAGAGTCAAAGAATCTGATATTCAGAAGACAACATTCCATACCAGATACGACCATTATGAGTTTTTGGTAATGTCATTTGGGCTTACCAATGCTCCAGTGATATTTATGGATTTGATGAACCGTATTTTCCTAGAGTATCTTGATCAGTTTGTTATCGTTTTCATCGATGACATATTGGTCTATTCGGGTTCAGAGGAGGAACATACGCAGCATCTTCGCACAGTCTTGGAGACTCTTCGACGACATCAGCTATATGCGAAGTTCAACAAGTGTGCCTTCTGGCTATCTTCAGTCGGGTTTCTGGGTCACGTGGTCTCTATCCGAGGTATTTCAGTAGACCCTTAGAAGATCGAGGCTGTCACCAGTTGAGATCAGCCGAAATCAGTACAAGAGATCTGTAGTTTCTTGGGACTGGAAGGATATTACAGACGTTTTGTCGAGGGTTTCTCCCGCATAGCTATGCCACTGACACGCCTGACCAGGAAAGGTGTGAAGTTCACGTGGTCCGAGGCCTACGAGACTAGCTTCCAGGAGCTGAAGCAGAGATTAGTATCGGCTCCAGTTTTGATTTGCCCGCTGGAGAGGATGGATTCGTACTTTACACTGACGTATCTCTTTAGGGTTTGGGCACTGTTCTAATGCAGCACGATAGAGTAGTCTCCTATGCTTCTCGTCAGTTGAAGTAACATGAGAAGAACTATCCAGTACATGATCTGGAGCTAGCCGCCATCATCTTTGCATTAAAGATTTGACGGCATCATCTGTATGAAATTACCTTTGAGATTCTCACGGATCATAAGAGTCTTAAATATATTTTCACCTAGAAAGAACTCAATCTCCGACAGAGGAGATAGATGGAGTTCCTGAAGGATTATGACTGTACCATTAGCTACCACCCGGGGAAAGCTAATGTGGTTGCTGATGTACACAGCAGGAAGTCCAGAGGGACTTTATCTTACCACCGAGCTTCAGTCATGGACTTGATTCAGGGTTTCTCCGAGTTGGGCCTTGAGGAGCAGGGACAGATAGAGCGAGGTGTTTTGGTTACTATGGTTGCTCAGTCATCGATCAGGACGAGGATCCGAGAGGCGCAGGCCGGTGATCAACATTTTCAGTTCATTGGCAGCCAGATAGCTTCCAGGCATCAAACATAGTTCACCCAAGATGATGCGGGTATTATATATTTTCGTGGCCAATTATGCGTACCTCTATCTCACCCGGTCAGGGAGGAGTTACTTAAGGAGGCTCATCGCTCCCGATTTGCTATCCACCCAGGTGGGACCCGCATGTATCGAGATTTGAGGCGTTCCTACTGGTGGAATGACATGAAGAAAGACATCATGGAATTCATAGCTAGATGTCTTGTCTGTCAGCAGGTGAAGGCTGAGCACCAGAGACTTGCCAGATTACTTCAGTGGATTCCTATTCCTGAGTGAAAATGGGAACACATTACCATGGATTTTGTGGTGGGTTTGCCTATGGCACGTCAAGACCATGACGCGATTTGGGTAATCGTTGATCGATTAACCAAATCCGTGCACTTCTTAGCGATCCAGAAGACTGATTCCCTGGATCGATTGGCAGATCTGTATTGCCGAGAGATCATCAGATTACATGGAGTTCCTTTGAGTATTATTTCGGATAGAGACCCTCGGTTCACGTATCGATTCTGGCAGAGTTTGCAGCAGGCCTTGGGCACTCAGCTTCGTTTTAGTACAACTTTCCATCCGCAGACTGATGGATAGTCAGAGCGGAGCATTCAGACTCTAGAGGACTTGCTGAGATCTTGTGTATTGAATTTCGGAGGCAGTTGGGAGGACCATTTGCCATTGGTAGAGTTTGCCTACAACAACATTTTTCATTCGGCTATCCAGATGGCACCGTTTGAAGCGTTGTATGGTAGGCCTTGTCGGACACCCACCTTCTGGGATGAGGTTAGGGAGGCCCCGTTGCTAGGGCCTCATAGAGCTCAGCAGGTGGCAGAGTTGGTCCGTACTATCAGACGGAGAATGTCAGAGGTGCAGGACCACCAGAAGAGTTATGTTGATCGGAGACGGAGACCCCTGGAGTTCTCTACTGGCAACCATATTTTTGTTGGATTTTTCGGGCCGCAAAAAACGTTTTTTGCATTGCGGAAACCCCGAAATTCCCATGCCACGGATCCGTGCGAAATTTATAAACAAAATTTCGTGTACGAGTTTCTCTAACCTAGATCTACTTTAGATCTACAAGATAAGAATTTTACCCTTGATGCGATGCCTTCGCAATCCCGCTCTTCCAAGGTTCGCTGGATCTTGAGAGTATCAAAGTAGATACTCTTCTATATGTATTCACACAAGCAAGAGGTGGAGAAAACCAAACAAAAGGTCTGCTAGCACCGTTGATGGTCACGGCAAGGAGGAAGAGAGGGAGAGAAGAAAGAGCTTGAGGAAGAAGATGGAGGTTACTCACCAAATGAAAAACTCCCAATTAAATTAAGTGGCCGACCACATTGAAAAGAAGGCTTTTAAACTTCCATGGGATACCAAGAGTCACAACTCTTGGTCTCCCTCATGAGGTGGCACACACATGTGCTAGCCTTGATGATGTGGCACATCATTATTGGCCCACTTAATGCCAACTCACCAATGAGGTGGAAAATGTTCAAGTCAAACTTGACCCTTCATCTTCCTCTCAAGTCAAGTCAAACTTGACCACTTCTCTCCCATGATTGATCTAATCTAACTATTGGTTCAAGTCAATTTTAATTTAACGAATCTCTATTCATTGAATTAAATTAATTAAATGAGTCTAAGTCCAAATTAGACTCACTTAACACATGAACCAAATTGAGTCCAACTCAATTAGCTCAATTTGGATTACTCTTAATCCAATTTGGTTCATCATATGAACCTAATCCTTTAGGTTCATCAAATGAACCTAATCTACATCTAATTGCCCTTTGTGTGTGACCCTATAGGTTCTTATAACGTTGACAATGCTCCTAAACTCATTTAGAAGCATAAGTAATGAGCGGTATCTAGCAACACATCATTACTACCCAAGTTATAAGAATGTTGAGATCCAACATCACCTTGTGACTACTAATTGTGACTCTTCACAATATATGACAAGTGTCCTTCTATCCTTGACATCTAGATTGATCAATGTGAGGCATAGACCATGTCATCCTCTAATCAATCTAAATCTCGAACCCCAAGTAGACTCACACAATCAAGTGAGCTCAACATCTCTTATTGACTCATTTGGGCATGGACATGCACTTAGTGGTCTCACTCTATCAAGAATATCGATGTCACTCCCGTCATATAGGAGGGATAGATCTCATCTACATCACTCACATCCCTCCGCATAATTTGTTACATACCTAGTAATCACCTATATAGTCCACCCAGTTACGGGTGGCGTTTGACGAAGCCAAAGTACGTAACTCCTTATGTAGGGAACCATGGTGACTTCAGGTCCAAGGACTAATAGTCATACTAATAGCCACATGAGAAAGTATATGACACTCATATAACGATCCATGATACTTTCTCATGGCGGGTCATTCAGTATACATTCTCCAATGCATACTCATGTGTCAACTTGATATCTCTATATCCATGACTTGTGAGATCAAGTCATCGAGTTGACCTACATGCTAGTCTCGTCGCATTAACATTGTCCCTGAATGTTAATACTCGACTAGGAATGATTAAGAGTAGTGTTCCCTATATCATCTCACTATCGATTCAACCAATCGATTGATATAGGTAAGAACCTTCTACTCAAGGACGCTATTATACTTAGTTATTTGGCACAAATACAAGTAAGTATAATAATCAAAAACAAATGCCTTTATTTATATACAAGAATATGATACAACGAGTCTATACAACAATCATCAAATGATTGGCTCTAGGGCTCTAACTAACAATCTTCCACTAGCACTAGTGCCAATCAGTGTAAGCTCTAAGGTCTAATGACCTAGTGTGACCATCATGCTTTCTCTGGGCCAAAGCTTTGGTCAAGGGATCTGCGATGTTAGCCTCTGTGGGTACTCTGCAAATCTTCACATCTCCTCTCTCGATAATCTCTCGAATGAGATGGAAGCGTCGTAGTATGTGTTTGGTCCGCTAGTGTGAGCGAGGTTCCTTAGCCTGTGTTATTGCTCCATTGTTGTCACAATAGATATCTATGGGATCAGCTATGCTAGGAACCACCCCAAGCTCGGTAATGAACTTGTGAATCTAAACTGCCTCCTTTGCTGCTTCTGATACAACAATATACTCGGCCTCTATCGTAGAATCAACTACTGTGTCCTGCTTCCAATTCTTCCAGCTCACAGCACCACCATTTATGCAAAATACGAACCCTGACTGCGATCGATAATCATCCTGATCAGTTTGGAAGCTAGCATCACTGTAACCCTTTACAGCTAGCTCATCATCCCCTCCATATATCAAGAAATATTCTTTTATCCTTCTCAAGTACTTAAGAATATTCTTGATTGCTATCCAGTGACTTTCACCTGGATCTGACTGGTATCTGCTCGTCATGCTCAAAGCATACGAGACATCAGGACGAGTACATAGCATAGCGTACATGATATATCCTATGGCTGAGGCATAAGGGATCTGATCCATGCAGTCTCTCTCCTCTCTAGAAGAGGGACCTTGAGTCTTCGAAAGACTCACACCATGTGACATCGGCAGAAATCCCTTCTTGGAGTTCTGCATGGCAAACCGTAGGAGTACCTTGTCAATATATGTACTCTGACTTAGGCCAAGCAACCTCTTAGATCTATCTCTATAGATCTATATGCCTAGAATACGGGATGCTTCACCTAAGTCCTTCATTGAGAAACAAGTCCCTAACCAAGTCTTGACAGACTGCAGCAAAGGGATGTCTTTCCCAATGAGTAGTATGTCATCCACATACAATATGAGGAAGACAACTGTGTTCCCTACAACCTTCTTGTAGACACAAGGTTCATCTTCATTCTTGATGAAACCAAACTGTTTGATTGCATCATCGAATCGAAAATTCCAACTCTAAGAAGCTTGCTTTAGTCCATAAATGGACCTATGCAGCTTGCATACTCTGCCAGTATGCTGTGGATCTACAAAACCCTTAGGTTGTGTCATGTACACATCCTCGAGCAGGTTTCCATTCAGAAACGCAGTTTTGACATCCATCTGCCAGATCTCATAATCGTGGTATGCTGCAATAGCAAGCATGATCCGAATGGACTTAAACATCGCTACAGGAGAACTCGGTTAAGAATGAAGGCTGCTGTGTCTAGAGCATAGCCCCAAAGATACATAGGAAGATCTGTGTGACTCATCATAGATCGTACCATATCTAATAAGGTACGATTCCTTCTTTCGGATATACCATTCCACTGTGGTGTTCCAGGAGGAGTTAGTTGAGATAGAATCCCACACTCAGCTAGATAGTCACAAAATTCATGGCTAAGGTATTCACCACCTCGATCTGATCGAAGTATCTTAATACTTTTGCCAAGCTGGTTTTGTACTTCATTCTTGAATTCTTTGAACTTTTCAAAGGATTCTGACTTATGTGTCATCAGGTACACATAGCCATATCTACTGAAATCATCAGTAAATGTAATGAAGTACCTATAACCACCTCTAGTAGTGACATTGAAAGGGCCACATACATCACTATGTATAAGACCTAACAAGTCAGTCGCTCTCTCACTGTGTCCACTAAAGGGAGCCTTGGTCATCTTGCCTAGAAGGCATGACTCGCATGTCTCATATGATTCAAAATCAAATGAGTCCAGCAAACCATCTTTATGGAGTTGGGATAAGCGTTTGTCATTTATATGACCTAAGCGACAATGCCAGAGATAGGTTTGGTTCATGTCATTTGACTTGAACCTCTTGGTACTTATGTTATAGATAGGGTTCTCAAGGTCTAGAATATAGAGTCCGTTCATTAGAGGTGCACTATAATAGAACATATCATTTAAATAAACTGAACAACATTTATTCTTTATTATAAATGAAAAAACTTTCTTGTCCAAACAAGAAACTGAAATTATGTTCTTAGTTAAAGCAGGCACATAACAACATTCATTTAATTCTAATACAAGCCCAGAAGGCAGAGATAGATGATAAGTTCCTACAGCAACAGCAGCAACCCATGCTCCATTGCCTACGCATAGGTCCATCTCGCCCTTCGTCAATGCCCTGCTATTTCTTAGCGCATGCACATTAGTACAAATGTGAGAAGCATATCCGGTATCTAATACCCATGATGAAGAAATGGATAGATTAACTTCTATAACATAGATACCTGAAGTGGAAGTCTCACTTCTCTTCTTCTTAAGATCTTCCAGGTACACTTTGCAGTTCCTCTTCCAGTGCCCGATCTGACTGCAGTGGAAGCAGGTAGCATCCTTGGCGACCCCTCCTTTGGGTTTCAGAGCCTTGCCTTTGCCCTTGGCTTGGGACTTTCACTTACCGTTAGGCTTGCCCTTGCCTTTGCCCTTTTGCACCATCAAAATGGAGTTGGGCTTAACCTTCTTAAGGTTGAGCTCAACAGTTCTTAACATGCTAAGCAGCTCGGGCAGTGGCTTGTCAATTTCGTACATGTTATAATTTAGAACGAATTGACTATAGCTATCTGGCAAGGATTGCAAGATCAAATCAGTGGCCAACTCTTGGCCAAGTGGGAATCCCAAGCTCCGTAGGTTTTCTATGTACTCAATCATTTTGAGTACATATGGGCCTACGGGAGTCCCATCTTGCATCTTGCACTGAAACAGTGCCTTAAAGATCTTGAATCTCTCATGCCTCGCTTGTCCTTGATATAGTTGACGAAGAGGTTCAACCATATCATAAGCGCCCATCAACTCGTGTTGCTTCTGAAGCTCAGAGTTTATGGTCGTGAGCATAAGACATGACACATCTAATGCGTCATCTTGATGCTTCTTGTAAGCATCACGGTCAGCTCGTGTGGCAGTGGCAGGAGGTACCTCCGGAATGGGCTGCTCCAGAACGTACAGTTTACGTTCTTTTGTGAGAACGATTCTCAGGTTTCTTATTCCGTTGAGCTTGTCCTTCTCAAGGACGGAACGCAGGGAGAAAGAGTTCGTATTTGACGTCATGGTTATCTACAATAGAAAAATGCATAAAAATAAATAAATATCATATCTATTAATCATTTAATTAGGCCTTTTAATTAAATGATGCTCCCACTGAATTCTATAATTCATGTGGGACAAGATCCACATCATACTACGCCTTGAGTTAGCTTTGGCTAAATCGCCCAAGACTCAGTATGATCGGTAGGTAACTAATTACCAATTACATCTCTATGCAACTCTTGTTTATAGGATCAAGATCCGCATTTATATTAAAACTCGAGTTAGCTTTGGCTAATATGCCCAAGAGTTAATATAAACGTGATTTTGACCTATCTACCAACCATTGGAAAATGCCTATAGTTAAACTCAATCCAATTGAGTTAACTAGTTACTCAATCTAATTGAATTGTACTCACCCATGCGTTGATAGGCGGGACCAAAATTGTCCCTCCGTACCCTACCAAGATAATATGTGTTGCTCTGCTTTGGCAGATTCAACAACAACATGTGATCGAGGTAGTGATAGGTATCACGGCATGGTAGGCATTACAAGTTGACGCGATTGAGATCTAATATAATCGACGAGGTGTATCATATACGTGATTTAGATATAATCTAATCGTTAGGGTGCATCATGTACGCGATTTAGATCTAATCGAATCGTTAAGGCGCTAATTAATTACTATTCTAGCATGCATCACACATACACACACAAGCAATTAATTAAATATTTTATGATTAGTCATGACCCTACTACAATCTTCTCAAGCCAATGAGAAGATCGGATGGTCAACCTAAGGTCAACAGCTTCTCAAGCTCCTTCCTTTGACCACCTTGTGTTGCTCGCGCCCTCCTCGTAACTCCGTCTCGAGTGGATCTTCCACCGCTCCAATTTGTACATTACAAAGGTGAAACTCGAGTTACATTCGAGTCTAAACTATTTACAACAGGAATATAAAAATAGGAAAGGCACGACGCGCAGGTCGCGTATCATATACAACACGCACATCACAGAAAATGGCACGCAGGCCATAATATGAATTACAACACAAATTTCCAATCTAATTGGGTCTTTTGGGCCATGACCATCACAAAATAATACATAATTCTTAATTATGTAATTTCTATAAATTTCTGTAATTTTTCTTACAATCTTTACAATTTTTATGAGTAAAAATTCCCGGCGGTCCCGTTTAGCGATTTTCGGGCGCAATCGCGGAACGAAGCCCCTTGCGGGGTCAGGGGCAGCACCCCTACTCACGATATAACCATCGCGAGTGTTCCTTAGCGATCTTACAGCGCCTTAGTCTGCTATCCCAAAACGATTTGGGGGCGAAACCTTGTCGTTTCGGAAATATTTTGTCGGTAGTCGAAGCCTACAAGTGTCTAAACACTTGTGCTTCGCTTCTACGAGAAAATTACCCATAAAATCTATAAAAATCACAAACTTACAGAAATTCACAGATCTGTAATTTTCATAAAAATACAAATTAAAACTCGTACACGCTTCGCACGTGGCTCTGATACCACTGTTGGATTTTTCGGGCCGCAAAAATCGCTTTTTGCGTTGTGGAAGAAATTCTCATGCCACGGATCCGTGCAAAATTTATAAAACAAAATTTCGTGTACGAGTTTCTCTAACCTAGATCTACTTTAGATCTACAAGATAAGAATTTTACTCTTGATGCGATGCCCTTCGCAATCCCGCTCGTCCAAGGTTCGTCGGATCTCGAGAGTATCAAAGTAGATACTCCTCTATATGTGTCCACACAAGCAAGAGGTGGAGAAAACCAAACAAAAGGTGTGCTAGCACCTTTGATGGTCACGGCAAGGAGGAAGAGAGGGAGAGAAGAAAGAGCTTGAGGAAGAAGATGGAGGTTACTCACCAAATGAAAAACTCCCAATTAAATTAAGTGGCCGACCACATTGAAAAGAAGGCTTTTAAACTTCCATGGGATACCAAGAGTCACAACTCTTGGTCTCCCTCATGAGGTGGCACACACATGTGCTAGCCTTGATGATGTGGCACATCATTATTGGCCCACTTAATGCCAACTCACCAATGAGGTGGAAAATGTTCAAGTCAAACTTGACCCTTCATCTTCCTCTCAAATCAAGTCAATATTGACCACTTCTCTCCCATGGTTGATCTAATCTAACTATTGGTTCAAGTCAATTTTAATTTAACGAATCTCTATTCATTGAATTAAATTAATTAAATGAGTCTAAGTCCAAATTAGACTCACTTAACACATGAACCAAATTGAGTCCAACTCAATTAGCTCAATTTGGATTACTCTTAATCCATTTGGTTCATCACATGAACCTAATCCTTTAGGTTCATCAAATGAACCTAATCTCCATCTAATTTCCCTTTGTGTGTGACCCTATAGGTTTTTATAACGTTGGCAATGCTCCTAAACCCATTTAGAAGCATAAGTAATGAGCGGTATCTACCAACACATCATTACTACCCAAGTTATAAGAATGTTGAGATCCAACATCACCTTGTAACTACTAATTGTGACTCTTCACAATATATGACAAGTGTCCTTCTATCCTTGACATCTAGATTGATCATTGTGAGGCATAAACCGTGTCATCCTCTAATCAATCTAAATCTTGAATCCCAAGTAGACTCACACAATCAAGTGAGCTCAACATCTCATATTGACTCATTTGGGCATGGACATGCACTTAGTGGTCTCACTCTATCAATAATATCGATGTCACTCCCGTCATATAGGAGGGATAGATCCCATCTACATCACTCACATCCCTCCGCATAATTTGTTACATACCTAGTAATTACCTTTATAGTCCACCCAGTTACGGGTGGCGTTTGACGAAGCCAAAGTACGTAACTCCTTATATAGGGAACCATGATGACTTCAGGTCCAAGGACTAATAGTCATACTAATAATCACATGAGAAAGTATATGACACTCATATAACGATCCATGATACTTTCTCATGGCGGGTCATTCAGTATACATTCTCCAATACATACCCATGTGTCAACTTGATATCTCTATATCCATGACTTGTGAGATCAAGTCATCGAGTTGACCTACATGCTAGTCTCGTCGCATTAACATTGTCCCTGAATGTTAATACTCGACTAGGAATGATTAAGCGTAGTGTTCCCTATATCATCTCACTATCGATTCAACCAATCGATTGATATAGGTAAGAACCTTCTACTCAAGGACGCTATTATACTTAGTTATTTGGCACCAATACAAGTAAGTATAATAATAAAAAACAAATGCCTTTATTTATATACAAGAATATGATACAATGAGTCCATACAACAATCATCAAATGATTGGCTCTAGGGCTCTAACTAACAATTTTTCAACGTGTTTCACCCATGAAAGGGGTGAAGAGATTTTGCCTCAGAGGTAAGCTAGCTCCACGATTCATTGGACCTTTCTGATCTTGGAAAGGATTGGAGCAGTAGCTTATCGTCTGACACTACCACCGTCCCTGACAGGTGTTCATGACATATTCTATGTGTCTATGCTGAGGAGATATATATCTGACCCAACACATGTGCCGACAGATATCTCAGTTCCTATTCAGCCTGATGTTACCTACGAGGTGGTTTCGGTACGGATTCTGGACCAGAAAGTGTCAGCTACGGAACAAGACTATCTAGCTGGTTAAAGTCGGATGGCAGCATCATCGGGCAAGGAGGCTACTTGGGAGCTCGAGGATACGATCTGAGCTCGATACCCTCATCTTTTCACTTGAGGTATGTGAGTTAATTTCCGTTCAGCATTTATACTATCTATTTATTGTTAGTACTTGCTGATGGTAATAACAAAAATTTGGAGACCAAAATTTTATTGGTGTGAGAGAATGTAAAATACAGAAAAAGGGTGAATAACCATAAATGAATTTTCTGAAATTTTTAGAAATTTTCTGGGAATTTTTCGGAGCCCGTTTGGCTTAGGTTACGGGGATAAATAATGGGGTCACGGGAAAACCTGTTTAGGCTACCCCATTTAAGGGAGAAAAAGTTTATTGTTTCTTTTGTTTTTCCTTTTGTTTTTCCTTCTCCTCACACACCGTACCCTAGCCCTCACCCGACGCCTCCTCACGCCGAGCATCCCCTCTCTCGACGCAACCCGACGGTTTACATCTCCCAAACCATCGACGCCGATTCTTTTCCTACTCCTATTTCTTCTCCCTTCCTCTCATCCTCTTCTCTCTCGATCTCTGCCCTATCCTCTCCACCGCCGCCCTTCTCCCTACTCAAGTCGTGATTATGGTGACGAGATGAGGCCGAGCACCGGTGTCGATTGATCACCTACTCGTCGCAAAGATCTCAACCACCGTCGGTCCATGCCCTAGCTTCCACTTTTCTCATCTCTGTCGATCTCACGCCTCAGCGCTGCCTTCTCTCTTCCTTAGTAACGAGCGCTTGGCACCATCTGAGGCGAAGCCGTCGGTCTCCAATCTCTTGGTCACAAGGAAGTAAGGTACACTTGACTCTTGTTTTCCCTTTCTGTCTGAAGGTCACCGTGGTCGTCACTGGATCAATGATGTCTGTGTTAGAGTGTATACTAAAAGCCTAGCTTTTGTATAAACATTTATTTAGAAATAAGAATCACATTGGTCAAATATCAACATTTATAAGCTAAGTGTAGTTGTTCAATTAATTTATATTGTAGATAACATGGTGTGTGGTGTCACACACAGAAGATCATGTTATCAATTCCTTATAAATTATAAATAGTAGCTAACGACTAAAATGGAAAGGAGCAAACCATTGGAATAGTCATAGTGTAATTTGATATTAGTTTATCTTAACTATAAAATTATACTAGTACACTCTAAGTGTATTGAGCAGAACCATTTAAGGTAAGTTTTTTTTGTACTGACTACATAAAAGAACAAGACCTTGGTTATTATGGAAGTGTGTGCTCCTAATCCTGATATAATAACAAGTACATATATCTAGTATTTATTTCTTTGACTTATCAAAGGGTGCGATTTAGTTCGATAAATCAATAGGCCCGATAAGTTGGGAAATAATATTATTTATAATGTATGTTGTTGATTATAGAAGGAAACTGTGTCCTAGTAATCTAGGTTGATGATGTCCCCAGGAGGAGCTCATAAGGATTGTCATAAAAACCCTGCAGGTGGACTTAGTCCGACATGACGATAAGGTTGAGTGATACTACACTTGGAGCTAAATATTAATTAAGTGAGTTGTCAGTAACTCATTTAATTAGTGGGCATTCTATATCTTAAACACAGGGAGACTAACACACTCATGATAAGAAGGAGCCCAAAATGTAATTTGAGATTGGTGCGGTAGTTCAATAATAATTCTTTAGTGGTATGAATTATTATTGATTAAATTAAGTTGGGTGTCTGGGGCGAACACGAGAAGCTTAATTTCATCAGGAGACCAAAACCAATTCCTCCTCTCGGTCTCTATTGTAGCCTCTTATTTATAAAGTATTATACCAACCCATACCCACCTTCTTACCCATCCTTATGTGGTCGGCCAAGCCAAGCTTGGAGCCCAAGCAAGGGCCAGCCAAGACATGGCTTGGATGGGTTGAAGTGTGACCGGCCCTAGCTTGAGTCCAAGCTTAGGTGGCCGGCCACAATAAAATTAAAAGGATTTTATTTTTTTAAAAAAATTTCTTATGTGGATTCCATGATTTTAAAAGAGAGTTTAAAATTTAAATCTTTCCTTTTATACCTTTCTACAAAAGATTAAGTGAAAGGTTTGAAATCTTTCCTTATTTATAGTTGAAAGGAAGATTTTAATTTTTGATAAAACTTTCCTTTTTTAACCATCCTCATGATTTAAAAGAAATTAAATCTTTCCTTTTTATAATTTTTACAAAAGATTAAGAAAATATTTGATATCTTTCTTTATTTGTAATTGAGAGGAAGATTTTAATTTTAAAGATAACTTTTCTTTTTGGAATCATCCACATGTTTTAATAGAGAGATTTTAATTTATAAAATTTCCTTTTATAACTGACCATGAAGGGAAAATTAATAGAGAAATTTTTTATTTTAAAAATTTTCGGAAACAAATTAGGAAGTTTTAATTTTGTGTTTAAAACTTTCCTTGCTTGGATGATTAAGAGGTGGCCGGCCACATTGAGTTTGAAAGGGAAATTTTTTATTAAACTTTCCTTTCATTGGCTAAGAGAATAGGGAAGTTTTTTTATAAAACTTTCCTTATTTGCCAAGACTAAGGAATATAAAAGAGAGGGTAGAGGTGCCTCACATCATAACTTATGTTCTAGTTTTCCTCTCTTCTATTTCCTTGGTTGGTGGCCGACCCTTCACATCCTCTCCCTCTCCTATTCTTCTTCCTTGGCTGGCGGCATTTTCATCTCAAGGAGCTTGGTTGGTGGCTGGATCTTGCTTAAGGAAGAAGGAGAGATAGGAGGTCTTGTTTCTTAGCATCCCTTGGAGCTTGGTGGTGGTCAAACCTCATCTTCTCTTGGAGTTCTTATGGTGGCCGAAACTTGCTTGGAGAAGAAGGTAGCTTGGGTGGTTCTCGTCTCGGTAGATCGTCGCCCACACGACGTCCGAGATAAGAAGAGGAATATGGTAGAAGATCAAGAGGTTGTTATTTACCAAGAAAGATATAACTAGTAATTTTATTCCGCATCATACTAGTTTTCTTTGTATAGTTTTTGAAATACCAAACACAAGAGGCATATGATTCTAGGTTTCAAATTTGTGATTCATGTTTATGTTTCTTTTTTGTTTTTCGAATTTGTGATTCGATTGTTCTATTTGGTTAAACCTAGGGTTATATAAGGAAATTAAATATTAGATTTCTTTAAAAGGCTTTGTCTAGGTGGTGGTGGATGATCTCATTCCCAAGAAGGCCTAGTACCTTGTCATACAGTCCTGGAAGCCAATTTTAGAAATTAATATTTAATTGAATTTGTAACATGGGTGAATTTGGATCAATAATGTTAAGCATCGTTTGAGATCCAAGTCTAAACCACTAAGAACAGATAAGTTAAATTTGGAATCAATAATGTTAAGTTCCATT
Organism: Zingiber officinale; assembly: GCF_018446385.1. Lineage (NCBI taxonomy): Eukaryota > Viridiplantae > Streptophyta > Magnoliopsida > Zingiberales > Zingiberaceae > Zingiber > Zingiber officinale. The sequence continues at coordinate 95,499,664 of NC_055998.1, forward strand.
TGTGATTCCTAATTTAATTTCTAAAGAACACAATAGGTTGTTAGTAAAGGTTTAGGACTTGTACAAAATTTTTGTATAGGGGAACCAGTATGATATTCCGCATAGCAACCAACAATTGGTATCAGAGCTAGGGTTTGCCTCTATGTGTTTTGGTTTTCAGTTTAATCATGCACATGTCATATATAATTTAAGCAGGATAATAGTAGGATGTGCTAACTTTTTGGTTACAGACTCCAACTATTATGACTTATAGATATTGTGTGTGAATAGACCCTTGGACATGTCAAGGGTATTTTATTGTGTGTGCATGATTGTAATATTAAATACAGCAGGAGCTGCATTAGTTATTAGGATTTTACATTTTTGTTTCGATCTAGATTACATGTACATTCCTTTGTGGAATATAGAATCGATATATGTAAAATTCTATTTTTATCGCGGATTGTATCCTTGCAAGGCGTGGTATTATTTGTGGACCAGAGGCGCAGCGGAAAAAGAAGCAAGATAGATGCGGCGACTAGACCTGATTGCGGTGGCTAAAGATGGCAGCAGCTAGAGTTGGCAGCACACGGAGGACAGTGATGGAAAAGACCATGATAGTTGAAAATTAATTTCCATATTTATTGCTTTTATTTACTGTGATGTGTGTGTGCATAGTTTAAAATTCCTCACCTTAAATAACTAAGTAGGAGAGAGATTAGTAAATAAATTCCACAGTCTCCATTACTCGTTTATAAGTGATGCGACAAACTTACGTGTTGGCTCTGATTGCCTCCCTCCCCATCGGATGAGTTTGTTTGTAGATCACTATATCAAACTTTCTTTATAGATGGTTATAGGAAATTATTTAGGAGCGTGTGATCTTCTCCATCTGAAGGGGCACAATCCTATTTAATGGACTAAGTATCAAGTAATGGTATACACTTAGGCACAATTAATAGTATCCTCCCTATCGGAGTCACTGCTATTATTTGTATGACCAAAGGAAAAACCAACTATTAATTTTATTTATCATAAAGTTAGGTTGACAAGAATAAAATTAATGGGTAAAACCTCCTCTTACAAATGTTTGATTTTGTATACATCCACACTATCGTGGCATGCAAAATTCACGGTGTTTTGAGGTGTTGGTAAATTTAAATAGTATTGTTTGAGGAATCAATATTATTTTAAATTTAGAGTCTTGAGCAAAGTTTGTTTTGTGATTCTTAGGATGACTTTCAACCCACTGGCTATTATACTGAAAGAGGACAAACTTACTGGTCTCAATTACATAGATTAGAAAAGAAACCTGGACATTATCCTAACTGCTGAAGGCTATAAGTTTGTACTAATGGAGGTCTGCCCTAATGTGCCTAATAGTGATTCTAGTGAAGAGGAGATTGAGTATAATAGGAAATGGGTCAAAGCAGATGAAATGGCGCGGAGTTACATTTGAATTTTATATCAAATGTGCTGCAACATCAGCATCAGACCATGCCTACTAGCCATGACATGATGTACAATCTCAAGGAACTCTTCGAACACTAGAATCAGGCTAACAGGCAAGACTGTATGATCTCTAAGTACTGGACTAAAAGCAGGAATGAAGAAGCTGAAAGGCAAATACTTCATTTGCAAGTAGTCTGGACATTTGTAGGCGGGTTGTCCTCGTAGGAAGAGAACAATATAGGTATATCTTATTCTCTAATAGTTGAAACATGTTTAGTGGTGTTATCTATCGGTACCTGGTGAGTAGATACTAGAACCACTTATCATGTCTACAAATCATTGCAGGGGTTCCAGGAAATCCGACAACTACACAAAGGAGAAATCACTGTTTACATGGGAAATGCTACAGAAGTAACAGCTGTTGCAATGGGAGATGGTTATAGGAATAAATATTGATTTTAAGAAATTATCTTTACGTACCAAGTTTTAGAAAGAACTTGATTTCAGTTTCTAAACAATACAAGGATGGATATTCTGTCTATTTATGATAGCAAAGGTGTTATCAAGATAAATAAGGAAGTTATCTGTTCTGGTACGTTCGTTGGCAATTTGTATACTCTAAATCCAAAAACTCTCACAATGCAACAAATGGAAATTAATAACACATTTTCTAACTCCAATAAGAGAAAGCAACCTTCAGAAATGAACCAATCATATCTTTGACATCTAAATCTAGGTCATATTAACTTGAGTAGGATTAAAAGGATAATAACCAATGAACTTTTGGGTTCATTAGTGGTGGAAAACTTTCCAACCTGCAAGTCATACTTAGAAGGAAAAATGACCGAGAGGCCTTTTAAGTCTAAGGGGGTATAGAGCCAAAGATGTGTTAGAACTGGTTCATTCTGATTTGTGTGGTCCTATGTCTATCCAGGTAAGAGGTGGTTTCGAATATTTTTGTCTCTTTTATAGATGACTATTCAAAATATGGGTATATTTACTTGATGCGCCGCAAGTCTGAATGCTTTGATAAGTTCAAAAAGTACCAGGCTGATGTGGAGAAACGTCATGGTAAAAGTATCAAGACATTACGGTCTAATCGTGGTGGCGAATACCTCTTTAGAGAGTTTAGGAAATACTTATCAGAAGCTGGGATTCAATCCCAATTGTCTGCACCTGGTACACCCCAACAGAACAGTTTGGCAGAACGAAGGAATAGGACTCTTACAGAAATGGTTAGATCGATGATGAGTTATTACCATATTCATTTTAGGGATATGCTCTGAAAACAGCAGTATACATTCTGAATATGGTACCTTCTAAATCAGTACCCTCTACTCCCATGGAATTGTGGAATGGGCGTAAGCCTAATCTGAGTCATATTCAGATATAGGGTAGTCCAGCACATGTACTGAAAGGAGATACTGACAAGTTGGAATCACATACAGAAGTTTGTCTATTTGTGGGATATCCTAAAGAAACAAAAGGTGTTTTGTTTTATAATCCTAAAAATCAGAAGATCATTGTTAGCACCAATGCTCGATTTTTAGAGGAAGATTATGTAATGAACCATAAGCCCATGAGTGAAATTATTCTAGAAGAAATTAGAGAGGACACGTCTAGTTTAGTACCAACAGTACAAGATGAAATATCACAAGAAGCTGCAACACGTATCACAAATGATAACACATCCACAGACAGTGCCTCATCGTAGTGGGAGGGTTGTGAGGCAACCTGAAAGATTCATGTTTTGGGAGAGTCTTTGGACTTGATCCCGGTAAACATAAATCTAATCCCTGGACATATGACGAAGCACTCCAAGATAAAGATGCAACATCTTGGCAAAGAGCAATAGAATCTATGTAAGTCTGGGAGCTTGTAGAACCACCAAACGGTGTAAAAACCATTGAGTGTAAATAGGTCTACAAAAGAAAAAGAAGGGCAGACGGGAAGGTGGAAACCTTCAAGCAAGGCTTGTTGAAAAGGGTATCAATTTTGAGGAAACTTTTTCACCGGTAGCCATGCTTAAGTCTATCCAGATTCTTTTATCTATTGCTGCTCATAAGGATTATGAAATTTGACAAATGGATGTCAAGACAGTTTTTCTTAATGGAAGTCTTGAAGAAAACATCTATATAATGCAACCAGAAGGGTTTATTACAAAGGGCAAAGAGCATCTAGTATGTAAGCTCACTTGGTCCATTTATGGACTGAAACAAGGTTCAAGGTCTTGGAACATCCTGTTAGGACCGAAAAGTAGCTAGAGGGGGGGTGAATAGCTTCGCGTGTGCTCGTCGTGCTTCGTTGCTTGTTTCTTCAAAGTGATGCGCAGCGGAATACAAAGAAACAAACTACAACAATGCTAACAATAGGATTTTATTTGGTATCCACCTCACAAGAGGTGACTAGTCCAAGGATCCACGCACACACACACACCTCCACTAATAAACACTCCTTTTCGGTAACTACCGAAGGCGGAGAAGCCCTACAAGACTCTCAATACAAGTAGAAGAAAGGGTAGTAAAGAATAAGCAAAAGCTTACAAGAGATGCAGTAAAAATCCTAGCTTCTTCTTCTTCTCGTTGCAACTCGCCTCTTGACTTGGATGAACCTCCAAGAACCTTCAAGAACTGGCGGTGAGGAGCTTAGAGAGTGCTGGGGAGGAGCTGTGATGAATCTGGAATGAATCGGTAAAGTTCTACTGAAGGAATCGCATGCCAACAGCTATAAACGACGCCAATGGTCGAATCCCAATCGATTGGATTGCTCCCAATCGATCGGGGAGGCTTTGGATCGATCCATGGATCGATCGAGCACCCTCGGAAAATCCGATCGATCCACGGATCGATCCGGCGCTTATCGCGCGAAGCAGCGTCGTTCCGATCGATCATCTAGCTCCTGATCGATCCACGGATCGATCCGAGGGTTCGCGAGGACTCACCGGATCGATCGGCGGATCGATCCAGATCTTCGGATCGATCCACCGATCGATCCAGATCTCGGATCGACCCGATCAATCAAACCTGCTGGATCAATCCACGGATCAATCCAAACCTGCTGGATCAATCCACGGATCAATCCAAACCTGCTGGATCAATCGGTTGATCAATCCAGATCTTGGTTTTTGCCCAAAACCAAGTCTAAAGCCCCCTAAACCAACATCTAGTCAACCATGACTTGTTGGTACATAAGACCTACCATCCGGTCACCCTTGACCAGCTAGGACTCTCTCACCAAGTGTCTGGTCAATCCCTTTGATCCACTTGGACTTTTCTCTTCTTGCCAAGTATCCAGTCAGTCCCTCTGACCTACTTGGACTTTTCTTTCTCGTGCCAAGTATCCGGTCAATTCCTTTGACCTACTTGGACTCTCACCAGATGTCTGGTTAACCTTGACCCATTTGGATTTCTCTTGCCTGGCTTCACTCACCAGGGCTTTCCCAATTGCCTAGCTTCACTCACTAGGTCTTTCACCTGGCTTCACTCACCAGGATTTTCCTCCTGCCTGGCTTCACTCACCAGGATTTTCCTCCTGCCTAGCTTCACTCACTAGGTCTTTCACCTGGCTTCACTCACCAGGATTTTCCTCCTGCCTAGCTTCACTCACTAGGACTTCCCAGTCAAGTATCCGGTCATCCTTGACCTACTTGACTCTTCTTCAATCAACCTTACATTGTCAAACATCGAAATCCAAACCAAGACTCAAGCTTGGTCAACCAGGTCAACCTTGACCTGAGGGATGTTGCACCAACAATCTCCCCCTTTTTGATGTTTGACAATACCAACACTATCACTTACAATACCACATGTAAGTTAGGCTAATCCCATAGCCTAAACCTTCTTCATGCCACTAGGTAATGAATACATAAGTTAAGCCCTTCATTCTCCCCCTAAGAGTGCAAACTCCCTCTAGGTAATGAAAGCCTAACTTACTCCCTTTCATTCTCTCCCTATTGACACACATCAAACCATGCCCCATTTTTGGGCACATATCAACAAATTCACTCGTTGAAAACTCTCCCCCTGAAGAGTTGCTCATCGTTGTTCACAACTTCACTCGTTGTGATCAACACGATAATGAAGGTCCCATACCCTTCATTAACCTTAACCCTACATTCTCCCCCAATGTAGGCAAATGCCCATCCTTGAGCATTATCCACTTGAAGCCACTTGAACAATGAAGATATTCACTCCCCATTAAAGTTCAAACGCTCAACCTTGAGCATGTTCTTAACGGAAGGTTGACCACCTTCCAAGGTTCATGAAAAATAATTTTCATGTCTTTAAAGAGTCCCTCCCCCTAAAGACATGGTGGTAACTTCTGTCATTGCACCAACAATGACTTGGAGTCTCCAAAACTTTAGGAAACCCAATTTTAGAAGTTTTGAGGTTCAAATATTCAAAATTTGAAACAAACCTCAACCTAAACTTCAACTTAGCCTTCCTTAACCAATCCATCCTTGTTTTCCACACGAAAACACCCTTTTTATGTATACAAATGTATTTTCAGGGGTTTGGAATGGTTACCTAGACTAAAATAGGTTCAAAATGCTGAAAATAAGCTTTCCCAGCCAAAATCAGCATCTTCGATCGATTGGAGTTGGGTTCCAATCGATTGAACCCTGCTGAATCGATCCACCGATCGATTCAGTATTCTTGGATCGATTGGAGTTGGGTTCCAATCGATTGAACCTTTCTGAATCGATCCACTGATCGATTCAGACTTCCTGGATCGATCGGCTGATCGATCCAGCGAGCTTCTGCTCGCGGGAGACTTGCCTTCTGAATCGATCCACGGATCGATTCAGGCACTCCAATCGATCCATGGATCGATCGGAGCTCTGATAGTAGCTGAATTTCAAGATCAGCCAACTTCAGAAACCCCTAGAAAATTCTATAAAAATCTAAAAATCATGAAATTTCGTGTAGGCAATATTTAGGGCATATACTATCAAGGAAAAATAGTTTTCTATGAAAATACTTCACATTTTCAAAGATTGACACAAACTTGAAAACTTGCAAAAACTTTAGTGTTTTCTTCAAGATTGTGTCTAACTATTCAATGGTGATTACTATCAAAAGATAGCCTTCACCAAGGTTTTCCAAAATCATTTTGAAAACATTTTCAAACCAATATCCCACCATGTTCCTTGGGCTTAATGCACATGACTTGTACATTAGCTTTCCCAATGATGGAAAAACACATAACTATGTGTTTTGATGAACTTAAAAACTCAAACGAATGCACTAAATCGACATCTTGAGTTTTGTTCATCATCCTAACATCTCACTTGTATTTAATGTGCACTAAAACACATACAAGTCACCTTATCGTCCTTGTGAGATGTAAAATTTGGTTTTGCCCTATTCTAGGGATCATGCATATTTATCTAGGCATTTTAGAGATATTAGACATCCACCCAGGATGTCACTTGTTAATAAGTGTTGTTAAATGCCATTTGTCCTTAATTACAAGGAATTAAACTTAATGCATGATTATGCTATGGCATACATCAAAATGATATAATTTTCAAAAGAAAATATCCTATAACTACTTGATGTATGAATGTCATGACATGGTATTTTTGGATTTTTCATAATAAAACATAAATGCAAAAATAGACATGATGTCATGACATATGATGGGCAAATAATCATGGCAAGGTTTAGCATAAATAAAATATACCTAGATTACCTATCTAAGTATCCTTAACCACTTAGCTAACCCAAAATATATCACTTGTTTTAATTTGAAATGTTAAACCTAGATTGCCCTAAATGCTTCAAAGAAATGCCAAAACCTAAATTGACATTTCTATTTCTCTTGATTTGTTTATGCCACTTAAAATTTAAGCATATCCTCAAATGTTGGCATATTCCATTTTTCCTCAAGAATAATCACATAAATCAAGGCCCGGATTGCCTTAAATTTCTAAGAGAATACCAAAATCCCAACTTGGTATTTCTCTAGGTTTTCCCAATTTATGCCATTTTAAGATAAAATCAAGTTTTCACCATTAGGCACATTTTACTCTTTCAAGGAGTAAATAATAATTCAATTTCATTTTCAAAGGTTAACAAAAACCTTGAAAATGCTCCTTGAGTGTCAATTTTTTCATGATTGGGTTAACTACCCTTTCACTTAGAGTTGACACTCTCTAACCCATTTATGAGGTAGAGAAAATGCTCCTAGGAACCCAACACCTATTGGTGCTCCATGGATGCTCTAGGTATTCACTAGGGATAACTTCCCTAGATACCTTCCTAGTGACCTTGTTTGGCTTCTTAGAAGCCTTGGTCACCTTTTCTAGGTCAATTCTAGGGATTTCTTTCCTTGTGACCTTGTTAGTGACTTTCTTAGACTTCTTAGAAGTCTTAGTCACTTTGGTTGCAAAGATACTTCTAGGGATATCTTCCCTTGTATCCTTGACTTGACCTCTAGACTTAGGGTTTGTTCCATAACTATATGGAACCCTATGATAACTAGGCGCATCATTTTTTGCTTTGGTTTTGTATCCCAAACCTATACGGCCATTTGATGGCTTTTGTACCCCTAAACCTAGGTTATGCTCATTTTGCCCTAATAGGATATTTTCCAATCTTTTTAGGGTCTTTTCTAATTTATCAAGTCTTGACCTCAAGACTTGATTTTCCCTCACTAAGTCCTTAGTATTTGATTTTTCATTTGATCCATGAGTATTTTTAATCTTGGGCTTGTATCTATTATCCTTAGTGTTCTTGCCCAAATGTCTATCTACCTTCCTAACCTTAGGTTGGGTAGTCTTGGCATGTAGGGCCACATGCTTTTCCTTAATGCCCTCATGCTTTCTATTTTTATGGTAAATTGCATTAAAATGATAAAAATTAGAACTATCATGCTTTTTACCATAACGTAAAGGGGTAGGCTCAATAAATGTTACCTTCTTCTTTACCTTGGAGGCTCCCCCTTGACTAGTGCCTCCTTGAGCCTTGACCATCTTCTTCCCCTTGGGGCATTGACTTTGGTAATGCCCTTTTTGTTGACACAAGAAACACACAATGTGCTCCTTGCTCTTCTTTGTCCCGGGGGTGGTCTCCTTGGGCTTCTCCTTGCCCTTTTGTGTCACTCGACCATTCTTCTTGGCCAAGTTGGGACACTTGCTCTTGTAGTGCCCACTTTCCCTACACTCAAAACATATTATATGATTTTTATTTTTAATTGAAACATTTATACCTTCTTGTGTAGGGATGACACTTGCTCCTCCATTTGATATTTCTTGAATTTTGGAGGTGGCACCATCTTCTTCTTCTTCACTTGACCCGGATGTGGAGGCCTCTTCTTGCTCCGGGTTCATTGATCTACACTCCCCCTCAATCCTAGAGGTGGAGGCTTCATCATCTTGTACATGGGACAAGGAGTATGCTCCCTCCTTGTTCTCTTCATTGCACTCCCTCGAAGATGAAGCTTCTTCTTGGACTTCTTCTTCGGAGGTTGAGCATCCCTCAACCTCGGAGTCCTCCTCTTGGTCTTGCTACAAAGAGTCACCCTCTCTGGATTCTTCTTGCTCTTGTACAGTGGAGGGGATCTCTTCATGAAGCTTGGCCAATTTACTCCATAATTCCTTTGCATCTTCAAATTCTCCAATTTTGCAAAGGATGGTGCTTGGCAATAAATTGACCAAAAGCTTGGTCACATTGTCATTGGCCTCGCACCTTTGGACTTGCTCTTGGCTCCACTTGCTCCTCTTGAGAACTTTGCCCTTTGAGTTTGTTGGAGTCTTGAAGCCTTCCATAAGTGCAAACCATTGCTCTATCTCCATCATAAGAAAATTTTCGATTCTTGATTTCCAAGAATCGAAGCTCGTGGAAGTGTATGGTGGAGCCACCCTCGTGTCGAATCCGAGCTCATCTCGGAATTCCATTGTAGAAGTTGAGCTTCTTGAATTCTTTGACTTTGATGAATTTGCTCCAACTTCTTCACCCTCTAGCTTTGCTTGTTATGTTTGCCCCTTCCGGCAGTGATTCCGGTGAAGAGCAACCTTGCTCTGATACCACTTGTTAGGACCGAAAAGTAGCTAGAGGGGGGGTGAATAGCTTCGCGTGTGCTCGTCGTGCTTCGTTGCTTGTTTCTTCAAAGTGATGCGCAGCGGAATACAAAGAAACAAACTACAACAATGCTAACAATAGGATTTTACTTGGTATCCACCTCACAAGAGGTGACTAGTCCAAGGATCCACGCACACACACACACCTCCACTAATAAACACTCCTTCTCGGTAACTACCGAAGGCGAAGAAGCCCTACAAGACTCTCAATACAAGTAGAAGAAAGGGTAGTAAAGAATAAGCAAAAGCTTACAAGAGATACAGTAAAACCCTAGCTTCTTCTTCTTCTCGTTGCAACTCGCCTCTTGACTTGGATGAACCTCCAAGAACCTTCAAGAATTGGCGGTGAGGAGCTTAGAGAGTGTTGGGGAGGAGCTGTGATGAATCTGGAATGAATCGGTAAAGTTCTACTGAAGGAATCGCATGCCAACAACTATAAACGACGCCAACGGTCGAATCCCAATCGATTGGATTGCTCTCAATCGATCGGGGAGGCTTTGGATCGATCCACGGATCGATCCAGAGCGTCTCTGTGCTCTTGAAAAATGCCTAGATCGATCCACGGATCGATCCAGCGCTTATCGCGCGAAGCAGCACCGTCCCAATCGATCCACTGTTCGATTGGGACCTCTGGATCGATCCACGGATCGATCCAGAGGGGTTCTGTTCGCGGGGACTCACCGGATCGATCGGCGGATCGATCCAGATCTTCTGGATCGATCCACTGATCGATCCAGATCTGCTGGATCGATCCACGGATCAATCCAAACCTGCTGGATCAATCCACGGATCAATCCAAACCTGCTGGATCAATCCACGGATCAATCCAAACCTGCTAGATCAATCGGCTGATCAATCCAGATCTTGGTTTTTGCCCAAAACCAAGTCTAAAGCCCCCTAAACCAACATCTAGTCAACCATGACTTGTTGGTACATAAGACCTAGCATCCGGTCACCCTTGACCAGCTAGGACTCTCTCACCAAGTGTCTGGTCAATCCCTTTGACCCACTTGGACTTTTCTCTTCTTGCCAAGTATCCGGTCAGTCCCTCTGACCTACTTGGACTTTTCTTTCTCATGCCAAGTATCCGGTCAATTCCTTTGACCTACTTGGACTCTCACCAGATGTTTGGTCAACCTTGACCCATTTGGATTTCTCTTGCCTGGCTTCACTCACCAGGGCTTTCCCAATTGCCTAGCTTCACTCACTAAGTCTTTCACCTAGCTTCACTCACCAGGATTTTCCTCCTGCCTAGCTTCACTCACTAGGACTTCCCAATTGCCTAGCTTCACTCACTAGGTCTTTCACCTGGCTTCACTCACCAGGATTTTCCTCCTGCCTAGCTTCACTCACTAGGACTTCCCAGTCAAGTATCCGGTCATCCTTGACCTACTTGACTCTTCTTCAATCAACCTTGCATTGTCAAACATCGAAACCCAAACCAAGACTCAAGCTTGGTCAACCAGGTCAACCTTAACCTGAGGGATGTTGCACCAACACATCTGGTTGTAATACAGTCTTATGGATTTATTCAGTGTCCAGATGAGTCTTGTGTATACAAGAAGTGTGATGGAAACGTGGTGGTATTTCTTGTACTATACGTAGATGACATTTTGTTAGTTGGAAACAATATCAAGGTGTTGTCAGAACTAAGGGTATGGTTGTCCAAGCAATTTGATATGAAGGACTTAGGAGAATGCACATATATTCTTGGGATCAAAGTGATAAGGGATCGCAAGAAAAGGATGTTGTGCTTATCCCAAGCTTCATACATCGATATAATCCTAGCTCGTTTTAGCATGCAAGACTCCAAGAAAGGTTTTCTACCTTTTAGGCATGGAGTAGCTTTATCTAAAGAGATGTCTTTGAAGACATCAAAGGAGATAGAAGACATGAAGGCAGTTCCTTATGCTTTGGCTATCGGAAGCCTAATGTATGTTATGCTGTCTACGAGACCGGATATCTATTATGCCGTGGGCATGGATAGAAGATATTAAAATAACCCTGGACAAGGACATTGAACTGCTGTAAAACATATATTAAAGTACCTGAGAAGGACTAGATATTATATGCTAGGTAGATGATTTGCTCCCTGTGGGTTATAATGATTCCAACTTCCAATCTGATAGGGACAATAGTAAGTCAACCTCGAGGTTTTGTGTTTACTTTAGGAGGTGAAGTCATAACTATGGAGGAGTGTTAAGCATGGGTGCTTTTTCGGATCCATCATAGAAGTTGAGTATGTGGCAGTCTTTGAGGCAGTCACAGAAGATGCATGACTTAGAAACTTCATGATGGACTTAGATGTGATTCCTGGTTTGCTCAAAATTATTTGGTACAGTAGCAAACTCGAAGGAACCACGAGCCCATAAGGCAAGTAAACACATAGAGCGCAAGTACCACCCAATACGAGACATCGTATAAAGAGGAAAAGTTGTTGTCGCCTAGATTGCATCAGATGATAACCTGGAAGATCCTTTCACTAAGGTCCTTAAGGCAAGAGCTTTTGATAGGCATGTTGAAGGATTGAGAATCAGATGTATGGCAGCATTTATGGCAACATAGTCTTTTAGTATAAGTGGGAGATTGTTAGAGAGTATACTAAAAGCCTAGCTTTTGTATAAATATTTATTTAGAAATAAGAATCACATGGTCAAATGTCTACATTTATAAGCTAAGTGTAGTTGTTCAATTAATTTATATTGTAGATAACATGGTGTGTGGTGTCACACACAGAAGATCATGTTATCAATTTCTTAAAAATTATAAATAGTAGCTCACGACTAAGATGGAAAGGAACAAACCATTGGAATAGTCGTAGTGTAATTTGATATTATTTTATCTTAACTATAAAATTACACTAGTACACTCTGAGTGTATTGAGCATGACCATTTAAGGTAAGTTCTTTTTGTACTGACTACATAAAAGAACAAGACATTTGTTATTATGAAAGTGTATGCTCGTAATCCTGATATAATAACAAGCACATATATCTAGTATTTATTTATTTGACTTATCAAAGGGTGTGATTTAGTTCGATAAATCAATAGACCCGATAAGTTGGGAAATGATATTATTTATAGTGTGTGTTGTTGATTATAGAAGGAAATTGTGTCCTAGTAATCTAGGTTGATGATGTCCCCAGGAGGAGCTCATAAGGATAGTCATGAAAACCCTACAGGTGGACTTAGTCCGGCATGACGATAAGGTTGAGTGGTACTACTCTTGGAGCTAAATATTAATTATGTGAGTTGTCAGTAACTCATTTAATTAGTGGACATTCTATATCTTAAACACAAGGAGACTAACACACTCATGATAAGAAGGAGCCCAAAATATAATTTGGGATTGGTGCAGTAGTTCAATAATAATTCTTTAGTGGTATGAATTATTATTGATGAAATTAAGTTGGGTGTCCGGGGCGAACACGGGAAGCTTAATTTCATCGGGAGACCAAAACCAATTCCTCCTCTCGGTCCCTATCTTAACCTCTTATTTATAAAGTATTATACCCACCCATACCCACCTTCTTACCCATCCTTATGTGGCCGGCCAAGCAAGGGTCGACCAAGACATGGCTTGGATGGGTTGAAGTGTGGTTGGCCCTAGCTTGAGTCTAAGCTTAGGTGACCGACCACAATAAAATTAAAAGGATTTTATTTTTTAAAAATTTTTCTTATGTGGATTCCATGGTTTTAAAAGAGAGTTTAAAATTTAAATCTTTCATTTTATAGCTTTCTACAAAAGATTAAGTGAAAGGTTTGAAATCTTTCCTTATTTGTAGTTGAAATGAAGATTTTAATTTTTGATAAAACTTTCCTTTTTAACCATCCTCATGATTTAAAAGAGAGTTTTAAAATTAAATCTTTCCCTTTATAGTTTCTACAAAAGATTAAGAAAAGATTTAATATCTTTCCTTATTTGTAGATTGAGAGGAAGATTTTAATTTTAAAAATAACTTTTCTTTTTGAAAATCATCCACATGTTTTAATAGAGAGATTTTAATTTATAAAATTTCCTTTTATAACCAACCATGAAGGGAAAATTAATAGAAAAAATTTTTATTTTAAAAATTTCTGGAAGCAAATTTGGAAGTTTTAATTTTGTATTTAAAACTTTCCTTGCTTGGATGATTAAGAGGTGGCCGGCTACATTGAGTTTGAAAGGGAAATTTTTTATTAAACTTTCCTTTCATTAGCTAAGAGAATAGGGAAGTTTTTTATAAAACTTTCCTTATTTTCCAAGACCAAGGAATATAAAAGAGAGGGTAGAGGTGCCTCACATCATAACTTATGTTCTAGTTTTCCTCTCTTCTATTTCCTTGGTTGGTGGCCGACCCTTCACATCCTCTCCCTCTCCTATTCTTCTTCCTTGGCTGGCGGCATCTTCATCTCAAGGAGCTTGGTTGGTGGCTGGATCTTGCTTAAGGAAGAAGGAGAGATAGGAGGTCTTGTTTCTTAGCATCCCTTGGAGCTTGGTGGTGGTCAAACCTCATCTTCTCTTGGAGTTCTTATGGTGGCCGAAACTTGCTTGGAGAAGAAGGTAGCTTGGGTGGTTCTCGTCTCGGTAGATCGTCGCCCACACGACGTCCGAGATAAGAAGAGGAATATGGTAGAAGATCAAGAGGTTGTTATTTACCAAGAAAGATATAACTAGTAATTCTATTCCGCATCATACTAGTTTTCTTTGTATAGTTTTTGAAATACCAAACACAAGAGGCATATGATTCTAGGTTTCAAATTTGTGATTCATGTTTATGTTTCTTTTTTGTTTTTCGAATTTGTGATTCGATTGTTCTATTTGGTTAAACCTAGGGTTATATAAGGAAATTAAATATTAGATTTCTTTAAAAGGCTTTGTCTAGGCGGTGGTGGATGATCCCATACCCAAGAAGGCCTAGTACCTCGCCATGCAGTCCTGGAAGCCAATTTTAGAAATTAATATTTAATTAAATTTGTAACATGGGTGGATTTGGATCAATAATGTTAAGCATCGTTTGCGATCCAAGTCTAAACTACTAAGAACAGATAAGTTAAATTTGGAATCAATAATGTTAAGTTCCGTTTGCGATTCCTAATTTAAATTCTAAAGAACACAATAGGTTGTTAGTAAAGGTTTAGGACTTGTACAAAATTTTTGTACAACGGAACCGCTATGATATTCCGCATAGCAACCAATAGTCTGGATTGTAGATTGCTACACACGGCAACCCCGTCCTGTACCTGATCGCCGACTACCAGATTCTCCAGCGTGCCCGTCGAGCCCTAGATCTGATTTCCACACATCTTGTCGCACGACCAGTTTCCTATTCGTCTGTGCCTTAGATTTCCAAACGGCGTCATCTCGTTGCCCGATCACAGACCACCAGCATCTCATCACCCAATATCGCCGACGCTCGATCACTCAGTACACTCAGCGTCGGCTGATCGCCACCCTCTGCCCTAGTTAGCCATCACAAAAGCTTTCGGATATCAGCGGAGGGGAATTTATAGACTTGATTTGGTTGAGATCTGTTCTCGACAGCAAGTTGTCTCTACTGTGGATTTGTTGGACTATCAGGAATTGCTGCTGTAGACAGGAGAAGGAACGGTAAGGTATTGAGACTTGGTTTAGTGCAGTGATATGGTTGATTTATTCGGATTAGCAAATGGTTAATTGCATGGTTAGCTAATTAAAAGGAGAAATAATTAGGGTCTTCCTTAATTAGGTTGGGCATTTTCTTTAGCTACTTAATTCATTTGAATGTAGCTAAATAAAACTATACATGTACGATTTATTTCAGGACTCTAATTTGCGACGAGTTGCTTTGCGTGGGATTACCTTTGGCACGCACGATATCAGAGGCGGGTACCTTAACTTATCTTTTAGATAATGTCATGTTGATATGCTTAGTAGATTTTAACAAGTAGTAATAATTATATTTATATCTGCATCGGTATGCCACTATTTGTTTCCGAACATGTTTTGTTTATTACCTGTTTAGCATTCATGCCCCTGTTTATTATTTATGTTATAGAGGTAGTGACATACCATGCCATGTGATACACCGGACTAGTCATTTACCATATCTGTCCTGTGTACCTAGATCTGATTATTTGATCTACGCATGTTGGTACATATTTTTGGAGGTAGATAGGATCAGGATATTTTCATGCTTAGTGGCATGCATCATCTCGCATGATTGTATGTTGTGCGATTGTTGGATCTGTTATTGTTGAACACATCGCTAGTTACATGGATCTGCACACACAACCACTCATGGGTTAGTAGTTTTTATTCAGGCAGGGTGTGTTATAGCAGGGTGCTCTGTCAAGGCTCCGCTGATCCACTCATGGGTAGTGTGACGCAGCATGGTAGCAGGACAGGGATCCCTCCTCTGGACTGACTCAGGGAGATGAGAGCATTGAGCTCCCCCACTTATGATTTACGATAAGGAGGATAGGTGTACTCCGACAGCATCTCATCCACTCAGTCACTCAGGAGCAGTGATGGCAGAGTGCACGATTGTCACAACCCTACTTACTCGGTCTCACCATCGTGTATGAGACGGCTGACTAGCGTCAGGGGTGACCAGGACATGTTACATCATATGCACTGACTGTATTTATTGTTTGTGTTTGCTGCACTTTATATGCTGCATATTTGATGGATGCATATATTTGACATGCATACAGGATTTATGATACTCTCGGTCTAACGACCTTGTTATCCCTATACCCAGGTCCTGGTTAGTACAGATACTCCTACTCCTTACATTTTTTGTACTTTACATATGATATATATCCAGGAGTCTGTCACATTTATTATTAGTTATTATTTCTTACTATGCATGTCAGTAGTTACCCGCTGAGGAGTTGAGTCACCTCGTTGATATTACTATTTCAGGTTGAGGCTGTCCGAAGGATTTTCAGTCGCTAGTCCCCCCTCCAGATTGCGAGGATTTCAGTTTTGGATCTTTTCTTTGGTTTTCTTATTATGTTATCGTCTATGTTTCCAGACTTGTATCTTTATGACACTTTGGATCTTGTATGGTCCTTTATTATCGATGGGTTTTTCATTTGGATGTATGCTGGTGATTTGAGTTTTATGGGTGTAGTTGAGTAGGATATAAGATTTGAGTTTTATGGGTATAGTTAAGTAGGATATTTGAGATGATTACCTTATCGTTGCTTTAGTTTAGCTTTTACTATTAAACTTCATGGCTGTCACTTTTATTTTATTGTATGTTTCCGGCCGTGTTGGTCATGTATGGTTATGTTGTAGAAAGTTTCAGATTATCACCCGTACAGGAGAGATGCTGTCGAAATTTTCTCTAGCAGAGACTCCCCCGGGGCATGACAAAATATTTGTAAGAACCATCTGAAGGCTAATTGGTTTATTAGTTTAGGTGGTTAATTAGTGTTGACTAATGTTGGTGTTGTAATGTGATAGGATAATTAGTATTTTGTTAAGATGGATGATGTGGAACATGTTATATAATGGTTTGAATATTTTGTAATGATTTATTCTGTGTTGTTCTTCTTTTAGGACTTAGTTTTTATCTATGATACTTCTTCGGTCAAGTAAGAATGTGAAATTATATTGAAAGGAATGTGAAATTATATGGTAGTATTAGGTGCTATGTTAAATCCAAGCAAGAATAGTTATATCTCTCTCCAAAATTTGAATGTCACATTTGGTAGCAATTATGACTTCTCCCCTTTTGTGTTAATCACATGACTTCAGGTTTTTTTTCTTCTTTTGGACTTTGTTAAAAAAAATTCAACAAAGGCAATGAACATGAGCTGGAAGTCGATTGTGATCATGAGCTAGGATCCTATGTTGAGCAAGACGTGGAGCTGTCAGATTCCAATTCAAAGGGGTACGTGAGGTGCCAGATTCCATTTTCTAGAACATGAATTGTTTCACGATAAGAGTCAAATTTAAGGCAAAGGATACTTAGAATCAGATTTGGCAGAGGAAAAACTGCAGACATTTAATGCCAATGCAGCTGATGACGATAGTGGTTGTACAAGTGGTTAACCAAGATTGAGGTACACATATGAAGCCATATTATTGAAAAATAATTAATGAAAAAAATCAAACTAATGGTTAACCAAGCTCCAAGAAAAGGTTATTATTATCTACACTACAATACATTTATTGATGATACTCACAACATTCATTGCTGATACAAAATATTGAAAAATAATATTCATTAGTAATAATTCCCCAGTAGCCCATTGTATCGCTCCAACAGATTCAAAATACTCACAACAAAACTACATCAGAACTCCACAACAACATGCAAATAAACTTAACATAGAATCACTTGCAGTGGATAATGGAGCGGCCAGATTCTTCATATTCAACTTTAGAAATTGGTCCGCCCTTCACCATTTGCAACAACCAGACAAAGTATGAGAAAGTTGAAAAGAAATGAAAATATTATAATTAAATGCACAAATGTATTAAAAAAAGTGCCCAACGGTGAGAAAATCCTAATAGTTTTCCCCATTAGTAACATGATATCAAAATTTGGTTCATTGTATCCTAATAGTTGAATCCACCAGAGCTTCCTTGGCAGTTCCTGAGGATCTTCATATTTTTCTTCTCCTACTACGAGATTTGGAGTCAGGTTGGAGATCTATATATAAGTGATGTCTCTCAAAACTATAATGGGCTTGACAATCTTTTCTAAATGTTACAAGAAGATACTAAGATAACCATTCCTACAGTTGATTCTTAACATCTGCACAGATATCTTCTAGAATATTTCTAATGTTAAAGTCATGTCGAATTAAGGTCAATGAAGACTCAAACTCATCCTTTGACCCTACAGCAAATAGACCTGTTGTAGCAATTCAGTTGCCACCTAGCAGATCTTATGGCAACAAAGGAGAAAGTAAACAAGTTCATGGAGGAGCAATTGGGGGAAGGAACAAAAATAAAAAAAAATAAACAGAAAAAATCTGTAAAGTATGTACTATCCAAATCAAGCTTTGATATCTAATAAAAAAAATCAAGTTTGGACACAGTTCAAACGAGCATTAGATAGTAAATCTTCTAGAAAATCTCTTCGGACAAATAAAAATGCCCCATTGTTTGAGAACTAAGCAGTTTAGTTCTTTCAAGGGCTTAAGTTGGCCCTTTTCTATTCTTTCTCACTTGTCTTTGTAGCCTAGACTTGGCCTTTTACTCTACCACCAATTTCTAGCAAATAAGGGCTTAAGTTGGCCCTCCTCTGCTCTTTCTCACTTGTCTTTGTAGCCTAGACTTGGCCTTTTACTCTACCACCAATTTCTAGTAAATAAGAATTGTTATCGATTAATCTCTACATCCAGGTGAAAAAAAAACAAATCATCTATACACAATAACAAATAATCATAAGCCAAGAGACAACAAGCTAACAACCCACCAATCAACTCAATATAAATAGTTCTTCTTTCAATATAACAGACTTGTAGCTACAACCTGAAGAAAAGTATTGATTGAGATAATATGAAAGAAAATGGCCTAAAAGACTACTTCTGAAATTACACAAATGGCCAGAAAAAGACTACTTCTAAAATTACACAAGGATTGTGAACTTGTATGAAAAATAAATACCTAAGAAAGTTGTGATGTCAATAATTGTGGAAATTGAGTCTCAATCATACTGAAACTACCAACGGAGTTATCAATTGTTGGCATAAAATTTATAGGCTAAAATAAGAAAATAAAATACTGTCTTAGATAGTTATAGCATAAATTATCTTAGATTAACATAAGTAAAACAAATACCAACTTGATGATTGATCTGGTCACATTGTATGCTAGCCACGCTGGAAATAGTTTGATCTACACCCTGTGTTATAAAAAAAAATAGAATGATTTAAGTTGTTCAAATTTAATAACAAATAATACCAAATAAACATAAATTTGGAAATTATGGAGTAAAAATTATTACAATCGTTGAAGCTTGGTTTGTTTTCCTTGTAACTTTTCTTTTCCTTGAAATCTTCTCTAACCCACCTTTCAACCGCTTACCTGACACTGTTTTCTTCTTCTTTTTAATCCCTTTCACTCCAGTAAAGTTCCCTTCACCATAATCAAATTCTCTGGATTCTTAGCTCACTTTTGATAGTTGGACATTTGATTGATTACCTATAACTTATCATCCACTATCTTACTCAAGCTTAACATAGCATCTTTAACAAACTGGTAAGTATCATCCCTTTCTGCTTCCTTGGTAACCAATTGAACATTCCACTCACACAACTCTTTGTATCCCATGTTTTGAATTTATTTTGGATCCAAACTAGTATTGTTGGCCATTGAATCATTAACTCCAAAATATCCAATTTTTGCTTTTCTTGTCCACCTTTTCAATACATACTCACTTGAGATCTTCATGATATTTTCCATGTAAATATTTTCAGAATATGAGAATATAAAATTCCAGCAAAGTTATATTTTCTACAGCTACATTCAATTTTTTCACACTTCTTATCAAGTGTAATTATATGATGGTTTCTCTTTTTGTGAGGAGTAACTTTATATTTTGTAAATATATCAATATCCTCACAAATTTCAAGACTAGAATCATGAGATAAGCACCACTCCTATTGAAAACACTTGTATGCCTCAGGAGTGTAAATTTCACTAGCATGCTTTAAAATCTCAATTTGAAACATTAAATATGGTATAGTTGTATTTGATTTGAAATCAGTTTTTAATTCCTCATATCGACGATCACCAAGGAGTCTTTGAAAGTAATTGAAGAAGTCTAAAAACTTATGTTTATAAGTGACATACTTTTTCACAATATTTTTCATGCTCTCACTTCTTTGGGTTGTAGTTATATCCACACAAAACATTTGTCATCCATATACTAAAGCCCATTTTTCCTTGATGTTGTGCATGCGCCTCAACCAATCATTGTCTTCAAGTGCATACTTGGCTAACATCATGTTCCATGCTGAAATAAAATCTTCCTCTTCATTAAAATCATATATAGATGTGGCAAAATCTTTAGCAAAGTCTCTAAACTAAGAAAAAACTCCACTCAAATGTATCACGACATTTTGATAAATATGTCAAATGCACAAATGATGATGTGTTTCAGGTCATCTGGAAGCTAACGCCTTTTCCATTGTTGCATCTTGATCGGTAAGAATAGTAGTTAGTTATTTCTCACCCATAGCTCTAGTTAATGTATCAAATAACCACTCAAAAGTCAAACTAGTTTAATCATATAATAAAGCGATACCAAAAAGTATGAATTTTTTATGATGATTAACACATACAAATAATACAATTGGCCGACCTTCATTGTTCTTTTTATAGGTTGTGTCAAAGCAAATAACATCTCCAAAATTAGCATAAACAACTCTCATCTTAGCATCAGAACAAAAAATATTAGTAATCAAATCATCTTCATCAACTTGGATAGCATAAAAAAATTCAAATCATCGAACTGCATCTTCTGCAGATACTCCAATACACCCCCTATATCCCTAACTCTCATATTTATTGTTCTTTTATATTGCAAGTAGTTTTTCTAATCCTCGAGAATAAATCCTAAATTCTCCCTCTGTAACGCCCGAAAATTCTCAAATAAATTTTAGAAATATTCTAAAATTTTTCTGGAATTTTAGAATATTTTTATGGAATTTTTTTGAAATGGCAGAAGTAGCAAAATTAAATAAAAACGTAAAATAGTCTAAGCGGAATTGAACCCACGACCTATTAGACCCTACAACTTATAGCATGACTTTAGTAACCAGGTGACCCCAACAGGGGTGTGCTGAAAGAAGAGGAGAGAAATTATATTTATGATTTAGTTGGGGTGTATTAATCACTTAATATAAATAGGGAATTTAAGTGAGGGTTTATTATTTTTGGATCGACAACTCTTCCTCACCCTCACCCTCAATCGCCGCCCTCTCCCTCTTCCTCACCCTCTCGGCACACCAAGCCCCAAGGGACCTAGGGTTCCATCCCTAGGGTCGTAGGAGCACCTTCTGGCGACGACTCTAGTACGAGGACGCTCATCTCCGCGAGAATAACGCGTAGACATAAGAAGATCATCGAGGAGATCTTCTTCTTCGAAAACCTAGAGATCAGATCTATAAGAAACTTAGCGCAGGAAGTAAGTAACCCCTCACCTGCAGTATAAGTAGTTAATCGTATGTTTTTATGTTTTTAGTTCAACCATATGCAGATTTTTTGGCACGTAGGGTGTATTTGACCCTCCTCGCAAGTTTAGGGTTTATTTGAGCACCTCTAGATGGGCCAGACATGTTTCCCTCTCCAATTTTGGGGTTTTAGACGTTGTCGGGTGCCTAGAGGTGGTCCCCTAATAGAGAGGAGAAATATAGCACACCAAGTATTCGATAAAATGACTAGTACAGTTAAATGCTACAGTAGGCATTTAAATAGCTCAGTTAAATGCCATAGAAGCATTTTAAATAGCATGCTTAGTCTTGCTTCAGTTTATATGGGACTACGGTCCAATGGGTGGGCTCCTACAGTTGCCCCTAGGTTCAGATAACCTAGCTCTAGGTTCAGATAACCTAGTAAGAGCAAGATAAGATAAATTAGCTTATGAATCAGTATTTTACTTTTATCAGTGGCACTGTGCTGGACTCTTAGTTGTCCTTGGGTTGGGCTCTCATAGTCGTCCCTAGGTTTAGATAACCTAGTAAACCCTACTAGTCTCGGGACTAGCTACCTCGGGTCTAGTTAGGGATGCGCGCACAGGAAGTACAGTTGTCGAGCCCATCAGCAGCATGATTATTATTTTTATCTATTATGAAAAATAATTTTCAAAACTTCACAATTCAGTTATGTGAATACAATTCAGATTTAGCATTAGCCTAGCATTAGTAGCTTAGTTTATGTATCCGTTCAGTTTTCTTATTGATACAATAAGATAGTTCTATGCTCAGTATTTGATTGCCATGACTCATATATATCAGTATGCCATGTTTTAGCATCTTCAGTATAGTTATCAGCATGCATTTCCAATAGCATCTTTTAAAAGCATGATTTCATCGAATAAATGTTTTGTGAGGTAGATGGTTCTTACTAAGCTCCCAAGCTTATAGTTTCCTTTTCCTTATACTGCAGATAAAGGTAAAGGGAAGATGGATTAGCGGAGGCTGGAGGGCAATGTGTCAAGATGTGTGTGAGAAGGAACTTGGAATAAAGACTCTCAGGGACTAGCAAGTTTAAAGAATTAGAATTTCTTATATTCTTATTACTCCACGCATTTAGAATGTTTAAATATCATGAATTGTGAAAGTATGCACCATGCTATGCTTAGACCACTGGTTATCTTGATGTTAGTTAATAAACCATGAATAATGACAGTAATGACATGCCTAGGAATCTTATGATGCTTTTAAGTTGATACAGTTGCATTGTATATGGATTAGTGGTGGAATGCAACAGAAATCAGAGCTCCAATCGATCAGCCGATCGATTGGAGGATTCTCAATCGATCAGCCGATCGATTGGGAAGTGATTTTTCGCATACAGAGAGATGATGAATCGATCAGCTGATCGATTGGCCATGGATCGATCAGCTAATCGATCGGAAAGTAATTTCCGCGAACAGAGAGCTGTTGAATTGATCAGCTGATCGATTGGCCCAGGCTAGATCAATCAGCCGATCGATTCAGAAAGGATTTCCGTGAGCAGAAGCACGTTAGATCGATCAGTGGATCGATTGAAGCCCTTTCAATTGATCGAGTCTCATCTTCAATCGATTGGGAAGTCTGATTTCAGATCCTTGATCAAATGGGATGTTTGGGTGCTGCTAGCGGCATGTTTAGTTTGTATAAATGCTTAGTTTTTGTATGAGTATTGATACACAACTCATGGTTCGACACACATGCTTAGTAATTGCCCCAGCATGCTAAATTTGATAGAAACATATATTAAATAGCATAGAATGGTGTTCTATTATATGATATAGCATGGAAAGTTTAGATTCCCTTCTTTAGTATATGTACAACAATGAAAGTGTATTCTGAACATAAATTCCAGTTTTAATAGCAATTAGCAGAGTTTTTAATTTAGTTCAGCCTTTCGCACATTAAACATCAGTGGTAGCTACAGAATAGTTTAGCAACCGTAACCCCTGGCCTTACAGTTTAGTCAGTAGAAATACCAAACCCCTCCTAAGCTAATGTAGCATAGGAATGACTCGGGTCGTCCGCCAACGAAAGCAACGGTAGGGTGGTAAACTTAGGATCGTATGTTATTTCTATTTTTTGGGGGTTTTTAATATGGAAATGGGGTTTTGGATTTTGATTCTAAACCTAACAAATTAAAAGCAAGACAAGTAATAAATTACACTAATGCGGAATGAAATCTAACTAAGTGTGAATAATTAATCCACAATGCATTGTCACTCTACGCTATGGATTAACTATCAACACAATTAAACTAAGGAACAGAATGACAAAGCATTAAATGAAACCTAATCTAGTAAATGAAAGACAATACAAATAAAGAAACTATATCTATCCTAACTAACCATTGAAGATTTTCCTACATCGCATTGTCACACTACGATACAAGATAATCTATCAATGGGCATAACATGAAGTAAAGCATTAATGAAACTAAGAATGCAATGAAACCTAAAGCATGTAATGAAAGTCTAAACTAATCTAGCCTAATTGCATTAAATTAAAGCTAGAACTTAACTAAATTGAAAGAACAAGACAAAGTAAAAAATTAACCGAACTAAAATGCGTCAAAATAAACCTAACTATTGATTTAAGCATTTCATCGAACACATTGTATGCGTTAAACTAATTAAACATAGCAAGTGCAATTCAAACATAGACAATCATATTCGATACAAGCATTCAATGAAATAACTTCAACACAAGCAAACTTAAGCAATGAACAGAATTAAACTAAGAAAACTAAACTAATCCAACCACAAACCACACTTCCTCTTCCGATTCCAACAACTATCTTCGTCGTCACACGAAGACCCGGCTCCGGAACCCCCAAGAACCAGTGAACAGTAGCACTCTGATGGACTTGCTGCTAGCTTCGACACCGACGAGGATGAACGGATCTTCCAACCGAGAACCCCCGGCTGGAAATGGTGGAATACCTGCTGCCGCCTCCTCCTTGCTCCACCGCTTGAACCCCAAGAAGCGGAGCTGCCAAAAGAAGGTCGGACAGTGGAGATCACACCGGAGAACCCCTCCGGTGAGGTGAAGATGATCGGAGTCGCTGTCGAAAACCTGCTGCCCGTCGAGAAGACTGTCGCTGTCGCTCGCCGATTGAAATCTAGAAGAGGAATATGGGCTGTGGCTGGCCTGCCGGCGGCAGTGCAAGCAAAGGAATAGAGCTCGCCGGCCGGAGAAAGAAAGAAGGAAGGTGCTGGTGTGGGGATGTCGCGTGCCCTAACCCGCGAGAAAGAAGAATCGCGCCGACCCCGTGATGAAGAGGAATTTGTGTCGTGCGTGAGGTAAGGGAAGTTTCTTAGTGGATCGGGTTTTGGAAGGAATGAGATTTTGGGTTTGGATTAATGAGAAGATCTGGATCCAATAAGATAAGTGGAATTGGGCTTTTAAAAGTGGGCTTTAAGATTGGGTTTGAATTGAAGCTTTTGGATTGGGTTTGATTGGATTTGGCTCTTCTTGATTCAACTTGGAATAACATGAGCCCTTGGATTATTTGATCCCGATCAACGTCCCAAATTACTCCCCTACAAAACAAGATATATCTTTTAGATAAAATACCAAAAAATATAGGAAAAATTAGATCAATGCTCCAAATAAATCTCAACTCATAAAACATGATATAAATGCGGAATTAAGTATACAAGAGAGTAAAAACACTAAGTATAAGAGCCAAAATAATACATCAAAATACTAGTTATCAACTCCCCCACACTTATTCTTGCTCGTCTCGAGCAAGTAAATAAAACAAGAAAGATAACTAAAGATGCATTCCCTAGCAATTCTTAATCATACTTAGAAAAATAGTGAAAAGAAAGTTACCTAGGATTGTCCAATTCAAATAACTAAAGCAATCATGGATTCAATTCATACATTAATTAACAAACATGATAACTTCAATCCATAATTAATAAATTGAAAATGTTAATAAAATAACCTCACAAGGAAAGTAATAGTGGACTCTCCTCTCATATAAATACAATAGTGGAGCTCACTCAAGCTACTCATGATTAATGCACTACCATTAGCTTGATTTTCTTCTAATCTCCACCACTATATACATAAGAGTGCACAATAAAATAATGAAGACATTATTTGAAATGTAAGGGAAACATGATCAAAGCAAATGTAGTATGAGAGAAGAAGTAAAGAAGATAAAGCAAGTTATTGGTGGAAGATATGGACATAATGGAATATTACATAGATGAATACAAGTAAACAATGCCCAAAAAGTATCTCATCCAAACTCCCAAGCTAGCTTTCCACAACTCAATAATAAAAATGTGAACAATCTCTACGATAGCTTTTACAATAAACATCCGCTCATGATATACAATAAAATCTAAACTTTGCTACAATAAAGATTGTCACCAACAAAAAGTTCTACCACCTTTCACCAATACAATAAAAATGTGAACAACTCCTACTCTAGCATTTCATACTAAAAATCTACACATGATATGCAATAATACCTGAATATCGCTAAAGTAAAAATTGTCACTCGTAAAAATTCTACCACAAATGAATACAAAATATCATATGTCAAAGTTTTTCTCATAAATCCAATAAACATATAGACAACCTCTACTATAGCTTTCCAATGAAAATACCACTCATGATAAACATAAAATCTATATGTTGCTATAATAAAGATTGTCTCTCTAAAAAGCTCTACCACACACGATTACAAAAGGGCACAACATGTTAAAGCTCTTTTTTTTTCAAATTTTTTTTTCCTTTTTTTTTCTTTTGCTGTTCTTTTTTTTCTTCTTCTTTTTCATTTGCTTTTTTTTCCCTTTTTTTCTGATTTGTTTTTTTTCCCGATTTTTTTTTCAACATGTTGTGCAACATTATACAACATCATCAATAGCTCAAATACAATGATAAATAGCATGGTTCACCTATGGTGATCAAGCATGGTTCACCTATGCTTCCACTAAATTATTTCTCTCCCCCCACACTTAAACTTTTGACCGTCTCGGGCAAAATACTCATCATGTAACATCCAAGATATCCACATCCCAAGAGAGAAAAAGGAAGTAAATGGGGGAAATAAATGGAAGGAAGAAAAGAATAAAATGACGAATGATATGAATTTATTCAAGAAGCATGTTATAACAAAAGAAATGAATAGAAACAAGTAAGATAGATAGCCTTCATAAAAATCATGCAAACCTATGATAATGTGGTCTCGAAAGAATTAAGCAAGTTTAGAGTAGCATTAACCACAAGTGCATCACACATCAATAGGAATAATAGGCTCAAAAATATATCCTCACTAGGTATATCAAAAATTATCATCTCAATCTATCAACATAGAATCCATCATCAAGTTGTAATCACATGCAATCCAAGAATCCAATCATGACAATAAATCATCAAATTCGACAATCAAATTTAACTAACTTTCACAATTTCTAAGATGATAAAAAGAACGCATAGAGAATTTATTATGAAAACCGACAAAGCAAACTCAAAATGAACTACTAAACAAAAGCAAATAAAGCAAACAAAGCAACCAAAGTAAATAAATATATACAAGCAAAAAGGAAAGTGAGATGGAACAGACTCCCCTGAAATTCTGGCGGTCGGAGTCGATTCAGTTCCAGAAGCCAATCTGGAAGTGGAATGGTTGTAGGTGAAGTGAGGATCGCTCCCTCCACCTTTGACTCCTTAAAAATTTTCTCCGGTGGCCGAAGACGGTTCAGTTGGAGTGTCCACTCCAGAAGCTTCATTATTGCATAAAATGTTAGGGCTTTCTTCAATCGGTACAATGCATCCTTGCGTGATTGACTGCAAATGAAATATCTAAAAAAATTCCTGCACACTAAAAAAAAAAGGATGCAATTCCTGCACGCATGCTGTGTGAGAAGGATTAGAAATATTAACAAAATCAACAGAGCATGAATCAAAAGACATATCACATCCACTACAATCAAAATGAACTACCTCCTTGGTATTTCCTAAAAATTCAGAAGAAATATCAACCTTACCATCCTGAAAGATACCTGGAGGGTCTAAAACAGTAAATGCGACATTATCTTGGTCAGGTGAAAGAACTGGCTCTGGATCAGGTTCAATTAACGGAAGTGATTCTTGAGTTTCCCCTACACTTCCATCATCATTAAGTAGAATAAAAGGCTCAATTGGTGGTAAAATAATTGAAGGAAGCGATTCTTGGATCTCCCCTACACTTCCATCATCAAAAATATCACCTGCAACATCAAGAACATCTGAAACAACAATATCATCGACAACAACATTATCAGGATCAACTACAACATCACAATGTAAAAAACTAGAAAAGTCATGTAGAGAAGCAGAATAAAAGTCAAGAATATCACAAACTCTACAATCCATCTTCTCAGAAGTTGATGCGGTAGGTTGATCTGATTGCAACTGTAATTGTGTCGATGATTGTGTTCTTTCCTGGAATTGTGTTTCTTGATGTTGTCCAAATTGTTGCAACTGCTCCCTAAAATGCTGCTCAGGCTGATGCTGAAGATATAACTGATAATGTTGAGACCACTCAGAATTCCCTTGTTGTGTGTTCCCATACCTGAATCCTTCAATTAAATTATACCTGTCCTGCTGATGAGTATGATAATACTGAGGATCAGGCTGGTGATACTGGGTTCTGGTTGGGAATACATTGGCAAAGGAATGAACATCTTCGGTAATCATCGGTCTAGTCCCATACTGCTGATAATTTGCAACCATAATCTCGATAAGTTCTCTGGCCTGAGTAGATGTCTTGTTAACTAGAGCCCCTCCACTAGCCACATCAACCATACTCCTGTCCATGGGAATCAAACCCTCATAGAAGTATACAATTAGTAACTGATCGCTTATCTGGTGCTGAGGGCAACTAGCAACAAGTCTTTTAAATCTATCCCAATAATCTTGAAACGATTCTCTTGTGAATTGTTGGATTCCACAAATACTCCTCCGAATAGCTGCAATCCTAGAAGCAGGAAAGAACCTCGCCAGAAATAATTTCTTCATCTCAGTCCAACTGGAAATTGAATTGGGTGGGAGACAATACAACCAATCTTTTGCTGAATCTGCTACTGAAAATGGAAATGCTCTAAGTATAACATCTTCTTCTGATATGCCAAGTGGATTCCATGAAGAACAAACCATCTCCAAATCATACAGATGTCTGTTGGGATCCGCACCAGAAAGTCCATGAAACTTCGGTAAAAGATGTACAATAGTCCATAACTCGAAGTCTGCCTCTAAATCAGGATAATGAATGCAGAAAGAATCAACTGATAAATCTGGTGCCCAAAACTCTCTGAGAGTCTTTTCAGTGTTCTTCTCCATGTTGCTCATCAAGTCTGAAGGTCTGGTCACACTGAATCTCTAAAGCTGCTGATCACACACAGATCTCCTGGTCTTTCCTGAAACACTCATGCAAATACCATCAAAAAACACAGGAAATAGAGAAGATATCACACATGCATACAAGAGATGAAATAATTAAGTCCCTAACAATGGTTTTTTTTTTGAATTTTTGCAACCACAAAAATAGAAACAAGAAAAGAGAGGAAACAATCCTAAGATTACCAAACACCGCTACTATTCCCCGGCAACGGCGCCAATTTGATTTCGGCCCAATTTTGTCGCGAATTGGGCATCAAATGATGAAATACCAAACCCCTCCTAAGCTAATGTAGCATAGGAATGACTCGGGTCGTCCGCCAACGAAAGCAACGGTAGGGTGGTAAACTTAGGATCGTATGTTATTTCTATTTTTTTGGGGTTTTTAATATGAAAATGGGGTTTTGGATTTTGATTCTAAACCTAACAAATTAAAAGCAAGACAAGTAAGAAATTACACTAATGCGGAATGAAATCTAACTAAGTGTGAATAATTAATCCACAATGCATTGTCACTCTACGCTATGGATTAACTATCAACACAATTAAACTAAGGAACAGAATGACAAAGCATTAAATGAAACCTAATCTAGTAAATGAAAGACAATACAAATAAAGAAACTATATCTATCCTAACTAACCATTGAAGATTTTCCTACATCGCATTGTCACACTACGATACAAGATAATCTATCAATGGGCATAACATGAAGTAAAGCATTAATGAAACTAAGAATGCAATGAAACCTAAAGCATGTAATGAAAGTCTAAACTAATCTAGCCTAATTGCATTAAATTAAAGCTAGAACTTAACTAAATTGAAAGAACAAGACAAAGTAAAAAATTAACCGAACTAAAATGCGTCAAAATAAACCTAACTATTGATTTAAGCATTTCATCGAACACATTGTATGCGTTAAACTAATTAAACATAGCAAGTGCAATTCAAACATAGACAATCATATTCGATACAAGCATTCAATGAAATAACTTCAACACAAGCAAACTTAAGCAATGAACAGAATTAAACTAAGAAAACTAAACTAATCCAACCACAAACCACACTTCCTCTTCCGATTCCAACAACTATCTTCGTCGTCACACGAAGACCCGGCTCCGGAACCCCCAAGAACCAGTGAACAGTAGCACTCTGATGGACTTGCTGCTAGCTTCGACACCGACGAGGATGAACGGATCTTCCAACAGAGAACCCTCGGCTGGAAATGACTGGAAACGGTGGAATACCAGCTGCCGCCTCCTCCTTGCTCCACCGCTTGAACCCCAAGAAGCGGAGCTGCCAAAAGAAGGTCGGACAGTGGAGATCACACCGGAGAACCCCTCCGGTGAGGTGAAGATGATCGGAGTCGCTGTCGAAAACCTGCTGCCCGTCGAGAAGACTGTCGCTGTCGCTCGCCGATTGAAATCTAGAAGAGGAATATGGGCTGTGGCTGGCCTGCCGGCGGCAGTGCAAGCAAAGGAATAGAGCTCGCCGGCCAGAGAAAGAAAGAAGGAAGGTGCTGGTGTGGGGATGTCGCGTGCCCTAACCCGCGAGAAAGAAGAATCGCGCCGACCCCGTGATGAAGAGGAATTTGTGTCGTGCGTGAGGTAAGGGAAGTTTCTTAGTGGATCGGGTTTTGGAAGGAATGAGATTTTGGGTTTGGATTAATGAGAAGATCTGGATCCAATAAGATAAGTGGAATTGGGCTTTTAAAAGTGGGCTTTAAGATTGGGTTTGAATTGAAGCTTTTGGATTGGGTTTGATTGGATTTGGCTCTTCTTGATTCAACTTGGAATAACATGAGCCCTTGGATTATTTGATCCCGATCAACGTCCCAAATTACTCCCCTACAAAACAAGATATATCTTTTAGATAAAATACCAAAAAATATAGGAAAAATTAGATCAATGCTCCAAATAAATCTCAACT
The DNA here is from genome assembly GCF_018446385.1 of Zingiber officinale. Classification (NCBI taxonomy): domain Eukaryota; kingdom Viridiplantae; phylum Streptophyta; class Magnoliopsida; order Zingiberales; family Zingiberaceae; genus Zingiber; species Zingiber officinale. The sequence continues at coordinate 95,530,662 of NC_055998.1, forward strand.
CATAAAACATGATATAAATGCGGAATTAAGTATACAAGAGAGTAAAAACACTAAGTATAAGAGCCAAAATAATACATCAAAATACTAGTTATCAACTCCCCCACACTTATTCTTGCTCGTCTCGAGCAAGTAAATAAAACAAGAAAGATAACTAAAGATGCATTCCCTAGCAATTCTTAATCATACTTAGAAAAATAGTGAAAAGAAAGTTACCTAGGATTGTCCAATTCAAATAACTAAAGCAATCATGGATTCAATTCATACATTAATTAACAAACATGATAACTTCAATCCATAATTAATAAATTGAAAATGTTAATAAAATAACCTCACAAGGAAAGTAATAGTGGACTCTCCTCTCATATAAATACAATAGTGGAGCTCACTCAAGCTACTCATGATTAATGCACTACCATTAGCTTGATTTTCTTCTAATCTCCACCACTATATACATAAGAGTGCACAATAAAATAATGAAGACATTATTTGAAATGTAAGGGAAACATGATCAAAGCAAATGTAGTATGAGAGAAGAAGTAAAGAAGATAAAGCAAGTTATTGGTGGAAGATATGGACATAATGGAATATTACATAGATGAATACAAGTAAACAATGCCCAAAAAGTATCTCATCCAAACTCCCAAGCTAGCTTTCCACAACTCAATAATAAAAATGTGAACAATCTCTACGATAGCTTTTACAATAAACATCCGCTCATGATATACAATAAAATCTAAACTTTGCTACAATAAAGATTGTCACCAACAAAAAGTTCTACCACCTTTCACCAATACAATAAAAATGTGAACAACTCCTACTCTAGCATTTCATACTAAAAATCTACACATGATATGCAATAATACCTGAATATCGCTAAAGTAAAAATTGTCACTCGTAAAAATTCTACCACAAATGAATACAAAATATCATATGTCAAAGTTTTTCTCATAAATCCAATAAACATATAGACAACCTCTACTATAGCTTTCCAATGAAAATACCACTCATGATAAACATAAAATCTATATGTTGCTATAATAAAGATTGTCTCTCTAAAAAGCTCTACCACACACGATTACAAAAGGGCACAACATGTTAAAGCTCTTTTTTTTTCAAATTTTTTTTTCCTTTTTTTTTCTTTTGCTGTTCTTTTTTTTCTTCTTCTTTTTCATTTGCTTTTTTTTCCCTTTTTTTCTGATTTGTTTTTTTTCCCGATTTTTTTTTCAACATGTTGTGCAACATTATACAACATCATCAATAGCTCAAATACAATGATAAATAGCATGGTTCACCTATGGTGATCAAGCATGGTTCACCTATGCTTCCACTAAATTATTTCTCTCCCCCCACACTTAAACTTTTGACCGTCTCGGGCAAAATACTCATCATGTAACATCCAAGATATCCACATCCCAAGAGAGAAAAAGGAAGTAAATGGGGGAAATAAATGGAAGGAAGAAAAGAATAAAATGACGAATGATATGAATTTATTCAAGAAGCATGTTATAACAAAAGAAATGAATAGAAACAAGTAAGATAGATAGCCTTCATAAAAATCATGCAAACCTATGATAATGTGGTCTCGAAAGAATTAAGCAAGTTTAGAGTAGCATTAACCACAAGTGCATCACACATCAATAGGAATAATAGGCTCAAAAATATATCCTCACTAGGTATATCAAAAATTATCATCTCAATCTATCAACATAGAATCCATCATCAAGTTGTAATCACATGCAATCCAAGAATCCAATCATGACAATAAATCATCAAATTCGACAATCAAATTTAACTAACTTTCACAATTTCTAAGATGATAAAAAGAACGCATAGAGAATTTATTATGAAAACCGACAAAGCAAACTCAAAATGAACTACTAAACAAAAGCAAATAAAGCAAACAAAGCAACCAAAGTAAATAAATATATACAAGCAAAAAGGAAAGTGAGATGGAACAGACTCCCCTGAAATTCTGGCGGTCGGAGTCGATTCAGTTCCAGAAGCCAATCTGGAAGTGGAATGGTTGTAGGTGAAGTGAGGATCGCTCCCTCCACCTTTGACTCCTTAAAAATTTTCTCCGGTGGCCGAAGACGGTTCAGTTGGAGTGTCCACTCCAGAAGCTTCATTATTGCATAAAATGTTAGGGCTTTCTTCAATCGGTACAATGCATCCTTGCGTGATTGACTGCAAATGAAATATCTAAAAAAATTCCTGCACACTAAAAAAAAAAGGATGCAATTCCTGCACGCATGCTGTGTGAGAAGGATTAGAAATATTAACAAAATCAACAGAGCATGAATCAAAAGACATATCACATCCACTACAATCAAAATGAACTACCTCCTTGGTATTTCCTAAAAATTCAGAAGAAATATCAACCTTACCATCCTGAAAGATACCTGGAGGGTCTAAAACAGTAAATGCGACATTATCTTGGTCAGGTGAAAGAACTGGCTCTGGATCAGGTTCAATTAACGGAAGTTATTCTTGAGTTTCCCCTACACTTCCATCATCATTAAGTAGAATAAAAGGCTCAATTGGTGGTAAAATAATTGAAGGAAGCGATTCTTGGATCTCCCCTACACTTCCATCATCAAAAATATCACCTGCAACATCAAGAACATCTGAAACAACAATATCATCGACAACAACATTATCAGGATCAACTACAACATCACAATGTAAAAAACTAGAAAAGTCATGTAGAGAAGCAGAATAAAAGTCAAGAATATCACAAACTCTACAATCCATCTTCTCAGAAGTTGATGCGGTAGGTTGATCTGATTGCAACTGTAATTGTGTCGATGATTGTGTTCTTTCCTGGAATTGTGTTTCTTGATGTTGTCCAAATTGTTGCAACTGCTCCCTAAAATGCTGCTCAGGCTGATGCTGAAGATATAACTGATAATGTTGAGACCACTCAGAATTCCCTTGTTGTGTGTTCCCATACCTGAATCCTTCAATTAAATTATACCTGTCCTGCTGATGAGTATGATAATACTGAGGATCAGGCTGGTGATACTGGGTTCTGGTTGGGAATACATTGGCAAAGGAATGAACATCTTCGGTAATCATCGGTCTAGTCCCATACTGCTGATAATTTGCAACCATAATCTCGATAAGTTCTCTGGCCTGAGTAGATGTCTTGTTAACTAGAGCCCCTCCACTAGCCACATCAACCATACTCCTGTCCATGGGAATCAAACCCTCATAGAAGTATACAATTAGTAACTGATCGCTTATCTGGTGCTGAGGGCAACTAGCAACAAGTCTTTTAAATCTATCCCAATAATCTTGAAACGATTCTCTTGTGAATTGTTGGATTCCACAAATACTCCTCCGAATAGCTGCAATCCTAGAAGCAGGAAAGAACCTCGCCAGAAATAATTTCTTCATCTCATCCAACTGGAAATTGAATTGGGTGGAGACAATACAACCAATCTTTTTGAATCGCACTGAAAATGGAAATGCTCTAAGTATAACATCTTCTTCTGATATGCCAAGTGGATTCCATGAAGAACAAACCATCTCCAAATCATACAGATGTCTGTTGGGATCCGCACCAGAAAGTCCATGAAACTTGTAAAAGATGTACAATAGTCCATAACTCAAGTCCGCCTCTAAATCAGGATAATGAATGCAGAATGAATCAACTGCCAAATCTCTGAGAGTCTTTTCGGTGTTCTTCTCCATGTTGCTCATCAAGTCTGAAGGTCTGGTCACACTGAATCTCTAAAGCTGCTGATCACACACAGATCTCCTGGTCTTTCCTGAAACACTCATGCAAATACCATCAAAAAACACAGGAAATAGAGAAGATATCACACATGCATACAAGAGATGAAATAATTAAGTCCCTAACAATGGTTTTTTTTTTGAATTTTTGCAACCACAAAAATAGAAACAAGAAAAGAGAGGAAACAATCCTAAGATTACCAAACACCGCTACTATTCCCCGGCAACGGCGCCAATTTGATTTCGGCCTAATTTTGTCGCGAATTGGGCATCAAATGATGAAATACCAAACCCCTCCTAAGCTAATGTAGCATAGGAATGACTCGGGTCGTCCGCCAACGAAAGCAACGGTAGGGTGGTAAACTTAGGATCGTATGTTATTTCTATTTTTTTTGGGGTTTTTAATATGAAAATGGGGTTTTGGATTTTGATTCTAAACCTAACAAATTAAAAGCAAGACAAGTAAGAAATTACACTAATGCGGAATGAAATCTAACTAAGTGTGAATAATTAATCCACAATGCATTGTCACTCTACGCTATGGATTAACTATCAACACAATTAAACTAAGGAACAGAATGACAAAGCATTAAATGAAACCTAATCTAGTAAATGAAAGACAATACAAATAAAGAAACTATATCTATCCTAACTAACCATTGAAGATTTTCCTACATCGCATTGTCACACTACGATACAAGATAATCTATCAATGGGCATAACATGAAGTAAAGCATTAATGAAACTAAGAATGCAATGAAACCTAAAGCATGTAATGAAAGTCTAAACTAATCTAGCCTAATTGCATTAAATTAAAGCTAGAACTTAACTAAATTGAAAGAACAAGACAAAGTAAAAAATTAACCGAACTAAAATGCGTCAAAATAAACCTAACTATTGATTTAAGCATTTCATCGAACACATTGTATGCGTTAAACTAATTAAACATAGCAAGTGCAATTCAAACATAGACAATCATATTCGATACAAGCATTCAATGAAATAACTTCAACACAAGCAAACTTAAGCAATGAACAGAATTAAACTAAGAAAACTAAACTAATCCAACCACAAACCACACTTCCTCTTCCGATTCCAACAACTATCTTCGTCGTCACACGAAGACCCGGCTCCGGAACCCCCAAGAACCAGTGAACAGTAGCACTCTGATGGACTTGCTGCTAGCTTCGACACCGACGAGGATGAACGGATCTTCCAACAGAGAACCCTCGGCTGGAAATGACTGGAAACGGTGGAATACCAGCTGCCGCCTCCTCCTTGCTCCACCGCTTGAACCCCAAGAAGCGGAGCTGCCAAAAGAAGGTCGGACAGTGGAGATCACACCGGAGAACCCCTCCGGTGAGGTGAAGATGATCGGAGTCGCTGTCGAAAACCTGCTGCCCGTCGAGAAGACTGTCGCTGTCGCTCGCCGATTGAAATCTAGAAGAGGAATATGGGCTGTGGCTGGCCTGCCGGCGGCAGTGCAAGCAAAGGAATAGAGCTCGCCGGCCGGAGAAAGAAAGAAGGAAGGTGCTGGTGTGGGGATGTCGCGTGCCCTAACCCGCGAGAAAGAAGAATCGCGCCGACCCCGTGATGAAGAGGAATTTGTGTCGTGCGTGAGGTAAGGGAAGTTTCTTAGTGGATCGGGTTTTGGAAGGAATGAGATTTTGGGTTTGGATTAATGAGAAGATCTGGATCCAATAAGATAAGTGGAATTGGGCTTTTAAAAGTGGGCTTTAAGATTGGGTTTGAATTGAAGCTTTTGGATTGGGTTTGATTGGATTTGGCTCTTCTTGATTCAACTTGGAATAACATGAGCCCTTGGATTATTTGATCCCGATCAACGTCCCAAATTACTCCCCTACAAAACAAGATATATCTTTTAGATAAAATACCAAAAAATATAGGAAAAATTAGATCAATGCTCCAAATAAATCTCAACTCATAAAACATGATATAAATGCGGAATTAAGTATACGAGAGAGTAAAAACGCTAAGTATAAGAGCCAAAATAATACATCAAAATACTAGTTATCAATACACAACTCATGGTTCCACTCACATGCTTAGTGATTGCCCCAGCATGCTAAATTTGATAGAAACATATATTAAATAGCTTAGAATGGTGTTCTATTGTATGATATAGCATGGAAAGTTTAGATTCCCTTCTTTAGTAATGTACAACAATGAAAGTGTATTCTGAACATAAATTCCAGTTTTAATAGCAATTAGCAGAGTTTTTAATTTAGTTCAGCCTTTCGCACATTAAACATCAGTGGTAGCTACAGAATAGTTTAGCAACCGTAACCCCTGCCCTTACAGTTTAGTCAGTAGAAGGCGGGGCGTTACACAATCTCACCTACACTACAAAAATACTGTCACTTAGGGACAAATTTTGAACAAATTTTAGAAAAAAATTCGTTGGAAATTGGATTTGGGACGAAAATTGCGACAAAAAAAATTCGTTGCAAATATGCCGTTGCAAAAATTTGCGACGAAAAATTATAATTTCGTTAGAAATTTTGCAACGAAAACAATATTCGTTGCAAAATTCGTTGGAAATTTTGCAACAAAACCAAAATTCGTTGGAAATACTGCAATGAAAATAAATATTTGTTGAAAATGTCAGCAGAAAAAATCTCTGACGAACCCTAAATTTGTCGCAAATTAGCAACGAAAAAACGTATTTGTTGCAAACAGATTTACGACGAATAATTATTTGTTGGACAAGTTACAAAATACAATATTACCAACGAAAATATAAATTCGTTGGCAATTTCCAACAAAAATGCATTTTCGTTGGAAATTTCCAACGAATCCATATTTTTGTTCGAATCAATATTTTCGTTGGAAATTTCCAATGAATCTATATTTTCGTTGGAAATTTTCAACGAAAATATAAATTTGTTGGAAATTTCCAACGAAATTCATATTCGTTTGAAATATCCAACGAATTTGTATTTTCATTGAAAATTGGCAACGAATTTATATTTCGTTGGAAACTTCCAACGAAAATATGGATTCGTTGGAAATTTCCAACGAAAATGCATTTTTTGTTACAGTATTCCGATAAATATGATATTTCCAATGAATTCAATTTCGTTGCAAAATTCGTCCCAAAACTTAAAAAAACATCCAGACCCATCTTATTTCAATATTTTTTCCTATTACAATTTTTTTCAAACAGATTCAACATATATATATAATACACTACTAAACACAATAACACAAATATAAACCACAAATCAACTAACATATTAGTGTACAACAAAATAAATACAAACATCAATAATATAAACCCAAACACATACATCATTAAAACATGTTTCATATACAACCTAAACTAAGAGCATAAAACTAACAATACAACACACATCATCGTCCAACAATACAAACTACAACAATATACAACTACAACTAACACCCTAAACCAAACACTACAATAAAGTTACAAGGAACATGTCATAGTATCCAAATTCGAATGTCATACAAAAACAAGAAAAAGGTAGAGTAGAAGATAATCTTATGGAGATCCTTCTCAATCCAAATCCTTCTTCTACCTACATCAAAAGATAAATAAACAAAAAGAAAATCTTATAAACCAACACAAAAATAAATAGGTAAAGACTTACATATTTTTACGTCAATACCACCATCATCTTCACCTACCAACCCTGTTTGGAACAAAAAAAATAATACTAATCAAAATACAAAAATTAAGAATTTATAAAATCGATAAAATAAAAGAAGTCAAAAATTCTAATTACAAACACTCATGCATCATCATCAACATCATCGGCAGCATCATCATCGTCGTTAGCATCATCACCAATACCAGGAGGAATATAGTTTGGACCCGATCTAAATTGTTGAAATTGTTGCAAAAGAAAGGCTTGTTGTTTGCGCATTTCAACCATATCTAGATCTCTTTGTGAATTTTGTTTTTGAATTTCTAAAATTTGCTGATCCCTTTGAGATATTATGCCTTTCAAATTGTCAACCTCTTTAGTTAAGCTATGAATCTGTGTTGTTACTGCGGGTGGGGTAGAAGAAGATAAAGATCTTCGAGGAACATTATGGATTCTACTCATAGAACCCATACCTATTATCCTTCCCCCTTTGACTCCCCCACTAGCCTCCAGCCATAAATTTAAATTATTAGTAACAGACGACTCAGATCCCTCAATATTATCGCCATCACCTGAACTTCTCTGTGATAATGATAGCTCATCATATCTCTCCTATGAAAAATTAAAACCTTAATTAGAGCAAATAGATAAGTAATAAAATCTAAGTTAAAATTAAGATTAAAGATTAAATCAAACCTTAATTATTCTAGCTCTATCTCCACTCCAAGTCTTGTCTTTTTTTTGAAAAGTGCGGACGAAAGTATCTATAAAACCGGGCTCTTTTCCCAAATCCTTAGACTAAAAGTAATACGGTTAGAAATAATATAATAACATCAAATATGTTAAAAATCTAATTGTAGAGTTGAAAATTTACCAATCTACGTGAATGCTCCTCGATATTTATAGATCCTCCTGCATATATTGCATGTGAGTCTCCAGAATTATAAGCTTGATTTACTTTATTCCACAAACTCCTTTCTTTGCACTCATCAATTTGCCAAAAATTGCAGATCTTAACCCAATTGTCCGACGTGATAAAGGCATGCTTTTTTCCAATACTTTTGGCATGGTTTAATACATAGCGAATGTGATCACCACATTTCTTTTTGAAACTTCTTTTAATTTCCATCTCAAAATAGGGGTCCCAACTAAATAATCACTGAAATGAAAAAAAAATAATAGATTATACATTAACGTAATTGTTTTATATATAAAATAAATTAGTTATAGCTTAAACTCGCACCACCGGAGTTCTTTTGTGGGTGCTGGAATGCTTGAGTATGACATTGAGTCTCCTCTCCAAAAGTTATTCACAATTTGATTAATCTCACGAACAACAGTTACTGAATTTTCAAATCTATCATAAAATTACAATAAACAACGTTAAATAATTAAGATAGTTAAAAATGTAATAATTTTAATACTTACGAGTCTCCAAGAGGGACTATATGCAGTCGAGCGTCGGTAATATCAACGGCTGAGTGTCTGGCAGGTATCGGCGACTCAAATGGGGAAGGTGAATGGCCATGTGAAGGTCCTACTGATGACTGACCACATGAAGGTCCTGCTGACGACTGGCCACGTGAAGGTCCTGCCGGGGGCGGTCCACGTGAGGGTCCTGGCGGCGAATGGCCATATGAAGGTCCTGCCGACGACTGGCCATGTGAAGGTCCTGCCGGCGACTGCCCATGTGAAGGTCCTGCCTGAGGGGAGGGCGTAGGTACCATCCTGTCAGATGGGCAATAGTCTAGCCAATGCTTGAACAGTGTCGTCTATGGCGTGCCCATTGAAACTGCCAACAAAAAATCAAAATTAGAATAAAAGAAATAAAAACTTGATGTTTGCTGAAGAAATATGAAAAACTTACAATATCCATAATAAAAAACTCAGAGAGCGAGAATCTGCAGTGATAATGTCTCACCTCAAATGACCTATAGAAAAAAATAGCACACATATAACATATATAAATTTAACAATGAGATATTATATAGACAACCAATTGAACTATAAATTTTATAAATTTATAGATTAAAATTAAATATAAAAAAAATCTTATTGTACATGTTAAAAATCAAAGTTGTCATCCTCCTCCTCCTCCTCCTCCTCATCATCATCATCAACCTCATGAAATTCACTTGCATCTACATTTATCACTACTCCGTTGGGATCTCGTAATGTTGGAATAATATATTCCTCGGTCTGAAATGTATTTACAACCTCCTCTTGTTGATATGCAATGTCTTCCCAATGTTCCTCTATTTTTTTCCGTGCTTTAGTTTTACAAACAACCCACCAATCAATTTTATCATGTTTCAAGCTAGGATATGAAGCATAGAACACTTGAATCGCTTGTTGTGCCAAAACAAAAGGTTCATATCTCTTATATAATCCTTTATGATTTATTTCAACAAAATTATAACGTGGATGCACCTTCATCCCTCTGATAGGGTCAAACCAGCGACACATAAATAAGATAACTCGTATTTCTGGACCAAGGTATTCTATCTCTATAATTTCATCCAGTAGACCATAAAAATCATTGCTTACACCTCCAGCATTGGATGACTAAACACATATCCAACTATTCATTGTAGTCTTCCCTTTTCCATATTCTTGAGTATGAAAATTATATCCATTTATGAAATATGTTGGCCAAGTGCGTACCATTACTTTTGGACCCCAAGATAGATGAAATAACATTTGATGTTCGAGGTGATCTTGATTATCATAAACCTAAACTCAAATGAATATGTTATTCATTTAAAAGTTAAAATATACTAAACCAATACGGTAAATCAGAACACAAGGTAAAAATTACTTACATATGATTTTAACCAAGGTGCAAATTCTTGATCACAGAAATGATAAAACTCTAGTGTTGGCATATCAGAATACAAGTTTTGAAAAATCCTATCATAAAAAATTGAATTATAACACCAAAAATTTATGACAAAAGAAATAAATAGGAAAGATATACTAACTCGAAATATGGTGATACTTCTGGACAATTAAGTAAAACATATGTCTCGGTTGCTCGCCATTCTTGATCAGTTAAATATCTTTGCTTACATTGTCCACTTGGTCGACCAAGATAATTAAAAATTGAGAATATGTTCGTATTGGGATCAATAAGACCTTCATCATTCCTTCCAGGTCTCCGTCTTTTGGTCTGAATGTGAGGCTCAAAATAATATGATGCAAAAGTTGTTACTTCCTCCACAATGTATGCATTAACAATAGAGGCTTTAACATCTGCCTTATTTTTTACTTTTTTTTCAAATGATATAAAAATCTGATTGAAATATAACAATTTGTATTAGATTAATATATATAAAAAGTTATAAATTTACAACACATTCATAACGAAGTATATAAGATAAAATAAAATATACCTTTCAAATGGATACATCCATCGAAAATGGATTGGTCCTCCAACTTTAGCCTCATATGGCAAGTGAACCAAAAGATGTTCCATTGAATCAAAAAATGAAGGTGGAAAAATTCTTTCTAAATTACACAAAATAATTAAAATGTCTCTCTCTAACTTCTCCATCTGTGAATATCTCAAAACTGTTGGGCAAATATCATGAAGGAAAATGCTTAACTCCGTAATTGTACCCCATACAAAATTTGGTAAGAGTTCCTTAAAAGCAATTGGAATAAGTCTTTCCATAAATATATGACAATCGTGACTTTTCAAACCAATCAATTTGAATTCCTTCATATCGACACATCTCCCAAGATTAGAGACATACCCATCAAGAAATCTCAATGATTTCAACCATTCACAAACAACACGTCTCTATTCTTTATTCAATGTATAAATTGCCTTTGGCTTTGGTCCCCTACTACTTTCATCCACATCAAGAGTGGATCATTTACAAATTAGTCGCATATCTTTTCTTGCATTCAAATTATCTTTTGTTTTTCCAGCGATATCCATCACTATATTTATGAGATTATCAAAAACATACCAATAAGGTATGATGAATTAAATTACTATACCAATAAGGTAAATCCCAAAATATACTCCGTTTAGTCCATTTATGAGTGCTTCCATATTCATATGTTGTACCATGTGGTTCTGCAATAACAAATGAAAAGTGAAGCACTCTATATCAAATATCTTTGTAACAACCCGGCCCCTCGACCCCTTGGGCGGCCCAACTGGCAGCCCATTTGGCGATCCCTTGGCGGTCCCTTGGGAGGCCGAACTGGTGGCCCAACTGGCAACCCCTTATGTCGTCGACCGACGACCCTCGGCTGTGCCGTTACTCACTAGGTCTTCCCACCCTTGACCAGTGGATTTTTGCCTTCCCCAGGATTCAAACTCTAGACCTCTAGGCTAAGTACTAGAGTTTATAAATCCTAGTAGCCAAGTGAGCGTCGTATAATCTTCTGGCTGCCCATGCCCAATGTCGGCGGCACCAACTCCCAAAAGAATGTCAATGGATATCAGAGAGAGTGTCCTACTAGGCCGAGCGGGTTGGCCATTCGGCAGGCATTCTGCCGTTCTGGTGCCCCATCTGGTCAGCCAGAACCTCGCTACTCCTGTGCGTGTCTCCGCTCAACCGCCATTTCACTCGATCGAAGTTCCACTTTGTCACTGTCGAGACTGCTACCAGGCCGAGCGGGATAGCCGCTCGGCCAAAGTTGAACTCTTCCCTATCAAGCTCTGATGTCTGGCCGAGCAAGGTAGCCGCTCAGCTCGGCTTCTGCACATCGTTTCTCTTAAGCGTCGGTTGTTTGACTTCCCCTTGGGGAAGGAGGCAGTGGCTCGGTACCTTCTCCCTCCAGTCGGGGCATGGTCGCCCGATCGACCGTGGACATCCAAGCGTTGACAGCCTTGACTTTGACCTCCATCGTAGTCGCTGGGTGGGGCCCCTCCTCATCACTACATCACATGCCTTCCCCGCAAGTCTAGTCAAAGGAGGCTGCAAGTCTGACTACTGGACAGTTGCCTGACCAATTTTCCACCTGATCGGCCTTCGACACTATGTGGTTTCTGATCGGGATGCAACCGCTCCATGCCGATCGACATGTTGAAGCTTGTCGTTCGGCTATAAGTATGCTCCCTCAATCTGATCGACACAATGAAGGCTTGTACTTGTGAAATATTTTCTTAGACTGTCTTGGGCGAGCGCGAGTCAGGCTTACATCACCCGTATTTCTGGGAAATCGTTCAAATCTCTACGCTAAGCGCACCCCCATGCCTTCATTAAATGTCGACCAATGCCGATGTGCCACGTGTCCTTCCCACTGCCGTCGTACGCCTGACGTGATAGGCGAATATCCGCTGTGATGTGATGTTTAGCGGTTCAAATTCAACTGTTAGATCTCGTCCTGGATTTTTGCAACCAAAATCGGACGGCTCTGGTCGGTCGACCCCGAAGCTTATAAGCCTGTGCGCGTCACCACCTTTGCACACTTCCTTCTTCTTTGGCGATGCGACGCTCCTGTGCTTCGACGATCTTCCTCTTTCCCTGCTCCTCCAGCGACCTTTTCAGTAAGCTTCCTTCCCATCGCCCCTTGCTTTCTCATCTTCCGTCATCTGTACTTCATTGTCTTCAAATTTTTCGACGTTTGGCGATAATTCTGCCCGTAGGTTTTCTTTCCTTCTAATCTCTTCACCTTTCCTTATTTTACGATGTCAAGTTCCTTACAGCCTCCCCGCTGGCATCCTTGGGCTCTGGTACACCTCTACTGAGTCCTGGTTTCACGTCGATGACGCTGAGAGTCTGAAGGCCGCTTTTGAGCTTCCTCCCAAATACGAAGTTGTTCTTCCTTCTCCTTCCGATCGACCAAATTCTTCGTTGCCCAGCTGTATTTACTTCTTTAGGGACCATTTTACCACCGGTTTACGATTTTCTAACCACCTTTTTTCCGTCGTGTGTAAATATTTTCGAGTCTCCCTTCACCAAATAGTGTCGAACTCCTTTCGACTACTATGTGGGGTGGTGGTTCTTTTTCGCCTGCATGACATTTCCCTTACTCCATGGCTCTTTCATTACTTTTATTATCCCAAATCATCCGAGCCGGGGACTTTTCTTTTCCAAGCCTGAGTGGGCTTGGTTTTCTTTGATAAAATGTCGGCCTCTAACAAACACTGGAAGGAGTACTTTTTTGTGCGCTTTCTCGAGCAGATGGTCTATTTTGCTAGGCTGGGCCTTGGGAGGTATCATCGTCCCTCCGCTGGTGTTGATGGTCCCGCTGAGGCGCCCATATTTCACCCTCTCGCCGCCCAGTGGATCGAGGTCTTTGCCGCTAATCGAGAGAAGGAGATCGGCGACTGTATTCGCATGGAGCCTGTCGGTTGATGATTAGTGTTAGACCACGACAATCACGCGTGTTGTGGGCCATCGACTGGTGGAAAGAACAAAACATCAACATCCATACTTTGCCCTTTGGCGCCTTCGACCGATCGGACACTACATGTTGTACGGTATGTACCCTGGTCTCTTTGTGTGGGTGCGCTCCTTCAGCCCTCGACTCCTTGGGCGGCTGATGGATGCTTGATGGTCGGCGCTGAGGGTTCGATCGGCACTTCTTTCCTTCTGACCATTTGGGCTTCTTCCACGTTTATATATTCATTGGCCTTCTTGAGCATGTGGGCGAAGTCCCTGGGTGGCTTCCTGATGAGCGATAGGAAGAAATCTCCCTCGATGAGCCCCTGTGTGAAGGCATTCATCATCGTCTTGGACGAGACTGAGGAGATGTCCATGGCTACTTGACTGAAACGCTATATATACACTCAGAGTGTTTCTCTCGATCCTAGCTTCAGGGAGAAGAGGTTGGCGCTCGTCTTTTGATAGCGTCAGTTGTTGGCGAAGTGGTGTAAGAAAGCAACTCAGAAGTCCTTAAACCTTCATATAAATCTGTCCGGCAGTCTTTTGAACCAACGCTGCACCAATCCGTAGAGGGTAATGAGAAAGACTTGGCACTTCACTCCGTTTGTATACTGGTGCAGCATGGCTTCATTATCTAACCGATCCAGGTGATCATCCAAATCGGTCGATCCGTTGTAGGTCCCGATCGCTAGCGGGGTATAGTTGTTAGAGTGTATACTAAAAGCCTAGCTTTTGGTATAAACATTTATCTAGAAATAAGAATCACATTGGTCAAATGTCTACATTTGTGATAAATGTAGTTGTTTAATTAATTTATATTGTAGATAACATGGTGTGTGGTGTCACACACAGAGGATCATGTTATCAGTACCTTATAAATTATAAACAGTAGCTCACGACCAAGATGGAAAGGAACAAACCATTTGAAGGTCGTAGTGTAATTAGGTATTAGTTTATCTTAACTATATAATTACACTAGTACACTTAGAGTGTATTGAGTAGGACCATTAGAGGTCATTTCTTTTATACTGACTTTATAAAGAAACAAAGACCTCAGTTATTATGGAAGTGTGTGCTCTTAATCCTAATATAATAACAAGCACATATATTTGATATTTATTTCTTTAATTTGTCAATGGGTGAGATTTAGTTCGATGAATCAATAAGCCCGATAAGTTGGGAAATGATATCACTTATAGTGTGTGTTGTTGATTATAGAAGGAAACTGTGTCCTAGAGATACTAGGTTGAGAATGTCCCCAAGAGGAGCTCAAAAGGATTGTCATGTTAAACCCTGCAGGTGGACTTAGTCCGACATGACGATGAAGTTGAGTGGTACTACTCTTGGAGCTAGATATTAATTAAGTGAGTTGTCAGTAACTTACTTAATTAGTGGATATTTGTTATCTTAAACATAGGGAGACTAACACACTCATAATAAGAAGGAGCCCAAAATGTAATTTGGGATTGGTGCGGTAGTTCAATAATAATTCTCTAGTGGAATGAATTATTATTGATAAAATTAAGTTGTGTGTTCGGGGCGAACACGGGATGCTTAATTTTATCGGGAGACCAAAACCAATTCCTCCTCTCGGTCCCTATCGTAGCCTCTTAATTATAGAGTACTATACCCACCTATACCCACCTTCTTACCCATCCTATAGGGGGCTGGCCAAGCTAGCTTGGAGACCAAGCTAGGGCCGACCATGTTTTGGTTCATGGGTGAATTCATGTGGCCGGCCCTAGCTTGAACTCAAGCTTAGGTGGCCGGCCCTATTAAAATAAAAAGGAATTTTATTTTTAAAATTTTTCTCATGTGGATAACATGATTTAAAAGAGAGTTTAAAAATTTAAATCTTTCCTTTTATAAGATTCTACAAAAGATTAAGAGAAGAGTTAAATCTCTTTCCTTATTTGTAGATTAAAAGGTTAATTTTAATTTTGGTAAAAACTTTCCTTTTAATCATGTTCATGATTTAAAAGAGAGTTTAAAAATTAAATATCTCTTTTATAAAGCTTCTACAAGGATTAAGAAAAGATTAGATATCTTTCCTTATTTGTAGATTGGAAGAGATTTTAATTTTTAAAGATAACTTTCTTTTTATCCACATGTTTAAAAGAAATATTTTAATTTATAAAATTTCCTTTTTTATTGACCATCATGAAGGGAAAATTATTAGAGAAATTTTTTTAAAAAAAATTCCGGAAACAAATTAGGAAAGTTTTAATTCTTGATTGAATTAAATTTCCTTTGCTTGGTTTAAAGTGCCCGGCCACATTGTTGATGAGAAAAAAATATTTTTAATTAAATAAATTTTCCTTATCAATGGCAAAAGAATTAAGGAAATTTTTATTCAAAATTTCCTTATTTGCCAAGGCCAAGGATTATAAAAGAGAGGGTAGAGGTGCCTTCATGGTGTACAACTTTATTATTTTTCCTCTCTCTTTTTCTTCCTTGGTGTGGCCGGCCATCCTCTCCTCCTTTCTTCTCTTTGATGGCCGAACCTCATCCTTCTTGTGGAGACTCATATGGTGGCCGGATCAAGTTTAGAGAAGAAGAAGAAGAAGGAGAGAAAGAAAGCTTTGTTTCTAGCATCCCTTGGAGCATGGTGGTGGTGGCCGAACCTCTTCATCCTAGAAGAAGTTTTGATGGCCGAATCTTGCAAGGAAGAAGAAGGTGCTTGGTGGTTCTCATCTCGGAAGATCGTTGCCCACACAACGTCCGAGGTTAGAAGAGGAATACGGTAGAAGATCAAGAGGTTTTTTCTAAAAGATATAACTAGTAATTTTTCTTTCCGCATCATACTAGTTATTTTTGGAAATAATACTAAATACAAGAGGCATATGATTCTAGAGTTTCGAATTTGTTTTCGATATAGTGTTCTTTTATTTTTTTTTCCTTGTGATTTGATTGTTCTTTTCGGTTAACCTAAAGTTATTTTAGGAAATTAAATATTAGCTTTCTATAAAAGGTTTTGTCTAGTCGGTGGTGGTTGCTCCCATATCCAAGAAGGTCATGTGCCTCGCCACGTCAGTACTGGGAACCGATTATGGAAATTAATATTTAATGGAATTAATAACTTAAGGTGACTTGGGTCGAACGTGTTAAGTTCCGCAGGAGATCCAAGTCAAAACCTAAAAGAACAAATAGATTAAGTTTTGGATCAAACGTCTTAAGTTCCGCAGGCGATCCAAAATTTAATTTAAAAGAACACATGGTAGCTAGGAAAAGGTTCAGACCGTTGTACAAAATTTTTGTACAGTGGAACCTCTAGGCTTTCCGAGTAGCAACCAACAATAGTGTCTGGGCAGAGGATCTTATAAGATCTCTTGGAGAACTGCCGATTGATCCGTTCGGGTGACGCGTTGCTTCGGGGTGCCTTGCCTTTTCGTGCATCCCGAACGGGAGCATCATCCGAAGACGATCCCCGCTCTTGATTCGTCTGGGCTATCTCCTAGGGGTTTGGAACAAGGCTCGATGAAAGGGGATCAGTGCGGGTGAAGCTACCCCCTGTGTGTCGGTCGGCCTTCTATTCTGCCCCCAGATGGAGATTTACTCCGCTCAATCTTCCTACCCTGCTCGTCTACCAATCATCGATGTTGCAGGCTATGGCGCTTGCCGATCAGCTAACACTTGTTGTTGTTGCTGCTCGATCATCTTTGCTGCTAAGGTTTGAACGAGCATGTCGAGCTCTTCTTGGGTGAGCGTCATGGTGGTGAGTCATCCAATGTCCTTCATCTTCTCAGCTCGGATGCAGGTTACCTTCCCAAAAACTATGCCAAATATGATCCTTTCTGAAAGTCTAAGAGATGGAAAGCTGGGGATGTGGCGCTCACGTTGACCTCCTGTGGACTCCGCTCGGACCTACAACATAGACTACGTCAGTGCCGAGCTAGGGTAGGGGTTCCCGGTGTTAGCCCTCCCGACGCTCAAGTCAGTCACCAGTGATGAAGAATAAGGTGGAGAAATTAGAAGACTGTAGCGCAAACAGTAAATATCGCATACCTCCGCCGATGCTTGGACCCCCCTTATATAGAGCTCTTGTAGTGCACATGCAACTTTGTCATTGCCGAGACCTGCTACCAAGTCGAGCAGTATAGCCGCTTGGCCGAAGTTGAACTCTACCCTATCAAGCTCTGCTGTCTGGACGAGCGGGGTAGCCGCTCGGCTCGGCTTCTGCACATCGTTTCTCTTGAGCGTCGGTTGTTTGACTTCTCCATGGTGAAGGAGGCAGTGGCTCGGTACCTTCTCCCTCCGGTCGGAGCATGGTGGCCTGATCGACCGTGGATATCTGAGCATTGACCGCCTTGACTTTGACCTCCATTGTGGTCGCGGGGTGGGCCCTTCTTCATCACCGTATCAATCAATATAGTGTAAAGGTGATCAAATGAAATATAGTCTCAGGTAAACTTATTAAAAAAAGTAAGAGCGTCAATATAATTATCTACTAACCCACAAGCATAGCCAATAATATAACACTCACTAACATGCTCAATTAGGTATAACCAATACATCGGGAGTACATGCAGTCCATCCCAACTTGCACGAACAAATACATGACCAATGTATATAGAAAGCATATAACAAGTACTGATTGTAGGTGAAACGCTCTACTAAAGATTGTCTCATGTGCAGTCAGGATAAGTAAATAGTGCCCATGGGAGAAATGTTCTACCACGGATGGTTCCATGGGAGGACAAGATGAGATAGCTATCTAGCTCTTCAACTACTGACTACAGGAGAAACACTCTACCACGAATGGTCCTGTGGGTAAACAGGATGTACAAGTGTACAAACAAAAAATGATAAGTAAGCAGTGACAATCGCCTCTAAGAGTAAACTTTGCTAGCTACACTATGATATGATCTCACTAGCATATAGTCACAAGCTCAAACAACCGCTATGGTCTACATGCGATAGTTCAATATCACTATTTGATCTAATGGGTATTTCAAATGCATAGACATGCAATAAATAACAAGTCTAATAACACACATCTGAGTACCACAATAGCAAGTGTAATAGTAACAATTTCAATCAAGAAAATCCTAGTCATCTAGTTATAATATCTCATTTAACTTCCTTGTATCATCATGAATATCATAACCAATGGGTTTGAAATTAAGTAGTCATGGGGGTCGGTCCTAAGGAGATAACCTAAGGAGATAACCCAGTGAATACTATACCACTCTGCTAAAATATGATATCTATCATGTATAGGTAGGTATAGTCTCGTTGGCATATATACACTCGTATAAGTACATGTATATTTATAAGTACAAACCTAAGTGTATAAGGAGAATGTGATGTAAATGCACGAGTATCAATTGGTAACTATATTATGGTCTAGTAATATCATACATACCCAAACAATACATGCACGGAAGCAAAGGGGACTACATAGATATTAAAATAGATCAAAATATAAGCTTAAGTAATAAAAGGTCATGCTCAAGAATTAATATAGAGTAGATATCAAGGTAAAATAACTACTACTCAATCAATGCAAATAATAGAATCATGCACTAAGGTCAAAGATCTAAAGAATACAAGTAGGAACTACCCATCTGATATATAGATCGTGCTGAATGTCTTCACATCGAAACACTTGTCTCAAATTAGTATCCTACAACACAAAATATATATTATAGCTAAGTTCTACAATAAATCAAATAGTTAAACTTGACCCTAATCCGATTAGGAAATCATATTTTAATTCCATTTAATGATCCGACACTTTTTTCACAGCTAATCTCCTTATAAATTAATCCAACCCAATTAATTAACCTTCTTAACATACTTCAATTATCGAAACAAGACATGAACTGACAATCCAACCATTCCATTTATCATTCTATAAATTTGTACTTAACTCAATTAAGGCTACTCTTTAACCATATTTAATTGTTTAATTAATCAAGCAAAACTTACCATCGGATTCAATTTAAACCTTACTGTTACAATTGGCATGGGGTAAGTAATTGAATGAAATTTCACCCATCAACCTCCTCAACATTATTAGCAAATTTAATCAACCCAATCTAACAACTAAATTCCAGATTGCACTCGACAACAGGATC
This sequence comes from Zingiber officinale, assembly GCF_018446385.1. Classification (NCBI taxonomy): domain Eukaryota; kingdom Viridiplantae; phylum Streptophyta; class Magnoliopsida; order Zingiberales; family Zingiberaceae; genus Zingiber; species Zingiber officinale. The sequence continues at coordinate 95,550,453 of NC_055998.1, forward strand.
GATTAATTAGTTCACACAACTTAAGTAAGGCAAGTTTGTTACCCTTCGACTTCTTCGGCAATGCTATGGGATGCAGCAGATGGCTACGGGCTGGCGGCGATGGTTCTCATCTTATGGAGCAACAGCCAACAGGGTAGGAACAACAATGTCGTGGCTAACCGCAAGGGCTGGCCCTGGTAGTCGTGGAGTTGGTTGTGGCTGTGGGTTGGCACCGTTGGCCACGGTTATCAGTGTCTGGCCGCTTAAGTCGGGTCGTAGTGACCTTATTTGACCGTGGTGATTGGATAAATTGTAAGATACGGCAAATTTAATAATAAGTGTTATTGGAGAAATAACCTTATTGATTTTTTTTTGGAGAATTTTTAGAAATTTTTTGGGATTTAAATGGAGTCCGTATGAGATGTTTAAGGGGATGAATCGATTGGGCTTAGCTAAAGCCTCTTTAGAAGGCTTTCCTCTTCCCCGTTCTCGCCAACACCTCCTCTCCTCATCTCCTCTGCAAGCTTTCCTCTCCTGATCTCATCGATGTCGGATTTTCTTTTCCGATCTCGCCGGCGTCAAGCTCCTATCATGATCTGTTGTGGTCCTCACCGTCCCAACGTCTTTGGTCATTAGGGGGGAGCTGCTGTCAGCCTCCCTTTGGTCACAAGTAGATTGGTCTGCTTTCCAGCCAATGTCGTGCCGCCCACTCTTCTCGCGTCTCTCTTTTCACATGCGATTTTGGGTCTCACATTGGTGGTGTTGCCAGTGCCACCGCGATGTGTCACTTCCACAACCATCATCACCCCCTCGGCTATGCCCTAGCTTCCGACCCATTTCCACCGATCTTCCTCTTCTTCCCCTGTCAGAGTCGGAACAAATCTGTTGCCACCCTGACATGAGAGATTGGATCGACCATCTTTTTCCTCCTTCCTGATCAGTCGAGCGTTGGCTGAGCAGTGCCTTACATAGAGCCTTCTTGCTGTCGCATCGGAGGAAATTGGCTAACCCTAGCTCGATGTGATGATTTGGTTTATACACACTGCTGATTGGGGCATTTGATTTGGAAGACAATAAATCCATAACTCCAACCATCATTGTTTGCAGGTGATCCACAGCTCCAGCAACTATTTCGGGCTGTGAACCTCTTCGGTCGTGAGCCACCGACAACTACCATTGTGCTCGGTGAGTATTAGGGATGATTTATGGCTAAAACTAATCTAAATATGGGGATGAATTAGATTAGGATTAATGATGAGACCTAATTCAATCAAGGAGTTGGGATTAAGTTAAGTTAATCATTAATTAGATGTTAATTAAATATCATGTATGATTAGAGTTACTCTAATTAGATTGGGAATTTTATTTAGATATTTACTTCATATGTAATTAGCTAAATATATTATGTGCTCGCAAGACTGGAAGTTGGGACGAGTGTCTCGAAGTAGGATCTTTCAGACGTGTTATATAAAGGCAGGTATTTCTTCCTTGGCCTTTTTAGTTCTTTGAACTTAGTGCATGATTGTTATTGGTTGATGGATTAGGTTGTTTTACCTTAAATCTATTCATTTTGTTATCTTGCTTGAGACTTATCTGCTTGACCTTAGAGATGATCTGGTTATTTCATATACAGTCTCGACTTCTGATATCTATACTCTGTTGTGTATACACATGTAGAGTATTTATTGTAGCAGATATCTTGTTGACTACATGAACATGCTGATTTTGCATATGATGTCGAGTGTGCACATTATTGGTATGTGTTGTAGAAGTAACCATGTTGACTGTCTATTTGCATGTTGTGTGTGTACACATGTCTGGTAAGACTATTGGAGGTTTCTTGTTGACTATACCTATGTGGTTGTGTTTATACGTGTCTGGTATGACTATTAGAGGTTTCTTGTTGATTATACCAATGTGGTTGTGTGTATATATATCTGATGTGTACTATTGGAGAAGTCATGTCAATTATGTCAATGTTGGTGATCATATGTGATTGGTGTGACATTAGAGGTATCATGTTGATTATACCTACGTTGTAGGGTGCGTACGTGTATGGTATGTACGTGTCTGATGTGACTATTGATTGTATTTATTGTTTAGTGACACTAGTTGGATTTATCCATACTTGTAGGCATAGGTATAAGATGAATCATTGTATTGGAGGTATTTATGATGATTGGGATGTTGCATTGATGATGATCGTATCGACATCATGAATATTTATATCATGTTCATCATTGCATTGCATGCTGACAACCATTGTCTACCTTGTAGCGTGAGAGAGTCGTCACTCATTTTTAGTGTCGCACACCGGGCCACTCATGGGTAGTGATAGTTGGAGCAGTTATCGCATACCCTATCGTGCCACTCGGTCACTAGGCGTTGTGAGATCCGGCATTGTGAGCAGTCAGGGACCCCATCACTATGTAGTTAGATAACTACTTAGAGCATTGTCACCTCGGCTACTCGAGAGTAGTGTTAGCTAGAGGGTTGTACAATTGTCATTATCCCGATCCCTCAGTCACACAGGGGTCATGACAGGTGGAGGGACGGGCGGGAGTGACACCATGTGACATGCATGCACATTTGTATATGATGCACGGTGCATCTTGTGGAGATATATTTGCATACATGTCTATTAAATACTAGCTACATGTGATTATGATATGTTTCATTTGTTTAAGCTATGATTGTTGCATATGGTTGTCATGCTTTATACATGTCATTTATTATACATGTATATGCTGTCGGTTATATTGCTCAGACGTTGCAAGTAGATTTGTTGTTGATCCCCGATGAGTTTAATGATTATTATACCGTATCTATCGATTTCCAGATTAGATATGTGCACTTCATTATGTCGGTTATGGTTATGTGCACTTATTTTGTCATTTAAGGTTTTGACTTTATGTGTTAGATCCTGATTGGGTATGTATGTTTATTATATCATGTGTGATCATGATCTTATGCGTTAGATCCGAATTGGGTATGTGTATTCATTACACCAGTTATGTTTAGATGCATTGTTTATGTTAGTATGATCATGTTCTTATTTCCCTACTGAGACTATAAACTTTGATCTCCGTATTTTATTTAGGTCATGGACTATCTTGTCTATTACTCGTTGAGGGACTTGTACTCACCACCACATTTATGTATTATCTTTTTCCTCAAGTAGCAAGTAGATAATTGTGGAGTCACTTGGAGTATCCTGTCTGCCGGTCCCACATCACATCCGAGGATGGTTTCTAGTTTTGTTTCCTATTTTACTCGCATTACGATTTATGGACATGGCATTGTATAACTCGACTTTGTTTTGGAGTGTTGCTATGTGGTGTCTTGTAGTCGTTTTGTTATGGTTGTATAATCTAGCCGGCTAGCAGTTTGTTGTTCTTGATTTATGAGTTTTCCTTTCGTTTTCTGCTGTATTTTTAGTACAGTCGTGTGGCTTGTTTATTATATAACTGCGTGGTTGTGATCATTTTGTTCCAACCAAGTGGGTATATATAACTACGTGGTAGTGTATGTTCCAGTCGTGTGGGCTGTTGATTATAGCATGTGAATAGTCTTGTGGCATTGTATATATATTTCATATTGTCACTGTTACACGGGAGATGTTGTTTGTTTGTCGGGTAGGGGCCCCTCTGGGGCGTGACACAAATGGTGAGGTGGAGGACGCAACGTCACCACATTGGACTCACACTGAAAGGGAGCCGCGGTACGACGACGATTCGGTGGTGGCAGCTTGACGAGTTCACGAGGGAGCTACGGCGGCGATTAAGAGTGGATCAGGAGAGGAAATGAATCGCTGAATAAGAATAGGAGAAGAATTAATTAGGTTTTTAATTTATATAGTTAGGTTGATGATTTATAACCTTATGTTAAATAAAATCAATCAATATCTAACTTAAATAACATTTCAAACCAACTTTCTCTGCGCCTAATAGATTCCTTAAACATGTCATCGGAATTTCGTTTAAATCTTAAAAAAATTCTAAAAAATTTTAGAAAATTTTGTAAGGTTACGTTCTTTCTTAATTAACACTTATTAATTTATTATTATTTATTGTTGTATCACTTGAGAGTTAAATTGGATGCCTTTTCTTTATTCCGGTATTCTTCTTGGTGTTGTTTATTTTTCATATTCTTGTCATTACATTTCTGAGTTCTCAACATTTTTATAAGAATTTATGATCCTGTTTGCTTTGTTTGCTTTCAATAGAAGTTCAAACTTTGGTTATTTTGACAACTACAATTTGAAATTGTCTTCTTGCAGCCTTGCATGAGTACTACGTGCATCAGGATGTAGTAGCTAGGCAGGACTACCTTTATTCTGGTCACTACAAAAGCAACCTCCCTAGAGGTCCACAGAATGCTGTTGTCACTTGCCTGCTGAAGGCAAATCACTTTGATTATCAGCAGTACAATTTGCAACAGGAACGCATGAGCTTTATGTTGACCGAGATTCTACTGAGCAAAATGAGCCAGATGTTTTCTCCCATGTCAGATGTGTTGCCGACTATATTACTCCCACCTTCTGCATTTTTGCGGCCGAAGTATGCCCTTTGGGATTGTCCAAGACCTGCTCACGCTTCCAAATGGTGCCAAGACTGCTGCAGAAGATTCCATGCTAGTCGGGCGATAAATGAAGGTGCACCTAGTATGGCACCAGTGCTACACCGTGGTGGCATTGATTTAAAGGATGGTCCACTTTTTTCAGCTCTTAGCATAAGACACTTGGGGAAAATGTCGGGATTCCAGTTTGTGAAGGTGCTGCAACTGCAAAGTCTCCATGGAATGCTTCGGGAATGGTCGCTCTGTGTCTGCATTGGCATTAATTTATGCTTATCCAAGCATAACCTTTATTTATCTTGTTAACCCAATGAAAAACTTAGTTCTTTTGTCTGTCACTTACATGCAGAGCTATTTGATCTTTGTGTTCTTGAAGGAGCATCATTTAGAGAAGGGCTTTTCTTTGACAAGCCAAGAAGGGAATTTGAGAGTGGAAATAGAAAGCAAAGGTCTTTACCAGATTACAATGGCTGTGGTTGGCATGAATCTAGAAAGCAAGTCATTAAAGAGTTTGGGGGTCTTAAAAGGTCCTACTATATGGATCCACAACCACTTACACTATGAGGACACATGTTGTAGGATCGATGACGTGATAGAGTGGGGAGGGGGTGAATAGCACTCGTGACTAATTTGTTCGTTTCGTAAGACACACAGAATACACAGCGGAATAAAAAAGGAGAATAAGAGCAATGCTAACACAATTTATGTTACTTGGTTCGGAGCCTATAACGACTCCTACTCCAGAGTCCGCGATCGTTGATCGCTTTCGGTGGGTAATTACTAGTAGTTTGGAAATCTTTTATAAGTAAGCAATTTCAAGTACTGAAAAAACAAAATATACTGACAATAAGGAATTAGGAATTTGTTCATCGGTTGTTGGAGCAGCATTGAAGAGAGCAGCAGTTGTTCATTGTTGATCTCGGTAATTGTGTTGTTGAAGCAACTGGTCGAGCCCTCCTTAAATAGCCAAGCTATGCCTGATCCAGATCCACTAATGTCGGGATCAGGTTTGACTCGTCACTAATCGATCGACCGATCCCCTAGTTCGGTCGATCGATCCTGCCTGAATTGGTCTGTCTTCCCGTCCAGATTCAGTTTCGAATGAGTCCTCGTCTGGTTGACTGATCCCGCCGTTCGGTCAACCGATCTCGCTATCCTCGTTGGCTTATCTAGTCTGATCCGATCAATCCAGCCTGATCTCAGTCATCGGATATCCACTGTTCGATCAACCGATCTCAGGTTCGGTTGACCGATCCTTCGGTAGAATCCGGTTAGTTGGCTAGAAATCAACTTTGTTGTACTGGGGTTCAGTCGACTGATCCGGTCATTCGGTCGATTGATCAAGGCTAAGTCAGACCCTACAAAATCGTTAGTTTCCTACAAAATAGAGTTAGACAAAATAGTAAATAATATATAAATAAATAACTTGACAGCCTTTGGACTGTCCGATTTTGACTTCGGATTTCCTCCGGAAACCCTAGGTCAAACCGACGCCTACTGTTCCCTCAATGGGGAATACGCTCTCACCTATTCCTCTCAAGAGAGATTACTATTGCCAGACAGGTCCTCCAGACCGACTGGACTTTCCGCCTAGGGTTACTACCTCCTAGGACCTAGGGTTACCTCTCTCTAGGGGTTTCCATAGCCTATGGTTACCACCCCCAGGACGTAGGGTTACCTCCCCATAGGGTTTTTCATAACCTAGGGTTACCACCCCCTAGGGTTTTCCACCTACCTAACCACAGCTAGGACTTTCCATCACCTTGGGTTACCGCCCCCTAGAACCTAGGGTTATCTCCCCCTAGGACCTAGGGTTACCTCCCCCTAGGATTTTCCACCTGCATAAAATCCACTAGGACTTTTGCCTAAGATAACTTAGGACTTTCCTGCAAGCTCAATCAACCTTATTAAATCACAAGACATCTTAACTTTGGACCCTTTGACATAATCAAAATTCAGGTTCAATCATCTGATGCTTCCCGTACCAACAATCTCCCTCTTTTTTATTATGGCAACATGATTCAAAGTGAAGTAAAACATAATAATAAATAAAGGAATTGAAGCATGAACAATAATTTGTAAAAAAAAAAAACTCCCTTATGCTCCCTCTTTCATAAAAATTATGTTTTAACTCTTAACTTTAACTTTTCTCTCTCCCTTTGACATAAATCAAAAAGTAATATAAGTGGAGAGAAGGTTGTTTGACAAAAAGGTTTTTACTCTGTTTAACTTTAAGCTCCCCTTGAAGGGTAGCACTTAAAAAAAAACCTTAGCTAATTTTTAAGAGTTAAAAGTGAGTTAGCTTTTTTAAAAAAAAAATAGCCAAACTTAGCTTTGAAAATAATTACTTTGAAAAACACTTAACTAAATTAGAAATATTTTGAAAATACTTAGTTTTTTCAACAAAAACTTAGCTAAACTTTAGCTTTGAAAATTACTTAGTCAAAAAAAAACTTAGCTAATCTTAAGTTTTGAAATTGTCTTAGCTTTTTCCAAAAAAAAACTTAGTTAAATTTTAACTTTGCTGAGCTTAATTAAAAGTGAAATGATACTTGCCTCTACTTTTCTCCTCGATGACTGTTCGCAACCCAGCTGGAGACCCACATTGATGAGACCAAGTCAGCAGCAGGTAAATGATACTTGCCTCTACTGTTCTCTTTCTCCGCCTCTCTTCTTCACAAAATTATACATCCTCGTTGCCACGGCTTCTTGGAATTTCTCCTCTTCCTCATACCTACGATTTCCAGCCTCCATTCTCTATTTCTAACCGACCTCCTTCTTCCTCCGTGACGACCTCTATGATGACGACCTCCTTTTTCCTCTGCGATGACCTCCTCCGCGACCGACCTCCCTCAGTGAAAGACGAGTGAGATTTTGCCTCCGCATAGTCCTAATTTTGTGGAGAAGAGAGAGATAGAGAAGGAGAGACCCCGCTGTTAGGGCTGTTAATTTTTTAGCGCAAGAGCAATCGACGACCTCATCCTTCCTCCTCCACCACTGACCTACCTCCCTCCACGACCCTCAGCCCTAATTTCTCTTTCTCATTTAGAACCAAGCAGAAATAAGGTGAGAGCAGTTTGTGCCTTATTGTGTATGTGTGTGTGTGTGTGTGTGTGTGTGTGTATATATATATTTGAGATAATTTGTTCTTGAACACCCAGATATTAGCTCATGTTTAGAAAGAACTGTTGTAATTAAACTATACATACATGTATCTATAAGTGTTTAGAAAGAATGTTGATAGAAGAGCTTGTTAAAAAGTATCTAGCAGGGCATGTTCTCTTTTTCCTTTTTGGTTTATGTTATTAACTTTTCTCTTAATAAATGTAGGTGAAGAAACTATCATGGCAGAACAAAAAATGAATTCAAATAAGATGAAGGATAACACCGACCATGCGGATCAACACCCATCTCCATCTATCATCGAAGAAGTCAAGCTACCTGAGATTGGAATGATATTTTGCTCTGAAGAAGAAGTTCATACTTTTTATAATTCCTATGCTACCAATGTTGGTTTTGGTATTTCGAAATTAGGTGGTAGGAATGGAGATGATGAAAAATAAAAATATTTTTCTATTGGATGTGCCAAAAATCGTAAGAAAGTATCTCAAGCTAAAAATGTTTTACACCCTCGACTTTCTAGTAAGACAAATTGCAAAGCTATAGCTGTTTGAAATGATGGGAATTTTGTGATAACTAGTGTAGACCTTAAACATAATCATCTCTTGAGCCCTGGAAAGTCACGACATTTTAGATGTAATAAAGTATTGGATTCAGCTACAAAGAGAACATTGGAATTAAATGATCAAGCTGGAATAACTTTAAGCAAAAGTTTTCATTCATGTGTAGTTGAGGCTGGAGGTTATGAGAATTTATCATTTAATGAGAGAAAATATAGAAATTATATTTCATAAGCTAGAAGGTTGAGGTTAGGGAAAGAAGATGTTGAAGCTTTGAGTAATTATTTTTGCTGCATGTAAAGTAAGAACCCAAACTTTTTTTATGTGCTGAATTTAGATGGTGAATCTCGAATAAAAATTATTTTTTGGGCAGATGCAAGATGTAGGGTTGTGTTTGATTACTTTTGTGATGTCGTGACTTTTAATACAACTTATTTGACTGATAGTTATGATATGCCTTTTGCTCCATTTGTTGGGGTGAATCATCATGGGCAATCTATTTTATTGGGATGTGGATTAATATCAAGTGAAGACTCAGCAACATTCACATGGTTGTTCAACTCATGGTTGACATGTATGCACGGTTGTGCTCCAAAGGCTATAATCACGGACCAATGTCGTGCAATGGCAATAGCAATTGAAGAGGTATTTCCGAGTTCTCATTATCATCTATGTCTTTAGCATATTATGAAAAACTACTAGTGAAGTTAGGTGGTCATGTTCAATACAAATGATAAAGAAACATTTTAAAATCATTATTTATAACTCACTTACAGTTGATGAGTGTGAGGAAAATTGGTTAAGAATGATTAAGGAGTTTTAGTTGGAGAACAATAATTTGTTGAAATCTTTGTATAAGGAACGAAATAGATGGATACCTGTGTATGTTAAAGATCACTTTTGGGCCGGTATGTCCACAACTCAAAGAAGTGAAAGTATGAATGCATTTTTGATGACTATGTTCATTCTAAAACATCTTTGAGGCAATTTATTTAGCAGTATGATAGTGCATTGAAGAAGAATATTGAGAATGAAAAAAATGGATTTTATTTCTTTTAATTCTATCATGCCAATTATTCTTGGTCATTCTATTGAAAGATAATTCCAAAAAGCCTACACTAATAATATATTTATGTTATTCCAAGATGAAATAAGAGGGTTGATGTTTTGCGATGCCTCTTTGTTGAGGGAAGAAGGGATAACTTTAATATTTAAAGTAGTAGAAAATATGTTGGGAAAGAATGGACAACTTGGAAGAAAAGTTTCCTTTAGGGTACATTATACCGAGTTAGATTGTCAATTAAAGTATGTGTGCCATCTGTTTGAGTTCCGGGGAATTTTATGTAGGCATGTGATCAAATTGTTGATAAGAATGAAGGTTATTGAGGTTCCTATGAGTTATATTATGGACTGATGTCACAAAAATATTAAGCGTGGGTATCAAAGCATTAGTAATATATATGATGATTATGGTTGTGGTGGAAAAAGACTTCGGTATAATACTCTCACCCCATTGATGCAAGAGGTTCAACAACTTGGAGCTGAAAGTGACGAGATTTGTTCTGTTTTGATGGAAATCATGAAAGACACTAAGGAAAAACTTATTATTGCTATGGAGAATGGGCAATCAAGGGCTAAACAACTTAAAGAAGAATCCACATCCGGGACAAAAGTGATACACTCTCCATTGAAAGTAAGAACCAAAGGTTGTCCACCCACAAAGAGGAAACAATCTAAGGTTGAACAAATTGTGAATAAATCACTTGCAAAGGCCCGAAAGAAGGTATGTGATGCATATAATAGATACCTAAAGTAATTGTGTGTTATTGTTTTGTACAAGTATATTCATGTGGTTTTAGTTAGTTTAAAGTTTGTTTATAATCTATCTTGTAGCTATGAGTGCTGTTTTTGGTTGAAGATGGAATGAAAATGCTTGATATCATTGGCTTTGTTTTCCATTTGCATGCCATCGGGCAAAGATTGCAAGTAGAATTTTAGTACAAGTTAGTTACTAAAAATGCTTGATATTGCTCTCTGTAAATAGCACTATAATTACATTTTCAGTACAGGGAGTTGCTAGTTCTGATCCCAACAGTGGTTTTAGCTAGTTTAAAATTTGTTGCAGGGAGTTGCTGGTTATGATCCGAGTAATGCGAGTTTTATTTACTAGCACTGTCTTCTCTAGAGACTTTTGGAAGAACATGGATCCTGTTTTGCCTTTGTTGCGTTAGATGATTTATCTGAAGTTGTGGCTTCTGAAGTTGCCGGTTTGGAAGAACATGGAATTTTGTTAAGTTGTTGGTTCTAAAGTTGAAATGGACTTTTAGAAGAACATGGAATTGTTATTAGCACTGTTAAATTGCTATTAGCACAGTTATTCTACTTGTAATGTAATTGTTTCTCTTTTTGGCTTAGTTTATCTTTTTGATGTTTGAATTTGTATCCTATGTTAGTTGGGAGTTTTGTAGGTTTGTTAATCAAGAAACTAATTGTTGATGTACTGTTGAATTTGTATCCAAGCTATCAAACTAGACTTGATTTCTCAAAGTACTATGAAATTTATTTCATGTTATTGGTGCAATTTGTTGTTTCTATGTTGTTGATTTAACATTGTTGATGTTCCTCTATAATATTTCCAACTCGGTTTCAAGTTATCGACAGATTGTTGTAACTATTCAGATTGCATCAGCAAATAAACCACCTCAATATAGAAACTTCATGTCATGGTTCATTGAGACCTTCTTGGCCAAGTAGAAATCATGATTGCAAGCCGAATTTTATAAGGCTTTGTTTTCCATTTCCAGGCAATTGGTGGTTTATTCCAGTTCAACTTTATAGTATATATATTAAAGCTATGTAAGTATGTTGTGATCCAAGTTTCCTTTATCTAAATTGTTCCTTTCAGCAACATCTCCGTAAACTTTTCAGGCCCACGCTGGGCCTGATATGGAAAATATCAGGCCCAACTTGGACCTGATATGGAAATTATCAGGCCGACGCTGGGCCTGAAATTGAAAAATATTAGGCCCTATGGAGAAGGAATTTTTGTAGCCATTACTTTTGTTGATATGATTCTTGCTTTTTGAACTTGGCATTTAGTTACTACATAAAATTATATGGACCTGATATCATTCCATATCAGACCCAACATGAATACTTTTAACGATTCTTGTTTATTACATTTTAAAATCTCTAAAAAGTTAAAATATATAATGGATAGCATATTTGAACTCCTTGTAACCTCAGAAATCTATAGGAACTGAAGTGAATACAATCAGAGTTCTATAGGTCCATCAGTGGATTTTGACGAAATCTATAGGACCGTCAAAACCCACTGATGGACCTAGAGAGCTCTGATTGCACCCATTTCAGTTCCTATGAATTTCTTATGTTGCAAGATGTTCAAATATAGTATCCATTATTTATTTCGACTTTTCATAGATGTTAACATGTAACAAGGAAGAATCATCAAAAAGGCTCACATTGGATCTGATATGGAATCATATCAGGTCCAATGTGGGCCTGATATAAAACCATATCAGGCCCAACGTGGGCCTGATATAAAACTATATTAGGCGCAATGTGGGCCTTTTTGACGATTCTTCCATTTTACATATTAATATCTATGAAAAGTTGAAATAAATAATGGATACCATATTTGAGCTCCTTGCAACATCGGAAATCCATAGAAACTAAAATGGATGAAATCAGAGCTCTTTAGGTCCATCAGTGAGTTTTGGTTAAAACCTACTGATGGACCTATAGAACTCTAATTGTACTTATTTCAGTTCCTATAGATTTCTGAGGTTGCAAGGAGTTCCTATTGTTTATTTTGACTTCTTTAAATGTATTAAAATATTATTAAAAAATTGACTAAATCTATGCAATGTTATTCATATGTTATGCATGACTGTGAAAAAGATAAGAGAGAAAAATGGTAGAGAAAAAAAAAGGTAAAAAAAGTCAGATTGTCAGGAGAGTAAAATAGGAATCACATTTGAAAAGGTGCTCCCTTTGGTAAATAGTAAAGTAACATACGCCTTTTAATAATTTTAAAACTTTAGGTGGGTTATTTGGTAAATTGTTGATTTGAATTTATGTTGAGTTTAGTATAAAAAAAAAAAAAGAAGACATGTTGATGTTGCAAGCTATGGCTTGTAAATGACAATTTGCAAAACCTTCTCGATTCTGAAACATGAGCCATTCAAAATGAGAGAGCCGCAAAACTACTAAATGCCCACCCTTGTGGTTTCAAGCCTCAGCACACCAACAAACTTGACAATAAGTTCCAACTCTTCACAATATATTGGAGTTGGAGTTGATCTTGTTTTCCAGTTTCATGATTTATATGCCTTTGAATACAGATTTTTTTTTTTATGGAGGCATATTGGTGGTGTCAAAAGTGCTTAGCAGACATTACTTGTCAGTTTGTATTATGGATTTATTTAATCAATAATAAAATGCTCCACATCTTCCAATAATACTCGACACTAATTAACAAGATGAATTGACAAAATGATAGAGGGCCAAAATAGTACTTGACACTAATTCCTTATCCTACCATAATTTCAACACTAACATTATAGATGAACTAAAATGAAGGGTGCGTCCAAATCCAAACTTATAACAGTTACATTACAATACCAACACTATTTAAAACAACCTATCCAGATAACCTAACACCAAAATCAGAATTATGGCTAAGAAAATCAAGTTTAAGCCCACTAATATTCAGATGAACTTCGGTACATTGATTATCCTCAGATTATGTCCATGAGCAGCAATTCATTCAATTTCATTTTTGTCGGCTGAACTATTATCGATCAGCCCCCACTGTTGTCATCCATGTTGCGCACATCTATAATATTGTTGTTGGACCGCTGGGCCGGCTAGAAGGGGGGATTAAATAGCCTGCAAAAATAAAACATAACCCTTCTCGATCTTTTAACAGAACACTTGCATAAATTATAACTTAAACAGAAAAATAGAAAAGACGAGGCACACTGGGATTTACTTGGTTACAATCGGGGTGGTTGTTAATCCAAGGAGAATGTAGCACTAAATACTCCTTCAGGCGGGAAGTCTCGTACAACGTTGAAGCGCAAAACAGAGAAGATAATCTAGAAATTGAGCGCACAAGTGTTGGAAATGAATTGCTTGTGTTGATTAAAAGCTTTTGGACCAAGGTTATATTTATAGCCTTGGTCGGGGCACCCTGGGGGGGATAAAACTTTATCCCCTAACGTTCAGATCGCGATTAACGCGATCCATTCTGAGGGCCACAAGGCATAAAGTCAACACTAGTTGACTTTTTCGTCCGAGACCTCTGCTCCGGTTCAGTGCGCCTCGATCCGAGTCTTCAACTCCGGATCCACTCACTTGGGTGATCTCGGCCATCTAGAAAAGGGCTCACCCGAACCCAACACCAGGCCTTCTCGAGCAGGCTTCCGCTCTGGCTTCTCATCCCTCAGAATCATCGTGTGCTTCCTTCTCGTCCGCCAGCGTACTCATCCGCAGTCTTCATCCCTCGGTCGCACCTCGTGCCGACCTTCTCTCTAGCTGCGTCTCTTGCTCCCCGAGCAGTCTTCCGCTCCGACTTCTCATCCCTTGGAACCACCGCACGCTTCCTTCTCGTCCGTCGGTGTACTCTTCCGCAATGCCTTGTCCCTCGGACGCACCGCGTGCCGTCAATCTCGCTAGCTACTTCTTCTGCTCGACTACCTATGCTCCTAAGCTCCTGCACACTTAAACACAAGGTTAGAAACACACATGACCTAACTTAACTTGTTGATCACACCAAAACAACCTTGGGGTTCCAGCAACTGTTTTCCAGGATTCTTGGTTGATTTAGAAACACGCACCAATGTATTTCGTTCGCAATCCCTGCATGCTACAGGTTGACATCTCGCATTGTCGATGCTGCTAAAACTTGATGATGCCATGAAAAAAATCAAAAAACAAACCTTGAAAAAAATAGATAACTGAGCCTTTGAAATAAACAGAAAAGAGACAATACTTGAAACAAATCCGAGTAAAAAAACAAAAAATAGAAGGAAAAAAATAGAAAACAAAGATAGAATCAAAACAGATAACAGGGCCAAAAAATAGACAAAAATACAGACATAATAAGAAAACATGAAAGAGACAAGATATTAATCACTTAAATAAACAAGTAGCAACATATCCAAAAGCAATTTGAATTATAGGAATAAACACTCTTATAGGGAATTGGGAGCTGAATTATAGGAATCAACACTCTTATAACTAGGCAATTTGAATTATAAAGAAAAAAGTAGGTACCAAGAAAGGGAAACACAGACTCCTCAATTTAATCACTTAAAGAGATCCTTCCACCAAGAAGCAACAGATCCAAAAGCAGAGATAAGATAGTAATTGTAAACAAGCATCGACCAAATGCTAATATGTTGTTTGAAAACACAAGTAAACAAGTAGGTCAAAGAAAAAAATTCCTCCATGACATAATGTAGGCAGCAAGAGCAGTTCATAGCATAGTGAATCTAGAATTCAGCTCCCAAAATGGTAGCTTTGTAAATTCCAAAGAAACAATAACATAATCTTGCATTCTTATATCTAATATGTAATGAATTTTCCATGTCCATTCTTATATAATTTCACTCAACTCAAATATCCTACATTCCTACTTGCTTCCAATATGCATCGTATTCAGCCCAGAAAAAATTATCTCAAGAGACAAATCAAAGACTGGGTGCATTAAACACAAACATAGAAAACTTTCGTCGACTAAACTATAACCCAAAAATATTTATCACTTAATGGGCTATAATGAGCATAAAATTCAATTCAATACTATGGCTCTCACATTGTTTGAAGCCCTAAATCAGTTGTTGCTTGCCTGTGAACGGGAAAAAATGCCCTTCTTTTGGACTTTGTTAAAAAAATTCAACAGAGGCAATGAACATGAGTTGGAAGCCGATTGTGATCATGAGCTAGAAGTCAATGTTGAGCAAGCCGCAGAGCTGCAAGATTCCAATTCAAAGGGGTACGTGAGGTGTCAGATTCCATTGTTCTAGAACATAAACTGTTTCACGATAAGAGTCAAATTTAAGGCAAAGAATGCTTAGAATCAGATTCAACAGAGGAAAAACTACATACATTTAATGCCAATGCAGCTGATGATGATAGTGGTTGTACAAGTAGTTAACCAAGATTGAGGTACACATATGAAGCCATATTATTGAAAAATAATGAATGAAAGAAATCAAACAAATGGTTAACCAAGCTCCAAGAAAAGGTTATTATTATATACACTACAATACATTCATTGATGATACTCACAACATTCATTGCTGATACAAAACACTGAAAAATAATATTCATTAGTAATATTTCCCCAGTAGCCCATTGTATCGCTCCAACAAATTCAAAATACTCACAACAAAACCACATTAGAACTCCACAACAACATGCAAATGAAACTTAACATATAATCACTTGCTGTGGACAATGGAGGGGCCAGATTCTTCGTATTCAGCTTTAGAAATTGGCCCGCCCTTCACCGTCTTCAACAACCTGAAAAAGCATGAGAAAGTTGAAAAGAAATGAAAATATTATAATTAAATGCACAAATGTATTAAAAAAAGTGTCCAACGGTGAGAAAATCCTAATAGTTTTCCCCACTAGTAACATGATATCAGAATTTGGTTCATTGTATCCTAATAGTTGAATCCACCAGAGCTTCCTTGGCAGTTCTTGAGGATCTTCAGATTTTTCTTCTCCTACTACGAGATTTGGAGTTGGGTTGGAGATCTATATATAAGTGATGTCTCTCAGAACTATAATGGGCTTGACAATCTTTTCTAAATGTTACAAGAAGATACTAAGATAACCATTCCTGTTGTTGATTCTTAACATCTGTACAGATATCTTCTAAAATATTTATAATGTTAAAGTCATGTCGAATTAAGGTCAATGAAGACTCAAACTCATCCTTTGACCCTACAGCAAATCGACATGCTGTAGCAATTCAGTTGCCACCTAGCAGATCTTATGGCAAGGAAGGAGAAAGTCAACAAGTTTATGGAGGAGCAATTGGGTGAAGGAACAAAAATAAAAAAAATAACAGAAAAAAATCTGTAAAGTATGTACTATCCAATTCAAGCTTTGATATCTAATAAAAAAAATCAAGCTTGGACACCAGTTCAAATGAGCATTAGATAGTAAATCTTCTAGAAAATCTATTCAAACAAATAAAAATGGTCCATTGTTTGAGAACTAAGCAGTTTAGTTCTTTCAAGGGCTTAAGTTGGCCCTCCTCTATTCTTTCTCACTTGTCTTTATAGCCTAGACTTGGCCTTTTACTCTACCACCAATTTCTAGTAAATAAGGGCTTAAGTTGGCCCTCCTTTGTTCTTTGTCACTTGTCTTTGTAGCCCAGACTTGACCTTCTACTCTACCACCAATTTCTAGTAAATAAGAACTATTATCGATTAATCTCTACATCCAGGTGAAAAAAAACAAATCATCTATACACAATAACAAATCCTCATCAGCCAAGAAACAACAAGCTAACAATCCACCAATCAACACAATATAAATAGTTTTTCTTTCAATATAACAGACTTGTAGCTACAGCATGAAGAAAAGTACTGATTGAGATAATATGAAAGAAAATGGCCTAAAAGAATATTTCTGAAATTACACAAATGTCTAGAAAAAGACTACTTCTGAAATTACACAAAGATTATTAACTTGTATGAAAAATAAATACTTGAGAAAGTTGTGATGCCAATATTGGTGGAAATTGAGTCTCAGTCACACTGAAATTACCAACAGAGTTACCAATTGTTGGCACAAAATTTATAGGCTAAAACAATCAAATAAAATAGAGTCTTAGATAGTTATAGCATAAATTATCTTAGATTAGCATAAGTAAAACAAATACCAACTTGATGATTGATCCGGTCACATTATATGCTAACCACGCTGGAAATAGTTTGATCTACACCTTATGTTATAAAAAAATAAAATAATTTAAGTTGTTCAAATTTAATAACAAATAATATCAAATAAACATAAATTTTGAAATTATGGAGTAAAAGTCATTACAATCGTTGAAGCTTGGTTTGTTTTCCTTGTAGCTTTTCTTTTCCTTGAAATCTTCTTTAACCTACCTTTCAACCTCTTACCTAACACTGTTTTCTTCTTCATTTTAATCCATTTCACTCCAGTAGAGTTCCCTTCACCATAATCAAATTCTCTGGATTCTTGGCTCACTTTTGATTGTTGGACATTTGATTCATTACCTTGTAACTTATCATCCACCATCTTACACATGCTCAACATAGCATCTTTAACAAACTGGTAAGTATCATCCCTTTCAGCTTCCTTGGTAACCAATTGAACATTCAACACATACAACTCTTTGTATCCCATGTTTTGAATTAATTTTGGATCCAAACTAGCATTGTTGGTCATTGAATCATTAACTCCAAAATATCCATTTTTTGCTTTTCTTGTCCACCTTTTCAATACATACTCACTTGGGATCTTCATGATATTTTTCCATGTAAATAATTTCAGAATATGAGAACAAAAAATTCCAGCAAACTCATATTTTCTACAGCTACACTCAATTTTTTCACACTTCTTATCAAGTGTAACTGTATGATGGTTTATCTTTTTGTAAGGAGTAAATTTATATTTTATAAATGTATCAACATCCTCACAAATTTCAAGACTAAAATCATGATATAAGAACCACTCCTATTGAAAACACTTGTATGCCTTAGGAGTGTAAATTTCACTAGCATGCTTTAAAATCTCAATTGGAAATATTAAATATGGAACAGTTGTATTTGGTTTGAAATCAACTTTTAATTCCGCATATCGACGATCATCAAGGAGTCATTGAAACTGATTGAAGAAGTCTAAAAACTTGTGTTTATAAGTGACATACTTTTTCACAATACTATTCATGCTCTCACTTCTTTGGGTTGTAATCATATCCACGCAAAACATTTGTCATCCATATACTAAAGCTCATTTTTCCTTGATGGTGTACATGCGCCTCAACCAATCATTGTCTTCAAGTGCATACTTAGCTAACATCATGTTCCATGCTGAAATAAAATCTTCCTCTTCATCAAAATCATATATATATGAGGCAAAATCTTTAGCAAAGCCTCTAAACTGAGAAAAAACTCTACTCAAATGTATGGCGACATTTTGATAAATATGCCAAATGCATAAATGATGATTTGTTTCAGGCCATCTGGAAGCTAACGTCTTTGCCATTGCTGCATCTTGATCGGTAAGAATAGTAGTTGGTTTTTTATCACTCATAGCTCTAGTTAATGTATCAAATAACCACTCAAAAGTCAAACTGGTTTCATCATATAATAAAGTCACACCAAAAAGTATGGATTGTTTATGATGATTAACACCTACAAATAATGCAATTGGTCGACCTTCATTATTTTTTCGGTAGGTTGTATCAAAGCAAACAACATCTCCAAAATTAGTATAATCAGCTCTCATCTTAGCATCAGACCAAAAATATTAGTAATCAAATCATCTTCATCAAATTGGATAGCATAAAAAAATTAGGATCATCGAACTGCATCTTCTGCAGATACTCCAATACACCCCCTGTATCCCTAACTCTCATATTTATTGCTCTTTTGGATCGCAAGAAGTTTTTGTAATCCTCAAAAATAAATCCTAAATTCTCCCTCTCACTTACTTGCCTCACCATAAGATCATAAGATGCTTTTGGAGAGATTCTCATATCACTTGCCATCTCAATCTGTATTGCTGCAGAAGAAGATATATTCTAATGACTTTTATAAAGGTGTGTTTTGTTTGGACTTGAGAGATAATGATTATGCTCTTTAACAAATTGCACCACAGTAAACTTGCTATTTTTCTGATTACAAATCTTCATTTTAGCTTCACAATCAAATTTTGTTTCAGCACGACTTGCTTTGACATAAAGATCTCGTTTGTCTTTTCCTCCTTTACCTTGGGCACAACAATAAAAAACCTTATCAAGTAATTTACCCGATTCATCCTTGTGGATTCTACCTCTCCTTACGCCAAATCCAACCTTTTTAGCATACGTCAAATAAAATTGATATGCATCTTCTTCTGTCTCAAATTCCAGTCCCATGTGTGGCATATCTAAATCTGTTTCAATATTCAAGCCTATACAATCAAACAAACAAAGCAAGATGGATAAAAAGGGAAATTCGATATACTGAAAGGATCAATACATTCCCAATATGATTCTTATTAACTTCATCAATAACATCAAAGTCGCCTTCTTGACTATATTTATTTCCTTCAAAATTTAAACGACAACAACTTGTAGATTCACCCTCCTTGATAATTACTTTGATCATGCAAAAAAAAACAAATTTAGGGCTAAAAAAAAGACACAAAAGAAGCATCTAAAAATAATAATTTTATGTCAAATTACTGCATGTCCAACTTTTCTTTAGTTTTCAAATGCTCCAGATCCTCTCAAGAACAGTAATTAACTAAGAACCACAGTAAGAATTTTTTAATTTGTACACAATTGAAACTATTATTACATTCACATGATTACCATGTTTATGTGTCATGGACATGAAGAACTACATAAAATATTTCATGCAATAAAGTCATATTAATTATTAGGAGTCGAATGCTTGGGTTGCAAAATGCGCAGCATGCGTCAAAGAAGGAAACTCCGAGCAGCACCTGTGAGTTGCAAAGCGCGCACGAGGTAGATCCCCTAGAAACTTCGAGCAGCACGGGTCCAGAGGTCGCCGAGCGGTGAAGCTCTGACCTGGTTGAAACGCGCAACACACGTCAAATCAAATGAGGAAGGTCCGATGCCCGCGAGAGGTTGTCGGAGGTCTCCGGAGGTCGGAACTCGCGGGAGGTTGCGGATGCTGGAGATCGTTGGGGATGATGGAGGCTATAGTGGTTTTTCGTCGCCGACGGCTTGCGGTGGGTTTTTCGTCGTCGTCGGATCGTGGAGGTGGAGGATCATGAGAGGTTAGAGCTCCGCGCTGGCAACTCTGCGTGAGTCGCGTTTCTGCGTCACGTGTTTTGCACGTGAACAGACTTTTATATAAAATTTGTGATTCAGGGGTGGACCAGAGAATTCGGGTCTAGAGGATCCGCGCTGTTTTATTTTTTTTTTTTTGAAAAACACATTTTTCTTTTTTTTAAATGACACTTAGATATTTCCTATTTTTTAAAATGATATTTCCATTTTAAAAAATGAATATGAAAATTATCAATCAAATAATATTTTCTCTTTTTTACAAAATGAAAATGGAAAATTACAAACTGAACGCGGTCTTTACTATTTTTCCTTTTAAATCAAAAGTGGATGGCTATTTAATTATTCCAAGTTCATGATTGGTTGATTCGGATATATCTCCTCGACTCTTTACTCTTTTCTGTCTGTAAAAAGGTATTTCCACTTCACAATTTGAAATAGGAGGGAGAATATTAAAAATTTTGATATACCATATATATATTATTTTAGTGCATCAAAAATTTTAACATTGACTTATATTATATCAAATTTTTTAATATTTGTATTGGTATAAGCTTTACTATTTTTATATACTAAAATACCTAATAATTTTTTTATAAATTATTTAATGTACTTAATTTTAAAAATCAATTGCTAGATTTTGATTTATGATAAACATTTTTTCCTTTTATAATTTTAAAATATCAAAATATCAAATAATTTTAATATAAATTTAATATATCCAGGATATTGAAATTTTAATACACTATAGATATCTGAAATCAAGCTGCACCACTATCTAATTTATTCTTAATGTGGTGAGAACTACTGACAAGTCCAGGACCTTATCAACATAAAGTTGTCAGATTCGGGATGAAGCTCAGCGGATCGGATTAGATCTTTCAATTTCAATTCAAGTCAATTCGGCGCACATTAATTAACCGACTAATAGACTAAATTGTAGGACAACAATTATGAAAAGAGTGCATGTCACGTAAAGATGCACACCGATTTAAGATAATGGTGATGACGATAGGAGGTATGATGATTAATATATGAGCCATTGTTTTTATTACTTTCTCTCCTGCGCTTTCCCTCTCTACGATAAGAGTATAACGATAGGAGATACTTAGAGGATGTTTGATTTAGGGAAATAGGAATGAAGAATGGGAATGAGAATTATTGATTGTCATTATTAATGTTTGGATTATAGGAATAGGAATGCAAATAAGGGAATGAATTCATGAAATTGAGTAATAACTCATTTCCATGTACCTCCCCTTCAATGAGCCATTACCTTATTTTCATCAATCAAAATATTCCATTATTCCAAAAATACCCTTGAGCTAAAACTAAAATTTTCTCCCTTAATATCAAATATCAAAATATATTTATTTATTTTTTCTTTCATATCATTTCTCTCTCCTTGTTCTCTCTCATCATATTTTCTCTCTCATTATTTTAAATCACACTTTCTCTCTCCTATCACACTCTCTTTCCTTTTTTCTCATTACACTTTCTCTCTCATCATACTTTCTCTCTCCTCAATATCTTCCCTCGTACTCTTTTCCTTTTTTCTCATCATACTTTCTCTCTTATCATACTTTCTCTCTCCTTAATCTCTCCCATCACACTCCCTTTCCTCTTTTTTTCTCATTACACTTTCGTTCTCATCACACTTTCTCTCTCCTCAATCTCTCTTATCACACTCCCTCTTTTTTTTCCTCAACACACTTTCTCTCTCATCATACTTTCTCCCTCATCATACTTTCTCTCTCCTCAATCTCTCCCATCACACTCAATGTTTTCTTTTTTTCATCACACTTTTCTCTCTCATCATATTTTATCTCTCACCATACTTTCTCTCTCCTCAATCTCTCTCACCACACTCTCTCTCCTCATTTTTTCTCATTATATTTTCTCTCTCTTCATCCTCTCCCATCATATTTTCTCTCACATTATATTTTCTCTCTCATCATGCTCTCTCCTATCACACTCTCTTTTCTCATTTTCTCTCATCACACTTTCTCTCTCTTCATTCTTTCACATCACACTTTCTCTCTCTTCATTCTTTCTCATCACACTTTCTCTCTCATCATACTTTCTCTCTCATTATTTTCTTTCATCATATTTTTCTCTCACATCTAATTTTTTCTCTTATTTTTCTTTAAGGGTAAAAAAGGAAATTTTGATTTATTCCGATAGAAAATATGCAACTAACCAAACATTGCTTTTAAGAGTGATATCCATGCTCATACCCATTCTCATTCCACAATACAATGATTCTCATTCCGATTCCTATTCCTAACAAAGAACCAAACGCCCCCTTATTGTTTTCAACTATTATAAGTATCAATAAAATATATATATTTTTATATCTAAAATAATGATTAAAACGTTAAAATTTAAACTAAATGAATTATTATAGTTTGATTAGTGTGAACAAATAATTATTTAATTATTATTTGGATTAAGGACTCAACAATTCATTACTAAGTTGAGTAATTATTAAATTCATTAATAATTAATCGAGTAATTAATAAATTTATTAATTGATTTGATTATTAATTGAAGATGAATTAATTAATAAGATTGATTAATTAAGTCATAGATCAATTTACTGATTTACAAGTCTTTATTCAAACTAAGGTTTGTGATAATAAGATTAAAAAAGTTAGAGGGTAGAAAAGGAGAATAAATGATTTACTTATTATATATATTATTTATGGATATTAGAATTCAAGATTGAGCCAACACGCTAACTTGAAGATAGGATGATCTATGATAGAGGTAGATAGGTCCTGCTTGTCTTCATTAGATTTTTGATCTTAGTGCATGATTTTACTAGTTGCATTGATTGAGTAGTAGTTATTTTACATTAAGTAGTAGTTATAATTATGTTGTTATATCCCGTCGACTATTGTCTCCCATTCATAGTTGAGAGAGTCATCAACGATCGTTGTTATATCCTGTCGACCATTATCTCTCATTCGTGGTTAAGATAGTCATTAGTGACCATTGTTATATCCTATCAACTATTATCTCTTATTTGTGGTTGAGAGAGTTATCAACGATCATGATCTATATGACTATCCATGAGACATTTGTGGTAGCGAGTTTGCATGTACTCCGTAGCTAGATAGCTACGTAAATACCCTATCTGCCCCCGAGATTATACATGGTAGCGAGTTCGCCTACAGACAGTGACTATTTACTTACACTGATTGCCTACAAGATAATCCATGTAGAGCATTTCTCCTGCAGTCAGTGTTTGTTATATGTTGGTCATGTATTTGTTCATGCAGATTTGGATGTTCTCTAAGTACTCCCGATTTATTGGTTATACCTAGTTGAACTTCTATAATAAGTATTTTAACTGAGGCTATTTCCTTTGATCTCCTTATATATATCATACACTATCTTCTTATACCCACTGAGTTATTGTATTCACTACCCCTTGCTTTTCCTTTGACTTTTAGGTTAGCAAATAGAGGATATGTTGTATTGCTTAGAGGTCCTGATTATCGGTTCCACTCGAGTATGAATTTTTGTTGAGTTGCTTGTTTTATTTTTTCCCACTACTTATGTTTACAGTTTGCTTTCTGTATCAGTTTTGAGCATGTTCACATGTACATGTATACATACTCGTATTATCATTCTTAGCTTATTGTGTTGACTTTAAATTAGTTTGATATCGATTATTTCACACTAATGCGTAATCCAATCTCATACACTAAGATCAAAGATTAGAGAGATCAAAGAAGAAATTATTCACCTCAATGGTAGAATATCCTAACCATCTACAAGTCAAAGATCTATCTCAGGGGCGTTTGGTTTAGGGGAATAGGAGTGGGGAATGGGAATGAGAATCATTGATTGTCATTGTTAATGTTTAGATTATAGGAATAGGAATACAAATAAGGGAATGAATCCTTGAAATTGGGTAATAACTCATTCCCATGTACCTCCCTTTCAATGAGTCATTACCCTATTTTCATTAATCAAAATATTCCATTATTCCAAAAATACCCTTGACGTAAAACTAAAATTTTCTCCCTTAATATCAAATATCAAAATATATTTATTTTTTTTTCTTTCATATCACTTCTCTCTCATCATATTTTCTCTCTTATCATTTTATCACACACTTTCTCTCTCCTTAATCTCTCCTATAACACTCTCTTTCCTCTTTTTTTCTCATTACACTTTCTCTCTCCTCAATCTCTTCCATCACACTCTCTTCCATCTTTTTTTTCTCATCATACTTTCTCTCTCCTCAATCTCTCCCATCACACTCTCTTTTCTCTTTTTTTCTCATCACACTTTCGCTCTCATCACAATTTCTCTCTCCTCAATCTCTCTTGTCACACTCCCTCTTTTTTTTCCTCAACACACTTTTTCTCTCATTATACTTTCTCCCTTATCATACTTTCTCTCTCCTCAATCTCTCCCATCATACTTTCTCTCACACCATACTTTCTCTCTCTTCAATCTCTCTCGTCACACTCTCTCTCCTTATTTTTTCTCATTATATTTTCTCTCTCTTCATCCTCTCCCATCATACTTTCTCTCACATCATATTTTTCTCTCATCATACTCTCTCCTATCAGTCTCTTTTTTCTCATTTTCTATCATCACACTTTCTCTCTCTTCATTTTTTCTCATCATACTTTATCTCTCATCATACTTTCTCTCTTATCATTCTCTTTCATCATATTTTTCTCTCACATTTATCTTTCTCTCACATCTAATTTTTTCTCTTATTGTCCTTTAAGGGTAAAAAGGGAAATTTTGATTTATTCTGATAGAAAATATGCAACTAACCAAACATTGCTTTTAAGAGTGATATCCATGCTCATACACATTCTCATTCCACAATACAATGATTCTCATTCTGATTCCTATTTCTAAGAAAAAACCAAACACTCCCTCAAGCTTGAATCTTATAAATAAAAAAATACAAAGAATCCAAGGATTTATTAATCAATATTTAAACTCTATTGATTAATCTATTAATTAACCCTTTAACATAGTTAATTCCTAATTTTATCGATAATTTATTCTCATGGATAAATATTAAATAATTAAATTGTGATAAATATCAAATTACTTGGTTAAATAATTCAAATCTAGATCACCCATCTGGTAATTAAGTCATCCAAATTAATTTATAGGTTAACAACTTAATAAATCAGCTAAGCTTAGTTAATTAATTTATGAAATCCATTTATTTCAATTGATTATATAATCCAAACCATTCATGGAAATATTTTATTTGACTTAATTATGAATTAACCATCTATCCCGTAAATGATAAATCATTAATTATCAAATTAATTAATCATTTAATTAACCAACAAATCAAAATTTAATTAATGAATTACTTAAATTCATTAATAACAAATTAATCCTAACTTATCTAGATTGATCTCCTAAATCAATCCTTATACTTAATTGATTGATCTATTAAATGGACAATCACAACTTTAATTAATCAATTTCACTGATTACATCAAATCAATTAAGTAATTATAAGCGGATTCAAGAATGTTTCTTATTATCAGGATAGGTCTTCATGTGTATCTTTTTTATTTACCAAAATGACTAATGAAAAATTTCTGTAAGATTGGACGGTCATCTAGATTAATTAAGCCGAAGGCTTGGAAACTAAAAACAAATAAGTAATTGTTAATTTGATTACTAATGTAATTAATCTTAGTCAATCAACACTATAATCAATTAATTATTTAATTAATGAAAATCAACGATTAGCTTTTTACCTCGCTGGTGATGCCTCCGTGAGGGAGGTTAGTTTCACGGTCAAGGAAGGGCGGCTATAAGATCGTCGGTGGCTATGACAATGACTATGAAAATATGGTGTTGACTGTTGAGGGGACGAGGGCGAAAAGAAGGTGGCCACATGACAGGCCGGATTTTGGATCTGCTTGAGGTGGTCGACGGAGAATTCCGGCAACGGCTAGCAAAAGCAGAATGCGGCTGCTCAAACACAACAACCAGTGGTGGTGATAGGGGAGAAGAGGAAGGAGAAGCACGGCACCGACGTCGGTTGTATGTGAGTACCGGCTGACACCAGGTCGGATATGCGACAGAACAACGTCGCGAACGCGTGGGGTGAGGGAAGAGGCACTGAGGGGATAAAAGTTAAAGTTTAGATTTGGAATCTAAACTTAAGTTAATTGAATCAATTAATTTCCATTTTAAATAGGATAGAAACACAGATTTATCCCAATAAAATATTCAAAAAGTCATATAAAATCTATTTTTTTTAATAATTTCTTTTAATTCATATAAATTTATTTCCTTCTAATTATCCATTATATTATATTATATTATTTTTCCTAAATAATTTTATTATCTCAAATTTTAATAGTTTTAAATCTATCTTTATCATCTCAGCCATTATACATTAGGAATATCATGGTAGGAAGGAGTCTTATAAAAACCTAGGCTTTCAAATTCATCTACTTATATTTTTTGGTACGTAACTAGTAGATAGTTTTATCGATATTGGATTAATGAAATAGAAAGGATTTTTTTTATTACGAGGAAGTATTCGATCAAGTGAAAATAAAATTCATTTATTTTTCACTGTACAGTAGAATCTTATAGATGAGTATACTATCAACGATCAAAATGAAAATGAGTCATTATTCACTCTCTCTAACACTCAATAGTTGGAAATATATGGAACTCGAATGGTGTTAATATAAAATTTCAAAACACCTCCTAGTATTTTTAAAAATAACATGTAATGTTAAATTAGTATCATTTAAAAGAGAGATAGAAAGTAAATTATATTCAATCAAATTATTACCCCTACTCAATTAAATTGTCTAATTAAATCATTGTACAAATACAATAAGATAAATGCATATTTCCTTTCATTGAAATTCTTTGATTTATGACCATAAATATAAATATGAATGCTCAACTTAGCACTTGATATGCATAATACATGCTTATTAGGATTTGTATAACTCGGTACAATTTTTCTCTATAAGAGTCAATTCCATATTTTCTAGATCATGCCCAACCAAAACATCTTGCTGCATAATATTCCCAAAGACCTGTAAACCATCCATTGCCATTATAGTCATGCATTTCACACGCGGACTAAACCACCTAAACAGGTTTTCAGGTCTCACTCTGAAGTCCCCCAACGCCCCGGCAAACGAGAACCACAACCCCGGCAGCTGCTCCTCTTGCTGTGTGGAGCCCACACTGAAGCACAATTTTAATCGGCCTCCTCTCTGCACTATCGGCAGGCTAATGTAATCCGTCAATTCCTTCACCAACTGGTCTAGCACTTGAGTGTCCAGAATAGTCATGGCGGTGCCGGAGTCGAAGATGATGTTGCCGGCTGTCAACCTAGGCCCCCTAGTAAGGGAGATGTCGAACTCACCCGGGATCGAGATGGAGTTAAGCTGCACGGCGTAGTAGCCGTCTTGCGTCATGAGCTGCGTGACGGTCGCCTTTCCGGCGACCGTCGGTTTGCCGCGTCCCAAGAAGAGCCTGCTGCTAACTCCCCCATTTAAATTGTTCAGGCAGTAGGAGAAGTGCTTGCTGATGTACTTTGGGGCGAGCTGGTGGATCAGAGAAGGCGGCCTGGGTGCCATTCCAATGAAGCTGCCGGGGTCGGTAGTTTTGGTGTTCAAGGACCGGAAGTTGCAACCGAATTGTATATTTGGAATGGAGGTATAATTGAACGTATCTAATGAGAAGAAACGGAAGGTGTCTGAGGCGAAAAATCCGTCGATGTAGGAGTTGTCTTGGTAGGAGTAATGGTACACGCACAACTGATCATTACTGCAATGACCCGGCCTAAAGCTCTTGCACTCATCGGAAAGGCAAGATAACTCCGTGTAGGAGAGGGATGCACTATGATTGAATACGGTGGAAGTCCTGTTGAAGCATTGGCAGCCAGCGCAGTTGACCCAGTTTAGTTCGCTGCCGGTGTCGAGGACGCCCCACACAGCTTGCGGGTTTGGCGTGCCCATGCTGAACCACATCAAGAATTCCCAGTCATCAAAGAGCATGCCGATCTGCATGTCGACAGAGGTCTTCATGGCGATGCGGCTGTCCAAGTAGCTAGCTCTGTCGATCGAACGGACGGCGGCGGCCTGCAGGAGATCGAAGGGCGTCATCGAGCTGTTGTACAGTGGCGACTTAGGGGAGTCACGGTGGAGCAGCTCGACGTCGAAGACAGTGCCCTGTGGGACAAGGGCCGGCACAAAGGAGATCAGTAGGAGGAGGCGGAAGAAGGTACTGGTGGCCACCATTGCGATAATTATTGAAGATACATTTTTAACTGGTGCGTGAATATAATTTATAGAGAGATTCAACGAGAATAAAGTAATAATTTATTTGGAAGGAAGTGAGATTTGGAATAAAATTGATTGAATAAAATTTGGAAGGAAGTGAGATTTGGAATGCATTTAACTTAAAAATTCTAAGAGGAATTGGAAAGTAATGTGAGCTAGGCATCTCATCAATTCAATTAATGGTCCTTCAACTCCTTCCGTCTAATTGATATTTATTTGGAAGGAATTTTTGCACCCATTCAAAGTTTTGTTCAATTGTTTTAATTGTATTGGATGCATTCTAATCTGTACATGGAGTGTCTCCAAGTTATTTTCTAACGGCCGATGATGGAGCTTCCTCCGATACTATGGATTGGCTTGATACTTGCTGGTTGTCTACCGACAAACCTCCATTATCAAATGCTGCTCCTATATAGATCAATATGTATAAACAGTGACGGGACCATAAAGATAGGATGGGATTTCATTCAGATCTCTAAACTCACAGTATAATTTCAAGCGGCCCTAAGGACATGATAAAATTTTACTCAGAGTTTTAGCGTTACAAACGTATATTAGGACGATGTCAAGTGCCGACCAGCCTTATAAAGAAAGAAGTGGGGAAGCAGTTAATGTAACAGAGATATGTCTGGTGGTCAGAAACATGCAACCAATGTAGCACACTGTCACAACTTAGAAAGAAAGAAGTGGGGAAGCAATTAATTCATGTTGGTAAATCAAAGGAACAATTTTGGCATAATTTTCAACATGACACATTACCCATTGACATCTCCTGTAAAGGAATATATATAGTTATTGTTTGAGCTAAATATAATGATGGAAAAATTATGATCAGTATACGGAATTCTATGATTCTAATATATGAATCTATTCTAATTTGTTTTCCTCAAGCAATAACTCTTTTAGCTAGGCTATTGACTAAGTATAATTTGAATTGCTTTGGAATTTATTTCTTTAGTACAAGGTTTAATTTTAGTAGGATTCTGAGTTTTGTAGTTGACTTTATGACCAACTTGCTCATCCACTTGGCCAATCGTGTGTCTGAGGCCGGTGAGAGACTCATGGACAGAAAGCCCATTAGCACCTCTCTTATTTTGTTTTTTTTATAATCTAGATATTCAGTTTTGACTAATCCAGGAGGTGCCCAATCCCATCTTATAGAAATTTTCTACTGACAGAGTAAATTGGGAAGCGTAGAATGTCATAAGTTTTTCAAACTCCTCTAGGTGAGATTTAAATCCTCGTTGTTTAGGGAGTCTGTCTCACCTCTTACGATCGTACCATAGCTCCGGGACATCCATTAGCATGTCTCTTGAACATCGACCTAGCCTCGCCATATTATCCTAATTTTCTTTTGTCTTTTTCTATAACATCGTTTTTGTTCCTATTCTACTAAATCTGAAAGAAGAGAGGAGTTAGAAATGATCAACATGCTTTGTTATTTTACTCTTTAAAACAGGATTGGACCTCGTTTTGTTTGAATTTCATTCTGCTCCTTCAGATAGAATACCCAGAAGTGAGCATGTTGATAGAGCATGCCTCTTATCGCTAGGATAATCCAAAGTCCTACTTGGATAACTGTAGGCAGCTATGCAAATGTTTGTTACAAATCATGTTCCAGCAACACTTTTTTTAAGAGTCAGGCTTTGCTATGTGAAATTTGTTATCTATTTTACGTGAGGTCCTCGGACCTCTGGATTTGCTCCTTGGTATTTGACATAGTCGATTTTAGTCGACTGTAGGGACTTCCGGGAGATTACTGTCGGGAGGAAGCAAACTGAGTTGTCGTCGAGGCTAGAGTTCGACACTATCTCCGTAAAACGTATTGCTCTGCTACGGTGCTCACGGATAGCAGCAATTCGTTCCCAAGATACAACGACGACGTCTCAAAATAGTAGCACTTCAAATTTCGAGACCGGCGAACCTTCTCGTAGGCTTTTTGTACTCTTCTTATGCAAGAGATGGATGAATGGTTTGAATGCAAATGCTTTTTCGAATGAATAATTTTCAAGAAGGAGAGGGATCTATTTATATTGGGTGAAAAGGTAAGTAACCCTTGGTTTGGACTGATCTGGATCGTTCATTTTGAAAGGGTATAATCCTTTAAAGGTCTTTTGATCTCAACGATCAGATCTGAAGAGATATAACTCTTCATATGGCTTTTAATCTCAAACATCAGATCTGAAGAGATATAACTCTTCAGATTCTAATATGATCTCGTCCCTTGATCTGAAGAGTTATAACTCTCCAGATCTCATCTTGATCTCAGTCGTTAGATTACAACATTTAATCTGACGCTTTAGATCAAGCCTTCCTCTTCAACGCCAAATTAGAATCCGACGCTCCAGATCGCAAGTAGATCGCATCTACTTGCGATCTGTTCTCATCTTTGATCTGATGGTCACCATCTATTCACCCAATCCAGTCCTCTCTATACAGTCACGTGCCACATAGACACTGCCTAGTACCCGACAGGCCATGTCACCGCGCATAAATTAAAGGTCCTCAATGCTCCTCGTGACGATGCGAAGTGCAAAGTGCGCCAACAAAGCGCCCATTGTACGGGTGGCGGGTCTCACCCAAGGGTAGAGAGCACCTGTGCTTTTGTATTAACAATATTAACACAGCAACACATATAAGGAAACGCTGGCTCTCGTCGGCTAGCGACGTGGGACTAAACCCCCATCTTTTTCCTTAATGTTAATTTGAGCACATCTTTGAACAATTAATTTCTCATTCACCCGTAATCGATTTTCAGCAAATTAATAGTCCAGATTTATCTACGCAAAACGCATATTTCAATTTTGAAATCAAACTTGACTTTCAACGATCGATGGCACCAACAATCCCCCACATGAATGAAAATTAATGCATGTAGTGCATGTATGCATGCTGACACTTTACAAGAGTCCAATCGATAAGTCAATGCATCGGGAAAGGTAGTTTGTGGTTTTGAATCTTCTGTAGTCGAATGCTATCGAGCATACTAGGCTGCGCAGTAAATGTGATGTCTTGAACTGCTCAGCTGTTGGTGTATACTAAGACAATAACACCCACACAGAGACTTATCTCATCCACTTTTGGTTCTCATGGTTGGTTCCGTTTCGGCCATGGACACCATCTTGGATTCATGAGTGTTTCATTGAAGCGGCCTGTCTTCACACTCACATAGGTGGCATTTCTATCAAGAGTATCCCACCATACTCCACCTTTATAAGGTATAAAAGTCATTAAAAGTATAAGCTTATCCTCACTACATGTGGTAGGACAGCACCAAATCATCCTAGGATTGGGATAGTAGAGATAATCATTTCTTTTGTGTTGTTACACAACTTCTGTAACTTCGTTGTCCCATTGAACCAAGATCTTGGGATCTCTAGTCAACAAGGTTGGGTTACTGCTACAGTCATTTTTAGTTGTAGATTTTTAATCTCATTCCTCTTGATGAGCAATATACTTGATCTTGACTTAGTCCCTTCGTAAGGGGATCTGCCAAATTATTCTTAGATTTGACATAGTCGATTGCAATCACTCCGTTCGAGATCAATTGCCTAATGGTATTATGTCGACGATGTATATGTCATGACTTACCATTATACATACTACTTTGTGTCATTCTAATTGTCGATTGACTATCACAGTGGATAAGTATGGCGGGCACAGGTTTTGTCCAGCTCGGAACATCTTCCAAGAAATTTCACAGCCATTCAGCTTCTTCAGCTACTTTGTCAAGTGCTATAAACTCGGATTCCATTGTTGACCGAGCTATGCACGTCTGCTTAGTGGATTTCCAAGATACTGCTCCCCCACCGATTGTGAATACATATCTACTAGTGGATTTGGAGTCTTTTGTATCTGATATCCAATTAGCATCACAATATCCCTCCAAGACCGCGGGATACTTTCCGTAATGTAATCCATAATTCATAAATGAGTGTCGTTTGGATTGCTTGTAAAATGACTCAATTTGTTGACCACACAGCCAATATTCGGACGTGTGTAGTTTGTGAGATACATCAAACTACCAATTATGCGAGAATATTCCAATTGCGATATGGGCTCACCATGGTTCTTCGCTAAGTGTTGACTTAGATCCATAGGAGTTTTTACAGTAGAGAGATCGTATGCATTAAACCTTTTCAATACTGACTCTACATAATGGGATTGTGTTAAAATTATCCCATCGGATGTCCTGAGAATTTTAATTCCCAATATGACATATGCTAAACCCATATCTTTCATATCGAAATTATTGGTCAACATTTTCTTAGTACT
Source organism: Zingiber officinale (assembly GCF_018446385.1). Lineage (NCBI taxonomy): Eukaryota > Viridiplantae > Streptophyta > Magnoliopsida > Zingiberales > Zingiberaceae > Zingiber > Zingiber officinale. The sequence continues at coordinate 95,583,314 of NC_055998.1, forward strand.
CATGATTACATCATGATTATTTCCCATTATGAGCATGTCGTCTATGTATAGACAGACGATTACATACCTTTCAGGTGTGCTTTTGACATAAATACATTTGTCACATTCATTTATTCTGAATTCGTTTGACAGCATTATTTTGTCAAATTTTTTGTGCCATTGTTTTGGCGCTTGTTTAAGTCCGTACAACGATTTAACAAGTCGACACACCTTTCCCTCATTTCCAAGAGCTACGAACCCCTCGGGTTGCTCCATGTAAATTTCTTCTTCTAACTCACCATTTAAGAACACAGTCTTAACATTCATTTGGTGTATTTCAAGGTCATACAATGCTGCAATGACTATTAGCACTCGTATGGACGTAATCCTTGTCACTGGTGAGTAGGTATCGAAGTAATCAAGGCCTTCCTTTTGCTTGTACCCTTTGGCTACAAGTCTGGCCTTATACTTATCAATCGATCCATCAGCTTTATACTTGCATTTTAGTATCCATTTACAACCTAATGGTTTAGTACCCGAAGGAAGGTCTACTAATTCCCAAGTATGGTTATTTATGATGGACTCGATTTCATTATTGACAACTTCCTTCCACAGTGAGGCATCGGGACCAGAGAGAGCTTCGCTTAATGTTCTTGGGTCCATTTCCATCATAACTGTCATGAAATCCGGCCCAAACAATTTCTCAACTCTAGCCCGTTTGCTCCGACGTGGCTCTTCGCTTTGATTGTCAATAGCCCTTTTCTGACAACGAAGTTCTGGATCATCATCTTTGTTAGAACTTCCGTTGTCATTACTTTGAATGTTTCCCTTCTTATTTGGGAGCATGTCTTCAAAAAATATTGGATTCCGAGATTCTATGGTTGTACCCACATGAATATCAGGAATGTCTGACCTATGAACTATGAAACGATATGCACTGTTGTTTTGGGCATATCCGACAAATATCGCATTGAACGTTTTAGGTCCGATCTTAACTTGCTTTGGCTGAGGTACTTCGACCTTTGCTAAGCACCCCCACACTTTCAAGTAATTGTACGATGGCTTGCGACCTTTCTATAGTCCATATGGTGTTTTATCATTTTTCTTGTGAGGGATTTTGTTGAGAATGTGGTTTGCTGATAAAATGGCTTCCCCCCACAAGTTCTGGGGTAAGCATGAATTTATCAACAAAGCATTCATTATCTCCTTTAGTGTTCAATTTTTTACGTTCGGTAACACCATTCGATTGAGGTGAGTAAGGCGTCATTGTCTGATGGATAATTCCATATTCTGAACAGAATTCATCAAATGGTGCACCATATTCTCCATCTCTATTGCTACGAATTATTTTAATTCGTTTATCAAGTTGATTCTCAACTTCCGTTTTATAGGGTCTGAAAGCTTCTAGGGCTTCATCTATATTTTTTTTAAAAGAAAGATATAATAGAACCTCATGCAGTCATCGATAAAAGTAATGAAGTACTTTTTACCTCCTCTAGTTTGCACGAATTTTACTTCACATAGATCACTATGTACTAATTCTAGAGGAGTCGTCGACCTTTCCACTGAATGAAAAGGTAGTCTCGTCATTTTTGCTTCCACGCACACTTCACATTTGTGTGTTTCATCAACATCGATGTTTGGTAATAAATTTAGTTTGACGAGATATTTCAGAGTATTATTATTGACATGCCCAAGCTGATCATGCCATAAATTGAAACACTCAATAACATAGCTAGAAGCTTTTATTTTGTTACCATCAAAATCATGGTGTACAGTCATTACAACTATCTTGAACAAATTTTGTTCCAAATACCCCCTTTCCTACGAAGACATCGTTCTTCGTAAGTACAAAGTTGTTGAACTAGAATACTAGTTTGAATCCGGCTTAAACAAGTGTCGATCCAGAAACTAGGTTCTTCCTGATGTCGGGAACATGGAGCACATCAATAAGAGTTAGCTCCTTCCCATACATCATTTTTAGAACTACTTTTTTGAGTCCAACAATCGGGGGCGTCATGAAATTGCCCATATAGAGCTTTCTTCCACTTATCGGGGTGTACTTGGAGAACATCGCCTTGTCAGAACAGACGTGGAGGGTTGCTCCAGTATCGATCCACCATGTTGGATTCAAACACGACCGCAGTGAGATCCATGGTGCTGAGATTATGTCAGCAAAAGTTGCGACCTGGTTCGCAACATTCTTCTGACTCTTGGTTGTCTTCTTCGGGCGCCTGCAATCCTTGGACATGTGTCCTGACTTTCCATAGTTGTAGTATGTGCCCTTGAACTTCTTGGCTTGAGCCTTCTGTTTCAGTTGTTTCGGCTTCTTGGATTTTGGTTCCGTTAGGTTAGACATCTCATCGACTGTCTGCTTTGTTCCTCTAGAGTTGGATAATTTTCGATTATCCTCCTCTATCCGCAACTGCAGGATAAGGTCTTCAAGTCTCATCTCCTTTTGCTTGTGCTTTAGGTAATTTTTAAAATCCTTCCATGACAGAGGAAGTTTCTTGATTACCACAGCAACCTTGAATGACTCATTCAACGACATTCCTTCGGTGTCCAGATCATGCATTATTAGTTGCATGTCTTGGACTTGAGACGTGACGCTTTTGGATCCACCATTTTGAAATCCAAAAATGGGCCGGCGATGAATTTCTTATGTCCGGCGTTTTCAGTTTTGTATTTCTTCTCTAGCCTTACTACCGGAATTATCTTCCGTAGCGGCTGGCGGGTCTTCACGCAGAAATCGTACAAGGTTCAGCGTGGTTCATCTTCTGCTGCCATCTTTTGAAGTCAACTCTGTTGAATTTTCCTAGCTTCTCAACGTGAGGGATGGCGGTTGGTATGTCATTGATCCCGGCCAAATCAATTTGCCGATATCGTTCTACAATTGTGAGGTCCTCGAACCTCTGGATTTGCTCCTCAATATTTGACATAGTCGATTTTAGTCGACTGTCGGGACTTTCGGGAGATTGTTGTTGGGAGGAAGCAAACTGAGTTATTGTCGAGACTAGCGTTCGACACTATCTCCGTAAAATGATATTGCTCCACTACGGTGCAACTCACAGATAGCAGCAATTCATTCCAAAGATACAACGACGACGTCTCGAAATAGTAGCACTTCAAATTTTAAGACCGGCGAACCTTCTCGTAGGCTTTTTGGGCTCTTCTTATGCAAGAGATGGATGAATGGTTTGAATGCAAATGCTTTTTCGAATGAATGATTTCCAAGAAGGAGAGGGATCTATTTATATTGGGTGAAGAGGTAAGTAACCCTTGGTTATATTGGGTGAAGAGGTAAGTAACCCTTGGTTTGGACTGATTTGGATCGCTCATTTTGAAAGGGTATAACCCTTTAAAGGTCTTTTGATCTCAACCATCAGATCTAAAGAGATATAACTCTTCAGATGACTTTCAATCTCAACCATCAGATCTGAAGAGATATAACTCTTCAGATTCTGATATGATCTCGTCCCTTGATCTGAAGAGTTATAACTCTCCAGATCTCATCTTGATCTCAGTCGTTAGATTACAACATTTAATCTGACGCTTCAGATCAAGCCTTCCTCTTCAACGCCAGATTAGAATCCGACGCTCTAGATTGCATCTACTTGCGATCTGTCCTCATCTTTGATCCGACGGTCACCATCTGTTCGCCCAATCTCACGACGATGCGAAGTGCAAAGTGCAAAGTGCAAAGTGCGACAACAAAGCGTCCATTGCACAGGTGGCGGGCTCGTAGGTGCAAGCACATGCTCACCCAAGGGTAGAAAGCACCTGTGCTTTTGTATTAACAACATTAACACAACAACACATATAAGGAAACACTGGCTCTTGCCAGCTAACGATGTGGGACTAAAACCCCATCTTTTTCCTTAATGTTAATTTGAGCACATCTTTGAATAATTAATTTCTCATTCACCCGTAATCGATTTTGAGCAAATTAATAGTCCAGATTTATCTACGCAAAATGTAGATTTCGATTTTGAAGTCAAACTTGACTTTCAACGATCGATGGCATCAAGATTTTGGTTTGCAAAATCGTATCCAACATTTTATGACAAGAGTAGAAGTTATTCCATAAGTAATGTGTATTATTGGACAAGAAAAGAAGCTAAAGGAATGATTTGGTATTAATTAGGACGGTGCATGTATGGTTTGTTAAGATTGTGATATGGATCTTAGGATCTTTATATGGTTTGTTAAGATTGTGATATGGATCTTAGATCTTTTCTGCTGATGATATAAACTGGCTTAGATGACAAATATTCTAACTAGCATTTGAATATGCTGATATGTTAGAAATTTATCTGATCTCATGAACGCTTCTTTTATCATGCACCGAAGGTGTACTTGTCCGATAGAATGGATGGTATCCCATTGTAATAATATTTGATACAATATGATATAAGTCTATAAATCCAGAACATATATACAACGGAAGACGTAAAATAACAAACTACACAATAGAGAGATTTACACAATCCACTCACAACATGAAAACTAAAAGTAACTGCGTGCTAGCACGACTTAACACAACACAATAAATATCACTATTGAATTCAAATACACCACGAGACTAGAATCCACAAACAAAACTAAATGCAATTACAAAGCAACAAGACAATGTAGGATCAAAAGAGTGCGATAGAGGGAGGGTGGGGGGGGGGTGAATATCGCTCTTTAAAAAACTCTTTCCTTTTCGTAATGACTCGTAAAACAAATAACAAAGTGGCAGCGGAAAACAATACAAAAGATTCGAGTGGTTACTTGGTTTGAAGCCTACGTCAACTCCTACTCCAAAATCCGTGGTCATTGATCGTACCATTGGGCAATTCACTATAACTCTTCTTTCCGAAATTCTCGGAAAGAAGAAGTGCATATAAATAGATGAGTAAGATGGTAACAACCTACTATCTTACAAGTAAATAAATATAATGCAAGCTAATAAAAATATACCGACAGAAGATTAGAGATGCAGCTTGTCGGCACTTCTTGGAAAAGTAGCTTGTTTATGAAGATTAGTTATAGTACGAACAGAAGCTTGCACAGAGATCAACTTCAACAGATTCATTGTTGAGCCTCAGAGCTCGAGTTTTACTTTTATAAGAATGGTTAATGTTCGGTCGACTGATCCCTGGGTTTCATCGACCAAACCCACTCCCTGCCTTCTTTACTGAGATCCGATCCTCGGGCATTAATGATGTTTAATGGTTCGGTCGACCGATCTCATTGTTCGATCGATCGAATGGTAAGCTTTCCCCATTCATCAAGATTCTTCATTAATGTGCCATTAATGCCTTTATTGTTCAAGCTTGTTCGGTCGACTGATCAAGCTTAGATCGGAGGTTGTGTTCTGTTTGGTTCTGATCTGGTCTCAGTCAACCTGGTTCGGTAGACCGATCCCTACATTCGGTTGACCGATTAAGCTGGATCTGCAAAACAGTATTAGACATATAATCCTACAAAATAGAGGTTAGCACAGTAATATTATATTTGATGCATGAGTAGTATTAGATAGTAGAACTATCTTGATCTCAACTTGGAAACCTTCTCGATTTCTTCAATTGGATCAATGACCTTAGGTTGTTCCTTTCAGGAACATGACCTCATTGTCGCTCCTCCAGTTACTTACCTTAACCTACCTACCGAACATGGTCCTCCAGATATGTTTGGACTTTACCGCTTAGTATTGGATCGGCCACCCAAGACTTTCCCTCGATCTACGGTCCTCCAAACCTATTGAGTTTCTTCGCCAGGTGTCGAATCCTCTTGACCCACTTGGTCTTTTTGCTTGACTTCCATGATCTGCTAGGTCTTTCCTGCCTAGCCTCCAACTAGGACTTTCCCGATTGAGTAAACAGCCTGCACACTTGGTCAACTTGTTAGATCACAATAAGACTTAACTTGAACCTTTGACAACATCAAAACTTAGGTTTAATTCCAATGCAACCTGCACCAACAAACAATGTGGAAAACATGATCTTGAGTGTGATGTAGGACAGTGAGGACCCTTGAGTGACACGACACATCCTTTACCTGGTAACCTAGAAATAAAAGGGAAAGCAAGGGTAGTGAGTACAAAATACTCAGCAGATATAAGACAAATAATGCATGATCAATGATCCTGTCAGAAAGTCGAAGAGACGGAAAGCTGGGGATGTGGCGCTCATGCTGACCTCCCATGGACTCCGTTCGGACCTGCAACACAGACTACGTCAGTGCCGAGCCAGGAAAGGGGTCCCTGGTGTTGGCCCTCCGACGCATAAGTCAGTTATCGGTGATGAAGAATAAGGCTGAGCAATAAGAAAACTTTAGCACAAATAGTAAATATCGCATACCTCCACTGATACTTGGACCCCCCCCTTATATAGAGCTCCTGTAGCGTGTATGCCCGCTTCCCGAAGTGAGCACGCTTCTCAAAGCTTTTCCTAAAAATATTTGTCAATTAAGTGTCCCTAATACAGTACATTAACGTGTCGAGCATATCTCTGAAGTGACAGTGGAAGCTTCCGTCGTACGATCTTCTGGCTGTCCATGCCCAGTGTCGGTTGCACCAACTCCCAAAAGGATGTTGATGGATATCAGGAAAAGTGTGCTGCTAGGCCGAGCGGGTTGGCCGCTCGGTAGGCATTCCACCGCTCTGGTGCCCCATTTGGTCGGCTAGAACCTCGCTACTCCTGTCCGTGTCTCCGCTCGACCACCATTTCACTATACTTATGTCACGTCCACTCGACCGAAGTTCCACTTTGTCACCACCGAGACCTGCTGCCAGGTCGAGCGGGATAGTCTCTCGACCGAAGTTAAACTTTGCCCTATCAAGCTCTGTTGTCTGGCCGAGCGGGGTAGTCGCTCGGCTCGGCTTCTGCACATCGTTTCTCTTGAGCGTCGGTTGTTTGACTTCCCCGTGGGCAAGGAGGCAGCGGCTCGGTACTTTCTCCCTCCGGTCATGGAATGGTCACTCGATCGACTGTGGACATCCGAGCGTTGACTGTTGATACGGTCTGACCTGGCTGTTGTTTTGATGTTGACACTGATTTAAGTTTGTATCAGATATTAATTAAACTCAGATTGATTACTGATCAATGTTGATCAGGTGGAAGGGAAAAGTCCAAGTATGGAAACTTGGCACGCGAAGTCAGAGAGTGCTCGGTAGCTCGTTCTCCGGACTAGGTCAGAGAGGGCTTGGTAGCTCGTTCTCTGGACCGGACGAAGTCGGAGAGGGCTCGGTAGCTCGTTCTCCAGACTAGGTCAGAGAGGGCTCAGTAGCTCGTTCTCTGGACCGGACGAAGTCGGAGAGGTCTCGGTAGCTCGTTCTCCGGACTAGGTCAGAGAGGGCTCGGTAGCTCGTTCTCTGGATCGGACGAAGTCGGAGAGGGCTCGGTAGCTCATTCTCCGGACTAGGTCAGAGATGGCTCGGTAGCTTGTTCTCTGGACCGGACGAAGTCAGAGAGGGCTCGGTAGCTCGTTCTCCGGACTAGGTCAGAGAGGGCTCGGTAGCTCGTTCTCTGGACCGAACGAAGTCGGAGAGGGCTCGGTAGCTCGTTCTCCGGACTAGGTCAGAGAGGGCTCGGTAGCTCGTTCTCTAGACCAGGAAGGCTCTAGGGTTTAGGGCTGGGAAGCTCTAAACCTACCTACATAGGCATTGGATCGGTCTGTTGACCGATCCAGTGATACTATGGATATCTGATCAGTTTGTTGACCGATCCAGTGATACTATGGTTATCTGATCAGTTTGTTGACCGATCCAGTGATACTATGGTTATCTGATCGGTCACCAGACTGATCAGTAACCAATCAGTAACTCACTGTGAGAATTACTGATCGGTCTGTAGACCGATCAGTAACACTCTGTGAGATTTACTGATCGGTCTGGAGACCGATCAGGAGGCAATGAAGTTCGGGAGAGAGTATAGGGGATCGGTCTGTGGATCGATCCACCTATAGCCTGATCGGTCCACAAACTGATCAGAGCTCTCCTAGACCGATCAGGACATAGCCTGATCGGTCCAACAAGCTGTGGATCGATCTGTTGACCGATCCACAATACTGTCTGAAGTTTTTGCTGTTTCTCTGCAACTTCTGATCCATCTGATTTAACCATCTGCTGTTAGCTTTTTAAGTTGCAGGTTGCAGGTATCATGCCAATGCTTAAATTCAAATTAAGCTCCATCAGAAGAATAAGACAAAGGGTTCTTTCTACTGTGTTTCGCTGCAAATGGTGCAATTGGAGCATCAACGGTTACTGGCTGCGATCAGGCTGTGATCTGGATGCAATCAGTTGGGAATCAGCTTGACTCTTGTTCATTGGTTCGAGCTCAGAGACCCCAGTGAAGACCATGGGTTATATTGGTGTGAGTTCAGAGAACCAGAGGAGGAGGAAGAGTGATTGGCGACGTCGTAGCTTGCAGCAGGGATTCGGTGCAGGTTGACAGCAATTCGAGACAGGCTGAACGCAGTGGAAGCAGAGGCATAAGAAGAAGGATGAAGAGAGGTTCAAAAAAAAAAACCTCTCGGTCGATCAAGCAAGGGTGCTGAGCTTTAAGTTCTTGGCTGTGCTTCCTTATTGTGCTCTGTTTAACTGTTGTCTTCACGTGGCTGTGAGCGTTTTTCTTCATTCTCTTTAGCCACTAATCTGTAAGTCTTGTGCTTTATTTACATATCTTCTGAGACTTTGTGGAGAGGTTACTCCACCGAGAAGGAGAAATCTTTAGCCGGTATCTATCCGGGGTGTGATCTACCGAAAGATCAAGGGATCGTCCTCCTTACGGACACGCCGAGGAGTAGGGGCAAGTTATCCCCGATCCTCGTACATACTGGTGTTAGTGGTGTGTGTCTTTCTTTTCCTTGTATTAGATTTTCTTGTGCATATTTCCGCTGCGCTAACGAGTTGATTGAAGATTTTAGTTAAGTTTTAGAGGAGGCTATTCACACCCCCCTCTCTAGCCATCCGAAGATCCTAACAAGTGGTATCAGAGCAAGGTGCTCTTCATCCGGATTAACACCCTAAAGAGCAAGAAGATGGCTATGAAGGAAGGGTTTAGCACCAATCGTCCACCCTACTTCGACGGAGAAGACTTTCAATACTGGAAGAGCCGCATGGAATATTATCTCAAGACCGACATCTCAATGTGGTTCTCCGTCAAGGAAGGGTTTACACCTCCGAAGGACGAAGAAGGTAAGGAACTTGACTCATCAAGGTGGTCCACCGAGCAAACTCGCAAAGGACAAGCTGATGCCAAGGCAGTGGTCACTCTACAATATGGGATAGCCAAGGATCAACTCATTAAGGTAGGTCCATTCACGAGCGCAAAAGACTTGTGGAACAAGCTCATCGAGCTCCAAGAAGGAACTCGAGACTCTCGGATCGCCAAGAGAGATTTATTCTTAAACCAACTACAAAACCTCACCATGAAGGAGAACGAGACGGTAAGTGAACTACACGGAAGGTTCAAAGAAATTATCAATGGTCTTCATTCCGTAGATGAACGTGTAGAGAATCACGATCTCGTAAGGTATGCTCTCAAAGCCTTTCCTAGGAATGCCCTATGGTCATCTATGATAGATGCCTACAAGGTCTCCAAGGACCTTTCAATTGTTAAAGTAGATGAATTTTTTTGTGAAATGGAACTCCATGAGTTTGCTAACAAGGGCCAAAAAGAGAAAGGTATTGCCTTAGTTGCAAGAGAAAAGAGCAAAGATGGAAGAAGGAAGAAAGAAAAGAAGAAGGAAAAAGAGATTCCTTCATCCCCATCCTCCTTCGATTCCGATGATGAAGGTGGATCATCATCAAGCGAGATGGCCAACTTTGTAAGGAGAATCATGAGAAGAAGCTGGAGATACAAAGGGAAAGGTAAACCTATCGATCAAAATGTTGATAAAACTAATGTTACTTGTTATAAGTGTAACAAGAAAGGACACTATCGGAGCGAGTGTCCAAAACTCAAGAAGAAGGAGGAAAGGGCCAAGAAGAAGAAAGCTCTCAAGGCTACTTGGGATGAATCCTCCTCAAGCTCATCGGAGGAAGAGAAGAAGGAGAAAAGCACATGTCAAGTAGCGTTCATGGCAAGGGAGGAACCGGATTCCGGGAGTGATGGTGACACAAGTGACACCTCAACTGCGGCTTCATCATCTTCGGATGATGAAGAGCTAACCTCTCCTCATTTAGAGAAATGTTATAAAACCATTGCACATTTATCTACTTTTCTTAAGAAATCAAAAACTCAAATTAAATCATTAAAAGATGAAGTAGAGCACTTGAGGGCCCTTAGGGAAGATGAGGTTGATGACCTACATCTAGAGGTCCTTGAGGATGAAAACAAAGCCTTAAAGGGTGAAGTTGAGAAACTCAAGAAAATGCTTGAAAAATTCTCAACTAGCTCTAAGACCTTAGATATGATTCTAAATGCCCAAAGGGCGGTCTACAACAAGGCTGGGTTAGGATATCAACCTAAGGAGTCTAGTTTCATTTCACTAGTGTCTAGAACCCAATTTCATAGATCACATGCTTCTAGGATTCATGAGACTAGGAAGGTTGTGACCAAGGCATGGGTTCCTAGGTCTTTCATTGTAGATGCATTAGGTCCCAAGATTTGGGTACCTAAAACATCTATTTTTCGTGTCTTGTAGGCATTGGTCAAGGGGGAGCATCTATCAACTTGGTTTGTTGACAGTGGATGCTCCAAGCACATGACCGGGGACAAGTCACTCTTTACCACCCTTCAAAACAAAAATAGAGGTAATGTGTCATTTGGTAATAATGGTAGCCTTAAGGTTATAGGAGTTGGAGACATTCATATATCCGAATGTCTCCAAATCAAAATGTCCTTCTAGTTAAGGGGATGACCTTTAATCTCCTAAGTGTCAGCCAATTGTGTGATACGGGTTACACAATTGAGTTTCATTCAAGTCAATGTCTGGTCAAACACATTGACACACTTGACACGGTACTAGTAGGCAAAAGGGTAGATAACATTTATCAAGTATTTTTTAAAAGTGCTACTAATGCCTCTGCTAAGTGCTTCATGTCAAAAGAAGAAGAATCATGGCTTTGGCATAGGAGGTTGGCCCACGTAAACATGAAGAATATTCGAAAGCTGGCCAACAAAGGATTAGTGCGAGGCCTACCAAGCATCAAGTACCAAAAGACAAAATTATGTGATGCATGTCAAAAGGGTAAGCAAACAAAAGCGTCTCATAAAAGTAAAAGCGCTGTAAGTACCTCTACTGCTTTAGATTTATTGCATATGGACTTATTTGATTGTAGTAATGTCATTTCAGTGAATGGAAGTAGATATTGCTTAGTGATCATTGATGACTTTACTAGATATCCATGGACTTTCTTTTTGAAAAATAAGGATCAAACCATAGATATTTTTGTTTCCTTTTGTAGAAGAACTGAAAATGAAAAATCAACAACAATTAAAACAATTAGAAGTGATCATGGTGGAGAATTTCAAAATCATAGATTTTTAGAATTTTGTCAAGAAAAAGGATATAGGCATGAGTTCTCTACTCCAAGGACCCCACAGCAAAATGGGGTTATGGAGAGAAAGAATCGAGTCTTGCAAGAGGCTGCACGAAGCATGCTCAATGAGTACTCACAACCGAGCTACTTATGGTCTGAAGCTGTAAATACAGCTTGCTATGTGCAAAACCGAGTCTTGATACATAGGTTTTTAGGAAAGACTCCCCATGAACTTTGGTTTGGAAAACCCCCTACAATTAAACATCTTAGGGTGTTTGGTTGTAAGGTGTTTATCTTGAACACCAAGGATCATCTTGGAAAGTTCACAGCTAAGGCTGATGTCGGGTACTCTCTCATCAGCAAAGCCTATCGAGTCTACAACAATAGGACTAAATTGATTGAAGAGTCCTCGGATGTAGCATTTGAAGAAATCCCTAAATCAAATGATCAATCGAGGGATGTAGGAGAAATTCAATTTGAACTTAGAAGTCTAAGTTTGAATGATCAAAACATAGAAAGAGTCGAAGTTAACTCCGATGATGATGAACAAAGGCAACAAAGGGCTCAGGCTGATCCTTTGCCTGATACTGAGTCCTTGCCTGTGTCCAGTGAGACCACTCATGAGACACCGCCAACACCAAGGCAGTCTAAGATAGCATCTAGTCATCCTCAAGACCAGATTATTTGAGACATCCAACAAGGGGTTAGGACCAGATCATTCTTTAGAAATGAGTCTAATGAGGTCGCCTTGATCTCAGAAATCGAACCAAAATTAGTTGATGAGGCATTGCACGATCCTGACTGGATCATAGCTATGCAAGATGAGTTAGGTCAATTTGAAAGGAGCCAAGTGTGGGACTTAGTTCCTAGACCTAAGAAGACCACCATTATTGGAACCAAATGGGTCTTCAAAAATAAGTTAAACCAAAAGGGAGAAGTCGTAAGAAACAAGGCAAGACTTGTAGCCAAGGGCTATAGTCAAGTCGAAGGCCTCGATTATGATGAAACTTATGCTCCCGTGGCCCGATTAGAGTCCATTCGTTTGATGCTAGCTTTTGCTGCACATAGAGGCTTCAAGCTCTATCAAATGGACGTTAAATCGGCCTTCTTAAACGGTTTCATTAAAGAAGAGGTCTATGTTGAACAATCACCGGGGTTTGTGAATACCGAAGCTCCAAACCACGTGTACAAGCTCAAGAAAGCTCTTTATGGGCTTAAACAAGCACCTCGAGCTTGGTACGAAAGGTTGTCAACTTACTTACTAGAAAAGGGTTTTGTAAGAGGTCAAATAGATCCAACACTATTTCTGCGTAGAGATGGTGAAAACATATTTGTAGCCCAGGTGTATGTCGATGACATAATTTGTGGCTCAAATAACAAGGGCTATTTGAATGAATTTATCACTCACATGGAAAGTGAGTTTGAGATGAGTCTGGTGGGAGAATTAACATTCTTCCTTGGACTTGAAATCAAACAAACTCGAGATGACATTTATGTCCATCAGACGAAATACACTCAAGAGATGCTCAAGAAATTCAAAATGAGTGACTCTAAGGAAGTATCCACTCCAATGGCGACAAACACTCGCCTTGACAATGATGAGAATGGAAAACCAATTGATCTAACGCAATATAGAAGCATGATCGGTAGTCTTCTATATCTCACAGCTAGTCGACCAGACATACTTTTTGCTGTGGGCATGTGCGCTAGATATCAAGTCTGTGCCAAGGAATCTCATTTAATTGCAGTTAAGAGAATCCTGAGATACCTTAAGGGCACAATTAGAGTAGGTCTATGGTACCCTCGTACGGAGTCTTTTGACTTGATAGGTTATACCGACTCCGATTATGTTGGGTGCAAATTGGATCAGAAAAGCACTAGTGGGGGTTGCCAATTTTTAGGTTCATCATTGGTTAGTTGGTCAAGTCAGAAGCAACATTGCGTTGCTCTCTCCACGACCGAGGCTGAATACATTGCCATGGGAGAGAGTGTATCACAATTGTTGTGGATGATCCACACCTTAGAAGATTATGGGCTTTCGTATAAGGGAGTGCAAGTGTTGTGTGACAACATTAGCACAATAAACCTAACGAAAAATCCAGTCCATCATTCGAGGACCAAACACATTGAAGTGCGTCATCACTTCATTAGAGATCACGTAGCTAGGGGAGACATTGCGCTCACATATGTTGAGTCAAAGTCAAACCTAGCCGATATTTTCACCAAACCTCTTCCGGAAAATGAATTTAGTCATTTAAGAAGAGAATTGGGGATGTGTTTGACTCAATAGGCCATTAGGACTTCATCATGATTAATAAGGACATTTAAAACGACAAGAGAAATTGGGAAATTAATTTGGGCAACATGGGGACATCTCACACAAACTATAAGGTTTAACAAATTATTTTTGTTTGCTAGAAATGGGGTGAGATGCTAGGATCAGCCAAATTATTCAAAATGTATCATGCATCTCTTGAATAATTAGGTTGAAGAGACATAAATTGAGTATGGGGAAGACCATTACATAATTCATGTGTATTTGGTTCCTAGATCTTACTCATATATTCCAACCAAGGAAACTTGGTTGGACCTTTACCTAGAAATTATCTAACTATGGATGATGTGTTGATTGATACCTTTGATCGATACCTTTCATGATTTTGATTGAAAATAGGACAAGTTGTTGAAGTAATAATAGAAATTTGGATATATTTTGACAAACTCGAAACTGATCATAGCAAGGATGTGTTTTGAACCAGGTAATAGAGAGCCTAAGTCTTGATTAATACCTTGGTCCACTATAGATCATAGTTTCAGAAGTTTTTCTGGTTTTGAAACTTTTAGATTCAAAAACGTCTGAACTCTATGCGTTTGGAGTTGATCTGATTTTTTAAAGGTTTGGAACTTTCGAGTTCTAAGCAATTTCAGATTGGAAAAGCTTATCTTTCGGAAATATTCATGTTTGTAGATTCTTCAGGTACTAGGTTCTGAATTTGGAAGTTTCTGAACTTATTGAGTTCTGAATCTTCAGTTTTTAGAAACCCTAAAACTTCTTCGAATCTCAGATTACTGAAATTCCTGAATTTTCAATTTGTCAGACGCTGATCGGTCTACAGCCCGATCAGAAGAGGCTGGATCGGTATATCAACCGATCCAGAACTCTCTGTTTGCTTGCTGATACTCTCCCTGATCGGTCCAGGGACCGATCAGATTATTCTGGTATGCGAGGATCCTGATCGGTCGAGGGACCGATCAGGAGATTCCCTGATCGGTCCACCGACCGATCAGGGTATCCAGGAGACCAAGCGAGGATCCTGATCGGTCCACCGACCGATCAGGGTATTCAGGAGACCAAGGGAGATCCTGATCGGACAACCGTCCGATCAATCAACACCTGGATCGATCCCATTCCTCTTAACTCTTCCCGATCCTTTCTCTTCCCATTGCACGCCGAAGCCCTAGCCGACACCCTCCTACGCCTCAACTCTTCTCTTCGTTCTCCGAGAGATATGGCACCAAGGTAACTCCATTCTCCCCAAGCTCTACTCATTTTGGCACTTCATTTTTCATTGCTCATCGTATCTATGTTATTGGCTTGGTTCTCGGTTGTTGGTGCTTTCCGTGCTCACCTATTTGCCCCGTCCATGTCACATCTTTTTTAAACCTTTAGGAAGAAACAAGCTGGTGAGGGAACCTCTAAGTCGTCAACTGAGAAATCCAAATCTAAGGCTCCCTCTCGACCTCAACCATCCGTTTCTGGACGATTTCCAAACCATCACTTTGAAGAAGCCTTTAAACAAAGAATCTTCAAACTGCTTCCTTGTAGGTCTGTGGATCAAAAATTCATGGATGAATTCTGTCCATCTGTGTCAGAAATAATTGCCTATTACAAACTTGATTCTCTAGTCTACTTAGAACGGGACATCAATTACGACTTAGTATCCGAGTTTTATAATAATCTTCATCAAACTAATGATGTTAATTATAGAACTAGAGTTGCTAAGCAAACTGTTGATTTCTCTTTCTCGGCCTTCTTTGACTATCTAGCCTGCTGGAGGTGTTCAGGAAATATCTTTTCCATATATCCTGATTCACCAGACCCTTTACCTTCTCCATTTGATGTCTCATCTGACTCCATTTATGAGTATTTCTTCGGACTTCCTAGACCGGGTGGACAGGATGAGTTAGATGTTGATTTTCCTACCTTTGCAGCCCTGAGACTATCTGCCCCAGATTACATTCTTTTTAAGATTGTTACAAATTGCCTTCTGCCAATCACATCCAAGCCCTTGTCAGAGATCCGACCATATCACTGCCTGATGCTTTATGGATTGTGTTGGCGTCTCGATTTTGACATCATGTCGAGCATTTACTCTTCTATCATCTCCTATAGTGAGCCTAACAGCTTCACAGTTTATATGCCTTATGGGCATATAATTACGGATTGGCTCGAGACCCTACAGATTGATGTCTCCAAGGGAAGGATAGTCAAGATGGTGAGGCAGGACTGCAGACTTGGAAAATGTGCATTTTCCAAGTTTGGCATCATAGGACAGAATGGGGCGGTTCGTTGGAAGGACGGGAGAGCACTGGGTGAGTTACCACGGGCACCTCCACGACAGGTTGATGCTGCTCCCGGTGCTGCTCCTCCTGCTGCTGCTGCTGAGTATAGAGAGGCAGATCCTGATCTGCGCTGGCAGATTGCTGAGCTGGAGAGTCGCATTGATCAACACGATGAGCTACTGGCTGTTGAGCTCCATGGGCTGCGCGTTCGGATTGACCAGCGTTACGATGATCTACGCAGTCAGCAGTTAGCGAAGCAGCAGGTGCTTTTGGGATGGATGGCCAGCTACCCACCTCCGTAGTATTACTCGGGCTATCCACCCTCGTGCATGCCGCCTCAGGGATTCATTCCTCCAGCAGATGATGATGATGCTCCTCATATTGAGGATGTTGATTGATACACTTTGTCTTTTGTTGGTCATTTTGACTGCCTATGTTTCAGATACTGTTTGATAGATACTGTGTCTGACCTGGATATTAGCTGTTTATGCTACTCGTTTTTCTATTACTTGCTTCTCTTTATTTTTCAGTTCTTATTGACTATTTATATGCTTTTCATATGCCATATCTTGATTGTCTCTTATTTACTGTCCGATATTACACTTAGAGGAAATTCTGTGTGGATTAAGAAAGAGACAGTATGGGTTAAGGGGGAGTCCTTTGAGTCTTATTACCTAATTCGCACCTTTTCGGTGTTTGACAAAGGGGGAGAAGATGACTAAGTTTAGAGATGAATGAAGTTTTGATTTTAGGGGAGAGGATAACCTTGAGGATTATTGACTTCCTTAGTGTTGTATTCGTCTTAGGGGGAGGATCTTGATTCCCCTAAAATTAGGGAAATATGAGCATTTCTGATCTAAACTTAAATCATGTTGTCAAACAACAAAAAGGGGGAGATTGTTGATACAGTCTGACCTGGCTGTTGTTTTGATGTTGACACTGATTTAAGTTTGTATCATATATTAATTAAACTCAGATTGATTACTGATAAATGTTGATCAGGTGGAAGGGAAAAGTCCAAGTATGGAAACTTGGCACGCGAAGTCAGAGAGGGCTCGGTAGCTCGTTCTCCGGACTAGGTCAGAGAGGGCTTGGTAGATCGTTCTCTGGACCGGACGAAGTCGGAGAGGGCTCAGTAGCTCGTTCTCCGGACTAGGTCAGAGAGGGCTCGGTAGCTCGTTCTCCGGACTGGATGGAGAGCTCGTCCTCTGGCCTGGACGAAGTCGGAGAGGGCTCGGTAGCTCGTTCTCCGGACTAGGTCAGAGAGGGCTCGGTAGCTCGTTCTCTGGACCGGACGAAGTCGGAGAGGGCTCGGTAGCTCGTTCTCCGGACTAGGTCAGAGAGGGCTCGGTAGCTCGTTCTCTGGACCGGACGAAGTCGGAGAGGGCTCGGTAGCTCGTTCTCCAGACTAGGTCAGAGAGGGCTCGGTAGCTCGTTCTCTGGACCGGACGAAGTCAGAGAGGGCTCGGTAGCTCGTTCTCCAGACTAGGTTAGAGAGGGCTCGGTAGCTCGTTCTCTAGACCAGGAAGGCTCTAGGGTTTAGGGCTGGGAAGCTCTAAAGCTACCTACATAGGCATTGGATCGGTCTGTTGACCGATCCAATGATACCATGGATATCTGATCGGTCTGTTGACCAATCCAGTGATACTATGGTTATCTGATCGGTCACCAGACCGATCAGTAACCAATCAGTAACTCACTGTGAGAATTACTGATCGGTCTGTAGACCGATCAGTAACACTCTGTGAGATTTACTGATCGGTCTGGAGACCGATCAGGAGGCAATGAAGTTCGGGAGAGAGTATAGGGGATCGGTCTGTGGATCGATCCACCTATAGCCTGATCGGTCCACAAACCGATCAGAGCTCTCCTGGACCGATCAGGCCATAGCCTGATCGGTCCAACAAGCTGTGGATCGATCT
This sequence comes from Zingiber officinale, assembly GCF_018446385.1. NCBI lineage: Eukaryota > Viridiplantae > Streptophyta > Magnoliopsida > Zingiberales > Zingiberaceae > Zingiber > Zingiber officinale. Next base: position 95,601,248 of record NC_055998.1, read on the forward strand.
GTTGACCGATCCACAATACTGTCTGAAGTTTCTGCTGTTTCTCTGTAACTTCTGATCCATCTGATTTAACCATCTGCTGTTAGCTTTTTAAGTTGCAGGTTGCAGGTATCATGCAGGTTGCAGGTATCATGCCAATGCTTAAATTCAAATTAAGCTCCATCAGAAGAATAAGACAAAGGGTTCTTTCTACTGTGTTTCGCTGCAAATGGTGCAATTGGAGCATCAACGGTTACTGGCTGCGATCAGGCTGTGATCTGGCTGCGATCAGTTGGGAATCAGCTTGACTCTTGCTCATTGGTTCGAGCTCAGAGACCCCAGTGAAGACCATGGGTTCTATTGCTGTGAGTTCAGAGAACTAGAGGAGGAGGAAGAGTGATTGGCGACGTCGTAGCTTGCAGCAGGGATTCGGTGCAGGTTGACAACAATTCGAGACAGGCTGAACGCAGTGGAAGCAGAGGCATAAGAAGAAGGATGAAGAGAGGTTCAAAAAAAAAAAACCTCTCGGTCGATCAAGCAAGGGTGCTGAGCTTTGAGTTCTTGGCTGTGCTTCCTTATTGTGCTCTATTTAACTGTTGTCTTCGCGTGGCTGTGAGCGTTTTTCTTCATTCTCTTTAGCCACTGATCTGTAAGTCTTGTGCTTTATTTACATATTTTCTGAGACTTTGTGGAGAGGTTACTCCACCGAGAAGGAGAAATCTTTAGCCGATATCTATCCGGGGTGTGATCTACCGAAAGATCAAGGGATCGTCCACCTTACGGACACGCCGAGGAGTAGGAGCAAGTTATCCCCGAACCTCGTACATACTGGTGTTAGTGGTGTGTGTCTTTCTTTTCCTTGTATTAGATTTTCATGTGCATATTTTCGCTGCGCTAACGAGTTGATTGAAGATTTTAGTTAAGTTTTAGAGGAGGCTATTCACACCCCCCCCTCTCTAGCCATCCGAAGATCCTAACATTGACCACCTAGACTTTGACGTCCATCGTGGCCGTGGGGTGGGGCCCCTCCTCATCATTGCATCGCATGCCTCCGCCTCAAGTCTAGTCGAAGGAGGATGCAAGTCCGACTGACTGGATAGTTGTCTGAATAGTTTTCCACCTGATCGGCCTTCGATACTATGTGATTTCTGATTGGGATGTGACTGCTCCTTGTCGATCGGCATGTTGAAGCTTATCGTTTAGCCGTAGGTATGCTCCCTCAATCCGATTGGCACAACGAAGGTTTGTGTTGGACCCCGTGGTTGTTTTGATGTGATCAACTAAGTTAGGTTAGGTCCTGTTTGGTTTAATCCCTGTGTCTAAGTGTGCAGGAGTTTAGAAGTACAGAAAGTCGAGCGGAAGACGCGGCTAACAAGAAGGACGACACGGGAGAGAGCGGACGGGCTCAGTGCTTCCGAGGGATGAGGTGCTGCGAAAGAGTACACCGGTGGATGAGAAGAATGTACGCAACGTTCGAGGGATGAGAAGTCGGGGAGGAAGGCTGCTCGAGGAGAAGGCCAAAATTGGGTTTGGTTGAGCCTATTCTGGATGGCCGAAATCACCCAAAGCAAGCAGAGCCGGAACGGAAGACTCGGACCAAGGTGAGCAGAACTGGAACAGAGGTTCCAGACTGAAAAAGTCAATATTGTTGACTTTGGTGGTCCGGGCGCCAGGAGTCCAGGCGCTCGGAACTCAAATTTTATCAAGTTCGACGTGTATGTTGACCGATGCGTGGGGAATAAAATTTTATCCCACTCCAGGTGCTCGAAACCCTTCCAGGCACCTGGAACAGTGCTATAAATATAGCTATGATTTCAATAGATCAGATAACGACTTGTAATTTCTTTCTTTCTGCTATACTATTAATTGTGATTTGTTAACGTTGTAAGAGGCTACTCCACCCGAAGGAGATCTTCATAAAGTGCGCTTTATTTTCTTGGATTAGCAATCTTCTGATTATAAACCAAGTAATTCTTCTTGTGTCTCAATATTTTTAATTAGTCTCTTAATTGTTATTTATAAGTATTTATAATTAAGCTATAAGTCGAGAAAGGATTGAGTTTGTTTTTGCAGGCCAATTCACCTCTCCCCTCTTGTCGGCTACCAAGGGACCAACAAGTGGTATCAGAGCGAGGACACTTTAGAAGAACTAACTACCGATTGAAGCAAAGAAACCAATGGTCAGACCAAGCATCGTTCCACCAAAATTTGAGGGAGAATTCGCACACTAGAAACCCCGAATGGAGGTATTTCTAAAAATTGACTTTGAGATTCGTTTAACAATCAAGTATGATTTTGTAATTCCTATGAATCAAAATGGAGAGGAGAAGGAGGAGAGTCTTTGGACAAAGAAAGAACAAAATGATTCCGTAGCAAATAACAGAGCAGAATATCACTTGCTGAGTGTACTGTCATCTCAAGAAGTCAGCCGCATCGGGAGTGATAACCATGATTTTACTATACTATTTTCATTCATACAATCATGGTTTGATGTAATTTTCATATATAGAACCCATATTTACACTGCATTTTTATGCATTGTATCAATGTTGGACTTAATTGCAAATTATGTTATTGTGGCTTTATTTGATGCTAATATTTGTTTGTTATTTTGTAGGCATCGAAGGTTCTTGGATTGGAATGAATCTGAACCAAAGTTGTGCTCATATCGGAGTTTTAACGAGGCGATCAAGCTCTGGATCAATTTGGACCGTTCATTGAAGATTGGAGAGATCTGGGCCATCCATCAAGCATCTGATACATCCGACCTAATAAGGAGCAGATCTGGACCGTAGATGAGGATCAACACTGTTGGATCGGATTTTAGGCTATTTTCCACCGTTGATCAAGCTTCGATGATTTTGAGCTGTTGGATCATATCTGAGGAGGATTTAAACCCCGCGAGAAGCTACAGTGCTTCTCGAGCTCGGTTCCTCGCGACAACGCCACTGTTCACCGTCTTCCACCTTAGCGACGCCGACGCTCTCATCAACATCTCAATCAGCATTCAAGATCTGTCATCACCGGATTGATTAAGAGTGACCGACTATCATTTCCCGACCTTTAGATTGCGAGAGAAGGAGGTTCTTCTGCCGCGATCTTCACATCTCATGCGTACCAGAAAAGCTCGGATTCAGGGAGTTCTTCTAATCTGAGCTATTCTATCAGGCAACAGAAGTTACAGAGGAGGTTTTCCGGAATTTCTGATTCATACTTGTTCTTCAATTCATTCTTGATTTTGGCATTGATCCGATCGATTGTTTGTCGATCGTGATTCATTTATCTTCCCCTGTTCTTCGGGCAACGAATTTTGGATGAGATTGTAAGCTTGTAGGGAGGTTTCTACCAGCTGCACACATCTCAATTCTTCACCGAGACTCTGATCTGATCTGGTGATTACTCACAGGAGATTTCGAGAGTTTCTCTGCAATTTTGGCAACGAGACCGAACTTGAATCAAAGATCTTAGATGAAGATGTTTCTTCATTTGTTCTGTTTTTAGTTTAAATCCATAGATCTGTTGTTTCATTTGATTTGTTTTACTTTACGTTGCAATCAAAACCCATTGGAAATGTGTTATGTTAGATTTCATGAATGAATTTCTGTTTTGAATTTCTGTTGTAGATTTGAGTTTAGTTTGAGATTGAAATCAGAGACAAGAGTTAGGGTTTTAATTCTCAATTAGGTAACAACTCTTAATTCATAGTGTAGTTTCAATTTTGTAGTGAAGTTTCTAATTATAAGACCTCAATTAGTTTATGATTGTTGATAAGTGTTGTTTCCTTAATTCGATTCTTTCATAATCCATTACAACTTTGAATTCTGATTTGTGCAGGAACTGGCAGTTGAGCTCTGTTAGGTTTCAAATAATTCGTATCAATTGTTTAGGTTTAGGTTGAATGCAAGTTTAAGTATAGAAGCTATGAGTCTTTAATTTTAGATTAGTTTTATTCCAGGCAGCAAGTAATTTGTTTATAACTGATTTTGCGGCCATGCATTTCTTTCATTCTATTACATTCGTTTTATAGAATTAGTATTTTCAATTCTGATTTGTAATAATAAAAGTTTTCATCCAATAGAAAGGAACAAATTAATGAAGATCACATTTAGACAAGCATACTCTCTAGTTAACTTCGGAAAAATACGACTTGGGACTCCATACTACATCTTTTATATTTAGTTTTGAAATGTTCCAATTTTAATTAATTTGATGCACCATGTGACATGCAATATGGATGACACCAAATTTTGGCGCCATTGACGGGGAAACACTAGAAGAGTGTTATTGTTTCTAGATTGTGAAATTTTTGATTACCTTGTTTTGCATTTTATTTGCTTTCATTGGACTTATCTGAATACTCATTTTATTTTTGATGTCATGACCAGGACTTCGAAGGACAAATTATTTAAGCTAGATCCAGAGATTGAGAGGACTTTCAGGGCTTTGAGAATTCAAGAGAAAGCTTCAGAAGGCTCTAAAAATGCCTTATCACATTCAGATATTTCCAAGGCTGATCATAATAGAACCATGAAGGAGCTTGCAGCTCCTGATGAGGCTTTCAAGTATTCATGCATCACTTATCCAACTTTAGCAGGAGATTTTGAGTTGAGATCAGGGTTGATTCATCTACTTCCTAAATTTCAAGGGTTGTCTGGAGAAGACCCAAATAGACATTTGCATGAATTCCATGTGGTGTGTTCAACCATGAAGCCATAGGGTATTTCAGAAGAAGATATCAAGCTAAGGGCTTTTCCATTCTCATTAATTGGAGTAGCAAAGGATTGGTTATATTATTTGCCACCAGGATATATTACCTCTTGAATTGATATGAAGAAGGCTTTCTTGGAGAAATACTTTCCAGCTTCAAGGACCGCTACTATCAGGAAGAATATCTGTGGAATTCAACAAGTGGTGGGAGAGACACTTTATGAATATTGGGAGAGATTCAAGAAGTTATGTGCAAGTTGTCCTCAGCACCAAATTAGTGAGCAGTTACTAGTTCAGTACTTTTATGAAGGATTATTGCCTATGGACCGAAGTATGATAGATGCGGCAACTGGAGGAGCTTTGGTGAATAAAACTCCAGAACAAGCTAGAGAGCTCATTTCTAATATGGCAGAAAATTCTCAACAATTTGGAAGTAGAGCTTTAACTACAAGAGGAGTTGGAGAGGTGCAAATGTTTTCTAATGAACAAAAGGAGATAAGGAATTCATTGATAGAGTTGACATCTTTGGTGAAGCAATTGGCGTTGAATAATGTTAATCAAACTTCCACATTGCCGAGTGCACAATTTCCATATAAATCAAGGGGAGTTTGTGGTATTTGTTCTAGCCAAGATCATGATTCAGAGTTATGTCCTAATCTTCATCAAGATAAGTCTTTAGCAGCATTTTCTAGAGCCCAATTTTCTCAAAAGTATGATCCTTATTCCTCTACTTATAATCCTGGTTGGAGAGATCATCCAAATTTGAAGTGTAGTAATTCATTTCATCAACAACCATCCTTGAATGAGAGTTTCCAGCAGCCTCAACAAAGTTTCCAGTAGCCATTCCAACCTTCTCAGAGACAATTTCAGTCTTATCATCAAATACCCAATCAAAATCAGCAAAATCAGCATAGTTTCCAGAATTTTCAGAACTCACAATTTCAGCCTGCAACTCAATTCCAGCAGCAGCAAACACTTCCAGCACCTTCAAGGTTGAGTTTAACTCATGGTGGCTCTAGTAATGCTTCAAATTCAGAGTTTCAGTAGATAAAACTGGAAGAATTGATGCAACATATGTTGCAACAGCAACAAAACCAGCAAAGGACAGATTCAGTAATTTAGAATATAGAAAGGCAGATTGGGCAGTTAGCTTCTAGCCTTAATCAAATGCAAGCCCAAGGATCCAGTCAATTGCCTTCACAAACTACTCCTAATCCTAAAGGGAATGTTAGTGCCTTAACTTTAAGGAGTGGAAGGAGAGTTTCAGAATTTTTAAGTGAAGGAAAAGCTGCTGAAAATTTTCCAGAATTACAGCAGTCTAATTCCAGCAGTGAAGAAATTCAAGAAGATCAGAGTGTTCCAAATTCAAGTTCCATTCCAGATCTAATTGATCCATTGGACTTGGAGCATTCACAAAGAGGAGGGAGTTTGATTCCAGAAATTTCCAGCAGCTCTTATCCAGTTGAACAATTTCCAGCAGAATTGCCAAATTCCAGCAAATCTGGAAATTCAGGGATTCAGAATTCTGTTCAAGAAGGTTTAGAGCCAAGCATCCTCAACGAAAAACTCAACCAAGGAAGAATGTAGAAGAGGAGAGAGCTAAGGAATTTCAACAGCTAGTGAACTTATTTAGCAAGGTGGCGGTAAATGTTCCTTTACTTACAATGATCAAGCAAATTCCAAAATATGCAAAGTTTCTTAAGGATCTCTGTGTGCATAAGAAGAAGTTAAAGCGGAATGAATTGATCAGCTTAGGGAAGAATGTATCTGCTCTTATTCAACCAGTTCCCCAGAAATGTGAAGATCCAGGAGTGTTTACAGTACCTTGTGAGATTGGGAGTAGTTTGTTTAAGGATGCTATGTTGGATTTGGGGGCTTCAATTAATGTGATGCCAAGATCAGTTTTTCAGACTTTAGGGATTGGACCATTATTACCTACAGGGGTTGTGATTCAGTTGACAGACCGCAGTCAGACTCACCCAGCTGGAGTTATTGAAGATGTATTAGTTAAGGTGAGAGAACTCATTTTTCCTACAGATTTTTATATCCTTGATATGGAGGGAGATTGCCTGGCCAGTAGATCTCCACTTATTCTAGGACGACCGTTTTTGAAGACTGCAAGGACTAAGATTGATGTTCATGCGGGTACACTTTCTATGGAGATAGGAGATACAATGGTCCAGTTCAGTATTTTTGACGCTATGAAGTATCCTAGAGAGGATCATTCTATTCTCAGTCTAGACATTTTAGAGGAGCTGGATAGCATAAATTTCTTTTCAGGGTTTGATTCAGATTTTGCAGAGGTTGGTCAGAGTGATGTGTTATCTTCGGTTTTGGAGGATATTTCAGCCGTGGGAGTGGATAATGAGTTTTGTGAATTATTTCCTAGTAAGAGAGATGAATTATGCGTAGGGGATTGCTTAGGAGAAGCTCTACCCCTAGAATCGCTCAGAGGAGAAGAATTATGTGTAGGGGATTGCTCAGCAGCATTACCCCTAAGATCACCTACTATTAATCAGACACAAGATGATTTGAAGCCATTGCCTCAACATTTGAAGTATGCTTACTTGGGAGAGAATCAACAGGTATCATCATAGCTCAGAATTTAGAACCAGATCAAGAAAGAAGATTATTAGAGATTCTGAGACAGCACAGGAGGGTCATTGGATGGACTTTAGCAGATATTCCTGGTATCAGTCCTTCTATTTGCATGCACAGGATTTATTTGGAGGAGGATGTGAAACCAGTGAGACAGCCCCAGAGGAGACTTAACCCACTGATGCTTGACGTAGTGAAGAAAGAGATGACTAGACTTCTACAAGCAGGTATCATTTACCCTATTTCTGACAGTAAGTGGGTAAGTCCTATTCATGTGGTACCAAAGAAATCTGGAGTGACAGTAGTGGCTAATGAGAAGAATGAGTTAGTGCCCATCAGAGTGAAGAATTCATGGAGTGTTTGTATAGACTACAGGAAGCTGAACCAGGCAAGCAGAAAGGACCACTACCCTTTGCCTTTTATTGATCAGATGTTGGAGAGACTGGCAGGTAAGTTACATTATTGTTTCCTTGATAGTTACACGGGATATTTTCAGATTTGCATCGCTCCAGAGGATCAGGAGAAGACTACCTTCACTTGTCCTTTCGGTACTTTTGCTTATAGACGAATGTCATTTGGACTATGCAATGCTCCAGGAACCTTTCAGCGATGCATGGTAAGTATTTTTGGTGATTTATTAGAGCATTGCATGGAGGTTTTTATGGATGATTTTTCTGTATATGGTTCATCTTTTGATGCATGTCTGGAAAATTTATCTAAGGTTTTAGATAGATGCATTGAGACAGCCTTGGTACTTAATTTTGAAAAATGTCATTTTATGGTTGAGCATGGTATTGTTTTAGGACACATAGTCTCTAGGAGAGGAATTGAAGTAGATCCTGCTAAAATTAGTGCTATATCTTCTTTATCTTACCCCGCATGCGTGTGGGATGTTCGAGCCTTTCTTGGCCATACAGGATTCTACAAGAGATTTATTAGGGACTTCAATAAGATTGCTCTTCCACTGTCTCAGCTTCTTCAGAAAGATGTGGAGTTTCAGTTTGATCAGAGGTGCAAGGAAGCTTTTCAGAGATTGAAGGAGGCTTTGATTTCTGCACCTATCATCAGGCCACCGGATTGGACATTACCATTTGAGCTTATGTGTGATGCTTCGAACTTTGCCATTGGGGCAGTATTGGCACAAAGAGTAGAAGGAGCACCACATGTGATCTGCTATGCATCAAAGACCTTGGATTCAGCTTAAGCAAATTACACCACAACAGAAAAGGAGTTTCTTTCCATTGTTTTTTATTTAGATAAATTCCGTTCATATTTACTTTGTTCTCACGTGGTTGTATTTTCTGATCGTGCAGCTTTGAAGTTTCTCCTCGAGAAGCTTGATGCAAAGCCCAAACTAATTAGATGGATGCTTCTACTTCAGGAGTTTGATTTGGAGATTCGTGATAGGAGTGGGAAGGAGAACTTGGTTGCAGATCATTTGAGCAGAATTGAAGGGGATTTGGATCACACGGCTATTGATGATGATTTTAGAGATGAGCAGCTTTGTAGGGTGCATGGTGAGTCTCCATGGTATGCAGACCTGGTTAGCTTTTTAGTAGGTAACGTTTTTCCTGAACAATCTTTAAAAACTCAAAAGGACAAATTGAAAAGTGATTCAAAATATTATGTGTGGGATGATCCTTATCTATGGAAATTTTGTAGTGATCAGATTATTAGGAGATGCATACCTGATTTTGAGTTTCAGTCTGTACTTGCATTTTGTCATTCATCTGAGTGTGGGGGACATTTTGGACCCCAGAGGACAGCTAGGAAAGTTCTAGAGTGTGGATTGTATTGGCCTACCCTTTTTCATGATGCCTATGTTTTTTGTAGATCATGTGATAGGTGTCAACGAACTGGGAACATAGGACCTAGGAATGAAATGTCTCAACATTATATGTTATTTTGTGAGATTTTTGATGTGTGGGGTATTGATTTCATGAGTCCATTTCCTGTCTCTTTTGGATTTTCATATATTTTGTTGGCAGTTGATTATGTTTCCAAATGGGTGGAGGCCATACCCACCAGGACTAACGATTCTTCAGTTGTTGTGAGTTTTGTCAGGTCAAATATTTTCTGCAGGTTTGGATTGCCCAGGGCGCTAATTAGTGATCAGGGGACACATTTTTGTAACAGACACATGAAGGCTATGTTGAGCAGATATGGGGTTTCACATAGAGTTGCTACTCCTTATCATCCCCAAACAAATGGACAAGCTGACGTGTCAAATAGAGAAGTGAAAGCAATTTTAGAGAAAACTGTGAGGCCTGACAGGAAAGATTGGAGCAAGAGATTAGATGATGCACTTTGGGCTTACAGGACGGCTTTCAAGACTCCTATAGGGATGTCTCCATACAGGATGATTTATGGTAAAGCTTGTCATCTTCCAGCGGAAATCGAACATAGAGCTTATTGGGCAGTTAGAGCTTGCAATTTTGATGCTACTGTGGCAAGAGAAGAGAGGAAATTACAACTCCAAGAACTCGAGGAAATTCGAATAGAAGCATTTGAGAACTCACGGATCTATAAAGAAAAGATCAAGAATTTTCATGATAAGCACATTGTGGGTAAGGAATTTAATATTGGTGACAAAGTTCTCTTATATAGGTCACAACTCCAATTGATTAAAGGTTCATTGAGATCTCGTTGGGAAGGACCTTATGTTGTGACTAATATGTTTTCTTGTGGAGTTTTTGAGATTAGGGAAGAGGCTACCAACCGGATTTTCAAGGTGAATGGGCATAGACTCAAGTTGTTTCATGAGATTGGCAATGGAGAGGTGGTACAAAAGATGAAGGTTATTGATGCTATCTACTCATGTGAAGGGGAGTTTGTTCCAACTTAGTTTTCCCTTTTATTTTCATCTCTAGTTGATTTAATAAATTGCTTGTTTTTGTTCAAAGAATTGATGTAACTGTTGAAGTTTTATTTCTAGTTGTATTTGGTTTTGATTTGAATAAGAAAATGGCACCCCTAGCAATTTTTCTTTAACATGTTAGAGGTAGGGATTATGAGCTAGATTTGAGAATCTATTTTGGACCTTAATGTCAATAATGGATTTTAAATTTTCTCAAGGTTTCTATTTAATAATGGACACTTGATTGGTGAATTGGATTGATACATGTTCATGCCTAGTGAGGATAAGCCTTAATCGAGTGATGCACTTGTGTTATTGCACTCTAGAACTTGCTTTGATTCTTTCAAAACCACAATTCAATGGATTAAATCATGTTTATCAAGGTAAATCTATTTGTTGTTTCTTCCACACAAATTCTTGCTATTCTTCTTGAAAATCATCATATCAATTTTTATCTTCTCATTTGCAAATCTTGGATATGGATATATGGTTTGTTATATGATGGATATTTTGGCAAGGTGGACTAAGTTGAAGTGTGGGGGAAGAGTTGGATGATTTGTGAAGATTACATTTTTGATGCATTTTCTTATGGCCGGAATTTTTGAGGTTCAAAGTTAAGTTTGACTGCAATGGAAGTTAACATTGGAGGTTTTGGAGTAATATGATGCATGAAGAAGATTGGAGTGGTTCAAGATTGGGAAGATTGTTAAAGGGTTGTTTATGTTAAGGATTTCTTGTGCCAACTGATAATTCTGTTTCTGGATAACAAGGTTTTAGATCCAAGCTCTTAATGTTGCAATGCCAAATAGAATCATTCCTTGAGCTTAATCATGTATAGAGCAAGCTTTAAAAGCTTTTAATTTTGGAATCTGATACTATGGTGATACATTCAACATCATAGGAAGGGTTTGAATGCTGAAATCATTTTATTCTGCACAAGACCAGGGGTTATGCTACAGCCATTGGGAAATGATGGTTAGCAGTAATTCTATTTGCAGTGCTTAATGGAATCAATACTAGAGTTTTATCCTTTAAGAAGTAATCCAGAATTCTTTTGAGATTTTGTTTTTGCACGGTAGGAATTGAAGCATTATTACCGCACAACAATTTCAGAGTTCCAAATTCAGGAATCATTTAAAAGAATGGACCAGAAAAAAAAATAAAGAATTCTTCATGTCAGACCTAACAAGAAAATAATATAGAGGAGAAAAGAATCCAGAAATCAAGTTTAGTGACTTCATTCCAATCTGTTCCGTGATGTTCATTGAATGAAGCCATCTCTTAGCTATTCAATAACTAAGTTTGTGAAATAACAAATTTCAGAAGCTATCATTGAGTATTAGCAGAGGAGATGGAAACAAACTGCTGAAATGGAAATCAGTGGAGCTGCACGAACTGTGAATTGCTGAAATTTAAGCAAGGATACTTTGGATCTGTGGGTTTTAAATTACAAATGAAGTCAACTTCCACTAATAAAGAAGCAAGAGTTAAATACAAACAGAGTAACATCTTTTAGAAGCTGCAATCAGAATGTAATAGTGGCTGGAAAACAGAAATGCAGTGCTAAAAACAGAGGCAAACTGCTGAAACAGTGAATTCTTGTAGTACTGATATCTGATTTAAATGGATTAAAATTCGAAAATCCTTTGCAGAGCACCATTCCACTCATGGAGCACCTTCAATTGGAATAGGAATTCTGAAGAAATGAGGACTATAGCGACTACTTGATACAAAACTCATAACAGTGAAGAGAATTTGAGAAGATTGAAGCTGGATACTATGAATAAGAAGTGCTGAATCTGGGCAGTGCAAAAGAAGTGAATTGTTAATCTTTGATGAGTTCTGAAGGCAGCTGATTGATATGTCATTCTAGATATTGTTTGGAATGTGAAGTGCTAATGATATAAGTGATCTTATAATAGCATCAAAATTCTGAAATTGTTAATGCAGAAATCTGCAGATTTCTGTGCAGATTCTTTTAAAATTTTGGAAAATGTTTTGTAGTAAGTTTGAGTTGTTGAAATCCCGAAATCTTTGGAGGATGGTTCGATAAGGATCTTAAGAGGCCGGATGTAAAGAGATTGGAATTTTTGGAGGCTTGATGATGTTAAGTTGATACAAAATTCAGAGGTTGTACAGGAAATTCAGAAAACTTGCTTTTGTTGTGATAACTGGGTTTAAAAGCTATTTGTTCACTGGAATTTTGGAAACTAGTTGATTGTAGAGTGTTAATAAAAGTAGACCTTGCATCTCTATAGTTTGGCTGAATTTTAGAGTGAGATTTTGATATTAAACAGGAGCTCAAATTAAGTGGACAGGAACTGAAATGTGTACTTGTCAGCAGCTGTAACATCTTATAACTGATGATCTGATCAAAAAGAGGATTGAGTTCAAGTTTTTACTAATTGAATGCTAAATATGGGACATTGACAAGTTCAGCTATTTAAGTTTCAAGCTTAAATGATTTAGAATTCCAAATCTTTATACTTGATCCGGGAGTTTGAATTAAGGTCAGTGATATAAGTTAGGTTGCTAAATTTTGTGTATTTGTTTGTGCAGTTTGCTGAACTCTCTACTTAGTGTGAAAAAGATGCTGAATCTGTAGATCAAAAGAGATAATGAGTGATAAAATGCAAAAATGGTCATCATCAAATTGAAAATCTGCAGAAACAGTGAAGATTCAGGAATAATGAAAATGAAAGTTTATGTATCAAATGTGTATCAAGATTTGGAAGTAGCATCAAGCATCAGAAAAAGTTTAAGGGAAATCTGTCAACATGAATGGACAAATGGTATTAAAAGATCAATGGCTGAAAAGAAAACAGAATACAAGAAATTCAGAATCTAGAAATTTCACAATCTGGAAATGTACAGAATTTCAGAACCTGGAGTTGAGGTTTGCAGCTGAATCTGTTTATGATCTGAACTGAATAGAATTTGATGTCATCTTAATTCAATCCGAGACGGAATGAAGTTTAAGTGTGGGGGAGAGCTTGAGCTTTATTTGAAGTCGAGCAGTGGATTTGAATTCTGGAATTGAGTGATGCTGGAAATGAAACAAGCTGGAAATGGAAATGATCACTGCTTAAAATCTGCAGATAACAGTGAGCTTGCTGAATCTGATCAAAATGGATCAAAATTTAAGTTGATTAATTCAGGAAATCTATGGAGAATGATTTGATAGGGATTTTAAGAGGTCAGATGATGTGTTGATACAAAATTTAGAAACTGTACAGAAATCATAAAACTTGCAATTGCTGTCAGCGTTCAATCCAGTGTTGAAAACAGAATTAATTTTCAGGAAACAAAACAGAATTTAGTGTCAAGGAATGTCAAAGTTTGTATCAACTTGATATCATTAGTCTTTAATTCAGTGAGGAGTTATTTGAAGGTCTTTTATTGCTTGGGACAAATGTGTAGCAATCCTCCTTACCTCTGGAAGTGCTGTCTATTACAAGAAGTGGGCAGCTGACAGTGAGGTTACAAGCTCAGGAAGGCAATGTGATTTTTGAAATTGTGCAGTTTTTGTGCCGGAATTGTGAAAGACTAAGAACTGAAGATAAGTAAATTAATATTACTGGAATTGGGAAGGAATGAAATGTTTCTCAAGGGTTAGTTTTTAGGGATGTAATCTCAGCAAAATTCTGAATATGAAAAGAAGAATAACCTTGCTAAGCTGAATTGAATTCTTAGAGATACATTCATTGGAATTAAAGGAATGAGGAACTGAAATTGTTGATCAGTGGTGAAGAAATTGGAAGAATGTTAAGGAAGAAGTTAAAAGAGGGAAGTATGGTCAAGTATTCATTTATATAGCACTCTTTTGTATCCATGTCTTCCACTAGAACTAAAATTTATACTTTCTTTCTTACCTTTTCTTTGATGCTAATTCTTTCTTTTCTTATCTTTTCTTGCAATTAATGCTTTGATGTGCACTTAATTCATACTCTTACATTTCTTTGTCCATGATTAACCTTTATATCATGACTTGTATCCATGATCATGGTGGAGAGTAGAAGATAAGCAAGCATATGGTAGTGTAAGAAGCACAAGTAGCACGAGTGCCCTCCATTTTTGTGATTACATGTGAAATAGGATGAGGGCCACAAAAATTCTATCTTGTGAGGTTTTTAGTGTGAAATCAATGCCAATTTATTCATGATAGATGGAAATTATTATGTTGTTAACCAAGAGTAAAGTTTTAAGTCCATGAATGCTTGAGATTTTGGAATGAGATAATCTAAGATGGTTTACTTTCTTTATTTTCTAATCATGTTTAGGAATATGTTTAGGGGGTGCTATTTAAGTAGGAATTTTAGTTTTTCTTGACTTTCACGGGACGTTCAAGAGTAAGTGTGGGGGAATTTGATAACCATGATTTTACAATACTATTTTCATTCATACAATCATGGTTTGATGTAGTTTTCATATATAGAACCCATATTTACACTACATTTTTATGCATTGTATCAATGTTGGACTTAATTGCAAATTATGTTATTGTGGCTTTATTTGATGCTAATATTTGTTTGTTATTTTGTAGGCATCGAAGGTTCTTGGATTGGGATGAATCTGAACCAAAGTTGTGCTCGGATCGGAGTTTTAACGAGGCGATCAAGCTCTGGATCGATTTGGACCGTTCATTGAAGATTGGAGAGATCTGGGCCATCCGTCAAGCATCTGATACATCCGACCTAATGAGGGGCAGATCTGGACCATAGATGAGGATCAACACTGTTGGATCGGATTTTAGGCTTTTTTCCACCGTTGATCAAGCTTCGATGATTCTGAGCCGTTGGATCAGATCTGAGGAGGATTTAAAACCCGCGAGAAGCTATAGTGCTTCTCGAGCTCGATTCCTCGCGACAACACCACTGTTCACCGTCTTCCACCTTAGCGACGCCGACGCTCCCATCAACATCTCAATCAACATTCAAGATCTATCATCACCGGATTGATTAAGAGTGACCGGCTATCATTTCCCGACCTTCAGATTGCGAGAGAAGGAGGTTCTTCTGTCGTGATCTTCACATCTCATGAGTACCAGAAAAGCTCGGATTCAGGGAGTTCTTCTGATCTGAGCTATTCTATCAGGCAACAGAAGTTACGGAGGAGGTTTTCCGGAATTTCTGATTCATACTTGTTCTTCAATTCATTCTTGATTTTCGCATTGATCTGATCGATTGTTTGTCGATCGCGATTCATTTATCTTCCCCTGTTCTTCCGGCAGCAAATTTTGGATGAGATTGTAAGCTTGTAGGGTGGTTTCTACCAGCTGCACACATCTCAATTCTTGACCGAGACTCTGATCTGATCTGGTGATTACTCACGGGAGATTTCGAGTGTTTCTCTGCAATTTTGGCAGCGAGACAGAACTTGAATCAAAGATCTGAGATGAAGATGTTTCTTCATTTGTTCTGTTTTTAGTTTAAATCCATAGATCTGTTGTTTCATTTGATTTGTTTTACTTTACGTTGCAATCAAAACCCATTAGAAATGTGTTCTGTTAGATTTCATGAATGAATTTCTGTTGTAGATTTGAGTTTAGTTTGAGATTGAAATCAGAGACAAGAGTTAGGGTTTTAATTCTCAATTAGGTAAGAACTCTTAATTCATAGTGTAGTTTCAATTTTGTAGTGAAGTTTCTGATTATAAGACCTCAATTAGTTTATGATTGTTGATAAGTGTTGTTTCCTTAATTCGATTCTTTCATAATCCATTGCAACTTTGAATTCTGATTTGTGCAGGAACTGGCAGTTGAGCTCAGTTAGGTTTCAAATAATTCGTATCAATTGTTTAGGTTTAGGTTGGATGCAAGTTTAAGTATGGAAGCTATGAGTCTTTAATTCTAGATTAGTTTTATTCCAGGCAGCAAATAATTTGTTTATAACTGATTTTATGGCCATGCATTTCTTTCATTCTATTACATTCGTTTTATAGAATTAGTATTTTCAATTCTGATTTGTAATAATAAAAGTTTTCATCCAATAGAAAGGAACAAATTAATGAAGATCACATTTAGACAAGCATACTCTCTAGTTAACTTCGGAAAAATACGACTTGGGACTCCATACTACATCTTTTATATTTGGTTTTGAAATGTTCCAATTTTAATTAATTTGATACACCATGTGACATGTAATATGGAATAGAGCTTAATTTGATGTGCCACGTGACATGTCTCTATCTTTTTAATTAGTCTCTTAATTGTTATTTATAAGTGTTCATAATTAAGCTATAAGTCGAGAAAGGGTTGAGTTTGTTTTTGCAGGCCAATTCACCTCTCCCCTCTTGTCGGCTACCAAGGGACCAACAAGTGGTATCAGAGCGAGGACACTTCAGAAGAACTAACTACCGACCGAAGCAAAGAAACCAATGGTCAGACCAAGCATCGTTCCACCAAAATTCGAGGGAGAATTCGCACACTGGAAACCCCGAATGGAGGTATTTCTAAAAATTGACTTTGAGATTCGTTTAATAATCAAGTATGATTTTGTAATTCCTATGAATCAAAATGGAGAGGAGGAGAAGAGTCTTTGGACAAAGAAAGAACAAAATGATTCCGTAGCAAATAACAGAGTAGAATATCACTTGCTGAGTGTACTGTCATCTCAAGAAGTCAGCCGCATCGGGAGCTACTCATTGGCCAAAGAACTCTGGGAAAAATTCCTGGAACTCCATGAAGGTGCATCCGAAGCCAAGCTTACAAGATGAGACATACTTCAAAACAAACTGACGAGTATACATCTGGAAAGAGGTGAGAAGGTAGCCAATCTACACACGAATGTCAAAGAACTAATCATCGGACTTGAAAACCTTGATGAAACGGTAACTAACCGGGACTCGATACGTTATGCACTCAATGCCTTTCCCAGGACTTCCAGAATGGACCTCGATAATCGACGCCTACTACATCTCAAAGGACCTAGATGTAAGTACCCTAAAGGAACTCTTTTCTACTTTAGAATTACATGAAACTAGATGTGCAGGTACAACAAAAGAGTCAAGCCAAATTAAGGCAGTAAATACAACCAAGAAGGATGAACCTGAGTCAGACTCAAAAGAAGATCAAGAACCTTACATGGTAAGGAAATTTATAAAATTCTTTAAATTTAACAAATTTAAAGAAATGCAGAATAGGAAAAATCCAAGAAATAGAAGAAGGGTTCATTGCTACCAGTGTAAAAAGGAATGACACATAAAAGAGAACTGCCCAAAACCTAAAAAGGAAAATGGCAAGATTCCCAAGCAAAACAAGTATAAGACTCTAAAGGCTACTTGGGACGACAGCTCATCATCTGAGTCAGAAATAGAAGAATATGCTGGACTAACACTGATGGCGAGCCATAAAGAACAAAGCATTTCAGAAGCCAGCATCGATGAAGGGGGAGCAACTTCAGATGAATGCAACGAAGCAGGGAGAGAGTCAAACTTCAAGTCTGATATGGTAAGTGAGGTATGTCTCTTACCTCCTGACCAACTTTATTTTGGTATTAAATCTATGGCAAAATCAATGTTCAAGTTAAAAATTAAAAATTGAAAACTTAGAAATAAAAATAATTTTAGCAAAATCATGCCTAATAGAAGATTTTGAAAAAGTAAAACTTGAAAATGCTAAATTAAAGGAAGAAATAGAAAACTTAAATAAAAATTCATATTCAAATATTTCTGATTTAAAGATTAGAAACTATAGAGGATTAAACTGATACTATAGATTTCACAAAGGTCAGATCAGAAAAGTAACAAAATCTTATATCCCTAGAAAATACATGATTAACCCTGTAGGAAGGAACCTATATTGGGTTCCAAAAACTTGTTTAAATTAAAAGTAAAATTAGACTTAGAGCTTTCAAATAGAAGATTAAATATTTGAATTCATTAAAAGACTTTGTCTAGAAGTGGTTGATGATTCAATAACCAAGAAGGTCTAGTGCCTCGCCACAACCTGAAGACAATTTATGAATTGAATATTTAATTGACAAACTGATAAGTATGAAATAGTTAATTAAATTAAATTCTTTCAATATTTGTCAATGGTTTAGCATTTATTAAAATATTTTTTTGTAAACTTCACTTAGATTTTTTTTTCAAATCTCACTTGGGAATTTTTTTTGCAAGCTTCATTTAAATTGTCTCTGTTAAAAAAACCCTTAAGATTTTATTTAGTACCCTTCATTTTTTTTTAATATGATCAAAGATGGAGAAATAGAAGTTAAGTTAAGGGGAAGGTATATTTGTCAATCTTCAATCTATTACATAATATTTCATGTCTTTAATTTCATATTTTTTTTTACCCTAACTTAACTTGAGTTGATTCACATCAAAAAGGAGGAGATTGTTGGACCCCGTGGTTGTTTTAATGTGATCAACTAAGTTAGTTTAGGTCTTGTTTGGTTTAATCCCTATGTCTAAGTGTGCAGGAGCTTAGGAGCATAGGAAGTCGAGCGGAAGACGCGGCTAGCGAGAAGGATGACACGGGAGAGAGCCGACGGCTCAGTGCGTCCGAGGGACGAGGTGCTGCGGAAGAGTACACCGGTGGAGGAGAACATACGCGACGTTCGAGGGACGAGAAGTCGGGGAGGAAGGCTGCTCGAGGAGAAGGTCAGAAATTGGGTTCGGGTGAGCCCTATTCCGGATGGCCGAAATCACCCAAAGAAAGTGATGTCGGAGCGAAAGACCCGGAAAGAGGCGAGCAGAACCGGAGCAGAGGGCCCAGACCGAAAAAGTCAACATTGTTGACTTTGGTGGTCCAGGTGCCCGGAACCCTTCCAGGCGCCCGGAACTCAACTTTTTTCAAGTTCGACATGTACATTGACTGACGTGTCAGGGATAGAATTCTATCCCACTCCAGGCGCCCGAAACAGTGCTATAAATATAGCTTTGATTTCGGTATATCAGATAACGACTTGTAATTTCTTTCTTTCTATTCTACTATTAATTGTGAGTTGTTAACATTGTAAGAGGTTACTCCGCCCGAAGGAGATCTTCATAAAGTGTACTTCATTTTCCTTGGATTAGCAATCTTCTGATTGTAAACCAAGTAATTCTCCTTGTGTCTCTGTCTTTTTAATTAGTCTCTTAATTGTTATTTACAAGTATTTATAATTAAGCTATAAGTCGAGAAAGGGTTGAGTTTGTTTTTGCAGGTCAATTCACCCCTCCCCTCTTGCCGGGCACCAAGGGACCAAAAGTTTGTACTTATGAAATCATTTCTTGGACTATCTTGGGCGAGCGCAAGTCAGGCTTACGTCACCCGGATTTCTGAGAAATCGTGTAAATCTCTGCGTATTAAGGCTAAGCGCGCCCCCATGTCTTCATTAAATGCTGACCCGTGGCGATGCGCCACGTGTCCTGCCCATTGCTGTCGGATGCCTGAGGTGACAGGTGAATATCCGCTATGATGTGATGTTTGACGGTTCAAATTCAATGGTCAGATTTCATCCTGGGTTTTCGCAACCTAGATCGAACGGCTCCGGTCGGCCGACCCCGAAGCTTATAAGCCCGTGTGCGTCGCCGCCTTTGCACACTTCCTTCTTCTTCGACGATGTGATGCTCCTGTGCTTCGGCGATGTTCCTCTTTCCTTGCTCCTCCAGCGACCTTTTCAGTAAGTTTCCTTCCCATCTCCCCTTGCTTTCTCGTCTTCCATCGTCTGTACTTCCTTGTCTTCGAGTTTTTCGACGTTTGGCGATAATTTCGCCCATAGGTTTTCTTTCCTTTGAATCTCTTCACCTTTCCTTTTTTTGCGATGGAAAGTTCCTTACAGCCTCCCACTGGCATCCCTGGGCTCTAGTACACCTCTACTGAGTCCTGGGTTGACACCGTCGATGCTGAAAGTCTAAAAGCCGCTTTTGGAGCTTCCTCCCAAATATGAAGTTGTTCTTCCTTCTCCTTCCGATCGGTCAAATTCTCCGCCGCCTAGCTGTATTTACTTCTTTAGGGATCATTTTACCGCCGTTCTATGGTTTCCCATCCACCCCTTTTTTTCGCTGTGTGTAAATATTTCTGAGTCTCCTTTCACCAACTAGTACCGAATTCCTTTCGGTTGTTGTGCGGAATGGTGATTCTTTTCGCCTACATGGAATTCCCCTTACTCCTTGGCTCTTTCATTACTTTTATTATCCAAATCATCCGAGCCAGGGATTTTTCTTTTCCAAGCCTGAGTGGGCTTGGTATTCTTTGCTAAAATGTCAACCCCCAACAAACACTAGAAGAAGTACTTCTTTTTTGTGAGCTTTCCCGAGCGGATGGTCTATTTCGCTTGGTCGGGCCTTGGGAGGTATCGTCGTCCCTCGGCTGGTGTTGATGGTGTCGCTCGGACGCCCTTATTTCGCCCTCTTGCCGCCCAGTGGATCGAGGTCTTTACCGCTGATTGGGAGAAGGAGATCAACGACGATATCCGCGTGGAACCAGTCGGCTGACGATTGGTGTTAGACCACGACAATCACACATGTTATGGGTCACCAACTAGTGGAAAGAACAAAACATCAGCATTTTGGCCGATTGGACGCCACATGTTGTACGGCATGTGCCCGGGTCTCCTAGTGTGGCCGTGCTCCTTCGGCCCTTGGCCCCTTGTGCAGCTGATGGCTGCTTGATGGTCGGCCCTCAGTTGGCGCCGAGGCTTCGGTTGGCGCCTCTTTCCTTCTGGCCGCTAGGGTTCGGTCAGTGCCCTGGTCTCCTGGTGTGGCCGCGCATTGGTTGCTACTCGGAATACCATTCTAGTTACCCTGTACAAAAATTTGTACAAGCATAGAACTATTCTAGTTACCCATGTGCTCTACTGAAGTTAAATTTGGATTGCAAACGAAGCTTAACATTATTAATCCAAATTGTCCTTCAGAAATTAAACTTGGATTGAAAATGATACTTAATATTTTTGCTCCAAGTTTAACCGTTGTGATCTTCCTAAGTTAAACCATATTACAGAAGATAATCAAACATCTATTTCAAAGATCAACTTCCAGGTTAAACATGGAGAGACATTAGGCCTTCTTGGGTATTGGATCATCCACCACTTCCTAGACAAAGCCTCTCAAAGAAATCGGATATTTAACTTCTTACAGTAAACTAGATTTAACTACAGAGACCTCAATAGAAACATAATATCGAAACATGAAATCAAAAAATAAAATCGATAACAAAATAATAAACTAAAACCGATAACCTCTTGTGTTTGATTTTTCAAGATCTAACAAAAGATGAACTAGTTATGACACGGAAACTAATAACTAGTTATACCTTTTGTAGCTTATAGACCTCTTGATCTTCTGTTGTATTCCTCTCCTTCTCTTGGACGTCGTGTGGGCAACGATCTTTCAAGATGAAATCCACCCATGCTTCTTCCTTTGCTTCCTAGATTCGGCCACCAACTAACCTCCAAGGGATGCTAGACAAGAGAGCCTCCTTCTCTTCTTCTTCTCCTTCAAGCAACCAGCCACCAAGAGAACACCAACCTTGATGCCGCCGACCTCCAAGAGAGAAAACAAAAGGAGAAGAGAAAAAGACAAGGGTCAGCCAGTAAAGGATTGGAAGAGAGGAATAGAAGATGTGTTGTTAGGTGAGGCACCCCCTCCTTCTCTTTTATAATCCTTGGTCTTAGCAAAAAAGGAAAGTTTAAACATAATTAAAACTTCCTTATATTCCTTACCAATGACTAAAAAGGAAAGTTTTAAAACAAAAAATTAAAACTTCCTTTAATGATTGTCATGGTCGGCCCTATACATGTGCTCCAAACAAGGAAAATTTTAAACATAAAATTAAAACTTCCTTATTTGTTTCCGGTAAGAATTTTTTTTTAAAAAAAATTCTCTTTTAAATCCCTTGTTGGTTATAAAAGGAAAATTTTATAAATTAAAATATCTCTTTTAAAACATGTGGATGGTTACAAAAAATGAAAGTTTTATCAAAAATTAAAATCTTTCTTTGAATTATAAATAAGGAAAGATATCAAATCTTTCTCTTAATCCTTTATAGAAAGCTATAAAGGGGAAATTTTTAAAATTTTAAAACTCTCTTTTAAAACCATGGATTCCACAAAAGGAAATATTTTAAAATTTAAAATACCCTTTTTATTTTAATGTGGTCGGCCACCTAGCTTGGGCTCCAAGCTTGGCCGGCCACAACTTGGCTCCAATCTTTGGCTTGGCCGGCCTTAGCTTGAGCTCCAAGCATGGCTTCGCCGGCCACAGCAAGATAGGTAAGAAGCTTGGCTTTAAGTGGATATAAGCCTTTATAAATAAGAGGCTACAACAAGGACCGAGAGGAGGAATTGGTTTTGGTCTCCCGATGAGCTTGAGCTTCTCGTGTTCGCCCCAAACACCCAACCCAAGTTCATTAATAATAACTCATACTACTAAAGAGTTATTATTGCACTACCACACCAATCCCATATTACAATATGGGTTCCTTCTTATCATGAGTGCGTTAGTCTCCCTGTGTTTAAGATATCGAATGCCCACTAATTAAATGAGTTACTGACAACTTACTTAATTAATATCTAGCTCCAAGAGTAGTACCACTCAACCTTATTGTCATATCAGACTAAGCCCACCTGTAGGATTTACATGACAATCCTTATAAACTTCTCAAGGGGGCATCATCAACCTAGATTACTAGGACACAATTTCATTCTATAATCAACAACACACCATATAAATAATATCATTTCCCAACTTATCGGGTATATTGATTTAACGAACTAAATCTCACCCTTTGATAAATTAAAGAAATAAATATTAAGTATACCTGCTTGTTATTATATCATGATTAAGAGTACGTACTTCTATAATAACAGAGGTTTTGTTCTTTTATGTAGTCAGTATAAAAAGAAACTACCTCAAATGGTCCTGCTCAATACACTCATAGTGTACTAGTATAATTTTATAGTCAAGATAAACTAATACCAAATTACACTACAACCACTCCAATGGTTTGTCCCATTCCATCTTGGTTGTGAGCTACTATTTATAATCTATAAGGAACTGATAACATGATCTTTTATGTGTCACCTCACACCATGTTATCTACAATATAAATTAAATGGACAACTACACTTAGCATAAATATAGACATTTGACCAATGTGATTCTTATTTCAAAATAATTGTTTATACAAAAGCTAGACTTTTAGTATACACTCTAACACACGCTCCTTCGGCCCTCAACCCCTTAGGAGGATGATGGCTGCTTGATGGTCGGCCCTCGGTCGGCGCCTCTTTCCTTCTGCCCTCGTGGGCTTCTTCCACGTTTATATATTCGTTGGCTTTCTTGAGCATGTGATCAAAGTCCCTGGACGGCTTCCTGATGAGCTATCGGAAGAAATCTCCCTCGACGAGTCCCTGAGTAAAGGCGTCCATCATCATCTCGGATGAGATCGAGTGGATGCCCATGGCAACTTGATTGAAACGCTATATGTACGCTTGGAGCATTTCTCTCGATCCTTACTTCAGAGAGAAGAGGCTGACACTCATCTTTTGATAGCGTCGGCTGCTAGCGAAATGGTGTAAGAAGGAAGCTCAGAAGTCCTTAAAGTTGTGTATAGATCCATCCAACAATCTTCTGAACTAACGCTGCGCCAATCCGGAGAGGGTAGTGAGAAAGACTCAGTACTTCACTCCGTCTGTATACTGGTGCAACGTGATTTCATTATCGAACCGATCCAAGTGATCATCCGGATCGGTCGGTCCATTGTAGGTCCCAATCGTCGGCGAGGTATAGTGTTTGGGTAGAGGGTCTTGTAAGATCTCCTCGGAGAACTGCCAGTTGATCCGTTCGGGCGACGCGTTGCTTCGGGGCGTCTTGCCTTTTCATGCATCCCGAATGGGAGCATCATCCGAAGACGATCCCCGCTCTTGATTCGCTGGGCTATCTCCGAGGGAGTTTGGAACAAGGCTCGATGAAAGGGGATCAGTGTGGGCGGCGCTTCCCCCTGTGTGTCGGTCGACCTTCTATTATGTCCTCAGACGAAGATTTGCTCCACTCGGTCTTCCTTACCTGCTCATCTACCAACCGCCTGTAAAATACGATACCTAAATATAACCTTAAGGGAATTTTCTGAAATTTTTAGAAAATTTCTGGAAATTCTTCGGAGCTCGTATGACGAATTTAAGGGGGATCAATTATTGGGCCACGTGAAAGCCTATTTAAACTACCCATTTAAATGAGGAAAAGTTTTATTTTTCTTTTCCATTTTCCCTTTTCTTTTTCTTCTCTTCATCGTCGAGCCTGTGCCCTAATCCTCCCGATCGCCGTCCCTTCTTCTCCCCTCTTCTCTTCTTCTCCACTACGGCTCCTCCACCCGACGGCGCCGCCGCGACCCTTCTTCTCCCACGTAAATAAAATCCATCAGCCCAGGGAAAAGCCAAGCCTATTCCTCTCCCCTTCTCTCGAGCTCTACCCTAGCCTCTCCACAGTCCGCCGCCATCGAACGGAGCAGCGCTAACCACCAAATCTCTCCGGCATGCCCCGTCGTGCCCTAGATTGGGTCCATTGTCGCCGAGCCCTAAGCCACCAACGTCGTCTCCTTATCTTCCTCTGATCACAGCTGACGCTGACTCCCTGCCTCTCACGATCTCTCTCTCTCGCGCACGAAGTCGTCCCCTCTCAGCCGATCGCTGATCGCCGGTCGCCAGCATCTGCCGCCTACTGACGGCAACCTCCCCCTTCTCTGGAGGCCAGATCAGTGACACACCCGAGCATCCACGTCTGTTGGTCGTGCCCTAGACCTCACCACCGGGTCTTCCTTCTTTGCCATTAGTTGCCAGTAGAGAGGAAACCAGGGCTATCGAGTTAGGTAAGGCCTAATTGGGAATTTGAATTTTTTATTGGGATCCTGTGCTGAACTTGTTGGCTGATAACTGTGGTACTCATCACTGTTTTACCACAGCAACTTCTCCAAATTTCGGTAGTCGTCTCTTCAGGATTGGATCAGCGGCTGAGGCATCAGTTTTGGGTGAGTTTTGGAGTGTGTTCCATGGTTAGCCTAACCCTATATGATGGAGGAATTTGGATCCAAAGTAGTGGTGATACGCCTTTGGTTAATTATTAGGTTTGTTGCAAAAAGAAAATTTGTAAGATCAGTAGCATTTATTTGAGCCAAATCATAATATGCATTTTTATTGAAAGGGTAAAAACTTTATTCTTTAAGCTACTGATCATCTCAAAATTTGTAAGATGGGATAACTGATCCAGAGGGAGGTAATTGGGGTTAAAACGTTAGATCAAATCTAAGCTTCGGGTTAGATCCGATTTATGATGTTAACAAGAGGGATTAGCTAATCAAGTTACATAGTTTCTAATCGGATTAGGATTTTGTTTAGTTATAATGAAACTTAACTAAAACTGTACGATTTATTACAGGACTTTGATTCGGGACGAGCACTTTGACATAGCGATTGTTTAGCTCGATCTACATTTGAGGCGGATACCTTGACTTATCTTTGGATATTGTTATTTGATATGCATAGTAGATTTTAACGAGTAGTAATGATTATGTTCATATCTATATCGGTATGTCACTACTTGTTACCTGTTGCATGCTTGATTTTGTTTACCTATTTTGCATTCATTACCCTCTTGATTATTTATGCTCATAGTGGTAGTGACATACCATGCCTTATGATATACCGGACTAAACATTTACCATATCTGATACATGTACCTAAACCTTCTTATTTGAGCTATTTATTGTTTGTACATGTTTCATGGAGATAGATATGGTCAGGATTTTTTTATGCTTAGTGTCATGCACCATCTCGCATGATTGCATGCTGAGCGATTGTCGGATCCATTATTGTTGAGCACATCACCAGTTACATGGATCTGCACACACAACCACTCTTGAGTTAGTGGTTTTTATTCAGGCAGGGTGTGTTGCTGCAGTTTGCTCTGTCAGTGCTCCGCTGGTCCACTCATGGGTAGCGTGACTCACCGTGGTAGTAGGACAGGGGTCCCTCCTCTGGACTGTCTCAGGGAGATGAGAGCATTGAGTTCTCCCACTTATGATTTGGGGTAGGAGCATAGGTGTATTCCGACAGCATCCTATCCACTCAGTCACTCATTAGGAGTAATGATGGCAAAGTGCATAGTTGTCATAGCCCTACCCCTCAGTCTCACCATCGTGTGTGAGATGGGCAACTAGCGTCAAGGGTGACCATGTCATTTGCATCATATGCATGGATTGCATTTATTGCTTGTGTTTGCTGCACACTGTTTGCTGCATATTTGGTGAATGCATATGATTGACATGCATACAGGTGACATTTTGCATCTGGTCTGACGACCCTTATTATCCCGATAGGAGGTCCCGGTGAGTACAACTTCTCTCATTTCCTTCAGTTTTTCATTTTCCATTATTCCAGGAGACTGTACGCATAATTGTTACTATTGGTTATTTCCTACTATGCATGTCAACTTGGTATCTGCTGAGTATTGGACTCACCCCGTTGATTATTACCATTTCAGGTTGAAGCTGTCAGGAGGTTCTAATCGCTAGTCTCCACCCTGAGTCGGGACGATTTTCTACCTTTGGACTTGTAGTTTCCGTGTTATATTTTTATATATTATTTGTGATGTATTACTGTACCTGTAGATTTTTATCGAGTTTTGGTCTACTGCTTGGTTTTCCTTTGCATTGGATTTTTGTTGTGGGTTTAAGTTTTCTGTCGTATAAGTGGAATAGGTTTTATTTAAATAAACTGTGTGGTTGTGTCAGCCAGAGGCTAAGTTAATATAAACTGCGTGGATTGTTAGTTATTTTTATTGTTATTGTTCTGGCCGTGTTGGCCAAGATTTGTGTGCCCCTGAGGGCTTTGTAGCAATGTTTCAGATTGTCACCGGTACAGGGGAGATGCTGCCAAAATTTCTCGGTTGGGACTCCCCGGGGTCATGACACCACCGATGTTGCAGGCTGTGACGCTTGCCGATCGGCTAACACCTATTGTCGTTGCTTTTCGATCATCTTCGCTTCTCGGGCTTGAACGAGCATGTCAAGCTCTTCTTGGGTGAGCGTCATAGTGGTGAGTCGTCCGACGTCCTCCATCCACTCGACTCGGATGCAGGTTATCTTCCCATAAAATGTGCCAAATATGATCCTGTCCAAAAGTCAAAGAGACGGAAAGCTGGGGATGTGGCGCTCAGGCTGACCTCCTGTGGACTCTTCTCAGACCTGCAACACAGACTACATCAATGCCGAGCTAGGGAAGGGGCCCCCGACATTGACCCTCCGATGCTCAAGTCAATCACCGACGATGAAGAATAATGTGGAGCAACAAGAAGACTATAGCGTAAATAGTAAATATCGCATACCTTTGTCGATGCTTGGACATCCCCCTTATATAGAGCTCCTGTAGCGCGCGTGAATGCTTCATGAGGCAAGCATGCTTCTCAAAACTTTCCCTGAAAAGACTTGTTAGTAAAGTGTCCCTGACACAGTACCTTAACGGGCCGAACATATCTCTGAAGTGACAGTGGAAGCTTCCGTCATACGATCTTCTGGCAGTCCATGCCCAATGTTGATGACACCAACTCCCAAAAGGATGTCGATGGATATCAGAGAGAGCATACTGCTAGGCCGAACGGATTAACTGCTCGGCAGACATTCTGCCACTTTAGTGCCCCGTCCCGTCGGCCAGAACCTTGCTACTCTTGTGTGTGTCTCCGCTCGACTGCCAGTTCACTATGCTTATGTCACGTCCAGTTGACCGAAGTTCCACTTTGTCACTACCGAGACCTGGTGCCAAGCCGAGCGAGATAGCCGCTCGGCTGAAGTTGAACTCTGCCCTATCAAGCTCTATTGTCTGGGCGAGAGGGGTAGTCGCTTGGCTCGGCTTTTGCACATCATTTCTCTTAAGCGTTAATTGTTTGACTTCCCCATGGTGAAGGAGGCAACGGCTCGGTACCTTCTCCCTCCGGTCGGGGCATGGTTGCCCGATCGACCGTGGACATCCGAGCATTGACCGCCTTGACTTTGACCTCTATCGTGGCCGCGGGGTGGGGCCCCTCCTCATCACCGCATCAATCAATATAGTGTAAAGAAGATCAAAGAAAATACAGTCTCATGTAAAATACTTACTACAAAAAGTAAGAGTGTCAATATAATCATCTACTAACCCATAAGCGTAACCAATAATATAACACCCACTAACCTGCTCAACTAGGTATAACCAATAAATCAGGAGTACATGCAATCCATCCCAACCTGCATAAACAAATACATGACCGATATATATAGAAAGCGTATAACAAGTACTAATTGTAGTTGAAACGCTCTACTAAAGATGGTCCCGTGTGCTGTCAGGATAAGTAAATAGTGCTCACGGGAGAAATGCTCTACCACGGATGGTTCCATGGGTGGACAGGATGAGATAGCTATCAAACTCCTCAACTACTGACTACAGGAGAAATACTCTACCACGGATGGTCCTATGGGTAAACAGGATGTACAAGTGTACAAACCAAAAATGATAAGTAAGCAGTGACAATCACCTCTGAGAGTAAACTTTGCTAGCTACACTATGATATGATCTCACTAGCATATAGTCACAAGCTCAAACAATCGCTATGGTTTACATGCGATAGCTTAATATCACTATCTGATTTAATGGACAGTTCAAATGCATAGACATGCAATAAATAACAAGTCTAATAACATGCATCTGAGTACCACAACAGCAAGTGTAATAGTAACAATTTCAATCATGGAAATCCTAGTCATCTAGTTATAATATCTCATTTAACTTCCTTGTATCATCATGAATATCATAAACCAATGGGTTCGAAATTAAGTAGTCATGGGGGTCGGTCCTAAGGAGATAACCTAGTGAATACTATACCCCTCTGCTAAAATATGATGTCTATCAAGTATAGGTAGGTATAGTCTTGTTGACATATATATAATCGTGTATGTGTATATTTATAAGTACAAACCTAAGTGTATAACGAGAATGTGATATAAATGCACGAGTGTCAATCGGTAACTATATTATGGTCTAGTAATATCATACATACCCAAACGATACATGCACGAAAGCAAAGGAGACTGCATAGATATTAAAATAGATCAAAATATAAGCTTAAGTAATAAAAGGTCAAGCTCAAGAATTAACATAGAGTAGATATCAAGGTAAAATAACTACTACTCAATCAATGCAAATAATAGAATCATGCACTAAGGTCAAAGATATAAAGAAGACAAGCATGAACTACCCACCTGATATGTAGATCGTGTTGAATGTCTTCACGTCGAAACGCTAGTCTCAAATTAGTATCCTACAACACAGAATATATATTATAGCTAAGTTCTACCATAAATCAAACAGTTAAACTTGATCCTAATCTGATTAGGAAACCATGTTTTAATTCCATTTAATGATCCAACACTTTTTTCATAGCTAATCTCCTTATAAATTAATCCAACCCAATTAGTTAACCCTTCAAAACATTCTTCAATTATTCAAACAAGATATGAACTAACAATCCAACCATTCCATTTATCATTCTATAAATATGTACTTAACTCAATTAAGTCCACTCTTTAACCATATTTAATTGTTTAATTAATCAAGCAAAACTTACCATCGGATTCAATTTAAACCTTACTATTACAATTGGCATGGGATAAGCAATTGAATGAAATTTCACCCATCAACCTCCTCAACATTATTAGCAAATTTAATCAACCCAATCTAACAACTAAATTCCATATTACACTCGGTAACAGGATCGGTTAATTAGTTCACACAAAGCTTAAGTAAGGCAAATTTGTTACCCTTCGACTTCTTCGACAATGCTATGGGAGGCAGCAGATGGCTATAGGCTAGCGGCGATGGCTCTCATCTTATAGAGCAACAACCGACAGGGTAGGAACAACAATGTCGTGGCTAACCACAAGGGCTGGCCCTGGTAGCCGCAGAGTTGGCTGCGGCTGTGGGTCGACATTGGTGGCCACGATTAGCAGTGTCTGGCCACTTAAGTCGGGCCGCAGTGACCGCATTTGACCGTGGTGATTGGATAAATTGTAAGATACGTCAAATTTAATAAAAAAATGTTATGGAGAAGTAACCTTATTGATTTTTTTGAAAATTTTTAGAAATTTTTCGGGATTTAAACGAAGTCTGTATGAGATGTTTAAAGGGATGAATCGATTGGGCTTAGCGAAAATCTCTTTGGAATATCCCTTAAGTGGGAGTTGATTAATTTCATTAACATAAGGTTTAATTAGAAGTTTATTTCTTTCTTCCTCATTTTCTCCTGATTCTTTCCTCTTCCTCGTTCTCGCCGACAACTCCTCTCCTCATCTCCTCTGCGAGCTTTTCTCTCCTAATCTCATCGATGCCGGATTTTCTTTTCCAATCTCGCTGGCGTCGAGCTCTTCTCGTGATCTGCTATGGTCCTCACCGTCCCAACGTCTCTGGTCGTTAGGGAGGAGCTGCTATCTGCCTCCTTCTGTCACCAGTAGATTGGTTTGATTTCCAGCCGGTGTCGCGCTACCCACTCTTTTTGTGTCTCTCTTTTCACACGCAATCTTGGGTCTCACATCGGTGACGTTGCCATGGCCACCGTGATGTGTCACTTCCACAGCCATCGTCACCCCCTCGGCTGTGCCCTAGCTTCTGACCCATTATCGCTGATCTTCCTCTTCTTCCCCTGTCAGAGTCGGAACAGATCCGTTGCCACCCGACATAAGAGATTGGATCGACCATCTTTTTTCCTCCTTCCCGATCAATCGAACGCTGGTTGAGTAGTGCCTTACACGAAGCCTTCTTGCCGCCGCACTGGAGGAAATCGGCTAACCCTAGCTCGATGTGATGATTTGGTTTATACACACTACTGATTGGGGCATTTGATTTGGAAGGCAATAGATTCATAACTCTAGCCATCACTGTTTGCAGTCGATCCACAACTTTGACAACCATTTCGGGCTATGAACCTCTTCGGTCGAGAGCCACCAGCAACTACCATTGTGCTCAGTGAGTATTAGGGATGATTTATGACTAAAACTAATCTAATTATGGGGATGAATTAGATTAGGATTAATAATGAGATTATTAGATGAATTGGAGAAGAATTAGGGTTTGTGTGGACTATACCTAATTCAATCAAGGAGTTGGGATTAAGTTAAGTTAATCATTAATTAGATGTTAATTAAAGATCATGTATAATTAGAGTTACTCTAATTAGATTGGGGATTTTGTTTATCTATTTACTTCATATGTAATTAGCTAAATACATTATGTGATAGCAGGACTTGAAGTTGGGATGAGCATCTCGAAGTGGGATTCTTTCAGATGTATTATATAAAGGCAGGTATTTTTTTTCCTTGGCCTCTTTAGTTCTATGAACTTAGTGCATGATTGCTATTGGTTGATGGATTAGGTTGTTTTACCTTAAATCTATTCATTTTGTTACACTGCTTGAGACTTATCTGCTTGACCTTAGAGATGATCTGGTTATTTCATATATAGTTTTGGCTTCTGATATCTATACTCTATTGTGTATACACATGTAGAATATTTACAGTAGGAGATATCTTGTTGACTGCGCGAACATGCGGATTTTGCATATGATGTCGAGTGTGCACATAATTGGTATGTGTTGTAGGAGTAACCATGTTGACTGTCTATTTACATGTGTGTGTACACATGTCTGGTAAGACTATTGGAGGTATCTTGTTGACTATACCTATATGGTTGTGTGCATACGTGTCTGGTATGACTATTGGAGGTTTCTTGTTGATTATACCAATGTGATTGTGTGTATATATGTTTGATGTGCACTATTGGAGGAGTCATGTGAATTATGCCCATGTTGGTGATCATATGTGATTGGTGTAACATTGGAGGTATCATGTTGATTATACCTACGTTGTAGGGTGCGTACGTGTATGGTATGTACGTGTTTGATGTGGCTACTGATTGTATTTGTTGTTTAGTAACACTAGTTGGATTTATCCATACTTGTAGACATAGGTATCAAATGAATTATTGTATTGGAGGTATTTATGATGATTGGGATGTTGCATTGATGATGATCGTATTGATATCATGATTATTTATATCATGTTCATCATTGCATTGCATGCTGACGACCATTGTCTCCCTTGTGGTGTGAGAAAGTCATCAGTCATTTTTAGCGTCGTACACTCGACCACTCATGGGTAGTTGTAGCTGGAGCAGTTATCACTTATCTTGTTGTGCCACTAGGCGTTATGATATCCGGTGTTGTGAGCAGTCAGGGACCCTATCACTATGTAGTTAGATAACTACTTAGAGCATTGTCACCTCGGCTACTCGAGAGTAGTGTTAGCTAGAGGATTGTACAATTATCATTATCCCGATTCCTCAGCCACATAGGGGTCATGGCAGGTGGAGGTATGGGCGGGAGTGACACCATGTGGCATGCATGCACATTTGTATATGATGCACAGTATATCTTGTGGAGATATATTTGCATACATGTCTAGTAGATACTAGCTACATGTGATTGTGATATGTTGCATTTATTTAAGCTATGATTGTTGCATATGGTTGTCATGCTTTATACATGTTATTTATTATACATGTATATACTGTCGGTTATATTGTTCAGGCGTTACAAGAAGATCTATTGCTAATTTCTGGTGAGTTTAATGATCATTATACCGTATGCATCGATTTCCATATTAGGTATGTACATTTCACTATGTCAGTTATGGTTATGTGTACTTATTTTATCATTTACGATTTTGACCTTATGTGTTAGATCCCGATTGAGTATGTATGTTTATTATGTCATGTGTGATCATGATTTTATCCGTTAGATCTGAATTGGGTATGTGTATTCATTACACCCATTATGTTTAGATGCATTGTTTATGTCAGTATGATCATGTTCTTATTTCCCTACTGAGACTGTATACTTTGATCTCCATATTTTATTTATACGATGCACTATCTTGTCTATTACTCGTTGAGTGACCCGTACTCACCATCACATTTGTGTATTATCTTTTTCCTCAAGTAGTAGGTAGATAATTGTGGAGTCACTTGGAGTATCCTGTCTGTCGGACCCACATCACATCCGAGGATGGTTTCTGGTTTTGTTTCCTATTTTACTCGCATTACGATTTATAGACTTGGCATTGTATAACTCGACTTTGTTTTGGAGTGTTGCTATGTGGTGTGTTGTAGTCTTTTTGTTGTGGTTGTATAAGCCTAGCCGGCTAGCAATTTATTGTTCTTGGTTTATGAGTTTTCCTTTCATTTTTCGCTGTATTTTTAGTACACCCGTGTGGGTTATTTATTATACAAATGCGTAGTTGTGATCATTTTATTCTAGCCAAGTGAACTGTGTATATAACTGTGTGATTGTGTATGTTCCAGTCGCGTGGGCTGTTGATTATAGCTTGTGAGTAGTCTTATGGCATTATATACATATTTCATATTGTCACTGTTACAAGGGAGATGTTGTCTGTTTGTCGGGCAGGGGCTCCTTTATGGCGTGACACAAATGGTGAGGTGGAGACTGCGATGTCACCGTGCCGGACTCATACTGAAAGGGGAGCCGTGATACGACAACGATCCGGTGGTGGCAGCGTGACGAGTTCGCAAGGGAGCTACGGCTGCGGTGAAGAGTGGATTGGGAGAGGAAATGAATCGACGAATAAGAATAGGAGAAGAATTAATTAGAGTTTTAATTTATATAGTTAGGTTAATGATTTATAACCTTATGTTAAATAAAATCAATCAATTCCTAACTTAAATGATATTTCAAACCAGCTTTCTCTACGCCTAATAGATTCCTTAAACATATCATAAGAATTTTGTTTAAATCTTGAAAAGTTTCTAAAAAATCTTAGAAAATTTTGTAAGATTATTTCTTAATTAACACTTCTTAATTTATTATTATTTATTGTTGTATCACTTGAGAGTTAAATTGGATGCCTTTTCTTTATTCCGGTATTCTTCTTGGTGTTGTTTATTTTTCATATTCTTGTCATTACATTTCTGAGTTCTCAACATTTTTGCAAGAATTTATGATCCTGTTTGCTCTGTTTGGTTTCAATAGAAGTTCAAACTTTGGTGATTTTGACAACTATCATTTGAAATTGTCTTGCCTTGCAGGAGTACTACGTGCATCAGGATGTAGTAGCTAGGCAGGACTACCTTTATTCTGGTCACTACAAAAGCAACCTCCCTAGAGGTCCACAGAATGCTGCTGTCACTTGCCTGCAGAAGGCAAATCACTTTGATTATCAGCAGTACAATCTGCAACAGGAAGGCATGAGCTTCATGTTAACCGAAATTCTACTCATCAAAATGAGCTAGATGTTTTCTCCCATGTCAGATGTGTTGCCGACTATATTACTCCCACCTTTGCATTTTTTAGGCCGAAGTATGCCCTTTGGGATTGTCCAAGACCTGCTCACTCTTCCAAATGGTGCTAAGACTGCTGCAGAAGATTCCATGCTAGTCGGGCGATAAATGAAGGTGCACCTGGTATGGCACCAGTGCTACACCGTGGTGGCATTGATTTAAAGGATGGTCCACTTTTTTCAGCTCTTAGCATAAGATACTTGGTAAAAATGTCAGGATTCCAGTTTGTGAAGGTGCTGCAACTGTAAAGTCTCCATGGAATGCTTCGGGAATGGTCGCTCTGTGTCTGCATTGGCATTAATTTCTGCTCATCCAAGCATAACCTTTATTTATCTTGTTAACCCAATGAAAAACTTAGTTCTTTTGTCTGTCACTTACATGCAGAGCGATTTGATCTTTGTGTTCTTGAAGGAGAATCACTTAGAGAAGGGCTTTTCTTTGACGAGCCAAGAAGGGCATTTGAGAGTGGAAGTAGAAAGCAAAGGTCTTTACTAGATTAAAATGGCCGTGGTTGGCATGAATGCATCTAGAAAGCAAGTCATTAAAGTATGAGGGCACATGTTGTAGGATCGATAACATGCTAGAGGGGGTAGGGGGAGGGGTGAATAACACTCGTGGTTAATTTGTTCATTTCGTAAAACAAACAGAATACACAGCGGAATAAAGAAGGAGAACAAGAGCAATGCTAACACAATTTCTTTTACTTGGTTCGGAGCCTATGACAACTCCGACTCCAAGGCCCACAATCGTTGATCACTATTAATGGACAATCACTAGTAGTTTGGAGATCTTTTATAAGTAAGCAATTACAAGTACTGAAAAAATAAATATACCAACAATAAGGAATTAGGAATTTGTTCGTCAGTTGTCGGAGGAACATTGAAGAGAGCAGCAGTTGTTCATTCTTGATCTTGATAATTGTGTTGTTGAAGCAACTGGTCGAGCTCTCCTTTAATAGCTAAGCTAGGCCTAATCCAGATGCACTAATCTCAGGATCAAGTTTGATTCATTGCTGATCGGTCGACCGATCCAGCTATCTTCGCTGGCTTATCTGGTCTGATTCGAACAATTCGGCCTGATCTCAATCACCGTATATCCATTGTTCGATCGACTGATCCCAGATTCTGTCGACTGATCCTTCAGTCGAATTTGGTCAGCTAGCTGGAAATCAACTATGTTGTACTAGGGTTCAGTCGATCGATCCGACCATTCGGTCATCCGATCAAGGTTAAGTCCAACCTTACAAAACTATGTTAATTTCCTACAAAATAGAGTTAGACAAAATAACAAATAATATATAAATAAATAACTTGACAGTCTTCGAACTGTCCAGTTCTGATTTCGGATCTCCTCCGAAAATCCTAGGTTGAACCGACGCTATTGTTCCCTCAACGGGGAACACGTCCTCACCTACTCCTTTCAAGAGAGATTACCTGTTGCCAGACCGGTCCTTCAGACCGACTGGACTTTCCACCTAGGGTTACCACCTCCTAAGACCTAGGGTTACCTCCCCTAGGGTTTTCTATAACTTAAGATTACCACTCCTAGGACTTAGGGTTACCTCCCCCTAGGGTTTTCCATAACTTAAGGTTACCACTCCCTAAGATTTTCCACCTGCCTAACCGCAGCTAGGACTTTCCATCACCTAAGGCTACTGTCCCTAGGATCTAGGGTTACCTCCCCTTAGGGTTTTCCACCTACCTAGAATCCACTAGGGCTTTTGTCTAAGATAACTTAGGACTTTCCTACAAGGTCAATCAACTTTATTAGATCACAAAACAACTTAATTTTAAACCCTTTGACATAATCAAAACACAGGTTTGATCGTTTGATGCTTCTCGTACCAACAATCTCCTCCTTTTTGATTATGGCAACACGGTTCAAAATTAAGTAAAATATAACAATAAATAAAGGAATTTAAACATGAACGATAATTTGTAAAAAAAAAACTCTCTTCCGTTCCCTTTTCATAAAAATTATTTTTAACTCTTGACTTTAATTTTTCTTTCTCTTTGACATAAATTAAAAAGTAATATAAGTGGAAAGAAGGTTATTTGACAAAATTTTTTTTACTCTGTTTAACTTTAAGTTCCCCTAAAGGGTAGCATTTCAAAAAGAAAAAAAAAATCTTAGCTAATTTTTAAGAGTTGAAAATGAGTTTTTTTTTTAAAAAAAATTAGCTAAACTTAAATTTGAAAATAATTACTTTAAAAAAATACTTAACTAAATTAGAAATGTTTTGAAAATACTTAATTTTTTTTAAAGAAAAATTTAGCTAAACTAGTTAATCTTAAAGTTTTGAAATTATCTTAATTTTTTTTTAAAAAAAATTAATTAAATTTTAACTTTGAAAATAATTATTATAAATACTGAGCTTAATTAAAGATATGTTATTAATTTTCTGAAAAGAAATTTTAATAACAACTTGACTTTTTAAATAATAAGAGCATAATTTATAATTTCGAAGAATTCATCGTATCTATCACAAATACGTTGACTTTAAACTTAGAAGAAACAGTGCTAAGAAGATAAAATTAGGATCGGCTATGGGTCGAAAGAAGGGTCGCCGCCAGTGGCGCTGCCGCGGAAGTCGTAGAGGCGTAATTTGCCCCTCCCGCCTAATTAATTAATTAATTAATTAATTTATTTAGTAATAAATCAAATTTAAAATTATAAGAAACGTCCAGATAAAATGGATGTGCGAGACAGAAAGACAATTGTGAGAAAAAAATAATTAAATAAATTAAGTTCTGCTTTCCTGAGAGAGAGACAACAACAATTATCAGACAAAAAAAAAAGGCTTTAAAAATAGCAGAAGTAGAAAATATACCAAGTGAACGAAGTCCCTGGGGGCGACGGCGAGGATGTCAGCGCACGTGACCACGCCGGGGCACTGCCTCTCCACCGCCTCCTTCGCCATCTCGATCGTCTCGAACGCCTCCTCCTGCAGGCTCCTGTTCTCATCCACGTCCCTCTCCACCGCTGGGGCCGCTCCCTCTCTCCCGCCGCCGGCGCTCGGCGCGATCAGCACCGACGCGTCGCACCCCTGCAGATAGGAAGTAAAGTCAACGCGCACATTAGCAAGAGAAGATGTGCCTGCATAAAAATGCGCCCCTCCGTGGCGGCTTGTAGAGAGAGTTACTTCGACGAAGCAGTCATGAAAGAAGAGGCGGATAACGGCGGCGCCGGTGGCTGGGCGTTCGCAGAAGCTCTGTGCGGTGACGGAGGCGACGATCCGTTCGACCTGCGGGCGTAGAAGTCGAGCGAGGGCTGGTGGCGGATCGGCGCCGCCCTCCTCTTGCCCTTCCCTTCGCAGCATTACGAACGCCGACGACGACGTTACTCCCGGCCTCACTTCCTTCGGCGAATCCACAAGTACTGCAAGCGACGAGGCACGACACGACAGGACTAAAAACAAGTAAAAATGGCTTCTTCTTCCGTCTCACCCCAATCTCCTTCGGCTTCCTTCCATGACACAGCCCAAGCAACGGTCGGCGGAAGAAACAAAATTAAAATTGCAACGCAGCTAGCGCTGCAGCGTGGGATAGTCGATTACTAAAAAGAAAGGAAGAGGCGAGGAGAAGAGAAGGCACCCGTGAACACTGAAAACTGAGTAGAGAAGGCGCCAAGATGGTTTTGTTGTTTATTGTGGCAATTTGGTTCTTGTGCGTAGTGAAAAGGCCGAAGCTTTTGATTAAACATCAACAATGCCTTCTTCGTCTTTGGTTTTTTTGCTCGTTCTTTTATAATGTTTTTAGTTGTTTGTTGCTCTTAGTCGTTTTAATAACGTGAAGAGTTAAAAGAGCAAAACTAACACGAAGCATTTCAGAAACATTTTGGAGCTTTTGGTTTTTGGGGTTTTATTTACAGCGCGGATCCTCTGGATCCGAATTCTTTGGTCCACCCCTGGACTACAAATTTCATATAAAAGCTCGTTCACGTGCAAAACGCGTGCAGGCAGAAACGCGACTCACGCAAAAAACATAGAGTTGGCATCGTGGAGCCCTAACCTCTCACGATCCTCCACCTCTGCGATCCACATGCGATGAAAAACCCACCGTGATCCGTCGGCGACGAAAAAACACCTCTATGTGGACTCCCTAACCTCTCGTGCTCCTCTTGCAACAGCGGACTCCCTCCCTAACCTCTCGCGACTCCTCCGAGGCCCCGCCCTGCCTTCGACCCTCGACGAGCCAAGCTTTGTCACCGTTAGGGCTGATTTCAACTGTTGGTTCTAGCAAATTTGAGCTTTCCTTTACATCTAATGATTCCTTCCTATTTAAAAGTTTGAGTTCCATATTTACAATTATAGTTTGTAACTAAAGCTCTCTATCTTTCCCTTCCTTTATAACTTTATTTTATTTGATGTTGAATTTGTTGATTTTAATTCTCATCTAATGATTTTTTATCTACCTTAACGAATTCCCCATCCAACAAACTAGTTAAAGGTTCACACTAGAATGACATTAACAAGTAGCTATCAAGTTCAAGATTCTGTATAAGAATTCCATATTCATGGAGTCTTTATGGTTCTCTATATAGGAATATACGACAACAGATTTCTCATTTCCAGTTGATATATTCCCAATATCTTTTGAAAACTATATTTTTTGTCGAATTTATTTCATTTGTAAGTTGCTAACTGAGTTTTAGAATTTGTATAATTTAGATTTGCTACTAAATGTAATATTGAAGTCAATGCTAGTACTTATTGTAAAACCTTTTGAAAAACCTCTATGCATGGCATCATTTTCTTCATTGACAATCAAACAAATACTTTGGCTCTTGAAAATGATTCCATTTCAAACTCATCCAGTTATTTTTCTTGGTAGAGAATGATTCAAATAAAAGTAATTTAGTCAAAATGTTCATATTCAAATAAATAAGTTGTTAGTTGTTTGATGAGATACTTAGATATGAAAACCGAGCATGAGATAGCTTGAAGCAATAAGTTTATGCTTTACTTATTGCTTATTATCAAAATGAGATAATTTATGCGGTACTTATTGTTGATTTATACAGTAATGCAAAATAGCTTATTTCCTGTTTTTGAATTTATTTAGTATACTATCTATGAACATTAAAAAATGTTGGAATCTAAGTAATTCTCACTTGCTTAATAGGTTGATATGCTCTGTCGATAATACGGAATTTGAACATGTACCATGTAGGGACCGCGGACGAAGAACATTGATATGTATTTCTGGATCGACTAAAAATCTCGGAAGGAGGTATTATGGATGTGGGCAACATGACTAACAAAAGTGGATGGTAGCCGATACTTTGTCTGATGAAGATAGCAGTGAAATATGTCGTGGAAGGTTAGGAAGAATAGAGTCAATGTTAGGAAGTGAGCTCATTGCTTCTCGTGGACATAATCTAGGAAATTGGAATGTACTATCAGTGGTTTGGATATTAGTTATAGTAAATTTGACTCTTTTGTCCGTATATCTTATTACTTTGTTAGTTCGGTCTTGTTAATTAGTGTTGAGTAATGTTGTTGTTGTAATATAACAGATTAAATGTTTGTAAGAACCATCTGAAGGCTAATTGGTTTATTAGTTTAAGTGGTTAATTAGTGTTGACTAATGTTGGTATTGTAATGTGATACAATAATTAGTTTTTTGTTAAGATGGATGATGCGGGACATGTTATATAATGGTTTGAACATTTTGTAATAATTTATTATGTGTTGTTTTTCTTTCAGGACTTAGTTTTCATCTTTGATACTTCTTTAGTCAAGTAAGAATGTGAAATTATATTGAAAGGAATATGGAATTATATGGTAGCATTAGGTGCTATGTTAAATTCAGGGAAGAATAGTTATATCTCCCTCCAAAACTTAAATGTCACATTTGGTAGCAATTATACTTCTTCCCTTTTGTGTTAATTACATGACTTCATATTTCTTTCTTCTTTTGGACTTTGTTAAAAAAATTCACCAGAGGTAATGAAGATGAGTTGGAAGCCGATTGTGATCATGAGCTAGAAGCCGATGTTGAGCAAGCCGCGGAGCTGCCAGATTCCAATTCCAAGGGGTATGTGACATGTCAGATTCCATTGTTCTAGAACATGAACAATTTCACGATAAGAGTCAAATTTAAGGCAAAGAAGGCTTAGAATCAGATTCGGCAGAGGAAAAATTGTAGACATTTAATGCCAAAGCAACTGATGATGATAGTGGTTGTACAAGTGGTTAACCAAGATTGAGGTACACATATGAAGCCATATTATTGAAAAATAATGAATGGAAAAAATCAAACAAATGGTTAACCAAAAAAAATGATTAACCAGGCTGGGTAACATCGAGCCTGGAGTGACCGGCCCGACCCCATGGAAGTTTCCCATCCGCCACCAGGGTAAATCGGGAAGCGCTTGTAGTGGGCAGTCTTGGAGCCTAGCATCCTTTAGTTGCGTGCCCCATTTGGATGAAAAATTCCTGTAAATTCGCCATAGCTGGGGCTCGAACTGCGAGTACCTGAGTGACAAACTGGATGCCCTACCGCTGCACCATAGCCCCAGGGGTAACAAATGATTAACCAAGCTCCAAGAAAAGGTTATTATTATCTACCCTACAATACATTCATTGCTGATATAAAACATTGAAAAATAATATTTATTAGTAATAATTCCCCGGTAGGCCATTGTATCGCTCCAACAAATTCAAAATACTCAAACAAAATCACATCAGAACTCCACAACAACATGCAAATGAAACTTAACATAGAATCACTTGCTATGGACAATAAAGGGGCCAGATTCTTCATATTCAGCTTTAGAAATTGGTCTGCCCTTCACCACCTGCAACAACCAGACAAAGCATGAGAAAGTTGAAAAGATATGAAAATATTATAATTAAATGCACAAATGTATTAAAAAAAGTGTCCAATGGTGAGAAAATCCTAATAGTTTTCCCCACTAATAGCATGATATCAGAATTTGGTTCATTGTATCCTAATAGTTGAATCCACCAGAGCTTCCTTGACAGTTCTTGAGGATCTTTAGATTTTTCTTCTCCTACTACGAGATTTGGAGTCGGGTTGGAGATCTATATATAAGTGATCTCTCTCAGAACTATAATGAGCTTGACAATCTTTTCTAAATGTTACAAGAAGATACTAAGATAATCATTCCTACAATTGATTCTTAACATCTGCACAGATATCTTCTAGAATATTTATAATGTTAAGGTCATGTCGAATTAAGGTCAATGAATACTCAAACTCCTCCTTTGACCCTACAACAAATCGACCTGCTGTAGCAATTCAATCGCCACCTAGCAGATCTTATGGCAATGAAGGAGAAAGTCAACAAGTTCATGGAGGAGCAATTGGGTGAAGGAACAAAAATAAAAAATAAACAGAAAAAATCGGTAAAGTATGTACTATCGAAATCAAGCTTTGATATCTAATTAAAAAAATCAAGGTTGGACACCAGTTCAAACGAGCATTGGATAGTAAATCTTCTAGAAAATCTCTTCAAACAAATAAAAATGGCCCATTGTTTGAGAACTAAGCAGTTTAGTACTTTCAAGTGCTTAAGTTGGCCCTCCTCTATTCTTTCTCACTTGTCTTTGTAGCCTAGAGTTGGCCTTTTACTCTACCACCAATTTCTAGTAAATAAGGGCTTAAGTTGGCCCTCCTTTATTCTTTCTCACTTGTCTTTGTAGCCTAGACTTGGCCTTCTACTCTACCACCAATTTCTAGTAAATAAGAACTGTTATCGATTAATCTCTACATCCAAACAACAAATCATCTATACACAATAACAGATACTCATCAGCCAAGAAACAATAAGATAACAACCCACCAATCAACACAATATAAATAGTTCTTCTTTTAATATAACAGACTTGTAGCTACAACATGAAGAAAAGTACTGATTGAGATAATATGAAAGAAAATGGCCTAAAAGACTACTTCTGAAATTACACAAATAGCCAGAAAAAGACTACTTCTGAGATTACACAAAGATTATGAATTTGTATGAAAAATAAATACCTGAGAAAGTTGTGATGCCAATAATGGTGGAAATTAAGTTTCAGTCATACTGAAACTACCAATAGAACTATCAATTATTGACACAAAATTTATAGACAAAAATAAGAAAATAAAATACAGTCTTAGATAGTTATAGCATAAATTATCTTAGATTAGGATAAGTAAAACAAATACCAAATTGATGATTGATCCGGTCACATTTTATGCTAGCCACGTTGGAAATAGTTTGATCTACACCTTGTGTTATAAAAAAATAGAATGATTTAAGTTCAAATTTAATAACAAATAGTACCAAATAAACATAAATTTTGAAATTATGGAGTAAAAATCATTACAATCGATGAAGCTTGGTTTGCTTTCCTCGTAGCTTTTCTTTTCCTATCTT
This sequence comes from Zingiber officinale, assembly GCF_018446385.1. Classification (NCBI taxonomy): domain Eukaryota; kingdom Viridiplantae; phylum Streptophyta; class Magnoliopsida; order Zingiberales; family Zingiberaceae; genus Zingiber; species Zingiber officinale. The sequence continues at coordinate 95,644,121 of NC_055998.1, forward strand.
CTCTAACCCACCTTTCAACCTCTCACCTAACACTGCTTTCTTCTTCTTTTAAATCCCTTTTACTCCAGTAAAGTTCCCTTCACCATAATCAAATTCTTTGGATTCTTGGCTCACTTTTGATTGTTACGTTGGATATTTGATTTATTATCTTGTAACTTATCATCCACCATCTTACACAAGCTCAACATAACATCTTTAACAAACTGGTAAGTATCATCCCTTTCAACTTCCTTGGTAACCAATTGAACATTCAACTCACACAACTCTTTGTATCCCATGCTTTGAATTAATTTTGGATCTAAACTAGCATTGTTGGCCATCAAATCATTAACTCCAAAATATCCAATTTTTATTTTTCTTGTCCACCTTTTTAATACATACTCACTTGGGATCTTCATGATATTTTTTCATGTAAATATTTTCAGAATATGAGAACACAAAATTCCAGTAAAGTCATATTTTCTACAACTAAACTCAATTTTTTCACACTTCTTATCAAATGTAACTATATGATGGTTTCTCTTTTTGTGAGGAGTAACTTTATATTTTGTAAATGTATCAACATCCTCACAAATTTCAAGACTAGAATCATGAGATAAGCACCACTCTTATTGAAAACACTTGTATGCCTCAGGAGTGTAAATTTCACTAGCATGCTTTAAAATCTCAATTGGAAACATTAAATATGGAACATTTGTATTTGATTTGAAATCAGCTTTTAATTCCTCATATCAACGATCATCAAGGAGTCCTTGAAATTGATTGAAGAAGTCTAAAAACTTGTGTTTATAAGTGACATACTTTTTCAAAATACTATTAATGCTGTCACTTCTTTGGGTTGTAGTTATATCCACGCAAAACATTTGTCGTCCATATATTAAAGCTCATTTTTCCTTGATATTGTACATGCGCCTCAACCAATCATTGTCTTCAAGTGCATACTTGGCTAACATCATGTTTCATGCTGAAATAAAATCTTCCTCTTCATCAAAATCATATATATATATGAGGCAAAATCTTTAGCAAAGCCTCTAAACTGAAAAAAAAGTCCACTCAAATGTATGGTGACATTTTGATAAATATGTCAAATGCATAAACGATGATCTGTTTCAGGCCATCTAGAAGATAACGTCTTTGCCATTGCCGCATCTTGATCGGTAAGAATAGTAGTTGGGTTTTTATCACCCATAGCTCTAGTTAATGTATCAAATAACCACTCAAAAGTCAAACTGATTTCATCATATAATAAAGCGACACCAAAAAGTATGGATTATTTATGATGATTAACACCTACAAACAATGCAATTGGTCGACCTTCATTGTTCTTTCTGTAGGTTGTATCAAAGCAAACAACATCTCTAAAATTAGCATAATCAGCTCTCATCTTAGCATCAGACCAAAAATATTAGTAATCAAATCATCTTCATCAACTTGTATAGCATAAAAAAATTAGGATCATCGAACTGCATCTTCTGCAGATACTCCAATACACCCCCTGTATCCCTAACTCTCATATTTGTTGCTCTTTTGGATCGCAAGTAGTTTTTGTAATTCTTAGGAATAAATCCTAAATTCTCTCTCTCACTTGCCTCACCATAAGATCATGAGATGCTTTTGGAGGGATTCCCACATCACTTGCCATCTCAATCTGTATCACTGCATAAGAAGATATATTCCTATGACCTCTATAGAGGTGCGTTTTATTTGGACTTGAGAGATAATGATTATACTCTTTTACAAATTGCACCACAGTAAACTTGCTATTTTTTCGATTACAAATCTTCATTTTAGCCTCACAATCAAGCCTTGTTTCAGCACAACTTGCTTTGACATAAAGATCTCGTTTGTCTTTTCCTCCTTTACCTTGGGTACCACAATAAAAAAACCCTATCAAGTAATTTACCCGATTCATCCTTGTGGATTCTACCTCTCCTTATGCCAACCTTTTTAGCATATGTCAAATAAAATTGATATGCATCTTCTTCTGTCTCAAATTCCTATCCCATTTGTGGCATATCTAAATCTGTTTCAATGTTCAAGCTTGTACAATCAAACAAACAAAGCAAGATGGATAAAAAGGGAAATTCGATATACTGAAGCTCAATACATTCCCAATATGATTCTTATTACCTTCATCAATAATATCAAAGTCACCTTCTCGACTATATTCATTTCCTTCAAAATTCAAACGACAACAACTTGTAGATTCACCCTCCATGATAATTATTTTGATCATGCAAAAAAAAAAAAGAATTTAGGACTAAAAAAACAGCCACCAAAGAAGCATCTAAAAATAACAATTTGATGTCAAATTACTGCATGTCCAACTTTTCTTTAGTTATCAAATGCTCTAGATCCTCTCAAGAACAATAATTAACTAAGAACCATAGTAAGATTTTTTTTTAATTTGTACACAATTGAAACTATTATTGCATTCACATGATTACCATGTTTATGTGTCATGGACATGAAGAACTGCAGAAAATATTTCATACAACAAAGTCATATTAATTATTAGGAGTCGGAGGCTTGGGTTGCAAAACGCGCAGCATCCATCAAAGAAGGAAACTCCGAGTAGCACCTACGAGTTGCAAAGCGCGCAACATGTGGATCCTCTGGAAACTCCGAGTAGCACGGGTCTAGAGGTCGCGGAGGGGTTAAGCTCTGACCTGGCCGAAACGTGCAACACACGTCCAAATCAAATGAGGAAGGTCCGATTCCCGCGAGAGGTTACCGGAGGTCTCCGGAGGTCGGAACTCGCGGGAGGTTGCAGATGCTGGAGGCCGTTGGGGATTATGGAGGCTGTAGTGGTTTTTCGTCGCCGACGGATTGCGGTGGGTTTTTCGTCCCCGGCGGATCACGGAGGTGGAGGATCGTGAGAGGTTAGGGCTCCGCGCTGCCAACTCTGTGTTTTCTACGTGAGTCATGTTTCTGCATGCACGTGTTTTGCACGCGAACGAGCTTTTATATAAAATTTGTGGTCCAGGGGTGGATCAAAGAATTCGGGTCTAGAGGATCCGTGCTATTTTATTTATTCATTTTTTTGAAAAACACATTTTTCTTTTTTTAAAAAATGACACTTAGATATTTTCTATTTTTTTTAAAATGATAATTCCACTTCTAAAAATGAATGTGAAAATTACCAATCAAATAATATTTTATCTGTTTTACAAAATGGAAATGGAAAATTACAAACTGAACGCGGTCTTTTACTATTTTCCCTTTTAAATCAAAAGTGGATGGCTATTTAATTATTCCAAGTTCATGATTGGATGATTGGTTGATTCGGATATATCTCCCCAACTCTTTCTAGGACTTATATTATACCAAATTTTTTAATATTAGTATTCATATCGTGTGTGTAATATAATACATTGAAATCATATTGATACTTTATAATGAAATTATATTAATTAAATCATTTTAGCATTAAAATACTAAAATAAAGTTATTAGGGTAAAGTATCTGACTTTTAAAAATCTGAATTATTTGGGTCTTTAAAAATCCGAATTGTTTGAATTTTCAAGTGTCATCCATACGTTCAGCAAAGGTGACGCTTCAGCAAGGGTAATGCTAGAGAATCCCAACAACAAACTACTGTAACGGATTTCCCTATGAAAAAATTAATTTAATTTAATATTATACTTATCTTAGTAAAAAAAAATTAAGAAAAGTATATTTTTTAACATTATTGGTCTAAAATATTTATAGAAGATTATTTGATCATAGTATTGTCAATTCTAAGATGTAGTACTAAAGAGAACTATATTTTTTTTTATATAAAACAACTAGAGAAAATTAATGATGAGAAAACTCATAATAATACATCGTAGCTAAGTTTCGAACTCTAGATCACTGATTGTTTTGCTTGTGAAATTACTAATAAATTTTGAAATTATTTTTAGTGTGAATAGAAAAAAAATATTAACATAAATTCATTTTAGGCTTCACCAAAGTTAGTTAGTAAAGGGGAAGATTTTTAATAAAATAATAAGATATAGTAAAATACCTAATAATTTTTTTATAAATTATTTAATGGTACTAAATTTTAAAAATCAATTGCTAGATTTTGATTTATGACAAACATTTTTTTCCTTTTATAATTTTAAAATATCTAAATATCAAATAATTTTAATATAAATTTAATATATCCAGGATATTGAAATTTTAATACACTATCGATATCTGAAATCAAGCTGCACCACTATCTAATTTATTCTTAATGTGGTGAGAACTCCTGACAAGTCCAGGACCTTATCAACATAAAGTTGTCAGATTCGGGATGAAGCTCAGGTCAGCGGATCGGATTAGATCTTTCAATTTCAATTCAAGTCAATTCGGCGCACATTCGACTCAAGTATAATTAACCGACTAATAGACTAAATTGTAGCACAACAACTATGAAAAGAGTGCATGTCACATAAAGATGTGAGCTTTGTAATAATACCAATTAGGGAAAGATGCACACCGATTCCAAAGGTGCGTCCTTTGAGAATCATACTCACCCTCACATTCACTATTTAAGATAATGGTGATAACGATAGGAGGTATGATGATTAATATATGAGCCATTGAGTATAACTGTCCTTATTGTTTTTACTACTTTTTCTCCTTCGCTTTCCCTCTCTACGAATCTGATAGTAATGAGCTACGACACCGATCTCGAACTATAATTTTCAACTACTATAAGTATCAATAAAAAAATATATATTTTTATTGATGATTCTCGTAAAAATTTAAGCTGTATGAATTTTAGACAATCAAAATAAGAATTCGTATAGGAAAAATAAGAACATATGAGCATGAATCTTCGTTTCATCGAGAACATGACATAAGAAAGTAAATAATATATAAACATAATGATAAAGAATCTGATTGAAAAGTCATATCTTTATCCTTTAACGTCGTCAAGAAGATCCTGTGGAAGAAGAAACAGCGGAAGGAAAAGGTAGATCTTCCGGAAGAGTTAGGGTTGACGGCGCCGAATTCTCTTCGCCAATAGGGAACGAAGAGACGTCTCAAGATTACTCTAATCCTCTGGGGACCAACCCATTATATAGTGCACATCTATTATCAGCCCATAAATAATAATAGATACGGGATTATAGGTTCTACACATATGAGATCCACATCCAATTACCCCGAAACTCATTAGACATAAGTTAGATCACTTTAAAGGGTTCGGATCGTATTCACGTGTACAACTTACAAATAAGTCCACCTAATAGAGATAATTATATCCAACAATTTTTCACTTGGGCTATATGTGAGTGTATGTGAAATATAGGTAAAACTTTAGTTGATATCAAACTTTATTGGTACAAAATATCCCTGTAAACAATCTGGTCCATTAACTTCATTGGTATAAGACTAAAGAGGTCATAACTACTATATATGATCATAACAAGTCCTAACAGTAATCACAATACCAATGCCATTAATGACATACATCAAAATATGGATGTGTAGAGTGGAAATTACATGAAATGTGATCAATACATGTTAATTTTCAACTAGTCCTAAGATGACCTTAAAAGAGGTCAGATCATATTTGAAAAATACTTTATGCTAAACTGCAATAGCAAATCATGAGCAACTTTATGATTCCAAAAGGAGTCTTTATCATATTTACAAACACCAAATGCTAAACAGTAGTAGTAAATAATGATATCACAGTCAGAGTGTCAAACAAACATATAAATTCCCATTAATGTTTTGAACTTTAAGTACGTACAATAATCAAAACAAATGTTTGTCTTTATTATCAAATATAGAGCAATAACATGGGCATGAAACACCTTAGGCACTAAGCCTTTGGTGAGTGGATATGTCAACATGGAATCTATGCTGATATGCTCTATCATACTCTGACAACTCTGAACTCTTTCTTTAGCCGCTAGAAACTTGATGTCGATATGTTTGGACTTCAACAAACTGCGATTGTTCTTGGCATAAAATTCTGCAACTTTATTATCACAGTAGATCCTCAGTAACATGTCATTACCATCAACAATTTGTAATGTTGTGATAAAGTTTCGCAGCCAAATCCCGTGATTGGATGCTTCATAGCATACTACTAACTCTACCTCCATAGTCGAAATGGCTACTAGCGTCTGCTTGACGCTCTTCCAAGATATAGCCCCTCCAGCAAGCATGAAGATATAGCCCGAAGTGGACCTCCTGCTATCCAAGCATCCAACAAAATCAGAGTCTGAAATCCAATTACCTCCAAGTGATCTGATCTTCGAGAGCATATGTCCTTTAGTTCTTTGCAAATACCGCATCACTCTCTTTACCTCTTTCTAGTGTGATGGTCCTGGGTTACTAACATATCTGCCTAACATCCTCACTATAAATGCTATATCTGGTCGAGTACAAACTTATGCATACATGAGACTTCCCACTACTGACGCATATGGAAATTGCTCTAACTCCTTTATTTTAAGTTCAAGCCGTGGACACAGCTGCAAGCTGAACTTGTCACCTCTTGACACAGGTGTGTCACTGGGTGTACAATTCTGCATACTATACCTTATAAGCACCTTTTCAATATAGGCCTGTTATGAAAGTCCAAGAATGCCTCTTGAATGATCACGATAGATCTGTATGCCTAAAACAAAGGATGCTTCATCAAGATCTTTCATTTCAAAATTACTATATAGAAATGAGTTAGTTTGAAGCAGCAGATCCTTATTATTGCTCGCAAGCAATATATCATCCACATACAAAACAAGTATAACAAACTTGCTCCCACTAAATTTGACATATATGCACTAATCAACGGGGTTCTCTTTAAATCCAAATGAGATAACCACTTGATCAAATTTTCAGTACCACTGACGGGGTGCTTACTTTAAACCATAAATGGACTTCTTTAATCTATATACTAGGTACTTAAAGTCCTTACACTCAAATTTTTCTGGTTGTACCATATGTATAGACCCCTCTATGTCTCCATTGAGGAATGTAGTCTTTACGTCCATTTGATGTAGCTCCAAATTATAATGAGATACAAGTGTCATGATTACCCTAAGGGAGTCTTTCGTCGACATAGGTGAGAAAGTCTCCTTGTAATCAATGTTTTCTTTCTGAGTGAATCCCTTGGCAATAAGACGAGCCTTATACTTTTCGACATTACCCCTTGAATCGCGCTTGGTTTTAAATATCCATTTACAACCAATGGGCTTCTTTCCTTCAGGCAATTCGACAAGCTTCCAAACATCATTGTCCGCCTTAGACTTCAACTCTTCTTGCACGGTGTTAATCCACCTTTCAAGATCAGAGCATTGTTTGACTTCTTGGAAAGATGTAGGATCACCTTCCAACCCTATGTCAAAATCATTCTCTTGGAGACAAACATAATCACGAGAATTCATGCTTCTCCATTCCCTTGTGGATTGCCTTAAAGGCACTTGTGTTTGAGGTGGTTGAGGTACTTGCTCATCAATATGACGCAATACTTCAATTTCAGTGACAGGTTCCTCCAATTGCATTGGAGATGTCATAGGAATATCTTGGTTCACTACGCTTATTAGATGTGTGATAACCATACCGCTACAGATCACACTAGTAGTAACTACAGGAGGGTTGCCAACGCATTTCTCAAAAGATATTTCCCTAATTTTATCACTCCCACTGTCCTCAATGAACTTAGCATTTCCCGTTTCGAAGAAGGATCTATTAAAGGGATCATAAAATTTATACCCTCTTGACTTCTCAGAGTATCCTACAAAATTACAGCTAATCGTTCTTGAGTCCAGTTTCTTTTCATTAGGCTTGTAACGCCTAGCTTCAGCTAGACAACCACAGACGTGTAAGTGCCTAATGTTAGACTTTTACCCGTCCACATCTTGAATGGGATTTTAATTACTACCTTACTAGGTATTCTATTGAGTTGGTAAACTATAGTCTTGAGTGCTTCACCCCACAAGGACTCTAGTAGAGAAGTGAAAGCTATCATAATTCTTACCATGTCTTTTAGAGTTCGATTACGATGCTCAACTACACCATTCTGACTGGGTGTACCAGACATGGTATACTGAGGCACAATTCCATACTCAACAAGGTAATTCGCAAAAGGTCTTGGACGTTATTCACCTGATCCATCATATCGCCCGTAATATTCACCTCCATGGTCAGATCAGGCAGTTTTAATTTTCTTACCTAGTTGAAGTTCAACTTCGACTTTGAAAATTTTGAACATGTCCAAACATTGTGATTTCTCATGAATAAGGTATAGATAGCCAAATCTAGAATAGTTGTCTATGAAGCTAATAAAATATGTGTGTCCATTCCAAGATGTCTTAGGAAATGATCCACAAATATCCGTATGTATTAACTCTAAAATATCACTATATCAGCTAGTCCCTTTATTTCTTTTGTTAGTGGTCTTCCCCTTGAGACACTATATGCAAACATCAAAGTCTGACATGTCAAGGGAATCGAGAATTCCATGTGACATTAACCTTTCTAGGCATTGTTTTGATATATGTCCTAAGCGCCTATGCCAGAATATGGAAGAATTCTCGTTAGTTAATTTACATTTCGTACCTATACTATGCATTATCACGTTGTCAACTGTAGGAGTAAAGGTATTTAATTTACAAATCTTATCAATCAAGGAACCATTGCCAACCAACACTGAATTAAAGAAAATACTAAAATTTCCATTTCTAAATGAACAAGAATAACCTGATTTGTCCAAACAAGAAATTGAAATTAAATTTCATCAAAAAGATTGTACAATAAATGTATTTTCTAAATCCAGAAAAATATTGGTTCCTAAACAAAGCTTAAAAATACCAATCGACTCAACTTTAGCCTTCTTTAATTTCCATTTCCTGTATAGATGTATCTTTCACCATCAAGCGGAAGTCGGCTCCTGAGACAACCCTGCATAGTGACACTAATGTGTGTAGTAGCACCGGTATCTATCCACCAAGTATCAGTGGGTACGATAGCTAGATTGACTTCCGAACTAACAAAGTTGAGAAGTTTACCTTTCTTTATATGCTAGTTGGCGTACTTGAGGCAGTCTTTCTTCATATGACCTTTCTTCTTGCAAAAGAAATAAGTGGATTCCTTATCCTGCTTCTTGTGCTCCTTTGGCCATTGCTTCCAGAATCTTCAGTTTGTTTTCCTTTTCCTTTGTTATTGATCCTCTTTTATTTCTTGCTCGTATTTTGAGAACTAGATGCTAAGTGAGCACTCTCAGATGTCCAATTTTTAGTCTCCCCTCCTCTTGCACGCATTAGGCAATAAACTCATTCAATATCCACTTTCCCTTTTGAGTATTATATGATATCTTAATAGGAGTGAACCGTGCAGACAGAGACATTAAGACGAAATGCACTAACATACCCTCAGACATATCAAATTTTAGTGCTTTTAGACTTGTTGCTATATTGGACATCTCCATAATGTACTCCCTTATGTTTCCTTTACCATTATACCGTATGGTTATCAACTTCGTAAGAAGTGTGGTAGTCTCGACCTTTTCATTTGAGGTGAATCGGTCTGCTAATTGGTCCAGGAAACTCTTAGCATCTTCTCTCTTCGTTATTGAGCCCTTTATTGGTGCCGGTATGGAAAGTTTCATGATACTCAGACACATGCAATTTGATTTCTCCTACAGCTGAAATTTAGCCCTCTACTCTATAGTGCTAGCATTGGTCAGAGGTGCGGGGTGATCATTCCTTAATGCATAGTCTAAGTTCATGCAGTCTAAGACTACGGTCATATATTCTTTCCATTCAGTAAAATTCGAACCAATTAGTGTTGGGATGCTATTAATGATGACAGTTATAGATTGCACTGAAATTAAAGAGAGAAATTTATTTAAGCTAATGATTTGACTAAAACCAAGAACATATAAGTAATATAAAATTATACAAATAAAATAAAATTTTAAATGCATATAAATGGGCTCTTTGTGAGATACCAAGTACAACATAATATGCCTTCCTTTGGGCCGACACATTATTTGTTAGCGATACTCTCTAATATAACTCAAATTTTAATTGGCCACATAATGTGCCTTCCTTTGGGTCAACTCATTGTGCGCATAATATGATACTTTATATGAGTTATATTTTGGTCCATATCTTACAACAACCTTAATCGGCCACATAATATGTCTTCCTTTGGGCTGACATATTTTGTGCATGATTTGAACAAAATAATATTTTGTTCTATAGTTGTAAGCTACCTTATGCATATTGATCCTGCCCCGAAGTCAAGAAGATGTCAATCGGGACAATGCTCGGTGGAAGGGGATCAACGCGTTGGGTGCTGGTCCGAACGTGTCCGATTTTTTGCGGATTTCCTAGTCGGCCACGGGTTCAGTTTCGCGACCCTGACCTCCTGGTTGGCCGGATCCTGAGACGGCTGGCTCTTTCGCCGGGCGTTCGACCTGGACTCGTTGTTGCTGTTCCATCGCCCTTGCTAATCCGGCCTGGATCAATTTTTCCAGTTCTTCTGTCGTCTGAGTTACGATCGTAGGTTGTCCGACTTCCTCCATCTTCCGCTCCCGGGTTTAGGTTGATTTCCCACAGACGGCGCGCCAATTGTGATCCGGGGATGACTCAGGGATGAATCGGAAGGGCCCACCTCCGAGGATCAGGGTTTCGGTAGACATCAAGGTCAGGGGGGTCAACTAAGTGGTCAGCCGATCGAACAACTCTCCCTCCACTATCGGCCGAACTGATCGGGAAGCTCTCTATCCCCGGTCGGCTGGAGGGGCTCGGCAAGAGATGGCTGAGCTTGCTTGCGGTGGACAAAGGTAAAGGATACCCTAGCCGGTCGGCCTCGACACAAGGATGTAAGATTAAAGAAGCGACCGACCGAACCAATCGAGGGGAGCCCAATCAGGATAGTAGCCGACAAACAAAATAGGAGGAGACATGTGCCTATATCCTTGTGGGAGTTAGTGCCGCCGACGGGCGGCGCAGAGGGACAGAAAATCGGACGACAAAACAGAGAATCGTACAGGAGAAGCTTCAGCCGCCTCTGCAGAGATATGCCCGCCATGTTATGGTAAGGTGACAGGGGCACCTTCTCGATGCTAGCTTTTAGGAGAAAGCGGGGGAAAACATGTCCGCTTGGGAAGCGTGTAGTCTACCAGTGAAGCTCTATATAAGAAGGGAGATTGCCCTTCGCGGAGGTATGCAGGATACATCTCTTGAAGCCACTATTCATCATTTCCTTTCTATCTTTGTTGCCGGTGTGTGACTTGAGCGTCGGAGGGTCGTCGCCGGGAACCCCCTCCCGGCTTGGCACTAACGACTTGTGGTTGCAGGATACAGGATCATCGGTGAAGATGAAGAACCACCTCAGCGTTACTTCCCGGTTGCCATCTTCTTGACTTCGGGGCAGGATCACATATATCTGGCATAAAAGTAACCTTCCTTTGGGCCGATTACTTTTAGCATAGATATACGTCTACCAGTACAAAATGTACTAAATCTACCTAAGGTGTCTTCCTTTGGGTCGACACAATAGTTCAACTTAGTAGCACGTTGTGTAGATAAACTCAAGAAAATTCTAAAAACTCAATTCGAATAGAAATTACTCAATCAGCCTTAACAACATAAAATTAAACTTATTAATCGATTGATACCTTATGATAATTAATTGGTATGATCTAATCGATTATTCTAATCGATCCAAAAGTCTACCATATATGTAACTATATGATTATATATATAACTCTTCCTTAAGAAATAAAAATTTCTTTTAAGTTCAATAATTAAAAAGTATTATTTAATATTATTTAATTTCTTTTATATATATATATATATATTGTCTTTATACGTTTCATGTTGAAACAATGTGACATTGTTTCAATTTTTTTTTTTATAAATGACATAGTGTTTCATTGTTGAAACAGAATTTGCTTCTTTTTTTTTTTTATTTTTTTTTCCGTCTGTTTCTTGTTTCATGCATGAAACAAAAACGTTCTATGGAAAAGATTGATTAGTTAATCTGAAATAATAATAATAATAATAATAATAATAATAATAATAATAATAATAATAATTTCAATATATTAAAAATAAATCTAATCAAATGATAATTGACATAGTTATGAGTTTAAGATCGTTAATCGATTGAATTTTAATTATTTTTTTTTAAAAATTTTAGATTCGACAATTAATTACTCGATCAAAATAATTGATTGAACTATCATAATTTTATCTAAAATTTGGTTAAACTATGACGATTTTCATCATTCTTCGTATTCTTCGTAGAAACACGAAGAACTTTATTGCCAATGAAAACGGCGAAACAGAAACTTAGCTTCGATATCAATTGATGGTTCTCGTAAAAACCTAAGTCGCATGAATTCTAGACAATCAAAATAAGAATTCGTATAGGAAAAACAAGAACATATGAGCATGAATCTTCATTTCATCGAGAACATGACATAAGAAAGTAAATAATACATAAATGTAATGACAAAGAACCTGATTGAAGAGTCATATCTTTGTCCTTTAGCGTCGTCTAGAAGATCCTGTGGAAGAAGAAACAGCGAAAGGAAAAGGTAGGTCTTCCGGAGGAGTTAGGGTTGACGGCGTCGAATTCTCTTCGTCAATGGGGAACGAAGAGACGTCTCAAGATTGTTGATACAGTCTGACCTGGATGTTGTTTTGCTGTTAACACTGATTTAAGTTTGTATCATATATTTAACTCAGATTGATTACTAATCTAGGTTGACTTGGTTGACCTGATTGAGAAAGTCCTAGCTGGGATGTTAGGCAGTTGGAAAGTCCTGGTGAGTGAAGCCAGGCAGATTGGAAATCCTGGTGAGTGAAGCCAGGTGAAAACCCTAGTGAGTGAAGCTAGGTGCAAGTCCTGGTGAGTGAAGCCAGGCAAGGGAAAATCCAGATGGATCAAGGGTGATCGGACATCTGGTGTTGAAAAGTCCAAGAAGGAAACTTGGCATGCGAAGTCAGAGAGGGCTCGGTAGCTCGTTCTCTGGACCTGATGGAGTCGGAGAGGGCACGGTAGCTCATTCTCCGGATTAGGTCAGAGAGGGACCTAAGTGGACATTCCATGGCACATTGGATCGGTCGGTAGACCGATCCAGCTATCTGCATGGATCGGTCGGCGGACCGATCTAGTGGCGAGTTCCATGGATCGGTCGATGACCGATCGGATGACACTCGATGCACTGAGTGAAATCGATCGGTGCGGACCGATCGAAAACTCGATAGCACAGAATGCAATCGATCGGTCGGGAGACCGATCGGGAGAAAACTGCGAGAAGAAAGAAGGGGTGGATCGGTGCGTGGACGATCCACACTCAATCGATCGGTCCTACCGATCGAATGACCTCGAACCGTCGGTGTTGCTGATCGGTCAGCTATGATCGTGTCGGTGACCGATCCACACCTCGATTTGTTATTGTATCGATTCCTTCTTGCTTCGATATACCTCATTCATTTATGTGATATAATCCCCTGTGCTGTTAGCTTTTGAGTTTGCAGGTTAACAGGTATCATTCCAAGCCTAATTTCAAATTAAGTTCATAAGAGGAATGCGACAAATGGTCTTTCTGCTGGTTTCAGCGGCGCATGGTGCATTTCAGGCATCAACGGATACTGCTGTGATCTGGCTGCGATCTGCTTGACTCCTGCAGATTGGTTCGAGCTCAGAAGACGCCAGTGATGACTGTGATATCATTGGTGTGAGTTCAGAGAACCAGGTAAGGAGGAAGAGGGATTGGCTGCAGCGCTGATTTGCGCAGTTTTGGACCAGATCGGTGACAGCAGAGATCATGGTTGAGAAGCAATAGAAAACAGCGAGAGGAGAGAACAGAACAACAACAAGAAAGCTTGAAAGAAGTGTCTGTGCTGTTGTGCGAAGTTCTTGAGCTCTCGGGTGAACTACGATCTCTGTTTTCCTTCACTGATCCTCGCGTGGTTGTAAGCATTTTTCATTCTTCTCTGCCACCGAGCTTCTGTAAGTCTTGTGCTTTAACTTAGATATTTCTTGAGACTTTGTGGGAAGGTTACTCCACCTAGAAGGAGGATCTTTAGCCGGAATTCTTCTGGGGTGCGATCAAGGAGTCGTCCACCTTACGGACACGCCGAGGAGTACGGGCAAGTTATCCCCGAACCTCGTAAATCTGTGTATCAGTGTTTGTGTGCTGGTTTTCATTTTGTATTAGTTTGCTTATTCCGCTGCGCTAACTAGTTTCTGTGTAGAACTCTCTGCTTAAGTTTTTAAAGAGGCTATTCACCCCCCCTCTAGCCATCTAAGATCCCAACAAGTGGTATCAGAGCAAGGGGCTCTTTGATTCGGATTAACACCCAAAAGAGCAAATAAGGATGGCTATGAAGGAAGGCTTTAGCACAAATCGACCACCCTACTTCGAAGGAGCAGATTTTCAATATTGGAAGGGCCGCATGGAGTATTACCTCAAGACCGACATTGCCATGTGGTTCTCAGTCAAGGAAGGTTTCACACCACCAAAGGATGAAGAAGGTAAGGAACTCGATTCGTCAAGGTGGTCTACCGAACAACTCCGCAAAGCACAAGCCGATGCCAAGGCTATGGTTACCTTGCAATGTGGAATCGCCAAGGACCAACTCGTCAAGGTAGGTCCGTTCTCGAGTGCCAAAGACCTATGGAACAAACTCATCGAGCTCCAAGAGGGAACTCGAGATTCTCGGATTGCCAAGAGGGACCTATTCTTGAATCAACTCCAAAATCTAACCATGAAGGACAATGAAACGGTAAGTGAACTTCATGGGAGATTCAAGGAGATCATCAACGGTCTACACTTTGTGGACGAACGAGTGGAGAATCGCGATCTAGTAAGGTACACTCTTAAATCTTTTCCTAGGAATGCCTTGTGGTCATCTATGGTAGATGTCTACAAGGTATCCAAGGATCTTTCCATTGTTAAACTAGATGAATTTTTCTGTGAGATGGAACTTCATGAGCTTGCTAACAAAGGTCAAAAAGAGAAGGGTATTGCTTTATTTGCAGGACCAAAGAGCAAGGAGGGAAGAAGGAAGAAGGAAAAGAAGAAGGAAAAAGAGATTTCCTCATCCACCTCTTCCTCCGAATCCGATGATGAAAGTGGATCATCATCAAGTGAGATGGCGAACTTCGTAAGAAGGATTATGAGAAGAAGCCGAAGATACAAAGGAAAAGGTAAAACTAATGATCAAAATTTTGATAAATCTAATGTTATATGTTATGAGTGTAGCAAGAAAGGACACATTCGGAGCGAGTGTCCGAAGTTAAAGAGGAAGGAGGAACGAGCCAAAAAGAAGGAGGAAAGAGCCAAGAAGAAGAAGGCTCTCAAGGCCACTTGGGATGAGTCCTCATCAAGCTCATCGGAGGAAGAAGAGAAGATGGAAAAGAGCACACGACAATTAGCACTCATGGCAAGGGAGGTCTCGGACTCCGAAAGTGAGGGAGATTCGAGCGACGCTTCAACCGCGGCTTCATCATCGTCGGATGATGAAGAGGTAACCTCTTCTCATATAGAAAAGTGTTATAAGACTATCACTCACTTATCTACATTGCTTAAAAAGTCAAAAACAGAAAATAAAGTGTTAAAAGAAGAAGTAAAAACCTTAAGGACCCTTAGGGAAGATGAGGTTGATGACCTACATCTAGAAGTCCTTGAGGATGAGAACAAGGCGTTAAAGGGTGAGGTTGAGAAACTCAAGAAAATGCTTGAGAAATTCTCAACTAGCTCTAAGACTCTAGACATGATTCTAAATGCCCAAAGGGCAGTCTACAACAAGGCCGGGCTAGGGTATCAACCCAAGGAGTCGAGTTTCATTTCTCTAATGTCTAGAACTCAAAATAGTAAATCACATGTTTCTAGGGCTCATGGAACTAGGAAAGGTATGACCAAGGCATGGGTTCCTAGGTCTTTCGTTGTAGAAGCATTAGGTCCCAAGATTTGGGTACCTAAAACCTCTATCTTCCGTGTCTTGTAGGCATTGGTCGAGGGGGAGCATCTATCAACTTGGTTTGTTGATAGTGGATGCTCCAAGCACATGACCGGGGACAGATCACTGTTTACAACCATTCAAAACAAAAGTAGAGGTAATGTGTGTTTTGGTAATAATGGTAGCCTTAAGGTTGTAGGAGTTGGAGACATTCATATATCCGAATGTCTCCATATCAAGAATGTCCTTCTAGTCAAGGGGATGACTTTTAATCTCCTAAGTGTCAGTCAATTGTGTGATACGGGTTACACAATTGAATTTCATTCAAGTCAATGTTTGGTTAAACACATTGACACACTTGACACGGTACTAGTAGGCACAAGGGTTGATAATATTTATCAAGTATCGTTTAAAAGTGCTACTAATGCTTTGATTAAGTGTTTCATGTCGAAAGAAGAAGAGTCTTGGCTATGGCATAGAAGGTTGGCACATGTAAACATGAAGAACATCCGGAAGTTGGCCAACCAAGGATTAGTGCGAGACTTACCCAGCATCAAGTACCACAAGACCAAACTATGTGATGCATGTCAAAAGGGTAAGCAAACAAAAGGTGTTCATAAAGGTAAAAGCACTGTAAGTACATCTACTGCTTTAGATTTATTGCACATGGACCTATTTGATTGCAATAGTGTAATATCATTGAATGGAAGTAGATATTGCTTGGTAATCGTTGATGGTTTTACTAGATACACATGGACTTTCTTCTTGAAACATAAGGACCAAACTATAGATATTTTTATTTCTTTTGTAGAAGAACTGAAAATGAAAAATCGACAACAATTAAAACCATTAGAAGTGATCATGGTGGGAATTTCAAAATCATAGGTTTTTAGAGTTTTGTCAAGAAAAGGGATATAGGCATGAGTTCTCTACTCCAAGGACCCCACAGCAAAATGGGGTTGTGGAGAGAAAGAACCGAGTCCTACAAGAGGCTGCACGAAGCATGCTCAATGAGTACTCACTACCGAGCGACTGAAGCTGTGAATACAACTTGCTATGTGCAAAATCGAGTTTTAATACATAGGTTTTTAGGAAAGACTCCCCATGAACTTTGGTTTGGGAAACCACCTACAATTAAACATCTTAGGGTGTTTGGTTGTAAGGTGTTTATTTTGAACACCAAGGACCATCTTGGGAAGTTCACGGCTAAGGCTGATCAAGGGATACTGGTCGGGTACTCTCTTACCAGCAAAACCTATCGAGTCTACAACAATAGGACTAAATTGATTGAAGAGTCCTCTGATGTAGCCTTTGAAGAAATCCCTAACTTAAATGATCAACCAAGGGATGTAGGAGAAATTCAATTTGAACTTAGAAATCTAAGTTTGAATGATTAAAATGAAGAACGAGTCGAAGTTGACTCTGATGTTGATGAGCAAAGGCAACAAAGAACTCAATCTGATCCTTTGCCTGATATTGAGTCCTTGCCTGTGCCGAGTGAGACCACTCATGAGGCACCGCCAACACCAAGGCAGTCTAGGTTAGCCACTAGTCATCCCCAAGACCAAATTGTGGGAGACATCCAACAAGGGGTTAGGACTAGGTCATTCTTTAGAAATGAGTCTAATGAAGTCGCATTGATTTCAGAGATTGAACCAAAATTAGTTGATGAGGCATTGCACGATCCTGATTGGATCTTAGCTATGCAAGATGAGTTAGGTCAATTTGAAAGGAGCCAAGTGTGGGACTTAGTTCCTAGACCTAAGAAGACCACCATTATTGGAACTAAATGGGTCTTCAAAAATAAGTTAAATCAAAAGGGAGAAGTTGTAAGAAACAAGGCAAGACTTGTAGCCAAGGGCTATAGTCAAGTCGAAGGTCTCGATTATGATGAGACTTATGCTCCCGTGGCCCGATTAGAGTCCATTCGTTTGATGCTAGCTTTTGCTGCACATAGAGGTTTCAAGCTCTATCAAATGGACGTTAAATCGGCTTTCTTAAACGGTCTCATCAAAGAAGAGGTCTATGTTGAGCAACCACCGGGGTTTGTGAGTACCGAAGCTCCAAACCACGTATACAAGCTCAAGAAAGCTCTTTATGGGCTTAAACAAGCACCTCGAGCTTGGTACGAAAGGCTGTCAACTTATTTACTAGAGAAGGGATTTGTAAGAGGTCAAATAGACCCAACACTATTTCTACGTAGAGATGGTGAAAACATTTTTGTAGCCCAAGTATATGTCGATGACATAATTTATGGCTCAAATAACAAGGGCTATTTGAATGAATTCATTTCTCACATGGAAAGTGAGTTTGAGATGAGTCTAGTAGGAGAGTTGACATTCTTCCTCGGACTTGAAATCAAACAAACTCGAGATGGAATTTATGTCCATCAGACAAAATACACTCAAGAGATGCTTAGAAAATTCAATATGAGTGACTCTAAGGAAGTGTCCACTCCAATGGCGACAAACACTCGCCTTGACAATGATGAGAGTGGAAAACCAATTGATCTAACGCAATATAGAAGCATGATTGGTAGTCTTCTATATCTCACAGCTAGTCGACCAGACATACTTTTTGCTGTGGGCATGTGCGCTAGATATCAAGTCTGTGCCAAGGAATCTCATTTAATTGCCGTTAAGAGAATTCTGAGATACCTTAAAGGCACAATTAGAGTAGGTCTTTGGTACCCACGTACTGAGTCTTTTGACTTGATAGGTTATACCGACTCCGATTATGCTGGGTGCAAATTGGATCAGAAAAGTACTAGTGGGGGCTGCCAATTTTTAGGTTCATCTTTAGTTAGTTGGTCGAGTCGGAAGCAACATTGTGTTGCTCTCTCCACGACCGAGGCCGAATATATTGCCATGGGAGAGAGTGTATTACAGTTGTTGTGGATGATGCACACCCTAGAGGATTATGGACTTTCTTATAAGGGTGTACAAGTGCTATGTGACAACATTAGCACGATCAACCTAACTAAAAATCCAGTCCATCATTCGAGGACCAAACACATTGAAGTGCGTCATCACTTCATAAGAGATCACGTAGCTAGGGGAGACATTGCACTCACATATGTTGAGTCAAAGTCAAATATAGCTGATATTTTCACCAAACCCCTTTCGGAGAATGAATTTAGTCATTTAAGGAGGGAGTTGGGAATGTGTTTGGCTCCTTAGGTCCTTAGGACTTCATAATGATCAATAAGGACAAATTAAAATGACAAGAGAAATTGGGAATGATTTTGGGCAACTTGGGAACATCTCACACAAATTATAAGGTTTAACAAAATATTTTTGTTTGCTAGAAATGGGGTGAGATGCTAGGATCAACCAAATTATTCAAAATGTATCATGCATCCCTTGAATAATTAGGTTGAAGAGATATAGATTGAGTATGGGGAAGACCTTTACACAATTCATGTGTAATTGGTTCCCAGATCTTACTCATATATTCCAACCAAGGAATCTTGGTTGGACCTATGTCTAGAAATTCTCTAACCTTGTTGTGTTGATTGATACCATTGCTTGATACCTTCCTGTTTGAATTTAGGACAAGTTAGTAAAAAAAATATATATATTTTGACAAACTTGGAACTACTCATAACAAGGAGATATTTTGAACCGATAGCCTGGGTACTTGTTTCACTATAAATCATAGTTTCAACAAACAAGCAAACAAAGTAAACTTATTCAGCACATCTGTTATGATGTGTCTGAAAAAGGTTCGAGCCCTAATAATTCCAAACCATTAGAGCTCATCATTAGAAAATATTCATTGGTATCACTGAATCTGTTCTATGGGCTCTCCGGATCCTAGGTTCTGAACTTGGAAGCTGTTAAACCAAAATTTCAGAGCTTTTGATAAGAATTTCAGAGGCTGAAATCGCTGACAATCAGACACTGATCGGTCCAGGGACCGATCAGGATGATATCTGATCGGTCTCTACGACCGATCAGGGGCGTATGCTCAGTTACTGATCGACCTCTGATCGGTCCAGGGACCGATCAGGAGGCTCCCTGATCGGTCTCCATGACTGATCAGGAGGATATGGCACGCGAGGCTCCCTGATCGGTCTCAACGACCGATCTAGGATTGCCCTGACCGATCAGGACGTTCCCTGATCGGTCAGGGTTTCTCCTGATCGGACAGCCGTCTGATCTTCTGATCTTCTGACCCTTTTTTAACTTCTCCCCATCCCTCACTCTCTCATTTCACGCCGAAACCCTAGCCGAACCCCTCCTCAGTCCCGACTCTTCTCTTCATCCTCTCCGAAAACCTCAAATGGCGCCCAAGTAACTCTCCTTCTTCCCGAGATTTGTTCATTCTTAGCATTTTAGCTTCTTTTCACAGTTTCTCTATGTGTGATGTCTCGGTTCTCTCTGTGTGGCTCCCGTGGACTCCCATTTGCCCTGACCGTGTCCAAATCTTTATCTATTTAGGAAGAAAGCAGCCGGTGAGGGTTCTTCTAAGTCCCCAGCTGAGAAATCCAAGCCCCATGCACCCTCTCGACCCCAACCAGCTAGTTCCAGTAGATTCCCAAACCGCCAGTTTGAGCAAGCATTTCAACAGAGGACATTCAAACTGCTTCCCTGTCGATCTGTGGATCGAAAGTGGATGGATGAATTTTGTCCCTCTGTATCCGAAACCCTAGCCTATTATTAGCTTGATTCAGTAGTCTACCTAGAAAGGGACATCAATCTTGACCTAATATCTGAATTCTATAACAACCTTCATCAAAACCATGATGGTGTTTATAACACTCGAGTCGCTAAAAGAAGTATCGATTTCTCCATCAGAGAATTCTTTGGGTATCTAGGTTGCCGTATGTGTTCAGGAGATCCTTTTCCCTTGTATCCTGATTTACCAGAGTCACTACCTCCTCCACTTGATATATCACCTGACGATATTTATGAGTACTTCTTCAGGCAACCTAGACCGGATGGACTAGATGAGCTAGATGTTGACTTCCCTACTTTTGCAGCCTTGAGATTATCTCCTCAAGACTACATTCTTTTTAAGATTGTCACGAACTGCCTTCTACCTATCACATCTAAACCATTATCTGAGATCCGATCATATCATTGTCTTATGCTTTATGGTTTGCGTCGACGTCTCGATTTTGAAATCATGTCGAGCATCTACTCCTCGATCATATCATATTCTAAGCCTAGCGGCTCCACTATTTATATGCCTTATGGGCATATAATTACTGATTGGCTCGAGACCCTTCAGGTTGATGTCTCTAAGGGTAGAATAGTCAAAATGGTCAGGCAGGATTGCCGACTTGGGAAACGGACATTTTCCAAGTCTGGCATCATAGGGCAAAATGGGGATGTTCGGTGGAAGGATGGGAGAGCACTGGGTGAGTTACCACGGGGACCTCCACGACAGGTTGCTCCTGTTGCTGCTCCTCCTGCTTGTGATGGAGAGGCCGATCGATTTCTTGTTGGCGGATCATGGTGGAGACGCTTTGATCGACGATGAGATGATATCTGCTGAGATGGATGGCCTGCGTATTCGGATAGACCAGCGCTATGATGACTGCGGGCATATTGACCACGCGATGATATCTGCGATCATCGGTGGTGACACGGCGATTGCTACTCGGATGGATGCACGCTACCGCCTCATGATCTTACCGAGCTATCCATCCTCCAGCGTGCCGCCTCAGGATTTCACCCCTCCTGCCGATGATGGTGATGTTCCTCAGTGTGAGGATATTGATTGATACAGTTTATTTGTTGACTGTATGTATTTCGGATGTTATTTGTTAGTCTTTATGTCTGACCTGGTTGTTTGCACTTCTGATGCTACTCATGTATTTATGCTACTCAGTTTTATATTTGCTTGCTCTTTATTATGTTTCATTTTCTATCCGTTATTAATATGCTATTCACTTGCATGTCTTGTCTGTCCTTTATTTCCTTATTACTGTCTTATAATACACTTAGAGGGAATTCTAAGTGCTTTAAGAAACAGACAGTAAGGGTTAAGGGGGAGTTCTTTAAATTATCTTACCTTATTCGCACCTTTTCGGTGTTTGACAAAGGGGGAGAGGATACCTAAGTTTAGAAATGTATGAAACCTAAGTTTAGAAATGTATGAAAGCTTGATTTTAGGGGGAGAGGATAACGGGAAGGATCTTGATTCCCGTCATTGACTTGGTGGTGTATCCGTCTTAGGGGGAGGATCCTGATTTCCCAAAAAATTATGGGTATATGAGCATTTCTGATCTAAACTTAAATCGTGTTGTCAAACAACAAAAAGGGGGAGATTGTTGATACAGTCTGACCTGGATGTTGTTTTGCTGTTAACACTGATTTAAGTTTGTATCAGATATTTAACTCAGATTGATTACTAATCTAGGTTGACTTGATTGACCTGATTGAGAAAGTCCTAGCTGGGATGTTAGGCAGTTGGAAAGTCCTGGTGAGTGAAGCCAGGCAGATTGGAAATCCTGGTGAGTAAAGCCAGGTGAAAACCCTAGTGAGTGAAGCTAGGTTCAAGTCCTGGTGAGTGAAGCCAGGCAAGGGAAAATCCAGATGGATCAAGGGTGATCGGACATCTGGTGTTGAAAAGTCCAAGAAGGAAACTTGGCATGCGAAGTCAGAGAGGGCTCGGTAGCTCGTTCTCTGGACCTGATGGAGTCGGAGAGGGCACGGTAGCTCGTTCTCCGGATTAGGTCAGAGAGGGACCTAAGTGGACATTCCATGGCACATTGGATCGGTCGGTAGACCGATCCAGTGACACATGAATCAGTGGATCGGTCGGCAGACCGATCCAGTGAAACTGAGTTCCATGGATCGGTCTGATGACCGATCAGATGACACTCAGTAGCACACTGAGTGAAATCTGATCGGTCTGCAGACCGATCAGAAAACACTCAGTAGCACACTGAGTGCAATCTGATCGGTCAGGGAGACCGATCAGGAGAAGAGCCTGCAGAAGAAAGAAAGGGGTGGATCGGTCTGTGGACCGATCCACACTCAATCTGATCGGTCCCTACGACCGATCAGAATGACCTCAGACCGATCAGGCTGTTGCCTGATCGGTCCAAGGCACTGTGATCGGTCTGGTGACCGATCCACACACTCTGATTTGTTCGCTGTATCAGCGATTCCTTCACTGCTTTCGATATACCTCATTCATTTATGTGATATAATCCCCTGTGCTGTTAGCTTTTGAGTTTGCAGGTTAACAGGTATCATTCCAAGCCTAATTTCAAATTAAGTTCATAAGAGGAATGCGACAAATGGTCTTTCTGCTGGTTTCAGCGGCGCATGGTGCATTTCAGGCATCAACGGATACTGCTGTGATCTGGCTGCGATCTGCTTGACTCCTGCAGATTGGTTCGAGCTCAGAAGACGCCAGTGATGACTGTGATATCATTGGTGTGAGTTTAGAGAACCAGGTAAGGAGGAAGAGGGATTGGCTGCAGCGCTGATTTGCGCAGTTTTGGACCAGATCGGTGACAGCAGAGATCAGGGTTGAGAAGCAATAGAAAACAGCGAGAGGAGAGAACAGAACAACAACAAGAAAGCTTGAAAGAAGTGTCTGTGCTGTTGTGCGAAGTTCTTGAGCTCTCGGGTGAACTGCGATCTCTGTTTTCCTTCACTAATCCTCGCGTGGTTGTAAGCATTTTTCATTCTTCTCTGCCACCGAGCTTCTGTAAGTCTTGTGCTTTAACTTAGATATTTCTTGAGACTTTGTGGGAAGGTTACTCCACCTAGAAGGAGGATCTTTAGCCGGAATTCTTCCGGGGTGCGATCTACCGAAGATCAAGGAGTCGTCCACCTTACGGACATGCCGAGGAGTAGGGGCAAGTTATCCCCGAACCTCGTAAATCTGTGTATCAGTGTTTGTGTGCTGGTTTTCATTTTGTATTAGTTTGCTTATTCCGCTGCGCTAACTAGTTTCTGTGTAGAACTCTCTGCTTAAGTTTTTAAAGAGGCTATTCACCCCCCCTCTAGCCATCTAAGATCCCAACAAAGATTACCTTAATCCTCTGGGGACCAACCCATTATATAATGCACATTTATTATCAGCCATAAATGATAATAGATGCGGGACTATAGGTTCTACATATATGAGATCCACATCCAATTACCCGTAACCCATTAGACATAAGTTAGATCACTTTAAAGGGTTCGGATCGTATTCACGTGTGTAACTTACAAATAAGTCCACCTAATAGAGATAATTATATCCAACATTTATATCTAAAATAATGATTAAAACGTTAAAATTTAAATTAAATGAATTATTATAGTTTGATTAGTGTGAACAAATAATTATTTAATTATTATTTGGATTAAAGAATCATCAGATTATTACTAAGTTGGGTAATTATTAAATTCATTAATAATTAATCGAGTAATTATTAAATTTATAATTGATTTTATTATTAATTGAAGATGAATTAATTAATAAGATTGATTAATTAAGTCACAGATCAATTTACTTATTTACAAGTCTTTATTCAAACTAAGGATTTGTGATAATAAGATTAAAAAAGTTAGAGGGTTAGAATAAATGAATTACTTATATAGATTATTTATGGATATTAGAATTTCATTAGTATTTAGTTTTGCTTTATACCATGTACTTGTAAAATTCGAGATCGAGCTAACTCGCTGACTTGAAGATAGGATGATCTATGATAGAGGTAGATAGGTCCTGCTTGTCTTCATTAGATTTTTGATCTTAGTGCATGATTTTACTATTTCAATTGATTGAGTAGTAGTTATTTTACATTACGTAGTAGTTATACTTACATTGTTATATCCCATTAACCATTGTCTCCCATTCATAGTTGAGAGAGTCATCAACGATCGTTGTTATATCCTGTCGACCATTATCTCTCATTCGTGCACTATAAAAAAACATAAATTTGGGGACAAAAGTCTGGAACGAAAATAATTCGTCCCAAAATTGGGACAAATTTACTAATGGAAATAAATTTCTACCCAAATGACCAACGAAATTTGCAACAAAAAATTTTCTTTTCAAGTTTGCAACAGGAAAAAATTTTGTTTTGCTTTATGCCATGTACTTGTAGAATTCGAGATCGAGCTAACTCGCTGACTTGAAGATAGGATGATCTATGATAGAGGTAGATAGGTCATGCTTGTCTTCATTAGATTTTTGATCTTAGTGCATGATTTTACTATTTCAATTGATTGAGTAGTAGTTATTTTACATTGAGTAGTAGTTATAATTACGTTGTTATATCCCATCAACCATTGTCTCTCATTCATAGTTGAGAGAGTCATCAACGATCGTTGTTATATCCTGTCGACCATTATCTCTCATTCGTGCACTATAAAAAAACACAAATTTGGGGACAAAAGTCTGGAACGAAAATAATTCGTCCCAAAATTGGGACAAATTTACTAACGAAAATAAATTTCTACCCAAATGACCAACGAAATTTGCAACAAAAAATTTTCTTTTCAAGTTTGCAACAGGAAAAAATTTTGTTGCTAAATTCGACCCCAAATCTGGAACGAATCGAGGACTCGTCCCAAAATCTGGGACGAATCCAAGATTCGTCCTAGAATTGAAATTATTTTTAAAAAAAAGGAAAAAACACGGAAGACTTATATCTTAAACTAGAGACATCGGAATTTAATGAAACAAGTTTCTATGCATTCACATTGTTGTCCTAATCGTAAATATGCCATCATCCATAATTTTGAATTAATATTTTGAGTGATTCAAAATTTTAACACAAATTAGGTCAAAATGGGATTAAAAAATTCCAAAAATCAATATATTTGGTCAAAAATATTTTTATGGATATATTTATGATTAGGACAACGATAAACGTATAGAAACTCGTTTCATGAAATTCCGATATCTCTCCGTTCATATTTAAGGCACCCCATTTTTTTCCTATTTTTTAAAAATATTTTAAGTTTTGGGACGAATCCCAGGATTTGTCCCAAAATCTGGGACGAATCCAGGATTCGTCCCAAAACTGAAAATAATTTTAAAAAAAGAAAATCAAACACTGAAGGTTTATATCTTGACCAAGAGACATCAGAATTTCATGAAACAAGTTTCTATGCATTTGATCGTTGTCTTGATCGTAAATATACCATCATCCATAATTTTAAATTATTATTTTGAGTGATTCAAATTTTTAACTCCAAAAATAGGTCAAATTGGGATTAAAAAAATACTAAAAATCAATATATTTGGTAAAAAATATTTTTATGGATATATTTACAATCAGGACAATGATACGAACGCATAGAAACTTGTTTCATAAAATTCCGATGTCTCTAGGTTCATATTTAAGGCGTCCCATTTTTTCCCTATTTTTTTAAAATAATTTAATTTTTGGGACGAATCTTTGGATTCGTCCCAAATTTTGGGACAAATCTCTGGAATCATCCAAAATTTTGGGACGAAACCCTTTATTCGTCCCAAGTTTGGGACGAATCCAAGATTCGTCCCAAAATTGAAAATAATTTAAAAAAAAAGAAAATCAAACACAAAAGGCTTATATATAGACCTAGAGACATCGGAATTTCATGAAATAAGTTTCTATGTGTTCGTATCAGTGTCCTGATCGTAAATATACTGTTATCCATAATTTTGAATTATTATTTTGAGTGATTCAAATTTTTAACACTAAAAATAGGTCAAATTGGGATTAAAAAATTCCAAAAATCAATATATTTGGTCAAAAATATTTTTATGGATATATTTACGATCAGGACAATGATACAGATGCATAGAAACTTATTTAATCAAATTCTGATGTCTCTAGGTCCATATTTAAGTCGTCCCATTTTTTTCAATTTTTTTTAAATAATTTAATTTTTGGGACGAATCCAGAGATTCGTCCCAAAACTTAAAATAATTTTTTTAAAAAAATCAAACACCGAAGGCTTATATCATGACGTAGAGACATTAAAATTTCATGAAACAAGTTTTTATGTTCGTATCTTTGTCTTGATTGTAAATATACCATCATCCATAATTTTGAATCATTATTTTGAGTGATTCAAATTTTTAACACAAATTACGTCAAATTGGGATTAAAAAATTTCGCCAATCAATATATTTGGTCAAAATTTTTTTTTGGATATATTTACGATCAGGACAATGATACGAACGTACAGAGACTTGTTTCACGAAATTCTGATGTCTCTAGGTAGATATTTTTTAAAATATATATAGGTTGCTACTAACTAAAAAGGTGTTGTACAACGAATGATTATAAATAAGTGACCGAAACCTTAAATATTGACCTAAAGACATCAGAATTTTAGGAAACAAGTTTTTATGCGTTTGTATCGTTGTCTTGATCATAAATATACCATCATCCATAATTTTGAATTATTATTTTGAGTGATTCAAATTTTTAACACCAAAATAGGTCAAATTGGGATTAAAAAATTCCAAAAATCAATATATTTGGTCAAAAATATATTTATGGATATATTTATGATTAGGACAACGATACGAACACATAGAAACTTGTTTCATCAAATTTCGATGTCTCTAGGTCCATATTTAAGTCGTCCCATTTTTTCCATTTTTTTAAAATAATTTAATTTTTGGGACGAATCTCTGGATCCATCCCAAAGTTTGGAACGAATCCCTGGATTCGTCCCAAACTTTTAGACGAATCCCTGGATTCGTCCCAAGTTTTGGGACAAATCCAGGATTCGTCCCAAGTTTTGGGACAAATCCAGGATTCGTCCCAAAATAGAAAATAATTTTTTAAAAAAATCAAACACTAAAGGCTTATATCTTGACCTAGAGACATCAGAATTTCATGAAATAAGTTTCTATGTATTCGTATCATTGTCCTGATCATAAATATACCATCATCCATAATTTTGAATTATTATTTTGAGTGATTCAAATTTTTAACACCAAAAAAGGTCAAATTGGGATTAAAAAATTCCAAAAATCAATATATTTGGTAAAAAAATATTTTTATGGATATATTTACGAACAGAACAACGATACAAATGCATAGAAACTTATTTCATCAAATTCCGATGTCCCTAGGTCTATATTTAAGTCATCCCATTTTTTCCCATTTTTTAAAATAATTTAATTTTTGGGGTGAATCTCTGGATTCGTCCAAAGTTTGGAATGAATCCCTGGATTCATCCCAAACTTTGGGGCGAATCCCTGGATTCGTCCCAAAACTTAAAATAATTTAAAAAAAAAAAAATCAAACACCGAAGGCTTATATTATGACCTAAAGACATCGGAATTTCATGAAACAAATTTCTATACATTCGTATAATTGTCTTGATCATAAATATACCATTATCCTTAATTTTAAATTATTATTGTGAGTGATTTAAATTTTTGACACCAAAAATAGGTCAAATTGGGATTACAAAATTTCGCCAATCAATGTATTTGGTCAAAAAAAAATTTCTAGATATATTTACGATCAGGACAATGATATGAATGCACAAAGACTTGTTTCATGAAATTCTAATATCTCTAGGTAGATATTTTTTAAAACATATATAGGTTGCTATTAACTAAAAAGGTGTTTTACAGCGAATGGTTGTAAATAAGTGACCGAAACCTTAAATATTTATCTAGAGACATCAGAATTTCTTGAAACAAGTTTGTATGTGTTCGTATCGTTGTCCTGATCATAAATATATCATCATCCATAATTTTGAATTATTATTTTGAGTGATTCAAATTTTTAACACCAAAATAGGTCAAATTGGGATTAAAAATTCCAAAAATCAATATATTTGGTCAAAAATATTTTTATGGATATATTTATGATTAGGACAATGATACAAACGTATAAAAACTTGTTTCATCAAATTCTGATGTCTCTAGGTCCATATTTAAGTCATCCCATTTTTTCCATTTTTTTAAATAATTTAAATTTTGGGACGAATCTCTGGATTCGTCCCAAAGTTTGGAACGAATCCCTGGATTCATCCCAAACTTTGAGACGAATCCCTGGATTCGTCCCAAGTTTTGGGACGAATCCAGAATTCATCCAAAAACAGAAAATAATTTTTTTAAAAAAAATCAAACACCAAAGGCTTATATCTTGACCTTGAGATATCGGAATTTCATGGAACAAGTTTCTATGCATTCGTATCATTGTGCAGATCATAAATATACCATCATCCATAATTTTGAATTATTATTTTGAGTGATTCAAATTTTTAACACCAAAAATAGGTCAAATTGGGATTAAAAAAAATTCTACAAATCAATATATTTGGTCAAAAATATTTTTATGGATATATTTATGATTAGGACAATGATACGAATGCATAGAAACTTATTTTATCAAATTCTAATGTCTCTAGGTCCATATTTAAGTCGTCCCATTTTTTTTCTATTTTTTTAAATAATTTAATTTTTGGGACGAATCCCTGGATTCGTCCCAAGTTTTGGGATGAATCCAGGATTCTTCCCAAAATAGAAAATAATTTTAAAAAAAATCAAACACCAAAGGCTTATATCTTGACCTAGAGACATCGAAATTTCAAGAAACAAGTTTCTATACATTTGTATCATTGTCCTGATCGTAAATATACTATCATCCATAGTTTTGAATTATTATTTTGAGTGATTCAAATTTTTAACACTAAAAATAGGTCAAATTGGGATTAAAAAATTCTAAAAATCAATATATTTGGTCAAAAATATTTTTATGGATATATTTACAGTCAGGACAATGATACGAATGCATAGAAACTTGTTTCATCAAATTCCGATATCTCTAGGTCCATATTTAAGTCCCATTTTTTCCCTTTTTTTTTAAATAATTTAATTTTTGGGACGAATCTCTGGATTCGTCCCAAAGTTTGGAACAAATCCCTGGATTCATCCCAAACTTTGGGACGAATCCCTAGATTCGTCCCAAAACAGAAAATAATTTAAAAAAAAATTAAACACCAAAGGCTTATTTCTCGACCTAGAGATATCGGAATTTCATGAAACAGTTTCTATGCGTTTGTATCATTGTCCTGGTCGTAAATATACCATCATCCATAATTTTGAATTATTATTTTGAGTGATCAAATTTTTAACACCAAAAATATGTCAAATTGGGATTAAAAAATTCCAAAATCAATATATTTGGTCAAAAATATTTTTATAGATATATTTATGATCAGGACAATGATACGAATGCATAGAAATTTGTTTCATCAAATTTCGATATCTCTAGGTCCGTATTTATTCCTTCTGAATTTTTTCCTCTTTTATTAAAAAAAAATTAAATTCTGGGACGAATCCCTGAATTCGTCCCAGATTTTGGGGCGAATCCAGGATTCGTCCCAAAATTTGGGATGAATTCAGGGGTTTGTCCCAAATTTTGGGATGAAATTGGGAACAAAAAATATTTGATGGTAAAAACCCTAGATCTATACCTCATCACGATTCTTATTTTCTTCCCCATTTCTTTCCTCTCTCCTCCATTCCCCCTTCCAACCTACGATTTCCAGGGTTTCGGCCACATCTCCGACCGACGACGGCGTGAAATGCGACGACCGCGTGATCTCCGGTGGTGGAAGCTTTTCGATTGGTAAGCCCATCTCTCTACGCTGCTCTCGGATCTCCCTCTCTCGGCGACGACATGATCTCCGGGGTGGCCGCGGGTTGGCCGCCACCGCGGGTTGGCCGCGGGATGGCCGTCGCCGCGTGCTGGGTGCTGCCGGCGTGTGGCTGGCCGCTGCCAGGCGCTGGCAGGCTGGCGTCTGGCCGCTGGCGTGGGCCTAGCCGTGGCTGGCCGCCGTCGTGTGGCTGGCCGACTCTGCCCCATGTCGCGTCCCTGACCTCGATTGGATGTGGGTGGCCGAGGTTAGCTGCCGGTGCCATCGGTGGCCACGTTTGGCTGCGGGTGGCCGTGTGGCAGTGCCGGGCAAGATGAGATTGATCATTGTTTCATTTTTTATTTAATATTCGGAAGTTACTGACTGAATTGATAATGTTGTTTGTGCAGGTCTCAATTTGGCGTGATCTCAGTGTAGTTGAAGAAAATTGTATTTGTTCACCTCTTTTCAGTATTCCTAAGTTCATTAATATGCATTTACTGATCTATATATAAAGTTAGCTTTAAATAGTTATGTTATAGTTGATTAATTGCATTCCTTCTTTTTGATAAGATGCTCTTTGTTGTTTTGTATTCAATGATAAGATTTATCTGTAGTTACTTTTAATAATGTTTAACTAAATAGCTGAATTCAGGTAAAATGCAGAATGAGCGAAGTTGGATGTATAATAAGAATTTGCCTAATCATCAGGGGTTAACTCCTGAGTTTATCACTGGCCTGAGGTAATTTTTGAATTTTGCATCTAGTCAAGTTATGTATATGGATGACAAGAAAATAAGGTGTGCGTGTAGAAAGTGTCACAATGGCAAATTTTTACCCACCGATAAAGTTGCAGAACATCTTTGTAGATTTGGTTTTACTCTGAATTATTATAATTGTATAAGTCATGGCGAACTGTTCATATCTGATGAGGATTATGGACAGAATTTCCAAGCCTCTACTAGTGGGGATCAGAGTTATTATGAACAATTCAATCCATATCAGAGGATGGTAATTGATGCAAGCTGTCAAAATTATATTCCCGAGACGCTTGGTGCAAGTTCTAGTTTTCCTCCAACAAGTGAACAAATGTTTGCCACTAATACATTGCCGTTGGAGGAGCCTAATGTACCAGGTCTGGATGAAATATATTACAAATTTCAAGAAGTATTGAGTGCCGCAAATGAACCATTATATTCCGGTTGTGACAGTCAAACTAAATTATCTCTAACCTCCAGAATATTAAATATAAAGGCAGATCATAATATGTTGGAAGATTGTTTTAATGATATTGTTCAAGCGTTTGACGATACATTGCCACGTGATCACAATTTGCCTCTTGATTTTACAGTATGAAAAAACTGGTAAAAGATTTAGGTCTTCTGGTTGAAAGAATTGATGTTTGCAGAGATGGCTGTATGTTATATTAGGGAGATGATGCAGATGTAGAGGTTTGTAAATTCTGTAATCAAGATAAGTATAAGACAACCAGAAGGAGTCAACAACGACGTAAATAACACAGCCAGTTGTTTTATTTACCTTTAACTCCTAGGTTACAAAGATTGTATGCATCAAAGGCAACTGCGGGACACATGACTTGGCATGCAACTCATCAAACAGAAGAGGGTTTAATGTGTCATCCATCAGATGCATATGCGTGGAAAAATTTTGATAGAACATATCCAGATTTTGCAAAGGAGACTAGAAACATTAGATTATGTCTCTGTGCTGATGGATTTGCTCCGTTTGGTAAATCGGGAAGAAATTATTCTTGTTGGCCAGTTATCTTAACGCCGTATAATCTTCCACCTGGGATGTGCATGAAAACACCTTATATGTTTTTAACATTGGTTGTACCAGGTCCGCAAAATCCAAAGAAGTTAATAGATATTTATATGCAACCCCTGATAGCAGAACTTAAACAACTATGGGATGAAGGTGTTCCTACATACGATGTTCATTCTAACCAGATGTTTATACTGAAGGCTGCTCTTCTTTGGACCCTGAATGACTTTCCAGCTTACGGTATGCTATCAGGTTGGAGTACTGCTAGGATCTTGGGATGCCCCATATGTATGGAGAGATCAAAGTCATTCAGATTGAAACACTGAAAGAAACCAAGTTATTTTGATTGTCATAGGCAATTCTTACCAACAAATCATAATTTCAGAAAGAATAAAGATGAATTCACTAAAAATAGGATCAAAAGAACACTTCCGCCATTGAGATTGATAGGTCTAGATATTTGGTACATAGTGCTTCACTTTCAATCTGTTATTGAACAACCATATGAATATGGGAGTACACATAAATGGACTAAACGAAGTATATTTTGGGATTTGCCGTATTGGTTTAGTCATTTGATACATCATAATCTTGATGTAATGCATATTGAGAATAATGTTTTTGATAATCTAATAAATACTGTGATGGATATGTAAAATACCGGAAATAGGCGAATATTAATAAGGGAATTTTTTGAAATTTTTAGAAATTTTTCGAGAATTTTTCGGAGTTCGTACGGACAAGTTAACGGGGATCAAGATGGGGCCCGGAAAAGCCTGTTTAGGCTACCCAGTTTTAGTAAGGAAAAGTTTTATTTTTCTTTTCCTTTTTACTTTTCTTTTTCTTTATATTTTTCTTTATTTTCCTTAATTCCTCCGTTTCTTTCCCTCGCGCACCCGAGCCCATCCCGACGCCGCCTCCTTTCTCCTCCTTGCCCTAACCGCCGGCCACGGCAGTTCCTCCACCGCCACTTCTTCTTCTCTTCTCCCAAGTGCCGGCAACACTTCCGCCCAGCCGTGCCCTAGAACGAACGCCGAAGCCTTTCCTCTGCCCTCGAGCCCGAGCACTGCCGACGCAGAAGTTCGCTGTGCCCTAGATTTGCAGCGCCGCCGCCCCTTGGTGCCCTAGCCGAGCCCACCGACGCCACTGCCGATCCACTGCAAGCGCGTCTGTTCCCTTCTGATGTTCGTGCCCCAGCCACAGCCTGCACCGCCGCGAATTCCTCCGCTCTAGGTCAGGCCGACACCCGACTTCCTCTTCTCCCTGTGCTCACGACCCACCGCACCTCTGCTCAGTGCCGACGCCACTGCTTAGTGATTTCTGCCCTTGTCGACTAAGCCTCAGCCCTAGCACCGGTTGCCGTGAGCATTAGCTGAGTGTTGCTGTTTATTGGTTCTAGCTGCCGGAAATTTTGGGTTGTTGAGAGTCGTCAGTAGACACTTAGGGGTAAGTGTGGATTCGATCTCTTGTGTGATCATTTTAACTTCACTAGAATCCTTATGTTGGCTGGAATAATTGCAGGTGTTGGCGATACAGACAGAACCTAGAGAGCAGTGAAAGGTAAGGTTCTTGTTTAATGTTTATGGATTTAGGTTTTGATGTGGACAAGTTAATTGATGATTAATTAAGGTTAATTGATAATTAGGGTTTTTCCTAATTGAATTAAGAGTTTGATTTAGTTATTTGATACATGTTGAGTAACTAAATTATATGTGTTTAATTAGGTAGGTTAATGATTATGACTTAGGGTTTTGTCCTAAGTTGTGTTGGGAATTTTATTTAGCAATTCATTGGAATTTTAGCTAAATAAAATATATTTCTGTTGGTATCACAGGACCTTGACGCGAGATGAGTATCTCGACGTCGTGTTCGGACCAGATTTGACATTTTCTTATCGGAGGCGGGTACTTTTGACTATTGTCTTTGATATGCTTAGTAATGAAAATAATATGTTGCATTAATTGTGTTTCATATTTGTTTCGGTTAATCACTGCCCAATACATGTTACCTGTTTGATTGATTGTTTGATTGCATCTCTTATTGATCTTGTACCTGATTTATCATGCTTATGGGTAGTGATATAACCATGTTTCACATGTTCAGGACCTAGGTTTGATACCTTTTTGATTAGTATGTCTTGATTTGATCTATCCACTGTGGTGCCATTGTTATATGCCTAGAGGTTGGTTTAGTATATTACCATGATTAGTGACATGCACCATTTGCATGATCGCATGCTGTGCGATAGATTGCTCCATTATTGTCGAGCACTTTGCCAGTTTTCATCACTGTTCAGTGCTCCGTTGTGACGCTCACGGGTAGCGTGACACAGCACGTCAGTTTGACTCTTCCGGTGCTCCGTTGATCCGCTCAGGGGTAGTGTGACGCAGCGTGTAGCACGTTAGAGATTCCTCCCCGTCATAGTGTACCGGGAGATGAGAGCATTGCGCTCCCCCATTTATGATTTGGGGTAGGAGTACGTATGTACTCCGACAGCATCCCGTCCACTCGATCACTCATCAGGAGTAGTGTTGCTGAGTGCACGGTTGTCACAACCCTACCCACTTGGTCCCACTTTTGTTGTGAGTTGGCTGACTGACGTCAGGGGTGACCATGACATTGGCATCATATGCATGATGCATTTATTGTTTGTGATTGTGTTTGCTGCATTTATATGCTACATATTGTTTGGATACCTATGTTTGACATGCATACAGGTCTTCTATACCTTTTGGACTATTTGTCCTTATATCGGGTCCTGGTTAGTACAGATTCTCTCCTGTCTTCCTCGGTTTGCATTTACCTTTATCTTTATCAGGAGACTGTACGCATGATTAGTGCTAGGTGTTTTTTCTTTACTTTGCATATCAATTGTACCTGCTGAGTGTTGGACTCACCCCGCCTCCATTGTTGATATTTTCAGGTTGATGCTGTCAGGAGAGAGTTCCAGTTGCTGGTCCCTGCAGACCTCGAGGGTGTGATTGGTTTTTCGTTTGGTTCCCTTTTCTGTTCTAGACTGTTTGAACTTTTTATGTTCTGGATTTATTTACTTATGGACATGGTATAGATTTTATTATATCGATGGATTTGGATTTGGTTTTTATTCTACTACATGCCTGCCTGGACGGCAGAAGAGGTGAGTTCGTCGGATTTGAGCTTTATGAGTGTAGTGGAGTAGGGTGGATTTCGAGTCAGAGTATTATTTTACTGTTTAATTATTTTAACTGCGTGGTTGTGACAGCCAGAGGCTGAATAGATTATATATAACTGCGTGGTGATGTTTTATTTTGTTGTTTTTATTCCAGCCGCCTGTGGCTGAGGTATTTGTGAGATGTAGAAAAGTTTCAGATTGTCCACCGTACAGGGGAGATGCTGCCGAAATTTTCTCGGACAGGGACTCCTCTGGGGAGTGACAATTTAGTGGTATCAGAGCCAAGTTACACGATCTTTTGTTTTCATATTTTGGATGTTTGGGTTAACCTGATACCAATTTATTTACTTGGTATCAGAGCGCCAAGTTTGGCGATACTTGTTGGATTTTTGTATTATGGATTTTCAGGATTTATCTGATACCAATTTTGTGGTATCAGAGCGGGTTGGGATACCTGTTGTTGGTATTCTGGATATTTGGGTTAGCCAGGTTTGCGAGTCAAACTGGGCATTATCGGATTTTCGATATGGTTATGTTTCGGATTTCCGTTTCGGATTTATTTGGATTTCCGGCGATATGTACGTTCGAAATTTTGAGGTCAAATTTGGGGACTGGACAGCGACGGAACATCTCCAGACGGCAAATAGGTATGTTGTTATTTTATGTTTGTTATATTGGTATTGATATCTGTAATTTAATTTAACAGATATGAGACGATCTACTCGTATTGTTGCGAGACGTGGTGCTGGACAACCACGTGCGAGGACCACGGGATCTCTGGATATGCCAGAGATGCCCACTGTTAGTGAGCCTGTCAATCAGGGACAGACTCAGGATGCAGCGGGAGCATCGGGCTCTCAAATCCTGATAGCTCCTGTAGAGATACCTACTTTGGCCACATCGACGGTATCCACTCCTAGTATTCTGGTACCATCAGTGTACCATTGGCGTGCAGACATTTGCTCCAGGCGACCTCGACGTACTCGGCACCACCACCACGGACCTATAGTGTGCGACACCGGTGGCACTTTGTGCCCCGATTACCTCTGATGGCAGTGCACCATATCAGGTACCACTACCTGTACCTCTGCCACCACTTTTGTTCCCCAGGCAGTGCCACCGACGGCTTATGCTCCGGTATATACAGCAGCACCGGGAGTTCCTCCTCCGGTCTATTCCACGATACCACCTGTAGTATCAGCTCCAGTGTTTCTGCTAGTTCCTGCAGCCATCCCGACACAGCTCACTGATATTGTCACTGCACGAGCTAGGATTCCAGCACTGGCTGAGTCGATGAAGACTCGTTTCACTCTTTTCCACGGAGATCTCGATCCGAGTATGGCTCTGTCATGGATAGAGACTATGGAGCAGACTTTCTTCTATATGGCTTGCTCCGAGTGGGAGAAAGCAGAGCTGGCTGCTTACCATTTACGGGATGAAGCTAATGCCTGGTGGGTTACTCAGCGTTCTATTATTGGTGAGCGCAACGTCACATGGACCAGGTTCAGAGAGGCTTTTGAGAGCCGTTTCTTTCCACTGTCCTATCAGATGGCTCGCCGACAGGATTTTATGAGTCTGAGGCAGAATAATCGCTCAGTGACCGAGTATAATACTGAATTCCTCCGGTTGGCTCAGTTTTGTCCAGAGTTAGTTGCGGAGGATAGAACTCGCATGATGCAGTTTATACAGGGATTGGATGGTTATCTGCATGTACAGCTTGCCAGATTAGGGATTACATCTTATTCTGATGCATTGAATCGAGCTTTGATGATAGAGTTAGCTCGGCAGACAGCATATCCGGACAGGAAAAGAAAGCATACGGGTCAGACATCAGGGCAGGTCTAGCAGACACAGGCGACAGGACAGCATCAGAGTAGTCGCAGACGATCAGGTCAGAGTTCTTCTGGGGTTTCTCGTAGGCCTCAGAAGTCAGGACAGTCTTCCTTAGGATGTTTCCGGTCTCCTCGGTAGGATCGGAAACAGTCCACCAGCGATATACAGTGTTTCCGATGTGGTTCCAGAGACCACATCACTTCAGCCTGCACTCTGGAACAATCAGTTTGCTTTTATTGCAAACTGCCTGGGCACCAGAGCCGAGATTCCGGAGGGTCGGGTCAGACGGGGGTCTATCGAGGAGGGCGGAAATCCCACCTCACATCGTCAGCAGGGGATAGCTTCCCTGCAGCAAGATTTGGCATGCTTGGACAGGAGTACTCCAGTGCTTCATAGCACCCCAGTTTTGTTCCGGGACCTTATTATCCGACTCGGGCGATGTCGGACTCGGTCCGGCCAGTACCAGATCACCATCCTCTCGGTCTTATCGGCATAGTCTAGGCGCCTCGGTGGCGAGCTTGATCGCGGCGGCCGGCGATGTTACCTCCTCCTCCTCCGCCGGAGACCGGACGAGTTCATGCGATTACGCGAGCTGACGAATCCATTTTCCGCAGTATGATTTCCATTTATGCATTTTCCATTGATTTGATTGATACTGGTAGTTCGCACTCTTTTATATCCCGTACCTTTATACGGGAGATTGGTAGATTACCCACTGGACCCAGCGATTGACTGTCTCCCTTCCGTGATACTTTAGAAGTCACCCAGGAGATCGAGGTTGCCCGTTAGACTTTGGCAACATGATACTTACGGTAGATCTTCTAGTATTGGAGATGGTCGAGTTTGATGTCATACTTGGCATGGATTGGCTGTCAATATATCATGCTACCGTTGATTGCCGACGAGGGTGGTCACCTTCCGACCTCGAACCAACCCTCGTGGAGTTTCACCGCATCGAGGCAGTATCTCGATTATTTGATTCGGTGCCTCACGGTGTCATGGTTTCTGTTATCGTTGATCGATCGAGGATGGTAGTTCCTGACTCTCGGCGTTCTGTTGGGAGTACCCGGATGTATTTCGGAGGAGGCGGTTTGCCTCCCAAAGGCGGTGGAGTTCGCTATTGAGCCGATTCCGGCAGCCGACATCGAAGCTCCGTATCGTATGACAGAAAGAGTTGAACAGTGAAGGTTCAACTCCGGAGCTTTTAGGCGAGTTTATTCACCTAGTATTTCACCATGGGGTTCTCCATTATTATTTGTCAAGAAAAGGATGGTACTATGAGGTTGTGTATTGACTATAGGCGCTAAATGCAGTTACCATTAGAAATAAATATCCATTACCGCGGATCGAGGATTTGTTTGATCATTTCGAGGTACATTCCGTGTATTCTAAGATTGATCTGCGGTCCGGATATCATCAGTTGAGAGTCGATGAATATCAGAAGACGACTTTCCGTACCAAATACGGTCATTATGAGTTTTGGTAATGCCATTTGGGCTTACCAATGCTCCAGCGGTGTTTATGGACTTGATGAACCGCATCTTTACGGCGTGGATCAGTTTGTTATCGTTTTCATTGATGACATATTGGTCTACTCTCGTTCCGAGGAGCATGCAAACATCTTCGCACGATCTTGGAGATTCTTCGACGACATCAGATGCGAAGTTCGGCAAGTGTGCATTCTGGTTATCCTCGATCGGTTTTCTGGGACACGTGGTTTCTAGCGGTATTTCATTGATCCTCGAAGATCGTATTAGGTTACGAGCACCAAGTCGATTCGAGAGATCCATGATTTTGGATTGGCGGATATTACCAACGTTTTGTCGAGGGCTTCTCGCGTATTGCTATGCCATGTCTTACCCGGAAAGGCGTGAAGTTCATATGGTCAGGATTGCGAGATCAGCTTTCAGTGGAGCGGAGATTAGTGTCGGCTCGCTTTGGTTTTACCTTGGAGAATGGTTGTACTTTACATACGCATCTCTTGAGGGTTTGGTATTACGATGCGACCGCGAGTAGTCTCTTATGCTTCTCGTCGGTGAAGGAGCATGAGAAGAACTACCGATTCATGACTTGGAGTTAGCTGCCATCATCTTTGCTCAAGCTTTGGCGTCATCATTTATATGATATCACATTTGAGATTCTCACCGATCATAAGAGTCTCAAATATATTTTCACTCGAAGGAACTTAATCTCCGGCGGAGGAGATAGATGGAGTTCTGAAGGACTACGATTGTACCATTAGCTATCACGGGAAAGCTAATGTGGTTGCAGATGACTTAGCCGGAAGTCCAGAGGGACTTTGGCTTGCCACCGGACTTCAGTCACGGACTTGATTCAGAGTTTCTCGGAGTTAGATCTTGAGGAACAGGGACCGACAGAGCAGGGTATTCTTGTTACCATGGTTGCTCAGTCGTCGATCAGGACAAGGATCCGAGAGGCACAGGCTAGTGATCAACATTTGCAGTTTATTAGCAGTCAGATAGCTTCCGGGCAGCAGACCGAGTTTACACAAGACGAGGAGGGTATCATATACTTCCGAGGCAGATTATGCGTACCTCAGTCTCATCCGGTCTTACAAGAGCTACTTCAGGAGGCACATCGTTCTCGATTTGCGATCCATCCAGGCGGGACCCGTATGTATCGAGACTTGAGACGTTCCTATTGGTGGAACGGTATGAAGAAAGACATCGCGGATTTCGTAGCTAGATGTCTTGTTTGTCAGCAGGTGAAGGCTGAACACCAGAGACCTGCAGGATTACTTCAGCGGATTCCTATTCCTGAGTGGAAGTGGGATCACATTACCATGGACTTTGTGGTAGGGTTGCCGAGGACACGACGAGGCCATGACGCGATTTGGGTAATCGTAGATCGTTTAACCAAATCCGCGCACTTCTTAGCGATTCGGAGGACTGATTCCCTGGATCGATTGGCAGATCTGTATTGCCGAGAGATTATCAGACTACATGGTGTTCCATTGAGTATCATTTCGGATAGAGATCCTCGGTTTACGTCTCGTTTCTGGCAGAGTCTGCAGCAGGCTTTGGGTACACAGCTCCGTTTCAGTACAGCTTTCCATCCACAGACAGATGGACAGTCAGAGCGGACCATTCAGACTTTAGAGGACCTGCTGAGGTCATGTGTTATGGATTTCGGAGGCAGTTGGGAGGACCATCTGTCGTTGGTAGAGTTTGCCTACAACAATAGCTTTCATTCGGCTATCCAGATGGCACCGTTTGAGGCGTTGTACGGTAGACCTTGTCGGACACCCGTCCTCTGGGATGAGGTTGGAGAGGCCCAGCTATTGGGACCTCATAGAGTTCAGCAGGATGCAGAGTTGGTCCGTACTATCAGACGGAGGATGTCAGAGGCGCAGGACCGCCAGAAGAGTTACGCTGATCGGAGACGTAGACCACTAGAGTTCTCTGTGGGCGACCATGTATTTCTGCGAGTTTCACCCAGGAAAGGGGTGAAGAGATTTGGCCTCAGAGGTAAGCTAGCTCCGCGGTACATTGGTCCTTTCGAGATCTTGGAGAGGATCGGAGCGGTAGCTTACCGGTTGGCACTACCACTGTCCCTGTCAGGCGTTCACGATGTATTTCACGTATCGATGCTGAGGAGATACGTGCCTGATCCGACACATGTGCTGGCAGATATTCCAGTTCCAGTTCAGCCTGACATTACATATGAGGAGGTTCCGGTACGGATACTCGACCGGAAAGAGCGTCAGTTACGGAACAAGACTATCCGGCTGGTTAAAGTCGGATGGCAGCATCATTCAGACGAGGAGGCTACTTGGGAGCTCGAGGACACTATCTGAGCTCGATATCCCCATCTTTTCACTTGAGGTATGTGATTTAATTTATCGTTCAGCATTTATTATTGTTACCTGTTACTAATACTTGCTGATGGTAGATACTGAAATTTGGGGACCAAATTTTTATTAGTGGGGGAGAATGTAAAATACCGGAAATAGGCGAATATTAATAAGGGAATTTTTCGAAATTTTTAGAAATTTTTCAGGAATTTTTCGGAGTTCGTACGGACGAGTTAACGGGGATCAAGATGGGGCCCGGAAAAGCCTGTTTAGGCTACCCAGTTTTAGTAAGGAAAAGTTTTATTTTTATTTTCCTTTTTACTTTTCTTTTTCTTTATATTTTTCTTTATTTTCCTTAATTCCTCCGTTTCTTTCCCTCGCGCACCCGAGCCCATCCCGACGCCGCCTCCTTTCTCCTCCTTGCCCTAACCGCCGGCCACGACAGTTCCTCCACCGCCACTTCTTCTTCTCTTCTCCCAAGTGCCGGCAACACTTCCGCCCAGCCGTGCCCTAGAACGAACGCTGAAGCCTTTCCTCTGCCCTGGAGCCCGAGCACTGCCGACGCAGAAGTTCGCTGTGCCCTAGATTTGCAGCGCCGCCGCCCCTTGGTGCCCTAGCCGAGCACACCGACGCCACTACCGATCCACTGCAAGCGCGTCTGTGCCCCAGTGCCGGCGCCACCGTCGACCACCCGGAGCCCTAGCCTTTGCCGTGGAGTTCCTAGTGCCGGCGACTCACTTCGTGCCCCAGCCACAGCCTGCACCGCCGCGAATTCCTCCGCTCTAGGTCAGGCCGACACCCGACTTCCTCTTCTCCCTGTGCTCACTACCCGCCGCACCTCTGCTCAGTGCCGACGCCACTGCTTAGTGATTTCTGCCCTTGTCGACTAAGCCTCAGCCCTAGCACCGGTTGCCGTGAGCATTAGCTGAGTGTTGCTGTTTATTGGTTCTGGCTGCCGGAAATTTTGGGTTGTTGAGAGTCGTCAGTAGACACTTAGGGGTAAGTGTGGATTCGATCTCTTGTGTGTTCATTTTAACTTCACTAGAATCCTTATGTTGGCTGGAATAATTGCAGGTGTTGGCGATACAGACAGAACCTAGAGAGCAGTGAAAGGTAAGGTTCTTGTTTAATGTTTATGGATTTAGGTTTTGATGTGGACAAGTTAATTGATAATTAATTAAGGTTAATCGATAATTAGGGTTTTTCCTAATTGAATTAAGAGTTTGATTTAGTTATTTGATACATGTTGAGTAACTAAATTATATGTGTTTAATTAGGTAGGTTAATGATTATGACTTAGGGTTTTGTCCTAAGGTGTGTTGGGAATTTTATTTAGCAATTCATTGGAATTTTAGCTAAATAAAATATATCTCTGTTGGTATCACAGGACCTTGACGCGAGACGAGTATCTCGACGTCGTGTTCGGACCAGATTTGACATTTTCTTATCGGAGGCGGGTACTTTTGACTATTGTCTTTGATATGCTTAGTAATGAAAATAATATGTTGCATTAATTGTGTTTCATATTTGTTTCGGTTAATCACTGCCCAATACATGTTACTTGTTTGATTGATTGTTTGATTGCATCTCTTATTGATCTTGTACCTGATTTATCATGCTTATGGGTAGTGATATAACCATGTTTCACATGTTCAGGACCTAGGTTTGATACCTTTTTGATCAGTATGTCTTGATTTGATCTATCCACTATGGTGCCATTGTTATATGCCTAGAGGTTGGTTTAGTATATTACCATGATTAGTGACATGCACCATTTACATGATCGCATGCTGTGCGATAGATTGCTCCATTATTGTCGAGCACTTTGCCAGTTTTCATCACTGTTCGGTGCTCCGTTGTGACGCTCACGGGTAGCGTGACACAGCGTGGTAGCACGTTAGTTTGACTCTTCCGGTGCTCCGTTGATCCGCTCAGGGGTAGTGTGACGCAGCGTGTACCAGGAGATGAGAGCATTGCGCTCCCCCATTTATGATTTGGGGTAGGAGTACGTATGTACTTCGACAACATCCCGTCCACTCGATCACTCATCAGGAGTAGTGTTGCTGAGTGCACGGTTGTCACAGCCCAACCCACTTGGTCCCACTTTTGTTGTGAGTTGGCTGACTGGCGTCAGGGGTGACCATGACATTGGCATCATATGCATGATGCATTTATTGTTTGTGATTGTGTTTGCTGCATTTATATGCTGCATATTGTTTGGATACCTATGTTTGACATGCATACAGGTCTTCTATACCTTTCGGACTATTTGTCCTTATACCGGGTCCTGGTTAGTACAGATTCTCTCCTGTCTTCCTCGGTTTGCATTTACCTTTATCTTTATCAGGAGACTGTACGCATGATTAGTGCTAGGTGTTTTTTCTTTACTTTGCATATCAATTGTACCTGCTGAGTGTTGGACTCACCCCGCCTCCATTGTTGATATTTTCAGGTTGATGCTGTCAGGAGAGAGTTCCAGTTGCTGGTCCCTGCAGACCTCGAGGATGTGATTGGTTTTTCGTTTGGTTCCCTTTTTTGTTCTAGACTGTTTGAACTTGTTATGTTCTGGATTTATTTACTTATGGACATGGTATAGATTTTATTATATCGATGGATTTGGATTTGGTTTTTATTCTACTACATGCCTGCCTGGACGGCAGAAGAGGTGAGTTCATCGGATTTGAGCTTTACGAGTGTAGTGGAGTAGGGTGAGTTTCGAGTCAGAGTATTATTTTACTGTTTAATTATTTTAACTGCGTGGTTGTGACAGCCAGAGGCTGAATAGATTATAAATAACTGCGTGGTGATGTTTTATTTTGTAGTTATTATTCCAGCCGCCTGTGGCTGAGGTATTTGTGAGATGTAGAAAAGTTTCAGATTGTCCACCGTACAGGGGAGATGCTGCCGAAATTTTCTCGGACAGGGACTCCTCTGGGGCGTGACAGGATATCACTGGAAAAACAAAAGACAATCTCAATGCAAGAAAAGATATGTGACTCATATGTAAAAGACACACTCTTGATGTCAATGAAAATAGTAGGGGACCAAAGCCAAAGGCAGTTTATACATTAAATAAGGATCAACGACATGTCCTATGTGAATGGTTGAAATCTTTGAAATTTCCAGATGGGTATGTCTCTAATCTTGGAAGATGTGTCGATATGAAAGAATGGAAGTTAATTGGTATGAAACGTCCTGATTGCCATATCATAATGCAAAGCCTGATTCCTATTGCTTTTAAGGAACTCTTACCATAATTTGTATGGGGAGCGATTACGGAGTTAAGTATTTTCCTACATGATATTTGTTCAACAGTTTTGAGGCGTTCACACATGGAGAAGTTAGAGAGAGATATTCCAATCATTTTGAGCAATTTGGAAAGGATATTTCCACCCTCTTTTTTTTACTCCATGGAGCATCTTTTGGTTCACTTGCCATATGAGGCCAAAGTTGGATGACCCGTCCATTTTCGGTGGATGTATCCATTTGAAAGGTAGAGTGTCTTTTTTGTATAATTCGACTGTTTGAATGCAAAAAAAATTACTTCTACTCCTGGATCATATATTTATATTTAATATAATTTTATA
The DNA here is from genome assembly GCF_018446385.1 of Zingiber officinale. Lineage (NCBI taxonomy): Eukaryota > Viridiplantae > Streptophyta > Magnoliopsida > Zingiberales > Zingiberaceae > Zingiber > Zingiber officinale. The sequence goes on from NC_055998.1 coordinate 95,688,760, forward strand.
TATCTCCAACAGATTCTTATATCATTTGAAGAAAAAAGTGAAAAATAAAGCACGAGTTGAAGCCTCTATTGTTAATGCATACATTGTGGAGGAAGTCACCACTTTTGCATCATATTATTTTGAACCTCATGTTCAATGCAAAAGGCGAAGAGCGGGCAAAAATGATGAGGGTCCTATTGATCCAAATGTTACCTCATTTTCAATTTTTAATTACCTTGGTCGACCAAGTGGACCATGTAAACAAAGATACTTAACTGGTAAAGAATGGCAGGCAACCCAAACATATATTTTACTCAATTGTCCAAAAGTATCGTTGTAACGCCCCGCCTCCTACTGTCTAGGCTGTAAGGTCGGGGGTTACAATCATTATGCTAAACTGAACTATAAGGTGCGGAAAGCTGTAATAATTAAAGTCTCACTCTGCTAACGACTAGTAAAAACCTATAACTTGTGTTCTAAATACCTAGTCATTGTTGTACATATACTGAAGAATGGAACCTAAACTTCCTATTTGATCAAAAAGATGAAATCAGACACTTCTAGTTGAAATCAGACTTTCCAATCGATCGGCTGATCGATTGGAGTGGTTTGATCGATCCACTGATCGATTCAACATGCTACTGTGAACGGAGGTAAATTCGGAATCGATCATCTGATCGATCCAGTCTATTCAATCGATCCGATAATCAATTCGGCAGCTCTCTGTATACGGAAGTCGCGTTTCAATCGATCAGCTGATCGATCGAGGCTTCTCAATCGATCAGCTGATCAACTCAACCGCTCTCTGTTCGCGGGGAAAAAGAAACCCAATCGATCGGCTGATCGATTGAGGACTCCTCAATCGATTGGCTGATCGATTGGGTTTTTGATTTCACTGAAATCCCTCACGAACTCATTCAGAACCTCCAAAATTCAACTAAAGCATGAACAATTTTACTAGTCATGTCATTACTCATACCTTACTAACTAATATCAAGACAATTAGCAGTCTAAGCATGGCAAAATGCATAGTTTCACAATTCATGATACTTAGCATCCTAAAAGTGCAGAAAAGCAACAACATAAGGAAGTACTAAGTTTTTAAATTTGCTAATTTTTCAAAAATCTTCATTCCAGGTTCCTTCTCACACACATCTTGTCGCATTGCCCTCCAACCTCCGCTAATCCATTTTTCCTTTACCTTTATCTACAGTATAAGGAAAATGAAACTATAAGCTTGGGAGCTTAGTAAGAACCATCTACCTCACAAAAACATGCATTCGAAGAAATCATGCTTTCAAGGATGTTATTTGAAATACATGCTGATGATCATACTGATAATGCTAAAACATGGCATATGGACATACAAGTCATGGCAATCAAAGACTGAACATAAAGCTATTCTTATATCAATAAGAAAACTGAACTGAAGCTAAGCTGAATTCACATATCTAGTTTGTGACGTTTGAAAACTATTTTCATAAATAGATAAAAATAATAATCATGCTGCTGATGGGCCTGACAACTGTACTTGTTATGCGCACATCCCTAACTAGGCTCTCTAACACCCCACCCACCTCGCTACTGGATTATGAGGGCGGAGAGCTACTGGACTACTAACTTATCTTAACTATCCTTATTCACATGTTGATAGTAATTCCTAAAACTCTCGGAGAACTCAAAACATACAATTAACTAGCAGCGAAAGACTAAATGACTCATCTAATACATTCTACTCAACTCTTTGTTAATAAATTCTTATGCTAAATCCCAAGGCTTCTATAGTCCAGGCATCACACATCCATTGGCACCTCCTTGTCACCTTCCTTTGCTATAACTTTTCCTTTCCTGTATCTACAGTAAGAGGAAATGCAAACTATAAGCAAAATTGCTTAGTAAGCGCTATTTAACTCACAAAACAAATATGCATGTAACTGGAAGAAGTCTAAAACTGAATGCTAAAAAAGAAATACTTCAGAATAAGACATGCTGAAATGTTAAACATGTAAAGCTAATTTCACTTGTTCAAAACTTATCCTTTTATACTTCAGAATAATAAGTTTAACTGAACTGATACATAAACTGAGCTAAACTGATACTAGGCTAATGCTGAATCTGAACTGTATTCACGTAACTGATTTGTGAAGTTTTAAAAACTATTTTCATAATAGATAAAAATAATAATCATGCTGCTGATGGGCCCGACAACTGTACTTGCTATGCGCGCATCCCTAACTAGACCCGAGGTAGCTAGTCCCGAATCTAATAGGGTTTACTAGGTTATCTAAACCTAGGGACGACTATAGGAGCCCAACCCAAGGACAACTGAGAGTCCAGCATACTAGGTTATCTAAACCTAGGGACGACTATGGGAGCCCAACCCAAGGACAACTGAGCGTCCAGCACAGTGCCACTGATAAAAGTAAAATACTGATTTATAAGCTGATTTATCTTAATTACTTCTTCTTTAAATACCTTGGCATTTTAACGAGCACCTTGTGTGCCAAAATCCCTAAAGTCTCGACTTTGGGATCTGCTTAAGGCTTTGGCCTTTTTCTTTCTTTTCTTTATATTTCTTATACTTGTTAATACCTCTAATAAAAGAATGCTTCTTTAAAAACTGAAATGTTTAAACAAATTCTAACTTTGAAATGCATAAACAAAAATCTGCATACTATGCTAATCAAAATTCTGCATACTATACTAATCAAGATTCTACATTCTATGCTACACTATTTCTGCATACTATGCAAACATAAATTCTGCACTATAATACTTAACCAAATTGCACTATAATCTTTTTTTTTTAAAACTGCACTATAAGTTCCACAAAAAATCTGAACTACAAGTTCCACCAAACATCTGCATTATAAATTCCACCAAAAATCTGCACTACAAGTTCCAAAAAAAATCTGCACTATAAACTTTAAAGAAATCTGCACCATAAGCAATTAAGAAATCTACACTACAAGCTCTAAAGAAATCTGCTCTAAAAAATCAACATTTTAAGCTCTAAGAAATCTGCACTACAAGCTTAATTAAAATCTGCACTATAAGCTTACATAAAAATCTGCACTATAGACTTAATTAAAATCTGCACTATAAGCTTAATTAAAATCTGCACTATAAGCTTAATTAAAATATGCACTATATGCCTACATAAAAATCTGTACTATAAGCTTAATTAAAATCTGCACTCTAAGCTTAATTAAAATCTGCACTATAAGCTTAATTAAAATATGCACTATAAGCTTACATAAAAATCTGCATTATATGCTTAATTAAAATATGCACTATAAGCCTACATAAAAATCTGCACTATAAGCTTAATTAAAATCTACACTATAGGCTTAATTAAAAATCTGCACTACAAGTTTAATTAAAATCTACACTATAAGCCTACATAAAAATCTGTACTATAAGCCTAATTAAAATCTGCACTATAGTCTTAATTAAAAATCTGCACTATAAGCGCTTCTCATGCTTCGAATTCAAGAAGAACAAAGGTCCGAAACTACTCCTACCGCAGGTGAGAAGCACTTACCTTGCTTCTTGGACTCACAACCGAACAAGAAGGGTTTCTAGGACCTTGGTCGGCCGCCGGAGATGATGCCCTAACTCCCTTTTGTTTTCTGCCCGAGCTCCACCGTCGCACGCAGAAGAGAAGGAGAGAATGGTTTAGGTCACAGGAATAGAACCCTCTCCTAACTTATCCCTTTTATAACCTAGTATTTCTGTTAACTCCTTAAATAAATTTTTATTTTTTTTCTAAACAGAACCGCTGCTTGGATTCTTGGTTAGCCAAACTTTGACCGGGTCAGAGGTCATGGGTTCGATCCCTCAGCCGAACCCTTTTTCTCCTATTTATTTCCTATTTATTAATTACTGCTTAAATAAATTTCGTTCCTTCTTTTAATCAGCATCGCTCGCTGGAACACTTGGTCAGCTGTGCTTTTGATAAATCAGAGGTTGTGGGTTCGATTCCTTAGCCGAACCCTTTTTCTCATATTTATTTCCTATTTATTAACTACTGCTTAAATAAAATTGTTCCTTCTTTTATTCAGCATTGCTCGCTGGAACACTTGGTCAGCCGTGCTTTTGCTAAATCTAGGGCTGTAAATGAACCAAACGTTCATGAACAAGCTTGGTGTTCGGCTGGTAAGAACTTGTTTATGTTCATTCAATATACATAAGATTAATTAAACAAACAAGCTTGAACAGCTTGTTAAGGTAAATAAACAAGCTTGAACACATATGTGTTTAGCTCGTTAACGTTCGTGAACAATGTTCGCGAACAACGCACGAACCATATTTATAAATAAAACTCTTTTCAATATCCTAAATAAATAATAAAATAAAATAAATATATAAATTTAAATTATCAATCTTAATAACCAATCAAACAATTAAAAGTTTTAAACAATCAAACAAGCTTGAATTGAGAGCTTGATAACATCTAAACGAACCAAGCTCAAACCAAGCTCAAGCCAAGCTCGAACCAAGCTCAAGCCAAGCTTGAATTGAGAGCTTGATAGCATCTAAATGAACCAAGCTCAAGCCAAGCTTCAAACAATCTCAAGCTCATAAAAAATAAACCAAGCCAAGCTTGAACACTCATTTCAAAAGCTAGGTTCATTTTAAGCTCAGCTCGGCTCGGATCGGTTATCTTATCAAACAAGCTTGAACATCCCAAAGCTCGACTCGGCTAGGCTCGTTTACAGCCCTAGCTAAATCAGAGGTTGTGGGTTCGATTCCTCAGCCGCCCCTTTTATTCCCATTTATTTTTCGTTTCCTATTAACTATTACTTAAATAAATTTCATTACCCTTTTTAATCAACAACCTTCGCTGGGACACTTGGTCAGCCGTGCGTTGCTTAAGATTTGACTCGTCGGTTCAAATCTCGGCTGCAACCTTTTTCTTCCTATTATTTCCTGTTATCAACTTCTACTACTTAAATACATTTCATGCTTCTTTTAATCATCAACTACTGCTTGCACACTTGGTCAGCCGGACTCGCTTAAAACTTGATTCGACCGGAGGTCACGGGTTCGAATCTCGGCTTGGACATTTTTTTGTCGAAACATTTTTCGTTTAGTAAAAATACCAAACGACCTCTAAAAATTTCATAAAAATACTCTAAAAATTTCTAAAAATATCTAGAGTATTTCTAAATATTTTTAACCACTATCAGGACTCGTAATGAGGAATTTTGGGTCGTTACAATTCCTCATATCTTATAAAAAGTTCATCCTCGAACTTAGAATAATTCAGGATATTTCCGTCTCATACTGTCCTCACGCTCCCAAGTAACTTCCTCGCGCTTCTGGTTCTGCCAGATGACCTTCACTAGTGGTATTTCTTTGTTCCTTAGTCTCTTAACTTTCCTATCCACTATCACCCATAACTTCTCTGTCCTTTTTGTTCTCCTGTACTCGGTCCTCAGTACAAGCAGTACGAGGATGTCCTCTTCTTGATATCTAGTTATGTAGAAAGAAACTAAGCAGAATTCTTAACTTTATAAGCACTTCTAAACATCTCCCTATTCTGTACATATAATCTAATACTTCTAAGGATTTCTCTTTATGGTAAAGAATAAAGAAAGCATACTAAAAAAAAAATTAAATACTTTCTTACTTGAAGACGGTAAGGTTGGTGCTGATGTGTGATGCTGGAGAATAGGAACTGCTCTGATACCAACTTGTAACACCCCACCCTCCTCGCTACTGGACTGTGAGGGCAAAGCGCTACTGGACTACTAACTTATCTTAACTATCCTTGTTCACATGTTGATAGTGATTTCTAAAAATCTCGTAGTACTCAAAACATACAATTAACTAGCAGCGGAAGACTAAATGACTCATCTAATACATTGTACTCAACTCTTTGTTAATAAATTCTTATGCTAAATCCCAAGGCTTCTATAATCTAAGCATCACACATCCATCTGCACCTCCTTGTCGCCTTCCTTTGCTATAACTTATCCTTTCCTGTATCTGCAGTAAGAGGAAATGCAAACTATAAGCAAAATTGCTTAGTAAGCTCTATCTAACTCACAAAACTCGAATATGCATGTAACTGGAAGAAGTCTAAAACTGAATGCTCAGAAAGAAATACTACTCATGCTCATCTAATAGCAAAAGAACAAGACATGCTGAAATGCTAAACATGTAAAGCTTATTTCACTTGTTCAAAACTTATCCTTTTATACTTCAGAATAATAAGTTTAACTGAACTGATACATAAACTGAGTTAAACTGATACTAGGCTAATGCTAAATCTGAACTGTATTCACGTAACTGATTTGTGAAGTTTTAAAAACTATTTTCATAATAGATAAAAATAATAATCATGCTGCTGATGGGCCTGGCAATTGTACTTGCTATACGCACATCCCTAACTAGACCCCAGGTAGCTAGTCCCGAATCTAGTAGGGTTTACTAGGTTATCTAAACCTAGGGACGACTATGGGAACCCAACCCAAAGACAACTGAGAGTCCAACATACTAGGTTATCTAAACCTAGGGACGACTATGGGAGCCCAACCCAAGGACAACTGAGAGTCCAGCATAGTGCCACTGATAAAAGTAAATACTGATTTATAAGCTGATTTATCTTAATTACTTCTTCTTTAAATGCCTTGGCATTTTAACGAACACCTTATGTGCCAAAATCCCTAAAGTCTTGACTTTGGGATCTACTTAAGGCTTTAGCCTTTTTCTTTCTTTTCTTTATCTTTCTAAGACTTTGAGATATTTTAACGAACCCGATCAGTCTCCTCTGACCCGCTGTAACGCCCGAAAATTCTCAAGCTTGCATTAGAATTATTCTACGATTTTTCTGGAATTTTTAGATATTTTTCCGGAATTTTCCGAGTAGCGGAAGCAGCAAAAATAAATATAAGCGTAAAACGGCCTAGGCGGGAATCGAACCGAGACCTATGGTTTAGTGGACAAGGCCAATAACCAGTTGACCCAGCAGGGCTGTGCTGAAAGAAAGGAGAACCAAATATATTTATATTAGAGTTGGGTTCATTAGACCACTTAATATAAATATAAACTTGAGTAGGGTTTGGGTTGAGTAATCGGTTCGGCACCTCCTCACCTCACGCAACTTTTCCCTCTCCAAACCCTCAACGCCGACACCTTCTTCTTCTTCCCCTTTCTCTCTCGGCACACCAAGCCCCAAGGGCTCAAGGGAGCACCTTCCGGCGACGACTCCAACACGGAGAAGGTTCTTCTCCGCGAGAGGAACGCAAAGACGTGAGCGGTTCGTCAAGAAGGTCATCTCCATCGGAGTTCTAGCGAATAGAATCGTAAGAAATTACGAATAGGAGGTAAGAAACCCCTCACCTGCAGTATAATAGCTCCGTTTGGACTTTCTATGCATTAGATTAGTAATATGCAGATTTTGTTGACATGTAGGGTGTTTTAACCCTCCTCTCAGATTTAGGGATTTAGTTAGCACCTTTAGATGGGCCGAACACGTTTATTCTCCTTCAGTTGGAGGTCATAGATGCTGTTGGGTGCCTAGAGGTGATTTCCCTAAGGGAAAGGGGGATTTAGGCACACCAAGTGTTCGATAAAATGACTAGACTAGATAAAATGCAACTTAGGCATTTTAAACAGCGTAGATAAATGCATTAGAAGCATTTAGATCAGTAAATCAGTTTATTCTAGCTTATACGGGACTAGATGTCCAAATGGGTGGGCTCCCACAGTCGCCTCTAGGTTCAGACAACCTAGTTCTAGGTTCAGATAACCTAGATTCAGCTAACTAGCATATCAGTATTTTACTTTCAGCAGCGGCACTGTACTGGATTAGATATCCATTGGGTTGGACTCCCACAGTCGTCCCTAGGTTCAGATAACCTAGTAAACCCTGCTAAATTCGGAACTTGCAACCCCGGGTCTAGTAGGGATGCGCGCACAGCAAGTGCAGTTGCAGCATGTTTAGTATTTTCACTTACTATGTATTAGTTTTCAAGACTCAAAAATCAGTTATACCAGTTGAGTTTGATTGCAGCTTCAGTAGAGTTTAGCTTAGCTCAGCATTATGCTTCAGTGTAATTTTCCATGTTAACTCTATGTTTCAGCTTATGCTATGCCATGTTTGTATGATACTATGCCATGCCATGCTTGCATATTCAGTATGTTTTCCAAAAGCATGTTTTAAAAGCATATTTGCATCGTATGCATGATTTAGTGAGGTAGATGGTTTCTCACTAAGCTTTTTAGCTTACAGATACTATTTTCCTTATACTGCAGATACAGGTAAAAGGAAAATGGACTAGCAGAGGAGGCTGGAGGACAATGCGAAGATGGTGTGTGTGTGTGGAACTGGAATCAAAGGTCCTTAGGGGACTTAGCAGGATGAACATTAGACTCTTTAGCATGTTTACCTTAGCACTTTACAGTTTATGGTTTAATACTTTCATTTTTATGCACCTTTAGTTTTGGAACGTACTAAACTATTAAAGAATGAGTTAGATTGTTAGTAGTCATTATGGGAATGTTTGTTAATGCATGTTAGAAGTAGCTTCAATTGATTTAGAACTGCTGTGTGAGGTTTTGGCACGCCAAAGTGTCAAATCGTAACTTCGGTGAAATCAGACTCGATCGGTCTCGGCACCGATCAGGTTCCTGATCGATCGGTCACCGATCGATCCAAATGAGATATAAGATATCATCCTCCTCGGATCGGCCACCGACCGATCCAAAGGCGATAGCGATCCTGTGTATTCGGTGCTCGGATCGGCCACCGACCGATCGAGACATACCGGATCGATGCCGACCGATCCATCACGGACGAGAGCGAACCCGTGATTGCGGGTTCTTGGATCGGTCTGCCGACCGATCCTTATCTTGGATCGGTCTCTAGACCAATCCGGCCAAGGTTCAGTCAATGGATCGTTCCACGGACCGATCCAAAGCTCCAATTTTGCCTCCTCAGCCTAGCTATGAATATCTAGAAGGTAGGGGGACATGAAATCTCACCCTCACAGAGTTAACAGAGGCAACTACGATAGTTTAGTAAAATTTTTATTCAGCCCAGTTTTTCCGCATTAGAAATTTAGCTGCAGTTAGCAAAGAAACTATAGCGGTCCGCCTTGCAGCCTAGCAGTAGAAGGTGGGTCGTTACAGAGTGGTATCAGAGCCGTGTTCCAAACTTCCTACACACACATCAGCATTGTACCTGCAGCTTCCAAGTAAGAATACCTCAACTCTCTATATGTTCCTTGCTTTCTTATTTCAGTTCATGTTTATATATATCTGAAGCATGCTAGTATATGATGGTTTTTAGACATGATATCAGTAGTTGTGAAACTATGAATGCTGTAGTTATGTATGTTCTCTATGTCATTAGAAATGGCACGAGGACGCCCAGCTAAGCGGGCACCAGCTACTGAGCCCCAGCAGGAGGCAGGCAGTTCAGTGCCCCCTCCAGATCTTGCAGCGTTGGTGGCTCAGTTACAGCATCAGCTAGCTGAACAGCAACAGGAAATAGCCACCTTAAAGGCTAACCAGCAGCATACTCCTACCGTCACCCCGGAACCGAACTTAGCAACCCCAGCATTTATAGAGGTTCCACCAGTTCAGCCAACAGCACCAATACCAGCACCAGTAGTCCCAGCAGCTGAGCTAAGGAAAGAAGCTTACCTAATCCAGTGGCAGAGAGTTAAGCCCGAGAATTTCTCAGGCACTAGCGAACCATGGGATGCTCAAGCATGGTTCAAAACACTGGAGAGGATAATGGAGCTTCTAGACTGGCCGGAACAGGAGAAGGTTAAATGTGCTTCCTTCTGCCTGACAGGGGACGCTAGCATATGGTGGGAGAGAGTTAGAGCGAAGCGCCCAGTGAATCAGATGTCATGGGCTGACTTCGAGAAAGAGTTCTTCGAGGAATTCTTTCACATGCGAGTTACAGACCGCCGCTACGACGAGTTCATTGAATTTCGCCAGGGCAACCTCTCAGTGGAGGAAGCCGTGAAGAAATTCAACAGGTTGGCTCGTTTATGCCCAGAGCTAGTCAGCACAGAGAAGGAGCGAATCCGGTTGATGCTCAAGATGCTGAGGCCAGAGATAGCAGTGAACGTGGCTGGTGGCGTACATAAGCCACAAACCACAGAGGAGTTAGTGAGCAGCGCCTTGACCACAGAACATTATCAGAACAGCATAAAGCAGCAGAAGCAGGTCTCCTCAGAGTCCAAAGGCCAAGGAAGCTCTCACACTCAAAAACAGCAAGGCCACAGCTCTAACTGGAAGGGGAACTCCAACAGCAAGCGCAAATCAGGGAGTGACTCAAAAGGAGGACCATCTAGCAAGCGACCCAGTTATCCAAAGTGTGCTACTTGTGGGAAATTCCACCCTGGGGTTTGCCGCAAGGGCACGCGAGGATGCTTTGAATGTGGACAAGAAGGGCACATGGCCAAGCAGTGCCCGAACAAGACTGGTCTTCCTCAGCCACCGCAGATTCAGCATGCAAGCCAGCCAGCGTAGTTATATCAGATGCAGTCTGCTCTAGAAGGTCCCCTTATCAGCCAGGGCAGACCCTCCAGCTATGGCGAATGCGAGGATCTACTCACTCACCAGGGAGGACGTAGCCAATGCCTCGACGGTCGTCACAGGTCAGATTAGCATTTTTCAGTATAGTGCTACTGCTCTATTTGATACTGGGGCAACCCATTCATACGTAGCTAGGGTGTTCTCCGAAAAATTAGAAATACCATCAGAAGTACTCAGTGGTCAGTTTTTGACGACACTACCTTCGGGAGAAGTTATGGCATCCACGCACTGGCTTAGAGCAGTGCCAGTCATTATAGCAGACAGGGAACTCTTCTGTGATCTGATCCTGCTAGAAATGACTGACTACGACGTCATCCTGGGAATGGACTTTCTGATCAGATACGGTGCTTCCATAGAATGCCGTAAACAGAAAGTCGTATTCCAACCCGAAGCAGAAGCACAGTTTGAATACATCGGCAAACCAAAGAGAAAAGCCAGAAGATTTCTCTCAGCGATGAAGGCCCAGAAGTTGATGGATTCAGGATGTACGGGGTACCTAGCACATGTAGTCAGTACTAGTCAGGGCAAGGACCAACAGCTAGCAGAGGTCCGAGTCGTATGTGACTACCCAGCAGTCTTCCCTGAGGAATTACCAGGCTTAGCACCAGACAGGGAGATTGAATTTGAGATAGAGCTCTTCCCCGGTACTAATCCCATTTCCAAAGCGCCTTATCGCATGGCTCCAGCAGAACTGAAGGAACTTCAGGAGCAATTACAGGAGCTGCTCGACAAGGGTTTCATACGCCCGAGTCACTCACCATGGGGAGCGCCTGTATTGTTCGTGAAGAAGAAGGATGGAAGCATGCGACTGTGTATAGACTACAGATCCCTGAATCAAGTCACGATCAAGAATAGGTATCCTCTTCCCAGAATCGATGACCTGTTCGACCAGCTGAAGGGAGCAGCAGTGTTCTCTAAGATAGATCTCAGATCGGGTTATCATCAGGTGAAAGTCAAGGAAGGGGATGTACCTAAGACAGCATTCAGGACCAGATACGGACACTACGAGTTCGTAGTCATGCCCTTTGGCGTGACCAATGCTCCAGCTACATTCATGGACCTCATGAACAGAGTATTCAGGGAATACTTGGACAAGTTTGTCATCGTGTTCATAGATGACATCCTTATCTATTCAAGTACTCAGGAGGACCATGCAGAGCATCTGAAGACGGCTTTGCAGATCCTTCAGCAGTTGTACGCCAAATTCACGAAATGTGAATTTTGGCTAGAGCAGCTTTTCGGTCACATCATCTCCAAGGATGGTGTTATGGTAGATCCCAACAAAATAGAAGCAGTAAATCGAAGAGACCTAAGAACGCCAAAGAAATCAGGAGCTTTCTGGATATTACAGGAAGTTTGTAGAGGACTTCTCCAGATAGCTTCCCACCCATGCCTCTTACCAGAAGAACAGAAATTTCGTGGGGACAGAGAACCGAGAACTTCAATGAGCTAAAAGGAGGTTGACCAGGTTCTGCTCCTTTGGCTCTACCAGACGACACCGGCCTTTGACATCTACAGTGATGCCTCTAAGTTGGGACTACGAGCAGTACTGATGCAAAATGGCAAGGTGATCGCCTATGCCTCCAGACAACTCAAGGATTATGAGAAGAACTACCCTACTCATGACCTCGAACTTGCAGCAGTAGTGTTCGCTCTCAAGATTTGGAGACATTACTTATATGGAGCTCAGTGCAGAGTATATACAGATCATCAGAGTCTGAAGTACTTCTTCACTCAGAAGGATCTGAATATGCGACAGCGCAGGTGGCTAGAGCTGGTCAAAGATTACGACATAGACATCCTCTACCACCCAGGGAAAGCCAACAAGGTAGCAGACGCACTCAGCAGAAAATCCAGCGCTACCTTGTTATCTCTTACAGCTATGTCACCGCCCCTACAGAAGGAGATCGTAGAGTTCGGTCTCGAGCTTATTGTTGGACAACTCTCTACTATGACCTTAGGGTCTACCTTGCTTAGTGACATTCAGTCAGCTCAGGGACAGGACCCTGAAATTCAGAAAATCAAGCAAGGACTAGCAGAATCAGAAAGTAGAGAGTTCAGGGTGTCCGATAGCGGGGTGCTGTATTTTGGAGACAGACTCTGTGTTCCAAATCAGGAGGAGCTACGGAGACAGATTTTAGATGAGGCTCACAAGACTCCCTATGCGATGCATCCAGGTTCCACCAAAATGTACCAAGACGTGAAGAAACATTTTTGGTGGCCTGGGATGAAGCGAGACATCGCCAGATATGTTAGCGTCTGCCTCACCTGTCAGAGGGTCAAGGCGGAACATCAGCGACCAGGAGGAGTCTTGCAGCCTATACAGATTCCAGAATGGAAGTGGGAGGATATCTCTATGGATTTTATAGTGGGACTGCCCAGAACCACGAATGGTTTCGATGCCATCTGGGTAATAGTCGACAGGTTGACCAAATCAGCCCACTTTTTAGCTATCAAGATATCCTACTCCATGGAGAAGCTAGCTCAGTTGTATCTCCAGGAGATCGTCAGACTACATGGAGTCCCACGAACCATCATTTCAGACAGAGACAGCAGATTCACATCACACTTCTGGGAGTGTGTACAGTCAGCATTGGGTACAAAGCTAAAGTTCAGCACAGCATTCCATCCTCAGACAGATGGACAGACGGAGCGAGTAAATCAGGTACTCGAAGATATGCTCCGAGCTTGTGCCCTAGACTTTAAGGGAAGTTGGTGCAAATATCTGAGCTTAGCAGAGTTTGCATACAACAACAGCTATCAGGCCACTATCGGCATGGCACCTTACGAGGCTCTCTATGGGCGGAGGTGTAGATCTCCAATCTGCTGGTATGAGAGTGGTGAACAGAAAGAACTAGAACTCCAGACAGATCTAGTAGCAGATACCACAGCAGCTATACAACAGATCCGCCAGAGGATAGAGACAGCTCAGAGCCGCCAGAAAAGCTATGCTGATACGCGGCGCAGACCTTTAGCGTTTTCAGTTGGGGATTCAGTGTTCCTCAGAGTAGCTCCCATGAAGGGAGTAATGCATTTTGGGAAGAAGGGCAAGCTAAGTCCCAGATATGTGGGACCATATCTTATCAGCAGAAGAGTTGGCAAGGTAGCATATGAGCTAGAGATACCCCAGGAAATGTCAGCTGTTCATAATGTATTTCATGTCTCTATGCTGAAGAAGCATATCCCAGATGCCACCCAGGTGATTGAGCCCCAGTCGGTACAAGTCCGCGAAGACCTCAGCTATGATAGTCGGCCTATTCAGATAATAGACCGAGCAGTTAAGAAATTACAGAACAAGGAGGTACCATTAGTAAAAGTTATTTGGCAAAATCACACAACAGAAGAGGCAACATGGGAGACAGAAGCTAGTATGAGACAGAAGTACCCAGAGTTATTCTAAGTTCGAGGATGAACTTTTTATAAGGTATGGGGGATTGTAACGCCCGAAAATTCTCAACTTGCAATAGAATTATTCTACGATTTTTCTGGAATTTTAGATATTTTTCCCGAATTTTTCGAGTAGCAGCTTAGGCGGGAATCGAACCGAGACCTATGGTTTAGTGGACAAGGCCAATAACCATTGACCAGTAGGGCTGTGCTGAAAGAAAGGAGAACCAAATATATTTATATTAGAGTTGGGTTCATTAAACCACTTAATATAAATATAAACTTGAGTAGGGTTTGGGTTGAGTAATCGGTTCGGCACCTCCTCACCTCACGCAACTTTTCCCTCTCCAAACCCTCAACGCCGACACCTTCTTCTTCTTCCCCTTTCTCTCTCGGCACACCAAGCCCCAAGGGCTCAAGGGAGCACCTTCTGGCGACGACTCCAACACGGAGAAGGTTCTTCTCCGCGAGAGGAACGCAAAGACGTGAGCGGTTCGTCAAGAAGGTCATCTCCACCGGAGTTCTAGCGAATAGAATCGTAAGAAATTACGAATAGGAGGTAAGAAACCCCTCACCTGCAGTATAATAGCTCCGTTTGGACTTTCTATGCATTAGATTAGTAATATGCAGATTTTGTTGACATGTAGGGTGTTTTAACCCTCCTCTCAGATTTAGGGATTTAGTTAGCACCTTTAGATGGGCCGAACACGTTTATTCTCCTTCAGTTGGAGGTCATAGATGCTGTTGGGTGCCTAGAGGTGATTTCCCTAAGGGAAAGGGGGATTTAGGCACACCAAGTGTTCGATAAAATGACTAGACTAGATAAAATGCAACTTAGGCATTTTAAACAGCGTAGATAAATGCATTAGAAGCATTTAGATCAGTAAATCAGTTTATTCTAGCTTATACGGGACTAGATGTCCAAATGGGTGGGCTCCCACAGTCGCCTCTAGGTTCAGACAACCTAGTTCTAGGTTCAGATAACCTAGATTCAGCTAACTAGCATATCAGTATTTTACTTTCAGCAGCGGCACTGTACTGGATTAGATATCCATTGGGTTGGACTCCCACAGTCGTCCCTAGGTTCAGATAACCTAGTAAACCCTGCTAAATTCGGAACTTGCAACCCCGGGTCTAGTAGGGATGCGCGCACAGCAAGTACAGTTGCCAGGGCCCTACAGCAGCATGTTTAGTATTTTCACTTACTATGTATTAGTTTTCAAGACTCAAAAATCAGTTATACCAGTTGAGTTTGATTGCAGCTTCAGTAGAGTTTAGCTTAGCTCAGCATTATGCTTCAGTGTAATTTTCCATGTTAACTCTATGTTTCAGCTTATGCTATGCCATGTTTGTATGATATTATGCCATGCCATGCTTGCATATTCAGTATGTTTTCCAAAAGCATGTTTTAAAAGCATATTTGCATCGTATGCATGATTTAGTGAGGTAGATGGTTTCTTACTAAGATTTTTAGCTTACAGATACTATTTTACTTATACTGCAGATACAGGTAAAAGGAAAATGGATTAGCAGAGGAGGCTGGAGGACAATGCGAAGATGGTGTGTGTGTGTGGAACTGGAATCAAAGGTCCTTAGGGGACTTAGCAGGATGAACATTAGACTCTTTAGCATGTTTACCTTAGCACTTTACAGTTTATGGTTTAATACTTTCATTTTTATGCACCTTTAGTTTTGGAACGTATTAAACTATGAAAGAATGAGTTAGATTGTTAGTAGTCATTATGAGAATGTTTGTTAATGCATGTTAGAAGTAGCTTCAATTGATTTAGAACTGCTGTGTGAGGTTTTGGCACGCCAAAGTGCTGAAATCAGAACTTCCGGGTGAAATCAGACTCTGATCGGTCTCCAGACCGATCAAGGTCTGAGCTGTGCCACTGGATCGGTCAGCCGACCGATCCAGCGAGATACAGTATGCTACTGTATCCTCCTGGATCGGCACAAGTTCCTGGATCGGTCAGCCGACCGATCCAGACATACCTGGATCGGTCTGCCGACCGATCCATCACGGGACAGTAGCGAACCCAGGATTCTGCAGGTTCCTGGATCGGTCTGTCGACCGATCCAGCCTATACTGGATCGGTCTCCAGACCGATCCAGCCAGTGTTCGCGTGGGGGTCAATGGATCGTTCCACGGACCGATCCAAAGCTCCAATTTTGCCTCCTCAGCCTAGCTATGAATATCTAGAAGGTAGGGGGACATGAAATCTCACCCTCACAGAGTTAACAGAGGCAACTACGATAGTTTAGTAAAATTGTTATTCAGCCCAGTTTTTCCGCATTAGAAATTTAGCTGCAGTTAGCAAAGAAACTGTAGCGGTCCGCCTTGCAGCCTAGCAGTAGAAGGTGGGTCGTTACACCCGCACACCTCGGCTTGATCCAGTCGACACCTATCCCAGGTTCGGTCGATCAATCCCGAGGTCCAGTCGACTGATCCCTGGTCGAGCCCGGTCCAACTTCTACAGATCTGATCTGGTAGCTTAGAGGTTCGGTCGACCGAATCCAAGGTTCGGTCGACCGATCCCGGTCATTTCTAACCCTGCACGAAAATATTATTTTCCTGCAAAATAGAGTTAGAACACAAAAAGATAATACGATAAATAAAATTGTCAGTCATCGGACTGACCGGGTCTGACTTCAAGTTTCCGACCGGAAACCCTAGGTCGACCCGACGCCTATTGTTCCCTCTACAGGGAACGCGTCCTCACCTACTCCACTCAGGAGATTTACCTGATGCCAGTCCGGTCCTCCAGACCGACTGGACTTTTCGCTTAGGGTTACCACCCCCTAGGACTTAGGGTTACCGCCCCCTATGGTTTTTCTCCAGCTAGGGTTACCACCCCCTAGGACCTAAGGTTACCCCCCCCCCCCCCCCCCCTTAGGATTTTCCTCCACTAAGGTTACCACCCCCTAGAACTTAAGGTTACTGCCCCTTAGGATTTTTCTCCTTCACCTAGGGTTACCACCCCCTAGGACCTAAGGTTGCCACCCCTTAGGATTTTCACTTGACTAACCACAATTATGACTTTCCTGAAACCTTATTTAAGCACGTTAGATAACAACGAATCTTAACTTTGAATCCCTTTACCATTATCAAAACTGAGGTTCGATCATCGGATGCTTCCCGCACCAACAATCTCCCCCTTTTTGATTATGACAACCGAAATTCAAAGTTAAGTAAAAAATACAATAAAGATAAGCATAAATAAGCACAGGCATAAATAAAGCATAGGCACATACAAAACAAAAATTTCTTTATAATTTTCTTTGAATTTTATTTTTTTTGAATTTCTTCCTACTCTCCCCCTTTGCCATACATCAAAATACCCTAGAGAGTGAAGAAAATCTAGGCCTTAGCTTAACTTTCAAAAATAACTTTTATCTTTGAAAGATTTTAGCTAAGTGAAATCAAAAATGTTATCATTAAATTTTGAAAGCCAAAATTCTTTCTTTAGTTTGAGAGATACTTTTAGCTGAGATAAATCAAAACACTTTAAATTCTTAGTTTTTTTTATTTTTATTTTTTTAAAAATGTTTTGATGAAATTTTGAGAGTGCTTTGGGAAATACTTAGCATTTTCAGCAAAACTTAGCATTTGAAAAACAATTGCTTTGAGAGACACTTTGCTATTTTTTTTTAAAAAAAAACTTTAAAAAGTACTTAGCTAAATAGCTAAATTTGAAAATATTTAGCTATATATTCAGCTTAAACATGATTGCCTTGAGAAAATATCTTGCCAAATAGCTAAGATTAGAGTATAATCTAACTAAGTTTAGTTAAAGAAGACTTGATTGAGTACTTAACTTAAAGAGGTTTTACATAAAGGCTTAGCTTTGAAAACATTCTAGCCAGGTCATAAATAATTTAAATTTTAAAGCTAAGTTAAAAATAACTTGACTTTTCGAAGACATGCCAAAAATAGTTTTTAATTTTGAGGTCAAGTCAAAATTTTATTTTAAAGAAAAACTAATTTTAAAATCAACTCAAAAGTACTTCCCCTTAATTAATGCCTTAATAAATTCTTTGAGTTCAGGAGTCCAAGCATGAGAGGTAAAAAAAATATTTTCCTAACTTTCCATCTCTCATTCTAGATTAACAAGCATGTTTAGCGTATGAGTGAGCATGAGATGGAGTTGTCTTTTAAGTTGATATATCAAATAAATTTTAAAATGATTTTTCAAATAATTTTAAAATGATTTTTCAAATAATTTTAAAATGATTTTTCAAATAAAAATGGTTTTCAAATTATTTTAAAATGATTTTTCAAATAATTTTAAAATGATTTCATTTAAGAAAAAAATAATATTAATTACGAATTTAATTTGAATTTGAATTAATTATAATTATGAATTTAGTTTTGAATTAATTTTAATTTTGAATTTGAATTACTTAGTCATCTCACCCGATCTAAATTTTCAATCAGGGACTTCTATAATTTTTTGTGAGATGAATTGAGATTCAATTTTAGGATTATGTTTAACTCTGTCTTAGATTCAGGTTTAGGTTTGGGTTCAACAAGTAAGCATTCTTTGGATAAACTTCTGGGCTATGGTGAGTCACAAGGAACTCATTAAAGTAACCATGCCTTCGAGGTTTTCCAAATAGTCCTACCCATTGAACTTAATACTAAACCTTGGTCTAACTAGTTAGGATCCATTTAAGGATAACTTCGGTCAGTTCCACTTGGCCAAATGCACCAGGTCGAAGCCATATCTTCCTAGACATGCGATGCCCAAGCTTCCCTAACGTACTATCATCCAAAAACTTCACCAGTACCGTGGGTCAAGTTAAACCTAGCCTAATTTATCTAACTTAAATTACCCTACCGGGTAGTCTACTCTTGTTTACCCATTTCGGGTAGTTTAGTTGCGGGCGCCAGCTATTCTGGATTCTCCTTCTATTTTCAATTGAATTTAGAATGTTAAGTTTAATTTCAAATTTTGATTTAATTGAATTTTCTTATTTTAATTTTTTTATTTAATTTTTAATTTTAATTTAATTTCGAATTTTTAATTTAATTTTTAATTTTTGATTTTAATTTCAAATTTTTAATTTAATTTTTGATTTTAATTTCAAAATTTTAATTTAATGTTTGATTTTAATTTTTAATTTTAATTAAATTTTGAATTTTAATCGTTTTAGCTCCCCTTGGATCATAGCCTCGATATGGTCTATCGAGGTAATGTATTTGATCCTTGGGAATCCAATATTGTCCGAGTCCAACTTGATTGATCAGGTTGGACTTGGCAACCCATGCTTTGACCATTTTTCTATTTGTTCTTTGTATGAGAGATAAATATGACTTATACTTCTTTTTCGATTTGTATCCTAGTCCAGTTCTATTGTAGATTGCCCTTTGTGTTCCAAGAATCAAGTCAAGATTCTTGGATCCCAAGGAAAATTGTTCTAAGGTTGTCTTTAAATCTTTGACTTGACTTTTCAGGTTGGAATTCTCTTCCTCAAGTTTTTGAACTTGAGTTGAGGTTCCAGTCTGAACTGGATCAGTCAAGGATTCGTTATTAGTCGTTTCTTTAAGAAGTGTTACCTCCTTCAGAAGTGATTTGATTCGAATTTTGGACTTAGCTACTTTATGCATTAAATAATTAATCAAGCTATATAAACGATTTGTACTTACAGAGGGGTTTGGCCCTTCGGAAACAGATGCGGATCCGTGGCTTCTCTCGGACTCGGCTTCAGATTCGTCCTCACTTCCGGATTCATTGGTGTAGTCCCCGGCTGTCAACGCGAGAAAATTCGTCTGCTCGAGTTCTTCGTCGTCGGATTCCTCGGAAGAAGACTCGTCCCACGTTGCTTTCAAGGCCTTCTTCCTTCTTGGATTCTTTGGATCTTTTTGGTTTGGGTAGTTTGCCTTGATGTGCCCCTTCTTATTGCGCCCGTAGCAGGTCACTTCGAATTTGGCCTTTGAGCTTGGTTGGGCTTCTTTGGACTGGATGGCCTTTCTGACATCCTTTTTGTTGAAGCCCTTCTTTTTGCAGAGTTTCTTTATCAGGTTGACTATTTCGGTTGTATGCTCGTTGTCGTCTTCCGAATCTTATTCTTCTTCTGACTCCAGTTCAGTTCTGTGCTTTATCTTTGATTCGCGCATTTTCCCTATTCCTGCAACCAAAGCCAACCCTTTCTCGGTCGGGCGTGCATTAGTCTGTTCATGAAGTTCGAATTCTGCAAAATGTTCATCTAACTTAATGGTAGAAAAGTCCTTAGAAACCTTGTAGGCATCTACCATGGATGCCCACAAGGTGTTCCTCGGAAAGACGTTTAAAGAATACCTTATGATGTCCCAGTTATCTACCTTTTGTTCAATTGCATGAAGACCGTTGAGCAGATCTTGAATCCGGGCGTGGAGTTGGGCAGCTGTCTCACCTTCCTGCAGTTTGATATTAAATAATTTATTAAAGATTATGTCTCTTTTACTTACTTTAGTGTCAGACGTTCCTTCGTGAAGTTCAATGAGCTGCTCCCACAACTCCTTGGCACTGTTGAAGGGGCCGACGCGGTTGAGTTCTTCTTTTGATAGGCCACACTGGAGGGTGCAGGTCGCCTTGGCATTAGCTTCCACCTTAATCAGAGATGCGTCCTAGTCCTTATATGGTAGTGGTTTGCCGGCGCTATTAGTTGGTAGTTGGAGTCCGGTTTTGACTATCATCCAGACTTCAAAATGAGTCCGGAGATATGCCTCCATCCGACCCTTCCAGTACCCGAAGTCGTCTTCGGTGAATAGCGGGCGGGTTGTACTGTAGCCTTCTTGAAGAGCCATTTCAGATTAACTAAAAAGAAAAAACAACAAGAAAATTCCAGGACTTGGCCCTGGATTAGTAGTGCGGGAAGTATATAAAAACAGAATACGAACTCGGGTGGTGTTGCACCAACCTTGAGCAAAAACCGATTCGAGAAAAGAATTAGAATATAGCTATAAAGCTAAATTCTAATTGACTCCGTAAAATCTGAAAATACCACGAAAAAATTTGTTTTGAATGGTGGTTGCACCGACTCAAAATGACCCCGCTCTAATACCAATTGATGGATCGAAGGCGCTAGAGGGGGGTGAATAGCGCTCGTGGCTATTTTATCGATTTTTAAACACAGAGTAGAAATGCAACGGAAAGTAAAAACAAACACACAGAGACGCAAGTGTTTTACTTCATTCGGAGCCTATAGTGACTCCTACTCGAAGGCCCGCGGTCCTTGACCGCTTTCGGTGGGCAACAACTATAATATCAGAATTATTACAATCTAGAGTACAATTAGTGCAATAAAGAAATTATTCCAACGAAAAGAAGAATAGAGAACTTTGGAGTTGATTCGTTGGAGTAGCAGAGCGTTGTTGAGGCGTTAGCAGCAGCACACGGAAGAGCGCAGTTTTCTTGTTCGAGTTCAATGATATGAGCTGCACCTCGAGGCCTCCTTTTATAGCTCTGCAAGGTTTGATTCAGATCCCCAAGTCTCGGGATCATCTTTGACCCGAAGCGGATCGGTCGACCGATCCTCACGTTCGGTCGACCGATCAGATGATCTCCACCGCATCTGATCCGTCGATCTGTCGCTCCGCTTCGATCTGGTCAAAACTCTATCCCTGCGTTCGGTCGACCGATCCCAGGGTCCGGTCGACCGATCCCAGGGTCCGGTCGATCGATCAGTCTCCTCTGACCCGCACACCTCGGCTTGATCTAGTTGACACCTATCCCAGGTTCGGTCGACCGATCTCGAGGTCCAGTCGACCGATCCCTGGTCGAGCCCGGTCCAACTTCTGCAGATCTGATCTGGTAGCTTGGAGGTTTGGTCGACTGAATCCAAGGTTCGGTCGACCGATCCTGGTCAGTTCTAACCCTGCACAAAAATATTAGTTTCCTGCAAAACAGAGTTAGAACACAAAAAGATAATACTATAAATAAAATTGTCAGTCATTGGACTGACCGGGTCTGACTTCAAGTTTTCGACCGGAAACCCTAGGTCGACCCGACGCCTACTGTTCCCTCTACGGGGAACGCGTCCTCACCTACTCCACTCAGGAGATTTACCTGATGCCAGTCCGGTCCTCCAGACGGACTAGACTTTCCGCCTAGGGTTACCACCCCTAGGACCTAGGGTTACCGCCTCCTAGGGTTTTTCTCCACCTAGGGTTCCACCCCCTAGGACCTAAGGTTCCCCCCCCCCCCCCCCCCACCCCCCCTTAGGATTTTCCTCCACCTAGGGTTACCGCCCCCTAGGACCTAAGGTTACCGCCCCTTAGGTTTTTTCTCCTTCACCTAGGGTTACCACCCATTACGATTTTCACCTGCCTAACCGCAGTTAGGACTTTCTTGAAACCTTATTTAAGCACATTAGATAACAAGGAATTTTAACTTTGAATCCCTTTGCCATTATTAAAACCGAGGTTCGATCATCGGATGCTTCCCGCACCAACAAAAATCAGCATTTTAAGCTCTAAGAAATCTGCACTACAAGCTTAATTAAACTCTGCTATAAGCTTAATTAAAATCTGCACTATAAACTTAATTAAAATATGCACTATAAGCTTAATTAAAATCTGCACTATAAGCCTACATAAAAATCTGTACTATAAGCTTAATTAAAATCTGTACTATAAGCTTAATTAAAATCTGCACTATAAGCTTAATTAAAATCAGCACTATAAGCTTACATAAAAATCTGCATTATAAGCTTAATTAAAATATGCACTATAAGCCTACATAAAAATATGCACTATAAGCTTAATTAAAATCTGCACTATAAGCTTAATTAAAAATATGCACTACAAGCTTAATTAAAATCTGTACTATAAGCCTACATAAAAATCTGCACTATAAGCTTAATTAAAATCTGCACTATAGGCTTAATTAAAAATCTACACTATAAGCGCTTCTCATGCTTCGAATTCAAGAAGAACAAAGGTCCGAAACTACTCCTACTGCAGGTGAGAAGCACTTACCTTGCTTCTTGGACTCACAACCGAACAAGAAAGGCTTCTAGGACCTTGGTCGGCCGCCGGAGACGATGCCCTAACTCCCTTTTATTTTCATCCCGAGCTCCGCCGTCGCACGCAGAAGAGGAGAGAATGGTTTAGGTCACGGGAATAAAACCCTCTCCTAACTTATCCCTTTTATAACCTAGTATTTCTGTTAACTCCTTAAATAAATTTTTATTTTTTTTTAAACAGAACCGCTGCTTGGATTCTTGGTTAGCCAAATCTTTGACCGGGTCAGAGGTCACGGGTTCAATCCCTCAGCTGAACCCTTTTTCTCCTATTTATTTCCTATTTATTAATTACTGCTTAAATAAATTTCGTTCCTTCTTTTAATCAGCATCGCTCGCTGGAACACTTGGTCAGTTGTGCTTTTGCTAAATCAGAGGTTGCGGGTTCGATTCCTCAGCCGAACCCTTTTTCTCCTATTTATTTCCTATTTATTAACTACTGCTTAAATAAATTTGTTCCTTTTTTTATTTAGCATTGCTCGCTGGAACACTTGGTCAACCGTGTTGTTGCTAAATTAGAGGTTGCGGGTTCGATTCCTCAGCTGCCCTTTTTTATTCCCATTTATTTTCTGTTTACTATTAACTATTACTTAAATAAATTTCATTACCCTTTTTAATCAGCAACCTTCGCTGGGACACTTAGTCAGCCGCGCGTTGCTTAAGGTTTGGCTCGTGGGTTCAAATCTCGGCTATAACCTTTTTCTTCCTATTATTTCCTGTTATCAACTTCTACTACTTAAATACATTTCATGCTTCTTTTAATCAGCAACTACTGCTTGTACACTTGGTCAGCCAGACTCGCTTAAAACTTGGTTCGGCCGTAGGTCACGGGTTCGAATCTCGGCTTGGACACAGTGCCACTGATAAAAGTAAAATAACTTACTAGTAATTCTATCGAACACTTGGTGTGCTCTAAATCTCCTTAACTGAATGATCATGCATAAGACTGAACTAAAAGCATAAAAATGCACGATTAACTACTTATACTGCAGGTGAGGGGTTACTTATTTCCTGCGCTAAGTTTTCTTACAATCTGATCGCTAGGTTTCCGGAGAAGAAGATCGTTTCGGCGATCCTCTTATGTCTACGCTTCCTTCTCGCGGAGGGGAGCATCCTCGTATCGGAGACATTGCCGGATGGTGCTCCTACAACCCTAGGGATGGAACCCTATGTCTTCTTGGGTTTGTGCGCCGAGAGGATGAGGAAGAGAGAGAGGCGACGGTGAGGGCTTGAGGGTGAGAAAAGTTGTCGATCAAATAATAAATCCCTACTTAATTTCCCTATTTATGTTAAGTGGTTAACACGTCCCAACTAAACCTTAAATATAATTGCTCTCCTCTTCTTTCAGCACACCCCTGCTGGGGCCCCCTGGTTACTAAGTCACCCTATATGTCATAGAGTCCATAGGTCGCGGATTCAATCCCCGCTTAGGCTATTTTACATTTTTATTTAATTTTGCTACTTCGGTTATTCTAAAAATTCCATAAAAATATCCTAAAATTCCAGAAAAATAATAGAATATTTCTAAAAATTAATTTGAGAATTTTCGGACATTACAATCATCATATTACGAGTAAGTATAAATTTTTATTTTTATTTATTTTATTTTTTCAATTGTTTGTGTAACAATATATTTTTTTGAGTAGGATATTTAACAACTTATATTCTAAATTATCGACACAAGAGTTTGATTAATTTTGTGAAGAAGAATTTGCTGCATGGTTCAAATCATATGTAAGTAAACAATCTATATTTTGTTGATACATATGCATACTTTTAACAATTGGTGTTTTGACCTTAGGTTCAAGCTAATCAAGCTCACCTTGAGCAAGAATGGCTAATCCATCTGTCATGGGGTCCAAATTCATGCGTACGCACTTGGTCAACATATTTCATAAATGGATATAATTTTCATACTCAAGACTATGGAATGGGAAACAATACCATGAATAGTGGGGTGTGCGTATCGTCATCCAATGAAGGAGGTGCAAGCAATGATTTTTATGATTTGTTGGATGAAATTATAGAAGTAGAATACCCAGGGCCACAAATGTAAGTTATATTATTTATGTGTCGCTGGTTTGACCCTGTTAGAGGGATGAAAGTGCATCCACATTATAATTTAGTTGAAATAAATCATAAGAGATTTTATAAGAGATATGAACCATTTGTGTTGGCATAACAAGCAATTCAAGTATTCTATTCTTCATATTCGAGTTTGAAATGCGATAAGATTGATTGGTGGGCTGTTTGTAAAACCAAAGCACGAAAAAAAATTGAGGCACGTTGGGAAAACATTGCATATCAACAAGAGGAAGTTGCAAACACCTTTTAGACTGAGGAATATATTATTCTAACTTTATGAGATCCCAACGGTGTAGTAATAAACGTGGATAGAAGTGAAATTGATGATGGTGAGGAGGAGGAGGAGGAGGAGGAGGAGGAGTAAGAAGAGGAAGAGGAAGAGGAGGAGGAGGAGTAGGAGGAAGAGGAAGAGGAGGAGGAGGAGGAGGATGATGATAATGACAATGATGACTTTGATTTTTGATGATGGGTAAGTTTTGTTAGCTTATTTAAAGAAATTTCCCATAATTTATTGTATATACTATCTCTTTTATAATTTGATTTACTTTATCTGTTAACACATTGTAGTTGTTCCTACAGGTCATCAGAGGTGACATTTCATAAATTCCCCCTCCCCCCTTTTCCAGAATATTTACATAAAAATGGTAGGTTTTTAATTATCCTTTGTTATGTATTTGATCTGTAATTAACTTTATCAAATTATTAGAATTTCCAGCATATATTTCGACGTGGTGGACGTAGACAGCGGCCACAGGACCAGACAAATCCATCACCTGCCAGTGAACCTATGCCACCCCCTAATCAGGCAAGACCATCCCATGTGTCTTCTCCACCGGCATCATATTCCCCTGCCAGTGTACCTATGCCACCCCTTCATCAGTCGGACCCATCTCATGTACCTTCTGCACCGGTTTCATATTTGCCGTCGCAAATACCATACCCAGAGCAGTTACCTATCCACTCAGATCCTCCTGACTCAGCAAGAAACTCATTTGCTGAGTTTAGGAATGATAGAGCTCCTTTAGTCCCCATTGGTGATTCGTAAGTGCTATAAAATATTTTATTTTTTAGTCTTATCTTAATTATTTAACATCGTTATTTTATAATTTAATACAGATTTGAAAATCTGGTACAAGTTGTTCGAGAAATAAATAGAATTGTGAACAACCATTGGGGAGGGGGATTCTATGACATATTCAAGCACTCCACCGGCCACAAAACAACTTTGGTGGAGCGAGTTCAAAGTATATTTTCTTGAGTTTACTTCAATTTTACAGGTAATATATAATAAAACAAATTTCTATTTTAGCACTTAAATACTTGGGACCCGAATGATGAAATGGAGATACGAAGAATATTTAAAAAGAAATGTGGCTATCACATTAGACATGTATTAAGTCACGCCAAGAATCGGGGGAAAAAGCCAAACTTCATCACCGAAAAAAATTGGGAGAGGATCACTATATTTTGGGCAACGGAGGAGAGTAAGCAAAGAAGTGACCTAAATAAAATGAATCAATCTCACAATTCTGGTGACTCATGTGCTATATATGCGGGAGGCTCCATTAACATAGAGAGCATAGACGGAGAATGATAATTTTTTCACTCTTTCACAAATTTTTAATATATATCGAATTATTTCATTATTTGAAATAATGTTTTTTTAGACCAAGGAGATAGGGAAGGAGCCTTTTTTCATTGATACTTTCACCCGCACTTTAAAAAAAAAAAAGATAACACATGGAGTGGGGCGAGAGCAAAAGCAGTCAAGGTTGGAATTAATATTTATTTTATCTTAATATATGATTTAAAGTTAATTAGTTACATACCATCACTGTTTTAATATTATATGTGTTTCTATTATATCTAATCAATATCATATGTGTTTTACAAAACAAGAAAAATATGATCAACTTGAGCTAGCCCAAACATGCTCACAAGCTGGTATCGATTGTCAAGGGTTTGAGGAGTCTGTTGGCAATAATTTGAGTTTATGGTTAGATGCCAGTGGAGGACCAAACGGGGGAAGGATATTGGGGATGAGTTCCTTGAATATAACCCAAAGATTAGTTGGAACATCTTCCTCCACATCAGCACTTACGACCCAAATAAATACCTTGACTGATGAGGTTAGCAATCTGAAGGAAATAATATCGCAAAGAGACCAAGAAAGGGCGCAAAGAGACCTAGAACGGGCTAATTTGGAGAAAGATATTAGAGATATGTGCCGACAACAAGAATTAATCATGCAACACCTTCAGTTCGCTCAAAGTCAGAATCCTCCCAATGACGATGATGATGATGCCTACGATGATAACGATGATGGTGGTGATGGTTTTTGATGATTTTAATTATGTATGATGATTATTTGTCTCATGTTTACTGTTTTACACATTAATCAATGGCTTGTTAACTTTTCAAATTTTTATTTTAATTAATATTGTCAATTTGTTTTTAACAGGGTTGGTGAGGCGAACTAAAGGTCGGAGAAAAAAAGTAAGTATTAAGTAACATGTTAAACTTTTAATTTTATTTATTTATTTATTTATTTTTTTTCTAATTGCTTTTAATTTATTGAAATTTGTTACTACTGCATTATTAGTTAAAATTCCAAATTATGATTAGAGTTTACTTAGCAACCAAGTAAACATTAGTACTAAAAGACTAGTATCACCAAATTAAGCTTAACTAGTTTGTGTTTTCTTCATTTGAGCTATTTTCATACGTTAGGAAATTTTAAGAATACCTTTCATGCTCTCCATGTCACATGGACATAGAATATTTGTAGCTATTGATTGATATGGTGAAATAGGTATTATCATAATAATTTGATGTGCCAATTATATTAGGTTGTATCATATTTATGATACTTGTACTTAGCTTCAAGATACTTCTTATAATTTTATTTACCATTGCTATGACATGGATGGTTCATATCGTTGGTAAATAGGGCATTTATTTGAATGTTTAAGGAATTTCACAGTTATGTTTTGTTTCCAATCTTTCTTGTTACATGTGCATATCGTATCATATTTACAATCTTTCTTGTTACACATGATCTGGTTTATTTATTTATTGTTATGTAGGCAAAGGATATTTGAGGGGGAGCAAAGCTTTTGTGGCAGATGAAGATGACTTGATGTATTCTTAGTTTATTTACCTTCTTGGATGGATGATGGACTTATATAGCATTGGGTTGTTGAACTTGTATAATATTTTCTAGAAGCTTGAACAAGATAGATCTTGTAAAATTTGTTGAGATCTTTATATTTGTTGAATTATGAGTTGAGTTCAATTATTAATACTCTATGTGAAATTAGGATGTATTGAATGTATATAATCTGTTATTTGAATTTGGTGTTTATGTATCTATGGATTGAATCGCAGAAATAAATTGAATCAAGAAAAAAATTTTAATATAGGGATGAATTTGACAACGAAAACGATTTGTCCCAATTCTATCGTAATTACTGTTCCTCGATAATTTTACGACAAATTTATTTTTGTCCCTGATTTCGTCCCAAAATCTGGGATGAATCTGTGGATTCGTCCCAAAATCTGGAATGAATCCACAAAATTCGTCCCAAAATTCATCCCAGATTTTGGGACGAATTCTGGGACGAAAATTTATTAATTAATTGAATTAGTATTTTTGTTGCCAAATTCGTCGCAAATGCTTATGAAAATTATCAACGAATTTGGCAACGAAAATTTAAGTCGTTGGTAAATTTTATTGCCAAATTCGTTGCCAATTTTGCAACAAATTTATTATTCGTTGCAAAATTAGGGACAAAATTGGCAGCAAAAAAAAAATTGTCACCGAATTTGTCCCCAAATTTGTTGCAATATTAGGGACAAACTTGGCAACAAAAAATAATTTGTCACCGAATTCGTCCCCAAATTTGTTGCAAAAATAGAGACAAATTTAGCAAAAAAAAAATTATGTGAATTCATCCCCAAATTCATTGGTAAGTTTGCAACAAAAAAATTATTCGCTGCAAATTTGTATACTTTTTTGCGACGAATTTGGGGACGAAAATTTTATTCGTCCCTAAATTTGCAACAACCCATAATTCGTTCCAAAAGTTGGCATCAAATATTTTGGGATGAAAATTTTTTCGTCCCTGAATTCGTCCCAAAAAATTTTGCAACAATTTTTTTTTTAAAATTCGTCCCAAAATTCGTCCCAGAAAGCCTTATTTTTTGTAGTGGTGGTTAAGATAGTCTTTAGTGACCATTCTTATATAGCGACCATCCTTCTTACTACTCTCTAAAGGTGACCACTACTTAACTACTATAGATTATAAAACAACTAGTGTAGTAAGTTGTACTAAATGTTTCTAGAAAACTTAAAATTTTGGCAGAGTATCTGCTGTTCAGTGGACTAAAATCCAATACATACATCACATGCATTTATAACATAACTATACTAACAGAAACATATCAAAACTATAACTCAAGAAAGCATCAAAGTACTAACTTACTAACAATTACATCATAGCATGCAATCTAGAACCAAAGATAATCTCAAGGATCTAGAATAAATGATAGTCTCAAATGTTTTCACCAAAACTCAAAATAACTTAATAATGTTCCCAGATCTCTCCAATAGTCCAGACATCACACGCCCCTCACACATCTCCTTGTCGCCTTCCTTCGTATACTTTAGCTTTCCCTTTATCTGTAGTAGGAGGAAAATAAATCTATAATCGAAATGCTTAGTAAGTACTAAACTATCTCACAAAAACTCGAAGTGCATAAGATGCAAAGGATGCTAAAACTGAAATGCTAAAAAGAAAAGCTACACATGCTCATCTATAGCAAAGCACTAAAATAATCTGCATACTCATGATATAAGAATAAATCTACATGCTGGAAATACAGCTAATCATGCTCAATAACTCATAAGGAAAGCAAATGAAAACTAATACAGTATGCTTAGAATTAAAAGAGCTAATCTTGGCTAGTTCTAAACATAGGTGATACTTGTTTCATTTACTTATAGCTTTATACTTGAAATTAATTCTTAACTTTCTTCTTCTTTTTCTTGGGCCCAGGCTTAGTACCATCTTATGCGCGTTCTCTAATAGTGACTGAGGTAGCTAGCCTCCAGTCCTATGAGGATAAAGACCTTGGTCTTACCAGGGCCAAGACCTCGGAATTGGTCACCTGGATTTGTTTAATGACAACCTTGGGAGTCGGGTACTAGCCTCTTACTTTAAATTTCTTGTTATCTTTAATACTCTTATATTAAAATGCCTTGGCATTTGTTTAACCACTTGGTGTGCTTTTTGATCATAATTTCTAGAATTTGGAATCAACTTAAGACTTGGTCTTTTCTTACTTATCACTTCTCATAATCTTATAGAAGAGTTTAACATGCTTGTGTAGTAGCAAGAAAAATCTAATTCTGCATGCTTAAAATTAAATGGCTAGAAATAAGATCTTAAAACTGAATACTAGCATGGTAACGAAAGATTTAACTTGCTGGAACTTAAAGAAGCCTACACTGCTTACTTTCATACAAGTTGTCTAGTTCATTCTTGCTAAAATAATAAGAAAACTGAAAATTTCTATTCTTCATAGAATTCTCAATTTTAGAGCAACTGGAAAATATAGCTACGGTTTGTTTACTGCACATGAAGTCTAAAACATGACTTAATCAACAGAGAATCGACTAATCCATCTAATCAAGTTTGGAAACAATTCTAACAATAATGCACTACCAATACGGATCAGTAATATGCCATACATAAAGGGATGCTTACATAGCAGCAAATTTTCGGATTCTAGCAGCACATACAATTCCAGCCGAATGCTATAGAAACAGTTCAATAAAAAACTGTACTAACATGAACAGCAAGTACTATAAAAGAGTTCCAAGAAGACTAACTTTAGCTATGACAAGTCTGAACAGCCCAGCAGTACATGGAAACACTCTTCAACAGCATTGTAAGAGTTAATTCTAGCAATAACAACTATAGCAATTAATCTATCTACTACCCCCTAGCAACCAGGAATAGCATATACATCTCCCAAGTTCCTCTAGCAATTTAAATAAAGAACCCAACTACATTCTTAGCAAAAAGCCCAGATCATAGCAATTTTGCACAACAGCCCGAGCTTATCAAATTCGACACAGCAAATCTTAAAAAAACTTATCATATGATTCTGTTCAACAGCAAAATTCGAGAATGGCATCTCAACAAAGCAAGGAAGAAAACCCTAGCATATATTTCTACTCGGCACAGCAAGATCCGGGAGCAAGGAGACGAAATCCAAAAAAAATTCAGAGCAACTCCTACCACAGGTGAGTAGTACTTACCAAGCGTTCTTGGACTTACAACCAAGAAGAGGAAGACTCTAGGGTTCGCGGAGAGGGGAAGATCTCGGTGGCTCCTTTGTGCTTTCGAGCTCCCTTCGTCGGGATGACCACGCACGGATGAAGACTGGCCGGAAAAGCCCTCGCCGGCGCCGGAGAAACCCTTGCTCACTGCTGTGATTTCATCCAAGATGGGAAGGCACAGTCGAGAGAGAATGGGGAAAGGAAGATCGGGTTTTCGCGAGAAAGGGGAAACCTAATCCCTTTATAACTGGATTTAATTCGGTTCCCTACTATAACTTAAATATATTTCAATATAAGTTTAGTTATGAAAAGTTCGGCCGGTCTGTTGGTTAAGCGAATCTCTGCTTAACCCGAGGTTTCCGGTTCAAACCTCGGCTTGGATATTTTTTGTCAGAACTTCTTTCGTTTTGTAAAAATGCCAAACGACCTCCAAAAATTACGTAAAAATACTCTAAAAATTCCTAAAAATCTCTAGAATATTTTAAAAGTATTCCCAAAGATTTTTATGTACTTTTGGAACTTGAAATAGGAAAAATTGGGTCATTACAATCCCCCATACTTTATAAAAAGTTCGTCCTCGAATTTAGAACAGTTCTGGATATTTCTGTCTCATACTGTCCTCACGCTCCCAAGTGACTTCCTCGTGCTTCTGGTTCTGCCAGATGGCCTTCACTAGTGGCACTTCTTTTTTTCTTAGTCTCTTGACTGCTCTGTCCACTATCTGTGTAGGTCTGCTCTTATAGCTAAGATCCTCCTGAATCTGCACTGACTGAGGCTCAATCACTTGGCTAGGGTCGTGGAGACACTT
Organism: Zingiber officinale; assembly: GCF_018446385.1. Lineage (NCBI taxonomy): Eukaryota > Viridiplantae > Streptophyta > Magnoliopsida > Zingiberales > Zingiberaceae > Zingiber > Zingiber officinale. The sequence continues at coordinate 95,720,937 of NC_055998.1, forward strand.
CTTTAGCATGGAGACATGAAATACATCATGTATTGCTGACATGTCTTGTGGTAAGTCCAGCTTGTAAGCTACTTTCCCAATCCTCTCTATGATCAGGTAAGGTCCTACATAGCGGGGACTTAATTTGTCCTTCTTACCAAATCTCATCACTCCCTTCATAGGAGCAACCTTGAGAAAGACTGAATCCCCTACTTGGAATTCAAGTGGCCTACGGGGTGTGTCCGCATAACTCTTCTGTCTACTCTGGGCAGTCTCAATCCTCTGTCTGATCTTCTGGATAGCCTGAGTGGTTTCTTCCATCAGCTCTGTCTGGATGCCTAACTCTACCTCCATTTCTTTTCTCTCACCTGCTTCTTGCCAGCAAATGGGTGATCTGCACTTCCTGCCATACAATTCCTTATAAGGTGTCATCTTGATGGTGGCCTGATAGCTATTGTTGTAGGCAAACTTAGCTAAGCATAGATACTTGCACCAACTTCCCTTGAAATCTAGCGCACAAGCTCTGAGCATATCTTCTAAAATTTGATTTACTCGCTCTGTCTGTCCATCAGTCTGAGGATAGAAGGTTGTGCTGAACTTGAGTTTAGTGCCTAGTGCAGTCTGAACACACTCCCAAAAATGTGAGGTGAAGCGCCCATCTCTATCAGACACAATAGATTTAGGAACTCCATGAAGTCTGATCACCTCCTTAACGTATAGTTGCGCCAACTGCTCTATAGAGTGGGACACCTTAATGGCTAGAAAATGAGCAGACTTAGTCAATCTGTCCACTACTACCCATATTGCGTCATATCCATTTGTAGTTCTTGGAAGACCTGTTATGAAGTCCATGGATATATCTTCCCACTTCCACTCTGGTATTGGGAGAGGTTGTAACATTCCTCCTGGTCTCTAGTGTTTTGCTTTGACTCTCTGGCATGTCAGGCAGGTACTGACATACTTAGCAATGTCTCTTTTGAGTCCAGACCACCAGAACCTTTGTTCCAAGTCTTGGTACATCTTGGTGGAACCAGGATGCATGGAGTAAGGAGTACTATGGGCTTCTTCTAAAATCTTCTTTCTCAACTCTTCGTCATTGGGTCCACAAAGGTGGTTCCCCTGGTAGAGGATTCCACTATATGATACTCGAAACTCTGAATTTCCCTTTTCTTGTATCCCTTGCTTGATCTTTTGGATATCTGGATCTTCACTTTGCTTTCTCTGTATATCCTCAAGCAGGGTTGACTTTAAGGTCAATGCAGAGAGTTGCCCATAAATAACTTCAAGTCCAAAATCTGACAACTCCTTCTGCAGTGGCAGGGCTAATGATGACAAAGACATCAGGGATGCACTGGATTTTCTTCTTAGTGCATCTGCCACTTTGTTAGCTTTACCTGGGTGGTAGAGGATTTCACAGTCATAATCCTTGACCAACTCTAGCCACCTACGCTGTCTCATGTTTAAGTCCTTCTGGGTGAAGAAGTACTTAAGACTCTGATGGTCTGTGAAGATTCTGCACTGAACTCCATACAAATAATGTCGCCAGAGTTTTAGTGCAAAAACCACAGCTGCCAGCTCAAGATCGTGAGTGGGGTAGTTCTTTTCATAATCTTTGAGTTGCCTGGAATCATAAGCTATAACTTTTCCTTTTTGCATGAGAACAGCTCCTAGGCCTATCTTGGAAGCATCACTGTAGATGTCAAAACTCTTGTCACTTTCTGGAACTGTCAGGACGGGAGCACTGGTCAGTCTCTTCTTTAGCTCTTGGAAACTCTACTCACATTTGTCTGACCACTCAAACTTCTTGTTTTTCCTGGTTAAGGCCGTTAGTGGAGAAGCTATCCTGGAAAAGTCCTCCACGAATTTCCTGTAGTACCCAGCTAAACCAAGGAAACTCCTGATCTCCCTGGCGTTCTTGGGTCTCTTCCAGTTGTTGACCGCTTCTATTTTGGCTGGATCTACTTGAATACCTTCTTTAGAAATTATGTGACCTAGAAACGCCACCTGATCTAACCAGAACTCGCACTTTGAGAATTTAGCATACAGTTGCTTCTGCTGTAGGGTCTGCAGTACTATTCTCAAGTGCGTGTCATGCTCCTCTGGGGTCCTTGAATAGACTAGAATGTCATCGATGAATACGATGACAAATTTGTCAAGGTATTCTCTGAACACTCTGTTCATTAAGTCCATGAAGACCGCTGGTGCATTAGTCACACTAAAAGGCATGACTACAAACTCGTAGTGTCCGTATCTGGTCCTGAAAGCCGTTCTGGGTATATCCCTTTCTTTCACTTTCAGCTGATGGTACCCAGAGCGTATCTGTCGCCCCTCTCAACTGATCAAATAGGTCGTCGATCCTAGGAAGGGGGTACTTGTTCTTGATTGTCACTTGATTCAGAGCTCTATAATCTATGCACATCCGCATAGATCCATCCTTCTTCTTGACAAACAACACTGGAGCTCCCCAAGATGAGTGACTAGGGCAGATGAAGCATTTGTCAAGTAGCTCTTGAAGTTGCTCTTGTAACTCTTTCAGCTCTGCTGGAGATATGCGGTATGGAGCTTTTGAAATTGGACCGGTACCAGGAACCAATTCAATCTCAAACTCCACTTCTCTGCTGGGATGCAGTCCAGGTAGCTCTTCTGGAAATACTTCTGGATACTCGCATACTACCTGAACATCCTCCTGCTTGAGTCCTTTCTGTTCTTCTGCATTTACTATGTATGCAAGAAAACCAGCACACCCTTTAGCTAACATCTGGTGAGCTGCTAGAGAAGAGAGAATTTTCTGGGTCTTCGTCCTTGGCATTCCCGTGAATTCAAAAGGTGGTTCACCCTCTGGATTGAAGATTACTTTCCTTCTGCGGCAGTCCACTGAAGCACTGTACTTGCTGAGGAAATCCATACCAAAAATGATATTGAAATCCTGCATGGTGAGGACTACCAGATCAACATATAACTCACGGTCTGAAATTCTGACTGGTACAGCCCGAAACCACTGGTTGGATTCCATGACTTCCCCAGAAGGTAGGGTCGTTAGGAAATTGCAGTTCATGCTTTCTGTAGGTACCTGTAATTCTTTGGCAAAGGGTACTGATACAAAAGAATGGGTCGCTCCAGTATTAAATAGTACAGTAGCTAAATGTTGAAAAATAACTACTTGACCTGTTACGACCGTGGAGGCACTAGCAACTTCTTCTTTGGTGAGGGAGAATACTATGGCGCTGTCAAAGGTTGGGACTGGTGGAGCTTCCAACCTTCCCTCACTGATATAGGGCCCCTCTAGTGCTGCTTCCATGTGATATAATTGTGCAGGCTTGCCTCCATATTGCATTGGCTGTGGCTGAGGTGCTTTGAGCTTGTTAGGACATTCCTTAGCCATGTGTCCTTCCTGGCCACAGGAATAACATCCAGTCTTACCCAAAAGACAGGTTCCTGGATGCATTCTCTCACATTTGGGACAGGGAGAGAACTTGGTCTTCTTGTTTGCTGGTCCTCCCTTCTAGTTACTTCCTGAGTTCCACTGCTTCCTTTTGCTGCCCTTGCCTTTCCAGTTCTGTTTACTTGACTGGAATTTCTAGCTCCCCACTGTCTTGCCCTCTATCTTCACTGGTTTGTGCTGCGCTCGTTGTGCTTTGATGTCGTTCAGGTAGTGCTCAGCAATTAATGCCCTACTGATCAACTCTTCACTAGTCTGGGGTCGGTGAGCTCTACTGCTCACATTCAGTGCTATCTGTGGTCTCATCATTCTGAGCATCAGTCTGACTCGCTCCTTCTCTGTACTCACCAGCTCTGGGCAGAGACGAGCTAGTCTGTTGAACTTCTTGGCTACTTCTTCCACTGACAGGTCGCCTTGTTTGAACTCTGTAAATTCCTCATAGTGCTTGTTGGTGATCTGTAGGTGAAAGAACTCTTCATAAAACTCTGACTGAAAATCAGCCCAGCTTATCTGATTGGCTGCCCTCTTGGTCTTTATCCTCTCCCACCACATACGAGCATCTCCTGACAGGAGAAAGAGGCGCACTTGACCTTCTCGACTTCTGGCCAGTCGAGAAGATCCATTGTGCTCTCCAGTGTTTTGAACCAAGCCTGGGCATCCCAGGGCTCAGAAGTGCCTGAGAAGCTCTGCGGTTTCAATTTCAGCCACTATATGAGGTAAGCTTCTTGTCTCTGAGGTACTGTGACGACTCCTTGGGCAGCTGGTGGAACCTCAGTTACCCCTGGAGTCTCCGCAGTGACCGCTGGGGGAGGGGGAGGAACTGATTGCTGATTTGCCATCAGATTGACAATTACTTGCTGCTGCTGTGCTACTTGTTTCTGGAGTTGAGCAATAACTTCAGAGAGATTGGGCTCAGTTGAGCCTGGGCCTTCGTTCTCCTGAACCTGGTCCTCAGTACGAGCGGTACGGGGACGCCCTCTTCTTGCCATCTAATTATGCAAAGAAAAAGGCTTGAAATCTTCTCTATCCTTTCTAAACAAACATATGTATGAATAAAGAAAACATAAAAAACTCTTATCTGACCTAAGCACTTATAAACAATTACTCTATACTACAAATAATAATAAAGGAAAGCAATAAAGAAAGAACATAATTACTTTCTTACTTGAAGACGACAAGGTTGATACTGATGTGTGTGTGATGCTGGAGAATGGGAACTGCTCTGATACCAACTGTAGTGACCACCCTTCTTACTACTCTCTAAAGGTGACCACTACTTAACTATTATAGATTCTAAAACAACTAGTGTAGTAAGCTGTACTAAATGTTTCTAGAAAATTTAAAATTTCGGCAAAGTATCTGTTGTTCAGTGGACTAAAATCCAATACATACATCACATGCATTTATAACATAACTATACTAACAGAAACATATCAAAACTATAACTCAAGAAAGTATCAAAGTACTAACTTACTAACAATTACATCATAACATGCAATCTAGAACCAAAGATAATCTCAAGGACCTAGAATAAATGATACAGTCTCAAATGTTTTCACCAAAACTCAAAATAACTTAATAATGTTCCCAGATCTCTCCCATAGTCCAGACATCACACGCCCCTCACGCATCTCCTTGTCACATTCCTTCGTATACTTTAGCTTTCCCTTTATCTGTAGTAGGAGGAAAATAAATCTATAAGCGAAATGCTTAGTAAGTACTAAACTATCTCACAAAAACTCAAAGTGCATAAGATGCAAAGGATGCTAAAACTGAAATGCTAAAAAGAAAAGCTACACATGCTCATCTATAGCAAAGCACTAAAATAATCTGCATACTCATGATACAAGAATAAATCTACATACTAGAAATACAGCTAATCATGCTCAATAACTCATAAGGAAAGTAAATGAAAACTAATACGTATGCTTAGAATTAAAAGAGCTAATCTTGGCTAGTTCTAAACATAGGTGATACTTGTTTCATTTACTTATAGCTTTATACTTGAAATTAATTCTTAACTTTCTTCTTCTTTTTCTTGGGCCCAGGCTTAGTACCATCTTATGCGCGCTCTCTAATAGTGACTGAGGTAGCTAGCCTCCAGTCCTATGAGGATAAAGACCTTGGTCTTACCAAGGCCAAGACCTCGGAATTGGTCACATGGATTTGTTTAACGACAACCTTGGAAGTCGGGTAGTAGCCTCTTACTTTAAATTTCTTGTTATCTTTAATACTCTTATATTAAAATGCCTTGGCATTTGTTTAACCACTTGGTGTGCTTTTTGATCATAATTTCTAGAATTTGGAATCAACTTAAGACTTGGTCTTTTCTTACTTATCACTTCTCATAATCTTCTAGAAGAGTTTAACATGCTTGTATAGTAGCAAGAAAAATCTAATTCTGCATGCATAAAATTAAATGGCTAGAAATAAGATCTTAAAACTGAATACTAGCATGGTAACGAAAGATTTAACTTGCTGGAACTTAAGGAAGCCTACACTGCTTACTTTCATACAAGTTGTCTAGTTCATGCTTGCTAAAATAATAAGAAAACTGAAAATTTCTATTCTTCATAGAATTCTGAAACATGACTTAATCAACAGAGAATCGACTAATCCATCTAATCAAGTTTGGAAACAATTCTAACAATAATGCACTACCAATACGGATCAGTAATATGCCATACATAAAGGGATGCTTACATAGCAGCAAATTTCTGGATTCTAGCAGCACATACAATTCCAGCCGAATGCTAAAGAAACAGTTCAATAAAAAACTGGACTAACATGCACGGCAAGTACTATAAAAGGGTTCCAAGAAGACTAACTTCAGCTATGACAAGTCCGAACAACCCAGCAGTACATGGAAAAACTGTTCAACAGCATTGTAAGAGTTAATTCCAGCAATAACAACTATAGCAATTAATCTATCTACTACCCTCTAGCAGCCAGGAATAGCATATACATCTCCCAAGTTCCTCTAGCAATTTAAATAAAGAACCTAACTACATTCTTAGCAAAAAACCCAGATCATATCAATTTGGCACAACAACCCTAGCTTATCAAATTCGGTACAGCAAATCTTAAAAGAAACTTAGCATATGATTCTGTTCAATAGCAAAATCCGAGAATGGCATCTCAACAAAGCAAGGAAGAAAAACCCTAGCATATACTTCTACTCGGCACAGCAAGATCCAGGAGCAAGGAGACGAAATCCAAAAAAAATTCGGAGCAACTCCTACCACAGGTGAGTAGTACTTACCGAGCGTTCTTGGACTTACAACCAAGAAGAGGAAGACTCTAGGGTTCGCGGAGAGGGGAAGATCTCGGCGGCTCCTTTGTGCTTCCGAGCTCCCTTCGTCGGGATGACCACACACGGGTGAAGACTGGCCGGAAAATCCCTCGCCGGTGCCGGAGAAACCCTTGCTCACTGCTGCAATTTCGTCCGAGATGGGAAGGCGCCGTCGGGAGAGAACGGGGAAAGGAAGATCGGGTTTTCGCGAGAAAGGGAAAACCTAATCCCTTTATAACTGGATTTAATTCGGTTCCCTACTATAACTTAAATATATTTCAATATAGGTTTAGTTAAGAAAAGTTCGGCCGATCTGTTGGTTAAGCGAATCTCTGCTTAACCTAAGGTTTCCGGTTCAAACCTCGGCTTGGACATTTTTTGTCAGAACTTCTTTCGTTTTGTAAAAATGTCAAACGACCTCCAAAAATTACGTAAAAATACTCTAAAAATTCCTAAAAATCTCTAAAATATTTTAAAAGTATTGCCAAATATTTTTATGGACTTTTGGAACTTGAAATAGGGAAAATTGGGTCGTTACATCTTATATCCTATCAACTATTATCTCCTATTCGTGGTTGAGAGAGTCATCAGCGATCATAATATATATGACTGCCCATGAGACATTCGTGGTAGCGAGTTTGCATGTACTCTATGTTGGAACCTCAAGGTTGTTTTGGTGTGATCAACAAGTTAAGTTAGGTCCTATGTGTTTTTAACATTGTGTCTAAATGTGCAGGAACTTAGGAGCACAGGTAGTCAAGCGGAAGACGCAGCTAGCGAGAAGGACGACACGTGGTGCGTCCGAGGGATGAGGCGCTGTGGAAGAGTACACCGGCGGACGAGAAGGAAGCGAGCGGTGGTTCCGAGGGACGAGAAGCCGGAGCAGAAGACTGCTCGAGGAGCAAGAGACACAGGAGCAAGAGACACAGCTAGTGAGAAGGTCAGCACGGGGTGCGACCGTGGGACAAAGACTGCGGATGAGTACGCTGGCGGACGAGAAGGAAGCACGCGGTGATTCCGAAGGACGAGAAGCCGGAGCGGAAGCCTGCTCGAGAAGACCGGAAATTGAGTTCGGGTGAGCCCTATTCCGGATGGCAGAGATCACCCAAGCGAGTGGAAGATTCGGTCTGAGGTGAACGGAGCCAGAGCAGAAGACCCGGGCTGGAAAAAGTCAACGGGGTTGACTTTCTTGCCCGGGGCGTCCGGACCGTACCGGGGCGCCCGGACCGTACCGGGCGCCCGGACCGTACCGGGGCGCCCGGAGTTGACTTTTTCACAGGATCGAGTTTTGATTTGATCTAAACATTGGGGGATAAAATTTATCCCCCCCAGGGCGTCCGGAACCCTTAGGGTACCCCGACCAAGGCTATAAATATAGCATTGGTCCAGAAGGTTTTCAACAATCAGAACTCAAGTAATTGTTTCAACACTTGTACGCTTTCTCTGTAGTTTAGCTTCTGTTGTGCGCTTCATTGCTGTAAAAGGCTTCTCTGCCTGAAGGAGATACTAGTGCTACGCTTTCCTTGGATTAACAACCTCCTCGGTTGTAACCAAGTAAATCCCGGTGTGCCTTTTACTTTTCTGATTTACTTTCTGTTTATCTTATTTTGCAAGTGTTAGTTTCAGAGTTCGAGAAGGGTATATTTTTTATTTTCAGGCTATTCAACCCCCCCTTCTAGCCGGTTGCAACGATCCAACAAATGGTATCAAAGCCGAGGTGCTTCAGGAGGACTAACCGCCAATCGAAGCAAAGATAATGGTCGGACCAAGCATCTACCTTTCGAAATTCGAAGGCGATTTCGCTACCTAGAAAAGGCAAATGTAGGTATTCTTTACAACTGATTTTGAATTAATTTTAATAATGAAATTTGGCTTTGTAGCTCCAGAGGGCAAAGAAAAATATCAATGGATGAAAAAGGAGCAGACCGACTATGTGGCGAACAGAAAAGCAGAATACCATCTGCTAAGCGTTATTCCACCACAAGAAGTCAACCGGATTGAGAACTACAACTCGGCAAAGGAACTTTGGGAGAAGTTCCTTGAGCTGCATGAAGGAACGTCCGAAGCCAAACTCGCTAGACGGGATCTACTTCGCAATCAGCTCACCAGCTTGCAACTTGGGGAAGATGAGACAGTTGTGCATCTGCACTTGAGAATCAAAGAGATCATCACCGGACTGTCGAATCTCGGAGAAAAGGTAAGTAACCGAGATTCGCTAAGGTACGCTTTAAATTCTTTTCCAAGAATTTCAAAATGGGCATCACAAGTAGATGCCTTTTATATTTCGAAAGATTTAGAAAAAATTACACTAGAAGAATTTTTCTCGACATTTGAAGTGCACGAATCAAGATGTGGAGGTACGAAAGATCCCAAGAACAATGTTGCCCTCAAAGCATCAAGAGACGAACCTGAGTCGGAATCTTCTCTCGACAATGAGGAAATGATAATGATGGTAAGACGGTTTAAAAAGCTTTTTAAATCTAGAACTACTAACCATCCGCAGGGGAAAAAGAAAAGAACCATCTGCTGCTACCACTGCGGCGAAGAAGGGCACATCAAGGACAACTGCTCCAAATTGAAGAACAAGGACAAGGATAAAGGTAAGAAGCCTGTCCAAAAGCGCAAAGCCCTAAAGGCGACGTGGGACGATATGTCGTCCGAATCGGAAGTCGAGGCATTCTCCAAACTCGCATTAATGGCGAGTCATTAAGATGACGACTACGATTCAAGCTCTTCCGAGATGAGCATCGAGAGCATCGATGAAGGGGGAGAGACGTCGGAAGAAAGCAGTAGTTCAGGGGGAGACATGGACAACGAGATCGACAAAGTAAGTAAGGTACGATCTCTTCCTCCAGATAAACTTTTTAAGTTTGTTAAGTTGCTAACTAAAGACTGCTGCAAGTTAGAAAAAAAAATTAAGAATTTAAAAATAATATTAGCTAAATCTTGTCCTTTAGAAGAATTAGATAAAGTTAAATTATAAAATGAGAAATTGAAATCAGAAAATGAAAATTTGAAAATTCAAGTAGATAACTTGAAAAACATGCATGTTCAAATAAAATACATTCTAGAAAATACAACAATTTAAATTGGTATTTTTGATATCATAAGGGACAAATTAGGAATATTTCAAGAAAATATATCTCTAAGAAATTTTTGGTCAATCCAGTAGGATGAAACTTATATTGGGTTCATAAATCTTGCTTAGCCTATATTTTAATCGAAATTAGTGCTTTCAGCGAGAAAATTAAATGTTAAATTTCTTTATGAGAATTTGTCTAAGGAAGTGGTTGTTGCTCCAATAACCAAGAAGGCCTAGTGCCTCGCCACGACCTGGAAGTCAAAATATTGAAATTAAATGTTTAATTAACTTTCTGGTAAAGCATTAAAATTAGAACTAAATAATGCTTTAAAATGTTATTCAAACTTTTTTTATAAAAAATAATTTTTACTTAGAATTTTTTTTCTTTTTGCATAATTTTTTTTCCCAAAAATTAGTTTTGCCTAAGTTAAAAGTTTTTTTAAAAATTAAAAATTCAGCTTAAATTACTTAGAAAAATGTTTAAATTTTTTAAAGTTGCCTAAGTCAGAATATTTTTTTACTTTAAACCTTACTTAGAAAACTTTCTTAAAGTTTCATTTAGAATTTTTTTTTCACATATAAATTGTTTTTACAAAAATTTTAACTTAGAAATTTTTAACTTAGAAATATTTTCTAGAAAATCATTTTTCAAAATTTTCTAAGTTATAACTCTTAGATTTTTTTCTTGGAACCCCATTTTTTTATGTAATCAATGGGGGAGAAGAAAAAGTATAAGACCGGGGGAGGTAGATAAAAAGTTAATTTTTCTATCTTTTTGCACTTAATTGCAAATTTAGTTAGTCTTATTTTATGTCTATTTTTACCCTAGCTTAACTTGGGTTGCTCACATCAAAAAGGGGGAGATTATTGTAACCCCAAAGTTGTTTTGGTATAATCAATAAGTTAAGTTAGGTGTTGTGTGTTTTTAACCTTGTGTCTAAGTGTGCAGGAACTTAGGAGCACAGGTAGTCGAACGGAAGATGCAGCTAGCAAGAAGGACGGCACGCGGTGCGTCAGAGGGACGTGGTGCTGTGGAAGAGTACACCGGCGACCGAGAAGGAAGCGTGTGGTGGTTCCGAGGGACGGGAAGCCGGAGCGGAAGACTGCTCGAGGAGCAAGAGACGCAGCTAGCGAGAAGGTCAACACGGGGTGCGACCTACAGACGAAGACTGCGGATGAGTACGCTGGCAAATGAGAAGGAAGCACGCGGTGATTCCGATGGATGAGAAGCCGGAGCGGAAGTCTGCTCGATAATACCGGAAATTGGGTTCGGGTGAGCCCTATTCCGGATGGCAGAGATCACCCAAGCGAGTGGGAGATTCGGTCTGAGGCGAACGGAGCCGGAGCAGAAGACCCGAGCTGAAAAAAGTCAACGGGGTTGACTTTCCTGCCCGGAGCGCCCGGAACAGTCCGGGGCGCCTTGACCGTACCGGGGCTCCCGAAGTTGTCTTTTTCACAAGATCGAGTTTTAATTAGATCTAAATGTTGGGGGATAAAATTTATCCCCCCCCCCAAGGCGCCCGGAACCCTCAGGGCACCCCGACTAAGGCTATAAATATAGTCTTGGTCCAGAAGCTTTTCAATAATCAGAACTCAAGCAATTCTTTCAACACTTGTACGCTTTATCTGTAGTTTAGCTTCTGTTGTGCACTTCATTGCTGTAAAAGGCTTCCCCGCCTGAAGGAGATACTAGTGCTATGCTTTCCTTGGATTAACAACTTCCCCAATTGTAACCAAGTAAATCCCGGTGTGCCTTTTACTTTTCTGATTTACTTTCTATTTATCTTATTTTGCAAGTGTTAGTTTAAGAGTTCGAGAAGGGTATATTTTTTATTTTTAGGCTGTTCAACCCCCGTTCTAGCCGACCGCAACGATCCAACAAATGGTATCAAAGCCGAGGCGCTTCAGGAGGACTAACCGCCAATCGAAGCAAAGATAATGGTCGGACCAAGCATATACCCGCCAAAATTCGAAGGGGATTTCGTTACCTGGAAAAAGTGAATGCAGGTATTCTTTACAACTGATTTTGAATTAATTTTAATAATGAAATTTAGTTTTGTAGCTCCAGATGGCAAAGAAAAATATCAATGGATGAAAAAGGAGCAGGCCGACTATGTGGCGAACGGAAAAGCAGAATACTATCTGCTAAGTGTTCTTCCGCCACCAGAAGTCAACCGGATCGGGAACTACGACTCGGCAAAGGAACTTTGGGAGAAGTTTCTTGAGCTGCACGAAGGAATGTTCGAAGCCAAGCTTGCTAGACGGGATCTACTTTGCAATCAGCTCACCAGCCTGCGACTTGGGGAAGATGAGACAGTTGCGCATCTGCACTCGAGAATTAAAGAGATCATCACCGGGCTGTCGAATCTCGGAGAAAAGGTAAGTAACCGAGATTCGCTAAGGTACACATTAAATTCTTTTCTGAGAAATTCAAAATGGGCATCACTAGTAGATGCTTTTTACATTTCGAAAGATTTAGAAAAAATTACACTAGAAGAAGTTTTCTCGACATTTGAAGTGCACGAATCAACATGTGCAGGTACGAAGGAGCCCAAGAACAGTGTCACCCTCAAAACATCAAGAGACGAATCTGAGTCGGAATCTTTTTTCAATGACGAGGAAATGGTAATGATTGTAAGACGATTTAAAAATCTTTTTAAATCTAGAACTACTAACCATCCGCAGGGGAAAAAGAAAAGAACCATCCGCTGCTACCACTGCGGCGAAGAAGGGCACATCAAGGACAACTGCCCCAAGCTGAAGAACAAGGACAAGGATAAAGGTAAGAAGCCTGTCCAAAAGCGCAAATCCCTAAAGGCGACGTGGGACGATATGTCGTCCGAATCGGAAGTTGAGGCATTCTCCAAACTTGCATTAATGGCGAGTCATCAAGACGACGACTACGATTCAAGCTCGTCCTAGATGAGCATCAAGAGCATCGATGAAGGGGGAGCTACGTCAGAAGAAAGCAGCAGTTCAGGGGGAGACATGGACAACGAGATCGACAAGGTAAGTAAGGTACGATCTCTTCCTCCAGATAAACTTTTTAAGTTTGTTAAGTTGCTAACTAAAGACTGCTGCAAGTTAGAAAAAGAAATTAAGAATTTAAAAATAATATTAGCTAAATCTTGTCCTTTAGAAGAATTAGATAAAGTTAAATTAGAAAATGAGAAATTGAAATCAGAAAATGAAAATTTGAAAATTCAGGTAGATAACTTGAAAAATCATGCATGTTCAAATAAAATACATTTTAGAAAATACAACAATTTAAATTGATATTTTAAATATCATAAGGGACAAATTAGGAATATTTCAAGAAAATATGTCCCTAAAAATTTTTGGTCAATCTAGTAGGCTGGAACCTATATTGAGTTCCTAAATCTTACTTAGCCTAAATTTTAATCGAAATTAGCGCTTTCAGCGAGAAAATTAAATGTTAAATTTCTTTATGAGGCTTTTTCTAATGAAGTGGTTGTTGCTCCAATAACCAAGAAGGCCTAGTGCCTCGCCACGACCTGTAAGCCAAAATTTTAAAATTAAATGTTTAATTAACTTTCTGGTAAAGCATTAAAATTAGAATTAAATAATGCTTTAAAAGTTATTCAAACTTTTTTTATAAAAAATAATTTTTACTTAGATTTTTTTTCTTTTTGCATAATTTTTTTTTTTCCAAAAATCAGTTTTGCCTAAATTAAAAGTTTTTTTTAAAATTAAAAATTCTGCTTAAATTACTTAGAAAAAATTTCAAATTTTTTTAAAGTTGCCTAAGTCAGAATATTTTTTTACTTAAAACCTTACTTAGAAAACTTTATTAAAGTTTCATTTAGAATTTTTTTTCACATAGAAACTGTTTTTACAAAAATTTTAACTTAGAAATTTTTTCTAGAAAATCATTTTTCGAAATTTTCTAAGTTATAACCCTTAGATTTTTTCTTGGAACCCTATTTTTTTATGTGATCAAAGGGGGAGAAGAAAAATTATAAGACTAGGGGGAGGTAGACAAAAAATTAATTTTTCTATCTTTTTGCACTTAATTGCAAATTTAGTTAGTCTTATTTTATATCTATTTTTACCCTAGCTTAACTTGGGTTGCTCACATCAAAAAGGGGGAGATTGTTGGAACCCCAAGGTTATTTTGGTGTGATCAACAAGTTAAGTTAGGTCCTGTATGTTTTTAACCTCGTGTCTATGTGTGCAGGAATTTAGGGGCACAGGTAGTCGAACGAAAGACGCAACTAGAGAGAAGGATGACACGCGGTGCGTCAGAGGGACGTGGTGTTGTGGAAGAGTACACCGGCGGCCGAGAAGGAAGCGTGTGGGGTTCCGAGGGACAAGAAGCCGGAGCGAAAGACTGCTCGAGGAGCAAGAGACGCAGCTAGCGAGAAGGTCAACACGGGATGTGACCTAGGGACGAAGACTACGGATGAGTACGCTGGCAAATGAGAATGAAGCACGCGGTGACTCTGATGGATGAGAAGCCGAAGCGGAAGTCTGCTCGAGAATACCAAAAATTGGGTTCGGGTGAGCCATATTCCGGATGGCAGAGATCACCCAAGCGAGTGGGAGATTCGGTCTGAGGTGAACGGAGCCGGAGCAGAAGACCCGGGCTGAAAAAAGTCAACGGGGTTGACTTTCTTGCCCGGGGCGCCCGGAACGTATCGGGGCGCCCGGAGTTGACTTTTTGACAAGATCGAGTTTTGACTCGATCTAAACGTTGGGGAATAAAATTTATCCCCCCAGGGCGCCCGGAACCCTCAGGGTGCCCCGACCAAGGCTATAAATATAGTCTTGGTCCAGAAGCTTTTCAATAATCAGAACTCAAGTAATTCTTTCAACACTTGTACGCTTTCTCTATAGTTTAGCTTCTGTTGTACGCTTCATTACTGTAAAAGGCTTCTCCGCCTGAAGGAGATACTAGTGCTACGTTTTCTTTGGATTAACAACCTCCCCGGTTGTAACCAAGTAAATCCCGGTGTGTCTTTTACTTTTTTGATTTACTTTCTGTTTATCTTATTTTGTAAGTGTTAGTTTAAGAGTTCGAGAAGGGTATATTTTTTTATTTTCAGGCTATTCAATCTCCCTTCTAGCCGGCCGTAACGATCCAACACTCTGTAGCTAGATAGCTACGTAAATACCTTGTCTACCCTCGAGATTATACATGGTAGCGAGTTCACTTGCAGACAGTGACGATTTACTTACACTAACTACCTACAAGACTATTCGTGATAGAGTGTTTCTCCTGTAGTCAGTGCTTGTTATATGCTGGTCATGTATTTGTTCATGCAGATTTGGATGTACTCTAACTACTCCCGATTTATTGGTTATACCTTGCTGAACTTCTATAATAAGTATTTTAACTGAGGCTACTTCTTTTGATCTCCTTATATATAGTATCATGCACTATCTTCTTATACCCACTGAGTTGGTGTATTCACTACCCCTTGCTTTTCCTTTGACTTTTAGGTTTGCAAATAGAGGATGTGCTGTATCGCTCAAAGGTCCTGATTGCCGGTCCCACTCGAGTATGAATTTTTGTTGAGTTGCTTGTTTTATTTTTTTCCCACTGCTTATGTTTACAGTTTGCTTTCTGCATCAGTTTTGAGCATGTTCACATGTACATGCATACATACTCGCATTATCATTCTTAGCTTGTTGTGTTGGCTTTAAATTAGTTTGATATCGATTATTTCCTATATTATTACTAGTGGATACTGTCCGATTTGGAGAATAAGTGTACCTTCGGAGCGTGACACTATCTGCAGGAGAAACACTACTGCGGATGGATCTCATGTGTAGACAGGATAAATGGTAACTATCTAGATATGGACTATGGGAGAAACACTCTACTATAGACAGGTCCCATGGGCACTCTAGATAAATCAGTAGCCATTGTATACGGGAGGAACACTCTACCATGGACGGGTCCCGTGGGCAGACAAGTGTGTAAGTAGCTATCTAACTACAGACAGTTGGAGAAACACTCTATCACAGATGGTTGTTTGACAATCAAGATATATGTGTATACAAAGTCATAATAATAAAATAAGCAGTAACAATCCATTCAAGGATAATGCTCTACAAGTTACCCTATGGTTTGACCTCACAAATGTACAGACATGGGCATAAATAACAAGTACAGATCTAGTAGAATACTTAATATTCTACACTATAGTATAGTCTGGTAGGCACAAACCTAAATAACAAACAAGATGTCTTACTAACATATGCATATAGGCACGAGCCTAAATAATCAACACAGGTCTAGTAGGATACTCAATATCCGATACTACGATATCGCTAACATAAAACAACAAGTTTAAACAATGAATAACATGGATAATAATGAGACTATATTAATATCAAGTAGAATAATAATAAAATCAAGTAACTATGTATCAATCTCATAGAAAATATGGAATAAAGTTAAGGTAAATATATAACTAACGCGATATCAAATCTCATATACTAAGGTCAAAGATCTAGAGAGGTCAAAGAAGAAATTAATCACCTCAATGGTAGAATATCCTAACCATCTACAAGTCAAAGATTTATCTCAAGCTCGAATCCTATAAATAAAAAATACAAAGAATCTAAGGATTTATTAATTAATATTTAAACTCTATTGATTAATTGATTAATCTATTAATTAACCCTTTAACATAATTAATTCTTAATTTTATCGATAATTTATTCTCATGGATAAAAATTAAATAATTAAATTGTGATAAATATCCAATTACTTGGTTAAATAATTCAAATCTAGATCATCCATCTGGTAATTAAGTCATCCAAATTAATTTATAGGTTAACAACTTAATAAATCAACTAAGCTTAGTTAATTAATTTATGAAATCCATTTATTTCAATTGATTATATAATCCAAACCATTCATGGAAATATTTTACTTGACTTAATTATGGCCACATGACAGGCCGGATTTTGGGTCTGCTCGAGGTGGTCGACGGAGAATTCCGGCAGCGGCCAGCAAAAGCAGAATGCGGCTGCTCAAACACAACAACCAGTGGTGGTGAGAGGAGAGAAGAGGAGGGAGAAGCACGGCAACGACATCGATTGTATGTGAATACCGGCTGACACCAGGTCGAACGTCGATTGTACGTGAGTACCGGCTGACACCAGGTCGGATGTGCGGCAGAACGACGTCGCGAACGCGTGGGGTGAGGGAAAAGACACTGAGGGGATAAAAGTTAAGTTTAGATTCGGAATCTAAACTTAAGTTAATTGAATCAATTAACTTCCATTTTCAATAGGATAGAAACACAGATTTATCCGAATAAAATATTCAAAAATTCATATAAAATCTATTTTTTTTAATCATTTCTTTTAATTCATATAAATCTATTTTCTTCTAATTATCCATTATATTATATTATTTTTCCTAAATAATTTTATTATCTCACATTTTAATAGTTTTAAATCTATCTTTATCATCTCAGCCATTATACATTAGGAATATCGTAGTAGGAAGGAGTCTTATAAAGACCTAGGTTTTCAAATTAATCTACCTATATTTTCTAGTACGTACTTAGTAGATAGTTTTATTGATATTGGATCAATGAAATAGAGAAGATTTTTTTATTATGAGGAAATATTTGATTAAGTGAAAGTAAAGTTCATTTATTTTTTATTGTACAGTAAAATCTTATAGACAAGTAACGATCAAAATGAAAGCTAGTCATTATTCATCCTCTCTAACACTCTCAATAAATATATGGAACTCAAACGGCTTTAATAAATTTCAAAACACCTCCTAGTATTTTTAGAAATAACATGTAATATTAAATTAGTATCATTTAAATGAGAGATAAAAAGAAAATTATATTCAATCAAACTATTACCCCTACTCAATTAAATTGTCTAATTAAATCATTGTACAAATAAAATAAAATAAATGCATATTTCTTTTCATTGAAATTCTTTGATTTATGACCATAAATATAAATATGAATGCTCAACTTAGCACTTCATATGCATAATACATGCTTATTAGGATTTGTATAACTCGGTACAATTTTTCTCTATAAGAGTCAATTCCATATTTTCTAGATCATGCCCAACCAAAACATCTTGCTGCATAATATTCCCAAAGACCTGTAAACCATTCGTTCCCATTATCACCATGCATTTCACACGTGGAGTAAACCACCTAAACAGATTTTCAGGTCTCACTCTGAAGTTCCCCAATGCCCCGGCAAATGAGAACCACAACCCCGGCAGCTGCTCCTCTTGCTGTGTGGAGCTCACAATGAGGCACAATTTAAAAAGGCCTCCTGTCTGCAATGTCGGCAGGGTAATGTAAAACATCAATTCCTTCACCAACTGGTCTAGCACTTGAGTGTTCAGAATGGTCATGGCGGTGCCGGAGTCGAAGATGATGTTGCCGGCTGTCAACCTAGGCCCCCTACTACTAAGGGAGATGTCGAACTCACCCGGGATCGAGATGGAGTTAAGCTGCACGGCGTAGTAGCTGTCTTGCGTCATGAGCTGCGTGACGCTCGCCTTTCCGGCGACCGTCGGTTTGCCGCGTCCCAAGAAGAGCCTGCTGATAACTCCCCCATTTAAATTGTTCAGGCAGTAGGAGAAGTGCTTGCTGATGTACTTAGGGGCGAGCTGGTGGATCAGAGAAGGCGGCCAGGGTCCCATTCCAATGTAGCTGCCGGGGTCGATATTTCTGGTGTTCAAGGACCGGAAGTTGCAACCGAATTGTATATTTGGAATGGAGGTATAATTGAACGTATCTAATGAGAAGAAACGGAAGGTGTCTGTGGCGAAAAGTCCGTCGATGTAGGAGCCGTCGCGGTAGGAGTAATGGTACACGCACAACTGATCATTAGTGCAATGACCCGGCCTAAAGCTCTTGCACTCATCGGAAAGGCAAGATAACTCCGTGTAGGAGAGGGATTCATTATGATTGAATACGGTGGAGGTCCTGTTGAAGCATTGGCAGCCAGCGCAGTCGACCCAGTTTAGTTCGCTGCCGGTGTCGAGGACGCCCCACACAGCTTGCGGGTTTGGCGTGCCCAAGCTGAACCACATCAAGAATTCCCAGTCATCAAAGAGCACGCCGATCTGCATGTCGGCAGAGGTCTTCATGGCGATACGGTTGTCCAAGTAGCTAGCTCTGTTGATCGAACGGACGGCGGCGGCCTGCAGGAGATCGAAGGGCGTCATGGAGCTGTTGTACAGTGGCGACTTAGGGGAGTCACGGTGGAGCAACTCGACGTCGAAGACAGTGCCCTGTGG
Organism: Zingiber officinale; assembly: GCF_018446385.1. Taxonomy (NCBI): domain Eukaryota; kingdom Viridiplantae; phylum Streptophyta; class Magnoliopsida; order Zingiberales; family Zingiberaceae; genus Zingiber; species Zingiber officinale. The sequence goes on from NC_055998.1 coordinate 95,739,990, forward strand.
GACAAGGGCCGGCACAAAGGAGATCAGTAGGAGGAGGCGGAAGAACGTACTGGTGGCCGCCATTGCGATAATTATTGAAGATACATTTTCAACTGGTGCGTGAATATAATTTATAGAGAGATTCCACGGGAGAATAAAGAAGTTTAATTAATGGGAATTAATGATAAGATTGATTGAATAACATTTGGAAGGAAGTGAGATTTGGAATGCATTTAACTTAAAAATTCTGAGAGGAATTGGAAAGTAATGTGAGCTAGGCATCTCATCAATTCGATTAATTAATGGTCCTTCAACTCCTTCCGTCTAATTGATATTTATTTGGAACGAATTTTTGCTGCCATTCAAAGTTTTGTTCAATTGTTTTAATTGTATTGGATGCATTCTAATCTGTACGTGGAGTGTCTCCAAGTTATTTTCTAACTGCCGATAATGGAGCTTCCTCCTATAATATGGATTGGCTTGATACTTACTGGTTGTCTACCGGCAAACCTCCATCATCAAATGCTGCTCTGTATAGATCAATATGTATGAACAATGACAGGATCATAAAGATAGGGTGGGATTTCATTCAGACCTCTAAACTCACAGTATAATTTCAAGCGGCCTAAGGACATGATAAAATTTTACTCAGAATTTCAGCATTACAACATAAATAGGACGATGTCAAGTGCCGACCAGCCTTACGATGGAAAAATTATGTATACGGAATTCTATGATTCTAATATATGAATCTTTTCTAATTTGTTTTCCTCAAGCAATAACTCTTTTAGCTAGGCTATTGACTAAGTATAATTTGAATTGCTTTGGAATTTATTTCTTTAGTACAAGGTTTAATTTTAGTAAGGATTGTGAGTTTTGTAGTTGACTTTATGACCAACTTGCCCATCCACTTGGCCAATCGTGTGTCGGAGGTCGGTGCGAGACTCATGGACACAGGCATTAGCGCCTCTCTTATTTTTTTTTTTTGTTTTTTGATAATCTAGATATTTAGTTTTGACTAATCCAGGAGGTGCCCAATCCCATCCTATAGAAATTTTCTACCGACAAAGTAAATTGAGAAGCGTAGAATGTCATAAGTTTTTCAAACTCCTCTGGGTGAGAATGTGAGATTTAAATCCTCGTTATTTAGGGAGTCTGTCTCACCTCTTACGATCGTACCATAGCTCCGAGAGACCCATTAGCACCTCTCTTGAACATCGACTTAGCCTCGCCATATTATCCTAATTTTCTTTTGTCTTTTTCTATAACATCTTTTTTGTTCCTATTCTACTAAATCTGAAAGAAGAGAGGAGTTAGAAATGATCAACATGCTTTGTTTTTTTTACTCTTTAAAACAGGATTGGACCTCGTTTTGTTTGAATTTCTTTCTGCTCCTTCAGATAGAATACCCAGAAGTGACCATGTTGACAGAGCATGCCTCTTATCACTAGGATAATCCAAAGTCCTACTTGGATAACTGTAGGCATTTATGTAAATGTTCGTTACAACATGGTTAGATCATGTTCCACCAACACTTTTTTTAAGAGTCAGGCTTTGCTATGTGAAATTTAAAATAAGGTCCTCGAACATTTGGATTTGCTCCTTGGTATTTGACATAGTCAATTTTAGTCGACTGTAGGGATTTCCGGGAGATTGCTGTCGGGAGGAAGCAAACTGAGTTGTTGTCAAGGCTAGTGTTCGACACTATCTCCGTAAAACGATATTGCTCCGCTATGGTCACTACAAGAAATTTTAGATTTAACCACACCTAATAGACAACAGTTTTTCGAGAAACTGTTGTCTTTTTGCCATTTAACAACGGTTTTATTGAAAACCGTTGTTGTTCACCATAATTTTTTTAAATGACAACGGTTTTTAAAAAACTGTTGTCTAATGTATGTCAAAGACAACGATTTTTAAAAAACTTTTGTCTAATATATGTCAAAGACAACGGTTTTAAAAAACTATGGTCTTTTAGTGTTTCTTTTAAAATAATAAATTATTTTAAATATTAAAAGAATCATATTAGATAATTTATGATGACAAACTTAATTAATATTCACCATATTATAACATATCCTAACCTAATTACCTCTAGTGCCGATCCTTATTTTTTCCCCTTACATGCCGATTTCCTCCCTAGCTAACACACGCCGCCGATTCTTTCTGCTCTCGCCGATTCTACTTTTGCCGTCGTCGTTATTCTCACCGACGCTCACATCCTTGTCGCCGATCCTCTCCCTTTCTCCTCTCTAACCTGCTCTCACCCGTCGCCGCTCCTCTCACACATGCTCACGCATCTCTGTCCATGTCGCCGCCACTGCCAGCCGCCGGCCTCCATCGTGCGTCTCCACCACGATTCAGCAGCACTCCCCTGAAGCTTTAAAGGTCTTTCCCTGTTACCATTCGTTTTCTTCTTTAAAGGTCTTGCTTAATTCCTGCACAAGATTAATTAGGTAATATGAAGTGAATCATGGAAAAACAGAATTGGTAGTTAAATTCCAACTATTTTTGTTACCTTTTGTTTTCTTCTTAAAAGGTCTTGCTTTTACCTACTGCATTCTCTCAAATGTCACTCTTTTTGTTTCTACTATGTACTTATTTATTACTATTTATTGGTTGAAATTGGTAATTTGAACATAAATGTTCATAGAATAACATAGATTACCATTTTGGAGCATGAAGCTAAGGTAGCAGCTTTACTAGAAGTTTTGGAAAGTATACTTTCTTTGGGGATTCATATATTTATTGAAATAGTAGATTGCATTTTTTTATACTTGAATTTGTAGCCTACAGTTCTTATTATACTTGAATTTCACTTGTGGCACAATTCTTTATTTATGAGTGTTAAATTCAGTATACATATATTTTAAAATTCAACAAGGTTGGATTATTCATTATTCTTGAAAATCAAATGCTTAGAATTGTCAATGCTTGTTGTTAAATTGAAGGTTTGATTAGTTTGTAACGGATCCTCCTACTAATTTTGGGGCACTATTTTATAAACTATCAACTTTAACTATCTTGCAGAAAGAACGTAACTAATATCTGGTGATCAAAATGGTAACATTAGAGTATGGGATCTCATTGCAAATTCATGCAGCTGTGAGTTAGTAAGTACATTTGTTTTGATATGAGATCTGATTGAAAAAAAATATTCAGATGTTAACTTGAAATGCTATTATTTAGTAACAAATTAAAAGGGATATGTCCCAAATTCACTAGCCCATATTACATAGTTGCAGGTTTAGTCTGATTGTGATGTGGGATGGAAGCATGGTTGTTGCTGCAAATAATCATGGAACATGTTATGTCTGACGCTTACTAAAAGAGGTATCAAGTTTTGTTTGTTTCAATAGTTGATATCTTTTTTGTCATTTAATTTACCAATCTAGGATTTCTTTTGTATTACAAGCACATAATGGCTATATCTTAAAGTGTTTGCTTTCTCCAGAATTTTGTGGTCCCAATGAGTAACTATTAGTTGTCATTACTCTGCTATTAACTATTAAATAAATCTGTGGTGGTTGTGTATTATTACTCTTATTGGATTTGATAATTATCCTCATTGAAATAGTTGCCTCGTTTACCAATTGTCAATTTAAGTACCATTTCTAAGAGATTCATGATTTTAAATCTTGACATATGATGTGTTATATTACTTTTAAGTATCTTGCTACTGCTGATCACACTGTACAAATATGGAATGTAGATAGCTTTATCTTGGATAAGACTTTAACAGGCATGCAAATCGTTATCTACTGTAGTGGATCTTTGGTATACAATACTAGTGGTATTTTATTTTAAACTAAGACTTTTGTTAAATTGGTTGATAATCCTTAGTCCTTACAAAGACCTTTATTTTGCAAACCTTTATATTAGTCAAGAAATGTTTGTGCTAAATGTTGTTTAATATTTACTATTCATCTCTTATTCTTTTTATTATCTCTTTTGTTTGTTGAAATTAAATTGTAGGTCTAATATTTTGTATATCAAGATTTCTTTATTATTTTAAAGATCTTATTGTAATACTCATTTTTTTGTATAAACTGCATCCTTTGCAAGAAAGACTGACAACTAGAAAAATAGTTCAATATCGCTACTAGTATTTCATGTTTGGAAATTGATTTAAGCGAGAAGTTTGCAGGCTAACAACATCTTTGCCATGTGCAATTCAATCTTTGTAGGATCTTGAAGCACAAACAAAGTGATTGTTTGTGCTTTATCTAAGTGATTGTTTGAATAGTTTTATAGCATGCATCTTGACAATTAATATAATTTTGAAGATCACTATTAAGGAAGAATGTTCAAAGGAAAGTAAAGGCTAAGGAGAAGATCACGTAATTAACTACACGGGTAGGTTTCCGTAAGAATTCAACTTTTTCTTGATCTATTCTTATGTAGTCCATGGCACACATTAAAGATTTCACTGTAGCTTATTTTCAGTATTCTAACATGTAAATTAATACACTTCTGTGGATCCTCCAAACAATCTAAGTTGTGATGGATTGAAATCCCTTTATGTTCCAAACCTTTGTTTTTTTTTTGGAGCTTGTAATTTTCATTGCAAACAATCCATATGGTGTATGAATTACATTCAGTCCAGTATAAACTTAGCACTTTCGCTTCAGAGGCAATTTATGGGTTTTATTCTACAATCATGTTTACTAATTGATCAGATTGATTAAGAAGGGCGTTGGAGTAGCTTGGTAAATTTGTTTTGCTAGGTTATGATAAATTAGCATTCAGCAGAATAGATGTTTGGATTTCTTCTTCAAATCACACAGTAATATTTCTCTTGTCATTGGTGAAACAATCAATCTACTCTCATTATAACTTCCACAACAGAAAATTTTATGTTATTTGCCTACTACCAATGCAATTTATAACTGATTTTACATTGACTAAACAAGGTTGATTTTATTTAGGTATCAAACTCTCCTATTTGTTTTAGATATTACATGTCTTGTTTGTTAATTTCTCCAAACCATTATTTCTCAATTTGTTAACAAGGAAACTCATGTTAACATAGTCATGATCAGAGCCTAATTATAGTTTACAATTATCTGATTGTTATTGATTAACTGTTCTGTCCTTTCTTCTGGTTCTTTTTTTTTTTTTAAATTTGTGCACTCATTTAGATGGTTTATTATTCTTGTTGTGATGAATTCAGGTCAAGTGAAAATACTGAAGAAGTATGACAAGAGAACATGAGCACTTATCTGGCAGCCCTTCATCGAAAAGGTGTTGCAGCAGCCATTCTTTACAACTGATCTCCTATACAAACTTGTGAAGGAGTGTGTGGCTATGCTCGACCACCTCTTCCCCAGCAACAACCTGTCAATTTCAGCAGAATGCGACGGACAAAATGGAGTGCCAAAGCCAACACAATCAGGTGAGAGGGTTTCGGAGTTGGAGGAGATTAAATATATGCAGAGCTTATACATGAAGAGCACCGTAGCAGCGCTGCGGTCCTTGAAACAGATTAGGAGCAAAAGTTCAACAGTCAAAACAGATTAGAAAATCTCATGTTATATTGTTCTACCTTTGTTTTAATAGTGTTATCATTTTGTTTGTTGCTTATGAAATTTTGTTGGTTGCTTATGAAATTTCTTCAGAATGTTATAGATATTATTTTTGAATGTTAGAAAATTGTATATTAAATTTTATTTTGAAATTTAGTATTTTGAATGATTTATAATATTGGAAAATTGTGTATTAATTTTTTTTATTTTTTATCTAAAAAAGACAACGGTTTTTCACCGTTGTCGTAGATAGTTTAAAACTGTTGTTGAAAACCCTGTTATTAAAGGTAGACACTCAAAGACAACGGTGAAAATCTATTGCCTTTGAAGGAAAAGACAACGGTTTTTCACCGTTGTAAAACTGTTGTCTTTGTCTTCAAAGACAACGGTTAAAAACTGTTGTCTTTGGGTACCCCTTTTAACAACACGGCCTTTAACAACAGTCCGAAAGAGGCTACGACAACGGTGAAAAACCGTTGTTGTTAGGTTTTTTTCTTGTAGTGGGTGCTCACGGATAGCAGCAATTCGTTCCCAAGATACAACGACGATGTCTCAAAATAGTAGCACTTTAAATTTTGAGACCGGCGAACCTTCTCGTAGGTTTTTTGGACTCTTCTTATGCAAGAGATGGATGAATGGTTTGAATGCAAATGTTTTTTTGAATGAATGATTTCCAAGAAGGAGAGGGATCTATTTATATTGGGTGAAGAGGTAAGTAACCCTTGGTTTGGACTGATCTGGATCGTTCATTTTGAAAGGGTATAACCCTTTAAAGGTCTTTTGATCTCAGCCATCAGATTTGAAGAGATATAACTCGTCAGATGGCATTTAATCTCAACCATCAAATCTGAAGAGATATAACTCTTCAGATTCTGATATGATCTCGTCCCTTGATCTAAAGAGTTATAACTCTCCAGATCTCATCTGGATCTCAGCCGTCAGATTACAATATTTAATCCGACACTTTAGATTAAGCCTTCCTCTCCAACGCCAGATTAGAATCTGACGCTCCAGATCGTATCTACTTGTGATATGTCCTCATCTTTGATCCGACGGTCACCATCTGTTCGCCCAATCCAGTCATTGCTCTCTACACAGTCACGTGCCACATAGGCACTGCCTCGTCACTCGACATGCCATGTCACCGCCACGTGGAGCATAAATTAAAGCTTCTCGCGACGATGCGAAGTGCGCCAACAAAGCGCCCATTGCACGGGTGGCGGGCTGGCAGGTGCGAACACTTGCTCGGCCAAGGGTAGAGAGCACCTGTGCTTTTGTATTAACAACATTAACACAACAACATATATAAGGAAATGCTGGCTCTCGCCAGCTAACGATGTGAGACTAAAACCCCATCTTTTTCCTTAATTTTAATTTGAGCACATCTTTGAATAATTAATTTCTCATTCACCCGTTATCGGTTTTGAGCAAATTAATAGTCCAGATTTATCTACGCGAAACGTATATTTCGGTTTTGAAGTCAAACTTGACTTTCAATGATCGATGACACCAAGATTTTGGTTTGCAAAATCATATCCAACATTTTATGACAAGAGTAGAAGTTATTCCATAAGTAATGTGTATTATTGGACAAGAAAAGAAGCTAAAGAATGATTTGGTATTAATTAGGACGGTGCATGTATGGTTTGTTAAGATTGTGATATGGATCTTAGGATCTTTATATGGTTTGTTAAGATTGTGATATGGATCTTAAGATCTTTCCTGCTGATGATATAAACTGGCTTAGATGACAAATATTCTAACTAGCATTTGAATATGCTGATATGTTAGAAATTTATCTGGTCAATGTTCGGTCGATCGATCCCTGGCTTCGGTCATCTGAACCCGCTCCCTGCCTTCTTTACTGAGATCCGATCCTTGGACATTAGTAATGTTTAATGGTTTAGTCGACCGATCTCATTGTTTGGTCGATCGAACGGTGAGCTTTCCCCGTTCGTCAAGATTCTTCATTAATGCGCCATTAATGCCTTTATTGTTCAAGCTTGTTCGGTCGACCGATCAAGCTTAGATCGGAAGCTGTGTTCTGTTCGGTTCTAATCTGGTCTGAGTCAACCTGGTTCGGTAGATCGATCCCTACATTTTGTCGACCGATTAGGTCGGATCTATAAAATAGTATTAGACATATAATCCTGTAAAACAGAGGTTAGTACAGTAATATTATATTTGATATATGAGTAATATTAGACAGTAGAACTATCTTGATCTCAACTTGGAAACTTTCCCGGTTTCTTCAGTTGGATCAACGACCTTAGGTTGCTCCTTTCAAGAACACGACCTCATTATCACTCCTCTAGTTGCTTACCTCAACCTACCTACCAAATATGGCCCTATGGTCCTCTAGACATATTTGGACTTTACCGCTTAGCATTGGATCGATCACCCAAGACTTTCCCTCGATCTACGGTCCTCCAAGCCTATTGAGTTTCTCTGCCAAGTGTCGAATCCTCTCAACCCACTTGGTCTTTTCGCCTGGCTTCCATGATCTGCTAGGTCTTTCTTGCCTAGCTTCCAATTAGGATTTTCCCGGTTGAGTAAACAGCCTGCACACTTGGTCAACTTGTTAGATCATAACAAGACTTAACTTGAACCTTTGACAACATCAAAACTTAGGTTTAATTCTAGTGCAACCTGCACCAACAGACAATGTGAAAAACATGATCTTGAGTGTGATGTGGGACAGCGAGACCCTTGAACGACATGACACATCCTTTAACTGCTAACCTAGAAATAAAAGGGAAAGCAAGGGTAGTGAGTACAAAATACTCAGCGGATATAAGACAGATAGTGCATGATCAATGATCCTGTCTGAAAGTCGAAGAGATGGAAAGCTGGGGATGTGGCGCTCACGCTGACCTCCTGTGGACTCCGCTCGGACCTGTAACACAGACTACGTCAGTGCTAAGCTAGAGAAAGGGTCCTCGGCATTGGCCCTCCGACGCTCAAGTCAGTCATCGACGATGAAGAATAAGGTGGAGCAACAAGAAGACTGTAGCACAAACAGTAAATATCGCATACCTCTGTCGATGCTCGGACCCCCCTTATATAGAGCTCCTGTAGCGCGCGTGCATGCTTCCCGAGGTGAGCACGTTTTTCAAAGATTTTCCTGAAAAGACTTATCAGTAAAGTGCCCCTGACATAGTACCTTAACGGGACAAGCATATCTCTGAAGTAATAGTAGAAACTTCCGTTGTACGATCTTCTAGCTGTCCATACCCAGTGTCGACGACACCAACTCCCAAAAGGATGTCGATGGATATCAGAGAGAGTATACTACTAGGTCGAGCAAGTTGGCTGCTTGGCAGGCATTCCGTCACTGTGGTGCCCCATCCGGTCGGCTAGAACCTCGCTACTCCTGTGCGTGTCTCCGCTCGACTGCCATTTCACTATGCTTATGTCATGTCCACTCGACTAAAGTTCTACTTTGTCACTGCCAAGACCTGCTGCCAGGCCGAGCGGGATAGCCACTCGGCTGAAGTTGAACTCTGCCCTATCAAGCCCTGCTGTCTGGCCGAACCGGGTAGCCTCTCGGCTCGGCTTCTACACATCGTTTCTCTTGAGCATCAGTTGTTTGACTTCCCGGTGGGGAAGGAGGCAGTAACTCAGTACCTTCTCCCTCCGGTCGGGGCATGGTCGGCCAATAGGCTGTGGACATCCGAGCGTTGACTTCATTGACTTTGACCTCCATAATGGCCACGGGGTGGGGCCCCTCCTTATCACCGTATCACATGCCTCCCCTCAAGTCTAGTTGAAGGAGGCTGCAAGTCCGACTGACCGGACAATTGTCTGAGTAGTTTTCCACCCGATCGGCCTTTAACACTATGTGGTTTCTAATTGAGATGTGACCGCTCCTTGCCGATCGGCATGTTGAAGCTTGTCATTCGGCCGTAGGTATGCTCTCTCAATTCGATCGACACAAAGAAGGTTTATACTTGTGAAATCTTTTCTTGGACTATCTTGGGCGAGCGTGAGCTAGGCTTATGTCACCTGGATTTCTAGAAAATTGTACAAATCTTTGCGCATTAATTAAGACTAAGTGCACCCCCATGCCTTCATTAAATGTCGACCCGTAGCGATGCGCCACGTGTCCTGCCTACTGCCGTCGTACGCCTGACATGACAGGCGAATATCCATTGTGATGTGACGGTTGACAGTTCAAATTCAACGGTTAGATCTCGTCCTGGGTTTTTGCGACCTAGATCAGACGACTCCGATCGACCGACCTCGAAGCTTATAAGCCCGTGCACGTCGCCGCCTTTGCACATGACGACGCGACGCTCCTATGCTCCGGCGATGTTCCTCTTTCCCTGCTCCTCCAGCGACCTTTTTAGTAAGCTTCCTTCCCATCTCCCCTTGCTTTCTCATCTTCCGTCGTCTGTACTTCCTTGTCTTCGAGTTTTTCGGCATCTGGCCATAATTCCGCCCGTAGGTTTTCTTTCCTTCAAATCTCTTCACCTCTCCTTATTTTGCGATGGCAAGTTCCTCACAGCCTCTCGCCGACATCCCTGGACTCTGGTACACCTCTATCGAGTCCCAGTTTGACTTCGGCAACGCTGAGAGTCTGAAGGCCGCTTTTGAGTTTCCTCCTGAATATGAAGTTGTTCTTCCTTCTCCTTCCGATCGGTCAAATTCTCCGCCGCCCATCTGTATTTACTTCTTTAGGGACCATTTTACCGTCGGTCTATGGTTTCCCATCCACCCATTTTTTCTGCTATGTGTAAATATTTTCGAGTCTCCCTTCACCAACTAGTGTCGAACTCCTTTCGGCTGCTATGCAAGGTGGTGGTTCTTTTTCGCCTACATGGAATTCCCCTTACTCCCCAGCTCTTTCATTACTTTTATTATCCCAAATCATCCGAGCCGAAGACTTTTCTTTTCCAAGCCCAAGTGGGCTTGGTTTTCTTTGATAAAATACCAATCTCCAACAAACACTGGAAGGAGTACTTTTTTGTGCGCTTTCCCGAGCGGATGGTCTATTTCGCTTGGCCGGGCATCGGGAGGTATCGTCGTCCCTCTGCTGGTGTTGATGGTGCCTCTTGGGCGCCCTTATTTCGCCCTCTTGCCACCCAGTGGATCGAGGTCTTTGCCATCGATCGGGAGAAGGAGATCAGCAATGGTATCCGCGTGGAGCCGGTTGACTGACGATTGGTGTTAGACCACGACAATCACGCGTATTGTGGGTCGCCAACTGGTGGAAAGAACAAAACATTGGCATCCATACTTTGCCCTTTGGGACCTTCGGTCGACCGGACACCACATGTTATACATCATGTGCCCTGATCTCCTGGTGTACCTGCGCTCCTTCGGCCCTCGGCCCCTTGGGCGGCTGATGGCTGCTTGATGGTCAGCACTTGGTTGGCGCCTCTTTCCTTCTAGCCGCTTGGGCTTCTTCCATGTTTATATATTTGTTGGCCTTCTTGAGCATGTGGTCGAAGTTCCTGGGTGGCTTTCTGATGAGCGATCAGAAGAAATCTCCCTCGACGAGCCCCTGAGTGAAGGCGTGTTGGATCGAAAGCGCTAGAGGGGGGGGGGGTGAAAAGCGCTCGTGGAAAATTCGTTTGTTAGTGTAAAACACGCAGCGGAAAAATAAAAACAATACTCGAGCACTAAGAGTTTTACTTGATTCGGAGCTTGTGATGAGTCTACTCCAAGGCCCACACTCATTGAGTGTTTACTTTGGGCAATCACTATCAGTTCAAAAATATTACAACTTTAAGTACAGTTAATTAAATGTAGTAAAATATACCAACGACTAAAATCAGTAAACTTGAAGCTTCTGGTCGTTGGAGTCGAGTTATAACTTTGTCGGATTGTTCTTTGAGCAGCACATGGAAGAAGGATCGTGATTTCAAGTGTTGTGTAAGTTGTGTTAGTATTAGCCCTAGCACCAATTATGAGATGATTGTAAAGGGCTCATTTTGTATCATATATCATTATTAATAAAAGGCAAAGTTGGTTATTATATTTATTTCAGTTCACTGCCAATTGAATAAATATAATAATGTCCTTGGGTAGTAGGTTCTTATCTACAGTATATCAATTGGTTGAATTGATAGTGAGATATTGTAGAGAACACTACTCTTAACTATTCCTAGTCGAGCATTAATATACAAGGACAATATTAATGCGTTGAGACTAGCATTTAGGTCAACGGATGACTTGATCTCACAAGTCATGGATATGAGATATTAGGTTGACACATGGGTATATATTAAAGAATATATACTGAATGACCCGCCATGAGAATGTTTCATGGATCATTATATGAGTGTCATAAACATTCTCATGTAACTATTGGTATGAATAGTCCTTTGACCTGAAGTCACCATGGTTCCCTACATAAGGAGTTGTGTATTTTGGTATTGGCAAACGTCACCTATAACAAGGTGGACAATAAAGTCGATCACTGGATATGCAATGAATTATATGGAGGGATGTGAGTGATGTAGATGAGATCTATCCCTTCCATATGACGGAAGTGATATCTGTGGGCCCCTTGATTAGTAGGACACAAGAAAGCATGGTCATGCACAAATGAGTCAATATGAGATATTAAGCTGATTTGATTGACTGTGTCTACTTAGAGATCAAGAAACACAAAAGTTGATAAGAGGATGACACGATCTATGCCTCATTGATCAACCTAGATATCAAGGATAGAGGGACAAAGTCATACAAGATAATAACCACGGACAGGTTAGGTCGGATCTTGACCTTCTCGTCACTTGGGTAGTAATGATGCCTTGCTAGATGCCACTCATTGCTTATTTATCTAAATGTTGATTTGGGTACATTGCCAACATTACGAGAACCTATTGGGTCACACACAAAGAACAAGTAAATTGAAGATGGGTTTATATGATGAATCATTGGATTAAGTCTAATCCGAATTGGACTTATTGAGTTGGGCTCAATTGGATCTAATTGTTGGATTAAGTCCAATTCAAATTAGACTCAAGGAGTCAATTTGAATTAATGAAATAGTGATTCATTGAATTTGAATTGCATGAGGATTAATTGAGTAAGACTCGATTGAATTAGACTTGAGTTAGACTCAAGTGAATTAGACTCGAGTTAGACTCAAGTGAGGAGACTCGAGTTAGACTCAAGTGAGATTTAATGAAGATAATTATTGAATTTCGAAATTAAATTATTCATTTCATTCCATTTTTAAAATTGAATTTGAAATGAAGAGTTACACTCATTTGAAATAAGGAGTTACAAGTTTGGTCCTTAATGGAGTGTAAATGCTCATTAAGGGTATTAATGCTAATTAAGTATTTTCATTGGATGAAAATACATAAGCTTTTTGCTCTTCATTTTGGTATAGATTCTCTTTATTCTCTTGGATCCACTCCTCTTGGCCGAAATCCACTTTCAAGGTTGCTAGCACAACCTTTCTCCTATTGTGAGTTTGTAAGACAAACGAATGCTTGTTTGTGTAGATACCATAGAGGCGCGAAGGCGAGATCGTGCTGTGATCCGAGCCGTCAGGAGTCAGTGAGCCCGCTACAAAGGTATAATCTCTCATGCTATGTTAAAAAACTTAGTATATGTAGGAATTTCTCTTTCCCTTCGCATGGATCTTCTGGAGGAAATATGTTTTTCCGCTGCGCGTTTGCGTGTTTAGCAACATATTTCCTTACAGTGGTATCAGAGCCATTTGTGAAGGGATGTACTAAGTTTTAGAGTTTTATATGTGATATAGAAAAGCATGATAGGTTTATTATGATCTACAAAATTATGCGTTTCAGCCAAAAATTAGTGTTTTGTTGAGAACAAAACATTGTTGGTATATGACCAACAAGGTCTCGGCCAAAGGTGTTTTGTTCGGAACAAAACATAGTCGGTCTAAAGGGTAGTAGGCTCTTGGGCATGGTAGCAACTCATAAACGAGTATGCAAAATTAATTTTATTTCGGGGGCGCTACCCCCTAAACCCCGCAAGGGACGCTGCCCCTTGACCTCGCTCGCTAACCGGCTAACAGGATAGCTGTGGCATTGCGACTTATAATTTGTTATTGCAATCATAGTAAATTTATGTCGTAAATATATTATGAATATATATGACATGGTGCATGGTTATGGCCCATGAACCCCCTATGTGGTTGTGTGTTGTTGTAATTCATAATACGGCCTGTGTGTCGTGCCTTCATCCCTTTCATTCTAGTTGTAATTTTAGACTACACTCGAATGTAAATCAAGTTTCTTTAGATTTTGTAATGTATAAATTAGAAAGGAGTTAATCTACTGGAAGATGGGTGAAAAGGAAGAAAGGAAGGATAACAACACACGACGACAAAGGGAGTGCTTGGAGAAGCTGCTTTGACCTAGGTGGACTCATCGCTTTTCTCATTGGCTTGAGAAGATCATAGTATATGGGGGCCATAACCGTGTCATGTTTTTTATTTATGCATATATGTGTGATGTGTGCTTTGTGATGTATTCGATACATGTTTAATACATATAATTAGGTCCTTTTAGAATATGCCTACCAAAAGTTTAATACTCACATCTAGCTCAATCAATTGTAGTAAGGTTTTGCCAAAGCAAAGTGACTGAATTTATCTTGGTAGAGTGAGACAGGACAATTGTGATGTCCGACTATTAAACTTGGGTGTGACTTAACTAAGTTGTCTCATTTAGAATGAGAGCTTAGAGGTATATCCCATAAGATGGAATTCAAATTGTACTAGTCTTGAGTGATTAGCCAAAGTTAACTCAAGATGAGCTATAATATGAATTTCATAAGATGGGCAAATGAACAAATAATATTGTTCATCTAGCTATACAAGAGTTGCATTTGATGAAATTGGTATAAGATGTCTACCTACATTATACGAGTCTTGGGCTATTAGCGAAAGCTAACTCAAGATGAGGTATAATATGGGTCTTGTCCCACATGCATGTTATCGCGATTGGAATTGGAGCTAGTAGTGTGAGTAAAACCACAACCATGACTTGCTCCTACCAGGCTTTATAATTCTGTGGAGGAATTATTTAATTAAAGGCCTAATTAAATGATCGATATATGAAACTAAGTTCTGCATTATGTTGTTGTAGATAATCATGCCATCAAATATGTCGAACACTCTCTCTCTGTGATCTGTCCTTGATAAGGACAAGCTCAATGGAGCTAACTTCCTGGACTGGTACAAAAACTTGAGAATATGTCTCAAGCAAGAACGAAAATTGTACGTCCTAGAGCAACCCATTCCTGAGGCACCCCCTGCTACTGCCACTAGAGCTGATAGGGATGCTTACAAGAAGCATCAAGATGATGCATTAGATGTGTCATGCCTTATGCTCGCCACCGTGAACTCTGAGCTTTAGAAGCAACATGAGAACATGGATGCTTATGATATGGTTGAACACCTTAGACAACTATATCAAGGACAAGCAAGACATGAGAGATTTGAGATCTCTAAAGCGCTGTTTCAATGCAGAATGCAAGAAGGAAGTCTCGTATGACCATATATACTCAAAATAATTGGGTATGTAGAAAAGCTATAGCGATTGGGATTTCCACTAGGCCAAGAATTGACCACTGATCTTATCTTGCAGTCATTGCCCGATAACTATAGTCAATTTGTCATGAACTACAACATGAATGAAATTGACAAACCACTGCTTGAGATGTTGAGCATGTTGAGAATTGAAAAACTCAACCTTATGAAGGCAAAGCCTAGTTCCATTTTAATGGTATCTAAGGGCAAAGGCAAGTGGAAGCCTAAAGGTAAGGGTAAGACCCAAGCCAAAGGCAAGGACAAGACTCATACACTAAAACCCAAAGGTGGGGTTGCTAAGGAAGGAACCTACTTCCACTGTGGTGAGACCAGACACTGGAAGAGGAATTGCAAGGTATACCCAGAGGAACTAAAATGGAAGAGAAGTGAGACTTTTGCCTCAGGTATATATGTTATAGAAGTCAATATATCTATTTCTTCTTCATGGGTATTAGATACCGGATGTGCATCTCACATTTGTACTAATGTGCAGGGGCTGAGAAATAGTAGAGCATTGACAAAGGGCGAAGTCGACCTACGAGTAGACAATGGTGCAAGAGTTGCCGCTGTCACTGTATGAGTATATTCTTTATCTTTGCCCACTGGGCTTGTTTTAGAACTAGAAGAGTGTTGTTATGTGCCCGCTTTGACAAAGAACATAATCTCTGTTTCTTGTTTGGACAAGAAAGGTTTTTCATTTGTAATAAATGACAAATGTTGTTCCGTTTATTTCAATGATATGTTCTATTATAGTGCACCTCTTATGAATGACCTCTATGTTCTAGACTTTGAAAACCCAATCTATAATATAAATACTAAACGGTTCAAGTCTAATGATTTGAACCAAACATATCTCTGGCATTGTCGCCTGGGTCACATAAATGAGAGTCGCATATCCCAACTCCACAAGGATGGTCTTTTGGACTCATTTGATTTTGAATTATATGAGGCATGCGAATCTTGTCTTCAAGGCAAGATGACAAAGACTCCATTTAGTGGACACGGTGAAAGGGCTAATGATCTGTTTGGACTCATACATACAGATGTATGTGGCCCTTTCAGAATAGCTGCTAGAGGAGGCTATTATTACTTCATTACCTTCACTGATGATTTCAGTAGATACGATTTTGTGCATTTGATGAGACACAAGTCAGAATCCTTTGAAAAGTTCAAAGAATTCAAGAATGAAGTACAAAACCAACTTGGTAAGAGTATTAAAATACTTCGATCAGATCGAGGTAGGGAATACCTTAGCCAAGAGTTTCATGACCATCTCATTGAGTGTGGGATCATATCTCAGCTCACTCCACCTACAATACCACAATGGAATGGTGTATCAGAAAGGAGAAATCACACCTTATTAGATATGGTACGATCGATGATGAGTCATACAGATCTTCCTACTTCCTTCTGGGGACATGCTCTAGAGACGACCACTTTCACACTTAACCGAGTTCCATCTAAGGCCGTCATAAAGACACCATATACGATATGGACTGGGAAGAGTTCCAAGATGTCTTTTATGAAGATTTAGGGTTGTGAGGCTTACGTTCAACGACAAGTTTCAGATAAACTTGGACCCAAATTAGACAAGTGCTATTTTGTAGGATATCCCAAGGAAACAAAGGGATATTACTTCTATAATCCCACAAAAGGCAAGGTGTTTGTTGCCAGAACTGGTGTCTTTCTAGAAATAGAATTTATTTCTAGAAAGACTAGGGGGAGTGAAGTCGATCTTAAAGAAATTCAAGATACACAAACTAGCACCGATGTCTTGATGGAAATTGAACAGGCACCACAAGAAGTTGTGGAGTAACAACCTGTTCAAGTAGTACATTCTCTATGCAGATCTGATAGGACCTGTCGTCAACCTGAGAGATATTCATTTCTCTTATCTGACCATGGTGATGTAGAGCTTATTGGTCTTGATGAGCCAACATCTTATCAGGAAACTGTACATGGCCCATATTCTGAGAATTGGCCAGAGGCCATGAGATCCGAAATGAAATCCATGTACACTAACTAAGTATGGACTTTGGTTGATCCACCTAAAGGAATCAAACCCATTGGGTGTAAGTGGGTCTTCAAAGTGAAGACTGACATGGATGGGCATAAGCATACCTATAAAGGTAGATTGGTAGCTAAAGGTTTCAAGCAAATTCATGGTATAGACTATGATGAAACTTTTTCACCAGTTACGATGCTTAAGTCCATTCAGATTTTACTTACTATTTCATCTTACTATGATTATGAGATCTGACAGATGGATGTCAAAATTGTATTTCTTAACGAAAATCTACTCGAGGATGTGCACATGACACAACCTGAGGGTTTTGTAGATCCAAAGCATGTTGGAAGGTTTGTAAGTTGCAAAGATTCATTTATGGATTAAAGCAAGCTTCTAGAAGTTGGAATCTTCGATTTGATGATGAGATCAAAACATTTGGTTTCATTAAGAATGAAGATGAACCTTGTGTCTACAATAAGGTTAGTGGGTGTACAGTCATCTTTCTCATATTGTATGTAGATGACATACTTCTCATTGGAATTATATCCCTACTCTTCAATCAGTGAAGACTTGGCTTGGGAATTATTTTTCGATGAAAGACTTAGGTGAGGTAGCCTATATTTTAGGCCTTAAGATCTATAGAGATAGATCTAAAAGTTTGTTTGGCCTAAGCCAGAGTACATACATTGACAAGGTGCTTAAACGTTTTGTCATGGAGAATTCCAAGAAGGGATTCTTGCCTATGTCACATGGTGTGAGTCTTTCGAAGACTCAATGTCCCTCTTCTGAGGTAGAAAGGGACCACATGGATCAGATTCCTTATGCATCAACTATAGGATCTATCATGTATGTCATGCTTTGTACTCGCCCAGATGTCTCATATGCATTAAGCATGACGAGCAGATACCAGTCAGATCCAGGTGAAGGTCACTGGACAGCAGTCAAGAATATTCTTAAGTACTTGAGAAGGACTCGAGATTACTTCTTGATCTTTAGAGGCGATGAAGAGCTTGTATAAAGGGTTACACTGATGCTAGCTTCCAAACAGATAAGGATGATTATGGATCGCAGTTAGAGTATGTGTTTTGCTTAAATGGTGGTGCTGTGAGCTGGAAGAGTTCGAAGCAGGACACAGTCGCTGATTCTACAATAGAGGCCGACTACATTGCTACTTCAACTGCAGTAAAGGAGGTTGCTTGGATCAGGAAGTTCATTACAGAGCTTGGTGTTGTTCCTAGCATAGCGAGTCCAATAGACCTTTATTGTGATAACAATGGGGCTATTGCACAAGCTAAAGAACCTCACTCTCATTAGAGATCCAAACACATACTATGACGATTCTATCTCATTCGAGAGATCATCGATAGAGGAGATGTGAGAATATGCAGAGTATCGACCGATGCTAACATTGCGGATCCTTTGACCAAGGCTTTGACACAGAGAAAACATGGTGGTCGTACTAGGTCATTGGGTATTCGATATCTTAGTGATTGACACTAGTGTTAGTGGGAGATTGTTAGTATTAGCCCTAGTACCAATTATGAGATGATTGTAAAGGGCTCATTTTGTATCATATATCATTATTAATAAAAGGCAAAGTTGGTTATTATATTTATTTCAGTTCAATCCCAATTGAATAAGTATAATAATGTCCTTGGGCAGTAGGTTCTTATCTACAGTATATCAATTGGTTGAATTAATAGTGAGATATTATAGAGAACACTACTCTTAATTATTCATAGTTGAGCATTAATATACAAGGATAATATTAATGCGTTCAGACTAGCATGTAGGTCAACGGATGACTTGATCTCACAAGTCATGGATATGAGATATCAGGTTGACACATGACTATATATTAGAGAATATATACTGAATGATCCACCATGAGAATGTTTCATGGATCGTTATATGAGTGTCATAAACATTCTCATGTGACTATTGGTATGAATAATCCTTAGACCTGAAGTCACTACAGTTCCCTACATAAGGAGTTGTGTACTTTGGTATCGGCAAACGTCACCTGTAACAAGGTGGACAATAAAGTCGATCACTGGGTATGCAATGAATTATGCGGAGGGATGTGAGTAATGTAGATGGGATCTATCCCTTCCATATGACGGAAGTGATATCTGTGGGCCCTTTGATTAGTAAGACACAAGAAAGCATGACCATGCACAAATGAGTCAATATGAGATATTGATCTTATTTGATTGAGTGTGTCAACTTTGAGATAAAGAAATACAAAGGTTGATAAGAGGATGACACGATCTATGCCTCATTGATCAACCTAGATATCAAGGATAGAGGGACAAAGTTATACAAGATAATAACCACGGACATGTTAGGTCGGATCTTGACCTTCTCGTCACTTGGGTAGCAATGATGCCTTGCTAGATGTCACTCATTGCTTATGTATCTAAATGTTGATTTTTGTACATTGCCAACATTACGAGAACCTATTGGGTCACACACAAAGAACAAGTATATTTGGAGATGAGTTTATATGATGAATCATTGGATTAAGTCTAATCCGAATTGGACTTATTGAGTTGGGCTCAATTGGATCTAATTGTTGGATTAAGTCCAATTCAAATTAGACTCAAGGAGTCAATTTGAATTAATGAAATAGTGATTCATTGAATTTGAATTGCATGAGGATTAATTGAGTAAGACTCGATTGAATTAGATTTGAGTTAGACTCAAGTGAATTAGACTCAAGTTAGACTCAAGTGAGGAGACTCGAGTTAGACTCAAGTGAGATTTAATGAAGATAATTATTGAATTTCGAAATTAAATTATTCATTTCCTTCAATTTTTTAAATTGAATTTGAAATGAAGAGTTACACTCATTTGAAATGAGGAGTTACAAGTTTGGTCCTAAATGGAGTGTAAATGCTCATTAAGGCTATTAATGCTAATTAAGTATTTTCATTGGATGAAAATACATAAGCTTTTTGCTCTTCATTTTGGTATAGATTCTCTTTATTCTCTTGGATCCACTCCTCTTGGCCGAAATCCACTTTCAAGGTTGCTAGCACAACCTTTCTCCTATTGTGAGTTTGTGAGACAAACGAACGCTTGTTCGTGTGGATACCGTAGAGGCGCGAACGCGAGCTCGTGCTGTGATTCGAGCTGTCGGGAGTCTGTGAGCACGCTACAAAGGTATAATCTCTCATGCTATGTTAGAAAATTTAGTATATGTAGGAATTTCTCTTTCCCTTCGCATGGATCTTCTGGAGGAAATATGTTTTTTCGCTGCACATTTGCGTGTTTAGCAACATATTTCCTTACAAGTTGTTGCTCGAACGAGGCTTAAATAGCCTGTTGAGGGCGCCTCCAACTGCATGGAGGGCACCTCCAACTGCATGGAGGGCACCTCCAACCCTCCTAACTCACAGTGTCGATAAGCTCCTGCATCTTTGCTGCTTATCTGCCTGAGGGAGCCTCCAAGCTCCATGGAGGGCGCCCTCATGCCTTCCTGCGGGGTTGTTGATTAAGTAACCCGAGGCGCCTCCAAGCTCCTTGGAGGGCACCTCGGGACTGTTCATCCCAGGGTTTTCTTATTTGATTTCCATCTTGCAAGGCATATTAGTCTACAAACAAAGTATATCCTGCAAAATAAGGTTAGTACAATAAAATAAGATAAATAGAAAATTATTTTGACAATCTCCAGACTGTCCGATTCTGACTTCGAATTTCACCTCTAGAAACTCTAAGTTGAACAGATGCCTACTGTTCCCTCACCGGGGAACGCATCCTCACCTACTCCACTCAGGAGAGTTTACCTGTTTGCCAGTTTGATCCTTCAGATCAACTGGACTTTTGCTCAACATCTGAATCTCTAGGACTTTCTGCTGAACGTTCGCTCAATGACCCGTCTAGTCTTCCACCCTGTTTGCGACACCATGATTTCATCCTAGAGTCCCCGACTCTAGGGGTTTTGCCCGAAGCCTTCGACTTGCCAAGACTTTCCGCCTAGGGTTACCACCCCCTAGGACCTAAGGTTACCGCCCCCTAGGGTTTTCCACCTACCTAGCTGCAGCTAGGACTTTTGCCTAAGAGCACATAGGACTTTCCTGTAATCTTATTCAAACTCGTTAAACCACAAATAATCTTAACTTTGAACCCTTTGTCATTATCAAAACTCAAGTTCGATCGTTGGATACTTCCTGCACGAACAATCTTCCCCTCTTTAATTATGACAACCAAATTCAAAGTTAAATAAATCATAAAAAGCATAAATGTTTAAATTCAAAGTTAAAAAGATGTAACATCAACAGGTTGTGTAAATTCAACGTTAAAAAGATGTAAGTGCGAGGAAGCTCATCTATTCAAGCTCTTCGTCAGAGTCTTTTAAAGAAGACTCATCCTATGTTGCTTGCAGTGTCTTCTTCTTCCTTTTCTTCTTTGCTTCCTTTTGGTTTGGACAGTTGGCTTTGATGTGCCCCTTTTGGTTGTAGCCATAGCAGGTTACATTGGACTTCACCTTTGGACTTGGTTGTACCTTCTCGGACTGAATCACCTTTTTGATATCTTTCTTGGTGAATTCTTTCTTCTTTTTATAGAGTTTGCATGCTAGGTTGATGATCTCGGCTGTGATCTCGTCGTCGTCATCTTCTGAGTCTGATTCATCTTTGGACTCAGGTTCGGTTCTACGCTTTGCTTTTGGTTCTTGGGTTCTGCCCGTACCTGCAATCAAAGCAATATCTTTCCCAATAGAGTGTGCATTAATCTGTTCATGCAATTCAAATTCAGAAAATAATTCATCTAACTTAATTGACGAAAGATCCTTGGGGTACTTTATAAGCATCTACCATGGAGGCCCACAAAGTATTCCTCGGAAAGGCATTAAGTGTATACCTTATTATGTCGTGGTTTTCTACCTTTTGACCGATTCTATGGAGACCATTCAGCAGATCCTGAATCCGTGCGTGAAGTTGGCTAGCCGTCTCACCTTCCTGTATTTTTATGTTATACAGTTTATTTAAGATCAAATCATGCTTGCTTATCTTAATATAGGAAGTGCCCTCGTGCAGCTCGATCAGTTTTTCCCATAGCTCTTCACACTTGAGAACGGGCCGACTTGGTTAAGTTCTTCTTTGGTTAGGCCGCATTGAAGGGTGCAGGTTGCTTTGGAGTCGGCTTCAATTTTCTTCATTAAGCTGGTATCCCAGTTTATGCATGATACTAGTTTTCCGGCACCGTCTCGTGGAAGCTCGAGATTGGTTTGGATAATTATCCACATCTCGACTTACGTCTTGAGGTGGTATTCCATCCGGCTCTTATAGTAGCCAAAGTCCTCGCCGGAGAAAAGAGGCAGGTGGGTTGTGCTGTAGCTTTCTTGATGGGCCATTAAGGATCTAGCACGCATAAAAACAAGAAAACTCGTTCTTGTTAGGGTCGAAATGTGTTAGAGAGGGGGTGAATAGCTCGTCGTTCGCTCATCGTCTTGCTTCTTGGTGATGATAGGCAGCAGAAGATACAAGAAATGTTGGTTCCTACTCAGAATAACGTATCGGTTCCCATGTTAAAATATTTTGTACAAGTCTTGAACCTTTTTCTAACAACCTATTGTGTTCTTTAGAAATTAAATTTGGAATCGCAAATAGAACTTAACATTATTGATTCCAAATTCAATTTATTTGTTTTTAGAGGTTAAGACTTGGATCGCAAATGATGCTTAACATTATTGATCCAAATCCACCTATGTTATTTGAGTAAATATTTATTTCAGAGATCTGCTTCCAGGTTAAACATGATGAGGCACTAAGCCTTCTTGGGTATGGGATCATCCACCACTTCCTAGACAAAATCTTTCAACGAAATTTAATATTTAATCTCCTTATAGTAACCCTAGGTTTAACCAATAAGAACAATCGAATCACAAGATTGAAAAACAAAAGAAACACAAATCGAATCATAAATCCGAAACCTAGAATCATAAGCCTCTTGTGTTTGGTATTTCAAGATCTAAATAAAAGGATGAACTAGTTATGATACGGAAACTAATAACTAGTTATACCTTATGTAGCTTATAGACCTCACGATCTTCTGTCGTATTCCTCTTCTTATCTCGGGCGTCGTATGGGCGACGATCTACCGAGATGAGAATCTACCCAAGCCTCCTTCTTCTTCTTGCAAGTTTCGGCCAACAACAATCTCTTAGAGATGAAGAACTTCGGTCATCAACCACTACAACAAAAACCCTCATAGACATCGGTTTTCCACCGGTGTCTATTACATTTTCGACCGATGTCTATGAAGCCGATGTAAAAGGTCTACCATTTTAGACATCGGGTTAAAACCGGTGTAGTATCACTTAACGACATCGGTGTTCGAATTGGTTATTAACCGGTGTAGTATCACTTAACGACACTGTTTCATCAACGGTGTAAAACCGATGTAATATTATATGTTAATAACACCAGTTTTGGCAGCGGTCTACGACCGATGTAAAATTAGTTAATAACACTGGTTTTACAGCGGTGGAAAACCGATGTAATATCTGTATTTTTTAACAGCAAAAATTTGATTTCCGAAACAATAAAAAACCGATAGTAACAAAAAAAATTACACAAATATTCACAAATTACACAAATATTCTTCATTCAATAGTATCCATAAAATACACAAATATTCACAAATTACATAAATAATCTTCTTACAACGGTATCCATAAAATACACAAACATTCTTTTTACATCAAATGCTAATAGATATCAGAATCAAGGTAGAACATTATTTTAACAACACATCAAGGTAGAACCGCACGTCAAATGTAATCTAGCATGCATTCAGCCCACTCGAACCGCACTTCATTAATTTCAACTCTGGAGTACTTGAGATTTGTAAACTGTAAAAACACATAAATAATATATTAGTAAACCAAGACCAAAAATCATAGTTGAAAAAACAGTAAGGGCACCAGGTAACAAGATGACTAACTGAAATGTTTAAAAAAAGAAACATTCATCAATTATCACATAAATATAAGGGATTAATTTGTAACAATAACTCAACAAAATGAACTACCTCCCTAAACTAAGGGATTGGTGCGCATTGAGATCAAGAAAGGTGAAACAAACAACTATATATATCCACTAAAGAACTTGAGCTTTTCTGACTTGTAATTCTCTCCCCTAAACAATCCAAAACTCTTGTACGTATAAAAAGTGACAAAGAATAAATTTCCTTTAGAACCAATAGAACTATGAGATCAACTTGATAATCAAATTACTAATATTGTGGTCAATATATAACTGTATATAATTTCCAAGGCCTATAATATATGGATGAGGATGCTCAATAATACATCAAGTAAAACTAGAAATAAGTAAAGAAGTAAATTCACCATATATCATCATTGATTATTGTATATTGTTTATAATGTGCATGTGTAGATCATATCATAAAAGAATGAAGTGGTAATTAATCACATAGAAATTACTTGAAATAGGGAAACAAGAGAGGATATGTATTCTTGTCCCACTGTCTTTAATGCATGCAACTGATCAATGGAATCTTTGAACGGTAAGGTCTCTTAAAAAAAAATCAAGAAAATCCCAAAACACTTTTTGTTGGATTCATAAACCCCAAGCGCAACAACTAGAGCAACGAATAAGATACTGAAGTAGTGTTGGAAAATGCAACAAATTTTCTTTAGGGCTTATATGCAAAATGGAAGATATTGTATTATTACCATTGCTGGAAGTGAATCCTTGTAGTCAACTCCAAAATTTTCAATTATATCTTTCATATATCGCATGATATAAAAATCACATTACTCCGCATCCGGTTGTTGAGGAGCCTATGTTAGAAAAGAAATATTGGAATAACTCCTTCGAGGATAGTGAAACAGTTGCTAATCAAAAGGACATACCTTGACAACTACCCATGTTGGTTGTTTTTTCCCTTTCCTTCCCGCCTCCACATTATACATTTTCAAGGCCCTTCATGCATATAATCAGTGGGAATTGTATTGCCACATCAAAATACATCCATGTTTCAACAAAGGTAAGAAAAGAAGCCAAAAAACTTACATGTTGACAACATATTTCCAATACTATCACCTATTTCCTGGCATCTATTAATTTCTGCCCCCTTGATTTTCCTCAAAGGACTGTGTAGGAATCCCATGACCAACATGAGGAGACAAAGACATGTTCTGCATATGATCCTTAAACAGTCTACACTCAATCCTGATTGGAGAATAAAAGAAGGAAAACATATAAAACACAGTTTACGTTTTAAAGAATTCATAAGATGGTGATGTCTTAAAATTTGATTGGTGCATCAGCAAGTTGGATAAAATGTTTTAAAGTCTACAAACAGATAAGCTAGAAACCTGGTCTAATCACTGTAGGATCAATAAATTAGAAGTAGCTTGACATCTACATTTGGCAAAGTCAAGAAGGCAATAACCACCGAAAAAAGAGATTAAATTAATTGAGAATCTTAACTTGTAAACAACCACATAGGACCACACTATATTGTAGGAGAGAGACTCACCTGCTTCCATAATATTTTTCCTTAATGGAGTCCATGTTGTAGTACGTTCAGAGGGGAAGCCCTTCATAGCAAGAAAAAGACATGAAGGATTAATAGGTTTCCCTGTTTTTAGTATAGCTTTCTTCAAACAAAATGAAAGCATAATAGCACACTAGCTCCAAATTGGAAAAGAAAAAGAAATATTTGTTTACACAGAGCCCATGAGAGCACTGGGCTCTATTGGGATCTAATGCAGTTGAGCAAATAGAACAGAACCAAAAAATATGCAGTGAAATGATAGAATTTTCTGAGTGAAGCTAGCCTAATTTAGGAACTGACAGCGACCAAATAAATGATTTTGATGCAGAAAAGAAAGACAATATGCCAAAACATGTATTAGTGAAAGATTAATGTTGCCGACTAGAAAAAAGAAGTCTTTAGATGAAGTCCCGGAAGGATTCATATAAATGATTGTTGCTGAAAGGAGGAATCTTCTGGTAACCACAAGAGAGATTATAGCACAAGATTTGTTTCACTCTGCAAAATCACTGTGATTAGCCACACAAATACAATCGAAATCTAGAGAAAGCATCAGCTCGAACAACAACAAACCCTGAGCTTACACTGGACACCTCCAGAAGAGAAGAAACAGATCGAGAGGTGGGAGCTTGTGGTCGACACGAAAATGAGAGATCGAGAGGTGGACACCTCCAGAAGAGAAGAAATCAAACCCTATTCACCGACAACAGCGAACAACACAATCTGCTCTCCTTCTTCCTCGTCGGCTGCTGCCTCCGCCGCCGCCGCCGTTGCTAGCGTTAGGCAATATCGAAGTCAGTCAAATTTGTGAAAATAGTTCTTCACTTGAAAAATGGTAAATCTATATAGTTAGCGTCACATAACACAAGGGCAGTATACAAGTACTACCAATCTACCATTAAGTATAAAAATTGTAATATGAAATCCAAATCAACTGAACTGGTTAAGAATGTTAGAAATACAAGCTTAACCTTTTTTATCCCAATCAAATTAAGCCTATCATCATTGCCAATTGCAAGGATAGCCTCCACAACCATGTTTGCAAAAAACTCCCTCTCACCACCAATTAACTTTGAAGAAAGTGTAGTAGCTGCACATTTAGCCAGCAAGGATTTCTTCTCTTCAAGACTTTTTCCCTCTATGCTTACGGCAAGATCTTTAATTTTGTTGATGGCCTAGAAAATATGACATGTGATCTTTTTCCCTCTTTTTATGACATGTGATTTTTAGCAGTTTCTAAAATACATTTTTAGTATGATAGGAAAGGTGATCTTTAATTTTGTTGATGGCCTAGAAATATCTCAAACATTTCTTGTATGAACAATTAGTTTTCTACACACTGCAGACTATTACAAAGAGCACTGTGATATATAATGCAAGTAAATATTCAGCATCTTCATGTTAATCCCTAAAATTTTTACCTACTTTTTCAAAATGCCTTGCAGAAATTTAAGATGATCAAAAGGCCCTTAGAGTTTGAAAATTCTTGAGTCTCTGATCAGTTTACACTTCAACCACAAACTACCAAGTCACCATTTTGTTGTTATTTAATAGTTCCATTGGTGAAAGAGTAAAATAACAAGACTTTTCATATCGTAGGGTATTTTGAAAATCCTAGAATTATAGAAGGCATTTTTAAAGAGCAATCAAACCTCGATGGTAAAATGAAATTTCCCTTAACATATATAGGGACTTACTGAATCTTTGAACAACCAGATCATTAGCAATGAACCTATAGGTTTAGTAACCTTGCACAAATATTTCAGAAAGGATTGAATAATGATGTCACAACAGTAATGTTTAATGGCAAGAAGATAACAAAAGCATATATATATATATATATATATATATATATATATATATATATATAAAGCAGAAAGCTCCTATAACTCACATTTCTTAAATGAACCAGCAAGACAAGTTAGTCTAGATTTCGTATCAGCCTCAGCCAAATGATTTGGTTTATCTTTAGCAATCATCCTAGCATCCCACATGCGTATCATACCATCCGAGGATGCAGAAGCAATCAGATTTGATTCATCAGAAGTCTCGGACTTGCTTCTATTTTTCAAAACAACAAGTCCTTTCACCCGAGTTGAATGTGCATTTTCAAAGCTATATGCGATTTCCCCAATTCTCATATCCCCAGAGCACTGAGACAGCGGTCCTCTCCACTAGTAAACAGCACTCCATTCTGATATCATGTGGCATAAGAAAAAACTCATGGGCTATACTAATATGGAACATATCAAAACTTAATTAATCTTAACATGTAAAAGACATTACACCAGTTTCCTCAAATTGAAGAACTATGCGTATTAGAAAATATATTGCAATGCAAGAACTAATGAATCAGCTTTTATATGGGTGTTATACTTATTAGCATCCTATTATCGAAGACCACATAATATGCTAATCTAGAGAACATTCACCAGAGCAATAACACATCAACCAGAAGTTCAACAAGCCTTCTAAGATTCGTCTTGCAACTTAGTAATCCATCAAAATTTCAAATCGCTAGTACTGTCTTACAATCAGCAAGCTGCAAAATTTTATTTTGGAGGGTTGCTTTGCCTTTGCGTCCCCTTGAAGGTCCCTAATTGTCCCTCCAAAAAAAAATGAAGCAGAAGCAAAACCAATCAAAGATTTGTACCTCTGACCTGAGAAGCGAAGTCAAAACCAAGAATAAAAGTAAATACTAAAAAATATTAATAGATCTACACCATCACCTTAATTTAACAAGCTTTAAACCCCTCAAAAGAAAGTCTAGCCATCAAAACAACCAGTGCGAAGAAATTCCATCAAGGAACTCAAAAATCCCAACAGATCTAGCCCAAAGCCGACCGATTTCCTCCAAGAAAACACTAAGAAACAAGCTAAGCATACAAGGATCAACGAGGGATCACCTCTGCGTTTGACGAGAGCCGCCATGAGTGCAGACGACGAAGGAGTAGCCCCGAGGAGCCAAATTCGAGCACCAGCAGCGAAAACAGCAACGGAATCAAGACGATTTTCGGGGAAAAGGTCGCCGATGAATCAACGGAGAAACCAGAAAGCATGAGGAGAAGAAACCCTAAGAGATGGAGCAACCCACGAGAGGGTAAAGACGGAAGGGAAAGGAGAAGAGAAGGGGAAAGAGGATATGGATGTGGTCGTTTGGGAAAGCAGGGCATTCCGCAGACCTCACAAGGGAGGGAGTCGTGTGTTGATTCTGATCGGGAGAGGAAGGGGCGTCTATCTAGGAAGGGGAAGGACAGCGCTATCTAGGAAGAGGAAGGTTTAGGTTTGGAGGGAAGAGTGAAGTGTTGTAAATTTTGGCTAAGTATTGGTGGAAAAATTAAATTATTTTATTTATCATAATCACCGGGTTTTAAAAACCGCTGTTAAAATCGGTGTCTATTAACGAAAAAAGGTGCTTATAGACATCGGCTAAAAAACTGGTGTCTATGAGCGAAAATCTGTGCTCATAGACATCGGTTTTTGGAAAAACTGGTGTAAAATACTCAAAGACATCGGGTTTTGCTTAAAACCGTTGTTGTTCCACCGATGTCTATGAAGGTTTTTCTTGTAGTGAACCAAGCTCTAAGGGATGCAAAGAAACAAAGCCTCCTTTCTCTACTTCTTCTCCAAGCAAAATCCGGCCACCAAGAGTCTCCTAGAGAGTTGATGCCGCTGGCCAAAGAAGAAGAAAAGGAGGAGAGGATGAGGGCTGGCCACCACCAAGGAAGAGAGGAGAGGAAATAATAGATGTATTGTTATGAGGTGAGGCACCTCTACCCTCTTTTTTATATTCCTTGGTCTTGACAAATAAGGAAAGTTTTATAAATAAAACTTCCTTATATTCATTGCCAATGTTTAAGAAGAAAATTTTAATTAAAAATTTCCTTATAAACCCTCTTGTGGCCGACCCCTACAAGTCCTCCAAATAAGGAAAGTTTTAAACACAAAATTAAAATTTCCTAATTTGTTTCCAGAAATTTTTAAAATAAAAATTTCTCTTTTAAAATCTCCTTCATGGTTGGTTATAAAAGGGACTTTTATAAATTAAAATTTCTCTATTAAAACATGTGGATGATTACAAAAAGGAAAATTTTCTCTAAAATTAAAATCTTTCTTTTAACTACAAATAAGGGAAGATATCAAATCTTTCTCTTAATCTTTTGTAGAAACTATAAAAGGAAAGATTTAATTTAAAACTCTCTTTTAAATCATGGCTTCCACATATGGAAAAGATTTTAAAAATAAAATCCTTTTATTTTTATTTTGGCCGGCCACTAACTTGGGCTACAAGTTAGGGCCGACCACCACTTGGTCAATCCAAAGATTAAACTTGGTCGGCCCTTGCTTGGGCTCCAAGCTTGGCTTGGATGTCCACCTTAGGATGGGTAAGAAGGTGGGTATGAGTGGGTATAAGACTTTATAAATAAGAGGCTACGACAGGGACCGAGAGGAGGAATTGGTTTTGGTCTCCCGATAAACTTAAGCTTCCCATGTTCGCCCCGAACACCCAACTCGAGTTCATCAATAATAACTCATACCATTAAAGAGTTATTATTGAACTACTGCACCAATCCCATATTACTATATAGGCTCCTTCTTATCATGAGTGTGTTAATCTCTCTGTGTTTAAGATATCGAATGTCCACTAATTAAATAAGTTACTGACAACTCACTTAATTAATATCTAGCTCCAAGAGTAGTACCACTCAACCTTATTGTCATGTCGGACTAAGTCCACTTATAAGGTTTACATGACAATCCTTATGAGCTCTTCTTGGGGACATCATCAACCTAGATTTCTAGGACATAGTTTCATTCTATGATCAACAACACACACTATAAATAATATCATTTCTCAACTTATCGGGCCTATTGATTTATCGAACTAAATCACACCCTTTGATAAATTAAAGAAATAAATATTAAGTATATGTGCTTGTTATTATATTAGGATTAAGAGCACATACTTCCATAATAACAGAGGTCTTGTTCTTTTATTTAGTCAGTATAAAAAGAAATTACCTCAAATGGTTTTGCTCAATACACTCAGAGTGTACTAGTGTAATTTTATAGTCAAGATATACTAATACCAAATTACACTATGACTATTCCAATGGTTTGTTCCTATCCATCTTAGTCGTGAGCTACTATTTATAATTTATAAGGAACTGATAACATGATCTTTTGTGTGTGACACCACACACCATGTTATCTACAATATAAATTAATTGAACAACTACACTTAGCATATAAATGTAGACTTTTTGTAACGACCACCCTCCTTACTACTCCTCTAAGGGTGACCGCTACTGAATCTACTATCTACACATAACTGGTACTACCTACTTTAACAATAGAAATGCTTTAATCTATTTGTTTAAAACATATCACATATCAACTAAAACTTTAAACTGCTCTGATGTTTTTTTTTTTTTTCCTTTCTTACTTATTTAAACATGCAAATAAGTGTAACACAAGCAAGTGTAACATATAGGCAATGAAGCTTAAGTATCTCTACTGTTTGCTACTTCCTTAATTAACTTGCATTCATGAAATCCTACCTAACATCCCTTGTTACAGAATGTAGTTATTCATTCTACAACCAAACCGTAATTAAAAGAAAGTGAAATAAACTACTACTCATTCATTTCCTAACAAGCCGAACCACATGCTTTTCTTTCATACACCAAAACTCCTACTGCCCATGCATTTCTAACAAACCGATCAGTATATATTTCCCCTACCATTAAACAGTTACTTCTACAAAATATAAAACACTAGCATGCAAAATAGTTTCCAAGTGAATAACTCCAAGCTAGCAGTAACCAAAAATTAGCATGTACATAGGGATACTGAGTATCTAGCAAACCGAACTTCCCATGCCAATTTCCTCCATAGAGTAAAGCTCATATAACATACCAGCAAACATATAAAATTTCTGAGTATTAACAATCCGAATTTAACCCAACAGATTTAACATTCCAGCAGATTTAACATTCCAGCAGTGATAAGAAAAATACTGAGTATATAAATTTACCATCTTATTGATTCTAACACATAAATGAAGCAATTTAAACACATCTTAGTATTTCAAAACAATTTCCTTTTTGCAGAAATTAAAGAAACCAGCAGGTATAACATTCAGCAAGAATCCCAAACTTCCATAATAGCCACCACACACACACCATCAACGACTCCTTGTCGCCTTCTTCTACACCACTTTAGCTTTTCCTTTATTTTTATCTATATCTGCAGTAGGAGGAAAAAGTAGTATCTATAAGCTAAAAGCTTAGTAAGTGCTTTCTACTCACAAAATCCGATAAGGAATGCATAAGCATTAAAGAAAGCAGGGAGTACATGCTCAACATGAAAATAGCAATATAGAACTACATCATGCATCTCTAAAGGAAACAACCATTTAACTTGCTAGAATTTGCAACTTAGATAAAAGAACTTGTTCTGTTTGTTTCCAAATTAATACTTTTATACTTTAAAATAATATTCAACTTTACTTGGGCCCGACATTGTACCACTTTGCGCGCCTTTCTTAATGAGAATTGAGGTAGCTAATCCCAAAACCATTAAGACACTTCTAGACCTTATGTCTAGGGGCAACTTGGAGCCCATCCCTTGGACCTTGTGTCCGGTACATGTCCTTTTAAAAGTAAAATACTTTTCTTTATATCCTTCTTTAAATACTTCTTGTAATAAAATGTCTTGGCATTGATTTAAGCACTTAGTGTGCTTTGATTCTAAATTCTGAAATTTAGGATCAGATTGTGACTTTATCTCACTTTACTTGCACTTCTCTCGTTTATTCAGTATACAAGAGATTCTAAACCATATGTCACTAATATAAAAATATAAACCAGTACCTACTCAAACTAAATTCCACAGTAATTTAAAAAGAACAACTATACCACTGGAATGTAACATGATATGTTCAAACTGAATTTCAACAGCCAATAACCAAAAACTACATGGTCATAGATGGTATCCTTAGTTAGGCTCACGGCAGTGATAGTTTTCCCCACAATAAGCTTGTAAAAACTACCTTATTTCAAATCTTAACAGTCCCTTGATCATGCTGTAACTTGAAGGAAGTTTAACTACTTAATCATGCTTAAAGTGTAAGGTAAATACATCTAAATAGCATGCTGTGGTAATCAAGGAAAAACCCTCAAGAATTTCCATCCGAGCACTAAAAACACTTCAACAACATGCTGTGACCAAACAAGGGAAACATCAAGGCTCTGCCGTGCATCAAAATAACCAAAAGGACTTATCCCAAATCTTAACCCGGATTGTTAAAAACAAGGGTTGAAATAAATTCCATATTCTAGAATGAAAAGGCTACTATTGTTCATTTTACAACCAAAATGCAAAACAAAACCCCGAGAGCTACTCCTACCGCAGGTGAGAAGCACTTACATCGGATTCTTGGACTTACAACCGAAGAGAAGCGCCCTAGGGTTTCGGTGGAGCTTCGATTCCACCTTTTTCCTTGTATTTCCCGAGCTCTCCTTGCCGGAATAGTCACCCACGAGTGGAGACCGGCCGGAAAACACCTCGCCGACGTCGTAAGGAGGAAACCCTAGCCTTGGCTGCGATTTCGCCCGAGGGAAGAAAACAGCGTCGCGTGCGTGAGGAGAAAAGGAGAGATTAGGCTTTAGGTTTCGGGAAGGAAATTAATCTCCTTAAATAACCTGGGTTATTTCGGTTCCATCTATTACTTAAATATATTTGTTCCCACACTTAGTTAACAAAACGAGCTCAGCTCGGTTGGTTGGGTCGAATACTGCTTGGGCCGAGAGACTGGGTTCGAACCCTAGCTCTTGAATTTTTTTTTTTTAAAACTTTCTCCACTCGGTAAAAAAAATACCAAACGGACTCCAAAAAATTACATAAAAATACTCTAAAAATTCCTAAAAATCTCTAGAATATTTCAAAAGCATTTTTAAATATTTTTAAAGATATTCAGAACTCAAAATAGGGAAAATTGGGTCGTTACACTTTTAACCAATGTGATTCTTTTATTTAAAAAATAAATGTTTATAAAAAGCTATCAAGAAACACAATTACAATGCTAACACAAGGATTTACTTGGTATCCACCTCAAGAAGAGGTGACTAATCTAAGGATCCACACACGACATGTACTCTCCACTATGAAAACACTCCTTTACGGTAACTACCGAAGGCGGAGAAGCCTGTACAGGACTCACACACAAAAATCCACAAGAAGAACAAACTACAAGCTGATAAAACAGTAAACCTTACAAGATTTATACGGTAGAAACCTTAGCTTGCCTTTCTTCTTGCTTGTTGTTACCTCTTGAACCTTGGAAGTGCACCAGCACCTGTTTTCAAGAGCCTCCAAGAACTGGTCGTGAGCTGTGGAGAAGTCGTTGTGTTGATCGGGGATGAATCGGGCGAAAATCTGTTGAAGAAAAGGCTCACAACGACTTTATGCAGCGCCAACGGTCGGATCCCAATTGATTGGATTGCTCCCAATCGATTAGGGAGGCTTTAGATCGATCGCTCGATCGATCCATAGTGCCTCTATGCTCTCTGGAACTCACTTGAATTGATTACCCGATCGATTCAACATGTCTCACGATTTTCCAGCCTCTTAATTGATCGCTCGATCGATTAGAGGCTCCCAATCGATCGGGTGATCGATTGGGAGGCTTTCTGTGCTCGCGCCGATTCTCCCCAATCAATCCACCGATCGATTGGGAGATGTTTTTGTCGTGGCACCTCACCCAATCGATCAACTGATCGATTGGGCATGAGTCAATCAATCGGTTGATCAATTGATCTAACTTGATTTGCCCTAATCAAGTCCCAAGCCCCTAAAACTCAATATCTGGTCAACCATAACCTGTTGGGACATCATACCTAGCATCCGGTTACCCTTGACCTGCTAGGACTTCCTCACCAAGTGTCCGACCAATCCCTTTGACCCACTTGGAATTTTCTCCTTGTGCCAAGTATCCAGTCAGCCCTTTGACCTACTTGGACTTCTCAATACCAGGTGTCTGGTCAACCTTGACCCACCTGGATTTCCACATGCCTGGCTTCACTCACCAGGACTTCCCTTTTACCTAGCTTCACTCACTTGGACTTCCCATCTGCCTGGCTTCACTCACCAGGACTTTCACCTAGCTTCACTTACCAGGATTTCCCATTTATTTGACTTCACTCACCAGGACTTCTCATCTACCTGGCTTCACTCACCAGGACTTCTCCTCTGCCTAGCTTCACTCACTAGGTCTTTTACCTGGCTTCACTCACCATGATTTTTCAACTGTTTGGCTTCACTTACCAGGACTTCTCAGTCAAGTATCCAGTCAGTCTTGACCTACTTGACTCTTCTTCACATCTAACTGGCCAACCTTGACCAGAGGAGAATTGTACCAACAATCTCCCCAAATGAATGATTACACCTGCAATCTCCATGTATTGTCAGTTTCCATGTATTGTCAAACATCAAAACCCAAGCATCAAGACTCAAGCTTGAGCCATCTCAAGCTTAGTTAACCAGGTCAACCTTGACCTAGGGAATATTGCACCAACAATCTTCCCCTTTTTGATGTTTGACAATACCTTTAAGTTAGGCTAATCCCATAGCCTCAACTTCCTTTCCTGCCTAAGTATGAATGAAGGTTTCCTTCATTCTCCCCCTTTCCTAGAGGGCAACCTCCCTCTTTAGGTAATGAAGACCTAACTTAAACCCTACATTCTCTCTCTATTGGTACACATCAAAAAGAACTTTCCCCCTGAAGAGTTACTCACCGTTGGTCACAACTTCACTTGTTGGACACAACACTATAATGAAAGTCTCATACCCTTCATTGTATCCAATGCTCACCCTTGAGCATTAACCAATCCAACAATGAAGGTCCCATACCCTTCACCGTATTAAATGCTCACCCTGGAGCATTATTCCATATTATGATGCTCATCCTAGAGCATCCATAACCCCACAATAAAGATATCCACTCTCTATTGTGTTTAAAATGCTCAACCTAGAGCATTTATACTAAGAAAGGTTAACCACTTTCCAAGGTTTTGGAAAATAATTTCCATGTCCTTAGTGAGTGACTCCCTCTAAAGACATGCTTCAAACTTCTGTCATTGCACCAATAATGACTTGAAATCCCTAAATCTTTAGGAAAACCCACATTTAGAAGTTTTGAGGTTAAAAAATTCAATAATGAAACTAAACCTCAACCTAAACTCCTATTTAGTCTTCCTTAACCAATCTATCCTTGTTTTCATCATGAAAACTCCCCCTAAATGTATACAAATGGATTTCAAGGGGTTAAGAATGGTTACCTCATCTAAAAATGGGCTAAAATACTGAATTAGGCTTTTTCAGCCGAAATCAGCACTTCAATCGATTGAAATTGGGGTTTGAATCAATTGAACCTGACCAATCGATCCATTGATCGATTCAATAGGTGTGGATCGATCAGTGGATCGATCCATTAAGCTTTTGTTCATGATACCTGCCTTCTTAATCGATCACCCGATCGATTGAGGCATTCCAATCGATCGGGTGATCGATTGAAGCCCTGATTTTCTGAAGGTTAATTTCAGTGAACTTCAGAAACTCCCCAGAAATTCTACAAAATTCTAAAAATCATGAAAATTTGTGTAGACATTACTTAGGGTATACACTATCAAGGAAAAATAGTTTTCTAGGAAAATACTTCCTATTTTCAAAGATTGGCACAAAATTGGAAACTTGCAAAAATTTCAATGTTTCTTCCAAGTTTGTACCTAACTATTCAATGATGATTACTATCAAAAGATAGTCTTCACCAAGGTTTTCCAAAAGTATTTTAAAATAATTTTCAAAACCAATATCTAACCATGTTCTTTGGGCTCAATGCACATGACTTGTACATTATCTTTCCCAATGATTGGAAAACACACAACTATGTGTTTTGATGAACCTAAAACTCAACTAGACGCACTAAATCAACATCTTGAGTTTTGTTCATCATCCTAACATCTCACTTATATATAATGTGCACTAAAACACATACAAGTCACCTTATAAGTCTTTGTGAGATGTAAAGTTTAGGTTTGCCCTAAACTAGGGATCATACATTTCTATCTAGGCATTTTAAAAGTTATGAACATCCACCAAGGATGTTACTTGTTAATAAATGCTAGTTGTCCTTAATTTGAAAGGAATTAAAAATAATGCATGATGAGTTATGGCATACATCAAAATGAATAATTTTCAAAAGAAAATTTGCTATAACTACATGATGTATGTATGACATGACATGGTATTTTTGTTATTTTTTATAATAAAGCATGAATGCAAAAATGATGTCATGATATATAATGGACAAACAAAACATGTTAATTTAGCTTAAATAATATACCTAGATTATCTATCTAAGTGTCCTTAATGCTTAGCTAAACCAAAAATAAACCTAGATTGCCCCTTATCTTCTCATGAAAATGTCAAAATCCAAATTGCCATTTCTTTAACCCATGATTAGATTTGTGCCAATTAAATTAAGTATATTTCTCAAATCTTTGACACATTTTACTCATCCAAAGAGTAAACACTTTAAATTAAGGCTTAGATTTGCCTTTAAATCCCTAAGAAAATACCAAAACCTCAACTTGATATTTCTTATGTTTTCCCAATTTGTGCCAATTTAAAATAAAATAAAAAATTTCAAATTATGGCACATTTTAATCTTTTAAAGAGTAAATAAAAATCCACTTCATTTTCAAAGGTTAATCATAACCTTGAAAATGCTCTATGAGTGTCAACTTCATTAAGGTTGGGTTAACTACCTTCCCAATTTGAGTTGACACTCCCTAATCCTCTAGGGGGTAGAGAAGATGCTCCTAGGAATCCAAAACCAATTGGTGCTTATTGGATGCTCTAGGTACTCACTAGAGATAACCTCCCTAGATACCTTCCTAGTGACCTTTTTAGGCTTCTTAGAAGCCTTTGTCACTTTCTCTAGGTCAACTCTAGGGATTGCTTCCCTTGTGACCTTCTTAGTGACTTTATTAGACTTCCTAGAAGTCTTAGTCACATTTGTTGTTGCAAAGATACTTTTAGGGATAACTTCCCTTGTATCCTTGACTTGACTCCTAGACCTAGGGTTGGTTCCATAACTATATGAAACCCTATGATAAGAAGGCACATCCTTCTTGGTTTTAGGTTTGTATCTCAAACCCCTATACCATTGGATGCCCCTTGTTGTTTTCCTAGACCTAGCTTTAGATTCTTGGACCCTTGTGTTTCATTTTTGATTCTTCTAAGGGTCCTCTTAAATTTATCAAGTCTTGACCTCAAGACTTGATTTTCTCTCCATAACACCTCAACCTTAGATTTTTCACTAACACCTTGATTTTTCTTTTTCTTAGGCAAATACCTAGAATCCTTAGAGTTATTGCCTAAATTATTTTCTACCCTTCTAACCTTAGGTTGAGTAGTTTTAGCATGATAGGATACATGTTTTTCCTTAATACTATCATGCCTCCTATTTTTATGGTAAATAGCATTGAAATGAAATAAATTAGAGCTAGCATGCTTTTTTACTATTATTTAAAGGGGTAGACTCAATAAATGATACCTTGGGTTTTACCTTGGAAGCTCCCCCTTGACTAGTGCTTCCTCCCTTGAATTTGACCGCCTTCTTCCCCTTAGGACATTGACTCCGATAATGTCCTTTTTGTTGACACAAGAAATACACAATGTGTTCCTTGCTCTTCTTTGTTGTGGGGGCGGCCTCTTTGGGCTTCTCCTTGTCCTTCGGTGCCACTTGGCCCTTCTTCTTGGCCAACTTAGGACATTTGCTCTTGTGATGTCCATGCTCCCTACACTCAAAGCATATAATACGATTTTTATTTTTAATTGAACTAGTTATACCTTCATGTGTAGGGATGACACTTTCTTCTTCTTCTTTGCTTGACCCGGAAGTAGAAGCTTCTCCTTCTTCTTGGTCCGGTGTCAACGAAAGTCTCTCCCCCTCAATCCTAGAGGTGGAGGCTTCATCATCTTCATTCTCTACATGGAACAAAGAGTATGCTCCCTCTTTGCCCTTCTCATTGTACTCCATTGAGGATGAAGCTTCTTCTTCTTCTTTCGATGTTGAGCATCTCTCAACCTCGGTGTCCTCCTCCTTTTGGTCTTGCTCCAGTGAGTTGCCCTCTTTGGATTTCTCTTGGTTTGGTGAAGTGGAGGGTTCTTCATGAAGCTTGGCCAATTTGCTCCACAATTCATGAGTACGTGTATATTTATAAGTACAAACCTAAGTGTATAACGAGAATGTGATGTAAATGCACGAGTATCAATCGGTAACTATATTATGGTCTAGTAATATCATACATACCCAAACAACACATGCATGAAAGCAAAGGAGACTGCATAGATATTAAAATAGATCAAAATATAAGCTTAAGTAATAAAAGGTCAAGCTCAAGAATTAACATAGAGTAGATATCAAGGTAAAATAACTACTACTCAATAAATTCAAATAATAGAATCATGCACTAAGGGCAAAGATCTAACGAATACAAGCAGGAACTACCCACCTGATATGTAGATCATGCTGAATGTCTTCACGTCGAAACTCTTGTCTCAAATTAGTATCCTACAACACAGAATATATATTATAGCTAAGTTCTACCATAATTCAAATAACTAAAATTGATCCTAATACAATTAGGAAACCATGTTTTAATTCCATTTAATGATCCAACACTTTTATCACAGCTAATCTCCTTTTAAATTAATCCAACCCAATTAGTTAACCCTTCTTAACATACTTCAATTATCCAAACAAGACATGAACTAACAATCCAACCATTCCATTTATCATTCTATAAATCTATACTTAACTCAATTAAGTCCACTCTTTAACCATATTTAATTGTTTAATTAATGAAGCAAAACTTACCATCAGATTCAATTTAAACCTTACTGTTACAGTTGGCATGGGGTAAGTAATTGAATGAAATTTCACCCATCAACCTCAACATTATCAGCAAATTTAATCAACCCAATCTAACAACTAAATTCTAGATTGCACTCGGTAATAGGATTGGTTAATTAGTTCACACAAAGATTAAGTAAGGCAAATTTGTTATCCTTCGACTTCTTCGGCAATGCTATGGGATGTAGCAGATGGCTATGGGTTGGCGGTGATGGCTCTCATCTTACGGAGCAACAGCTGACAGGGTAGGAACAACAATGTCGTGGCTAACCACAAGGGCTGGCCCTAGTAGCCGTGGAGTTGGTTCCGGCTGTGGGCCAACACCGGTGGCAATGACTAGCAGTGTCTAGCCGCTTAAGTCGGTCCTTAGTGACTGCATTTGACCATGGTGACTGGATAAATTATAAGATACGACAAATTTAATAATAAGTGTTATTGGAGAAATAACCTTATTGATTTTTTTAGGAATTTTTCAGGATTTAAACGGAGTCTGTATGAGATGTTTAAGGGGATGAATCGATTGGGCTTAGCGAAAGCCTCTTTGGAATATTCTTTAAGTGGGAGTTGATTAATTTCATTAACATAAGGTTTAATTAGAAGTTTATTTCTTTCTTCCTCATTTTCTCCTGATTCTTTCCTCTTCCCTGTTCTCGCCAACACCTCCTCTCCTCATCTTCTCTGTGAGCTTTCCTCTCCTGATCTCATCGATGCCAGATTTTCTTTTCCGATCTCGCCAGCGTCGAGCTCCTCTCGTGATCTGCTATGGTCCTCGTCGTCCCAACGTCTCTGGTCGTTAGGAGGGAGCTGTTGTCGGCCTCCCTTCGGGCATGAGTAGATTGGTATGCTTTCTAGCTTATGTCGAGCTGCCCACTCTTCTCGCGTCTCTCTTTTCACACGCGATCTTGGGTCTCACATCGGTGACGTTGCCATTGCCACCGCGATGTGTCACTTCCACAGTTCTCGTCACCCCCTCGGCTGTGCCCTAGCTTTCGACCCATTATCGCCAATCTTCCTCTTCTTCTCCTGTCAGAGTCGCAACAGATCCGTTGCCACCCTGGTATGAGAGATTGAATCGACCATCTTTTTTCCTCCTTCCCGATCAGTCGAGCATCGACCGAGCAGTACCTTACATGGAGCCTTCTTGGTGCCGCACTGGAGGAAATCGGCTAACCCTAGCTCGATGTGATGATTTGATTTATACACACTGCTGATTGGGGCATTTGATTTGGATGACAATAGATCCATAACTCCAGCCATCACTGTTTGCAAG
Source organism: Zingiber officinale (assembly GCF_018446385.1). NCBI lineage: Eukaryota > Viridiplantae > Streptophyta > Magnoliopsida > Zingiberales > Zingiberaceae > Zingiber > Zingiber officinale. The sequence continues at coordinate 95,780,805 of NC_055998.1, forward strand.
CGATCCACAACTCCAGCAACCATTTCGGGCTGTGAACCTCTTCGGTCGTGAGCCACCGACAACTACCATTGTGCTCGGTGAGTATTAGGGATGATTTATGGCTAAAACTAATCTAATTATGGGGTGAATTAGATTAGGATTAATGATGAGATTATTAGATGAATTGGAGAAGAATTAGGGTGGGTGTGGACTAGACCTAATTCAATCAAGGAGTTGGGATTAAGTTAAGTTAATCATTAATTAGATGTTAATTAAAGATCATGTATGATTAGAGTTACTCTAATTAGATTGAGGATTTTATTTAGCTATTTACTTCATATGTAATTAGCTAAATACATTATGTGATCGCAGGACTTGAAGTTGGGATGAGCGTCTCGAAGTGGGATTCTTTCAGACGTGTTATATAAAGGCGGGTATTTCTTCCTTGGCCTCTTTAGTTCTTTGAACTTAGTACATGATTATTATTAGTTGATGGATTAGGTTGTTTTACCTAAAATCTATTCATTTTGTTATCCTGCTTGAAACTTATCTGCTTGACCTTAGAGATGATCTGGTTATTTCATATACAGTCTTGGCTTCTGATATCTATACTCTGTTGTCTATACACATGTTGAGTATTTACTGTAGGAGATATCTTTTTGACTGCGTGAACATACTTATTTTGCATATGATGTCGAGTGTGCACATGATTGGTATATGTTGTAGGAGTTACTGTTGGATCGTGAAGTTTCGATAGAGGAGGGAGGGTGAATATCGATTGTAAAATTCGTTCGAGTATAAAGACAGTGGAAATAGAAAATCAATGCTAACACAGAACCAATTTTACTTGGTTCGGAGCCTGTGTCGACTCCAACTCCAAGGCCCGCACTCTTTAAGTGCTTTCGGTGGGCAATCACTAGCAATTCAAAATTTATTACAAACTACGTACAGGAAATGCTAATAAAAAGGAAATACTGACAAAGAAGTCAATCGGAAAGAAGAATTGCGTTGTCGGAACTTCGTTAGCGTCGTAGGAGTGCAGAGCAGCAGAGCAAGTAGTAGAAGATCTCTTTTTTCAGTTGTTTTTGAAGCCCCCCTTTGACCCTCCTTTTATAGGATGCTCGGGGCGCCTGGATCCCTTCCGGGCGCCCTGGTGTGACGTAGCTCGCCCAACCACCGAGCTCCATGTGTCGATGCACGCTAGGGATAGAAATTGCCTCTCGGGCGCCCGGATCCTTTCCGGGCGCCCGGACTACTTTTTCTCCAGAAGCTCCTTTATCTGCAAGAAAGAGTTAGTCCGAGACAAACAATATGTATATCCTACAAAATAAGATGTTAGCACAGTTTATACTTTAATCAAAGAAGATTATGACTTAGATTCCGTCTTTCCGAGACCGGAATCTAGTCACGATCTCGACTTAGATATCCGAAATGGATCTAAGCCAGATCGACGCCTAATGTTCCCTTCCCGGGAACGCGTCCTCACAGTCACTCCCTTCCAGTGACTTACCTTTAATCACCTGCCAGACGTCTGGTCAGCCCTTCGACCCGTCTGGACTTCTTACAAACTATCTGGTCAGCCCGTCGACCTAGCTGGACTTCTCGCCAAGCGTCTGGTCAGCCCGTCGACCCGCTTGGACTTCTCGCTAGCTATCCGGTCAGTCCGTCGACCTAGCTGGACTTCTCGCCAAGCGTTCGGTTAGCCCGTCGACCCGCTTGGACTTCGTGCCAGACATCCGGTCAGCCCGTCAACCTGTCTGGACTTCGTCTGCACACTCGGTCAGAGTGTTAGATCATGACAAACCTAACTTAACCCGATTTGTCATTCATCAAAATTTGAGTTAGACCGTTAGTGCTAACCACACCAACAATCTCCCCCTTTTCGATGGAATAACAACCTAGTTAAGTTAGTAAAAATATGCGAAAAGAAATTAAGCATTTTGTTCTAGCATGAGGTTTAAGTTAGTTTTTTTTTTATTTCATTTATTTTTAACTTAACCACCTATCCCTCCCCCTTTGACATTCATCAAACAAGGATATATTTTAAGCATTCAAAAATACATAATACATAAAGAAAATATGTAGGAAACGATGTCAAGTTAACTTGGGGGAGTTTAAACTTTCGAAGATTTGTTTAAAACATTAAATTAATTTTTAAGACTAATTTTTTAAGGTAGCTAAATCATGTAAAACAATCTTTTGGAAAATAGCTAAATTTTGAAAGAGTAGCTAAATATAAAGCATTTAAAGATTTATTTTTGCAAAAGTTAATTTTAAAAAATGACTTTGCAAATTCATAGAGGATTTTCAAATCAAAAATTTGAAAAGTTAATTTTCTGATATAAGTATAAGTTTCAAATTTTAGGATCAAAGTGAATTTTCAAAATATGTTTCAATTTTGAAGTATTTTTCAAACATAAGTTTTGACAATCAAAATTTTAAGGCTAAGTTTTCAAAGTTAAATTTTCCAAGCAACATTTTTCAAATTTAAAAAAATTTCAAAACAGAGTTTTAAAAGATATTTACTTTTCAAAACTGATTGAAACTAAGTTTGAAAAAAAATCTGAGTTTATAAAATCTAATTGAAGAATTTAATAAAAGCTAGTTTTAAGAAGATATTTGAAAACTAAGATTTCAAAAACTAAGTTTGAAAAACTTTTCTTTTCAAGACTTATTAAGTTTATAAAATTTTAAATTTGAAACCAAGGACCAATTTTAACACTGAAAAAATATATTAGAAAAAAAAATTATGTTTAAGGTGGAGACAATAATGTTGGTTTTAAGTGTTGATTTAATCCTCCCCCTAAACCTGACATCTAAAATAGCTGTCTAACCAATTAGGTACTTACTGACTATCAAAAAATAACAGCTTTCACTTGGTTAGTCAAGTTAAGTTCATTGTAATCAGTTAGTGGTTGACTTAACTGAGTAACTTAGCTTGATCAATGTATGTTTTGTATTTAACGCCCAGACCTATGTCGATGCACTGATATAAGCATCTTAAGTCCAGACAATTGGCCTATACATCTCACCCCTTTCTATGTTTGTCAATCACAAGTAAGGTAATCCTAGGGTGTTGGTGAGATGCTCAAATACTATTCCTGGGGGAACATGATTTCTAAAGGGATTTTTCTAGTCTAAGGCTAAAGTTGTTTTGAAATTCTAAAAGTTGGAAGGCTTTAAAACAAATGAATACAAATTTATCCTAGAATTTAAAACAGTCAATTTTAAAACAATTTTGAATTTTGAAGAAGTTCTAGTCTATTAAATTAGAGTGTAATCAATCAGATCTGAAAATGAAGATCAGTAGAATAATATGTACTACAAAAAGCTGTAATAGTGTCATAACAATGCTATGTAATAATCACGACTACTGAGATGATGATGGAGGTGGTTCGGAACCCATCGACTGAAGCAGTGCCAATATCTCAGTGTGACGAGCCCGATCGTCCTCTCATAGGTCTCGTCGCAGGTCGGAGATCTCCTGTCGCACATCTCGCCGTAAATCAGAGACCTCCTGTCGCACCTCTCGTCGGAAATCGGAGACCTCTCGTCGTATGTCTTGGTGAAACTCGGAGGACTCCTGCTGGAGGCTCGATATAGCTCTCTCTAGCCCGGATACTCGATCGGCTAGAGTACGAGGAGCGGGACGTGGGACTCGAGCTGGTGCTGGGGCAGGAGCGGCCTCGTCAAGAAAGAGTGCAAGAAAAAACTCATCGGCCTCCTCTTGCTGTGCGTCTGGGTCAGGCTGGTGTTGTGCCCCCCTCTGCCAAGTCATGATACCCTCACCATCTATATGAATACTAGCTAGGGAAAAGTTCCTAGATCCTATAACGTCAAACTCGGTCATATAGCGGATGTCACCTCTGGTGACATCAATGCCCAAAGAGGACATATATGCTATCAGAATGTGACAGTAGGGCATATGAACTCGCCCACTCGTCACTTATCTGGCCGAGTAAATAATGGTGGAAAAGATATGCAGGCTAATGTCAATATCTAACCTATGACACAGAGCATAGAGGAGAAAGGAATGGAATGGGCGCATCATCGCGATGTCGTGAGTGCTCAGTGGTAGAATGCAAAAGACTAAGACCCTATAAAGGGCGTAGTCCTGGACTCGAAGGGTAACTGACCTAAACTGGGTCACTGTGGGTACTCACTCGCCCCCGAAAAAATATGAATAAATCGTATCAAGAGTGGTATGCGAGTAGGGATCTCCAAAGGGTAGCTCCCTGGGAGGATAGCATTGAAAGGGACAGGTAGACTCTCGTAACTCCAAAAACTCTCGGATAGCAGTAGGGGACAACGTGATATCAGTCCCAGCTGCCCTAGTAGTATAGGTTAAGTCGTCTACTTTCACTAGGTTGTTATAAAATTCTGCACACAAACTTATGTTTACTGGGCTAGTACATTCAACAAGGTTCTAAAGGTTGTAGTGGTTTATGGCCTCTATAGCTGGAATGCAAGAGCGTAAAAAGAACGCTTTATCTATACATTTGGTCCTAATGGCCATGTAGATGGTTGACTCAAACTTAATCCTAAGATCATCAGTGGGAAACCTAGGATCAACACTGGGAGTAGAGGGCCCAGCACTAGATTTAGAACGTTTCCTAAATTATATAACAAAATTATACTAATTAAAGAAAACAAACATGCAATAATATTCTTAAAATTTAAATAGAAGATAAGAATTTTACCGAGGAGCCATTGCTAAAATAATTTTAGAACTGACGACCTCGGTTGATTTGCGACAGCGTATTAACCGTAGAACAAGAGAAAATTTTAACTTTGAATGCTTTCGTAGTAAAGCTTGGAAGAAGCTTGAACGAAAGCTTGGAGAAGGAGGTGCAAGGGTAGGGAGCGCCCCTGCCCCCCTATATATAGGGGAGTTCGGGCGCCCGGACTTATTCCGGGCGCCCGGGGTCAAGTGGGTTGGGGCGCCCGGATCCCCTCCGTGCGCCCCGGGTTCGTATACCAGGGGTGCCCGCCTAGGGTTCGTATACCAGGGGCGCCCGCCCCTGGTTTTTGACTCCGACATTGATTTTTTTTTTAATGAATTAAAAAAAAGAATCCTAAAAATTTAAGTTTTAATTTTTAAAATAAAAAATTTTAAGTTTTAATAAGTTTTTAAGTTAAAAAAAAATTAAGTTTTGAAATTTAAAATAAATTTTTAAGTTAAAAAAAATTTAAGTTTTAATTTTTAAAATAAAATTTTAAGTTAAAAAAAATTAAAGTTTTAATTTTTAAAATAAATTTTTAAGTTAAAAAATTTTAAGTTTTAATTAAAATAAATTTTAAAGTTAAAAAAAATAAATTTTTAAGTTAAAAAAATAAAGTTTTAATTTTTAAAATAAATTTTTAAGTTAAAAAAAATTAAGTTTTAATTTTTAAAATAAATTTTTAAGTTAAAAAAAAATTAGGTTTTATTTTTTAAAATAAATTTTTAAGTTAAAAAAAAAATTAAGTTTTAATTTTTAAAATAAATTTTTAAGTTAAAAAAATAAGTTTTAATTTTTAAAATAAATTTTTAAGTTAAAAAAAATTTAAGTTTTAATTTTTAAAATAAATTTTTAAGTTAAAAAAATTTAAGTTTTAATTTTTAAAATAAATTTTTATGTTAAAAAAATTAAGTTTTAATTTTTAAAATAAATTTTAAGTTAAAAAAAAATTAAGTTTTAATTTTCAAAATAAATTTTTAAGTTAAAAAAATTTAAGTTTTAAATTTTTAAGTTTAAAAAATTTAAGTTTTAATTTTTTTTAAAATAAATTTTTAATTTAATTTTAATTTTAATTTAATTTTAATTTAATTTAATTTAATTTATTTTTAATTTTATTTAATTTATTTTTAATTTATTTTTAATTTATTTTTAATTTATTTTTAATTTAATTTAATTTAATTCAATTTTAATTTAATTTAATTTAATTCAATTTTAATTTAATTTAATTTAGTCCAATTTTAATTTAATTTAATTTAATTCAATTTTAATTTAATTTAATTTTAATTTAATTTAATTCAATTTTATTTTAATTTAATTTTTATTTAATTTAATTAATTTTAATTTTAATTTTAATTTTAATTTAATTTAATTTAATTCTAATTTTAATTTAATTTTAATTTAATTTTAATTTTAATTTTAATTTTAATTTAATTTTAATTTTAATTTTAATTTTAATTTAATTTAATTTAATTTTAATTTAATTTAAATGTCCTTAGTCATCTCACCCGATCTATGTTTTTAATCAGGAAATCCTATAATTTTGTGAGATGAATTAGATTCAATTTTAGAGTTTCTTTCTAACTTGTGTTATATTCAGGTTTAGCTTTGGGTTCAACAAATAGTCGTTCTCTGGATAAACTTCTAGGCTATGGTGAGTCACTTGGACATCATTAAAGTAACCATGCCTTCGAGGTTTTTCCAAATAGTCCTATCCACTGGACTTAGTACAAAACCTTGGTCTAACTGGTTAGGATTCATAAATGATAGCTTCGGTCAGTTCCACTTAGCCAAATGCACCAGGTCGAAGTCATATCTTCCTAGACATGCATAGACTAAGCTTTCCTAACGTACTATCATCCAATATTTCACCAGTATCATTTTTCAAGTTAAATTTGAATCCTTTTTAACTAATCCTAATTACCCTGTCGGGTAGGTTGGTTAAGGTTACCCTGCCGGGTAGGTTAGTTTTGGAGGTGCCAGCTATTCTGGAACCTCCCCCTGAATTAATGACCATTTAATTTAATTTTGTTCTTGGTTTATGTCTATTTCTTTTATAATTATATTTTACTTGGTGATAGTTTACATTTTGTTGAGTTTTAATATGTTTATATTTTAAATTTTTTGGTTTAGGCTTGTATTTCGGTCTTTGACTTGATTTATTCGAGTTTATATAAAATATTTTTTCTTTAGATATGTAGTATTGATTAAGTCCTACTTGCGTGATTAAACACGCTTTCGGAACCCAAGCTTGTTTTGTTGGTTTGTGTTGGGTTATTAATGACTTCAATGTTTTATTTGAGCTTGATTATTTAATATTAAATCTAAGTTTTTGGATCTTGTTGTGAATTTTTCTAACATTTCTTTTAAATTATTAATTTCATTTTTTAGTGATAAATTCTCCTCCTCAAGTGTTAGATCTTGAGTTGGATTTGAATTTTTTATTTGTTCCTTGAGATTTTGATTTTCTTCAAGGAGCAACTCATTTTCTTTTTCTATTTTAACTAATTTATTGTTTAAGCAAGAGATAATTTTAAAAAATTTCTTATTTAAATTTTGGTATACCTCTTCAGAACCTTTGGAAATGAGTACAGACTCGTGGCTCGATTCGGGTTCGGACCCAACTTCCGATTCTTCCTCCGATTCTCCTTCCAATTCTTCTTCGCGGGCCATCAGCGCGAGGTAACTCTTGTTCTTCTGTTCTTCGGCTTCCGATTCATCCGAGGAAGTATCGTCCCACGTTGCTTTAAGAGCCTTCTTGTTGGTCGTCCTTGGTTTCTCATTTTTCAATTTCGGGCACTCATTCTTGTAGTGGCCCTTTTTGTTGCATCTAAAGCATGTCACGCTCCTCGGGTCGGTTGGAGAATTGATCCTCTGAAGTTCCTTTTTGCTGAAGCTCCTTTGCCTCCTGGTGAACATTTTCCTTACCAAGTTCACCAGGTGCTCTTCATCTTCAGAGTTCTGATCAGAGTCGTCTTCAGGTTCAGACATGTTCTTTATCTTCTCCTTGGAGGAACCTGCAAACAAAGCTACACCCTTCTCGGCCCCGATGTTAGTTTGTTCGTGTAGTTCTAATTCACAAAACAACTCGTCTAATTTAAGTTTAGATAAATTTTTAGAATTTTTGTAGGCATCCACAATAGATGCCCACAAACTATTACGTGGAAACGCATTCAATGCATACCTTATTAAGTCCCGGTTCTCCATTTGGTGGCCTATCACGTGGAGCCCATTAAGGATGTCCTTGATCCTCGCGTGTAGCTGACTTGCAGTTTCCCCTTCCTACATTTTTATATTAAATATTTTATTTAAGAGTAAATCCCTTTTTGTTACCTTAGCATCGCTGGTTCCTTCGTGCAGCTCGATCAGTTTGTCCCAAGGCTCTTTGGCGTTCTTATGTGGTCTAACCCGGTTTAGTTCTTCTTTAGTCAATCCGCACTGTAGGGTGTTGATTGCCTTGTTCTCTGTTGATGCCTTCTTTTTTAGGTATGATGTCCAATCTTTTGGATCCAGTAGATTTCCGGAACTGTCTACTGGTATTTTGTAGGGTCTGGTGACACTCATCCATTGGTCGAAGTTAGTCTTGAGATATACTTCCATTCTCTTCTTCCAGTACGGGAAATTGCCCCCGTTGAAAAGGGGAGGTCGTACTGTGCTAAAGCCTTCAAGCTGAGATATTTTAATCCCTGCACACAATCAAACAAATAGACAGGCAAATTCCCAAGACTTGGACTTGGATTAGCTGTAACAACCATCCTTCTTACTACTACTCTCTAAGGGCGACCGCTACCTAACTACTACTCTACTTACTAGTGTCACTTATGCTAATATTAGCAACACTTAGATTTATCACGGCCCCAGAGGAAGTCCTACCATAAAATTTCAGCAGAGTCTCCCCTGTACCGGTGACCAAATCAACCATACAGACACTATATATGTTAGGACCTTCGGATGGCTAGAGAGGGGGGTGTGAATAGCCTCCTTTCAAACTCAATCAATTTTCTCACAAAACTTTGTTAGCACAGCGGAAATAAGCAAAAAGAAAACTGATGTAAGGAAAAGAAACAACCCACCACTAACACACAAAGATATACGAGGTTCGGGGATAACTTGCCCCTACTCCTCGGCGTGTCCGTAAGGTGGACGATCCCTTTGATCTTTCGGTAGATCACACCCCGGACAAATTCCGGCTATGTATTTCTCCTTCTCGGTGGAGTAACCTCTCCAAAAAGTCACAGAAAAGATTTGAAATGAAGCACAAGACTTACAGAATTCAGTGGCCAAAAGGAATGAACAATAAACTTACAGCCACGAAGAAAAACGCAAAGACAGAAGGGATTCCTCAGCCAAGAGCTCAACAACACAGCACTCTTGCTTGATCGACAGAGAGTTTTTCAAAATCCTTTTTCAAACCTCTCTTCTGCCTTCTTCTTATTCTGCTTCTTTCTCACTGTCTTCAGCCAGAGCCGAATCACTATCACCTGTATCGAATCACTGCCACCAACTCAGGCATCGCCAATCACTCTTCCTCCTCATCTGGTTCTCTGAACTCACACCAATACCATCCATGGTCTTCACTGGTGTTTCTGAGCTCGAACCAATAAGCAAGAGTCAAGCTGTTTCCAACTGATCGCAGCCAGTGAACGTTGACGCTCCAATTGCACCATTCGCAGTGAAACACAATAGAAAGAGCACTTGGCCTTATTCTTCTGATGGAGCTTAATTTGAAATTAAGCATTGGCACGACACCTGCAACCTGTAACTCAAAAATCTTGCAGCAGATGGTTAGATTAGGTGAATCAGAAATCGCAGAGAAACAGTAGAAGACAAACGACATCGTTGTGGATCGGTCAACATACCGATCCATAGTCTTCCGGACCGATCAGGACACATCCTGATCGGTCTGGGATGACGCTGATCGGTCTGTGGACCAATCAGTCTATGGGTGGATCGGTCCACAGACCGATCCCCCCTATTGCTCTGAATTCTATCGCTACTTACTGATCGGTCACCAGACCGATCAGATAATCCACAGAATGTTCTGTGTGGTTACTGATCGGTCACGAGACCGATCAGATAATCCACAGAATGCTTCTGTGTGGTTACTGATCGGTCACGAGACCGATCAGATAACTAATGTATCACTGGATCGGTCGACAGACCGATCCAGTCAGCCAAAGTATCACTGGATCGGTCAACAGACCGATCCAATGCCTCTGTTGGTTTTAGAGCTTCCCAGCCCTAAACCCTAATGTCTTCCTGGTCCAGAGAACGAGCTACCGAGCCCTCTCTGACCTAGTTTGGAGAACAAGCTACCGAGCCCTCTCCGACTTCCACGTCCGGTCCAGAGACCGAGCTACCGAGCCCTCTCTGACCTAGTCCGGAGAACGAGCTGCCGAGCCCTCTCCGACTTCGTCCGGTCCAGAGAACGAGCTACCGAGCCCTCTCTGACCTAGTCCGAAGAACGAGCTATCGAGCCCTCTCCGACTTCGTCCGGTCCAGAGAACGAGCTACCGAGCCCTCTCCGACTTCGTCCGGTCCAGAGAACGAGCTACCGAGACCTCTCCGACTTTGCGTGTCAAGTATCCGTACTCGGACTTTTCCTCTCCACATGATCAACCTTGATCATTAATCAGTCTGAGTTTAATTAATATCTGATACAAACTTAAATCAGTGTCAACATCAAAACAACAGCTAGGTCAGACTGTATTAACAATCTCCCCTTTTTTGTTGTTTGACAACACGATTTAAGTTTAGATCAGAAATGTTCATATTTCCCTAATTTTAGGGGAATCAAGATCCTCCCCTAAGACAGACACAATGCCATGTAAGGATAGAGGAATCAAGATCCTCCCCCTAAAGCCAAACTTTCATTTATCTCTAAACTTAGTTATCTTCTCCCCCTTTGTCAAACACCGAAAAGGTGCGAATTAGGTAAGAAAACGTTAAAGGACTCCCCCTTAACCCATACTGTCTTTTTCTTAATCCACCTAAAATGCCCTCTAAGTGTATTATAAGACAGTAATAAAGAGATAAGAGACATACAAGACATGGCATATGAACAGCAAATTAATAGCCAATAGGAAGTGAAACATAAAGAAAAATAAGAAAATGAGAAGCATAAATATATGAAATCAGCAAGTATCCAGGTCAGACATAAGTATCCAACAAACAGTATCCAAAACATAGATACTCAAAATGACATCATAGAACAATGTGTATCAATCAGCCTCCTCATCATGAGGAGCATCAGCATCATCAACGGGAGGAGTGCGTCCCTGAGGTGGCATGCCGCTGCTCGAGGATGGATAGCCCGGGAAATCCTGCGGAGGTGGGTATCTGGCCATCCATCCCATAATCGCCTGATGTGTCACCAACTGCTGACTGCGTAGATCATCGTAGCGCTGGTCAATCCGAACGCGCAGCCCGTGGAGCTCAGCAACCAGCAGCTCATCGTGCCGATCAATGCGACTCTCCAGCTCGACGATCTGCCAGCGCAGATCAGGATCTGCCTCTCCATCGTCAGCAGCAGCAGCAGGAGGAGCAGCAACAGGAGCAGCCGCAACCTGTCGTGGAGGTCCCCGTGCTAACTCACCTAGAGCTCTCCCATCCTTCCACCGAACCTCCCCATTTTGTCCTATGATGCCAGACTTGGAAAATGCCCGTTTCCCAAGTCTGCAGTCCTGCCTGACCATCTTGACTATTCTACCCTTGGAGACATCAATCTGAAGGGTCTCGAGCCAATCTGTAATTATATGCCCATAAGGCATATAAACAGTGAAGCTGTTTGGCTCGCTATAAGAGATGATCGAAGAATAGATGCTAGACATGATGTCAAAGTCAAGACGCCGACACAGTCCATAAAGCATCAGGCAATGATATGGTCGGATCTCAGATAAGGGTTTAGATGTGATTGGCAGAAGGCAGTTTGTTACAATTTTAAAGAGAATGTAATCTGGGGCAGATAATCTCAAGGCTGCAAAAGTAGGAAAATCAACATCTAATTCATCTAGTCCACTCGGTCTAGGATGTCCAAAGAAATACTCATAAATGGAGTCAGATGAAATATCAAAAGGAGAAGGTAAGGGGTCTGGTAAGTCAGGATATATAGAAAAGACATTTCCTGAACACCTACGGCAAGCAAGGTAATCAAAGTAGGCTGAGAAACTGAAATCAAGAGTCTGCTTAGCAACTTTTGTTTTATAACTTACATCATTAGTTTGATGAAGATTGTTATAAAACTCAGATACTAAGTCATAATTGATATCTCGCTCTAAATAGACAAGTGAATCAAGTTTGTAATAGGCAATGATCTCAGATACAGATGGACAAAATTCGTCCATGAATTTTCGATCCACAGACCTACAAGGGAGCAATTTGAAGGTCCGTTGTTTAAAGGCTTGTTCAAAATGGTGATTTGGGAATCTCCCGGAGACAGATGGTTGGGGTCGGGAGGGAACCTTAGACTTAGACTTCTCAGGCGACTTAGAGGTCCCTTCACCCACTTGTTTCTTCCTAAGGTTTAACAATGTGATACAATGGGGCAAATAAGTGAGCACCGGAGCCACCAACACCCGAAAGCCAAAACAAAATGCACAGATACGGTGAGAAACGAAACTAAAATGCCAAGGTGAGTAGTTCTAGAGAAGTATGGAGTTACCTTGGTGCCATTGAAGTATCTTTTGGCAAGGGCTTTGGCTAGGGCTTCGGCGTCCAAAGAGAAGAGAAGAGTTGAGGTTTAGGGAAGAGTCGGCTAGGGCTTCCGCGTGAAAGGGGAAAAGAAAGGATCGGGAAGATTTAAGGGAGATGGGTGTCCAGGTGTTGAAATGATCGGACGGCTGTCCGATCAGGAGACATCAGGAACCTCCTGATCGGTCCCTGGACCGATCCAGGAATCTCCTGATCGGTCTGTAGACCGATCAGAAAATGATCAGTAGACTGCTGATCGGTCCTTGGACCGATCAGGGAACCTTCTGATCGGTCTGTAGACCGATCAGAAGGCGATCAGTAGCCCTATGCGTACCAGACTGACCTGATCGGTCCCCTGCCCGATCAGGGAACTCCTGATTGGTCTGTAGACCGATCAGAAAACGATCAGTAGGCTTCCTGGATGAACCTGATCGGTCCCTGGATAGATCCAGGAATCCCCTGATCGGTCTGTAGACCGATCAGTGTCTGATACTGAAATTTCTCCAGTAATTTCAGTAACTGAAATTCGTAGAGGTGTTCGATAATTCGTATAAGTTTCTCCAGTGAAACTTCCAAATCTAGTACCTAGACTCTGAAGAAACTACAAGCATAACTATTTCCTAATGATCATGGTCTGAAATTGATTATAGCCCGAAGGTTTCAGACATTTAGAAAAACAGACAACTCAAGGCTTGAAACACTCAAATTTCCGACCTTGTTATGTTCAGTTTCATGTTTGTCAAAATATAACCAAATTGCTATCATTATTTCAAGTACTTGTCCTAGTTTCAATCAAAATCATGAAAAGTATCGGTCAAAGGTATCAAATAGTCCATCAACCAGAGTTACATAATTTCTAGGCAAAGGTCCAACCAAGTTTCCTTGGTTGGAATATATGAGCAAGATCTAGGAACCAAATACACATGAATTATGTAATGGTCTTTCCCATACTCAATTTATGTCTCGTCAACCTAATTTTTCAAGGGATGCATGATACATTTTGAATAATTCGGCTGATCCTAGCATCTCACCCCATTTCTAGCAAACAAAAATAATTTGTTAAACCTTATAGTTTGTGTGAGATGTTCCCAAGTTGCCCAAATTAATTTCCCAATTCCTCTTGTCGTTTTAATGTCCTTATCGATCATGATGGGGTCCTAATGGATTATTGAGCCAAACACATTCCCAATTCTCTCCTCAAATGACTAAATTCATTTTCCGGAAGAGGTTTGGTGAAAATATCGGCTAGGTTCGATTTTGACTCAACATATGTGAGCGCAATGTCTCCCCTAGCTACGTGATCTCTAATGAAGTGATGACGCACTTCAATGTGTTTGGTCCTTGAATGATGGACTGGATTTTTCGTTAGGTTTATTGTGCTGATGTTGTCACACAGCACTTGCACTCCCTTATACGATAACCCATAATCTTCTAGGGTGTGGATCATCCACAACAATTGTGATACAATCTCTCCCATGGTAATGTATTCAGCCTCGGTTGTGGAGAGAGCAACGCAATGTTGCTTCCGACTTGACCAACTAACCAATGATGAACCTAAAAATTAGCAACCCCAACTAGTGCTTTTCCGATCCAATTTGCACCCAGCATAATCGGAGTCGGTATAACCTATTAAATCAAAAGACTCAGTACGAGGGTACCAGAGGCCTACTCTAATTGTGCCCTTAAGGTATCTCAGAATTCTATTAACTGCAATTAAATGAGATTCCTTGGCACATACTTGGTATCTAGCGCACATGCCCACAGCAAAAAGTATGTCCGGTCGACTAGCTGTGAGATATAGAAGACTACCGATCATGCTTCTATATTGCGTTAAATCAACTGGTTTTCCATTCTCATCATTGTCAAGGCGAGTGTTCGTCGCCATTGGAGTGGATACTTCCTTAGAGTCACTCATTTTGAATTTCTTGAGCATCTCTTGAGTGTATTTCGTCTGATGGACATAGATGTCATCTCGAGTTTGTTTGATTTCAAGTCCAAGGAAGAATGTCAATTCTCCCACCAGACTCATCTCAAACTCACTTTCCATGTGAGTGATAAATTCATTCAAATAGCCCTTGTTATTTGAGCCACAAATTATGTCATCGACATACACCTGGGCTACAAATATGTTTTCACCATCTCTACGCAGAAATAGTGTTGGGTCTATTTGACCTCTTACAAAACCCTTTTCTCGTAAGTAAGTTGACAACCTTTCGTACCAAGCTCGAGGTGCTTGTTTAAGCCCATAAAGAGCTTTCTTGAGCTTGTACACGTGGTTTGGAACTTCAGTATTCACAAACCCCGGTGGTTGTTCAACATAGACCTCTTCTTTAATGAAACCGTTTAAGAAGGCCGATTTAACGTCCATTTGATAGAGCTTGAAATCTCTATGTTCAGCAAAAGCTAGCATTAAACGAATGGACTCTAGTCGAGCCACGGGAGCATAAGTCTCATCATAATCGAGGCCTTCGACTTGACTATAGCCCTTGGCTACAAGTCTTGCCTTGTTTCTTACGACTTCTCCCTTTTGGTTTAACTTATTTTTGAAGACCCATTTGGTTCCAATAATGGTGGTCTTCTTAGGTCTAGGAACTAAGTCCCACACTTGGCTCCTTTCAAATTGACCTAACTCATCTTGCATAGCTATGATCCAATCAGGATCGTGCAATGCCTCATCAACTAATTTTGGTTCGATTTCTGAGATCAAGGCGACCTCATTAGACTCATTTCTAAAGAATGATCTAGTTCTAACCCCTTGTTGAATGTCTCCCACAATTTGGTCTTGGGGATGACTAGAGGCTATCCTAGATTGCCTTGGTGTTGCCGGTGCCTCATGAGTGGTCTCACTAGACACAGGCAAGGGCTCAGTATCAGGCAAAGGATCAGACTGAGCCCTCTCTTGCCTTTGCTCATCATCATCGGAGTCAATTTCGACTCTTTCTATGTTTTGATCATTTAAACTTAGATTTCTAAGTTCAAATTGAATTTCTCCTACATCCCTTGATTGATCATTTGATTTAGGAAGTTCTTCAAATGCTACATCCGAGGACTCTTCAATAAATTTAGTCCTATTGTTATAGACTCGATAGGCTTTGCTGATGAGAGAGTACCCGACTAGTATCCCTTCGTCAGCCTTAGCCGTGAACTTTCCAAGATGATCCTTGGTGTTCAAGATAAACACCTTACAACCAAACACCCTAAGATGTTTAATTGTAGGGGGTTTCCCAAACCAAAGTTCATGGGGAGTCTTTCCTAAAAACCTATGTATCAAGACTCGGTTTTGCACATAGCAAGCGGTATTCACAGCTTCAGCCCATAAGTAGCTCGATAGTGAGTACTCATTGAGCATGCTTCGTGCAGCCTCTTGTAAAACTCGATTCTTTCTCTCCACAACCCCATTTTGTTGTGGGGTCCTTGGAGTAGAGAACTCATGCCTATATCCTTTTTTTTGACAAAATTCTAAAAATCTATGGTTTTGAAATTCTCCACCATGATCACTTCTAATTGTTTTAATTGTTGTTGATTTTTCATTTTCAGTTCTTCTACAAAAGGAAACAAAAATATCTATGGTTTGATCCTTATTTTTAAAAAAGAAAGTCCATGTATATCTAGTAAAATCATCAATGATCACTAAGCAGTATCTACTTCCATTCAATGAAATAACATTACTGCAATCAAACAAATCCATATGCAATAAATCTAAAGCAGTAGATGTACTTACAGCGCTTTTACCTTTATGAGTCGCTTTTGTTTGCTTACCCTTTTGACATGCATCACATAATTTTGTCTTTTGATACTTGATGTTTGGTAAGTCTCGCGCTAATCCTTTGTTGGCCAGCTTTCGAATATTCTTCATGTTTACGTGGGCCAACCTTCTATGCCACAGCCATGATTCTTCTTCTTTTGACATGAAACACTTAGCAGAGGCATTAGTAGCACTTTTAAAAGATACTTGGTAAATGTTGTCTACCCTTGTGCCTACTAGTACCGTGTCAAGTGTGTCAATGTGTTTGACCATACATTGACTTGAATGAAACTCAATTATGTAACCCGTATCACACAATTGGCTGACACTTAGGAGATTAAAGGTCATCCCCTTGACTAGAAGGACATTTTTGATTTGGAGACATTCGGATATATGAATATCTCCAACTCCTATAACCTTAAGGCTACCATTATTACCAAAGGACACATTACCTCTATTTTTATTTTGAAGGGTAGTAAAGAGTGACTTGTCCCCGGTCATGTGCTTGGAGCATCCACTATCAACAAACCAAGTTGATAGATGCTCCCCCTTGACAAATGCCTACAAGACACGAAAGATCGATGTTTTAGGTACCCAAATCTTGGGACCTAATGCATCTACAATGAAAGACCTAGGAACCCATGCCTTGGTCACACCCTTCCTAGTCTCATGAACCCTAGAAGCATGTGATCTATGAAATTGGGTTCTAGACACTAAGGAAATGAAACTAGACTCCTTAGGTTGATATCCTAACCCAGCCTTGTTGTAGACCGCCCTTTGGGCATTTAGAATCATATCTAAGGTCTTAGAGCTAGTTGAGAATTTCTCAAGCATTTTCTTGAGTTTCTCAACTACACTCATAACACGTAACGTTAGTCTTATCAACATTTTGATCAATAGACTTACCTTTCCCTTTGTATCTCCGGCTCCTTCTCATGATTCTCCTTACGAAATTGGCCATCTCGCTCGATGATGATCCACCTTCATCATCGGACTTGGAGGAGGATGAGGATGTAGGAATCTCTTTCTCCTTCTTCTTTTCTTTCTTCCTTCTTCCATCCTTGCTCTTTTCTCCTGCAACTAAGGCAATAGCTTTCTCTTTTTGACCCTTGTTAGCAAGTTCATGAAGTTCCATTTCACAAAAGAATTCATCTAATTTAACAATTGAAAGGTCCTTGGAGACCTTGTAGGCATTTACCATAGATGACCACAAGGCATTTCTCGGAAAGGCTTTGAGAGCGTACCTTACAAGATCGCGATTCTCTACGCGTTCATCTACGGAATGAAGACCATTGATGATCTCTTTGAACCTTCCGTGTAGTTCACTTACCGTTTCGTTTTCCTTCATGGTGAGATTTTGTAGTTGGTTTAGGAACAAGTCTCTCTTGGCGATCCGAGAGTCTCGGGTTCCTTCTTGGAGCTCAATGAGCTTGTTCCACAAATCTTTTGCACTCACAAAAGGACCTACCTTGACAAGTTGATCTTTGGCTATCCCACATTGTAGAGTGACCACCGCCTTGGCATCAGCTTGTCCTTTGCGAGTTTGCTCGGCGGACCACCTTGACGACTCTAGTTCCTTACCTTCTTCGTCCTTCGGAGGTGTGAACCCTTCCTTGACCGAGAACCACATGGGGATGTCGGTCTTGAGATAATACTCCATACGGATCTTCCAATATTGGAAGTCCGCTCCGTCGAAGTAGGGTGGACGATTGGTGCTAAAACCTTCCTTCATAGCCATCTTCTTACTCTCTAGGGTGTTAATCCGGATGAAGAGCGTCTTGCTCTGATATCACTTGTTAGGACCTTCGGATGGCTAGAGAGAGGGGTGTGAATAGCCTCCATTCAAACTCAATCAATTTTCTCACAAAACTTTGTTAGCACAGCAGAAATAAGCAAAAAGAAAACTGATGCAAGGAAAAGAAACAACCCACCATTAACACATAAAGATATACGAGGTTTGGGGATAACTTGCCCCTACTCCTCGGCGTGTCCGTAAGGTGGACGATCCCCTTGATCTTTCGGTAGATCACACCCCGAACAAATTCGGGCTATGTATTTCTCCTTCTCGGTGGAGTAACCTCTCCACAAAGTCACATAAAAGATTTGAAATGAAGCACAAGACTTACAGAATTCAGTGGCCAAAAGGAATGAACAATAAACTTACAGCCACGAAGCAAAACGCAAAGACAGAAGGGATTCCTCAGCCAAGAGCTCAACAACACAGCACTCTTGCTTGATCGACAGAGAGTTTTTCAAAATCCTTTTTCAAACCTCTCTTCTGCCTTCTTCTTATTCTGCTTCTTTCTCACTGTCTTCAGCCAGAGCCGAATCACTATCACCTGTATCGAATCACTGCCACCAACTCAGGCATCGCCAATCACTCTTCCTCCTCATCTGGTTCTCTGAACTCACACCAATACCATCCATGGTCTTCACTGGTGTTTCTGAGCTCGAACCAATAAGCAAGAGTCAAGCTATTTCCAACTGATCGCAGCCAGTGAACGTTGACGCTCCAATTGCACCATTCGCAGTGAAACACAGTAGAAAGAGCACTTGGCCTTATTCTTCTGATGGAGCTTAATTTGAAATTAAGCATTGGCACGACACCTGCAACCTGTAACTCAAAAATCTTGCAGCAGATGGTTAGATCAGGTGAATCAGAAATCGCAGAGAAACAGCAAAAGACAAACGACATCGTTGTGGATCGGTCAACAGACCGATCCATAGTCTTCCGGACCAATCAGGACACATCCTGATCGGTCTGGGATGACGCTGATCGGTCTGTGGACCGATCAGTCTATGGGTGGATCGGTCCACAGACTGATCCCCCCTATTGCTCTGAATTCTATCGCTACTTACTGATCGGTCACCACACCGATCAGATAATCCACAGAATGTTCTGTGTGGTTACTGATCGGTCACGAGACCGATCAGATAATTCACAGAATGCTTCTGTGTGGTTACTGATCGGTCACGAGACCGATCAGATAACTAATGTATCACTGGATCGGTCGACAGACCGATCTAGTCAGCCAAAGTATCACTGGATCGGTCAACAGACTGATCCAATGCCTCTGTTGGTTTTAGAGCTTCCCAACCCTAAACCCTAATGTCTTCCTGGTCCAGAGAACGAGCTACCGAGCCCTCTATAACCTAGTTTGGAGAACAAGCTACCGAGCCCTCTCCGACTTCCACATCCGGTCCAGAGAGCGAGCTACCGAGCCCTCTCTGACCTAGTCTGGAGAACGAGCGGCCGAGCCCTCTCCGACTTCGTCCGGTCCAGAGAACGAGCTACCGAGCCCTCTCTGACCTAGTACGAAGAACGAGCTATCGAGCCCTCTCCGACTTCGTCCGGTCCAGAGAACGAGCTACCGAGCCCTCTCTGACCTAGTCCGGAGAATGAGCTACCGAGCCCTCTTCGACTTCGTCAGGTCCAGAGAACGAGCTACCGAGCCCTCTCTGACTTTGAGTGTCAAGTATCCGTACTCGGACTTTTCCTCTCCACATGATCAACCTTGATCATTAATCAGTCTGAGTTTAATTAATATCTGATACAAACTTAAATCAGTGTCAGCATCAAAACAACCGCCAGGTCAGACTGTATTAACAATATACACAGCCACAGGCGGCTGGAACATACTTTTTCACAACCACGCAGTATAATAACACAATAAGAAGAAGGAAACTACTCTAACAATAGCAAACAACTATATCACTCCAACAATAGGACCCAACTACAAGTGCGGAATAACTTAATTACAATCTCAACTCATAATAACATTTAAAGAAAACTAGAACATAAACTGAAACTCTAAACAGGTAAGTCCTGAACATTTGCTAGCAAACTCTGGATCTCTCCATAGTCCAGTCATCACAGACCTTCATCACCACCACCTTGTCGCCTTCCTTTCATACTTTAGCTTTTCCTTTATCTGCAGTAGGAGGAAAAAATAGATCTATAAGCGAAACGCTTAGTAAGTACTATACTATCTCACAAAAACTCGAAGTGCATAAAAATGCAAACGATACTGAAACTGAAATGCTAAAAGAAAAGCTACATGTACTCATCTAATAGCAAGGTACTCAAATAAACTGCATACTCATGATATATCAGAATAAAGCTGAATATTGGAAATAAAACTAATCATGCTCACTAAACTGATAAGAAAAGTAATGAAACTCATGTTGTATGCTTAGAATTAAAGGAACTAAACTTCTGCAAATTCTAAACATAGGTGATACTTGTTTCATTTACTTATAGTTTTATACTTGAAATTAATCTTTTAATTTCTTCTTCTTTTTCTTTGGGCCCAGGCTTAGTACCATCTTATGTGCGCTCCCTAATAGAGACTGCTGTAGTCCCACAGGGTAAAGACCTCGGTCTTACCAGGGCCAAGACCTCGTAAACGGTCACCTGGATTTGTTTAACGACAACCTCGGAAGTCGGGTACTAGCCTCTTACTTTAATTTACTTGTTATCTCTTTTTAACTAGACCTTGGTTTTTTTCTTACTTATAGCTGCTCATTATAGTAAGGAAAGTCCAAACTAAATGCTATGTACATACATGTATATACTAAAATCTGTTCATGCATATCTTAAAGCAAAGGGAAACAAAAATCAGCATACTACTATATGTTATAATCTGTTCATGCACATCTTAAAGCAAAGGAAAACAAAAATCAGCATGCTACTATATGCTAAAATCTGTTCATATGAATACTAAAAATCTGCACATGTGAATAACAAAAATCTGCACACGTGAATCATTAAAAATCTGCGAATGAACCAGAATTAAAAACTAATACGGCTCATGCTATTCTAATACTGCATACTTTAAATAAAGGCTGCCCTTCTAACTAAATAAGGGTTGTTATTGCCCTTTGAGTTGCAAGGAAAATGCTAAACCATTCTAACTAATTAAAGGATTGTTCTTGCCTTTTTAAGTAGCAAGGAAAAAGCTAAACCATTCTAACTAATTAAAGGCTATTCAAAACTAAACAATTTAATTTGAGTTTCATAGCGGCAAGGGAAATTACACATGCTCAACTAATTGCTAATGGGAACTACTCAAATTACTTAAAGCCTCTTCTCAACTTCCTATAAGGACTCACGATAGCAAAAAGGAAACTGAAGGATTGATACTGTTCAGTCCACAGCAAAGAGCCAAATACAAACCGAGCACACATTTTAGGGCTACACTGCTTATCAATTCCAAGCTAATCATGTACAAGAAGTAAATCTACTATGTTAGGTTCCAAAATTCTGTACAAAGCAAGGAAAAACTATAGGAAGCTGTTACCCGCAGCTTCTGATCCCAACTGTACAGTAGACCCGAAACAACCTTGGTAAAGAAAATTCTGCACAACATGATCCTAAACAAGAGGGAAAACAATTTGCTACTACCATTACTCCTCATATCCGGTGCTACAACAATGAAACAAAAAGGAACAATGCAAAGCTTCGGAAACAAGAAGAGGAACAAGGAATAAACCTCGGAGCTATCCTACTGCAGGTGAGTAGTACTTACCCTTGCTTTTAGAACTTACAACCGAAGGGAAGAAGATCTAGGGTTCGGAGGAGATGAAAATCTCGGTTTCTCCTCCGTGCTCACGGAACTCTTTGCTATTTTCGGGCTTCCTTCGTCGAGGTGACCACGCACGGGTGAAGATTGGCTGGGAAACGCCTTCGCCGGCGCCGGAGATCGAGCCCTAACGCCTGCTTCTTTATTTCCGCCGAGAGAGGAGCCGCCGCGTACGCGAGGGAGGAAGAGAGTTTCGGCTCGGGAGAAAAGGAATTAGGTCTTTTTAAAACTAGGGTTTCCTATTACTAACTATACCTTAAATATCTATCTCTACTTATTTGGTTAACAAAACCCGCGTAGCTCAGTTGGTTGGCTGCGTCCGGTTGGGTTAGGTTCGGCCGGAGGTCTTGGGTTCGAGTCTCACCTTCAACGATTTTTGGTCAAAACTTCTTTCCTTTTGTAAATCTACTAAACGACCTCCAAAAATTACGTAAAAATACTCTAAAAATTCCTAAAA
Source organism: Zingiber officinale (assembly GCF_018446385.1). Taxonomy (NCBI): domain Eukaryota; kingdom Viridiplantae; phylum Streptophyta; class Magnoliopsida; order Zingiberales; family Zingiberaceae; genus Zingiber; species Zingiber officinale. The sequence continues at coordinate 95,802,975 of NC_055998.1, forward strand.
ATCTTTAGAATATTTTAAAAGTATTTCCAAATATTTTTATAGACTTTTAGAACTTGAAATAGGGAAAATTGGGTCGTTACAATCCCCCATACCTTATAAAAAGTTCGTCCTCGAACTTAGAATAGTTCTGGATACTTCTGTCTCATACTGTCCTCCCGCTCCCAAGTGGCTTCCTCGTGCTTCTGGTTCTGCCAGATGACCTTCACTAGTGGTACTTCTTTATTTCTTAGTCTCTTAACTGCTCTGTCCACTATCTGTGTAGGTCTACTCTCATATCTAAGATCCTCTTGGATCTGCACTGACTGAGGCTGAATCACTTGGCTCGGGTCGTGGAGACACTTCTTTAGCATGGAGACATGAAATACATTATGTATTGCTGACATGTCTTGTGGTAAGTCCAGCTTGTAAGCTACTTCCCAATCCTCTCTAAGACCAGGTAAGGTCCTACATAGCGAGGACTTAATTTGCTCTTCTTGCCAAATCTCATCACTCCCTTCATAGGAGCGACCTTGAGGAAGACTGAATCCCCTACTTGGAATTCCACTCGCCTACGGCGTGTGTCAGCATAACTCTTCTGTCTGCTCTGGCAGTCTCAATTCTCTGTCTGATTTTCTGGATCGCCTGAGTAGTCTCATCTATCAGCTCTGTCTGAATGCCCAGCACTACTTCCATTTCTTTTCTCTCATCTGCTTCTTGCCAGCAAATGGGTGATCTGCACTTCCTGCCATACAATGCCTCATAAGGTGCCATCTTGATGGTGGTCTGATAGCTATTGTTGTAGGTAAATTCAGCTAAGCATAGATACTTGCACCAACTTCCCTTGAAATCCAGCGCACAAGCTCTGAGCATATCTTCTAAAATCTGATTACTCGCTCTGTCTGTCCATCAGTCTGAGGATGGAAAGTTGTGCTGAACTTGAGTTTGGTGCCTAGTGCATTCTGAACGCACTCCCAAAAGTGTGAGGTGAAGCGCCCATCTCTATCAGAAACAATAGATTTAGGAACTCCATGAAGTTTGATCACCTCCTTAACGTATAGTTATGCTAACTGCTCTATGGAGTGGGACACCTTGATGGCTAGGAAATGGACAGACTTAGTCAATCTGTCCACTACTACCCATATTGCATCATATCCATTTGTAGTTCTTGGAAGACCTGTTATAAAGTCCAAAATCTGACAACTCCTTCTGCAGTGGCAGGGCTAATGATGACAAAGACATCAGGGATACACTGGATTTTCTGCTTAGTGCATATGCCACTTTGTTAGCTTTGCCTGGGTGGTAGAGGATTTCACAGTCATAATCTTTGACCAACTCTAGTCACCTACGCTGTCTCATGTTTAAGTCCTTCTGAGTGAAGAAGTACTTAAAACTCTGATGATCTGTGAAGATTCTACACTGAACTCCATACAAATAATGTCGTCAGAGTTTCAATGCAAAAACCACAGCTGCTAGCTCAAGATCATGAGTGGGTTAGTTCTTTTCATAATCTTTGAGTTGTCTGGAAGCATAGGCTATCACTTTTCCTTCCTGCATGAGTACAACTCCTAAGCCCATCTTGGAAGCATCACTGTAGATGTCAAAACTCCTATCACTTTCTGGAACTGTCAGGATAGGAGCACTGGTCAGTCTCTTCTTGAGTTCTTGGAAACTTTACTCACATTTATCTGACCATTCAAACTTCTTGTTCTTCCTGGTGAGGGCTGTTAGTGGAGAGGCTATCCTGGAAAAGTCCTCCACGAATTTCCTGTAGTACCCAGCTAAACCAAGGAAGCTTCTGATCTCCCTGGCGTTTTTGGGTCTCTTCCAGTTGTTGACCGCTTCTATTTTGCCTGGATCTGCTTGAATACCTTCTTTAGAAATTATGTGACCTAGAAATGCCACCTGATCTAAACAGAACTCGTACTTTGAGAATTTAACACACAATTACTTCTGTTGTAGAGTCTGCAGTACTATTCTCAAGTGCGTGTCATGCTCCTCTAGGGTTCTTGAATAGAATAGAATGTCGTCGATGAATACAATGACAAATTTGTTAAGGTATTCTCTAAACACTCTGTTCATTAAGTCCATGAAGACCGCTGGTGCATTAGTCACACCAAAAGGCATGACTACAAACTCGTAGTGTCCGTATCTGGTTCTGAAAGCTGTTCTGGGTATGTCTCTTTCTTTCACCTTCAGCTGATGGTACCCAGAGCGCAGGTCTATCTTCGAGAATACTGTTGCCCCTCTCAGCTGATCAAATAAGTCGTCGATCCTGGGAAGGGGGTACTTGTTCTTGATGGTCACTTGATTCAGAGCTCTGTAATCTATGCACATCCGCATAGATCCATCTTTCTTCTTGACAAACAACACAGGAGCTCTCCAAGGTGAGTGACTAGGGCGAATGAAGCCTTTGTCAAGTAACTCCTGTAGCTGTTCTTGTAACTCTTTCAGCTCTACTGGAGACATGCGATACGGAGCTTTTGAAATTGGACCGGTACCAGGAACCAATTCAATCTCAAACTCCACTTCTCTGTTGGGAGGTAGTCCAGGTAGCCCTTCTGGAAATACCTTTGGATACTCACAGACTACCCGAACATCTTCCTGCTTGGGTCTTTCTTGTTATCTTTGTCCTTCCAGTTCTTATTACTTGACTAGGATCTCTGTTTACCCACTGTCTTGTCTTCTACTTGACTAGCTTGTGTTGCGTTTGTTGTGCCTTGATGTTGTTCAGATAGTGCTCACTAATACCCTGCTGACTAGCTCTTCACTAATCTGTGGTCGGTGAGTTTCATTACTCACATTAAGTGTTATTTCTGATCTCAGCCTTCGGAGCATCAGTCTGACTCGTTCTTTCACTGTACTTACTAACTCTAGGCAAAGGTGAGCTAGCTTGTTAAATCTTTTGACCGCTTCTTCTACTGGTAGGTCACCTTGTCTGAATTCCATAAGTTCCTCATACTGTTTATTGGTGATCCGTTGACGGAAGACTTTTTCGTAAAACTCTATCTCGAAGTCAACCCAGCTCATCTGGTTGACTGCTCTCTTACTCTCCACTCGCTCCCACCACATACCTCCAGATTGGCAGAAAGAGGCACACTTAACCTTCTCGACTTCTGGCCAGTCAAGAAGCTCCATTGTGCTCTCAAGTGTCTTGAACCAAGCCTGGGCATCCCAGGGCTCAGTCGTGCCTGAGAATCTTTCTGGTTTCAGCTTCAGCCACTGGATGAGGTATGCTTCTTGTCTTCTAGGTGTTGTGGCGACTTCTAGGGCAACCGATAGGACTTCAATCACCACTGGGGTCTCCACATTAATGGTTGGGGGAGTGGAAGGAGCTGGCTTCTGATTGGCCATTAGATTGGCAATCACTTGCTGCTGCTCGCTACTTGTCTCTGAAGTTGAGCAACAACTTCAGAGAAAATAGGCCCAGGGGTTCTGGGCTCTTCGTTCTCCTGAACTCGGTCCTCAGTACGAACGGTACGGGGACGTCCTCTTTTTGACATCTAATTATGCAGAGGAAAAGGCTTGATAGATTCTCTAACTCTTCTAATCATACTTATATATGAATATAGAAAGGGAAACAAAATCTTCTATCTTACTTAAGCATTCAAAAACAAATACTCTATACTGCAGTTAATAATAAGGAAAGTAGAATAAAGAAAGAATTTAAATACTTTCTTACTTGAAGACAGCAAGGCTGATGTTGATGTGTGTGTGATGCTGGAGAATGGAAACTGCTCCGATACCAACTGTAACAACCACCCTTCTTAGGACTACTCTCTAAGGGCGACCGTTACCTAACTACTACTCTACTTACTAGTGTCACTTATGCTAATATTAGTAACACTTAGATTTATCACGACCCCAGAGGGAGTCCTACCACAAAATTTCAGCAGAGTCTCCCCTGTACCGGTGACCAAATCAACCATACAGACACTATATACACAGCCACAGGCGGCTGGAACATACTTTTTCACAACTACGCAGTATAATAACACAATAAGAAGAAGGAAACTACTCTAACAATAACAAACAACTATATCACTCCAACAATAGGACCCAACTACAAGTGTGGAATAACTTAATTACAATCTCAACTCATAATAACATTTAAAGAAAACTAGAACATAAACTGAAACTCTAAACAGGTAAGTCCTGAACATTTGCTAGCAAACTCTGGATCTCTCCATAGTCCAGTCATCACAGACCTTCATCACCACCACCTTGTCGCCTTCCTTTCATACTTTAGCTTTTCCTTTATCTGCAGTAGGAGGAAAAAATAGATCTATAAGCGAAACGCTTAGTAAGTACTATACTATCTCACAAAAACTCGAAGTGCATAAAAATGCAAACGGTACTGAAATTGAAATGCTAAAAGAAAAGCTACATGTACTCATCTAATAGCAAGGTACTCAAATAAACTGCATACTCATGATATACCAGAATAAAGCTGAATACTGGAAATAAAACTAATCATGCTCACTAAACTGATAAGAAAAGTAATGAAACTCATGCTGTATGCTTAGAATTAAAGGAACTAAACTTCTGCAAATTCTAAACATAGGTGATACTTGTTTCATTTACTTATAGCTTTATACTTGAAATTAATCTTTTAATTTCTTTTACTTTTACTTTTCTTTCTTCTTCTTTTTCTTTCTTCTTCTTTTTCTTTGGGCCCAGGCTTAGTACCATCTTATGTGCGCTCCCTAATAGAGACTGTTGTAGTCACACAGGGTAAAGACCTCGGTCTTACCAGGGCCGAGACCTCGGAAACGGTCACCTGGATTTGTTTAACGACAACCTCGGAAGTCGGGTACTAGCCTCTTACTTTAATTTACTTGTTATCTCTTTTTAACTAGACCTTGGTTTTTTTCTTACTTATAGCTGCTCATTATAGTAAGGAAAGTCCAAACTAAATGCTATGTACATACATGTATATACTAAAATCTGTTCATGCATATCTTAAAGCAAAGGGAAACAAAAATCAGCATACTACTATATGTTATAATCTGTTCATGCACATCTTAAAGCAAAGGAAAACAAAAATCAGCATGCTACTATATGCTAAAATCTGTTCATATGAATACTAAAAATCTGCACATGTGAATAACAAAAATCTGCACACGTGAATCATTAAAAATCTGCGAATGAACCAGAATTAAAAACTAATATGGCTCATGCTATTCTAATACTGCATACTTTAAATAAAGGTTGCCGTTCTAACTAAATAAGGGTTGTTATTGCCCTTTGAGTTGCAAGGAAAATGCTAAACCATTTTAACTAATTAAAGGATTGTTCTTGCCTTTTTAAGTAGCAAGGAAAAAGCTAAACCATTCTAACTAATTAAAGGTTTTTCAAAACTAAACAATTTAATTTGAGTTTCATAGCAGCAAGGGAAATTACACATGCTCAACTAATTGCTAATGGGAACTACTCAAATTACTTAAAGCCTCTTCTCAACTTCCTATAAGGACTCACGGCAGCAAAAAGGAAACTGAAGGATTGATACTGTTCAGTCCACAGCAAAGAGCCAAATACAAACCGAGCACACATTTTAGGGCTACACTGCTTATCAATTCCAAGCTAATCATGTACAAGAAGTAAATCTACTATGCTAGGTTCCAAAATTCTGTACAAAGCAAGGAAAAACTATAGGAAGCTGTTACCCGCAGCTTCTGATCCCAACTGTACAGTAGACCCGAAACAACCTTGGTAAAGAAAATTTTGCACAACATGATCCTAAACAAGAGGGAAAACAATTTGCTACTACCATTACTCCTCATATCTAGTGCTACAGCAATGAAACAAAAAGGAACAATGCAAAGCTTCGGAAACAAGAAGAGGAACAAGGAATAAACCTCGGAGCTATCCTACTGCAGGTGAGTAGTACTTACCCTTGCTTTTAGAACTTACAACCGAAGGGAAGAAGATCTAGGGTTCGGAGGAGATGAAAATCTCGGTTTCTCCTCCGTGCTCACGGCACTCTTTGCTATTTTCGGGCTTCCTTCGTCGAGGTGACCACGCACGGGTGAAGATTGGTTAGGAAACGCCTTTGCCGGTGCCGGAGATCGAGCCCTAGCGCCTGCTTCTTTGTTTCCGCCGAGAGAGGAGCCGCCGCGTACGCAAGGGAGGAAGAGAGTTTCGGCTCGGGAGAAAAGGAATTAGGTCTTTTTAAAACTAGGGTTTCCTATTACTAACTATACCTTAAATATCTATCTCTACTTATTTGGTTAACAAAACCCGCGTAGCTCAGTTGGTTGGCTGCGTCTAGTTGGGTCAGGTTTGGCCGGAGGTCTTGGGTTCGAGTCTCACCCTCAATGATTTTTTGTCAAAACTTCTTTCTTTTTGTAAACCTACTAAACGACCTTCAAAAATTACATAAAAATACTCTAAAAATTTATAAAAATCTCTAGAATATTTTAAAAGTATTTCCAAATATTTTTATGGAGTTTTAGAACTTGAAATAGGAAAAATTGGGTCGTTACATTAACAGTGCGGGAGGAATTAAAAGATAATAAAGGAACTAAATTGGTGATGCACCAATTTAGATTTAACTACAACGAGAAAACTTTCCAAAAAGATAATAGTATCAGTTTGGAATTAAACGTAAGACTGAAAGCGAAAGAATAAAAAAAAACAAAAGAAAATTCCCCCCCCCCCTTTGTCTGATTGGTGGTTGCACCAAATCAGAGCGGTACTGGCTCTGATACCACTTGTTGGATCGTGAAGTTTCGATAAAGGGGGGGAGTGAATATCGATTGTAAAATTCATTCGAGTATAAACACAGAGGAAATAGAAAATCAATGCTAACACAGAACCAATTTACTTGGTTCAGAGCCTGTGTCGACTCCTACTCCAAGGCCCGCACTCTTTGAGTGCTTTCAGTGGGCAATCACTAGAAATTCGAAATTTATTACAAACTACGTACAGGAAATGCTAATAAAAGGAAATACCAACAAAGAAGTAAATCGGAAAGAAGAATTGCGTTGTCGGAACTTCGTTAGCGTCGTAGGAGCGCAGAGCAGCAGAGCAAGCAGTAGAAGATCTCTTTTTTTAGTTTTTTTGAAGCTCCCCTCTGACCCTCCTTTTATAGGATGCTCGGGGCGCCTGGATCCCTTCCGGGCGCCCTGGTGTGACGTAGCCCGCCCAACCAACGAGCTCCACGTGTCGACGCACGCTAGGGATAGAAATTGCCTCCCGGGCGCTCGGATCCCTTCCGGGCGCCCGGACCACTTTTTCTCCAAAAGCTCCTTTATCTGCAAGAAAGAGTTAGTCCGAGACAAACAATATGTATATCCTACAAAATAAGATGTTAGCATAGTTTATACTTTAATCAAAGAAGATTATGATTTAGATTCTGTCTTTCCGAGACTGAAATCTAGTCACGATCTCGACTTAGATATCTGAAATGGATCTAAGCCGGATCGACGCTTAATGTTCCCTTCCCGGGAACGCGTCCTCACAGTCACTCCCTTCCAGTGACTTACCTTTAATCACCTGCCAGATGTCTGGTCAGCCCTTCGACCCATCTGGACTTCTCGCCAACTATATGGTCAGCCCGTCGACCTAGCTGGACTTTTCGCCAAGCGTCCGGTCAGCCCGTCAACCCTCTTGGACTTCTCGCTAGCTATCCGGTCAGCCCGTCGAGCTAGCTGGACTTCTCGCCAAGCATTCGGTCAGCCCGTCGACCCGCTTGGACTTCGTGCCATACATCTGGTCAGCCCGTCGACCTGTCTGGACTTCGTCTGCACACTCGGTCAGAGTGTTAGATCACGACAAACCTAACTTAATCCGATTTGTCATACATCAAAACGTGAGTTAGACCGTTAGTGCTAATCGCACCAACAGTTACCACGTTGACATGTTGTGTGTGTACACATGTCTTGTAAGACTATTGGAAGTTTCTTATTGACTATACCTATGTGGTTGTGTGCATACGTGTCTGGTATGACTATTGGAGGTTTCTTGTTGATTATACCTATGTAGTTGTTTGTATATTTGTAGGATAAAAAAGAATTTAGATATCTCCACAATGCTATGATATTGTCCACTTTGGGTCTAAGCCCTCATGGTTTTGCTCTTGGGCTCTACCCAAAAGGCCTCATGCCAATAGAGATATCCTTTCTCCTATAAACTCATAATCTTTCCCATGTATTTTCAATGTGGGACTATGTTTACAACCTTGCAACCCCAATAATCCCCCCTCAAACAAAGGATCACAGACTTTCCACGTCCGATCCTCGACCCACCAGGTCTTCCTGCCCCTTGGTCCACCCGACCTACTAGGACTTTCTTGCCTAGCCGCAACTAGGACTTCCTGCCTGTTGTCTGATCCTCTTGATCCGAACATAGGAGCCCCCACTTTCTTTGTTTGAGGTCAATATTGTAACCACATGGCTCAATCAGATCATAACTCTTGTGCACAGTCGACGGTTAAACCTTCTGGCAGTCCGGGTTCTGATACCAATTGTAGGATCAAAAAGAATTTATATATCTCCACAATGTTATGATATTGTCCACTTTGGGCCTAAGCCCTCATGGTTTTTCTCTTGAGCTCTACCCAAAAGGCCTCATGCCAATGGAGATATCTTTTCTCTTATAAACCCATGATCTTTCTCATGTGTTTTCAATGTGGGGCTATGTTTGCAACCTTGCAACCCCAACATATATGTCTGACGTGTACTGTTGGAGGAGTCATAGCAATTATGCTCATGTTGGTGATCATATGTGATTGGTGTGACATTGGAGATATCATGTTGATTATACCTACGTTGTAGAGTGCGTACGTGTATAGTATGTACGTGTCTGATGTGACTACTGATTGTATTGTTGTTTAGTGACACTAGTTGGATTTATCTATACTTGTAGAAATAGGTAACAGATGAATCATTGTATTGGAGGTATTTATGATGATTAGGATGTTGCATTAATGATGATCATATCAATATCATGATTATTTATATCATGTTCATCATTGCATTGCATATTGACGACCATTGTCTCCCTTGTGGCGTGAGAGAGGCGTCAGTTATTTTTAGCATCGCACACTTTGCCACTCATGGGTAGTGGTAGCTAAAGAAGTTATCACTTATCCTATTGTGCCACTCAGTCACTAGGCGTTGTGATATCCGACATTGTGAGCAGTCACGAATCCCATCACTATGTAGTTAGATAACTACTTAGAACATTGTCACCTCAGCTACTCGAGAGTAGTATTAGCTAGAGGGTTGTACAATTATCATTATCCCAATCCCTCAGCCACACAGGGGTCATGGCAGGTGGAGGGACGGGTGGGAGTGACACCATGTGGCATGCATGTTCATTTGTATATGATGCACAGTGCATCTTGTGGAGATATATTTGCATGCATGTCTAGTAGATACTAGCTACATGTGATTGTAATATGTTGCATTTGTTTAAGTTATGATTGTTGCATATGGTTGTCATGCTTTATACATGTCATTTATTATATATGTATATGTTGTCTATTATATTGCTTAGGAGTTACAAGCAGATTTGTTACTGATCCCCGGTGAGTTTAATGATCATTATACCGTATGTGTCGATTTCCAGATTAGGTATGTGCATTTCATTATGTCAGTTATGGTTATGTGCACTTATTTTATCATTTACGATTTTGACCTTATGTGTTAGATCCCGATTGGGTATGTGTGTTTATTATGTCATGTGTGATCATGATCTTATGTGTTAGATCCGGATTAGGTATGTGTATTCATTACACCAGTTATGTTTAGAAGCATTGTTTATGTCAGTATGATCATGTTCTTATTTCCCTAGTAAGACTGTATACTTTGATCTCCATATTTTATTTAGATCATGCACTATCTTATCTATTACTTGTTGAGTGACCCGCACACACCATCGCATTTGTGTATTGTCTTTTTCCTCAGGTAGTAGGTAGATAATTGTGGAGTCACTTGGAGTATCCTGTCTGTCGATCTCACGTCACATCCGAGAATGGTTTCTGGTTTTGTTTCCTATTTTACTCGCATTACGATTTATGGATTTGGCATTGTATAACTCGACTTTGTTTTGGAGTGTTGCTATGTGGTGTCTTGTAGTCGTTTTATTGTGATTGTATAAGCTTAGCCGGCTAGCAGTTTATTGTTCTTGATTTATGAGTTTTCCTTTCATTTTTAGCTATATTTTTAGTACAACCGTGTGGGTTGTTTATTATACAACTGCGTGGTTGTGATCATTTTATTCCAACCAAGTGGGTTGTGTATATTACTACGTGGTAGTGTATGTTCCAGCCGTGTGGACTGTTGATTATAGCTTGTGAGTAGTCTTGTGGGATTGTATACATATTTCATATTGTCACTATTACAGGGTAGATGTTGTCTATTTGTCGGGCAGGGGCTCCTCTAGGGCATGACACAAATGGTGAGGTAGAGGCTGTGTAAATAAAGGTGCACCTGGTATGGCACCAGTGCTACACCGTGGTGGCATTGATTTAAAGGATGGCCCACTTTTTCCAGCTCTTAGCATAAGATACTGTTGGTCCCTTTGGAGGCCGACAAGAGGGGAGGGGTGAATTGCCCTACAAAATAAAACTCGAACCTTTCTCGGATTTCAACTATATAATGAACACTTGTAATAAATAAATAAAAGAGACTAAGTAAAGAAAAACAGACACCAGAGTTTTACTTGGTTTGCAATCAGGGGATTTCTAATCCAAGGAATGTAAGCGCACTATCTGATTCTCCTCTGGGCGGAGTAGCCTCTTTACAACGTTGACAGCACAAATGAAAAGAACAGAATTGAAAGCACAGAAGGAATTGATTACAAGTTCGTTGTTCTGAATGTGCAGACCAGTGCTCTATTTATAGTACTGGTCCGGGCGCCTGAAAAGAGTTCCGGGCGCCCTGGGGGGGATAAAATTCTATCCCCAACGATCAGATCGCGTTTGACGCGATCCTGGTCAAAATCCAGGTCCGGGCGCCCAGAAGGGTTCCGGGCGCCCCGAAGGGCTCCGGGCGCCCCGAAGGGCTCCGGGCGCCCCGGAGCCCGAAGTCAACAGCGTTGACTTTTTCGCCTCCGATTCAGCTCTTCTCGGTCCGGGTCTTGTTCGCTCCGGCTCCGCTAGCTTAGGTGATATTGGCCATCCGGAATAGGGCTCACCCGAACCCAAGTTCCGGCCTTCTGTTCGAGCAGCCTTCCTTCCCTGTTTCTCGTCCCTCGAACGCCGCGCACGTTCTTCTCTTCCACCGGTGTACTCTTCCGCGGTCACCTCGTCCCTCGGACGCACCGAGCCCGTCGGCTCTCTCCCCGTGCCGTCCTTCTCGCTAGCCGCGTTTTCCGCTCGACTTCCTGTGTTCCTAAGCTCCTGCACACTTAGACACAAGGGTTAAACAAACGCAGGACCTAACTTAGCTTGTTTGATCACATCAAAACACCTTGGGGTTCCAACAATCTCCCCCTTTTTGATGTGAGCAACCCAAGTTAAGTTAGGGTAACCATATGCAATAAAAATAATTTTATTTTTCAATTGAAAAATTATAGTACCTCCCCCTAGACTTAACATACTTCTCCCCCTTTGATCACATAAAAATTGGGGTTATAAATAAGTCTAAGGTAAATTCAAACAAAAACTTTAAGTGTAAAATATTTAATAATGTCTAAGTAAAATTCAATTTAAAGACACTCTTCAGAATATTTCTTTCGAAAAAAAAAATTAAGTAAAACATTTTTCAGATAAAACAGTCATAAAAAAAATAAAAAAAAATTTAAGTTAAAACTGAAGCTCCGGGTTAAAAACAGAATTTAAAAATTCTGCTAAATTTTTAAAGTTTAATTTTTTTTTTTAAAAAAAAAACAGATTTTTTTTTTTAAATATAAAACTGACTTAAATATTTTATCCCCTAAAAAAAAAAATTTTTAAAATGATAAGGCAATATTATAAAAAAAAACTCTAAGTTAACATTTATATAAAAAAAATCTAAGTCAATTTTCATAAAAATTTCTAAGAAAAAAAAAATTTCTAAGTTAAGTTAAAAATATTTTCTAACACAAATTGAATAACTCTTTTAAAGCATTAAGTAATTTGAATTAATGATTTTTCAGTTAGTCAATTAAACTTTTCATTTCGATACTTGGCTTCCAGGTCATGGCGAGGCACTAGGCCTTCTTGGTTATTGGAGCAACAACCACTTCCTTAGACAAAGCCTCATAAAGAAATTAGTTGTTTAATTTCCTTGCTGAAAATGCTAAGTCTAATTTTAATTTTAGATTAAATAGGTTTTTGGAACCCAATAGAGGTTCCTACCTACAGGATTAACCAAGTATTTCCTAGGTATATAGATTTTTGATATATTTCTTATTTGACTTTGATAAAATCTATAATACCAATTTAAACCTCTATAATATCTAAAAGTAGAAAGATTTGAACCATTATATTTTTTCAATCTTTCTATTTCTTCTTTTAGTTTTTCATTTTCAATTTTCAATTTTTCAAAATCCTCTATAAGACATGATTTTGCCAAAATTCTCTTTGTTTCTAAAATTTCATTTTCTAATTTGGCATTTTTATTTTCTAATTTATACATGGATTTAGTCATAGCTTTGATACCAAAGTAAAGTTCATCAGGGGGTAAGAGGCATACCTCACTTACCATATCAGACTTGAAGCCTGAATCTCCCCCTGCTTCGCTACTTCCATCTGAGGTCGCTCCCCCTTCATCGATACTGGGTCCTGATGTACTTTGTCCTTTGTGGCTTGCCATCAGTGCAATCCCCGCATATTCTTGAGCTTCTGATTCAGATGAAGAAGTGTCATCCCAAGTTGCTTTTAGGTTGTGTTTCTTGGGTGTCTTCATTTTGACCTTCTTGAGTTCTGGGCAGTCTTCCCTTAGGTGTCCCTCCTTCTGACACTGATAGCACCGTACCTTTCTTCTACCTTTTTGATTCTTTTTATTCTGCATTTTAAATTTATTAGATCTAAAAAACTTTTTAAAGTTTCTTACCATGTACGCTTCTTGATCGTCTTCGGAGTCTGACTCAGGTTCATCCTTATTGGTTGCGTTCAGCGCCATAGTCTGGGTTGTGTCCTTTGATATCTCTGCATATCTAGTTTTGTGTAATTCAAGGGTAGAAAACAACTCTTCTAAAGTACTTACCTCCAGGTCTTTTGAGATGTAGTAAGCATCGACGATTGATGTCCACTCCGGAGTTCTTGGAAACGCGTTGAGCGCGTAGCGTATAGTGTCCCGGTTTGTTACCATTTCACCAAGGTTTTCGAGACCAGTAACTAGTTCTTTTACCTTTGCATGTAGACCGGCTACATTCTCACCTTTCTCCAGACGGATATTTATCAGTTTGTTGCGGAGGATGTCCCTTCTAGCGAGCTTCGCTTCGGACTTGCCTTCGTGGAGTTCCAAGAACTTCTCCCAAAGTTCTTTAGCAGATAAATAGTTTCCGATGTGGTTGACCTCTTGAGGCGGTAACATGCTCAGCAGGTGATGTTCCGCACGGCTGTTTGCTACCGACTCTGTAACACCCACGAATTTTTATAAATACATGAGTATTATTTTCATTAAGAGCATGGAAATAAATAAAAAGAATAAGAGAAAAAGAAGAGTAAGAAACAAAATAAAAATAAGAGGTAGGACGTGGAGGCTAAGGATTGAACCTTGAACCTCCCACCAATAATGGGGAAAGATTAATGGTACAATCACCACTAGGATAGAGAGTGGCATATGCATAGGAAGGAATAAAAATGTTAGTTAAAGGAGAGAAGAAAAAAAATAAAGCAAAGAGCAAGAGAAAACCATATTGCTCACCTCTTCTCCCTCTTGGTTAAGAGAAAGAACAAGAAGAAGGCAAGTTGTCTTCCTCACCCTTCCCTCTCCTCATTTTCGTGGGAATCAAGAGAGGAGTAATGGATGAATTAAGGGAAAGATTAATGAAGGCATAAATTTCCTCTCATGATGAATAAATAGAAAAATGAGAAGTAAATCTCTCATTTTCCTCATTCTTCCTCCTCCTTCCTCCTTTTCTTTCCTTCACCGAGACTAGGAGATCCTCCCACTCTTTGATCTGAGCACTAAGTAAAGTTCTTCTCCAAGGAAGCTAATTTCCAAGAAGAAATCTTCAAGTTCTAGCCCTCCCAAGCAAAGGAAATCAAAGGAGGCACAAGAAGAAGAACCTTCTTCCTTCCTTAACAACTAGAACACTTTCCTCCTTAAGAAAAACCACAAGCGAAAGGATGTAAGTTCCCCTCACCTGTGGTACAATAGCTATGTGATTGTTAGGTAAAAATATTACTTAAAAACCTAGGGTTGTTTCATGAGGGTTTCGGCCAAACAAAAAGAAAGAGTTTAAAGAACCTTGAAAACCAACTAAGATATGTTCATGATGTTGCTTATGTTATGTACCTTATGGTAGGAGGGTTAAACTAATATTTTCATGCTAGAATGTTTGGTTAGAACATAAATTTATGAACTTAGATTTTCGGCTTAGAAGGAACAAAAAAACTAGAAGAGCTCTAAACTTAAACCAAGCATGTTCCCTTGTTCTTATGATGTGTACCTCATGATAAATGGTGTTGTTAATGTTTTTCCCCCTTGTATGTCAACTTAAACTTGATTCCATATTCATGTACATTCGGCCATGATAGAGTTGAGGGCCTAGAAGGGCTTTAACCTAAAAATTTAAGCATGCTATGATTCTCATAAGACAAGATATGAAGCTAATATGACATGCCATGATCTTAGGTTAAGTTGAACAACATTTCTTATGTATATGATGATTCGACCATTTTAACTTGAACCCTAGGAAAGTTTAAAGCAAGTCTAAGATACTTATGATCTACTTGATGAAGAGATATGAAATAAATTAATGTTCACATGTTGCTTGAAACTTGAACCCTTGTTCTTTAGCATTCGGCCACAATTATTTTTAAGACCTAGGATGCTTAAATTTCTAAACTATGTGGTCCATGTTATTCTTTGAAATGAATGCTAGGAAAGTTCTTATGGTCTTCATGCTAATATGCCACTAGAACTTAATTCCCATGCTTACAAGATTCGGCCACATTAGGTTAAAAGGCTTGAGAAGCTTGAAACTTAGACTAAAAGTACTTATGGTGATTCTCATGATATGTATTGATATGTTAGTATGAAGATCAACCTTTTCATGTTGCTTGTAACCTAGAAACATGTTGCTAGGGTTTTGTCCATGTTAGGGTTAAAGGCTTAGAGAACTTAGAACCTAAATCAAATATGCTCAAGTGGTTTCTTATGGAATATGATATGAAAATTGTTAGGGTTGTTCATGCTTGTATGTTGTTAATAACCCAAAAGGAGGCTTAATGAGTTTCGGCCAGGTTATGAAAAGGGACCTAGAAATCTTGGAACCTATACCTAACATGCTTAAGATGCCTCTTATGACATAAGAAATGATAGATGTTTAGGGTACACATGTTCTTTTGTTGCTTGATAACCTAAACCATCTCTACATGTTTCGGTCACCACTTGCTACTAGGGTTAGAGACCTAATTGTGTTCTTCCATGAACTTCACATGCAATGCTTTATGATATGTGGAGAGTATGACATGCTGTGATGTTCATTTATATATGTTAGGTCCTATCCATGACATGCTGTGTGCTTGATTTCATGATATGTTATGTGCTCATTTTCATGATATGCTGTGTGCTAAATTTCATAATATGCTATGTGCTTATTTTCATGATATGCTGTGTGCTCAATCTCATGATATGCTATGTGCTCAAATTCATGATATGTTATGTGCCTAAACTCATGATATGATATGTGCTCAAATTCATGATATGCTGTGTGCTTAAACTCATGATAGGTTGTATGCTTAATTATGCATGTGTTCATGATATGCTGTGTGTTCAAAATCATGATATGTTGTGTGCTCAAATATACATGCTTTAAGCTATGCCTAAAAGAGTTGCTTCCCTATAAGTGGGATCAAGAGCACTCTTCATGATATGAATATGACATGAGTGATATGGACTAAGTAAATATGACATGCTATTTTACTTTTAAAGCTTGTACCAAGGGTGGGCTCCATAAGCGCCCTAGGGTCGATGGACTAAGAAACGGGCCTCGTTAGGGATGGGCTCCTATGTGCCCCTAGGTCGATGGACTAAGAAACGGGCCTAGTATATGCCTTGTAGGGTTCAAGACTTTCTACCTTGGACCTACTAGGACGCGCGCATTTATGTACGTGGTACAAGCCGGGATCCCCTCTTATGTTGAGATTATGTTTAAGTATCTATACTATACGTTTTAACAAGACATGATGCATGTTTTAAAAGTTCACCTTGCATATACTTTTTGAATATGCCATGATGAGTATGATGTTCATGTTATGATATGTCATGCTACCTTGTGTTTATGCCATGATTATGCCATGATATCTATGATTGTGCTCATGATACGTATGATGATCATGTATGATATGCTATGATACTTTATGCTTTGATATATGCTTTGTGATTGTTGACATGCTATACGGATTTTGTGAGTAGGAAAGGAAACTTACTGAGCCATGAGTGCTCACAGCTTACTTTCTTATACCACAGATAAGGGCAAAGGTTGGATGAACTAGGGGGCAGCAGGAGGGGCTAGCAGGATGTGTGTGGTAGTGACTGGCTAAAGAAGAAAAGACCTGCTTTCATTAAATATGAATTGTGCTTAGTTGATATTTTTTTTATGATTGTAACTCCATGACATTTTATCATGTTAATTCCTATATGTCTTGAAATAATGTAAAGTATGACATATGGATTCTATGTTTCAAAAATTTACATGTAAGACTTCCGCTGTAATAAGTTAATAAGTTGTTAAGTAGGGTAAAGTAACCCCCGTGGCCTTAGCAGGAGGGGCGGGGCGTTACAGTATGGTATCAGTGCCAGGTTAGCCTCTCACTACACACATGTCAAGCCTTCCTCCTGCCGCTCCAAGTAAGAATTTATATGTTTAAGTTAAAATTCTTTTGATTTTTTAATGCCTTAATATTATGCATGTTTACTTATATTGTCTGATTATGATAAGTCACAACTATAGGATAGGTATGCATGATGGTAGAATAAGAATGATAACGACCTTATGTTAACGTGGATAGAAATAACGATAATTTATTGTCATTTAATGAAGATAAGCATGGCTAGGAGACGCACTACTCGAGCAGACAAGACAGCGACTCCACCGGATCTGACACAGGTAGTTACCGACCTCCAGCGCCAGATCACGGAGCAACAACAGCTGATCACGACTCTAATGGGTCAGCAAGAAAATCCTGTCACCCCGCCAGTGAATCAGAACGCAGTGCCCATTATTCCAGTAGCCGCACCAGTACCGCCGATAGCCCCTATTCCGGTGGTCCGACAGGAGACCTACTTGATCCAGTGGCTAAGGTTGAAACCGGAGAATTTCTCAGGTACTTGCGAGCCATGGGACGCTCAGGCATGGTTCAAGACAGTAGAAAGCATAGTAGAGCTATTGGACTGGCTTGTACCGGAAAAGATCAAATGTGTATCGTTTTGTTTTTTCGGAGATGCAAGGATGTGGTGGGAAAGAGTAAAGGCTAAGAGACAGATTAATCTGATGACATGGATGGACTTCGAGACAGAGTTCTTTGAAGAGTTCTTCCATATGCAAGTGACGAACCGACACTATGACGAGTTCACCGAGTTCCGGCAAGGTGACCTATCAGTAAACGAGGCGGTAAAACGCTTCAACCGTTTGGCACGCTTATGTCCAGAATTGGTTCGCACAGAAAGAGAAAGGGTCAGACTGATGCTGAAGATGCTTCGACCCGAGATAGCATTAAATGTGGCCGGCGGAGTTAATAGACCGCAGACTACAGAGGAATTAGTCAGTAGTGCCCTAATCACAGAACACTATCAGAAAGCAATGAACGAGAATAAGAGTCAGTCCTGAACAGAAGGACAGAGACCCTCAGGCAGCAAGACAAACTGGAAGGGGACCTCTACCGGGAAAAGGAAGCAATGGGACAATGCAAAAAGTGGGCCAGCGAATAAACAACCGAGGTACCCTCAATGTACTATTTGTGGAAAGCTGCATTCCGGATTATGTCACAAAGGTACAAGAAAATGTTATAATTGCGGACAGGAAGGACATTTGGCCAGGGACTGTTCCACTCAGTTCCAGGCACCACTCCAGCAGAATAACCAGAACAGGAGTGCCCCTCCACAACTACACCAGATGCAAACGGCGATAGAAGGGACTTCAATCAACCAAGGATGATTGGAAGCCCCGCCAGCGACGACAAATGCCAGGGTTTTCTCGCTTACTAAAGAAGATGTGGCAAGCGCCTCTACTGTCGTTACAGGTCAGCTGCCTATTTTCAGTCAGTATGCTTTAGTATTGTTTGATATTGGGGTGACACACTCGTTCGTCTCAGCACCATTTACGAAGAAATTAGACATGCCACCCCAAACACTAAATGGCACGTTCTTAACAACCCTACCATCTGGGGAAGTCATGCCATCAGATCATATGCTGTAGGTTGTACCTATTCGAATTGCAGATAGGGAACTCTACAGCAATCTGATAGTACTCGACATGCGGGATTATGACGTTATACTGGGCATGGATTTCCTGAGCAAGTACGGTGTCTCAATCGAGTGCCGTAAGAGGAAGGTAGTCTTCCGACCTGAAGCTGAACCGATGTTTGAATTTATTGGGGAATCTGGGAAGGAAACTGAAAGATTCTTATCAGCTGTAAAGGCACAGAGTATGTTAGATCAAGGGTGTGCTGGATTTCTAGCACACGTAGTTGATGCAAGACAAACCAGGAGCCAGAAGCTAGAAGAGGTCAGAGTGGTATGCAACTATCCGGAAGTATTTCCTGATGAACTACCAGGATTAGCACCCGATAGAGAAGTAGAATTTACGATTGAACTAGTTCCGGGTACTAAACCAATCTCTAAAGCACCCTACCGGATGGCACCAACTGAATTAAAGGAACTGCAAGAACAGCTACAGGAGTTACTCAACAAGGGACTTATCCGCCCTAGTCACTCTCCATGGGGAGCTCCGGTACTATTTGTGAAAAAGAAGGATGGGTCTATGCGAATGTGTATAGACTATCGAGCGTTGAACAACGCAACAATTAAGAACAGATACCCTCTTCCACGGATCGACGATTTGTTCGACCAATTGAAGGGAGCAACTGTCTTCTCGAAGATTGATCTAAGATCCGGCTATCATCAAGTGAAGGTGAAACAAGATGATATACCCAAGATAGCCTTCCGAACAAAATACGGACACTATGAGTTCGTAGTTATGCCCTTCGGAGTAACGAATGCCCCTGCGATATTCATGGATTTGATGAATCGGGTATTTACAGCATACCTTGATAAATGTGTGATCGTCTTCATTGACGATATCCTCATCTACTCAAGAACCCAGGAGGAACATGCTGAACATTTGAACATGGTACTATAGATTCTCCGAGAAAAACAACTGTATGCAAAATTCTCCAAGTGCGAGTTCTGGCTAGATCGAGTAGTATTCTTGGGTCATGTCATTTCCAAAGATGGAGTCATGGTAGACCCAAGCAAGATTGAAGCCGTAAGTAACTGGGACAGACCAAAGAATGCCAGCGAAATCAGAAGTTTTCTGGGATTAGCAGGCTACTACAGGAAGTTCGTAGAGGGTTTTTCTAAAATTGCAGCCCCTATGATAGGTCTTACCAAGAAAAACAAAAAGTACGAATGGACAGATGACTGCGAGAAGAGTTTTACGGAATTAAAACGGAGACTGACCAGTGCTCCGATCCTTACTCTTCCGGAAAGTAACAAAGGCTTTGATATGTATAGTGATGCTTCCTTACTGTTGGTGCAACATCCCTCAGGTCAAGGTTGACCTGGTTGACCAAGCTTGAGTCTTGGTTTGGGTTTCGATGTTTGACAATGCAAGGTTGATTGAAGAAGAGTCAAGTAGGTCAAGGATGACCGGATACTTGACTGGGAAGTCCTAGTGAGTGAAGCTAGGCAGGAGGAAAATCCTGGTGAGTGAAGCCAGGTGAAAGACCTAGTGAGTGAAGCTAGGCAATTGGGAAGTCCTAGTGAGTGAAGCTAGGCAGGAGGAAAATCCTGGTGAGTGAAGCCAGGTGAAAGACCTAGTGAGTGAAGCTAGGCAATTGGAAAAGTCCTGGTGAGTGAAGCCAGGCAAGAGAAATCCAGTTGGGTCAAGGTTGATCAGACATCTGGTGAGAGTCCAAGTAGGTCAAAGGGATTGACCGAATACTTGGCACGAGAAAGAAAAGTCCAAGTAGGTCAGAGGGACTGACCGGATACTTGGCAAGAAGAGAAAAGTCCAAGTGGGTCAAAGGGATTGACCAGACACTTGGTGAGAGAGTCCTAGTTGGTCAAGGGTGACCGGATGCTAGGTCTTATGTACCAACAAGTCATGGTTGACTAGATGTTGGTTTAGGGGGCTTTGGACTTGGTTTTGGGCAAAAACCAAGGTTTGAATTGATCCATGGATTGATCCAGCAGGTTTGGATTGATCCGTGGATTGATCCAGCAGGTTTGGATTGATCCGTGGATTGATCCAGCAGCTTTGGATTGATCCGTGGATCGATCCAGCAGATCTGGATCGATCAGTGGATCGATCCAGAAGATTTGAATCGATCCGCCGATCGATCCGGTGAGTCCCCGCGAACAGAACCCCTCTGGATCGATCCGTGGATCGATCCAGAGGTCCCAATCGATCAGTGGATCGATTGGGACGCTGCTGCTTCGCGCGATAAGCGCTGGATCGATCCATGGATCGATCCAGGCATGTTTCCAGAGCACAGAGGCGCTCTGGATCGATCCGTGGATCGATCCAAAGCCTCCCCGATCGATTGGGAGCAATCCAATCGATTGGGATTCGACCGTTGGCGTCGTTTATAGCTGTTGGCGTGCGATTCCTTCGGCAGAACTTCACCGATTCATTCCAGATTCAACACAGCTCCTCCCCAGCACTCTCTAAGCTCCTCACCGCCAGTTCTTGAAGGTTCTTGGAGGTTCATCCAAGTCAAGAGGCGAGTTGCAACGAGAAGAAGAAGAAGCTAGGGTTTTTACTGCATTTCTTGTAAGCTTTTGCTTATTCTTTACTACCCTTTCTTCTTCTTGTACTGAGAGTCTTGTAGGGCTTCTCCGCCCTCGGTAGTTACCGAAAAGGAGTGTTTTCATAGTGGAGGGTGCGTGCGTGGTGTGGATCCTTGGATTAGTCATCTCCGTTGGAGGTGGATACCAAGTAAACTCCTAGTGTTAGCGTGTTTGTGTTTGTTTATGTATTTTCCGCTGCGCATTCTTGAAGAAACAAGCAACACCGAGCAACGAGCACGCGACGAGCTATTCACCCCCCCTCTAGCTACTTTTGGTCCTAACAAGTGGTATCAGAGCAAGGCCGCTCTTCACCGGAATCATCGCCGGAAGGGTCAAGCATATCAAGAAAAGCTAGAGGGTGAAGAAGTTGGAGCAAATTCTTCAAGTTCAAGACTTTATCAAGCTCAACTTCAAGATGCAATTCCAAGATGGGCTTGGATTTGACACAAGGGTGGCTCCACCATACACTTCTACGAGTTTCGATTCTTGGAAATCAAGAATCGAAAATTTTCTTATGATGGAGATAGAGCAATGGTTTGCTCTAATGGAAGGCTTCAAGGCTCCAAGAAATTCAAAGGGCAAAGTTCTAAAGAAAAGCAAATGGAGCCCGGAGCAAGTCCAAAGGTGCGAGGCCAATGACAAAGTGACCAAGCTTTTGGTCAATTTATTGCCAAGCACCATCCTTTGCAAAATTGGAGAGTTTGAAGATGCAAAGGAGCTATGGAGCAAATTGGCCAAGCTTCATGAAGAGATCCCCTCCACTGTACAAGATCATGAAGAATCCAGAGAGGGTGACTCTTTGGAGCAAGACCAAGAGGAGGACTCCGAGGTTGAGAGATGCTCAACCTCCGAAGAAGAGGAAATCCAAGAAGCTTCATCCTCAAGGGAATGCAACGAAGGGAACAAGGAGGGAGCATACTCCTTGTTTCATGTTCAAGATGATGAAGCCTCCACCTCTAGGATTGAGGGGGAGCAATCCTTGGTGACGCCGGATCAAGAAGAAGGAGAAGGTTCTACATCCGGGTCAAGTGAAGAAGAAGAAGATGGTGCCACCTCCGAAATTCAAGAAATAGCAAATGGAGAAGCAAGTGCCATCCCTACACAAGAAGGTATAAATGTTTCAATTAAAAATAAAAATCATATAATATGTTTTGAGTGTAGGGAAAGTGGGCACTACAAGAGCAAGTGTCCCAACTTGGCCAAGAAGAAGGGTCAAGTGACGCAAAAGGGCAAGGAGAAGCCCGAGGAGACCATTCCCGGAACAAAGAAGAGCAAGGAGCATATCATATGCTTCTCTTGCAATCAAAAGGGGCATTACCGGAGTCAATGCCTCAAGGGGAAGAAGATGGTCAAGGCTCAAGGAGGCATTAGTCAAGGGGGAGCCTCCAAGGTAAAGAAGAAGGTAACATTTATTGAGCCTACTCCTTTACATTATGGTAAAAAGCATGATAGTTCTAATTTTTATCATTTTAATGGGATTTACCATAAGAATAGGAAGCATGAGGGCTTTAAGGAAAAGCATGTGGCCCTACATGCCAAAACTACTACACCTAAGGCTAGGAATGTAGGTAAAAGTCTAGGCAAGAACTCTAAGGATTGTAGCTACAAGCCTAGAAACAAAAATGCTCATGGACTTAATGGAAAACCAAAAACTAAGGACTTAGTGATGGAAAATCAAGTCTTGAGGTCAAGACTTGATAAAATGGAAAAGACCCTAAGAAGGATGGAAAATATCCTATTAGGCCAAAATGAGCATAGCCTAGGTCTAGGAGCACAAAGGTCATCCAATGGTCATAGAGGTTTGGGATACAAACCCAAAGCTAAAAAGGATGTGCCTAGTTATCATAGGGTTTCATATAGCTATGGAACAAACCCTAAGTCTAGAGGTCAAGTCCAAGATACAAGGGAAGATATCCCTAGAAGTATCTTTGCAACCAAAGTGACTAAGACTTCTAAGAAGTCTAAGAAAGTCACTAACAAGGTCACAAGAGAGGCTATCCCTAGAGTTGACCTAGAAAATATAACCAAGGCTTCTAAGAAGCTCAACAAGGTCATTAGGAAGGTATCTAGGGAAGTTATCCCTAATGAGTACCTAGAGCATCCAAGGAGCACCAATAGGTGTTGGGTTCCTAGGAGCATCTTCTCTACCCCATAGATGGGTTAGAGAGTGTCAACTCCGATTAGAAGGGTAGTTAACCCAACTTTGAGGAAATTGACACTCAAGGAGCATTTTCAAGGTTTTTGTTAACCTTTGAGAATGAAATGGAATTATTATTTACTCCTTGAAAGAGTAAAATGTGCCTAATGGTGGAAAATTGATTTTATCTTAAAAAGGCATAAATTGGGAAAATCTAGAGAAATACCAAGTTGGGATTTTGGTATTCTCTTAGAAATTTTAAGGCACTCCGGGCCTTGATTTATGTGATTACTCTTGAGGAAAAATGGAATATGCCAACATTTGAGGATAAGCTTAATTTCAATTGACATAAATTAATCAAGAGAATTAGAAATGCCCATTTAGGTTTTGGCACTCTCTTGAAGCACTTTGGGCAATCTAGGATTTAAGTTTTAGGATTAGCTAAGATTAACGATACTTAGATAGGTAATCTAGGTATATTTTATTTATGCTAAACCTTGCCATGATTGTTTGCTCATAATATGCCATGACATCATATTTTATCTTATTTGTATTTTGCATTCATGACTTATCATGAAAAATACAAAAATACCATGTCATGTCATACATACATCATGTAGTTATAGGATATTTTCTTTTGAAAATTATTTCCTTTTGATGTATGTCATAATTAATCATGCATTAAGTTTAATTCCTTGTAAATTAAGGACAAATGACATTTAACATCACTTATTAACAAGTGACATCCTAGGTGGATGTTTAATATCTTTAAAATGCCTAGATAGATATGCATGATCCCTAGAATAGGTTAAAACCAAAATCTCACATCTCACAAGGACTATAAGGTGACTTGTATGTGTTTAAGTGCACATTAGATACAAGTGAGATGTTAGGAAGATGAACAAAACTCAAGATATTGATTTAGTGCATTCTTCTGAGTTTTAGGTTCATCAAAACACATAGTTATGTGTTTCTCCATCATTGGGAAAGCTAATGTACAAGTCATGTGCATTAAGCCCAAGGAACATGGTGGGATATTGGTTTTGAAAATGTTTTTAAAATAATTTTGGAAAACCTTGGTGAAGGCTATCTTTTGATAGTAATCACCATTGAATAGTTAGACACAAACTTGAAAAAAACACTAAAGTTTTTGCAAGTTCTCAAGTTTGTGTCAATCTTTGAAAATATGATGTATTTTCATAGAAAACTATTTTTCCATGATAAATTATACCCTAAATAATGTCTACACAAAGTTTTACGATTTTTGGAATTTCGTAGAATTCTCTAGGGGTTTCTGAAATTGGCTGAAATTGAATTTCAGCAATTTCAGGCCTCCAATCGATCAGTGGATCGATTGGAGTGCCTCAATCGATCAGCCGATCGATTGAAAAGGCATTTCTCGCGAGCAGAAGCTCGCTGGATCGATCAGCCGATCGATCCAAGAATACTGAATCGATCAGTGGATCGATTCAGAAAGGTTCAATCGATTGGAACCCAACTCCAATCGATCCAAGTTGCTGATTTTGGCTGGGAAAGCCTGATTTCAGCATCCTTAAACCTAATTTAGTCTAGATAACCTTTCCAAACCCCTAAAAATACATGTGTATACATAGAAAGGGTGTTTTCATGTGAAAACAAGGATGGATTGGTTAAGGAAGGTTAAGTTGAAGTTTAGGTTGAGGTTTGTTTCAAATTTTGAATATTTGAACCTCAAAACTTCTAAAATTGGGTTTCCTAAAGTTTTGGGGATTCCAAGTCATTGTTGGTGCAATGACAGAAGTTACCACCATGTCTTTAGGGGGAGGGACTCTTTAAAGACATGAAAATTATTTTTCATGAACCTTGGAAGGTGGTCAACCTTCCGTTAAGAATATGCTCAAGGTTGAGCATTTGAACTTTAATGGGGAGTGGATATCCTCATTGTTCAAGTGGCTTCAAGTGGATAATGCTCAAGGATGGGCATTTGCCTACATTGGGGGAGAATGTAGGGTTAAGGTTAATGAAGGGTATGGGGCCTTCATTATCGTGTTGGTCACAACGAGTGAAGTTGTGAACAACGATGAGCAACTCTTCAGGGGGAGAGTTTTCAACAATGGGGCATTTGTTGAAGAGTGCCCAAAATTGAGGCACGGGTTGATGTGTGCTCAAAGATGGTTTGATGTGTGCCAATAGGGGGAGAATGAAAGGGAGTAAGTTAGGCTTTCATTACCTAGAGGGAGTTTGCCCTCTTAGGGGGAGAATGAAGGGCTTAACTTATGTATTCATTACCTAGTGGCATGAAGAAGGTTTAGGCTATGGGATTAGCCTAACTTACATGTGGTATTGTAAGTGATAGTGTTGGTATTGTCAAACATCAAAAAGGGGGAGATTGTTGGTGCAACATCCCTCAGGTCAAGGTTGACCTGGTTGACCAAGCTTGAGTCTTGGTTTGGGTTTCGATGTTTGACAATGCAAGGTTGATTGAAGAAGAGTCAAGTAGGTCAAGGATGACCGGATACTTGACTGGGAAGTCCTAGTGAGTGAAGCTAGGCAGGAGGAAAATCCTGGTGAGTGAAGCCAGGTGAAAGACCTAGTGAGTGAAGCTAGGCAATTGGGAAGTCCTAGTGAGTGAAGCTAGGCAGGAGGAAAATCCTGGTGAGTGAAGCCAGGTGAAAGACCTAGTGAGTGAAGCTAGGCAATTGGAAAAGTCCTGGTGAGTGAAGCCAGGCAAGAGAAATCCAGATGGGTCAAGGTTGATCAGACATCTGGTGAGAGTCCAAGTAGGTCAAAGGGATTGACCGGATACTTGGCACGAGAAAGAAAAGTCCAAGTAGGTCAGAGGGACTGACCGGATACTTGGCAAGAAGAGAAAAGTCCAAGTGGGTCAAAGGGATTGACCAGACACTTGGTGAGAGAGTCCTAGTTGGTCAAGGGTGACCGGATGCTAGGTCTTATGTACCAACAAGTCATGGTTGACTAGATGTTGGTTTAGGGGGCTTTGGACTTGGTTTTGGGCAAAAACCAAGGTTTGGATTGATCCGTGGATTGATCCAGCAGGTTTGGATTGATCCGTGGATTGATCCAGCAGGTTTGGATTGATCCGTGGATTGATCCAGCAGGTTTGGATCGATCCGTGGATCGATCCAGCAGATCTGGATCGATCAGTGGATCGATCCAGAAGATTTGGATCGATCCGCCGATCGATCCGGTGAGTCCCCGCGAACAGAACCCCTCTGGATCGATCCGTGGATCGATCCAGAGG
This sequence comes from Zingiber officinale, assembly GCF_018446385.1. NCBI lineage: Eukaryota > Viridiplantae > Streptophyta > Magnoliopsida > Zingiberales > Zingiberaceae > Zingiber > Zingiber officinale. Next base: position 95,829,442 of record NC_055998.1, read on the forward strand.
TCCCAATCGATCAGTGGATCGATTGGGACGCTGCTTCGATCCGTGGATCGATCCAGGCATGTTTCCAGAGCACAGAGGCGCTCTGGATCGATCCGTGGATCGATCCAAAGCCTCCCCGATCGATTGGGAGCAATCCAATCGATTGGGATTCGACCGTTGGCGTCGTTTATAGCTGTTGGCGTGCGATTCCTTCGGCAGAACTTCACCGATTCATTCCAGATTCAACACAGCTCCTCCCCAGCACTCTCTAAGCTCCTCACCGCCAGTTCTTGAAGGTTCTTGGAGGTTCATCCAAGTCAAGAGGCGAGTTGCAACGAGAAGAAGAAGAAGCTAGGGTTTTTACTGCATTTCTTGTAAGCTTTTGCTTATTCTTTACTACCCTTTCTTCTTCTTGTACTGAGAGTCTTGTAGGGCTTCTCCGCCCTCGGTAGTTACCGAAAAGGAGTGTTTTCATAGTGGAGGGTGCGTGCGTGGTGTGGATCCTTGGATTAGTCATCTCCGTTGGAGGTGGATACCAAGTAAACTCCTAGTGTTAGCGTGTTTGTGTTTGTTTATGTATTTTCCGCTGCGCATTCTTGAAGAAACAAGCAACACCGAGCAACGAGCACGCGACGAGCTATTCACCCCCCCCCTCTAGCTACTTTTGGTCCTAACACTTACTAGGGCTTGGAGCGGTACTCATGTAAGATGGCAGAGTCATCGCCTATGCCTCTAGACAACTCAAAGAGCATGAAAGGAATTATCCCATTCGCGATTTAGAACTGGCAGCGGTGGTCTTCGCACTGAAAACATGAAGGCATTATTTATATGGAGCCCAGTGCAAAATTTATACAGACCATCAGAGCCTGAGGTATTTCTTCACGCAGAAAGACCTAAATATGAGACAACGCAGATGGCTCGAGCTAGTCAAGGACTACGATTGTGAAATCTTTTATCATCCAGGAAAAGCAAACAAGGTAGCCGATGCACTCAGTAGGAAGTCCGGCACCACTTGATATCGCTATTCTAAGTTCGAGGACGAACTTTCTATGAGGTATGGGGTACTGTAACACCCACGAATTTTTATAAATACATGAGTATTATTTTCATTAAGAGCATGGAAATAAATAAAAAGAATAAGAGAAAAAGAAGAGTAAGAAACAAAATAAAAATAAGAGGTAGGAGGTGGAGGCCAAGGATTGAACCTTGAACCTCCCACCAATAATGGGGAAAGATTAATGGCATGATCACCACTAGGATAGAGAGTGACATATGCATAGGAAGGAATAAAAATGTTAGTTAAAGGAGAAAAGAAAAAAATAAAGCAAAGAGCAAGAGAAAACCAAATTGCTCACCTCTTCTCCCTCTTGGTTAAGAGAAGGAACAAGAAGAAGGCAAGTTGTCTTCCTCACCCTTCCCTCTCCTCATTTTCATGGGAATCAAGAGAGGAGTAATGGATGAATTAAGGGAAAGATTAATGAAGGCATAAATTTCCTCTCATGATGAATAAATAGAAAAATGAGAAGTAAATCTCTCATTTTCCTCATTCTTCCTCCTCCTTCCTCCTTTTCTTTTCTTCACCGAGACTAGGAGATCCTCCCACTCTTTGATCTGAGCACTAAGTCAAGTTCTTCTCCAAGGAAGCTAATTTCCAAGAAGAAATCTTCAAGTTCTAGCCCTCCCAAGCAAAGGAAATCAAAGGAGGCACAAGAAGAAGAACCTTCTTCCTTCCTTAACAACTAGAACACTTTCCTCCTTAAGAAAAACCACAAGCGAAAGGATGTAAGTTCCCCTCACCTATGGTACAATATCTATGTGATTGTTAGGTAAAAATATTGCTTAAAAACCTAGGGTTGTTTCATGAGGGTTTCGGCCAAACAAAAAGAAAGAGTTTAAAGAACCTTGAAAACCAACTAAGATATGTTCATGATGTTGCTTATGTTATGTACCTTATGGTAGGAGGGTTAAACTAATATTTTCATGCTAGAATGTTTGGTTAGAACATAAATTTATGAACTTAGATTTTCGGCATAGAAGGAACAAAAGAACTAGAAGAGCTCTAAACTTAAACCAAGCATGTTCCCTTGTTCTTATGATGTGTACCTCATGATAAATGGTGTTGTTAATGTTTTTCCCCCTTGTATGTCAACTTAAACTTGATTCCATATTCATGTACATTCGGCCATGATAGAGTTGAGGGCCTAGAAGGGCTTTAACCTAAAAATGTAAGCATGCTATGATTCTCATATGACAAGATATGAAGCTAATATGACATGCCATGATCTTAGGTTATGTTGAACAATATTTCTTATGTATATGATGATTCAGCCATTTTAACTTGAACCCTAGGAAAGTTTAAAGCAAGTCTAAGATACTTATGATCTACTTGATGAAGAGATATGAAATAAATTAATGTTCACATGTTGCTTGAAACTTGAACCCTTGTTCTTTAGCATTCGGCCACAATTATTTTTAAGACCTAGGATGCTTAAATTTCTAAACTAAGTGGTCCATGTTATTCTTTGAAATGAATGCTAGGAAAGTTCTTATGGTCTTCATGCTAATATGCCACTAGAACTTAATTCCCATGCTTACAAGATTCGGCCACATTAGGTTAAAAGGCTTGAGAAGCTTGAAACTTAGACTAAAAGTACTTATGGTGATTCTCATGATATGTATTGATATGTTAGTATGAAGATCAACCTTTTCATGTTGCTTGTAACCTAGAAACATGTTGCTAGGGTTTTGGCCATGTTAGGGTTAAAGGCTTAGAGAACTTAGAACCTAAATCAAATATGCTCAAGTGGTTTCTTATGGAATATGATATGAAAATTGTTAGGGTTTTTCATGCTTGTATGTTGTTAATAACCCAAAAGGAGGCTTAATGAGTTTCGGCCAGGTTATGAAAAGGGACCTAGAAAGCTTGGAACCTATACCTAACATGCTTAAGATGCCTCTTATGTCATAAGAAATGATAGATGTTTAGGGTACACATGTTCTTTTGTTGCTTGATAACCTAAACCATCTCTACATGTTTTGGCCACCACTTGCTACTAGGGTTAGAGACCTAACTGTGTTCTTCCATGAACTTCACATGCAATGCTTTATGATATGTGGAGAGTATGACATGCTGTGATGTTCATTTATATATGTTAGGTCCTATCCATGACATGCTGTGTGCTTGATTTCATGATATGTTATGTGCTCATTTTCATGATATGCTGTGTGCTAAATTTCATAATATGCTATGTGCTTATTTTATGATATGTTGTGTACTTGATTTCATGATATGCTATGTGCTTATTTTCATGATATGTTGTGTGCTCAATCTCATGATATGCTATGTGCTCAAATTCATGATATGTTATGTGCCTAAACTCATGATATGCTATGTGATCAAATTCATGATATGCTATGTGCTTAAACTCATGATAGGTTGTATGCTTAATTATGCATGTGTCCATGATATGCTATGTGCTCAAAATCATGATATGCTGTGTGCTCAAATATACATGCTTTAAGCTATGCCTAAAAGAGTTGCTTCCCTATAAGTGGGATCAAGAGCACTCTTCATGATATGAATATGACATGAGTGATATGGACTAAGTAAATATGACATGCTATTTTACTTTTAAGGCTTGTACCAATGGTGGGCTCCATAAGCGCCCCGGGGTCGATGGACTAAGAAACGGGCCTCGTTAGGGATAGGCTCCTAAGTGCCCCTAGGTCAATGGACTAAGAAATGGGCCTAGTATATGCCTTGTAGGGTTCAAGACTTGCTAACTTGGACCTACTAGGACACGCGCATTTATGTACGTGGTACAAGCCGGGATCCCCTCTTATGTTGAGATTATGTTTAAGTATCTATACTATACGTTTTAACAAGACATGATGAATGTTTTAAAAGTTCACCTTGCATATACTTTTTGAATATGCCATGATGAGTATGATGTTCATGTTATGATATGCCATGCTACCTTATGTTTATGCCATGATTATGCCATGATATCTTTGATTGTGCTCATGATACGTATGATGATCATGTATGATATGCTATGATACTTTATGCTTTGATATATGCTTTGTGATTGTTGACATGCTATACGGATTTTGTGAGTAGAAAAGGAAACTTACTGAGCCATGAGTGCTCACAGCTTACTTTCTTATACCACAGATAAGGGCAAAGGTTGGATGAACTAGGGGGCAGCAGGAGGGGCTAGCAGGATGTGTGTGGTAGTGACTGGCTAAAGAAGAAAAGACCTGCTTTCATTAAATATGAATTGTGCTTAGTTGATATTTTTTTTATGATTGTAACTCCATGACATTTTATCATGTTAATTCCTATATGTCTTGAAATAATGTAAAGTATGACATATGGATTCTATGTTTCAAAAATTTACAAGTAAGACTTCCGCTGTAATAAGTTAATAAGTTGTTAAGTAGGGTAAAGTAACCCCCGTGGCCTTAGCAGGAGGGGCGGGGCATTACAGACTCATTCTGCTCCTTCTTTGTCCAATCGCTCTCTTCTTTTTCTTTTCCATCTTTATCTATTGGAGCTACAAAACCATATTTCATAATAAACCGAATTTCAAAACTGTTTTTAGGAATACCTCCATACGACGCTTCCAGTCTGCGAAGTTCCCCTCGAATTTTGGTGGAACGATGCTTGGTCCGGCCATCTTGTTGCTTCGATCGGCGGTTAGTCCTCCTGAAGCGCCTTGCTCTGATACCACTTGTTGGTCCCTTTGGAGGCCGGCAAGAGGGGAGGGGTGAATTGCCCTACAAAATAAAACTCGAACCTTTCTCGGATTTCAACTATATAATGAACACTTGTAATAAATAAATAAAAGAGACTAAGTAAAGAAAAACAGACACCAGAGTTTTACTTGGTTTGTAATCAGGGGATTGCTAATCCAAGGAATGTAAGCGCACTATCTGTTTCTCCTCTGGGCGGAGTAGCCTCTTTACAACGTTGACAGCACAAATGAAAAGAACAGAATTGAAAGCACGGAAGGAATTGATTACAAGTTCGTTGTTCTGAATGTGCAGACCAGTGCTCTATTTATAGTACTGGTCCGGGCGCCTGAAAGGAGTTCCGGGCGCCCTGGGGGGGATAAAATTCTATCCCCAACGATCTGATCGCGTTTGACGCGATCCTGGTCAAAATCCGGGTCCGGGCGTCCTGGACTGCTCCGGGCGCCCCGTAGCCCGAAGTCAACAGCGTTGACATTTTCGCCTCCGGTTCAGCTCGTCTCAGTCCGGGTCTTGTTCACTCCGGCTCCGCTAGCTTGGGTGATTTTGGCCATCCGGAATAGGGCTCACCCGAACCCAAGTTCTGGCCTTCTCTTCGAGCAGCCTTCCTTCCCGGTTTCTCGTCCCTCGAACGCCGCGCACGTTCTTCTCGTCCACCGGTGTACTCTTCCGCGGTCACCTCGTCCCTCGGACGCACCGAGCCCGTCGGCTCTCTCCCCGTGTCGTCCTTCTCGCTAGCCGCGTCTTCCGCTCGACTTCCTGTGTTCCTAAGCTCCTACACACTTAGACACAAGGGTTAAACAAACGCAGGACCTAACTTAGCTTGTTTGATCACATCAAAACACCTTGGGGTTCCAACAGATACTTAGGAAAAATGTCGGGGTTCTAGTTTGTGATGGTGCTGCAATTGCAAAGTCTCCATGGAATGCTTCGGGAATGGTCGCTCTGTGTCTGCATTGGCATTAATTTTTGCTCATCCAAGCATAACTTTTAGGGTGTGTTTAGTTCAAGTTATCATGTATAACTTTGATTATGTGAATATCAGATAATCACATAACTAAGGTTATGGGGAATAAAACATAACCAAATGTTGTTTGGTTCAATGTAGATAATGTAACAAAAACTTATTTATTTGAAGATTTTAATGAATAACCTAGTTTAATATTTTACTATATTACTCTCAGTTATAAAACCAACTATACATATTATTATTATTATTATTATTATTTAAACTTTACTATATTTTCATATTTTTTTTATTTTTATATATTTTTTTATTTTGTTTGTTTTTCTTTTTTTTTATGTTTTTTAACATTTTTTATTATTTTTACTTTTTAATTTCTTTAAAAATTTTAATTTTTTAATGGTTTTTTTCTCATTTTTTATGTTTTTTCTATTTTTTTTAATGTTTTTTTATTTTTAAAGTTTTTTTACAATTTTTTATTTTTTATTATTTTTTTATGATTTTTAAATTTTTCCCATTTTTAAATTTTATTTTTTATATTTTTCATTTTTTTCTCTACATTTTTCTTTTTTGTCACATTTTTCTCTTATCCGAGGGTATTTTGGGTAAAAAAATTCGTTAACCCCAAAATCAAGAAAAATCTCAGTTTTCCGAGGTTTTTCGATTCTTGGTTGCATGTTCCTTTTGCTGACGTGTCAAACATGAAACATTACTCGGGAATCATTGATTACTTAAACTAAACAGAGTTTTTATTGATAACCTTGGATGAATAATTAAAATTACCAAGAATAACCTCCAACCAAATGCATCCTTATTTATCTTATTAATCCAATGAAAAACTTAGTTTTTTTGTCTGTCACTTACATGCAAAGCCATTTGATCTTTGTGTTCTTGAAGGAGAATCACTCAGAGAAGGGCTTTTCTTTGACAAGCCAAGAGGGCATGAAATAGAAAGCAAAGGTCTTTACCAGATTACAATGGCTGTCGTTGGCATGAATCTAGAAAGCAAGTCATTAAAGAGTTTGGAGGTCTAAAAAGGTCCTACTATATGGATCCACAACCACTCACGCTATGAGGGCACATGTTGTAGGATCGATAACATGCTAGAGGAGTGAGGGGGGAGGGGGTGAATAATATTCATGGTTAATTTGTTCGTTTCATAAAACACATAGAATACGTAGCGGAATAAAGAAGGAGAACAAGAGCAATGCTAACACAATTTCTTTTACTTGGTTTGGAGCCTATGACGACTCTTACTCCAAGGCCCGCGATCATTGATCGCTTTCGATGGGTAATCACTAGTAGTTCGGAAATATTTTATAAGTAAGCAATTACAAGTACTGAAAAAATAAAGTATACTGACAATAAGGAATTAGGAATTTGTTCGTCGATTGTCGGAGCAGCATTGAAGAGAGAAGCAGTTGTTCATTCTTAATCTCGGTAATTGTGTTGTAGAAGCAACTAGTCGAGCCCTCCTTAAATAGCCAAGCTATGCCTGATCCAGATCCACTAATCTAGGGATCAGGTTTGACTCGTCACTGATCGGTCGATCGATCCCTTGGTTTGGTTGACCGATCCTGCCTGAATTGGTCTGTCTTCCCCTCTAGATTCAACAACGGCCGGCGGAAGAAACAAAAATGCAACGCAGCTAGCGCTGCAGCGTGGGATAGTCGATTACTAAAAAGAAAGGAAGAGGCGAGGAGAAGAGAAGGCACCCGTGAACACTGAAAACTGAGTAGAGAAGGCGCCAAGATGGTTTTGTTGTTTATTGTGGCAATTTGGTTCTTGTGCGTAGTGAAAAGGCCGAAGCTTTTGATTAAACATCAACAATGCCTTCATCGTCTTTGGTTTTTTTGCTCGTTCTTTTATAATGTTTTTAGTTGTTTGTTGCTCTTAGTCGTTTTAATAACGTGAAGAGTTAAAAGAGCAAAACTAACAGGAAGCATTTCAGAAACATTTTGGAGCTTTTGGTTTTGGGGGTTTTTATTTACAGCACGGATCCTTTGGAACCGAATTCTTTGGTTCACCCCTGGACTACAAATTTCATATAAAAGCTCGTTCACGTGCAAAACGCGTGCACGCAGAAACGCGACTCACGCAGAAAACATAGAGTTGGCAGCGCGGAGCCCTAACCTCTCGCGATCCTCCACCTCCGCGATCCACAAGCGATGAAAAACCCATCGCAATCCGTCGGCGACGAAAAAACACCTCTCTGTGGACTCCCTAACCTCTCGTGCTCCTCTTGCGACTGCGGACTCCCTCCCTAACCTCTCGCGACACCTCCGAGGCCCCGCCCTGCCTTCGACCCTCGACGGGCCAAGCTTTGTCACCGTTAGGGCTGATTTCAACTGTTGGTTCTAGCAAGTTTGAGCTTTCCTTTACATCTAATGATTCCTTCCTATTTAAAAGTTTGAGTTCCAGATTTACAATTTTAGTTTGTAACTAAAGCTCTCTATCTTTCCCTTCCTTTATAACTTTATCTAATGATTTTTCTTGGTAGAGGATGATTCAAATAAAAGTAATTTAGTCAAAAGGTTCATATTCAAATAAATAAGTTGTTAGTTGTTTGATGAGATACTTAGATATGAAAACCAAGCATGAGATAGCTTGAAGCAATAAGTTTATGCTTTAATTATTGCTTGCTATCAAAATGAGATAATTTATGTGGTACTTATTGTTGATTTATACAGTAACGCAAAATAGCTTATTTCTTGTTTTTGAATTTATTTAGCATACAATCTATGAACATTAAAAAATGTTTGAATCTAAGTAATTCTCACTTGCTTAATAGGTTGGTATGCTCTATCGACAATACGGAATTTGAACATGTACCATATAGGGACTACGGACAAAGAACATTGATATGTATTTCTAAATCGACCAAAAATCCCGGAAGGAGGTATTATGGATGTGGGCAACATGACTAACAAAAGTGGGTGGTAGCCGATACTTTGTCTGATGAAGACAGCAGTGAAATATGTCGTGGAAGGTTAGGAAGAATAGAGTCAATGTTAGGAAGTGAACTCATTGCTTCTCATGGACATAATCTAGGAAATTGGAATGTACCATCAGTGGTTTGGATATTAGTTATAGTAAATTTGACTCTTTTGGCCGTATATCTTATTACTTTTGTAAAATACTGAAAAATGACAAATAATGATAAGGGAATTTTCCGGAATTTTTAGAAATTTTTTTGAAATTTTTCGGAGACCGTATGGTGTAGGTTATGGGGATCAATTATGGGTTCAAGGAAAGCCTATTTATGGTACCCCATTTAAAAGATGAAAAGTTTGGTTTTTTATTTTTCTTTTGATTTTTCTTTTCTTTTTCTCCCTGCCGAACAGTGTTGCGTGCCCTAACCTCCTCTGTGCCGAAAACCGCCTTCTCCTCTTCTTTTTCCCCTCGCGTCGGTTTCCTCTCCCAAAACTCGATCCACTCCTCATCTCCCCCGTGTGCACGCCCTCCTCTCCTCTGCCCAACGCCGACGACACCAGGGAACAGAGAGTCGGCAACTGAGCATCTCCTCTCTCCCTCTTCCTTTCTTCTTCCCTGTCTCTGCCACTGAGATCGGGACGCGCCACCGCCCCTCTCGGCTGGAAGCCACCTCCAAGTCGTGCCCTGGATCACCAATCGACCACCTCTGCCCTAGCCTCTTCACGGCTGCACACTGCCGCCTTATCTCGAGTTGTGTTGCAGCGACGAGACGAGGTCAAGCGTCATCCACCAGGTCCAGCACCAGTTGCCTGTGCCCTAGCGCCGGCTGCCTCCATGTTGTGACCTAGTTCTCCACCGCCGCGACCACCTAGCCTCACTGTGCCACCTCTTCTCTCTTGGCACCCGAACCCTCTTTCCAGCGGTGCCCTAGCAATGATCCACCGGCCACTTCTAAGCGAGGATCCTGATTCCTCTTCCTCACGATCTTCTTCACAGTTTAATTGTACCGGTGCCACCTGGTCGCGCTCCCATTTCTGGATCTAAACGTTAGCCGTGTGGTCGATTATCTCCAGTTGATCACTGCTGGTAACAGTAAGGCACAACCAGAGAGGAAGGAGGCCGAGTTAGGTAAGGCAAGTTTGGGCATTCGGATTTTGATTAGAATGTTTGTGTTGAATTGTGGGGGTGATCTCTATGGTATTGTCATTATTTTTCCACAGCAGCTGTGATTTTTCCGACCATAATTTCCAGCAACATCCTTGTTGTGAGAAGTGAGGTAAGGTATAGGGTTTTGATCATGTTGTCGATGATTGATAGATAGGTTAATATTAACGTTAACCTAGGTACATGTGTTAATTAGGGTTTTGCCCTAATTTAGGATTTGAGATTTTTATTTAGCTATTTAGAAGAATTATAGTTAAATAAAATGTATTTCTATTCGTGACACAGGACTTTGACACGAGATGTGTATCTCGACGTCGTATTTGGATCAGTTTGGACTTTTCGATTGGAGGCGGGTACTTTGACTTTGTCTTTTGATATGCATAATAATGTTTTTAACATGTAGCAATGATTATGTTTCTCATTTGCTTCGGTTGATCACTACCTGACCTGTTACATGCTTGTTTGTTTATTTATTTTGCACATCATGCTAGTGTATACCTGATTATACCTATTTATAAAGGTAGTGACACAACCATGTTATTTATCATGTTCAGGACCTAGGGTTTTGATACCTTATCTGGTCTATATACTTTGATTTGATTCACTTCCCGATGGTACACATTTTACATGTATATGGATTATTGCTATGCAGCTCAGTATTTTGCCATGCTTAGTATCATGCACCATTCGCATGATTGCATGTTGTACGATAGTTTGCTCCATTATTGTTGAGCACATCGCCAGTTTCATCACTGTCGGTGCTCCGTTGGTCCGCTCATGGGTAGCGTGATGCAGCGTGGTAGCACGTCAATTTTGCTCTGTTCGGTGCTCCGTTGGTCCTCTCATGGGTAGTGTGACACAGCGTGGTAGCACGTCAAGGATCCCTCCCCGTCATGGTGTACCGGGAGATGAGAGCATTGCGCTCCCCCATTTATGATTTGGGGTAGGAGTATGTGTGTACTCCGACAGCATCCCGTCCACTTGGTCACTCATCAGGAGCAGTGATGGCAGAGTGCACGGTTGTCATAGCCCTACCCACTCGGTCTCACCATTGTGTGTGAGATGGCTGACTGGCGTCAGGTGTGACCATGACATTTACATCATATGCATGATGCATTTATTGCTTGTGTTTGTTGCATTTATTTGTTGCATTTATATGGATGCATATGATTGACATACATACAGGATTATGACTCTCAGTCTGACGACCCTGTTATCCTTATACCTTGGTCCTGGTTAGTGCAATTTTCTCCTGTATTCGTCAGTTGCATTTATCTTTCTTGTATCAGGAGACTGTACACATGATTAGTGCTAGTTGTTATATTCTTTATTATGCATATCAGTTGTTACCCGCTGAGTGTTGGACTCACACCCTCCTCCGTTGTTATTTTCAGGTTGATGCTGTCCAGAGAGTTCCAGTCGCTAGTCCCCTGCAGTCCACGAGGATGTTTATTTGTCTTTTGGTGTCTTTTACTAGACTATGTTGAGACTTGTTTTATTTTGATACACTTGGATCTTATATGGACATTGTCGATGAGTTTTTATTTGGATTTGTTTTACTACATGCCTGCCTGGACGGCAGAAGAGGTAAGTTGATCTTATCGTCGGATTTGAGCTTTATGAGTGTAGTGGAGTAGGAATATGTTTTGAGCTTTATGGGTGTAGTTGAGTAGGGTTGTTTTTGAGTCATTTTATCACTGTTACAATTTGTTAAGTTATTAACTGTGTGGGTGATTGTTATTATTATTGTTATTGTTCTGGCCGTGTTGGCCGAGGTATATGTGGCCTAGAGGGCGATGTAGAAAGTTTCAGATTGTCCGCCGTACAGGGGAGATGCTGTCGAAATTTCTTCGGACAGGGACTCCTCCGGGGCGTGACAATTTATTTGGTATCAGAGCACAAGTTTTACGATCTTTGTTTTCGTACTTTGGATATTTGGGATAACCTGATACCAATTTATTTGGTATCAAAGCGCCAAGTTTGACGATACTTGTTTTGATTTTTGTGTTACGGATTTTCGAGATTTAACTGATATCAATTTATTGGTATCAGAGCGGGTTATGATACTTGCTTATGGTGTTCTGGATTTTTGGAGTTAGGCCAAGTTTACTAGTAAACTTGGGTATTTATTTCGGATTAGCACGGATTTCCATTATGTTATGTTTCAGACTTCCGTTTCGGATTTATATGGATTTCCGGTGATTTTCTCGTTCGGAATTTTGAGGTCAAATTGGGGACTGGACAGCGACGGAACAACTCCAGACGACAAATAGGTATGATGTTTATTTTATGATTGTTATACTTGTAGTAATATCTGTGATATAACTTAATAGATATGAGGAGATCTACATGTATCGCTGCGAGACGTGGTGCTGGACGGCCACATACGAGGACTTTGGGATCTCTGGATTTGTTAGAGATGCCTACTAAGGTTAAGCTTGTCAGTCAGGGACAGACTCAGCATACTGCGGGCGCGTCGAGCTCTCAGACTCCGATGGCTCCTATAGAGGTACCTACCTCGGCTGTGCCGAGTGTACCCATCCCTACTGAATTTTCGGTACCACCAGGGGTACTACCGGTATACCCCGCACCTGCTCCGGCCCAACCTACGGTGTACTCAGCACCACCGCCACCTGGACCTACCGTGTACCCGACACCAGTGGCACCTGTGCCCCAGTACCTACTGTATACCCCGCGGCACCTGCACCAGCGATACCGGTTGCTCCACATCCGGTACCACATGGTTATTTTGCATGAATGAAAGAAGCGACATGTAGAACCCAACTTGATATCTAACCAACTGAGCAACTTAAAGCCTCATCCAAGTTGTGTGAATTTGATTTGATATGCACATCAGAGAGGACCTTGTTTTAACATATTTGACGTGGTTAATCTTACAACCTGATAATTTCATTCCTTTGCTTCCCTATACTTATCTACCTCCAAAAATGTGGAATTAGTTTTCAAAACTTGGTTAGAACATCGTGCATTTATGAGGGAGATTGGTAGATTATCCACTTTCAGATCGTAGTGACTGACCGTCTCTCTACCGTCCGGTGATACTTTGGATGTCACTCAGGAGGTCAAAGGTTGGTCATTAGACTTTGGTAACATAATACTTACGGTAGATCTTTTAGTATTGGAAATGGTCAATTTTGATATTATACTTGGCATGGACTGTTTGTCAGCATATCATGCCACTGTTGATTACCAGATGAGGGTGGTCACATTCTGGCCTCCGAACCAACCCTCGTGGGATTTCACTGGCATCAGAGACGATGGCATATCGATCATTTCGGCGATTCAGACTCAGAAACTGTTGTCACATGGCTGTCAGGGTTTTCTGTTATCTTTGATTAGTATTGAGGACAGTAGTAGTTCGTAGCTCTCTAACGTTCCGGTGGTCCGAGAGTACCCAGATGTATTTCCAGAGGAGCTACCAGGTTTGCCTCCCAGAAGGCAAGTGGAGTTCGCTATTGAGATGATTTCGGGGACCGCGCCGGCATCGAAAGCTCCTTATCGTATGGCACCAAAAGAGTTGAACGAGCTGCTGAAGGTTCAACTCCAGGAGCTTTTAGACAGGGGATTTATTCGCCCTAGTGTTTCTCCATGGGATTTTCCGATGTTATTTGTCAAGAAAAAGGATGGCACTCTGAGGTTATGTATTGACTACAGACAGCTGAAAGCAGTGACCGTCAGAAATAAATATCCTTTACCACAGATCGAGGATTTGTTTGATCAGCTCAGAGGTACATCAGTGTATTCTAAGATTGATCTGCGGTCCGGGTACCATCAGTTGAGAGTCAGAGAATCTGATATTCAGAAGACGGCTTTCTGTACCAGGTACGGTCATTATGAGTTTTTGGTAATGGCATTTGGGCTTACCAACGCTCCAGCGGTATTTATGGACTTGATGAATCGCGTCTTTCTGGAGTATCTGGATCAGTTTGTTATCATTTTCATCGATGATATATTGGTCTACTCGCGTTCCAAGGAGGAGCATGTGCAGCATCTTCGTATAGTTTTGGAGACTCTTCGACGACATTAGTTGTACGCGAAGTTCAGCAAGTGTCCATTCTGGCTATCCTCAATCGGTTTTCTGGGACATGTGGTCCTGAGCAGAGGTATTTCAGTATACCCTCAGAAGATCGAGGATGTCACCAGTTGGGAGCAACCGAAATCAGTACAGGAGATCCGCAGTTGTCTGGGACTAGCAAGATATTACAGACGGTTCGTCAAGGGTTTTTCGCATATTGCTATGCCGCTGACATGCCTTACCAGGAAAGGCGTGAAGTTCACGTGGTTCGAGGATTGCGAGACCAGCTTTCAGGAGCTGAAGCGGAGATTAGTGTCGGCTCCAATTTTGGTTTTACCTTCTGGAGAGGATGGATTTGTACTCTACACCGACACGTCTCTTCAGGGTTTGGGCGCTGTTCTGTTGCAGCACGGCAGGATAGTCTCCTATGCTTCTCGACAGTTGAAGGAGCATGAGAAGAACTACCCAGTTCATGATCTGGAGTTAGCTGCCATTATCTTTGCTCTGAAGCTTTGGCGACATCATTTATACGACATTACATTTGAGATTCTCACTGATCATAAGAGTCTCAAATATATTTTTACTCAGAAGGAGCTTAATCTCCGACAGAGGAGATGGATGGAGTTCCTGAAGGATTACGATTGTACCATTAGCTACCACCTGGGGAAAGCTAATGTGGTTGCAGATGCACTCAGCAGGAAGTCCAGAGGGACTTTGGCTTGCCACCGAGTTTCAGTTACAGACTTGGTTCAGGGTTTCTCCGAGTTAGACCTTGAGGAGCAGGGATATACAGAGCAGGGTATTCTTATTACCATGGTTGCTCAGTCGTCGATCAAGATGAGAATCCGAGAGGCCTAGGCTGGTGATCAGCATTTGCAGTTTATTGGCAGCCAGATAGCTTCCGGGCAGCAGACAGAGTTCACACGAGACGAGGAGGGTATTATATACTTCCGAGGCAGATTATGCATACCTCAGTCTCATCCGGTCTTACAGGAGCTACTTCAGGAGGCTCATCGCTCTCGATTTACGATCCATCTAGGCGAGACCCGCATGTATCGAGATTTGAGACATTCCTACTGGTGGAACGGTATGAAGAAAGACATCGCGGAATTTATAGCTAGATGTCTTGTCTGTCAGCAGGTGAAGGCTGAGCATTAGAGACCTGCCGGATTACTTCAGCGGATTCCTATTCCTGAGTGAAAATGGGAGCATATTACTATGGACTTTGTGGTGGGTTTGCCGAGCACACGACGAGACCAGGACGCGATTTGGGTAATCGTTGATCCATTAACCAAATCCGTGCACTTCTTACCGATCCGGAGGACTGATCCCCTGGATCGAATGGCAGATTTGTATTGTTGGGAGATCATCAGATTACATGGTGTCCCTTTGACTATCATTTCGGACAGAGACCCCCGGTTCACATCTCATTTCTGGCAGAGTCTGCAACAGGCCTTGGGCACGTAGCTCCGATTTAGTACAGCTTTCCATCCACAGGCAGATGGACAGTCAGAGCGGGCTATTCAAACTCTAGAGGACTTGCTGAGATCTTGTGTATTGGATTTTGGAGGCAGTTGGGAGGATTATTTGCTTGGTAGAGTTCTCCTACAACAACAGCTTTCATTCGGCTATCCAGATGGCACCGTTTGAGGCGTTGTATGGTAGGCCTTGTCGGACACCACCCTCTGGGATGAGGTTAGGGAGGCCCAGCTGTTGGGACCTCATAGAGCTCAGCATGACGCAGAGTTGGTCCATACTATCAGACGGAGGATGTCAGAGGCGCAGGATCGCCAGAAGAGTTATGCAGATCGGAGATGCAGACCCTTAGAGTTCTCTACAGGCGACCATGTATTTCTACGAGTTTCACCCACGAAAGGGGTGAAAAGATTTGGCCTCAGAGGTAAGCTAGCTCCGCGATACATTAGCCCTTTTCAGATCCTGGAGAGGATTGGAGCAGTAGCTTACCGGCTGGCACTACCACCGTCCCTAGCAGGCGTGCACGATGTATTCCACGTATCTATGATGAGGAGATACGTACCCGACCCGACGCATGTGCTGACAAATATCTTAGTTCCAGTTCAGCTTGACGTCACTTATGAGGAGATTTCGGTACGAATTCTGGACCGGAAAGAGCGTCAGTTGCGGAACAAGACAATCCGACTGGTTAAAGTCGGATGACAACATCATTCAGACGAGGAGGCTACTTGGGAGCTCGAGGATACCATCCGAGCTCGATACCCCCATCTTTTCACTTGAGGTATGTGATTTAATTTACCGGTCAGCATTTATACTTTTTACCTGTTATTAGTATTTGCTGATGGTAGATAACGAAATTTGGGGACCAAATTTTTATTAGTGGGGGAGAATGTAAAATACCGAAAAATGAAGAATAATGATAAGGGAATTTTCTGAAATTTTTAGAAATTTTTAGAAATTTTTATGAAATTTTTCAGAGACCGTATGGTGTAGGTTATGGGGATCAATTATGGGTTCCAAGAAAGCCTGTTTATGGTACCCCATTTAAAAGAGAAAAAGTTTGGTTTTTTATTTTTCTTTTGATTTTCCTTTTCTTTTTCTCCACGCCGAATAGTGTTGTGTGCCCTAACCTCCTCTGCATCGAAAACCGCCGTCTCCTCTTCTTTTTCCCCTTGCGTTGGGTTCCTCTCCCAAAACTCGATCCACTCCTTATCTCCCTCGCATGCATGCCCTCCTCTCCTCTGCCCGACGCCGACGACGCCAGGGAACAGAGAGCCGGTGACTAAGTATCTCCTCTCTCCCTCTTCCTTTCTTCTTCCCTGTCTCTGCCACTGAGATCGGGATGCGTCGCCGCCCCTCTCGGCTGGAAGCCACCTCCAAGTCGTGCCCTTGATCACCAATCGACCACCTCTGCCCTAGCTTCTTCACCGCTGCACACCGCCGCCTTCTCTCGAGTTGTGTTGCAGCGACGAGACGAGGTCGAGAGCCGGCCACCAGGTCCGGCACCAGTTGCTTGTGCCCTAGCATCGGCTGCCTCCATGTTGTGACCTAGTTCTTCACCGCCGCGGCCACCTAGCCTCACTGTGTCGCCTCTTCTCTATTGGCACCCGAACCCTCTTTCCAGCGGTGCCCTAGCACTGATCCGCCGGCCACTTCTGAGCGAGGATCCTGATTCCTCTTCCTCACGATCTTCTTCACAGTTTGATCGTACCGGTGCCGCTTGATCGCACTCCCATTTCTGGATCTAAACGTTGGTCGTGTGGTAGATTATCTCTAGTCGATCACTACTGGCAGCAGTAAGGCACAACCAGAGAGGAAGGAGGCCGAGTTAGGTAAGGCAAGTTTGGGTATTCGGATTTTGATTAGAATTTTTGTGTTGAATTGTGGGGATGATCTCTGTGGTACTGTCATTATTTTTCCACAGCAGCTGTGATTTTTCCGACCATAATTTCCAGCAACATCCTTGCTGTGAGAAGTGAGGTAAGGTATAGGGTTTTGATCATGTTGTCGATGATTGATAGATAGGTTAATATTAACATTAACCTAGGTACATGTGTTAATTAGGGTTTTGCCCTAATTTAGGATTTGAGATTTTTATTTAGCTATTTAGAAGAATTGTAGTTAAATAAAATGTATTTCTATTCGTGACACAGGACTTTGAGACGAGATGTGTATCTCGACGTCGTATTTGGATCAGTTTGGACTTTTCGATTGGAGGCGGGTACTTTGATTTTATGTCTTTTGATATGCATAATAATGTTTTTAACATATAGCAATGATTATATTTCTCATTTGCTTCGGTTGATCACTACCTGACCTGTTACAAGTTTGTTTGTTTATTTATTTTGCACATCATGCTAGTGTATACCTGATTATGCCTATTTATAAAGATAGTGACACAACCATGTTATTAATCATGTTCAGGACCTAGGGTTTTGATACCTTATCTGGTCTATGTACTTTGATTTGATTCACTTCTTGATGGTACACATTTTACATGTATATGAATTATTGCTATGTTGCTCAGTATTTTGTCATGCTTAGTATCATGCACCATTCGCATGATTGCATGCTGTGCGATAGTCTGCTCCATTATTGTTGAGCACATCGCCAATTTCATCACTGTCGGTGCTCCGTTGGTCCGCTCATGGGTAGTGTGATGCAGCGTGGTAGCACGTCAGTTTTTCTCTGTTCGGTGCTCCGTTGGTCCGCTCATGGGTAGTGTGACGCAGCGTGGTAGCACGTCAGGGATCCCTCCCCGTCATGGTGTACCGGGAGATGAGAGCATTGCGCTCCCCCATTTATGATTTGGGGTAGGAGTATGTGTGTACTCCGACAGCATCCCGTCCACTCGGTCACTCATCAGGAGAGACGGCAGAGTGCATGGTTGTCACAACCTACCCACTCGGTCTCACCATTGTTTGTGAGATGGCTGACTGGCGTCAAGGGTGACCATGACATTTGCATCATATGCATGATGCATTTATTGCTTGTGTTTGCTGCATTTACTTGTTGCATTTATATGGATGCATATGATTGACATGCATACAGGATTATGACACTCTCGGTCTAACGACCCTGTTATCCTTATACCTTGGTCCTAGTTAGTGCAGTTTTCTCCTCTATTCCTCAGTTGCATTTATCTTTCTTGTATCAGGAGACTGTACGCATGATTAGTGCTAGTTGTTATATTCTTTATTATGCATATCAGTTGTTACCCGCTGAGTGTTGGACTCACACCCTCCTCCGTTGTTATTTTCAGGTTGATGCTGTCCAGAGAGTTCCAGCCGCTAGTCCCCTGCAGTCCACGAGGATGTTTATTTGTCTTTTGGTGTCTTTTACTATACTATGTTGAGACTTGTTTTTTTTTGATACACTTGGATCTTATATGGACATTGTCGAAGAGTTTTTATTTGGATTTGTTTTACTACATGCCTGCCTAGACGGCAGAAGAGGTAAGTTGATCTTATCGTCGGATTTGAGCTTTATGAGTGTAGTGGAGTAGGAATATGTTTTGAGCTTTATTGGTGTAGTTGAGTAGGGTTGTTTTTGAGTCATTTTATCACTGTTACAGTTTGTTAAATTATTAACTGTGTGGGTGATTATTATTATTATTATTGTTATTGTTCCGGCTGTGTTGGTCAAGGTATATGTGGCCCAGAGGGCGATGTAGAAAGTTTCAGATTGTCCGCCGTACAAGGGAGATGCTGTCGAAATTTTTTCGGACAGGGACTCCTCTAGGGTGTGACAACTTTGTTAGTTCGGTCTTGTTAATTAGTATTGAGTAATGTTGTTGTTGTAATATGACAGATTAAATGTTTGTAAGAACCATTTGAAGGCTAATTGGCTTATTAGTTTATGTGGTTAATTAGTGTTGACTAATGTTGGTGTTGTAATGTGATACGATAATTAGTTTTTTGTTAAGATGGATAGTGTGGAACATGTTATATAATGGTTTGAACATTTTGTAATAATTTATTCTGTGTTGTTCTTCTTTCAAGACTTAGTTTTCATCTCTGATACTTCTCCAGTCAAGTAAGAATATGAAATTATATTGAAAGAAATGTGAAATTATATGGTAGCATTAGGTGCTATGTTAAATTCAGGCAAGAATAGTTATATCTCCCTCCAAAACTTAAATGTCACATTTGGTAGCAATTATAACTTCTCCCCTTTTGTGTTAATCACATGACTTTAGATTTTTTTTCTTCTTTTGGACTTTGTTAAAAAAAAATTCAACAGAGGTAATGAACATGAGCCGGAAGCCGATTGTGATCATGCACTAGAAACCGATGTTGAGTAAGCCGCGGAGCTGCCAGATTCTAATTCAAAGGGGTATGTGAGGTGTCATATTCCATTGTTCTAGAACATGAACTGTTTCATGATAAGAGTCAAATTTAAGGCAAAGAATGCTTAGAATCAGATTCGGCAGAGGAAAAATTGCAGACATTTAATGCCAATGCAACTGATGATGATAGTGGTTGTACAAGTGGTTAACCAAGATTGAGGTACACATATGAAGCCATATTATTGTAAAATAATGAATGAACAAATCAAACAAATGGTTAACCAAGCTCCAAGAAAAGGTTATTATTATCTACACTACAATACATTCATTGATGATACTCACAACATTCATTGTTGATACAAAATACTGAAAAATAATATTTATTAGTAATAATTCTCCAGTAGCCCATTGTATCACTCCAGAAAATTCAGAATACTCAAAAAAAATCACATCAGAACTCCACAACAACATGCAAATAAAACCTAACATAGAATCATTTGCTGTGGACAATGAAGGGGCCAGATTCTTCATATTTAGCCTTAGAAATTGGTCTGCCCTTCACCGTCTGCAACATCCAAACAAAGCATGAGAAAGTTGAAAAGATATGAAAATATTATAATTAAATGCACAAATGTATTAAAAAAAGTGTCCAACAGTGAGAAAATCCTAATAGTTTTCCCCACTAGTAACATGATATCAGAATTTGGTTCATTGTATCCTAATAGTTGAATCCACCAGAGCTTCCTTGGTAGTTCTTGAGGATCTTCAGATTTTTCTTCTCCTACTAGAAGATTTGGAGTAGGGTTGGAGATCTATATATAAGTGATGCCTCTCAGAACTATAATGGGCTTGACAATCTTTTCTAAATGTTACAAGAAGATACTAAGATAACCATTCCTACAGTTGATTCTTAACATCTACACAGATATCTTCTAGAATATTTCTATATTAAAGTCATGTCGAATTAAGGTCAATGAAGACTCAAACTCATCCTTTGACCCTACAACAAATCGACCTGCTGTAGCAATTCAGTCGCCACCAAGCAGATCTTATGGCAATGAAGGAGAAAGTCAACAAGTTCATGGAGGAGCAATTGGGTGAAGGAACAAAAATAAAAAATAAACAGAAAAAATCTGTAAAGTATGTACTATCCAAATTAAGCTTTGATATCTAATAAAAAAATCAAGCTTGGACACCAGTTCAAACGAGCATTAGATAGTAAATCTTCTAGAAAATCTCTTCAGACAAATAAAAATGCCCCATTGTTTGAGAACTAAGTAGTTTAGTTCTTTCAAGGGCTTAAGTTGGCCCTCCTCTGTTCTTTCTCACTTGTCTTTGTAGCCTAGACTTGGTTGTTTACTCTACCACCAATTTCTAGTAAATAAGGGCTTAAGTTGGCCCTCCTTTGTTCTTTCTCACTTGTCTTTGTAGCCTAGACTTAGCCTTCTACTCTACCACCAATTTCTAGTAAATAAGAACTGTTATCGATTAATCTCTACATCCAAGTGAAAAAAACAAATCATCTATACACAATAATAGATACTCATCAACCAAGAAACAACAAGCTAACAACCCACCAATCAACTCAATATAAATAGTTCTTCTTTTAATATAACAGACTTGTAGCTATAGCCTGAAGAAAAGTACTAATTGAGATAATATGAAAGAAAATGACCTAAAAGACTACTCCTAAAATTACACAAATGGCTAGAAAAAGACTGCTTCTGAAATTACACAAAGATTATGAATTTGTATGAAAAATAAATACCAGAGAAAGTTGTGATGTCAATAATGGTGGAAATTGAGTTTCAGTCATACTGAAATTACCAACAGAGCTACCAATTGTTAACACAAAATTTATAGGCTAAAATAAGAAAATAAAATACAGTCTTAGATAGTTATAGCATAAATTATCTTATATTAGCATAAGTAAAACAAATACCAACTTAATGATTGATCCGATCACATTGTATGCTAGCCACGCTGGAAATACTTTGATCTACACTTACACAAGCTCAACATAGCATCTTTAATAAACTGGTAAGTATCATCCCTTTCCGCTTCCTTGGTAACAATTGAACATTCAACCCACACAACTCTTTGTATCCCATGTTTTGAATTAATTTTGGATCCAAACTAGCATTGTTGACCATTGAATCATAACTCCAAAATATCCAATTTTTGCTTTTCTTGCCCACCTTTTCAATACATACTCACTTGGGATCTTCTTGATATTTTTCCATGTAAATATTTTCAAAATATGAGAACACAAAATTCCAGCAAAGTCATATTTTCTATAGCTACACTCAATTTTTTCACACTTCTTATCAAGTGTAACTATATGATAATTTCTCTTTTTGTGAGGAGTAACTTTATATTTTGTAAATGTATCAACATACTCACAAATTTCAAGACTAGAATCTTGAGATAAGCATCACTCCTATTGAAAATACTTGTATGCCTCAGGTGTATAAATTTCACTAGCATGCTTTAAAATCTCAATTAGAAACATTAAATATGGAACAGTTGTATTTGATTTGAAATAAGCTTTTAATTCCTAATATCGACGATCATCAAGGAGTCTTTGAAAGTGATTAAAGAAGTCTAAAAACTTGTGTTTATAAGTGACATACTTTTTCACAATACTATTCATGCTCTCACTTCTTTGGGTTGTAGTCATATCCGCGCAAAACATTTGTCGTCCATATACTAAAGCTCATTTTTCCTTGATGTTGTACATGCGCCTCAACCAATCATTGTCTTCAAGTGCATATACTTATCTAACATCATATTCCATGCTGAAATAAGATCTTCCTCTTCATCAAAATCATATATATATATATGAGGTAAAATCTTTAGCAAAGCCTCTACACTGAGAAAAAAAAACTCCACTCAAATATATAGCGGCATTTTGATAAATATGCCAAATGCACAAACGATGATCAATTTCAGGCCATCTGGATGCTAACGTCTTTGTCATTGCTGCATCTTGATCGGTAAGAATAGTAGTTGGTTTTTTCTCACACATAGCTCTAGTTAATGTATCAAATAACCACTCAAAAGTCAAACTAGTTTCATCATATAATAAAATGACACCAAAAAGTATGAATTGTTTATGATGATTAACACCTACAAATAATGCAATTGGTCGACCTTCATTGTTCTTTCTGTAGGTTGTATCAAAGCAAACAACATCTTCAAAATTAGCATAATCAACTCTCATCTTAGCATCAGACCAAAAAATATTAGTAATCAAATCATCTTCATCAACTTGGATAGCATAAAAAAAATTAGGATTATCGAACTGCATCTTCTGCAAATACTCCAATACACCCCCTGTATCCCTAAATCTCATATTTATTACTTTTTTGGATCGCAAGTAGTTTTTGTAATCCTCAGGAATAAATCCTAAATTCTCCCTCTCACTTACTTGCCTCACCATAAGATCATGAGATGCTTTTGGAGGGATTCCCACATTACTTGCCATCTCAATCTGTATCACTGCAGAAGAAGATATATTCCTATGACTTATATAGAGGTGCGTTTTGTTTAGACTTAAGAGATAATGATTATGCTCTTTAACAAATTGCACCACAGTAAACTTGCTATTTTTTTTATTACAAATCTTCATTTTAGCCTCACAACCAAACCTTGTTTCAGTATGACTTGCTTTGACATAAATATCTTGTTTGTCTTTTCCTCCTTTACCTTGGGCACAACAATAAAAAAGCCCTATCACGTAATTTACCCAATTCATCCTTATGGATTCTACCTCTCCTTACGCCAAATCCAACCTTTTTAGCATATGTCAAATAAAATTTATATGCATCTTCTTCTGTCTCAAATTCCAATCCCATTTGTGACATATCTAAATCTGTTTCAATGTTCATGCTTGTACAATCAAACAAACAAAGCAAGATGGATAAAAAGGGAAATTCAATATACTGAAACTCAATACATTCCCAATATGATTCTTATTACCTTCATCAATAACATCAAAGTCACCTTCTCGACTATATTCATTTCCTTCAAAATTCAAACGACAACAACTTGTAGATTTACCCTCCATGATAATTGCTTTGATCATGCCAAAAAAAATGAATTTAGGGTTAAAAAAGCAGCCACGAAAGAAGCATCTAAAAATTGTTAGGGTCAAAATGTGCTAGGGGGGGGGGGGGTGAATAGCTCATCACGCTCGTCGTTGCTTGTTTCTTGATGATGATATGCAGCGGAAAGAACAAGAAACAAAAATACAATGCTAACACAAAGGATTTACTTGGTATCCACCTCAAGAAGAGGTGACTAATCCAAGGATCCACACACACGAGCACTCTCCACTATGAAAACACTTCTTTATGATAACTACCGAAGACGGAGAAGCCTTACAACACTCTCAGTATAAGAAGAAATAAAGAGAAGCAAATACAAGTAAGATCTTATAAGATTTACAGCATAAATCCTAACTCTAACTTCTTCTTCTTCTTGTAGAACGCCTTTTGACTTGGACGTGCACAAGCACTTGCCTCCAAGAACCTTCAAGACCTGGCGGTGAGAGTTCGGAGAGAATCGTGTGAAGAGGAATCGAAGAGATGTGCAGAAAATCACTCGCCAACGGCTATAACCTACGCAACGGTCGGATCTCAATCGATTGAATTGCTCTCAATCGATTGGAGAGGCTTTGAATCGATCGGTTGATAGATTCAGAGTGCCTCTGTGCTCTCTAGAAATCGCCTGAATCGATTGCCCGATCGATTCAAGGTTTATCACGATTTTCCAGCCTTCCAATTGATCACCCGATCGATCGGAGGCTCCCAATCTATCGGTTGATTGATTGAGAGGACTTCTATGCGACGACGTCACCTTCCCAATCAATCACCTGATCGATTGGGAGGTCCTTTTGTCGCAGCATCTCACCCAATTGATCAACTGATCGATTAGGTATGAGTCAATCAATCAGTTGATCGATTCGACCCATTAGTGACTTGCCAAATCAAGTCCAAAGTCCTTAGAACCAACATCATACCTAGCATTCGATCACCCTCAATCTGCTAGGACTTCCTCACCAAGTGTCCGGTCAATCCCTTTGACCCACTTGGACTCTTTTCTCCTCGTGCCAAGTGTCTGGTCAACCTTGACCCACTTGGACTTATCGATACCAGGTGTCCGGTCAACCTTGACCCACCTGAATTTTCACATGTCTGGCTTCACTTACCAGGACTTTCCATCTGCTTGGCTTCACTCATCAAGACTTTCACCTAGCTTCACTCACTAGGGTTTCCCATCTGCCTGGCTTCACTCACCAGGACTTTCACTAACTTCACTCACTAGGATTTCCCTTCTGCCTAGCTTCACTCACTAGGCCTTCCCATCTGCCTGGCTTCACTCACCATGACTTTAACCTAACTTCACTCACTAGGATTTTCATATTGCCTGGCTTCACTCACCAGGACTTTCCTAGTCAAGTATCCGATCAACCGATTGACTTACTTGACTCTTCTTTATTTCTAACTGGTCAACCTTGACCAAAGGGGAATTGCACCAGCAATCTCCCCAAACAAACGATTGCACCTACAATCTCCATGTATTGTTAAACATCAAAACCCAAACATTAAGACTCAAACTTGATCCAACTCAAGTCTTGTCAACCTGGTCATCCTTGACCCAGGGGATATTGCACCAACAATCTCCCCCTTTTTGATGTTTGACAATATCTTTAAGTTAGGCTAATCTCATAGCCTCAACTTCCTTTCCTGCCAAAGTATGAATGAGAGTTTCCTTCATTCTCCCCTTTTCCTAGAGGGCAAACTCCCTCTTTAGGTAATAAAGGTCTAACTTAAACCCTACATTCTCCCTCTATTGGCATATATAAAAAAGAACTCTCCCCCTAAAGAGTTACTCACTGTTGTTCACAACTTCACTCGTTGCTCACAACACTACAATGAAGGTCTCATACCCTTCACAGTATTAAATGCACACCCTGGAGCATTAACTACGTTATGATGCTCATCCGAGAGCATCCATAACCCCATAATGTAAATATCCACTCTCCATTATTTTTCAACACTCAACCTTGAGCATTGTTTTTCTAAACGAAGGTTTAACCACCTTCAATGGTTTCGGAAAATAAGTTCCATGTCCTTAAAGAGTAACTCCCTCTAAAGATATGCTCGTAACTTTTGTCATTGCACCAACAATGATTGTAATCCCCAAATATTTAGGAACCCCAAATTTAGAAGTTTTGAGGTTCAAATATCCTAAATTGAAACCAAACCTCAACCAAGACCTCTACTTAGTCTCCCTTAACCAATCCAATCTTATTTTCATCATGAAAACTCCCCCTAAATATATACAAATGTGTTTTGAGGGGTTAGGAATGGTTACCTAGACTAAAAATGGTCTAAAATATTGAAATTAAGCTTTCCTAGTCAAAATCAACACTTTAATCGATTGAAGTTGGGGTTTGAATCAATTGAACCTGATCCAATAGATCCATGGTTCTATTCAATAGGTGTGGAATGATCAGTGGATCGATCCAATGAGCTTCTGTTCATGATAACACTCCTCTCAATCGATCACCCGATCGATTGAGGCACTTCAATCGATCGAGTGATCGATTGAATGCCTGATATCCTGAAATTTGATTTTCGCGAAGTTCAGAAACTCCCTAAAAATTCTAAAAATCATGAAAATTCATGTAGATATTACTTAGGGTATATACTATCAAGGAGAAATAATTTTCTAAGAAAATATTTCCTATTTTCAAAGATTGACACAAACTTGAAAACTTGCAAAAATTTTAGTGTTTTCTTTTAGTTTGTGTCTAACTTTTTAATGATGATTACTATCAAAAGATAGTCTTCACCAAAGTTTTCCAAAAGCATTTTAAAATCATTTTCAAAATCACTATCCAACCATGTTCTTTGGGCTCAATACACATGACTTGTATATTAGCTTTCCAATGATTGGAATACACATAACTATGTATTTTGATGAAACCAAAACTCAACTAGATGCACCAAATCAACATCTTGAGTTTTGTTCATCATTCTAACATCTCACTTGTATCTAATGTGCACTAAAACACATACAAGTTACCTTATAGGTATTTGTGAGATGTAAAGTTTGATTTTTCCCTAAACTAGGGATCATGCATATCTATCTAGGCATTTTGGATTATGAACATCCACCTAGGATGTTACTTGTTAGTAAATGTCATTTGTCCTTAATTGCAAGGAATTAAAAATAATATATCATGAGTTATGGCATATATCAAAATGAATAATTTTCAAAAGAAAATTCGCTATAACTACATGATGTATGTATGACATGACATAGTATTTTTGTTTATTTTTCATAATAAGCATGAATGCAAAAAATGATGTCATGACATATGATGGGCAAACAAAGCATGGTAATTTAGCTTAAACAGAATACCTAGATTATCTATCTAAGTATCCTTAAATCCTTAGCTAAACCTAAAAGTAATCCAAGATTGCCCATATTTTCTTAAGAAAATACCAAAGGCCAACTTGGTATTTCTTTTACTCTTAATTTATTGTGCCAATTAAAATTACACATAATTCCTCAAGGTTTGACACACTTTACTCTTTCAAAGAGTAATTATTTTAAATTAACGCCTAACTTGCCCTTAACTTTCTAAGAAAATACCAAAACCCCCAACTTGGCATTTCTTATCCTTTTCTCAAATGTGTCAATTTAAATTAAGTCCAATTCCTTAAATTTTGACACATTTTACTCTTCCAAAGAATAAACAAAATAATCTATTTCATTTTCAAAGGTTAATGAAAACCTTGAAAATGTTTTTCGAGTGTCAACTTCATCAAGGTTGGATTAACTATCCTTTCAATTAGAGTTGACACTCTCTAACTCATCTAAGGAGTAGAGAAAATGCTCCTAGGAACCCAAAATCTATTGGTGCTCCTTGGATGTTCAAGGTACTCACTAGGGATAACTTCCTTAGATACCTTCCTAGTAACCTTTTTAGGCTTCTTAGAAGCCTTGGTCACTTCCTCTAAGTCAACTCTAGGGATTACCTCCCTCGTGACCTTCTTAGTGGCTTTCTTAGACTTCTTAGAAGTCTTAGTCACATTTGTCGTTGCAAAGATACTCCTAGGGATAGTTTCCCTTGTATCTTTGATTTGACCTCTAGACCTAGGGTTGGTTTCATAGCTATATAGAACCCTATGATAAGAAGACACATCCTTCTTGGTTTTAGGTTTGTATCCCAAACCCCTATGACCATTTGATGACCCTTGTTGTTTTCCTAGACCTAGTTTATGCTCATTTTACCCTTTTAGGATATTTTCCATCCTTTTTAGGGTCTTTTAAATTTTATCAAGCCTTGACCTTGTTGGTGCAGCGGAGACCGGCAAGAGGGGGGTGAATTGCTGAAAACAAAACTAAAAATACCCTCCTCGAATTTCAACTCAGAATTTAAATTAGCAATAAAAATAACAGCAACTAAATTAATAAAACAGAAAAAGAAATAGGAACAGAATTTAACCTGGTTACAACCAAGGAGGTTGTTAATCCAGGGCGATGAAAAGCTCTACTATCAGAATCTCCTTTACTGTAGGCGGAGAAGCCTTTTTACACTTAGAACGCTCACTTAGTTGCTAGGAATTGAGTACAGATTGATTGCTTGAGTTGTTGTTGAATTCCTAGCTCCAGGGGCCTTTTTATAGCTCCTGGAAAGTCTATCCCGAGGGTCCAAGGCGCCTCCAACAAGGTTCAAGGCGCCTCCAGCTCGGTCAGCGGATAAAACTTTATCCGCACGCAAACGGTCAAAACTGACCTGTTGAAGGCGCCTTCAACAGGCTTGAAGGCGCCTCCAAGGGCGCCTTCAAGGGCGGCTCCAAGCTTCCAGCTTAGTTTCTTCAGCTTTCTTCGCTCCGTTCTTTTGGGTGATTGCGGCCAACCGGAATAGGGCTCACCCGAACCCAATTCCCAGCCTTCTCCTCGAGCAGCCTTCCGTCCCGGCTTCACGTCCCTCGAACGCCGCGCACGCTCTTCACGTCCACCGGAGTACTCTTCCGCAGCTCTCTTGTCCTTCGGACGCACCGAGCCCGTTGGCTCCCTTCCCGTGCCGTCCTTCTCGCTAGCTGCGTCTTCCGCTCGACTTCCTGTGCTCCTAAGCTCCTGCACACTCAGACACAGGGATCAAACACAGCAGGACCTAACCAACTTGGTTGATCACATCAAAACTACCACGGGGTCCAACAATCTCCCCCTTTTTGATGTGCATCAACTCAAGTTCAAGTTAGGGTTAAAAATAGACATTAACAGTAATTTTAAAGAAAAAATTACTAAACTAACAAGTTAAGTATAATTTTTGCAATTAGTAAAATTGCAACACTTTTTCTTTAACTCCTCCTAAACTTGCAACACTTTTTCTCTAACTCCTCCTAAACTTATACTTCTCTCCCCCTTTGATCACAACAAAAATGGGGTCTTAAGAATTTTCAAGTAAGATTGAAGTTTTTTGAAAATTTTCTAAGTTTAAAAATAAATTTTTGAAAAAATTGCTAAGTTAAAATGAATTTTCCAAAAAAAATTAAAAAAAAATCCTAAGTAAATGTTCAAATGTTCCCAAAACAAGTTTCTAAGTCAAGTGAATGAATTTTTAGAATTTTCTAGAAGAAAATTTCTAAAAAAAAATTTAGAATTTTATTTTTTTAAAAAAAATTCTAAGGAATATTTGTTTATTTTAACAAATATTAACTTTCAAAGTATTATTTAATTCTTGTTTAATGCTTTTTCAGAAAGTTAACTAAACATTTTCTTTCAATATTTTAGCTTCTAGGTCGTGGCGAGGCACTAGGCCTTCTTGGTTATTGGAGCAACAATCACTTCCTTAGACAAAGCTTCCATAAAGAATTTCAATGTTTAATTTTTGAAAAATTAATTAAGCACAGATTTAGGAACCCAATAGAGGTTTCTACCTACAGGGTTATTCAGATACTTAGGGGGTACATAATTTTTGGGTATTCTTCTAAGTTGACCTTGATGCTTTCTTATATACCAATTTAATTTACCATAAATTCTTAATTTTGAATTTGGAAAGTAATTTAAGCATGCATCAAATTTCAGTTTTTCAATTTCTAATTTCAAATTTTCATTTTCTGATTTTAGATGATCATACATTTCTAACGGGCATGCTCTTGCTAGGTTCAACTTTAGTTCAGCATTCTCTTTTTCTAATTGATCTAACTCTTTAGAAAGAGACTTGATAAATTTAAAAGATTGAGTTGGGGTTAGATTGCGTACCTTACTTACCTGGTCTGGTGATGCTCCCCCTTCACTGCTGCTTTCTTCTTCTGATGTTCCTCCCCCTTCATCGATGCTCATCTCTAAGCTTGAGTCTTCTTCCGGTTGATGGTTCGCCAATAGCGCTAACCCTGAGAATTCTTCGATGCCCGACTCAGAGGTTGACGAATCTGACCAAGTAGCCTTCAGATTCTTGTACTTGGAGGGTTCTGGTTTCTTGTATTTTGGCTTTGCCCTTTCTTTCTCCTTTCTCTTTAGCTTTGGGCAGTCATCTTTGATGTGTCCCTCTTCGTTGCAGTTGTAGCAGCGAACCGTCCTCTTCTTTCGATGTTGCCTCTGCGATTTAAATTTATTAGTACTAAAAAACTTATTGAAGCGTCTTACCAGTAGTGCCGCTTCGGATTCGTCGACTGAGGCTTCGGAGTCAGAACCATTTACATTTGCCTTTAGAGCTATGTTCTGACTGGTCTTCTCTACTCCATTTGGCTCTGAAACTCGAGATTCGTGAAGTTCAAAAGTCGAAAATAATTGTTCTAACGTACTTACCTCGAGGTCCTTAGAGATGTAGTACGCATCTACTAAGGAGGCCCACTCTGGAGTTCTCGGGAAGGCATTGAGCACGTATCGGATAGAATCCCGGTTGGTTACCTCTTCTCCAAGGTTCGTTAGTTGCGTTATCAGCTCCTTGATTCTCGCCTGGAGTTGCGCTACCTTCTCGCCTTGGTTCATCCGGAGGTTCATTAACTGGTTCCGGAGGATGTCGCGCTTCGCTAGCTTCGCTTCGGAAGTACCTTCGTGAAGCTCCAGGAATTTTTTCCAGAGATCTTTTGCTGAGTCGTAGCTTCCAATCCGATTTACCTCCTGCGGCGGCAGCACACTGAGCAGGTGGAACTCTGCCTTTCCGTTGGCGACGAAATCGGCTTGCTCCTTCTTGCTCCATGTGTTTTCTTCTTTGTCTTTCGGCGCTGCAAAACCATATTTCATTGTAATAAGAATATCAAATATCCGTTTTAAAAAATACCTCCATTTTGCGCTTCCAAGTGACGAAGTCTCCATCGAACTTAGGGGGATGGATGTTCGCTCCGGCCATCGTCTTGATCGTAGTGCTTCAGTTGGCGGTTAGTCCTTCTCAGGTGATCAGGCTCTGATACCACTTGTTGGTGCAGCGGAGACCGGCAAGAGGGGGTGAATTGCTGAAAACAAAACTAAAAATACCCTCCTCGGATTTCAACTCAGAATTTAAATCAGCAATAAAAATAACAGCAACTAAATTAATAAAACAGAAAAAGAAATAGGAACAGAATTTAACCTGGTTACAACCAAGGAGGTTGTTAATCCAGGGCGATGAAAAGCTCTACTATCAGAATCTCCTTTACTGTAGGCGGAGAAGCCTTTTTACACTTAGAACGCTCACTTAGTTGCTAGGAATTGAGTACAGATTGATTGCTTGAGTTGTTGTTGAATTCCTAGCTCCAGGGGCCTTTTTATAGCTCCTGGAAAGTCTATCCCGAGGGTCCAAGGCGCCTCCAACAAGGTTCAAGGCGCCTCCAGCTCGGTCAGCGGATAAAACTTTATCCGCACGCAAACGGTCAAAACTGACCTGTTGAAGGCGCCTTCAACAGGGTTGAAGGCGCCTTCATGATGGAGGCGCCTCTAAGCCTGCTGGAGGCACCTCCAAGCTGGCAGCTCCATTTTTCAGCTTGGTTTCTTCAGCTTCCGATGCTCCGTTCTTTTGGGTGATTGCGACCAACCGGAATAGGGCTTACCCGAACCCAATTCCCGGCCTTCTCCTCGAGCAGCCTTCCATCCCGGCTTCACGTCCCTCGAACGCTGCGCACGCTCTTCACGCCCACCGGAGTACTCTTCCGCAGCTCTCTCGTCCTTCGGACGCACCGAGCCCGTCGGCTCCCTTCTCGTGCCGTCCTTCTCGCTAGTTGCGTCTTCCACTCGACTTCCTGTGCTCCTAAGCTCCTACACACTCAGACACAGGGATCAAACACAGCAGGACCTAACCAACTTGGTTGATCACATCAAAACTACCACGGGGTCCAACAGACCTCAACACTTAATTTTCTTCCGTTAAATCCCTAGATTTTGGTTTTTCATTTAATCCTTGAGCATTTTTATTTTTAGGCTTATACCTAAGGTTCTCAGTGTTATTGCCTAAGTTGTTATCTATCTTCCTAACCTTAGGTGTGGTGGTTTTAGCAGAAGAGCTACATGTTTTTCCTTAATGATATCATGCTTTCTATTTTTATGGTAAATGACATTAAAATGATAAAAATTGGAACTAACATGCTTTTTACCATTTTTCAAAGGAATAGGTTCAATAAATGATATCTTGAGTTTTACCTTGGGAGCTCTCCCTTGACTTGTGCTTCCTCCTTTGACTTTGACCGTTTTTTTCCCCTTGGACATTGATTCCGATAATGCCCTTTTTGATGACACGAGAAGCACACAATGTGCTCCTTGCTCTTCTTTTTTGTGGGGACGGTCTCTTTAGACTTCTCCTTGCCCTTAGGTGTCACTTGACTCTTCTTCTTGGCTAATTTAGGGCACTTACTCTTGTAGTGCCCATGTTCCCTACACTCAAAACATATAATATGATTTTTATTTTTAATTGAAATAATTTTACCTTCGCATGTAGGGATGACACTTGATCCTTCATTTGATTTCTCTTGATTTTTGGAGGATGCATCATCTTCTTCTCCGTTTGACCCGGATGTAGAAGCTTCTCCTTCTTCTTGATACGGTGTCAACAAAGGTCGCTCCCCCTCAATCCTAGAGGTGGAGGCTTCTTCATCTTCATCTTGCATATAGGACAAGAAGTATGTTCCCTCCTTACCCTTTTCATTGCATTCCTTTGAAGATGAGACTTCTTGAACTTCTTCTTCGGAAGTTGAGCATCTCTCATCTTCAGAGTCCTCTTGCTCTTGATCTTGATCCACTGAGTCACCCTCTTTGAATTCTTCTTGATTTGGTACAGTGGAGGGGATCTCATGAATCTTTGCCAATTTGTTCCAAAGCTCCTTGGCATCCTTGAATTCTCTAACTTGAGTCAAAATATTGCTTGACAACAAATTGACCAATAGCTTGGTCACTTTGTCATTTTCCTCGCTCTTTTGAATTTTCTCTTGGCTCTATTTGCTCTTCTTGAGAATTTTATCCTTTCAATTTGTTGGATCTTCAAAGCCTTCTATTAGAGTAAACCATTACTCTATCTCCATCATAAGAAAATTTTTTATCCTTGATCTCCAAAGATCGAAGCTTGTGAATACAAATGGTGGAGGCACCCTCATGTTGAATCTGAATCCATCTCCGAATTCCATTTGAAGTTGAGCTTGATGAAATCTTTGACTTGAAGAATTTTGCTCCAACTTCTTCACCCTCTAGCCTTGTTGCCTCTTCCGGCGATGATTCCGGTGAAGAGAGACCTCGCTCTGATACTATTTGTTAAGGTCAAAATGTGATAGAGGGGGGGTGAATAGCTCGTCGCACTCGTCGTTGCTTGTTTATTGGTGATGATATACAGCGGAAAGAACAAGAAACAACAATATAACGCTAACACAAAGTATTTACTTGGTATCCACCTCAAGAAGAGGTGACTAATCCAAGGATCCACACACACGAGAACTCTCCACTATGAAAGCACTCCTTTATGGTAACTACAGAAGGCGGAGAAGTCTTACAACACTCTCAGTACAAGAAGAAAGAAAAAGAAGCAAATACAAGTAAGATCTTACAAGATTTACATCATAAACCCTAACCCTAACTTCTTCTTCTTGTTGTAGAATGCCTCTTGACTTGGACATGCACCAGCACTTGCCTCCAAAAACCTTCAAGACCTGGCAGTGAGAGTTCGGAGAGAATCGTGTGAAGAGGAATCGAAGAGATATGCAGAAAATCACTCGCCAACGGCTATAACCTGCGCAACGGTCAGATCCCAATCGATTGAATTGCTCTCAATCAATTGGGGAGGCTTTAAATCGATCGGTTGATTGATTCAGAGTGCCTCTATGCTCTCTGGAAATCGCCTGAATCGATTGCTCGATCGATTCAAGGTTTATCGCGATTTTCCAGCCTCCCAATTGATCACTTGATCGATCGGAGGTTCTCGATCAATCGGAGGCTCTCAATCGACCGGAGGCTCCCAATCGATCGGTTGATCGATTGGGTGGACTTCTGTGCGATGGCGTCACCTTCCCAATCGATCACCCGATCGATTGGGAGGTCCTTTTGTCGTGGCATCTCACCCAATCGATTAACTGATCGATTGGGCATGAGTTAATCGATCGGTTGATCGATTTGTCCCATTAGTGACTTGCTAAATCAAGTCCAAAGTCCTTAGAACTAACATCATGCCTAGCATCCGATCACCCTCAATCTACTAGGACTTCCTCACCAAGTGTCCGGTCAATCCCTTTGACCCACTTGGACTCTTTTCTCCTCGTGCCAAGTGTCCGATCAACCTTGACCTACTTGGACTTATCGATACGAGGTGTCCGGTCAACCTGGACCCACCTGAATTTTCATGTGCATGGCTTCACTTACCAGTACTTCTCATCTATCTGGCTTCACTCACCAGGACTTTCACCTAGCTTCACTCACTAGGGTTTCTCATTTGCCTGGCTTCACTCACCAAGACTTTCACCTAGCTTCACTCACTATGATTTCCCTTCTGCCTAGTTTCACTCACTAGCTCTTCCCATTTGCCTGGCTTTACTCACCAGGACTTTCACCTAGCTTCACTCACTAGGATTTTTATACTGCCTGGCTTCACTCACCAGGACTTTTCTAGTCAAGTATCCGATCAACCGATTGACCTACTTGACTCTTCTTCACTTCTAACTAGTCAACCTTGACCAAAGGAGAATTGCACCAGCAATCTCCCCAAACGAACGATTGCACCTGCAATCTCCATGTAGTGTTAAACATCGAAACCCAAACATTAAGACTCAAACTTGAGCCAACTCAAGCCTAGTCAACCTTGACCCAGGGGATATTACACCAACAAAAATAACAATTTTATGTTAAATTATTGTATGTCCAACTTCTCTTTAGTTATCAAATGCTCTAGATCCTCTCAAGAGCAGTAATTAACTAAGAACCACAGTAAGATTTTTTTAATTTGTACACAATTGAAACTATTATTGCATTCACATGATTACCATGTTTATGTGTCATGGACATGAAGAACTACAAAAAATATTTCATATAACAAAGTCATATTAATTATTAGGAGTCGGAGGCTTGGGTTGCAAAACGCGCAGCATGTGTCAAAGAAGAAAACTCCGAGTAGCACCTGTGAGTTGCAAAGCGCACAGCATGCGGATCCTCTGGAAACTCCGAGCAGCACGGGTCCAGAGGTTGCGGAGGGGTGAAGCTCTGACTTGGCCGAAACGCGCAACACACGTCAAATCAAATGAGGAAGGTCCGATGCCCGCGAGAGGTTGCCGGAGGTCGGAATTCGTGGGAGGTCGCGGATGCTGGAGGCCGTCGGGGACGATGGAGGCTGTAGTGGGTTTTCGTCGCCAACGGAATACGGTGGGTTTTTCGTCGCCGGCGGATCGCGGAGGTGGAGGATCGCGAGAGGTTAGGGCTCCGCGCTGCCAACTCTGTGTTTTCTGCGTGAGTCACGTTTCTCCGTGCATGTGTTTTCCACATGAAGGGACTTTTATATAAAATTTGTGGTCCAGGGGTGGACCAAAGAATTCGAGTCTAGAG
Organism: Zingiber officinale; assembly: GCF_018446385.1. Taxonomy (NCBI): domain Eukaryota; kingdom Viridiplantae; phylum Streptophyta; class Magnoliopsida; order Zingiberales; family Zingiberaceae; genus Zingiber; species Zingiber officinale. The sequence goes on from NC_055998.1 coordinate 95,865,046, forward strand.
GATTCGCGCTGTTTTATTTATTTATATTTTTTGAAAAACATATTTTTCTTTTTTTTAAATAATGACACTTAGATATTTTCTATTTTTTAAATGATATTTCCATTTCTAAAAAACTGAATGTGAAAATTATCAATCAAATAATATTTTCTCTTTTTTACAAAATGGAAATGGAAAATTACAAATTTAACGCAGTCTTTTACTATTTTCCTTTTTAAATCAAAAGTGGATGGCTATTTAATTATTCCAAGTTCATGATTGGTTGATTCGGGTATAACTCCTCAAACTCTTACTCTTTTTTTTTTTTTTTTTTTTTTGTCTATAAAAAGATATTTCCACTTCACAATTTGAAATAGGAGGGAGAATAATAAAAATTTTGATATACCATACATATATTATTTCAGTGCATCAAAAATTTTAACATGGACTCATATTATGTCAAAAATTTTAATATTAGTATTGGTATAAGATTTATTATTTTTATATACTAAAATACCTAATAATTTTTTTATAAATTATTTAATGTACTAAATTTTAAAAATCAATTGCTAGATTTTGATTTATGACAAACATTTTTTCCTTTTGTAATTTTAAAATATCAAAATGTCAAATAATTTTAATATAAATTTAATATATCCAGCATATTGAAATTTTAATACGATATCTGAAATCAAGCTGCACCACTATCTAATTTATTCTTAATGTGGTGACAACTACTGACAAGTCGAGGACCTTATCAACATAAAGTTGTCAGATTCGATGAAGCTCAGGTCAGCGGATCGGATTAGATGACGATAGGAGGTATGATGATTAATATATGAGCCATTGAGTATAACTGCCCTTATTGTTTTTACTACTTTTTCTCCTGCGCTTTCCCTCTCTACGATAGGAGTATAACGATAGGAGATACTTATTGTTTTCAACTATTATAAGTATCAATAAAATATATATATTTTTATATCTAAAATAATGATTAAAACGTTAAAATTTAAACTAAATGAATTATTATAGTTTGATTAGTGTGAACAAATAATTATTTAATTATTATTTGGATTAAGGACTCAACAGATCATTACTAAGTTGAGTAATTATTAAATTCATTAATAACCAATCGAGTAATTAATAAATTTATTAATTGATTTGATTATTAATTGAAGATGAATTAATTAATAAGATTGATTAATTAAGTCATAGATCAATTTACTGATTTACAAGTCTTTATTCAAACTAATGATTTGTGATAATAAGATTAAAAAAGTTAGAGGGTTAGAAAAGGAGAATAAATGATTTACTTATTATATAGATTATTTATGGATATTAGAATTTCACTAGTATCTAGTTTTGCTTTATATCATGTACTGGTAGAATTCAAGATTGAGCCAACTCGCTAACTTGAAGATAGAATGATCTATGATAGAGGTAGATAGGTCCTGCTTGTCTTCATTAGATTTTTTATCTTAGTACATGATTTTACTATTTGCATTGATTGAGTAGTAGTTATTTTACATTGAGTAGTAGTTATATTACGTTGTTATATGCCGTCGATCATTGTCTCCCATTCATAGTTGAGAGAGTCATCAATGATCGTTGTTATATCCTGTCGACCATTATCTCTTATTCGTGGTTAAAATAGTCATTAGTGACCATTGTTATATTCTATCAACTATTATCTCCTATTCGTGGTTGAGAGAGTTATCAACGATCATGATCTATATGACTATCCATGAGACATTCGTGGTAGCGAGTTTGCATGTACTTCGTAGCTAGATAGCTACGTAAATACCCTATCTGCCCCCGAGATTATACATAGTAGCGAGTTTGCCTACAGACAGTGACTATTTACTTGCACTGACTGCCTACAAGATAATCCATGGTAGGGCATTTCTCCTGCAGTCAGTGTTTGTTATATATTGGTCAGGTATTTGTTCATGCAGATTTGGATGTTCTCTAAGTACTCCCGATTTATTGGTTATACCTAGTTGAACTTCTATAGTAAGTATTTTAACTGAGGCTATTTCATTTGATCTCCTTATATATATAGTATCATACACTATCTTCTTATACCCACTGAGTTATTGTACTCATTACCCCTTGCTTTTCCTTTGACTTTTAGGTTAGCAAATAGAGGATGTGTTGTATCGGTTAGAGGTCCTGATTGTCGGTCTCACTCAACTATGAATTTTTGTTGAGTTGCTTGTTTTATTTTTTCCCACTACTTATGTTTACAGTTTGTTTTCTGTATCAGTTTTGAGAATGTTCATATGTACATGTATACATACTCGTATTATCATTCTTAGCTTATTGTGTTGGCTTTAAATTAGTTTGATATCAATAATTTCACACTAATGCGTAATTCAATCTCATACACTAAGATCAAAAATCAGAGAGATCAAAGATCTAGAGAAATCAAAGAAGAAATTATTCACCTCAATGGTAGAATATCCTAACCATCTACAAGTCAAAGTTCTATCTCAAGCTCGAATCTTATAAATAAAAAATACAAAGAATCTAAGGATTTATTAATCAATATTTAAACTCTATTGATTAATCTATTAATTTACCCTTTAACATAGTTAATTCTTAATTTTATCTATAATTTATTCTCATGGATAAATATTAAATAATTAAAATGTGATAAATATCAAATTACTTGGTTAAATAATTCAAATCTAGATCACCCATCTGGTAATTAAGTCATCCAAATTAATTTATAGGTTAACAATTTAATAAATCAGCTAAGCTTAGTTAATTAATTTATGAAATCCATTTATTTCAATTGATTATATAATCCAAGGAAATATTTTATTTGACTTCATTATGAATTAACCATCTATCCCGTAAATGATAAATCATTAATTATCAAATTAATTAATCATTTAATTAACCAACAAATCAAAATTTAATTAATGAATTACTTAAATTCATTAATAACAAATTAATCCTAACTTATCTAGATTAATCTCCTAAATCAATCCTTATACTTAATTGATTAATCTATTAAATGGACAATCACAACTTTAATTAATCAATTTCACTGATTACATCAAATCAATTAAGTAATTATAAGTGGATTCAAGAATGCTTATTATCAAGATAGGTCTTCATATGTACTTTTCTGATTTACCAAAATGGCTAATGAAAAACTTCCGTGAGATCGGACGGATCATCTAGATTAATTAAGCCGAAGGCTTGGAAACTAAAAATAAATAAGTAATTGTCAATTTGATTACTAATGTAATTAATCTTAGTCAATCAACACTATAATCAATTAATCATTTAATTAATGAAAATCAACGCTTAGTTTTTTACCTCACTAGTGATGCCTCCGTGAGGGAGGGTTAGTTTCACGGTCAAGGAAGGGCGGCTGTAAGATAGTTATTATTCACCCTCTCTAACCCTCTCAATAATTGTAAAAATATGGAACTCAAATGGCCTTAATAAATTTCAAAACACCTCCTAGTAATTTTAGAAATAACATGTAATGTTAAATTAGTATCATTTAAAAGAGAGATAGAAAGCAAATTACATTCAATCAAACTATTACCCCTACTCAATTAAATTGTCTAATTAAATCATTGTATAAATACAATAAAATAAATGCATATTTCCTTTCCTTGAAATTCTTTGATTTATGACCATAAATATAAATATGAATGCTCAACTTAGCACTTCATATGCATAATACATGTTTATTAGGATTTGTATAACTCGGTACAATTTTTCTCTATAAGAGTCAATTCCATATTTTCTAGATCATGTCCAACCAAAACATCTTGCTGCATAATATTCCCAAAGACCTGTAAACCATCCAGTGCCATTATAGCCATGCATTTCACACGCGGACTATACCACCTAAACAGATTTTCAGGTCTCACTCTGAAGTTCCCCAACGCCCCGGCAAACGAGAACCACAACCCCGGCAGCTGCTCCTCTTGCTGGGTGGAGCCCACACTGAAGCACAATTTTAATTGGCCTCCTGTCTGCACTACAGGCAGGTTAATGTAAAACATCAATTCCTTCACCAACTGGTCTAGCACTTGAGTGTCCAGAATGGTCATGGCGGTGCCGGAGTCGAAGATGATGTTGCCGGCTGTCAACCTAGGCCCCCTACTAGAAAGGGAGATGTCGAACTCATCCGGGATCGAGATGGAGTTAAGTTGCACGGCGTAGTAGCTGTCTTGCGTCATGAGCTGCGTGACGCTCGCCTTTCCGGCGACCGTCGGTTTGCTGCGTCCCAAGAAGAGCCTGCTGCTAATTCCCCCATTTAAATTGTTCAGGCAGTAGGAGAAGTGCTTGCTGATGTACTTAGGGGCGAGCTGGTGGATCAGAGAAGGCGACCAGGGTCCCATTCCAATGTAGCTGCCGGGGTCGGCATTTCTGGTGTGCAAGGACCGGAAGTTGCAACCGAATTGTATATTTGGAATGGAGGTATAATTGAACGTATCTAATGAGAAGAAACGGAAGGTGTCTGTGGCGAAAAATCCGTCGATGTAGGAGCCGTCGCGGTAGGAGTAATGGTACACGCACAACTGATCATTAGTGCAACGACCCGGCCTAAAGCTCTTGCACTCATCGGAAAGGCAAGATAACTCCTTGTAGGAGAGGGATGCACTATGATTGAATACGGTGGAGGTCCTGTTGAAGCATTGGCAGCCACCGCAGTTGACCCAGTTTAGTTCGCTGCCGGTGTCGAGGACGCCCCACACAGCTTCCGGGTTTGGCGTGCCCATGCTGAACCACATCAAGAATTCCCAGTCATCAAAGAGCATGCCGATCTGCATGTCGGCAGAGGTCTTCATGGCGATGCGGTTGTCCAAGTAGCTAGCTCTGTTGATCGAGCGGACGGCGGCGGCCTGCAGGAGATCGAAGGGCGTCATCGAGCTGTTGTACAGTGGCGACTTAGGGGAGTCACGGTGGAGCAGCTCGACGTCGAAGACAGTGCCCTGTGGGACAAGGGCCGGCACAAAGGAGATCAGTAGGAGGAGGCGGAAGAAGGTACTGGTGGCCACCATTGCGATAATTATTGAAGATACATTTTCAACTGGTGCGTGAATATAATTTATAGAGAGATTCCACGGGAGAATAAAGAAGTTTAATTAATGGGAATTAATGATAAGATTGATTGAATAACATTTGGAAGGAAGTGAGATTTGGAATGCATTTAACTTAAAAATTCTGAGAGGAATTGGAAAGTAATGTGAGCTAGGCATCTAATCAATTCGATTAATGGTCCTTCAACTCCTTCCGTCTAATTTATACTTATTTGGAAGGAATTTTTGCTCCCATTCAAAGTTTTGGAACCGTCACATCAGCAGCTCTCCTAGAGTCGGTCATAGGGATATGGAATGTTTACGTGTATTTGATAATGGAGATTCCTCCCATAATGTGGATTGGCTTGATACTTACTGGTTGTTTACTGACAAAACTCCATTATCAAATGCTGCTCCTATATAGATCAATATGTATGAACAAAGCCGGGACCATAAAAATAGGGTGGGTTTTCATTCTGACCTCTAGACTCACAGTATATATTCAAGCGGCCCTAAAGACATGATATGATTTCACTTAGAGTTTCAGTATTACAACATATATTAGGACAATGTCAAGTGCCGACCAGTCTTATAAAACTCAGGACTCCATCCATCTTCCATCATAATATGCACCCGGCAAGGTCAATTCTCGACCGAGATATACTCAGAGAATAACATTGTCAGAGAATCCTAACAACCTATCAGAGAATAACAACCGATTGTCAGATAATATTCCTCTATGATAATACAGGTCTTGCAGGGAACCTTCGTCGAAGGTGATTATACTTTCCCTCAGCCGAAACATTATGACAACATATTCCTTCAACCACCTCATTAATGATATCAATTATAAAAAAAAGAGTGCACACGGATAACAGAAGATTCTTCGGACCATGGCTATACGCCTTTAAGGATGTCTATATTTTGTTGCTCGACAACTTCTGGCACCCGACATTTTTTGTCATTTCATGATTACGAAAGTTATAGAGGTGGTATATAAAGGATGTCCTCTCCGATGACAAGGTACGCACACTTCATACATCTTACTACACGTGCATCTTGCTACCCATTTATTGTTCTTCTTCCCGCGAGGGCAATACATTGACTTGAGTGTCGAAGGGCTTTCGTCAGAGACCTCTTCCCTGATTTTTGGATGCTAACGTTCTGTTGGCTTGTTTAAGTGTGTGCAGGAAGCTTAGCGCACCAGCCCATAGTCTTTGATTCAATTTGGAGGTCATCATCCAGTCAATATTGTAGTCATCTGTCCGGCGCGCCATCTCTAATTTTCAGACAGGATCACCTTCCATCTTGATAATTGCACCTCTGGGAAAAGATGTTAGTCTCGAAAGAAGAAGAAATCAGACTAGTAGTAGCATTCTTTAAGTCTCTAGTTTATATATGAGAAAAGATGAAATTTATTAAGGAAGTGGGAATGAAGCTGTACAAACTCTCGAGTTGCAATGCCATCAGGTGAAGAGAAATCTTCAGTTGGTCCTATTAGCAGAGATATGTCTGGTGGTCAGAAACATGCAACCAATGTAGCACACCGTCACAACTTAGAAAGAATGAAGTGGGGAAGCAATTAATTCATGTTGGTAAATCAAAGGAACAATTTTGGCATAATTTTCAACGTGACACATTACCCATTGACATCTCCTGGAAAGGAATATATATAGTTGTTGTTTGAGCTAAATATAATGATGGAAAAATTATGATCAGTATACGGAATTCTATGATTCTAAGATATGAATCTTTTCTAATTTGTTTTCCTCAAGTAATAACTCTTTTAGCTAGGCTGTTGACTAAGTATAATTTGAATTGCTTTGGAATTTATTTCTTTAGTACAAGGATTAATTTTAGTAGGATTGTGAGTTTTGTAGTTGACTTTATGACCAATTTTGCCCATCCACTTGGCCAATCGTGTGTCGGAGGCCGGTGCGAGACCCATGGACACAAAGCCATTAGCGCCTCTCTTATTTTTTTTTTAATAATCCAGATATTCAATTTTGACTAATACCGGAGGTGCCTAATCTCATCCTACGGAAGTTTTCTACCGATAGAGTAAATTGGGAAGAGCAGAATGTCACAAGTTTTTCAAATTCCTCTGGGTGAGATTTAAATCCTCGTTGTTTAGGGAGTCTGTCTCACCTCTTACCATCGTACCATCAATGTTTTGAAAACCGGATTGGTCACAAGTTTTCTACCGAGGTTTTATATATATATATATATATATATCATGCTTCAATAGTTAAAAAAATTCACGCTTCAAAATAAAGAGAGGAAACCTATTGTACCAACAATTTATCCTATTTCATATAAAACCTGCTTCAATTATAGCATTAAATTCACTAAATTTATAACTCTAGGAAATAATATATACTAAATAATAACATAACTACTAAATAGTTCCATTCAATTAAAAAAAAGACAATAATTCATTACAAATACAGTAATTCTTAACAGCAACATATAATTAAAAATAACCAATTCATCACGAATTTACAACTCTATTATCACATTCATATCCAATCATCTTCATCAACAAGAACATTTCTACGTTGAAATAAGTCCAAATTAACATCCTCAGGCTCAGCTTCATCTCCATCATCTGAAAAGGAAAAAACAATCACATTTACTTCAAGAAAAATAGTTATATCTTTATACTTAATAATATAATATCATATCAAAACAACCTTCAAATTGTTGAAAATTCGAACTTTCTAGAGGTATTGGAAGTTCTTCAAGCTCCTCTTCCAACTCATCATAATCAAGCTCTCCTATTGGCGTTTCTTCCACCACCCAAAATTCTGTCTTATCAATGGACTCATAATCAACGGGATCATAACTTCTCTTTGGTTGTTCACTCCTACAACACATTTCATGAGTTATTAATATATTAATAAATTTTTTGATACAAAATAATGAAATTAATAAAAAAAGAATAATTTCAGATGTACCTATATTGCAATCACAAATTATAATGCACATATACAAGATCATTAAGTCTCTGATGCTCCAATCCATTCCTTTTTTTTGTATGAATACGTTCAAAAACACTCCAATTTCGTTCACATCCAGAAGAAGAAGCTGGTTGACCCAAAATCCTAATTGCAAGCTTTTGTAAATTTTGAGCATCACAACCAAAGAACTTCCACCAACTCTCTACCACAATCACAGTGAATATTAGAATATTAGATAAAGAAAACTAAATAATAAATATTTTTTTCAAAAGACTTAATATAATAAAAAATTATTACCTGGATGATTTTTTTGGCTGCTAAGAATAGCTTATTTTCGCCCAAAACTCCTTTGGCGATCTCGAAACATACCAATCTCATATGTTAATACATCCAAACTACACCAATCTACCTTTGATTCTATGTAATCAAACAAACCATTTGTGATCTCTGGATGGGTAGAAAATGTGGGATCATATTGAAAAGCAAGATTCAAATAATAAGTAGCAGCATGAAGATTCTTTCTCAACATTCTATCCCATCTTTCATTGATTATGTCAGTATAAGGCTTGTAGAATCTCTCTTTGTTTTTAAAGAGCTTCTTGATGCCATTAATTGCTCTATACATACCCTCATAGACATAACCCAAAGAAGGTCTTTCATCAGTGTCACAAACACACAAAAGACGAATAAGTGGGCCCATAATCCTCACTGTAATCAAACAATTATTCCAAAACTTTTCATCCAAAACAATTTGCTTGACCTCTTTTCCTTTGTCTATTTTCAAGAACTTTTTGTAATCTCCAATGGTGACTAGAGCTGGCAAACTATCTTTGTGATCATGCAAACTTTTTAATGCAATAAAAGTAGTTACAAATCTAGTTTCTCCTGGACGAATAATCTCCTTCCACCCTTTTGTCTTTCTCAACCAATTTAAAGTGTACTTGTGGTTATACACAAATACAGTCACAGTTGAAGCAAGTGATACTATGGCTTTCACATCATTCATTTGACCAATATCCTTTAAAATTAAATTGATGCAATGTACAGCACATGGAGAACAACAAATGGTTGGGTATTTTTCACTTAGTAGAGTTCCAGCAGCCTTATAATTGCTAGCATTATCAGTAACCATATGCACCACATTTCTTGGACCAACGATTTCAACAATTTCAGCAAATAAATTACACAAATTTTGTGCATTTGTCTCAACATCAGATGCATCAACAGATTTGATGAAAGATATACCTTTAGGATAGTAAACCAAAAAATTAATTAATGGTCTTTGTCTACTGTCTTTCCACCCATCACCCATTATAGTGCAACCAGTTTCAGTCCAAATACTTCAAAATGAATCAATAAGTAAAGCCAAATCTTTCTTAGCTTCTCGCAACAAAGGCACTCGCAGATCATAATAAGATGGAGCTTTATACCCATGACCCATTGATGCTATTTGATCAATAGCTTTTTGAAAAAAAATGGAGAGTTAACAGCATTTATAGGAATGCAAGCATCATAAAACCAACGGGCAATAGCCATATCACAGTTGTGCCATTTTTCTTTACTTTGCAAAATAGCCTTGATAGTGGGTTGTGAATGATCATTTCCACCTTTAAAGAAATTATGTATACCTGGGCCTAGTGTAATGGTTTTTCGCTTTCCTTTATCAGATGGTGCACTTGCCTCATTGATTGTAATTCCTTTAGTGTGAATAATGGGAATTTCTTGGGCTTCATCGCCATCAAATTCATCTACAGATCGACCAAATGGATTTTCTACCCCAAATTCTCCTTTTTTTTCTTTTTTCTTCTCAAAAATATCTGTCAAGGTTACTGAAATAACATGCCTAACTTTTGGTGGAACCTTTCCACAGGAAACAATGCTACCCCTTGTTCCCGCTAAGTGTTGCTTCATCCTAAATATGCCCCCACCCGCAAATGTCTTGTGATAATAAATGCATGTCATAGTTTTTCTTCCTTGTGCATTTACACCTTCAGAAACATGAGCCCATGCTATATCCGCTTTCTGTCGTCTATGACTTTGGCTTGTAGATTCTTCACTAGTAAATGGTCCGGCAGATGAATTTGCATTGCTACCAGTACTACTACTACCATCCATTATCTTGAAATATGAAAACATAGGAATATAAAAAAAAATAACATTCTTATACACAAACTAAAAGACAAGTGTGCACATGATTAGGCTAAGCTAATGCATAAGACAAACTATTACAACAAGAGACAAATAAAAAATGAAAACTTTCCACTAGTTTATTTTCTCAAGTGTATACTAATTTTGTTTTTTGTGAATATTTTTGTTTTACTAGAGAAGATTTTTACTCTCCTTTCTTTTCCTCTATTTCTTTGCCCCTTTGAAAGGGTTATCCTCTAGCATTTAGTAAACAGATGATCTGGAAGTAATGTGGCTGGATTTCCTAATATTCTCATTTTCCTTTAGTTTTAAGTATTACATTCGAAGAATTTAACAAAGGGTATGTTAATGAAAATATGAACCTTTATAGTTCATATGTTTACAAAGATAAGGAAACAAAAACACATAATTTGTTGGTCACTCATAGCAGGAAGATTGTCAGGCCAAACTAACAATGCAATCAAAAATTATTGGAGCAATCTTCTACTTAAGAAACTTAAGAAAGAAGAAATCAAGCCCAAATAACTAAATGCCTTTTGTAAATTACGTCCTAATGTTGACTTTTTCTTCCTTTTAGGCTTACAATGAGATGTATACTACTTACATTTTAAGCTTCGAATCAGCCGTATAAAATAGATTAAGCTTGGGAAAAAAATAAATGAATGGAAGCTTAAAAACAATTAAAAGTTAATGAAAATTAAAAAAAAAAACTAACCTTAGGGATTTGAACAAGCTTTGAAGAAGTTGAAATCTAAAGCCTTTGACAGTTGAGGCTGCAAGTAGCTCGTTGGAGTGGAGTGGAGGCTGCAAGAAGCTCGCTAGAGAGTGGAGGCTGCAAGCTCGCTGGAGTGGAGTGGAGGCTGCAAGAAGCTCGCTGGAGAGTGGAGGCTGCAAGAAGTTCGCTGGAGTGGAGTGGAGGCTGCAAGAAGCTCGCGGGAGAGGAGGCTGCAACTATGAGAGTTGTCGAGAAAGAAAACACAATAAAGCCGCCGCTAGGTTTCCAGACGAAAAAACCAAAAAGCAAGGGAAAAGAATCGCCGGTTCACCATATCCCGGTTAAACCGCCGGTTCCCGGTTGTTGACCAGTTTTGACCGGTCAATTTACTTTTTCGGCTTTAATGGTTGACCGGACCGAATCAAGGACCGGTTTGTGGTTCGACCGGTCGGACCAGCCGGTCCGGTCCGATTTTCTCAACATTGCGTACCATAGCTCCGGGGCACCCATTAGCACCTCTCTTGAACATTGACTTAGCCTCGCCATATTATCCTAATTTTCTTTTGTCTTTTTCTATAACATCTTTTTTTTGTTCCTATTCTACTAAATCTGAAAGAAGAGAGGAGTTAGAAATGATCAACATGTTTTGTTTTTTTACTCTTTAAAACAGGCTTGGACCTCGTTTTGTTTGAATTTCTTTTCTGCTCCTTCAGATACAATACCCAGAAGTGAGCATGTTGACAGAGCATGCCTCTTATCACTAGGATAATCCAAAGTCCTACTTGGATAAGTGTAGGCATCTATGCAAATGTTTGTTACAACATGATTAGATCATGTTCCACCAACACTTTTTTTAAAAGTCAAGCTTTGCTCTGTGAAATTTGTTATCTATTTTATGACAAGAGTAGAAGTTATTACACTACAACTATTCCAATGGTTTTGTCCTATTCCATCTTGGTTGTGAGCAACTATTTATAATTTATAAGGAACTGATAACATGATCTTCTGTATGACACCACACACCATATTATCTTCAACATAAATTAAATGAACAACTACATTTAGCATATAAATGTAAACATTTGATCAATGTGATTCTTATTTCAAAATAAATGTTTATACAAAAAGTTAGACTTTTAATATACATTCTAACACATACGAGCTTCTAAGAGTCAATCGACTTTCCGACTACTCTAGCTATTAGGACCCATGCAAGCTTGGGAACAACCCCTGCACAAATCAAGAAAACAAGAACCTTTCTCGGACTTATAACTTAAAATAACACTTGCATAAATATAGAATGAATAATAAACTAAAAGACAGAGGTACAGCAGATTTACTTGGTTACAACCGGGGATGTTGTTAATCCGGCAGATGAAGTAGCACTATTATCTCCTTCAAGCGGAGAAACCTCTTTATAGCAATGAAAGCTCAAAATGACAAAGCTAAATAGAAAATAAAGTGTGTACAGGTGTTGCGTAGATCTTTCTTGTTGTTTTTAGCTTATGGGAGCAGGGGGTACTTATATAACCCTACTTGGGGGTGACTGGAAGGGTTCCAAGCGTCTAGAATGGGATAATACTTTATCCTTGACGCAACGGTACACGCCACATTGAGTTTGGCTAAAACTTGGGTTCTGGGCGCTCGGAGTCCTGGCGCCCCAGACTGGTCCGGGCGCCCCGGACTGGTCCGAGCACCTCGAGCACCAAAAGTCAACATTTTGTTGACTTTTGATCCTGGTCTCCTGCTCCGGTTCCGCTTGCATCGGTCTGGGTCTTCCGCTTCGGCTCCGCTCGCTTGGGTGATTTCGGCCATCCGGAATATGGCTCACCTGAACCCAACTTCTGGCCTTCTCCTCGAGCAAGCTTCCGCTCCAGCTTCTCGTCCCTTGGACTCGCAACGTGCATCCTTCTTGTCCGCCAACGTACTTTTCCACAGCTTTTCATCCCTCGGACAACTATATCTTTTGCTCCTCGAGCAATCTTCCGCTCCGGCTTCTCGTCCCTCGGAAACACTACATGCTCTCTTCTCATCTTCGGTGTACTCTTCCCCAACACCTTGTCCCTCAGACTCACCGAGCCCGTCGACTCTCTCCCGTGCCGTCCTTCTCGCTAGCTGTGTCTTTTGCTTGACTTCTTGTGCTCCTAAGTTCCTACACACTTAGACACAGGGTTAAACACAACAGGACCTAACCTAACTTATTTGATCAAATCAAAATTGCCTTGGGGTATCAATAATCATCTCTTTTTGATGTGAGCAACCCAAGTTAAGTTCAGGTAAATCAACATAAAGTTAAGGCAATAAATTTACAATTAAAATGTAAAAATGCAAAAAAATTGAAAAAGTTTAAACTACCTCCCCCTAGACTTAATCTTCCCTTCTCCTTGTTTGATCACATAAAAAATGGGATATCTCAAAAAAATCTAAGGGTAATTTTTAAAAAATAAGAAAGTTATATATATATATATATATATATAAACTCTAATTTTCCAATAAAAAAACTTATCAAGTTTTTAAAAATTTTGAAAAAATAAAATAAAATAATTTGCAATGTAAATAATTTTAGAAACTTTAAGTTTTGCAAATACAATTTCTTAAGTTAAACAAATTCATAAAAAAAATATTTGAGTAATTTTGGTGAAATGATTTTGGTAAAGTAAAGCTGATACTTCTAAAAAAACTTTGATAGACAAATAATTTTTAAAAAAAACTTAAATTTTTTTTTAAAATCTAAGTTAAAGACATCGAAAAAATATTTGAGTAACTATTTAAAGTATTATTTAATTACAATTAAATACTTTATCAGTTAGTCAATTAAATATTTCATTTTATTAATTAGCTTTCAAGCTGTGGCGAGGCACTAAGTCTTCTTAGTTATTGAAGCAACAACCACTTTCTAGACAAAGCCTCTTAAGGAAATCAGACATTTAATTTTCTCACTGAAAGCCCTAAGTCTAATTAAAGTTCAATTTATACAAGATTTGGAAACCCAATACAAGTTCCTTCTAATTGGATTAATTATAAATCTCTTAGGAATATATTTCTGAGAAATTTTTCTAATTTATCCCTTGTGGTAATTAAAATATCAGTTCAAATTATTATATTTCTTAATATTTTGGTTTTTCATATTTAAGCATGCACGATTTTTCAAGTCTTCTACTTGTATTTTTAATTTATCATTTTCTAATTTTAATTTTTCAAAATCTTTTAATAGACAAGATTTGACTAGAATTAACTTTAATTCTTTATTTTCTTTTTTCTAGTTTGCAACAATCTTTAGATAATAATTTAACAAATTTAGATAACTTATTGGGAGGAAGAGATTGTACCTGGCTTACCTTGTCAATCTAACTGATGTTTTCTTCTGATGTTGCTCCCCCTTCATTAATGTTCTCGATGCTTATTTCGGACGAGCTTGCTTCATTTTCGTCTTCTTGATGACTTACCACTAATGCAAGTCCGATGATGGCTTCAATTTTTAATTCGAACGACGTTTCATCCTATGTCACCTTTAAAGTTTTGTATTTGTTAGATTGGACAGGCTTCAGGCTCCTTTCATTGATCTTTAACTTAGGACAGTTGTCTTTAACATGCCTTTCTTCATTACAGTGGTAGCATCTGATCGTTCTTTTCTTTCTACCCTACAAATGGTTAGTTTTTCTATATTTAATTTATTTTTTAAATTATCTTACCATCATTGTTGTTTCTTCATCACCGAGAGAAGATTCTGAATCTTGTTCGTCCATCCTTTCCTTAAAGGCAACGTTGTGCTTCGGCTCTTTCTTCAAATCTGCACATCTCATTTCATGAACTTCAAATGTTAAAAACATTTCCTCTAAAGTAACATATTCTAATCTTTAGATATACAGTAAGCATCTACTAATGATGCCCACTCTGTAGTTCTAGGAAATGCATTAAGCGCGTACCTTAGTGAATCTCGGTTGCTTACCTTTTCTTTGAGATTCGTGAGTCCGCTGATGTGTTCCTTCATTCTCGAGTGAAGATGTGCAACGGTTTCTTTTGCTTCCAATTTGATGTTACTTAACTGGTTCCTTAGCAGATCCTGTCTTATGAGCTTAGCTTCGGACGCCCCTTCGTGTAGCTCAAGGAACTTCTCCCAAAGCTCCTTTGCTGAGTCATAGGCGCCGATCTGGTTGACTTCTTGTGGTAGTAAGACACTCAGCAGATGGAACTCTGCTTTTTCGTTTGCCAAGAAGTCGGTCTGCTCCTTCTTTGTCCACTGGTATTCTTCCTTGTCTTTAGGTGCTACAAAATCGAATTTCATTATTAAAAGTAATTCAAAATCAGTTTTAAAGAATACTTCCATTCTCTTTTTCCAGCTCACAAACTCCCCCTCGAACTTTGGTGGGTAAATGGTCGGTCTGGTCATCTCGTGCGCTTCGTTCAACGATTAGTCCTCCTAAAGCATCCTTGCTCTAATACCACTTGTTAGGACCCTTGGCGACTGGCTAGAGGGGGTGAATAGCCTCTGCACAAATCAAGCAAACAAGAACCTGTTGGTACGGGAAGCATCCGACGATCAAACCCGAGTTTTGATAATGGCAAAGGATTCAAAGTTAAGGGGTTTTGTGATCTGACAGCTTTGTTGAGTGTTTCAGGAAAGTCCTAACTGCGGTTAGGCAGGTGAAAACCCTAGGGGGTGGTAACCCTATGTCCTAGGGGGTGGTAACCCTAGGTCCTAGGGGGTGGTAACCCTAGGTGGAGAAAAGTCCTAGCTGCGGTTAGGCAAAGGGAAAACCCTAGGGGGCGGTAACCCTAGGTCATAGGGGGTGGTAACCCTATGCGGAAAGTCTTGGCAGGTCGATGGCTTCAGGCAAAAGTCCTAGGGGGTGGTAACCCTAGGTGGAAAGTCCTGGTGTCGCGAACCAGGTGAAAGACTGGACTAGCCGGGAAGCGGATGTCTAGCAGAAAGTCCGGAAGCGTCGAGTGCTCAGCAAAAGTCCAGTCGATCTGGAGGATCGCACTGGCAACAGGTAAATCTCCTGAGTGGAGTAGGTGAGGACGCGTTCCCCGTAGAGGGAACAGTAGGCGTCGAGTCGACCTAGGGTTTCCGGTTGGAAACCCGAAGTCAGGTTCGGATAGTCCGGAGACTATCATTATCACTTCTATTATGTTTCTGTGCTAACTTTGTTTTGCAGGGTATGTGTTTGGGACTAACACATTTTGCAGGAACAAAGGAGCAAGTTACAACTCGGATGAACAGTGTCCGAGGCGCCTCCATGGAGCTTGGAGGCGCCTCGGGTGCGAACCAGGAAAAGCCAGCGCAGAAGGTTGGAGGCGCCTTAGATGAAGTTCAAGGCGCTTTGGGTCGAAGGTTGAAGGCGCCTTGGGTAGGCTGAAGGCGCCTTGGGTAGGCTGAAGGCGCCTTGAACTGGATGAAGTTCGACCAAGTCTGTGCTGATCTCCGCGGGTGACTCGGCCTGTTTAAGGCGCCTTGAAGGGCTTCAAGGCGCCTTGAACACCCTTTATAAGGGATCTCGAGCAGCAGCACCAGGAATAACAAGTTTCAAGTCTTCTGTCTCCAACGTGCTGCTCTAAAAGACATCCGGAAGTGCTGCTACAAGTCTCCGACGACCCGAAGCTCCAAGACTCTATTCTTGTGGTCGGTACCATTAGTTTTCTTTATTTACTTGTACTTCAAAGCTGTAACTCTTTTTCGTACTTATAGTTGTTGCCCACGGAAAGCGATCAAGGATCGCGGGCCTTCGAGTAGGAGTCGCCACAGGCTCCGAACGAAGTAAATCTTTCGTGTCTTTGTTTGTATTTGTTTCTATTTCTTTCCGCTGTGCTTATACTCGAACGACGTACTTGATACGATTCCGATAATCGAAAAATGAAATAGCCACGAGCGCTATTCACCCCCCCCCCTCTAGCGCATCTCGATCCAACAGAACCTTTGTCGGACTTATAACTTAAAATAACACTACCATAAATATAGAATGAATAATAAACTAAAAGATAGAGGCACAGCAGGTTTACTTGATTACAACCAGGGAGGTTGTTAATCCAAGACAGATGAAGTCGCACTAATTTCTCCTTCAGGCGAAGAAGCCTCCTTACAGCAAGGAAAGCTCAAAATGACAAAGCTAAATAGAAAAGAAAGTGTGTACAAGTGTTGCTTAGATCTTTCTTGTTGTTTTTAACTTTTGGGAGCAGGGCTACTTATATAGCCCTACTCGAGGTGCTTGGAATGGTTCCAGACGTCTGGAATGGAATAAAACTTTACCCCTGATGCAACGGTACATGCTACATCGAGTTTGGCTAAAACTTGGGTTCCGGGCGCTCGGAGTCCGGGCAGCCCGACCTAGTCTGGGCGCCCCGACCTAGTCCGGGCGCCCCGACCTAGTCCGGGCGCCCCGACCTAGTCCGGGCGCCCCGACCTAGTCCGAGTGCCCCGACCTAGTCCGGGCGCCCCGAGCACCAAAAGTCAACATTTTGTTGACTTTCGGTCCCGGTCTCCTGCTCTGGTTCCACTTGCATCGGTTCGGGTCTTCCACTCCGGCTCCGCTCGCTTGGGTGATTTCGGCCATCCGGAATAGGACTCACCCGAAGCTATCTTCCGGCCTTCTCCTTGGCAAGCTTCCGGTCCAACTTCTCGTCCCTCAGAATCGCCACGTGCTTTCTTCTCATCCGCCAGTGTACTCTTCCATAGTTTTTTGTCCCTCAAACAGCTGTGTCTTTTGCTTCTCGAGCAATCTTTCGCTCCGACTTCTTGTCCCTCGGAAACACTACACGCTCCCTTCTTGTCCGTCGGTGTACTCTTTCTCAGTATCTCGTCCCTTAAACACACCGAGCCCGTCGGCTCTCTCTCATGTCATCCTTCTCGCTAGCTGTGTCTTTTGCTCGACTTCCTGTACTCCTAAATTCCTGCACACTTAGACACAGGGTTAAACATAACATGACCTAGCCTAACTTGTTTAATCATATCAAAACTACCTTGGGGGTACCAACACCAGCTTCTTGTTGCTGCTCTACTATGATGCTGTTGAGGAACCTTTCAAACACCGAGTTTGATCCGATAATCTTCGAAGGTGTTGGGTAACAAATTTATGTTTCTGTACTTAAGCATTGCAAAAGGAAAGTGTAGCATGCTACACTTGTCCTACTCTTTCTCTTGTACTCGATCTCCTCTTCTGATAGTTCCGGAAGAGGTATTTTAGTGGATTACCCGCTGATAGGTCCGTGGGACCTGGGCCTTGGAGTAGGAGTCGCCAAAGGTTTCGAACCAAGTAAAATTGAACTGTATTTTTTTTTACTTTTGCTTTTGCTTTTGTGTTTCCTTTCCGCTGCGTACTTACAAAAAGATTTTGAAAACTACGTGATTCACCCTTTCTCTCACATACGTCTAGATCCAATAAGTGGTATCAGAGCAGGTTCTGCTCTGAATTGGTGCAACCACCAATCAAGCTAGGGAACTATTTTTTTTTTGGATTTCAATTTTTCGTAGCTTATTTGAATTGGTAAAATTTATCTCTTCGATATTGGTCTACCTCCTTTGAGGTATATCTCGGTCGATATTGGCCTACCTCCCTGGAGGTATATCCCGATCGATATTGGCCTACCTCCTTTGAGGTATATCTCGACCGATATTGTCTTACCTCTCTGGAGGTACATCCCGCTCGATATTGGTCTATCCCCTTTGAGGTATATCTCGGCCGATATTGGCCTACCTTCTCAACTCGGCTATCTCCTTTCCCTTCCTCACCGGGGATCCATGAAAACCTAACCCATATCACTAGCCTTCCCTTCAAGTCTAGTCGAAGGAGGTGTAGCCGACTGACTAGACACAAGTCTTTTCTTTTGTCTCTTTGCCTATCTTAACCCATGACTCTGCTATTTTGGCTTCGTGAACCTCTACTATAGTCATCCCGTGAACTCAAGTACAGTGATCCCGTGAGTCTTTTTGATCCTTTAAATAGAGCTATTACCCCCTCTTCATTCTTCATTCGCCTCAATTCTTTTCCCTCCTCGCTAACTTTTCCTGCCAAGAGTATGGCCTTAGATCCCCCTTTTTGGGGGCGACTCTTGTTGGACAAGGCGAGATCTATACATGAGTTTATTCAAGTTTTTGCTTTAGCTAACTCTCTGGTCCGAGAAACCATCCTAAAAAATGACGTTTCTCGAGATTTAGAATCTCCAACCGAAGGCACAACTACTCTGGAGACTCAACAAGCTTCAGAGGAATTCTCACTACTCATGGAGGACCAACTCAATAGCCCATGGATGTCACGACAAGGGCATAGCCCATGTTACCCGTAGGCTAAGATGGTCACTCTGGAAGCAGGGCTCTAGGGCTCTAGCAGGGGAGGAACTCTTCAGTCACCTTTCCGCCAGGGCCTGAATAGATCTGTCCCCTCCCCCTTGTCCCTGAGACCACCCTGCTTCATAATTTCCTCCATCCCGGGCAAAATATTACCACTTCTGTCACCCGAGCAAGCTTCCTTTGTTCCAGGTAAAATATTTCCACTTCTGCTTCCTGGCAAGTTTGACTCCGGTGGGATTGAAATCTTCTAAATATCTTGAGAGCTTATATTTGTAACTTTTGTTGACCTTTCGAGGTTTTAATGTTTTGAGAGGAAAATGTAATGTTATGTATTTGATCAGGTTCTAAGTGTAAAATCGAACAATCTTTTGTATGGAATTGGGTGACTCTCTTGAATCCCTCTAGTTCACAGAAATAGACGTAATGCCTTGAACAATATTGACTTATATATTATAAACGTTGTCATTCCAATTAATATTATCTTGTTTATTGCAAACAAGGGTATCCCGGTCGATACTACGCTATCTGTTATAGATAAAGTTATCCCGACCGATATTAGCTTGTTTGCAACAGACAAGGTTATCTCGATCGATATTAGCTTCAAGCG
Source organism: Zingiber officinale (assembly GCF_018446385.1). NCBI lineage: Eukaryota > Viridiplantae > Streptophyta > Magnoliopsida > Zingiberales > Zingiberaceae > Zingiber > Zingiber officinale. Next base: position 95,884,787 of record NC_055998.1, read on the forward strand.
TTATCCCGATCTATACTAGCTCGCCTATTAGAGATAGGTCTATCCCGATCGATATTAACCTATCTATTATAGACAGGGTTACCTCGATCGATATTATCTCCTGCTTTATAATAACACTAAAACAACGCTTTGTGCCTAAATGGTTCTCCTCATTTTTCAATTTTTGTCTTCGATCCGAGTTCTATCAAAATCAATCCATCCTTCTTTATTGCGCATAGTAAACTATGCCCCTTTTCTTTAGAATTCCCTTAATCATGATTAGTTTTTCAATGGTAAGAGAATGTTGGAGGCTCAAGACGAGGTCTTACCAACCCTTGAGTGATACAATTTGTCGCGTCCCACATAAATGCCCACTTATGATTACATGACACGTGTCTCCCTTCTTTTTTTTTTTAGTGTAACACTGGCACTTACCCTTTTTCTTATAATCCACGGTGTCTGTTGAAAAGCGGTGTTCTGATCCGACGATAGTTGCGTGTCCTCTAAATCCTAAACCCTTCATCTTCTCACCGATTCTATTCCTTTCTTCCCTATCTTAGCGTTTCTTCTTTTGTTGCAGTCTCTGATCAATTCTCGTGCTTACAGCTTTCCAGTGATCTCTTTCCTTGACTCCAATAAGTAGTCTATTGCTCTATTAACTTTTACTTCCCTTTATGGCTGAAGAAATGATCGCCCCCTGGCATGTTCAAATCTCATCTTCTTTTGACAAGAATGCTAGGCTCACCATTCACCACCAGTATGAAATCCCCAAAGAATATGGCATCTTGATCCCTAAACTACATGATCATCCTCATCGTCCTCCCGCTAATTGCATAACCTTTTTTAGGGATCAATTGATAGGGGGCTTGAGGTTTCGCATTCCTCCTTTTCTAATTGAAGTGAGCCAGTATTTTGACATTCCTTTGCAACAATTTGCCCCTAACGTCTTTCGCTATTTGTATGGTGCTTACATGTTGTTTCGTCTATTAGATACACCTCCCACTCCCCAGAATCTTTTCATGTTTTCTTACCCGAAATGTTCAGAGCCTGGCGTTTTCCTTTTCCAGTCTCGAACTAAAATGGTCCTCTTTGAGGATATGCCTTTTTCTCTAAAAGCTTGGAAATCTCATTTTTTCTTTGTGAAGTTTCCTGGGCCTATCCCATCGTCTCATGCTTGGAAATTTTCTTTACCTCCCTTACCTGATGTCAAGGAATTTCATCTTCACCCTTCGTTTCCTCTTTATTGCGAAAAATTGTTGTGTCGTCGCCTTTCCATCCCTAAATGGCTATGAGTAGATTTTTTGTATTTATTTGGCTTAAGCCCTGTCAAGCCTGATACACTAGGCTCCTTAGGTAAAGTTCTACTTCCCTCCTTGTTGATTTTTTCTAACTAAAATCCTTCGTTCTATTTTGTTCAGTGTCTAGGTTTTTTGCTGCTTTGATCGATGAGGAGCTGCGTTTGGAGGAAGTTCAACTACACACAAAAGAGCAGGAGCTCCTTGCCGCCCTTAACTAGCCTTCCTCGACTAAAGCTTTGGTTCCTATGGCAGAAGCCTCCAGCTCTCAGGTGGTTCCTGAGGCTCCTAAGGGTTCCTCTATAGAAATTCCTGTTATTCCCTTGCCAACTGTTTCTTCACCGGTGGCTGCTGCCCCTTCAACAGCCCCTTCCCTTCCTATTATCGAGCTTACGTCCCCTATAAGCTCAGAAAAATCCTTAGCCAAAGTTGCTCCCAACAAACGCCCGGGACGCAAACTTACTAGGGCTGCTCCCTCCAAAAGGAGACTTATCCTTCCTGCCGATGAACTTGTTTCCGAACGTTTTGTTCCTGCTGACCTTCCTTCTGATGAACCTACTTTGGATGAACTTTACCCTTCTCTCACCTTCCCTGCCTCACCTTCTTCCAGTACCAGCGCCCCTGGTGGTGTTTCCTTCACCTTTCCATTGTCTATTCCAGAATCTGGATTTCTACCCTCCTCACCTTCTTCTTATTTAGTTTTTACTCCTCCTTCTATTCCTACTTCCTCTTTATCCATGGGTTCTTCTACCATTCCTATCCTCCCTATACTGCTAGGAGGTTTCTTTGCTAGTGCTTGGGAGAAAATTCATCCTCTTTTTGAAGAACTTACTACTCCTGAAACAATCGATAGCTTCTCCTATAAGGAAACTCAGGTATGTTTATTAGTATCTACTTATTACTCATCAGTGACTATGTCATAACCCTTTATTACATTTCTAGCGATGGATAGAAAACATGGGCTTGTCTCGGCTAATGCACAATTTATATAACGAGAACAAGAAGCTGAAATCCGAGAACGAAAAGCTGAAATAGCAGGTTACTGAGTTATCTTCTGCCACACTTTCCACTGCCTCCAAGAAACAACTTGAAGTTCAAATTGAGAGTCTCCAGTCGCAATTTAAATCAGCTACAGACCTTAATAAGGAATTAACTTCCAAGCTAGAGAAGCAGACAATTGAGACCAACAAGCTAAAATCTGATTATGAGTCTGCACTAGCTGATAAACTCAAGGCTTTGCAGCTGAAGGATGATGAAATAACCTCCTTAAGTACTTCCTTAAATTCAGCTAAAAACGAGGCCTCTACAAAAGAAGCTAAGCTGAAGTCTTCCCTGATGGCTTTGGTTATTTATAAGGCTAGTGAAGATAATCGCTTTAAGGATAGGGCCACCATCATGGTTAACTCTACTGAGTTCAACAGGCCAATTGTAAAGTCGATCTTGGTAGCCTTCATTGATGGAGATGAAGGAGCGGTGAAACAATTGCGAGAAGAAGATTTCTTATCTCGTGATCCTCCTCCCAACTTCTTGAATCGTCGTAAACTTCTTGATAGCAGGCCTGCCGATCTATTTCCCCAGTTAACGATAGAGTGATTTTCTTACTCAAATTTAAATCATTGTAAGGTTGACTAGGATTTGTGAGGGCAGTCTGATTGGTTTATGTGAAGTTGAACTTCTAATTTTATTATTAAATCTGTTCCTTTTCGTGGTGGTTGTTTATTTTGTCTAAGTATGTTAAGTGTCGCCTAGCTTGCTACCATAAAAATTCACTCAATATACTATAATATCTTCCATTTCGACTGATCTATCGTGACCGGTCGATGCATACTAGCATTGACAAATATCATCCGGTATCTTGTAGTTAATTAAGTCTTGTTCGATTGAGTGCAGCCTATCGTAATATTCTTAATATCGGTCGATTTATTATACTCGATCGATTTATACTTGTATTTATGAATATCATCTAATGCATTATACTAAACCAAATTTCATCTGGTTCATTATGGTGGGTGTCACCTAACTTACCCTTATAAATCTCAAATCCATATATTAGAATAGTATTCATCTCGGTCGGTCTATTGTAACTGACCGATTCATACTTATGTTTACAAGTCCCGTCCGATAGTTTCTAACCAAGTCCCGTTTGATGTGCTAATTTCGATATCAATTGGTTTACTATACCTGGTCGATATATCCTTATACGGGAACATATCGACTAATGCCTTATACTTAACTAAATCTCGTCCAGTCCATTATGCCTGTCCGGGTTTATTATTTTACTCAAATAGATAATCTGAAATTATTTTACCAATCTAGTACCCGACTGATTTTCCCCATATTTGTTTGATTCTCTTAAGAATCAAGCCTATGTCGAGAGAAACTTAGTTGCGTTTCCCGAGAAAGATTACCAAACTTAACATCTTTTTCTTGGGATTCATCCTTCTTTTTGAATTTAATTTTATCCTTTGATGACACTACCTCTTTATGACGGTTATGATTCCGGGTACTCTTCCTTATTGGATTCATACTCTTTCTCTATACCCACTTTTATACTTTAATTCTACATGAACTACCTTTGATATTATTATTTTATATACCCTTATGCTTTTGGGTTTCTCCTTTTTCCGGTTCTTCTTCCTCTCCTATTTAAGGGTTTTTGGGTATAAGGCCTTGAGGAAAAAAGAAAAAGGTTCAAAATGCTATCTTCTTCTTTTTGAATATCCCTACATCCTCCCTTGTTTGCTTTCCTTCTGTTGTTCTGCCATGGCCACTTCTTCCCCTGCATGGTTCCTTTCGTGCGCTTCTGATCTCATAGAAACAGAGGAGGTGGACTTACAAATGAGCTATGGTTTTCCTTCCTATATAGTTCGTCCTACCCCACAGGATAGCCCCCATCTTCCTCCTCTGGGGTGCATATCTATCTTTCGGGACCAGGTTCTACAAGATTTTCGATTCCCTCTTCATCCCTTTTTTTCTGATGTTAGTATCTACTTTAATATTCCCCTTAATCAATTTATCCCTCAGTCTTTTTCTATCCTTATGGGTTTCTTTGGAGTGTCTAAACTGCTAGATTTTCCTTTATCCCCTCGTCTTTTTCATCACTTCTTCGTTCCGCGCCAAGTAAACATCGGTGTCTTCAAATTTCAGTCTCGCCCTAAGGCTATTTTGTTCAACCGAATTCCCCCTCAAGGGGAATGGCGTCACAAATTTTTCTTTATGCGCCTCCCCTCTTCTCCTCCTTTCCTATTCAATGGATATATGATTTACCTCCAATTCCTAGTACCAACAATCTCCTCAATGATCCCTCCATTTCTTTTGCTTTATCCAAACTAAAGGGGGCAAAATTCAGCTTACCACATTTGATTGTGGAGGGTTTGATGTTCCCTTTTGGAATAAGTAACATTGACACTCCCCTGGATGACTCTTTTGGTATGTATAAACATTTTGAACTACATTTACCAATTGGTATATCTCCTCTATAATGATGCCCAATTCTTGTGTTTCAACTGATGCTCTTCTTCCGGCTTTCATGTATAAGAATGCTACTATGACTAAGTCTTTTCTGAATAATCTCGGAGAAGAATGGCTGTAGGCCTGCCAAGCCAATCTTAATTCCTCTACCCTGGGTCTGCTATCTAAAGAAGAGCAAAAAGCAGAAGTTGTTGCAGCTATGGAAGAGGAAGAAGAACAACCCTTCATTGCCCTAGTCAAAATACCAAAGCTTACTGAGGATGTTCCTTTTAGCGACCTCTTTAGTACTTTTGTGCAAGCTCCTCTCGTTCCAGTGCCTATTTCTTTTGAGAGAGGTAAGGCACCAATGTCCCCTACCCATATTATCTCCAATCCTACTCTTAGGATGATGAGACCGGCTCTACTCATCCCCTCTTCTTCTGCTATTGTTTCAGCTTCTTCTGCTTCTGAGATGGCTGTTATCCCCTCTATATCCTCTTAGCCTCTTGCACTGGCCTTGCCTCCTTTGGATTCTGGACCATGAGCTAAACGAACACCTTGCCGGAGATCTTCTCCAAGTGCAGGGCCCTCAGCGATTCGTGCTTCGACAATTGAATCAACACCTCTTGCATTACCACCTTCCATCCCCTCTAGTTCTTCCTCTACTGCTCTTGTTTCTACTACTCCTTTTCCTTCTATCACGTCTTCTTCCTCCCTACCTCCTTCTTCTTCAATTCCCCCACATTTATTCAGACAAGCTATGGGGCTATCTTCCCAAATGGGACAGACTTCTGATCCCCCTAGTCATGGTTCCCTACAATTACAAGGCATGTTGGCTGAATCTTGGATGCATCGTCAAGAACAATTAAGGGGCACCAATCTCTCAAGTTGGGTTGACAACCACAGTCGTCAAGCGGTTGCTGTAAGCACTCTTAGTTATATGTTATATTCCTTGCCACTCTTTCTAACTACCTCATTATTTTATTTAGTTCCTTGCCTCAAGCCTTCACATAGACCAGCTACTTATGGCTCGGGACCGAGAGAACAGTAAGCTAAAAGCTCAAATAGAAACATTGAAAGCTACTCCCCCCCCCCCTTTCCCACACTGACATGACTCAATTGCAAGAGAAAGTAGTCTCACAAGATCAACAACTAGAGGCACTGAGGCAAGAATTACAGGAATTGCAACAATTACTGAAAGACAAAGAACTTGAAAGAAAAACTTTAGAGTTACGAGTGGATAGATTGCATTCCCGTCTTTAGGTGGAAGTTGCTTTAAAAGATAAAGCCCTCTCGGATGTTTCTCATAAGAGCTTTGTTTCAGAGAAAGTGGAGAAGCTTCAAAATGTCTTTCTTTCTGAGCAGACTCAAGACGCAGCCTCTAGAGGTTTTGATATGTTACAAGAGCAAGAATAAAGAAAGGCTCAAGAGATCGAGGTATCTTCGTTCCAAAAAGAGATAGAACAACTTAAATTAGAAAGAGACACTCTCAAAGATCAAAACACTAAACTACAAGTTGATTTTCAAAGTTACAAGGAGCATGAGGAATACCGATGGGAAGAAAGGTGTTTAACTTTTCTAAGATCTCCGGCGTTTGTTCAAGAATATGTTCGTCAAATTGTAGGGGCTCTGAATCATTCTGTGACAAGGATCCTTCAACAATTGAGAGAGAGTGGTTATCTACCCAGAGAACCTCCTCCTTTATTCATAAACCGTCGCAGACTCAACAAAGAATTACCCGAAGATTTAATGAGTCATTTTGAGTAAGCATGACTATGTATTTAAAAAGATTGGTAATGAAAAAACTTGCAATGAAAAGACTTGTAATGAAAGGAATTGTAACTGAAAGATCTGTAATTAAGTGATTGCAATATCAGGAGAAAGTTTGATACTTATCTGTTTTCTTTCTAGTTTGTATTAGCTTGAGATTGCTTCCTTTGAAATGCTTCTGAGAGCTGAGCATAAGTGCTACTTTGTTCAAGAATTCCTTCCTTATTCCTCAAAATTAGATCTTGTTTTAATAAACTCCTTTACTGATAATATCTTCTTTGACCATATAATTTTGAGCAGTAAAATTTACCATAATCTCCCTGAATTTCACTCAGGTAGGCATGTGCAGAGTATCATTTATACTTTAGAAGAACAGATAATTCCGAGCGATTTTATACGAGGAACTTCATGGGATTTCTGAGCTCTTAGCTGAATATAATACTCTAGGTGATTTTAAATAAAGAGCTCCATGTAATCGGGCCTCTATATAGGGAATGTAATTTTGACAGATTATATGTATATATATATATATATATATATGGAATTCCCCTCGAACCTTGGTTTTGATTTAGCGTGTAATACCAAATGATTTTTGTGAAGAAATCTGTCTAACTTTAAATTTACATTGACAATATAATCCCGGTCGATTATGCTTTTACGACAGTTTAAAGTCTCCAGTTCCTCCCATGAAGACCCGTCCGGGCTATTTCATGAGATTTCTCGATCGACTATGCTTGGTGATAGTTTAAAGTCTCCGGTTCCTCCCATGAAGACCCGTCCGGGCTGTTCCATGAGATTTCCCGATCGACTATGCACTTGTGATAGTTTAAAGTCTCCGGTTCCTCCCATGAAGACCTGTCCGGGCTGTTTCATGAGATTTCCCGATCGACTATGCATTTGTGATAGTTTAAAGTCTCAAGTTCCTCCCATGAAGACCCGTCCGGGCTGTTTCATGAGATTTCCCGATCGACTATGCATTTGTGATAGTTTAAAGTCTCCGGTTCCTCCCATGAAGACCCGTCCGGGCTGTTTCATGAGATTTCCCGATCAACTATGCATTTGTGATAGTTTAAAGTCTCCAGTTCCACCCATGAAGACCCGTCCGGGCTGTTTCATGAGATTTCCCGATCGACTATGCTTTGTGATAGCATAAAGTCTCCGGTTCCTCCCATGAACGTCCGAGTTACTTCATGAGATTTCCCGATCGACTATGCTTTGTGATGATTTAAAGTCTCTGGTTCCTCCCATGAAGACTCGTCCGAGTTACTTCATGAGATTTCCTGATCGACTATGCATTTGTGATAGTTTAAAGTCTCCGGTTCCTCCCATGAAGACCCGTCCGAGTTACTTCATGAGATTTCCCGATCGAATATATTTTGTGATAGTTTAAAGTCTCCAGTTCCTCCTATGAAGACCCGTCTGAGTTACTTCATGAGATTTCTCGATCGACTATGCTTTGTGATGGTTTAAAGTCTCTGGTTCCTCCCATGAAGACCCGTCCGAGTTACTTCATTAGATTTCCCGATCCACTATGCATTTATGATAGTTTAAAGTCTTCGATTCCTCCCATGAAGACCCGTCCGATTTACTTCATAAGATTTCCCGATCGACTATGATTTGTGAGAGTTTAAAGTCTCCGGTTCCTCCCATGAAGACCCGTCCGAGTTACTTCAAGAGATTTCCCGATCGACTATGCTTTGTGATGGTTTAAAGTCTCTGGTTCCTCCCATGAAGACCCGTCCGAGTTACTTCATGAGATTTCCCGATCGACTATGCACTTATGATAGTTTAAAGTCTCCGGTTCCTCCCATGAAGACCCGTACAGGTTGTTTCATGAGATATCCTGATCGACTATGCATTTGTGACAGTTTAAAGTCTCCGGTTCTTCCCATGAAGATCCGTCCGGGCTGTTTCATGAGATTTCCAGATCGACAATGCACTTGTGATAGTTTAAAGTCTTCGGTTCCTCCCATGAAGACCCGTCCGGGATGTTTCATGAGATTTCCCGATCGACTATGCATTTGTGATAGTTTAAAGTCTCCGGTTCCTCCCATGAAGACACGTCCGAGTTACTTCAGAAGATTTCCCGATCGACTATGCTTTGTGATGGTTTAAAGTCTCCGGTTCCTCCCATGAAGACCTGTCCGAGTTACTTTATGAGATTTCCAGATCGACTATGTATTTGTGATAGTTTAAAGTCTCCGGTTCCTCACATGAAGACCCGTCCGGGCTGTTTAATGAGATTTCCCAATCGACTATGCTTTGTGATAGTTTAAAGTCTCCGGTTCCTCCCATGAAGACCCGCCCGAGTTATTTCATGAAATTTCCCGATCGACTATGCTTTGTGATGGTTTAAAATCTCCGGTTCCTCCCATGAAGACCCGTCCGAGTTACTTCATGAGATTTCCCGATCGACTATGCATTTGTGATAATTTAAAGTCTCAGATTACTCCCATGAAGACCCGTCTGAGTTTCTTCATGAGATTTCTAGATCGACTATGCACCTGTAATAGTTTAAGTCTCCAGTTCCTCCCATGAAGACCCGTCTGGGCTATTTCATGAGATTTCCCGATCGACAATGCATTTGTGATAGTTTAATGTCTCCGATTCCTCCCATCAAGACTCGTCTGGGCTGTTTCATGAGATTTCCCGATCGACTATGCACTTGTGATAGTTTAAAGTCTCTGGTTCCTCCCATGAAGACCTGTCCAGGCTGTTTCATGAGATTTCCTGATCGACTATGCATTTGTGATAGTATAAAGTCTCAGGTTCCTCCCATGAAGACCCGTCCGAGTTATTTCGGGAGATTTCTCGATCGACTATGCATTTGTGATAGTTTAAAGTCTCCGGTTCCTCCCATGAAGACCCGTCCGAGTTACTTCATGAGATTTCCCAATCGACTATGCATTTGTGATAGTTTAAAGTCTTCGGTTCCAACCATGAATATCCGTCTGGGTTGTTTCATGAGATTTCCCGATCGACTATGCACTCGTGATAATTTAAAGTCTCCAATTCCTCCCATGAAGACCCGTCCGGGCTGTTTCATGAGATTTCCTGATCGACTATGCATTTGTGATAGTTTAAAGTCTCTGGTTCCACCCATGAAGACTCGTCCGGGCTGTTTCATGAGATTTCCCGATCGACTATGCTTTGTGATAACATAAAGTCTCCGGTTCCTCCCATGAAGACCCGTCCGAGTTACTTCATGAGATTTCCCGATCGACTATGCTTTATGATAGTTTAAAGTCTCTGATTCCTCCCATGAAGACCCATCCGGGTTGTTTCATGAGATTTACCGATCAACTATGCTTTGTGATAGTTTAAAGTCTCCGGTTCCTCACATGAAGACCCGTCCGAGTTACTTCATGAGATTTCCTGATCGACTATGCTTTGTGATGGTTTAAAGTCTCTGGTTCCTCCCATGAAGATCCGTCCGAGTTACTTCATGAGATTTCCCGATCGACTATGCTTTGTGATGATTTAAAGTCTCCGGTTTTTCCCATGAAGACCCGTCCGAGTTACTTCATTTGATTTCCCGATCGACTATGCACTTGTGATAGTTTAAAGTCTCCGGTTCCTCCCATGAAGACTCGTCCGGGCTGTTTCATGAGATTTCCCAATCGACTATGCATTTGTTATAGTTTAAAGTCTCCGGTTCCTCCCATAAAGACCTGTCCGAGCTGTTTCATGAGATTTCCCGATCGACTATGCACTTCTGATAGTTTAAAGTCTCCGGTTCCTCCCATGAAGACCCGTCCGAGTTACTTCATGAGATTTCCCGATCGACTATGCATTTGTGATAGTTTAAAGTCACCGGTTCCTCCCATGAAGACCCGTCCGAGTTACTTCATGAGATTTCCCGATTGGCTATACTTTGTGATAGTTTAAAGTCTCCGGTTCCTCCCATGAAGACCCGTCCGAGTTACTTCATGAGATTTCCCGATCGACTTTGCACTTGTAATAGTTTAAAGTCTCCGGTTCCTCCCATGAAGACTCATCCGGGTTGTTTCATGAGATTTCCCGATCGAATATGCATTTGTGATAGTTTAAAGTCTCCGGTTCCTCCCATGAAGACCCGTCCGAGTTACTTCATGAGATTTCCCGATCGGCTATGCACTCGTGATAGTTTAAAGTCTCCGGTTCCTCCCATGAAGACCCATCTGAGTTACTTCATGAGATTTCCCGATCGACTATGCATTTGTGATAGTTTAAAGTCTTCGGTTCCTCCCATGAAGACCCGTCCGAGTTACTTCATGAGATTTCCGATCGACTATGCTTTGTGATAGTTTAAATTCTCCGGTTCCTCCCATGAAGACCCGCCTGAGTTACTTCATGAGATTTCCCGATCGACTGTGTTTTTATGCAAAACTAAAATTCTTGCACTAACCTCGTAATGGTTTAATGTTTTTGAGCTTTTCTTAAGGAAATTGGATAGGTCCTTCCTCAAGGTTCCCAATTGTTGATCGCTTGAATATATTACAAAAGTTCGGCCAATAATTGTCAAACTGTTTGAACCACATTGATTTCTCGGGCTACGTTTGTCTTGTATTGTATCTATTGAGAGAAATAGTGTACATAAACTATAAGCATACTTGTCCTTAGTTCACCGGGAACTTGCTTCAAATAATTTTGATTTGTTCCTTCAGATGTATTCTTGCATGATATGATCTTGTTAGGTTCGGTAAGGCTGTAAATGTTTTGCACTCCAGGGACGCTCGATAATTCTTCCTTCAGTATCCTAGAGATAATATGAACCCGATGCGAGTTTTTCTATCACTTTGTAAGGTCCTCCCCATTGTGGTGCTAACTTGCTGACATCCCCAATGGGTTTAACACGCTTCCATACTAGATCTCCTACTTGGAAAAATCTTGGGATAACTCTTCTGTTATAATTTTGCCTCATTCGTTGTCGATATGAGGTGAGACGAGCTGCAGCCTTGTCTCTAATTTCCTCTATCAGGTCTAGCTCCATGAGTCATCAACCAACATTGTCTTCATCATATAACTGTTTTCTATCAGATTCTACTCCCACTTCGATGGGAATTATTGCTTCTCCTCCATAAACTAATTGAAAAGGAGTAATTCCTGTAGCTTCTCGAGGTGTAGTATGATATGCCCAAAGAACACTAGGTAATTCATCTACCGAGCTACCTCCAACATGATCTACTTTGGTTTTTAAACCCCTTATAATTTCTCTATTGGTTACTTCTGCTTGACCATTTCTTTGTGGATACGCCATGGAGGTGAATGCCTGAATAATACCATAACTTTTGCACCAGTCTAAGATTCTGTCTCCCTGAAATTACCTTCCATTATCAGAAACTAATTTATGAGGAATACCGAATCTGCATATGATATTTTTCCATAGGAATTTAATAACTGCATCTTCAGTAATCCGAGCAAGTGGTACTGCTTCTACCTATTTAAAGAAATAGTCTACTGCTACTAATAAAAACCTTCTTTGTGCAGCTGCCATAAGAAATAGGTCCACGATATTCATGCCCCACTGATCAAAGGGACAGGAGACTATAGAGGTCCTTAACAATTACGTAGGATGATGCGGAATATTCTGATGTTTCTGACAAGAAATACAAGTTCTTACCAATTTGTTAGCATCCTCGTGTAGAGTAGGCCAGAAATATCCTACTAATAAAATTCTGCGGGCTAAGGATCTCCCTCCTATATGACTGCCACACGAGCCTTGATGAACCTCCTGTAGAATAAATTGTATATCTTCCGTGCCAACACACTTGAGCAAAGGTCTGGAGAAAGTTCTTTTATATAACTACTCCCCTATCATAGTATACTGAGCAACTCTCTTCTTAAATATCCTTGCTTGTTCTGCCTCACTGGGAAGAATATCCTGCTGTAAGTACAATATGATTTGTGCCCTCCAGTCGCCCTGTATTTCTACGTCAGCTTGTCTTTCAATACAAGATATTAACAGAGTCTGTTCTACTGACCGATCTAAATTCCATGGTGTTATAGTAGAGGCCAACTTAGCTAATTCATCCGCTAACTGATTTTCAGACCAAGGAACTTTTTGTATATTCACTTCTTGAAACTGAGACTTCAACTTATCAAATGCCTCGGCATATAACTTGAGCCTATCATTATTAATTTCAAAGTTACCTGATAATTATTGGGCTGCTAATTGAGAATCAGAATAAATGAGGACCCAAGCTGCCCCTATATGCCGAGCGGCCTACAATCCGGCTATCAATGCTTCATATTCTGCTTCATTGTTAGTGGCTCTATAATTCAACCTGATAGAAAGTTGGAGTTTGTCTTCCCTTGGAGATATAAGAAGGGCACCAATTCTGCTACCTTGTCTGGTTGAGGAGCCATCCACATAAACTTTCCAAGTATTTTCTTCCTCGGGACCTTGAACTTCTATAATGAAATCTGCTAGAGCTTGTGCCTTGATGGCCGAGCGGGGTTAATACTGTATGTCATATTCACTAAGTTCAGTCGTCCATTTGATCAGCCGACCTGATGCCTCCGGGTTGAGTAGCACCCGTCCGAGCGTACTGTTGGTCAATACAATAATTTCATGTGATAAGAAATATGGGTGCAACCTCCGAGCAATCAGCACTAATGCATAGGCCAACTTCTAGTGTAGTATATCTACACTCAGCTCCTTTTAATAAATGGCTGGAAAAATATACAGGTTGTTGTTCTTTCCCTTCTTGCCTAACTAATACAGATCCCACAGCGTTCTCATTAGCTAACAAATACACCCAGAGGGTCTCTCCTACTATAGGCTTAGCTAATACAGGAAGGGTAGATAAGTAATCCTTTAATTCCTGGAAGGCTTTATCACATTACTCATTCCATTGAAATTTGTTCGCCTTCTGGAATATTTTAAAGAAATGGAAGCTACGATCGGCCGACCTGGAAATGAACCTAGACAAGGTTGTAATCCGGCCGGTAAGTCTTTGAGCTTCCCTCATGTTGCGCGGCGACTCCATGTTCTGAAGTGCCTTGACTTTGCTCGGGTTGGCCTTTATTCCTCGCTCAGACACCATATACCCCAGGAACTTCCCCCTTTTGCTCCGAATAGACATTTGCTCAGGTTTAGCTTGAGCCCATATTGCCTCAATGTCTTGCAGGTCTCCTCTACATCCCCGCATAGATCAATAGCTTGAAGAGACTTAATTAAGATATCATCGACATATACTTCCATATTTCTTCCAATCTACCTCTGGAAGACCTTATTCATGAGCCTTTGATAAGTCGCTCTTGCATTTTTTAGTCCGAAGGGCATAACATTATAACAATAAGTACCTTCAGATGTTATAAAACTGACTTTTTCTTAATCCTCCTTAGCTGGGGGGACCTGATGATAGCCCTGATAAGCATCCAACATAGAGATGTATTCACACCCAGTGGTAGAATCTATCAATTGATCGATCCGGGGTAGTGGATAATAATCTTTCGGGCAAGCTTTGTTGAGATCTCGGAAATCAATATATACCCGCCATTTGTTTCCTGGCTTAGAGACTAAGACCACATTAGCTAGCCAGCTAGGAAACTATACCTCCCTGATGTAGCCAGCTTCCATGAGTTTAGTTACTTCTTCCTTGATGATTTGGTTCTGCTCTGCACTAAAATTTCTTTTCCTTTGTATGACTGGCTGGGCATCTGGAAAGACATGAAAAGAATGCTCTATTATTGCAGGGGAAATACCCGTGACCTCTTTGGGTGTCCAGGCAAAGACATCATTATTCTTCTTCAAGCATTGCACCAGTTCGGCTTTCAGCATAGGATCAAGATCAGTCGCGATATAAGTAGTAGCTTCAGGTCGACCGGTCTGAATCTGGACTTCTTCCTTTTCTTCATAAACCAGAACAGGCGGCTTTTCTTGAATGGCATTGACTTCCATTCTTTGAATTTTTAGAGCAGCATTAGCTTCAGTCCGAACGATCTCTACATAACATTTACGGGCTGTCTTCTGATCACCTCGCACTTCCCCGACCTGGTCATCAACAGGAAATTTAACTTTTTGACAGAAAGTAGAAACGACCGCCCTAAACTCGTTTAGGGCTGGTCGACCCAGTATTACATTATAAGAGGACGGGGCATCCACCACCATAAAATAAGATCTTCTTATTCTCATTAGGGGCTCCTCCCCTAGAGATATGACCAACTTTATTTGGCCAAGCGGTTGTACTTCAATACCAGTGAATCCACATAGAGGAGTTACCATCTGTTGGAGTTCGCTCGAGTCGATCTGTAATTGATCAAAAGCCTTCTTAAAGATAATATTGACAGAACTACCAGTGTCTATAAAGGTACGAGAAATAGTATAATTGACTATCACAGCCTTGATTATTAGTGCATCATCATGGGGTATTTCTACCCCTTCAAGATCTCTAGGTCCAAAACTTATTTCGAGACCAGCTGCTCGTTTCATGCTGCACCTCACAGCATGAATCTCAAGTCTCCGTGCATGTGCTTTTCTGGCCCTATTAGAATCTCCATCAGTGGGCCCACCCGCGATCATACTGATATTGCCCCGGGCGGCATTACTCCTATTTTCTTCTTGTCGGGCGGTCATGGCTTCAGACTAAGTCTTTTTTGACACCTGACTCGTACCGGCCGGGGTAGGTAATGCGTCTTGCCGAGGCTCGATCGGGCGATATTTTAATTTGAGCGGACTTTGCTGTATGGGGTATTGTTGCTGATAATAGTTTTGCCTTTGGTAGTGATCCCTGTTTGCTTTTTTATTTCTCAAAACAAAACAGTCTTCAGTATGATGACTACTGGTCTTGTGATAAGTGCACCATCTTCTCGGTGCCTCTGGCTGTATCTCCATGTGTTGCACTGCTTGCAGACAATATTCTGGATGACGATGAGGTGGATGAATTGCCCGCGGCCCCCTTGGTGGAGGAACAGGAGCAGGAGCTTTCTCCTTAACCAGAGTAGGAGAAGAAGTAGTGCCCTCCTTTCTGCGGGCAGCTTGAGTTTCTTCAACATTAATAAATTTAGTGGCACGTTCAATTAAGGAATCAAAATTGGCAGGAGGGTTTCTCACCAGATCTTTAAAGAAATCATTATCATTTAAACCTTGAGAGAAAGTGCTTACTAAGATTTCAGTAGTAGCATTGGGTACATCGATAGCTACCTGATTAAATCTTTTGATGTAGGCTCTGATGGACTCTTTAGATGCTTGTTTAATTGAAATTAAACTCCAAGGAGTCTTATGATACCTCTTGTTACTGGAAAAATGGTGTAGAAAAACCTTCTTGAAATCCTTAAATTTTTGGATAGATTTTTCTGGCAATCTTTTGAACCAATGTTGTGCAGCTCCTCCGAGTGTAGTAAGAAACATCCGACATTTCACCCCATCAGAGAATTGTTGTAATAATGCTACATTCTCAAATTTCAATAGATGGTTCTCTAGATCTGTAGTCCCAGTGTACTCGTCGATCTGTAAATTTTGATACCGCTTAGGAAGCGGATCATCCAACACGCTTTGAGAGAATGGAGAGATGACTTTTTCCAGCGAGCTATCACTAGTTATCATTTTAACTTTATGCTTTTCTCTATCTGGTGCTTCTCCAGAAGATTCCTGAAATATAGGCCTTCGTCCTCCCTACTCCATAGGAGTACGAAGAAAGGCTCGCGGACGCCTTGTCGGAGAAACCGTGGCTGGAGGAAAATATACATGTTCTTCCTCTTCCGGCTCTTTTCCCTTTCGGTGCTCAATAGTTGAAATTGCTGGATTATGAGCTACCTGCAGAGTGGCTCCAGTATGAGCTTGTTGTTGTTGTTGTTGTTGTTGTTGTTGCAAAGCCTTCTGCACATGAGTGTTGATGAGGAAATCTAGATCCACACGGCTAATGGTGAGTAGATTTGATTTTCCAGTATCTTCCATCTTGTAGTCTCATATTCAGGTGAAGTTTCCCACAAACGGCGCCGAATTTGATCCTGTCTGAGAAACTTGACAAAACGGAAAGCTGGGAGAAAAAACCTACTGCTGGTGAAGAATAATACCTATAGAACACCGATCCGAGAAACCTAAAGCGGATCTAAGAGAATGAAATCCCAAAATGTCCTTCTGGTGCAAAACTCCAATGGCGAGAAAGAAATCCGACTGAAGAAAACTCAGATATGGAGCTTCCAAGACTTCCTGCGCACAAGAGACCAACCAACACTATCGTTAGTGACCTAAGACCGGGGTGGGAATCCCTGGCTAGGCCCTCCGACGCTCAAGTCAGTGATCTCTCTTCGTATGGCAAAAAGGAAGAAGAAGATGAACAGTAGTTGAAAACTAGGGTTATGAATGTGAGCAATGATGTGAACTTACCTTGCCAACGGAGAGGATTCCCCTTTTTATACCACTTCATATAACCTCCGTAATCATGAAGTGGACCCCGGTTCATTAGAGTTTGTTATGAGATGACGTAAGCTGTGTACTTGTGGAAAATGATTTTTAAGGAATCTTTTTTGTACCTCAGATGTACCTTCTTTGTTGTCTAGTACCTGCACAAAATTCCAGAAGCCTTTCTCCCGCCACATTAGCAAACCTGTTATACAATCACACACTACAAATATCTTCATTAAACTACTTTATTTAAAATATTTACTTCTGTCCTGTTTCATAAGTTATTTCAGAGTGCATATATCATTCCTGCTTGCCCCTCCTATCTTTGCTATATCATAGACAGTTTAATATAACATTGCTCCTTGTATCGGTCAAAATCGAACTCAGACTAGGTCCGGTCAATTATTATTACCTCTCATGATGTTTCTTGGGCAATACCGGTCTGCACCCCTCTAAGTTTATTATCCTAGCTGGTATTGGGCTGTATTTTATTAAGTATGTAATCTCGATCAATATTGGCATATCCTTTTCAAGGTATTATCCAGCCAAGACTGGCCTACCTCTTTCAAGGTATGTTCCGGTCGGTATTGGCCTGCCTCCTTGGAGGTATATCCTGACCGATATTGGCCTACCTTCCTGGAGGTATATCCCGCTCGATATTGGTCTACCTCCTTTGAGGTATATCTCGCCCGATATTGGCCTACCTCCCTAGAGGTATATCCCGATCGATATTGGCCTACCTCCTTTGAGGTATATCTCGGTCGATATTAGCTTACCTCTCTGGGGGTATATCCCGCTCGATATTGGCCTACCCCCTTTGAGGTATATCTCGGTCGATATTAGCCTACCTTCTCAACTCCGCTATCTCCTTTCCCTTCCTCACCGGGGATCCATGAAACCTAACCCATATCAGCCGGCAAGGTAAAGAGGTCGGGAGTTAAATGAAGAAGTATTTATTTCTCTACTCGTCTTGAGCTAGAATCCTATTAAATAAAGTCATCTTAGGACGTGTGCATTAACAAAATAGGCCAGCAATCACTTGTTGAGGATAGAAGTAATGATGGAATAAGTGAGGAGACAAAGGGACGCCAAGCAGACAGAAAACAACAGTAGCATCGTTTAAGATGCGAATAGAATGTGAGATGAGTTGATGAAGGGGAATACAAAAGTATTGGCTAACATTAGTAAAGAAAGGGTGAATAGGGAAGTGAAGCCCCGCTACAACCTATTCCCTAAAATCTGTGATGCTTTCTTTAGGGGGGAGGTGGAGATAATTTTCGCCGGTCAGTATAACTACGTAGGTAGGAATTACGTAGCTAAAATTGAGGTCATGAGCATCCATAATCTAGAAGTCTGAGGAATATTGTGTATACCACTCACTATTATCATCCATTTCAAGAAGGAAAGTGAAGAAAACAAAGAGCAAGGAGAGGAAGAGAAATAAAACAACTGAAACAGAAATGGTGGGAGCAACGAAGAAGAAGAAGAAGAAGCGAACGCACTAGGGCTTTTGAGAATTTCTTATGAAAGCCCTTTAAAGGTTATTTTTTAAGCCCTTTTTGAGTAGAGTCATCAGATCATAACAATAAAGAGGCGACCTAGATTTTGGACCATTGGATGTGTTGGAACTTTCGAGCCGCAAAAACCGCTTTTTGCGTTGCGGAAAACCTCGAAGTTCTTGCCACGGATCCGTGCGAAGATAAAAATTTACATATATATAGTTTTCTCCTAGATCTACACTAGATCTACATGGTAGAGATTATACCTTTGTAGCGAAGCCCTTCGCTTATCCCGCTCGTCCAAAAGTTGTCGGGTCTCGTAGAGTGTCAAGTGAACACTCCTCTACAAGTATCCACACGGACAAAAGGTGGAGAAAAACCACTTAGAGTGTGCTAGCACTCTCAAGGGGTTTCGGCAATGGAGGAGAGGGAGAGAAGAAGAAGAAGAAGAAAGGAAGAAGATGAAGCCTTGAATGAGCACAATAAATGCATTCACTCCCACAATGTGGCCGACCACTTTTAGAGGCTTTTAAACCTCCATGTAATACCAAGAGTCATGACTCTTGGTCTCCCTCATGAGGTGGCACACACTTGATGTAGCCTTGATGATGTGGACCATCATCATTGGTCGGCCCCATGCCAAGTCACAATGAGGTGGCATTTGGTCAAGTCAAACTTGACACTTCATCTTCCCTCTCAAGTCAAGTCAAACTTGACCTCTTATCTCCCATGGTTGATCAAATCCAACCTTTGATTTAAGTCAACTTAATTTAATGAATCTATATTCATTGATTTAAATTGATTCAATGAATCATAATCTAAATTAGACTCATTGGAGACATGAATCAAATTGAGTCTAACTCAATTAGTTTAATTTGAATTACTCTTAATCCAATTTGGTTCATCACATGAACCTAATCCTCTTAGTCCATCATATGAACTTATTCTCCATCTAATTGCCTTTGTGTGTGACCCTATAGGTTCTTGTAACGTTGGCAATGCTCCTAAACCCATTTAGAAACATAAGTAATGAGCGGTATCTAGCAATACATCATTACTACCCAAGTTACAAGAATGTTGAGATCCAACATCACCTTTGTGACTACTAATTGTGACTCTCACAATATGTGACAATGTCCTTCTATCCTTGACATCTAGATTGATCAATTGAGGCATAGATCGTATCATCCTCTAATCAATCTATATCTTGAACTCCAAGTAGACTCACTCTATTCAAATGAGCTCAATATCTTATATTGACTCATTTGGGCATGACCATGCACTTAGTGGTCTCACTCTATCAAGAATCATGATGTCACTCCCGTCATATAGGAGGGATAGATCTCATCTACATCACTCACATCCCTCCGCATAATCTGTTACATATCCAGTAATCGCCTTTATAGTCCACCTAGTTACATGTGACGTTTGACGAAGTCAAAGTATGCAACTCCTTATGTAGGGAACCATGGTGACTTCAGGTCCAAGGACTGATAGTCATACTAATAGTCACATGAGAAAGTATATGACACTCATAAAACGATCCATGATACTTTCTCATGGCGGGCCATTCAGTATATATTCTCCAATGCATACCCATGTGTCAACTTGATATCTCTATATCCATGACTTGTGAGACCAAGTCATCGAGTTGACCTACATGCTAGTCTCATCGTATTAACATTGTCCCTGAATGTTAATACTTGACTAGGAATGATTAAGAGTAGTGTTCTCTATATTATCTCACGATCCATGATACTTTCTCATGGCGGGTCATTCAGTATATATTCTCCAATGCATACTCATGTGTCAACTTGATATCTCTATATCCATGACTTGTGAGACCAAGTCATCGAATTGACCTACATGCTAGTCTCATCATATTAACATTGTCCCTGAATGTTAATACTTGACTAGGAATGATTAAGAGTAGTGTTCTCTATATTATCTCACTCTCATTTCAACCAATCGATTGATATAGATAAGAACTTTCTACTCAAGGACGTTATTATACTTAGTTATTTGGCACCAATACAAGTAAGTATAATAACCATAACGAAATGCCTTTATAAGTATATAGGAATATGATACATCGAGTCCATACTACAATCATCATATGATTGGCTCTAGGGCTCTAACTAACAATCTCCCACTAGCACTAGTGTCAATCAGTATATGCTCTAAGGCCCAATGACCTAGTGTGACCATCATGAATTCTCTGTGCCAAAGCCTTGGTCAAGGGATCAGCGATGTTAGCCTCTGTGGGCACTCTGCAAATCTTCACATCTCCTCTATCGATGATCTCTCGAATGAGATAGAAGCGTCGTAGTATGTGTTTGGTTCACTAGTGTGAGCGAGATTCCTTAGCCTGTGCAATTGCTTCATTGTTGTCACAATAGAGCTCTATAGGATCTGATATGCTAGGAATCACCTCAAGCTCAGTAATGAACTTATGGATCCAAACTGCCTCCTTTGCTGCTTCTGATGCAACAATATACTCTGCCTCTGTTGTAGAATCAGCAACTGTGTCCTGCTTCATACTCTTCCAGCTCACAGCACCACCATTCAAGCAAAACATGAACCCCAACTGTGATCTATAATCATCCTGGTCAGTTTGGAAGCTGACATCACTGTAACCCTTTACAGCTAGCTCGTCATCGCCTCCAAATATCAAGAAATAGTCTTTAGTCCTTCTCAGGTACTTAAGAATATTCTTGACCGCTATCCAGTGACGCTCACCTAGATCTAACTGGTATCTGCTCGTCATGCTCAAAGCATACGAAACATCAGGACGAGTACATAGCATGCCGTACATGATAGATCCTATAGCTGAAGCATAAGGGATCTTATCCATGCGGTCTCTCTCCTCTCTAGAAGAGGGACTTTGAGTCTTCGAAAGACTCACACCATGTGACATCGGCAGAAATCTTTTCTTGGAATTCTACATGGCAAATCGTAGTAATACCGTGTCAATATATGTACTTTGACTTAGGCCAAGCAATCTCTTAGATCTATCTCTATAGATCTTTATGCCTAGAATACAAGCTGCTTCACCTAAGTCCTTCATTGAGAAACAATTCCCCGGCCAAGTCTTTACAGACTGCAGCAAAGGGATACCATTTCCAATGAGTAGTATATCATCCACATACAATACAAGGAAGATAACTGTGCTCCCAACAACCTTCTTGTAGACACAGGGTTCATCTTCATTCTTGATGAAACCAAACTATTTGATTGCATCATCGAATCGAAGATTCCAGCTCCGAGAAGCTTGCTTTAGTCTATAAATGGGCTTATGCAGCTTGCATACTCTGCCAGTATGCAATGGATCTACAAAACTCTCAGGTTGTGTCATGTACACATCCTCGAGCAAGTTTCCATTCAAAAACTCAGTTTTGACATCCATCTGCTAGATCTCATAATTGTAATAGCAAGCATGATCCGAATGGACTTAAACATCGCTACTGGAGAAAAAGTTTCATCATAGTCAATACCATGAATTTGCTTGAAACCTTTAGCTACCAAACGACCCTTATAGGTAATAAGTCCATCCATGTCAGTCTTTCTCTTAAAGACCCACTTACACCCAATGGGTTTGACGCCTTCAGGTGGATCAACCAAAGTCCATACTTGGTTGGTGTACATTGATTCCATCTCGGATCTCATGGCCTCTAGCCATGACTCAAAATCTGGGCTCATCACAGCTTCCTGATAGGAGGTAGGCTCATTCTCAATGAGCATAACGTCATCATGGTCAGACAAGAGAAATGAGTATCTCTCAGGCTGATGACGTACCCTATCAGACCTGCGAAGAGGTAGGTCTACTTGAACTGGTTGTTGTTCCTCAACTCCTTGTGGAACAATCTCATCATCCACAACATTTTGTGGTTCCAGTTCAACTTCCATCAAGGCTTCAGTGCTATGGTCCATATCTTGAACTTCTTCAAGATCGAACGTACTCCCACTAGTTTTTCTAGAAACAAAGTCCTTTTCTAGAAATACCTCAGTCTTAGCCACAAACACTTTGTGCTGACTGGGAATGTAGAAGTAATATCCCTTCGTTTCCTTGGGAGATCTAATAAAATAGCACTTATCATATTTGGATCCCAGTTTGTCCGAGACTTGACGTCGAACGTAAGGCTCACAGCCCCAAATCCTCATAAAAGACATCTGGGCATCTTTCCCAATCCATATCTTATATGGTATCTTTATCACAGCTTTGGATAGAACATGGTTAAGTGTAAAGGCTACTGTGTCTAGAACATATCCCCAAAAAGATATAGGAAGATCTGTGTGACTCATCATAGACCGTACCATATCTAATAAGGTACGATTCCTCCTTTCTGATACACCATTCCACTGTGGTGTTCCAGGAGGAGTGAATTGGGATAGAATCTCACACTCAGCTAGATAATCACGAAACTCATGGCTAAGGTATTCACCACCTTGATCTGATCGAAGTATCTTAATACTCTTGCCTAGCTAGTTTTATACTTCATTCTTGAATTCTTTGAACTTTTCAAAGGATTGTGACTTATGTGTCATCAGATTTACATAACCATATCTACTGAAATCATCAGTAAATGTGATAAAGTACCTATAACCACCTCTGGCAACGACATTAAAAGGGCCACATACATCACTATGTATAAGTCCTAACAAGTCAGTCGCTCTTTCACTATGTCCACTAAAGGGAGTCTTGGTCATCTTGTCCAGTAGGCATGACTCGCATGTCTCATATGATTCGAAATCAAATGAGTCTAGCAAACCATCTTTATGGAGTTGGGATAAGTGATTCTCATTTATATGACCTAAGAGACAATGCCAGAGATAGGTTTGGTTCATATCATTTGACTTGAACCTTTTGGTACTTATGTTATAGATGGAGTTCTCTAAGTCTAGAATGTAGAGTCCGTTCATCAGAGGTGCATTACAATAGAACATATCGTTTAAATAAATGGAACAACATTTGTTCTTTATTATAAATGAAAAGTCTTTCTTGTCTAAACAAGAAACTGAAATGATGTTCTTTGTAAGAGCAGGCACATAATAACATTCATCTAATTCTAGTACAAGCCCAGAGGGCAGAGATAGAAAGTAAGTTCCTACAGCAACAGCAACAACCCGTGCTCCATTGCCTACTCATAGGTCCATCTCGCCCTTCGTCAATGCCCTGCTATTTCTCAGTGCCTGCACATTAGTACAAATGTGAGTAGCACATCCGGTATCCAATACCCATGATGTAGAAATAGATAGATTGACTTCTATAACAT
This sequence comes from Zingiber officinale, assembly GCF_018446385.1. NCBI lineage: Eukaryota > Viridiplantae > Streptophyta > Magnoliopsida > Zingiberales > Zingiberaceae > Zingiber > Zingiber officinale. Next base: position 95,908,383 of record NC_055998.1, read on the forward strand.
ATATACCTGAAGTAGAAGTCTCACTTCTCTTCTTCTTAAGATCTTCCATGTATCCTTTGCAGTTCCTCTTCCAGTGCCTGGTCTGACCGTAGTGGAAGTAGGTAGCATCCTTGGCAACCCCTCCTTTCAGTTTCATTATCTTGCCTTTGCCCTTGGCTTGGGACTTTCCCTTACTTTTAGGCTTGCCCTTGCCTTTATGCTTTTGCACCATCAAAATGGAGGTGGGCTTTACCTTCTTAAGGTTGAGCTCAGCAGTTCTCAACATACTTAGCAGCTCAGGTAGTGGCTTGTCAATTTCATTCATGTTGTAATTCATGACAAATTGACTGTGGCTCTCTGGCAAGGATTGCAAGATCAAATCAGTGGCCAGTTCTTGGCCAAGTGGGAATCCCAACCTTTGTAGGTTCTCTATGTACCCAATCATCTTGAGTACATATGGACCTATGAGAGTCCCATCTTGCATCTTGCACTGAAACAGTGTATTGGAGATCTTGAATCTCTCGTGCCTCACTTGTCCTTGATATAGTTGACGAAGATGTTCAACCATATCGTAAGCAGACATCAACTCGTGTTACTTCTAAAGCTCAGAGTTCATGATCGCGAGCATAAGGCATGACACATCTAATGCATCATCTTGATGCTTCTTATAAGCATCTCGGTCGGCTTGCGTGGCAGTGGCAGGAGGTGTCTCTGGAATGGGCTGCTCCAGGACGTATAGTTTTCTTTCTTGTGTGAGAAAAATCTAAGATTCCTGTACCAGTCCAGGAAATTAGCTCCATTGAGTTTGTCCTTGTCAAGGACAGGACGCAGGGAGAAGGTGTTCATGTTTGTTGACATGACAATCTACAACAGAAATAATGCAGAAAGTAAATATCATATTCTATTTATCATTTAATTAGGTCTTTAACTAAATGATGCTCTAATTGAATTATAGGACTTTTGTAGAATCAAGTCATGGATGTGGTCATACCACACTACTAGATTCATACCAATTAGCTATAATTCTCGTGGGACAAGATCCACATCATACTATGACTTGAGTTAGCTTTGGCTAAATCGCCCAAGACTTAGTGTGATTGGTAGATAACGAATTATCAATTACATCTCTATGCAACTCTTGTTTATAGGATCAAGATCCTCATTTATACTAAAACTTGAGTTAGCTTTGGCTAAATCGCCCAAGATTTAGTATAAATGTGATTTGTATCCTATCTTCCAATCATTGGAAAATGCTTATAGTTATGCCCGATCAAATAGAGTTAACTAGTTATACTCAATCTAATTGAGTTTGTACTCACCCAAGCTTTGATAGGCGGGACCAAGATTGTCCCTCCGCACCCTACCAAGATAATATATGTTGCTCTGCTTTGGCAGATTCAACAACAACAAATGATCGAGGTAGTGATGGGTATCAAAATATGGTAGGCATTTCGAGTTGACTTGATTAAGATCTAATCTAATCGTTAATGTGTATCATATACACATCAAGGAACTAATTACCCTACAATAGCATGCATCACATACACACAAAGAATATATCAATATTCAAAGATAATGTGACATGGTTATGGCCCTACTACAATCCTCTCTAGCCAAAGAAAAGATCGAATGGTCAACCTAGGGATAACACCTTCTCTAAGGTGTTCATTTGACCACCTTGTGTTGTCGGCTTCCTTCTTGTAACTCCATCTTCAATTGTACATTACAAAAGTGAAACTCGAATTACATTCGAGTCTAAAACTATTTTACAATATGAATATTAAAAGAAGGAGGGCACGACACATAGGTCGTGTAACAAAATACAACACTCACAACCAAATGACGGCTCGCAGGCCGTATTATGAATTACAACACATAATTTCCAATCATATTGGGTCTTTTGGGCCATAACCATGAACACATCACACACATATTCAAAATATGCATTTTTCATAAATTTTTATAAATTTACTACTATTCTAACAACCCTTTATGAGCCGTAATTTCACGGCGGTCTAGTTTGTTGATTTTTCGACCGAGGTCAAGTAACAACTCCCCTTGCGGGGTTAGGGGCAGCACCCCTACTCACAAAATTAATTTTGTGAGTGTTACATAGACCTTACAGTACCTAAAATCATTTAGATCACCGATTTGGCCGAGACCAACTCGTTTGCGAAAATTTTCTCTTAGTGGCCGAAACCTCCAAGTGACTATACACTTGTTGTTTTGCCCCCAAGAGAAATATACTCATAAAGATGTTAAAATTTAGTAAATTTACAGAAATTTACAGATTTGCAAATTTTATATAAAAATGCAAATAAAACTAGTATATGCTTCGCACGTGGCTCTGATACCACTGTTGGAGCTTTCAAGCCGCAAAAACCACTTTTTGCGTTACAGGAAACCTCGAAGTTCTTGCCACGGATCTGTTCGAAGATAAAAATTTACATATACATAGTTTTCTCCTAGATCTACACTAGATATACATGGTAGAAATTATACCTTTGTAGTGAAGCCCTTTGCTTATCCCGCTCATCCAAAAGTTGTCAGGTCTCGTAGAGTGTCAAGTGAACACTCCTCTACAAGTATCCACACGGACAAAAGGTGGAGAAACCCCACTTAGAGTGTGCTAGCACTCTCAAGGGGTTTCGGCAATGGAGGAGAGGGAGAGAAGAAGAAGAAGAAGAAAGGAAGAAGATGATGCCTTGAATGAGCACACCAAATGCATTCACTCCCACAATGTGGCCGACCACTTTTAGAGGCTTTTAAACCTCCATGTAATACCAAGAGTCATGACTCTTGGTCTCCCTCATGAGGTGGCACACACTTGATGTAGCCTTGATGATGTGGACCATCATCATTGGTCGACCCCATGCCAAGTCACAATGAGGTGGCATTTGGTCAAGTCAAACTTGACCCTTCATCTTCCCTCTCAAGTCAAGTCAAACTTGACCTCTTATCTCCCATGGTTGATCAAATCCAACCTTTGATTTAAGTCAACTTAATTTAATGAATCTATATTCATTGATTTAAATTGACTCAATGAATCATAATCTAAATTAGACTCATTGGACACATGAATCAAATTGAGTCCAACTCAATTAGTCTATTTTGGATAACTCTTAATCTAATTTGGTTCATCACATGAACCTAATCCTCTTAGTCCATCATATGAACTTATTCTCCATCTAATTGCCCTCTGTGTATGACCCTATAGGTTCTTGTAATGTTGGCAATGCTCCTAAACCCATTTAGAAACATAAGTAATGAGCGGTATCTAGCAACACATCATTACTACCCAAGTTACAAGAATGTTGAGATCCAACATCACCTTTGTGACTACTAATTGTAACTCTTACAATATGTGACAATGTCCTTCTATCCTTGACATCTAGATTGATCAATTGAGGCATAGATCGTGTCATCCTCTAATCAATCTATATCTTGAACTCTAAGTAGACTCACTCTATTCAAATGAGCTTAATATCTCATATTGACTCATTTGGGCATGATCATGCACTTAGTGGTCTCACTCTATCAAGAATCATGATGTCACTCCCGTCATATAGGAGGGATAGATCTCATCTACATCACTCACATCCCTCCGCATAATTTGTTACATACCCAGTAATCGCCTTTATAGTCCACCCAGTTACAGGTGATGTTTGACGAAGCCAAAGTATGCAACTCCTTATGTAGGGAACCATGGTGACTTCAGGTCCAAGGACTGATAGTCATACTAATAGTCATATAAGAAAGTATATGACACTCATAAAACGATCCATGATATTTTCTCATGGCGGGTCATTCAGTATACATTCTCCAATGCATACCCATGTGTCAACTTGATATCTCTATATCCATGACTTGTGAGACCAAGTCATCGAGTTGACCTACATGCTAGTCTCATCGTATTAACATTGTCCCTGAATGTTAATACTTGACTAGGAATAATTAAGAGTAGTGTTCTCTACATCATCTCACTATCAATTCAACCAATCGATTGATATAGATAAGAACCTTCTACTCAAGGATGCTATTATACTTAGTTATTTGGCACCAATACAAGTAAGTATAATAACCATAACGAAATGCCTTTATAAGTATATAGGAATATGATACATCGAGTCCATACTGCAATCATCATATGATTGGCTCTAGGGCTCTAACTAACAGGATGGTAAGATGAAACGATGGGTGTAGGGAAATGCGTGTACCCATAATAACATACACACACGTATTACCAATAAAAAGCCTATATAGGTAACTAATTCAACAAGTAGTCATCTCAAAGTGTCAGCACTTTTATCGAGGTGAGCCTTGTGTTTTGTGCAACCCTTTTAAAAACCCCGTTATTCCTAAGCTCGAACGAGTTTTTAGGGCTCGCTCAGGAGGATAATAAGTGAAACAATAAGTGAGAAATCCGATAGATGCATGCTGGACTGGTTTTAACCCCCAATGGAGTTAATACCGAATGAATTTCATCCCGGCCAGTCCCAAATACCCTTATCTGAATAAGCATTATCTGTTACAGTCCTTTCTGTCTTAAAGTTCGGACGAGTGTAACCCTGAGTGTAAGCAATTTTAAATAAATTTAGTCTTGGACGATTTTTTATATGGCCATGCTAAACTAAAGACATCATTCATTAAAGTTTATCTGGCCTTAAAGTTTGGACGAATGATTCCAGAAAGTTACCCCTTCCTTGAATAATCCTTACTTTAGTACAGCTCGCCAGACTTTGGCCTGAATAGATTTACGCTGTCCTTAGTATATCACACACGCTCAAGAAAAACACAAGTTTATTAGGAAATCAAACATTATAGTGAAAACATATAATAGACTCAACAAAAATTTAACTATACATACAATAGAAACAGATATCTGGTTCTGGTTCATTAACTAAGCAAAGAAGGAAAAACAAGGCAAATCATAGTAAATTCAGAAATAAGCGGGGTGGATGATTCCCGATCAACCTCTTGTGGTTGAGGAAGCGAGTTGGGGTTCATAGGCTAGGTATCCTCCCTCCCTCAGTTGCTCCACCGTGCCTTCAACTCTGAGGAGAAGCACTTTGTTGATGGAGTTGGTGATAGACGTGTTGAATCCACTTGTTTAGAGAAGAGATTTCTTCCTTGCTTCGAAGCGCTCATCTTCTCCTGCTCGTGTAGGCCTCCAACTCTGCCCGGGCAGCTGCTAGCTTGGCCGAGAGACCCGCCAATTTAGATTCCTTGGTAGATAATGTAGTCTGGGTAGTTGCTAAGTCTGAGCGCAGGAGATAAATGTGTGGGGGTGTTGGTTGCTACACCTGGATTCCGTTCTGTTTCCCTTATACAAAAATTTGTACAAGCATAGAACTTAACCTAGCTACCCATGTGCTCTACTGAAGTTAAACTTGGATTGCAAACGATGTTTAACATTATTAATCCAAATTGCTCTTCAGAAGTTAAACTTAGATTGGAAACGAAACTTAATATTTTTACTCCAAGTTTAACCGATGTGATCTTCCTATGTTAAACCATATTACAGAAGTTGATCAAATATCTATTTCAAATATTGGCTTCCAGGTTAAACATGGCAAGGCACTAGACCTTCTTGGTTATGGGATCATCCACCACTTCCTAGACAAAGTCTTTCAAAGAAATTGGATATTAAACTTCTTACAGTAACCCTAGGTTTAACTACAAAGACCACAATAAAAACACAAGATCAAAACGCAAAATCGAAATACAAAATCGATAGCATGAAATTGAAATATAAAATCACTAGCCTCTTGTGTTGGTGTTTCAGAATCCATGCAAAGAAAACTAACTAATTAATTCGAAGCGGAAACCATTAATTAGTTATACCTTTCTTTATAGCTAATAACCTCTTGATTTTCTATTGTATTCCTCTCATTCTCTTGGACGTCGTGTGGGCGATGATCTACCAAGATAACTTCACCCGACCACTTCTTTGCCTCTAAGAAACTCGAGCCACCAAGGAATGCCAAAATAGGAAATTTCCTTCTCTTATTCTTCCTCTCCAAGTAACCGGCCACCAAGATAGTCTTCTCCTTTTCTTTCAAGTTTTGGCCACCAATGGATATGGAGACTGGCCTTAGAAAGAAGAAAGGGAGAGAAGGAAAGATGGTGTGCCGTCGGCCTAAAGGAAGAAATCAAGGGGAGAAGAGAAAAGAGAGGGGTCGGCCACCACAAGGATTAAGAGAGAGGACTTAGAGAGATCTTCGAATTGTCTTCACATGAGGCACCCTCTACCTCTCTTTTATAATTCTTTGTTATGGCAAAAAAAAGGAAAGTTTTAAACATAATTAAAACTTCCTTATTTGTGACCTCCTTAATAAAGGAAATTTTAACAACAATTAAAATCTCTCTTTTCTAAATTTCCTATTGTACATGGAAATAAAGGAAAGTTTTAAAATTAATCTCTCTTTTAAAACATGTAGACAACTATAAAAGGAAAGATTAATTAAAACTTATCTTTTTAAATCATAGTTACAAAAAAGGAAAGTTTTATTAAAAATTAAAATCTCTCTTTTTAAACATTATAGATAACTACAAATAAGGAAAATTTTTAACAAAATTAAAATCTCTCTTTAATCTTTTGTAGATAACTATAAAAGGAAATATTTTAAAATTTTAAAACTCTCTTTTAATAACATGAGGATGACTATAAAAGGAAATTTTAAAATTAAAATTTCTCTTTTAAATCCCTTCATGAATGGCTACAAAAGGAAAGATTTTAACAAAAAATAAAATCTCCCTTTAGTTCTAATGGTGTGGTCGGCCCCATGCTTGGACACGAAGCATGGCTTGGTCGGCCACCTCTTGGGCTCCAAGCTAATGCTTGGTCGGCCCCCTTTGCTCCAAGCAAGGATGTGTCCAGCCCATTACTTGGGTAAGAAGTGGACTTTGTGGATATAAGACTTTATAGAGGCTACAACAGGGACCAAAGGAGGATTTGATTTTAGTCTCCCGATGAGCTTGAGCTTCCTGTGTTCACCCTGAACACTCAACTCAAGTTCATCAATAATAACTCATACCACTGAAGAGTTATTATTGAACTACCGCACCAATCCCATATTACATTATGGGCTCCTTCTTATTATGAGTGCGTTAATCTCCCTATGTTTAAGATATCGAATATTCATTAATCAAATGAGTTACTAACATTCACTTAATTAACATCTAGCTCTAAGAGTAGTACCACTCAACTTCATTGTCATGTCGGACTAAGTCCACTTGCAGGGTTTACATGACAATCCTTATGAGCTCCTCAAGGGGACATCATCAACCTAAATAACTAGGACACAGTTTCCTTCTATAATCAACAACACACCATATAAATAATATTATTTCCCAACTTATCGGGTCTATTGATTTAATGAACTAAATCTCACCCATTGATAAATTAAATAAATAAATACTAAATATATGTGTTTGTCATTATTGTTAGGATCGATGATCGCGGCTAGAGAGGGGGGGTGTGAATAGCCGACCCCAAATCTTCGTTTCTTTCTACAATTAGGGTTAGCGCAGTGGAAATAACTAAATAGAAACGCAAAAAGGAAAGATCAAACCTCAAACTCGAACTCGACGATGTAACGAGGTTCGGAGATGAAACTCCTACTCCTCGGCGTGTCCGTAAGATGGACGAAGCCTATTAATCCGTCGGTGGATGAGTCCCCGGAAAATCGGCTAATAAGAACTCCTTCTGGGTGGAGAAACCTCACCACAAACTCTTGCAACAGCAAGATCAGAGTACAAGTACAAGAAGCACAGCAAGATACAAATATAAAGATGAATGTAACAACTCTTGCTTGCCTTCTCGTCGACTGAAATCACAGATGAAGCACCAACTTCACGGACGAATGCCAACAAGAAACTCAATCGAAGAAGTCGAGGAAGCTCACGCGAAGCTTCGGAAGCGAGCTTAACAAAGCTCTAGAACAGCAGAAGCAATAACTTGCAGAAGCAAGAAGAAGATTAAGAAGAAGCAGAAGCTTCGGAGAGGAAGCAGAAGAAACTCTGTAGCAGCCCTCGATCTCCTTTATATGGCCTGAACCTGCAACTGCACCTGCAAAGAAGACAGCGAAGAAGACGGAGATAGACGTTGAATCTCAACGGATATACCTGGACCGATCAGGACATATCCTGATCGGTCCAGGAAGACCCTGATCGGTCCTAGGGACCGATCAGAGCTTCCTCTGATCGGTCCAGGGACCGATCAGCATGTATGTCCCTTCCTTTTTCTCCCGAACTTCTTGCCTTCTGATCGTTGTTTCCTGATCGGTCTGCAGACCGATCAGATAACACTCAGTAGGCTACTGTTTGGTTACTGATCGGTCACCAGACCGATCCAGATACCGATCGATCCACTGATCGATCCAGAGCTTGGTTTTTGCCCAAACCAAGTCCCAAGTCTCCCACACCAACATCCGGTCAACCTTGACCTGTTGGTACATCATGCTTAGCATCCGATCACTCCCTTGACCTGCTAAGACTCCCCACCAACTGTCCGGTCAATCCCTTTGACCCACTTGGACTTTTCTCTTCGTGTCAAGTATCCGGTCACTCCCTTGACCTACTTGACCTTCTCAACACCAGATGTCTGATCACCCTTGATCCATCTGGATTTTTCCTTGCCCGGCTTCACTCACCAGGACTTTCACCTAGCTTCACTCACTAGGGTTTTCACCTGGCTTCACTCACCAGGATTTCTAATCTGCCCGGCTTCACTCACCAGGACTTTCCAACTGCCTGGCTTCACTTACCAGGACTTTCCCACTGCCTGGCTTCACTCACCAGGACTTTCACTTTCACCTAGCTTCACTCACTAGGATTTTCACCTGGCTTCACTCACCAGGATTTCCTGACTGCCTGGCTTCACTCACCAGGACTTTCCGAACTGCCTGGCTTCACTCACCAGGACTTTTCGCACTGCCTGGCTTCACTCACCAGGACTTTTCGCTGCCTAACATCCCAGTTAGGACTCCCCAGTCAAGTATCCGGTCAACCTTGACCTACTTGACTCTTCTTCATCCAACCTGATCAGACCCTGATCAGTATCTCTCCGCATGGACAACTGCACCTGCATTGTCCATGTCTACATGTCTTTCTGTATTGTCAAACATCGAAACCATGACCAAGGTTTACGCTTGGTCAACTAGGTCAACCTTGACCTACTGGAAATTGCACCAACAATCTCCCCCTTTTTGATGTTTGACAATACCTTTAAGTTAGGCTAATCCAATAGCCTCAACTTTCTTCATGCCACTAGGTAATGAAACATAAGTTACAACCTTACATTCTCCTTCTAAGAAGGCAACCTCCTTCTTAGATAATGAAGGCCTAACTTAAACCCTTCATTCTCCCCCTATTGGCACACATCAACAAACTCTCCCCCTGAAGAGTAAGTGATCGTTGTTCACAACTTCACTCGTTGTGATCAACAAACTCTCCCACTAACTCCAATGTTCTTCCTTGAACATTCTCTAGACATTCTCCATTCTCCCCCTTTTTGACACACATCAAAAAGAGTGAATCAAGGTCAAGAGTTTCTTCCTAATGAAAGTCCCATACCTTTCATTGAAACCCTTAATTTCCCCCTTGATACTAATGTCAATAGTCAATTTAGTGATAATCCCATATCACTCATGACAACTCCCCCTAAAGGTCAACTCCCCTTGACCAATAGGTAAAACTCCCCCTTGACCATTGCATCAACAATGTCTTGGAGAGTTTCAAACCTTTAGAACTCTAAGACACCAATTCCCGAGCTGAAATTTCAGACAACCAGTCGAATTTCAGCAATTTGGCATGCCCTGATCGGTCACCAGACCGATCAGGCTCCCTCTGGATCGGTCCAGTGACCGATCCACACAGACCTGGACCGATCAGGGAACCTCCTGATCGGTCCACGACCTCTGATTTCTGATTTCTGAATTTTTCTTCTCCCGAAATTCAGAAACCTCTAGAAAATCACAGAAAATTTCAAAAATTATAAAATTTTGAGGATACATTCCTCATAACATATACTATCATGGAAAAATAGTTTTCTATAAAAATAACTTCCATTTTCAAATCTTGATACAAAGTTCAAAAGTCTTTGAAATAGCTCAAAGTTAATCACTCTTTGTATCACTTTGCTCAATGATGAATGCTATCACTAGAAAAACTTCATCAAGGTTTTTCAAATCAATTTTAAAATGATTTTAAACCCTTTAATTTGGGACCACAATCTTAGGGCTAAATGTACATGACTTGTACACAAGCTTTCCCTATGATCCCCAATTAGAATTCGGCTCATCTAGGTACAAGAACTATGCACCTTGATCCTAACTCACAATCCTAATATCTCACACACATCTAAGGTGTATCAAACACATTCAAGTCAATTTTGATGTGAGATATGGGTTGAGGTCGTCTTAAGCTAAGTTCTCATGCATTTTCTAAACAACAATTTGATTTCCATATCAAATTATGTTTTTGTCCTTAAATCAAATTAATTGATTATAAATGCAAAAGATGATGACATGGCATAAAATAGTATCATAAATGAAAACATGTGCCATTGTCATGATATCATGGCATAAAGTGTGAAACTTAACTAGAGCATGACATATAAATAACTTAAGCATTATCATGACATTTCAAATGATGATAAATTAAGTATGATGTCATGACATGGCATATGACAAGCAATATATGGCAAATAACACGTAAAGGTATAGAAAATACCTAACTCTAGCTTTAGTTGCCATTTTTGATCATTTTGCCATAAAATCCATATTCCTAAGTGTATTAGACCTAAAATCATATACTAAGGATTTTTAGATCACTATGTACCAATTAGATTGACCCTAGAAAACTCTTCAATTGTGATTGACACATCCTAAACACCTTAGGAATAATTTTCCATTTCATTTCCAAGGCTTGATTACACCTTGAAAATTCCTAAAGTGCCATCTTTTGTCATGATTAGGTTAACTACCTATTCAAGTAAGGTTGACACACCCTAACTCATCTAGCGTGATGAAATCACGCTCCTAGGAACCCAATACCTATTGGAGCTCATTGGGTTCACTAAATATTCACTAGGGATGACTTCCCTAGCAACCCTCCTAATGACCCTCCTAGGCTTTAAAGCCTTGGTCATTTGGGACTCATCAAGATCAACTCTAGGGGTGACTCCCCTTGTGACCTTGGTGATGGTCTTCCTTGCCCTAGATTTTGTTCCATAATCTAATGGAACATTGTGATAAGTGGGCTTGACCACTTGGGACTTAGGTTTGTGACCCAAACCTTTCATGTCCTTGGGCTTTGGTTTTTGCCCCATAGACCCTATATTTGACTTTTCCAAATTTTTAAGGATCTTTTCTAACATGTCAAGTCTTGACCTCAAGACTTGATTTTCCTTCTTTAATACCTCAAGACTTGATTTGTCATTTTTCTTTGAGGCATTCCTAGGCATGTGTCTAGTTGATTTGGGATTCCTACCTAGGTTTTCCTTAGCCTTAGATGGGTTAATTCTAGGGTTGGCTTTCCTAGTGTTATCCTTATCTAGGCTCACATGTTTGGCACCTAAGCATGTATATTGATTCCTATAATTAACATGCTTATCATTCTTGACAATAGCAATAAGGCTACTAGCATGCATCCTACTAGAATTGCAAGAATGTGCCTTAGAGATTACCTTAGGGTTTGCCCTAGCTCCCCCTATACATGTGCTCGATCTCTTGTCCTTGTGAGATTGTCTCCCCCTCGGACATTGGCTCCTATAGTGTCCCCTTCGCTTGCATTGGAAGCACACCGCGTGCTCCTTGCCCTTGCATATCGGGACTCCGACTTCCTTGACTTTTGGTGCCGGTGGAGTCTTCCTAATCCTCCTTGGACACTTACTCTTGTAATGTCCATACTCCCTACACTCAAAGCACATTATGTGTAATTTATTTGAAATTGAAATGCTTGAGTTACCTAGGGTTGAGGATGGATGAAGACTTTCTTCTTCATCCCTTCCGGAGGTAGAAGCTTCTTCCTCTTGCTCCATTCTTGAAGAAGAACTCTCCTCCTCTTCTTCCTTAGATGTTGAGTAGCCCTCAACTTCTAATTCCTCTCCTCCATGATGTGAGCTACTTGGCTCACTTGACTCCTCTTCATGACTTAAAGTGGAGTTCTCCTCATGGAACTTTGCAAAGTTGTTCCACAACTCCTTGGCATCGTTATATCCACCTATCCTACACAAAACATCATTAGGTAAAGAAAATTCAAAAATTTTCAATACCTCATCGTTGACTAGGGATTGGTGGACTTGTTCCTTGATCCACTCCTTCTTCTCTAGGGTTTCTCCTTTCTTGTCCATCGGAGGCTTGAAACCTAATTGAACACAACTCCAATTTTCAAGGTTAGTCATAAGAAAGTACTTCATTCTTACCTTCCAAAACGTGAAGTCGTCGCGATCGTAGAAAGGTGGAATTGTGACGTCTTCTCCAAATAACTCCATTCTCTAGCTCGTGCTCCCCCGGGTGTTGATCCAACGAAGAGCGACCTCACTCTGATACCACTTGTTAGGATCGATGATCGCGGCTAGAGAGGGGGGGTGTGAATAGCCGACCCCAAATCTTCGTTTCTTTCTACAATTAGGGTTAGCGCAGCGGAAATAACTAAATAGAAAGGCAAAAAGGAAAGATCAAACCTCAAACTCGAACTCGACGATGTAACGAGGTTCGGAGATGAAACTCCTACTCCTTGGCGTGTCCGTAAGGTGGACGAAGCCTATCAATCCGTCGGTGGATGAGTCCCCGGAAAACTGGCTAATAAGAACTCCTTCTGGGTGGAGAAACCTCACCACAAACTCTTGCAACAGCAAGATCAGAGTACAAGTACAAGAAGCACAGCAAGATACAAATATAAAGATGAATGTAACAACTCTTGCTTGCCTTCTCGTCGTCGATTGAAATCTGTAGATGAAGCACCAACTTCACAGAATCACAGCAGCAGCTGAAACCAGTCGAAGAAGTCGAGGAAGCTCACGTGAAGCTTCGGAAGCGAACTTAACAAAGCTCTAGAACAGCAGAAGCAATAACTTGCAGAAGCAAGAAGAAGATTAAGAAGAAGCAGAAGCTTCGGAGAGGAAGCAAAAGAAACTCTGTAGCAGCCCTCGATCTCCTTTATATGGCCTGAACCTGCAACTGCACCTGCAAAGCAGACAGCGAAGAAGACGGAGATAGCCGTTGAATCTCAACGGATATACCTGGACCGATCAGGACATATCCTGATCAGTCCAGGAAGACCCTGATCGGTCCTGGGGACCGATCAGAGCTTCCTCTGATCGGTCCAGGGACCGATCAGCATGCATGTCCCTTCCTTTTTCTCCCGAACTTCTTACCTTCTGATCGTTGTTTCCTGATCGGTCTGCAGACCGATCAGATAACACTCAGTAGGCTATTGTTTGTTATCGATCGGTCACCGATCCGATCCGATGTATCACCTGGATCGATCCATCGATCCATCCGGAGCTTGGTTTTTGCCCAAACCAAGTCCCAAGCCTTCCAAACCAACATCCGGTCAACCTTGACCTCTTGGTACATCATGCTTAGCATCCGGTCACTCCCTTGACCTGCTAAGACTCCCCACCAAGTGTCCGGTCAATCCCTTTGACCCACTTGGACTTTTCTCTTCGTGTCAAGTATCCGGTCACTCCCTTGACCTACTTGACCTTCTCAACACCAGATGTCCGATCACCCTTGATCCATCTGGATTTTCCCTTGCCCGGCTTCACTCACCAGGACTTTCACCTAGCTTCACTCACTAGAGTTTTCACCTGGCTTCACTCACCAGATTTCCCGGCTTCACTCACCAGGCCTTTCCAACTGCCTGGCTTCACTTATCAGGACTTTCCCACTGCCAAGTTTCCCTCACCAGGGCTTTCACGTTCACCTAGCTTCACTCACTGGCATTCTCACCTGGCTTCACTCACCAGGACTTTTCGCACTGTCTGGCTTCACTCACCAGGACTTTTCGTTGCCTAACATCCCAGTTAGGACTCCCCAGTCAAGTATCCGGTCAACCTTGACCTACTTGACTCTTCTTCATCCAACCTGATCAGACCCTGATCAGTATCTCTCCGCATGGACAACTGCACCTGCATTGTCCATGTCTACATGTCTTTCTGTATTGTCAAACATCGAAACCATGACCAAGGTTTACGCTTGGTCAACTAGGTCAACCTTGACCTACTGGAAATTGCACCAACATTTACATGACAATCCTTATGAGCTCCTCAAGGGGACATCATCAATCTAAATAACTAGGACACATTTTCCTTCTATAATCAACAACACACCATATAAATAATATTATTTCCCAACTTATCGGGTCTATTAATTAATGAACTAAATCTCACCCATTGATAAATTAAAGAAATAAATACTAAATATATGTGTTTGTCATTATATCAGGATTAAAGTACGCACTTCCATAATAACAGAGGTCCTGTTCTTTTTATGCAGTCAGTATAAAAAAAATAACCTCAAATGGTCCTGCTCAATACACTCATAGTGTACTAGTGTAATTTTATAGTTAAGATAAACTAATACCAAATTACATTACAACTATTCCAATAGTTTGTCTCAATCCATCTTGATTGTGAGCTACTATTTATAATTTATAAAGAACTGATAACATGATCTTCTGTGTGACACCACACGTCATGTTATCTATAATATAAATTAAATGGACAACTACATTTAACATAAATGCAGACATTTAACCAATGTGATTCTTATTTCAAAATAAATATTTATACAGAAAGCTAGGCTTTTAGTATACATGCTAACATGGGGTGCTTTAGTGGAGGGTGCTCGTCCTTTAGAGACTTGGGCGTGGACAAGCTTGCGTCTTTTGCGTCTCTTTTTTGGGATGCTCCGTGTCCATAGGAGAACCCTCAGAGACTGGAACTGGATCAGGAGATAACTCCCCTGAAGTAGCAGCTGCACTAGATTCGGTCGCTTGACTGCTGGACGCCCCATTAGGAGGGACGACCGATTGGCCAACCCGCTCAGCTAACAATTCCCACTCCTTAGCGAGGAGCTCTTCCTCCTTCATGTCAATCTCATCATCAACCAAAGATTGAAAGACGACGTCCACTGTATAGAATAAAAAATACCTTAGTTAGTGAAAATATAATAAGCAAGTTATTAAAACTTACCGAAAGAGAAAGGAAGCTTCTTTCGAATAGGGCTCAAGCCAAATAAGTGCAGAAGGCCTTTGCACAGCCACTTGTGGATTTTAAAGAGTCGACCTCTTAGCTTAGTGAAGTGAGAGATAAAGGATGTGTCACGCTTATAATTCCCTAGGTTAGGAAGGGGAGGAAGGGAAGATTGTCATTCAGTCGGCCAAGTGTCGGGCTCTGGCATTTCAAGGAAGAAGAAATATGATTTTCAACTCTTGTTCGAAGAGGGCATGTCTTCAAAGAAAATTAACTTCAGACGGGATTGAAAAAGGAGGACTCCTGATTCTGATTTTTTTGGGTAAGAAAACAGAAAGAAATTTTGAGGTGTGGGGGGAATGCTGTATAGGTGAAATAACATAAACGTGCCACACATGGCACGGATTGCATGTAGGGTAAATTGCTGTAGAGGAATGTTAAAGTATCGACTCACCTCCGATAGAAATGGAGGGACAGGAAAAATGAACACCATCTGCTAATTGGTCCTTAAAGAAGGTGATATTGTTAGCTAGAGGGTGATAAGGATGGACGTCGAAAGAAGGGATAGCGATATGATAATTTTTAGGGATTTCATATCGAGAGTAGATGTAAGCTCTATCAGTATCGTCGAAATTCAAATAGGTTAAAGTGTATCAAGGGCGAAAAATTCTTGAGTTATGGAAAAAGGTAAAGAATCTTTACAGGGAGCAATCGGGAGAACTTACTGAGTCACAGCAAGAGACAAGTGTATATGAGGAGAAAGTCGGGGAAGACTATAGACGAGAGGTCGCCAGAAAGAAGATCGGAGAAGACTTTAGACAAAGTGCAAAGAGTAGGTGTTGTTTAGGGTTTTTATAAAGTATAACTTACTTGCAGCCGTTGGATCAAAATGGATTGCGCCAAGAGGATCGTTGATTTGTAAGGGGGAGGGGGTTTCATTGAATCGTATGAGGAGGCATGTGTTAGAAGCCATTTCAGAGAACGGGGAGTGGTGCCACGTGGCATTCACCCAGAAATAAGTATTTATGATGGAGGTAATAGCCAAATCATTCCATTACTAAAACACCTCTCCACGTGTCCTCGATACTCCCTCCTTCACAACGCGCTTCTGACATATAGTTTTTCAATTGAAAAAGTGGCTACATGTCTAAGGCATAAAGGAAAATATGAATTACCAGATTACCCTAGTGGAAGGGATGAGTGGACGGTAACTAGACTTGGGTCCAGTCAGTCGACTACACCTCCTTAAACTAGGCTTAAAAGGGAGGCTAGTGATATGAGTTATAACGAGTGGACCTAGAAGATGATGTGGTGGTCAAAGTTAAGGTGACCTAGTGGTCATGGTTAAGGAAAGAGCATTCCCCACCTGCTTCGTCACTAGCCCAGTGTTAAGGCTCTTAGGTCCAACCCGACCGAATTACAAGTCGGGCGGGAAAGGGCTGGCCGACCCTTAAGTCGATCGAACATAAGAGGCTTAGTGCTTTACTCTTGAACTGGAAAGATAATATGTTCAGTCGTTCAATGGCCAACCGAATCTAAATATGGTTGTCCTTATGGGGACAACGGAAAGGTTCAGCCCATCTCGTAACCGACCAACCATACGTGAAGTAAGAAGAAAGGTTATCTCCTCGATCCTCTTAAATCTCTCCATATATGCCCAGCCGAATAAAAGGTCGGCCGGGCTTAAGGTACTCACCACCATATTGGCTCTCGAGTGTACCTCCAGCAGCACAGTTAATCCTATGGCTTCTTGATCGGATTTTCAATACGCCTAGTGCACCATATTATTCTTTGAACATATTTTTAGCATTCAACACATAACAAAGCAGCTTCAAGAATAGGCATAAAGACAGTAGACCTTATAGTCCGGCTTAGATATATCACGTAGTACATAATTGATCAGCTTAATGCGGGGACAAGCATAAGAACGACCAGCTTTATAGTCCGGTCGGGTTATACTCAGCAAACAACATCTTACCAACTTGTCAGAATAACAATTGTATGTCAGAGAATATTATTCTAGAACCTTCTTCAGGGATTATCATGTTTCCTTTTAGCCGACACTTATGACAACATATTCCTCCATCGATCTCAACAATGATATAAGTTATAAATGACAAAAGAGATATATATATATATATATATATATATGAGTAAATGGAAGATTCCTCGGACAATCATTACATATTGCCTAGGTGATATATTCTCCATTACTCAACAACTTTTGATATTCTGTCATTCTATGTTGTCTTATGATTATGAAAGTTATGAGAGGTGGTATATAAAAATAGGGATCATCTTCATTGGCAAGGTATATCTTACACAGTATCTGAGTTTTATTCTCGCGCGAGCTTTTTTCTACTCTTCTTTATTCATCCATCTGGATTCATATTGACTTGAGCATCCGGATTCATATTATCCGTCCTTCGCCAAGGACCTCCTCCTTCATTTTTGGGCACTGATGTTCCGTTTGCTCGTCTGAGTGTGCACAGGATTAAAAGAAGTTTCTCCGTGAGGTAAAAAGTCTCATTCTAGTCAACAATCGAGCTATCATCTTCAGCGCACTATCTCTCCAGTTTTTAGACAGGATCAACCAGATTACAATGGCCGTGGTTGGCATGAATCTAGAAAGCAAGTCATTAAAGAGTTTGGGGGCCTAAAAAGGTCCTACTATATGGATCCAGAACCACTCACTATGAGTGGCACATGTATGGGTCAATGATTGCGAGGCCTCTGCATTGTACAGACTAGAATTCAAACTTGTTGATCTAAAGAAAAACTCCAAAGCAAAGTTGACTGGTAACTCAGTACTCATGGATCTGCAGCAACAGATGGGAATACTAAAAGCAGTTAACATTGTGGATCAGAAAAAGAATTCCATGAGCAGGACAAGAACAAATCAGAATGATATGACCGAAAACTTATATAAACCTCCAGTGGTTGTTGATCAAAAGTAAAATATTCCAAACACCAAGCATACTCCCAACCAGACTGTTTCTCTGGATGAGAACCCTGCTTATACTATCGAAAGCTTAAATGATGGCTATGGAACATAAGGGACTACTAGCAAACCTTTGAGCTACTAAATCAACCTTGTTTCTGTTATTGATTTGTTTTGCCTCAAGTGGCTACATATAGCCTGCTTGCTGCTTGATGCTTGATGCAACTAGATGTTGCATTTTTCTGACTCAGTTATTGGTGGAGGCCGCAATGTTGAGGCTGTTAAGATAAAGTCTGTTGTAGCAGAGCAGGTTGATTGTTTCTAGAAATTGGCGTATCGACATGCCATCTACTCTATTCCATGTAAATCTTATTGGCAATAGCTTCTGTTTATTCCTGATTTCTGAATGTATCTTATAGATTGAAGGACAACTGACTACTTAGCGCACTGGAAAGATAGATGCAAAGTCGCAGCAAGATTATATGGATCTGTGACTCCATCATGCGGTATGCTATGTTGATCGAAAAGACAATGACTTGAATCGGCAGGTGAGTCCTACTGTTTTCTACTTCATGTATCTAGTTTGAACTCTGAAACATTTGTTTTTGTTCTTCTGAAGTTACTGTAGTCTGCAATACATCGCAAATATTTCTGCACCTGAGTTTTTTTTGGTGAGCATAATACTAACTTGTAAGTGATTTCATATGATCATAACTGTTTGATTATAACTAAGACTGTTTATTGCATTACTATCTAATGCATTTAATCAAGCATAGTTAAACTATCTTAGCTATGTAAATAACATATCTTAATTAAATTAGTTTGGTAGGATTTATTCATGGCTAACACATACTAAAATTTAGTTAATGATTATTAAACTACATAATAAACTTAAAATAATTTCTATATGATAATATCCACCCAATTTATACCCTCCACTTGTTAGGATCAACAACTCAACGTGAGAATGGTTTTTGTTTTCTTCTTCTTATTATTTTTTAAAGGAAAAAAAAACAGAATAATATTTAGAAAAGCAAAAGTAAAAGCATCTGCTACTTTATTCTTAAACTTGACACCACCCACAAATTCTTGCCTTTTTTTTTAATTGATTCAGGTGTCTATTTTTTTTTAAAAAAAATTAAATTAGAAAGCGTTCTGGAGGTCATCTAAATAATAATTCTTTTTTAGATTTATTATCCCGTTTGAGGAAAATTTTTATAGTATCGGCTTAATTCGATGGCTACTCCGGAAGCTTCACATCCCTAGGCAAATTGACCTGTGAAAGAAGCGCAACCATCTTCAGCTATCATGCCCACTTCGGAAGCTGGATTCCTCACTTCTTCATCCTCGACCGTCCGATCCCAACAAGAGAGTTCGATGGACGGCAGGCAGATGATGATGGACGCACATATTTTTACATCGGAACCCCTAATCAAAGAGAAATTCGATGATTCACCTCTCCCCGCCTCGGCTTAAAGAGGACGCGAGTGAGACCCCGTTGGTCATCCGAGATGGTATGGGACGAGAGTTGATGCAATGAGACCGTCGGGTCAAAACTCAGTGATAGCAGGGGAATAAATCTCACCCGATCCGTCCCATACCTATGATTTATCTCTCTCACGATGGCCGTGGGTCCGATCGGTGGGGGCACTGGGGGCGAGGGCTTCTCCTTTTGCTGCAATTAAAGAGGACGCGAGTGGCTCGGCGCCGGAGACGAAGCGCTAGTCGGAGAACGAAGGTCCTTGCCGATGGGGCGAGGGAAGTTCAAGGCGAAGCCGACGGGCCGAAGGAACTTCTCCACGCTCGAGGAGTTGGGTAAGACACGCTTTGGTTGCTCCCCTCCCCCATCTTTGACATGCATCCTTCCATTTGGGATTTGGATAGCTTCTTGATTTCTGTTTGGAACTTTTCATACCACTGCCCTATCACACTTCTTATGTCTCGTTCCCTTCGATCTTTCTTGTTCGAGTGCTTGGTGTTGTTATTCTTCTCCATCTTTTACATGTTGATAAGATAATGTTGACGTGGTATGCGCAAAATAGTTGGTTTATTTATCTCGAATTTTTTTTGTAAGAACAACTATATATTGCTAGAAATATTACAAGATTTTCTGAGATGTATCTGCTTGTCAAATTATTGCAGAAGCGGGCCGATCAGCTCGTCCTCGCTCCTTTAAACAGGTTTTCTCTTTCTGTAAATTGATATAACTTCCATGTAGTAGAAGTTTATGGTCAATTGTCCTGTTGGTTATTCTCTTATGTAGTGCAATTCTTGTCACTTAAGTGCAGATTCCTTTTTTTGTTTTTGTTTTTTGTTGGGGATGCATATTATGTAATTCTATTTTGCTCTGAAAATCATATTGCGCATCCAGTTGTATTATTTTGCTCTGAAAATCATATTGCGCATCCAGTTGTATTGAGAAAATACCATTTCGTGTTCACTAGTTGGTGATATTTATTTTTGGTGGCTGGAAAAGAATATTGTTAGTCCAATTTTTTAGCGTCAAATAACCTGGATGCTCTCCAATATGGCCTTCTCTGTGACTGTAGGAAGGATGTCAGCAGTGCAGTTAGTCCTTAATGAATAAATAGAGGTCTGTCTGTTTGTGTGAAATACTGAAACCAAATCTACTGACAAGAATGTTCCTTGAAAAGTTTAACCCATCTTGAATAATTTTTTTATATGCTACATGTAATTGCTTTTAGCTTTTCCTGTATAAGAGTAAGGAATTATGTACTTCTCCCAATTCTAACTAAGGTAATTATGGAGGGTGGTCTGCAATATTTGTTTCATAGCGGAGCTCAAAATTTCAAGTAGAAGTATTAATTTTTCCTGTGCCTCGTACTATTAGCACTGTAATTTGAAAAAAAAAAGAAAGAAAAATAAGAAAAAGGTATTTGTCCATATATTTATGTTCTTCTAAATGTCACAGGAACAAATTGTGCAAAATAAACAAGAAGATTCTGATGAAAGTGGAGAAGAGTCTGGAGATATAGTTGAGGTGACAATCCAAGTCATTCATGCTCTTCTATTTTTTCCATTCGTGTATTGATTTCCCTTTGTGAATTTATCTTATTTTGATGTTATTTTGTGTTTCTTGGCAGAGAAGGAAGGGCACAATTCCTTTCATTGAGATTGAAAATCCGAACTTGGTAAAGCCAAGAAGCTCAAAAGCTAAAGAAACTAATGTAAGTTGTAAGGCTTCTTTTTTACTTTATATTTTTTGCTGAATTTTTAACTAGAATCTAAAGGATATGGTGACATTTATTTGTTCACTAATTTTGATACAACAACAATCAAGCCTTATCCCACTAGGTGTCGTCAACTTGTTCACTAATTTTTGGTCGTGAATAACACAAAATTTGGTGCAATGATGTTGACTACGAGTCCTTTTTCTATCATGGTACTACACTTTTGCTTCTATTGAGCATCCATCTTTTGTAGACATTCTAGTTACTTTCCATATTAAAATTTTGATCTTGTTATTATAGTCAAGGCTCTAGTGATATTGCCTTGTACATATTGGAGTTCGGATCTTCTGTCCCTGTGTCCCCTTGTCGATCAGACAGACCAGATTACATCTCAAGGATACATTGCACATCACAAGGATACTGCACACATCTTAAGGATGCCATGATGCCTTGAGATGTAATCTGGTCCGTCCAATCGGCAAGGGACACAGGGACAGAAAAATTTGGGGGCAGAGGATCCGAACTGTATATATTGTATCATAGCATGTTTTTTTTGTGAAAGCGGAAACCTGTAGTTTATAGTTGTTCTAATTTTCACCAAATGAAATTCTCAGTAGCAAAATAGCCTGACTAGTCTGCAGGAATAGATACTTAAATAAGGTAAAATCAAATACAATGGCAATAAATTTATTACATCATTAGTAACAATATTTTTGATATTTGATACATGTAGTCCAATCAATTGTATCCATTTAGACTTTAAAATGATGACAACACAATCAGTCACATGATCTAACTCTTAAGGAGGCAAAATGCACAGACTTTAAAGTTTAAATATAGTGTTGGAATTTTCTAAAATAAGAATCGGTTTCTAAGAGGTTTATAGAGAAGGAAGAAAAATAAGAAGAGAGCTTTTGTAGAATTTCGTCTCATATCTGAATTTTGGAGGTACATTGAAATATTTAAATATATATACTTGCATAAAGTTAGGTGTGGGAAAAATACCGACAATTTAGTATACCGTGTTTACCGTATTGAAATATACTGATTTTACTGTATACTGAAAATTTCAGTATGGTATTATCATACCGAATTTTTCGGTATTGGTATAAGATTTATATCAAAATTTTCGGTATATCATACAAATACCAAAATTTTACTGTAAATTGTATGAAATTGATACCATACCGGAATTTCGGTATATCAAAAATTCGGTATACTGAAATTCTGGTACAGTATGAAATTTTTTTGTACTGAATTTTTTATGGTAATGGTATACGAGTTGGTGGTTCGGTATACTGCACTAAACCACACCTACATAAAATTATGCCTTAGTTAAAGATGGACTTATGAAGTCATTGTATCCCTTGTGAGCATATGGTACATGACAGGTCTAGTTCACATGCAATGCACATGTGTAGCATGGTGCATTGCATCTCACAGAAGCACAATCAATGGCATGTAGAAGCATGGACATTGCGCCCAATGGCAACCCTATCAAACAAGGCTTATATGGTGCATTTGAGGCATAATGTGACTCTTTATTAGTGAACTTCACACTTTAAATCGTTGCTACTCGTGTTTAGGCGTATATTTAATATTTTCATATAGGATGCTATCCTTCCATCAACCACAGTTGCTTAATTTGCATGCCGGTCTAGTTTTGGCCCAAATGGTGCGACATAATGAACCAATGGATTTAGGTGAACTAGTGCTTCCAATTAGTGTGATATGGATCGTCAAAGTGATCCAATGGCCAAGATAACTATGGATGGATGCAGCCAAGACACACAACTAATCAAGGGATGAAGACTTTCTATATAAGATATAGGAGTGGATTGGACCTAATTACTTCTAATTTAGGTAATTTTGTAGATTCTAGCAAACCTTTTCTTCATCTAAAGCATTAACCTTTTTTTCCTCCCTGCATATAAAGCTCTAGCCATTGACTTTGTGCAATCTGGTATTTTGGTCCTGTTAACCTTGTTTTAAAATGGGAGGACCATGTGCTTTTCCTCAGTGGTGCAAGCCATAGAAGAATGGGCAATCTCATCATGTCTTGGAGGAAATTTAGCGAATCCTGATTACCAACTTTTCATGTATCTCCTATATATCCATATTAGATACCCAACACTTAGACATCAACGCTTCAAGTGAACACTTGAGATTTCTATTGATCACATATAAATCTTTTTACAGATAGTCATGTGAAACGCTCAGATCCATACCCAGGTCAGATACTCATAACTAAGTCCAAGATAGCGCTTAGATACTAATTAGTTATTTTGAATAAAATTTGAGTATCACTTGTGAGATTTTCCCTTTAGACAACTTCCATATATGTTTCTAGTTTAAATGATATGTTGTCTCTTTACATTTTGAAATTATTGTGCAGCTGGAAGAACCAATTGAACTATCAAGACGAGAGAGGTTTGCCAACCTAATTTCCCCTTTGCCATGTGTACACTAATTCCTTTGAATTAGTCTAAGTGATATCTCTGTGTTGCAAATTCACTTAAAGGTTTCAGATATTGATTGCTTATCATTTTCTAATTTAGAAAATCATTCACTGATTAAAATAATAAATGGTTTCAGTGTTGTTTGACTGTAAATGAGATCTACTGTGCAACAGTGAATGCTTAATGAGAGCTAGATGTTTTATTAGATAGTTGCAGCGGTTGTAATTGATGTCTTTAAATAGATTTGAACTATGGACAATATCTGAGGGTACCGATAGGAGGCAATATGCATCTTATTCCATGTTATTGAGTTCATGGGTTCAAATATTCTGAACAGCAATATTTTCCTCCATCCAATCCTGAATGGGTACATCTTAGTGCAATACAGATTCCATGACATTACTGGAATTCAGATAAGACAATGCGGTTGAAGATTCTATTGCTCTAGACTTCTATTGGAGGTTGAAAGCTCATGAACTCTGCAATTATCCTGTCAACCTGTGCAAACCCATCCCTGGATTTTTTTATTATCTTTTTTAATGTAGCAAAATATAAAATCATTAGGTTCATTTGTTATGGAAAAAGGCAAGATATTTAACATCTTGACTAGCTGTGTCTTTAGGGACCAACGCAACCATTTCATATGGCATATACTTGCACTTAACCCTCCTAAACTCTGCAACAGCAGTACTACCAGGTCCATGTTCAACCAGGACAGTTATGGCTTAAGCAGCTACGTGTTTTATCTATGTTAGAGGTATGGATTAATATTGTTGTTGGTCTAGTAGATTTAATATTACATTGATAATTCTACGTTTAGGGGATTCATGATAAGTCTATATATGTAATAGTTGTCTCATTCTAAATTCAATCTAATATTTATATTTTCTACAATAACAACAGCAATCCAACCTTATCCCACAAGATAGGGTCAGCTAATATTCCTTTTTCTACAAATTCTGCAATATGTAATCTCAATCCTCCATTCACTCCCCATACATTTACATCCAACCTTTTATCCTCTATGTAGAGGATTTCTATTCTCACTTGTTCCTTTCTTAGGGTCCATTTACTTTGGCTAGAAGACATGAAAAAGAGGAAAAGTGAGACAAAAGATGCACAAACTAATGGATCTCTATGTGTTATTTTGTAATTCTCTCCCTTGTACCTCCTTACTTCCCATCCAAGTAAAGGAATTCTTAAGCTTGCCTTTCTTTTGCTAGTGGTTCCAAAAAAGGAATCCTCAAGTTAACCTCAATTGACAAATAGGAGTGACATTGAAAGAACCAAACTATACATGGAGCATGAGTTACTCATGCCCCTCCTTTTTGCCTTTTCTATCCTTCTGCCCATGTAAACCTCACCTAAGAGTTGTTTGTGGTTATCTTTCATCTACTTTTGACACACCCATACACACTACATCGTTATCTACTCAAATAGCATAGGGCAAAAATCAAAAAGGTGCCCCAAATTAAGAGAAACATCATATAGCGCCCCTTTTTCAAAAAAAAAAAAAAAAGAAGTCAAATGGCACCTCTCCCATGATTTTATCCTAAAAATACTCATGGATTCAGCATTGTTGTAGAAACTATCGAGTAGCTTGTACAACGTGTAGAAGCTAGCGGTAGCTAGTACACGTTGTAAAAGCTACATTTTAGCTTCTACACACATTTGAAATGTAATGAGTATCATGGAGTCTACACATTTGTTTTGCTCATTGAAATGTTGTTTTAACTAGGTTATCATTCAAAGAAGCAAAATCAAAATGATATAAAGTCATCATTGTAGAAGTTAGCAACTAGCTTCTACTTCTACACGGTTGATCGTGATCAAATAATGTTCATTTGAAATGTTGTGAGTGTCATAGAGTCCCCATCATTTATTTTGCTTGTTGAAATGTTGTTTTGAGGGGAGCCTTGGCGCAACGATAAAGTTGTTGTTTTGTGACTAAAAGGTCACGAGTTCGAATCCCAGAAACAACCTCTTGTAAAAAATAGGGTAAGGCTGCATACAATGCATATTTTCCCGGGACCCCGCATAGTAGGAGCTTCGTGCACCGGGCTGCCCTTTTGTTGAAATGTTGTTTTAACCAGGTTATCACTCGGAAAAATAAAATTAAAATATACAAAGTCTAATGTAGAAGCTAGCAATTAGTTTCTACAACTGTAGAAGCTAGTTGTTAGTTGTAGAAGCTAGCAACTAGCTTCTACAGTTGTAGAAATTAATTGCTAGCTTCTACACGGCTGAATAATCAGATAATGTAAGAGTATTTTGGACAATTAATTGTCCATTTGACTTTAATCATAAACGGGGCACCCATTTGACGATTTTACAAATGATCGATGCCCTTTTGATTACTATTTGCTTTTACTTGGATTCTTCATCTACCTATCTACCTTTTGTACATGTCACATTTGACATTTGAATGAACACTTAATATTTCTATTGATCACATGTAAAAAACTTATAAATAATTGTGTTGGGCACTTGGATCTATACATGTATCAGATACTCGTGTAGTCAATGCCCAAGTCTAATTAACATAGTATATAGTTGCTATTATGACAAATTGTCTAATAAGCTCATGGTAGTGCAAGAGGTGAAAATCACTTCTTTTCCACATGTGTGGTTGCATGATAAACAATATTGATTATTTATTTAGTTGCATTTATATACAATAGTAGGTTATTTATTTGGTTGCATTGATAGACGATAACAATTTATTTGGTTGCATTTTCTCAATTAACAATAGATAATAAATGAAAAAAATATGAGCTATTTGCATCTCGAAATATAACACCATTATGTTATAGTTAAAATAAATTGTATAAATTAGACATGGTGGTCTGATATTGCTGTGGAGACAAATTGAATCAATCATATTTTTATTCTTGGCTTGTGATTGTTTTGTCTGATTCACTCTTTTCTACAGAGAGGAGATAGAAAAACAAAGGGCTCATGAGCGATATATGAAGTTGCAAGAACAAGGAAAAACAGAACAATCTCGAAAGGATTTAGGTAAAAAATAGTAACTATTCCATCTTGATTCTCTTTTTTTTGGACATTAAAGAGAAGTTTGCTTAAAGTGATGCCTGCATATTAAAATCTAAATTCTATTTTTACATTTTTCCTTATTCATTATTGCATTCAAGTCACAATAACATCCTGGCAGTGACAGTAAATAGCTAATGTTGGAGAATTTTGCTAATGTATGATCAAGGAAGAGATAATCTAGAAGAAACTTTGCTTGATTACTTATCTTGATTGTCTGATGGTTCATGGTTATATTATTTATTTAGACCTCATCTTGCAATGATATAAGTTCAATATATTCACTTTTAGGTTGAGAATATGATAGTCTTCTTGTTAACTATGAGTTGATGCTTCATCAAATATAACATCTCTTGAGATAACAAACAATTATTCTTGATTTCATCACTATATCCAATGAATACTTCAGTTCATCTTTTTGTCAAATTATCTTTGTTTAGAGTTGAAATATGAAAGTAGACAATAACCTAATACCTTTAGCTAATCAAATGATTGTTTTCCTTTTTGTGCCCAACTCCATACACGGTTTATTTTCTTCACGCCCTGGTTGGTGTTTAGTTAAAGATGTAGATTGTTGTGTATAATGCTTCAATTAAAAAAAAAGGGAAGATCTTTTCCCTTCATCATTCTTTATTCTCCTTCACAAATCTGTCCTTAGAAGTCTTATTTTGTAGCCACTTTGATCTTCTTGCAAGAGCTTTTAATAGAAGACAAGTAAAAAAAATTTTACTTTCAACTAAGAAACACCACCACATTATTATTATAAAATCATCAATAAATAGGATTAATCTCTTGTTGCCATGAGGCTTCTGGACTGTAAATAGAAGCATGTGTCAATTTAAGAGTTAAGTTAGCTCTCCATTGATCCTGTCCGAAAGCTGGGAAGATGACTAGCTCGATACTTGGCTCTAATGTTGACCAAACGAAGACCTCAAGCCGTCTTGCGTGTCACAAAGAGCATTAGTTGTCGGGCCAGGGAAGGGGTCCCCGGCGTTGGCTCTCCGACGCTCAAGTCAGTAATCAGTTTTAAGAGAGAAATAATGAAAAGACTATAGCAATGAGTGTGTAAAAATATGTAACATCGCATACCTTCACTTGTGGATGAGGGCCCCTTTTATAATATCACTGTTGTGTTTATGCACGAATTACGAAGCACTTCCAAAAAAGGCAGATCATAATGTGATTCTAACACCTTTCCTAAAATGAGCCCACAAATCTATGTGATTTGATAGGCTGGAAGCTTCGAAAGTGCAATTTGCCTACAGAATATCCTCTATCCTCTGTGGCATAGAAGGTCAAAAAAACATACTAGTTTTGTTGGGCTATGGGACTCACAATTGACTACTTTGACCAATTGATTAAATTACTGTATAATTCAACTGACTGTGACTCTCAAACAGTGCCCAATCAATGTTTATGAGTGTAGTTGATGACTCGACTTTCACTCGGCTTCTTCATTTAAATTGTACACAACCAGGTGTCTAGTATATCCGATCGGACCATACGCCCGATCGACCAGGGCACTCAGTCCGGATAATTGATACTTGATTTCATATTTCATCATACTTCATCGTTGATTACGAGATCAGTCTTTGAGGCCAAACCAATCGGAGGGCCCGATTGGGTGAACCCCTAGCCTAACACTTCGTCTGTGCATAGGACTGTGACTCACGGTCAAGTCGACCTGGAGGTTCGGTCGAACCTTCTCCTATTCCTGTGAAGTTGACCGCCCTTTAATTTTAATTTTAATTTTGATTTCCACATCGGCCGACCTCCTTAGCTTTGACCCCTTCCAAATGGGTCCACCACCTTAAACACCATATCATGAAGCTTTTATGGAAATGGAAGTCAAACCAACCTCCACAAAATTGAGTTGTGATTTGAATAATTAAAGCCCAATAACTATATATTTCACCTCATTGTTATTTATTTATTTTTTTTGCATATGCAGTCATGTTTAAGAGTGAAACTTTCAATATATATTTCAATGAGTATAGTTTTTTATCAACATTCACCTTTTGCAGAACGTCTAGCTTTGGTACGCCGGCAAAGAGCTGAAGCAGCTAAAAAACGAGTAGAGGAGAAAGCTGGTATGTATTTCTTTCACCGCCTAAGTATTTTGCTTCACTCCATTTTCTAGCTTTATCATGAGTCAGAAGATATGAGTTCCTCGGGTATTTTACGCTCAGATGTAGTGAAAAAACATAGTAAAAGTAGGAATTTAGTGTTCGTAACTTATAGAGCTTTTGCATTGTTGGGAGGCGTTTAATCTCGTTACTCCCATCTCAATAATGGAATAGTTCACATCCATTATAGCATGGAGACACTTTGCAATTTAAATGAAAAAAATTATAAGATTTTATTCATGAAACTATCCCAAAATAATAGCAATGCAGTTCTTAATTATTAGAGAATGATTACCAAACTACAAGATTACTCATTGATTCGTGAAGCATTTTAACATTCTAAATGGACTGTTAGAAAGTGGTCCTATATATTGGTATGCACCTCCTCATACTGTAGTGACCATCTATCTTGAACCACATAGGTAAGGCTCCATTTGACCCATGATGTTTTTCAATTGAATCCAACATTTTCTCTGGGATAGGATGAGATCAATTTCCATAGTCAACTTGGTTCAAAAATAAGGTCGTTCGCATTTGCTGCTAGTCTACAAAATCGATGACCAAAAGTATGGTTGCAGAGAGGAAGAAGATTTGTGTTTGTATCTTATTCTTGACCTTTAGTACACCTCAATGAAGTGTTTTGTTGGGACACAACCGTAGGGGCCGCTCAACTTGAGCTTTTAGTTTTGATTAATGATTCAGACCTATCTGCCGATGCATTGTTATTCGTTTATTAAATTTAACAATAAAAAATAATAATAATAATCCTAGTTATCCTTAGTAATTATTCCTAGATGACCGGCTTAATTCCACAAAAGTTTTCTATCGGTCGGCAAGATAAATCGAGAAGTGCATATGGCGATCAATCTAGAAGTCCAACATCCTTTAATTTTATTCTTCATTTAGAGAAATTTTTTTATAAATATGTAAAAATTTTTACAAATATATTATAGTTGAAGATCGAACTATAAATATTTAGATGATAATTTAAGGACTCATTAGATTCAACAAGGTGGCACGCAACTTGTCTAATATATGCATGAATGTTACTCGAGATGATGCATGTTTGCCGGTGCAAAGTGCGCAAGTGCCACATTGCTATTTTCTTGCGTATAGGAGAAGTTGTGGAAATAAACTTAAAACTTAAAATTTTAAATAAAATTCATAATTTGCAAGCTGCAGAGAACTGATCTGTTTCTTGCTCTTGCAGCTAGAGAATTGAAGAAGGCTGGCACCCAGACGTAGGGCAGAGCAAGCCCCATAACGAGTACTTTTAAGATAGTAGATTGTCAAAAATTATAAAAATAAAAATAAATAAATAATAATGAATAATAAATAATAAAAAAGTAGATGGTGAACTAACTGTTCATGTGTTATCTACTTAAATATACTTGCGCGAGTAATAATGCAGCATGACTAATCTGTTCGCCTTGTGTTAATAATTCAGCTATGTGATAGTATTTTGAAAAATAAAAAAAAAATACTAAAAATATTTTTGTTGATCGAAACAACCAATAAAGTAGCTATTACTAGCTTCCCAAAAACATGGAAATCAATGAATTCAATGGGATGACAAATGTTTGCTGCAGACCTTCCTGATCTCCCCCGTCTTCCCCTTCTTCACCCTGATGGAGCCCATCTTGTCCATGCCGCCGGCGAAGGCCTCGAAGAAACGCGCCTTGTCCCGGCCCAACTCCTGGACCACTGGCCGGGTTCGGCTGTCCGAGTACAGCGCCTGGTCCGTGGCGAGCAGGCCCATCCCGGCCTCCAGGTTGCCGTAGTACATGTGGTCGAAGTCGAAGGGCGTGCGCACGTCGAAGGGCGCCACGACGTCGCCGTTGCCGCCGGCGCGCGGGCACGACATGCGCAGCGCCTTGAGGAGCCGCGGGTCGAGCGAAGGGTCGCCGCCGGTGGCGCTGCCGCGGAAGTCGTAGAGGCGACCCACGAACTGGTCGCAGTGGGAGAAACCGATGGTGTGGGCGCCCGACAAGGCCACCAGGTCGACGGCGCTCAGGCCCTTGCCGGCGAAGAGGCGGAGGAGGTCGTCGACGGTGGAGTTGGCCCGCGACAGGTTCGGGCTCACCTTCGCTGCCAAGGACACGCGGCTGTCCTTGCGCCCCTTTTTCACCGCGTAATTTGGCCCTCCCGCCTAATTAATTAAATAAATAAATTTATTTATTTATTAATAAATCAACTTTTAAATTATAAGAAACATCCAAATAAAATGCATGTGCGAGACAGACAGAAAATGGTAAGGAAAAAATAATTAAATAAATTAAGTTTTTCTTTCCTAAGAGAAAAAAACAATTATAAGACATTGAAAAAAACTTTTAAAATAGCAGAAGTAAAAAATGTACCAAGTGAACGAAGTCCCTGGCGGCGACGGCGAGGATGTCAGCGCAGGTGACCACGCCGGGGCACTGCCTCTCCACCGCCGCCTTCGCCATCTCGATCGTCTCGAACGCCTCCTCCGGCAGGCTCCTGTTCTCCTCCACGTCCCTCTCCACCGCCGGGCCCGCCATCGCTCTCCCGCCGCCGGCGCTCGGCGCGATCAGCACCGACGCGTCGCACCCCTGCAGACAGGAAGTTAACGCACACATTAGCAAGAGAAGCTGTGTCCGCATAAAAATGCGCCCCTCCGTGGCGGCTTGTAGAGAAAGTTACTTCGACGAAGCAGTCGTGGAAGAAGAGGCGGATGACGGCGGCGCCGGTGGCTGGGCGTTCGCGGAAGCGCTGGGCGGTGACGGAGGCGACGATCCGATCGAGCTGCGGGCAGTTATGGGTGTAGAAGTCGAGCGAGAGCTGGTGGCGGATCGGCGCCGCCCTCCTCTTGCCCTTCCCCTTCGCAGCATTACGAACGCCACCGGTGACGTTACTCCCTGCCTCACTCCCTTCGGCGAATCCACAAGTACTGCAAGCGACGAGGCACGAAAGGACTAAAAACGAGTAAAAATGGCTTCTTCTTCCGTCTCTACCCAATCTCCCTCGGCTTCCTTCCATGGCACAGCCCAAGCAACGGCCGGCGGAAGAAACAAAAATTGCAACGCAGCTAGCGCTGCAGCGTGGGATAGTCGATTACTAAAAAGAAAGGAAGAGGCGAGGAGAAGAGAAGGCACCCGTGAACACTGAAAACTGAGAAGAGAAGGCGACAAGATGGTTTTGTTGTTTATTGTGGCAATTTGGTTCTTGTGCGTGGTGAAAAGGCCGAAGCTTTTGATTAAACATCAACAATGCCTTCTTCGTCTTTGATTTTTTTGCTTGTTCTTTTATAATGTTTTTAGTTGTTTGTTGCTTTTAGTCGTTTTAATCTTTCGAACATGAAGAGCTCAAAGAGCAAAAATAGGAAGCATTTCAGGAACATTTCTTTTTTCTGTTTTCCCTTTTGAATCAAAAGTGGATGGCTATTTAATGATTAAAAGCGCTTTTCCAGTTCACAATCTGAAATAGAAAGAGGCAATATAAAAAGTTTTGATACACTCGTATTAATATATCCCGCTGAAAATTTCGGTATATTAAAAGTTAGATTTATTATTTTTTTATATGAATAATTTTTTTTATAAATTATTTAATGATGATGTTAGATTTTGAAAATCAACCATCCTTAGTTTTTGATTTATGAGAAATATATATATTTTTTTATAATTTTATAATATTAAAATACAAAATAATTTTAGTATAAATAATATAAAATTTAACATACTGAAAATTTAATACACCTAAATTTTGATACAATATCAGTATATAATTTAAAATTAAGCTATACCACTAGCTAATCTATCCTTGCGTGGCGAGAGCCACATGGCTAAGTCCAGGACTTTATCATGTAAAACCGTCCGATCCGAGATGAAGTTCAGGTAAGATAGAATCAGATCTTTCGATTTCAATTTAAGTTAATTCGCCACACATTCAACCCAAGTCTGATCAATCGGACTAATATACTAAATTTAGAAGCCGGACAACAATTATGAAAAAAGTGCATGCCACGTAAAGATGTGAACTATTAATGATGCCACTTAGGGAAGAATGCACATCGATTACAAAGGTGCGTCCTTTGAGAATCATGCTCATCCTCTCGCTTCCTATGTAAGGTAATGGTGACATCGACAAGAGGTATGATGATTAATATATGAGCCATTGTATAACGACCCTTGTTTTCTTCACTACTTTCTCTCCAACTCTTTCCCTCTCTACAAATCTGACTTGCGTGAGGGGTTTTGGAACATCAAGTTGCCCCACGGGGTTATCCGAAGTGGTTGGGGCGTAGAAGTTTGTCCAATGAAAACGTGGGTTCGAATCGCGGCGGCACCAAGAGCGTAAATCCCTTATCCCCGTGTCCCTCAGCCCACTACGCCCTTAACCCCTACCACTACCGTGATTAACCCCCCTCGTGATAGCCTTGGGCAAGGTCCACGGGGGCGCTGGGGGCGAGCGTTATCGCCTTTTTTTGTCCAGTGAGGGGTTCACGCCAAGGTGCATTGATGTGATGATAAAAGGAGCCCGTTCGACACAGGATAAATATCGAGATAGAAGTTAAAGTTAAGATGATTAATGTTAGAGTGTCAAAAGGTTTGCCTATAGTATCTGAGAGGAGATCGACTACAACGGTCAATTTGGTCGATCAGTGTCAGAGCGAGTCAACCGTCCAGCACAGGCTAATACGGTAAGACAACCAGATGCTTAGTGCAGAGCGACAGGACGTTGAAGAGATCAAAGAGCTTGTCTGAGCAGGATGGACACGCTATTACACCCAGTCATTGCAAGGAAGAACAGCTGAAGTCGATAGAGCGGAGGAGTCCTGGCCGGACGGCTACCCCGTTCGACCAAGCAACGGGGCCATTGTTATCTCTCTAAGGCCGACAGAGCGGAGGAGTCCCGACCGAGTGCCTACCCCACTCGGCCA
The DNA here is from genome assembly GCF_018446385.1 of Zingiber officinale. Taxonomy (NCBI): domain Eukaryota; kingdom Viridiplantae; phylum Streptophyta; class Magnoliopsida; order Zingiberales; family Zingiberaceae; genus Zingiber; species Zingiber officinale. The sequence goes on from NC_055998.1 coordinate 95,942,232, forward strand.
AGTAGCAGGACCATTGCTATATCTCTCGATATCCTTTTGGGAGATAGTACCGCTGACACGAGGCATGGTCAACAAGCAGATCGTACGGCGGAAGCTTCTACTATTTTGTCAGGGATATGCATGCCCTGTTAAGGTATGATGTCAGAGGTACTTTCCTGACAGGTCCTTTCATATGACACATTGGAAAACATGCTCATGCATGGAGGAATGTGCATATCGCCCACCAGGGCTCTATATAAAGGGGAGTCCAAGCACCGACAGAGGTACGCATTATTACTATTTACGCTTGCGTTAGTGTTGCTTCGCTTTCCTCTATAGTTCCAATGACTAACTTAGCATCAGAGGGCCAATGCCGGGGACCCCTTCCCTATCTCGGCACTGACGTTACTTGTTTTGCAGAGCAGAGCGCATTCTATAGCAAGTCTGCACAGCAGGCACTCCCCAGCTTTCCACCCTCCCATTTTCGGACAGGATCATTTTGGTGTCGTCTGTGGAAACATAGCCTGCATTCGAAATGAGAAGATGGAAGATGTTGGACGACTCACCACAGTGACACTGACAAAGGAGGAGTTCGATATGCTTATACAAGCCCGAGCGGTAAGGATAGTGGAGCAACAACAACTACAAGCGTTGGTCGAGCACCAAGCACTCACGCGGCATCAGTGGCAGGGCATCAAGCAGGATATGGAGACCGAGCGGAGCATGTATCCGTTCGGGGAATGAACAAGAAGTCGACCGACACATATGGGGAGGCACCCAATGCACCGATCGCATTTCATCGAGCGTTGTTCCAGACTCCATCAGAGGAACGGGACTGAGTGAACAAGGATCGGGGGGTTTTCCTCGGATGATGCACCCGTTCGAGACACGCGAAAAAAAAAGGCAGCAAGGGAAGAGGATTCACCCAAGAGGATCAATCAACAATTCTTGCAGGGGATTCTGGACGACCCTCTGTCGAGGCACTACACCTCGCCGGTGAACTGGAAATACAATGGAACTACTGATCCGATCAATCACATGGCCAAGTTTGACAACGGAGTTACACTTCATCAGTACACTTACGGGGTGAAGTGTCAAGTCTTTCTCACCACCCTCTCCGAATCAACACAACATTGGTTCAAGAGATTGCCGAAAGGATCAATCCACAACTTCAAGGACTTTCGAGCGGCGTTTCTACACCAGTTCGCCAGTAGTCACCGCCGCCAGAAGATAAGCGTCAATTTATTCTCCTTGAATTAAGGGCCCAGAGAGGCACTGAGGGCCTATATTCAGCGCTTAAATCAGTGGCCATGGATATTCCTTCGATCTTTGCAGAGTATTGGTGAACGCTTTCGCCAAAGGCCTCACCAAAGGGGAGTTCTTTCAGTCACTCATCTAGAAGCTGCCGAGGGACTTCGACCTTCTGCTCAGGAGAGCCACGGAATACATAAACGTGGAGGAACCCCAAGCAGCCAGAAGAAAGGAGGCGCCTGTCGAGTCCACAGCAGTGCCCAAGCGGCGACCATCGAGTAGCCATCAACCCCTAAAAGGGCCCCGATCGAGAGGAGCCCAGCAACACCAGGAGTCGAGGACACATGCCTTGCAGCATGTAGTAGCCGGTCGCCCAAAGGCTGCAAAAGGCAAGGCATGAACACCACTATTCTGCTCCTTTATCAGTCGGCGACACATAACATGAGAGACTGCTATGATCTAACTCCGATTGCAAGTCGACCGGCTCCATGAGGATATCATCGTCGGTCACCATCACCCGATCGACATCATAGACGTCGATCAATCAGCCGGAAGGAGGAAGAAAGAGGGGCATCTGATCGGCGCCATCATCAACCATAACTTCTACTGAGTTGAATAGGCCCTCAGCTCGGGAGGAAGAAAATAGGAGCAACGCCACTTAGGGAGAAATTGGAATGATTGTTGGTGGATCGACCGGAGGTGATTCTAACCAAGCGAGGAAATCACATGCTCAGCGACTCGAGATCCACACTGTTGGGCACAACAAGGAGAAGGCTGATGGACCTGAGATCAGCTTCGGCCCCCAAGACTTAGAGGGAGTGGAGATCCCTCATGACGACCCCCTGATCATCCGAGCGGTAATCACTAATTATACTATTCACTGGCCTTTATTGATACAAGGAGCTCGGTGAATATTATATTCAAGAAGGTGTTCGACCAGCTACAAATCGACAGAAGTGAGTTGCAGCCAATGACAACCCTACTCTATGGCTTCACAGGCAATGAAGTGTTGCCAATCGGCTAGGCACGACTGGCCATTTCATTCGAAGAGGAGCTGCTGAAGAGGACGAGGACGATGAACTTCATTTGGTGGATGCATTGTCCGCCTACAACGTCATACTGGGCCGACCGACCCTCAACGAGTCCCAAGCAGTGGTGTCCACTTTCTGCTAGAAGATTAAGTTTTCGGTGGACAACAAGGTGGATTAAGTCAAGGGCGACCAACTGACAGCTCGGTGATGCTACGTCGAGATGGTCAAGTCCGAAGTAAGGGCCGCTCGGAAGAACCTGTTGGTGCGGTTAGCACTAATGGTCTAATTCAGATTTTGATGAATGACAAATCGGGTTAAGTTAGGTTTGTTGTGATCTAACACTCTGACCGAGTGTGCAGACGAAGTCCAGACAGGTCGACGGACTGATCGGATGTTTGGCACGAAGTCCAAGCGGGTCGACGGACTAATCGGACACTTGGCGAGAAGTCCAGCTAGGTCGACGGGCTGACTGGATAGCTAGCGAGAAGTCCAAGTGGGTCGACGGGATGACCGGACGCTTGGCGAGAAGTTCAGCTAGGTCGACGGGCTGACCGGATAACTGGCGAGAAGTCTAGACGGGTCGAAGGGCTGACCGGACGTCTGGCAGGTAAGTAAAGGTAAGTCATTGGAAGGGAGTGACTGTGAGGACGCGTTCCTGGGAAGGGAACATTAGGCGTCGATCCGGCTTAGATCCATTTTGGATCTCTAAGTCGAGATCGTGACTAGATTCCGGTCTCGGAAAGACGAAATCTAAGTCATACTTTTTATGTCAAACTTATAAACTGTGCTAACACTCTGTTTTAACCTTGTCTTGCAGGAAAGCTGGTTTCTAGAGAAAGGTGGTCCGGGCGCCCGGAGGGGATCCGAGCGCCAGGAGGTCCGAGCGCCCGGAGGTCTGAGCGCCCGGAGGTCCGAGCGCCAGGAAGGGATCCGAGCGCCCGGGAGGCAATTTTTATCTAGATCGCACGTCGCCACGTGGAGCTCGTTGGTTGGACCTGCCACGTCTCACCAGGGCGCCCGGAAGGGATCCGAGGCACCCCGAGCCTCATATAAAAGGAGGGTCAGGGGGGAGCTTCAAACACAACTGAAAAAAGAGAGATCTTCTACTGCTTGCTCTGCTGCTCTACGCTCCTGCGACGCTAACAAAGCTCCGACAACGCGCTCTTTCTTCTTTGGTTAATTTTCTTGTCGATATCGCTTTAATTTTCATTAGCATTTTAGCACTTAGTTTGTAATAATTTTTCAAACTGCTAGTGATTGCCCACCGAAAGCACCCTTGTGTGCGGGCCTTGGAGTAGGAGTCGACACAAGCTCCGAACAAAGTAAAACTGGTTCGTGTTAGCGTTGTTTTTTTATTTCCGCTGCGCATAACTCTTTTCGAACGAAATTTTTAATCGATATTCACCCCCCCTCTAACAAAATTTCATTATCCAACAAGTGGTATCAGAGCAGGTACCGCTCTGATTTGGTGCAACCACAAATCAGACAAGGGGGGATTTCCTTTTATTTTTTTTCTCTTTTCGCTTTCAGTTTTACGTTTAATTCCAAACTGATACTATTATCTTTTTGGAAAGTTTTCTCGTTGAAATTAAATCTAAATTGGTGCAAACACCAATTTAGTTCCTTTATTATCTTTTAGTTCCTCCCGCATTGCTAATCCAAGACCAAGTCTTGGGAATTTGACTATCTATTTTTTATTGTGTGCAAGGATTAAAATGTCTCATCTTGAAGGCTTCAGCACAGTACGACCTCCCCTTTTCAACGGGGACGATTTCCCGTACTGAAGAAGAGAATGGAAGTGTATCTCAAGACGGACTTCGACCAGTGGATGAGCGTCACCAGACCCTACAAAATACCAGTAGACAGTTCCGGGAATCTACTGGATCCAGAAGATTGGACATCAGACCTAAAAAAGAAGGCATCAATAGAGAACAAGGCAATCAACACCCTACAATGCGGATTGACTAGAGAAGAACTAAACCGGGTCGAACCACATAAGAACGCCAAAGAGCTGTGGGACAAACTGATCGAGCTGCACGAAGGAACCAGCGACGCTAAGGTAACAAAAAAGGATTTACTCTTAAATAAAATATTAAATATAAAAATGCAGGAAGGGGAAACTACAAGTCAGCTACACGCGAGGATCAAGGGCATCCTCAACGGGCTCCACGCGATAGGCCATCAAATGGAGAACCGGGACCTAATAAGGTATGCACTGAATGCGTTTCCACGTAATAGTTTGCGGGCATCTATTGTGGATGCCTACAAAATTTCTAAAAATTTATCTAAACTTAAATTAGGCGAATTGTTTTGTGAATTAGAACTACACGAACAAACTAACGTCGGGGCCGAGAAGGGTGTAGCTTTGTTTGTAAGTTCCTCCAAGGAGAAGATAAATAACAAGTCTGAACCTGAAGATGACTCTGATCAGAACTCTGAAGATGAAGAGCACCTGGTGAACTTTGTAAGGAAAATGTTCACCAGGAGGAAAAGGAGCTTCAGCAAAAAGGACCTTCAGAGGATCAATTTCCAACCGACCCGAGGAGCATGACATGCTTTGGATGCAACAAAAAGGGTCACTACAAGAACGAGTGTCCGAAATTGAAAAACGAGAAACCAAGGATGACCAAAAAGAAGGCTCTTAAAGCAACGTGGGACGACACTTCCTCGGATGAATTGGAAGCCAAAGAACAGAAGAACAAGAGTTACCTCACGTTGATGGCCCGCGAAGAAGAATAGGAGGAAGAATCGGAAGACGGGTCTGAACCCGAATTGAGCCACGAGTCCGTACTCGTTTCCGAAGGTTCCGAAGAGGTATACCAAAATTTAAATAAGAATTTTTTTTAAAATTATTTCTTGCTTAAACAATAAATTAGTTAAAATAGAAAAAGGAAATGAGCTGCTTTTTGAAGAAAATCAAAATCTTAAGGAACAAATAAAAAATTCAAATCCAACTCAAGATCTAACACTTGAGGAGGAGAATTTATCACTAAAAAATGAAATTAATAATTTAAAAGAAATGTTAGAAAAATTCACAACAAGATCCAAAAACTTAGATTTAATATTAAATAATCAAAAAGTATTTTATAATAAAACCGGACTTGGCTATAAGTCAAGCTCAAATAAAACATTCAAGTCATTAATAACCCAACACAAACCAACAAAACAAGCTTGGGTTCCGAAAGCGTGCTTAATCACGCAAGTAGGACTCAATCAATACTACATACCTAAAGAAAAAATATTTTATATAAACTCGAACAAATCAAGTCAAAGACCAAAATACAAACCTAAACCAAAAAATTTAAAATCTAAACATAGTAAAACTCAACAAAATGTAAACTATCACCAAGTAAAATATAATTACAAAAGAAATAGACATAAACCAAGAACAAAATTAAATTAAATGACCATTAATTTAGGGGGAGACTCCAGAATAGCTGGCACTTCCAAAACTAAACTACCCGGCAGGGTAACCCTAACCAACCTACCCGACAGGGTAATTAGGATTAGTTAAAAAGGGTTCAAGTTTAACTTGAAAAATGGTACTAGTGAAATATTGGATGATAGTACGTTAGGGAAGCTTAGTCTATGCATGTCTAGGAAGATATGACTTCGACCTGGTGCATTTGGCTAAGTGAAACTGACCGAAGCTACCCTTTATGGATCCTAACCAGTTAGACCAAGGTTTTGTATTAAGTTCAGTGGATAGAACTATTTGGAAATCCTCGAAGGCATGGTTACTCTAATGATGTCCAGGTGACTCACCATAACCCAGAAGTCTATCCAAACAATGCCTATTTGTTGAGCCCAAAGCTAAACCTGAATTTAACACAAAGTTAAACCAAACCCAATAATAGAATCAAATTCATCTCACAAAAATATAGGATTCCCTGGTTGAAAATTTAGATCGGGTGAGATGACTAAGGACCTAAATGAAATTAATAATATTAATTGAATAAAAATAAATTAAATTAAACTTAATTTAAATTAAATTAAGTTCAATTAAATTAATTAATTAAATTAAAATTTAAATAAATTAAATTAATTGAATCAATTAAGTTAACATATTAAATTAAATCAATTTTTTTTAAATTAAACTTAATTTTTTTTACTAAAAATTTATTTTAAAAATTAAAACCTAAATTTTCCTTAAACTTAAAAATTTATTTTAAAAATTAAACTTTTTTTTTTAAATTTAAAAAATTATTTTAAAAATAAAACTTAATTTTTATTTTAAAAATTAAACTATTTTTTTTAACTTAAAAATTATTTCAAAAATTAAACTTAATTTAACTTAAAAATTATTTTAAAAATTAAACTTATTTTAAATTAAAAATTATTTTAAATAAATTTTTTTTTAAACTAAAAATTATTTTAAAAATTATTTTAACTTAATAAATTATTTTAACTTAAAAAATTATTTTAACCTAAAAATTATTTTAACATAATAAATTATTTTAACAAAAAAAAATCTTTTATAAATTATTTTAACTCAAAAATTATTTTAAAAATTCTTTAAAAACTATTTTAAAAATTCTTTAAAAAACTATTTTAAAAAATTCTTTAAAAACTATTTTAAAAATTCTTTAAAATCTATTTTAAAAAATTCTTTAAAACACTATTTTAAAAAATTCTTTTAAACTATTTTAAAAATTACTTTAAAAACTAATTTAAAAAATTCTTTAAAAACTATTTTAAAAAATTCTTTAAAAACTATTTTAAAAAATTCTTTTTTAAAAATTCTTTTTTAAAAATTCTTTAAAAAATTATTTTAAAAAATTCTTTAAAAACTGTTTTAAAAATTCTTTAAAAACTGTTTTAAAAATTCTTTAAAAACTGTTTAAAAAATTCTTTAAAAACTATTTTAAAAAATTCTTTAAAAACTATTTTAAAAAATTCTTTAAAAACTATTTTAAAAATTCTTTAAAAACTACTTTAAAAATTCTTTAAAAACTATTTAAAAAAATTCTTTAAAACACTATTTTAAAAAATTCTTTAAAAACTATTTTAAAAATTCTTTAAAAAAATTATTTTAAAAACTTTTTAAGATCATTTTAAAATTCATCAAAATAAACATTCCTTTAAAAAAAATATATATTTTGAAATTTTATTTTATAAATTCTTTTAATCATCATTTTAAAGTCATGTTAAAACTAAGACACTTAAGTTAGTTAAAATTTTAATAAAAACATTAAAATTATTCTAAATCATTTTTAGTCAACCTTTAAAATATTAATTATTTTAATTAAAACATAATTGAAGTTTGACTTAAATTGAACCTTACTTAACTTTGTTTAATACTTTAATAAATTTAACTTCATGCTAACTTCAAACTAAATTAATTCTACTTAAAAGAAAGCAAATAAAAAAATATATATAATAACTAACTCTGTCATTGACCAACTCAATCAATTAATACAAAATTTAAATTATTTTACTAAGTATTAAATTATTAAATCAAGTAAAAAAAACAATCAATAAACTATTGATAATGATTAACTATCATTAAGTTGAAATAAATTACTTATTACTTATTATTATGAATAACTGATTATTCATTAACTTCAATAATCTTATTCTTATTAAAAAAAAAACTATACCAAGTATATAAAAATATTTATATAAATAATATACTCGACAAACATAAGTGTTACTAACACTGCATTCACCAAAACACTTAGGTACAAAAATGTATTGAGGTGTAAAATTTAATATAACCAAACCGTAGTATTAACTTAAGGGGGAGATATTAAATTAAGGGGAGTAACAAATTCAGGGGGAGGTTCAAGTTTTCCTTTTATCAAATTTTTATTTAAATCTCTTTAGAAAATCCTACCTCAATTTAAAAATAATAATAATAAATAAATAAATAAATCTCACTTTAAATACTTTTTTGTGAATATTTTTAAAAATTTCATTTTAAATTATGTCAGGTTTAGGGGGAGGATTAAATCAACACTTAACATCAAAATTATTTTCTCCGCCTTAAACATAATATCTTTGCTAAAATTTTGATTCTCAATTTGAAGTTTTTACAAACCTAATCAGTAGTGACAAGAAGATTTTTCAAACTTAGTTTTGAAATCTTTAATCTTGAAAACTTATGTTTCAAATTTTTTAAAAATTGTTTTAAAAACTAGCTTTTATAAAACTAAAATTTTGAATCTGTTGCAAACTTAGTTTTAATCAGTAAATATCTTTGAAATCTTTTAAAACTCAGCTTTGAAATCTTTGATTTTTCAGGTTTGAAAAGTGTTTCAAAATTAAAACTTATGTTTGGAAATATTTTTTTTCTAGTTTTGAAAACTTAGCCTTAAAATTTTGATTTTGAAAACTTATGTTTGAAAAATACTTCAAAATTGAAACGTATTTTGAAAATTCAAAACTTGATCCTAAAATTTGAAATTTATACACTTATACTGGAAAATTAGCTCTTCAAATTTCTAATTAGAAAATTCTCTTTGAGTTTGCAAAGTCATTTTTGAAAATTAAATTAATTTTACAAAAATTATCTTTAAAAATTACTCAAAATATACTAACTCATCACTAAGTTATCTTGCTACAATTAGCTACTTTTTCAAAACTTAGCTATTTTCCAAAAGACTATTTTACATGCTTTAGCTACCTTAAAAACTTAGTCTTAAAAATTAATTCAACATTTTAAACAAGTCTTCGAAAGTTCAAACTCCCCCGAGTTAACTTGACATCGTTTCCTACATATTTTTTTCCTGTATTTTTGAATATTTAAAATATATCCTTGTTTGATGAATGTCAAAGCGGGAGAGGGATAGGTGGTTAAGTTAGAAAAATAAAATTAAAACTAACTTAAACCTCATGCTAGAACAAAATGCTTAATTTGTTTGTCGCATATTTTTACTAATTTAACCAGGTTGTCATTCCATCAAAAAGGGGGAGATTGTTGGTGCGGTTAGCACTAATGGTCTAACTCAGGTTTTGATGAATGACAAATCGGGTTAAGTTAGGTTTGTTGTGATCTAACACTCTGACAGAGTGTGTAGACGAAGTCCAGACAGGTCGACGGGCTGACCGGATGTCTGGCACGAAGTCCAAGCGGGTCGACGGACTGACCGGACGCTTGGCGAGAAGTCCAGCTAGGTCGACGGGTTGACCGGATAGCTAGCGAGAAGTCCAAGCGGGTCGACGGGCTGACCGGACGCTTGGCGAGAAGTTCAGCTAGGTCGACGGGCTGACCGGATAACTGGCGAGAAGTCCAAACGGGTCGAAGGGCTAACCGGACGTCTGGCAGGTAAGTAAAGGTAAGTCACTGGAAGGGAGTGACTGTGAGGACGCGTTCCCGGGAAGGGAACATTAGGCGTCGATCCGGCTTAGATCCATTTCGGATCTCTAAGTCGAGATGGTGACTAGATTCCAGTCTCGGAAAGATGGAATCTAAGTCATACTTTTTATGTCAAACTTATAAATTGTGCTAACACTCTGTTTTGCAGGATATACATTATTTATTTACCTCAGACTAACCTTGTCTTGCAGGAAAGCTGGTTTCTGGAGAAAGGTGGTCTGAGCGCCCGGAAGGGATCCGGGCGCCCGGGAGGTAATTTTTATCCAGATCACGCATCGCCACGTGGAGCTCGTTGGTTGGACCTGCCACGTCTCACCAGGGCGCCCAGAAGGGATCCGGGGCGCCCCGAGCCTCATATAAAAGGAGGGTCAGGGGGGAGCTTCAAACACAACTGAAAAAGAGAGATCTTCTACTGCTTGCTCTACTGCTCTGCGCTCCTGCGACGCTAACAAAGCTACGACAACGCGCTCTTTCTTCTTTGGTTAATTTTCTTGTCGGTATTGCTTTAATTTTCATTAGCATTTCAGCACTTAGTTTGTAATAATTTTTCGAACTGCTAGTGATTGCCCACCGAAAGCACCCTTGTGTGCGGGCCTTGGAGTAGGAGTCGACACAGGCTCCGAACCAAGTAAAACTGGTTCGTGTTAGCGTTGTTTTTCTATTTCCGCTGCGCATAACTCTTTTCAAACGAAATTTCTAATCGATATTCACCTCCCCTCTATCGAAATTTCACGATCCAACAGAACCCGCGTTTGGAGGTGAATGCTATCAGGGAGGAACCTCCTTCGCTTGTCTATGAAGAAAAGGAGGAGGTTCAGATCCACCCAAGTCGGTCGAACACAACTACGTTTTTCATCGCCGACTTGGAAAGCGAGAAGAAGGCAGAGATGGTCGCCTGCCTTAGGCGAAACCATGATGTTTTCTCTTGGTCAACGCACGAGCTCCCTGGCATCTCGTCGAGCATGTCTCAGCACGAGCTCCATGTTCGATTGGGCACTCGTCTTATGAAGCAAAAGAAGAGGGACATCAGCGCGGAGCAAAACCAGATCATCCGGGCAGAGATAGAAAAGTTACTGGAGGTCGGCTACATCCGTGAAGTCCAATTCTCGAGCTGGCTGGCCAATGTCATGCTGGTCTCCAAGTCGAGCAATAAGTGGCGGGTCTGCATCGACTTCCGCGATCTGAATAAGGCATGCCCAAAGGATTTCTATCCACTACCTAGGATAGCTTAGATGGTGGACTCTATGGTGGGTTGCGAGCTGATCAGCATGTTCGACATGTGCCAAAAATACCACCAAGTGTCGCTCGCCTGAGAGGATCAAGAGATGGTCAACTTCATAATGGCCGATGGAACCTATTGCTACAATATCATGCCGTTCGGATTGATGAACGCCGGCACCACCTACAAGAGGCTAATAAATAAGGTGTTATAACGGCAGATCGGCTGCAAGATGGAGGTATATGTCGATGACATATTAATAAAATCCCTCCGAGTTGTTGACCTTTATGCAGACGTCGAGGAAACTTGCCGAACCTTAAGAGCCTACGGAATAAAGTTGAACGCCTATGGAATAAAGTTGAACCCAAACAAGTGCCTGTTCGACGCAAAGAGTTGCCGCTTCCTTGGATGCATCGTCACCAAATGGGGCATCGAGGTGAATCAGAGCAAGGTGAAGGTGCTACAAGGCATGCCCCCGCCCTGCAACTTAAAGGAGGCCCAATAGCTAACTGAGCGGATCACTGCGCTGTCAAGGTTCATCTCCAAGTCATCCGACCGGAGTCATCCGTTCTTCAAGGTGCTACGCCGAGCGACAAAATTTCAATGGGACGTGGAGTGTGACAAGGTGCTGGAGGAGCTCAAGGAGTACCTTAACTCCTTGCCTGTACTAGCCAAGTCGAGCGCTGGCAAGCCGCTCTAAATCTACTTGTCATCCACTGAGTATGCGGTTGGCTCGGCATTGGTAAAGCAGAACAACCATAAGCAACAGTCTGTGTATTTTCTAAACCATATATTAAAAGATGCAGAGTCCCGCTATACCTATCTTGAAAAGTTAGCATACGCACTAGTGCTCACCACTCGAAGACTCCGTCCTTACTTTCTTTAGCATCTCATCATCGTGATGACCAACAGCGCCTTGGGAAGGGTTCTTCTCAACCCAGAAGTGTTCGAGTGGCTAATCAAATGGACAACCGAGCTGAGAAAATTTGATATACAGTATCAACCCCGAACGGCGATCAAGGCCCAGGCCTTAGCTGATTTCGTTACTGAGGTCCAGAATGTCGAACCAGACGTAACGTGGAAGATATATATGGATGACTCATCATCTCGGCAAGGCAGTGGGATTGGTATTCTTCTAATTTCGCCGCGGGAGGACAGGATGCAGTTGTCCGTTCAGCTGGATTATCGGGCAATGAATAATGAAGTTGAATATGAAGCATTGATAGCCGGCTTATAGGTAGCTTAGCATGTCAAAGCTACAAAAGTCCTCATCCAATTAGACTCTCAATTGGCCACTCAACATCTATTAGGGACGCTCGAGATAAGCAGCTCCCGACTTGGGTTTTATGTAGAAGCTTTTGAGAAGTTGAAAGTCGGCTTTCAAGAGGTGGTGATTCAAAAGATTTCCCGGTCAGAAAATCAAGCTGCGGATGAATTGGCTAAGTTAGCCAATTCAATGTCATTGATCGTGATAGAGCAGCTAATCGAGCAAGTCTCATTGGCGACGCACATCGACAGGATGGAAGGAATAACTTGTTGGATCGAGATGCGCTATCGCTCGTGGCTTTCATTTATCGTATTCGAAAATTCAACGAGAGTTAAGTAGCGAAATAAGAAAACAAACACAAAAAGACGCCAAGTATTTACTTGGTTCGGAGCCTAGGGCGACTCCTACTCCAAGGCCCACGCTCGTTGAGCGTTTACTTTGGGCAACAACTATATCACGCAAAAGGTTACAACTTTAAAGTACAATATTAAAACTGAAATCACAATTATACCGACGATGAAAATAGCAAACTTGAAGCTTCGGGTTGTCGAGGTCAGCCGGATCGTCTCGTTAGCAGTACGCAGCTTAAAGATGTCTTGGAATTTGTTGAATACAAGTGATGGTCGAAACTGCCTTATAAAGGCTGTTGACGGCGCCTCCAAGCCCCTTGAGGGTGCCTCCAATCTCCGGGTCAGCCGCGCGTGGATAAGCTGAGACTTCTTTGTCGCTCATCCTGTTGAAGGCGCCTCCATGCTCCTTAAGGGTGCCTTCAAGGCTGTCCGAGGCGCCTCAAGCGTCCATGAGGGTGCCTCCAGCTCTGCTGTGCACATACTCCAGCCTTTGCACCCGAGGAGCCTTCAAGCTCCATGAGGGATCCTCAGATACTATTCATCCGAGGCATAATGTGCTCTTTTATCCCTGCAAGATAGGTTAGTCTACAAAACAATAATATATTCTGCAAAACAAAGTTAGCACATAAATAATAACATAAACAAGAATATTTGACAGTCACCGGACTGTCCGGTTCTGACTTCGAATTTTCAAACGGAAACCCTAGGTCGAACCGACGCTTACTGTTCTCTCAGCGGGGAACGCGCCCTCACCTACTCCACTCAAGAGAGCATACCTGATGCCAAATCGGTCCTCCAGACCGACTGGACTTTCTGCCTAGGGTTACCACCCCCTAGGACCTAGGGTTATCACCCCCTAGGTTTTCCTCCACCTAAGCTTACCTCCCCCTAAGCTTACCTCCCCCTAGGACCTAAGGTTACCACCCCTTAGGTTTTTCCACCACCTAGGGTTACCTCCCCCTAGGACCTAAGGTTACCGCCCCTTAGGATTTTTCACCACCTAAGGTTACCACCCCCTAGGACCTAAGGTTACCACCCCCTAGGGTTTTCCACCTGCCTAACCACAGTTAGAACTTTCCTGCAAACTCATTCATATATGTTAGATAACAATTAACATTAACTTTGAATCCCTTTGTCATTATCAAAACTTGGGTTCGATCGTCAGATGCTTCCCGCACCAACAATCTCCCCCTTTTTTATTATGGCAACATAAATTCAAAGTTAAGAAAAATAATGCCATAAAAGATGATAGTACAAACATGATAGTCAGAGCTAAAGTATAAAGACTTCCCCTTAATAAAAGCTCCTCTTTAAGCTTAAAAAATTTTGAATTTTGAATTTCTTTGAATTTTCTTATACTCTTATACTTTCCCCCTTTGTCATATATCAAAATCATCAACAAAAAGAAGGCTACGAAAAACTAAGAAAGTGATCATCGACCTTAGCTAAAAATTTTGCTAATAAATTAGCAAAAGAAAACATAGTTTTAACGATTTAGCCTTAGAAAACTTTAGCTTTTTACAAAATCCTCTAGCTAAAGCTAACTTAAAGAAAATTTAATAGAAGACAAATATGTAAAATATTTTGATAAAACACTTAGCTTTTGGAAATGAATTTTCTAAAAAAATTTTATCAAAAGTCAGGTATGGAGCTTATTTTTTTTTTAAAGAAAACATTTTCCTTAAAAAATAAATTTCAGAAACTAAGTTTACAAAGATATTAGAATAAATACTTAGCTTTTAAGATAAGTAAAATAATCAGATTTTGAAAGGAAACTTTTCCTTAACAAATTACTCAAAAAGGTTTGGAAATTAAGAAAATTTTTTCCACTCCTTTCCTAAGGTTAATTTTAACTACTTAAAGAACCTGAGTAATATTTTTCCTCATAACTTTTGTTTTTTATTAACAATATCTTGTAAGTATCTCATGATAATTTTGATATGATCAATCATATTAAATTAGGTTTTGTGTATTTGATCCTTGTGTCTAAGTGTGCAGGAGCTTAAGAACACAAGAAGTCGAGTGGAAAATATAGCTAGGGAGAAGGATGACACAGAAAAGGAGCTGACGGGCTCGGTGCATCCGAGGGACGAGGTGTTTGTTAGGATCGATGATCGCGGCTAGAGAGGGGGGTGTGAATAGCCGACCCCAAATCGTTCTCGTTTCTTCCTACGATTAGGGTTAGTGCAGCGGAAATAAACAATAGAAATGATAAAGGAGAAGCAAACCTCAACACGAAGATGTAACGAGGTTCGGAGATGATACTCCTACTCCTCGGCGTGTCCGTAAGGTGGACGAAGCCTATCAATCCGTCGGTAGATGAGTCCCCGGAAAATCAGCTAATATAAACTCCTTATGGGTGGAGAAACCTCGCCACAAAAGCTTACAACAACAAGAAGGAGTACAACAGTAGAGAAAGCAAACAAGAACAATCGAAATGTAAAACCCCTTTGCTTGCCTTCTCGTTGTCGACTGGAATCCTGATGAAGCAGCAACTTCTCGGATCCAAGCTCAGCTAGAAAACCAGCAGGAAGCTCACCTGAAGCTTCGGCAGTGAGAGCTCAGCAAAGCGCTCGCAGAAGGAACCAGGAAGAACTTGCAGAAGCAAGAAGGAAGAAGAGAGAGTACACTGTAGAAGCCCTTGAACTCCTTTTATATCCTGCACTCAACCTGCACTGCCCCTGCGAAGAACAGAAGACAGAAGACTAGCCGTTGTGTCACAACGGCTAGGACCTGGACCGATCAGGCACACTCCTGATCGGTCCAGACCTTCTCTGATCGGTCTTGGGGACCGATCAGGACCTATGCTGATCGGTCCCCTGACCGATCAGCACACTTCACAGAGAGTTTGCGCAACTCTCTGTGCGTGCCCTGATTGGTCCCGGGGACCGATCAGGCTTCATGCTGATCGGTCCCTAAACCGATCAGTAAGCTCACAGAGGCACTGATCGCTTTCTGATCGGTCTCCAGACCGATCAAGAAACCACAGTATCACTGGATCGGTCACCAGACCGATCCAGGTCTTGGTTTTTGCCCAAACCAAGTCCAAACCAATATCCGGTCAACCTTGACCTATTGGTACATCATGCTTAGCATCCGGTCACTCCCTTGACCTGCTAAGACTCCCCACCAAGTGTCCGGTCAATCCCTTTGACCCACTTGGACTTTTCTCTTCGTGTCAAGTATCCGGTCACTCCCTTGACCTACTTGACCTTCTCAACACCAGATGTCCGATCACCCTTGATCCATCTGGATTTTTCCTTGCCCGGCTTCACTCACCAGGACTTTCACCTAGCTTCACTCACTAGGATTTTCACCTGGCTTCACTCACCAGGATTTCCAATCTGCCTGGCTTCACTCACCAGGACTTTCCAACTGCCTGGCTTCACTCACCAGGACTTTCCCACTGCCTGGCTTCACTCACCAGGACTTTCACTTTCACCTAGCTTCACTCACTAGGATTTTCACCTGGCTTCACTCACCAGGATTTCCAATCTGCCCGGCTTCACTCACTGGACTTTCCCACCTGGCTTCACTCACCGGACTTTCCCACTGCCTGGCTTCACAACTGCCTGGCTTCACTCACCAGGACTTTCCACATCCGGTCCAGAGAACGAGCTACCGAGCCCTCTCTGACCACAGTTCGGAGAACGAGCTACCGAGCCCTCTCCGACTTCCATCCGGTCCAGAGAACGAGCTCCCGAGCACCCTCTGACCTAGTCCGGAGAACGAGCTACCGAGCCCTCTCTGACTTCCACTTCTGGTCCAGAGAACGAGCTACCGAGCCCTCTCTGACCTAGTCCGGAGAACGAGCTACCGAGCCCTCTCCGACTTCCACTTGCCAAGTTCCCATACTTGGACTTCTCCGTGCCAAGTCTCCATACTTGGATTTTTCCCGTGCCAAGCTCCCTGCTTGGACTTTTCCCGTGTCAGGTCAACTCACCTAGGGTCAACCAGGTCAACCTAGACCTAAGGTTGCACCAACAATCTCCCATCAAAATACAACTCTTTTGTTCTTGTCAAACATCAAAATACAACTCGAGTCAGGTCAACTCGAGTCGGGTCAACCAGGTCAACCTTGACCTAAGGTTGCACCAACAGTGTTATGGAAGAGTACACCGGTATACGAGAAGGACGTGCGCAACATTTGAGAAATGATAAGCCGGCAAGGAAGCCTACTCGAGGAGAAGGTTGGAGTTGGATTCGGATGAGCTCAACTCTGGATAATTGGAATATCACCCACGTGAAGAAGACCAGCCTGGTCTACCTTGTGGAAGGCGCCTTCTAGCTTATAGAAGGCGCGTTCACTAGCCGTTACTTGAGGATAAAGTTTTATCCTCGGTGGATAAAATCTATCCGATAGAAGACGTCTTGGACCTCTTTGAAGGCGTCTTTAAGTTACGGACAATATTTTCCAGGGGCTATAAAAAGACTCCTAGAGCTAGGAAATATTCAACAACTCTTATATTCATTTCCTAACATATTTTTGAGTGGGATGAATAGTACTATTTTTATTTCAAAATTATAACAAAAAAAGATAATAAATTAGCAAAAAAACTTAACTTATATATGCTTCCCAACCCGCGGGCCAACTCGCGCGGGTCACGAGCCTAGACGGGTCGGTCTGTGACGGGCTTGGGTTGATAAAATTCCAACCCAACCTGCTTAAATTGTTTGGCGGGGCGAGCCAATCCGACGGACCCAACCCAAATTGACTGCTCTATTCCCAAATCATGCTTAATATAATTTAAATTAATCTTATGCATGCTTTAAAATTTAATGTGTTTTTTCACATTATTTAAATAAATTATTTAAATGCCTACTATTCGTATTATGAGTTAAAAATTTTACTATGCCATCAGATGATTTGATCTACAAACAAAAAAAAAAATTGAGATTTTTTCCATTAAGTTATTCTCTATAAAATTATTAACAAAAATCATATTTTAAAAATTAAAAATGTAACGACCCAACTTTCCCTATTTTGAGTTCTAAATGTCCTTAAAAAATATTTGAAAATGCTTTTAAAATATTCTAGAGATTTTTAGTAATTTTTAGAGTATTTTTATAGAATTTTCTGAGGTCGTTTAGTATTGTTTCTTAACGAAACAAATTTCGACAAAAAAAAAATGTCCAAGCCGAGGTTCGACCCGTAAACCTCGGACAAGTTGTAAGTCGTAAGCGGAACGTGATAACCAAGTGATCAAGCAAGTATTTTGTGAACAAATAGGAACCGAATTAGTATTAAGTAGTTATAGGAGCTGGTAATAAGCAAGGGTATAAAGGATAAGTTAAAGAGTTTCGGGATTTATTTTTCCCGAACCCCTAATTCCGTTTCTCCTTTCCTCCTCACGCGCGGCGATTTCGCTGTTCGGGCGAAAACGAAGACGACAAGCCTAGGGCTTTGTCTCCGGCGGCCGGTGAGCACCTTTTCCGGTGAGGTCTTCACACCTTCGTGATCCCCTCGCCGAGAAGAACAAGTAGATACAAAGAGATCGCTGAGGAAACTGTTGGTTAATCCTAGGAAAACGTACCAGTTCCACTGTACAAAAATTTTTGTACAAGTGTCGAATCTTTCCTTAAATAACCTATTGTGTTCTTTAGAAATTAAATCAAGAATCGCAGACGGAACTTAACAACATTGATTCCAAATTTAACTTATCTGTTCTTAATGGTTTAGATTTGAATCGCAAGCGGAACTTAACACTATTGATTCAAATCTACCTAAATTATTAATTCCATAAATATTAATTTCCAAAATTGGCTTCCAGGACTGCATGGCAAGGCACATGGCCTTCTTGGATATGGGAGCAACCACCACCGCCTAGGCAAAGTCTTTTAAGGAAAGCTAATATTTATTTCCTTAAATAACTTTAGGTTAACCAAAAAGAACAATCGAATCACAAATTCGAAAAAGAAGAAAACACAAAATCAAAAAATAAATTCGATAAACTAGATCTAATTGCCTCTTGCATTTAGAATTCATACAAAGAAAAATAACTAGTATGATGCGGAAGAAAAATACTAGTTATACCTTCTCTTTGTAAGCTAATGACCTCAAGATTTCTGCCGTATTCCTCGCCTCGCCTTGAACGTTGTGTGGGCGACGATCCTCCAAGATGAACACCACCCAAAAGCTTCCTCCTTCTTCTTCTAAAATCTGGCCACCACCACCACCACCACCAAGGAGAAGAGAGCAAAGGGAGAGGAAGAAGGGAGAGGACCGGCCACCAAGAGATCACCCAAGCAAAAGAATAAGAGTTGTGTCTCATGAAGCCCCCTCACCCCTTCTTTTATATTACTTGCCCAAGGCAAATAAGGAAAAACATTTTACAAAAAATAAAATCATCCAAGAGTTTTTCCTTTTCCCTTTTTATTTTTCCTTTTCTTTCCTCTTGATTGAATCAATCACCAATCAATGGTTATGATCAATCCTATTTGGTTTAGGATTGAATTTGGTTTAATCCTATTGGCCGACCCTTGCTTGGGCACCAAGCAAGGTGGCCGTCCACAATTAAAAGGAAAGGAAAAATAATTTTTAAAAATTTTGAAAGAAGAAATCCTCTTTTAAAATTTACAAGTTCTCTTTCCTAAAGTATGAGTTAAAAAAGGAAAGTTTCTAAAAATTAAAACCATGTTTTAAAATTTAAAAACTCTCTTATAAATTTCCTTTTTTAACATGGTGATAGAAAATTTAAATTTAAAAACTTCTTTTCCTTTTTTTTTTCTTAAACCATAAGGATGGTTAAAAAAGAAAAGTTTTAAAATCTTTTAAACTCTCTATTTAAACATGTGGCCTAATTAAAATAAGGAAAGTTTTAAAAATTAAAATCTCTCTTTTAAAACTTATAGTTTTCTACAAAGAGAAGATTTTAAAAAATTCAAAACAACCCTCCCTTTTTGAATTATTATGGCCGATCCCTACAAGCTTGGTCACCAAGCTATAGGGCCGGCCCCTTTCAAGAGGATGTGGCCGGCCATTGCTTGGTCACCAAGCAATGGTTCTGCCCCCTTCTTGGACACCAAGAAGAGCCTTACATTTGGATGGACTTGAGGCTATAATGAGGCTACGATAGGGACCTAGAGGAGAAATTAGTTTTGGCCTTCCGATGAGTTTGAGTATCCCGTGTTCGCCCTGAACATACAACTCAAGTTCATCGATAATAACTCATTCCACTAGAGATTTATTACCACACTACCGCACCAATCCCAAATTACATTACGGGCTCCTTCTTATCATGAGTGTGTTAGTCTCCCTGTGTTTAAGATTACGAATGTCCACTAATTAAGTAAGTTACTGACAACTCGCTTAATTAATATCTAGCTCCAAGAGTAGTACCACTCAACTTTATTGTCATGTCGGACTAGGTCCACCTGCAGAGTTTAACATGACAATCCTTATGAGCTCCTCTTGGGGACATTCTCAACCTAGATAACTAGGACACAGATTCCTTCTATAATCAACAACACACACTATAAGTAATATCATTTCCCAACTTATCGGGCATATTGATTTATCGAGCTAAACCTCACCCTTTGATAAATCAAAGAAATAAATATTAAATATATGTGCTTGTTATTATATTAGGATTAAGAGCACACACTTTCATAATAATTAAGGTTTAGTTCTTTTACTAAGTCAGTACAAAAGAACATACCTAAATGATCCTACTCAATACACTTAAAGTGTATTAGTGTAATTTATTAGTCAAGATAAACTAATACTTAATTACACTACGACTATACTGATAGTTTGTTCCTTTCTATCTTAGTCGCGAGCAATTGTTTATAATTTATAGAGAACCGACAACATGATCTTCTGAGTGTGACACCACACTCCATGTTGTCTACTATATAAATTAATTGAACAATTACATTTAATAAATGCAGATATTGACCAATGTGATTCTTTTATTTTAACAAATAAATGTTTACAAAAGCTAGGCTTTTAGTATACACTCCAACAGAAACAACTTCTCCGCAAACCCTAGAAGTTTCCCGTCGGCTGTAAGTCCAAGAAAACCTAAGGTAAGTGCTACTCACCTACAGTAGGAGTAGTTCCGCGACTTTGCTTTCTTCTTGGCTTCCTCGCCGAGCATGAATAGTCACCCCTTTTGAGCTTTCCGATTAGATCACTTTACCTAGGTGTTTAGCATGCCATTCGGTTTTGCCTTGTTAATTCCGAGCACGGATAGCCTTACTGGGAGCGTACCGTTAGACTTATCATGCTTTAGAAGTTCTGTTTTCTTCCTTTA
Source organism: Zingiber officinale (assembly GCF_018446385.1). Lineage (NCBI taxonomy): Eukaryota > Viridiplantae > Streptophyta > Magnoliopsida > Zingiberales > Zingiberaceae > Zingiber > Zingiber officinale. The sequence goes on from NC_055998.1 coordinate 95,962,902, forward strand.
CTTTCATAGCAAGATTTAGTTGTTTAGAGCATTACAACTGGATTTCCTGGTTAGGTTACGAAGCCAGAACCTGGTTTTAAGCATCGCAATTGTGAATCCTTTTGTTGTCATTTTAGCATTTCGGGCAAGGACAACCTTACATTAAGCATTTTAGCTTTGAACTTGCAGCTTTAGATGTTCCTTTAGCAATTATAATTTGGTTTCCTTGTTCCCCACTGATTACGAACAACCATCTATGTAGTATCAGAAGCTTATTGATTGAAGCTATAATATGCTGTTGTTATTATTTTTAATTAGCATGTTAGTATTGTTAATAGATCTAGATATGTTAGTAAAGTTATAATATGTTGTGTTTTTAATTAGCATGTTTATCTTTAGTTTTTTTAGCTTATGTTGTTCTTTCGGAGTTTCAGTACATGCATCATGTGAAAGCAAATTCTGTTTTAGACTCTTGTTACTTGTTGAGCATGATTAGCATTAATTCTAGCTTTACAGCTTTACCTTTAGCATTTATTCAAGGTTATGAGAGATTAGAAGTAAAGGAAAGACCAAATTCTTGATAGGAAAAGATAATAAGTAATTTAAAGTAAGAGGCTAGTACCCGACTTCCAAGGTTGTCGTTAAACAAATCCAGGTGACTAATTCCAAAGTCTTGGCCCTGGTAAGACCAAGGTCTTTACCCTCATAGGACTGATGGCTCGCTACCTCAGTCGCTATTAGGGAGCGCGCATTGGTACTAAGCCTGGGCCCAAGAGATTAATATTCTAAAGTATAAGAAGTATAAGTTTAATAGAGGGTTAAGTTCTAACAAGTTGAGCCCCTTTTATTGCTATTTGATGGGCAAGAACAACCCTTTGTTTAAAGCATGCAGTGTAGTTTTCTTGCAATTCAACTAACATGAGTAGTTGTATATCTTAGCACTTCGATTTCTGATTTACCTTGCTAATTGCACAAGCATGAATAACTTTATTTTAAGCATGCAGTTGGATTTCTGTTACTGCTGAGTTTGCAGTTTTGTTCGAAAGTTTTGTACTTATGCATTTCTGAGTTTTGTGAGATAGATTAGTACTTACAAAGTTTTTTGCTTATAGTTTCCATTTCCTCCTACTACAGATAAAGGAAAAGGGAAAGTGATATAAAGGAAGGCGACAAGGAGAATGCTTGATGGGTGTGTGATGCTTGAACCATGGAAGCTTGGGACCTAACTAAGAGTTTAATTAGATTCTCTATTTCAAATTGTTAGAGAAATTAGAGATCTGGTATTAGCTTAATTGCATTGCTTGAACCTGAAAACGCCTTTTAGTACTGCTGAATTGTTTACCTGCCTTTGCTATTTATGTTGCTTGCTGGAATTCTTGCTGAAGTTTCCCTTTACTGCTGGAAAGTTTTTATCTTGCTAGAATTGAAATGCTGGAAACGTAATTAGCATTCCTTGGAGAGATAAGCATCTTGTATTCGGCTGGAATCTGTGATTTCTAGTTTTGTTGGAAATCTTGAAGTTCGGCTGGAATTGATTTTCTGGGCTGCTGAAAAAGGGGATTTTGATGGCTGTAGTGGAGTTTATAAGCATGCAAGTGCAGATATTTTTAGGTTGCCGGTTTAGTGATAAATTGCATGCTCATTTTAGCTCCAATTCTAACATGTTGTAGTTGCTGTAAATTACATGCTGTTTGTAGCCAAAATTATTTAGTTGCTAAGAAATTGCAGTGAGAATGTTTCAATCGCAAGTATGATAGTTACCACTTTCTTGCATGTATGCTAGCTGTTGACAAGTAGAGGTATTAGTTTTCTATAATTCTTCTTGATAGCAATTGCCATGTATGCTTGATATGAAGTGTAGTAAGAACTAAAATCAGTGATGGAGTTTTATGCTCAGATTTCTTTTCCGCAGATTTTAAATATTACTGATATTAGAGTAAGTAATACCAGTTAAGTAGAGTTAATAGTTAAGTAGGGGTCGCCCTCAGAGTAGTAGTAAGGAGGGTGGATGCTACAGTTGCTATCAGAGCAGTTCCCATACTCCAGCATCACACACATCAGCATCAACCTTGCCGTCTTCAAGTAAGAAAGTATTTAAGATTTTGCTTTTATGCTTTCTTTATTATTTGCAGTATGGAGTAATTGCTTATATGCGCTTTAGTAAGATAGAAGTTTTGTTTCTCTTTTATTCATATACATAAGTATGTTTAGAAAGGATAGAGAGGATATTAAGTCTTTTTCTTTGCATAATTAGATGGCAAGAAGAGGACTCCCCCGTACTGCTCGTACTGAGGAACCAGCTCAGGAGAACGAAGTGCCCAGAGCAACTGAGCCCAATCTCTCTGAAGTTGTTGCTCAACTCCAGAAACAAGTAGCAAAGCAGCAACAAGTGATTGCCAATCTGATGGCAAACCAGCAACCAGTTTCTCCCACTCCTCCAACCGTAACCGTGGAGACTCCAGGGGTAACCGAGGTTCCACCAGCTGCCCTGGGAGTCGTCACAGCACCTCAGAGACCAGAAACTTACCTCATACAGTGGCTGAAACTGAAACCAGAGAGCTTCTTAGGCACGACTGAGCCCTGGGATGCCCAGGCTTGGTTCAAAACACTGGAGAGCACAATGGAGCTTCTTGACTGGCCAGAAGTCGAGAAGGTCAAGTGCGCCTCTTTCTGCCTGTCAGGAGATGCTCGTATGTGGTGGAAGAGGATAAAGACCAAGAGGGCAGCCAATCAGATGAGCTGGGCTGATTTTTAGTCAGAGTTTTATGAAGAGTTCTTCCACTTAAAGATCACCAATAAGCACTATGAGGAATTTATAGAGTTCAAACAAGGTGACCTGTTAGTGGAAGAAGCAGCCAAGAAGTTCAACAGACTAGCTCATCTTTGCCCAGAGCTAGTAAGTACAGAGAAGGAATGAGTTAGACTGATGATCAGAATGTTGAGACCACAGATAGCACTGAATGTGAGTAGTGGAGCTCACTGGCCCCAGACTGGTGAGGAGTTGATCAGTAGGGCATTAGTTGCTGAGCACTACCTGAACAGCATCAAAGCACATGAGCGCAACACAAGCCAGTGAAGATAGAGGACAAGACAGTGGGGAATCAGAAACCCCAGTCGAGAAATCAGAACTGGAAAGGCAAGGGTAATAAAAGAAAGCAGTGGAACTCAGGAGGTAACCAGAAGGGAGGACCAGCAAACAAGCAGACCAAGTTCCCTCCCTGTCCCAAATGTGGGAGAACACATCCAGGAGCCTGTCTTTTGGGTAAGACTGGATGTTATTCCTGTGGTCAGGAAGGACACATGGCTAAAGAATGTCCTAACAAGCTCAAAGCACCTCAACCACAACCAGTGCAATATGGAGGCAAGCCTGCACAGTTACATCACATGGAAGCAACACTAGAGGGACCCTATATCAGTCAGGGAAGGTTGGAAGCTCCACCAGTTCCAGCCTTTGATAGTGCCAGAGTATTCTCCCTCACCAAAGAGGAAGCTGCTAGTGCCTCCACGGTTGTAACAGGTCAAGTAGTTATTTTTCAGCATTTAGCTACTATACTATTTGATACTAGGGCGACCCATTATTTCGTATCAGTACCCTTTGCCAGTAAATTACAGGTGCCTACAGAGAGTATGAACTCCAAGTTCTTGACGACCCTACCTTCTGGGGAAGTCATGGAGTCCAATCAATGACTTCGAACTGTACTGGTCAGAATTGCAGACCGAGAACTATATGTTAGCCTGGTAGTCCTCGCCATGCAAGATTTCGATATCATTTTGGGTATGGATTTCCTCAGCAAGTATAGTGCTTCAGTAGACTGCCGCAGAAGGAAAGTAATCTTCAGTCCAGAGGGCGAACCACCTTTTGAATTCACGGGAGTGCCAAGGAAGAAGACACAGAAACTTCTCTCTTCTCTAGCAGCTCACCAGATGTTAGCTAAAGGGTGTGCTGGTTTTCTTGCAACATAGTAAATGCAGAAGAACAGAAAGGACTCAAGCAGGAGGATGTTCGGGTAGTATGCGAGTATTCAGAAGTATTTCCAGAAGAGTTACCTGGACTGCCTCCCAACAGAGAAGTGGAGTTTGAGATTGAATTGGTTCCTGGTACTGGTCCAATTTCAAAAGCTCCGTATCGCATGTATCCAGCAGAGCTGAAAGAGTTACAAGAGCAACTTCAGGAGCTACTTGACAAAGGCTTCATCCGCCCTAGTCACTCACCTTGGGGAGCTCCTGTGTTATTTGTCAAGAAGAAGGACGGATCTATGCGGATGTGCATAGATTATAGAGCTCTGAATCAAGTGACAATCAAGAACAAGTACCCCCTTCCCAGGATCGACGACTTATTTGATCAGTTGAGAGGGGCAACAGTGTTCTCAAAGATAGACCTGCGCTCTGGGTACCATCAGCTGAAAGTGAAAGAAAGGGATATACCCAGAAAGGCTTTCAGGACCAGATACGGACACTACGAGTTTGTAGTCATGCCTTTTGGTGTGACTAATGCACCAGCGGTCTTCATGGACTTCATGAACAAAGTGTTCAGAGAATACCTTGACAAATTTGTCATCGTATTCATCGACAACATTCTAGTCTATTCAAGGACCCCAGATGAGCATGACACGCACTTGAGGATAGTACTGCAGACCCTACAGCAGAAATAGCTTTATGCTAAATTCTCAAAGTGCGAATTCTGGTTAAATCAGGTGGCGTTTCTAGGTCACATCGTTTCTAAAGAAGGTATCCGAGTGGATCCTGCCAAGATAGAAGCAGTCAACGATTGGCATAGGCCCAAGAATGTCAGGAAGATCAGAAGTTTTCTTGGTTTAGTAGGATATTACAGAAAATTCATAGAGGACTTTTCCAGAATAGCCTCTCTACTTATAGCCCTGACCAGAAAGAACAAAAAGTTTGAGTGGTCAGACAAATGTGAGCAGAGTTTCCAAGAGTTGAAGAAGAGACTGACTAGTGCTCCCATTCTGACAGTTCCAGAAAGTGACAAGAGTTTTGACATCTATAGTGATGCTTCCAAGATGGGCCTTGGAGTTGTACTCTTGTTAGGACCAAAAGTAGCTAGAGGGGGGGGGGGGGTGAATAGCTCGTCATGTTCGCTCGGTGCTCGGCGTTGCTTGTTCCTTCAAAGATGTGCAGCGGAAATACAAAGAAACAAATCACACAATGCTAACAAGGTTGGTTTACTTGGTATCCACCTCACAAGAGGTGACTAGTCCAAGGATCCACACCTACGCACGCACCCTCCACTAATAAAACTCTCCTTTATGGTAACTACCAAGGGCGGAGAAGCCCTACAAGAAGAGAGGGAAAGGATACAAGAAATACAAGCTTACAAGCTTACAATGAGTACAAACCCTAACCCTAGCTTCTCTTCTTTGACTTTGATCCGCCTCTTGACTTGGAAACCTTCCAAGATCCTTCAAGAACTGGCGATCTGAGCTTTGTGAGTGCTGTGGAGGAGCTGGCGAGAAATCTGGAGTGAATCGGAGAAGAGATGCCGCAGCCATCACACGCCTGCAGCTATAAACGACGCCAACGGTCGGATCCCGATCGATTCGAATATTCCCAATCGATCGGGGAGGCTTTGGATCGATCCACGGATCGATCCAGAGCGCCTCTGTGCTCTGGAAAAGCGCCTGGATCGATCCAGCGCTTATCGCGCGAAGCAGCCGCGTCCCAATCGATCCACTGATCGATTGGAACATCTGGATCGATCCACGGATCGATCCAGAGGCTCTCTGTTCGCTTAGGAGAAGCCTGGATCGATCCACTGATCGATCCAGCTCCTGGATCGATCCACTGATCGATCCAACACTTGGTTTTTGCCCAAAACCAAGTTCCAAGCCTCTCAAACCAACATCCGGTCAACCTTGACCTGTTGGTACATCATGCCTAGCATCTGGTCACTCCTTTGACCTGCTAGGACTTCCCACCAAGTGTCTGGTCAATCCCTTTGACCCACTTAGACTTTTCTATTCATGCCAAGTATCTGGTCACTCCCTTGACCTACTTGGACTTCCATCAGATGTCTGGTCAATCCCTTTGACCTATCTGTATTTCCTCATGCCAAGTATCCAGTCAATCCTTTGACCTACTTGGACTTCCCAACACCAGATGTCCGATCATCCTTGATCCATCTGGATTTTCCCTTGCCTGGCTTCACTCACCAGGACTTTCACCTAGCTTCACTCACTAGGGCTTTCACCTGGCTTCACTCACCAGGACTTTCACCTAGCTTCACTCACTAGGGTTTTCCTTCTGCCTGGCTTCACTCACCAGGACTTTCACCTAGCTTCACTCACTAGGGTTTTCCTTCTGCCTAGCTTCACTCACCAGGACTTTCACCTAGCTTCACTCACTAGGGTTTTCACCTGGTTTCACTCACCAGGACTTTCACCTAGCTTCACTCACTAGGGTTTTCCTTTTGCCTGGCTTCACTCACCAGGACTTCCCTGTCAAGTATCCGGTCAACCTTGACCTACTTGACTCTTCTTCAATCAATTTCTTATTGTCAAACATCTAAACTCAAACCAAGACTCAGCTTGGTCACCCAGGTCAACCTTGACCTGAGGGATGTTGCACCAACAGTACTCATGCAAGAAGGAAAAGTTATAGCTTATGCTTCCAGACAACTCAAGGATTATGAAAAGAACTACCCCACTCATGATCTTGAGCTAGCAGCGGTGGTCTTTGCACTGAAACTCTGGCGACATTATTTGTATGAAGTGTAGTGCAGAATCTTCACAGACCATCAGAGTCTTAAGTACTTCTTCACTCAGAAGGGCTTAAACATGAGACAGCGTAGGTGGCTAGAGTTGGTCAAGGATTATGACTGTGAAATCCTCTACCACCCAGGTAAAGCTAACAAAGTGGCAGATGCACTAAGCAGAAAGTCCAGTGCATTCCTGATGTCCTTGTCATCATTAGCCATGACACTGTAGAAAGAGTTGTCAGACTTTGGAGTTGAAATTATTTATGGGCAAATCTCTGCATTGACCTTAGAGTCAACCCTGCTTGAGGATATACAGAGAAAGCAAAGTGAAGATCCAGATATCCAAAAGATCAAGCAAGGGATACAAGAAGAAGGAAATTCAGAGTTTAAAGTATCAGATAGTGGAATCTTCTATTAGGGGAACCGCCTTTGTGTCCCCAATGATGAAGAACTGAAAAAGAAAATCCTGGAGGAAGCTCATAGTACTCCTTACTCCATGCATCTTGGTTCCACCAAGATGTATCAAGACTTGAAACAGAGGTTCTGGTGGTCTAGACTCAAGAAAAATATTGCAAGATATGTCAGTACCTGCCCGACATGCCAGAGAGTCAAAGCAGAACACTAGAGACCAGGAGGAATGCTACAACCCCTTCCAATACTAGAGTGGAAGTGGGAAGACATATCCATGGACTTCATAACAGGTCTTCCAAGAACCACGAATGGATATGATGCAATATGGGTAATAATGGACAGATTGACCAAGTCTGCCCATTTTTTAGCCATCAAGGTGCCCCACTCCATAGAGCAGTTAGCACAACTATACGTCAAGGAAGTGATCAGACTTCATGGAGTTCCTAAATCTATTGTTTCTGATAGAGATGGGCGCTTCACCTCTCGCTTTTGGGAGTGTGTTCAGACTGCACTAGGCGCCAAACTCAAGCTCAACACAACCTTCCATCCTCATACTGATGGACAGACAGAGTGAGTAAATCAGATCTTAGAAGATATGCTCAGAGCATGTGCGCTAGATTTCAAGGGAAGTTGGTGCAAGTATCTGTGCTTAGCTGAGTTTGCCTACAACAATAGCTATCAGGCCACCATCAAGATGGCACCATATGAGGCGTTGTATGGCAGGAAGTGCATATCACCCATTTGCTGGCAAGAAGCAGGTGAAAGGAAAGAAATGGTAGAGCTGGGCATTCAGACAGAGATGATAGATGAGACCACTCAGGCTATCCAGAAGATCAGACAGAGAATTAAGACTGCCCAGAGTAGACAGAAGAGTTATGCTGACACCCGCCGTAGGCCACTGGAACTCCAAGTGGGAGATACAGTCTTTCTCAAGGTCGCCCCTATGAAGGGAGTGATGAGATTTGGCAAGAAGGGAAAATTAAGTCCTCGCTATGTAGGACCTTACCTGATTACAGAGAGGATTGGGAAAGTAGCTTACAAGCTGGACTTACCACAAGACATGTCAGCAATACACAATGTATTTCATGTCTCCATGTTGAAGAAGTGTATTCACAACCCTAGCCAAGTGATTCATCCTCAGACAGTGCAGATCCAGGAGGATCTTAGCTATGAGAGCAGACCTACACAGATAGTGGACAGAGCAGTCAAGAAACTAAGAAACAAAGAGGTGCCACTAGTGAAGGTCATCTGGCAGAATCAGAAGCACGAGGAAGTTACTTGGGAGCGTGAGGACAGTATGAGACAGAAATATCCAGAGTTATTCTAAGTTCGAGGACGAACTTTTTATAAGGTATGGGGGATTGTTACAACCCAAATTTCTCTATTTTGAGATCTAAATGTCCTTAAAAAATATTTAGAGATGCTTTTAAAATATTCTAGAGATTTTTAGAAATTTTTAGAGTATTTTTATGGAATTTTCTGAGGTCGTTTAGTATTGTTTCTGAACGAAACAAATTTTGACAAAAAAAAATGTCCAAGCCGAGGTTCGACCCGTAAACCTCGGACAAGTTGTAAGTCGTAAGCGGAACGTGATAACCAAGTGATCAAGCAAGTATTTCGTGAACAAATAGGAACCGAATTAATATTAAGTAGTTATACGAGCCGGTAATAAGCAAGGGTATAAAGGATAAGTTAAAGAGTTTCGGGATTTATTTTTCCCGAACCCCTAATTCTGTTTCTCCTTTCCTCCTCACGCGCGGCGATTTCGCTGTTCGGGCGAAAACGAAGACGACAAGCCTAGGGCTTTGTCTCCGGCGGCCGGTGAGCACTTTTTCCGACGAGATCTTCACACCTTCGTGATCCCCTCGTCGAGAAGAACAAGTAGATACAAAGAGATCGCTGAGGAAACAACTTCTCCGCAAACCCTAGAAGTTTCTCGTCGGCTGTAAGTCCAAGAAAACCTAAGGTAAGTGCTACTCACCTGCAGTAGGAGTAGTTCCGCGACTTTGCTTTCTTCTTGGCTTCCTCGCCGAGCATGAATAGTCACCCCTTTTGAGCTTTCCGATTAGATCGCTTTACCTATGTGTTTAGCATGCCATTCGGTTTTGCCTTGTTAATTCCGAGCACAGATAGCCTTACTGGGAGCGTACCGTTAGACTTATCATGCTTTAGAAGTTCTGTTTTCTTCCTTTACTTTCATAGCAAGATTTAGTTGTTTAGAGCATTACAACTGGATTTCCTGGTTAGGTTAAGAAGCCAAAACAGACCTGGTTTTAAGCATCGCAATTGTGAATCCTTTTGTTGTCATTTTAGCATTTCGGGCAAGGACAACCTTACATTAAGCATTTTAGCTTTGAACTTGCAGCTTTAGATGTTCCTTTAGCAATTACAATTTGGTTTCCTTGTTCCCCACTGATTACGAACAACCATCTATGTAGTATCAGAAGCTTATTGATTGAAGCTATAATATGTTGTTGTTATTATTTTTAATTAGCATGTTAGTATTGTTAATAGATCTAGATCTGTTAGTAAAGTTATAATATGTTGTGTTTTTAATTAGCATGTTTATCTTTAGTTTTTTTTAGCTTATGTTGTTCATTCGGAGTTTCAGTACATGCATCATGTGAAAGCAAATTTTTTGTGATTTTTAGCTTAAATTCATTATTGCAATTTTTTGTGATAATAGTAATTTACTTTATATAATCATGTTATTACATTCTATTTAAACCCTAACTTTAATTTAGGTTGATGCACATCAAAAGGGGGATATTGTAAGTACCCCGTGGTAGTTTTAATATGGTTAACCAAGTTAAGTTAGGTCCTGTGTATTTGATCATCGTGTTTAAGTGTACAGGAGTTTAGGAACACAATAAGTTGAATGGAAGACGTAGCTAGTGAGAAGGATGACATGAAAAAGGAGTCAGCAGACTCGATGTATCCGAGGGACGAAGTGCTACGGAAGAGTACACCAGTGGATGAGAAGAGCGTGCACGATGTCCGAGGAACGAGAAGCTGGGGAGGAAGCCTGCTCGAGGAGAAGGTCAAAATTGGGTTTGGGTGAGCTCACCTCTGGATAACCGGAGCATCACTCACACGAAGAAGACCAGCCTGGTCTGCCTTGTGAAAGGCGTCTTCTATGGACTGGAAGGCCCCTTCAATGCTTTATAGAAGGCGCCTTCCAGCCTATGGAAGTCGCCTTCACTAGTCGTTATCCTAAGATAAAGTTTTATCCTTGGTGGATAAAATCTATAAGATGGAAGGCGCCTTGGACCACTTTGAAGGTGCCTTCAAGCTATGGATAATATTTTTCAGGGCCTATAAAATAACCCCTGAAGATAGGAAATATTCAACAACTCTTATATTCATTTCCTAGTGTATTTCTAAGCTTTTAACGAGTGTAAGAGGCTTCTCTGCCTTTAATGAAAGAGACTTTTTAAGTGCTTTCATTTGCCTTGGATTAACAACCACCTAGGTTGTAACCAAGTAATTCTTCCGTCTCTTTTATTTTTAAGTTGTTCAATTTCTTTAATTTGATCATTCTATCTAATGAAGTTGAAAGATCAAGAAAAGTTTATTTTTATTTTTTAGGTCAATTCACACTCTCCCCCTCTTGTCGGCCTACCATCACCAATACATTTACGTTGATTAGAGATTTTAGGTCATTTGCCTATTCATTTTTCATATTTTTATCATGTTGCCCCATTCCTTTGTTTTATATGGGATTATTTTTTTGGCTTTTAATTTTCTTTGGCTCTTCCACACCTATATTTCTAATATAGAATTCTTAAGATGTCATGTTTTCTTGTTACTTTATTCTTCCGGCATTATATTTGTTAGACAAAAATAATCTGCTGCTTGAGATTTATAGGGTATTAGATGAATTTAAATACACCGAATTAAATTCGCTTATTTGTCAAATGGTATGAGCTGATAATCTCATGCTGCCAGTAGATGCTGGTATTTACCAAGTGCCTAACGAAGGCTGCACAGTGGCCTAGAGGGATAGCTCCCGAGCAAGCTTGAGACTGACCGCGCATAGTGACCGAGTGATCTTACAGCCGGTCGGGTGAGCAAAGAGACCAAACGAGTTGAAGGTCGGCTGAGCAGCTTAGCCGAGCGAAATCAAGGCCGGTCGGGTAGATAGACCGAGCGAAGCAGCCAAGTGGTCGGTCAGGCAGAGCAGTAGAGCGACTATCCGAGTGAAAGGACGAGTGGCCGAGTGAAATGGAGGTCGGCCTGGCGAAGAGGCCGAGTGAGCAGGAGGTTGGCCGAGCGAAGAGGCCGAGTGAGCTAGAGGCCTATCGGGAGAAAACTAGAAAGCGATCGGACAAGCACACTTCTGAGCTACCGGGTAGGCGAACAGTTGAGCGAAGCGACTGATCTAGAGCTAAGCAAATCGAGACCAATGATAAACGCAGTTTCCTTGAAACAGATTTGCCCTACCTCTGGCTGTGGTTCGAGGCTTTCTTGGGATGTCTGTTTCCCAGGATACAACGGTGAATCGTGATTCCACCAAGCACTAGTGGTCACGGCGAACTGAGTGGTACTCGAACTATCACGGGCATAGTTTGCAAAATCGCGATCCGGATCGTAGGATCGTACGATCCTACGATCCGGAAGCCCAAAATCGATCCAAGATCGTGTAGAATCATTTTTGCAGTAGGATCGCAGCAGGATCGGTAGGATCGGAACAGAATCGGTAGGATCAGAACAGGATCGGAGCAGAATCGGAGCAGAATCGAAGCAGGATCGGTGGAATCTTTGTGAGGTCATAACTTTTGACTCGGATTGAACCACGGGGCCTATAATATATCAAATCAAAGCTCGTTCAGAGATCTTTAATAAATTTCAAAGTTTATCCTTAACCACCATATTTCAAACCCAAAAAATATCATTTAAATCCTTTTTGGATGTCTAGAAGATTTTATGTTTTTTTTATTATCTTTTTTTCATCTTATTAGGGTTTTAAATTATTTAAACATATGTTTAATTATTTTTGAGTTAGTTTTTTATCAATAATATTCTGTCATTTCTTTTCTCCAAAATAATGAGTTTTTGGATATCTATTGTTTAGTATTATGTGACATCAACTAGTCTTTAGAAGATTATTTCCAGCATTCATATTTGAATCAAATGATTCAATAGCTTTTGTTATATACATTAGGTGCTTTGTTGACCTTTAAATTGAATTATCTTATAAATCAAGAAAATATTTTTGACATTGAATGTGTTATTATTATTGTATTAATAGAAATTTTATATTCTTTCATTTTATAATATGAAAATATAAATATTATTACTATGTGAGAATGACAGTTGAATTACAAGTTAATTTAAATGTATACATGTAGTAATGTAATTTGAGGTGTTGAGTATAAATAATTGCATATATATTCAAAATTAGTAATTTATTTATATGTAAATGAGTTTTTAGGTATTTTTTCTAATTATTAATCATGTATGATAAGATTTTAAGGGTTTTTGGTAGGATCGTACGATTCTACAATCCGATCCTGACCGATCCGATCCTGACCCTAAATCGATTCTGCGTAGGATCGTGATTCTACAAACTATGATCACGGGTACTTTGCCAAGCAAAAGTTGCAAGATATAGGAGCAGGGAACGTAGGTGGAGAGCTTCTGCTGCTTTTCTATGTACGTAACATTTTGCCTGTGGTTGCAGCTTCCTTATATAGGAGCTTAGACCAATGGCAGCCTTAATGATCGTTTAATTATTATTATTTGTCAGTTATGTAACGCTAACATTTCACTCGGTTGCATTAATCTTTCTTTAATGCATCTGTTTCACTCGGCTGCATTAATCTTTCTTTAATGCATCTGTTACACAAGCAACAAAAAGGTTTATGTGGCAAAATGTTGGTTGTTTCGCTTGGGCAAATTTTTCCCCGATCGATCCGGCATTCAGCGCACGCAGGTCATGCCCGCACACGCACAGGTCATGCCCACACACGCACAGGTCGTGCCCGCACCCACGCGTGAGAGAGAGCATCTCCCTGTGCATTTGTTCATATCCTCAATGCATATGAATCAATATAAACCAACCTATTTACCTTGTAGCTCCCAATATAAGACTAAAGTTCTATTCATAATGAAGTTTCATATCTCTTTCATCTCTTCTCCCTTCACAAATCTCCAACAGTATCTCCTATTGCCTTTTCTCCTACTCAGAATGGGATGATTGCTATTGGCTCTTACAGCCAGACCACCGCTATCTAGTCTGAGGATAATATGGAATTACTATATGTACTACATGGTCAACTAGGGGGTGTTACACAGGTTAGTAGGATTATGCATTTACTTAAACACCTCTGACAATTGTTGATGTCAATTATATTTTCTGGTACTATTCTCAAAGATGGATACTATCTCTGTACAGGAGGGAGGAAGGTATATTACATCTTGACAATTTGCAAATACCAGTTTTGTTCTAACTGTGATTTGCAAAGTATGATCATCCATTAATTTCCAATATATTTGATGAATTTATGAAATTGCATTGTGGGCAATTCCACTCAAATCATCCTTTTTCTGCTGCTCTCTATCGTGCATGATGTATTGCTCTGAATTAAGCTACAGATCATATGTGTTGATACTTGGTTCAAATTTTTTAATTTTTTTGGAGCTACCATCTTAGCGAAACAAATAAAGGATTTTTTCATCGGAGTCACTGCTATTAGTTGTGTGACCGAAGGAAATCTAACTATTAATTTGTCATAAAGATAAGTTGACAAGATAATAAAATTAAAACTCCCTCTAACAAATGTTGAGACTTTGTATACGTCCACACTATCGTGACATACAAAATTCACGGTGTTTGAGGTAATTTTATTTGTCAGATTGACAAGATAATAAAATTAATGGGTAAAACCCCTCTTACAAATGATTGGATTTGTATACGTCCACACTATCGTGACATTCAAAATTTACGGTGTTTGAGGTAATTTTATTTGTCATAAAGATAGGTTGACAAGGTTATTAATGGGTAAAACCCTCCTCTTACAAATGATTAAATTTGTATACATCCACACTATCATGGCATACAAAATTCACGGTGTTTGAGGTGTTGGTGAATTTAAATGATATTGTTTTGAGGAATCAATATTATTTTAAATTCAAAGTTTTGGCCAAATATTTGATCAAAGACTGACCAACTATTAATTTTATTTGTCATAAAGTTAGGTTGACGAGATAATAAAATTAATGAATAAAATCTCCTCTTAAAAATTGAATTTGTATACGTTCACACTAACGTGACATACAAAATTCACGGGAGTTTTGAGGTGTTGGTCTTGACCAAATATTTTTGTGATTCTTAGGATTTCAAATGTTAGTCAATCCCCTAGCTGTTATACTATAGTAGACTTAGTAGTCCCAATTATGATTGAAAACAAAACTTGGACTCTAAGGTAGACTGACCTCTCAAAAATGAGAAAAATAAAAGTGTATTTTATTCATTAGTTGTTGAAACATGTTTAGTGGTGTTATCTACCGGTACTTGGTGTGTAGATATGAGAGCCACTGATCATGTCTGCAATTCATTGCAGAAGTTCTAGGAAACCCGACAACTATATGAAGGAAAAATCACTGTCTACATAGGCACTGCTGCAAAAGTAGCAGCTGTTGCAGTGGGAGATGTTTATCCTCTGATAGAAATAAAACATGGATTCTGAGAAATTGTCTTTATGTACCAAGTTTAGAAAGAACTAGATTTCAGTTTCTAAACTATTCAAAGAACTTGATATTCTATTTTTTTATAACAAAGTTGTTATCAAGATAAATAGGGAAGTTATCTATTCTGGTACGTTGGTTGACAATTTATAATCCAATAACTCCCACGATGCAACAAATGAAAATTATTTTCTTCTAAATCTTATAAGAGAAAGGAACCTTCAGAAATGAACCAAACATATCTTTGGCATCTAAGGCTTGGTCATATTAACTTGAGTAGGATTCAAAAGCTATTAGCCAATGGACTCTTGGGTTCATTAGTGTTGGAAAACTTTCCAACTTGCAAATCTTACTTGGAAGGAAAAATGACCAAGAGACATTTTAAGGCCAAGGGGTATAGAGCCAAAGATGTATTAGAGCTGGTTCATTCTGATTTGTGTGGTCCTATGTCTATCCAGGCAAGAGATGGTTTCGAATATTTTGTCTTCTTCATAGACGACTATTCGAGATATGGGTACATTTACTTGATGCACTACAAGTCTGAATGCTTTGATAAGTTCAAAGAATACAAGGCTGATGTGGAGAAACGTCATGGTAAAAGTAGCAAGACATTACGGTCTGATCGTGGTGGCGAATACCTCTTTGGAGAGTTTAGGAATTACTTATCAGAAGTTGGGATTCAATCCCAATTGTCTGCACCTAGTATACCCCAATAGAATGGTGTGGCAGAATGAAGGAATATGACTCTTATGGAAATGGTGAAATCGATGATGAGTTATTCTGAATTACCAAATTCATTTTGGGGATATGCTTTGGAAACAGTGGTATACATTCTGAATATGGTACCTTCTAAATCAGTACCCTTTACTCTCATGGAATTGTGGAATGAGCGTGAGCCTAGTCTTAGTCATATTCGAATATGGGGTAGTCCAGCACATATGTTGAAGGGAGATACTGACAAGTTGGAATCATGTACAGAAGTTTGTCTGTTTATCCTAAGGGAACAAAAGGTGGTTTGTTTTATAATCCTAAAAATCAGAAGATCATTGTTGGCACCAATGCTCAATTTTTAGAGGAAGATTATGAATAAACCACAAGCCCATGAGTAAAATTGTTCTAGAAGAAATAAGTGAGGACACGTCTAGTCTAGTACCAACAGTACAAGATGAAATATCACAAGAAACTGCAACACATGTGACAAATGATACACAATTACAGACAGTGTCTCGTCGTAGTGGGAGGGTTGTTAGGCAACCTGAAATATTCATGTTTTGGGAAAGTCTTTGGACTTAATCCCTGGTGAACATGAACCTGATCCCCGGACATATTACGAAGCACTCCAAGATAGATGCAGTATCTTGGCAAAGAGCGATGAACTCTGAAATAGAATCAATGTATTCTAATAAGGTCTGGGAGCTTGTAGAACCACCAAATGGTGTAAAAGCAGTTGGATGTAAGTGGATCTACAAAAGGAAAAGAGGGACAGATGGGAAGGTGGAAACCTTCAAAGCAAGGCTTGTTGCGAAAGGGTATACTCAGAAAGAGGGAATCAATTATGAGGAAACTTTTCACCGGTAGTCATGCTTAAGTCTATCCGGATACTCTTATCTATTGCCGCTTATATGGATTATGAGGTTTGACAAATGGATGTCAAAACAGCTTTTCTTAACGGAAGTCTTGAAGAGAACATCCATATGAAGCAACCAGAGGGGTTCATTGAAAAAGGCAAAGAGCATCTAATATGTAAGCTCAATCGGTCTATGGACTGAAGCAAAGTTTCAAGGTCTTGGGATATCCAGTTGTAATCCAGTCTTATGGATTTATTCAATGTCCGGATAAATCTTGTGTATACAAGAAATGTAATGGAAACATGGTGGTATTTCTTGTACTATACATAGATGATATTTTTGATAGTTGGAAACAATATCAAAGTGTTGTCGGAAGTAAGGGTATGGTTGTCCAAGCAATTCGATAAAAGGACTTAGGAGAATGCGCACATATTCTTGGGATCAAAGTAATAAGGGATTGCAAGAAAAACATGTTGTGCTTGCCCCAAGCTTCATATATCGATACAATCCTTGCTCGTTTTAGCATGCAAAACTCCAAGAAAGGTTTTCTACCTTTTAGGCATGGAGTAGCTTTATCTAAAAAGATGTCTTCGAAGACATCAAAGGAGATAGAGGACACGAAGGCAGTTCCTTATGCTTCGACTGTTGGAAACCTAATGTATGCTATGCATGAGACTGGATATCTGTTTTGTCATGGGCATGGTTAACAAATATCAAAGTAACCCTGAACAAGGACATTAGACTGCTGTAAAGCATATATTAAAGTACCAGAGAAGGACTAGAGATAATATGCTAGTTTACAAGGCAGATAATTTACTCCCTATGGGATACACGGATTTTGACTTCCAATCAGAAAGGGACAATAATAAGTCGACATCAGGGTTTTGTGTTTACTTTAGGAGGTAAAGCCATGATAATGGAGGAGTGATAACTATAGATACTTTCTGGACTCCACCATAGAAGCTGAGTATGTAGCAGCCTCTGAGGCAGCCATAGAAGTTATATGGCTCCGGAACTTCATGATGGACTTAGATGTGATTCCTGATTTGCCTAAAAATTATTACAGTGTATTGTGATAATAAGTGGTGTAGTAGCAAACTCGAAGGAACCACAAGCTCATAAAGCAAGTAAACACATAGAGCGTAAGTACCACCCAATACGAGACATCGTATAACGAAGAGAAGTTGTTGCCGCCTAGATTGCATCAGATGATAACCTAGGAGATCCTTTCACTAAGACCCTTAAGGCAAGAGCTTTTGATGGGCATATTGAAGGGTTGGGAATCAGATGTATGGCAGGGAATTTGGCAACATAGTCTTGTTGGTTGCTACTCGGAAAGCCTAGAGGTTCCACTGTACAAAAATTTTGTACAAAGATCTGAACCTTTTCCTAGCTACCATGTGTTCTTTTAAATTAAATTTTGGATCGCCTGCGGAACTTAACACGTTTGATCCAAAACTTAATCTATTCGTTCTTTTAGGTTTTGACTTGGGTCTCCTGCGGAACTTAACACGTTCGACCCAAATCACCTTAAGTTATTAATTCCATTAAATATTAATTTCCATAATTGGTTCCCAGTACTGACGTGGCGAGGCACACGGCCTTCTTGGATATGGGAGCAACCACCACCGACTAGACAAAACCTTTTATGGAAAGCTAATATTTAATTTCCTAAAATAACTTTAGGTTAACCGAAAAGAACAATCAAATCACAAGGAAAAGAAAAAACAAAAGAACACAACATCGAAATACATATTCGAAATTCTAGAATCGTAAGCCTCTTGTATTTGGTATTATTTCCATAAATAACTAGCATGATGCGGAAAGAAAAATTACTAGTTATACCTTGTAGAAAAACCTCTTGATCTTCTACCGTATTCCTCTTCTAACCTCGGACGTTGTGTGGGCAACGATCTTCCGAGATGAGAAACCACCAAGCACCTTCTTCTCCTCCTAGCTAGGTTCGGCCAAAACAAGAAAGCTCCACCAAGGAAGAAGAAAAACACCAACCAAGCTCTAAGAGATGCAAGCTTCCTCTCCTTCTTCTTCTTCTTCTCCAAGTAGTATCCGGCCTCCACAAGACCTCCAAGCAATAGAGAGTTTCGGCCACCACAAAGAGGAAGAAGAGAAGAGATGATGGCCGGCCACAACACCAAGGAAAAGAGGGAGAGAAAATAATAGAGGTTGTTCACCATGAAGCCTTCTCTACCCCCTCTTTTATAATCCTTTGTCTTGGCAAATAAGGAAATTTAATTAAAAACTTCCTTAATTCTTTTGCCATGAAAAGGAAAAATTTATTTAATTAAAACAATTTTCCTTTTCTCAATTTACATGGCCGGCCACACCAAAGCTACAAACAAGGAGAGTTTTAATTAATTAAAACTTCCTAATTTGTCTCCAGAAATTTATAAAATTTCTTCAATAATTTAATCCCTTCATGATTGGTTTATAAAAAGGAAATTTAATAAATTAAAATCTTTCTTTTAAACATGTGGATAAAAGAAAGTTATCTCTAAAATTAAAATCTCTTTTAATCTACAAATAAGGAAAGATATCAAATCTTTTCTCAATCTTTGTAGAAACTAATAAAAGAGAATTATTAATTTTAAACTTTCTTTAAATCATGAACATGGTTAAAAGGAAAGTTTTCTTAAAATTTAAAATCCTCCTTTAATCAACAAATAAGGAAAGATTTCAAATTTTAAACTCTCTTTTAAACATATAGATGATTTACAAATAAGGAAAGTTTTACCAAAATTAAAACCATCCTTTTAATCTACAAATAAGGAAAGAGATTAATCTCTTCTCTTAATCTTTGTAGAAAGTTATAAAAGGAAATTTTAATTTTTAAACTCTCTTTTAAAATCATGATATCCACATAAGAAATAATTTTAATAAAATCCTTTTAATATTCTAGTGGTCGGCCACCTAAGCTTGGGACCCAAGCTTTGGCCGGCCACCTACTTGACTCATCCACTTGGTCTTGGCCGCCCTAGCTTGGGTTCCAAGCTAGCTTGGCCGGCCCCATTGGATGGGTAAGAAGGTGGGTATCGGTGGGTATAAATCTCTATATACTAGAGGCTACGATAGGGACCGAGAGGAGGAATTGGTTTTGGTCTCCGATGAAATTAAGCATCCCGTGTTCGCCCCTAACACACAACTTAATTTCATCAATAATAATTCATTCCACTAAAGAACTATTATTGAACTACCGCACCAATCCCAAATTACATTTTGGGCTCCTTCTTATTATGAGTGTGTTAGTCTCCTGTGTTTAAGATAACAATGTCCACTAATTAAGTAAGTTACTGACAACTCACTTAATTAATATCTAGCTCAAGAGTAGTACCACTCAACTTCATCGTCATGTCGGACTATGTCCACCTGCAGGGTTTAACATGACAATCCTTATGAGCTCCTCTTGGGACATTCTCAACCTAGATCACTAGGACACGCTTCCTTCTATAATCAACAACACACACTATAAGTGATATCATTTCCCAACTTATCGGGCTTATTGATTCATCGAACTAAATCTCACCCATTGATAAATTAAAGAAATAAATATCAAATATATGTGCTTGTTATTATATTAGGATTAAGAGCACACACTTCCATAATAACTGAGGTTTTTGTTTCTTTATAAAGTCAGTATAAAAGAAATGACCTCTAATGGTCCTACTCAATACACTCCAAGTGTACTAGTGTAATTATATAGTTAAGATAAACTAATACCTAATTACACTACGACCTTCCAATGGTTTGTTCCTTTCCATTATGGTCGTAAGCTACTGTTTATAATTTATAAGGTACTGATAACATGATCCTCTGTGTGTGACACCACACACCATGTTATCTACAATATAAATTAATTGAACAACTTCATTTATCATAAATGAAGACATTTGACCAATGTGATTCGTATTTCTAGATAAATGTTTATACCAAAAGCTAGGCTTTTAGTATACACTCTAACAAGTCTTTTAGTATAAGTGGGAGATTGTTAGAGTGTATACTAAAAGCCTAGTTTTTTGTATAAATATTTATTTAGAAATAAGAATCACATTGGTCAAATGTCTACATTTATATGCTAATTGTATCTTAGTTAGAGCCCTAGAGCTAATCATATGGTGATTGTTGTATGGACTCGATGTATCATATTCCTATATATTTATAAAAGCATTTCTTTATGGTCATTATACTTACTTGTATTGGTGCCAAATAACTAAGTATAATAGCATCCTTGAGTAGAAGGTTCTTATCTATATCAATCGATTGGTTGAATCGATAGTGAGATGATATAGAGAACACTACTCTTAATCATTCCTAGTCAAGTATTAACATTCAGGGACAATGTTAATGCGACGAGACTAACATGTAGGTCAACTCGATGACTTGATCTCACAAGTCATGGATATAGAGATATCAAGTTGACACATGGGTATGCATTGGAGAATGTATACTGAATGATCCGCAATGAGAAAGTATCATGGATCGTTATATGAGTGTCATATACTTTCTCATGTGACTATTAGTATGACTATCAGTCCTTGGACCTGAAGTCACCATGGTTCCCTACATAAGGAGTTGCATACTTTGGCTTCGTCAAACGTCACCCGTAACTGGGTGGACCATAAAGGCGATTACTGGGTATGTAACAAATTATGTGGAGGGATGTGAGTGATGTAGATGGGATCTATCCCTCCTATTTGACGGGAGTGACATCATTATTCTTGATAGAGTGAGACCACTAAGTACATGGTCATGCCCAAATGAGTCAATATGAGATATTGAGCTCATTTGATTACAGTGAGTCTACTTGGAGTTCAAGATTTAGATTGATTAGAGGATGACACGGTCTATGCCTCACATTGATCAATCTAGATGTCAAGGATAGAAGGATATTGTCATATATTGTGAAGGGTCACAATTAGTAGTCACAAGGTGATGTTGGATCTCAACATTCTTGTAACTTGGATAGTAATGATGTGTTGCTAGATACCGCTCATTACTTATGCTTCTAAACAGGTTTAGGAGCATTGTCAACGTTACAAGAACCTATAGGGTCACACACAAAGGGCAATTAGATGGAGATTAGGTTCATATGATGAACCAAAGAAGATTAGGTTCATGTGATGAACCAAATTGGATTAAGAGTAATCCAAACTAGACTAATTGAGTTGGACTCAATTTGATTCATGTGTCCAATGAGTCTAATTTAGATTATGACTCATTGAATCAATTTAATTTAATGGATATAGATTCAATAAATTAAATTGACTTGAATCAAAGGTTGGATTTGATCAACCATGGGAGAATTTAAGTCAAGTTTGACTTGACTTGAGAGGGAAGATGAAGAGTCAAGTTTGACTTGACCTTGACTTGACCAAATGTCATGTCATTGTGACTTGGCATAGGGTCAGCCAATGATGATGTGCCACATCATCAAAGGTTACATGAGTGTGTGTCACCTCATGAGGGAGACCAAGAGTTGTGACCCTTGGTATACCATGGAGATAAAAACTCCTCCATTAAGTGGCTGGCCACTTAAGTGTGCATTTAGTGTGCTTGTGTAACTCCATCTTCTTCCTCCTCTCTTCTCTTCTCTCCCTCTCCTCCTCCTTGGCCGAACACCTTTAGAGTGCTAGCACACTCTAAGTGTTTTCTCCATCTCTATTGTTCGTGTGGATATGTATAGAGGTGTGTCCACTTGAACACACTTGAGATCTGACAAATTTTGGACGAGCGGGATTCGCGAAGGGCTTCACTACAAGGGTAATCTCTTAACCATGTAGATCTAATGTAGATCTAGGATAGAAAACAAGTACATGAAAATTTTATCTTCGCACGGATCCGGTGGCATGAGACTTCAGGGTTTCCGCAGCGCAAAAAAGTGATTTTTGCGGCTTGAATGTCCCAACAGTGTAGTTGTTCAATTAATTTATATTGTAGATAATATGGTGTGTGGTGTTACACACAGAAGATCATGTTATTGATTCCTTATAAATTATAAACAGTAGCTCACGACTAAGATGGAAAGGAACAAACTATTGGAATAGTCGTAGTGTAATTTGGTATTAGTTTATCTTAACTATAAAATTACATAGTACACTCTGAGTGTATTGAGCAGAACCATTTAAGGTAAGTTTTTTTTATACTGACTACATAAAAGACCAAGACCTTTATTATTATGGAAGTGTGTGATCTTAATCCTGATATAATAACAAGCACATATATCTAGTATTTATTTCTTTGACTTATCAATGAGTGAGATTTAGTTCGATGAATCAAGAGGCCCGATAAGTTGGGAAATGATATTATTTGTAGTGTGTGTTGTTGATTATAGAAGGAAACTGTGTCCTAGTAATCTAGGTTGATAATGCCCCCAAGAGTATCTCATAAGGATTGGCATGTTAAATCTTGCAGATGGACTTAGTCCGACATGACGATAAGGTTGAGTGGTACTACTCTTGGAGCTATATATTAATTAAGTGATTTGTCAGTAACTCATTTAATTAGTGGACATTTTATATCTTAAACACAGGGTGACTAACACACTCATGATAAGAAGGAGCCCAAAATATAATTTGGTAGTTCAATAATAATTCTTTAGTGGTATGAATTATTATTGATGAAATTAAGTTGGGTGTTCGGTGCGAACACGGGAAGCTTAATTTCATTGGGAGACTAAAACCAATTCTCCTCTCGGTCTCTATTGTAGCCTCTTATTTATAAAGTATTATACCCACCCATACTCACCTTCTTACCCATCCTTATGTGGCCGGCCAAGCCAAGCTTGGAGCCCAAGCAAGGGTCGGACAAGACATGGCTTGGATGGGTTGAAGTGTGACCGGCCCTAGCTTGAGTGCAAGCTTAGGTGGTCGGCCACATATAAAATAAAAGGGATTTTATTTTTAAAAAAATTTCTTATGTGGATATTATGGTTTTAAAAGAGAGTTTAAAATTTAAATCTTTCCTTTTATAACTTTCTACAAAAGATTAAGTGAAAGGTTTGATATCTTTCCTTATTTTTAAAATGAAGATTTTAATTTTTGATAAAGCTTTCCTTTTTTGTAACCATCCTCATGATTTAAAAGAGAGTTTTAAAATTAAATCTTTCCTTTTATAGTTTCAACAAAAGATTAAGAAAAGATTTGATATCTTACCTTATTTGTAGATTGAGAGGAAGATTTTAATTTTAAAGATAACTTTCCTTTTTGGAAATCATCCACATATTTTAATAGAGAGATTTTAATTTATAAAATTTCCTTTTATAACCAACCGTGAAGGGAAAATTAATAGAGAAATTTTTATTTTAAAAATTTCCGGAAACAAATAAGGAAGTTTTAATTTTGTGTATAAAACTTTCGTTGCTGGGATGATTGAGAGGTGGCCGGCCACATTAAGTTTGAAAGGGAAATTTTTTATTAAACTTTCTTTTCATTGGATAAGAGAATAAGGAAGTTTTTATAAAACTTTTCTTATTTGTCAAGACCAATGAATATAAAAGAGAGGGTAGAGGTGTCTCACCTTATAACTTATGTTCTAGTTTTCCTCTCTTCTATTTCTTTGGTTGGTGACCGGCCCTTCTCATCCTCTTCCTCTCCTCCCTTTCTTCTTCATTGGTGGCCGACGGCATCAACTCTTAAGGAGCTTGTTGGTGGCCGGATTTTTCTTGGAGAAGGAGAGAAAGGAAGTTTTGTTTCTAGCATCCCTTGGAGCTTGGTGGTGTGGCCGAACCTCATCTATTCTTGGAATTCTTGTGGTGGCCGAAACTCACAGGAAGAAGAATGAAGCTTGGGTGGTTCTCATCTCGGTAGATCGTCGCCCACACGACGTCCGAGATAAGAAGAGGAATACGATAGAAGATCAAGAGGTTGTCGTTTACAAAGAAAGGTATAACTAGTAATTGTTTTCCGCATCATACTAGTTTTCTTTGTATAGTTTTTGAAATACCAAAAACAAGAGGCATATGATTCTAGGTTTCGAATTTGTGATTCGAGTTTGTGTTTTTTTTTTGTTTTTCGAATTTGTGATTCGATGTTCTTTTTGGTTAAACCTAGGGTTATATAAGGAAATTAAATATTAGATTTCATTAAAAGCCTTTGTCTAAGAAGTGGTGGATGCTCCCATACCCAAGAAGGCCTAGTGCCTCACCATGTTTAACCTAGAAGCCGATTTCTGAAATTAATATTTAATTGAATTTATAACATGGGTGGATTTGGATCAATAATGTTAAGCATTGTTTACAATCCAAGTCTAAACCACTAAGAACAGATAAATTAAATTTGAAATCAATAATGTTAAGTTCCATTTGTGATTCCTAATTTAATTCATAAAGAACACAATAGCTTGTTAGTAAAGGTTCAGGACATGTACAAAATTTTTGTACAGGGGAACCGGTATAATTTTTTGCATAGCAATCAACACCCGGTGCACGAAGTTCCCGTTATGCGGGGTTCGGGGAAGGATCCATTGTACGCAGCCTTACGCTAATTTTTGCAAGAGACTATTTTCAAGATTCGAATCAATGACATTTTGGTCACAAAGCAACAACTTTATCGTTACGCGAAGACTCTCCCCTTCACGAGGCGGGATCTCCTGGCCCACTTTTTGTGGTCCAGGGGATGTGCCACTTGTATTTGCGGTTGGATCGTGATCGCAATCGTGATTCGGCCGCAAATGATTGCAATCCCTTTTTGGGTTCACCGTCCCCAGTAGGTTATAGTTTTTGTTCGGAACGGGCGACCGAAGGTCGCCCGGAGGACACCCTCACTCGGTGCCCAGTAACCTGACCACTTATCCACCACCGGAGGCCTCCGGCCGCCCGCTCCGAACATAAACTATAACCTGGTGGGGACGGTGAACCCAGGAAGGAATCGCAACCATTTGCGGCCGGATCGCGGCCACGATTCGACCGCAAATACGAGTGGCACATCCTTTGGACCACAAAAAAGTGGTCCAGGAGATCTGTGCTCCCCCTTCACAAAATAAATAGGAGTCGGAGTAATAATTAAAAAAAGAAATATGCCAATTAAAAAATGAATTATATTTAAAATATAATAGAATCTCATATAAAATTATAGTAGGTAATTAATGAGGAAATAAAGATAAATGTGAAGTATAAATAGGAAGTGAAATTGATAGTAAATTAATTGATAAAGTGTTATTAATGAATTAGCAAGATATTTATAATTAATTAATATTAATAATGTCAATTTAGTTTTTTCAATGTCTTTAATTAATTAATCAATTTTATTGGGATTCTATGTATAGATCTTAATGACCTATACTTGAATCAGGTCTGTCAGGATCCATACATATTATGTTAAAATATTCGTAATATAGTATGAATTGTATACTTAGTAAATTTTTATCATATTTTCTTATCTTACACGAAAGAGATTTTATTATAAAATTTATTGATTAGATTCATGTGAGTCCTTTCATGTAATAAACAAAGTGACAAACTATTTAGAATTTTTTGACAGAGAAGTCTTCTGGTATAGAGACTTAAATATCTTAAATCTATCAACAAATAGAGATGAATGAAGATAGTATGAATAAAATAATAACGGAAGAGGAGCTTCTACTTTTTGTTCATGTGATCGGTGTGATATGGTAGGATTTTTCATCTATCTCGTAAATACTTTTCAACATCAACACTCCAACATGATCTCTCCAACTAGACACTTACATATGTTAATCACGTGTAAAAAGTTGTGGAGACAATTGTGTTCATTTTTTTTTTTATTCTATCTAAAAATGAGAGAGTGGAAAGTTAGGGATATATCTATTATATTGATTGGATGTAGATCATGTTTCGCTCTACAAAATAAGTAACGTCAGTGCCGAATTAAGAAAAGGGCCCCCGACGTTAGTCTTCCGATGCTCAAGTTAGTCACCAGAACTGTAGATGAAAGCGGAGTAATAGTAACGCGAGCATAAACAGTAATAACGCGTACCTCTGCAATGCTTGGACCCCCATTATATAGAGCTCTAGTGGACAACAAGCACGCTCCTCGAGTTATGAACACGTTCTTCAATGTGTTCTATGAAAGGACTTGTCAGGAAAGTGTCTCTGACACCATACATTAATAGGGCATGCATATCCCTGACAAGACAGTAGAAGCTTTCGTCGTACGATCCGCCTGTTGACTATGCCTCGTGTCAGCGGTACTATATCCCAAAAAGATATCGAGAGATATAACAATGGTCCCGCTACTTGGCCGAGCAGGGTAGCCACTTGGCCAGGACTCCTCTGCTCTGTTGGCCTCAGCTGCTCTTCTTTGCAGTGACTGAGTGTAGTACCTTGCCCCTCCCAATTGAACAAGCTCTTCGGTCTTCTCAGTGTCCTGCCGCTTTGCACTGAGTGTTTGGATGTCTTACCATATTATCTCGAGTTGGACGATTGGCCCACTCGGACATTGATTGACCTCGACCGACCATTATAGTCTCTTGCCGACCAGACACTGATTGCCCTGACCGACATTACTAAGGTCCTCCGCTCGACCACTATAAGCGAGCCTTTTGAGACCCTAGCGTTGATCACCTTGAGTTTGACCTCTACCTTGGCAATTGACCTGCACCGGGTGGGCCCCCCTTTATCGTCGCATCACAAGCCTTCCCCTCAAGTCTAGTCGAAGGAGGCTGCAACTCCTGTAAGTACCCCGTGGTAGTTTTGATGTGATCAACTAAGTAAAGTTAGGTCCTGTTGGTATTTAACCCCTGTGTCTAAGTGTGCAGGAACTTAGGAGCACAAGAAGTCAAACAAAAGATGCAGCTAGTGAGAATGATGGCACGGGAGAGCGCCGATGGGCTCAGTGCGCTCGAGGTATGAGGTGCTGCGGAAGAGTACGCGGGCAGACGAGAAGGAGACACTCAACGTTTTCTAGGGACGAGAAGTCAGAGCGGAAGTTTGCTCAAAGGCCGGAAGTTGGGTTTGGGTGAGCCCTATTTTGGATGGTCAAGATCACCCAAGCAGAGCCAGAGCGGAAGATTAGGACCTAAGCAAGCGGAGCCGGAGCGGAAGACCCAGATCCAAGCAAGTGGAGCCGGAGCGAACCTGGACCAAATAGTTAACTTGATGTTAACTTGGGTCCAAGCGCCCTGGACTTGGCCCAGGCACCCAGAACAAGCTTTTCTCCGAAATGCAACGTGGCGTGCTCCGTTGTGACGGGGATAAAATTTTATCCCCTCCCGGGTGCTTGGAACCCTTCTAGGCACCCCAATCAGGGCTATAAATACAACTCTGGTCTCAGAAGCTAAAATAGAACATTTGTGATAGATTTCTTTTCAGTCTGGTTCTGTAATTAAGTGCTTTAATTGTTGTAAAGAGGCTTCTCCGCTTGAAGAAAAATTTAGTGTGCTTTCATCTTTCTTGGATTAACAATCTCTCCGGTTGTAACCAAGTAAACCCTTCATGCCTCTTCTTTTTTATTCACTTATTTTTCTTTATGCAAGTGTTGATTTTTATTAAGATGTAAAGTTTGAGGAAGGTTTATTTTTATTTGCAGGGTCATTCACCTTCCCCCCCCCCCCCCCCCCTCTAGTCGGTCGCATAGGGTCCAACAAATGGTATTAAAGCGGGTTCACTCTAGGAGGACTAAAAGAAAGGTAAAGTGTTACCACTGTAATGAAGAAGGGGACGTGAAAGATAACTGCCCAAAATTGAAGAATCAGAAGCCAGCTTAAATTGACAAGCATATAAATCTCAAAGTGACATGGGACGAAACATCATCCAAATCAGATATAGAAGCGCTCGTTGGACTTGCGCTAGTAGCAAGTCACCAAGAAGACGAAGAGAAAGCAAGCTCATCCGAAATGAGCATCGATGAAGGGGGAGTGACATCGAAAGAAAACAATACTTCAGGGGGAGCTTCAAATTACGGAATCGACAAGGTAAGTCAGGTACGGTCTCTTCCTCCTGACAAGTTATTTCACTTCATAAAACTATTGTCAAAAAATTATTGTAAATTAGAGAAAGAAAATAAGGATTTAAAATCAACCTTAGCTGGTTCTTATCGATTAGAAGATTTTAATAAAATAAAAATAGAAAATGAAAAATTGAAAAAGAAAATAAAAAATTTGAAAAGTTATGCATGCTCAACTTTTATTCCTTCTAATTTTAGAAATTATTCAGGACTTAACTGGTATCTCAAATACTATAAAGTCCAAATTAGGAAAATATCCCAAAAATACATTCCCCAAAAATTTTTTATTAACCCTATAGGAAGGAACCTATTTTGGATTCCAAAATCATACTTAGATTATTTTTTTTTTTTGACCTTTAAACAAAAAGTTAAATATTTAATTTCTTTAAAAGACTTTGTGTAGAAAGTGGTTGTTGCTCCAATATCCAAGAAGGCATAATGCTTCGCCATAGCATAGAAGCCAATTATTGAAATAAGTATTTAATTGACTAACTGGTAAGCAATTAGTTGTTATAAAAATAATTTTTTTAATTTTTTTATAAATTATTTAGAAGTTAATTTTTCCAAGAACAATAACTTTATTTGGAAAAAATATTATATTTTTATGAATGTTAAATTTTTTATGATAATTTCAACTTTATCTGACTTATATATGTTAAATTTTTTTTACATTGATAAATCTAAACTTAAACTTTAATTTTTTTCCTTTGACTTTGGTATTAGACCTTCCAAGTAACGTCTTTAAAGGTACCTTATTTTTTATATGATTAAGAGGGGGAGTAGTAAAGATTAAGTCTAGGGATAGGGTAGTATAATTTTTTAATTTTTTTACTTTATTTTTTTTTACTTTCAAAATTTGAACTGTTATTTTATAACTATTAAATTTATGATTTACCCTAACTTAACTTGGGGTTTGCTCACATCAAAAAGGGAGAGATTGTAAGTACCCGTGGTAGCTTTGATGTGATCAACCAAGTAAAGTTAGGTCCTGTTGGTATTTAACCCCTGTATCTAAGTGTGCAAGAACTTAGGAGGACATGAAGTCGAGTCAAAGACGCAGCTAGTGAGAAGGATGACACATGAGAGAGTCGATGGACTCGGTGCGTCCTAGGTACGAAGTGCTGCGGAACAGTACACGGGCGGACGAGAAGGAGGCGCTCGACGTTTCCGAGGGACGAGAATAGAAGCGAAAGTTTGCTCGAACGCTGGAAGTTGGGTTCGGGTGAGCCCTATTTCGGATGACCGAGATCACCCAAGCACAACCATAGCCGGAGCGGAAGACCTGGACTCAAGCAAGCGGAGCCAGAGAGAAAGACCCGGACCCGAGCAAGCGTAGCTGGAGCGGAAGAACCTGGACCAAATAGTTAACTTGATGTTAACTTGTGTCCAGGCGCCCGGACTTAGTCCAAGCGCCCGGAACAAACTTTTATCCGAAATGTGATGTGGCACGTTCCGTTACGACGGGGATAAAATTTTATCTCCTCCTAGGGCTATAAGTACAGCCCTGGTCCCAGAAGCTAAAACAGAACGCTTGTGATAGATTTTTTTCAGTCTGGTTCTGTAATTGAGTGCTTTAATTGCTGTAAAGAGACTTCTCCACCTGAAGGAGAATTTAGTATGCTTTCATCTTCCTTGGATTAACAACCTTCCCGGTTGTAACCAAGTAAACCCTTCGTGCCTCTTTCTTTTTTAATCTCTTATTTTCTTTATGCAAGTGTTGATTTTTATTAAGCTGTAAAGTTTGAGGAAGGTACATTTTTATTTGCAGGGTCATTCACCCCCCCTCCAGCCAGCCGCCAAGAGTCCAACAAGGCCAACTAACTGGACCAGTAGAGTCTTCGGTGGTGTCCAAGTCCAATCGGATCATATATGCTCCCAAGTTTTTGATCGGAGCAAATGTCTATCTCGTTCGACTTTATTTCGCAAGCTGGGTTTGTAGCCACCGCTCGGAGCATACCGCCTAAGGCAGATGGTGCATCGATCGCTTGGCTATGTGATAACCCACTCTCTGTACCGATCAGAATGATGGGCGACAACACGTAGCGAAATTTCTCCTTTCCCTATGCTCCCTCAGATAAGCGCCCTTTCATAGTAGCTGATGTCATCCAAATTTCTTAAAGATTGTGTAAATCTCTGATCATTATAGATGAGCATGTTGTCATACCTTTTAATTAAGCCTCATTAATATCTTTTGATAGTTGAATGCCACGTGTCCCACTTTCTACTGCTGCACGTTTGCCGTGACAGGCGGATATCCACTAGTAATGTGACAAGCGCCTTTTCAAATTCTATGGGCAAATCTTCTCCTGGTTTTTCGAACCTTGGATCGGACGGCTCAGGCCGATTGGCCGTGAGGTTTATAAACCTTACTTCACTTCGCCGTCGCCTTCATGCCTTGCACTTTTGTCTTTGAGCCTTCTCTGTGACGCTCCATCTCTTCTTCTTCTCAGGTGATCGTTCTCTGTAAGCTTCTTCGCTCTTTCCTTTTCCAAATCCGTCCGTTGCCCCTTCTCGAATCCTTTATTTTCGATGGTCAGTTCTTCACAACCCCCCCCCCCCCCCATCTCTGGGCTCTAGTATACTTCCACTGAGTTCGGGGACGACGGGGACGACATTGAAAAGATGAAATCCGCCTACCATTTTACCTCCAATTACCAAGTTGCCATTCCATCAGCTTATGACCGACCACACGAACCACCAGTGGATTTTTTGTATTTTTTTAAGGATCAGTTCACCGTTGGCCTTTGATTCCCCATTCATCCTTTTTCCATTATTTGTAAATACTTCCATATTTCTCTTAATCAGCTGGTGTCGTACTCCTTTAGGCTATTGTGCAGAGTCATAGTTTTGTTCCGCCTACACGACATTCCCTTGACTCCTCGGGCTTTTCATTATTTTTATTATCCTAAATTGTCCGAGCTGGGGACCTTCTTATTTCATGCCCAAGTGGGCTCGGCCCTTTTGAAAAAATGCCTTCCTCCAATAAACATTGGAGGGAACACTATTTCTTTCTTCATTTTCCTGAGCGGCCAGACTTCCCGACCAACTGACAGATAGAAGTGATGAATGTTAGTGTAGGACCGTGATCGTTCGATAGAGGGGGGGTGAATATCGATTCGAAAAGTAGAGTAAAACTACGCAGCGGAAAAGTAAATAAACACAGTTGTTTTTACTTCGTTCGGAGCCTATAACGACTCCTACTCGAAGGCCCGTGGTCCTTGACCACTTTCGTTGGGCAATCACTAGCAATTCGAATATAATTACAAAATGAATACAGGAAATGCAAGTGAAACAAAGTAATATCGACAAAGAAATTAACTAAAAACCGAAGGAGCACTTTGTCGGAGCTTTGTTGGCATCGCAAGCACGTAGAGCAGCAAGACCAGCAGTAGAAGAGTTCTCAGATTGATTGTTGAAGAAGCTCCATCTCAGGGGCTTCTTTTATATGCTGCTCCGGGCGCCTGGATCCCTTCCGGGCGCCCTGGTGCGACGTGGCAGGTCTAATCAGCGAACTCCACGTGGCGACGACTCGGCCTAGATAAAATTCACCTCCGGGCGCCCGGACCTCCTGTTTCAAAACTTCCTTTCCTGCAAAACAGAGTTAGTCCGAGGCACATATGTATTCTGCAACACAGATTGTTAGCACAATTTATAAATTTAACATAAAAAATATGACTTAGATTCCGTCTTTCCGAGACCGGAATCTAGTCACGATCTCGACTTAGATATCCGAAATGGATCTAAGCCGGATCGACGCCTAATGTTCCCTTCCCAGGAACGCGTCCTCGCAGTCACTCCCCTCCAGTGACTTACCTCACTTACCTGCCAGACGTCCGGTCAGCCCGTCGACCCATCTGGACTTCTCGCCAACTATCTAGTCAGCCCGTCGACCTAGCTGGACTTCTCGCCAAGCGTCCGGTCAGCCCGTCGACCCGCTTAGACTTCTCGCCAGCTATCCGGTCAGCCCGTCGACCTAGCTGGACTTCGTGCTAGACATCCGGTCAGCCCATCGACCTGTCTGGACTTCCCCTGCACACTCGATCAAAGTGTCAGACAACAACAAAACTAACTTAACCTATTTGTCATTCATCAAAACCTAGGTTAGACCGTTAGTGCTACCCGCACCAACAATCTCCCCCTTTTTGATGGAATGACAACCTGGTTAAGTTAGTGAAAGAACGCAAAAAGCAGGTACATTGGTTTTAAAGTTAGTTTTAGTGTTTTCAATTTTGATTTATCTAACTTAATCACCTAACCCTCCCCTTTGGCATTCATCAAAAAACAAGGATAAGCAATCATAGTGTAGAGTTACTATAAAAATAAAAAAAATAAATAAATAAGCACAACTAATCTTGAAAAAATATATGAGTTTGGTTCAAAATTCAAAGATAAAAGTACAATTTTTTAAATCCAAGTAAAAAATCAAGTTGACTTGGGGGAGACAAGTTGAATTTTGAAAAGTATAAATTTAAAGTTAATCAAGTTTTAACTTTTCAAGCGTGTAAAATTAAATCAGGTTTTTTTTTTAAATTTTCTTTTCAAGTTTAAAAAAAAATTTCAACTTCAATTTTTCAAAACAAAGCAAAAATTAAACAAGTAAGATTAAATTTGCCAAAATCAATTTGATAAGAGCAAAATTTGGAAATTTTAATTTTCAAGCATGTGTTACAAAGCTGAATAAGATTAAATTTGCAATCAGGTTTAAAAATTAGGTGGGATTAAACTTCCAAGTTTTTCAAACACTTAGTTAAATTAAACTTTTTGTAAACTAATGTTCAGACATAAGTTAGTTTTAAAAAGTATTTTTCAACCACATAGAATTTTAATTAATTTCTCCCCCTGAACTTGATACTTAAATTTAAACAGTTGTCTAACCAATTAGGTACTAACTAACTATCAGAAGATAGTAGCTTTCACTTGGTTAGTCAGATTAAGGTGATTATAAACAGTCAGTGTTTAACTTGACTGATGATCTTAATCTGATTACTGTCTGATTTGTATTTAACGTCCAGACTTATGCTGATGTACTGAAATAAGCATCTTAAGTCCAGACAGTTGGCCTATGCATCTCACCCCTTTCTATGTTTGTCAAACACTAGCAAGGTAAACCTAAGGTGTTGGTGAGATGCTCAAAAACTAGTCCTATGGGTACATGCTTTTTAAGGATTCAAAACTAGTCTAAGGCCAAAACTGTTTTTGAAAAACTAAAAATAGGAAAGTTTTGAAAACAAACAAGTTTAACTTATAATTTGAAAACATTTATTTTGAAAACAATTTTTAAAAAAATCCTAGTCTACTGAGCACATTCCTAATTTTCGACGTAAGTTGCTAAGCTCACTTTCAGGGAGTGGTTTTGTGAAAATGTCAGCTAAATTTGATTTGGACTCAATGTATTTGAGTTCAATATCACCTTTAGTAACATGATCCCTGATAAAGTGGTGCATAATTTCAATATGTTTGATTCTTGAATGATGCACAGGATTCTTGGTTAAGTTAATTGAACTTATATTGTCAATTAATACTTTTACATTTGTGATGTTTAAGTTGAAATCTTTTAGAGTATGCATCATCCATAATAATTGTGCAACACATTCACCTATAGCTATGTATTCTGACTCAGTTGTAGATAGAGCAACACAATGTTGCTTTCTACTAAACCAGCTAATAAGTGATGAACCTAATAATTGGCATCCACCACTTGTGCTTTTGCGGTCTAATTTACATCCAGCATAATCTGAGTCAGAATACCCTATTAGTTCAAAATTATTGGTCCTAGGATACCAAATTCCTACATTTGTTGTTCCTTTAAGATATCTAAAAATTCTTTTAACTTGTGTCAAATGGGATTCCTTAGCACAAGTTTGGTATCTGGCACACATACTAACTGCAAATAAAATATCAGGTCGGCTTGCAGTTAAGTACAGTAAGCTACCTATTGCACTCCTATAATATTTTAAGTCAACTGATTTTCCATTTGGGTCATTATCTAAGATTATGTTTACTGCCATAGGTGTTTTTATTTCTTTTGTATTTTCCATCCTGAATTTTTTAAGTAATTCTTTAGTGTATTTGTGTTGATAAATATAATTTCCTTCATTTGTTTGTTTGATTTGTAATCCTAAGAAATAAGTTAATTTTCCTACTAGGCTCATTTCAAATTCTTTTTCCATTAGATTAATAAATTCCTCTAAAAAGTCTGAATTTGTTGAACCAAATATTATATCATCTACATATATTTGTGCAATAAATATGTCTGTATTTAATGATTTAACAAACAAGGTTGGGTCAATTTTACCTTGGTTGAATCCTTTAGATGTTAAATAAGATGTTAGTCTTTCATACCATGACCTGGGTGCTTGTTTAAGCCCATATAGCACTTTCTTTAACTTAAATACATAATCAGGGTGTTCTAGACTTTCAAACCCAGGAGGTTGACCTACATAAACTTCTTCTTTGATTAGTCCATTAAGAAAGGCAGACTTAACATCCATTTGGTATAGTTTGAATCCCTTATGGGCTGCATAACTTAGTAACATTCTAATGGATTCTAATCTGGCTACTGGGGCATAGGTCTCATCATAGTCAAGCCCTTCAACCTGACTAAACCCTTTGGCAACTAGCCTAGCCTTATTTCTAGTAATTTTCCCATTTTCACTTAATTTGTTTCTTAATACCCATTTTGTTTCTATTATTTTCTTATTCTTAGGTGGTGGTACTAGGTCCCAAACTTCATTACGCTCAAATTGGGCTAGTTCTTCTTGCATAGCTATAATCCAGTCTGGGTCTAGTAGGGATTCATCCACTGTTTTGGGTTCTATTTTTGAAATTAAGGAGATTTGACTCAAGTTTCTAAAAGATGATCTGGTTTGAACTCTTAGGTATGGGTCACCAATTATTTGATCAGTTGGATGGTTGGGAT
Source organism: Zingiber officinale (assembly GCF_018446385.1). NCBI lineage: Eukaryota > Viridiplantae > Streptophyta > Magnoliopsida > Zingiberales > Zingiberaceae > Zingiber > Zingiber officinale. The sequence continues at coordinate 95,998,116 of NC_055998.1, forward strand.
TCACTCTTATAGTTTTAGGGGGTTCATTTTCTTGATGTTGTTCCTCTTCTTCATGACTTAGAGTTTGGTTGGTTTCTGGAACAAATTCAGGTGGTTGTGTAAGTTCTAAGTTTTGTTTAGTTTCTTCAAATTTTACATTAGTAGTTTCTTTAATTTTTAAGGTAACCTTATTGTAAATTCTATAGCCTCTACTATTTAGGGAATATCCTACAAAAATTCCATTTTCAATTTTAGAAGAGAATTTTCCTAAGTGTTCTCTTGTATTTAGGATGAAAACTGGGCACCCAAACACTTTAAAATATTTTATATTGGGTTGTTTATTATAAAATATTTCGAAGACGGTTTTGTTATGGGTTTTATTTATTGTAGTTCTGTTCTGTACATAGCAGGCTGTACTAACAGCTTCTGGCCAAAAGTATTTAGGTAGGTTATACTCATTTAACATTGTTCTAGAGGCTTCAAGTAAGGTTCTATTTTTTCTTTCTACAATCCCATTCTGTTGGGGGGTTTTAGGGCATGAAAATTCATGATGGTAACCATTTTCAAGACAAAAACTGTTAAAGTTGTGATTTTTAAATTCTCCCCCATTGTCACTCCTGATTCTTTTAATTTTAATATCTTTTTCGTTTTCAATTTGTTTGCAGAAATTTATAAAAATTTCAAAAGTTTCATCTTTATGTTTTAAGAATTTTACCCAAGTAAACCTAGAATAATCATCTATAATTACTAAACAATATAAGTTTCCATTTATAGATTTGACTCCATGGAAGTCAAAAAGGTCTAAATGTAGAAGTTCTAATATTGAGTTAGTTTGTGGTTGATTTGTTTGTTTGTGAGTGGATTCAGTTTGTTTACCTTGTTGACAAGCATTACATATGGTTGAATCTAAGTTAGGTAATTTTGGTGAGCCTCTCACAAGTCCATTTAGTTTACTTATATTTCGAAAGTTGGTGTGAGACATTCTTATATGCCATAACCATGTTTCTTCTTTTTGTGTTAAGTAACACTTAATGGAAGAAGTGGTTAAGTTGATGGCATAGATGTTGCCTTTTCTAAAACCTTTTAGGCTTATGGTGGGAGTATCTAGGTGTTTGATTAAACACTCTGTGGATAGAAATTTAACCTTATACCTAGTATCACATAATTGACTTATACTCAGAAGGTTGTATTTAAAATTTTCAACAAGTAAAACATTTGTAATTATAAAGTCTATTTTTAATTCAATATTACCTATACCAATTACCTTGAGTTTGCCGTTGTTTCCAAAGGCAACTGTTCCTAAGCTTTTGTAAGTGAGTTGAGTGAACTTGGTGTAATCTCCAGTCATATGTTTGGAGCAACCACTGTCCAAAATCCACTTGGTTTCCTACAGTAATTAGGATTTAACGTTAGTCTTTTTATGACCAGACAAAATTTTAAGTTTAAAATTGGAGTTTTGACATTAATTTTTAAGTTTAAAATTGAGATTAATTTTTAGGTTTAAAATTAAAATTTTGAAATTAAGTTTAAAATTTAAATTAATTTTTAAGTTTAAAATTAAAGCTTTGAAAAAAATTGAAATTAATTTTTAAGTTTAAAATTAAAGTTTTGAAATTAAGTTTAAAATTGAAATTAATTTTTTAGTTTAAAATTAAAGTTTTGAAATTAATTTTAAGTTTAAAATTAAAGCTTTGAAATTAATTTTAAAAAATTTAATATTTTGAAATTAATTTTTAAGTTTAAATTTAAAATTTTGAAGTTAATTTTTAGGTTTAAAATTAAAATTTTGAAATTAAGTTTAAAATTGAAATTAATTTTTAAGTTTAAAATTAAAGTTTTGAAATTAAGTTTAAAATTGAAATTAATTTTTAAGTTTAAAATTAAAGTTTTGAAATTACTTTTAAGTTTAAAATTAAAGTTTTGAAATTACTTTTAAGTTAAATTAATATTTTGAAATTAATTTTTAAGTTTAAAATTAAAGTTTTGAAATTGATTTTAAGTTTAAATTAAAGTTTTGAAATTACTTTTAAGTTAAATTAATATTTTGAAATTAATTTTTAAGTTTAAAATTAAAGCTTTGAAATTAATTTTAAGTTAAAAAAAATTAATATTTTGAAATTAATTTTTAAGTTTAAAATTAAAGTTTTGAAATTAAGTTTAAAATTGAAATTAATTTTTAAGTTTAAAATTAAAATTTTGAAATTACTTTTAAGTTAAATTAATATTTTGAAATTAATTTTTAAGTTTAAAATTAAAGTTTTGAAATTACTTTTAAGTTTAAAATTAAAGTTTTGAAATTACTTTTAAGTTAAATTAATATTTTGAAATTAATTTTTAAGTTTAAAATTAAAATTTTGAAATTAAGTTTAAAATTGAAATTAATTTTTAAGTTTAAAATTAAAGTTTAAGCCTTATTCATCTCACCCGATCTATATTATCAATCAGGGAATCCTATGATTTTGCGAGATGAAATTGGATTTTTAATTATGGAGTTTTGGTTTAACTTGTGTTAGATTCAGGTTTAGTTTTGGTCTCTACAAATAGGCATTCTTCGGATAAACTTCTAAGCTTGGTGAGTCACACGGACGTCATTAGAAGTAACCAACCTTTCGAGGTTTTCCGAATAGTCCTATCCACGGAGCTTAGTACTAAACCTTGGTCTAACTGATTAGGATCCATTTAAGGGTAGCTTCGGTCAGTTCCACTTGGCCAAATGCACCAGATCGAAACCATATCTTTCTAGACATGCGATGCCCAAGTTTTCCTAACGTACTATCATCCAAAAATTTCACCAGTATCATGATTCAAGTTAAACTTGGTTTCTAATCCTAATTGCCCTGCCAGGTTAGTTTGTTTTGGGTTACCCTGTCGGGTAAGTTAGTTTTGGAGGTGCCAGCTATTCTGGAGCCTCCCCTTGAATTATTGGCCATTAATTTAAATTTTGGTTTTAGGTTTGTGTCGATTCTTTTTATAATTATGGTTAACTTGGTGATAATTTTGTTGATTTTTAAAGTGTTTAAATTTTGAATTTGATTTAGGTTTGTATTTTGGATTTTGGTTTGGTTTATTCGATTTTATATAATATATTTTTTCTTTAGGTATATAATATTGATTTAGTCCTATTTGCGTGGTTAAGCACGCTTTCGGAACCCAAGCTAAATTGGTTGATTTGTATTGGGTTATTAATGATTTGAAGGTTTTATTCGACTTATATCCTAGTCCGGTTTTATTATAGCATGCTTTTTGATTATTTAGGATTAAGTCTAGATTTTTTGATCTTGTTGTGAATTTTTCTAACATCTCCTTTAAATTGTTTATTTCATTTTTTAATGATAAATTCTCCTCCTCAAGTGTTAGATTTTGAGTTGGATTCGAATTTTTCATTTGTTCCTTGAGGTCTTGATTTTCCTCAAGAAGTGATTTGTTTTCATTTTCTATTTTAATTAATTTACTATTTAAACAAGAAATAATTCTAAAAAAAATTTTGTTTAAATTAAAGTTTACCTCATTCGGGCCTTCGGAAACGAGTACGGACTCGTGGCTTGTTTCGGGTTCAGACCCGTCTTCATCTTTCGATTCATCTTCTGTTTCAGCTTCGCGGGCCATCAATGCGAGGTGGCTCTGATGTTTCTGCTCTTCTTCCTCTGATTCGTCCGAGGAGTCGTCCCATGTTGCTTTGAGGGCCTTCTTTTTGGTTGGCTTCGGTTTATCGAACTTCAGTTTTGGGCATTCGTTCTTGTAATGTCCCTTTTTGTTGCAGCCGAAGCAAGTTCTTTTGATCCGAGGGAGAACTGATCTTCTGAAGCTCTTTTTTCTCTGGTGAACATTTTTCTTACCAGTTCACCAGTGTTCTTCATCTTGAGAGTTCTGGATCTTCTTCATACTCAGGCTTGCTCTTCTTTTCTTTGGAGGAACCTGCAACTAAAGCTATACCTTTTTCGGCTCCAGCATTAGTTTGTTCATGTAATTCTAATTCACAGAAAAGCTCATCTAATTTTAATTTAGAAAGATTTTTAGAAATTTTGTAGGCATCTACAATTGATGCCCACAAACTATTACGTGGAAAAGCATTTAATGCGTACCTTATTAAGTCTCTATTTTCCATCTGGTGGCCTATTGCATGAAGCCCGTTAAGGATGTTCTTGATTCTTGCGTGGAGCTGATTCGCCGTTTCACCTTCCTGCATTTTTATATTAAAAATTTTATTTAAAAGCAGGTCTCGTTTTTTTACCTTGGCGTTGCTTGTTCCCTCGTGCAGTTCGATCAATTTGTCCCATAGCTCTTTAGTGTTTTTGTGTGGACCGACTCTGTTCAGTTCTTCTCTTGTCAATCCGCACTGTAAAGTGTTGATCACTTTATTTTCTGTTGATGCCTTTTTCTTCAAGTCTGCTGTCCAGTCTTCAGGATCCAGTAGATTCCCGGAGTTGTCCACTGGAATTTTGTAGGGTCTCGTAATGCTCATCCACTGGTCGAAGTATGTTTTGAGGTAAACCTCCATCCGCTTTTTCCAGTACGGAAAATCGTCCCCGTTGAAGAGTGGAGGTCGTACTGTGCTGAATCCTTCTGTCTGAGACATTTTAGTCCTGCGCACAGACGAAAGAGAAGAAACAAAAAAAATCCCAAGACTTGGTCTTGGATTAGTAGTGCGGGAAGAGAGAAAAAATAGTAGTAAAAATCTAGATTCGTGTTGCACCAATTTAGATTAATTAAAAAATATTAAAGTAATGATACACCAGTTTTAGAATTAAGCGTCGAACTGAAAACAAAAAAGGAAAAAAAATTTCACCCCCAGTCTGATTGGTGGTTGCACCAAATCAGAGCGGTACCTGCTCTGATACCACTTGTAGAACCGTGATCGTTCGATAGAGGGGGGGTGAATATCGATTCGAAAAGTAGAGTAAAACTAGGCAGCGGAAAAGTAAATAAACACAGTTGTTTTTACTTCGTTCGGAGCCTGTGACGACTCCTACTCGAAGGCCCGTGGTCCTTGACCACTTTCGTTGGGCAATCACTAGCAATTCGAATATAATTACAAAATGAATACAGGAAATGCAAGTGAAACAAAGTAATATCGACAAAGAAATTAACTAAAAACCGAAGGAGCACTTTGTTGGAGCTTTGTTGGCATCGCAGGCACGTAGAGCAGCAAGACCAGCAGTAGAATAGTTCTCAGATTGATTGTTGAAGAAGCTCCATCTCAGGGGCTTCTTTTATATGCTGCTCCGGGCGCCTGGATCCCTTCCGGGCGCCCTGGTGCGACGTGGCAGGTCTAATCAGCGAACTCCACGTGGCGACGACTCGGCCTGGATAAAATTCACCTCCGGGCGCCCGGACCTCCTGTTTCCAGAAACTTCCTTTCCTGCAAAACAGAGTTAGTCCGAGGCACATATGTATTCTGCAACATAGATTGTTAGCACAATTTATGAAATAGAATTAACAGTAAAAATATGACTTAGATTCCGTCTTTCCGAGACCGGAATCTAGTCACGATATCGACTTAGATATCCGAAATGGATCTAAGCTGGATCGACGCCTAATGTTCCCTTCCCAGGAACGCGTCCTCGCAGTCACTCCCCTCCAGTGACTTACCTCACTTACCTGCCAGACGTCCGGTCAGCCCGTCGACCCGTCTGGACTTCTCGCCAGCTATCTAGTCAGCCCGTCGACCTAGCTGGACTTCTCGCCAAGCGTCCGGTCAGCCCGTCGACCCGCTTGGACTTCTCGCCAGCTATCCGGTCAGCCCGTCGACCTAGATGGACTTCGTTCCAGACATCCGGTCAGCCCGTCGACCTGTCTGGACTTCCCCTGCACACTCGATCAAAGTGTCAGACAACAACAAAACTAACTTAACCTATTTGTCATTCATCAAAACCTAGGTTAGACCGTTAGTGCTACCCCGTACCAATAGTTAGGACCCTTGGCGGTTGGCTAGAGGGGGGTCAATAGCCCCTGCACAAAAATAAAATAAAAAGACCTTTATCGGATTTACACTTTATAAATCTAACACTTGCATAAGTATAATAAAGAAACTAAAAGATAGAGGCACCGATAATTTACTTGGTTATAACCGGGGAGGTTGTTAATCCAAGGAAGTAAAGCGCACTAATTTCTCCTTCAGGTGGAGAAGCCTCTTTATAGCAATGATAGCATAGAATCTGAGAGCTAAACAAAAAACTAAAAGCATACAAGTGTTGTTTCAAAGTTTCTTCGTTGTCCTTAGCTTCTGAGATCAGGGATGTTTATATAGCCCTGCTTGGGACACCTAGAAGCGTTCTAGGTACCTAAAATGGGATAGAATTCTATTCCTGACACAATGTTCAAATGCCACATCGAAATGGCTAAGAATCAGGTTCCAGGCGTCTGAAGTCCAGGCGCCCCAGACTGGTCCGAGCGCCCTGACCTGGTCCAGGCGCCCCGGACTGGTCCGGGCGCCCTGAAGGTTGAAAGTTAACATTTTGTTGACTTTCTCTCTGAGTCTCCAGCTTCGGCTCTGCTTGCTTCAGTCCGGGTCTTCTTCTCCAGCTCTCCTCGCTTGGGTGATTTTGACTATTCGGAATAGGGCTCACCCGAACTCAACTTCTGACCTTCTCGAGCAAACTTCTGCTCCGGCTTCTCATCCCTTGGAATCACTGCTTGCTTCCTTCTCGTCCGCCAGTGTACTCTTCTACAACTTTTCGTCCCTCAGACAACTGCATCCTTTACACCTCGAACAATCTTTTGCTCTGGCTTCTTGTCCCTTGGAAACACTGCACGCTCCTTTCTCGTATGCCGGTGTACTCTTCCGCAACACCTCGTCCCTTAGACGCACCGAGCTCATCGGCTCTCTTCTGTACCGTCCTTCTCATTAGTTACGTCTTTCGCTCGACTTTCTGTACTCCTAAGTTCATGCACACTTAGATATAGGGTTAAATACAACAGGATCTAACTTAACTTGTTTGATCACATCAAAACTACCTTGGGATACCAACAATCTCCCCCTTTTTGATGTGAGCAACCCAAGTTAAGTTAGGGTAAACCAAAATAAAGTAAAAGAAATAAATTTTACAATAAAGTGCAAAAATTAAAAAAAGTTAAGCTACCTCCCCCTAGACAATCTTCCTTTCTCCCCCTTTGATCATATAAAAAAATGGGGTACTTCAAAAATATAAAGGCAACTTGTAAAGAATTTTAAGTCGTTTAAAAACCAAAATTCTGAATTTATAAGGTTAAAATGACTTAAAAATTTAGTGAATCTTAAACACAAGTCTAAGAGAAAAAAAATTGAAATTGAAAGCCTTAAAATAATTTTGGAAATTTTGAAATATTTTCTTAAAAATATATAGAGCATGCATTTCGACAAAAGAAAATATATTTTCAAGAATTATAATTTATTTTTTTTAAAAAAAATTGTATTTAGATAAATAACTTAAAAACTTTTTAGAAAATTTTTTTTAGTTAGCAGGGACAACTCTTGAAAATTTTGAATAACAAAATTGAGATTTTTCTATAGATGAATATTGAATTCCTCTTTCTAAAAAAAATTGGGATCAAATTAATTTTGAATAATAATTAAACTCAAAAGGAATGTTGTAGTTTTAAAAAAAATCAATTGTAAAAAAAATACAGGTATGATCTTGGAATCCAAAATAGATTCCTTTATACTGGATTAACAAGAAAAATTTTCCGGTTTTTGATAATTTTATAATTTGTCCATTGTGATATTCAAAGTTCTATTTTAGTCTATAATAATTTCTAAAATTCAAAGAAGAGAATTTTGAATATACAGAAATTTTTAAAGTTTGTGTATGTTCCTTTAACATTTCATTATTCACTGTTAATAATTTTTTATTTTCTGTTTCTGATTTACAAGAATCTTTCGACAACATTTTTATCAAATTAAACAATTGGTCAGGAGGTAGAGACCATACCTGACTTACCTTGTCGACTTCTGATGCTCCCTCTGTAGAGATGCTTTCCTCCGATGTTGCTCCCCCTTCATTGATGCACTCAATGCTTATTTTTGAAAAACTTTCTTTATCTTCAGGTAGGTACTCGGCTATGAGAGCAGTTTTGGCAATTTTCTCATTTTCTGCTTCTGATAACGACTCGGAGTTCATCGAGGAGTTGGATTCAACTACTGTTGGTTCTTTGTAGAGCTTTAAGAACATTTTCTAAAGTTCTTTTGTATTCTCGTAATTACCGATTCTATCGACATCCTGGGCAGGCAAAACACTCAGAAGGTAGAACTCAGTCTTACCATTAGCCATGAAGTCGTTGCGTTGCTTTTCAGTCCATCGATGCTTCTCAATTTCTTTTCCTTCTTAGCTTTTAGGCATATCAAAATTATACTTAATTGTTAGTGAAATATTAAAATCGGTTTTAAAATATACCTCTATCCGACATTTCCAAAAAATGAACTCCCCCTTAAATACTGGTGAGTAGATGCTCGTTCCAACCATCTCGTGTGCTTCATTCGACGGTTAGTCCCCTAGAAGTGTATTAACTTTGATACCACTTGTTAGGACCCTTGGCGGTCGGCTAGAGGGGGGTGAATAGACCCTGCACACAAAAAAAAATAAAAAGACCTTTCTCCGATTTACATCTTTATAAATCTAACACTTGCATCAGTATAATAAAGAAACTAAAAGACAGAGGCACCGAGAATTTACTTGATTATAACTGGGGAGGTTGTTAATCCAAGGAAATAAAGCACACTAATTTTTTTTTGTCGGGCGGAGAAGCCTCTTTACAGCAATAATAGCACAGAATCAGAGAGCTAAACACAAAACTAAAAGCGTACAAGTGTTGTTTCATAGTTTCTTCGTTGTCCTTAGCTTCTAAGAGTAAGGTTGTTTATGTAGCCATGCTCGGGGCACCTGGAAGTGTTCCAGACACCTAAAATGAGATATAATTCTATCCCTGATGCAACGTTCAAATGCCACGTTGAAATAACTAAGAATCGGGTTCCGGGCGCCCAGAATCCGGGTGGCCTGACCTGGTTCGGGCGCCCCGAAGGTTGAAAGTCAACATTTTGTTGACTTTCTCTTCGGGCCTCCAGCTTCAGCTTCGCTTGCTTAGGTCCAGGTCTTTTGCTCCCACTCCACTCGCTTGGGTGATTTCGACCATCCGGAATAGGGCTCACCCGAACCCAACTTTTGGACTTCTCGAGCAAACTTTCGCTCCGACTTCTCGTCCCTCAGAATCACTGCTTGCTTCCTTCTCATTCGCCAGCGTACTCTTCCATAGCTTTTCGTCCCTCGGACAATTGCATCCTTTGCTCCTTGAGCAATCATCCGCTCTGGCTTCTCATCCCTCGAAAACACTGCACGCTCCCTTCTCGCCCGCTGATTTACTCTTCCGCAACACCTCATCCATCAGACGCACCGAGCCCGTCAGTTCTCTTCCATGTCATCCTTCTTGCTAGCTGCATCTTTCGCTCAACTTCCTGTGCTCCTAAGTTCCTACACACTTAGACCCAGGGTTAAACACAACATGACCTAACTTAACTTGTTTGATCACATCAAAACTACCTTGGGGTACCAATAATGAATCCCCTATCACTCGGGAAGTACAGAAGCCGATCAGACTTTCTCCAGGTAGCTTCCAGTTTGGCCAGTCAGAAATATCATATTTTTATTGGTTGTTGTCGGTGGCTTCCGTCCAGCCTAGGTATGCCCTTTCTTTTCTTGATCTTTGAATCTAATTGATTTTTCCTTCATTTTTATAGCTTGCATCATGTTAAGGGCACATCTGGTCGGCAAGTGCAGGTTTGCAGATGCGAAAATTAATGTTGCGACTGTGGCTAAACTGGAGAGTCAAGGCCTACAGCCGGTCGGCTCGCACGAAGATCCACTCGACGACACCGAAGGAACGCAAGCGCCTACCAGCGAGGGTGGAAGGAGTCATACTATGGCTAGTGATGCAGTGGCCGCTACAGTAGACCTTCCTCCCAAACAACCCTCGATGCTGCTGATCGCGGTGGCTTCTGAGTCGACCACTTTCGGCGAACCCCTGCAACAACGCAAGAGGCACCGCATGGAAGCGTCCTCCCACTCAACCACTTCCACTCTGCATACTCCAGCCCAAGATAGTTCACGACCATCCTCGGAGCAGGGCAAGACATCCATGCCTACTCTTCCTGAGCAAGGAGCCGCAACGCTCCACACCTCACTATCATCCGACTAGACACCTTCATTGTCCGGGCTGCCACTAGGGATAATTTGTGCACCATCGATCACCTTCATGCCGCCCCAATCCTTGATAGCGGTCCAAGTGTCTTGTATCCGACCGGCCCTAATGTCTCAATCCACGGGCAGAGCTACCTTGGAACCCTATGGTCCGAGAGGCCATAGACAAATAATGAAAATTATCCATTTGCTGATCAAGGAGTGGCACAGTCCATACAATATTGCATCCCGCACCCCGAGCACCAGATACGGATCCAAGGGCCGCTCAAACAAATATGGCCCGATGCCCATGTCCGTGCAGCGGTCATCTCTCTAAGGGAGCTTGTGAACAACCAACCCAAATGTCCATTAGAGTATGTATGTTGCATTTATACTTACTTCTTTTATCCGCTCGGCCCTTACCATTTCCCTGTTGCTGTAGTACTGGGTCGAGAGCCTGACCATATGTTAGAGTCTTGCATTTTTGGAATATGAAGTTTAGCAGTTGCACGCTCTGAGCGACTAGTCAGCGGCTTCTGAGGTGCACTTGGAGCAGCTGACTACCAAGGTAGCCCAACTAAAGGCTGATCTGCAAAAGAGCGCCGAGTTGCTGGAGGCAAAGAGGGGCAAGAGCACTGAGAAGGCTTCACAACAGGTGACGCTCAATAAGCAGGCCAGTTCCTTCGAGGCGAAGATTCTTTCAGCCAATACCAAGAAGTTTCGAGTTATTGAGGACCTGGAGATCAAGAATAAAGAGGCTCGGATATTAGCTCAAAATCTGAAGGAGGCGAAGGCAGCTCTAAATGCCGAGTGGGAGAGTTGATCGGCTGAGCAAGTAGCAGCGCAAGTACAGCTCGCCGCTAAGGATGTCGAGCAGGCTACTTTAAAGGCTGAGTTGGAGGCCTCCCGAACGGAATTGGAAGTTTATCAAGGTGTCGAGTCAAGTCGGTTCGAGATTTTGAAGCGAGAATACCTCCTCTTGGACCCTTTCAATGATCGGCTCACTGACCAGGCGCTCCGCCACTTCAACCTCGCCATTGATAGGACACTCGACCAACTGAAGGGCGACGGCTATATTCCAATCGCATTGACCAACAAGGTCATCAATCGAACAAGCTAACTGTGTCGTTACTCGATGATGTGCTGGACTACTTGGAGTGAACCTATCCCTTGCGAAGCTCACCTCCTTTTGTACTGTAAACTTGTAAAAATTTTCTAAGTTTTAATGCATGATCGTCTGTTCGACGTATCTTTATTTATTTGATTCTATATTTCATCATGCTTAGTCGTTCGACATTTCTTTGTTTTGTTGGTTGTCGCACTTGTTCATGCATGCTTCACCGCTCGGCTCGAGTAGGACTACGAACCACTTGCCATTTTGCAAAAACTTTCTAAGTGTGGTTCCTTGTCCTCCCAATCGTCGGTGTAATCAGTCACTGGGATGTCCATGTGATCACTTCAATGATGTCGAACGACCTTATTTTAGTGAAAACTGTTGCTTCTTGGAGCAGCACATTTCCTGGTCAGCCTTATTCTTGACTTATATATTTTTTGATCCTCCTTATTTGTTGTAGACTTGGTTTTAGAGCGGTCGATTAGCTGTTATTCATTGTAGACTCGGGTTTATAGCTATCACACGGCTGTTGAAGGCGCAGACTTGGGTTTAAAGTAACCATTCAACTGTTGACGAAGACCAAGATTTAAAGTCGCTGCTCGACTATTGACGAAGACTAGGATTTAAAGTCGTCACTCAACTGTTAATGAAGATAGGGGTTTAAAGTCTCTATTCGACTGTTGACGTAGACAGGGGTTTATAGTCGTCGCTTGACTTTTAACTTGGCCGATTGGCACAAGAGTCTAGAACACTTGGATTTTTATTCATTCTCTTTCTGCATCCACAAGATATACACTTATACAAATACATTTGGATTTATTCACGCACCTCTCACTCAGCCCTATAGGGTTGGAGATGGTTCGTGCTCCAAGGCACTGTTTGAGCTACCTCCCGTCTTCGTCCTGCAGGTAATAGGCTCCTGAGCAGAGCTTCTGCATGACCTTATAAGGTTCCACCCACACGGCTTCGAGCTTGGTGATGTCCCCGACTAGCTTTATTATTTTCCACACTAGATCGTCGACCTGGAAAGACATTGGGATCACCCTTCAGTTGTTTCATTCACTGCCTGTATGCCATGAGCCGAACAGTTGCCTTATCCGGAGCTTCATCCACTAAATCGAGCTCCATGAGTCTCCACTCGGCGTTCCTTTCATCATAGAGTTGCACCCGGTCAAATTCTACTCTGACTTCCATGAGGACCATCGCTTCGCTTCCATACACCAGCTGGAATGGTGTGATGCTGGTCACTTCTTTTGATGTCGTGCGAAGAGCCCACAGGACACTAGGGAGTTCATCAACCTAGCTACCTCCTGTGTGGTCAAGTCGAGCCAGTAAACCTCTAAGGATCTCCTGGTTGGTATCTTTCGCATGGTCGTTGCTCTGGGGTAGGCTATTGAGGTGAAGGCTTACTGAATGTCATAGCCTTCGCAACACTCCTTGAGCCTCTGTCGAGCAAACTACCTTCTGTTGTCCGAGATGAGCCGGTGAGGGATGCCGAACCAGCACAAGATGTTCTGCCAGATAAATTTGATGACCATCTGTTCAGTTATTTTACTAGCGGCTCGGCCTCCACCTATTTTGAAAAATAATCCACCATGACAAGTAGGAATCTTTGCTGACCGGTCACCATTGAAAACGGTCCAACGATGTCCGTGCCCCATTATTCGAACGGGCAAGACACCTTGGCTGCCTTCATCTCCTCGATCGGTCGGTGCGTGATGTTGTGATATTTTTTACACGGCAGACAGGTGGCTACTATCCGAGTAACATCATCTTAAAGCGTGGCCTAGAAATACACGGCAAGGAGGATCTTTTGGGACAACGATTAGCCGCCCAGATGACTTGTGCAGGAGCCTTGGTGTACTTTCTAAAGGATGGATTCTGCATCCTCCGGTCCAACACACTTGAGTAGGGCCTAGAGAAGGCTCTTTTATATAGCTGATCCCCGATCAGAGTGAACCGTCTGACCCTCTTTTTCAGTATGTGGGCTTCCTCCTGATCAGTAGGTGTGATGCCTGATCGGAGGAACTCTATCAATGTCATCCTCCAGTAGCTCGGGAAAGTTATTCCTTCCATCCTGTTGATGTGCGCCACCAATGAGACTTTGTTGATTGGCTGCTCTATCACGATTGGTGACAGTGAACTGGCTAACTTAGCCAATTCATCCGCAGCCTGATTTTTCTATCGGGGAATCTTTTAGATCACCACCTCTTGAAAATTGACTTTCAACTTCTCTAAAACTTCTACATATAATCTGAGTCAGGAGCTGCTTATTTCAAACATCTCTAATAGTTGTTCAGTGGCCAACTGAGAATCTGAGTAGATGAGGACATTTGAAGCTCCGACATGTCGAGTTGTCTATAAACCGATTATCAAGGCTTCATATTCAACTTCATTATTTGTTGCCCGATTATCTAGCTGAATGGATAGCTGCATTCTGTCCTCCCATGGTGAAATCAGAAGAATGTTGATCCCGCTGCCTTGCCGAGTGGATGAGCCGTCCACATATATCTTCCACATTACGTCTAGCTCGACGTTCTGGACCTTGGTAACGAAATCAACTAAGGCTTGAGCCTTGATCGCCATTAGAGGTTGATACTTACTTTATGTCAAATTGCTCAGCTCAGCTGTCCATTTGATTAGCCGCCCGAATGCTTCTGGGTTGAGAAGGACCCTTCCCAAGGTGATGTTGGTCATCATGATGATGGGATGCGAAAGAAAGTAAGGACGGAGTCTCCGAGCGATGAGCACTAGTACATAAGCCAACTTTTCAAGACATGTCTAGCGGGACTCTACATCTTTTAATATATGCGTTAGAAAATACACATGCTATTGCTCATGGCCATTCTACCTTACCAATGTCGAGCCAACCGCACACTCGGTGGATGACAAGTAGATCCAGAGCGGCTCGCCAACGCTCGGCTTAGCCAGTACAAGCAAGGAGTTAAGGTACTCCTTGAGCTCCTCCAATGCCTTGTCGCACTCCGTCTCCCATTGAAATTTTTTTACTCAACGCAGCACCTTGAAGAACGGATGACTCCAGTCAAATGACTTGGAGATGAACCTTGACAGCGTAGTGATATTCCCGGTTAGCCATTGGGACTCCTTCAAGTTGCGAGGTATGGGCATGTCCTATAGCACCTTCACCTTGCTCAGATTTGTCTCGATACCCAGTTCGGTGATGATGTATCTAAGGAAGCATCCACTCTTTGCGACGAACAGGCATTTGTTCGGGTTCAACTTTATTCCGTAGGCCCTTAAGGTTTGGCAAGTTTCCTCAATGTATGAACAGAAGTCAATAGCTTGGAAGGATTTTATTAATATGTCATCAACATATATCTCCATATTGATGTTGATCTATCGTCTGAATACCTTGTTCATTAGCCTTTGGTAGGTGGCACCGGTGTTCTTCAATCCAAACGACATGACATTATAGCAATAGGTTCCCTCGGTCGTTATGAAGCTGACCTTCTCTTGATCCTCTCGGGTAAGCAGCACTTGGTAGTATCCTTGGTACACATTGAGCATGCATATCAACTCGCAGCCCGCTGTAGAATCCATCATCTATCTATCCTGGGCAGCGGATAGAAATCCTTCGGGCACGCCTTATTCAAATCACAGAAGTCAATGCATACCCAATACTTGTTGCCCGGCTTAGAGACTAGCACAACATTGATCAACTAGCTCAGGAATTGGATTTCATGGATGTGGCTGACCTCTAGTAATTTTTCTATCTCCGCTCGGATGATCTGTTTTGTTTTGTGCTGAAGTCCCTCTTCTTCTACTTCATAGGTCGAGCGTCCGGTCGGACATGAAGCTCGTGTTGAGCTACACTCAGTGAGATGCCCGAGAGCTTGTGCGTCGACCAGGCAAACACATCATGGTTTCGTCAAAAGCAGGCAACCAACTCTACCTTCTTCTCGCTTTCCAGGTCAACGGCAATAAAAGTAGTTTGCCTCTGACTAGCTGGGTTGAATCTGAACCTCCTCCTTTTCTTCATAGACCAGCGAAGGAGGTTTTGTTAGCAATAGCCCTAAGAGACAATTATGAGATGATTAGGCTTATTGGATTATTGGATTAATGGTTAATCCAATATAATAATCCAACC
The DNA here is from genome assembly GCF_018446385.1 of Zingiber officinale. NCBI lineage: Eukaryota > Viridiplantae > Streptophyta > Magnoliopsida > Zingiberales > Zingiberaceae > Zingiber > Zingiber officinale. The sequence goes on from NC_055998.1 coordinate 96,013,462, forward strand.
TATTAAGAGAAAAACAAAGAGAAGTTTAATCCAAATTAGACTCATTGAGTTAGACTCAATTGATTCCAATTATTGGATTGAGTCTAATTTGAATTAGATTCATGGAGTCAATTTGGATTGATATCCATGGAGTCAATTGAGATTGATAAGGTTCAATGAGTTAGACTCATTGGGTGAACTTGAATTCACCAAGGAAGAGGAAAGGTCAATTTTGACTTGACCAAAAGACTCTTCATGAAAGATAACTAAGAGTCAATTTATGAAGAAGATCAAGAGGCAAAAGGGAGATCAAGAGCCAAATGGACTTTTGGTATTCCATGGGAGTACAAAAGGAGGAATTTTAGCTATTGATTGTTAAAAAAAAAGTTCATTTTTTTGTCTTCTTCTCCTTCCTCCTCTTCTTCCTCTTGGTTGATCCATCCTCATGGTGGAATCACCTTGTGTGGCTATCACCACAAAGTTGGTTCTTCTCCAGATCGAGAGTTTGTGAGACGAACAGAACATGTTCGTGTGGATACCGTAGAGGCGCGGACATTTGATCGCACTGAGATCTGCATCCAAAGAAAGGTTGCTGCCAGGATTGCAAAGGGCACGCATCAAAGGTATAATCCTCTCATGTAAGACTTAGTATATGGTTTCCTTTTGCATGGATCTTCTGGAGGAATAGATGTTTTCCGCTGCGCTTTTGCGTGTTTAGCGCCCTAGTTCCTTACAGCTTCCTCATTGATACCATTCACCTCCAAGCCCGGGTTCTTCCGAGCAGCCCTTACTTCGAACTTGACCTTCTCAACATAGCATAGCCGAGCAGCCTACTGGTCACCTTTGACTTCGCCCACCTCGTTGTCCACCGGAAAGTTAATCTTCTGGTAAAAGGTGGACACCACCGCTCAAAACTTGTTGAGGGTCGGTCAGCGCAGTATGACGTTGTAGGCGGACAATGCGTCCACTATGATAAAGTTCGTGGTCCTGGTCCTCTTGAGCGGCTCCTCTCCAAGCGAAATGGTCAGTCGTGCCTGGCCAATAGGCGACACTTCGTTGCTTGTGTAGCCGTAGAGTGGAGTCATCATTGGCTGCAACTCACTCCGGTCGATTTATAGCTGGTTGAACACCTTCTTGAATATAATATATTGACCGAGTTCCCTGTATCAACAAAGTTTCGGTGAATATTATAATTAGCAATTACCGTTCCGATGATTAAGGCGTCATCATGAAGGATCTCCACTCTCTCTAAGTATCAGTGGTCAAAGCTTATATCAGGTCCTTCGGCCTTCTCCTTGCTGCACTCCACAGCGTGGATCTCTAGTCGCTGAGTGTGTGATTTCCTCACTCGGTTGGAATCACCGTCGGTCGGCCCACCAGCAATCATTCCAATTTCTCCCCGAGCGGCGTTGCTCCTATTTTCTTCCTCCCGAGCCGAGGGTCTATTCCGCTCAGCAAATGCTCGGGCAGTACTTGTGTTATCCCTTCGCTGGGGATGATGATGACGCCGCTTAAACACCCCTCTCTCTTCCTCCTTCCAACCAATCAACCGGTGTCTATGATGTCGATCGAGTGATGGTGACCGACGACAATATTCTCGTGGACCCGGTCAGCTTGCAATCGAAGTCAGATTATAACAGTCACGCGTGTTGTGCATCACCAATTGATGGAATGAGCATAATAGTGTCATCCATGCCTTGCCTTTTGCAGGTTTTGGGCGACCGGCTGCTACATGTTGGACGACATGTGTCATCGGCTCTTGGTGTTGTTGGGCTCCTCCCGATCGAGGCCCCTTTTGGGGTTGATGACTACTCGATGGTCGCCGCTCGGGCGTTGCTATGGGCTTAGCAGGTGCCTCCTTTCTTCTAGTCGTTTGGCCTCCTCCACGTTTATGTATTCCGTGACCCTCCTGAGTAGGTGGTCGAAATCCCTCGGCGGCTTCCGAATGAGTGACCGGAAGAACTCCCCTTCGATGAGGCCTTGGGCGAAGGCGTTCACCAATACTTTTGCAGAGATTAAGGGAATATCCATGGGCACCTGGTTGAAGCATTTGATGTAGGCCCTCAGTGCCTCCCTAGGCCCTTGCTTCAAGGAGAACAAATTTATGCTTGTCTTTTAGCGGCGGCAACTACTGGTGAAGTGGTGTAGAAATGCCGCTTGGAAGTCCTTGAAACTATGGATTGATCCGTTCGGCAATCTCTTGAACCAATGTTGTGTTGATCTAGAGAGGGTGGTGAGGAAGACCCGACACTTCACCCCGTCGATGTACTGATGAAGTGTGGTCGCGTTGTCAAACTTGGCCAAGTGGTCATCCGGATTGGTAGTTCCGTTGTATTCTTCGATCGACAATGGGGTGTAGTGCCTCGGCAAAGGGTTGTTCAAAATCCCCTGCGAGAATTGTTAATTAATTTGCTCAGGCAAATCATCTTCCCTTGGTGCCTTCCCTTTTCGCGCATCTCGAACGGGTGCATCATTTGAGGAAGACCCCCGGTCCTTATTCGCTCGGCCCTTTCCTCTGATGGAGTCTGAAACAACGCTTGATGAAAGTGGATCGGCGCAGTGGGTGTGCCCCCATATGTGTCGGTCGATTTCTTGTTCTACCCCCCGAACGGATACATTCTCCGCCTGGTCTCTGTATCCTGCTTGATGCCCTACCGCTGATGTTGCGGGCTCATGCGCTTGCCGCTCGGCCAGGGCTTGTTGTTGTTGTTGCTCCACTATCATATCTACTCGGGCTTGTATAAGCATATTGAGCTCCTCCTTTGTCAACATCACCATGGTGAGTCATCTAGTGTCCTCCATCTTCTTGTTTCGCTATGTTCTCATAAACGGTGCCAAAATGATCCTGTCTAAAAATGAGAGGATGGAAAGTTGGGATGTGTCTGTTGTGTTAACTGGATGTAGACCGCACCTCGCTCTGCAAAATAAGTAACGTCAGTGCCGTCCAGGGAAGGGGTCCCCAGTGTTATCCCACCAACGCTCAAGTCAGTCATCGGAACTGTAAAGAAAAGTGGAGCAACAGTAACGCAAGCGCAAACAATAATAATGCGTACCTCCGCTGGTGCTTAGACATCCTTTATATAGAGCCCTAGTGGGCGACATGTACACTCCTCAAGGTATGAACATGTTCTCCAATGTGTCCTATGAAAGGACCTATCAAGAAAGTACCTCTGACATCATACCTTAACAGGGCATGCATATTCTTGACAAGAAAGTAGAAGCTTCCGCCATACGATCTGCCTGTTGATCATGCCTCATATTAACGACACTATCTCTCAAAAGGATATCGAGAAATATAACAATGGTCCCGGTGCTTGGCCAAGCAGGGTAGCCACTTGATCGGGACTCCTCCGCTCTGTCGGCCTCAGTTGCTCTTCCTTACGATGACTGAGCGTAGTAGCTTGCCCCTCCCGATCAGACAAGTTCTTCAGTCTTCTCAGCATCCTGCCACTCCTCATTGAGCGTCTGACTGTCTTACCGTTGTTGGAATGTATAATAAAAGCCTAGCTTTTTATATAAACATTTATTTAGAAATAAAAAATCACATTGGTCAAATGTCTACATGCTAAGTGTAGTTGTTCAATTAATTTATATTATAGATAACATGGTGTGTGGTGTCACACATAGAAGATCATGTTATCAGTTCCTTATAAATTATAAACAGTAGCTCACGACCGAGATGGAAAGGAACAAACCATCAGAACAGTCGTAGTGTAATTAGATATTAGTTTATCTTGACTATATAATTACACTAGTACACTTAGAGTGTATTGGGTAGGACCATTGAGGTAGTTTCTTTTTATACTAACTAAATAAAAGAACAAGACCTCGGTTATTATGGAAGTGTGTGCTCTTAATCCTAATATAATGACAAACGCATATATTTAATATTTATTTCTTTAATTTATCAATAGGTGAGATTTAGTTCAATAAATTAATAGGCCCGATAAATTGGGAAATGATATTACTTATAGTGTGTTGTTGATTATAGAAGGAAATTGTGTCCTAGTAATCTAGGTTGATAATGTCCCCAAGAGGAGCTCATAAGGATTGTCATGTTAAATCCTGCAGGTGGACTTAGCCCGACATGATGATAAGGTTGAGTGGTACTACTCTTGGACTGAGATATTAATTAAAATGAGTTGTCAGTAACTCAATTAATTAGTGGGCATCCGACATCTTAAACACAGGGAGACTAACACACTCATAATAAGAAGGAACCCAAAAATGTAATTTAGGATTGGTGCGGTAGTTCAATAATAATTCTTTAGTGGTATGAAATATTATTGATGAAATTAAGTTGGGTGTTTGGGGCGAACACGGGAAGCTTAATTTCATCGGGAGACCAAAACCAATTTCTCCTCTCGGTCCCTATCGTAGCCTCTTGTATATAGAGAATTATACCCACCTATACCCACCTTCTTACCCATTCTTTGGTGGTCGGCCAAGCAAACTTGGAGCCCAAGCTAGGGTCGGCCAAGACCCAAAGGTTGAGCCAAGTAGGGGTCGGCCAATGCTTGGAGCCCAAGCATGGTGTGGCCGACCCTAAGAAAAATAAAAGGGGTTTTTATTTTAAAATTTTTCTTATGTGGATTCCATGGTTTTAAAAAGAGAGTTTAAAATTTAAATTTTTCCTTCTACAAAAGATTAAGAAAAGATTTGATATCTTTCCTTATTTGTAGATTGAGAGGAAGATTTTAATTTTGATAAAACTTTCCTTTTTGTAACCATGTTCATAATTTAAAATGAGAGTTTTAAAATTAAATATTTCCTTTATAGTCTTCTACAAAAGATTAAGAGAAAGATTAGATATCTTTCCTTATTTATAGATTGAAAGGAGATTTTAATTTTAGAGATAACTTTTCTTTTTGGAAATCATCCACATGTTTTAAATGAGAGATTTTAATTTAAAGAAATTTTCTTTTATAACCAACCATGAAGGGATAAATTATTAGAGAAATTTTATTTTTTAAAATTTCCAGAAAAAAATAAGGAAGTTTTAATTTTGTTTAAAACTTGCATATTTTGGAAGCTCTTGAGGTGGTCGGCCATTAGTTTAAGAAAAAGAATTTGATTTTAAATCAAATTAAATTTTCCTTTTCATGGCAAAGTAATAAGGTAGTTTTTATTTAAATTTTTCTTATTTACCAAGACCAAGGATTATAAAAGAGGGGGTAGGGGTGCCTTCATGGCTAAGACATCTATTCTATTTTCCTCCCTCTCTTCCTTGGTGGTGGCCGGCCCTAGAGATTCTTCTCCTTCTCTTCTCTTCTTCTTTAGTGGTCGATTTCATCCCTCTCTTGGAGCTCTTGTTGGTGGCCAGCTCAAGCTAGGAGAAGAAGGAGAGAAAGGAGGTTTTGTTTCTTACATCCCTTGAAGCTTGGTGGTGGTGGTCGGTGTTGGATCGAGAAGCGCTAGAGGGGGTGAATAGTTCTCGTGGCTTTCACTTTGTGAATTCGTAAATCGTACGGAAAACTAACAGAGTAATAAGCAGCGGAATAAAGAGAACAAGCACACAGACACGAAGAAATTTATTTCGTTCGGAGCCTGTGATGACTCCTACTCGAAGGGCCACGATCCTTGATCGCTTTCCATGGGCAACAACTATATATCGTCAATAGTACAAGTATGAAATGAGTATAGAAAATCTAAGTAATACCGACAACGAAATTTACAGAAATCGGAGCGTCGGGTTGTCGGTGTCGAGTCGCAGCACTTTCGGGTGGTCTTGTTAGCAGCTAGTTGCAAAGGGATCGCTTGGTACTTGTTATATGGAGCTGCTGGTCGAGACCCTCTTATAAAGGGTGTTCAAGGCACCTTGAAAGCCATCCAAGGCGCCTCCATGCTGGCCGAGTCACACGATGAGATAGGAGCTGAACTGGTCGAACCTTATTAGGTTCAAGGCGCCTTCTTTGCTCTCCAAGGCGCCTTCATCCACCAATCCAAGGCGCCTTGAGCTTCCTTCAAGGCGCCTCCAAGCCTGCTTGGCAGCCAGCTCATCTTTTGCACCTGAGGCGCCTCCAAGCTCTATGGAGGCACCTCGGACACTGTTTATCCGAGGCTTAACCTTGTTCTTTCGTACCTGCAAGACATGTTAGATCCAAAACACAAACATATCCTGCAAAACAAAAGTTAGCACATATAATATCATAAATATGAAGTTTGACAGTCATCGGACTGTCCGGGTCTGACTTTGAATTTCCAACCGGAAACCCTAGGTCGACCTGACGCCTACTGTTCCCTCTACAGGGGACGCGTCCTCACCTACTCCACTCAGGAGATTTACCTGTTGCCAGTGCGATCCTCCAAATCGACTGAACTTTTGCTCGGTGCTCGGTGCTCGGTGCTCGATGCTTCCGGACTTTCTGCTGGACTTCCGCTTCCCGGCTGGTCCAGTCTTTCACCTGGTTCGTGACACCAGGACTTTCCACCTAGGGTTACCCCCCCCCCTAGGACTTTTGCCTGAAGCACTCGACCCACCAAGACTTTCTGCATAGGGTTACCACCCCCTATGACCTAGGGTTACCACCCCCTAGGGTTTTTACCTTGCCTAACCACAGTTAGGGCTTTTGCCTAAGTACACTTAGGACTTTCCTGCAATCTTATTCAGACTGTTAGATCACCACACACCTTAACTTTGAATCCTTTGCCATTATCAAAACTTAGGTTCGATCGTCGGATGCTTCCCGCACCAACAATCTCCCCCTTTTTGATTATGGTAACCCAAATTCAATGTTAAGTAAAACAAATGCATAAATATATTAAAAGGTTTTAAGTGAGCAAGCTTAAGTATATAAATTCAAATAAAAGCATAACTTAAGCTAACACTTAAACTTTGTGATGCTCCCCCTTAATACAGGGCTTCCTTTTACTTTTGAATTTCCTACTCTCCCCCTTTACCATTTATCAAAAAATAAGCCAGTTGAAAGCAAGTTTTAAGTTTCTAAAAAAAATAGATTTAGAAAAAATGCTTGTGTGTTACTTAACTTATAATAAAATTTTACTTAAAAAAATTGTTAGTTAAGGGAAAAAGAGGACTTAAAAAGGAATATTTTTCTCCTAAGTTAAAAAGGCTAATTTGTGGATGACTTTGAAGGATGACTTTAGCCTCTTTTTAAACTTAGTTCGTTTTAGAAAAGATATTTAACTAAATTTAGAAAAACTTAGCTAGATTTTAAAGAATTTTTGGAACTAAATTATGTTTAAAGAAATTTGAAGTCTCATTTTACTTAGCAAAAATCTTTTGAAAGTCATGAGTTAAATTTTGCAAATAAAGAAATATGCTTTTAATACTTTTAGTTAAGTATAGAATGAATCTAAGAGGGAACTTAGAAAAGTATTTTAGCACTTAGCTGAGTTTGAGAAAAATTTATAAAGGTGGCTAAGTTTGAGAGAGTTTGAAAGTTGCTATATGAGTCACTTAGCTAAGCCTTTTACAAACATTGAAAATGTAGTTTCAGTTTAGAAAGGTACTTAGTTTGAAAAACATAATTTTGAAAATTAAGAGTAAGTATTTATTAAATTTTAGGACGAAGAGGGAGTAACTAAATATTTAATTTATGTTCAAGTTTTATTGGTCCTTAAGTTCAAGCATGAGTCAAGTTAAATAGCAATCAAATTATCTAATTGGTTTTGATCATGTATCAGAGCCCTAAAGTACAAACATGCTTAATCTTAATATTTCCATTTCCTTCACCAACTGTCTAATCTTTAGCTACTTGCTGATTGCCTAGAGGGCAGCAGCTTTCACTTGGTTAGTCAAGTCAAGTCATTTAGTCCAGTTAGATTTGACTAAGGCTGGAAGACTTGACTTGATTACTGTTAATAAAGTATTTAATGTCCAAACTCATATTAATGCACAGAAATAAGCATTCTTGAGTCCAAGCTATACCCTATGCATCTCACACCATTCTATGTTTTTCAAACACAAGCAAGGTATACCTAGGTGTTTGTGAGATGCTCTGGCTTAAATCTAGGGGAACAGGATTTCTAGGGGGAAAGCCTAGGCTAAGTCCAATTTTTGAAATTTCTAAGAAAATGGGATTTTAAAATCATTATTTTTCCTAGATTTTTAAAAGAAATTTAAAAGTGGTTTTGAAATTATACTCACAGTTTTGAAAAAGTGACAAATAAGTACTGAATTAAAACATAAGTCAGCTAAACATAATATAACCAACTCCAAGATACAACCAAAAGGTGAGTAAGATATCCAGGTCCAAAAAGTGAGTGACATATCCAGACAATCTAAAAAGATAGAGTAAAGCTGGCGGATCATCAGCTGGAGGATCAGCTAGAGGCTGCTTGGGTGCCGGCTGAGGCTGTCCCTGACGCCGTATCTCACCTCGGAGAGACGCGAAACCTGCAGCCATCTCGGATTGCATAGATCGAAGGAAGCGATGGCTATCTAGCACAGCTCATCGCGTCTGAGAGGACTGGATCTCGAGCCGAGTGAGACTGTCCTCGACAAAAAGTGGTGCCGAAGATGAAGGCCCGGCTGATGTGGAGGGTCCGGCAGAGGTGGAAGGATCTGCGAAAAAGTCCTCTGCCAGGAAATCGGGCCACTCCTCACCTCACCTGGTACATCCTCGGCCTCTGGAGCATCAGGAGCAGCGACTGGCTGTGGTCGACCCTTCCAGGCCAGAATCCCCTCGGCAGTGACCTCTGCACCTGCTAATCTAAAACTACGCTGACCTACCTCATCATATATAGTCAGTGGTATGAGTGCCCCTCTGGTAATGTCTATCCTAGAGCCGGAGAATATCTGAGTCAGGATATGGCAGTAGGGCATATGAATCACTCCAGATGTAATTGTACTAGATGCAAGAATGATGTTATGAAACATATGTAGAGCTATGTCTATATCTAGGCGCTGGCTGAGGGCGTACAAAAAGAAAGAGTGGGATGATCGCATCTTCGAGACGTCTCGAGACGAGATGGGTAGAATGCATGCTGTCAGGACTCTGTACATAACGTAGTCCTGAACGCGAAGAAGAGTGGACCTGAACTCGGTCAGGCCAAAGGGTCTCTCCTCCCTAAAAAAATGCATGTAGATGTCATCTAAGGTAATGTGGGAATAGGGATCACCGAAAGGTAGCTCCCTACTCGGGTAACACAAAAATGTACACTGGGACTCCCTAAGCTATAAGCTGGTGCGAAGTAGGGAGGGAGCAAACTGAAGGTTAGTACCACCAACTCTGGTGGAATAGGTGCTATCATCAACCTTTTTAAGGTTATGATAGAACTGGACACACAGGTCTTGATAGACTGTAGTGGTACAGTCAACCAGTTTATCTAGATGATAGTAGTCTATCATCTGGATTGCGGGTTGACAAAATTGGGATAAAAATTCCCTACCAATATACCTAGGCTTAATAGACTCAAAGGTAAACCTGTCAAAATCTATCCTATGTTGCTCTGAGGGGAATCTAGGGTCCGTGGAAGGGGCCCTAGCCGGTGTAGGATCCACAATGCGACGCTTCCTATTTTTGACATTATGCAAGAAAAATAACAAAACTAGCACGAAATTTATGTAATAGATGATTGAGAAGAGTTTAGAGTATACCTAGGAGGCATTGCTAGGATTAAAGGAGGAAGAGATGGGTTGAAGGCGCCTTGGTTGGGGAAAAATCGCACAAGAGCTTTGGGTTGTGTTTCGGCATAAAACGAACAGAATAAGCTTCTGTTCGTGACAAAAGCGCGGAATGAAGGCGTCTTAAAGGCTCCTTAAGGCACCTTTGGAGGCGCCTTAAGGCGCCTTAAAGGCTCCTTAAGGCGCCTTAAACAGGTCGGCGGGAAATCTCCCGCCACTGTTGAGGGTGTCTCCCTTGTGTGGGAGGCGCCTTCGTTCAGGCGCCACATGTGCCTGCCTTTTTTTAAAAAAAAAAATTAGAATTGAATTAGGTAAGTTAATTTAACTTTAGGTTAATTAAATTTTTAAGTTAAAAAATAATTTTAATTTGAAAAAATAATTTTAAATTTGAAAGATAATTTTAAGTTAATAAATTTGAAAAATAATTTTAAAAGACTTTTTCAAACTAAGTTTTAAAAGATTTTTAAAATGATTTTTTTAAAATAAATTAAGTTGTAAGAGAAAATAATTTTAAAAGATTTTTCAAATAATTTTGAAATTAAGTTTAAAAGGATTTAAAATGATTTTTAAAAGATTTTTCAAATAATTTTGAAAATAAGTTTTAAAAGATTTTAAAATGATTTTTCAAAGATTTTTCAAGTAATTTTGAAAATAAGTTTAAAAAGTTTTTTAAAATGATTTTTAAAAGATTTTTCAAATAATTTTGAAAATAAGTTTTAAAAGATTTTTAAATTAATTTTTTTAAAAGATTTTTCAAATAATTTTGAAAATAAGTTTTAAAAGATTTTTAAAATGATTTTTTAAAAGATTTTTCAAATAATTTTGAAAATAAGTTTAAAAAGTGTTTTAAGATGATTTTTAAAAGATTTTTCAAGTAATTTTGAAAATAAGTTTAAAAAGTTTTTTAAAATGATTTTTAAAAGATTTTTCAAATAATTTTGAAAATAAGTCTAAAAAGTTTTTTAAAATATTTTTCAAATAATTTTGAAAATAAGTTTAAAAAGTTTTTTTTAATGATTTTTAAAATATTTTTCAAATAATTTTGAAAATAAGTTTAAAAAGTTTTTTTAATGATTTTTAAAAGATTTTTCAAAGAATTTTGAAATTGATTTTGAAAAATAGTTTTTAAAATTGATTTTGAAAGATTTTAAAATAATTTTGAAATTGATTTTGAAAAATAATTTTTTAAATTGATTTTGAAGGATTTTTAAATAATTTTGAAATTGATTCTGCAAAGATTTTTAAAGTAATTTTGAAATTGATTTTGCAAAGATTTTAAATTTGAAAGAATAATATTAATTACGAATTTAATTTTCAATTTGAATTTCAAATTTGATTCTCTTTTAAATTTCTATTCCTTAGTCATCTCACCCGATCTAAATTTTCAATCAGGTAATTCTACAATTTTTGTGAGATGAATTAGGTTCAAATTTTAGGGTTTGGTTTAACTTTGTGTTAGATTCAAGTTTAGCTTTGGGTTCAACAAGTAGGCATTTTTTGGATAAACTTCTGGGCTATAGTGTGTAACGACCCAATTTTTCCTATTTCAAGTTCTAAAAGTCCATAAAAATATTTGGAGATACTTTTAAAATATTCTAGAGATTTTTAGGAATTTTTAGAGTATTTTTACGTAATTTTTGGAGGTCGTTTAGTAGGGTTATAAAAAGAAAGAAGTTTTAAAGAAAAATGTTGAAGGTGAGATTTGAACCCACAATCTCGGGTTGGACTGACCCAAGCAAAACCGGCCCCAACCAGCTGAGCTACACGATTTTTGTTAACCTTATATGGAGCGAAATATATATATGCAGTAGCTGGAACGTTTGAAATAAATTGAAGAAAAAGGGGGGCGACTGAGAATCGAAGCACAAACCTCTGGCTTCGAGCAAAGCCCAACGGACCAACTGGGCTAGCGATCGTTGCTAATTAAATAGGCTGCGGCAAATATATAAGCTATAGTTGGAACCAAAAATAACTCAAGTTATAAGGAGAGGACTTAAGTTATTTCCGTGACCTAATTCCTTCTCACCTCTTCTCCTCTCACGCACGCGCGGCGCGGCGAGGCGATTTTCTGCTCTCGGCGGAAGAAAGGGCGACGGAGCTAGGCTTCCTCCTTCCGGCGCCGACGAAGCTGTTTTCCGGCCAACCTCATCCGTGGTGGTTGTCCCGACAGAGAGGAGCTCGCGTGAGCACAAGAGGAAGCCGAGGACTTCATCTTTCCGAAGCCCTAGTGTTCGTCCCGATTGGTTGTAAGTCCAAGTAAATCACGGTGAGTTGCTACTCACCTGCAGTAGGATAGCTCCGAGATTTTCGTTTCCTTGCTTTCGGAAATTGTTGTGCCGAATTTATTGTGCTAAGGATTTAGGTCCCCCTTGGTTAAGAACAAGTTGTATAGGGCTTATTGAACCAAGGTTGTTTCAGATTATAGAGTACAGGATTGGGGTAGTCCGGGAATTTAAGAGTAGTATGCGTCCTTGGGCTTTTCCTCTTAAGTTCTGTTGTAGCAGAAAATTCAAGATTCTGTTGTGCTGTAAAAGTATAAGTATTGTAGTATATTTTAGCTTGTTTTCTGTGATTCTGTGAAGGTATTGTTTGAATAAGTTACATGGGTTTTGATTGTAAAATTTACAACAAGTTTAACTTGAGTTAGGCAAAGAAAAGGGGCACGGGTAGTTTCTTTAGGGTTGCTGTGCAATCCGGTTATTTAGTTGACCATGAGAAAACATATGCTTGTTGATTAGCATGTAGTTCCCTTCATGTTGTTACCTTGTTAGAGGATTTAAATGGATTCTTGTTAAGAATTTGTTAAGAGGTTATTAGGAGTCTTTCTTTTAATTGCTAAAGAAATTAGAGATTTCACATGCTATTTGTAATGCTAGATTTGAGTTAGTTGCCTTTTCTTTAAGCAAGTGCATATTCGTTTATGTTTTAATTTAGTTTCCTCAAGCAAATGCAGATTTGATTTCTGTTCAGTTTTGTTCCTCCCAATTGTACATGCTAGTTTCACCTTTTCTTACATGTTCCATAATTTATTTAATGCTTTAGTTAGTGCTGTAAATTGTGGAATTGGCTACCTTTATTAATGTTGATGTGGTGCTAAAAGGGGGCAGTTTAGTGCTTATGAAAGGAAAAGTTTTGGATGTAGTTTACTGATAACGTTTTGTTCCTTTGATACACATGTTTAACTCAACCTCCAAAGCATACAGTTAGTTAGTATGCAGATTTTAGTTAAGCTTGGCATGCAGATTTCTTATAGCTTAAATGCAGATTTTTATTAGTCCTATGTGCAGTTTTTAATTGCTATGAGTTGAGCATGATCAGTTTTCTTTATTACTAGATACACATGAGCAGTTTTTTTTAGTTTATTTGCTATTTTAACAAGCATGAACAGTCATGTATTTTAAATGGAAAAATAAGAATCCTATTAAATACTTTTAGAAGTATTAACAAGAAAAAGGAAGAAAAAGAAAAGAAAGAAAAAGGCCAAGGCCTTAAGTAAATCCCAAAGTCAAGACTTTAGGGATTTTGGCACACCAGATGTTATTAAAATGCCAAGGCATTTAAAGAAGAAGTATTTAAGATAAAAAGTATTTTACTTTTAAGAAGAGGCTAGTACCCGACTTCCAAGGTTGTCGTTAAACAAATCCAGGTGTCCAATTCCAAGGTCTTGGCCCTGGTAGACCAAGGTCTGCTCTTTTAGGATTGGCGGCTCGCTACCCCAACCTATTAGGGAACGCGCATAAGATGGTACTAAGCCTGGGCCCAAGAGAAGTTGATTATTATTTTCAAGTATTAAAGTATAAATTTTAAACAAGTGAAATAAAAGAATAAGATTAGAGTAAAAGAAGTAAGTTTCACTTTGTTTTAAAGATCAGCAAGTTTAGCTTTCTTTTATGCTAGCAGCTTTTACATGTTTAGTTTCTTACATGTTATTTATTTGCTAGTTGATGAGCATGTTTTGCTTTATATTTTAGCATTCCAGTTAGTTTGCTTTCTTTATTAGTTTATGAGCATGAGTAGTTATACATGTTATCTTTTCTGTTAGTTGATTTCTTTGCTATTTATGAGCATGAGTAGCTTTACATATTAGCATTCAGTTTTAGCATGTTTTTATTTGTATACATGCATATCGAGTTTTTGTGAGTTAGATAGCGCTCACTAAGCTTTATGCTTATAGACTGCACTTTCTCCTACTGCAGATAAAGAAAAAGGAAAGCTAATATGAAGGAAGGCGACAAGGAGATGCAAGAGGGGTGTGTGATGTCTGCACTATGGAAGTTCTAGGGATCCTTGCAAATAAGATGAATTATGATTTGTTCTTTGAGTTAATTAAGTTTTTATGTGTTAAGGAAATTTGATAACTGTTTATAAGGACATTTGATACTGTGTTTGCTATTCAGTTGTGGTTGTGGATTAGTTTTCCTTTAATGTTGCTGAGTTAGATTTATTATACTGCGTGGTTGTTAGTTATGTGTTCCAGCCGCTTGTGGCTGAGTATATATACTGCATGTATTGTTGAATATGGTCACCGGTACAGGGGAGACTCTGTCGAAATTTTTCGGTAGAGTTTCCATGTGGTTTTTTAATCACACCGGTTAAGTAGAGTTAGTAGATAAGTAACGGTCATCTTTAGAGAATAGTAGTAGTAAGAAGGGTGGACGTTACATAGTGAGTCACAAGGACATCATTAAAGTAATCATACCTTCGAGGTTTTTCAAATAGTCCTACCCATTGAACTTAATATAAAACCTTGGTCTAACTAGTGAGGATCCATAAAGGGTAGCTTCGGTCAGTTCCACTTAGCCAAATGCACCAGGTCGAAGCCATATCTTCCTAGACATGCGATGACTAAGTTTCCCCAACGTACTATCATCCAATACTTCACCAGTACCGTGGGTCAAGTTAAACCTAACTCCTTTTAATCTAACCTTAATTACCCTGTCGGGTAGTCTACTCTTGTTTATCCATTTCGGGTAGATTAAGTTGGGTTACCCAGTCGGGTAGTTTAGTTGGGGGTGCCAGCTATTCTGAATCCTCCTTCTATTTTTTTATTTGATTTAAGTTGAATTTGAATTAATTTCGAATTGAATTTAATTGAATTTTAAATTTTAAATTTTAAATTTTAATTTAATTTTGAATTATTAATTGAATTTTGAATTTTAAATTTTAAATTTTGAATTTTAATTTAATTTTGAATTTTAATTTAATTTTAAATTTTTAATTGAATTTTGAATTTTAATTTAATTTCAAATTATTAATTTAATTTTGAATTTTAAATTTTTAATGAATTTTTAATTAAGTTCGTTTTATTAATATCGTTTTTCTTTTTGCTCCCCCTAGATCATAGCCTCGATATGGTCTATCGAGGTAGTGTATTTGATCCTTCGGGATCCAATTGACCAAGTCCAACTTGATTAATCAATTTGGACTTGGGGACCCATGCTTGGACTATTTTTTTATTTGTTCTTTCTACAAGAGATAAGTAAGATTTATATTTTCTTTTTGGATTAAATCCTAGACCAGTTCTATTGTAAACGGCTCTTTATGTCCCAAGAATTAGGTCAAGATTCTGGGAACCTAAAGAAAACCGTTCTAGTGTTTTCTCCAGATCCTTGACTTGAGTTTTCAGGCTGGAATTCTCTTCCTCAAGTTTTTGAGCTTGAGTTGAGTTTCCAGTCTGAACTGGTTCAGTCAGAGATTTGGAGTTAGTCACTTCTTTAAGGACAACTACTTCCTTTAGAAGTGACTTAACTCTAAGGTTTGATTTAGCTAACTTTCGCAATAAATAATTAACTAGATTATTAAGTCTAGAAATACTCACAGCGGGGTCTGGCCCTTCGGAAACGGATACGGATCCGTGGCTTCGCTCGGACTCAGCCTCCGACTCGCTCTCGCTCTCGGACATGTTGATCTGGTCCGGGCCATCAGTGCGAGGAGACTCGTCTGATCGAGTTCGTCGTCGATATCTTCTTCTGAGGATTCATCCCACGTCGCCTTCAGGGCCTTCTTCTTTCACTTCTTTGCATCCTTCAGACTTGGGCAGTTGGCCTTGATGTGCCCCTTCTGGTTGCACCCGTAGCAAATAACCTCGAACTTACCCTTCGAACTCGATTGAACCTCCTTGGATTGTACTGCCTTCTTTAGATCTCTCTTGTTGAAGCCCTTCTTCTTCTTGTAAAGCTTCTTTACGAGGTTTACGAGCTCGGTTCTTAATTCATCGTCTTCATCGTCTGAGTCGGGTTCTTCTTCCGACTCCGGTTCAGTTCTTCGTCGTGATCTCGGCTTGCGTGTTTGACTGGTACCTGCAACCAAAGCAACCCCCTTCTCGGTTGGCTATGCATTAGTCTGCTCGTGAAGTTCGAATTCCGAAAATAATTCATCTAATTTAATACAAGATAGATCCTTAGAGACTTTGTAGGCATCTACCATTGATGCCCACAATGTACTCCTTGGAAACGAGTTAAGAGCGTACCTTATGATATCCCTATTTTCTACCTTCTGCCCGATTCCGTGGAGGAAGTTGAGGATGTCTTGAATTCTTGCGTGCAGTGAACTCGTCGTCTCACCTTCCTGCATCTTTAGATTATACAATTTATTAAGCAATAGATCTCTCTTGCTTACCTTAGTGTCGGAGGTGCCCTCGTGGAGTTCGATCAGCTTCTCCCAGAGCTCCTTTGCTGATGTGAACGGACCAACTCAATTGAGCTCCTCCTTGGTCAGTCCACACTGGAGGGTGCAGGTCGCTTTAGCATCAGCTTCCACCTTCTTGATTGTGGTCGGTTCCCATTTTTCGCAGGATGTCGGTTTGTCGTCTTCGTCGGATGGGAGTTGTGGTCCATTCTTGACGATCATCCATGTATCGAACTGAGTCTTGAGGAAGGTTTCCCTTCTCCCCTTCCAATATCCGAAGTCTTCTCCATAGAAGAGTGGGGGGTGAACAGTGTTGAAACCTTCTTGTTGGGCCATTAAAAATTTGAACGACAAAAACAATAAAATCGGTTCCAAGACTGGGTCTTGGATTAGCAGTGCGGGAGAAATTTAAAAGAAAACGTACTCGAGTGGTGTTGCACCAACTTCGAGCAAAAACTGATTCGAGAAAAGAATTAGAATATAGCTATAAAGCTAAATTCTAATTGACTCCGAAAAATCTGAAAATACCACGAAAATTTGTTTTGAAAGGTGGTTGCACCGATTCAAAACGACCCCGCTCTGATACCAATTGTTGGATCGAGAAGTGCTAGAGGGGGGGTGAATAGCACTTGTGGCTTTCACTTTACGAATTCGTAAATCGTACGGAAAATTAACAGAGTAATAAGCAGCGGAATAAAGAGAACAAGCACACAGACACGAAGAAATTTACTTCGTTCGGAGCCTGTGATGACTCCTACTCGAAGGGCCACGATCCTTGATCGCTTTCCGGGGGCAACAACTATATATCGTCAATAGTACAAGTATGAAATGAGTATAGAAAATCTAAGTAATACCGACAACGAAATTTACAGAAATCGGAGCGTCGGGTTGTCGGTGTCGAGTCGTAACACTTTCGGGTGGTCTTGTTAGCAGCTAGTTGCAAAGGGATTGCTTGGTACTTGTTATATGGAGCTGCTGGTCGAGACCCTCTTATAAAGGGTGTTCAAGGCACCTTGAAAGCCATCCAAGGCGCCTCCATGCTGGCCGAGTCACACGATGAGATAGGGGCTGAACTAGTCGAACCTTATTAGGTTCAAGGTGCCTTCTTTGCTCTCCAAGGCGCCTTCATCCACCAATCCAAGGCGCCTTGAGCTTTCTTCAAGGCGCCTCCAAGCCTGCTTCGCAGCCAGCTCATCTTTTGCACCTGAGGTGCCTCCAAGCTCTATGGAGGCCCCTCGGACACTATTTATCCGAGGCTTAACCTTGTTCTTTCGTACCTGCAAGACATGTTAGATCCAAAACACAAACATATCTTGCAAAACTGTAACGACCCAATTTTCCTCATTAGGAGTTCTAAAAGTTCTTAAAAGTATTTATAAATATTCTAGAGATTTTTAGAAATTTTTAGAGTATTTTTATGTAATTTTTGGAGGTCGTTTGGTATTTTTACTAGACAAAAGAAGTTTTGACAAAAAAATGTTCAAGCCGAGATTCGAACCCGAGACCTCCGACCAAACCAAACCTTGATCAAATCCAGCTAGCCAACTTTTCTGCAAGAGTTTTGTGAACATATAGGAACCAAATTATACTTAAGCCATAATAGGAACATAAATACCAAAATAAAGGGAGCCAAGCAGAGTTCGAACGCGCGACCTCCAACTCACGCCAAGCCGCGGTTGACCAAGTGTTCACGCGGCCGGTTCTGTTTAGAAAAGGTAGCAAATTTATTTAAAGAAGTTAACCGAATATTGAAGTTATAAAAGAGGAACTTAACTTAGGGCTTGATTTACCCGAAACCAAATTCCTTTCTCCTCTCCTTTCTTCTGCGCGCGGTGTCCACGGCGATTTCCTCTCGGGCGGAGTTGAAGAACAAAGCTAGGGCTTTGTCTCGGTGCCCGGCCAAGGGTTCAATCTGAGGTTCCTTTGCAGTCTCAAGACCCTCTCGTCGAGGAGAGCTCATGGGCACGAGGAAGAGCTAGGATCTCGAGCTCGCCGAAGCCCTAGAAGTCTCTTTTTCCGGTTGTGAGTCGAAGGGAGATCTGTAAGTGCTTTCCTCACCTACAGAATAGTAGCTACGAACTCCGATACAGTGTTTTCCTTTGAGTTTTCGGAATGAGTTGAACGGAATTCATGAATTGTTAGGGCTTCGTACCTTGTTTCTTGTTATTCTCCTTGTTTCGAATCCTGTCGTGGACCGAAACAGTAGAAATCATATGCTCCTTTTTGCTGCCGTGGCACATTGCAAAGAATTTGTGCTCAGAATTCATCTTTTGATTTCAATAGAATTTGTGGCTTAAGAATTTGCTGTCGTGAATTGAGGTTTCAGATCTGGTTTTTTTTCTTCCTTGCATGAATGCTGTAACATGCTTAAAGATCCTGTTTACTGCTGAGAATTGAGGTTTCAGATCTTGTTTACTTCTTTATCTAGTATGCTGTAAAAAAACGTTGTCTGAAGCTCACTGCCGTGTATCTCAAAGGAAGGAAATAGGGCTTGTTCGGTTGTTTAACTTGTAAATGTTTGCTTCGATTTTGTGGATTGAAATTCGGAATTTGGATTTTCGGAACAGGGGGATTAGCTGTGGGTAGGAACTAACTCTTTAGTTTGCTGCCATGGAAACTTACCAATTGGTACCACCTGAACCAAGTCTCTGATAGCTTAAAATTGATAAGAACAATTTTATTAGATTTTGTTTTTGTTTAGAGCCTTAGTTACTGCTGTGAACTTATATTAACCCTTACGGATTCCGTTGGTTATTCCAGTAAGCGCGAAGTTTCATTTTTTCCCCTTAGCTGCAGTTTGGTGTCCTTTCTTTTGTGACTGCCGTGAGTAGGATAGTCCTTGTTCATGTTCCGGATTTTGATATAAATGCATATATGTGTCCATTTGCTTCTAATAGCTCTTTAAATTGGAGCATACAGTTAGTTTTCCTTGCTATTTTAATAAGCATGAGCAGCCATGTATTTATAATGCAGATTTTCTTTATAAGTATTGTACGCAGATTTTCATAAGTATTGCTTGTAGAATTTGATAAGTATTGCATGCAGATTTTTATTTGTTTAGTATTTCAGAATCTGTTTAGCACACAGTATGCAGATTTATGTTAACTTAATATGCAGAATTTTATTAACATAGTAGGCAGATTTTTGGTTTAAGCATTTTAAAGTTAGAATTTGCTTAAACATTTCAGTTTCTTTTTAAGAAGCATTCTTTTAGAAGTATTAACAAGTATAAGAAAGATAAAGAGAAGCAAGAAAAAGGCCAAGGCCTTAAGTAGATCCCAAAGTCAAGAGTTTAGGGATTTTTGGCACACAAGGTGCTTGTTAAAATGCCGAGGCATTATATATTAGAAGTATTAAAAGATAACAAGTATTTTACTTTTATCAGTGGCACTGTGCTGGACTCTCAGTTGTCCTTGGGTTGGGCTCCCATAGTCGTCCCTAGGTTTAGATAACCTAGTAGTAACGGCACGGCCGACGGTCGAAGGTCGACGACCCGAGGGTCGCCAAATGGGCCACCAAATGGGTCGGGTCGTTACAATAGTAAACCCTACTAGATTCGGGACTAACTACCTTGGGTCTAGTTAAGGATGTGCGCATAGCAAGTACAGTTGTCGGGCCCAAGAAGAAAGTTGATTATTATTTTGAAGTATTATAAGTATAAGTTTTTGAACAAGTAAAATAAGTTTCACATAAGTATAAAAGTATTAAAGGATAAGTTTTAAACAAGTGAGATAAAAGAATAAGTTTAGAACAAATGAATTAAGTTTTACTTTGTTTTAAAATCAGCAAGTTTAGTTTTCTTTTATGCTAGCATGTTATTTAGATTAGCTTACTGTTCTTTGTTATTAGAAGAGCATGAGTAGCTTTACATGTTTAGCATTTCAGTATGTTTGTTTCTTTTACTAGTAGATGAGCATGAGTAGTTTTCCTTTTGAGCATTCAGTTTTAGTTTTCAGTATACTCACATGCATATCTAGATTTTGTGAGTTAGATAGCGCTTACTAAGAATTTTGCTTATAGATTGCATTTCCTCTTACTGCAGATACAGGAAAGGAAAAGATTTAGCAAAGGAATGCGACAAGGTGGCGCGGATGGTGTGTGATGCCAGGACTATGGAAGAGACTTGGGGCGTCATTAAGTTTTCCGCATTTTAGTAATTAATAAACATTTGAAGTTGTATTTTATATTCATGTCATTTGAGATTATTTTTGTTTAGATTGCATGGAGATGAGTTCTGTTTAATAAGTAGATAATTTGATGTTTGTCACTTATTTAACTGCGTGAGTGATTGATATATATTCCAGCCGCCTGTGGCTGATGTACTATGTATGTATTTCAATTTATGGTCACCGGTACAGGGGAGACTCTGTCGAAATTTTTTTGTAGAGACTCCTCGTGATTTCGATCATACCGGTTAAGTAGAGTTAGTAGTTAAGTAACGGTCACCCTTAGAGTGTAATAGTGTAGATAAGAAGGGTGGTCGTTACAAAAATAAAAGTTAGCACATATAATATCATAAATATGAAGTTTGACAGTCATCGGACTGTTCGGGTCTGACTTCTGATTTCCAACCGGAAATCCTAGGTCGACCCGACGCCTACTGTTCCCTCTACGAGGAACACGTCCTCACCTACTCCACTCAGGAGATTTACCTGTTGCCAGTGCGATCCTCCAGATCGACTGGACTTTTGCTCGGTGCTCGATGCTTCCGGACTTTCTGCTGGACTTTCGCTTCCCAACTAGTCCAGTCTTTCACCTGGTTCGCGACACCAAGACTTTCCACCTAGGGTTACCCCCTAGGACTTTTGCCTGATGCACTCGACCCACCAAGACTTTCTGCATATGGTTACCACCCCCTATGACCTAGGGTTACCACCCCCTAGGGTTTTTACCTTGCCTAACCACAGTTAGGGCTTTTGCCTAAGTACACTTAGGACTTTCCTGCAATCTTATTCAGACTGTTAGATCACCACACACCTTAACTTTGAATCCTTTGCCATTATCAAAACTTAGGTTCGATCGTCGGATGCTTCCCGCACTAACAGTCGGACCTCTACTTCTCTTGGAGAATAGGTGGTGGCTGAATCTAGCTTGGAGAAGAAGGAGCTTAGTGGTTCTCATCTCGGTAGATCGTTGCCCACACAACGTCCGAGATAAGAAGAGGAATACGGTAGAAGATCAAGAGGTTATTTGCTTACAAAGGAAGGTATAACTAGTAATTATTTTCCGCATCATGCTAGTTCTTCTTTGTACGAATTCTAAACACAAGAGGCATATGATTCTAGAGTTTTAGATTTGTTTCAAAGTTGTGTTTCTTTGTTTTGTTTTTCGGATTTGTGATTTGATTGTTCTTTTTAGTTAAATCTAATGTTATTTTAAGAAATTAAATATTGAATTTCTATTAAAGGCTTTGTCGAGGCAATGGTGAATGATCTCATACCCAAGAAGGCCTAGTGTCTCGCCATGTTTGACCTAGGAGCCGATTTTAGAAATAAATATTTAATCAACTTTATAACATAGGTGGATTTGGATCAATAATGTTAAGTTCCGCTTGCGATCCAAATCTAAATCATTAAGAACAGATAAGTTAAATTTGGAATCAATAATGTTAAGTTTCGTTTGCGATTCTTAATTTAATTTCTATAAACATAATGGATTGTTTAGAAAAGATTCGACACTTGTATAAAATTTTTGTACAGTGGAACCGGTATGATCTTCCTAGGACCAACCAACAATTGGTATCAAAGCTAGGGTTTGCCTCTGTGTGTTTGGTTTTCAAAATTAATTATGCACAGGTCATACATAATAGTAGGATGTGCTAACTCTGTGGTTGCAGGCTCCAACTATTATGGCTTATAGATGTTATGTGTGATTGGACTCTTGGACATGTCAAGGGCATTTTATTGTGTGTGCATGATTGTATTTAATTAATATAGTAGGAGATATATTAGCCCTAGGATTTTACATTTATGTTCGATCTAGACTTGATGTACATTCCCTTGTGGAATATAGGATTGATGTATGTAAAAATTTTATTTATTGTTTTTGTTGCGGTTTATTCCCTTGTGGACTCTTGGACTCTTGCGAGGCGTGGTGCTATTTGAGGACCAGAGGCGCAGCGGAAAAGGAAGCTCGATGGACCCCGACGACATGAACCCTAAGACGGGAGCACACGGAGGGCAATGATGGAAAAGGCCATAATAGTTGGAAAATTAATTTCTATATTTATTATTTTATTTGTGCTTGTTATAGTTAAAATTCCTCACCTTAAATAACTAAGTGGGAGAGGGATTTTTAAATAAATTCCATGGTCTCCATTACTGGTTTATAAGTGATGCAACAAGCTTGCGTGTTGGCTCTGAGTGCCTCCTTCCACAAGGGATGGGTTTGTTGTAGATCACTAGATCAAAATTCCTTTATGGATGGTTATAGGAAATTATTTAGGAGTGTGTGATCTTCTCCAACTGAAAGGGCACAATCCTATTTAATGGACTAAGTATCAAGTAATGGTATACACTTAGATGCATTCAATAGTATCCTCCCCAACGGAGTCATTGCTATTGTTTTACGTGACCAAAAGAATACCAACTATTAATTTGTCACAAAGATAGGTAAAAACCCCCCCTCTTACAAATGTTTGAATTTGTATACGTCCACACTAACGTGGCATACAAAATTCACGGTGTTTGAGGTAATTTTATTTGTCATAAAGTTAAGTTGACAAAATAAAATGAGTAATACCTCCTCTTACAAACAATTGAATTTATATACGTCCACATTAACGTGGCATACAAAATTCATGGTGTTTGAGGTAATTTAAGGTTGACAAGATAATTAATGGGTAAGACCCTCCTCTTACGAATGTTTGAATTTGTATACGTCCACACTAACGTGGCATGCATAATTCCCGGTGTTTGAGGTGTTGGTGAATTTAAATAATATTGTTTGAGGAATCAATGTTATTTTAAATTCAAAGTTTTGACCAAATATTTGATCAAAGTAAGACCAACTATTAATTTTATTTGTCATAAAGATAGGTTGACAAGACAATAAAATTAATGAATAAAATCTCCAATTAAAGTTTGAATTTGTATATGTCCACACTAACGTGGCATACAAAATTCACGGGGATTTTAAGATGTTGGTCTTGACCAAATATTTTTGTGATTCTTAGAATTTCAAATGTTTGTCAATCCCCTAGTTGTTATACTATAGAATAGACTTAGTTATCTCAATTATAATGATTGGAAATAAGACTTGAACATTAAGATGGACTGCCCTCTCAGAACTGAGAACAATATAGGTGTATTTTATTCATTAGTTGTTGAAACATGTTTAGTGGTGTTATATACCAGTACCTGGTGTATAGATACGAGGAGTCACTGATCATATCTGCAATTCATAGTAGAGTTCCAGGAAACCCAACAACTATATGAAAGGGAAAACACTACTGCAAAAGTAGCAACTATTGCAGTGGGAGATGTTTATCTTTTGATAGGGATAAAATATAGATTTTGAGAAATTATCTTTACGTACCAAGTTTAGAAAGAACTTGATTTCGGTTCTAAACTATCAAAGAACTTGATATTCTGTCTCTTTTGATAACAAAGTTGTTATCAAGAATAATAAGGAAGTTATCTGTTCTGGTACGTTGGTTGACAATTTATAATCCAATAACTCCCACAATGCAACAAATGGAAATTAATAACACATTTTCTAACTCTAATAAGAGAAAGCAACCTTCAGAAATGAACCAATCATATCTTTGGCATCTAAGGCTAGGTCATATTGACTTGAGTAGGATTCAAAGGATAATAGCCAATGAACTTTTGGGTTCATTGGTGGTGGAAAAACTTTCCAGCCTATGAGTTTTACTTGGAAGGAAAAATGACCAAGAGGATTTTTAAGTCTAAGGGGTATAGAGCCAAACAAGTGTTGAAATTGGTTCATTCTGATTTGTATGAACCTATGACTATCCAGGCAAGAGGTGGTTTCGAATATTTCGACTATTCGAGATACGAGTATATTTACTTGATGCGCCGCAAGTCTAAGTGCTTTGATAAGTACAAGACTGATGTGGAGAAACGTCAAGGTAAAAGTATCAAGACACTACAGTGAGATCGTAGTGGCGAGTACCTCTTAGGAGAGTTTAAGAGTCATTTATCAGAAGTTAGGATTCAATCCCAACTAACTGCACCTGGTATACCCCAACAGAATGGTGTGGTAGAAAGAAGGTATAGGACTCTTATAGAAATGATTAGATCGATGATAAGTTATTTAGAATTACCAAATTCATTTTCAGGATATACTCTGGAAACAAAAGTGAATATAGTACCTTCTAAGTCAGAACTCTCTACTCACATAGAATTGTAGAATAGGCGTAAGCCTAATTTGAAGCATATTCGGATTCGGGGTAGTCCAGCACATGTGCTGAAAGGAGACACTGATAAGATGGACAGGAGTTCACTTGTTTGTGGGTTATCCTAGAGAAACGAAAGGAGGTTTATAGTCTTAAAAATTAGAAGGTCATGGTTAGCACCAATGCCCGACTTTTAGAAGAGGACTAAGTAATGAACTACAAGCCCAAAAGTAAATTTGTTCTTAAGGAAATAATAAAGGACACGTCTAATCTAGTACCAACTGTACAAGATGAAATATCACAAGAAATTGCAACACGTATCACAAATGATACACAATTACAGAAAGTGGCTCGTCGTAGTGGGAGGGTTTGTTAAGGCAACCTGAAAGATTCATGCTTTGGGAGAGTCTTTGGACTAGAGCCCTTGTGAACATGAACCTGATCCCCGGACATATGATGAAGTACTCCAAGATAAAGATGCAGCATCTTGGCAAAGAGCAATGAATACTGAAATAGAATCTATGTATTCTAATAGAGTTTGGGAGCTTATAGAACTATCAAATGGTGTAAAAGCCATTGGGTGAAAATAAGTCTACAATAGGAAAAGAAGGATAGACGGGAAGGTGGAAACTTTCAAAGCAAGGCTTGTTGAAAAAGGAAACTTTTCACCGGTAGTCATGCTTAAAGTCTATCCGGATTCTTTTATCTATTACTGCTCATATGGATTATGAGATTTGACAAATGGATGTCAAGACAGTTTTCCTTAATGGAAGTCTTGAAGAAAACATCTATATAACGCAACCAGAGGGGTTTATTGCAAAGGGCTAAGAGCATCTAGTATGTAAGCTCAATCAGTCTATGGACTGAAGCAAAAGCTTTAAGATCTTGGATCATCTGGTTTAATGAAGTAATCCAGACCTATGGATTTATTCAGTGTACGGATGGATTTTTGTGTATACAAAAAGTGTGATGAAAATGTGGTAGTATTTCTTGTACTATACGTAGATGACATTTTTGATAGTTGGAAACAATATCAAAGTGTTGTTGGAAGTAAGGGTATGGTTGTCCAAGCAATTCGATATGAAGGACTTGGGAGAATGTGCACATATTCTAGGGATCAAGGGATCACAAGAAAAGAATGTTGTGTTTATCCCGAGCTTCATACAATCCTAGCTCGTTTTAGCATGCAAGACTCCAAGAAAGGTTTTCTACCTTTTAGACATGGAGTAAACTTTATCTAAAGAGATGTCTCCGAAGACATCAATGGAGATAGAAGACATGAAGGCAGTTCCTTATGCTTCGGCTATCGGAAGTCTAATGTATGCTATGCACGAGATAGGATATATGTTTTGCCGTGGGCATGGTTAGCAGATATCAAAGTAATCCAAGACCGAAACGTTGGACTGTCATAAAGCATATATTAAAGTACCTTAGAGGGACTAGAGATTATATGCTAGTTTACAAGACAGATGATTTATTCCCTGTGGGTTACACGGATTCAGACTTCCAATCAGACAGGGACAAGAGTAAGTCAACCTCGGGGTTTTGTGTTTTCTTTAGGAGGTGAAGCCATAACAATGGAGGAGTGTTAAGCATAGGTGGGTTTTCGGACTCCACTATGGAAGCTAAGTATATGACAACCTCTGAGGCAGTCATAGAAGCTGAATGGCTCAGTAACTTCATGATGGATTTAGATGTGATTCCTGGTTTGCCAAAAATTATTTGGTGCAGTAGCAAACTCGAAGGGACCACAAGCCCATAAGGCAAGTAAACACAATAGAGCGCATGTACCACCCAATACGAGATATCATATAACGAGGAGAAGTTGTTGCCACCGATTGCATTAGATGATAACCTGAGAGATCTTTTCACTAAGGTCCTTAAGGAAAGAGCTTTTGATGGACATGTTGAAGGGTTGAGAATAAGATGTATGGCAGGATATATGGCAGCATAGTCTTTTAGTATAAGTGGAAGATTGTTGGAATGTATACTAAAAGCCTAGCTTTTTGTATAAACATTTATTTAGAAATAAAGAATCACATTGGTCAAATGTCTACATGCTAAGTGTTAGTTGTTCAATTAATTTATATTATAGATAACATGGTGTGTGGTGTCACACATAGAAGATTATGTTATCAATTCCTTATAAATTATAAACAGTAGCTCACGACCGAGATGGAAAGGAACAAACCATCAGAACAGTTGTAGTGTAATTAGGTATTAGTTTATCTTGACTATATAATTACACTAGTACACTTAGAGTGTATTGAGTAGGATCATTGAGGCAGTTTCTTTTTATACTGACTAAATAAAAGAACAAGACCTCGGTTATTATGGAAGTGTGTGCTCTTAATCCTAATATAATAACAAACACATATATTTAATATTTATTTCTTTAATTTATCAATAGGTGAGATTTAGTTCAATAAATCAATAGGCCCGATAAGTTGGGAAATGATATTACTTATAGTATGTGTTGTTGATTATAGAAGGAAACTGTGTCCTAGTAATCTAGGTTGATAATGTCCCCAAGAGGAGCTCATAAGGATTGTCATGTTAAACCCTGCAGGTGGACTTAGCCCGACATGATGATAAGGTTGAGTGGTACTACTCTTGGACTGAGATATTAATTAAAATGAGTTGTCAGTAACTCAATTAATTAGTGGGCATCCGACATCTTAAACACAGGGAGACTAACACACTCATAATAAGAAAGAGCCCAAAAATATAATTTGGGATTGGTGCGGTAGTTCAATAATAATTCTTTAGTGGTATGAATTATTATTGATGAAATTAAGTTGGGTGTTTGGGGCGAACACGGGAAGCTTAATTTCATCGGGAGACCAAAACAAATTTCTCCTCTCGGTCCCTATCGTAGCCTCTTGTATATAGAGAATTATATCCACCTATACCCACCTTCTTACCCACTCTTTGGTGGCCGACCAAGCTAGTTTGGAGCCCAAACTAGGGTTGGCCAAGACCCAAAGGTTGAGCCAAGTAGGGGTCGGCCAATGCTTGGAGCCCAAGCATGGTGTGGCCGGCCCTAAGAAAAATAAAAGGATTTTTTATTTAAAAATTTTTCTTATGTGGATTCCATGGTTTTAAAAAGAGAGTTTAAAATTTAAATTTTTCCTTCTACAAAAGATTAAGAAAAGATTTGATATATTTCCTTATTTGTAGATTGAGAGGAAGATTTTAATTTTGATAAAACTTTCCTTTTTTGTAACCATGTTCATGATTTAAAAAGAGAGTTTTAAAATTAAATATTTCCTTTATAGTCTTCTACAAAAGATTAAGAGAAAGATTAGATATCTTTCCTTATTTGTAGATTGAAAGGAGATTTTAATTTTAGAGATAACTTTTCTTTTTGGAAATCATCCACATGTTTTAAAAGAGAGATTTTAATTTAAAGAAATTTCCTTTTATAACCAACCATGAAGGGATAAATTATTAGAGAAATTTTATTTTTTAAATTTTTCGGAAACAAATAAGGAAGTTTTAATTTTGTTTAAAACTTGCCTATTTTGGAAGCTCTTGAGGTGGCCGACCATATAGTTTAAGAAAAGGAATTTGATTTTAAATCAAATTAAAATTTTCTTTTCATGGCAAAGTAATAAGGAACTTTTTATTTAAAATTTTCTTATTTGCCAAGACCAAGGATTATAAAAGAGGGTGCCTTCATGGCTAAGACATCTATTCTATTTTCCTCCCTCTCTTCCTTGGTGGTGGTCGGCCCTAGAGATTCTTCTCCTTCTCTTCTCTTCTTCTTTAGTGGCCGATTTCATCCCTCTCTTGGAGCTCTTGTTGGTGGCCGGCTCAAGCTAGGAGAAGAAGGAGAGAAAGGACATTTTGTTTCTTGCATCCCTTGGAGCTTGGTGGTGGTGGCCGGACCTCTACTTCTCTTGGAGAATAGGTGGTGGCCGAATCAGCTTGGAGAAGAAGGAGCTTGGTGGTTCTCATCTCGGTAGATCGTTGCCCACACAACGTCCAAGATAAGAAGAGGAATACGGTAGAAGATCAAGAGGTTATTTTCTTACAAAGGAAGGTATAACTAGTAATTATTTTCCCCATCATGCTAGTTCTTCTTTGTACGAATTCCAAACACAAGAGGCATATGATTCTAGAGTTTCTAATTTGTTTCGAAGTTGTGTTTCTTTGTTTTGTTTTTCGGATTTGTGATTCGATTGTTCTTTTCGGTTAAACCTAATGTTATTTTAGGAAATTAAATATTGAATTTCTATTAAAGTCTTTGTCGAGGCAGTGGTGGATGATCCCATACCCAAGAAGGCCTAGTGTCTCGCCATGTTTGACCTGGGAGTCGATTTTAGAAATAAATATTTAATCAACTTTATAACATAGGTGGATTTGGATTAATAGTGTTAAGTTCCGCTTGCGATCCAAATCTAAACCATTAAGATAAGATAAGTTAAATTTGGAATCTATAATGTTAAGTTTCGTTTGCGATTCCTAATTTAATTTCTAAAGAACACAATAGGTTGTTTAGGAAAGGTTCGACACTTGTACAAAATTTTTGTACAGTGGAACCAATACGATCTTCCTAGGACCAACCAACAACCGTTATCCTGAGCTGGACAGTTGGCCCGCTCAGACATTGATTGACCTCGACCGACCGTTGTAGTCTTTTCACTACAAGAAAAACCCTCATAGACATCGGTGGAACAACAACGGTTTTAAGCAAAAATCGATGTCTTTGAGTATTTTACACCAGTTTTTCCAAAAATTGGTGTCTATAAGCGCAGATTTTCGCTCATAGACATCGGTTTTTAAGCCGATGTCTATGAGCGCCTTTTTTTCATTAATAGACACCGATTTTAACAGCGGTTTTTAAAACCCGGTGTCTATGATAAAATAAAAGAATACAATTTTCCCACCAATACTTAGCCGAAATTTGCAACACTTCACTCTTCCCTCCAAACCTAAACCTATATCACGCCGTCCACCGTATACCGTCGCCTCATCTCCCTCTTCCCCTTCCTAGATCGACGCCCCTTCCTCTCCTGATCAGGATATGCCCTTATTTCTCCGTCCAACCATACTGCATCTCCTCCAACTCCTCCCTTTGGGCAGTCTATCAGGCAGGGGAGCGGACATCGGGCAGGGGGAGGTCTTGGTGCATAAGTGCATTGATACCTAGGTAGGGGGGTATCGCCTTTAGACCCTGGTAGGTTCCCTTCGGCGACAGCTTCTGTAACTCTACCGTCATTTGGGATTCTGCGTCGGCGGCTATTCGATTAAGCAACTCTCCATCGTTCCATTCGGCCGACAGAGGGTCGTTGGGAGGCAGGGTCCGCGGGATGTAGCCGAAGCCACGACGCATTCCTTGTCATCTCTCTTATAATCGGCCGGTGGGCCCTTCGGGGATTCTTTGTAGGGAACATTCCTAGTTTAACCCAACCACCAGCATCTTTGCTTAGCTTTTGGTTTGCTTGTACCATCGTGTGATTTGCTAGGGTTTATGATTTATCATCGATCCATTTGTTTTTCTTGATTCACAAGATTTTTGTTGATTTTCATTTT
The DNA here is from genome assembly GCF_018446385.1 of Zingiber officinale. NCBI lineage: Eukaryota > Viridiplantae > Streptophyta > Magnoliopsida > Zingiberales > Zingiberaceae > Zingiber > Zingiber officinale. Next base: position 96,043,554 of record NC_055998.1, read on the forward strand.
CATAGTGAAGAAGGGGAATGGCTACATCTTCAGTTCCCAACTCTCCTCCCTCAAAGAGGCCACGATATGCTCTGCCAGATCCAACTCTTCCCAGTCCTTGGCGGGCTCTGATCGACGGCAGCACTGATTACCTGTACTACTGGAATTCGGAGACCAAGGTCACCTAGTATGAGCGCCCGGTCTCTGAGGACCCACCACTGACCTTGGTTGCTTCACAACTGCGATCTGGAGTGAGCTCATCCATGCAACAGCCTAAGCAACAGTCACCTTTAGATGTCCCTGAAGAGAATGCGAATCAGAATCCCTGTCAGGTATTTTTTACATTGAAGAGATTATGCGATAATGTGTTAATGTGTCGAGGAGAAAGGTTAGACATGAGCATCGAGAACTACTTCAAGTAACCACTCTTTTTTTTTCATATGATGCAACCAAAGAAATTGGATACCTTACTAACCACTGAGTGTTGGAAAAGATTAGAAGATAAGTATTTAATGTAAGAAGGCTTTGCTTCAATTGGCAGTGATGCCTTCTCTCTTAAGGCGGTTAATGCTGTAAAAAAATAGATCTGTTCTATATATACTTGCTAGTGATGTAAAAAATGGTCTATCACTGCTCATTGATGATAACAAGTATCTCCAGAGTTGTTGAACCATTAATATATATATTGATCCATGCTTACTTATTGATGATGATATCAATCGTCTACCCAACATATGTAGATATTGGGAGTAGTACACTACTAAAACGAGTGTCATAAGATGCAACTTATATGCTTGTTCATCTTCTACAGATAGTGAAGTGCCTCCTTTTATTAGGTGGATAAAAAAGTACTATCATTGTCTTGATATTCAGGTTAGGCCAGTCTTGGTGATATGAATCTTTGCCTTTCAATATGTAGGTAGTCAATCCATTGGTAATCCTTCAATCATTGATTCAACTGAGTTTGTGCAAGAGCCATCCATAGTGAAACATCACAAGCAAAGTTCAGCAAAATCTGGTCCAGCTGCTTCAACTACAGAAGCATATCGAAGTCAGCATGAAATAACTGTAACTGTATGCATCTTGCTTCATGGTTATGCTTGTATATATAGTTCTTTTGCTAGGTTAGCTGCTATGTTTCTATTATTTTTATTTCTTTGTTAATTTTTACTTATTGAAAACTAATTTTGAACTATGAACTTAGGATTTTTCCTATTCATAAAATATACTAAGAGAAAGGTAGATACCTCTCTTTCTTTTGATGTTTTTACAGGGAGATGTTGCTCCAGATCCATATATGACATTTCAATCTACTGGTTTTCCACCTAATATTCTTAAAGAGGTAACTCATAGTATTTTGTCGTTATATGTAGTTTGTACTTAAGGTTAAGTTTTTAACAAACATATGAAACAACTAAGAAAAGGTGGTATGGAAGAAACTTTATATATAAAGGATAGGGAAATATTTCTCTATTGGTTTGACAGTCCTTGTTTGACAGTCCAATGTGTATGGCCACCGGTCCACTAACAAATATCATAAGATGAGTAAGTGATTTATCTGTTTTTTTGGATTGTACAGTTGCCTCTGCTTCCTATTATAATCATGTGCTTATAAAGACATCCGCCAATAACCTTCTCTTAAGATTGTTTAGAGATGTAAAATGCTTCTAGAAGATAGCATCATGGTGGCAAGGGGGTCATTATTAAGTGGTCCATTTTATTCAATGACCTCAATCATCTCATACCAAAATAGAAATCCTAAACCTAAAATATCAAGGTGGGATTAAACCCACTAATTACCAATAATCTATTAACTTATTACCTCTAACAATTTCTACCTTCTAATCAACACATTCACTAACATTTTGTGTGGGATTTGAATGGCTTTGAGATGAGTTGCTTTTGAATGCCTTGTCTATATTGTAATTAGCAACATTGATGAGGATGCTTTCTGATATAAACAGCTTGTGGGTGGGATGATATGGGACTTTTTGTTTTCCCTTTGAATGCCGACATCATAGTTGAGCATATATGGATTCATTATATAACCATGATATCACACTAAGTCAGTAATTATGACAGCACTTTATGTCAGTTAAGATAGGGATTGATTCTGTATTTGATATAAGACTGGGTAGGATAATTCTGAGTTACTCTTGTTATTGTTTCATTATGTTAGATCATGCTTTGATATCTTATGTCATTCTGGTATTACCATTTTGTCATTGATCTTACTCTTTTTTGTTAAGTGATGCGTCATTCTGTTGGTGATCAGCGTCTAAACTTAATTTATAATGGCATTGTCTTAGAATTGTTTGTTTTTTTTTGTGTCTATTTTTTTTTCAATTTCAATGGGATCTATCGCTTCAAATTTTATTTGAATTTTGTAACCCGTAATCACTTAGCTATTCTTGTTTTTAGTGTTAGCTTGTTTTGACACGTTTGACTAATTTTCTAATATACCTGTATATCTTAGAATGATTAAATAAATAATAGGGAGCACAACTGATTCCCCTGCCCTACTAGTTGTACTAGCCGCCTGTGTCAGTTTTGAGACCATTCAATCCAACATTATGGAGGTCCGACTTTTCGCAAGTTTCACAATGAAATCCTGGTTCCATATGTGTTTGTTTTATATCAACCTGTAATGGAGCAACATTTGTTTTTGTGACCAGGTGTTGCACATTCTTGGTATTGAACTTCTTTTGTCTATTGCTTTCATAGATACATCATGCCTGCTTCTCGGCTCCTACACCAATTCAGGCTCAGTCATGGTCAATTGTCTTAAGGGGGTGTGACATTGTGGCCATTGCAAAGATAGGATCAGGAAAAACAGTAGGCTTTCTAATGCTAGGGTTTGTTGTTCTCAAACGCAATCATAATAATTCTAAGATGGGTCCTACTGTACTAATTTTGTCACCAACGAGGGAGTTGGCCACTCAAATACAGGATGAAGCAGTCAAGTTTGGTAAATCATCAAGAATATCTTGTGTGGTATGTTTGATGATAGTTGTTATATTCCTAACGGTGAGTCCTTATTTGATTAGTTGCGAACTATGAATTTGTGTGCTTTGTAGAATGCAATGTGAGATATGTTAATGTCGTAGACAACATTCCATAGCTTTCTACTTATATTTCATTCTAACAACTCAAAAAAACCTTTTAACAGATTCTGTTGATTCAACTGTTCATGTTCCTTGAACAATGCTTGATGTATATTTATTTATCAAGTGATGAAGAAGCTTATGAGTAGTCTATTTCACTTTTCTTTTTGTTTCCCAAGCAAAAGGTATGTTATTATTATTATTAAAGTCATAAACCGTGTTCTTTCTATCTGTTGTTCTTCATCAAGCAGGATGGACTGCAAGCACATTTATGAGAAGGAACCAGTAATCCACTATATAAGCACAAAGAAACCACATCCTCGATGCCCAGTTGCAGGTAAGTGCCCTATCTATTGCAGTTGATCTTTTGTTGTTGATCTTTTTGCTCATTACATCTACATCTTATCAGGTTGCCCAAAAATTCTCCAAGTTGGACGGGTTGTATGTGACGCCTTGCTTACAATAGAAATTGATGAAATGCATTTGGCATCAGCTACAAACATAAATTCAATAATGGTAAAAGATTTTTACAGAAGTTGACTGAAAATGGCAACACTGCTCCCTACAACTGTAAGCTTGATATAATTTTTCAAGGTGATTTAGCCCTTGTCGGTGATTTGTCATCAGCTAATGCGATTTAGGCATCATAGTTAATTATCTTTTAATGTTGTAAGAGGAATATTTGTGTAATTTGTGGATACGGACTTGATGTGTACAATATCTATTATCTTTTTATATTGTAAGAATAATATTTATGTGTTGGTAACATGAATATTTACTTGGTGTGTTTAGATACACCGATGTATAATAATATTAACTAAATTTTGTACTATTAAAATGTTGTATAATATCGATTTTTCACTGTTTCAGAAATCGAATCGGCATCGTTAAATAATATTGATATTACATCGGTTTTCCACCGCTACCAAAACTGGTGTTATTAACATATATTACATCAGTTTTACACCGTTGATGAAACAGTGTCGTTAAGTGATACTACACTGGTTAATAACCGATTCGAAAATCAGTGTCGTTAAGTGATACTACACCGGTTTTAACCCGATGTCTAAAATGACAGACCTTTTACATCGCCTTCATAGACATCGGTTGAAAATATAATAGACAGCGGTGGAAAACCGATGTCTATCAGGGTTTTTGTTGTAGTGTTTGCCGATCGAACAATGATTGTTCTTACCAACCTTACTAAGATCCTCCGCTCGACCACCATAGACGAACCTTTTGACACCCTAATGTTGACCACCTCGACTTTGATCTCCACCTTAACAGTTGACTCGTGCCAGATGAGCCGCCTTTATCACCACATCATATTTTATTCTCATTCATTATAGCAACTTGCTCTCAAGTCTGAGTAGTATAATTGTCATGTACCCTTCATAAAATATTATTAATAGGATAAACAATGAATGATTAAAATAGAGGAGCTTATATACTCTTATGTGATTGTTGAGCTATGTGATTGTTGATTAACATATGACACATGACACTGATACTTCACCATTGACATACACTCTGAATGTACACACATTCCTACTGATCACATGCAATTTTTTTTTTTAAATAACCGTATTAGATATACTTGTACTCAAGGTTAAGTAATCAAGTGTGTACTATTTCGTCATAGAGATGTGTGTGGGCCACGTACAATCATAACAAATAAGAAAAAAAAGTCACTTGATAATGATGACAATGCTCGATAAACACGAGAGATTATTAGAAAAGATGAACTAAAAGTATTACTATCCAAATCAACCCATTAACATATTTTTCACTATTTGTTCTCAGGACGAAATCATGTGATTTTTCTTGCAAAATAGATGAATGTAGTTTTTTTCTGGTACAATGTAAACTAACCAGCATGAGCTTTTTCATAAAACAAATAATTAACATAAAAGAACAACTTAAAACATGAGTGAGAAGCCAGAGTTTTATCCATCTCAATCAGTTGCTACATTGCTTAATTTGATTTGCTGGACAATGTTGAAGAGAATTCAAGCTTGAAAGGTATTAAACTTCTAACCATGCTTCTTGTAATATGGCTTTGCAGCTAAGTCTAAATGCCTTCGAGAGTTCAGACGGATATTTTGAAATTACTCAAAAGCATCAAATAAACAATCTATTATATGACAAAATGAGTGAAAATATGTTAGGAATGATATTGATATGTTCAAAGCCTAATATTTGAACATGATCCTGATTGTCGATACTCATCCAATTGAATAAAGGACATAACAGTAGACAATTCATGTGGCCTGCTAACGTGACAATCTCTAAACCACCAATATCATCTCCACTACAAGAAAATGCTATAATAGCGACCGATTTAGCGACCGAAATTATTTCGGTCATTAATATAACGACCGCAATAAAGTCGGTCCCAAATTTAGGGACCGAATATAATTCGGTGGTTAATTTAACCACCGATATAATTTCGATCCCTAAATTAGCAACGAAACGGCAAACTAAATTTAAAACGTAAAATTAGCGACTACTTTAATTTTTCAGTTTCAACCAGGGAGTCTTGTAGTTGCGTAGGTGCTTAGGTGTAAATTATTACGACCGAAATTAAAAGTTCGGTAGGTAATTTGCGACAGCTATTTAGAATCGGTAGCTAATTAACGACCGAAATTTAATTTCAGTCGCTAATTAGCTACCGATTCTAAATAGCGGTCGCTAATGTCTAAAGATTTCACCCCTTCTTTCATGAATGAATTTCAATTATTTCGTTAAATTAGGAGATCAAAATTAATTGTTGTAGCTAAATTACAAATAACGGTATTCAAATGCGTTGAATAATTAGCTATCATTATATTTATCTTTTAAAGTTTAACTTAATTTGTTATTTAATTTAATAAGATTATTTATGGCTAATTAGTTAATAAATTGTATAGATTGAAATTAAATTTAATATCGATCTCTAATTTAACGATGCAAATAAATTATTTTACTTGTTAAATTATTAAGTGATTTCCGCTAATAATGTTATTCGTAAAATAAATTAATAAATAAATTTTGTAATTTAAGTGGGGTATAACTTTAATTTTGTGCATTTTTAACTATTGAACTTTAAATTTGGTCACAAAATTGAGACTGAATAAGATATGTGGTCGCTAAATAGTGACCGAATAAATTATTCGGTCGCTATTATCTCCCAACATAACCCCTCGCAAGCCCTAAATCCCGAACTTCTCTTCCCATCCTGTCTCCGCGCGATCCCCTTCTCCCATCTCCGCCCGATCTCCTTCGCCTTGCTATCTCTCATAACTCTCTAGCCGGCGATCTCCTCCAGCATTAGCTTTTCTCCGGCGCGGGTAAGCATCTATTCCTTCACTCCTCCTCGGTGCCGCCTCCTCACCGTAAACGCCGCCTCCAACCTTTCCTTGGTCGGCCTAAGCTTGGCCGGCCTGAGCTCGGCTTTTTCTTGGCCGGCCTTTCCTTGGCCGGCGTGAACTCAGTCAGCCTGAGCTCGGCCTTTTCTTTGTCGACCTTTCCTTGGCCAGCGTGAACTCGGTCAGCCTGAGCTCGGCCTTTTCTTGACATGTACATTCCTTGGCCTTTTCTTGGCCGACCTTTCCTTGGCCGTAAAGATTAGTTAGGGTCTGCCTTCATGTTTTTGATATAAGAGACGGTGTAGATTGCTCGCCCTCCTCTATGTGCTACTATGCAAAGTTATGAAAATACAATAATCAGAATGCACAAATTCTGAGTTTCTCTTGTTTGTGATCCTATGATGAGAACATATTTGGACTTAGACAATATATATAGCGTAAAATTGTAGTAAAACTCATTCGAATAGAAAGTGTTGGCCCTACACTACCAACATTGGTAAAGAACATTGCTTTACTCGTTGCAACTCTCGTATGACTTGGGTACATTTTTTTTTACTGATATCCTTCGCTATATTTGTTTGTCAATTACTCAAGAGAGCCTTCATTATTCATAGATGAATAAATTGAGGAGTTTTTCCCTACAGTCTAGTATATAATGATCTAACTATTAATTACTTCAAGTCATTAGTGTATTTTTTTCCTTACCAACTTTAACTTACTGTGGTCACTAGGCCACTAACATACTTTGCTCTTGGTTAAGGAGAATATCTCTTGCATTGGAGAATAAACCCTTACATCTGCTCTGTTTATTCATGAAATTGCTCTCTATAATCCCAAATCTTCCCACAGTTTCAAGATATCGTGGCAAGTAAAATACAAGTATTTGACACCCTTGACAATACCATGATTGCAATTCTATAGAGCAAACGTTAAGTAATTTTCTATAAAAGGATGAGTCTTGTACTTGCTGTGACATCATTTTAGAATAGAAATTGTTTTTTACTTAACGTACTTCCTCTCTTTTCTTATTTCAGGTATACTGCATTGTTAGAGATCTTGTTTCAGGTATGTGCATTGTCTAAATTTATGACACAATTTTTTTTATTATTTCCTTTTCAGTGATATTGTATTTTTAGGTATATTTCATTTAATACTAACATTGATTACTATTAATAGAATTCCATTATGTTTTATTGATAGAATTGTTATACATCTTTATCTTTACACGTTTAAATAATATTGCAAATTTTTTTAGGTTACAATGTATATGAATAAAGCTTGGATGTACAATAGGTTAGAAAATAGGTTTATTATCGATGAATTTTATGCTGGAGTTGAAGAGTTTATCAACTTTACTAAGCAGTCATCCAGAATATTTAGATGGAGACAAGTTAAAATGTCTGTGTAATCATTGCAAATGTAGAAGTACAACTTTCCATGATGAGGATACTGTGAAAGTACATATATGTAAAAAAGGATTTGTTCCTAATTATTACAACTGGTACTGTCATGGAGAACCTTATGTGTTTGAGCCAATTGGATATTCTGGTGCTTCGTCATCTGTCTCTATTGGTCAACCAGAATTATCATTTAATGACAATACAATGCAATCAATGATTTATAATACAATGAATACGTTTGATCATAACAATGTTGATGAAACTTTCCATTTCTGGTGCTCTATTCTGGCAGAAACTTTCCATTTCTGTGGATTCCAGGCAATGAGAATTGTGCATCTGTTGGTCCTTCTATCCATTTCTGTAGATACTCAATTTTTTAGTCCAGGTTAGTCTGGCATTATATTACCCTCTCGAATTATACTTGCTACTCATTCTGTTAGCCGTTCGTTTGACAGCAATTTTCTTGCTCCAATTTCTGGTAGATTTAGAATGTTTTGCGAGAAGAACCAGGATGACGTATTATGCTTTTCTTTAAGAAAAATATTGATATATTGTGGTAAAAAGTGATACGTTCGCCCCCAGCGCCCCTATCAACACGGAGGAGGTAAATCACGGGCGGCTACTAGCCTTTGAAATAGTGACTAGCACATAAAGAAAGTATTTGCCTCGACTTTGCCGAGATTCGAACCCCAGACCTCATTGTGGCAACACTCATGTGATAGCCACTAGAGTCATCCGAGGGGACTTTGGTATATTGATCTTTGGTGTTGAGATCTAATAGTTGGACCTGATTAGTCATCTCGACGATGAGTCGATGACTCTAACCGGTGGAGCTCAGTATGGCGATATGGACATTGTCTCATTTATACTCTTGACATTCCTTTCGGTTATTGAAGTACCCTGTCAGGTAAGGGACATACCCTTATTGGTATCGTCGCTGCCGACCTAATCTTGTCGATTATCGAGTTATCCCTTCGGATATCGACACAACCCATTTGGGTAAACTTATCCCTAAGGATAAGAGTATTAAAGTCGAAGTGATGGCTAGGTCTTCTTTCCTTAAGACGATATTACCCTGTCCAGGTGCTTACGGTTTATTGGCAATTATCTCCCAAGATACAACGACTTACGTTTTGAAATAAGAGCACTCCAAATTTTGAGCCTTGTCAAACTTTCGAAACCTTGAAACTCTTAAAGAGAGAGAAGAGAACTCAAGAGGAGAATTTACAACTTGAGAATTGAGTGTATTGAGTAGAAGGAATGAGGTTTGTTTTATAGAGATGAAGAGTTACTCTCAAGAGATGAAAAGTTTCTTTTAAGAGGTGAAAGGTTTCTTGTAAAAGGATATGAAATGTATCTTTTTCCTTAAATTTTTCATTATAATTAATTAATTTAATTGATTAATATCATCAATTATTTATTTATTCTATTATAAATATTAATTAATCAATTAATTAATATCACAATGATTAATTTTTAATCAATCAATAAATTAATCAATAAAATTAATTATAATTTTATATTCCTGAATGGTTTCATCACGTACTCAAGTTAGCGTTTATCTATGAATCCAACTCGTATGCAAATTAAATTTTCGTCCGATCATATCAGACCAACCTTTCATTAGACATTAATTTTTCATTAACTCGAGAAATTGATTTATGATGATCTACTCACGAAATAACCATCTTATCTCTATTATCACCAAACTAATTTTCCAACATCAGATATGGAGTGTCTCATGATATTTTGAGGAGGAAGTTTTAATTCATGATGGGGTGGCAAAAGGTGAATACGCTCGCCCCCAGTGTTCCCACCAATCCGTCCCAGGGCCAACACGGAGGAGATAAATCACGGACGGCTACTAGTCTTTGGAATAATGACTAACACATAAGGAACACATTTACTCAATTCATGTATCTTACTCTTGAAGTTTAGATGGTTCCCATATGATATGCTGGGATCATCCTATTGAACTCGTTTTGGTTCTTTTTATATCTACCTGCAATAATCGGAAGGGAACAGATGTCGAAAGCTTATCTTACTTTGGCCCCTGTGCTTCCTTCTACCATTGCAAAATTTATCAAAAATTGTTGCCTACTTTCCCAACTCTGTTACTTGCATGAAATAGCCTTAACCCACAAGATAATTACCCACGAGTTATTCTCTTATAATTCGGCCCTCTGTAGGGTTTTCTCATGATTTTTCATTTGGCCAGGTCTCTACTTATCAATTTGACTGAGCGATCCTATTTATCCAAAGCATGGGCTTTGAGTTTATTCAAGATTACCAAATGGTAACAATATTGTGCTGATAGTATATATCCCAAGTGTGTCCTATCATTGTGCTCTCGTTGTATATCCCAAGAGTGTTGGATAGGACGGTAAATGGACCAAAGATTCAGAAATAAGTTTTGTGTTCGACTCCATAAGAACTTATTTATGTTCGATCAATACACAAGATTAATTAATTGAACGAGTTTGAATGATTCATTAGATTAATGAATAAATTTGTGAATAATGTTCATCAATAAATTTTTTTATTAACATGTTAAATAAATAAAAAAAATTAAAATAAATAAAATAAGTTTAAATTATTAAATTTAATAATAAATCAAATAAGTTCAAACAATAATACATGATTTATTCCCAGAGTAAACGGTAAGGTATCTTTTTTGTTTGCTAGACATGTTATGATTAAGTTCCAGTTTTGATGAATTAATGAATGAATTTTTTTAATAGGCGATGAAAGATAGATGGAAGATGGATTGATAAATTTTTTTTGTAAAATTAGATTGATTATCCTAGAATTAATCGGTAAAAGCTGGATACTTAATATGAACTTAAAATTGATAACATCATGCCAAGCTTGGACTAAACTTGCTTTCACGGTGTAACCGAGTAGAGAGGGTATTCGGATGGTAGAACGGTTTCATTCGACAAGTCGATTCTCATTTACTGAGAATGCAAAATTAAATGTTCACGGAAGTTGTTTGATACGTGACTTCGACACTCACCTTTGCTAACCAAACTCAAAAACTCACCTTTGCTAACCAAACTCAAAAACTAAACCACCCCAATTAGGTGTAGTTCGATTAAATCGAATAAAATTATTTAATCACTATTATAGATAAAACATGCATTATGTTTATTTTTAATTCTATTTAGAATTATTCTAAACACTTATAATGTATAGAACGATTTATGTTAGTTTTTAATCCCAATTAGAAAAATTCGCTTTATCCGAGAACGATAAACAAAACATAAATTTAAATTAATTTGAACGGGTGCGCCATTGCAACGAATAAGCGATACGCGAAGCATGTAGCATTAAACAGATCAAAACAAATACTAAATTTTAACCCCACAAACACCGTAAAAGACATCTTGAGAAGAGCCTTGGCCTAACGAACATGCGATTTGGGACTAAACTTTAAGTGTGCTTTTAATTCGGGATTATCCTTGATAATTTTGATTATCCATCTAAAATTATTAATGAAAATATTATTTGATTTAAATAATTAATGATTCCCGAGTAATGTTCCATTTTTGACACATCAACAAAAGGAAATCGAAAAATCTCGAAAAATTGAAATTTTTTTTATTCCGGGGTTAACGAATGTTTTACCCAAAATTAGGGGTATCAAAAATGAACCCGACCCGACGACCCAATCCGAGTCGATCCGAAAAAAATCAGGTTCGGGTTGGGCATTTTCGGGTTCGGGTCGGGTTCGGGTTGGAGCGTTGGAGAGTAAAAAAGTTTCGGGCTGGGTCGGGTCGGGTTCGGGTTGACCCGGATTGACCCGGGTTGACTTAAATATATGATTTTGTGGGATTTTTAGGGTTAAATCAAATTTTATTTTAAAAATTTAGATATTTTTATGTATATTAACACCATGTTTATATGATAATTATGGAGTATTGAGATAAAAATGAAGAATCATAGGGAAAATAATCCAAAAAAGTCGTTTTGAATAGGATTTTCAGGTTATATGGGTCGGGTTCGGGTTGATCGGGTTCGGGTTGAGGTGTTTTGGGTTGAACTCGGGTTCGGGTTGGGTTCGGGTTGGGTTAAAAAAAAAAACTGAACCCTACCTGATCCACCCGAATTAACACTCTTACCTAAAATATTCTCGAATAAGAGAAAAATATGATAAAAAAATGTAAAGAAAAAATAAAAAATAAAATAAAAAACTTTTTTAAAAAATAAAAAATGTAAAAAAACATTAAAAAAATTTAAAAATAGAAAAAATATTTAAAAACAAATAATAATAAAAATATTTTTTTTAAAAAAAATAGGAAAATAGAAAAAAAACGTAAAAAATAAAAAACGTAAAAAATAATAAAAAACATAAAAAAATTTAAAAAAAATATAAAAATAAAAAAATAGAAAAAAATAAAAAACATATAAAAAATTAACAAACATAAAAAAATAAAAAAATAAAAAAAACTTTTAAAAGCTTTTAAAAATAAAAAAATGAAAAATACTATATTTAAATAATATATATATATATAATTGATTTTATAATTAAGGATAATATAATAAAATATTAAATTAGATTATTTATTAAAATCTTAACAAAAATAAATTTTCACCGGTTGAATCAAATGCACCCTAAACTCCATCTTGTCTATGCCCATTAGTTTTTTTCAAGAACAATTGAATCAGGTATATTCTGATTATGAGGTTGTACCCTGAGGTGTCAGGTCCGTTCATCCAAAAATCCTTTTGGGAATTTTTGATAAGGGTCCGTTTACAGTTTCTGCGATTTAGATACGACGGAGCGCTGGAGGGGCGAGCGTTTCACCTTTTTACCCCCAATTAGTTTTTTTTCGAGAAGAGGCGAGAGTACAAACCGTGATCCAGCTTTGCGCACGTCTCCTTCTCCTTGGCCGCGGAAAAGAAAGGAGAGTCTTCACTCTTTCATTGCTGCCGCTTGCGATTTTATTTTGGAGGCAGTTAGGGTTTGTTGCTTCGCCGCTGCAGCTGCGTAGGCGAGCAGGAATGGCGATCGCCTCCCTTCCGTCTCTCACCCTCTCTCCGCCTCGCTCCTCCGTGAGCGGATCGAAGTCTCCGCCAAAGCCGTCTGTGGGTTTGATCCCCCGATTCGCTCGGCTCGTCACTAGTCGGCTTCAGATGCCAATCCTTCGAGCTGCGTCGCCTGGTTCCTCCGCCGCAGTCACTACCGGCGGCGTCGATGCGACTGCGGCCTGGGATGCCCTTGATGGCGTCCGTGTCTTCGCGGTGGACACTGGAGAGCCCGTGTTCCTCAGGGATCTCTGGGACCAAAACGAAGTATCAAATTGCTTCCCTTTTTTTCCCTTCTCCCGTTCATAATTTTTTGCATTCATCTTGCGTAACTACTGATTTTCTAAATCTTTCTTCTCTATATCTGATTGCCACATGTTCTTAGTTTGTTCGATTAGGCAATTGTTAGCTGTTCCGTTTCATTGTCCTGGCAGATTGATACATGATCAACTACTTTTGTCTGGATTAGGGCGTTGCAGTGGTTGCGCTCATGAGGCATTTTGGATGTTTTTGTTGGTGAGTTTAGCTCTTCTCTTTCGATACCTACAAACTCATAGATGATTAGCGATAACATTTAGTCCGTTTGTGTTGACACCAAACAGTTGGGAGCTTGCTTCGGTCTTGAAAGAGTCGATATCTAAATTTGATGCAGCAGGAGTTAAACTAATTGCAGTTGGTGTTGGGGCTCCTGACAAAGCGCGCATGCTTGCTGAACGGGTAATGATTTCAATTTTGCAGTTAACTTTGATTGTAGTAATCAGTTGTTTTAGAATAGTATGTTTGTTCTATGTTTCAGGAGAGAACATATCTCCTGAAAACATGGAGATTTTCCAGTTTCCTTTGCTTATGTTCTCCTTCCTTAGAAATTAACAAGGAATCTGATGAATGCAAAAGAAATATTGAAATCCCACTTAGCTTGCTGCTTTAGCATCTTCTTTTTTTACCAAAATCTATGCAAAACAGGGAGGAAATCATATGGGAACACACATGTTCTGATCTCTAATAAATGGTTGCTCCTAGATCGTAGGCAAAAACAAAGGAAAATTGTTAATAGCATAATCATAGATCTTTATGTTTGTCCCTAGGAAGTGTTAGTGTATAAGTTGAAGAACTTCATGATCGAAAAATTAGGTTGAGAAATCTCAACACAAAACTTATGCATTCTATTCAATTCTTAAGAAATTATAAACGGAATAGATAAAATTACGGAAGCGTACTAAAATCCATAGTATGCAATCGATTTTGGGCAAGATCTTCAATTTGCAGATCTTCCTTAGTATCCAGAGAGTTTTGTCGATGAGAAAACAAAACAAAAGCATCATCTGCAAACTGGGACCATAACCCTTATTTATAGAAACATAAATTTGCTTATTTCTAATTTGGCCCCTCAACAAATTAGAAATTGTACATGGTATCCACATTAATTTATTCATAACAATTAAACCCTTAAGTCATATTCCTTAATCATAAATTTGATCACATTAAATTATGACTTATTTAATTGATGACATTAAACATTTATAATTACAATTATGGCCCCAAAATTCTAACAATCTCCCATTGGACTATATGTGTAAACTTATAAATGTTAACCTTAATGAGCTCTTAACTTTTGTCATCATAGTTGTAGGGTTTCCTTAACAATCTCGTCCATTAATTATATAGACATAGGATCAATGTAGTTTTCGTTGTTTCTTTCACAACTAAACCATCAATGGTCACATACATCAATATAATCAAATGACATAGATCAATTATGAATATGTGGCATGAAATTTACATGTAAGGTGATCTATTCATGTCAATTTTCAACTGGTCCTCTTTAACCAAAGTGAGATCAAAATTTTAACTTAAGTTATACAAAGTGTAATGAAGTAAACATTGAACTTTATATCGGATCAGATAATCTCCAAATACATATGTTTCATCAACATAACAAAAAATATATAGAAAACATGTATAGTACAAACTCCCACTAAATCTAGATTTCACCAAACTGAATAACACCCATATGAGTGGTATGCTCATAGAAGACATTGGGTGGTAAACCCTTTGTAAAAGGATCTGCTATCATGGAGTTTGTGCCTATGTGTTCTATCGAAATCTGTCCACTTTGTACTCTTTCTTTCACAACAAGGAACTTGATATCGATGTGCTTCGATTTTGTCGAGCTCCTATTGTTGTTAGAATACAATACAGTTGATCGATTGTCACAAAATAACTTCAGTGGTCTTTCAACCTTTCCCAAAATATGCAGCCCAGTGACAAAATTTTTCAGCCATATTCCATGATTAGATGCCTCATAACATGCTATAAACTCCGCTGCCATGGTGGAAGAAGTTGTCAATGCCTGTTTGACACTTCTCCAAGAGATAGCTCCGCCGGCCAACAGAAAAACATAACCTGAAGTGGATCTCATGCTATCTTGGCATCTCGCAAAATCAGAGTCCGAATATCTCATGATCTCAAGAGTATCTGACCTCTTATATGTGAGCATGTAATCACTAGTTCTCTTTAAATATCTCATTACCCTCTTTGCTGCTTTCCAATGATCCATTCCTAGGTTGCTTAAATATCTGCCCAACACTCCAACAATGTACGCAATATTCGGACGCGTACAAACTTGAGCATACATAAGACTTCCTACAGCTGAAGCATAAGGAATCTTTTGCATTTCTTGAGTCTCGAGGCTTCCTTTAGGGCATTGTTTAAGACTAAACTTGTCTCCTTTAGCTACTGGGGTATTACCTGGTTTGCAATCTTGCATGCCAAATCTTTTAAGCACCTTATCGATATAGTTCTTTTGTGATAATCCAAGAATACCTCGAGAACGATCTCGATGTATTTGGATTCTTAATACAAAAGATGCGTTACCAAGATCTTTCATTCCAAAATATCTAGATAGAAATCTCTTGGTATCGTTTAACATGCCTATATCGTTTGTGGCAAGCAAAATATAATCAACATATAAAACCAGGAAGATATGCTTACTCCCACTGAACTTATGATACACACAATCATCTACTACATTTAGCTCAAAATCAAATGAGATGATTATTTGATGAAATTTCTAGTACCATTGACGAGATGTTTGTTTTAACCCATAGATGAACTTCTTAAGTTTGCAAACAATACTCTTTGGATCTCCTAATACAAAGTATTCCGGTTGTACCATATAAATTGTTTCCTCAATGTCCATTGAGAAAAGCTGTCTTGACATCCATCTGATGGAGTTCCATATCGAAGTGTGCAACAAGTGTCATGATTGTCCTTAAAGAGTCCTTCGTTGAAACTGGAGAAAAGGTCTCTTTAAAGTCAATCCCATATTTCTGAGTATAGCCTTTAGCTACAAGACGTGCTTTATACCTTTCCACATTACCATTTGAATCCCTTTTGGTTTTAAAAATCCACTTACAACCAATGAGTCACACCTTTAGGTAATAGGACAAGTTCCCAAACTTTATTGTCTTGCATTAACTTATAATCCTCATTCATTGCCTTAATCCCACTTTTGAGAATTTGAATCTTGCATGGCTTGACGAAAGTTGATCGGATCATCCTCCGCCATACCATCATTTTCCTCATGTTCTTGAAGTAGTACTATGTAATCATCCGAAATAGCACTCCTTTCTCTAGTGGATCTTCGTAAAGGCACTTGTTCTACATACACTGGGTTCTTGAGGTTGTTGAGTTTGTTCTTCTAGGAGTTGATTAACAATGTTTTGTTGTTCTGGTATTGCATCCTGATCACTAACAGGAATAAAATCCTGATCATTATTAGAAGCAATCATAGGAATATAAACCATTTCCTCTTGAAGAGTAGTGGGAATACATTCCTCCTTAAAGACAAGGTCAGTTATTTTATTCTTCCCCCCAAACCCAATATCCTCAAAGAACGTTGCAGTTCCCGTCTCAAAGATGATCTTTACTTTGGGATCATAAAACTTATATCCCTGTGATCGCTCAGAATATCCAATAAAGTAGCTACTTACAGTTCTGGAGTCCAGCTTCTTTTCATATGGTCTATACAGTCTAGCCTCAGCTGGACATCCCCAAATATGAAAATGTTTGAGACTTGACTTTCGCCTTGTCCAAAGCTCAAAAGGTGTTTTAGTAGCTGCTTTAGTGGGTACTCGATTTAGAATGTAAGCTGTTGTCTTTAATGCTTCTTCCTAGAGTGACATTGGTAAGGTTGAATGACTAATCATACTCCTTACTATATCCTTAAGAGTTCGATTACGTCGTTCAGCTACACCATTCATGCTTGGTGAGCCTGGCATGGTGTACTGTGGGACAATTCCACACTCCTCTAGGTATTGAGCAAAAGGTCCTGGACATTACTCACCTGAACCGTCATATCTACCGTAGTATTCACCACCACGATCAGATCTAACTTTCTTAATTCTTTTGTCTAGTTGATTCTTAACTTCATCCTTAAATGATTTGAAAACGTCCAATGTTTGAGCCTTCTCATAAATAAGAAATAGGTATGCATATCGAGAATAATCATCAATGAATGATACAAAATATTATTGACCATTCCAAGAAGGTGTTGGAAATGATCCACAAACATCTGTATGTATCAATTCCAATACTTCTGTAGCTCTATATGCACCCTCTTTCTTTCTTTTGGTTTGTTTGCCCTTAATGCATTCAACACAAACATTTAGGTCTGTAAAATCAATGGAGTGTAAAATTCCATCCGATATAAGTCGTTCAACTCTATTTCTAGAGATGTGTCCTAAACGTTTGTGCCATAAGACACCTGAGTTTTCATTATTAAATTTACGCTTAGTACCACGTGATTCCACACTCATGGTTTCAATATAAGAAGCATTTATATCAAGCACATATAGATTGTCATAAATTATAAGTGAGCCGGTTCCAACAATAGTAGAATTAATAGATAAATTGAATTGACCGTTTCCAAACGAACAACAGTAACCTAATTTGTCCAAATGAGAAACAGAAATCAAATTCCGTCTAAATGACGGTACAACAAAAGTATCTATTAAATCTAAATAATAACCAGTGTTTAACAACAATCTAAAATGTCCTATTACTTCCATCTCAACCGACTTGCCATCACCCACATAAATGCATCTTTCAGCATCAGTTGGCTTTCGGTAGCTCAGGCAACCCTGCATTGAAACACTGATGTTAGTAGTAACACCAGAGTCTAACCACCAAGTGTTTCGAGGTACTGAAGCTAAATTTACTTCAGAACAAACCAAATTAAAAAATATACCCTTTTTCGCACGCCATGCATGGTACTTAGGACATTCTTTCTTGACATGATTAGGCTTGTTACAGAAGAACCAACCTTTTTTGTCAATATCTTGCTTTTGTTTCTTCACATTTTAGTAGCCTCATTCTTTCTTTTCTTGCCCTTATCTTTAGGGATGCTTGCCAAATAGCCACTTTCAACTTTGATTTGCTTCAACCTCTCTTCCTCTTGAACACAGTATGAAATGAGCTCATTAAGAGTCAATTTCTCCCTTTGACAGTTATAATTGATCTGAAACTGACTAAACTGGTTTGGAAGAGAAATAAACACTAAATGCACAAGTATGTCATCTGACAATTCAAGATTAAGTGCCTTCAATTTTGATGCAAGGTGAGACATTTCCATAATATATTCCCGAATATTTCCCTTGCCTTTATACTTCATAGAAATCAAGCTCTTCAGAATTGTGCTTGTTTCCGCCTTATCGCTTTTGGCAAAGCGCTTTTCAATCTCATCGAGATATTCTTTAGCTTTGGTGACACTATTAGACACCGCACCCCTAAAAGCATCAGGTATGCTGCGCATGATGATCATAAGACTCATGCGGTTAGAGCGATCCCACTTCTCATATTTAGCCCTCAGTTTAGAGGAACTAGTATTTGTAGGAGCAGTGGGTTGCTCTATCCTAAGCGCAATATCTAGATCCATGCAGCCAAGAACAATTAAAATGTTCTCCTTCCAATCCTTAAAATTTGTACCATTAAGGATCGACACTGAACTTAAGTTTGCAGAAATAGTGGCAACACTTGCTGAAAATAAAACACAAGAATTATAACATAAATAATATGCTCATTTTGAATCGATGATAAATCTCATCTAAAGATACCTAGTGCAACAACAATATCAAGTCTTTGGACAGTAATATTATTTGCGAGTGGTACTCTTGTTGTAATAATCAAACACTAACAATAATGCATGACAAATAATAAACCTATCTTTGGATCGATTTATTATATGCATGAAATATAATAAATAAAATCTGATAATTGTTACGTGTTTATTATCACAAGTAAATGTATAATTTGTTAAGTATAAATCTTTCTTTGGGCCGATTAATACTCACATAAATATACACATTTGCACTTTATTTATTCCTCAATAATATCTTAATATTTCAAATAAAATTAAATTCAAATAATAGATGTCACTTTGGTGACATATAATTCAAATTTCAATGAATTTAAAATAATAGATATTAATTAAGCCCATATAATCCAATTAAATTAGTATTATAAAACAATTTATTAAATTTAATTTATCTAAATAATAAATTTAAGGGACAAAATATTTTCGTTACGTATAATATTTTGATTCCCTAAGTAAAACATGCACCAAAATCCTTTTATCAAAATTCAAAAATATAAAATTTGATAAAACTTGTTATCCTTAAACGTGGCCTCACTGCACGTTTGTGGCCATCACGCCATGTACGTGGCCTTACTCCACGTTCCACGTACGTGGTTTTTTTTTTTAATTTTTTTTTATGAAAACACGTAACTTTCGAAATGATGCAACTGTTCATCTGTACGTTTTCTTCGCCGCACGGCTCCACGCCGCACGAACCTCCACAATCGTAGTTGCCGGCCACGATAGCCAACCTACGGTATACCGGGGCAATTGCCGACCCTTTCCAATGTCAGAACGCCCGTCACCTTTATTGCTGGCGTCTGCTTGCGCAGAAACAGCGCAGTCACAGCCAACTCGCCGGCCAACTGTAATGCCTTATCCTACCCCGGAAAACCACCTTCAGCATGAAGTTGTTGTCGGTGGCCCACTATTGGTCACCGGCTCTCGCTCGCGACGAGTAGAAAACGTGAGAAGCGGCGTTTAGTGTGTTGCTTGCCATCCTGGATGCCGTCGCCGGCCAGGAAACCGGTTGCAGGCAACCTCCTGTGACGCTTTTCTTCTCCGGTGGAAGTTGCGATGCTGTCGCAAATTTTCCAACCGGTTGCGACACAGAACAGTGCCAAAAATCGCGATGATAAAATAAAATCGCAACATGATATATCATGAATCAAAATCGAGATGACATAGAGATACAACTCTATACCCAAAATAAAAAAATTTTCCTTAAGAATTTGGAATAGAAGACTCTGATACCAATTGATCGAAAAATTAGGTTGAGAAATCTCAACACAAAACTTATGCATTCTATTCAATTCTTAAGAAATTATAAACGGAATAGATAAAATTACGGAAGCGTACCAGAATTTATAGTATGCAATCGATTTTGGGCAAGATCTTCAAAGACTTATAACAAAGATAGGTTTATTATTTTCGTAGTTTCATATGTAATTATAAAAAGGAACACCACCTGCTGAATTTTGAGTAGGGTAATAATCCACTTTACAGTGATAGCTTTAACTTTTTAGTTCATGTTCTTGAAAAGTGAGCGAAGACGATTAGAACAATAAATACTTCATGATCATTATGAGATTAGCAATAATAGATTTTGTATCGCCTAAATGAGGCTTATCCGACCATTGAACTAGTATTGTCGTTGCTAGTAATATAATGAGATGTTA
Organism: Zingiber officinale; assembly: GCF_018446385.1. Classification (NCBI taxonomy): domain Eukaryota; kingdom Viridiplantae; phylum Streptophyta; class Magnoliopsida; order Zingiberales; family Zingiberaceae; genus Zingiber; species Zingiber officinale. The sequence continues at coordinate 96,064,224 of NC_055998.1, forward strand.
CCTATTTCATCCCTAGTTCTAAGCAATTACTTGTCAAACTATAAAGTCTAGATTGTTCATATCGTGTTATTTTATTCATGTTCCTCATTTTATCACAAATCGGTGCTATGCCTAATTGATCTTGTAACCCCACACATTTCATCTGTTCAAAATTCCCACACGCAGTGGTACTGGTAAGTATTGATATTGTTTTCATTTCTGAGAATAATGATTCTGGTTGTTGAGAGTTTTTGGATTCTCATCCTGGCTATCTATTAAATTGAACTTGAAAGTATGCTAACTTTGTCGATGGTTTTCTACATCTTTGCTTTAAAATTTACAGTTGCCATTTCCGATGGATTATCTCTACGCAGACTCGGAAAGGAAGGTAAACAGCATTAACAAATCCCTGATACATTTCTAACAAGAGAACATCATTTCTAATGCTTTGATGTTTTCCAGGCTTACGGTGCCTTGGGCTTGTATTTTGGATTAGGCAGAACTTTCTTTAATCCAGCTAGTGTAAGTTATATATTTTTCTTGCTTTCCTCCAATTGGCCATCCACCAACTTCGCTAATCAAATTCGTTTCTGTCCACATTCAATAGACGAAGGTGTTCTCAAGATGGGAGTCGATCAAGAAGGCGAATAAGAATTATACCATTACAGCCACCCCCGACGATAGGTCTAGCGTTTTGCAGCAGGTTCTATTGCCCGCATTTTTTTTTCTTGCTTAAACATTTGGTCAAGTCGCCACCAATTTTCTTATAAGATGTTTTATTTCAGGGAGGTATGTTTGTATTCAAAGGGAAGCAGTTGTTGTATGGGAGAAAAGATGAAGGTACTGGTGATCATGCACCTTTAGACGAAATCTTAAACATATGCAATAATGCCAAGATTGCATGATATCAAACACAGCAGCATATATCCAACTTGTAAGTTCTGTGAGCCGTGTTTTACTGCTAAAAGTTTTTTTTTTTTTAAATTTCTCAGAGGCTGTTGTTATGTTTCACAAATGCAGTGTGCTTCCAAGTTTAATCGTGAACCATTTATTATGTGAGTACCTGAGATTTAATTTATGTGGCGCCTCGTAGTGTAATTACGATGCAATAGTTCGAATCATAGCCCAGGGGCACCGACATAATGTAACTACCTGAGATTTAATCTCGCTATCTAATTGACACCGACAGCCATACATTAAAAATAGTTGCTCATAGACACCAGGGCACAGTGGTGGCGAGCGGCTAGGCCGGGCTAAGTGATTCTCTCCCAAACGAGTATTATGATTGAACTGTACAAGGTTCACTAGAAGGTACGTAGTTCCGCCACCAGAAGGTATGATATTACCGAAATCTAATTCTGCCGCTTCATTTTCTTGAGGGTCATTGGAAGTTGAAAGCCCCATGGAGAAAGTACGCACAAAGAACCCCCTCCGATGCCTGCACCGCCCTACGCTGCTCACACGGGACATGATGCTTCAAGCCCAAAGAGCGCCTCCTTCCCCCAGCTCCTCCTGTGCCAATGCCGGCGGTCAAGAAGGAGAGGGATGGTGAGGAATCTAGGCAGGGTCAGTCGGTGGTGTTTCGAATTGGAGCGGGCAATGTTTCCGCCCAATTATTTTATTTTAAATCTTATGAGGTGACGTCTGATTAAATGAGGAATAATTATGGGTATGAATTGGAGCGGGCGACGTTTCCTCCCAATTAATTTGAGTAGCATACCTTGAGAAGTGCTTTGGCTCTCTGAACTTGAGCAGGGTCGGGATTATCAGCGTACAAATCTTCTCGACCTGATCAATGTTTGTTAGAAAATGAGAAAAGAAAGATTAGAGTGATTAATTTTGCATTTAGAGTTTGAGAAAGAGCACTGAAGAAGTTGGAATTCTGATCTCCCTATTTGAAAATGCCGATTGAACACTTTGCCTAGTTCGTTGTATCAGCTGGATGAGTGGGATTTCTATGAGGAAGGGGATTGATAGATAGAAGAAAAAAACAAGATTTGGACAAGATGGATAGAATAAGAGATCCATAGTTTGTGTTTACTTATGAGAGAAAAAAAAAAGTTAATACAATAACTACTAAAATTTTATCCAACGTGATTATTGAGCTCGATCCTCTTCTATATCCAAAAATAACTAATATTAAAAAAATGAGAGTGATTTTGACTTTGATTCGAGACAAAATGATTCAGATGTAAGTAATACTTGAAGCTATGAATACCTTCATAGGAATCTAGTCCTAAATGGCTTCTATATCTGGATGTATTGGTATCATCTAAGTCGATTTTAGCACAATTTTGATACTAAATGGTGTTTCTAAGGAGATTGTGAGGCCATCAAAGTTGTTCACCGAACAACTTTATCAACTACACTAAGGAGAGTGTTTTGGAAGAATGGATTGGGAGGAGACCCAAGCCTGAACTTCTTCAGTAGTAGAGAGAGATGTATTAGATTCATATATGCAAGTGAACTTCTAATTTTAGTGAGATTAATACCAGTATGTCTAGGCGCTATCTAATAGTTAGAAAACCATGTCAAAGCTAATGGAAATAATTCAAGGTGAAACCAATCGTTAACAATATTTACCTCATGTATCATCCTGTTGACCAGAATGACCACAGGATGATCAATCACTATGTGGCCAAAAGTGCTAACAAGAAATAATTAAGCTGCAGCTGAGGCAGGAGCAAAATTGCAAGTGCAGCAAATGGAAAATATATCCACCAAGTTCACAACCCTAGGACATTTGTTGTGCCAATTCCTCCCTCGCAAACACTAGAATACCAAAAATAAGAGACTAATTTTTTAGGGTCATCGAGTCTATCTTAAAAAATCTTGCACCACTGGAAATAAGTCATATTACAACCAAAAGGCCTGCTAAACCACCACAGAGTTGGGGTTGAGGTTGCTCTAATATTGTTTGTTGGAATCACTACTACTAGGACTATAAGCACTAGTCTAGCATTTTGAATCACCCTAATAGGTTCATATATATATGTCTCGCATGTAAAATCCATGTGTTGCTCTCCAATTGCACTTCCCTTGATGCTCTTTCGTATAAACCAGCAATCATTCCTTAAAATAAGCAACGACTCCAATAAATAGGGCAATCTGGCGAAAATTAGACTTGAGTCTGATTAGTCGGGTATGAGCCTCCTTTGACTAGACTTGAATGGGAGGCTAATGATACAATATATTATAAGCAGACCCAGAGGTGATGTGGCAGTCAATCAAAGTTAAGATGAGGTGACAACCAAGATCAAAGGAACGGATCATTCTCATCAAGGCTCAATCCTTCACTCCTCAACCCTAAGGCTTTTGATATAAGGATGACCGATTGAAGAGCTGGACGGACTTAAAGGATCTAGTGCTCCACTTGTAAATAGTCAATCGACAAAAAGGTCGAGCAGGCTTGCAAAGCTATACGATGCCCAGTATACAGTTGGTTAGCCTTACGATATAATTCAGTATAGAATCGGTCAGCCCAATAGTTGCTCAGACTTCCAAGAGTATGGTCGGTCAGTCTTAATGCGCCAGTCGAATGTACGAGACCTAGTTCTCCACTTCTGCAGCATCACTCTCAGCTTACAGATGTCAACCCTATAATACAACTTTCAGTATAAAGCCGATCGACCCACAGTCGGTCAGACTTATGGGACCGAGTTTCCTTTTCCTTGAGAGTCGGTCTTCCATCATACGGTCAGTTGGTCTTAGCGTTGACTGGACCTACGAGACTTGACTTCTCGTTACTTATTAAAGCTTCAAAATCAGAGTCTACGGGTATATAGCCTACCGACCCTAGGGTCAGTCGAATTTATGAGATTCAACTCCCCGTTCAAAGGTACAGAGCTCCTATTACATGAGATCGGTTGGGTTTATAAGGCTCTATTCCCGTTTCATTTATCTATGATCCAGGCAAATGCATAAGACAATTCTCATTATAAACCCGGTCGGACATAAATCCGGTCAGGTTGCCTCGATCGGCTAAAGATTCGGTCGGACTACCTCCTAGAGACAATATTGTCAAGAAATTACAACAAACTGTCAGAATAAAAACTATTCATCAGAGAGATTTTGATATCTGACACATACATGTAATGAAATCTTTTTATGAGAGTGACTACTCAGTTTCTATTATTATTGTGGAGGTTACAAAACACTGTTTATATACGTGTAACGAAAGATTCCTCGGAGGAAGGTTGTCCACCTTTCACTATCTGACATCTTCTGGCACCGAATATTCTTTGTCGCCTCATTATTACGGAGGTTATGAGAGACAATATAAAAGGGGGTTCTCTCTGTTGTTCAGGTACGAAAAAAATATCCTTATGCTCATATTTTGACATACACACCTACTGTTCATCTTTTCCATTTTTCACTTGGCCACGATACTGGCTTGAGCATTGGAGAGCTTGCGTCACGGACCCCTCCCTGATTCTTACTTTAACGTTTCCTTTGCCTTTTCTTTGGTATGTGTAGAGAAGGAGGAGCCATTTTTCTCTGGTTCGAGGTCTTCTCCTAATCAATAATAGAGCCACTAGCCTAGTGCCATCTCCATTATTTTCAGATATGGTCAGACTATTTGGCCAAAGAGTACTTAGAAAGGAGAATTTTTCTATGGGGTCGGATCGGTCGTCCCAGATTTAACATTACCTGATCTGATTAATTATTTTTCATTTGGAATGGAGAAATTTCTTGCCTAGTGTTTGAGTGTGATTTTATTTATTTTCTCCATCAATTCTAGAGAAAGGTCTAGGGAGGGTGGGAACTTTTTAACAAAATATTGCAGCATTTCTCAGTTTTGTATTGTACTTTGCTCTTATACGATCAAGTGACACTTAAAACATATACATAGACATCCTTTTGCCTTTTTGTTGTGTGATATACGCCAAATCTTCTGTCATTGGACATGAACAGCGTTGATTCTGGTGAATCGCCCATTAGCTAGCTAATTTTGTTGCTTAAATAACTTTTTTTAATCGAAATCTTGCATCAAGTCTTGAAATCAAACTAAGTTATAAACTACGACTAAGACTGATTGCTTCTTAATCGAAGGCTTCAACTAAATCACTAAGTAATTTACATGTAAATGAGTCAAATCTCTCATGAGCTATTCAGGTCTCGGTTCTAAAAAAATGTTCATTCAAATTCGTTCGATTAAATTAATGAGCTAAGTTCAAATCTGATTTCGAGTTCAAAATCATTATCGAGTCGAGTTCGAACTTAACAATAAATGATTCATAAATTCATAAACATATTCTTGCGAATGCGTTGGTCAAGAGACTCACGAACATATTGGTTGAGATGCTTGTTTTACAATATATATGTAAGAAAAAAAAGGATATTGGCTAAACGGGTCGCCTATGAGGACTGACCCGACCCGACCCAATTGCATTCAAATATTAGAATTCTCATAATCACAAATGCTTTCTTTGAGTTCTTTGCTCATTGGCTTTGAACTGATATACACTCACAAGTACTTCTCTCGACTACATCTTATTGCATGTACTTAAAGATCTTGGTAGATGCTACTTATGTTTTTGCCTTGAATGTTCTTTGTTCATTGGTTTTAACCATCTTCTTGCTTAAATCCCAAAGCTTTCTTACTAATTCTTCATACTTGACGTGGTTACTTTATCCTCCTCATTACAATCGTCGAAGTACTTGCTACTCATACCCTTGAGGTTAGATGCAATCTTTCAGGTCAACTCCATTATAGCCAGTGCACTTAGTAAGTTTCTTGTTCTGCAAATTAAAGAGAGTTTAGTTCTTGCCACAATATAGTTATGACATAGATCTATCTCAAGTAGTTATCTTATCCAAGGATGACTTTATATATCAATAGTGTATCTAGAAACAAAGACAACTGAAGCAGCAACTAGAGATGACAAAAATCTAAGGCATCCATAATCCAACAAGCTCAACTAGAAAATGTCTTAAAACAAGGAATTAGATGATTGTTATAGTTAATTAGCTCTGATTCAAAAGTATCAAAAGAAATGTAATGTAAATCAAACATTTGTATCCATAAATAACAATTATTAATAATACAAATGCACATCACACTTCAACCAATTAGAGAGTAACAAGGAGCAAGTCCAACATAGTCTTAAGCATCAATGCCAACTTGTGGAGTACATATTGTTTGAAGGAATGTATAATGAGTTAAAAATGCAAGCAATTTGAAGATATAATTTACCAAAGAAAATCTGAAACATAAAAATCCAAGGTACCTTCAGTAAAATGTTCTTCGTTAGATACTATCTTTCCAATCCTAGCCAAAGCCTCCTTTTTAAAGTGTTCTCATCCTTCTAGTAAAATACTTAGATACTGGTAAATATTATTTTGTATCATCAGTTTCATGTTTTTCAATTTTTCTTGAGAAAATTTATTTCCATCCATAAACTTAAATTGTTTAAATCATCAAGCCATTTAAAAGAAATTAAATGACGATCAACCATTTAGGATTTCTCGTGAGTAGACTTTCCTAAGCCACTAGAGTGTTGGCAGTGCAGTACCAAAAACCAAGATCACCAGGGCAATTTTCAAGGATCTTCTAATTAGAAAGAAGTGAAAACTTAATGTATTTACATATTCAATAAAGAGTAAATATTCAGTTGAAGAATACAAATACTTTAAGAACATTTTTAAAAAATGCTAACCTGTGAACTTTTAAAGAATTAGTGAGCCTTCTTGAGTGTTAGACCAAATTTCTGAGAAAGATCAGTTGACATAATTGCACGAACAGCAAAAGCTGTGTCCCACAACTGGCTTCCATTACAGCCCTTGAAAATTAATAATACGACAGCATAAAGGAACCACACATTATTCAGACACTATACATGATTCGAGGAAGTCAAAAAACTAATAAGATATTTTAATATAGAAAGGATCAAGACTTCTAAAGTTGAGGTAAAGCTTATACTTTAAAGCTAGCATCCCAACTTTTTTATGTAGACATTTGTTCTTCCAGGAAAGTGCAAAATTATCTCATAAATCTAATTGTAATCATCATTTGTAATTAATTGCATTCATCAGTATAAATAAATCGTCTCGTAACAACAAAGAATCTACAGCATCAAAACCATAGAGTATCCAGAAGGCACATAAAACAGATACGAGTAACTCAGAAAGGATGATAATTTTGATTAAATACTTCTTTATAAGCTGCAGCATTTACATCTCAACTTCTGGAAATAGGTTCGTCTAATGGGCATGCTATAGTTCTTGGTTGTTATGCACTTATGATGGATTGCCGATAATGAATCCTGTCGTTTGCTATAAAAATTGACAGTAATCAACTTCTTTAAAGACATATTTTGACTTACCTTGTTAACTGAACCAATGCAAATATATTTAGTATTCTCATCTTCATAATGAATATGCTAGATAGCAGTATCAATAAGCCTTCTCTCTCAACTTGCTACAAGGCAAATGCATTAAAATAGGTTCAATAATATTATGAAGGAATGGGCAAACAATGTCTTGTATACATGGATGTGGATCGTATAAATCTTCCTGAAACATACGTCATCAAGCCACAAAAAAAAAAAAGAGCATTTAGGATATACTAATAAGCATCACAACTTATTATAGTCACCAATTACAGAATTGTTTAATTCATTTTATGATTTTCAGGTAAATGCACTTTGTGCTTAAGAAATTTGAGGATAAAAAGGAAGAAAAAGGTAGACAGGATCACCTTCTAGTCATTTATGGAGGGAAAATGTGGACACAATTACCTCTATTAAGAGAGAAATAACCAAAGCAATAAAAAAATGAGTAGCGAGTGGGGCGGCAGCTTTCAAGAGTATCCCATTGAGGGTAAGCAGTTGACAAGAGCTAGATGATGTTACATGAGGAGGCAATTAAAGCCTATGGAAAGAAGAGACAGTAAAATAAATGCTACCACCATTAAGAGAGAACATTTAAGTCAATGATTCCAAATTATTGAGATTTACAACTAGATTAAAAAACCAATTGCTCTTGCAATCAAATAAGAAATAGAGGATAAGCCAATTTAATAAATCACTCATTTAGTAGCTTTGAAGATGCTCGGAAGAATTATGGAGCACAAAAAGTACCACATTCATGTGGGCAAGGCATCCATCATTATTTAAGTGTAGTAGCAAAATCACTACAAAAGTAATCAAGTAGAAGTTAGCAAAACATAAGCAAATTAAATAAGCTACTATTTTTTTTGAAGTTCAAAGATTGAAAGGATTAATTTCTAAACTATATGTTGCTTCATTAATATTTACACGCTTAATCAACGTTAAAAAAATATTTGTATTCTTACAAGAGTAGCTGCTTAAATGAAAGACATTTCTGTTTTTGAACATTCCATATACTCTTCAAATGGATGCAAGATTAGAGTTGATAGCTGACCACTGGCTAAAAGTGGGGCGACGACATTTTGCGGGATGATATATTTGGTATGGGTGACTTTGTGACCTCATGTGGATTAGTAGCATCATCATACGGGGGATGGATTGTGCACTGTAGTAGGCGGATACCCTCACGGACACTAGTTGCGGACGGGGAGATACCAGTGGATGCAATTGAGGATGAGCTGCGGCCAGGGCCTGCTATACTCTTGATGCAGATATTAGTGGGCCGATACTATCGAGATACAGGATGTGGATGGCGCTGGGATGCACATTTCATAGTGCTGGGACTGATGAGATCAGGTACATGGAGGTTGAGCACTACGATATTGGCGGCCTTCTTGGCATCTTCAGAGGCTAGTGTGATAGTGCATGACATTGATTGTGTCATGCCTCGGAGGAGTCACTGTCAGAAGAAATTTCGACAGCATATCCCCTGTACGGGTGATAATCTGAAACTTCCTACAATGCCCTCAAGGCCACATATATATTGACCAACACGGTCGGAACAACAACAATAAATAATCATGCAAACACCCACGCAGTTTAATAGTAAAACTAAACAAATACAACGATAAGAAAACCAAGTCAAAAATCCTACTCAACTACACCCATAAAGCTCAAAACCGATATCCTAATCCATTACACCCATAAAACACAAATCACAACGAACTCACCTCTTCTGCCATCCAGGCAGGAATGTAGCAAAACATATCCAATAAAAATAGATCGACAATAAAATAAACCATACAATATCCATAAAGCAAAACTAGTACAAGTCCAGATATTGCAATAAGAAATAAAACCAAAAGACCCAATAAAAATATCCTTGCGATCTGCAAGGGACTAACGACTGGAACTCCTTCGGATAGTTTCAACCTGAAAATAGTAAATATCCATGGGGTGAGTCAACTCCTCAGCAGGTAACTACTGATATGCATAATAAAGAAAATAACAACTAGCATTAATCATGCGTACAGTCTCCTAATATAAGAATAATAAATGCAATCGAAATAAACAGGAAAAAACTGTACTAACCAGGACCTGGTGTATGGTTAATAACCGAGAAGTATAGAAATTCTGTATGCATGTCAAACAAATGCACCAATATGCAGCATACAAGTGCAGTAAACACAAGCAATAAATGCATTAATGCATATTATGCCAATGACATGTTCTGGTCACCCCTACTCTTCAGTCAGCCATCTCACACACGATGGTGAGACCGAGTGGGTAGAGCTGTGACAACCGTGCACTCTACCATCACTGCTCCTGATGAGTGACCGAGTGGACGAGATGCTGTCAGAGTACACCTATTCTCCTACTCTAAATCATAAGTGGGAGAGCGCAATGCTCTCATCTTCCTGAGCAAGTCCAGAGGAGGGATCCCTGCCGGCTACCACGATGCGTCACACTACCCATGAGCGGACCAACGGAGCCAAACAGAGCAAATTGTCTGCCAGCTACCACGCTGCGTCTCCAGACCAGCGGAACCTAACAGAGCAAAACTGTCTGCCGGCTACCACGTTGAGTCACCGGACCAGCGGAGCCTAATAGCAGAACTGCCACACACCTGCCTGACATACCACTAACCCATGAGTGGTGGTGTGTGTAGATCTATGTAACTGGTGATGTGCTCAACAATAATGGAGCCGACTATCGCACAGCATGCAATCATGCGAGATGATGCATGATACTAAGCATGGGAATATTCTGAACCTATCCATCTCTACACAATGTGTACCATAGGACAAAGAATCAAATCAAAGGTACACGGATCAGATAAGGTATACAAACCTAGGTCGTGAACATAATGAAGCATGATTATGCCACTACCCCTATAAGCATGTATAATCAGGTAGGTACTAACATGAAGTGCATAACAAGTAAACAAAACAAACATGTAACAGGTATCGGGTAGTGACCAACCTATGCATATAAGAAACATAATCATTACTATTTGTTAAAAATATTACTATGCATATCAAATGACATATCTAAAACGATAAGTCAAAGTACCCGCCTCCAATAGAAAATCGAATCCAGAAATCCTCCGTCGAGACGTCCATCTCGAATCAAAGTCCTATAACGCATGATATACGGATTTAGCTAATTACATAAATTAATTAGCTAAGTCAAATCCCCAGCTAAAATCTAATACATTGATCAACTAGGGCTAACTTTGTTAAACCCTAATCGTTCCACTAATCGATTAGATTAAAATCTAAACCTAACCTTAAATCAAATTAAGAACAATTCATTACTAACATTCCCTAGCTTCCATTCCAGGTGTAAGCTACAACGAAAGAAAACACACCTTACCTAAATTCACAGCCGTGCTTGTTGATCCACCAAAACCAAAACTCCTGTTGATGCTCAACTGATCAGAAAGGAGGAGATGCGTGCTATCGTAAAACGGTGGCCGGAATTAGGAGAATCTAAAACGGCGACAATCGTTTCTCCTCTGTCAGAGTCTTCACAGAAATGGATAGAAGAGGTGGCTGAAGGAAGACCCAACAGTGAAATTAGGGCACAGAAGGGAACACCAAGGCTTGGGTTGTTGCTCCTAACCAAAGACCTACCGAAGCTTCCGGCAATCTAGGGCATAGGTACGCTAGCAACAAAGCACCGGCCGACTACAGTGATCGGATCTAGGGAAAAGTGAAAGGCTGCTGTCGACGGAGCCCTCCGTGGCGATCAGTGCGGTAAGGACCTCCGCGACGATGAGATGTCGGCAAGGGAGAGGAAGCTTCAGTGAGGCGTCGGTTGTAGGGCGTCGTGCTGCTCCGTGCGACGGCGGCGTCTTCGCAGAGGGCAGAGGGGTTTAGCCGGCTGCTGGTGCTCGGGAGAGGAGAAGAGGTGGTGAGTCTTTGTACTCGCGGGGAAGGGGAAGAGATAGGGTTGCAAAAACCCTCGGCCACGACTTTTGTACCGGAGGTAGGAAGAAACCGCCGCTTGCGTTAGGGCAGATCGGAGGAGACGACGCGAAGGAGGAGGAAACGACATCGGGCACGAGTTCGGTGGAAGAGAAAGAAAAAGGAAATAAAAAGAAAAAGGAAAAATCAACTTTTCCTCGTTTAAATGGGGTAGTCTAAACAAGCTTTTCCGGGGTCCAGTTTTATCCCTGTAATCTCATCCATACGGTCTCCGAAAAATTCTAGAAAAATTTCTAAAAATTCTAGAAAATTCCCTTATCATTATTCGTCATTTTTCGGTATTTTATAGATTGTATTTGGGAGGATGGTATAGTGAGAGCATGTGAGACTGATGTATTTTGAGAGGCTGGTACAATGAGAGTACATTGCATGTGCATGGGCTCATTAGAGTCCAAACCTCAGATACCCGACCGGATCTGACATTTCATCAAAGCCGACTGGATATCCTAGGACATGTAGACTTGTACACCTTTTCTTAATGATATATAATTTACCTTTGATAAAAAAAAAAATTAGAGTTGAACACAAAAACTTTATTGAAATTTATTAATTTAGAAATTATACAAAAGTCTAATTAGGTTATATTGAGTCAGAATTATTATTAATCTTGTGAAAGATCGATTTATGTAGAGGTACCTGGAACATACATCTTCTGGCAGCGGAGTTTGTGGGAGGCGAGTAATCACTTCCTCAGCGGAGATGGCGAGCAGCAACGACAAGGGAGAGGAGAGGTAGAGGGGCTCAGAGTTAGAGGAGTGGATCACGCCACAGCGAGGAGCGCCATCAGGGCAAAGCGAAGGAAGGTGAAGATATATCAGTCTGATCGTAAGAGGAGTCTCGTCAGCGCCAGAGCTAAGAAGAAGAAGAACATGAGAGGAGTCACAGTGAAGGGTCGAACGCCTCACCGTCGAGTTGCGAAGAAGCATCGGGGGCAATGGAGGCGAGTCTTTAACGAAGGAAGGGATAGTTTTTTTGGCACTCTGGACTGTGAAATATTTAGGTTTAAGGAAACTAATATTTAACCAAAATATCTGTTGTCTTGGAATCTAAAAAAGAGTAAAAGACAACGGTCATAAAAACCATTGTCATAGCCCTTGTAACAACAGTTAAACACAATGATTTTAAAAATCCGTTGTCGCAGCCCCTCCAAACAATGCTAAAAGACAACGATTTTTCAAAAACCATTGTCTTTATAAAAAAAAGCACAAAAAGACCACAGTTTTTGTTAAAATCGTTGTTAAAGGCTCTAAAACAACGGGTTTCCCTCAAAATCGTTGTTTTTTTAACTGTTGTTGATGGTAGATTTTCTTGTAGTGGCCATAAGATTTGGTATGTGCTTGATTAGCAAAATGCCTTAGAGGGTATCAACCAAATCATGCAGCATCCCAGTGTGGGGAATAATGCTCAACAGAGGTGGAAAAAGAAAGATTCCACTACTTGTGCTATTTTGGTTAGCTCTGTAATTGATGATCTCATCCATGAATGTGAGCAACATCCTTTTGCTCATGGCATTTGGGTGTGTCTAAGAGAGAAGTACGAAGGTATTGTTGTCACCTGTCCGAGGCAATTGACTATCAAGTTTGACGCTTACAAGAAACCAGCTAACCAAAGCATCAAACAACATTTATGAACTATGCCAAACATAATACGTGAATTGAAATCAGTTGGTAATATGTTCTTTGATGAGCAATTAGTTCAAGCTTTAATTTGATCTTCTTGACAAGTGGGAGCATCTGAAAGTTAGTCTGACTCACAATGATAGCATTAAGACTTTCTCTGGCGCTACTCGCCATGTTGAACTTGAGGATAAGTGGCTTGGTGATGCTAAGTCCATAGCAAGTACTTTTGTGGCTGAATCTAGTTCCAAGAAAGCTTCGGACTTTAAACGCTTTAAGAACTGGAAGAAAAATAAGAAAGGGAAGCATGTTGTGGAAGGGTTCAAGAAGAACAACTTCAAGCTAAACCAAAAGAATAAGCATAAGAGTTTGGGAAAAAGAAAGATAAGAGCAAAATGAAGTGCTACAATTGCCAAAAATTTGGTTATTTTGCTTGTGAGTACTTTGAGCCTAAAAAGGTAGCACTTACTAACTCTTTTGTGAGTACTATATGTGTCTCTGGTACTGTTTTACTAATTGAATCTTATCCTGTGTAGATTGTGGACTCAGGAGTAACATACCATGTGACTAGAGATCGTGAAACATTTGTAGATTGTTGTCGAATTCCTTGCGACACAAGATGGATATATGTAGGAAATAATGGTAAAGTTGAAGTCAAATGCATCGATACTTGCAAACTTGAGTTGCATGAAGGCCGAACTCTTATCTTACATAATGTCCTCTATGCACCAGAAATTCAACGAGATCTAGTATTCGTTGTTGTTCTTTTAGGATTAGGATATAGTTTAAACTTCAGTAGTAATTTGATTCGTATCTACTATGACACTATGTATTATGGTTGTCGACATCTCAGGAATGGTTTTATTGTATTAGATTGTGTAAGACAAATGTTTAACTATTATGTTGATTGTAGTGCTTCATTAAATGTTTGTTCATCTAGTAATGCAAATGTGGATGCTTATACTTAGCATACTAGATTAGGTCACATTGGGTAAGACAAGATGAATCGTCTAATAAAAGTAGGACTATTAGGTTCGCTTTCTAAAGTTGATTTGTCTAATTACGAGCATTGTCTTGCTGGTAAAATGACATGAAAACTATTTGGAAAAGAAATTAGGGCAGAATTTCTATTGCAATTGATTCATTCAGATATATATGGTCCAATGAGTGTGAAGGCTATTCATGAAGCCTCTTAGTTCATTATATTTATAGATGATTTCGCTCGTTATGGTCATGTCTATTTGATTTTACATAAATATGAAGCATTAGAATGTTTTAGACACTGTCAATGAAGTGGAAAATCAAATGGATAAGACATAAATACTTTGAGAACTGATAGAGGACGTGAATATCTATCATATCAATTTAAGGACTTGTGTAATGAAAAGGACATATCAGACAATTGACTAGTCCTTATACTCCTCAGCAAAATAGTGTTGTTGAGAAAAGGAATAGAACATTGTTAGATATGACAAGGTCCATGATGACACAAGCTAATTTGCCTATTTTCTTTTAGGGAGATGTTTTATTAGCTGTGACCTATATTCTGAACAAGGTGCCTTAAAAAGTTAGTTCCTTCAACGCTATATGAACTTTGAATTGGTAGACAATTGGACGGACTTGAGTAATCTTAGACCTTGGGGATCAGCTGCTTATATTTATGATTCTACAAGTAAATATGGAAAGTTGGTTTCTCAAAGAAAGAAATATATTTTTATCAGATACTCTGAGCATTCTAAGGGTTACGTGTTCATTGGTGAACAAGATGATGGAAGCATTACTGAGATTGAATCACGAAATGTAAAATTTCTAGAGATTGGTTTTCCTAAGAGAGGTGAAATTAAGGGGAATGAATCTTTATTTGAGTTATCCGATTCAGATAATGGGTTGTTGCCAAATGAGTCATTCAAAGCTCAAACAGATGAGTTGTTGTTTGATTCCAATGTGAGAGATCTTGATCATAATGATTCATCTGATCTGAGTAGGAGCAACCCTTATGGGAACAATCCTGATCACGATGATTCTTATAATCAGAGTAGGAGTAACCCTGATCATATTAATTCATCTGATCCTCAACTTAGGAAGAGTAATAGGAAATGTATGCCTAAACATCATTATGAGATTGAAGGACATACTTATATCATATCTTCAATTGATGAAGAAGAGCCTAAAAACATAGACGAGACTCTATCTTGTCCTTTGAGGGACAAATGGATAAATGCAATGGAAGAAGAAATGAATTCAATGAAATCAAACAATATTTGGGAACTAGTTGAAATTCCTCATGGTCATAGAGCTATTGGGAACAAATGGGTTCTCAATATTAAGATAAAGGTTGATGGAACAATATAGAGGTATAAGGCTAGACTAGTGGAAAAGGGTTATCATCAACAAGAGGGTATTGATTATGAAGAAACTGTTTCGTCAGTAGTAAGATTTACTTCTATTTGTCTGTTGTTGGCTATAGTTGCTAATCTGGATTTAGAATTATATCAAATAGATGTTAAGACTACTTTTCTCAATGGGGAACTTGAGGAAGAAATCTACATAGAACATCCAATAGGTTTTGTAATTAAAGGTCAAGAAAATAAAGTTTGTAAATTGAATATATTAATTTATAGCCTTAAGCAATCTTCTAGACAATGGTATTTGAAATTTCACAAAGCAATGATCTCATATAACTTCATTATGGTTAATGAAGATCATTGTGTTTATGTGAAAAGATCCAATCAAAAATTTGTAATTCTATCTCTTTATGTCAATGACATATTGTTAGCAGGAAATGAGAAGGATTATATTAAAAACATTAAGAAGTGGTTGTCTTCAAATTTTGAAATGAAGGATATGGGTGAAGCATATTACATTCTAGGTGTTAAAATTTATAGAGATCATTCGAAAAGACTTCTTGTATTGCCTTAAGCATCTTATATTAAAAGGTTCTAGAGCGATTTAGAATGTCAAATTGTAAACCGATTGATACTCCTGTGGCCAAAGGTGAGAACTTAAGTTATGAGATGTGCCCAAACACTTCTGAAGAAATCCATGAGATGTCTAAAGTGCCATATTCTAGTGCAATTGGCAGTTTGATGTATGCAAGGATGTGTACTCGCCCCGATATTTGTTATGCCGTAGGTCCGGTCAGCAAGTATCAATCTAATCCAGGAAGAAGACACTGGAGTGCAGTTAAAAGAGTTTTCAGATACCTAAAAGACACTATAGATTATTTCCTATGTTATCAAGGAAAAAAATCTAACACTAATGGGATACACAGATGCAAACTGGGGTGGTGATTTAGATGAACGTAAATCCACCTTAGGATATGCCTTCTTGTTAAATGGAGGATGCATATCTTGGAGAAGCAGGAAACAAACATGTGTGTCTCTATCCACAATGGAAGCAGAATTTGTGGCATATGCTTGTGTAGTGCAAGGTGTTTGGTTGAGAAGATTCCTAAGTCATTTGGGTGTAGTAAGCAATCTAATGGGAGCTGTAACAATTTATTACGATAATCAATCAACAATTGCTTATACAAAAGACCCTAAATATCATGGAAAATCAACACATATCAACACGAAGTACAACTTTATCAGAGATATAGTTGAAAAGGAGGTGACTTTGAAATACATGCCTACACGAATGATGGTGGTTGATCATCTAACTATGCCAATCCCAAGAGACGTATTTATAAATCATGTTAGATCTCTTGGATTGCGTATGATGTGATTGTAACTAAACACATAAGTATTTAAGACATTGTGCTCATTATTATAATAATGTTTTATTAAGCATTATGTATACACATTTACTTTATGAGTCATTTATTTGCATATTAAAGATATGTCTGACAAGTTGAGATTGACTCTCTCATATGAGCAATTGCCTCTGATGTTAAGAAACATGCAGAGATGAGACAACATTGATTTTGTTGTGAACAAATCCATACCTACGTTGCCTTAGTAATATGTTACTAAGATGAGATTACTTCATAATTTTTTTTTCGTAATCGAAATGGATTTTTCTCACAATCCATTAAACTTGCCTGGTAGCCAAATCAGAGTTTTTCCGATACATGTTGGAGGATAAACGAGGAGAAAACTCAAGTTAAGTGTTGAGATACACTTGGACTAAGATTTGTATGATGTAAAATTTTTTTATGACATACACTTCCAAAGAGGAAGAAACAAATCGTAACATGTCATACCATGTGTGCTGAAGTGACCACTTGGAAAATGAGTAGTTGAGTCCCAACTCATTATGTGAGATCCATAGGTTGATATATATATATATAAACCTAATATAATACCTTTAAGACTTTCAACTATTTCTTTTATTTATTTATAGTGATGCTACTTTGGCAATGCTACCAATAGCTATGAATGATTTGACAATACGGTACATGTCTAAGAAAGTAGCTATAAATAAAAATTAAAAAATTCAAGTGGGAAAGGAAGATTTATTTTGACACTGGTTTTATATTCACAAGCTGGCCAATTATGTTTAACTTAGTTGTTAGAATATAATTGTGAATATATGAAAATAGATAAATATATTGAATCAAGTATGCTCTTATTATTTTTGGGACAAGAGATATGTTGATTTGTTTAGTAAAAAAATCTAGGTATAATGAGTAGATTGTCCTTATGATTACTTTGAAATGAACTGTGATATATCCTTAATAGGTGTATGTCTATAACGTTAGGACCAAAAGTAGCTAGAGGGGGGGGGGGGTGAATAGCTCGTCGCGTTCGCTCGGTGCTCTTCGTTGCTTGTTTCTTCTTGGATGTGCAGCGGAAAATACAGAAACAAACACAAACACGCTAACACTAGGATTTTACTTGGTATCCACCTCACAAGAGGTGACTAATCCAAGGATCCACACCAACGCACACACCCTCCACTATGAATAACACTCCTTTATGGTAACTACCAAAGGCGGAGAAGCCCTACAACACTCTCAATACAAGAAGAAGAAAGGGAAATACAAGTTAAGCAAAAGCTTACAAGATGTGCCGTAAAAACCCTAACCCTAACTTCTTCCTCTTGCAATAGATCCGCCTCTTGACTTGGAAAGCCTCCAAGAACCTTCAAGAACTGGCGATCACGTGCTTGTAGAGAGCTGTGGAGGAGCTGGAATGAATCTGAGAAGAGCTCGTAAAGAGATGCCGAAGACCACGCTCGCCTGCGGCTTTAAACGACGCCAACGGTCGGATCCCGATCGATTCGAATGTTCCCAATCGATCGGGGAGGCTTTGGATCGATCCACGGATCGATCCAGAGCGCCTCTGTGCTCTGGAAACGCGCCTGGATCGATCCAGCGCTTATCGCGCGAAGCAGCCGCGTCCCAATCGATCCACTGATCGATTGGGACCTCTGGATCGATCCACGGATCGATCCAGAAGCTTTCTGTTCGCTGGGACAGGTCTGGATCGATCCACTGATCGATCCAGATCCTGGATCGATCCACGGATCGATCCAGCACTTGGTTTTTGCCCAAAACCAAGTCCCAAGCCCCCCAAACCAATATCCGGTCAACCTTGACCTATTGGTACATCATGCCTAGCATCTGGTCTCCCTTGACCTGTTAGGACTCCCTCACCAAGTGTCTGGTCAATCCCTTTGATCCACTTGGACTTCCACCAGATGTCTGGTCAACCTTGACCTATCTGAATTTCCCTGTGCCAAGTATCCAGTCAATCCCTTTGACCTACTTGGACTTCCCAACACCAGATGTCCGATCATCCTTGATCCATCTGGATTTTCCCTTGCCTGGCTTCACTCACCAGGACTTTCACCTAGCTTCACTCACTAGGATTTTCCATCTGCCTAGCTTTACTCACTAGGACTTTCACCTGGCTTCACTCACCAGGATTTCCATCTGCCTAGCTTCACTCACTAGGACTTTCACCTGGCTTCACTCACCAGGATTTCCATCTGCCTAGCTTCACTCACTAGGACTTCCTTCTGCCTGGCTTCACTCACCAGGACTTTTCTTCTGCCTGGCTTCACTCACCAGGACTTTTCTTCTGCCTGGCTTCACTTACCAGGACTTTCATTTTGCCTAACATCCCAGTTAGGATTTCAAGTATCCAGTCAACCTTGACCTACTTGACTCTTCTTCAAACAATATCTTATTGTCAAACATCTAAACCCAAACCAAGACTCAGCTTGGTTACCCAGGTCAACCTTGACCTGAGGGATATTGCACCAACAATCTCCCCCTTTTTGATGTTTGACAATACCACAATAACACTTACAATCCTATATGTAAGTTAGGCTAATCCCATAGCCTCCTTCTTCATGCCACTAGGTAATGAAAGCATAAATTAAGCTCTTCATTCTCCTCCTAAGAGGGCAAACTCCCTCTAGGTAATGAAAGTCTAACTTACTCCCTTTCATGAGTCCTTTCATTCTCCCCCTATGACCTTCCCATAGGTAATGAAGGACTAAGCTTAACCATACATTCTCCCCCTATTGGCACACATCAACCCATCGTTGGACACACATCGACCTATGCTCCAATTCTGGGCACTCTTCAACAAATCCATTTGTTGAAGACTCTCCCCCTGAAGAGTTGCTCATCGTTGTTCACAACATCACTCGTTGTGATCAACACGATAATGAAGGTCCCATACCCTTCATTTATCCTTAACTTCTCCCTCAATGTAGACAACTACCCAACCTTGAGCATTATCTACCACTTGAGTGTCCACTTGAAATAATGAGGATATCCACTCCCCATTTCTCCCCATTTCAAGTTTAAATGCTCAACCTTGAGCAAGTTCGCAACAGAAGGTTAACCACCTTCCAAGGTTCATGAAAAATAATTTTCATGTCTTTAAAGAGTCCCTCCCCCTAAAGACATGGTGGTAACTTCTGTCATTGCACCAACAATGACTTGGAATCCCTAAAACATTAGGAAACCCAAATTTGGAAGTTTTGAGGTTCAAATATTCAAAATTTGAAACAACCTCAACCTAAACTTCTACTTAGTCTTCGTTAACCAATCCATCCTTGCTTTCAACATGAAAACACCCTTTGTATGTATACAAATATATTTAAGGGGTTTGGAATGGTTACTTAGACTCAAGGAGGTTCAAAGATGCTGAAATCAGGCCTTCCCAGCCAAAATCAGCAACTTGGATCGATTGGAGTTGGGTTCCAATCGATTGAACCTTTCTGAATCGATCCACGGATCGATTCAGACTCCCTGGATCGATCGGCTGATCGATCCAGCGAGCTTCTGCTCGCGGGAATTGCCGTTTGAATCGATCCATGGATCGATTCATGGAACTCCAATCGATCCATGGATCGATCGGAGCTCTGATAGTTGCTGAAATTCCTTTTCAGTCAACTTCAGAAACCCCTAGAAAATTCTACAAAAATCCAAAAATTATGAAATTTCGTGTAGACATTATTTAGGGCATACTTAATCATGGAAAAATAGTTTTCTATGAAAATACATCATATTTTCAAAGATTGACACAAACTTGAAAACTTGCAAAAACTTTAGTGTTTTTCTTCAAATTTGTGTCTAACTATTCAATGGTGATTACTATCAAAAGATAGCCTTCACCAAGGTTTTCCAAAAACATTTTAAAAACATTTTCAAAACCAATATCCCATCATGTTCCTTGGGCTTAATGCACATGACTTGTACATTAGCTTTCCCAATGATGGGAAAACACATAACTATGTGTTTTGATGAATCTAAAACTCAGAAGAATGCACTAAATCAACATCTTGAGTTTTGTTCATCATCCTAACATCTCACTTGTATCTAATGTGCACTAAAACACATACAAGTCACCTTATAGTCTTTGTGAGATGTAGGATTTTGGTTTTGCCGTATTCTAGGGATCATGCATATCTATCTAGGCATTTTGAGAGGTAGACATCCACAAAGGATGTTACTTGTTGATTTACTTGTTAAACAAATGTCACTTGTTTATTCCACTTGTTGTAAACAAATGCCACTTGTTTAACTAATGCCATATGTCCTTAATTTTTAAGGAAATAAACATAATGCATGATAATGTTGTGGCATACATCAAAATAAAATAGCTTTCAAAAGAAAGATTCCTATAACTACATGATGTATGTATGGCATGACATGGTATTTTTGTATTTTTCATGATAAGTCATGAATGCAAAATACAAATAAGATAAAATATGATGTCATGGCATATGATGGGCAAACAATCATGGCAAGATTTAGCATAAATAAAATATACCTAGATTAACTATCTAAGTATCCTTAAAGTCTTAGCTAAACTTACAACTTAAATCTAGATTGCCCTAAAGTGCTTCAAGAAAATGCCAAAGCCTAAGTTTGCATTTCTTATTCCCTTGATTAATTTATGCCAATTAAAATTAAGTATATTCCTCAAATGTTGGCATATTCCATTTTTCCACAAGAGTAGCACTTTTAAATTAAGGCTCGGATTGCCTTAAATTGCCTAAGAACATACCAAAATCCCAACTTGATAGTTCTTATGAATTTCCCAATATGTGCCATTTAAGATTAAAATCAATTCTTCCACCATTAGGCACATTTTACTCTTTCAAGGAGTAAGTAATAATTTCATTTCATTTTCAAAGGTTAACAAAAACCTTGAAAATGCTCCTTGAGTGTCAATTTCCTCAAAGTTGGGTTAACCACCCTTCTAATCGGAGTTGACACTCTCTAACCCATCTATGGGGTAGAGAAGATGCTCCTAGGAACCCAACACCTATTGGTGCTCCTTGGATGCTCTAGGTACTCACTAGGAATAACTTCCCTAGATACCTTCCTAGTGACCTTGTTGGGCTTCTTAGAAGCCTTGGTCACATTTTCTAGGTCAACTCTAGGGATAACCTCCCTTGTGACCTTGTTTGTGACTTTCTTAGACTTCTTAGAAGTCTTAGTC
This sequence comes from Zingiber officinale, assembly GCF_018446385.1. Taxonomy (NCBI): domain Eukaryota; kingdom Viridiplantae; phylum Streptophyta; class Magnoliopsida; order Zingiberales; family Zingiberaceae; genus Zingiber; species Zingiber officinale. The sequence goes on from NC_055998.1 coordinate 96,086,045, forward strand.
ACTTTGGTTGCAAAGATACTTCTAGGGATATCTTTCCTTGTATCCTTGACTTGACCTCTAGACTTAGGGTTCGTTCCATAACTATATGGAACCCTATGATAACTAGGCACATCCTTCTTGGCTTTTGGTTTGTATCCCAAACCTTTATGGCCATTGGATGGCTTTTGTACCCCTAAACCTAGGTTATGCTCATTTTGCCCTAATAGGATATTTTCCATCCTTTTTAGGGTCTTTTCCATTTTATCAAGTCTTGACCTCAAGACTTGATTTTCCATCACTAAGTCCTTAGTTTTTGGTTTTCCATTAAGTTCATGAGCATTTTTGTTTCTAGGCTTGTAGCTACAATCCTTAGAGTTCTTGCCTAGACTTTTACCTACATTCCTAGCCTTAGGTGTAGTAGTTTTGGCATGTAGGGCTACATGCTTTTCCTTAAAGCCCTCATGCTTCCTATTCTTATGGTAAATCGCATTAAAATGATAAAAATTTGACCTAGCATGCTTTTTACCATTTTGCAAGGAAATAGGCTCAACGAAAGTTACCTTCCTTTTTACCTTGGAGGCTCCCCCTTGACTAGTGCCTCCTTGAGCCTTGACCACTTTCTTCCCCTTGGGGCATTGACTTCGATAATGCCCTTTTTGTTGACACAAGAAGCACACAATGTGCTCCTTGCTCTTCTTTGTCCCGGGGGTGGTCACCTTGGGCTTCTCCTTGCCCTTTTGTGCCACTTGGCCCTTCTTCTTGGCCAAGTTGGGACACTTGCTCTTATAGTGCCCATGTTCCCTACACTCAAAACATATTATATGATTTTTATTATTAATTGAAACATTTATACCTTTGCTTGTAAGGGTGGCATCTTTTTCTTTGAATCCGGAGGTAGAAGCTTCCTCTTGATCGGACCTTGATTCGGATGTAGAAGCTTCTTCTTCTTCTTGATCCGGTGTCACCAAGGATTGCTCCCCCTCAATCCTAGAGGTGGAGGCTTCATCATCTTGAATGTGAAACAAGGAGTATGCTCCCTCCTTGTTCCCTTCGGTGCATTCCCTTGAGGATGAAGCTTCTTGGATTTCCTCTTCTTCGGAGGTTGAGTATCTCTCAACCTCGGGGTCCTCCTCTTGGTCTTGCTCCAAAGAGTCACCCTCTTTGGATTCTTCATGATCTTGTACAGTGGAGGGGATCTCTTCATGAAGCTTGGCCAATTTGCTCCAAAGCTCCTTGGCATCTTCGAACTCTCCAACTCGAGCCAAGATGTGGCTAGGCAATAAGTTGACCAGAAGCTTGGTCACTTTGTCATTTGCCTCGCCCCTTTGAATTTGCTCTGAGCTCCATCTGCTTTTCTTTAGAAGCTTGCCCTTGGAGTTTGTTGGAGCTTTGAAGCCTTCCATTAGAGCAAACCATTGCTCTATCTCCATCATAAGAAAATTTTCAATTCTTGATTTCCAAGAATCGAAGCTGGTAGAAGTGTATGGTGGAGCCACCCTTGTATCAAATCCAAGTCCATCTTGGAATTGCATCTTGAAGTTGAGCTTCTTGAATTCTTTGACTTTGATGAATTTGCTCCAACTTCTTCACCCTCTAGCTTTTCTTGATATGCTTGACCCTTCCGGCGATGATTCCGGTGAAGAGCAACCTCGCTCTGATACCACTTGTTAGGACCAAAAGTAGCTAGAGGGGGGTGAATAGCTCGTTGCGTTCGCTCGGTGCTCTTCGTTGCTTGTTTCTTCTTGGATGTGCAGCGGAAAATACAGAAACAAACACAAACACGCTAACACTAGGATTTTACTTGGTATCCACCTCACAAGAGGTGACTAATCCAAGGATCCACACCAACGCACACACCCTCCACTATGAATAACACTCCTTTATGGTAACTACCAAAGGCGGAGAAGCCCTACAACACTCTCAATACAAGAAGAAGAAAGGGAAATACAAGTTAAGCAAAAGCTTACAAGATGTGCCGTAAAAACCCTAACCCTAACTTCTTCCTCTTGCAATAGATCCGCCTCTTGACTTGGAAAGCCTCCAAGAACCTTCAAGAACTGGCGATCACGTGCTTGTAGAGAGCTGTGGAGGAGCTGGAATGAATCTGAGAAGAGCTCGTGAAGAGATGCCGAAGACCACGCTCGCCTGCGGCTTTAAACGACGCCAACGGTCGGATCCCGATCGATTCGAATGTTCCCAATCGATCGGGGAGGCTTTGGATCGATCCACGGATCGATCCAGAGCGCCTCTGTGCTCTGGAAACGCGCCTGGATCGATCCACGGATCGATCTAGCGCTTATCGCGCGAAGCAGCCGCGTCCCAATCGATCCACTGATCGATTGGGACCTCTGGATCGATCCACGGATCGATCCAGAAGCTTTCTGTTCGCTGGGACAGGTCTGGATCGATCCACGGATCGATCCAGCACTTGGTTTTTGTCCAAAACCAAGTCCTAAACCTCCCAAACCAACATCCGGTCAACCTTGACCTGTTGGTATGTCATGCCTAGCATCTAGTCACTCCCTTGACCTGCTAGGACTCCCTTACCAAGTGTCCGGTCAATCCCTTTGACCCACTTGGACTTTTCTCTGTGCCAAGTATCCGGTCAATCCCTTTGACCTACTTGGACTTTTCTTTCATGCCAAGTATCCAGTCAATCCTTTGACCTACTTGGACTTCCCAACACCAGATGTCCGATCATCCTTGATCCATCTGGATTTTCCCTTGCCTGGCTTCACTCACCAGGACTTTCACCTAGCTTCACTCACTAGGATTTTCCATCTGCCTAGCTTTACTCACTAGGACTTTCACCTGGCTTCACTCACCAGGATTTCCATCTGCCTAGCTTCACTCACTAGGACTTTCACCTGGCTTCACTCACCAGGATTTCCATCTGCCTAGCTTCACTCACTAGGACTTTCACCTGGGTTCACTCACCAGGATTTCCATCTGCCTAGCTTCACTCACTAGGACTTTCCTTCTGCCTGACTTCACTCACCAGGACTTTTCTTCTGCCTGGCTTCACTCACCAGGACTTTTCTTCTGCCTGGCTTCACTTACCAGGACTTTCATTTTGCCTAACATCCCAGTTAGGACTTCCCAGTCAAGTATCCAGTCAACCTTGACCTACATGACTCTTCTTCAAACAATATCTTATTGTCAAACATCTAAACCCAAACCAAGACTCAGCTTGGTTACCCAGGTCAACCTTGACCTGAGGGATATTGCACCAACATATAAGCTCTTATTTAATATGCTCATTAGTTACACAATCCATTTGCTTGTATGAAATTGGTGATTATGATCTATCTAGAGATGGAAGAAGTCTAGTCCTCATGTGCAAGTGAGAGATGTAAGAAAAAAAAAAGGATATTGGCTAAACGGGTCGCCTGTGAGGACTGACCCGGCCCAATCCAATTGCATTCAAATATGAGAATTTGAATATTTTGGAGGGAGTGGTTTTCATTTATTTCTAATAACCTCCTTTGGTCCCACTTGCATGTATATAAGGAGAGCGAGAAGAAAGAGTTTTTTTTTAACTGTGACTTCATTTTTTTTCTCTGCATACCACTAGATCAAGAAAGCATTTGTGATTGTGGGAATTGAGCTATTTCCGATCGTGATTGGGATTGGATCATTGAGTTATTACCGGAAGAAAGGTTAGTAAATCAATAAGAAAAAGATCCTAAATTAAATGGTATTTTATTTGATTCTTCGATTTCATTATCCTTCAATATATATAACTAAATATAAAATGAATTATAAACAAGTTAATAATCATCATAATTAAATATCTTAAACAAGTTCGACTTAATCTCGTTCTTTTAAACAGGTTATTTTGAATCGTTCATGAACTATTTAATTTCATTACGAATCAAGTTTGACATTAAAAATTAAAATTTGAATTAAACTCGAAATGAGTACGAGCTATCTCTTACTATTCGGTTCGACACCCCTATTTTACCCCTACCTAACCAAATTAGCGATGCTCTGCAAATCAAAAACAAGATTACACATCCCTCGTAATTTGAGTTCAGATCCTCTGTCCCAACAATTATGTGTCCCCGTGCCCTCTCGTTGATCGGACGGTCATGACATCCTTGAGATGTGTATGATATCCTCGTGATCTATACTGCATCTTTGAGATATGATTTAACCGGTTCGATCAATGATGGGACACGAGATTATTAAGACATATGATCTTAACTCTCATAATTTTTCATATTTTTTTATTCTTAAGTTCTCGAATGCACGAAACTATACCAAAATCTTAGCGTCTTTAAATATCTTCTATTTTACAATTATTTGCTTATAAAATAAAAATAAATGGTGGTCGTTATGATTTACTATTTTTTTTATTACGAGTTACTAACACACTAATAATTATGTCAATTTATTAGTGTTGGCTAATATCTTATTTAGAATATTTTAGTAAAATTATTAACATTATGGGAACATCAATTTAGCAAAGGGTACACTCAAGTTTGTGATACTTTGATATTTCAGCATTTTACTAAACTGCACATATAGATTTGTAAAATACCCATTTCACGTAGATAACTTCTAAAATGACGAAATCATGTATCGGATACCTATTTTACCCCTATCCATGTAGCTGGTCGTTCACATTGTCGTCACCCACCTCATGTGCTAGTTCGAAGCAAGAAAAGGCACTCCCAACCCAGTTTAATTTTGCGAACTCCCACTTTCTGCTAATACTCAATCCCGAACCTCAATGGCGGAGCCAAGCATTGGCTTACCCGGGCTATAGCCCGGGCGATCCAGTTGGTGATTAGGCTGATTTTACTTCTTCACCCCTTGTATTTTGGATTTTCAAAGCGAGAAAAAGGACTTTTAGCCCGGATGACAATTTTAGCCCAGGTGGGCTATGATTCCTGGCTTCGCCAGTGCCAAACCTTAACTTCTCCTATGCTCCCAACGCCGTCTACTTGCTTTCGCTTATTTTCATAAACCCAATCCCGAATCTCTCCCGAACTTGGTTGCCTGCTCGTTCCTATCGTTCAGCATTTCACCGACGGCGAAGTCCTGGCTTCTTCACCCAAGGGCGGAGCCAGGTGTAAGCTTCCCCGGGTTATAGCCCGGGTGGATCAGTTAGGGTGATGTATATTTTATTTATTGATGTCATTAATTTTTGATTCCTAAAAAAAAAAAATAAGGTCTTTAGCCCGGAAAACAACCTGAAAGACATTGGTAGCCCCGACGGGCTACAAATCCTGGCTCCGCCAGTGTCTTCACCTCCATGGGCATCGACATTCTTCTAAGTTATCCGAAAGTTGTGAAGTACAAATCATATCATCACCGGTTACTGTATTCCCGGAAGCTTCATGACCTAGGTCAAAGGTTGTTTTCACCACATTTTTCACTACGTTAGGTCGTTATTGTCCTAAGCTTCACCACTTTCTTCACAGCGTTACCTCCTTATTGTTCCATTGGGCCACATCAGTACATCTATGAGAATGTCGAAGTATACATCATCATCTCCAAAGGTAAAAAATTTGAGAGTATAGTATTTTTTTTTAATTGGTCATTTATTTATGATTCTAGCTTGATTTATGGAAACACATTTTTATTTTTAAGCCCATTAATAGAATCAAGATGAATTGCCCAACACATACTTTATCTAAATAAGTTAATACAGTCAAGATAAATTGTTGATACTATTTAACTTTGGTAAAAATCGCAGTTTGATTCAATATTTGTCATACTTTGTACCAAAAATGTGTTAAGGATTTCTTAATTTAAATTGGTTATATCATCTCTAAACAGAGCACCTTATAGTGTGTATAGAACTATGCATTTTTTTTACTTAGTTTAAGTTATCAACAAATTTAATAATTGTTTATATGATATCATATTTATGTTTGCATTCATTCTAATTTAAAAATGATTTAGTAATTATGTTTTCATTCATTCTAATTTCATAGTGGTTCTAATTTTATAAATCTCGATTATTGTTTTCTTATATGGAAGGAAAGTAAAAGAAATACATCAAGTTTAGGAAGTTCAATTCAATTATTAAGTTTACATGACAAGTTACATTGGATGAACAAGTTGAAACGTGTTATAGATTTTTGTTCTGAAACTTTCACAAGAGGAAAGACAAAGGGTCATTCAGGAGTAATACTCCACGAAAAACACATAAATGTTATAAGAAGTAGCCCCTTTTCAATATTCCTGAGCATATAGAAATTCGACATCTTAGGAGATTACTTGTCAACATATTTGAGAGTTGGGATTGCGAAAAAGAGACATTCAAATTCGCCAACGTGGTTGTCCTTCACAACCAATGATGTAGCATTATTACTTAGAATCCCAAATAGAAACAGACATGTCGAGATGGATTCCAATGTTGCCTCTGGTGCATTATTTGAAACACCTTTTCCAAGTAAAAAACTAAGCCGATCTAGATTGGAAAATCTAATGAGGACTTATTGTCTCCGAGTCGATTCAGATTCAGAGGTGTTGCTATTTTGTAAATTTTATATTTTGTATCTTTTTTCTTCTGTTTTATTTGCTTCTAGTATATATAAGTTACCTTTTAGAATTGTAGATATTGTCGATGATTTCGACAATCTAGGAAGTTATAATTGAGTTGAGGCTATATATTTATATGGCTCCTCAACTCCCAATATTTGGGAATGTTTTTGCATCGAAGACTCCTAGTTGAACCCTCTCACTGCCTTATATGAAGGGATTTGCTCGTTTACTTGTTGTAAGTTTTTATTGATTAGTTAATATATTTCATAAATATTTTAATAGTATCTAATTGTTAAACTATGCCACAGGCTTGGTTTCTTGAACATGCATTCTGTAGGACCGTTGCGACCGGTTAGGAGGGGGTTGTTGGATAGTCCTGCAAAACAAAAAATGAACAACACTTCCTCGAACTCTTTAAGATAACACTTGCATAATAAACAGAGCAAATAAATAAAACATTAAAAGACGAGGCACAAGATATTTACTTGATTACAACCGATGTGGTTGTTAATCCAAGGAAGATTAAGCACTAAAACTCTTTCAGGCGGAGAAGCCTCTTACAGCGTTGACGCACAGAAAACAGAAGCTCAACTACAACTAGAAGTGCATAAGCGTTGGAATTACAAGTAATGAGTTCGTTGAAAATCTTTTGGACCAAGGCTATATTTATAGCCTTGGTCGGGGCGCCCCGAAGGGTTCCGGGCACCCTTGGGGGAATAAACTTTATCCCCCAACGATCAGATCGAGTCAAATCTCGATCCTGGTCAAAAGTCGGGTCCGGGCGCCTAGAAGCATTCCAGGCGCCCCGGACTGCTTCGGGCGCCCGGAGCAAAAAGTCAATAGTAGTTGACTTTTTATCCGGGACTTCTTCTCCGGTTCAGACCCGCCTCGGTCCGGGTCTTCTACTCCGGATCCGCTCGCTTGGGTGATCTCTGTCATCCGGAATAGGGTTCACCCGAACCCAACTTCCGGTCTTCTCGAGCAGCCTTCCGCTCCGGCTTCTCGTCCCTCGGAATCGCCGCGTGTTTCCTTCTCATCCACCAGCATACTCATCCACAGTCTTCGTCCCTCGGTCGCACCCCGTGCCGACCTTCTCGCTAGTTGCGTCTCTTGCTACCCGAGCAACCTTCCACTCCGGCTTTCATCCCTCGGAACCGCCGCACACTTCCTTCTCATCCATCGGGGTACTCTTCCGCAGCACCTCGTCCCTCGGACGCACCTCGTCCCTCGGACGCACCTCGTCCCTCGGACGCACCTCGTCCCTCGGACGCACCGCGTGCCGTCCTTCTCTTTAGCTGCGCCTTCCGCTCGAGTACCTGTGCTCCTAAGCTCCTGCACACTTAGACACAAGGTTAAAACAACACAGGACCTAACTTAATTTGTTGATCACACCAAAATAACCTTGGGGTTCCAACAATTTCTCCCTTTTTGATGTGATCAACCCAAGTTAAGCTAGGGTCAAAATAGACATGAAAATTAAACAATTTATATTGCAATAAGATAGAAACATTAAATTTCAAAAAATTTCTACCTCCCCCTTGACTTATGCTTTCTTCTCCCCCTTTGATCACATAAAAAAAATGGGATACACAAAGAATCTATGGGTTGACACTTAGAAATATTATGAAAGTCTATTTCAATGATTTTCAGGAAAAAAAAAATATTTCTAAGTTAAGGAAAAATTTCTAAGTCAAAAATAACTCTTGAAAAATTTCTTAGTTTTCGCCATTAAGAAAAATCTTTCTAAGCCCAAAACTTTATGCAAGAAAATTTAAGAAAATTGATAACATTAAAAAAATTTCTATGCATTTTTTATTTATTTAATTCTAATACTTTTATCAGAAAATTTTAAATTTCTATTTTAATTTATCATAATTTCTTAGCTTTGAAGCAAGAAAATTTGAACATGTACAAATTTGTACAAATTGTAACATGTCATTTTCTATTGTATTTTGAATTCCTAATTCACAAAAATATTTTGATAGTATAAATTATAACTTAATAAAATTTTTCGACAATATAATTTGTAAAAGTTCTTTCGGCAATATTTCTAACTTGCAAAATTCTTTTGTCAAAATATTTTGTAATTTGTAAAAATCTTTTGGCAATATTTCTGATTTGCAAAATTCTTTTGACAAAATAATTTATAATTCGTAAGAATCTTTCGTCAAAGCATTTTGCGATTCGAAGAATTCTTTTGATAATAATTCTAATTTGCATAATTCTTTCAAAAAAATATTTTGTAATTCACAAAAGTCTTTCGGCAAAATTTCTAACTTGCAAAATTCTTTTGTCAAAATATTTGGTAATTTACAAAAATCTTTTGGCAATATTTTTGATTTGCAAAATTCTTTTGACAAAATAATTTGTAATTCGTAAGAATCTTTCATCAAATCATTTTGCGATTCGAAGAATTCTTTTGATAATATTTCTAATTTGTAAAAATCTTTCAAAATGGTTGGTAAACCGAAACACTCTTTCGATAATTCAATTTTTAAATCACAAAAATCTTCAGGCAACCTTTCTATTGAATTAATCAGTTGTTCAGAGGGTAGAGGCCATACCTTACTTATTTTGTCGGTCGTTGGTTCTCCCCCTGTTGAATTACTTTCTTCCAAAGATTCTCCCCCTCCATCAATGCTCATTAAAGAAGGGCCTTCTGTGTCCTTGGGATGGAGTTCGGTTGTTTCGCCAGTTTCTTCATTCTCGGACTGTTCTGTCGGCGGCTTGGTGTCCATTGAGTTGTTGGCTTCCAAAGGTTCTTTGTAGAGCTTCAAGAACTTCTCCCAAAATTCTTTTGCGCTTTTATATTCACCAACTCTATCGAGATCTTCATTTGGTATTACAGTTAGAATGTGAAATTCTGCCCGACCGTTTTCCATTGACTCGTCACGTTGCTTCTTGTTCCAGAGGCGTAGATCGAGTTCTTCTCCATTCATTGTCTTTAGTGTTTCATAACCACATTTCAATATTAAAGAAATACCAAAATCTGAATTCAAATATACCTTCATTTGTTGCTTCCAGGAAGAAAACTCCCCCTCGAATGCTGGTGGGTAGTCGCTAGATCAGGCCATTATTTTGTTGCTCCAGACGGCGGTTAGTTCTTCTGAGGCGTCTCGGCTTTGATACCACTTGTAGGACCGTTGCGGTCGGCTAGGAGGGGGTTGTTGGATAGTCCTGCAAAACAAAAACGAACAACCCTTCCTCGAACTATTTAAGCTAACACTTGCATAATAAACAGAGCAAATAAATAAAACATTAAAAGACGAGGCACAAGATATTTACTTGGTTACAACCGATGTGGTTGTTAATCCAAGGAAGATTAAGCACTAAAACTCCTTCAGGCGGAGAAGCCTCTTACAGCGTTGAAGCCCAAAAAACAGAAGCTCAACTACAACTAGAAGTGCACAAGTGTTGGAATTACAAGTAATGAGTTCGTTGAAAAGGTTTTGGACCAAGACTATATTTATTGCCTTGGTCGGGGCGCCTCGAAGGGTTCCGGGCACCCTGGGAGGATAAACTTTATCCCCCAACGATCAGATCGAGTCAAATCTCGATCCTGGTCAAAAGTCAGGTCCGACCGCCCGGAAGCATTCCGGGCGCCCCAGACTGCTCCGGGCGCCTGGAATGGTTCCGGGCACCCCAGAGTAAAAAGTAAATAGCAGTTGACTGTTTGTCAGGGACCTCTTCTCCGGTTCAGTCCCGCCTCGGTCTAGGTCTTCTGCTCCGGATCCGCTCGCTTGGGTGATCTCTGTCATCCGGAATAGGGCTCACCCGAACCCAACTTCCGGTCTTCTCGAGCAGCCTTCCGCTCCGGCTTCTCGTCCCTTGGAATCACTGCGTGTTTCCTTCTCGTCCACCAGCATACTCATCCGTAGTCTTCGTCCCTCTGTCGCACCCGTGCTGACCTTCTCGCTAGCTGCGTCCCTTTCTCCCTGAGCAATCTTCCGCTCCGGCTTTCGTCCCTCGTAACCACCACACGCTTTCTTCTCATCCATCGGGGTACTCTTCCGCAGCACCTCATCCCTCGGACGCACCGCGTGCCTTCCTTCTCGCTAACTGTGTCTTCCGCTCGAGTACCTATGCTCCTAAGCTCCTGCACACTTAGACACAAGGTTAAAACAACACAGGACCTAATTTAACTTTTGATCACACCAAAACAACCTTGAGGTTCCAACACATTCAAGTGGTAGACAACAATGTAACACCAAGGATAAGTAAGTGGAGGCCTACTTATTCTCATAGAAATAAAATAAAGGCTAAGTTAGAAAAAGTCTTACCTAGCCAGGTAATCATTATGTGTATTTCAACTTCATGCTAAATTCATCTTGTATAGTTAATGTTTTTTAATTAATTATGTATCGTTATTGATTTTGTAGATTATTGTTGATATCCTCTTTACCCTTGAGGAAGACAATTTACTTGACACCCCCTCATTAAATTTCAGTCTACACCACAATAGGGTGAGACATCGGCTTCACAATTTCACATAGAATCTGAGGAAGAAATTGGATGTGCTCATTGTATTGATAAGAAAAAACTAATCCAAAAGCTTACCCTTGATAATGAATGCTTAGTGAAAGTTAATCGAGAATTAGTTGCCATTCTAGAAATGGAAGGTTTTTCTTATCCAACAAGCCATCCTGCTAAAGTTCCTCATCCTGAACTTGTTTCAACCAATTTGAAAAGGAGAGGACATGAAAGAAGTCATTATAATCTCAAGCCAACCCTTAAAGATACACCTAATTAGCTAGCATTGGTCCCAGGTAGGAAGATGACAAGGAGAAAGATAGAGGGTGAGGGGGTAACTTGGAGATAAAGTCTAGGGAGGTTGATTTTGAAATGAAAGAAGAAGATAAAACTATTTTAGTTGGCAATGAATCTGATGATGAAGAAGAGGCTGATAAAAAAAAGTAACAGAGAAGGAAATGAAGACTATGAGATTGAGTGCAATTAAACTAAGTTGACATTTATGCAGATATATTTAAGTTTGTTTGAAGTAATTACATTATCTTTAATTTGCCTTTTTCTTATGTTAAATACATTGAGTTTGATTTTTTTGAAGTATTTGAAAGGAAAATTCAAAGAAACAAAAAAGAAAAAAAATGAGAAGAAGATGTGACATATCTGATAGAATTCCTTCAAAATCTGAGATGACCTACATCTGATTTCATATGGGAGGAAGGCTACTACTAATTGACTATAAATGGCGTCTACACATGTGTCTTAGGCAATATATTATAGACGAGGAAGTAATTATGCATATATTTCATTACTTTTCAGGGAAGCTTTCTTGTCTGAAGCTTCCTCGTCTAATATGTTGTTTAATAAATCCATATATTGCTCAACCGGATTCATGGTAGATATGTGACTTCATATTATATTTTTTATTATGTTGTTAATATAATTAAACTAATTTATAATTTTATATTGAATCTTGCAGTCATCATATGAACACTTGTGGGAAGCTATTTATGTCTAAGTATCAAAACAAATCCAGTTGATCAAGAAGTTAGATACATTTTTATACCTATAAATATTGATCGTGCACATTATCATTTAATAATCATGGACACTGAGGTAAAAACGTTCTACTATTATATTTCGTTGTCCTACAACTATAAATATGATCAACATTTTTTAGAGTTAGTTAGTATTAACATATGAAATTTATATTCTAGCATTATGATACTTGTTATATATTTTTATGAATGTTTTTTATTTGTCCAATGCTTACAGGTCTCTAGAATCAAAATGTTTTCGACTGATAAACTGAGGGAGTTGTATAATGGATTACAAGAATATCACCGATTTAAAGAATGAGCTTCTACTAAAGTAGAATGCCCTCAACAAATATGCCATAAGTAAATTATTATATTATTAGTAAATTTCAATGATAGATTGTCATTATAATTTTGTTACTAATTTAATTTTGTGATATTGCAGGAATGATTGTGGCTTCTTCGTATGCAATATATTAGACATCTATTGTAAAATATTGACATGAAATTCACTCAAAAAGATATTTATAAATTTAGAGTGGAGGTTGTATTATCAATCATTAGGGACAAATTTTATAAATTCAAAGTAGAATGAATTATCAACCTTGTCTTTGACAAGTTGTAGTATGTTTGTAAATGACGTGTTGTAGTATGTTTGTAATTGACGTGATATATATATATATATATCTCAAAGTTCGAAGTATGTTTGTTTGTTGCAAATTTATACTTCATCTAATTATTTGTTATGAAATGTGTTTAGTCAAGATTCTTATTTATTCATTGTTATTTATCTAAAATGTTGTGTTGTTCATATATTTGATTGTTTAAAATTGTTGTGTTGTGTTGTTCTAAATTGATCTTGTACTGGATTGTGTGTAAAATCCATATATTATTGTTGTATTGGATTGATATTGGACTAATTTTTGATTCTTTAAAAATGTTGCGCTGTGTATAAAAACTCTAAATTGATCTTGTACTAGATTGTGTTTAAAAATGATGTGTAGTTCTTGTATTAGATTGATATTGAATTGTTTAAAATTGTTGTGTTGTGTTGTGTTGTTGTTCTTAATTTATCTTGTATCGGATATAGTGTCAAATTGTTGTGTTGTGTGTGTTGTTCTAAATTGATCTCGTATCAGATTGCGTGGGAAATTATTATATTCTTGTATTGGACTGATATTGAATTGTATTAAATTGTAGTATTTTGCTGTTTTAAATTATTTTATATTGAATTGCTCATTTACATTGAGCTGACTATATCATTTGTTGTGCCCAGATCGTGTTCAAAAATCCATAACTCGCAATATGTTGTATAGTAATGATAATAATGTGCATTTTCACGTTCAGGAGATCAGCATGAACACATAGGAACTTGTCCCATGTCGATCTGATATCATTTGATCTATCAACTGATTTTCGTCAAAATCAACTAATGAACTTTACAGACCCTAAAAATTAAAAATTTGAAATTTTAAGAAAGAGAATGGATGAAGCATCTCAAATAAGGTGCGTTTTAGTGATTATCATTTGTATTTCATTTATATTGAGTAAAAAAACCTCATTTTTTTATGCCCGAATAGTATTTAAAAAATGGTTGCGCTCTATACGATGTTTCATAATGATAATAATGTGCATTTTCGCATTCAGGAGACCAACTCGAACACATAGAAACTTGTCCCATGTTGATCTAATGCCATTTGGTCCATCAGTTGATTTTTTTGTAAAAACTGGCTGATGGACTTCGGCTATCCGAAAAATGAAACTTTTAACACCATTACATAGAGGGAAGCTGAAGGATCTCAAATATGGTATGAGTCAGTGATTATCATATAATTTCATTTACATTGAGCTTACAACCTCATTTGTTGTGGCCAAAGTGTGTTCAAAAATGAATAAGTCGACTGATACATAGTATCAATCGAATCGATTAGTTTCTCTGCACCAAAGAAATTGAAATAATTAAATCAATTCATGAAAATAGTCAAATAGATTCGTCTTTGTTCCACTCATAAATTGAATCAGTCGAATCGATCCATGAAATCAGTCGAATCGAATCGTCTATGTACAAAGCATAAACTCAATCAATCAAATCGATCCCTGAAATCAGTCGAATCGAATCTTCTCTGAACACAACATAAATTGCATCAGTCGAATCAATACTTGATATCAGTCCAATCGATTCATCTCTGTACACCATATAAACTGAATAAGTCGAATCGATACCTGAAATGAGTCAAATCGATTATTCAGCTATCCAAAAAATTTGGCTGATAGACTTCAGCTATCTAAAAAATGAAAATTTTAACATCATCACATAGATGGAAGCACAAGGATGTCAAATATGGTGCGGGCCAACAATTTTCATATAATTTTCATTTACCTTGAGCTAACGACATCATTTTTTATGCCCGGATTCATGTTCCAAAATTGATAACTCTATACGATGTAACGTAATGATAATAATGTGCATTTTCACATTCAAGAGACCAGCCCGAACACATAGGAACTTGTCCCATATCGATTCGATGTCGTTTTGTCCATCAACCGATTTTGGTCGAAATCGACTGATGGACTTTGGCTATTCGAAAAATGAAACTTTTAACACCATCACATAGAGGGAAGGACAAGGATATCAAATATGATGTGGGTTAGTGAATATCATATACTTTTCATTTACCTTGAGCTTACGACATCAGTTGTTGTGCCCATGTGCCCGGATCGTGTTCGAAAATTCATAATTCTCATTATGTTATATTATAATGATATTAGTTGTCATTTTCACATTCTGAAGACCAGCTCAAACATAATGGAACTTGAGCATTGGACATCGATGTTGTTTGGTCCATCAGCCAGTGATCTTGTCTGAAGGCAATGTGATGATGCGCTGGCTCCGATGGGTGGTTGATCGACAAACAATGAGCTTCTCTAGATCTGATGGAAACTCCTCAACGATCTTGTGCACAGTCAGACAAGCTAACAAAGCGTTAGTGACCTAAGATTGGAGTGAGAATCCTTGGCTAGGCCCTTTGATGCTTAAGTTAGTTTCTGCCGCAATCAAGACTCATGTATTTAATAATGCATCATAATCCTTAGTGCACTTTCCTAATTCTATCAAAAAGTTTTATTAATAAGCATGATCATAAAAATAAACCAAATATGGCTTAAGCATAAGTCTCTTATGCATGGTGCAAATAAGTAACTCAAAACCCTTCAAGTTTCAATCTTTGTCCTAGTCAAGTCGTCATCCAATTGAGTTCCTAATGTTTCCGGTGATAGACACTTACCTGCCACACACTTGGTTTATATTTCTCAATCAACCTAGGGTCTCAAAGGCATGCTCGATATCAGGAGAACCATAGAAGTCATGTCCCTAGTAACCTAACTTGGTCTCAAAGAGGTGACTTGCTAGTTTCCACTCACGACAACTGTTTTTTATTTTCTTTTTTTTTCAACATTTTTTTTCTTTTTTGTTCATCATCATGCACCTTTTTTACACTAAGTGATTGCATTGTGCAACACTTAAACACATAAGTTCATAGGCACAAAAGTTTGGATATTTTGATTTTTCCAAATGAGCTTTCAAAATTCGAGCCTCGTCTAGTAATCAAAATGAAGTTTGAGAAATCACCATGGAAACCAAGTACTAAACAAATAGGATGAATCATGACTATTTCAATGATATCAACTATTCAAGCTCAAGTAAAGTGAAGTGAAAGTAAGATCCTTAAGGTTAAGCCAAAACTCAAACTTACTTCTATATGATACTTAGCTCACAACATGCTACTCAAGATAGAGAAAAGAGGTACACTAAACATACTAGCATCATTTACAATATCATGAATCAAGATAAAGAACATGCTAATAATTTTACTTTTGGCCAAGTAAGCATAAAAGTGAGGATTGATGTTTCTTCAATAGGGATGCCACAAAACTTTTCAAAAGACAATCAAATGACTATAAAAAACAATCCAAACAAAGCAGAACAAATGCAAAACTAAAAACAAAATGAAAAAATTTTCAGGTTGTTTTTAAACCATTAAACCACCCCCAGACTTAAACTTTTCATCGTCCCGATGAAATCAATACGATAGAGGAGGTGGACGAGGGAAAGGAGGTCTACGTGGATGACCAATATGAAAGCTAGGAAAACCACGAGGATATGTAGGTAGATGTGTGTACATGATATCGTTCCTTAGTCATACTCAAATGATCAAGAGACCCAATCATCCAATCTATATCATCCCTGATTCCTAACATATCTAAAATAGTTAGGTCAATATAATGTGTACACACAATCTTTCTATTGACAAGAATTTCAAATCTAGATTTATGATCTCCATTTCTAAAAATAATATTGAATTCATTGTCATTACCTTCGTAGCGTGTAATCCTCTTTTCTTTGCCCTTTGTTGGCTGCTTCCCTTTTTCTTTGTTTGGCTCCCTTCCTTCGCTTGATCCACCACTTCCTTTGTGAAGTTTCTTCAAAATATTGGACATGTTGTCAAACTTAAGTAAGGAAAGGTGTTATTTTGTTGAAAAAGTAAGATCTTGAAAGAATAGATATTTGGGACAAGGAGTTGTAAATCTTGGAGATGGGAAAGGAGAGAAGTGTTGCTAGGATCTAGTTCTTGATAAGTTTGTGGAGAGAAATGAGTTTAAGATCTAGATCTGAGAATATTAGAGGAAAGGTTGGAGAAGAGGAAAGTTTGGGGAAGAGAAGTTTCTTGGGGATAGGGGCTTGTGTGTGCCGACACGGCCTAGGTATGGTCGTGCCTTGTAGACACGACCAAGGCAGATCACTCCACACGGTCCGTGTAGATCTACATGGCCCTAACCCTCTCCTTCTCGGGCAACCTTGCACAACCGTGCTGGATGGCACGGGCAGTGCAGATTTCTCCCCTGAATTTTATACGGTCGTGTGTAATACACGGCCAGGCACATCTCCTCTTATGGAATCACCACATGGCCGTGTCTAGTACACAACCAAGCTATTTTTCTTCTCGGGAGTCTTTACACGACTGTGTCTTACAGACACGGCTCATGCATCCTCCTTCTTTGCAGGTTATACACGGCCGTGTATGACACACGACCGAGCTCTGTTTTGCTCAATATTAGATGATCTTATTCCTTCCCGACTTCTCTAATGCTTCCATGCCCATGAAATAGTCATGGTCAGCTTATGGAAGCAAAATTACAACTTGAAAACAAAAGTAACAACAAATTTAAAAGTACTAACTAATGAAGTGAAAAACTTAAACTGAAAAATATTAAAGGAACCCTTGGGTTGCCTCCCAAGAAGCGCTTGTTTAAGATCATTAGCTTGACCACCTCATTAAATTCATTGAAATCTCGCTCTTAGAGGGGTAAGATATTTCAACACCCTCCTACCAAGGGCTCTTATTATGAAGAGAGCTTTCATCAAAGGAGCTACAGAGTAAAGTATAACTCTCTCTATCTTCGTCTTCTTTGAAGTTCTTTCAGGTGGTCGAAGACGGTTTAGTATGAGCTTCCAATTATTGGCCTCTTGAAAACCTACACACCCAAAGAAAAGGCAAACCTCCCACAAGCATGTAATATAAGAAGGAGCTAGAACCGTATTAGTATGAACTGAGTATATATCCAAAATTGAATAACATCCAATAAAATTAATTATAGGTACCTCTATAAAATTTTCCAAAAGATCACTAAGAATACTAACCTTGTTGTGCTGAGATGTACTTGAAAGATCTAAACAAGTGGATGTTGTTGGATCGAAAAGAATTTAGATATCTTCATAATTGCATGATATTGTCCACTTTGGGCCTAACCCTCATGATTTTGCTCTTGAGCTCTATCCAAAAGGTCTCATTCCAATGGAGATATCTTTCTCTTATAAACCAATAATCTTGCCCATGTGTTTTCAATATGGGACTATGTTTGCAACCTTGCAACCCCAACAATCCCCCCCCCTCAAACAAAGGGCCACAGGCTTCCCATGTCCGATCCTCGACCCATCAGGTCTTCCTTCCCCTCGGTCCACCTGACCTACTCGGACTTCCTTGCCTAGCCGCAACTAGGACTTCCTGCCTGGTGTCTGATCCTTTTGATCCGAACATAGGAGTCTCCACTTTCTTTGTTCGAGGTCAATATTGTACCCACATGGCTCAATCAGACCATAGCTCTTGTGCACAGTCGGCGGTTAAACCTTCTGGCAGTCCGGGCTCTGATACCAATTGTTAGATCGAAAAAAATTTAGATAGCTCCACAATTGCATGATATTATCCACTTTGGGCCTAAACCCTCATGGTTTTGCTCTTGGGCTCTACCCAAAAGGCCTCATGCCAATGGAGATATCTTTCTCTTATAAACCCATGATCTTTCTCATGTTTTCAATGTGGGACTATGTTTGCAACCTTCAAACCCCAACAGATGTGACCTCTTCAGAATTTTGTAGTGGTTCTAGCTCTGGTTCGAGTGATGGTGCCTCTAAAAGTAGTGATTCTTAGGGCTTTGCTTCCATTGCACAAATCCCTACACATTTATCATCAACCAATTCGATTCTTACAAATCCCATAGCATCAATTGGTTGTGTGATCAAAGGAGGTGATTCCTGGGACATTTCCTTCATAATACATGTCCCTTCACTTTTATCCACCACATCATCATCATAAGTAGTGAAGAGTCCACTAACATCAATATCATCAATAGGAGAATCAAGAGCTTTATTAGAAATTTGTAGTAATAGTTGCAAAGCTAGGATTCCCCATTGCACCAATAGCTCTTTAGAATCATGTGTTGTGGTCTTCATTTGACTTGGAGCAGGAATATTTGGATTTTGAGAGTCCTCCAAGTCAATCAACTTATCTGGTTGTCAATGATGTGGTCCGCTTAATAATGAATCATCCTGACATTCTGACTGACTCTGATTTACTTGAAAAATATGCTCAACATTTTGTATGCAATTGTAGTCCAAATTTTTATAGTCCATCCTAAATTGATTGTAATGCTGAGATGGGTCAGAGATCTGCTGTTGGAATAATGACTGTTCACTCTACTCTAGAATTAGTTGGGGTTGAAGGTTCTGAATTTGATGATCTTCCCGGTCATAGCCATAAGTATCAGGAACTTGCTCATATGTATCTTGATGTTGAGGTTGAACCAAATACTGAATTCCAGAGATATCTAAAAAATAATTACAAGAAAAACTAAAAATCCAGAATTAAAGACAAGAAATAAAATGTATAATGAAAACAAGAAAGAAAATGAAAAAATAAAAATAAAAATATCTAGAGTAACTCATATGCTAATCAACTAATATTAATCGAAAACAGTCAATGAAAGAATGTAATGAAAGAATGCAAAAACTGAATTGAAAGAAAAAAAAACTAGTTACAAGTTGATGTAAGAAAAGAAAAGAAAAATTTAGTTTAACAGAAATGATAATCTCTAATGTTATAGACGCAGTCTCCGGCAATGACGCCAAAAACTTGTTACGTCACCGCAAGTGTACGGTTACGTTGTTAGTAATAAAAGCATATCGAATCCACAGGGACTGATTATAAGCACTAAAGATGTCTCAAAAGTGAATTAGCTAAACAATCGTGAAGAGATTATATGTCTTAAGAAACAACTAAAGATTAGAAGTCAAAGTTAAATGTAGAAACTTAGTTTTGTGAAGGTTCTAGGAGATTTGGTTTCTTAGTGATACTCATTAATGTAAAGCGATCTACAAATCTTATCCTCAATTGAAATGTGTTTGCAAGAAGGCACCGGTTATTTCCTGCAGAAAACACCAATCAAGCACTCGTATCTAAACCTTAAGCAATCAAATAGTTATGATCCCTATGAAGCCCGTTTAATGGGGCAGCCCTGTCACGACATCCCGCGGTTATACAACATAGAAATATCATCACTAATCAATCCACAATAATATATAGAATTCAGCATATCAATCCGTCCTACTTCTTTGTAGATCCCTGCTTCATCCCTCAAAGTAGCTCTATCATGACGCCCCGCGCTAATACAATCTAGAGAATTCTTCTAAAAGATTCCACAAGAAATACAAACAACCAATCAAGAATGGTATTAGGGCACAAAACACAACAATCCATACAAGATTGATTGATACAAAACATAACAACATCCTTGAATCAAGAAGATAACAAATCCATGAATCTTACATCAATTTACATCACCAATACTCCCTCCATCCTAGAACAAAGGAATCTACTCCATAGAAAATAGGAAAAAAAACTGAAGACGAGAGGATTGAAGACATTTCGATCTAAATCAAGAAAATAGAAAGGAACGCTTATCTCAATATGACGAGTGATCTCCGAAACCAATCCACCACCCTTGGAGTCGAATCTTGGACGGAAAACGTCTCCTAATAGGTGAAATCACACCCAAGAACTGATCTCCCTAAAGGGAGAGCCCCCTTTCAAAGAGGAAGAAGCCCTATATATAGAAGAGGGCATTTGGGTGTCACACGACCCAGGACACGACCGTGTGAGATTCACACGGCCAGGGTGCTCCTCCTCTCAACCAAGGTCACATGGCCGTGTGACCCTCACATGGGCATGCCATGTTCTACTTCTGTCTGCTTACACGACCGTGCAAATCTACATGGCCTAGCCAATTTCTGTCTCTGGAAGTGTTGCACGATCGTGTGGCACACACGGTCATGCCATTTTTTTTGGCTCTAGAAAGGTTGCACGGCCGTGTGGCACACACGACTGTGTACTAGCTGGCTTGAAAAGGTGGCACGGTCGTGTAAGCTTCACATTGGCAAGACACTCTCCCTTGCTATTGATGCTACATGACCCTGTCATCACCACATGGCCAGGGCCATTCCCCTTTGAAAGGTCGTGTGGCACACATTGCCAAAGTCGTTTTCCTCCGTTTGATCGTAGAATTGCCTACGAACATCAATTCTTCTCCAAATTCTACTCCTGAAAGCATAAAACACACAAGAGCATATCTCCGAACAAAGAAAAGTATTTATACCAAAAGTAAAGTAAGGAGCATGAAAGTGCATAGCTAAAGCATGTATAAAATATAAGAATGTGCGTCAAAATATGCTAAACAAGTGTATAAAATCTACGCATATCAGTTTCCTCTCTGGAAAGGGGAAGAAGAATAGTAATGGAAAATGTAGGAAAGTAGAGCTTCAGATGCAAATATTTACGTACCTTGCAAATGGAGAGGATTCCCTTTTTTATACCATCTCACATAACCTCCACGATCATGAGGCGGCTCCCGATTTATTATAGTTTGTTAGAAGATGAGAGAAGTGCAACCCTAATGTCATGCAATAATTGTCAAAGGAATATTTTTTTACCCCAGATGTTCCTTCTTTGTCATTTATGACTTGGGCCTTGATGAAATATCGGAAGGAGTGTATCGTTGTAACTGATTAGTTTAATGAAGCAGCTTCAAGGAAATATTCTCCGATAAGTTTGCCAGGTTGTTCTAATATTGTCGACTGTTTGTCTGATGAATATATCTCGGTCAGTTATTAAGCTGGTCATATTACTGAGAACACCTTCTGTTAAATATATCTTGATCGGTCATTAAGCCAGTCTCATTATTGAGAATACGCTCTATTGAATATATCTCGACTGATCATTAAGCCGATCATATTACTGAGAACATCTTTTGTTGAATATATCTCGGCCGGTCATTAAGCCGGTCATATTATTGAGAGTTTTATGAGGCTGAGTATCCTTAAGATCGCTTGGGCTTTGCCCGGTAGAGCGCATACAGGAAGCTTTATGTTCGATTGGCCTTCGCCCGACTAATCGTATGCTAAGAGTTTTGTAAGGTTGAGTAACCTTAAGCTCGCCCAGCTTTACCCGGTCGAGCGTACATGAGCAGCCTTATATTTGATCGGCCTTGGCCTGACCAATCGTATGCTAAGAGTTTTGTAAGGCTGAGTAACCTTAAGCTTGCCCGGCTTTGCTCGGTCGAGCGTACATGAGCAGCCTTTTGTTTGATCAGTCTTCGCCCAACCGATCGTATGCTAAGAGTTTTGTAAGGCTGAGTAACCTTAAGCTCGCCCGACTTTGCCCAGCCGAGCATACACGAGAAGCCTTATATTCGATCGGCCTTCACCCTGTTAATCGTATGCTAGGAGTTTTATAAGGCTGAGTACCCTTAAGTTTGCTCAGGCTATCCCTAGTCGAGCATACACGATTAGCCTTATGTTCGATCCGCCCCTTGCCCGACCAATTGTATGCTAGGAGTTTTATAAGGCTGAGTATCCTTAAGCTCGCCCGAGCTTTGCCCGGTCGAGCCCACACAGGAAGCCTTATGTTTGATCGACCTTCGGCTGACCGATCATATGCTAAGAGTTTTGTAAGGTTGAGTAACCTTAAGTTCGCTTGGCTTTACCCTGTCGAGCGTACACGAGCAGCCTTATGTTCGATCGGCATTCGTCCGACCGATCGTATGCTAGGAGTTGTATAAGGCTGAGTACCCTTAAGCTCGCTCGGGCTTTGCTTAGTCGAGCACACACAGGAAGCCTTATGTTCAATCGGATTTATAACCAATCAGCCTCATCTGAGCATCCTGCTTATAAATGCTTGGGCATGCTTCCAAGATTTTGATGCGGTGTGATCAACAGAACCAGGTAACGAACATCACCCTGTCTTAACCTTGATCGCCACCTTACCCTGACTTTAACATCCACATCATCTCCTGAACCTGCTCGCTATAACTCGTATCACTAGTCTCCCCTTCAAGTATGGTCAAATGAGGTGTAGCCGACTGACTGGACTCAAGTTCTAGTCTCGCTCACTCTTCCTTTGTGACTATAAATGCTACTTCTTTTTCTAGACCATCGGAAGCATAATCGATTCATTTATTATTTGCTCTATTGACCTCAGGAAAGGGGTGGCTTAATTTTTTACAAGAGTTAACTCTCCCTTTATAAGAGGATGACCCAACACCTGCAGTTGTATATCTTTCATCCCCTAAAAATATGGCATCGACTTCCGAAATTGATGAACTACAAAAACTTCATTAGCGGTTGGATTATATGGCTTGGCTGCTCGTTCAGAAGGACATAGCCCTTGTATAGGCATTGTAGGAGAAGGAATTTTAATATTCTCTTCGAAGGGAAATTGAAGAACGTTGGTTGGCCATTAAATCTCAGGTCCGCGCTGAAACATCGTTGAGGATGAAAACATATTCAGATCTAGAGAGCCAGATCCAAGCCATGATCTTTTCTTTTTTAAAGGGAGACACGAATCTTCCTTATCCCTCGCAATTGAAGAAGTGAAGTCTAAGGATCAATTAATCGCACAACAACAATGAAACCTGAAGTTAACCCAAGATGAATTAGCACAAACTCGGATCACGATTATGAAAGAAAAGGAGAAAATGAGGCATACAAAACATTTTTACCCTAGGTGCTGAGCTCATGGTGGGAATTAGAAAAGATGTTCACCCATCCCCGAAACTCTTATATTTCTACTAATCATGAATGAGGGAAAATTTGGGATGATCAATTGTACTTTAGCTAGCTAATGTTATCATGTGTCAATGAAATTCAAATTTATGCACCTCCTAGTTTTATTCCCACTCACTTATTTTTCTTTGATCTTAAGGTTCTCTTACAACTCGCATTCTCAATCGTACCTTAGGTACCTAGCGATTTGTGCCTTAGGCACTTAGTGACTTTTTCATAAAACAGTCCACATTCTGCTAAGTCGAGTACCGTGGATGTGCCAAAAGGCATTTTTAGCTGTCAAAATGTTTCGCTAGCCACATCCTTCATAAATGCCTATTCATGGATGATTGCCACATGTCACTACCACTCATTTCTTGCAACGTCTGATGATATCCATCACCTCTTAAGGTACAATGGCACGTTTGCTTAACTCTGCAAATCAACAATCCTTCTTATTTGGGTCGTTCCAATCCGACGGTGATGCTTGAACTTTCCTCCCATAAAACCCTAGATAACATTAGTTCTTCACATATTGCTTCTCATCTTTTCCAGTATGTTCTTTCCGGCGATCTCTCCTCCTCTACATTTCTTTCTTCTTGATTTCTAGCGAACCCAGCAAGTTGCTCATCTTTTGTTTAGACTTGGTTCCACCATGACCTAAGAATCCTTCGCCCCTGGTATGCCTCCACTTCTTTGAGATTCGATGTGTCCAATTGAGCCCATCTTTATTCCAAATATGGAATACCATGTAGCTATCAAATTTGTCTCCCTTCTCCGGACGAATGTCTCCATCTTCCTCCTGATAATCACCTCACTTTCTTGTCTGACCAAGTAGTAGCGGGCCTGCGCTTCCCTATCCACCTATTTTTTTTTAGTAGTAAGCCGATACTTTCACATCCCTTTATAACAATTCGTCTCGAATACTTTCCGGTATATGTGCGGGATGTTTATATTATTTCACTTGTTTGACATTCCTCCCACTCCCCAAAATTTGTATTTGTTTGTCTATCCTAAAAAGTCAGAACCTGAAACTTTCCTGTTCTAATCTCTCCCAAAGGTAATTTTTTAAGGACATGCCTCCTCAATCAGGAGCTGGAAGTCTCATTTCTTCTTCCTAGAGATGCCCAACCCTACCACTTGGTCTACTGTGTGATAATCTTCTTTTCCCCCTCCCCCAAATCCCACGAGACTTAAGCAGGATCTGATTTTTATTTCATATCTTCCTAAACTGAACAGTCAACAATTTAAAATTCACCAGTGGTTACATGATGGATTTTTATATCTTTTTGGTCTAAGCCCCGTCTACAAGAAACTGCCATGTTCCTTTGGTAAGTTTTAGTATTTCAATGTTTATGTTATCACTAATTGAGATGTTATCTATTCTGTGTAGTGGACGCAGTTTTGAAAGCTCTGATTACTAAAACAATTGCCCTTTCTAAGGAGGAGCTTCGCACTAAGGAACAGGAGCTATTGGCCGAATGAGGTTTACCTTCAGCCACTAGTTCCAACTAGGTTGCGAAGACTAGTGTAGCTATAGTCTCTATGGATCCTGCCCCTACTTCACCATCCCTACCAGAGGATATTCCTTCGAAGCCAAAAGTAACTTTGAAGAAGAAACATAAGGGGCGAAAGTTCACCCTCACTCCTTTCTCCAAAAGGCAGGTAGTAACTATCCCTGAGGATGTCTCTCTCGAAGAGAGGCGAGAGCAATCTCCGGAGCCAACCTTGTCTACTGTTTATTCGACCCTCTTACTATCTAGTCCCATGCAAACTGGAGAAGGTTCCTCCTTACCGAGCGATCCTCCAACCTCCAACCTTTTACCCTCTCCTCAGGAAAAATCTTGTGACATTATACCAGAAGAATCTGGCTAGCTACCTCCCTTCTTCTGCTTACCTTCTGTATCGCTTCCGCCTTCTCCTTCACCTTCTCTACCTCCTACTCTTCCTATTTTGTTAGGGGGTCACTTGATGATACTTGGTCAGAGGCCCAGAGCAAACTTAGTGAGCTGCCCCCTAAACTGCTAGCCGACAAGTTTGCTTATGAACAAACCAAGGTACTATCACTTTAATTGATTATTCTCACCTTTTTTCTCAGTCACTTATCACCCTATTTTTCAACATTGGACTATTAGCATGCATGTTTCTCATCAATTATATAATCTAGCACAAGAAAATAAATTGTTAAAGCAATAATCTTCTGAGTTGGTAGGCGCAAGGGAATCTGAACAAATATAAGCGTTATCTGCTCGGCTCCGAGAGGCTTAGGAATAGTTAAAACCGTTGTCTTTTTGTGTTTTTTTTTAACAGAGACAACGGTTTGAAAAACGGTTGTCTTTTAGTATTGTTTGTAGGGGCTACTGTTGGTGCGGGAAGCATCCGACAGTCGAACCTGTGTTTTGATTATGTCAAAGGGTTCAAAGTTAGGTTGTCTTGTCATCTAACATGTTTGAATGAGTTTGCAGAAAAATCCCAAGTGTACTTAGGCAAAAATCCTAGCTACGGTTAGGCAGGTGAAAAACCCTAGGGGGTGACAACCTTAGGTCCTAAGGGGTAGTAACCCTAGGTGGAAAATCTTGGCGAGTCGAGGGCTTCGGGCAAAAGTCTTAGAGTTGAGGACTCTAGGTGGAAAGTCCTGGTGTCACGAACCAGGTGAAAGATTGGACGGGTTGTGGACCGGGCATCCAGCAGAAAGTCCTAGAGCCTTGGGCGCTGAGTAAAAGTCCAGTTGGTCTGGAGGATCAACTGGCAACAGGTAAACTCTCCTGAGTGAAGTAGGTGAGGACGCGTTCCCCGGTGAGGGAACAGTAGGCATCGGTTCGACCTAGAATTTATGGTCAGGAATCCGAAGTCAGAATCGGACAGTCCGGTAACTGTCAAATACTTTAATATTACATATCTATATGTTAACTTTATTTTGCAGGGTATGTTGGTTTTTTGGACTAACTTATTTTGCATGAAGAGACCCTCTCGCAATAAGGCATGAGGGCGCCCTGGACCTTGGCGCGAGGGTGCCCTCAGGCGGATAAGAGGCGACTTCTTTAGAGCTCATTCATGTTGCGGATTCGACGCAGATGAAGGCACCCTCCATGGTGTTGGAGGCACCCTCCACGAGCTTTATAAGCAGGTCTCGAGCAGCAGCAAGGAACAACAATGAAACTGCGATCCATCTTCCGTGCACTGCTCAAAAGACCATCTGATAAAGTTGTAGCAAGACATCGACGACCTGATGCTTTGAATTTACTGTTCTTAAAATTGTTGGTATATTTTCTTATTGCACTTGAATTATTGTATCCTCTTTTGTAATACTTTGCAAGCTCATAGTGATTGCTCAAAGTAAATGCTCAACGAGCGTGGGCCTTGGAGGAGGAGTCGCCCTAGGCTCCGAACCAAATAAAAAAAAATCCTTGGTGTCTTTTCTGTGCGTTTGTGTTATTATTCCGTTGCGTATACTCGTTAAGTTTTTCGAAACGAAAGTGAAAGTCACGAGCGGTATTCACCCCTCCCCCTTCCTCTAGCGCTTTCAATCCAACAACTACGATAACAAATTTTTAAAACCGTTGTATTTAACTGTTGTTATAAGGGCTACTATAACAGTTTCTGACCGTTGTCTTTTTTTCGTATTTTTGGGTTTCAAGACAACAAATATTTTGGTTAAAATATTAATTTTCTTAAACCTAACTATTTCACAAAGTTCGGAGCACCAAAAAACCCTCCCTTTCTTCGTCAACGACCCGCCTCCTTCGTCAAAGACTCCCTCCATCGCCCTCGACGCTTCTCCAGCAACTCGACCGTGAGGTGTTCGACTCCCGCAAATCGATGGTTAGGTGTTCACTGTGACTCCTCTCACATTCTTTGGCTTCTTGGCCCCGGCATTGACGAAACTCCTCTCACGGTCAGACTGATCTACCTTCGCCTTCCTTCGCTTCGCCCTGATGGCGCTCCTCGCCGTGGCATGCTCCACTCCTCTAACTTTAAGCCCCTCCGCCTCTCCTCTCCCTTGCCATCGCTACTCGCCATCTCCGCCGAGGAGTAGGAGCGAGGAGTACCGGCTGCTGTTTCATCTTCCTTTTGAAGAGGTCAGTGGTGTTTGTGCGTGCAAGAATTTGCTCCTTGCAGATTGTGGTATTTTTAGGCACTCTTTCGGCTTCTTGCCATCATCGTCGCCAGTCGCAGAGGCACTAGATGCCGAAGACTCTTCCGGACACTCATCCACCACGGAATCTGCGGAGTTCTATGATCGCCGGGTCGGCGATATACTGGTAGGTTCAATTTTCAATCTAGGCTGCTGTTGTGGTTCCTTACCTCGATTGAGATGGCAGACCCAGGTCTTGTCGAGTAGGAGTGAGGAGTACTGGCTCCTATTTCATCTTCCTTCTGAAGAGGTCAGTGGTGTTTGTGTGTGTAAGAATTTGCTCCTTGCAGATTATGGTATTTTTTAGGTACTCTTTCGGCTTCTTGCCTTCGACAAGTTGGGTACTGGATATGAGAAACATTGCGAGACCAGGATTCAGTTAAATGAACCAACTCTATTGTTCACTTCCTTTTTGCTGTTGCTACTTAGTTGATTGCTTAACTTGCTGACTATAGGCTACATTGAAAGCATACAAATGGCGTTGAAGTGGGTGGGTTCAGGAAAATTCCAGCTCAAGTTTAATAACATTGAATGGCTTGCAAATTTTGTTTAAATTAGCTTCCAGTTTACTTGTATGAAAGATGCCTAGCCACTCTCCATTGCCATGTTTCCCCTGAGCCAATACAAAGTAAATTGATCAGATCCTTATAGTCCATCTTCAGATTCATCAAGGATATTTCTAATTCCTGACCAGAGGCATATGTCGTGATACATAGTTTTGAATTCAGATTACAAGGTCTATATAGATGCCGCTGCTTTACTACTTGCCATAATGAAATATGCTTTGTCATCTTGAAGAGTGAATCCAGTTCCTCTAGGCTCCATCCTTTAAATTTGATATGAAATGGACAATCCAACATTGTATTTCATCAATATTGATCTGATAGGATTTGGGAAAAGACATAAGTTGGGGTAACCCTCCTTATGGTATGAAAATATAGACTCCGATTGAGCTGCGCCATCTTGAACTCTTTGATATCAGTGGGTCAGCTGATGATTTTGTAATGGCAGTAGAAAAAGTAGATCTAATTTGAGGTAATAAAATAACCTAAGATACTCAGCAAAAGGGTATTTGTTGAAAAGTATGATCAACATGGTATTGCACAGGAAAAAGAAGCTCTATTACCAATTCATAATCTAGCCAGCCTCACAAGATGGGGGAAGCATGATGAAAAGATTTTTGATAGAAGCTTTTACATTTAAGTGCTAGTTTAAGTTTCCATGAAGGAGACCAAGCCCTGGTTGCAAATACCTGGTCGCTGGTGGTCTGCTCAAGAAATTCTTAGACAAGACCTCTACCATGTCTCTTCCATCCGTTTATCATCATCGAGCATCCTCAGAAGCTCTTTGATAATCAAAGTACAATTTCTGCACATTCTCCTTTTGGAAAGAGACCTAGCTCTGAATATATCATCAATTAAACATCTCTACTTCTGAAGTACCACTGTTTCTTGAATTTTATTCAGGGACAATAGAATAGTTCTATAAGCTATTACTGGATCTCTTAATACGTTCCTTATAATTTGAATTTTTTCTCTCCATATTTGTGAATTCTTACTGGTTTGTTATAACACATGGAATCGTACAATTTTATATACTGAGGATAAATGATCAGTTTTTTTCCCTCTGGAGGAAGGTGATAATTGATCTTTTTTTGGTATAACACATAGTAAATACAAGTATGACAACGACACATGGAGCAACTTGCTACACTCATCTTATATGCTAATTTCATGTTAATTGAAGTGATTGATAGTTTCTCTTGCTATCGTTTTTTTATCATTTTCTATCCACAATGGATATAAGGCTCATATCTATAGGCATCTTGTTTAAAAGCCTACTAGGACATTCTGTTTGGCATTTTATGTCACCAAGCCTACTAGTTGATGTTTTAGCTGTCTTTGTTTTTAGATACACCATTGATGCAAAAAGTTATCCTTAGATAAGATAACTACTTGAGATAGATCTATGTTATAATTATATTGTGTCAAGAACTAAACTCTCTTTAATTTACAGAGCAAGAAACTTATTGAGTGCACTAGCTATAATGGAGTTGACCTGAAGGATTATATAAAATCACAAGGGTGTGACTGACAAGTACTTTGACGATTGCAATGAGGAGGATATGAGTAACCATGCAAAGTATGAAGAACTAACAAGAAAGCTTTGAGATTTAAGCGAGAAGATGATTAAAGCCAATGAGCACAGAACATTCAAGGCAAGATGATAAGTAGCATCTACCAAAATCCTTTAAGTTCATGCAATAAGATGTAGTCGAGAGGAGTAGTTTTGAGTGTCTTCTAATTAAAATTTCTTTGCGTGCGAGTAATTATGTTTGTTATAGAAGTTTAAGGATGATAATTTGTATACTTATATTGGTTGTTTATTTAATAATATGTTGTTGATTGAAGTAGATTTGATTTTCATTCATATTCTATTTGTTTGATATTAAAAGACAGCAGTTTAAAATCATTGCAGAACTATTGTCTATCGTATTTAAAAGACAACGGTTTTTAAATGTTGCGAAACTGTTGTTGTTGGTATTAAAAAACAATGGTTTAAAAACCATTGTCATTGAGAGTACCTTTAACAACATCATCAGTTACAACGGTTTTGGAGTGTCAACGACAATGGATTTTATATGTTGTCTTTTAACTTTTTTGTAGTAGTTGTATCACTTCCACCTTCTCCTTAATCTTCCCTACCTCCTACTCTTCCTATTTTTGTTAGGGGGTCACTTGATGAATGCTTGGTCAAAGGCCCAGAGCAAACTTAGTGAGCTGCCCCCCAAACTGTTAGCCGACAAGTTTGCTTATGAACAAACCAAGGTACTATCGCTTTAATTGATTATTCTCACCTTTTTTTCTCAATCACTTATCACACTATTTATTATTCAGCGTTGGGCTTTTAGCATGCATGTTTCTCAGCAATTATATAATCTAGCCTAAGAAAATAAATTGTTAAAGCAACAATCTTTTGAAGTGGTGGGCGCAAGGGAATCTAAACAAATGAAGTGTTATCTTCTCGGCTCCGAGAGGCTCAGGAACTAACCAAAATTGAACTTGGAAAGGCAACTCAATGGAAGACTACATTAGATGTTATTAGTCTCAACTTCAGACGAAAACAAGTCTTTGAGTTGAATTACAAGCAAAGTTGACCAAGCTAACTGAAAAGAATGTACAATTATCTGATCAGCTACAAATTTGATAAGTTGCCCACACTACTGAGCTAGCTGCCAAGACATCAAAATTAGCAACTCAAAAGGCTGAACAGAATACTTTGGTCTTGGAGCTGGCAACCGCCTAAATTGATCTGGTGTCTACCCCAGTGGAATTGGTGACCATCCAAGCAACATTAAAAACCTATCAGACAGAAGAAGAATAGCGATTTAACATAAAAAAAAAATGAACTCTTCCAAACACAAGAGTTGAATACGCTAATTGATCCCTCCATTATTCAGGCACTTATAATTGGAGCACAAGGTGCTATGGAGTAACTGAAGGAGGGTGGCTACTTGACTTCTGATCCTCCTACTAACTCCTTGGATTATGATCGAATAACTCAGAATGCTCCCCCAGATATATTTTCTAAATTCTCATGATCCATCTTGTTCCTTATCATTTTGTGTATACCCCACACCAAATATTAGAATTTTCAGTGATCAGTCCTTAGCTTGTACTTAATTTCAACCATCGTTTTTATCTTATTGTAGTTTTATTCTTTAATGACTAACGCTTGTTGAAGGTATAAAATCCGTCCAGGTTATAAACTGGCTTAGATAAAATGGGGATTGTTTAAGACCGGGCGGAATACAATACGTGGGGCAACGTACGTCTGATTCTTAAAAACCGAGTGAACTATGATATGTGGGGTAACATACGTTCGACTCATAAAACCGAGCGAAATATGATACGTGGGTCTTATTTCTCCACGCCAACTAAATTTCACTCGAGTTGATTTTCGTTTAAGTCTACATGAATAATCATTCCTACACGAATTCAACTTATTATTTTTTCATTTAAATCATAAAGCTCATTCATACCTATGACCAAGGAATTACACAAAAAAACAAGTCCACCAGGGTAAAAAACACCAACGCCTCGAGATAACTACCTATCGATTCACCTACCACCACAAGCTTCGTGTTGATGACACGTGTGTATAGAGGTGTGCAATTCTTTCTTCTTCCATCACCTCACCCTCATCATCACACAGTTCACAATCAATCCCGCCTTTTCTACTGTTATGATCCAACGACCCGACTTAGAAAATCTTTTTTGTGGAATCCCTAGAAACATTGTACAAAAAACCCTAAGGCTCTTCTCTTTTCATCCTTGTCCTCATCATTTCCTTTCCAACTTTCCGTTACTCCTCTTCTTCAGTTCACGTAACTATTCCCTTCAATAATGGTGGAGAACCAAGAGTGGTATGCACAATGCTCTTCCGGCTTCACTCTTGAATAAGCTTACTATCTCTAGGTCAACTACGGCCTTCCTTCCGAGATAGTGATCCCTACTCCTGAAGATCCTCCCCATCGTCCTCCCCCGGAAAGCGTTGCCTTTTTGTAGAACAAGTTGTGTCAGGACTTCGTTTTCCCTTGCCCCTTTTTTTGGTTGCTATCAGCTGCTACTTCAACATCCCACTGAATCAGCTTATTCCTCAATCCTTTAGTATATTAAGTGGTTTTATTGTCGTTTGCCGCTTATTCATTCCTTTATCACCTCTTCTATTTTACTATTACTTTCTTCCCCATCTTGTACCAAATGGCCTGTTTAAATTTTAGTCTCACCCTAAGATAATTTTATTTAATTGAGTACCAAATAAGGAGGAATGGAGAGATAGGTACTTCTTCATTCGTCTCCCAACTCCTTCCCTCTATCGTACAACGTGGCAACAAAATCTTCCTTCTATTCCCAATTTAAGGAACCTTCATACATACCCCACCTTGGGTGACTTTTCTCTTCAAAAAACCTAGAATAATGGCAGAAACCTTAAATCAAATAGGTGAGAATCTGTTGAGGGAACGTCAGCGTGAACAAGCTTCCTCCTTTGCTGGGTTACTTTCCCCTGCTTCACGGCCCACCTCTAGTCCCTCCGATTCAGATGCCCCTCTTATTATCAATCGCCGATGATCGTAATCTTCTACTTTACGACTATCAAGGCTTCCTTCTCCTAGTCAAGTCTCCCCTGATGTATCTGATAATCCTTTTGTCGGGGGAAAGAGCTTGCATTTCTGGTACGTCGTCGATACAACCTCAAGATCACTTTGATGCAACTAGCTAGATTAATTTCTACCTCTTGCAAGTTAACGCAGACTCCCGAATCAACTAGACTGGGTATAGAGATGCCCAAAGCTTCTTTAGAGCCAATCATGGGAATCCCATGATCTTCTATCCCCCAATCTTTGACCCTGCGTCTACCCACACTTTCTTTTTCTATACCAGCTTCCCTCGGTCTACCCATGACACCTCCTGCTCATGAAACTCAATCTAAGCCTACTAAGCGCCCACGCTCTCGCACCAAGCCAACTGAAAGGTCATTGGCCATTACTATCCCAACTCTTATTGATTCTGTGCTAACCCCTGAGTTACCCCCAATAATGTCTGAACATCCCGACATTCATCTGCCAGAATCCTCCTCTCCTCTTGGTCCTCATTATCGCTTTAAGAAAACATATATACTACCTTCTGAACGAGGGTAGGAAACTCTTCCTACATATGGGATACTACGAGTAAAAGGATCCTTAACCGAATCCTGGATGCAAACTTACAAACAAATACAAGGAGCCCCAACATTAGAATACGCCAACGAACATGCTCAGAAGGCACTTGCGGTAAGTTCACAATTAATTTCTCGAGTAAATTATCCACCTAAATCATGATCTTTCCTTTATTTCTTCCAATTTTATTCTTCAAGCATGCACTTAAGCCAATTAGACTTGGAATAATCTAACAAGATTTTGAAGGACCGTGTGAAAGAATTGGAGTCTAATTCTTCCACATGACTTAAGAAGAATAGTAGAGGAATAAGCTCTACTTATCTCAAGTACAGAAGGTGCATTACGAGAATGCCGACACTTGGTGGAATCTCACTGCTCTAAAAGTCAAAAACTAGAGCTAATGTTGCAAGGCAGGGAGTCTATGCTTCAAATAGAAAAAGCCTTGAAAGACAAAGTCCTTGCTGACTTAGCTCTAAAAACTTCCTTGTTGGAAAGGGTAGAGCTTTCCCATTCATTCGAGTCCCCTAGACTAACTCAGGAGTTGGCTAGCAATGACTTCTTATTGTTCTAGCGACAAGAAGTGCTAAAGGTCAAAGAAACTCAAATAGAGTCTTTGCAAGTGGAATTGGCTACTTCTAAAGCCGAAACTAATGTCGCTCGAGTCAAATTATCAGCTTACCAAGCTGGGGAAGATGAACGGGTCGAGGCAAGGAGAAGGGCCTATCTTGACTCTATTGAGTTCAAAGGAAAACTGGGCATAAGGTTTGTTAAAACACTTAATCACACTATCGAAGGAGTGGTTCAGCAGTTGCGCGAGGGGGAATATCTATCAAAGGTGCCTCCTCTATCATTCATAGATTAGGACTAGCTCCTTGAGGGTCTTCCAGAAGACATCTTAAGCAAATTTGACTAGTGTATTTCTATTTCCTATTGTGTAATCTCAACTATTTATGAAAGGAAACTCAAAATTAACTACTAATCTGTGCACTAAATAGTGTTAGATAGCACCTGTTTCCTTCGTGTACTCTCGCATATCTTCAGAACCACCAGTATACGCCCATTTACCTCATATACCAGCTGAAGGAATAACATCAAGCAAAATGACTTGGCTCTTCATAATGAATTCTCTGATTGATTATTATGTTGCGCAATCATAATGAGTTCCTAACCTGGATGAGAAATCGGACGGTCACATAATGCCAAACGAAATCAATAAATAAGATACTTAGAAACAGCTTATAATGAATTTCTGAATGGGATAATAACTTCGACCAGATATACAATGCTAGGCGAAATGAACAGGCCAAACATATATATGAGTATTCCATAATGAATTCCTAAGCTAAATAATAAATCAGACAACCATATAATGTCGACCGAAAATAAACAGACTAGATATTGATATAAACAATCTCCATAATGAATTCTCGAACTAAATAATAAACCGATTGGATCTGTGATGTTGGGCGAAATAAACAGACCAAATATTTATATATAAACAATGTCCATAATGAATTCCCAGACTGAATAATAAATAGATTAGATCTGTGATGCCGAGGGAAATAAATAGACCAGATATTTATATTTTTGTGATTTCTGGGCTGAAAATGATTCAAAGCGATAGCTCAACCACATGAAGTTTAAAGTCGACCTTCAATATGTAGAGCTTAAAGTCTCCGACCGTCTAACGTGACCTATTCACTATAAGGTTTAAAGTCTTCGACCATCTAATACGACTGATCGACTGTAAGGTTTAAAGTCTCCGGCTGTCTAATGCAACTGATCAACTGTAAGGTTTAAAGTCTCCAGCAATCTAATGAGACTGATCGACTGTAAGGTTTAAAGTCTCCGACCATCTAATGCGATTGATCGACTATAAGGTTTAAAGTTTTCGACCGTCTAATACGACCTATCGACTATAATAATTCCACCTACATTTTTCATGAAATATATTGAGCAAAATATAAAAGCAAGTTATAAGCGTACTTGTCAAGCTCTATAAGGTTGTAGATGATTGGCACTTCAAGGTCTATCTAATCTCCAGCCTTCCACATCTTCTAAATAGTAAGAACCAGAGACGAGCTTTTGTACCACCCTATTGTTGGTTGGTCCTAGGAAGATCGTACCGGTTCCACTGTACAAAATTTTTGTACAAGTGTCGAACCTTTCCTAAATAGCCTATTGTGTTATTTAGAAATTAAATTAGGAATGACAAACGGAACTTAACATTATTAATTCCAAATTTAACTTATCTGTTCTTAATGGTTTAGATTTAGATCGCAAACGATGCTTAACATTATTGATCCAAATCCACCTATGTTATAAATTCAATTAAATATTAATTTCCAAAATTGGCTTCCAGGACTACATGATGAGGCACTAGCCTTTCTTGGGTATGGGATCATCCACCACAGCCTAGATAAAGCATTTTAAAGAAATCTAATATTTAATTTCCTTATATAACTCTAGGTTTAACCAAAAAGAACAATCGAATCATAAATTCAAAAAACAAAAAAAAACACAAACTCGAATCACAAATTTGAAACTCTAGAATCATATGCCTCTTGTGTTCGGAATTCATACAAAGAAAAACTAGAATCATGCGGAAAATAATTACTAGTTATACCTTTCTTTGTATGCAACAATCTCTTGATCTTCTGTCTATTCCTCGCCTCCTCTTGGACGTCGTGTGGGCGACGAACCTCCAAGATGAACACCACCCAAAAGCTCCTCCTCCTTCTCTAAGTTTCGGCCACAACCACCACCAAGGAACAAAAGAGAGCAAGGGGAAAGGAAAGGGGAGAGGGTCAGCCACAAGAGAGAGCATAAGTAAGAGAATAAGAATTGATACCTCATGAGGCATTTCCTCCCCTTCTTTTATAATACTTACCCAAGGCAAATAAGGAAAGATTAAAATCTTCCTCTTATTTTCCTTTCCTCCTTTTTAATTCCTTTTTCTCCTCGTAATTGATTGAATGGTCGGCCCCTTGCTTGGGCACCTAGCAAGGGTGGCCGACCCTTAAAAGAAGAAAAATATATCTTGTAAAAATTGTATAAGCAAAGAAGGAAAGCTCTTATAAAATTTTACAAACTCTCTTTTAATTTCCTAATGTGGATGTTTTTTTTAAAAAAGGAAAATTTTTAAACAAGTTTTAAGATTTAAAACTTCTCATTTAAAATTTCCTTTTTTTAACATGGTTACAAAAAAGGAAAGTTTTAAATTTAAAACTCTTTTTTTAAAAACCATGTGGATGGTTAAAAAAGGAAAGTTTTAAAACTTTTAAACTTTCTTTTAAACCATGTGACCTAATTCAAATAAGGAAAGTTTTATAATTTTAAAATCTCTCTTTCAAAACTTGTAGATATCTACAAAGAGAAGATTTTAAAAATTCAAAACGCCGCTCATACTTTGAATTATGTGGTCGACCCCGTTCACATTGCTTGTGGTCGGCCCCCTTTGAGAAAGTAGTGGCCGACCCTTGGCTTAGTCACCAAGCCTTGGGCCGGCCCCCTCTTGGATACCAAGATGAACTTTTCATGGGTGGATATGAGGCATTAATGAGGCTACAACAGGGACCTAGAGGAGAAATCCTCCCGACGAGCTCGAGTATCCCGTGTTCGCCCCGAATACACAACTCAAGTTCCTCAATAATAACTCATTCCACTAGAGAGTTATTATTGCACTACCACACCAATCTCAAATTACATTATGGGCTCCTTCTTATCATGAGTGTGTTAATCTCCCTGTATTTAAGATATCGGATGTCCACTAATTAATTGAGTTACTGACAACTTATTTAATTAACATCTAGCTCTGAGAGTAGTACCACTCAACTTTATTGTCATGTCGGACTAAATCCACCTGTAGGGTTTAACATGGCAATCCTTATGAGCTCATCTTGGGGACATTATCAACATAGATTACTAGGACACAGTTTCCTTCTATAATAAACAACACATACTATAAGTAATATCATTTCCCAACTTATTGGGCCTTTTGATTTATCGAACTAAATCTCACCCATTGATAATTAAAGAAATAAATATTAAATATATGTGTTTGCCATTATATTAGGATTAAGAGCACTCACTTCCATAATAACTGAAGTCTTGTTCTTGTATTTAGTCAGTATAAAAAGAAACTGTCTCAATGGTCCTACTCAATACACTCTAAGTGTACTAGTGTAATTATATAGTCAAGATAAACTAACACATAATTACACTACGACTGTTCTGATGATTTATTCTTTTCTATCTTGGTCGTGAGCTACTATCTATAATTTATAAGGAACTGATAACATGATTTTCTGTGTGTGACACCACACACCATCTTATGTACAATATAAATTAATTGAACAACTACACTTAGCATATAAATGTACACATTTTTTACCAATGTGATTCTTTATTTTAAAATAAATGTTTACAAAAGCTAGGCTTTTAGTATACACTCTAACAATTTCCCACTTATACTAAAAGACTCTGATGCCATACATCTGATTCTCATCCCCTCCACATGCCGATCAAAAGCTTTCGCTGGAAGGGCCTTAGTGAAAGGATCTGCCAGGTTATCTGCTGATGCAATCTTGGCGACAACAACTTCTCCTCGCTTGACGATGTCTCGTATCAGGTGGTACTTGCGCTCTATATGTTTACTCACATTATGGGCTCGTGGTTCCTTCGAGTTTGCAACTACATCACTATTATCACAATAAATTGTGATGATTTTGGGCAAACCAGGAATCACATCTAAGTCCATTATGAAGTTCCTAAGCCATACAACTTCTTTGGCTGCCTTAGAGGCTGCCACATACTTAGCTTCCATGGTTGAGTCTGTAAAATACAACACCCAAATAATATTTAAATAATAAGGTTATTGGACAAATAATCTTATTGGATTTTAAAGGAATTTTTGGGAATTTTCTGGGATTTAATCGGAGGTCGTATGACGTATTTTACGGGGATCAATTATTGGGTTTAGTGAAAACCTATTTGGAATACCCAAAGATGGGAGTTGATTGAGGAATAAACTTAGGTTTTGATTTATCTAAACCTAAGTTTAAATTTATAAACCTCCCCTATTCCTAACCCGTGCCCTAAAGCCTTCCCTCACCGCCGACTTCTCCCCTTCGCTTCCTCTGCGCCACCCTCCGAAGGCTACAACGGCGTCGGCAGATCGCTGGCCTCGCTCACCCCGCACCGGCAGAGTCTCCCTCTCCCTCTCCCGACTTCCCCTAAACCTCCTCATCGCCGCTGAACCCTTTTCCACCCGATTCCCTTCCTCTTCTCCTCCGTCCCTCTTGCAGTGATCGCCTCTTCATCTTGTCTTCATCGCCGATAAAAGGAGCAGCCGCCGACACCTCTGGATACCGAAGCAGCCTCCGGTCTCCCCCACGCCTGATTGGAGATCTCCTCGGTGGCATCCTTCGTTGAAACGCAGCTCCTCGCAAAGGATTCTCGGCCGGGAGGGGAGAGGCGGGCACCGGAGACGCTGAGAGTTCCGGCATCAAGGTATGTGAGGTGAGAATGTCTCAGATTAGGGTTTCCTTTAGCTAGGGAGGTTGTGATATGAAGCCCGGCTGCAAGCATATGTTGATTTAAGTATTGTTCTGGCAGTGATCCCTGGTAGCAACCTCGGTCACAAATTTCCAGCTACTGTGCTTCATCCGGAGATAAGAAGGTAAGGACTCTACAGCTCTAATGGTAGATCTGTGGCTTTAGGTTTTGGACATGATTCGTATTATGTTGAATTGTGTGATAGCAATGGATGTAGGCTCTGTAGGAGCTCTATTGGTCGTTCTTGGCAGCAGGTATCACTAGAGGATCTGTGCCGACAATTTTACCTTCGGGCAGGGAATCATCAGAGGTAAGTTTTGATATAAGATAAGCTGCAACAGTGATAGTTGGGTTTAAGGAATGAATGCATGATTTGCTAGCTCAATTTTGATAGTACAATGTAGGGGAGTTTTGGTTGGTTGGTGTGGATCAGTAATGGAGATTAGTAGATTAGGGTGAGTTTATTTGGGTAATGGATGAATTCGGATTAATTACCTATCTTGTATATTGGTTTAGTTAATCGGTAGATGGTTTATATGGATACGTTGACGCAGGACTTTGATCAAGGCGGTTGTCGTGACGAGATTGACGTCGGATTCAGCCTACATTTACAGGCGGGTACTTCTTGCTTTACCTCTTTAGTATTTTGATCCTAGTGCATGAGCTTTATGTTCAGATAGTTGTTGTATCTATCTTGACTCCACTCTTATTCTTCCTGCGTTTGATACTTCCACTCGATCTTTGAGCTACTCGTTTCTGTATCTATACAGTCTCCGGTTGCTATTCATGATATTTAGCAGATACTATAGTACTAGGTATTGGATACCAGATACCAGACATTAGATAGTAGGTATTGGATATATGGACACCTGATACCATGTTTACCTGCTTTGATTGTTGTTTATTTACACACCTTGCTGAGCATGCTGGCTTCATGTAGCATACCTGTTTTCTGTTTATATATATATGATGACTGCTGCATTATTCGCGTCATGTCATTGCATGCATGTCGGCGACCATGTCTCCCTTGTGGTTGAGAGGGTCATTGGCCAGGGCCGCACGCTCGGCCACTCATGGGTAGTGGCGGCTGGAGCGTGCCGCTTGTCCTGTCGTGCCACACTCGGCCACTCATGGGTAGTGGCGGCTGGAGTCGCGGGCAGCAGGGACCCCCGTCGCAGATGTAGCTATTCAGCTACTATGCAACTGTCCACTCGGTCACTCGAGAGTAGTGGCGGCTGGAGTGTCGTACAGTTGTCATCGATCCGGCCTCTCGACCATACAGGGGTCGTGGTGCAGAGAGGTGGGCGGGGTGACCATCCGTACATACGATGTTGTTATTATATTTGCTGGTTGTTTACTTATGCTGTTGTTGCTTACCTATGCTGTTGTTGCTAGATTATGCTGCTATTGTTCATTTATGTTGTTATGCTTACATAGGTTGAGATTTATACCTGTGATATGTGTTTAGACACTGGCTTACTTACTATTGACCTGTATATACCTCACATGATACCATGTAGTTATGAGCAGTACTGTAGCAGGACTTTGCTACATCTACCTTCCCTTACTAGCCTAGGATATGGTTTCAGGTATGGACACTTATTATGATATCACTGTAGTATCTGCTATTTCCATACGAGACTGTATACCTTTGCATCTCTAGTTCTTTACTATACTCATGCACTATCTATCTATTACCCGCTGAGTCTTTATACTCACCACCCCGTATATTGGTAATTTCACCAGGTAGCAGGTAAAGGGTTTATGGAGTCGCCTGGAGATCCTGTCCGACAGGTCCACGTCACATTCGAGGACGTTACTATGATTTTGGTTTTCATTTTATTGTGAGTTAAACCTTTGAATTTAGCATTGTAATAATTGGGCTGTGGACTTGTTATTTTGTATTTGGTTGTTTGTCGAGGAGTCAAGCCGGGCCGGCCCGCGGTGAGTTTTCATTACCTTATACTTGTTATTCTTGTTTTCCGCTGTGTTTGATTTTACAGCCGTGTGGGCTGCATATTATCTGCGTGGTTGTGATTTAATTTGCATATGTATTATCTGTTGGTGATGTATACCGATTCCATTTGTCACTGCTACAGAGGAGGTGTTGTCCGATTTTCGTCGGACAACCTTACTCTCGGGGCGTGACAATTTATTGGTATCAGAGCAAGGTTTTACGAGGCCTATTTTCGTTTGGTTTTTTGTGATTTGATTTCTCGATGTGACCTTTCGAGTTTTGGGACCAGGCAGCGACAGGATTCTCCAAGCTATAGGAGGTATGTTTGCATATTGTTATCTTACATTACTGTTAGTGTATGCATAGTTGTTATGTTAGTTATGTTATGTATTAGTATGCTTTTGTTAGTACATGCCCAGTTGTTTGTAGCATACATCAAATGTGTTGGGTCAATCACTGATCACGGTTGACCCTACTAGAGATCAAGGAATACAATCTCATAGGACTTCTTTTACCATACCACTAGTGTTATTAATTTCTGTTATCACTAGTTTAGTAGTGGTTAGTATCTGCTAAATATCATATTGCTTCGGTTCGTGGAGAACTAATTCACTCGTATTGCCTTGGTTCGTAGAGAACCGATTTACTCTTATTTGACTTGGGTAGTGTAGGGTTGATTTACTCTGTTGGTTTGGTTAGTAGAGGTTCGATTTACCATTGTTGACTTGGTCAGTAGAGGACTGATCCATTCTTATGTTCTTAGTTCGGTCAGTAGTTCAATCAGTAGGAGACTGACTTACTCTATTCCATGAAGATTCTGACCTTTGGGTTGGTTGTATTCGGTTAGATAACCTAAAAGTTATGTTTGAGTTCAGGATTTGTACAGACGGAGAATTGACTAAGTTAGCTGCATACCATTGCTGGCTTGCCTAGTCTGTAGAGGATCGATGTATCCTATTCTATGGAGACTTTGACCATGGACTGTATGTACCTAGTAGGATGACCTTGAGGGTACATTTGGATAGATGACCCCCACTGACGTGGGAAAAGTGTGGAGCTAGTTGCTTAACACTTATGAGATACAACCGTTATAGGGTTAGATATCCTCAATGATAAACAACTCAAGACCTTGATCACCTGATCATTTACTGAAGGTCTTGAAGTTTATATGTAAGATTAGAGGGTGTTCGACCTTTTGTCAACAGTTATCGGAGGACATTTTACAGGTATGATTATGAGAGTTATGGAGATACTCTCTTGATGGGTAGAATTTGTAGATAGGAGGTTGAGTGACCATTTGAATTTTGGGATCATCCTTCCCTTACGGTGGATTTTGTATGTTTGAATGGATGAGATTAGATGTACTCTTTGGATAAGATTAGTAGAGTTTGATATACTCAGGGTTTGACTGTATCTCTACCATTTGGAGAATTGTTGGTCATCGATTAGGAAATCAAGGGACACCCTTGGATTTCAGTGTGACACACTTTTGGTAGGATGGGGATATATTTCTACATTATGATAGTATATCATGATGATAATTGGTCCTTGGAAAAAATTATCGGGTTTGATTGATGTTTTGATAGGTTGTTTTCTGATGATCTGTTAGAGGATATTGGATTTGGTAGTTTATTATTTGGTGATTTATGGTTGGTGATTAGATCTTAAACCTGTTTCCAGTGATCTTACGGTTGAGTGTGTCTGGTGTATTCAACATTTCTAGGGTGTTTAGAGCAGTTTTC
Organism: Zingiber officinale; assembly: GCF_018446385.1. Classification (NCBI taxonomy): domain Eukaryota; kingdom Viridiplantae; phylum Streptophyta; class Magnoliopsida; order Zingiberales; family Zingiberaceae; genus Zingiber; species Zingiber officinale. The sequence goes on from NC_055998.1 coordinate 96,128,560, forward strand.
ATGGACTTCATTAATGATATTATGATCTATTTAAGATCTGAGGTGATCACGTACACTATCTTCGCATAGTTTTAGATATGTTTCGACGGGAACATCTATATGCGAAGTTCAGTAGTGCGTATTTTAATTGTCTTCTGTGAGATTTCTGGAGTACATGGTTATCGGTAGGGGTACACTGTGGATTCACAGAAGATATAAGCTGTTACCGGTGGGTAGTTGAAGTCTGTACATGAGACTCGCAGCTACCTTGGGTCTGGCTAGATGTTACAGGAGATTGGATTAGGGTTTCTCTAGCGTTGTTATGTCGTTGACTTGACTATCTAGAAAGAGTGTGGAATTTTCCTAGATATATGCTTTTGAGACCAGTTTCATGAATTGAAACGAAAAGCTGATAATTGCACCGTTTTAGTTTCACCTTCTTGTGTAGACGGATTGATACTCTACACAGAAGTACTATACGAGGGGTTAGGTGCAGTTCTGAAGCAGCACGGTCGAGTAGTACTACATTTTTCTCGATAGTTGAAAGATCATGAGAAAAATTATCTGACTCATGATTTAGAATTAGCAGCCATTATTTTCACGTTGGAAATGTGGTGACATCATTATTACGGGATTCATTGTTTCCGTGGGAGGTTAGGTGTGATCCTGAGTCACTTCTTATCCGGGAGGAGTTTTTGTAGGAAAACACCTCGATATGGATTTGTGATACATCCGGGTGACACCTGATGTATAGGGACTTAGAGCGTTTCTATTGGTTGAATGACATGAAAAAGACATCGTGGATTTTGTAGCTCGATGTCTAGTATGTTAGCAAGTGAAGGCTGAGCACCAGAGACTAGAAGGATAAGGATGGTCACCGTTGATTCAGATACTAGAGTGCAGTTGGGAGCATGTTATGATGAATTTTGTTGTGTGATTACTCAGGGCAGGGTGAGGATATGATGCTTTGGGGTAATCATTATTGGGTTGGCGAATTTGCTCCCTAACTATCGATTTGTAGGATGGATTCGTTAGATCGATTAGTTGGGTTATACCGTAGAGAGATCACCAGACTTTAGGGTATATCTCGGAGTATTGTACCAGATGGAGATTTGTGAATCATATCGTGGTTCTAGTAGTGTTTACAGTAGGCTACGAGTATTGAGCTTTATTGTGATATAGCTTTCCACCCTCGGACAGATGGATAGTTTGAGCGCCCTAGATAGATGTTTGAGGATTTGTTGATAGTGTATATAATGGGTTTCAGAGGTAGTTGATTTACCCACCGTTGACTAGATAGAAGTGTGGACGTAGCGGAAGCAGAGTGAGCTCATAACCCACAGTGTTATCTCTTATGAATGGAGATTTATTCTTGATACTCGGATGGAGTGATATATGAGTATGTTATTTGGTTGTTATCCTTGAATGATGATCTTTGAGTTGAGCAGCATATTTGGGGACCAAATTTTTATTAGTGGGGGAGAATGTAAAATACAACACCCAAATAATATTTAAATAATAAGGTTATTGGACAAATAATCTTATTGGATTTTAAAGAAATTTTTGGGAATTTTTTGGGATTTAATCGGAGGTCGTATGACGTATTTTAAGGGGATCAATTATTGGGTTTAGTGAAAGCCTATTTGGAATACCCAAAGATGGGAGTTGATTGAGGAATAAACTTAGGTTTTGATTTATCTAAACCTAAGTTTAAATTTATAAACCTCCCCTATTCCTAACCCGTGCCCTAAAGCCTTCCCTCACCGCCGACTTCTCCCCTTCGCTTCCTCTGCGCCACCCTCCGAAGGCTACAATGGCGTCGGTAGATCGCCGGCCTCGCTCACCCCGCACCGGCAGAGTCTCCCTCTCCCTCTCCCGACTTCCCCTAAACCTCCTCATCGCCGCTGAACCCTTTTCCACCCGATTCCCTTCCTCTTCTCCTCCGTCCCTCTTGCTGTGATCGCCTCTTCATCTTGACTTCGTCGCCGACAAAAGGAGCAGCCGCCGACACCTCTGGATACTGAAGCAGCCTCCGGTCTCCCCCACGCCTGATTGGAGATCTCCTCGGTGGCATCCTTCATTGAAACGTAGCTCCTCGCAAAGGATTCTCGGTCGGGAGGGGAGAGGCGGGCACCGGAGACGCTGAGGGTTCCGACATCAAGGTATGTGAGGTGAGAATGTCTCAGATTAGGGTTTCCTTTAGCTAGGGAGGTTGTGATATGAAGCCCGGCTGCAAGCATATGTTGATTTAAGTATTGTTCTGGCAGTGATCCCTGGTAGCAACCTCGGTCACAAATTTCCAGCTACTGTGCTTCATCCGGAGATAAGAAGGTAAGGACTCTACAGCTCTAATGGTAGATCTGTGGCTTTAGGTTTTGGACATGATTCGTATTATGTTGAATTGTGTGATAGCAATGGATGTAGGCTCTGTAGGAGCTCTATTGGTCGTTCTTGGCAGCAGGTATCACTAGAGGATCTGTGCCGACAATTTTACCTTCAGGCAGGGAATCATCAGAGGTAAGTTTTGATATAAGATAAGCTGCAACAGTGATAGTTGGGTTTAAGGAATGAATGCATGATTTGCTAGCTCAATTTTGATAGTACAATGTAGGGGAGTTTTGGTTGGTTGGTGTGGATCAGTAATGGAGATTAGTAGATTAGGGTGAGTTTATTAGGGTAATGGATGCATTCGGATTAATTACCTATCTTGTATATTGGTTTAGTTAATCGGTAGATGGTTTATATGGATACGTTGACGCAGGACTTTGATCAAGGCGGTTGTCGTGACGAGATTGACGTCGGATTCAGCCTACATTTACAGGCGGGTACTTCTTGCTTTACCTCTTTAGTATTTTGATCCTAGTGCATGAGCTTTATGTTCAGATAGTTGCTGTATCTATCTTGACTCCACTCTTATTCTTCCTGCGTTTGATACTTCCACTCGATCTTTGAGCTACTCGTTTCTGTATCTATACAGTCTCCGGTTGCTATTCATGATATTTAGCAGATACTATAGTACTAGGTATTGGATACCAGATACCAGACATTAGATAGTAGGTATTGGATATATGGACACCTGATACCATGTTTACCTGCTTTGATTGTTGTTTATTTACACACCTTGCTGAGCATGCTGGCTTCATGTAGCATACCTGTTTTCTGTTTATATATATATGATGACTGCTGCATTATTCACGTCATGTCATTGCATGCATGCCGGCGACCATGTCTCCCTTGTGGTTGAGAGGGTCATTGGCCAGGGCCGCACGCTCGGCTACTCATGGGTAGTGGCGGCTGGAGCGTGCCGCTTGTCCTGTCATGCCACACTCGGCCACTCATGGGTAGTGGCGGCTGGAGTCGCGGGCAGTAGGGACCCCCGTCGCAGACGTAGCTATTCAGCTACTATGCAACTGTCTACTCGGCCACTCTAGAGTAGTGGCGGCTAAAGTGTCGTACAGTTGTCATCGATCCGGCCTCTCGACCATACAGGGGTCGTGGTGCAGAGAGGTGGGCGGGGTGACCATCCGTACATACGCTGTTGTTATTATATTTGCTGGTTGTTTACTTATGCTGTTGTTGCTAGATTATGCTGCTGTTGTTCATTTATGCTGTTATGCTTACATAGGTTGAGATTTATACCTGTGATATGTGTTTAGACACTGGCTTACTTACTATTGACCTGTATATACCTCACATGATACCATGTAGTTATGAGCAGTACTGTAGCAGGACTTTGTTACATCTACCTTCCCTTACTAGCCTAGGATATGGTTTCAGGTATGGACACTTATTATGATATCACTGTAGTATCTGCTATTTCCATACGAGACTGTATATCTTTGCATCTCTAGTTCTTTACTATACTCATGCACTATCTATCTATTACCCGCTGAGTCTTTATACTCACCACCCCGTATATTGGTAATTTCACCAGGTAGCAGGTAAAGGGTTTATGGAGTCGCCTGGAGATCCTGTCCGCCAGTTCCACGTCACATTCGAGGACGTTACTATGATTTTGGTTTTCATTTTATTGTGAGTTAAACCTTTGAATTTAGCATTTAATAATTGGGCTGTGGACTTGTTATTTTGTATTTGGTTGTTTGTCAAGGAGTCAAGCTGGGCCGGCCCGCGGTGAGTTTTCATTACCTTATACTTGTTATTCTTGTTTTCCGCTGTGTTTGATTTTACAGCCGTGTGGGCTGCATATTATCTGCGTGGTTGTGATTTAATTTACATATGTATTATCTGTTGGTGATGTATACCGGTTCCATTTGTCACTGCTACAGAGGAGGTGCTGTCCGATTTTCGTCGGACAACCTTACTCTCGGGGCGTGACAGAGTCTGAAATGCATTTCTGCTTAACACTTCTCCATGCAATGACTCCACCTCCTAAAGTAAACACATAGCCTGATGTAGACTTACTATTGTCCCTATCTGATTGGAAGTCTAAATCCATGTAACCCACAGGGAGCAAATCATCTGCTTGGTAAACTAGCATATAATCTCTAGTCCTTCTCAGGTACTTCAATATATGCTTTACAGCAGTCCAATGTCCTTGTCTAGGGTTACTTTGATATCTGCTAACCATGCCCACGGTAAAACAAATATCCGGTCTCGTACACAACATTGCATACATTAGGCTTCCCACAGCCGAAGCATAAGGAACTGCCTTCATGTCCTCTATCTCCTTTGATATTTTCGGAGATATCTCTTTAGATAAAGCTACTCCATGCCTAAAAGGTAAGAAACCTTTATTAGAGTTTTGCATGCTAAAACGAGCAAGGATTGTATCTATATATGAAGCTTGAGATAGGGACAACATCCTTTTCTTGCGATCCCTTATGACTTTGATCCCAAGAATGTGTGCACATTCTCTTTAGTCATTCATATCGAATTGTTTGGACAATCATACCCTTACGTTTGATAACATTTTAACATTGTTACAAATTAACAAAATGTCATCTATGTATAGTACAAGAAATACCACCACGTTTCCGTTACAATTCTTGTATACACAAGACTCATCCGAACACTGAATAAATCCATATGACTGGATTACTTCATTAAACCGGATGTTCCAAGATCTTGAAGCTTGGTTTAGTCCATAAATAGAACGATTGAGCTTGCACACTAGATGCTCTTTGTGTTTTTCAATGAACCCCTCTGGTTGCTTCATATGGATGTTTTCTTCAAGACTTCTGTTAAGGAAAGCTGTCTTGACATCCATTTACCAAACCTCATAATCCATATGAGCAGCAATGGATAAGAGTATCCGGATAGACTTAAGCATAACTACCGGTGAAAAAGTCTCCTCATAATCGATTCCCTCTTTCTGAGTGTACCCTTTCGCAACTAGCTTTGCTTTGAAAGTTTCTACCTTTCCGTCTGTCCCTCTTTTCCTTTTGTAGATTCACTTGTATCTAATGACTTTTATACCATTTGGTAGTTCTACAAGCTCCCAGACCTTATTAGAATTCATAGATTCTATTTTAGATTTCGTCACCTTTTGCCAAGATACTGCATCTTTATCTTGGAGTGCTTCGTTATACGTCCGGGGATCAGGTTCATGTTTACCTGGGATCAAGTCCGAAGATTCTCCCAAAAACATGATTCTCTCATGTTGCCTAACAACCCTCCCACTACGACGAGACATTGTCTGTAACTGTGCATCATTTGTAACACGTGTTGCAGTTTCTTGTGGTACTTCACCTTGTACTACTAGTACTAAAGTAGATGTGTCCTCTCTCATTTCTTCTAGAACAATTTTACTTTTGGGCTTGTGGTCCATTATATAGTCTTCTTCTAAAAACTGGATATTGGTGCTAACGATGACCTTCTGATCTTTAGGATTATAAAATAAACCACATTTCGTTCCTCTATGATACCCCACAAACACGCGAACTTCTGTATGAGATTCCAATTTATCAGCATCTGCTTTTAGCACATGTGTTGGATTACCCCAAATCTGAATATGTCTCAGACTAGGCTTTCACTCATTCCATAATTCTGTGGAAGTAGAGGGTACTGATTTAGAAGGTACCAAGTTCAGAATGTGCACTGCCATTTTCAGAGCGTATCCCCAAAATGAATTTGGTAATTCTGAATAACTCATCATCAATCTAACCATCTCCATAAGAGTACTATTCCTTCATTCTGCCACACCATTCTATTGGGGTATACCTGGTGCAGATAATTGGGATTGAATCTCAGCTTCTAATAAGTAATTCCTAAACTCTTCTAAGAGGTATTTGCCACCACGATCAGACCGTAGTGTCTTGATACTTTTACCAAGACATTTCTCCACATCAGCTTTGTACTCTTTAAACTTATCAAAGCACTCAGACTTGCGGCGCATCAAGTAAATGTATCCGTATCTCAAATAATCGTTTATAAAAGAGACAAAGTATTTGAAACCACCTCTTGCCTGGATAGACATAGGACCACATAAATCAGAATGAACTAGTTCTAACACATCTTTGGATCTATACCCCTTGGCCTTAAAAGGTCTCTTGGTCATTTTACCTTCCAAGCAAGATTCACAGGTTGGAAAGTTTTCCACCACTAATGAACCCAAGAGTCCATCAACTATAAGCCTTTGAATCCTACTTAAGTTAATATGACCAAGTCTTAGATGTCAAAGATATATTTGGTTCATCTCCGAAGGTTCCTTTCTCTTATTGGAATTAGAAGATGTGTTATTAATTTTCATCTGTTGCTTTGTGGAAGAAATTAGATTTAAAGTATATAAATTGCCAACCAATGTACCAGAACAGATAATAACCCTATTTCTCTTTATAACCACATTGCTATTAAAAGAAACAGAATATCCATCCAAATACAGTTTAGAAACTGAAATTAAATTCTTTCCTAAACTGGGTAAATAAAGACAATTTCTTAAAACTAAACTTCTATTCTTATCAAAAGATAAGTAGACATCTCTCACTGCAACAGCTGCCACCTTAGTAGCATTGCCCATGTAGACAGTTATCTCTCCTTCAAATAGTCGTCGGGTTTCCTAGAACCCCTGCAAAGAGTTGCAGACATGATCAGTGGCTCCCGTATCTACACACCAAGTGCTGGTAGATAACACCGCTAAACATTTTTCAACTACTAGAGAATGAGATATACCTTTATTGTTCTCTTTCCTATGAGGACAGTCTACCTTCCAATGTCCTGACTGCTTACAGATGAAGCACTTGCCCTTTGGCTTCTTCATTATAGCCTTTTGTCCTGTACCTTGAGGTTTATTCACCTTCTTTGCTGAAACAGCCTGTTTCTTCTTCTTCTTGCTTTTCGACTTAGAAGTAGAATCATTTTCAGTATAGTGAATCTGAGAATTATGACGAAATAGCCCTTCTGCTGCCTGAAGTTCTGTCAGTAGTTCCGCCAATGAATACATCCTTTTATTCATATTATAGTTCAGGCGGAAATGCTCAAAACTTCTAGGTAGTATTTGGAGAATGATATCGATCTGGGTTTCCCCATCGATTTCTCCTCTAAGGAATTGTATTTCGTTCAAATAAGCCATCATTTTTAGGATATGATCCCTTATGGGAGTCCCCTCTATCATGGTACTGTCATTAACTTTCTCATAACTTCTTGCCTAACGATCTGATCCTGGTGACCAAAGAGATCCTTGAGATTGTTCATTATATCATAAGCTGTTGGTAAATCCTGATGCTGATGTTGCATCACATTTGACATTGAAGCCAAAATGTAACACCGCGCCATCTCATCTGCCTTTACCCATTTCCTATAATTCTCAATCTCCTCTTGGGTAGACTCACCATTAGGCACATTAGGGCACTCCTTTAACAGTACAAACTTATAGCCCTCAGCAGTTAGGACAATATTCAGATTTCTTTTCCAATCTATATAATTGGGACTGATAAGTTTGTTCTCTTTCAGTATGATGACTAGTGGGTTGAAAGTCATCCTAAGAATCATAAAATAAACTTTGGTCAAGACTCTAAATTTAGAATAATATTGATTCCTCAAACAATACTATTTAAATTAACCAACACCTCAAATCACCGTGAATTTTGCATGTCACGATAGTGTGGACATATACAAAATCAAACATTTATAAGAGGAGGTTTTACCCATTAATTTTATTCTTATCAACCTAACTTTATGACAAATAAAATTAATAGTTGGTTTTCCTTTGGTCACACAAATAATAGCAGTGACTCCAATGGGGAGGATACTATTAGATGTGCCTAAGTGTATACCATTACTTGACACTTAGTCCATTAAAAAAGATTGTGCCCCTTCCGATGGGGAAGATCACACACTCCTAATTAATTTCCTATAGTCATCCAAAAATAGAAGTCTGATCTAGTGATCCACAAACAAACTCATCCGATATAGAGGAAAGCGCTCAGAGCCAACGCGCAAGTTTGTTTGCATCACTTACAAACTAGTAATGGAGACCGTGGAATTTATTAAAAAAATCCCTCTCCCACTTAGTTATTTAAGGTGAGAAATTTTGACCTAGTAAGCACACATCACACACATAATAGTAAATAAAAGCAATAAATATGGAAATTATTTTCCAACTATTATGTGTTGGATCGAAAGCGCTAGAGGGGGGGGGTGAATAGCGCTAGTGGCTTTCACAGTCGATTTCGGAATCGTAAAAGTAAATGCAGCGGAAAAAAATAACATAACCACAGAAAACATGAGAAGTTACTTCGTTCGGAGCCTATCTCGACTCTTACTCGAAGGCCCGCGGTCGTTGACCGCTTTCGGTGGGTAACAACTATATGTCGATAAAAATGCTTACAATTTGGAGTACAATTAAGTGCAATAAAAGAACTATACCAACAAAAAGAGAACAGAGAACTTTGGAGTGATTCGTTGGAGTAGCAGAGCGTTGTTGAAGCGTTAGCAGCAGCACACGGAAGAGCGCAGTTTTCTGTTCAAAATCGATTATCTGAGCTGCACCTCGAGGCCTCCTTTTATAGCTCTGCAAAGTCTGATCCAGATCCCCAAGCTTCGGGATCAAGTTTGACCTGACGCGGATCAGTCGACCGATCCCCTGTTCAGTCGACCGATCAAGCGATCTTCTCCCATCCGATCCGCCCGATCCTCTCGCTCCGCTTCTATCTGGTCAAACTTCATCCGAGGTTCGATCGACTGATCACCATGTTCGGTCAACCGATCAGCTGTCCTGACTCTGTCAACCTGGCTTGATCCAGTCGAAGCCCAACCCTGGTTCGGTCGATCGATCCCCTGATCGAGCCTGGTCCAACCTCTGGAGATCTGATCTGCTGGCTTGTGGGTTCGGTCGACCGATCCCAAGGTTAGGTTGACCGATCTCGGTCACTTCTAACTCTACATAAAAATGTTAGTTACCTGCAAAACAGAGTTAGAACACAATGGAATATATAAATGAATAAACTGACAGCCTTCAGACTGTCCGGGTCTGACTTCGGGTTTCTACCGGAAACTCTAGGTCGACCTGACGCCTACTGTTCCCTCTGCGGGGAACGCGTCCTCACCTACTCCACTCAGGAGATTTACCTTTTGCCAGTGCGATCCTCCAGATCGACTGGACTTTTGCTCGGCGTTCGATGCCTCCGGACTTTCTGCTGGACGCTCGCTTCCCGACCCGTCCAGCCTTCCACCTGGTTCGTGACACCAGGATTTTCCACCTAGGGTTACCACCCCCTAGGACTTTTGCCTGAAACACTTGTCCTGCCAAGACTTTCCGCATAGGGTTACCACCCCCTATGACCTAGGGTTACCACCCCTTAGGGTTTTTCCCTTACCTAACCGCAGCTAAGACTTTCCTGAGACACTCAATCATACACATTAGATAACAATTAAACTTAACTTTGAATTCCTTTTCCATTATCAAAACTTGAGTTCGATCGTCGGATGCTTCCCGCACCAACAATCTCCCCCTTTTTGATTATGGAAATCGAAATTCAAAGTTAAGGAAAAAGAAGAGAAAAAAACTTAAAAGGTAAGCACATTAAAGCTTCCCCTTAATAGAAGCTCCCCCTTAACAAAGGTTTCTTTTGAATTTTCTTTGAACTTTCTTTAAATTTTCTTTAAATTTTACTACTCTCCCCCTTTGCCATTTATCAAAACCATGTTTGAGAAAATACCAACTTTTAAAAAAGATTTGATAATCAGAGAGATAATTTAGGAAAAAATGTTTGGATAACCCTTGGCTTTTCATAATTAATAGAGTTTAATTTGGGGATAATTTTTGCTAAGTGAGAAATAGAGTTTAATAAAGTTTACTTAGCTCCATTTTGAATAAAATTTGAAAGATTATCTCTGCTTTGAAAGTTTGAAAAATTTTGATATATTTGAAATAAAATTTTCTCAAAAATCGACTAAGTTTAACGGTATTTGCTAAAATATTTGCTAAAAGTATTTTCACGTAGCTAAGCATTTTGCAAATACTTTAGTTGAAAATATTGAATTTTGAAGGATTCTAAAGGATGTTATAAATTTGATAAGATGTCTTAATGTAGCTAAAGTTGGAAAGAGGGAGTAGTTAAACTTATAAAAATTTAAGTAAGGTTATTCATTCAAATTCAGTTGGTCCTTAAGTCCAAGCATGAGTCAAGTTAAATCTGTTTCTAATTTACTTTAGAGAGGTATCAGAGCCTTAAAGGTCATGCCTGATTAAACTCAAAAAAAAAGTTTAAATATCAAGCACGTTGTTTTTTGGCCACATGTCTAACCATTTAGCTACTAGCTGATTACCTAGAGGGCAACAACTTTCACTTGGTTAGTCAAGTTAAGTCAATGGATCCAGTTAGATTTGACTAGTGCTGGAAGACTTAACTTGATTACTGTTGACTTGGTGTTTAACGCCCAGACTCATATTGATGCATAGATATAAGCATTCTTGAGTCCAGGTTGTACCCTATGCATCTCACGTCATTCTATGTTTTTCAAACACAAGCAAGGTAAGCCTAGGTGTTTGTGAGATGCTCTGGCTGAAACTTAAGGGAGCAAGTTTTCTAGGGTAGAGCCTAAGCTAATTCCATATTTTGAAAATCTAGTAAAATTGAAATTTTAAAAATAATATTTTCCTAAAATGTTTAAAACCTTATTTGAAAACAAGTAGAACAGTGAAGCTAGGAAACTGATTTGAAACTCAATACCTACTCTACCCAACACATTCCTATTTGTCTTCTAAGTGAGCTGAACTCAAGTTCAGGTAAGGGCTTTGTGAAGATGTTAGCTAGGTTTGATTTTGACTCAACATAGTTGAGTTCAATATCACCCTTAGCTACGTGATCCCTTACAAAGTGGTGCTTCACTTCTATATGTTTAGTCCTTGAGTGATGAATTGGGTTTTTGTTAGATTTATTGAGCTTATATTATCAATTGAGATTTTAGTTTTATGATACTCCAGTTGATAGTCTTTAAGGGTATGCATCATCCATAACAACTGAGATGTGCATTCACCTAAGGCTATATATTCAGCTTCAGTGGTTGATAAAGCAACACAGTGTTGCTTTCTACTTGACCAACTTACTAGGCATTGTCCTAGAAATTGACAGCTACCACTTGTGCTTTTTCTATCTAGCTTGCATCCGGCATAGTCTGAGTCAGAGTAGCCGGTTAGGTCAAGGGTGCCAGATCTAGGGTACCATAGTCCTACATTTAGGGTTCCCTTAACATACCTAAGGATTCTTTTAACAAGGGTTAAGTGAGACTCTTTTGCACAAGATTGGTATCGTGCACACATACCTACTGCAAAAATAATGTCTGGTCGATTTGCAGTTAGGTACAGTAGACTTCCTATCACACTTCGATAGTATTTCAAATCTACTAGTTTACCTTCTAAATCTGAGTCAATTTTAGCATTTGCAGCCATTGGTGTATTAATTGTTTTTGCGTTCTCCATGCCAAATTTTCTAACTAATTCCTTAGCATATTTAGTTTGATAAATATAAATTCCATCTTTAGTTTGCTTAATCTGTAAACCTAAGAAGAAATTAAGTTCTCCTACCAGACTCATTTCGAATTCATTTTCCATTAGTTTGGTGAATTCTTTTAGAAATTTAGAGTTTGATGAACCGAAAATAATATCATCGACGTAAATTTGGGCTATGAAAATGTCATTTTCTAAGGTTTTTACGAAAAGTGTTGGATCTATTTGACCTTGTTTAAACCCTTTTGATGTTAGATAATTGGACAAACGTTCATACCAAGCCCAACTTGCTTGTTTTAGTCCGTATAGAGCCTTTTTTAGTCTGAAGACATAATTTGGTTGTTCTATGTCCTCAAATCCTGAGGGTTGACTTACATATACTTCTTCTTTAATAAATCCATTTAAAAATACAGATTTTACGTCCATTTGAAATAGCTTAAATCCTTTGTATGCTGCATAGGCTAGCAACATCCTAATGGATTCAAGTCTTGTTACAGGGGCATAGGTCTCATCATAGTCTAACCCTTTTACTTGATTGAACCCTTTAGCTACTAGCCTAGCTTTGTTTCTAACTATTTCACCTTTATCATTTAATTTGTTTCTAAAGACCCATTTAGTGTCAATTATGGATTTATTAATGGGTTTAGGCACTAATTCCCAGACCTAATTTCTTTCAAATTGGGCCAATTCTTCTTGCATTGCTAAAGTCCAATCTGGGTCTTGTAGGGCTTCTTCATGGTTTTGGGTTCGATTTTTGAAATCAGGGCTATTTGGCTCTGGTTTCTATAAGATGACGTAGTTCTGACTCCTAAAGTTGGGTCACCCAAAATTTGGTCAGATAGGTGATTTGTGTTTGTTCTTGTTGGTCGTATACCGTTTGAGTTAGTGATTTGTTCTTCAGATTCAATAGGTTCAGGTCGAATTTCGTCATCTTCTCTGTTTGTTGGGTTAGCATTTTCTGTATTTTCATTTTCATTTATTGTGTTGGGTAATTTATTTTCTTCATCAAATATTATATTTATTGTTTCTTCTACTTTTAGGGTATTTTTGTTATACACTGTATATGCTCTACTGGTTGTTGAATACCCTAAAAATATTCCCGGGGTTGTTTTTGATGTAAATTTCTCTAAGTAGTCTTTAGTGTTCAAAATGAAGACTTTACACCCCAAACACTTTTAACTAGTTTAAGTTGGGAATTTTATTATAATAAATTTCATAGGGTGTTTTATTTTGAAATTTGTTAATTAAAATCCTATTTTGAATGTAACAGGCTGTATTAACTACTTCAACCCAGAATTGATTAGATAGTTTATATTCATTTAACATGGTCCTAGCAGCTTCTTGTAGGGTTCTGTTTTTACGTTCTACTAAACCATTTTGTTGAGGGGTCCTAGGGCAGGAGTATTCATGTTTGCACCCATTTATTTCACAAAATTCAGTAAAGTTGTGATTCTCAAATTCTCCCCCATGGTCACTTCTGATTCTTTTTATTTGAGTGTCATTTTCATTTTCTATTAATTTACAAAAATTACAAAAGACTTCAAATGTTTCATCTTTTGTCTTTAGAAATTTTACCCAGGTGAACCTGGAGTAGTCATCGATTATAACTAAGCAATACTGGTTCTTGCTTAGTGACTTGGCTCCATGTGAATCAAATAGGTCTAGGTGAAGGAGCTCAAGTAAAGAGTTGGTTCTATCTAGATTGGTTGACTTGTGGGTTGACTTAGTTTGTTTTCCTTGTTGACAAGGATGGCATATTGTGTTTTCTAGGTTTCTTAATTTAGACAATCCTCTAACTAAACCATTTTGACTCATTTTCGAGATGAGTCTAATATGAGTGTGACCTAGTCTTCTGTGCCACAATTTGGTTTCCTCTTGTTGTGTCAAGAGACACTTTATCGAGGGTGTGGGTAGGTCAATGGTGTAGATATTATTTTTTCTAAGTCCCTTAAGCGTGATTTCAGGGTTTTCAATATTTTTAATCAAGCATCCAGAATTATCAAAGGTAACTAAGTATCCGCTATCACACAATTGGCTTATACTTAATAGATTAAAATTGAAATTTTCAACCAATAAAACTTTTTGAATGATGAAATCGGAACTAAGTTCGATATTACCTTTTCTGATTACTTTCAGTTTTCCATCGTTGCTGAATGTAACTGATCCTAGGTTCTGTAGTTTTAGCTTAGTGAACTTCAACCTATCTCCAATCATATGTCTGGAGCATCCACTGTCCAACATTCATTGATCCAATTCCTGCACATAAAGTAGTTGATGGATCAAAAGACAGTTTGATTGAAGTAAGTCCTTAATTTTCCATCTTACCCAATCTAAGTTAACAATTGGTTAATTCTTTAAGTGTTTGTAAGGTGGTTTTACGTTAATTGAAGAAAAATGTTTAAGTTTGAAAAATATTTTAAGTTAATTTAAAAATATATATATACATTAATTTTAATTTTGAAAAATATTTAAGTTAATTTTAATTTTGAAAAATATTTTAAGTTAATTGAATTTTGAAAAATATTTTAAATTAATTGAATTTTGAAAAATATTTTAAGTTAGTTGAATTTTGAAAAATATTTTAAATTAATTAAATTTTGAAAAATATTTTAAGTTAATTGAATTTTGAAAAATATTTTAAATTAATTGAATTTTGAAAAATATTTTAAGTTAATTGAATTTTGAAAAATATTTTAAGTTAATTGAATTTTAATTACTTACGAATTTAATTGATTAATTGAATTAATTTTAAATTTGAATAATTTTAATTTCTAATCCTTAATCATCTCACCTGATTTAAGTTTTCAATCAGGGGGTCCTATAATTTTGTGAGATGAATTAGATTCATTTTAAGGGTTTGGTTTAACTTTGTGTTAGATTTAGGTTTAGCTTTGAGTTCAACAAGCAGGCGTTCTTTGGATAAACTTCTGAGCTATGGTGAGTCACAAGGACATCATTAAAGTAACCATGCCTTCGAGGTTTTCCAAATAGTCCTACCCATTGAACTTAGTACAAAACCTTGGTCTAACTGGTTAGGATTCATAAAGGGTAGCTTCGATCAGTTCCACTTAGCCAAATGCACCAGATCGAAGCCATATCTTCCTAGACATGCGATGACTAAGTTTCCCCAATGTACTATCATCCAATACTTCACCAGTACCGTGGGTTAAGTTAAACCTAGCGCGTGTTAATATAACCTTAATTACCCGGCCGGGTAGTCTACTTTTGTTTACCCTTATTGGGTGGATTAGTTTCGGAGGTGCCAGCTGTTCTGGAGCCTTCCTTTTGGATTTTGATTTAGTTTAATTTGATTTTTTATTTAATTTGATTTAATTTTAATTTAATTTGAATTTAGTTTTATTTTTATTATTTTTCTTGTAGCTCCCCCTGGATCATAGCCTCGATATGGTCTATCGAGGTAATGTATTTGATCCTTAGGAACCCAATATTGTCCGAGTCCAACTTGATTGATCAGGTTGGACTTGGGAACCCATGCTTGGACCATTTTTCTATTTGTTTTTTGTATGAGTGATAGATATGACTTATACTTCTTTTTTGATTTGAATCCTAGTCCAGTTAGATTATAGATTGCCCTTTGTGTTCCAAGAATCAAGTCAAGATTCTTGGACCCCCAAGGAAAATCGTTCTAGGGTTGTCTTCAAATCCTTGACTTGACTTTTCAGGTTGGAATTCTCTTCCTCAAGTTTTTGAACTTGAGTTGAGGTTCCAGTCTGAACTGGATCAGTCAAGGATTCGGTATTAGTCGTCTCTTTAAGGAGTGTTACCTCCTTCAGAAGCGACTTGATTCGAATTTTGGGCTTAGCTACTTTATGCATTAAATAATTAATTAAGCTATATAAACGATTTTTACTTACAGAGGGGTTTGGCCCTTCGGAAACGGATGCGGATCCGTGATTTCTCTCAGACTCGGCTTCCGATTCGTCCTCGCTTCCGGATTCGTTGGGGTAGTCCCGGGCTGT
This sequence comes from Zingiber officinale, assembly GCF_018446385.1. Classification (NCBI taxonomy): domain Eukaryota; kingdom Viridiplantae; phylum Streptophyta; class Magnoliopsida; order Zingiberales; family Zingiberaceae; genus Zingiber; species Zingiber officinale. Next base: position 96,144,424 of record NC_055998.1, read on the forward strand.
TAACGCGAGAAAATTCGTCTGCTCGAGTTCTTCGTTGTCGGATTCCTCGGAAGAAGACTCGTCCCATGTTGCCTTCAAGGCCTTCTTCCTCTTTGGTTTCTTTGGATCCTTTTGGTTCGGGTAGTTTGCCTTGATGTTCCCCTTTTGATTGCACCCGTAGCATGCCACTTCGAATTTGACCTTTGAGCTTGGTTGGGCTTCTTTGGACTGGATGGTCTTTCTGACATCCTTTTTGTTGAAGCCCTTCTTTTTGCAGAGTTTCTTTACCAGGTTGACTATTTCGGTTGTAAGCTCGTCGTCGTCTTCTGAATCTGGTTCTTCTTCTGACTCTGGTTTGGTTCTGCGCTTTATCTTTGATTCGCGCATTCTCCCTGTTCCTGCAATTAAAGCTAACCCTTTCTCGATCGGGCATGCATTAAGCTGTTCATGAAGTTCAAATTCTGCAAAAAGTTCATCTAACTTAATGGTAGATAGGTCCTTAGAAACCTTGTAGGCATCTACCATGGATGCCCACAAGGTGTTCCTCGGAAAGGCGTTTAAGGAGTACCTTATGATGTCCCGGTTATCTACTTTCTGTCTAATTGCATGAAGACCATTGAGCAGATCTTGAATCCGGGCGTGGAGTTGGGCAGCTGTCTCACCTTCCTGCAGTTTGTTATTAAATAATTTATTGAAGATTATGTCTCTTTTGCTTACTTTGGTGTCAGACGTTCCTTCGTGAAGTTCAATGAGCTTCTCCCACAGCTCCTTAGCACTGTTGAAGGGGCCGACGCGGTTAAGTTCTTCTTTTGATAGGTCACACTGGAGGGTGTAGGTCGCCTTGGCATTAGCTTCCACCTTCTTAATCAGAGATGCGTCCCAGTCCTCGTATGGTAGTGGCTTGCCGGCGATATCAGTTGGTAGTTGGTGTCCGGTTTTGACGATCATCCAGACTTCAAAATGAGTCTGGAGATATGCCTCCATCCGACTCTTCCAGTACCCGAAGTCGTCTCCGGTGAATAGCGGGGGGCGAGCTGTACTGTAGCATTCTTGAAGGGTCATTTTAGATCAACTCTGAAGAAAATAAACGACAAGAAAATTCTAGGACTTAGTCCTGGATTAGTAGTGCGGGAAGTGTAAAAAGAGAACGGACTCGAGTGGTGTTGCACCAACTTCGAGCAAAAACCGATTCGAGAAAAGAATTAAAATATAGCTATAAGGCTAAATTCTAATTGACTACAAAAAATCTGAAAATACCATGAAAAATTATTTTGAATAGTGGTTGCACTGATTTAAAACGACCCCGCTCTGATACCAATTGTTGGATCGAAAGCGCTAGAGGGGGGAGGGGGTGAATAGCGCTCGTGGTTTTCACAGTCGATTTCGGAATCGTAAAAGTAAACGCAGCGGAAAAGAAACAACACAACCACAGAATACACGAGAAGTTACTTCGTTCGGAGCCTATCTCGACTCCTACTCGAAGGCCCGCGGTCGTTGGCCGCTTTCGGTGAGCAACAACTATATGTCGATAAAAATGCTTACAATTTGGAGTACAATTAAGTGCAATAAAGGAACTATACCAACGAAAAGAGAACAGAGAACTTTGAAGTGATTCGTTGGAGTAGCATAGCGTTGTTGAGGCGTTAGCAGCAGCACACGGAAGAGCGCAATTTTTTGTTCGAAATCGATGATCTAAGCTGCACCTCGAGGCCTCCTTTTATAGCTTTGCAAAGTCTGATCCAGATCCCCAAGCTTCAGGATCAAGTTTGACCCGACGCGGATCGGTCGACCGATCCCCTATTCGGTCGACCGATCAGGCGATCTTCTCCCATCCGATCCGCCCGATCCTCTCGCTCCGCTTTTATCTGGTCAAACTTCATCCGAGGTTCGGTCGACCGATCACCATGTTCGGTCGACCGATCAGCTGTCCTGACTCTGTCAACCTGGCCTGATCTAGTCGACGCCCAACCCTGGTTCGGTCGACCGATCCCAAGGTTCGGTCGACCAATCCCCTGATCGAGCCTGGTCCAACCTCTGGAGATCTGATCTGTTGGCTTGTGGGTTCGGTCGACCGATCCCGGTCACTTCTAACTCTGCATAAAAATGTTAGCTACCTGCAAAATAGAGTTAGAACACAATGGAATATATAAATGAATAAACTAACAGCCTTCGGACTGTCCGGGTCTGACTTCAGGTTTCTTACCGGAAACCCTAGGTCGACCCGATGCCTACTGTTCCCTCTGCGGGGAACGCGTCCTCACCTACTCCACTCAGGAGATTTACCTTTTGCCAGTGTGATCCTCCAGATCGACTGGACTTTTGCTCGACGTTCGATGGCTCAGGACTTTCTGCTGGACGCCTGCTTCCCGACCCGTCCAGTCTTCCACCTGGTTCGTGACACCAGGATTTTCCACCTAGGGTTACCACCCCCTAGGACTTTTGCCTGAAGCACTCGTCCTGCCAAGACTTTCCGCATACGGTTACCACCCCCTATGACCTAGGGTTACCACCCCCTAGGGTTTTTCCCTTGCCTAACTGCAGCTAGGACTTTCCTGAGACACTCAATCATACACATTAGATAACAATTAAACTTAACTTTGAATTCCTTTGCCATTATCAAAACGTGAGTTCGATCGTCAGATGCTTCCCGCACCAACATTATGGCCTTTTCTATCACTATCCTTCACGTGCTGCTAGCCCTAGGGTTCATGTCGTCGGGTCCATCGAGCTTCCTTTTTCCGCTACGCTTCTGGTCCTCCAATAGTACCACGCCTTGTAAGGATACGATCCGCGATAAAAATAGAATTTTACATATATCGATCCTATGTTCCACAAAGGAATGTACATATAATCTAGATCGAAACAAAAATGTAAAATCCTAATAACTAATACAGCTCCTGTTGTATTTAATATTACAATCATGCACACACAATAAAATACCCTTGACATGTCCAAGGGTCCAATCACATACAATAACCATAAGCCATAATAGTTGGAGCCTGCAACCACAGAGTTAGCATATCCTACTATTATCCTACCTAAATTATGTATGACATGTGCATAATTAAATTGAAAACCAAACACAAAGAGGCAAATCCTAGCTCTGATACCAATTGTTGGTTGGTCCTAAGAAGATCGTACCAATTCCACTGTATAAAAATTTTGTACAAGTGTCGAACCTTTCCTAAACAACCTATTGTGTTATTTAGAAATTAAATTAGGAATCGCAAACGGAACTTAACATTATTGATTCCAAATTAATTTATCTGTTCTTAATGGTTTAGATTTGGATCGCAAACGATGCTTAACATTATTGATCCAAATCCACCTATGTTATAAATTCAATTAAATATTTATTTCTAAAATTGTCTTCCAGGACTACATGGCGAGGCACTAGCTCTTCTTGGGTATGGGATCATCCACCACCGCCTAGACAAAGTCTTTTAAAGAAATCTAATATTTAATTTCTTTATATAACTCTAGGTTTAACCAAAAAGAACAATCGAATCACAAATTCGAAAAAAAAACACAAACTCGAATCACAAATTTGAAACTCTAGAATCATATGCCTCTTGTGTTTGGAATTCATACAAAGAAAAACTAGCATGATGCGGAAAATAATTACTAGTTATACCTTTCTTTGTATGCAATGACCTCTTGATCTTCTGCTGTATTCCTCACCTCCTCTTGAACTTCGTGTGGGCGACGAACCTCCAAGATGAACACCACCCAAAAGATCCTCCTCCTTCTCTAAGTTTCAGCCACAACCACCACCAAGGAACAAAAGCGAGCAAGGGGAAAGGAAAGGGGAGAGGGTCAGCCACAAGAGAGAGCACAAGTAAGAGAATAAGAATTGATACCTCATGAGGCCTCTCCTCCCCTTCTTTTATAATACTTGCCCAAGGCAAATAAGGAAAGATTAAAATCTTCCTCTTGTTTTCCTTTCCTCCTTTTTAATTCCTTTTTCTCCTCTTAATTGATTGAATGGCCGACCCCTTGCTTGGGCACCAAGCAAGGGTGGCTGACTCATAAAAGAAGAAAAATATATCTTGTAAAAATTTTATAAGCAAAGAAGGAAAGCTCTTATAAAATTTTACAAGCTCTCTTTTAATTTCCTAATGTGGATGTTTTTTTTTAAAAAGGAAAATTTTTAAACAAGTTTTAAGATTTAAAACTTCTCATTTAAAATTTCCTTTTTTAACATGGTTACAAAAAGGAAAGTTTTAAATTTAAAACTCTTTTTTTTTAAAACCATGTGGATGGTTAAAAAAGGAAAGTTTTAAAACTTTTAAACTTTCTTTTAAACCATGTGACCTAATTCAAATAAGGAAAGTTTTATAATTTTAAATCTCTCTTTCAAAACTTGTAGATATCTACAAAGAAAAGATTTTAAAAATTCAAAACGCCCCTCATACTTTGAATTATGTGGCCGACCCCCTTTGAGAAAGTAGTGGCCGACCCTTGGCTTAGTCACCAAGCCTTGGGCCGGCCCCCTCTTGAACACCAAGATGGGCTTTTCTTGGGTGGATATGAGGCATTAATGAGGCTACAACAAGGACCCTGAGGAGAAATTGGCTTTAGCCTCCCGACGAGCTCGAGTATCTCGTGTTTGCCCCGAACACACAACTCAAGTTCATCAATAATAACTCATTCCACTAGAGAGTTATTATTGTACTACCACACCAATCCCAAATTACATTATGGGCTCATTCTTATCATGAGTGTGTTAATCTCCCTGTATTTAAGATATCGGATGTCCACTAATTAATTGAGTTACTGACAACTCATTTATTAATATCTGGCTCTGATAGTAGTACCACTCAACTTTATTGTCATGTCGGACTAAATCCACCTGCAGGGTTTAACATGACAATCTTTATGAGCTCCTCTTGGGGACATTATCAACCTAGATTACTAGGATACAATTTCCTTCTATAATAAACAACACACACTATAAGTAATATCATTTCCCAACTTATCGGGCCTTTTGATTTATCGAACTAAATCTCACCCATTGATAAATTAAAGAAATAAATATTAAATATATGTGTTTGTCATTATATTAGGATTAAGAGCACACACTTCCATAATAACCGAGGTCTTGTTCTTGTATTTAGTCAGTATAAAAAGAAACTGCCTCAATGGTCATACTCAATACACTCTAAGTGTACTAGTGTAATTATATAGTCAAGATAAACTAACACCTAATTACACTACGACTGTTCTGATGGTTTGCTCCTTTTCATCTCTGTCGTGAGCTACTGTTTATAATTTATAAGGAACTGATAACATGATTTTCTGTGTGTGACACCACACACCATGTTATCTACAATATAAATTAATTGAACAACTACACTTAGCATACAAATGTAGACATTTTTTACCAATGTGATTCTTTATTTTAAAATAAATGTTTACAAAAGATAGGCTTTTAGTATACACTCTAACACCTATAGGGTCTTCCCCATTGTAGTTTCAGCTTATTAACATCTCCGACCGGCTTAATGCGTTTCCAGACTAGATCACCCACCTAGAAGAATCTAGGAATAACTATTTTGTTATAATTTTACCTCATTCTTTGATAATATGATAAAAGTCGAGCCGCTACCTTATCCCATACTTCTTCTATCAAGTCAATCTCCATAAGACACCGATCAACATTATCTTCATCATATAAGCGCCTCCAATCAGATTCCATGACAACTTCGATCGGAATTACTGCCTCCCCCCAAAAACCAGATGAAAGGAGTTATACCTGTCGATTCTCGAGGAGTTGTGCGATATGCCCATAACACACTAGGTAATTCATCCAACCAATTTCCTCCAACATGATCTAATCTAGTTTTGAGCCCTCTGATAATTCTTTATTTGTTACCTCAGCTTGCCCATTACTCCATGGATAAGCCACAAAGGTGAAAGTCTGTGTAATACCATATCCCAAATACTATTCTTGAAATTTTCTACCTTGGAACTGCCTTCCATTATTAGAAACCAGCTTATGTGAGATACCAAATCTACAAATAATATATTGTCATAAGAATTTGATAACTGCTTGTTCAGTAATTCTAACCAATAGTTTAGCTTCCACCCATTTTAAAAAGTAATCCATAGCTACCAATAAAAACCTCCTCTAAGCAGGTGCCATAGGAAATGGTCCCACTATATTCATACCCCATTAATCAAAGGGACACAACAAAATGGAGGTATTCAGTGGGATGATGAGGAATGTTTTGATGCCTCTGACAAGATAAACATATTTTCACGAGTTGAGTAGCATCAACTTGCAAAGTGGGCTAAAAATATCTCGCCAATAATATTTTTCTAGCAAGAGATCGACCTCCCACATAATTACCACAAGTGCCTTGATGCACTTTCTGTAGAATATACTGTATATTATCTGGCCTAATGCATTTAAGTAAAGGATAAGAGAAGACTCTTTTACTTTTATAAAGCTGGTCCCCAACCATAGTGAACCGGTCAGCCCTCTTCTTGAATATCCGTGCTTGCTCTCCATCAACTAGTAGGATACCTCGTTGTAAGAATAAGATAATCGACGCCCTCTAATCACTTTGTAATGCTAAATCAGTCTACCTCTCAATGCAAGCTACCAATAATGACTTCTCTATAGGATTATCCAAATTCCACGGAATTATGACAGAGGTTAATTTAGCTAATTCATCTGTTGTCTGATTATCTGAATGGAGAATTTTATGTATACTAACTTCTTGAAATTATGCCTTCAACTTATCAAATGCCTCTGCATATAACTTGAGTCGTTCATTGTTGATCTCAAAATTTCCAGATAATTATTGAGCCGCTAGCTGGGAGTCAGAATAGAGTATGACTCAGGCAACTCCCACGTGCTAAGCAGCTTGCAATTCTGCTATTAAGGCCTCATATTCTACTTCATTGCTAGTTGTTCTATAATTTAACCGAACAGATAATTACATTCGATCTTCCCTGGGTAGCATAAGAAGAATACCTATCCCCCTACCCTGCTAGGTAGAGGATCCATCCATATATATTTTTCAAGTTTCTTCAATTTCAGGAGCTTGCACTTCTATTATGAAATTAGCTAGGGCTTGGACTTTGATGGCCACTCGAGGCTAATATTATATATCATATTCGCTAAGTTTGGTCGCCTATTTGATCAATCTTCTGGATGCCTCTGGGTTAACGAGTACTCGACCTAAGGTACTATTAGTTAATACTATGATTGAATGTGATAAAAAGTAAGGGCGCAATCTTGGAGCAGATAAACCAATCCATATGCCAACTTCTCAAGTGTAGTGTAGTGGCACTCTAGTCCTTTTAATAAATAGCTCAAAAAGTATATAAGTTGTTGCTCTTTCCCCTCCCGTCTCACCAATACTGAACCAACAACATGTTCATTAGCTGATAAATAAATCCATAAAATTTCACCTACTATTATGATATGGGTTATGATAGATCAGCCTGGCAAATAAAGTAGAGGTCATGGTTGAGAAAGATAGGAGGGATATATAGTTGGGTGAATGCATGATTAATAGAATAATGAATGACCAAGTAAAAGGCTTTTTGCAGGTGCTCGGTCAAGTAAAGCCTGACTGAGCGTAAAGGTATTTAGCATTATAGAATCTTTTAGTATATTACTAGCCGAGTGAAAGCTGAGCAAGCACCAATGTGCTTACATGCGCTCGGCCTGACAAAGCCCGGCCGAGTGTAAAGGTATTTATCCTAATATAAGCTTTAAGTATATTATAGGACAAGTGAAGGTCGAGCGAGCACCAATGTGCTTACATGCACTTGGTCAGGCGAAGCCCAACCGAGCATAAAGGTATTTAGCTTGATACAGCTTTTAGTATATTACAGTCGAGTGAAGGCTGACCGAGCACCAATGTGCTTACATGCACTCGGTCGGACAAAGCTCGACCGAGCATAGAGGTATTTAGCCTTATACAGATTTTAGTATATTACCGGCTGAGTGAAGGCTGAATGAGCACCAATGTGCTTATATGCGCTCGGCTGGACAAAGCCCGACAGAGTGTAAAGGTATTTAGCCTTATAGAAGCTTTTAGTACATTACAGGCCGAGTGAAGGACGAGCAAGCACCAATGTGCTTACAAGTGCTCGATCGAACAAAGCTCAGCCGAGCATAGAGGTATTTAGCCTTATACAACTTTTAGTGTATTATTGGCTGAATGAAGGCTGAGCAAGCACCAATGTGCTTACATGCGCTCGACCTGACAAAGTCCGACCGAGCGTAAAGGTAATTAGCCTTATAGAAGCTTGTAGTATATTACCGATCGAGTGAAGGCCAAGCAAGCATCAATGTGCTTACACACGCTCAACTAGACAAAGTTCGACCGAGCATAGAGGTATTTATCCTTATACAAATTTTAGTATATTATCGGCTTAGTGAAGGCCGAGTGAGCACCAATGTATTTACACGCGCTCGACCAGACAAAGCTCGGCCGTGCATAGAGGTATTTAGCCTTATATAGCTTTTAATATATTATCGACCGAGTGAAGGCCGAACGAGCACCAATGTGTTTACATGCGCTCAGCCGGACAAAGCCCGACCGAGCGTAAAGGAATTTAGCCTTATAAAGTACATTCCTGGCCGAACCGTGCTTAACAGAAGGTATTCTTAATATATATGCATCTAGCTTGAATGATCGGTCGAGACATGCTTAATAGAAGATATTCTCAATATATATATGATTGGCTTGAATGATCAGCTGAAACAGGCTTAATAGAAGGTATTCTCAATATATATATGTGGCCGACTTGAATGACTAGCTGAGAATCGTTTAACAAAAGGTATTCTCAATATATATACGACCGACTTGAATGACCGACCGAAACATGCTTAACAGAAGGTATTTTCAATATATATATAACTGACTTGAATGACCAGCCGAAACATGCCTAACAGAAGGTATTCTCAATATATATGCGATCGGCTTGAATGACTGGCTGAGACATGCTTAACAGAAGGTATTCTCAATATATATATATATGCAGCCGGCTCAAATAACTAGCCGAGACACGTTTAACAGAAAGTATTCTCAATATATACATGACCATCTTAAACGACCAGTCGACACATGCTTAACATAAGTACATAAGTATGACAGCCTGACGAATTTGGCAGGAAATATCTTCTAGAAGATTCTTCAATTGTAGTAACGTGTTCTTATACATACTTTATCATGAATATGAGTCACAAACAATAAGAAAGGTACATCTGGGGTACAAAAAAGATTCCTTAAAGGATTATTACATGAAGTCTAGAGGGTAACTTCATCTTCTAACAAACTCTAACATAGCGGGAACCACCTCATGACTACGGAGGTTATATGAGATAGTATAAAAATGGGGATTCTCTCTGTTAGCAAGGTAAGTAAGTTCTAGCATCCAAAACTCTATTTCCAAGTACTTGAGTTATTGTAGTTCTTCTTCTTCTTCTTCTTCTTTTCCACCTTCAAAAGAGTAACTAACTTGAGTGTCGGAGGGCCTAGCTAGCCAAGAATCCCCACCCCGGTCCTAGGTCACTAACACTTTGTTAGCTCTTCTCACTGTGCATAGGATCGTTGAGGATCTCTTCCAGATCTTCAAGAGTTCATCTTTATCAAAAATCAGCATTCACCGGGGCCAGCGCTCCACCTCACAGGTTTCAAACAAGATCAAATTTGGCACTGTCTGTGGGAATCTTCACCTGGATCTAACGCTGTGATATGGAGGAAGCTAGGAAACCTAACACTATAACTATGACGCGAGATGATCTGGACTTGCTCATCAATGCCAGAGTGCAAAAACTATTACAGCAACTACAGTAAGTCAATACTAGTGGTACATTGCCCATAACTCCAAATCAGGCGATATCAACAACTGCTTATCCAAGGGAGAGAAGGGGGGAGGAGGAGGATCCTGATTGTTTGCTTCCTCCTCCTCCCTCCCTAGCTCGACGCCCTCGAGTATTTCTTCACACACCTTTGGAGCAAGGAGGACGAAGGGAAGTTCCATAAGAATCTTATGGAGAAGCGCTTATACATGACAAACATAAAGGGAAGATCGTAGCCAGCGATAGTTCTCCTGAGAGGATTGTCACTCCATTTTCTCAATGAGTGTTAGATGATCCTCTACCGAAGCATTATCAAAACTTAAATATCAGAGAATATTCTGGGACAACTGATCCAGAAGATCATCTTCTTAAATTTGAAAATGCGGCTCTCCTTCAACAATTTACCGATGGTGTTAAATGTCGGATGCTCCTTACTACCTTTGGAGAAGTAGCTCAAAGGTGGTTCAAGCAATTACCAGATAATTCTATTCACCGTTTCAAGGATTTTCGCAAGGTTTTTCTTCATCATTTTTCCAGTAATCGGCGATATCACAAGACCCCCTAGAGTATCTTTTCAATTAAACAGGGGCCGAAGGAATCTATTCGAGCCTATATTAAAAGGTTAAGTCAGGTAGCCATAGATATACCTATGGCCACCACCGAGATCTTGGTAAGCACCTTTTCTCAAGGGCTTAATGATAATGATTTCTTCAAGAATTTGGTCAGAAACCCTTCGACCAATTTTAATTTATTGATCGAGTGAGTGACTGAGTTTATTAATGTGGAGAAAGCTCAAGCTGCTCGGAGAAAGGAAGCTGTTACTCCTACTCTCGTTCTAAATATGGATTGTACGGTGGTACCTGCTCAGCCACCCAGGAGGCCTCACGTAGTTCCTCCCCAACGACATCCTGACCTGCGACCTCAAGCTGTGCAACACATGGGGGTTCCTCAAGAGATCCCACGAAGGTGGTGTACATACCATTTAATGAGCACTCACAGTACAAAAAATTTTATACCTTGAGGAATCAGCAAACTCATAATCCTCGGTATTAGCGATGATCTCTAGCCCCAAATCGCCGATAATATCTGAGGCAAGATAGTCCACATAAGCTTGAGTACCAAAAGGCGGATCTGCAGACAGGAGTTCTGCCACTCCCAGCCGGGCAAGCTCAAACATCCGGTCAGCCACAACAAGAAGCAACATCAGTCCGACAAGAAAAAAAAATCATAGCAACACCCCCCGGGGTAATATTAACATGATAGCTGGAGGACCAACAGATGGTGATTCCAACCGGGCGAGGAAGGCAAATGCTCGGCGACTGGAAATTCATGCTGTGGTATGCAGCGCAAAAAGGGCGGTCAGACCAGAAATTAGCTTTGGGCCCAGAGATCTGGAGGGGGTAAAAGTGTTCCATGATGATGCATTAATAATCAAGGTTGTTATAACCAATTTTAATATTTCTTGTACTTTCATTGACACTAGTAGTTCAGTTAATATTATTTTCAAATAAGCTTTTGATCAGTTGCAAATAAATTTGAGTGAGTTGTAGCCCATGGTAACTCCTTTATATGGGTTCACTAGAAATGAAGTTCAGTCATTAGTTCAGATAAAATTAGCTATATCTCTGGGAGAGGAGCCTTTAATGAGGACATGATGATCGTATTTTATGGTGGTAGATGCACCCTCTGCCTATAATGTTATCTTAGGTCGACCGACCTTAAATGAATTTTAGGCAGTCATTTCTACCTTCTATCAGAAAATTAAATTTCTTGTGGATGATCAAGTAAGAGAGGTAAATGGTGATCAATTGGTAGCACGCAAGTGCTATGTGGAGATAGTTAAGGCAGAGGCCAATGTTGCACGGCAGATGCAAAGAATGGAGGTCAATGTCATTCAAGAAGGGATGCCCACCCTAATATATGAAGAAAAGGAGGAGGTACAGATTCAAGTTGGCAGACCAAAAGCTGTTACTCATGTGGCATCAGATCTAGAACTAAAACTGAAAGCCAAATTGATACAATGTTTAATACGCAATAATGATGTATTTGCATGGACGCCAAAGGAAGTAACAAGAGTATCCCCTATGGTCATGGAGCATGCATTTCATGTGTATCCTGATGCCTGACCGGTTAAACAGAGGAAGCTGGATCAACTATTAGAAGTTGGTTACATTCGAGAAGTTCAATTCCCTAGTTGGTTGGCTAATGTTGTCCTGGTCTCCAAGCCTGGGAACAAATGACGGGTGTGTATAGACTTCTGAGATCTTAATAAAGCTTGCCCAAAGGATTATTATCCCTTGCCTCACATCGATCAGGTAGTGGATTTTACTTCTGGGTGCAAGTTTATATGTATTGTAGATGATTATCAGGGATATCATCAAGTCTCACTTACCAAGAAGGATCAAGAAAAGGTTAGTTTTATAACTACCGAAGGTACTTATTGCTATAATGTTATGCCTTTCATACGAAAGAATGCAGGGGCCACCTATCAGAGGCTTATGAATAAGGTTTTTAAGAAGTAGATTGGAAGGAATATGGAGGTTTATGTGGATGATATTCTTATTAAATCTCTAAGAGCCTCAGATTTATGTGTGGATATAGAAGAAACTTATGGAACTCTGAGGTTGTATGGGTTCAAGCTCAATCCTTGTAAATATTTATTTGGAGCCAAAAATGTAAAATTCTTGGGATACATAGTGACCGAGTGGAGGATAGAAGCTAATCCCAGCAAAGTAAGGGCACTTCAAGATATGACTCCACCACACAACATAAAGGAGGCGCAGAGGTTGACCGGTCACATCACTACTCTATCACGCTTTATCTCCCAATCAGCCAATTGAAGTCTTCCTTTCTTCAAGATACTCCAACGGGCTACTAAATTCTAATGGGATGAAGAATGTGATAAGGCATTTGAGGAATTAAAAAATTATTTGTCTACTCTTCCTGTATTAGCTAAACCAATAGTGGGAGAGACTATGGGTTTATCTGTCAGCCAATGAGCATGTTATTGGCTCAGTTTTGGTGATGCAAGAGGGGAAAGAATAGCAGCCTGTGTATTTCTTAAGTCATTTATTAAAAGGAGTCGAGTGTCGATACACTGCACTTGAGAAATTGGCTTATGGATTGATTCTAGCCATGCGGAGATTACGTCCTTACTTCTTATCACACCCAATCATAGTACTAACTAACATTACTTTGGGTTGAGTGTTTATTAACCTGGAAGCATTAGGACAACTTATTAAATGGGCAACCAAACTTAGTGAATATGGTATACAGTATCAACCCCAAGCGATAATCAAAGCTCAAGCCTTAGCCGATTTTATAACAGAAATATAAGGTCCAGAAAAAGAAGAGACTTAGAAAATATATGTTGATGGGTCTTCTACCTGGTAAGGCAGTGGAATAGGAATTCTTCTTATATCACCAAGGAAATATCGAATGCAACTATCCGTTCTATTAAATTATAAAGCTACTAATAATGAGGTAGAATATGAGGCGTTAATAGCAGGATTACAAGCTGCAAGGCATGTAGGAGTTACTTGGGTTTTGATTTATTCTGATTCTCAATTGGCAGCACAACAACTAACAGACAATTTTGAAATCAATAGTGAGAGACTCAAATTATATGTAGAAGCATTTAATAAGTTGAAGGTTGGATTCCAGGAAGTAAGTATACAAAAGATTGCCCGATCAGATAATCAAGTAGCAGATGAACTAGCTAAATTGGCTTCCTCTATAATACCTTAGAGTTTAGACAAACCTGTGTAGAAAACAGTGTTGGTGTCTTGTATTGAGAGACAAGCTGATGTGGAGATGCAAGTTGATTGGAGGGCATCAATCATCATGTTTTTATAGCAAGATATCTTGCCAGTTGATGAGGAGCAAGCATGTGTATTTAAGAAGAGAGCTAGTCGATATACTATGGTAGGGGATCAGTTATATAAAAGGGATTTTTCTAGTCCCCTACTCAAGTGTGTAGGACCAGATGATATGCAGTATATTCTACAGGAAGTGCATCAGGGTTCTTGTGGTAGTCATGTGGGAGGATGATCTCTTACTAGAAAAATATTATTAGCTGGATATTTTTGGTCAACTTTATAAGTGAATGCTGCTCATCTTGTAAGAACATGCTTATCTTGTTAGAAATATCAGAATATTCCTCATTATCCCACTGAATTATTGAAGACTTCCATTGTATCATGTCTCTTTGATCAGTGGGGGATGGATATAGTGCGACCATTTCCTATTGCATCTGCTCAGAGAAGATTTTTATTGGTGGTTGTGGATTATTTCTCAAAATGGGTGGTGGTTGAGCCATTAACCAAAATTACTGAACAGGCAGTCATCAAGTTCCTATAGCAGCATATTATTTGTAGATTTGATATTCCATACAAAATAGTTTCTGATTAATACGGTGCATGATCGTAGGGTCCGAAAGATGACGTGGTCGGAAGTCAAGCTCATGGGATGGTCAAAGGTCAAACTCACGCGGCGGTCAGAAGTCAAGCCCACGTGGTGGTCAGAAGTCTGACCTACGTGGTGGTCAAAAGTCTGGCCTACAGGGATGTCAAAAGGCCGGACTATGTGGAGTTCAAAAGGCTTGGTCACAAGATGGTCTAAGTCGGGCACAGGTTGTATGTCGGGGTTGGGCCTGCATAGCGAGTAGGAACCCGAAGGCCAGGATCCCAGGCTGGGATTTATAGCCCCGCGGGACAGGATAAAGGGATCAAAGCGTACAGGTCAGGATATGCAAACCAAGGATTACAGGCCAGGATCCTAGGCTGGAATTTATAGCCTAGCGGCTCAGGACACATGGATCAAAGCGTACAGGTCAAAATGTACCAACCAAGGATACATGTCGGGATTTATAGCCTTGCGGCGCAGGACACATGGACAAAAGCGTACAGGTCAAGATGTGTCAGCCAAGGATACAGGTCAAGACTTATAGCCTTACGACGCAGGACACATGGACAAAAGCGTACAGGTCGGAATGGGCCAGCCAAGGATACAGGAATCACAGGTTGGGGCATACGAATCAAAACGCGCAGATGATCTACGAATCAGAATATACAGGTCAGGAAATACAGACCAAGGAGTACAGATCGGGATAGATGGAATCAGACTAAGGCGTATAGGTTGGAACAAACAGAATCGGACTAAGGAGTACAGGTCGGGATAGATGGAATCGGACTAAGGCATACAGGTAGAGACAGACAGAATCAGACTAAAGCGTACAAGTCGGGACGCAAGATAAGTGGAACCAAACCAAGGTATACAGGTTAAGATACAAGGTAAGGCAGGTCAGGAGTTCACAAGACAGGACATGCAGGACAGGGCTGGTGTACAGATCTGGATTTATGAAGCGGCAAATGCAAGTTGGGAAATATAGGTCTACATCCCACAAACCGAGGTCGGTAGGCACAGGAGCCCAGTCCAGGGTTAACAGATCGGGGCAAAGTATGCACTACACGACAAGCAAGCCAGAGAATCGTAACAACCTGTCAGGGAATTATCACTGCCTGTCAGAGAATTTGCTAACAGTCTGGTGCTCACCACCCGCTGACTCCCTCCTAGACCTATAAGAGGGCACCACATGTCATTCACCGCCAGACAAAGCCTGACATCCGACATTCCCTGACATCCGTCAGACTCTAGAAGCATCCTATGCGGTATAAAAAGGGAAGCTTTGTCCCTTACGCAGGTACGCTCACTCGTCTTTTCACACTCGTCTTTCACTTTTCATCCTTTCTCTGTGCTTCTGGGGGAAAAGTACCTGACTTGAGCGTCAGAGGGCCTGACCTGAGGACTTTTTCCCTGGTTTCTGGTCTCTAACGACTCGTGGGCTCGTCTGAGTGTGCGCAGGATCCTCGCTTCATCATCACCCCTCGTCATTCGTTCGTGTAAGCTTTCCCGACGGGTGCCAGATCGACCAGGCTTCGCAGCGACTTTCTGTCAACACCAGCAACAATGCGATCGGCCTCTATCCGACTCAACTTTTTGATGGGATCAAATTTGGCGCCATCTGTGGGAACACAACTACCTGATCCAGGACGTGATGATGGAGGACTCTGGTCGCATCAATGTGACCATGACCGCTGGAGAGTACGAGCTCTTCAAAGAGGCTAAGAAGCGAGCGGCCTCTGAAAAGCAACAAACTACTGCCTCTAGGCCAAAAACGTTACCTGAGGTTTCCAAAGAGCCAGCTCACGCTTCAGGTTGGGGGTCCAAGAGGAAACAACCCCTAGAATTTCCTCCTGCCTTCTATAGGGAGCTGGGCCAGGGTTACTATCAACCAGAGCCTAGATACTACAGCCACAAGGAGCAACCCCAAGTTTCTGTGGATGAAAGTTCGTGGCCTAAGGATTCAAAGAAGGGGAAGGCTACCGTCCTCCGCGACGAACGGCGAGCGAAGCCATAAGAGAAAGTGCCTTTTTCTTCTAAAATCTTGGAAGAGAGGCTACCCAAAGGGTACCGACCCCCTTCTATAGGGGAATACGATGGAAGTAAAGATCCTGAAGACCATCTCCGCAAGTTTCGGAACGCGGCTCTGCTGCATCAATATAGTGATGTCGTTAAATGTCGAGTGTTCCTGAACACTCTATCAGGCTTTGCCCAAAAGTGGTTCGATGGGTTACCGCATGGGTCCATTACCTGCTTTTCTGACTTCAAGATTGTGTTCCTGCGCCATTTTGCCAGCAGCAGGAGGTATCAAAAGATGGACCATTGCTTGTTCGCTCTCAAGCAAGGGTCCCCCGAGCCATTAAGAAGTTACATCAAGCGTTTTAATCAAGTGGCCCAGGATGTTCCTTCGGCCACATCGGAAATACTTATGAGCGCCTTCTCCCATAGGTTGACCGAGGGAGAGTTCTTTAGAGACCTCATCAGGAATCCCGTAAGGAATTTCGATGAGATGCTGGAGAAGGTAACCAGCTACATCGACGTGGAGGAAGTGCAGGCGGCCCGAAGGAAGGTAGATAAACTGCCTCCCTCTACTAACAGACCGGAAAGAAGAGCGCCTCAACCGCCTACTCAACCTCTCCCATGCGCTCGAGATGCCCGACCAACTTTCCACCCCGGTCAGGATGCCCGCCCGACTTTCCACCCCAGTCAAGATGCCCGACTGGTGCCATGCGTAGCTGTGGTTCAGGTTCCTCGACCTGGGCCTTGGGGACCGCGTTACTATACTTATCCCTGGTCGCACACTCACGCCACCAGTGATTGTGTGCAATTCATGCAAGACTCTCGTCGTGTGGCTGAGCTGGGCCTACCACCTCCAGAGCTGGCGCCTCAAGTCCAGAGAATGATGGAGGAAAGACGCAACGCTGTGGGGCAAGCCGGCAGACCCCGAGCAGAGAAGGGAGGTCCTAGCATGTCGTAGCAAGGGCACACTGGGGAGCCAGGAGAAGCCCGTGAGATGGAGAATCGAGGTAACGCGGCTATCCGAGACATCGGTATGATCTCTGGAGGACCCACCGATGGAGACTCATGTCGGGCGTGCAAGTCCCATGAGCGCCGGTTGGAGGTCCATGCTGTCAGATGCAACCCAGAGCAAGCTGCCGGCCCGGTCATCAGCTTCGGACCAAAAGACCTGGAAGGGCTGGAGCTGCCCCATGATGATGCCCTCATCATCAAGGTTATTATTGCCAACAACCGCGTGGCTAGAGTTTTTGTTGACATCGGCAGTTCTGTCAATGTATTGTTCAGATATGCTTTTGAAGAAATGTAGATCGACGCCAACGAGCTCCAGCCGGTAACCACTTCTTTATATGATTTTACCGACAATGAGGTAAGACCTATGGGCCAAATCAAGTTGGCCATATCCTTGGGAAGCGAGCCACTAGTGAGGACCAAGAGGAGCACCTTTATCGTGGTGGACTCGCCCTCCTCTTATAATGTCATATTAGGCCGACCAGCCCTGCATGAGTTCTGGCATGCCGTCTCCACCTTCCACCAGAAGATTAAGTTTCCTGTGGGAGAGCATGTCAACGAAGTTCGAGGGGAGCAGAGGGTTTCTCGACGATGTTACATCAACATGGTCAAGGTGGAAGCTCGCAAGGCTCAGAGGACACAGGATGGGGCTATTCACACCATTCTTGAAGAAATGCATATCGACGCCAGCGAGCTCCAGCCGGTAACCACTTCTTTATATGGTTTTACCGGTAACGAGGTAAGACCTATGGGCCAAATCAAGTTGGCCATATCCTTGGGAAGTGAGCCACTAGTGAGGACCAGGAGGAGCACCTTTATCGTGGTGGACTCGCCCTCCTCTTATAATATCATATTAGGCCGACCAGCCCTGCATGAGTTCCGGGCTACCGTCTCCACCTTCCACCAGAATATCAAGTTTCCTGTGGGAGAGCAGGTCAGCGAAGTTCGAGGGGAGCAGAGGGTTTCTCGACGATGTTTCATCGACATGGTCAAGGTGGAAGCTCGCAAGGCTTAGAGGACGCAGGATGGGGTTGTTCACGCCATTCAGGAGGAGCCCATGCCAATGGCGGAGGAGCCTATCCCTTGTGAAGAGGTCCTCTATCTTCTGAGTGCCTGGAGACTCTTACTCGTAAAGCTGGGGACCTGTCGCTCGAGCTGAAGGAAGAGCTGATCCAGTGCTTAATCCACAATAGGGATGCCTTCGCCTGGTCCCTTGAAGAACTACCAGGGGTCAAGCCTGAAGTGGCGGAGCACAAGTTGCATCTCCTACCAGATGCCTGGCCTGTAAAGCAGAAGAAGAGAAATTTTTCGGCCAACCAGAATAAAATTATCAGAGCTGAAGTGGACCAGCTCAGAAAAGCAGGCCACGTTAGGGAAGTACAATTCCCGTCCTGGCTTTCCAACGTGGTTCTAGTGGCGAAGCCCAACAATAAGTTGAGAGTCTGCATAGACTTCCAGGATCTCAATAAAGCCAGCCCTAAAGATTGTTATCCTTTGCCAAGAATCGATCAACTGGTGAATTTAACTGTCGGTTGCAAAAGAATCTGCATGCTGGATGCTTATCAGGGGTACCATCAAATCCCCTTGGCTGTGGAAGATCAAGAGAAGGTTAGTTTTATCATGACGAATGGTACCTTCTGCTACACGGTCATGCCTTTTGGGCTCAGGAATGCCGGGGCCACCTATCAAAGGATGATGGACAAGATCTTCCGGGAGCAGGTCGACCGCAATGTGGAGGTTTATGTAGATGACATACTCATCAAGTCTCCCTTAGCTGCAAATCTAATAGCTGATGTGGATGAGACCTGTGGCACCCTCCGGCAGTATGGAGTAAAATTGAATCCCTTAAAGTGCTTATTTGTGTAGGACCGTGATCATTCGATAGAGGGGGGTGAATATCGATTCGAAAAGTCGAGTAAAACTACGCAGCAGAAAAGTAAATGAACACAGTTGTTTTTACTTCGTTCGGAGCCTGTGACGACTCCTACTCGAAGGCCCGTGGTCCTTGACCACTTTCGTTGGGCAATCACTAGCAATTCGAATATAATTACAAAATGAATACAGGAAATGAAAGTGAAACAAAGTAATATCGACAAAGAAATTAACTAAAAACCGAAGGAGCACTTTGTCGGAGCTTTGTTGGCGTCGCAGGAACGTAAAGCAGCAGGACCAGCAGTAGAAGAGTTCTCAGATAGATTATTGAAGAAGCTCCATCCCTGGGGCTTCTTTTATATGCTACTCCGGGCGCCTAGATCCCTTCCGGGCGCCCTGGTGAGACGTGGTAGGTCTAATCAGCGAACTCTACGTGGCGACGACTCGGCCTGGATAAAATTCACCTCCGGGCGCCCGGATCCCTTCCGGGCGCCTGGACCTCCGGGCGCCCGGACCTCCTGTTTCCAGAAACTTCCTTTCCTGCAAAACAGAGTTAGTCCGAGGCACATATGTATTCTGCAACACAGATTGTTAGCACAATTTATGAAATAGAATTAACAGTAAAAATATGACTTAGATTCCGTCTTTCCGAGACCGGAATCTAGTCACGATCTCGACTTAGATATCCGAAATGGATCTAAGCCGGATCGACGCCTAATGTTCCCTTCCCGGGAACGCGTCCTCGCAGTCACTCGCCTCCAGTGAAAATTTCCCACAAGTAGCACACTTGGGATAACTAGGCTATTTGCTGGCTGGTCCTCCCTTTGGGTAACTCTCTGGTTTGCGCTTGTTGCTGGAGTTCCCTTTCCAGTTAGAGCTGTGGCCCTGTTGTTTCTGAGTACCTGAGTCTCCTTGCCCTTTGAACTCTGAGAGAACTTGCTTCTGCTGCTTGATATTATTCTAGTAGTGCTCGGTGGTCAGAGCACTGCTGACTAGTTCCTCGGTGGTTTGCGGCCTATGAACGCCGCCAACCACGTTCATTGCTATTTCCGGCCTCAGCATCTTAAGCATCAACCGGTGTAACGAACCAATTTTCCCTACTTCGAGTTCCAAATGTTCATAAAAATATTTGGAAATGCTTTTAAAATATTCTAGAGATTTTTAGAAAATTTTAGAGTATTTTTATGTAATTTTTGGAGGTCGTTTAGTATGTTTACAAAAAAAAAAAGAAATTTTGTCAAAAACCGTTGAAGGTAAGGCTCGAACCGGTGACCTCCGGCCGAACCAAACCCAACCGAACACAGCAAACCAACCGAGCTGCGAGCATTATGTTAACTAAGTATGGAGAGAAAAAGATTTAAAGTATAGTTATATGGGAAAACCCTAGATTTAAAAGAAGCTTAAGTTTTCTTTTCCCCGAACCGAAACCTCTTCTTCTCCTCTGCTTCTGCGTGTGCGACAGCGGGCTCGGGCGGAAGGCAAAGGGAGCTAGGTTTTCCTTTCCCTGGCGGTCGGCGAAGGCTTCTTCCGGCGAACCCTTGCGGATCCGAGTTCCTCCCGTCGAAGAGAGCCCTCGAGCACAAGAGGAGACCGAGATTTCGAGCTCCACCCGGAACCCTAGCCGCCCCTTCCTCCTTCTCGGTTGTAAGTGCAAGAACAAGGGGTAAGTACTACTCACCTGCGGTAGGAGTTGCTCCGAGCTTCAATTTGCTTTCTTTGCTTTCGGATGGTTGTGTACAGCATGCGTTTTTGGTCTTCTTCTCCCTAAGTGTTGTTGTAACAAGATCTTAGATCCTGTTGTGCCGTAAAGTATAAGTATTGTAGTGTATTTTAGCTTGTTTTCTGTGATTCTGTGAAGGTATAGTTTGAATAAGTTACATGTGAATTGATTGTGTTATTAGGGATTAATAGAATAGATTCAAGATTGTGTTTTCCTTTCTTGCAAATCTGTGGAAGCAAGTTTAGAGATTTTTGGTTGCCTACAAGGGTTTTAACTGTGAATTGGTGTATATAGGTCTTTCTATAAAATTTACAGCAAGTTTAACTTGAGTTAGGCAAAGAAAAGGGGCACGGGTAGTTTCTTTAGGGTTGTTGTGCAATTCGGTTATTTAGTTGACCATGAGAAAGCATATGCTTGTTGATTGACATGTAGTTCCCTTCATGTTGTTACCTTGTTAGAGGATTTAAATGGATTCTTGTTAAGAATTTGTTAAGAGTTTATTAGGAGTCTTTCTTTTAATTGCTAGAGAAATTAGAGATTTCACATGCTATTTGTAATGCTAGATTTGAGTCAGTTGCTTTTTCTTTAAGCAAGTGCAGATTCATTTATGTTTTAATTTAGTTTCGAATAGAGGAGCATGCTGTAAGAAGTTTTAATTCTGAGCCTATAGTATCAACTTGAACAGTATCAACCCTTCAGTTTCCTTTTTGCTGCCTTACCTTGGTTAACTCCCTTTTTACTGCCATGAGTTTGATATAGAAGAGGAGAAGGAACTTTAAGGGTTTTAGCATGTGTTTAAGTATTCCATCTTATGTTAACTTTGCAGATTTTAGTTTATGTGCACATAACTGGGCATGAACAACATGTATAGGAAGCTCAAAGTTGCATTCTTTTGCCCTATTTTTATAGCATGATTAGTAAGCTTAAAGTAGTTCTCTTTTGCTCCATTTTGTAGCATGATTAGCAAGATCAAATTAGTTTTCTTTTGCTCTATTTGGTGGCATGATTAGTAGGATCAAATTAGTCTTCCTTTGCTCTACTTTGTAGCATGATTAGTAAGATTAGATTAGCTTTCTTTTGCTCTTATCACAGCATGTTTAGTAAGTCCAAGTTCGCTTTCTTTTGCTCTATTTTATAGCATGTTTAGTAAGTCCAAGTTAGCTTTCTTTTGCTCTATTTTACAGCATGATTAGCAAGTTTGAATTAGTTTTCTTTTGCTCTATTCTAGAGCATGATTAGTAAGTTCAGATGTGCTTTCTTTTCCTTTGTTTTATAGCATGTTTAGAAAGTTCAGATTTGCTTTTCTGTTGCTTTGTTTTATAACATGCTTAGAGAGAGTCTAGACTTGTTTCCCTTGTATTGTTTTTATATAGCATGCTTAGTTAATTGTAATCCTACACTTGTTAGGTATATCTAAAGGATTCCAATAAACTCTAATAAAGGATTATGAGAAAACTGAGTAAAAAGAAAAAGGACTAAAGTCTAGTTAAAAAGAGATAACAAGTAAATTAAAGTAAGAGGCTAGTACCCGACTTCCGAGGTTGTCGTTAAACAAATCCAGGTGACCAATTCCGAGGTCTTGGCCCTGGTAAGACCGAGGTCTTTATCCTCATAGGGCTGGAGGCTCGCTACCCCAGTCACTATTAGAGAGCGCGCAAAACAAAGATGGTACTAAGCCTGGGCCCAAAGAAGAAAAGAAAAGAAAGAAGAACAAGAAGAAGAAAGTGAAAGAGAAATTAAAAGATTAATTTCTAGTATAAGAAAAGAAAGAAGAACAAGAAGAAGAAAGTGAAAGAGAAATTAAAAGATTAATTTCTGGTATAAAGATATAAGAAAATGAAACAAGTTTATGCTTAGAATCAATAAAAGTTTATTTCTTTAATTCTAAGCCTACAGTAGTAGTTTCATTACTTTCCTGTCAGTTAGTGAGCATGTTTAGTATTCAGTTTTATTTCTGTATACCATGAGTACATGCAGCTTTGCTTTAGCATTTCAGTTTCAGCATTTCTTTTATGCGCTTCGAGTTTTTGTGAGATAGATTAGTACTTACTAAGCGTTTTCGCTTATAGATCTTTTTTTTCTTTCCTCCTACTGCAGATAAAGGAAAAGCTAAGATATGAAGGGAGGCGACAGGGTGGTGGTGATGATGAATGTGTGTGGTGATTGGACTATGGAGAGATCCAGAGAGTGCTAGCAAACTTGCAGGACCTAATAATTAGAGTTTATGCTTTAATTCTTTTCTTTAAATACTGTTATGAAGTTTATGTGATTGTGATTGAGTTTGATTCGTATTGTAGCTTATTTATGTCCTATTCTGGGAGTTGTGTTTGGTTCTTGTTGCTAGTCTAGTCTTTTGGTCATAGTATGAATTTATTACTGCGTGGTTGTGAATAAAATGTATTCCAGCCGCATGTGGCTGCGTATATATATCTTGTGTGTTATGGATTTGGTCACCGGTACAGGGGAGACTCTGTCGAAATTTTTCGGTAGGGTTTCCATGTGATTTTTAATCATACCGGTTAAGTAGAGTTAGTAGTTAAGTAACGGCCATCCTTAGAGAATAGTAGTAGTAAGAAGGGTGGTTGTTACAACCGGACCCGTTCTTTTTCTGTGCTGACTAGTTCAGGGCATAGACGAGCCAATCTGTTGAATTTCTTCACGGCTTCCTCCACTGAAAGGTTGCCCTGGCGAAACTCTGTGAACTCGTCGTAGTGGCGGTTCGTGACCCGCATGTGAAAGAACTCCTCGAAGAATTCTTTCTCGAAGTCAGCTCATGTCATCTGGTTCACTGGGCGCTTCGCTCTAATTCTCTCCCACCACATACGTGCATCTCCTGTCAAGCATAAGGAGGCACACTTCACCTTCTCATGTTCTGGCCAGTCCAGAAGCTCCATCGTACTCTCCAGTGTTTGGAACCAGGCCTGAGCATCCCATGGTTCACTAGTGCCTGAGAAATTCTCTAGCTTGACTCTCTGCCACTAGATCAGATAGGCTTCTCTTCTTGCCTCTGTTGCTGGGGCTACTGGTGGAACCTCTAAGACTACTGGCGTTGCTAAGTTTGGTTCCGGGGTGATTGTGGGAGTATTCTGTTGATTAACCTTTAAGGTGGCTATCTCCTGTTGCTGTTCAGCAAGCTGCTGCTGTAACTAAGCCACTAATGTTGTAAGGTCTGGGGGAGGCACTGAACTGCCTGCCTCGTGCTGGGGCTCAGTAGCTGGTGCCCTTTTAGCTGGGCGTCCTCGTGCCATCTCTAAAGGAACAAAAGACATACATAACTAAAGCATCATGTTTACATAGCTAATACTATCATGTTGGTTACTATCTTAGATAAGCATACTTTAGTTATCTACAAACATGAAAGCAATAAACATAACAAAGTGAGAGGTATTCTTACTTGGAAGCTGCAGGTTCAATGCTGATGTGTGTGAAGGAAGTATGGAACTTGCTCTGATACCACTCTGTAACGACCCGTCTTCTACTAACTAAGCTGTAAGGCCGGACCGTCACATTATGCTGTCCTAAGCTATATCCATGACCATTACTAAGTCTAGGTGCGGAAAATTGTACCAATTTAAAACTTTGCTAAGCTAATACAAGTTCTTGGTCCTACATGTGCTAAAGGATGCAACCTAAGGTATTCATGGCATACTCTACATCCTCTATGGTCAAGGAGCTGAACTACAAGGTCTCTTGGTCGAAACCCAACTTCCCAATCGATCCAGATTGAACTCAATCGATTGCAAGCTGTTGAATCGATCCATGGATCGATTCAGATGGCTACTGTGCTCGGGGTAGTATTCTGGATCGATCGGCTGATCGATCCAGACTGGTCAATCGATCCAGTGATCGATTCCAGCGCTCTCTGTTCGCGGGAGCGATTTCCCCAACTCTCTGTTCGCAACATAATACGACTGGATCGATCGGCTGATCGATCCAGAAGCTTACTGTATGTGACAGAATGCGACTGGATCGATCGGCTGGTCGATCCAGAAGCTTACTGTTCACGGAACCAGGCTCCCAATCGATCCACTGATCGATTGAGGGCTCCTAATCGATCCACTGATCGATTGGGGTTTCTGATTTCGCAGCAAGGCTCTGATTTTAGCACTGTTTCGTGCCAAACTCACCTACATAAGTTCTAAAATAACTGGAGAACACTCTAATATCAAACAACTAACATTCTAAACATGGTTACTAACAATCTAAGCAGATTTTCTATAATTCCATGCATTTAGATACTGAATAAGCAAAGAGTAACATGATAAGAAACACTAAGTTCTTAAATGTTCTAGTTCTTCTAAGTCTTTATTCCAGGTTCCATTCACACACATCTTCATCATTGCATTGACCTCCAGCCTCCGCTAGTCCATCTTCCCTTTACCTTTATCTGCAGTATAAGGAAAAATAGTATCTGTAAGCTTGAGAGCTTAGTAAGAAACCATCTACCTCACTAAAACATGCATACGATGCAATTTATGTTTTTAAAATATGCTATTTGAAACATATGAATACTGAACATGTAAGAGCATAGCATGGAATACAAACAAACTAGTCATGGCAATAAGTGCTAACATAAACTATCATATTGTATCAATAGAGAACTGAACTGATACAAAAACTGAACTAAGTTAATTCTAACCAATGCTAAAGCTGTACTGAATCCACATAACTATTTATGAAGTTTTGAAAACTATTTTCATAAATAGATTAAAATAATAATCATGCTGCTGTTTGGGCCCGGCAACTGTATGTGCTATGCGCGCATCCCTAACTAGACCCGGGTTTACAAGTCCCGAATTTAGTAGGGTTACTAGGTTATCTGAACCTAGGGACGACTATGGGAGTCCAACCCAATGGATATGTAATCCAGTACAGTGTCACTGCTAAAATAAAATACTGATTATAGCTGAGTTCTTCTTATATTGCTATTTCTAGGTTATCTGAACCTAGAGGCGACTGTGGGAGCCCACCCATTGGACCGTAGTCCCATATAAGCTGTACTAAAGCTAAACATACTGAATGAATGCTTCTATTGCATTTAGCTAAGCTGGTAAAATGCTTAAGTTGCATTTTAACCATGCTAATAATTTAACCGAACACTTGGTATGCGCTAATTTGCATCCTTTGTGCCGAAAATCTACATACTACTAACTGAAACATAAAATTCATACGGAAGCTACTTATACTGCAGGTGAGGGGTTTCTTACCTCCTGTTCGGACTTTCTTACAAATCTAATCACTAGGTTTTCTGGAGGAGAGATCTCTTCGACAATCTTCTCGCGTCTATGCGTTCCTCTCGCGGAGGGGAGCGTCCTCGTGTCGGAGTCGTCACCGAAAAGTACCCCTATGGCCCTAGGGATGGAACCCTAGGTGTGCTTGTGGTTGGCGCCGAGAGAAGAAGAGGAGAAGGGGGCGGCGTGGCTAGGGTGAGGGAAAGGTTTTCTCGTTTAAGAAAATAACAATTCCTCACTTAAATTCCCTATTTATATTAAGTGGGTAATTCGGCCCAACTCTAATATAAATTTAATTGCCTCCCTTTTCTTTCAGCACGGCCCTGCTGGGTTCACTTGGTTATTGGAGTCCGCTATAAGTCGTAGGATCCAATAGGTCTCGGGTTCAATTCCCGCGTAGGCTATTTTATGATTCCATTTATTTTTGCTACCTCCGCTACTCTAAAAATTCTGTAAAAATATCCTAAAATTCCAGAAAAATACTAGGATATTTATAATAATTATTTTGAGAATTTTCGGGCGTTACATTAGCTTTTCTTTTTAGCATTTCAGTTTCAATATCCTTTGCATCTTATGCACTTTCGAGTTTTTGTGAGATAGATTAGTACTTACTAAGCGTTTCACTTATAGATTTATTTTCCTCCTACTGCAGATAAAGGAAAAGCTAAAGTATACGAAGGAAGGCGACAAGGAGATGTATGAGGGGCGTGTGATGTTTGGACTATGGGAGAGATCTGAGAACATTATTAAGTTATTTGAGCTTTGGTAAAAACATTTGAGACTGTATCATTTGTTCTAGGTCCTTGAGATTATCTTTGGGTTCTAGATTGCATGTTATGATGTAATTGTTAGTAAGTTAGTACTTTGATGCTTTCTTGAGTTATAGTTTTGATATGTTTCTGTTAGTATAGTTATGTTATAAATGCAAGTGATGTATGTATTGGATTTTAGTCCACTGAACAGCAGATACTCTGCTCGAATTTTAAGTTTTCTAGAAACATTTAGTACAGCTTACTATACTAGTTGTTTTAAAAATTACTGCGTAAGTTGTTTGATATATGTTCCAGCCGCCTGTGGCTGATGTATATAGTGTTTGTATCTCAATTTAAGGTCACCGGTACAGGGGAGACTCTGTCAAAATTTTTCGGTAGGGATTCCTCGTGATTTCGATCACACCGGTTAAGTAGAGTTAGTAGTTAAGTAACGGTCATCCTTAGAGTGTAGTAGTAGTAAGAAGTGTGGTCGTTACATACGGCATAACTAGTAGTGTGTGTTTATTTTGGATTGTGCATTGATTGGTTTATTTTGTTAGCATCTTTCTTGATTTGATTGCTTATCTTTTGTGTTTTCATTGATTGGTCGTTCCAGAGGTTTTGATCCAGATCTGAGATATTCTCACCATTGATCAAGACTCGAAGCAATATGGACCGTCCGATCAGATGTGAGAAAGATATAAAACCTGAGAAGCTACAGTGATTCACGGAGCTCGGGCGTTTTCATGATTTCCGCACTGTTCATCCTTCTTCTTCTTCAGCGACGCCCGACGCTTCCATTCCACACTCCAGATCCAAGATCAAATTTCGTCGTCGACGGAGAGCCTTGGACAATCCGGGAAGCAGTAATTAAGGAGCAAGGCTCGATTTGAGGGCGTTCTCCGTTTCGTGATCTTGATTCCGCGAAGTTCATCCTCGGCAGATTTGAGGGTGTTCCCCGTTCTGTCGACGGCGATCTTCAGATGCTGGCGAATTCGAGCATTGCAAGCTTGAAGAGGGCGTTCTCCACAAGCTATGAACAACGTTGGATGAGCTGGGAGTTCAGAACTTCACCGCCGGTTGCTTGAAGGGCGTTCCCAATAGCATCTCTGCGTTACAGTAGAGAGAAGGAGTTTGAACTAAGGTTTGGTTGTAGAATGCTCTTTCATTTTGTTTTACTTTTGAATCTTTCTACCTTTTGCTCAGATCTGATGATCTGATACTTATTCCTGCAGTTTTCATTTTACCCAAGAATCTTTGAATTTTGATTGTTGCATTTCATTCATTACTTTGCTGTATCAGAAATCCTTGATCGTATCTTTATCTCTTTGCAA
Source organism: Zingiber officinale (assembly GCF_018446385.1). Lineage (NCBI taxonomy): Eukaryota > Viridiplantae > Streptophyta > Magnoliopsida > Zingiberales > Zingiberaceae > Zingiber > Zingiber officinale. The sequence goes on from NC_055998.1 coordinate 96,172,566, forward strand.
TTTGAATAGAATAAGCAATTGCAGTTACATTCTTAATCCAAATAAGTGTATCATGTTGAGATCAAGTTTGAATTCCTTTGACAACCTATTTGATCTGTTGAAAGAAATCAAAGTTTTATTTTAATTCGAATTGAAGATACTTACTATTCTATTGTTGAGCTAGCATGATTAGATACACATTGTTAGTTTAACTTTTGGACATTTTCTTTTAGCTAGATTAAGACTAAGGCACCTATTGATGTTAGAAAATCCAAAAATAACTTTAAATTTAGAATTCACACACATTTACTAGTTATCCTTGGAAAAATACGACTTGGGACTCTTTACTACAACACTTATCTTTAGTTTAGTTGAGTTCCCAATCTTTATTAATTTGAAGCGCCTTGTGACATGCGAAATGACGACTATCAGGGACTCTAGGTGAAAATCTTGATGGTCGCGAACCAGGTGGAAGACTGGATGGGTTGGGGATCGGACGTCCCACGGAGAAGTCTTGAAGACTCGGACGCTGAGCAAAAGTCTGTTGGTTGCTACTTGGAAAACCTAGAGGTTTCACTGTACAAAATTTTGTACAAAGGTCTGAACCTTTTTTCTAGCTACCATGTGTTCTTTTAAATTAAATTTTGGATCGCCTACGGAACTTAACACATTTGATCCAAAACTTAATCTATTTGTTCTTTTAGGTTTAGACTTGGATCTCCTGCGGAACTTAACACGTTCGATCCAAATCACCTTAAGTTATTAATTCCATTAAATATTAATTTCCATAATTGGTTCCCAGTACTGACGTGGCGAGGCACATGTCCTTCTTGGATATGGGAGCAACCACCACCGTCTAGACAAAACCTTTTATGGAAAGCTAATATTTAATTTCCTAAAATAACTTTAGGTTAACCGAAAGGAACAATCAAATCACAAGGAAAAATAAATCAAAAGAACACAACATTGAAAAACATATTCGAAATACTAGAATCGTAAGCCTCTTGTATTTGGTATTATTTCCAAAGATAACTAGTATGATGCGGAAAGAAAAATTACTAGTTATACCTTTTAGAAAGACCTCTTGATCTTCTACCGTATTCCTCTTCTAACCTCGGACGTTGTGTGGGCAACGATCTTCCAAGATGAGAAACCACCAAACACCTTCTTCTCCTCCTAGCTAGGTTCGGCCAAAACAAGAAAGCTTCACCAAGGAAGAAGAAAAAAAAACACCAACCAAGCTCCAAGGGATGCAAACTTTTTCTCCTTCTTCTTCTTCTTCTTCTTCTCCAAGTAGTATCCGGCCACCACAAGAGCTCCAAGCCAAGAGAAAGGTTCGGCCACCACAAAGAAGAAGAGGGGAAGAGAGGTTGGCCGGCCACACCAAGGAATAAGAGAGGGAGAAAAATAATAGAGGTTATATCTCATGAAGGCACCCCAACCCCCTCTTTTATATTCCTTAGTCTTGGTAAATTAGGGAATTTAATTACAATAAAATTTCCTTAATTTTCTTGACATGATTTAATTGAGAAAAATAAAATAAAATTTTCCAATTAATCTTATAATGGCCAGCCACATCATAGAGAGGAAAAATTAGACAAGTTTCAATCAACAAATTAAAACTTCCTAATTTGTTTCCGAAAATTTTAAAAATAAAATTTCTCTTCAAAAAAAATCCCTTCATGGTTTATAAAAAGAAATTTCTATAATTTTAATTTTTCAACATGTGAATAATTTTCAAAGAGAAAATAAAATATCTTTCCAATCTACAAATAAGGAAAGAAATTTAATCTCTTTCTTTAATTTTTTGTAGATCCTTTTAAGAGAGATATTTTTATTTTAATTCTCTTTAATAAATTATATTTTCCACATAATAAAAAATTAAAATTAAAATTCTTTTTAATTTTATTATGGCCGGCCCTCTCTAGCTTGGGTTCAAGCTAGGGCCGACCACCCATAAACCAAGCTTAGGCCGGCCCTAGCTTGATTCCCAAGCTAGCTTGGTCGGCCCCCTTTAGGTGGGTATAGAAGGTGGGTATAGGTGGGTATAGTACTCTATAAATAAGAGGCTACGATAGGGACCGAGAGGAGGAATTGGTTTTGGTCTCCCGATAAAATTAAGCATCCCGTGTTCGCCCCGAACACATAACTTAATTTTATCAATAATAATTCATTCCACTAGAGAACTATTATTGAACTACCGCACCAATCCCAAATTACATTTTTGGGCTCCTTCTTATTATGAGTGTGTTAGTCTCCCTGTGTTTAAGATATCGAATGTCCACTAATTAAGTGAGTTACTAACAACTCATTTAATTAATATCTTAGTCCAAGAGTAGTACCACTCAATCTTATCGTCATGTCGGACTAAGTCCACCTGCAGGGTTTAACATGGCAATTCTTATGAGCTCCTCTTGGGGACATTATCAACCTAGTATCTCTAGGATACAGTTTCCTTCTATAATCAACAACACACACTATAAGTGATATCATTTCCCAACTTATCGGGCTTATTGATTCATCGAACTAAATCTCACCCATTGATAAATTAAAGAAATAAATATCAAATATATGTGCTTGTTATTATATTAGGATTAAGAGCACACACTTCCATAATAACTGAGGTCTTTGTTCCTTTATAAAGTCAGTATAAAAGAAACGACCTCAAATGATCATACTCAATACACTCTGAGTGTACTAGTGTAATTATATAGTCAAGATAAACTAATACCTAATTACACTACCACCTTCTAATGGTTTGTTCCTTTCCATTTTGGTCGTGAGCTACTGTTTATAATTTATAAGGTACTGATAACATTATCTTCTGCATGTGACACCACATACTATGTTATCTACAATATAAATTAATTGAACAACTACAAATAAATGTAGATAATTTGACCAAATGTGATTCTTTATTCAAAACAAATGTTTACAAAAGCTTAGGCTTTCAGTATACACTCCAACAATCTCCCACTTATACTAATGACTAAGTTGTCATTTCTTCTACCATACATCTGATTCACATTCCCTCCACATGCCGATCATAAGCTTTCGCTAGAAGGGCCTTAGTGAAAGGATCTACCAGGTTATCCGCTGATGCAATCTTGGCGATGACAACTTCTCCTCGCTTCACGATATCTCGTATCAGGTGGTACTTGCGCTCTATATGTTTACTTGCCTTATGAGCTCGTGGTTCCTTCGAGTTTGCAACTGTACCGCTATTATCACAATAAATTGTGATAATTTTGGGCAAACCAGGAATCACATCTAAGTCCATTAGAAAGTTCCTGAGTCATACTGCTTCTTTAGCTGCCTCAGAGGCTGCTACATACTCAGCTTCCATGGTTGAGTCCGAAACGCATTTCTGCTTAACACTCCTCCATAAAATGGCTCCACCTCCTAAAGTAAACACATAGCCTGATGTAGATTTACTGTTGTCCCTATCTGATTGGAAATCTGAATCCGTGTAACCCACAGGGAGCAAATCGTCTGCTTGGTAAACTAGCATATAATCTCTAGTCCTTCTAAGGTACTTTAATATATGCTTTCCCACCAATGTCCTTGTCCAGGTTACTCCGATATCTGCATGCCCACAAATATCAGGTCTCGTACATAGCATTGCATACATAAGACTTCCTACAGCCGAAGCATAAAGAATTGTTTTTATGTCTTTTATCTCCTTTGATGTCTTTGGAGACATCTCTTTAGATAGAGCTATTCCATGCCTAAAAGGTAAGAAACCTTTCTTGGAATCCTGCATGCTAAAATGAGCAAGGATTTTATCTATATATGAAGCTTGGGACAGACACAACATTCTTTTCTTGCGATCCCTTATTACTTTGATCCCAAGAATGTGTGCACACTCTCCTAAGTCCTTCATATCAAATTGTTTGGACAACCATACCCTTACGTCTGATAATACCTTGACATTGTTGCCAATTAACAAAATATCATCTACGTATAGTACAAGAAATACCACCACGTTTCCGTTACACTTCTTATATACACAAGACTCATCCGGACACTGAATAAATCCATATGACTGGATTACTTCATTAAACCGGATGTTCCAAGACCTTGAAGCTTGCTTCAGTCCATAAATGGACCGATTGAGCTTACACACTAGATGCTCTTTGCCTTTTTCAATGAACCCTTCTGGTTGCTTCATATGGATGTTCTCTTCAAGACTTCCATTAAGGAAAGATGTCTTGACATCCATTTGCCAAATCTCATAATCCATATGAGCAGCAATGGATAAGAGTATCCGGATAGACTTACGCATGACTACTGGTGAAAAGGTCTCCTCATAATCGATTCCCTCTTTTTTAGTGTACCCTTTCGCAACAAGCCTAGCTTTGAAGGTTTCTACCTTCCCATCTGTCCCTCTTTTCCTTTTGTAGATCCACTTGCATCCAACGGCTTTTACACCATCAAGTGGTTCTACAAGCTCTCAGACCTTATTAGAGTACATAGACTCTATTTCAGAATTCATCGCCTTTTGCCAAGATGTTGCATCTATATCTTGGAGTGCTTCATCATATGTCCGGGGATCAGGTTCATGTTTACCCGGGATCAAGTCCGAAGACTCTCCCAAAAACATGAATCTCTCAGGCTGCCTTACAACCCTCCCACTACGACGAGGTACTGTCTGTGGTTGTGTATCATGTGTGACACGTGTTGCAGTCTCTTGTGGTACTTCATCTTGTACTTCTGGTACTAAAGTAGACGTGTCCTCTCTTAGTTCTTCTAAAACAACTTTACTACTGGGCTTGTGATCCATTATATAGTCTTTTTCTAAAAACTGGGCATTGGTGCTAACAATGACCTTCTGGTCTTTAGGACTATAAAATAAACCTCCTTTCGTTCCTTTAGGATATTCCACAAACACGCGAACTTCTGTACGAGATTCTAACTTATCAGCATCTGGTTTCAGCACATGTGCTGGACTACCCCAAATCTGAATATGTCTTAGACTGGGTTTTCGCCCATTCCACAATTCTGTGGGAGTAGAAGAAACTGATTTAGAAGGTACTAAATTCAGAACGTATACTGTTGTTTCCAGAGCATATCCCCAAAATGAATTTGGTAATTCTGAATAACTCATCATCGATCTAACTATCTCCATAAGAGTCCTATTCCTTCATTCTGTCACACCATTCTGTTGGAGTGTTCCAGGTGCAGACAGTTGGGATTGAATCCCGGCCTCTGATAAGTAATTCCTAAACTCTCCTAAGAGGTATTCACCACCACGATCAGACTGTAGTGTCTTTATACTTTTACCTAGTCGTTTCTCCACATCAGCCTTGTATTCTTTGAACTTATCAAAGCACTCAGACTTGCGGCACATTAGGTAAATGTATCCATATCTCGAATAATCGTCTATGAAAGAGACAAAATATTCAAAACCTCCTCTTGCCTGGACAGACATAGGACCACACAAATCAGAGTGAACCAATTCTAACACTTCTTTGGCTCTATACCCCTTGGCCTTGAAAGGCCTTTTGGTCATTTTACCTTCCAAGCAAGATTCACAAGTTGGAAAATTTTCCAACTCTAATGAACCCAAAAGTCCATCGGCTATAAGCCTCTGAATCCTACTTAAGTTAATATGACCAAGCCTTAGATGCCAAAGATATGCTTGGTTCATTTCTGAAGTTTCTTTTCTCTTATTTGAGTTAGAAAATGAGTTATAAATTTTCATGTTTTGCTTTGTGGGAGAAATTATATTTAAAGTATACAAATTGCCAACTAATGCACCAGAACAGACAATCACTTTATTTCTTTTAATAACTACATCGTTACTAAAGGAAACTGAATATCCATCTAAAAACAGTTTAGAAACTAAAATTAAATTCTTTCTAAAACTGGGTACATAAAGACAATTTCTTAAAATCAAATTTTTATTTCTACTAAAAGATAAGTAGACGTCTCCCACTGCAACAGCCGCCACCTTAGTAGCATTGCCCATGTAGACGGTAATCTCTCCTTCAGTTAGTCGTCGGGTTTCCTGGAACCCCTGCAAGGAATTGCAGACATGATCAGTGGCTCCTATATCTACACACCAGGTGCTGGTAGATAACACCGCTAAACATGTTTCAACAACTAGAGTATGAGATATACTTTTGTTGTTTTGATTCCTATGAGGACAGTCTGCCTTCCAATGCCCTGACTGCTTGCAGATGAAGCACTTGCCCTTCGGCTTCTTCATTCCAGCTTTAGGTCCCGTACTCTGAGATTTATTCACTTTCTTTGCTGAACCAACTTGTTTCTTCTTCTTCTTTCCTTTCGATTTAGAAGTAGAACCATTTTTAGCATAGTGAATATGAGAATTGTGACGAAACAAACCTTCTGCTGCCTGAAGTTCTGTCAGTAGTTCCGCCAATGAATATACCCTTTTGTTCATATTGTAATTCAGGCGGAATTGCTCAAAACTTCTAAGTAGTGTTTGGAGGATCATATCGATCTGGGTTTCCCCATCAATTTCTCCTCCAAGGATCTGTATCTCGTTCAGATAAGTCATCATCTTTAGGATATGATCCCTCACAGGAGTACCCTCTTGCATGGTGGCTGTCATTATCTTTCTCATGGCTTCTTGTCTAGAAGCCCGATTTTGATGACCAAAGAGTTCCTTGAGATTGTTCATAATATCATAAGCTGTTGGTAAATCTTGATGCTGATGTTGCAATACATTTGACATTGAAGTCAAAATGTAACACCGCGCCATCTCATCTGCTTTTACCCATTTCCTATGATATTCAATCTCCTCTTTGGTAGATTCACCAGTGGGTGCATCAGGACAAGGGTCAGTTAGTACAAACTTATAGCTTTCAGCAGTAAGAACAATATCCAGGTTCCTTTTCCAATCTATGTAGTTAGGACCAGTAAGTCTATTCTATTGTAGTATGATGGACAGTGGGTTGAAAGTCATCCTAAGAATCACAAATAACTTTTGGTCAGAACTCTAAATTTAGAATAATATTGATTCCTCAAATAATACTATTTTAAATTAACCAACACCTCAAACCACCGTGAATTTTGTATGCCACGATAGTGTGGACGTATACAAATTCAACATTTGTAAAAGGAGGGTTTTAACCCATTAATTTTATTATCTTGTCAACCTAACTTTTTGACAAATAAAATTAATAGTTGGTATCCTTTGGTCACACAAATAATAGCAGTGACTCTGATGGGGAGGATACTATTAGTTGTGCCTAAGTGTATACCATTACTTGACACTAAGTCCATTAATAAGATTGTGCCCCTTCCGATGGGGAAGATCACATGCTCTTAATTAACTTCCTATAGTCATCCCAAATGGAAGTTTGTTCTAGTGATCCACAAACAAGCTCATCCGATATGGAGGAAGGCACTCAGATCCAACGCGCAAGCTTGTTTGCATCACTTACAAACCAGTAATGGAGACCATGAGTTTTACTTAAAAATCCCTCTCCCACTTAGTTATTTATAAATGAGGAATTTTAACTATGCTAGCCTACTAAACATGTATACTAACATACACACACAGCACAATATAAAAGCAATAAATAGAAAATCTAATTTTTAACTATTATGGCTTTTATCTATGGTTGTCCTCCGTGTGTTGTCATCCCAAGCTGCTACCATATTTGGCCACCGCCACCGGGTCTAGCTGTCGCATCCATCTTGCTCCTTGTTCCGCTGCGCCTCTGGTCCTCAGAAGGTTCCACGCTTTGCAAGATTCGATCCGCGACATAAATAGAATTTTATAATTTTGATCCTATATTCCATAAAAGGAATGTACATGTATCTAGATCAAAAATAAAATCCTAATAAAACTAAATACAGCTCCTGCTGTATTTTATAATACAATCATGCACACACATATAAATGCCCTTGACATGTCCAAGGGTCCAATCACACACATAAAACTATAAGCTATAATAGTTGGATCCTACATCCACAAAGTTAGCACATCCTATTATTATCCTGCCTAAATTATGTATGACATGTGCATAATTAAACTAATACCAAATACACAGAGGCAAAACCCTAGCTCTGATACCAATTGTTGGTTGCTACTCGGAAAACCTAGAGGTTCCACTGTACAAAATTTTGTACAAAGGTCTGAACCTCTTTCCTAGCTACCATGTGTTCTTTTAAATTAAATTTTGGATCGCCTACGGAACTTAACACGTTTGATCCAAAACTTAATCTATTTGTTCTTTTAGGTTTAGACTTGGATCTCCTGCGGAACTTAACACGTTCGATCCAAATCACCTTAAGTTATTAATTCCATTAAATATTAATTTTCATAATTGGTTCCCAGTACTGACGTGGCGAGGCACATGACCTTCTTGGATATGTGAGCAACTACCACCGACTAGACAAAACCTTTTATGGAAAGCTAATATTTAATTTCCTAAAATAACTTTAGGTTAACCGAAAGGAACAATCAAATCACAAGAAAAAATAAATCAAAAGAACACAACATCGAAAAACATATTCGAAATACTAAAATCGTAAGCCTCTTGTATTTGGTATTATTTCCAAAAATAACTAGTATGATGCGGAAAGAAAAATTACTAGTTATACCTTTTAGAAAGACCTCTTGATCTTCTACCGTATTCCTCTTCTAACCTCGGACGTTGTGTGAGCAACGATCTTCCAAGATGAGAAACCACCAAACACCTTCTTCTCCTCCTAGCTAGGTTCGGCTAAAACAAGAAAGCTTCACCAAGGAAGAAGAAAAAAAAACACCAACCAAGCTCCAAGGGATGCAAACTTTTTCTCCTTCTTCTTCTTCTTCTCCAAGTAGTATCCGGCCACCACAAGAGCTCCAAGCCAAGAGAAAGGTTCGACCACCACAAAGAAGAAGAGGGGAAGAGAGGGTGGCCGGCCACACCAAGGAATAAGAGAGGGAGAAAAATAATAGAGGTTATATCTCATGAAGGCATCCCAACCCCCTCTTTTATATTCCTTAGTCTTGGTAAATTAGGGAATTTAATTACAATAAAATTTCCTTAATTTTCTTGACATGATTTAATTGAGAAAAATAAAATAAAATTTTCCAATTAATCTTATAATGGCCAACCACATCATAGAGAGGAAAAATTAGACAAGTTTCAATCAACAAATTAAAACTTCCTAATTTGTTTCCGAAAATTTTTAAAATTAAATTTCTCTTCAAAAAAAATCCCTTCATGGTTTATAAAAAGAAATTTCTATAATTTTAATTTTTCAACATGTGAATAATTTTCAAAGAGAAAATAAAATATCTTTCCAATCTACAAATAAGGAAAGAAATCTAATCTCTTTCTTTAATCTTTTGTAGATCCTTTTAAGAGAAATATTTTTATTTTAATTCTCTTTAATAAATTATATCTTCCACATAATAAAAAATTAAAATTAAAATTCTTTTTAATTTTATTATGGCCGTCCCTCTCTAGCTTGGGTTCAAGCTAGGGCTGGCCACCTATAAACCAAGCTTAGGTCGGCCCTAGCTTGATTCCCAAGCTAGCTTGGCCGACCCCCTTTAGGTGGGTATAGAAGGTGGGTATAGGTGGGTATAATACTCTATAAATAAGAGGCTACGATAGGGGCCGAGAGGAGGAATTAGTTTTGATCTCCCGATAAAATTAAGCATCCCGTGTTCGCCCCGAACACATAACTTAATTTTATCAATAATAATTCATTCCACTAGAGAACTATTATTGAACTACCGCACCAATCCCAAATTACATTTTTGGGCTCCTTCTTATTATGAGTGTGTTAGTCTCCCTGTGTTTAAGATATCGAATGTCCACTAATTAAGTGAGTTACTAACAACTCATTTAATTAATATCTTAGTCCAAGAGTAGTACCACTCAACCTTATCGTCATGTCGGACTAAGTCCACCTGCAGGGTTTAACATGACAATCCTTATGAGCTCCTCTTGGGGACATTATCAACCTAGTATCTCTAGGACACAGTTTCCTTCTATAATCAATAACACACACTATAAGTGATATCATTTCCCAACTTATCGGGCTTATTGATTCATCGAACTAAATCTCACCCATTGATAAATTAAAGAAATAAATATCAAATATATGTGCTTGTTATTATATTAGGATTAAGAGCACACACTTCCATAATAACTGAGGTCTTTGTTCCTTTATAAAGTCAGTATAAAAGAAACGACCTCAAATGATCCTACTCAATACACTCTGAGTGTACTAGTGTAATTATATAGTCAAGATAAACTCATACCTAATTACACTACGACCTTCTAATGGTTTGTTCCTTTCCATTTTGGTCGTGAGCTACTGTTTATAATTTATAAGATACTAATAACATTATCTTCTGCATGTGACACCACATACTATGTTATCTACAATATAAATTAATTGAACAACTACAAACAAATGTAGATAATTTGACCAAATGTGATTCTTTATTCAAAACAAATGTTTACAAAAGCTTAGGCTTTCAGTATACACTCCAACAAAGTCCAGTTAGTCTGGAGGACCGATCTGGCAAAAGGTAAACTCTCCTAAGTGGAGTAGGTGAGGATGCGCTCCTCGAAGAGTGAATAGTAGGCGTTGGTTCGACTTAGAATTTTCGGAGGAAATCGGAAGTCAGAACCGGATAGTCTAGTGACTGTCAAATACTTATATTTGTTGTATTTTATTATGTTAACTTAGTTTTACAGGGTATAGTTTGTTTGTGGACTAATATGCCTTGTAGGAATGAAGTTGCACAAGGATATGCTCGGATAAACAGCATCCGAGGCGCCTCAGGGGTTGTTGAAGGCGCCTTGAGTGCCTTGGCTCGACTTGCACAGGAAGCAGGCAGAGGGCGCCCTCTAAGGCTGTTGAAGGCGCCTTTCGGTGCTGGATGGCAGGCGCCCTCTATGGAGCTTGGAGGTGCTTCGAGTGGATAAGTAGCGCAGGAAGTAGTGCTTATCGGCATCGACGCGGAGGGGATAGAAATCTCTGCTGGAGGTGTCTCCTATGGTTGATGGAGGCGTCCTCAACAGACTATTTGAAGCTGGTTCGAGTAGCAGCAGATATATAGAACAACAATTTGCAATCTTTCTATTGCGCACTGCTCAAAAGACAATCTAACAATGCCGTAACGCGACTCTGACAACCAAAAGTTTAAAATTCTCTATTCTTAGTTGTCGATATAATCTCCATTACTGTATTTAATCATTGTACTTTAATTTGTAATATTACGAATTGATAGTGATCGTCTAAAGTAACACTCAACGAGTATGAGCCTTGAAGTAGGAGTCGCCACAAGCTCCGAACCAAGTAAAAATCTTAGTGTTTGTATTTGATTTTTATTATTACGCTACGTATGTGTTGATCGATTATTTCAAAATGGAAGTGAAAGCTACAAGCGCTATTCACCCTCCCTCCCCCCTTAGCGCTTTTCGATCCTATATCTAGATCCACTAGTGAATTTTGATTCAAATTCACTGATGTACATAGAAACCTCAAAATGGACTCATTTAAGACCTTATGGATTTCTGATACTATCAAAAGTTCAACGATGTTATTCATTATATATGTTAATTTGTTCGGAGATGTTAAAATATTATTTAAAGAAATACGTTAAATACTATTTATATGTATCCTAAACTTTAGAGAGAAGAGAGATATTTTAAGGAAAAAAACAAGAGAAAAAAGAGAAAATAAAATAATGAAGAGATAGAATGGTAATAATAAAAAATTGAATACGTTATCAAAATATAATGTATTTTATGATTAATTCACCCACCCTCTTCAGTAAATTGTCGTTATGGGAAATAATCCTATAAAATATATAAACATATAAGAAACGTTAAAATATAAATTAATATTTTTCCTGATAATGAAGTAAAATTTTCTTTTTGATAATTTTCGTTATATATCTCGACATTGCTTAAGCAGTGAAGTCCTAGGGAACCCAAAGTCAAGATACCCTATTTCGCCGCCTCCGCCTCGCCATCGGCCATTGTCGGTCTTCCACTTTGCAGGAAGGAGATGGAGAAGTAGAAGAAGGAATGGAGCAGGTAATCCCTAAAAGTCCCACCCCCCCTTATGCATCGTCCTAAATCCAGTTTCTTGTTATCTCTCCCATTGGGCGAAACCAACTTTGACGTATGAATCGCCCATAGCGTTGCTTCTGATGAACCTTGTTTTATAGCTTTTTAATTTTTTTTTTTTTTTGGATCTGAATCAAAACATTCGGAAGGATAAATCACCTAAGTGCGGGTTTGATGTTGGAGATAGGTCCAGAGGCGAAGCTTCTAGTGTTTGTGCTTCCTAATGTCTTCAATCTCTAGGAGAAATCAATTTCTTTTTGGATCTTGATAAAAGAAAAATGATTTTTTGGTCCATAGTATTTCACATGGATAAAAATATCATATGCTTATTTGAAACAATGGATTCTTGCGAAAATGTCAATGTTGAAATATTGGTCTCAGGGTCTAGAGTTTTTGTTCTTTTTAAGGACCATTTTAATTGAACGAGGCTGTAAGTGTTTTGGCTAAAGTATGACTCCAATACTGATCGGGATGAATTAGCTCGGAATCTTTATATGGAGTTTTAGATTTATTTTATTTATTTATTATTATTTTTTATCACAGATGTAACAAATAACAATTCGTATAAGACATCATTCCCTTTTTTTCTATGTCTTTACACAAGTTGAGAAACTTATTTTCTTTCTGCTTCTTCCATTACTCACGGTAAGGGAATCCAAAAAATGCTACTCTATTTGCTTTTATTCTTACCTTAATCACACTGTTTGTCATCTGAAAGGCAATTATGGAAAATTTAATTTCTTAATTGCACTCATGGATCTATAATAATGCTTGGTAGAAATGAAGAATAATGGTAGTTATCAACCTTCTGTTTTGGCCGATAAAATGATGATTTATTCTCATAAAAAATAAGTATATTGTTTTAGATATCATTTTAACAATGATAGAGGAAAACGTCAATTGCCCAAAGGGCGCAACTAAAAATCAGAATTGACCAAAAGATGTCCCGAACTTTGAAAATGCCCAAAAAGGCACACCTTTTTCCTGTTTTGCCACTTTTCCATATCGGGCCTTTTCTCTTTCCTCTCTCTTATGCAAATAACCTTTCTTCTCTTTCCTCTCCTCTCTTCTCTTTCCTCTCTCTGTTGCATGCATGCATAACTATTATGGTGTTGATTTTTAAAAATCAGCACCACGGATAATTACATTATCTTTCGACACTAGCACGGACCAGATTTCTTGCAGACTAGGACCATATTTTAGTTGTTTCTTTCAATAACATTTTAATACCGTCGGAGAAGCCGAAATAAACAATGGAGGGTACCGTCGAAGTTCTTGCAGCCTTAGAAATCCATAGGACTTGAAATGTGTCTAATTGGATTTGTTTCAAAATCCACCGATGGACCTAAACAGGTCCGATTGAAATCCACTGATGGATCTAAACATGTCCGATTGGACACATTTCAGGTCTTGTAGATTTTTGAGGTTGCAAAGACTCTAACAGTGCCCTCCATTGCTTCTTTCAGATTTACCGGAGGTATTAAAATGTTATTAGAAAAATCAACTAGAACCTTAAACCCTTGTGCTTGATATGAATCTGATTATATCAGGCCCAGGGGTCCACAGGATCTGAAACAGGTCCAATTGGACCGAAACATGGACCTATACATGTCTAATTGGTCCCATTTGGATATCTAAGGTTGCAAGGAGTTCAACTGTGCCCTCCATGGTTTATTTCGACTTCTTTGGAGGTGTTAAAATGTTATTGGAAGAATCAACTTGAACCTTAAACCCTCGGGCCTGATATGAATCATGTCGGGTCTGATATGATTCATATCAAGCCTAGGGGGTTTAGGGTTCTAGCTGATTCTTTCAATAATATTTAACGCGTTCGGAAAAACTGAAATAAACAATGGAGGACATTGTTGGACTCCTTGCAGCCTTAGAAATCCAAATGGAGGGCTTCTGTGGATTTTTGAGGCTGCAAGGAGTCCAACAATGCCCTCCTTATTTTAGCTTCTCTGGAGGTGTTAAAATGTTATTAGAAGAATCAACTAAAATGTGATCCTAGTTTCTGATAAATTAGGACCGTGGTAGTACTGAAAGATAATGTAATTATCTGAAAATCAGCACCACAATAGTTATGCATGCATACAAAAGAGAGAGGAGAGGAAAGAGAAGAGAGGTTGCATGCATAAGAGAGAGGAAAGAGAAAAGAGAAAGAGAAAAAGTCAGATTTGGATTTGGAAGAGGGTGTAAAACGGGAAAAAGTGCGCCTTTTGGGCATTTCAAAGTTTGGGGCGTCTTTTGGTCAATTCCGAACTTTAGGTTCACCCTTTGGGCAATTGCAGGAGGAAAAAGTTAACTTGCTTATGTTAAAACAATATATTTGAAAATGGAGACAAGAGGCAACAGAATATGCAGATCTGTATGCTTTCTAAAACTTTGGCAACAATTCAGACTCATTTATTATTATTTCTCAACTTGGTTCCTAGTGTTAAACCCAGAACAAATTATATGATTTTTTTTTTTTTCAATGTAGGATTCCTTTTTCTGCTTGCCGTGCTTTAAATTTCATTGTGTATAGGGTTGTTTAATTTATTAAGCTGATGGTTCTTTGTCTTCTTATCTTATGGCATGCAGTGCTATCAGAAATTTATGTAAGGGCATTACAATCTTAACTATTATGAGAGTGTCTTTCAGAATTGTGCTATGAAAAGTTATTTGGGCTTTGACATTACAGTTTTAACCATTATGATAGTGACTTTTAGCTTTTTTTTTTTTTTTGTTTTTTTATGTCCCCAATCATATTAAGTATGCACTATCAGTGACAGCGTGCGGGAGATGTAACTATGATGAATTATACTACAAATTGAAAATACAACATAAATGTTTGATGGAAATGATGATATTAAGATTTTGTCAAAATTAATATTCTTTGTCACTGCCATTTGATCCATTATTTGATACTGTTTGTATGGATGAACTCATTTTATTAACACCTTTATTATGTCATTATCAACATGTCATCCTGCATTTGCTACTGTTTAACAATGCCTCAATTTTCAAATGTATATGCTAAAAGATTATCTAGATGTTTATTTGCAGCACTTATGATTTAATCTTATATTACCGAATGCTTCAGCAACATCAAAGTATTTTATTTAAGGTCAATTGCCCAAACTCCCACCAATAGTCAAGTGTTTAGAACATTGGACTAGATCAGACATTTAACTTATTAATCCAGGAATCAGAAAGCAATCTAGTCTGGTTGAAATGATAAATTCATCCTAGTTGAATCAACCTTTGACTAATTGAATTGTAAAAGATGTAGCAGAGGTTGACTGTTCAATCCCCACTGAGTTTCAAAACAGTTTGATAATTAGTAATCACTTTTACATTTTTAATGAGAAAGAGTTGGCGCTCAGAATCAAATTGACTCATAGTCTGTCCTGCTCATTGTTTTTAACCTAATCCTCAAATTTCAACCCAACTTTTGAAACCCTAAGCTATGCTTCTCCTCTATGCCTTATTGTTGCCTATCAGGTTCATCTTCTCCTCCTTGCTCACCTCATGGTGATGAGATGTGGAGTCATTGTTTTTTAGATCACACACCTTGCTGATTTCTATCACACTGAAGGTGTGAATTTTATCCATAAATTCCTTCACATGAATTGCTGGAGAATCATCCCTACATGTTAGCTATTCGTTCCACAAAGCAAATTCTCCTATTTGGATCCCTGAAGCATCTTCTCTTCTTCTTTGATTGTGTAAGATGCATTATCCTTCCTCTTTGCATATAGAAGAAGCTTCTCATCATTCTCTTTTTGGATAAATCAAATCACAATGACCATCATCAGCGCCTGCCCTCATTTTGAATGAAGAAATGATCTATGCCAATTACTCTAGAAGCAAGGTTTATTGAATATTTCAGTTTTATAATTGAATCTCTCTTTTGTTTACTACCAGATTTTCTTTATTCTCCATATCTCAATTTACTTAATTAGACTCTTTTTTTCTTTATCAATGATTGTAAAATAATTTCAATGTCTCTTACTAAAATATAGGGTGAGATTCAGTTTTATAATGAATGTTATACATATAAGATTTTAGCTAACCATATCTAATTCCCAATTAGGACACATAACAGAAGCTCTGTGTATGAAGTTGGATTTACATGATCCGGTAAAAGATTTCTCTATCTGTGCATAAATGCTAGATGGGCCTGTAGTTAAGGATTCAGAAGAAAAGAGCATAAAATTGTCAACTGAGTTATGACACTAACATTTTTGATTAATTAAGTTTCTTGGATATTGCATGAATTTTGGTGCCTATAAGGCTTGTAATTGTGTAAAAGAAATATATTTATAAGCAAAAATGGGATAAGGTAGAATATCTTTGTCTCCAAATTCACTCAGAAATTATAAGGATGCCCTGGCATAACATAAATGATAAATATTGTGGGAAGACTTATAGCTTTCTGTGAACAAGGAGATCTCTAGTGGGAGGAAAGGGATATGAATTCATTCTATATTATTATCAGTTTGAACTTTGGAGTCTGGTCAAGCCTCTTCTATCCAAGGTAGCACTGTTATAGTTCTTCACGGCGTGCTAAAAGACTTCCTCCATGGCATAGCTCAGTCATTCGTGGTAGGGCTACTCTGGCAGAATTCTTTTCCTAAAGTGAGGATCTAGCTGCTATGGTGCTCTTTCCAGTTCTCATCCATCCTGGTGTCCAATCCCCTAAGTGCAGCTTTCCCCCTTGTAAAAGAAGGCTTCAATCAGATAAATCACATTTATTGAGTCACCAGCCTCTTATTTTGAAGAGTTGACCACCAGGTTCTTTTCAGGTTCTTTATTAGTTTAAATATTATATAGTGGAGAATCTTCAACTGTACCTTGCATTGTTCATTTTGAGAAAATTTTTGAGGTCTATGTTTATGTTATGCCATGAAACAAAATAGTGACTTTCTTACCAACTTTGTGCGACAATCTAAGCCATTAACATGGAAAAAATTTCACAGAAAGATGGAATCATAAAAGATAATGAGACTTGTCAAAGCACAGTTTTCACAAAATAAAATGTTCATATAGTAGTTTTTTTTTTCCAAGAAAAAACAGGTAAAAGATGAAATATTCCAATTGCAACATAGTTGAACTTTTGTCTCAGATCCAATTGGCATGGTTTCATTACTCATGAGGTTGGATTTACTTTTTGAGAATATAAATTTGGTGGCCTGCAACCTTTTGTTCTGCTTAATAGTTTTATAATATTTTCTTTTATTCTAGACTATTGCTGGTTATTTTTTTTCTTCTATTCGTATTGCAGGGATATTCCTCAAAATTCTCTTATGATTCTTTGTAATGATTTTAGCTACCCCAATTTTCCTAGCAGGTCTTGTTTGATGACAAGATGTGCTGTTTTGTACACCAGATAAAATCCATGTTTTTTTGCAACATCAGCTGCAGATAAGGACCATCCATGATTGGCTCAATGGACCTATCAAGCTCAGTTGTTGACGATGAGGCAATGAAGGAAGAGTGGGTGGTAGTTAAAAAACGTAGAATTATAATTTTGGTTCCTCCAGCTGGAGAATCTCAATCTGTGGTTCCTAAGGTAAAATCTACCAAGTCAAGAAGAAATATCCAAATCTTGGGTAGTCCTAAGAGAAGGGCTAAAAGGATTCCAAACAGAAAAAGCTCTAGACCTTCGAAAAAGTTGTCAGACAATCAACATATGAACAAGGATGAATTTGAGAAACCTTCTCAAGTACTTCCTTTATGTCAAGCACAAGCTAATCCAGGGAAATCAAGATATCTGAGGAGGAACAAAAATCTTGATCCTTCAATTGCAAGTGGAAATTGGAACAAGAGGACCATGGGCAACAATCATGATCATTTGTACAGCATACCTTTGATGCATCGTGAACCAATAACTCAAGATCTGCAAAACAAAAACATTGTGGCTCACTTTGAAAAGCAAACAATGATGCCCTCTCACAAAATTGCAGCAAGTCTAAGGAGGCTACCAGTTGTTAGGTCACATGTTGTAGATTACAAATTGCGTGCATTGAACCTTGAGAGAAAGCTCCAGCTATTAGGTGGGCTCAGAACCTGGCTGCTATCTCAAGGGCTTGAGCGTTTCATATGTATTTTTGAGAGGGAAAAGGTAGGAATCTATCAGTTAGTCAATCTTACAATGGGCAAACTCAAAGATATGGGTGCAAATGCAGTTGGGCCAAGGAGGAAACTGATTTATGCCATTGAGAATCTCTGCAGGCCTTCTTATTTTGAGGATTGCCAAGATTAACCTCTTCAAATGAGTATTTTGTCAACCATATCTAATTTTGTTAGCAAATTCATGCTGTACAAGATTTTTGATACTTAATACACAGAAATATGTTTTTGAAAGAGCAAGAACCTTGGTGCTCTACCTAATGGATACTGGTAAGCCAGCACTCTTATTTTGAAATAATGTGTCTAAGTTTTCAAGATATTATTTAAAATTTATTTTGATATTTAATATTGTTGTTGTAAGTTTTATCCATCTCTAGGGTGAAACTTGGCACTTGTTTTTCTTGAGGAGGCACTTTGTATCTGCTGGAAAAGTCAACATTTGATAAAATTTGAGACCTGTCGTAGGAATAAGTGCACTTCACATTGTGATGTATTGTTTCCTTTTACCTGATGTTTGGCAAATAAAGTGAAAAAAGACATTCGAAGGGATCATATATGAGGTGTGAGGTATTCCAATGTGAATTTAATAGCTTCTTCAGTTATTGGAAAAATTGTGTTATCTCTTTCAAGGCTTTGTAAGGATAATTAATCCCAGTCTCATCAAATCTCTAATCTAGTCTTTCTAGTTTGCGAAAAAGCATGAAACATATAGAATGCTTTTAGGAGTTGTCATTCATTAAATTAAATTTGCTGCCAAAGACAATATCCAATAAGTCAATCACTGTTGTTAACGAGTGGATCCATGAATTTGGAGCTTCACACTTCTTTTTAAATTGGAGCTTCACACTTTTTCGAGTCCATGATGAGAATATCCTTGGCAATGTGGACACCCAATCCTTATATTTCAAGGCTTTGCTGAGTGAGTTCATTGCCCTCTGTTTGGAGATATTTAACTTATAGTTCATTGTTAGAACAACTATGAACAGTTAGATGTTTTTTTATCTCCTAAAGGAGAATGATTTATTAGTGAAGATGGAGAATCAGGGGCACATCATCCCTGCAAATGAGTTGCATTATCTCTCCAATATCAGATAGGGGCACTAATAGGCTTTATTTTGTTGAAAATTTTGTTGGAAGGTTTGGGAAGATAATTGCACTCTTGAGATCTCCTTTCTTCAAAATATCCTTTCAGATGGAGTTTTAGAACTAGTTGAGCATTTTCGAAGTTATAGAACTCCAACAGCAGTGTTGCTTTAGTTTAGTAAAAATGTTCATTTTGGTAGAAAGAATGGGTGATTTTTTCTGCAGGAAGGACATTTATTATAAAGCCGCATTAATACATTAACTGTTTCAGGTTCTTAGGTATAATTATAAATGATAAAAAGATGGATTAAAAATGCCATAGCAAGCTTTACAGTGAACTAAATAGACATGGATGACTTCCAGAGAAACACATGAACATGCAATACACGAGTGGCTATTTTCAATACAAAGTGACAGAGGTAATGATTTATTTTCTTCTTCTTGTCTATCTCTCTCCTCTTTGCTCTGGGGCGAGCCCACCTTTTCCACAGTTTGTCAGACCAAATCCTTGGCAATCATAGCAACTAAAACATGCAACTCAGCAGTTGAAATTGGAGGTAACAAATTTACTGATCACTTTTATTTAAATACACTTTCTGCAAATTAGTGTGTGAAGCATGGAATTAGGAGGAAGTGGTTCCATAATTTTTGGTTTCTAGAGTTTCTTGTTGTTGTTCATGTGATTTACATCATTTTGATATGAAGCATGCTCTTGTAAATATTCCTTTTTCTTCAGAGTAGTAGTTTCTCTTGCCTCTGCAAAAACATAAGGAATTTTTTTTTGAAGTCATTTTCATCTCTCAAAGATGTTCCCATTTTTCTTATTCTTTCCTGTTCCCTGTAGTCACACATCATTTTTTGCATGGCCTGCAATTAAAGTTCTCTAAATAAAATTGAAGGAGGAAATTTAAGTCAAAATAGTGATATTTTACACCTACTGCATGTTGTAATGTTTGGAATCCTGAATGTTTTTCAGAAATAGGTTATGAGTAAGTTGCAGACAAATACCAGTTTAAAGGATACAGTCTGGGACATCAACTAAGATACTACACCCAATTTCTTTGCTCTTAATTGATGTAATCTCTGTGGATAACTTGTTGAGAAAGAGTTATGAGGAGGCTATTTCTTTCTATGTTCATATCTTGCATGCGTCTAATTATAAGTTCAATTAGACTGAACAAGAATATCCTTCATAGTCTATCACCTTAAAGTTTAAGATCTATTGTAATGGCTGAGATGAGCCCTTAACACCTTAAAGATAAATTATTGACAAATAAAGCTTGCACATTAAGAGTTTAATTAGTTGAATGAAATATATGAGAAGCATAAAAGACTCAAAATTACACATGAAGTTTCACGGTTTATGTAATATTTTTGTCACTTTCCTGCCTCTTCCTCTCACATTTTCCATTAACCATGGTGGAGGAGCTTGGGTGGGCAAGAGGGATATTGTCTTCTTTTATCCCCTGTCTCCTTTCATTTAATTTTGTCTAGTTGTTTAAAATTTTTTTTATATTAATCGAGAGGTGTTCCCATGCAACTACATTAGATGTGAGATTATTCCCTGTTTAATGTGGAAGTGACAAGGTTAAACCACTCTAGATAGTATCATTATATACAAATTTGAGCTCCCAGGGCATAGCGCAGACGCTGGGCAGATGACGTCTTTGTCGTGATGGCTAGGGGTCGATTCTCAGAAACTGATGACTTGAGATTTACCCCACCAGTTGCCTAACTTCTGCGTATCTCATTTACCTCCCTCCATATCCATGGAGCTGACACTGGGGACCGTTAAGGTTATATATGAATTTGAAACCCCTAGCTTTTTGCCAAAAGTAAACTTACTTATCATTAGATTGAACAACTATTAGTATCTAATCGTCTGATCATATTTTTACTCATATGGACAAATCTAGAGGTAAATGAGGTTTGAATTCATTGCACAAATACAAATAGCATGGTTATGGACTTCTTTTAAATTTTGTTCTAACAAATGAGATAAATGGAACTGGATGAGAGAAATTAATGTAATTCCCTTTTTACACTTTTTTGTTTAGCTTAAATTACATTCATTCTCTTGTGGTGCATTTGGTTCAATAATGAAATATAAAAAAGGCATAATGACTATTTCTAGAAAATAAAATAAATAAAAAATAAATATTGAAAAGTTTCCCTTAATCTATTCGTGAAGTGTAATACATATGAAATTATTATTCTTATATTTATTAATAAAAATGTTCTAAAAAATAGGGACATAAATTATTCAAAATGTAAATAATATCTTCACTTAAATATTTTGTTTGACTTAGTCTAGCTCTCACGATTTACCTACTTGCTTGGTATGACCAATATCATCATTCCAACTGCACGATTGATTCAACTGGTTTGCATGACCCAACTAATAATAATATTATTTGTTGTTTGCTAATTGGAACTGTAGATCTAAGGAAACATAACAAAACTTGAATAATAATAATAATAATAATAATCTTCTAATTCACAAAATCCATCATAGAAACTAGTTGCAGAAACCCAACTACATCGCCACTTTGGAACACTACTTTTTCCTTTTTTTAGGATCTGTATAGTGCATGCCACTTTTCAAGCAAACATACAACAGAATTCACATCATAATCCTATCAACTGAGCAAACTGATATTATTCGAGCAGAATGTATACCCTTCAAAGTTCCTCTCCCTTCAATTATAAGATAGATTAGATCCTGTTTCCCACATCTTTACTTTTTGTTCTTTTCTACTTTTTGCTTGCAAGTGGAGCCTCCTTTTTTTTATCCTTAACATTTCTGTGGTCACAGATCTGAGGCAGCTTGGCAGCCCCAACTGAAGTGTGTATGCAGCTTTGCAAGGTTGCTCCAAGACAAGTTCTCAGTTCTCATTGCATGCAACTTTAATTCTAGATTTAAGAGACTTGTTGTTCTTGCTGACAGCACATTTATCAAGGCAGGAGGACATCAGTAAACTGATCATACTTGTTCCTCTCCCACACGATGTGCGCAGTACCGCAATCCATGCTGAAAGAAATGTCTTCACCTTTGCCCTCCATTAGTGCATGTCCAGAGCTTTCAGAAGCTTGCTCATGGCACTGCCACCATGTCACAGAAGAGACAGAAATTTTTAATCTTAGAACAAGTTAGAGCAGTGCTTTAATCATGGACAGGGAGTGAAAAAATTTTCATACATGGCATGCAGTGTTTCAGGAACTTGCCGTGGTGCATATTGCTCACTGCCCTTCAGATACTGGATGCTAATGTTTTCTCTCTGCAATGCTCTTGTTTGCTCCAAGGACATCCTACTTTTATCAGCAAGGATTGCACCAATCCAACACACATACTATTTCGATGTCCTAGCAATGAATGAGTGTTGTTTGTCAATTGTGAACTGAGTTGATGAGCAGATGTTTAAATTATCAAACAAAAGGCGATGAGTGATGGCACAGGGGCCACTGCATGCTGGCTTCTGACATTACAGTGGAAATTGACTTGTTCTCTATGACTGAATTGTTTGTCTGAGTGAATTTACTTCAAGAATCCCTCTGAATTATGTCTCCCATGTGAAGTGGGGGCTTCCTTTGTTTCCATTAGCTTCACAAGCTAATCATTCAACAAGAACCAAGTGTGAAATCACTGGAGGATAGTTCATGGGAACAATAAGTTTATTTAAAAACTCCTTGAAGCTCTCAAGAGGAGAGAAGTCAAAAGCAACTTCAGGTTGGAAATGGCATCACCTGCTACATATTATATACAATGTAATGCTTGATTATATATGTTTTTTAGTGTGCTCACAGTTCATAAAAAGTAATGAAGACTTTGATCAAAAAGACCTTGGCAGAAGGGTCATCCTTTGACCTAGTTGATGTGGGTGCAGTCTTCTATGCATATGACACCTTTTGAATGCAGAAAAAGATGAAAGACATCTTTGTTTAAGTTTTTTCTCCAAATTTTCTCCACTTGATGTCTTTGACACTATCAGACATGGATGCCCTGTGGGAATTTTATTGAATTTATGGTCCAGGGCTCTAGAAATTCAGACCAAGTCCAGTCTTCAGATTCACAGGAAAATTGCATGAGATCGTTGCAAGAGGTGAAACTTTCTGTCAAGAAATCCGTTTGAGAAAAAAAAATAAAAATGAGAGGCACCTAATAATTCTCTGAAAACAAGAATGGAAGAGGGAGAATTCATAGTTCGAGCTATTGGAATCAGTCTTCTTTGAATCAGGCCCCAGTTGGGAAAAAGCATGGAATGGAAGGAAAGGTGAAAAATAAGAAACACAAATTTTCTTGCTGAAAATTCACAGACTTTTACTAAATCCTACAGCCAGTTACATTAATCTTTGAGAAAACAACAGTTTGACTTGTTAATTTATCTGGTCAACAATCTCAAGCTCTCTAACTAATCTCTCTGAGATCCTTAAGATTTCTCCACACCACCTTCTTTTGATTTTTTTCCCCCAAAAGTTAATTAACAGTGTCAAGAATTAGTCAAAGGAACTTGATTCAAGTGGTTAGTCTTCTCCTGTCAACTTTGCTATTATCTTCTGCCATTTTCTTGATTAAGCTTTCAATTTTCTTCTTCTCTTATTTTTGGTATTTATATTTATGAATAGGAAGTATAAACCTTCTTCTGTTTGATTAACTTATGCATGAAATCATGATCTTTCTTTCCTGATATTCAACTCTCTAATACTTTTTTGTTCTTTTAACAGACATTTTTTCCATCTTCATTGCTTAATCAATCGCAATTGCTTGCTCACCAAACATTCTTGTGAACTGTGCAGATTCTTGTAGTAGGTATATTTGTAGGTCTTGTCTTGGGAAGAACAAAAACTAAAAACAATAAAAATAAATAAAAAAATAAAAAACATGCATGTGTGAGGCGACTTCGTTTGTATGCAAGTCAATTTATTTTCAAGTTTAATTATTTAGAAGATCAAGACAAATTGTGATAGATTGGCTATATTAGTTGACTTATTGCATCCACTTTAAAACTAATTACCCCATCTCCCTCGTCAAATATCTGACAAAATGTTGACTCCAATATGCACATATATATATATATATATATATATTCCACTTGATTTCGACATCTAAATGGTCAAGAAGATAGTGATTGAGTTAATATATAAATTGGTGAGATTAAAAGGATGGGTTTTTGTTTTCGTTATATATATCTTATTATTTTATTAAAAAAATTTCCCCCTTTACTAATTAATTTTAGTGAAGTTTAAATGAATTTATGTTAATATATTTTTTTTCTATTCATACTAAAAATAATTTCAAAGTTTATTAGTAATTCCACAAGTAAAAAAATAAGTGATCTAGAATTTTAGACTCAGTTGCGGTATATTATTATGAATTTTTTTCATCATTAATTTTTTCTGATTATTTTATATAAAAAAATATAATTCTCTTTAGTCTCACATATTAGAATTGACGATACTATGATCAAAGAAATTTCTATAAATATTTTAGACTGATAATGTTAAAAAAATATATTTTTTTTAGTTTTTTTTACTAAGATAAGTATAATATTAAATTAAATTAATTTTTTCATAGGGAAATTATAAGGATGACACTCGAAAATCCAAATAATTCGGATTTTTAAAGACTCATATCTTAATGACTCTACTAATGATTTTATTTTAATATTTTAATATTAAAATATTTAATTAATAGAATTTTATTATAAAGGAATAATGTGATTTCAATGTATTATATTACAGTATGTTGACTAATATATATATACTAGCACTTTCAATTTATCCTTAATAAAATTGAATTTTGAAGGGATAATTTATTAAATCACTATATCGTCATCTTAATTTAAACATCATTCGCACCGTTGGATGATGATCGGACGGCAGGTCTCGCTGCTCCAAAGCACATTGCGGTCAACATCGCGTGACGCGCGCGGGGTCGTCACGGTGGGCCAAACGGCCGCGGGAACGTGTGGTTAACTGACACGTGGGAGCAGAATCCAAGAAGAGATCTACAACTCTTTGGACCGTTGCTCGCCCCGCTCTCCTCCCGGCCACGTGACCCACAGCCGGTGGCCGGTGGCCGCTGACTCACATACAGCTTCTCTTGTTGACCGCGGACTATTCCACCGTTTTTTATTTATTTTTAAATTTTTTATTGATATTAATAATTGATTAATGGAGTCAGTAATTCGATAAATGAGGGAGTGAGGAAAGAGAGAGAAAGAGAGAGAGTAGCTTATCATCTAAACCCACACACTGCGCCTCTCTCTTCTGCTCTCCTCCACTTTCTCTTCTCCGCCACCACCGTCGAGACGTCTCGACCTCTCCATGTCCGGCGGCGATGACCGGGGGCTCTTCGGCTACCCCCTCGACAGAGATCTCTCGTTGATCTTCCCGGCCAGTACCGGGCAGAATTCGGTGTCGGATAGCCTGCAGGACCTCATCGCCTTCGACGACTACTACCTGGCCGACCCTTTCGACGAATCATCCTGGCAGCCAGACGTCGGGTTCAGCGGCGTCAAGTGGGGCCCCATCCAAGCGGCCACGACGCCGTCAACTGGAGGCGCGTCGTCGTCGTCGTCCCCGGTGTCGGCTAACTGCTCGGCGGCGTCGTCGTCGACGACGGAGGCGGCGGCGGAAGGGGAGATGCTCAACGAGGGGAGGCGGAAAGAGCGATCAGAAGCGGCGACCGACGCCGACAAATCCGAGCTCAAAGCGTACGTAAGATATATCAATTTCGATCGATCGGTTGCCTATTACAAAACCGATCGATTGAACTTGCACTCGATCGATCTCTCTAGCTAGATCAAAAGCTAGCTGTATTAAATTACAGAGATCTGGGCGGAGATGGAAACTATCGAAAACCTACTATACCTTCCGATTGATAGCTCTAGCTCACTCGATCTGCATGTGGTGCAGGAACAAGGCCAAGAAAAAGGGAGAAAAGAGACAGAGGGAGCCTCGCTTCGCCTTCATGACCAAGAGCGAGGTGGATCATCTGGAAGACGGCTATCGATGGAGAAAATACGGCCAAAAGGCAGTCAAAAACAGCCCTTTCCCAAGGTTTTATCCACATGAAATATCCCTCCTCAGCTCCCCATCTCTTAATTCGACTGCCGGTTGATCTAATTTGATCGATCGATCGTTATCGCAGAAGTTACTACCGTTGCACGACGCACAAGTGTCCGGTGAAAAAGAGAGTGGAGAGATCGTACCAAGACCCGTCCACCGTGATCACCACCTACGAAGGGAAGCACACCCACCCGAGCCCCGCCGCCGCGCAGCGAGGGCTCTACCTACCGGCGGCCACGGCACCTCCGCCGCAGTTTCCGTTCTCCGCCGCGGCAGCGCCGCCGGACAACTTCATCCACCACCACCGCAGCCGCCTCCTGCAGCAAATGCGAGCGCTCACCGGCATGGCAGACGGCGGCGGCATGCAGCTCTCGCAGTCGAATCCCTGGCGGCCGCCGGTTCAGCTGCCGGACTGCGGCCTCCTGCAGGACGTCGTTCCCTCCTTCTTCCAGCCAAAGCAGCCATGATTTAGCTCGATCGATCTTAATCTTGCAGGTAACTTTATTAATTAATTATGATCAGTGGTACTCTTTCTCGATCGTTTTGCGATCGTAGTTCTTGTACAAAGATTACGATCTAGGCATGCAATATAATCTAATTAACCTAGTGAATGAGATGGATCAGATCTCTGTCTGTGTGTGTGTTTTTGTTTCCTAAACTAGAACTGGTCATGCAGCGTAACATCAGCCCTAGCTAATTAGTTCCAATCTATTTAGAGTTTATTATGTGAATCATATTTCGTATTGTAATTATGATTAATCATTGTATTTTCATAACTACACTACTATGATTGTACACCACATTTTTAGATAAATTATATAAATATATTTATTGGACTATATTAACATTATAAAAGATTATTGTCTCCTTTAATTGTTTTTCCCTCTCTCATTTTTGACCTTGTCTATCTTAATTTTACTACTTTATTTATTTTTCTTTTAAATACGAGTGTATTTTTTCTCTTTTTCTCAATGTAGTATTGCTCTATCTAATTTTGTGCACTTAGTTGAGACATTCCTTAGCAACAAAGAATCGATCTTGCCGGAGGTCCACCGAAGGACCTATGGAGCATGTCCGCCATCAAAAGAGTTGTCCACTAGGTTGATCGGACCAAGTAGGGGCACATTCGACTACCAAAACTCCTTGTTTAGTCTAGTATAATCGCGAAATCAACTCTTTTTTTTAAAAATTATTTCTCTCTTCTTTAGTTTTTTAATTTCATTTATGCAAAACGTGTCGGTAGTTTTCATCATGAACTTATTTTGTTTAATTAGGATTTTTTTTGGCAAGTTAGTTTTTCCTATGATTCATATTTCATGTCGCTTTTAAAGACAACATTGAACACTACTTTGGTCGCAAAGTTTTTTCAATCCACTTTGATTGGGGAGTGAAGTCTCAGACACATTATCATCGTCTTGACTATTTTGGTATCTTGAAGATATTCTTTTCTCACTACTATACAAGTAAAAGTGGTCCCATTAAAGTGCTAAAAAACTTTATGAAGATGAAAGTGGACTTAATGGATATTTTGATAGAGATAAAATTTTTAGCATTCGTAAAATTAAAATTAAGTTAATGCATTTTTATCGGTCCTTTCTACTTAAAGATATTAGACTTTGTATCTAGAGGCATCATGCATGTCATATTGTTAAAGTTCATTCATAAAATATTAATCAATCTCAGTATAATTGGTATCTACATGAGTATTTGCTTCAATAAATCTTAAGATCAATTTTTAACAGGTGTAAAATATCTCATTGGATACTCAACCTTTCCCATGCCTAATGTTCATGATTTATCTGTCTACAAAATCCTAGTCTTTACACACATTGGCCCATGCCTAATGCTCTATTGGTCATCTTGGACTTGCCTTTCAAAGGAAGAATGATTCTGTTGTGGTGTTTGTTGATTGATTTTTGAGAATGACTCACTTTATTACTTGCAACAAGACTTCTTCAGATGTTTCTCATGTTATCAATTTTAATGTCAAGTGTTCGGATAAAAAAATTTATATATTTTCATAATAGGATGATATTTTTTACTTTAAATATATATAATAGTATGATATTACCTACTTTGTGCCTAAATAAATTTTAGAAAAATCTCTTAAGGACTTTGGTTGGCAAGATTTTTTGCTAATGGGACTTGTGTTTATCTTACGATAGATCTTCAATTCAAACAAGTATAAGTTTCTTCGGGATATACGGTCTACTTCCTATGACTCAAAACTTTAGTGGCGGCGTGAAAAAAAAACAAACAAAGAAATCAAGAAAATCTTGATTACTCGACTCTCCAAGCTATATATCCAATTTAAAAGTTTGGCATGAACCTTCATTAAGATTATTTACTCTTTACTTACTCTTTGCTTGCTCACTAAAATGGATTATTTTTCTCTTTGAAAAGTTATTTATTCATAGTCACCTTCCTTTCACAATATATTCTTGGTGGGTGGTTCTTTGTAAGGAGAAAGTTTTCTCTAGCTAGTGTGGTTGATCTATTGAGTATATATAGTGACAATTGTTATCGTTTTTACTCGTTCTTTCTCCTCCATCTATCCAATGTCATACATAGGAGCCGCTACGACCTCAATACGGGGACCGGAGGATGCCGCAACTAAGGGTGTGCATTCTAAGACCTATAAATAAGATCCCATGGTACTATTTTGAGGCATGAAATCACGCTCATGCCGACCTCACTATCAAATATCCTTCTCCGAATCTACCTCGAACTCAAAGCAATCTCCAACTCAGACCCTTGAAGAGTCTGATACAGCTGATCGACCAAACTCCATCAATTTGGTGAAGTTCGACATTCACCCATCAGCTCAATCGACTCAGCTTTGAGTCCTAACATGATGTTGCACTCAACTTATGTAGACCTATCTGATGTAGTTGTGCCATAATAGCATAATCTATTATTATTGTTCATTATTTTAAAAAAGTAATTTAAATATTCAAATATCTCATGATTCATCTATCTAATAAGTCTAGAATACAATTTTTATATACTTAGAAATGGATCTCTAATTTTTTTTAGTAACTTAAGTCTTCCACAATTAATTTGGAAAGCAGACAACCTTTCACTTAATTCGTTTATCAATTAAATTGGAAACACAACATATGCACATTTAGAGGTTAATCTTCAGGATATTTATTCCTATTGAGATTCCGATTTAGATGTTTTAATTGTTTTCTTAAATATTTTACTACTATATCACACCCCTAGAATCGAGCTCTATTTTTTTTAATCCAAATGTGGAGACCACTTAGACCCTACTAGTCTTTGAGATAGACAAACTTCCCTCGAATTCACCCTAAATCCAAAAACACTTATAGTAGTGCATCAACAATTGATCTTCATAGCCAATCTAGCTGTTGGATATATGTTGCAAAAGGTGGAACCGTCATCTTAGCGGCCCCCTGGGTCTGGCCCCACAGATATCCAGAGGGGATAAATCATGGTTAAGTTGGGCAGGAGGGGTGATTGGGGAGCTGTTGGATATATGTGAATGGAGAAGAGATGGAAGTAGAAAGAAGCTCTATTGTAAATGAGACTTTAGTCCCACATTGGGAGCTTCAAGGCAAATTAGTTAGTTTATATTGATTCACATACTTTTATGATGTGAACAAATGCATGGGGAAAGGCTCTCTCTCATGCATGGGCGTGTAAGGGGGTGCAAATGTAGGGGTCGGATTGCACTGAATCAAGTTGACTTATGTGTGAGCATGATCTGTACGCACCAATGCCGGACCAACATTTTGCCACATGAACCTTTTTCTACTTGCAACGGAAGCATTAAATTGAAGATTAATGCAGAGAGTGAAACACTGACATTTTATATCTCGGTGAGTAATGATCATTAACGTTGTTATTGATAGATCATATGGAAAAAGGTTACACACACCTACGTTCCCCATCTCCTCTATATTGGCATTTCTTACTCGGTGGAGTGCCCGTGATAGTAGTCGGGTACCTCTCTATTTGTTGTGACCATTAGTGCTTGGTGAGAATCACGGTTCACCGTTGTATCCTGAAAAATAGATGACCCAAGAAAGCATCGAAACACAACCAGAGGTGGGGCAAATCTGTTTCAAGAAAATTACATTTGTCGCATGCCTTAGTTTACTTAGTTCACTCGTCTGACTGCTTTCTAGGCTTTGCTCTGTTGTTCGGTAGCAACTCGCTCGGTAGAAGCCTTCGATTCACTCGGTCGGCCTTAAGCTTCGCTCGATTGGCCTTAGTCTATTTCTCTCGGTTTGTAGAAGCCTTCGATTCGCTCGTTCGGCAACTAACTCACTCGGTCGGCCACTGTGAAGGATGCGTTAAGCACTTGATAGACACAAGCTCCTGCTGGTAGCCTGAGATTATCAACTCAGGTCATTTCAACAGTTAAGTGAATTTAAATTCTGTGTAATTTTAAGTTTAACTAAGTCCCTAAAAATCTTCGACAACAGATTATTTTTACTAACAATCTTGAAACAGATTCAATTCTGTTGAGTTGGACACATAATAGAATATTGAGGTGCAACAGACTCAACACGTGCAGGCCCCCTCCATCCCGATTAGAACTATGCTAATCAGTCACGGGGAAAAGCCAGAGAAGTTCAATGGACTAAACTTCAAAAGGTGGCAACAGAAGATGTTCTTCTATCTGACCACGCTCAATCTGGCTCGTTTCTTGACCGAGGACCCTCCCAAGCATGCTGAGGATGCTGATGCGCAAACCATCAGTGCAGTAGAAGCATGGACTCATTCTGAGTTCCTTTGCCAAAATTGCATCCTCAACTACCTTGTCGACTTGCTGTACACTGTGTATAGTATGAAGAGAACGACTATGGAGCTGTGAGAGTCCCTGGACAAGAAGTACAAGAAGGAGAATGCAAGGGCCAAGAAGTTCATCGTGGGCCGATTCCTGGATTACAAGATGGTTGACTCCAAGACGGTAATCAACCAAGTCCAGGAGCTTTAGGTGATCTTGCATGAGATCCACTGAGAAGGGATGGTTATGAGTGAAATCTTCCAGGTGGCTGCTATCCTTGAGAAACTGCCTCTCAGCTGGAAGGACTTCAAGAACTACCTGAAGCACAAGCGGAAGGAGATGAATGTGGAGGAATTCATTGTTAGACTTTGCATCGAAGGACACAACAAGAGTTTAGATAGGAAAATGTTCTCTCAAGCTATTGTGAAAGCCAACGTGGTCGAGCATGGTTAAAGATCGAAATGGAAGAACCCCAAATCTTCGAAGATGGGACCCAGAGGAGGCATCAGCAAAGAGAAGTTCGCTGGGAAGTGCTTCAACTGTGACCGAGTGGATCACAAATCTTCGAAGTGCAGGAAGCTGAAGAAGCAGGAGGCCAACCTAAACGAGAGACCAGAAATGGATGACCTCTGCGCTGTGGTCTCTTAGTTGAACCTGATGGGTTCAAACCCGTGGCAATGGTGGACCGATACTAGAGTCACCAGACATGTTTGCTGCAACAAGGAGCTGCTCCACAACTTCAAAAAAGTCAATGGAGACAAACTGTTCATGGGGAACTTAGCAACCTCGGGCATCATTGTTACGCTTCCGCAAGTGCACGGATACGTCGTCAGTAATAAAAGATTATCGATCCCACAAGGACTAGTTATAAGCACTAGTAATTGTTCACGTAGAATTAATTAAATTATCGATGGTTGTAAGTGAACTGTATCTTGAGAAGAAAAGAACTTGGGAAGTAGATGTGCGAACTAGCAAGAGAAAAAGAGTTTTACTTGGTTTAGGAAGAGCTCTAGGAGTTTGGTTTCGTTGTGATGGTAACTAATGTATTATGCTCTATCCTTTCCTCATTGTCAATCAACATGTACTTGTCGAAAGTTATAGCTACTACCCATAACCACTAAACAGAGAAGATCCCTGTGAAATCCTGCTATGGTTAACCCCCGTCACTAGCGCGCCTCAGTAGATCACAAGAATACAAACCTGGTCGGTATCATTAAGGATAGAGATAGGGATTTGGTTTGGTTTCTTACTTCCTTGTGGAGGAATTACCTCTCCTTTCGAGGGAGTGCCATAGATGTCCGTGAATGGATTACCCCTGTCACTAGGACCCCTCGGGTATACAATCTAAGATCCTTTCTTTACGAAATTAGCAATCCCAACACAATCAATTAATACGACATGGCAAACAAATCTCATGCATATGAAATTGAAACAAGCTAGACGAGCGAAATCATTCAAAGAGTGAAAGCATAAGCATGAATCTTGCATCATAACCTATCCACAATTACTCCCTGATCCTAGAACAAAGAATCTACTCCATAGACGTAGGAGAAAAATACAAAGACAGTATAATTAAACATTCAATCCCCAGGCAAGAAGAGAGAGGGAATAGAGATGATTATTCAATGACGTCGAGTGATCTTCGGATCCAATCCTTTGCTTATGGAGTTGATGCGGTGATGGAGGTGATCTCGGATCGTCGAATAGAGGTCTGGGACGACGTGGAATGACACTAAGGTGTATCTCCCTCTTTCCGACTCTCTCTCCCCCCCCCCCCCCCCCAGGGGAAGGGTTAAGTGCCCTTTTATAGGCTAACGCACGGGCGCCGCACGGCTTGTGCCACGGTCGTGCGAGATCCGCACGGCCAGCTCCTCTCCTTCTTTGGGTAGAGTGGTATGACCATGCGAGATCCGCACGGCCATGTTATCCTTTGTCTCTGGTCATGAGGCACGACTGTGTAAGGTCGCACGGTCGTGTGCTGCTCTCTCTCGGGAATGGCCACACGACCGTGCAGGGTTGCACGGCTGGTGTCAAGTTTGCTGGTTTTGCTCCGATGCATCGACAATCATTGTTTTCACTCCAAGAGTTATCCCTGTCAACACAAAACTAAACAAAGAGCAAATCTCCGACAAAAGAGTAATTAATACTGAATAAACAATAGGAGAGATGATCGTGCGAAGAATATATGCAAATAAAGCAAGTGATTGCCCGTTAAAACATGCATAAACGATCATAATATCTACGCACATCACACCCCCAGACTTGAACTTTTGCTTGTCCTCAAGCAAAATGCTGCAATCTATGTTCATGAGTTCCTATAGTGTATCATGATCCCTAGTGCATTCGCCTAACTCTATCAACTAGTTTTATTGATAAGCATGTTTGTGGAGTAACCTAAGTATGACCTAAGCATAAGTTCTTTGTGCTCGGTGTAATAAGTGACTCAAGCTCTTCAAGTGTCAATTTTCTGTCCTAGTCAAGTCGTCATACAATTGAGTTCCTAATGTTCCCGGTGATAGGTACTTACCTGCCACACACTTGGTTCGTTTCCATTAAATTACACAAGGTCTCAAAGGATACTACTCGGAATCAAGAGAAACATAACATTTATTTCTCCAATAACCTAATTCGGTCTCAAAAGGGTAAATTGTTAGTTTCCACTCACGACAACTATTTTTTATCCCTTATTCAACCCTTTATTTTATTTTATTTTATTTTATTTTTTATTATTATTTTTTTTGATGCTATAGAAGCACTAATCACAAATGCAAGATGCAAATGTTGGAATTTAGATTTTTCGGAATGAGCTTCCATGATCTGTGGTCATTCAGTAACCAAAATGTAACTAAGGAATCCCTATGGGAACACGTACTAAATAAATTGGATGAATCATAACTATTTCAAAATATTTATATTTTTTAAGCTTAAGTGAAGTGAAAGTAAGATCCTTAAAGTTAGGGCAAAACTTATACTAAACTCCGTACAATACTTAGCTTATTTCATGCTACTAAAAATAAAGAAAGGAGGTACACCAAACATACTAACACTATTTCTATGACAGAAAATACACGTGCTAGTCATTTTACTATTGGACAAGTCAACAGAAGAAGTAGAAGGTTCGATGCTCTCAAATATGCTTCAAAACTATTCAAAATAAACATGATGAAAAACTACAAGTGGGAAAAGAAAGTGTAATATGAAACTGAAAAATAGAATGAAATGTAAGTAGATAAAGCAAAATAAATAAATATGCAAAAGGACAAGGAAAAAGACTCGACTCGACTCAGGTTATGTAAGCACAACACCCCCCAGACTTAGACATTTCAACGTCCCGATGAAATCAAAACGGTGGTGGGGGAGGGGGATAAGGGGGGTCCCCGTCGTGTGCCACAGAGAAATCTAGGCATACCAGGGAGATGACCAATGTGCTTGTGATATTGGTAAAGAGCGTCTACTTGTTGTCTAGTAATATTCATATCATCCATGAAATTCCTCATTCTTTCCTGCTCAACCTTATAATCCTGAACAAATCCTGTCACCTGTTTATGAAAGTCTCTAGTAAACTGAAAATGGTCCTGTACCTCCCTATACTGGTCGTCAGACAGCTTGAAGCGACCCTCCAATAATTGTTGTTGGGTAGCGTGTTTCTCATGAAGCGAGTCTAAGGAGGCACGAAAATCAGAAAAATCAAATATTGAAGGTCCCGTACCATAGGCGAAAGAGTACCTAGCAGGTTCCGGATATCCGAAGGGTTGCAGGAGTCCTGATGATGAGGGTTCTTAGTGGTGCTCGGTATCTTCTACAAGGGAGGGAACAAACTCGGGTTCTGAGTCAATGATCACCCAGTTCGCTGGGTTACGAACTAAAGTGCGCTTGGGACAAGGAAGGGGTAATGGGAAACCATCGTTCCTAGGGAAAGCAAACTCATTTTCGTCCCGACAGATCATCTTCATTGCAAGACAAGAGTCGATGTCGATTTTATCATTACCATGAATGATCTCCAGCCCATCAAGCTCACAACCTAGATTTATTACTATTTGGGTGATTAAACCGCCAAACACTATCATCCTCGAAGATGCTTTACCTGCTCTTAACAAGTTTTGTAAGAAATGAAACTCAGAATCAAAGTCGACTTTATTTAGCATCGCCCAAAGAGAATAAAGCTCTACCTTCCTAACCACCCCATCACTCTCATCTCAACTAAAGATTGTTTTTCTCATCACTCGGAGAAGGTATCTAAAAGTAGGATTTTGAATGTGTGATGCCTTTGCTCTAAAGGGTTCATAAGGGTTCTTTGATCCCGTGATTAAAGCCCAAAATCCATTCCAGTCTACAGTACCATCAAATCCACGAGCACCTCCAGTAGGTAAACCAAAATAAATATTAAAATCACTAAACGCCCACCGAATTTCTTTGTTCATCAACCTAAAAGTTATGACCCCAATGTAGTCATCCTCAGAAGAAATTTTAACATCAATTGAACTTAAAAATTTCAGGACTAGGCGGGGGTAAGTCGGTAGACATGTGTACATCATGTCATGCCAATCAAAGGAGCTAATCATCCAATCCACGTCATTCCTAATCCCTAACATATCCATGGTGGTTGGATCCATATATCTAATGCACAAAATTTTCCTAGCAACAAGAATATCATATCTAGCTTTATGTTCTTGATTTCTAAAAATAATTAGTCCTCAACAAGAATATCATATCCATGGTGGTTGGATCCATGGTAAGTCGATATTTCCACCTTCCTTTGCCATAATTAGTCCTCAACTCTATTTGCATCTTATGCGGGGTCACCATTGTATTTCACTTATTTGGGTTTTCCTTAAATCCTTGAATATTCTATTACTTCTTCTATCCTCATCAAATAATTTATGGTCTCTTTAGCTTCTGTGCTCACCCAAAAGTTACTCTTTTTAACAAAATCCCTTATCACGACGTTGAGTGAAAGGGGAAAATACTTTTTTATTCGACTCTCGACTCTTGTGTCCTGGCCGATCGAGTTATAGCTATTTCTTCCTCCTGTACTCGAGTTAGGTGACTTCTATAAGGAGATAACCTTTAACGAAATTGTAAAGAAACTAGTTAGCCTGTAGTTTGACATTCCCATGCTACTCCAAGGGAAGTTGTACATATTCTGGCTAAGCCCCATTCAGATAGGGCTAGACAACTCCTTTGGTAAGAGGTTTTAACTTTCTTTTTCTCTTGTTCCTAGCTGAAACATTTTCTTTTTCTTTTTATAGTGATGGTCATATCCAATGCTCTCCTTTCCAAAACCTCCCGGCTGAATGACGCCACACTAAACTGAATGGGAAAGGAAATTTTAGAAGTGCAAGGCAGGGAAAGAAGTTCCACAACCTATCCATCCTCGAATACCTTTTGCCACCCCTTTATCTTCATACTCAAATACGCCACTTACCTTTAGACATGAAAGGTGTTAACCGGATGCTTCGCCTGTATTCGAATGTTTGGTGACCGAGAAGATCATTGTTAGTACGCCCGAGTTCCTCCCGCTCAAGGTAAAGACTCGATTATAACTAACCGTCCTCTGACCAAGCCGATCATCTTGAGGTCATATGGTCCTTCTTCTGTGCCCTCTATACCTACACAACCGCCTCATCCGACCAAGATAACTCATAGACCTTCATCCTCTATACGCCCGACACTAACAACGGGCCTTACTCTGAGCACCTCTTCTTCAAGGTCGAGCTCTCATCCCGACTCATATCGTTAATGTTACTTCACTTTTGGTTTACCATCTAAACAGGGGATTGTTGGATCGAAAGCGCTAGAGGGGGGTGAATAGCGCTCGTGGTTATTTCGTTCATTTCAGAAAACTCAGAATTATGCAGTGAAATATAAAAAAGAAATCAACACAATCGCTAACAAGTTTCTTTTACTTGGTTCGGAGCCTGTGGCAACTCCTACTCCAAGGCCAATGATCGTTGATCGCTTTCTGTGGACAATCACTATAAGCACAGAAAATTACACTTGGAAGTACAATATAAAAGCAGTACAGAAAACTTATATCGGCAATTAAGAATAAAGAAATTTGAAGCTTCTGGTCGTCGGTGTATTATTACAGCTTTATCGGATCATCCTTTGATCAGCACACGAAAGAAAGATCGCTATCTTGTGTTGTTATGAAGCCGCTGCTCAAGACCTGCTTATAAAGCCTGTGGAGGGCACCTCCAACAACATGGAGGGTGCCCTCAACCCTGCCGATTTCGCAACGTGGATGAGCTCTAAACAGGTCGTTGCTTATCAGCCTGAGTGCACCTTGGAGGGCGCCCTCGCGCCAGTGTCCAGGACGCCCTCAAGCTCCATGAGGGTGCCCTCGCACCCTGCTGCGAGGAGGTTTCCGCATGCGACCCATTGCGCCTCCAAGCTCTATGAAAGGTGCCTCGGGTACTGTTCATCTGAACCAAAGATGTCCAATTCGCTTCCTGCAAGATACGTTAATCCAACAAACCAACTATACCCTGCAAAACAAAGTTAGCATAATACAGGCATGATAAACAAACCATTTGATAGTCTTTGGACTGTCAGGTTCTGACTTCAGATTTTCGTCTAGAAACCCTAGGTCGAATCGACGCTTACTGTTCTCTAATCGGGGAACGCATCCTCATCTACTCCACTCAGGAGAGTATACTTGTTGCCAGACCGGTCCTCTAGACCGACTAGACTTTTGCTCAGCACCTGAGGCTCTAGGACTTTCTGCTGGATGTCTGCTCCACGACCCGTCCAGTCTTCCACCTAGTTCGCGACACCAGGACTTTCCACCTAGAGTCCCCGACTACTATAGGACTTTTGCCCCAAGCCCTCGACCCGCCAAGACTTTTCGCATAGGGTTACCACCCCCTAGGACCTAGGGTTATCGTCCCCTATGGTTTTCCCTTTGTCTAATCGCAGCTAGGACTTTTCCTCACCTAGGGTTACCATCTCCTAGGACCTAGGGTTACCACCCCCTAAGGTTTTCCACCTGCCTAACCGCAGCTAGGACTTTTACCTAAGTACACTTAGGATTTTCTTACAATCTCAATCAAACTCGTTAGATAATAAAACAACTTAACTTTGGACCTTTTGACATAATCAAAACACAAGTTCGATCGTCGGATGCTTCCCGCACCAATAATGGTCTCAACTCAATCATCTTACGGGGTGGTGAAGATGAAAGGCTCATTAGCTGAGGCTTAGACAAATGCGAGAAGACGGCTGAGGGATTTCTCTATTTCTGAGCATGCGAATAAATATACTTAGAGCGCAACTGTGGTAAGTTCTTAATTGATTTCTTTTAGTAAATAAAACTTCTCACTGCTGCTCTTTTCAGCATTATGCTACTAGGCTAAATTTAAGCCACCTAGTGGTGGACTTAGAGCGGGATAATAAGATTTTAAGAGAGCATGTAGAGGAATTATAATTATCCGTGTCTGAGCCAAGCGCTAAGATGGTCAAGTTACAGAAAGAAGTAGACTTTCAGGTTAGGCTACTATCAGAGATGGAGGATACCATGAGGGATTCTCAACAGCTACTGAGTTCTCAATAGACGGACAAAAGAAAACTGGAAATCCTATTGTCTGTTGGTGCGGGAAGCATCCGACGATCGAACCTAAGTTTTGATAATGGCAAAGGATTCAAAGTTAAGGTGCTTTGTTTTCTGACAGCCTTTGCTGAGTGTTTCAGGAAAGTCCTAACTGCGGTTAGGCAAAGTAAAACCCTAGGGGGTCGTAACCCTAGGTCATAGGGGGTGGTAACCCTATGCGGAAAGTCTTGGCAGGTCGATGGCTTCAGGCAAAAGTCCTAGGGGGTGGTAACCCTAGGTGGAAAGCCCTGGTGTCGCGAACCAGGTGAAAGTCTGAACTGGCCGGTGAAGCGGATGTTCAGCAGAAAGTCCGGAAGCATCGAGTGTCGAGCAAAAGTCCAGTCGATCTGGAGGATCATACTGGCAACAGGTAAATCTCCTGAGTGGAGTAGGTGAGGACGCGTTCCCCGTAGAGGGAACAGTAGGCGTCGGGTCGACCTGAAGTCAGACTCGAACAGTCAAGAGACTGTTAAATATTTCAATAGTTATATCATTGTTTTGTGCTAACTTTGTGCTGCAGGGTATTTTTGGGATTAACATATCTTGCGGGACCAAAGTACAAAAAAGACCTCGGATGAACAGTGCCGAGGTGCCTCCATGGAGCTTGGAGGCGCCTCGGGTGCGAGTCAGGAAAAGGCCAGCGCAGCAGATTGGAGGCGCCTTGAATGGAGTTCAAGGCGCCTTGGACCGGAGGTGGAAGGCGCCCTGGATAGGCTGAAGGCGCCTTGAACCAGATAGAGTTCGACCAGGTCCGTGCTGATCCACGCGGGTGACTCGGCTCGTTCAAGGTGCCTTGGTGAACAGTATAAGGCGCCTTGAACTCCCTTTATAAGGGGTCTCGACCAGCAGCTTTGAAACACAACTTTTCAAGTGATCTCACTGCTACAAGCTGCTCACGAGACGATTCCGAAGTGCTGTTGCGAGACATCGACGACCCGGAGCCCTGAATCTTCAGATTACGATATTGTCATCGGTATAACTGTATTCTTTTCAATACTTAACTGTAATACTTGTACTCTTGTCGAGCTTATAGTTGTTGCCCACGGAAAGCGATCAAGGATCGCGGGCCTTCGAGTAGGAGTCGATCAAGGCTCCAAACGAAGTAAAATCGACCTGTCTCTGTGTGATTATTTCTTTTATTCCGCTGCATATTTAACTCCGATAGTTTTCCGATACGAACGATTTAGCCACGAGCGCTATTCACCCCCCCTCTAGCGCGTCTCGATCCAACAATTTGTATCAGAGCGGGGTCGTTTTGAATTGGTGCAACCACCTTTCAAAACAAATTTTTCGCAGTTTTTTCCGTTTTCGGAGTCGAATTAGAATTTAGCCTTATAGCTATATTCTAATTTTTTTCCCTCGAATCGATTTTTGCTCGAAGTAGGTGCAACACCACTCAAGTTCGTATTTTTATTATTCTTTATTCCAGCACTACTAATCCAAGACTTAGTCTTGGAACATATTCTGTCGTTTTCTTTTGTTACATAATGGTCCAACAAGAGGGTTTCAGCACTGTACGTCCCTCGCTATTCTCCGGAGAGGATTTTGGCTACTGGAAGGGAGGAATGGAAACGTATCTAAAGATACAATTCGAAACGTGGATGATCATAAAGACGGGATTGAAACTGCCAATCGATGACGACGGCAAAACTACACCCTGCGAGAAGTGGGACGCTTCTTTAATAAAAAAGGTGGAAGCCGACGCCAAAGCTACCTGCACCCTCCAGTGTGGTCTTACCAAGGAAGAACTCAACAGAGTTGGCCCGTTCTCCTTTGCAAAGGAGCTCTGGGAAAAGCTAATCGAACTCCACGAAGGCACTGACGACACCAAGGTAAGTAAAAGAGATCTTTTACTTAATAAATTATATAATCTAAAAATGAAGGAAGGCGAAACGGCGAGTTCTCTTCACGCGAGAATACAAGACATCCTTAACTCTCTTCACGGAATTGGCCAGAAGATAGAAAATCGGGACGTAATAAGGTATGCCCTAAACTCGTTTCCAAGGAATACATTGTGGGCATCAATGGTAGATGCCTACAAAGTTTCCAAGGATTTATCTTCTTTAAAACTAGATGAACTTTTTAGTGAATTTGAACTTCATGAGCAGACTAATGCACAGCCTACCGAGAAAGGTATTGCGTTGGTTGCAGGTACAAGTCGAACCCGGGAACCGAGACCACGACGGAGAACCGAACCAGCATCGGAAGCTGAACCAGACTCTGACGATGAAGAAGGTGACATTACAACCGAGCTGGTAAACCTCGTGAAGAAGCTCTACAAGACGAAAGGATTCGACAAAAGAGATCTAAAGAAGGCAGTAAAATCAAAGGAAGGCCCACAAAATACAAAGATGAAGTTTGAAGTTACATGCTACGGGTGTAACAAAAAAGGGCACATCAAAACCAACTGCCCTAACCTGAAGGAGGTCAAAAAGCAAAGAAGGAAAAAGGTCCTTAAGGCAACATGGGACGAATCTTCATCGGAGGACGACGACGACGAGCTCGAACAAACGAGTCTACTCGCATTAATGGCCCGGGACCAAGTCGTCGAATACGGATGCGAGAGCGAGTCTGAGGCAGAGTCCGAGCAAAGCCACGGATCCGTATCCGTTTCCGAAGGACCAGACCCCGCTGTAAGTATCTCCCGGTTGAACATTTTAGTTAGCTATTTATTGCGCAAATTAGCTAAGTCAAACCTGAAAGTTAAGTCACTTCTAAAGGAAGTAAGTGTCCTTAAAGAAGTGGCTAACACCAAACCCTTACCTGACCAGAGTCAGACTGAATTTCCAACTCAAGTTCAAAAACTTGAGGAAGAAAATTCAAGTCTAACAAATCAGGTTAAAGATTTAGAAAATACCTTAGAACGGTTTACTTTGGGCTCCAAGAATTTGAACTTGATTCTTGGGACACAAAGAGCCGTCTACAACAGAACTGGGCTGGGATACAAAAGTAAATATAGATCTTATTTATCATTAATAAACAAACAAAGTATTAAATCAGTCCAAGCATGGGTCTCCAAGTCTAACTTGGTCAATCAAGTTGGACTTGACCAATACTGGGTTCCGAAGGATCAAATATACTACCTCGATAGACCATATCGAGGCCATGATCCAGGGGGAGCAAAAAGAAAAACAATCCTAAAAATTTAAAATTCAAAATTCAAAATTAAATTCAAAATTCAAAATTCGAAATTGAAATTCAAAATTAAATTCAAAATTCAAAATTCGAAATTGAAATTAAAAATTAAATTCAAAATTCAAAATTCGAAATTGAAATTAAAAATTAAATTCAAAATTCAAAATTCGAAATTGAAATTAAAAAAAAAAATAAACTCAAAATTCAAAATTAAAAGCAACTTCAAAATTTAAAATTAAGTTATAAATTCAAGATTCAATTAAAACTCAAAATGAAGATAGAGGATCCAGACTCGCTGGCACCCCCAACTAAACTACCCGGCAGGGTAACTGAACCTAATCTACCCGAAATGGGTAAAACAAGAGTAGACCACCCGGCAGGGTAATCAAGGTTAGATTAAAACGGACTAAGGTTAACTTGAACCACAGTACTGATGAAGTTTTTGGATGATAGTACGTTAGGGAAGCTTGGGCATCGCATGTCTAGGAAGATATGGCTTCGACCTGGTGCATTTGGCCAAGTGGAACTACCGAAGCTACCCTTAAATGGATCCTAACTAGTTAGACCAAGGTTTAGTACTAAGCTCAATGGGTAGGACTATTTGGAAAACCTCGAAGGCATGGTTACTTTAATGAGTTCCTTGTGACTCACCATAGCCCAGAAGTTTATCCAAAGAATGCTTACTTGTTGAACCCAAAACTAAACCTGAATCTAACACAAAGTTAACCCAAACCTTAAAATTGAATTATAATTCATCTCACAACAATTATAGGATTCCCTGATTGAAAATTTAGGTCGGGTGAGATGATTAAGAAATTTAAAATTCAAATTCAAAATTATTTTAAAATCAAATTTCAAAATTATTTCAAAACTAAATTTCAAAACTCTTTCAAAATTTATCTCTAACAAGTTTACTTCAATTTAACTATCGTGAAATCCATTAAAACAATTCAACCACTTCCTATGTAGGAATTGGATCAATGGATGTTGGATAGTGGCTGCTCCAGACACATGACTGGAGATAAATTGAAGTTTACTAAACTCACGTACAAGAACTTAGGATCAGTTGCATTCGGTAACGAAGGTCAACTTAAGGTAATCGGAAGAGGTAATATCGAACTCAACTCCGATTTTATTATTCGAAAAGTCCTTTTAGTTGAAAATTTCAAGTTTAATTTACTAAGTATAAGTCAATTGTGTGATAGCGGATACTTAGTAACTTTTGACAAAACCAGGTGTTTAGTTAAAAACATTGAAAATCC
This sequence comes from Zingiber officinale, assembly GCF_018446385.1. NCBI lineage: Eukaryota > Viridiplantae > Streptophyta > Magnoliopsida > Zingiberales > Zingiberaceae > Zingiber > Zingiber officinale. The sequence continues at coordinate 96,215,613 of NC_055998.1, forward strand.
TGAAATCTTACTTAAGGGACTTAGGATAAATAATATGTATTCAATTAATCTACCGACATCCTCAACAAAGTGTTTTCTAACACAAGAAGAGGAAACTGATTTGTGGCACAGAAGATTGTGTCACACTCACACTAGACTCATTTCAAAAATGAGTCATAATGGTTTAGTTAAAGGTTTACCAAAACTAAAATTCATTGAAAATTCTATCTGTAATGCTTGTCAACAGGGAAAATAAACTAAGTCAACACACAAATCAACAAATCTTGAAAGAACCAGCTCCTTACTTGAGCTCCTTCACCTTGACTTATTTGATTCACATGGAGCTAAGTCACTAAGCAAGAACCAGTATTGCTTAGTAATAATTGATGACTACTCTAGATTTTCATGGGTAAAATTCCTAAAAACTAAAGATGAAACCTATGAAATATTTAGTAACTTCTGTAAATTAATAGAAAATGAAAAAGATACTAAAATTAAAAGAATAAGAAGTGATCACGGAGGGGAATTTGAAAATCATAAATTGACCCAATTTTGTAAAATAAATGGATATCAACATGAATTTTCATGTCCTAGAACCCCCCAACAAAATGGTCTGGTGGAATGTAAAAATAGAACTCTACAAGAAGCCGCTAGAACCATGTTAAATGAATATAATTTAAATCACCAATTTTGGGCAGAAGCAATAAATACTGCAAACCATATTCAAAATCGAATCTTGATCAACAAATTTCACAAGAAAACCCCTTATGAACTATATTACCATAAAATTCCTAACTTAAATTATTTAAAAGTATTTGGATGTAAAGTTCACATTTTAAATACTAAAAATTATTTAAGAAAATTCACACCCAAATCTAACAAAGGAATATTTTTAGGATACTCCTCAAACAGTCGAGCCTATAGAGTCTACAATCAAAACACCCTAAAAGTTGAAGAAACAACTAATATAATATTTGATGAAGAAAATAATCTACCAAATATAAATGAGAATGTTGAAATTGATCCAAGAAATATAGAAGATGATGAAATTCAACCAAATCTTAATAAACCAGAGGAACCAGCCCCTGACCCACTTATCAGACCATCTAGGGCCAGTACCTCTCACCCATTTGATCAAATTTTGGGTGATCCAAATCTAGGAGTCAGAACTAGATCCTCCTATAGAATCCACAGTCAGATTGCCCTAATTTCTAAAATCAAACCAAAAACAATAGAAGAAGCACTACCTGACCCGGACTGGATCATAGCTATACAGGAAGAGTTAGCCCAATTTGAGAGAAATCAAGTCTGGGAACTTGTATCTAAACCCTCAAATAAATCAATAATCGATACAAAATGGGTATTTAGAAACAAGCTAGATGATCAAGGCGAAATAATTAGAAATAAGGCTAGGCTTGTAGCTAAAGGATTTAGCCAAGTTGAAGGTTTGGACTATGATGAAACCTATGCCCCAGTAGATAGACTCGAATCCATTAGAATGTTGTTAGCCTATGCAGCAAACAAAGGATTTAAACTATACCAAATGGATGTCAAGTCAGCATTCTTAAATGGATTTATTAAGGAGGAAGTATATGTAAGCCAACCCCCAGGATTTGAGGACTTAGGATATCCTAATCATGTATTTAAGTTAAAAAAGGCCTTGTACGGACTTAAACAAGCCCCTAGGGCATGGTATGAACGATTATCAAATCACTTAATATCCAAAGGTTTCAACCAAGGTCAAATAGATCTAACTCTATTTGTAAAAACTGTAGAAAAAGACATCTTCATAGCTCAAATTTATGTTGATGATATAATTTTTGGATCAAATAACTCTAAATTTTTAAAAGAATTTATTAAATTAATGGAAAATGAATTTGAAATGAGTATGGTTGGTGAACTTAATTTTTTCTTAGGCTTACAAATAAAACAAACTAAAGATGGAATATAAATTTATCAAACTAAATATGCAAAGGAATTAATTAAAAAATTCTGCATGGAAAATTCAAAAATAATAAATACTCCAATGGCAACCAACATTAACATAGACTCTGACCCTGAAGGAAAACCAGTAGATCCAAAGTACTATAGGAGTGCCATAGGAAGCTTGCTTTACCTAACTGCAAGCCGACCCGACATATTATTTGCGGTTGGTATGTGCGCAAGATACCAATCTTGTGCAAAAGAGTCACATTTAACCTATGTTAAAAGAATACTTAGGTACATTAAAGGTACTCTAAATATAGGACTCTGGTACCCTAGAACTTGCACCTTTGACCTTCTTGGCTATTCTGACTCGGATTACGCCGGATGCAAGTTAGATAGAAAAAGCACAAGTGGTAGTTGTCAATTTCTAGGACAATGCCTAGTAAGTTGGTCAAGTAGAAAGCAACATTGTGTGGCTTTGTCTACCACTGAAGCTGAATATATAGCCTTAGGTGAATGCACATCTCAATTGCTTTGGATGATGCACACTCTTAAAGACTATCAACTGAACTATCATAACACAAAAATCTCAATTGATAATATAAGTTCCATAAATTTAACAAAAAACCCAATTCATCACTCAAGGACTAAAGATATAGAAGTGAAACACCATTTTGTAAGGGATCATGTAGCTAAGGGTGATATTATACTCAACTATGTTAAGTCAAAATCAAATCTAGCTGACATCTTCACAAAACCCTTACCTGAACTTGAGTTCAGCTCACTTAGAAGACAAATAGGAATGTGTTGGGTAGAATAGACAATGTTTTAAAAAAAAAAAAAAATTGGTTATGATTTGCTTTTAAAATTTCTAGGAAAATACTTATTTCAAAATTCCAATTTCTTAGAATTTTCAAAAATTCTGGATTTAGCTTAGGTTTTCCCCTAGATATCATGTACCCCTAGATTAAAGCCAGAGCATCTCACAATCACCTAGGTATACCTTGCTTGTGTTTGACAAACTTAGAATGGCGTGAGGTGCATAGGGTACAGCCTGGACTCAGGAATGCTTATATTTGTGCATCAATATGAGTCTGGGCGTTAAACACATCATAAATAATAATCAAGTCAAGTCTTCCAGCTCTAGCCAACTCTAGCTGGACCAAATGGACTTAATTTGACTAACCATGTGAAAGCTACTGCCCTCTAGGCAATCAGCAAGTAGCTAAAGGTTAGACAATTGGGAAAAGTGTGTTTCAATTTTTTTTAAGGCCCTAATCAAATTACTTTACCTGATTATTTTAAGGCTCTGATACTTAATCAAATTAAACTCAGTAATTTAATTTGACTCATGCTTGGACTAGAAAACAAACTACTGCTACTCCCTGTGTCCTAAAACTAAATATTTTTTTAATATCAAAGTTTCTTCAAAATGCATATTCAAAACTTAATTACAGTTTTTTCGAAACTTGTCCATGTAATTGAGTATTCAAATACTTTCAAATCTAGTCAACTTTTTTTTCAAGTGACCTCATATTTTATAACTTCTAAGCAAATCCCTTTATTGAAAATTCAAATACTCATATTTTCAAACTTAGTTAATTTTAAGACTATTTTAACTAGACTTAGTTAGATTGTACTCTAAACTTAGCTATTTGGCAAAATATTTTCTCAATACAAATCATTTCGAAGCTAAATATATAGCTAAGTATTTTCAAATTTGGCAATCTAAGAAGAAAATTTATTGTTATCTCTCTTTGAAAATTTTCCTTCGGAAAAATACAAATCTACTTTCAAACTGGTTTATTTTTTATATATGGCAAAGGGGGAGAGTAGGTAAATTAAAGTTAAAAGAAAATTCAAAATATTTAATAAAAGGAGGGCTTTTATTAAGGGGGAGTCTAATATTACCAAGTTAAAAGTTTCCAGCTTAACTGTTATTGCATTTGAAGTTTATTTACTTAAGCTTGGTTAACTTTATGCATATGTTGTTTTTCTTAACTTTGAATTATGTATTGCCATAATCAAAAAGGGGGAGATTGTTGGTGCGGGAAGCATCCGACGATCGAACCTAAGTTTTGATAATGGCAAAGGATTCAAAGTTAAGGTGCTTTGTTTTCTGACAGCCTTTGCTGAGTGTTTCAGGAAAGTCCTAACTGCGGTTAGGCAAGGTAAAACCCAAGGGGGTGGTAACCCTAGGTCATAGGGGGTGGTAACCCTAGGTCATAGGGGGTGGTAACCCTATGCGGAAAGTCTTGGCAGGTCGATGGCTTCAGGCAAAAGTCCTAGGGGGTGGTAACCCTAGGTGGAAAGCCCTGGTGTCGCGATCTGAACCGGCCGGTGAAGCGGATGTTCAGAAGTCCGAAGCATCGAGTGTCGAGCAAAGTCCAATCGATCCGGAGGATCGCACTGGCAATAAATCTCCCGAGTGGAGTAGGTGAGGACGCGTTCCCGTAGAGGGAACGTAGGCGTCGAGTCGACCTAGGGTTTCCGGTAGGAAACCTGAAGTTCGACCAGAGACTGTTAAATATTTCAATAGTTATATCATTGTTTTGTGCTAACTTTGTGCTGCAGGGTATTTTTGGGATTAACATATCTTGCAGGGACCAAAGTACAAAAAAGACCTCGGATGAACAGTGCCGAGGCACCTCCATGGAGCTTGGAGGCGCCTCGAGTGCGAGTCAGGAAAAGGCCAGCGCAGCAGACTGGAGGCGCCTTGAATGGAGTTCAAGGCGCCTTGGACCGGAGGTTGAAGGCGCCCTGGATAGGCTGAAGGCGCCTTGAACCAGATAGAGTTCGACCAGGTCCGTGCTGATCCACGCGGGTGACTCGGCTCGTTCAAGGCGCCTTGGTGAACAGTATAAGGCGCCTTGAACCCCCTTTATAAGGGGTCTCGACCAGCAGCTTCGAAACACAACTTTTCAAGTGATCTCACTGCTACAAGCTGCTCACGAGACGATTCTGAAGTGCTGTTGCGAGACATCGACGACCCGGAGCCCTGAATCTTCAGATTACGATATTGTCATCGGTATAACTGTATTCTTTTCAATACTTAACTGTAATACTTGTACTCTTGTCGAGCTTATAGTTGTTGCCCACGGAAAGCGATCAAGGATCGTGGGCCTTCGAGTAGGAGTCGATCAAGGCTCCGAACGAAGTAAAATCGACCTGTCTCTGTGTGATTATTTCTTTTATTCCGCTGCATATTTAACTCCGATAATTTTCCGATACGAACGATTTAGCTACGAGCACTATTCACCCCCCTCTAGCGCGTCTCGATCCAACATTGTCGACCAACGAAACCAAGCTCTGAGTAGAAAGTACAATCAAAGCTAAGACAATCTCTGACCTGACATAAAAATCACCCCGTTGGAGGAACTCAAGGTTGCTCATGCCTCGGGATCAACTGAGCACACTAAAGAACTGTCGACCCAAGATCTATTAATATTAGAGCAGCAGAGAAACTTAGACACACAGGAAGCATGAATGGACTTGATGCAGGCCGAACTAGAGTTCGTTAAATTAGAGTTGGCAGCTTACAAGACCAGAAAGGACAAGTGTTTTGAGATTAGGTGGAAATCCTATCTCGAATCTTGCGAGTTTAACCTGAAATTTGCCTCATCACTGTAAGGATGCTCACTATTGGAGATGAATGGGTGGTCCAACAACTATGTGAGGGTGGCTACCTATCGACAAAATCACCCAAACAATTCATAGATCGCCAATGACTCCTAAAATATCTCTTAAATAAACTTGGTTGAACATATACTATGCTTATCTTTGTGCCTTGTGATCGCTGAAGGGAGGAAATGGAACTTAAATACAACATATGTATTGACCGTTATTAAATCATACTTGTCTTTGTGCATTTTTTACAATTTGTTAATACCTCCTTTGTAAGATGAAATCCAAATGAATGCTTCCCCATAAGAAAGGTACAATAAATGAAGATTCAGAGGTTAGGCGCGTAAGTGATCACAATCATAATTAAGCCAAGCTGAATAATAGGTTGGTGGGATAATTACGTTGAGTGGAATAATCAAACCGACAATAATAATAAGCCCAGGTGGAAAAATTATTCTGACTGCAGTAGGAGTTTGATATTTAGACCGTAGGCTAGCCCGCTTGTAATTTGATCAACAACATAATTAAGCTGGGAGAAATAATTTCTCTGCTCTCCAAGTGGCATAACCGAGCCAAGTGAGAAATTAACCTGAGTGGAATATGAATATGATACATACGAGAACAAGCTCACTTATAATCTAGCTAAATGGCTCAAGAGTCTAAAAAATATAGGTATGAGAGTCTGCTCACTTATAATATGACTAAGTGGCTCAAGAGTCTAGAATATATAGGCACGAGAGTAAGCTCACTTATAACCCAACTGAACGACTTAGGAGTCTGGAATAGATAGGTATGAGAGAAAGCTCACTTATCACCCGATCAGATGGCTCAGGAGTCTGGAATAGATAGGCTTGAGAGCATGCTCATTTATAACCTAATCGAACGGCTCAAGAGTCTGGAATACATCAGCGTGAGAGCATGTTGGCTTATAATCCAGTCGGACAACTCAAGAGTCTGAAATATATAGGCATTAGAGAAAAAATTCTTATAATCCAGCCGAATGGCTTGGGAGTCTAGAATATACAAGCATGAGAGCATACTCGGTTATAATCCGATTGGACGACTCAGGAGTCTGAAATATATAGTCACGAGAGCATGCTCGCTTATAATCGACTGAACGACTCGGGAGTGTAGAATATATAAGCACAAGAGCATGCTCACTTATAACCCGATCGAACAGCTCAGAAATCTGGAATATATAGGCACAAAAACATACTCTCTTATAACCTGTCTGGACAGCTTGAGAGTCTGGAATATATAGGTGTGAGAGTAAGCTCGTTTATAGCTCGACCAAATAACTCAGGAGTCTGGAATATATAGGCGCGAGAATATGCTCGCTTATAACCCGACCAGATGACTCGGAAGTCTAGAATATATAGGCATGAGAGTATGCTTGCTTATAACCTTGCCAAATGGCTCTAGAGTCTAGAATATATAGGCTTGAGAGCAAGCTCACTTATAACCCGGCCGAACAACTCAGGATTCTGGAATATATAGGTGCAAGAGCATACTTTCTTATAACCCGGCCAAACGGCTCAGGAGTCTGGAATATATAGGCACAAGATCATGCTCGCTTATAATTTGATCGAACGGCTTGGGAGTCTGGATATATATAAGCACGAGAGCAAGCTCGCTTATAACCCGGTCGAACGACTTAAGAGTCTGAAATATATAAGCACGAGAGCATGTTTGCTTATAACCCGGTCGAAAGCGAGAGTATTCTCACTTATAACCCAGCCGAACAACTTAGGAGTATGGAATATATAAGTGTTATAGCATGCTTACTTATAACTTGGACAAATAGCTCAAGAGTCCAAAATATATAGGCACGAGAGCATATTCTCTTATAACTCGGCCAAACAGCTCAAAAATCTGAGACATGGTGCAAGAACATGCTTGCTTATAACCTAGTTGGACAGCTTGAGAGTTTAGGACATGGCACGAGAGCATGCTTGCTTATAATCTGGCCGAACAACTCGGGAGTCTAAAATAGATAGGCTTTTTTAAGATAAATTTGTCTGCATTTTTATTAAGTGCAAATATTTATGATAAACTAATTCATTATAGTCGTACTCTTGAATTCAGAGGCTCCTCCAGCATGGCGCCCACTTCCATCTATTAGGTTTTCAGTACTGCTCGAGCCTCAATTTTGATAATATCAACATAGCACTTACGCGGCACCAGTTAGTTTCCTTTAGCTTTCCCTATTTGATCATCCACAAGGAATTTTATTTTCTGGCAATAGGTTGATATAACCGCTTGGAACTCATTTAAGGCTGGTCGGCCTAAGATCACATTGTATACAGAGAGCGTGTCAACCACAATGAAGGTCGATCGACGCGTCCTCATCAAGGTATCTTCTCCCAAATATATGACCATTTTAATCTATCTGAGCGGTTGAACTTCATTGTTTGTGAATCCGTATAGTGGCGTCATCATGGGCCAGAGTTCTCTCTTATCAATCTACAGCTACTCGAACACCTTCTTGAAAATAATGTTGACCGAGCTATCTGAGTCAACAAAAGTATGATATATGTTATAATTTTCTATGATAGCCTTAATAATTAAAGCATGATTATTGGGTACTTTGACCCCTCCTAATCCTTGGGCCCAAAACTAATCTTGGGCCCTTGTGCTTGCTTTTGGCTACAGCCGATTGCATGGATCTCCAGTCGATGGGCGTATGACTTTCTTGGCTAGATGGAATCTCCATCGGTCGAATCTCCTGCGATCATGCCAATATCCCCCAAAGCGGCGTTATTGTAGTTTTACTCTTACCGAGTCGAGGGATGCTCCTACTGCACTAGGGTGGGGGCTTGGGCCCGGTTCTCTTGCTGCTGGGGGATCTTTAGCGATGCTTGGCACCCTGGTATTCTCTTCGAGGCGGGCTGTTTGGCCACTGATAGTGCTAGAGGTTAGGAGATGGCGAGCATCAGTGGAACCCTTGGTTACCCGCCTGGTGCTTCTCTAAATTGTAATGATAGCAATCTTGAGTGTTGTGTGTCTCTAATTGGTGGTATGTATAAAATTTGGGTGGAGCTCATCTAGGGGCTCATGGAAGCTCCTCCGTTCGACCTCCACATATTGTACATCTGGACGTCACAATTCTTGGTTATGAGGCTGAGGGTCCGCTCGGGGTCCTTTATGAGGAAGAGGCGGGGGAGGAGCACAGTGCTCTGGATTAGGTGCTAGAGCAGGCATGGTAATTTCCTTCTTCTGGGCAGACTACGCCTCTTCAACATTAGTGTACTTGGTCGCTCGGTCAAGTAGATGATCAAAGTTCCTTGGGGGGTTCTTAATTAGGGAGTGAAAAAGCTCACTGTCTGCCAACTCTTGAGAAAAGACACTTACTAGATCTCAAGGATGGCTGAGGAGATATCCATGGCCACCTGGTTGAATTTTTTAATATAGACCCTGAACCTCTCCTTGGACCCCTGTTTGAGAGAAAAGAAGCTCAGGGTGGTTTTATGGTAATAGCGGCTGTTAGCCAAATGGTGAAGAAAAACCTTGCAAAAATTCTTAAAACTGTAGATTGATTCGACTGGTAGTAGGTTGAACCACCTCTATGCCGAGCCAAAGAGTGTGGTGAGGAACACTTTGCACTTTACGCCATCCATGTACTGATGAAAGATGACAATATTTTTAAACTTGAGGAGGTGGTCTTCTATGTCAGTTGCCCCTCCATATTCCCCTATTATCAAGGGTCAGAAGTATCTTAGCAGCTTATCCTCCAATATTTCATGGGAGAATGATATGTTTATTCTCTCGGGAGAACCGCTACTCATCGAGGCCTTCCCTTTGTGCAAATCTCGCACGGGCGCATCTCTAGAAGACGATACTTGAGGCCTTTATTCTCGACCCATCTCCTCGAAAGGAGTGTGGAATAGTGATCGATGATGTGCTATCGGGGATGGTGGCACAAGCGGTAGGGTGATTGATTGGATGGGCGGTTGTACAAAACTAGTCGCTGGTGGAGGAGGAACTGGCTGAAACCCAGTTGGGCCTTCTACTCGGGTTCCTCTTCTAGTATGAGGACCCGTCCTTGACGAGGCTGAATCGTGCAGCAACCTACCGGTGGCAATCTCTTGTTGCTGTAGCATTAACCTTTATGCTTGGGCAACTACCAACAATTCAAAATCCTCTTGAGACTGGGTGACAGTGATGAATCATCCAGTTTCTTCCATCTCTATATTTCAGATTCAGGTAAAAGTTTCCACAGACGATGCCAAATTTGATCTTATCTGAAAGTTGAGGAGATGGTGTGCAGGGAAAGGTGACTCTCACGTTGACTTGGAGAAGAAGACTTAGTTACGAAGAAATGATGGCATCTAGCGTTCCTTTTGGCTCCTTTTTGCGCACAGTCGAAAGAGCCAATAGAACATTAAGGAAAAAATCAAAGAAAGGGTCCCTGACATAGATCCTCCGACGCTCAAGTCAGTATAGTGGTCGAGGGAAATATGAAGGAGAAGAGCAGTAAAATTAAGTGAGCATAGTAAAGAGTAATGTTGCAAGGTGGAAATAACTCCCTTTTTATATCACCTTTCATAACTCTACAATAATGAAGTGACAAGAAATATTCGATGTCAGAAGATGTCGGATAATGAAAGGTATATAATCTTGAATTTTTATAGTTATCCTCCGAGAAATCTTCTGTTATATGTATATGAATAGTCTCATGTAACCTCCACAATAATGATAGAAGTTCTATAGTCACATTCGTAAGAAGGTTCCATTGAATGCATATGTTGTAACTGAACAATATTTTCCGACAAATGGTGGTTACTCTCTGATAGGTGGTTGTGATTCTCGGACAATGTTGGCCCCTAAATATATTTCGGTCGGACCTTTAGCCGACCGACTATATATTATGCTAGCATATCGATATGTAAGTAGGGTATTGAGTCCCATAAGACCATTCAGCCTCTGGGCTATATATATTGTGTGATGCCAAGTCCCCTAGGTCTGGTCAGTCCTATAATAGGAGACTTACCTTTGAAAGACGGGGAACTGAGTCCCGAAAGATCCGATCGATACATTTATCCAATCGAATTTGTAATGAGAATTGCTTGGCGTTTGTCTTGCGTATATATATGAGACAAGAATGTTGAGCTATATAAACCTGATTGACATTGTGATCAATTGGCTATATGAAGGAGGGTCTTATGCTTGTCTGGAGTAAGGCTGTTCAGGTTATGTGTATGTATTGGTATTGATTATCCTAAGTTTGATCGGTTTAAGGGCCACCCGACCATACACTGTATTATGAAAATGGGAAGCTGGGTCCTCTAAATCCAGCCTAACTTATGACAAACCGGATTTGTGGTAGGTCGACCATCCCTTAAACTTGATCGACTATTAGTTGATTGGATATATAATAGGTGTCTTAGCACATGAATGGAGCACTAGGTCCCTTGGGTCCGACCGGCTCTTTGGTCGGTCGTCCTCATACTGAAGGCCTTAGCGCTGGACGAGGAGCAAAAGCCCTATTAAGAGTGACCCACTGGCTACCACCTCCCCTTGATTTTGACCGTCACCTCACTTTGACTTTGACTGTCATATCATATCTAGATCTGCTCGTAACATCTCGATCACTAGATAAATCAAGAAGTATTCACGGAGGGTCATTCAAATGGTTAGTCTTCTTAAACTTGTTATCGTACTATTGAAAAAACCCTATTATACATTGCAACTGAAATTTGATTCTTAATGTCTGATTAATCATTTGGAGAGTCTACTAGTTACACCTTAGTCTTGGGCAAAAAAACTCTCTCCTCTTACTATAGATGTGGCAAAAGGTGATTCGTTCACTTTCAACGGTCTATCAACCCATTCCTAGGCTAACACAGAGGAAGTAAATTATAAATGAATACTAACCATTAGTGTAATGACTAAAGCATGAGAAAAGGTATGATGGGGCATTCCGAATTTTAACCCTATAACCTAGTATACCATCGTACCGAGAGGACCTCCTATCACTATAGATGGTGGCAAAAGACGAATACGCTCGCCCCCAGCGTCCTCGCCAACCTGTCCCAAGGCCAATACGGAGGAGGTAAATCACGGACGGTTACTAGCCTTTGGAATAGTGACTAACACATAAGGAAGGTATTTATCTTGACTTTGTCAAAATTCGAACTTTAGATGTCATGATGATAATATTTCATGTACTAACAATTAGATCATCATGAGAAGACCCTCCTCTCACTGTAGATGAGTCATGAGAAGCAGGTCCACATCCACAATAATTCTCTGCTCAATGAATTTTCCTTGTTGGCAATAAACAGATGAAATCCAGTAATAATCGTTCAGTGAATTTAAGATTTTGATGCTCAGAATTGTAAAGGCAATTAAGGATTTTTTTTATATAAATAATTCAGGTTTTCAGATTGATTAATTTTCAAATGCTTGATTCAATCTTACGCAAATTTTCCATCTATCATAAATTAAAAATTAAATCAAAAAATATTTATATCGAACACCACTAACAGCTAATCTTTACAATTGACCAATAGTTGTAGGCCGCTATGCTCCACCAAGTATTAGAACTGTGGGTCTTAAATACGATCGCTCTGTCAAGTGGAGGCTACTCAACTCCACCTGAGTAATCATACTTTATGTTATTTCTAATAATTTTTCCTCCAAATAAAATTATGTATGTTTCGATCGAGAATCGGACCGTAGTATTCTCAATATCCACCAAGCACTTTATCGTTGCACCGTCTCTCGAGATAAAAGATTAAGGATCTTGATCAAGGTAAAGGAACATATGTTTCAACTAAAATTAAAAAGTAATTTTTTACACTTTTAAATTTATCCTAATAACCAATAAAATTTTTTTATATAATCAAATAAGTCATCTTTGACATTAATCGATTGGACGAGTGATATTTGCTCTAACTACACAATGTCAAATGGTTTAACTAAATGAAAGATGTCACTGTGAAGTGATCGAAAGTTTGTATGCGAAAAGAGTGATATTTGTAAGCTACTTTGTACAGGAGTAAATGGATCTAGAGTGGGAGTAACAACATAAAAATAAAAGGAAGGCCTTCACTTTTTTTTTTTAGAATATTAAAAGGATGTTTTTTTATATATTTATTATCAAAAGGTATACCCTTGACTCTTTGTCCATTGAATTAATTACCTAGGTAGTCAAATTTGACTAATTCGTAGGACAGCATCTCCTGCGCATGTGAAAGGGTGAGATTAGCCCGCGGCGGAGTATCTTTTGTAATGTTTTAGATATTTAAAAATTGAACGTCAGTCTTAATAAATTAATAGATTTTTTTTAATAAAGAGGTATCTAAGAATATTAAATTAATAGACCACAAATTATAAACACTTTACAATTTATAACCAGTAAAAATTTTATATAAAACTAAATTGATCATCCAAAATTAATTAATGTAAATTGAATATTCGATACTAATAAAAAAATAAAATTAATTGAATATTCTGAAAGTTAATTTTTAAGTGTACATAAATCTTCTCAAATTCACATTTAGTTTATAAATATAGCTCAAACTTTTGCAAATCCTCACGTTAGCATTGTATCAACATAGTATATATATCCTCGATAATCGCTTCTCTCAAAAAAAAAAAAAAAAAAGACGAAGAAAAAAAACAAAGGTGGTCCCAATAGCCTTAATGGAGACTAGACAATTCGAAACTGCATAGATTTTGGTTAAATTGTCCAATGTCATAATTCTACGCATAATTATAGTTCAAACTTTCATAGATCCTCGTTCTAGCATCCACTTACGATAATGTAAGCGTTGCCGACGATTTGTATTTGAGAAATTTGTTTACGATAAAACTGGGACAGTTTTGATGAAACTGTTCACTTTTGTTTAAAAGAGATTGAGACACCCTCTCATGTTTCCCTAAAGTATTGTGCCTAGTTCATTCCTACCTTCTGTAATACAGTGGAGGTCGCTGCAAGACCATTAATTCTGAAGATAACCGGTCTCCCTCCTTGCACAGGATAAATCTGAAGAACTGACACACAATCAGAAGTCAACTTCTAAAAATGTCTCATTTTGAGCTCATCTGACTATATTCTCACTGCATCACACCCCCACCCAAGCAATTCTCACTTTGTTTGCATCAACCTGGAACTTATTTAATCCCAGCAACATGCTTGTCGGATGAATACAATTCAGAGCTGCACTAGAACTGAACTCCTGTAGCTCATGTGCATGATGATTGTCATATTTTGTTTGACATGTTGGCAAAGTGAACATTTCACTGGTTTTTTGGATGCAGAGTTCAGTTTTAGGTAGCATCCATGTTGATTGATTTGCTTAATCTCCAATGCTGATTAAGATATTTAGTAATGGAAATCAATCAGTATGATACATAATGCACACATTTTCTCCCCCATTTTTTCCTTTTAGTAACAGGAAAATCTCTTTGTTAACAACTGTTCTAGTTGAAATTTGGATATACAAGTCCATATAATACTTTTGGCATTATAGGTCATTTGAGAAATGCTTTGAACAAATCTTTTTACATAATCATTTAGTTATTTTGAACTTGAATATATAAATGCATTTTAAAAAGGACACGGGGATGAATGAGAGAGTACCTGGAAGGTTACCATCCTCCTAATCATGCACGCTCACCGTCTCTTCAGCCATTGACAAGGATCACCTGGAAACTTTGCTCATTTGTTTTACATGTCCACTAAAGTGAGTCATACTCTTTAGTTTAACAATAGCTACATGTCTGATTCACAGGAAGACCGGCTTATCGACTATGTGATACTGCTTCCTCATTCTGCAACTAGTTACAGAAATGCCACATGATAAATGCAATTAGTTTAAACCATTATTTCAAAGTTTCAATCAGTATTGTTCAGTACAGCCAAAGTCGTATATACAATTTCAGTTGTACCAATTGGGTAATGCTTATCCCAATTGTACACCCAGTAACATCCTTCAACTCTGTTTTGTTGATCAGTCACAGAAAGGAGATGAAACACTATCAAAAGTGACTCAATTGAAAAGTCAAAATGCAGCTATATTCTTTGCCTATGTTTGTTTTTCAATTGGCCAAGTCAAAGTCACAGTTCACATTACAAACCAAATTGCTTACAGGTGATTACTATTCATTTGGATAGTTAAGCAGCCATACTTAGCATCAATATGGACCGTCAACTATCTATTGAATCTCATGTTTTCAAATAACCATATGATAATCTAAAAGAACCAACCCCTGGATATCTTCATAGTGCATGCATAACATCGGTGCCAGAGGCAACATGATAGTTTCACTCGAACATCACTTCAAAGCTGACACAAAAGCTAGGAACCTACCAGTTCTGAAACAGATCTCAACCACTAAACTCGACCAGTGTACCTATATGATAGGAACACTGGATTATTCAAATTTATTAAGCTCGAAATAAATATTAATGTACTCATCTAAATCTACAGATATCCTGCCTTAATGCACAACTCCAGTGAGGTTAAACTCAATCATGGTGGCATAACCTTGGCCAACTCCAAGCATCATTATTGCCGAGAGAAGCTAATTCTCAAAACAGAAAACAGCACTTGTCTCTCTTACTAGAGATGTTCAGTAGAGTCACCAGGAAAGAGATTCTTCTCTTTGAAGACGCATGCAAGCAAGTAATATGGATCATATCGAGTTAGTGCAAGATTCTTGTGATTCTTCTCTTGGAAGACAGATGCATGCGACTAGTGTGGGTCGGATCAATTAAAGAAAAAATGTTACCCAGATGGATTTTTTTTGCTTATAGTCAATATGTCAAAACGTCTCAAATAAATGCAAGTTATGTGATAGAAATCTAAATGGTTGTCCAAGTCACATCTTGTGGATTTCATTAGAGTTTAAGAAATATTCAGCAAAAATGATAACAAAGATCATCAAGCAAACTAGTAGAACTAAAATTAATAGTTGAATGAACACATAAATGAAACTTTTTATCAACATCTTCGAATTTTAGCAACTGATTAACATCCAGGAAGCTGAAACAAGCAATGTGCTGATATTTAGCAGGTAATTTATCTTATAATGCTCACTAAAATATTTTTCATGAGGATGAATTAGGCTTGTTTTGGAAAGAAATAAAACAATGGAAGAACAAACAAAAACATTAGTGAATCAGATCAACTTAGTTAACTGTTTCCACGTAATCAATTAATTAATTCATTGCCTCTTCTCCAAAACCAAAACTAAGTGCCATGGGGTCATAAAATGGTCCAATGTTAACCTATAAATTTCTGACATTGGAACCTGCAGAAGCTAAATTCAAAAAATGTGGTTGAATCCTAGGATTTCGGTTTTGCGACTTCAATCTTGCAATTGCTCAAATTGTTTCCTTGCCTGTAATCTTACTTCAAAATGTGGCAATTTAACAACCTTTGAAATGTCATCAATCTACAATTGGTACATAGAAGGGTGAAGCTCTGTCATTGGCATAGGATTGTGGGTCCAAGAACCGATACATGAAATCTAGTCAGAGTATCACTGCAGGTACATGCAGCAGAACCTGGTCCATAGGTAGCAGACAATGTTACCTCATTTATGTGTCTTAATTTCAATTGTAGCAAAAGGTGATTATGCTCACCCAGGCACCTCTCACAGTCCGTCCCCAGATTATTCAAGAGTGATAGCAGAGTGGGTTGAATTAGGTAAATGTTGCATGGTAATGCAAATAACCATTTTATGACTACAACAAAATTTCTACAAATGGTCAAGTAATTGGTTAGAACTCTAGAAGAGAAAGATTGTGCTGAACATAGTCAAAAGGTGTTGCTGCTATAACATAATTAGCCTCAGGTCAGCTAGTGTTATTTACATAGGCTAAAATGCTCTAGAAAAAAAAACTAAATCAATGTTATGCAAATAAAACTCAAAGTGGATCCAAGTAATAAGAAGCCGATTCCTGGCAAATCTAGTCAAGCATCAACATTTGTAGATATGGCCTTATTGTCCCGCATATTCAGATAAATAAACCACCAACGTTTGATATGTATTAGCTTGATAGGTGTATTGACCCAGGAAGTTAGAGATATGGAGCTTTGACCCCACAACTCTATGTACTTATTCATTCAACTACTACTAGATACATATGTCATTGTCATTAGTCTCGACTATCTGGGGTTTGCTATATGAATCTTATTTTGCATTAAACTTTATGTAGTCAAGGTCTGAAATTTCATATTTCAGTCTCCAACTGAAACAATATGCGCTGTTGGTACAGATAGCATGCTAAGATGATGTTGGTCAGCACTGATCAGTAGGAGGAATCGATGACAGATGAAGAAGAAATGAGGGAAGACATCGTGGAAGACCTCACAAAAGAAGCATTGAGGAAGCATCTAATGAAACCCAAGCTCACGGACGATCTCACAGACAACCTCCAGCTCGCATATGCCTCACAGGTTCCCCTAATGTAACCCTATCTCGTAGAAGTTTTGCAAATGTAGTGCTACTCCGAGCAAGCCTTGTGAACCAACAACAACATAAACAAGGCTTAGAATGGAAACTTACCTTCTTTTTTTCCTCCCAAGAAAAGACAAACTAGGAAATCATTTCTCTCTCCTGGATTCTTTTCCCTATGCTCTTTCTTTCCTCAATTGTTCCCTGCATTAATAGGAAAACCAACCTGGTTGATTCACTTAGCTAACTAAAAAATTTTCATATTTAAACATGTTCATTTTGTCTAAATATTCTCTCTTTTCTTATTATCTATTAGTGTTGCACCTAATTGCTCTTGGGTAGTAGGTTGTTTTAAATTAACTTTTCTATGAGTCTCATATATCTTAGCATTTCATCTTTGTTATATTAACTATTAACTTATTGTACGTATCCCAAAGTTGTTTAATGCTATGATCCATAAAGCATGAAGTTGTACCACAGTCATAACAAATAAAAATAAATAAAACCAAAGGGCCTACAACAATCACAAGACTTAACAAAAGCTCCTCTCCATCATAAACAAAGCATACACGTTTTTTTTTTAATACAACCTATAAACGAGGGGGATATTTAGGGAATTGATTGTTATCGTCGTTAATATCAACGTCATCTAATATTATTCCTTAGAAGAAATCATGAGACCCATGGTCAATGCTGCTTTGTTAATACTTTTGAAATTGTTCGCAAGGATGTCCTCATCCACTTTTGGAGTAGATTTAGTAACTTAACATTTTGGAACCAACAAAGAAGACCCATAATGCTTAAGAGACTAGATGACCAAAATTGTTCAAAAAGTGATCCAGGCATCACCTATGTGGTTTGCTCCAGCCCTTGAATCAGTGAAATCCAGTTGCTGATTCAAGTGCTGCCAAAGAGGCCAAACAGGATCAACTACAACAGTGAACAGGCTTAGCCAACAAGGCTTGAAGAAAAAACCAAGGGCCTTCACTCAGTGAAGCCAAAGGTGGCTCTAATGCCTTCATAGAGGGTGAAGGCATTCAGCTGTTACATTGTACAATAATTCATGTTTGCTATGAATCCCCTTCCTCACCTCTCTACTTGCAAGAAAAAGGAAGAAAACTGAGTAACAGAACAAGGCAAAGAGAGGCGAAGAAGATGAGGAAAGGGTCAAGAGATAGAGAGAGGATTGAAGAGTGGACCTCACCCAAGGGGATTACCTATATTTAAAAAACCCTAACTTTTTAGAATAGGTGATTTAATGTATGTAGAATTAGGGAAAACAAAAAATTGTATTGCTTATCATTATTGAGATAATTATTTCTCGGGTATATATAGACATGATAAATCCCAACTTAAAATACCAATACAAGATTCAACCCACTACACATTAATACTCCTATCAATCTAATACCTCTAACAATCCCAACAAGGCCCCTCACCTCTATGCCATTCTTATCTTCTACCTCATATTCCCTACTGCTCCTTCATTGATCCTCCAACAATTTAAGATCCAACCACCAGTACCCAAGGTTTAGTTGTTAAACCAACCCAAACATGTCGCTTTGAACTACCACTTTTCACGGCAAAGTCTCTCCCTCCTAGCAAAGTATCTATCTCTTTCTCTCATCTATTTGTCCAAAGTACTATCAAATTTTAAATGTTGCCATAATTTTTGTCTTCCATTTTTGTATCCAATTTTTTTCCCTTCAAAGCAGATATTGCAATTATAATCTCAGAGTAGATGTTGTAAGTATAGCATCCTCTTTCTCTTGAATAGATGGCATCATAGTTATTTAAGGCATGAGACGTCAAAAGTGCATATGTGTTATGAGGCCTAAGACGCATGTCTTACCGAAGTAAGGCGCTCTAGGTATAAATTTTTACAATTCAAACATATAATTTCTTCCAAAATATTTCACTAACAAAATTATAGTATATAAAATACAACAACAACAACCAAGCCTCATCTGACTAGGTGAGATCAACTATATAGATCCTTCTATGCCATTGGTCTCTATCCCCCTCCTATATCACCATCATCTATATTTAAATAAATTTTATCTTGTTTTATTGTTGCTAGTCAAGTCTTTTTTGATCTTCCTTGTTTGATGTGTATATTTGTTATAGATTCACATTGTCTAACAGGGGCATTTATTGACCATGTACATGTCAGTACCATTTTAAACGTGTCTCTCGAATTATAGTACATAAAATATTAAACAATAATGTAAATATAAAATTTATTAGCAAATAAATAAATTATACGCATAATTTAAATTTTAAAAAAAAACTTTAAATATCTAAATCATCAAAATCTTCATCATCTTCTTCAATCATATCATCAATTTCCTCAAGACCGATTTCTTCCTCCTCTTCATAATAAGTTGACTTGTAGAAGATCTACTCTTAGTTCCTTTTGATGTAGTTACTCTTTCTTCTTTTGAAAAAGATGAAACTCAATATCTAAAACTATAGGCATCTTCATCAACTCTAAAAGCTCGTGCAACTTCACTTCAAATTGACATCATGAAATACTAAATCATTTTCTTCATCAGTGTTATCATTCAATCCCATCATCAATCATTCATTGCTATCGTCTATCTCATCCAAAGAAATAGGATCGATAGTATCACACATATTATATCGGCATCTCAAAACCTATTATATTTAATAAAAACTAAATCATTTAGTTTTTTTTGTTCAGCATGTTTCTTCTTTTGGAATGAAGCTTCACACAAAACAAAAAATATTTTAATTTTATTTTTTTATAATAAATTAATTTAATATTTTCTTAAATATTTATACTTACATGTCCAGAAACGCTCTAGTTTCATTCACAAGCAAAGAAATAAGTGTCGCAAGCATTCTTACGTAATTAATTAAAGGGTAATTAAAGATATGGACCAGACTTTAAAAAGTCTTTTTTTTAAGCCTCATTTGCATCTATACGTCTCGCTTCAATAAGGCGAGAAAAAATGCATCTGTAGCCACTCACATAATGCTCGCTTAAGGTGACAAGGCGCAAGAGGCTCGCCTTGTTGCGCCTTGCACCTAGGCACAGCCAGGCAAGTGCCTTTAATAACTATAGATGACATAACTTTACCCTATCACATCTCTAATAATTTATCCTCGTCTCTCAAAGTAATATTAGACTATCTTAGTTTCTTTTGGTATTGATTCGCTGTCTCAAGAGTAAATATCAAAGCCTTAATCCTCCTTCGCTCAATAACCTTTCATAAATCCACTTTCACAAACCTCACAAACTATGACACCTTCGGTTTGAGAAAATATTAAGAATATTATAATAAAGAAGCTTTATATATTTGAAGATTTGAATATCGTATCAACCCAACAAAGGTTCTTTTAACATTCACCATCAAATTCAGTTAATTGTTAACTCTTCTAAAGATCAATTTAGAACAATATGTCATCAAATTTCTCAACCATTGCACTAGTGATTCAAATTTGGCATCTTAATTTAGTGCATTTTCACTTTATTTTTATTTGTGATGTTTTTATTATATGCAAAACATAGGATAGATAATATATATTTTGTACCTTGAGGGGAATCGTCAAAATTAGGCTATATTTGCAATTAGTTAACTAGTGGTATTGTTAGAAATGGTACGTTACATCTTTGATTGATTATTTAGACCTAGAGGTTACATACATAGGCTAGAATCTCTTCTTGTATATAAAATGAAATATTAATTTATACCTCTCAACTAAGGGTCACATAGCAATTACAAAAAACTCCTAAAATTTTTATCCATTTATCTATTCGATCTTTATACTAGTAATGATATCTTCACAAGATCACCTTGTTGATACAAATCAATGTAGCAAATATACTGAAAAGCACTAAGGAAACATAAAATCTACAAAAACTAACAATGCAACACCTCGATAAGTTCATTTTCACTGAGATTCAGTTGTTTGTGGTATATGTTGAGGAAATTTAAACTTCTTGATTCCTTATTTCTGATTTAGCACAAGATTAACATGACATCATTGAAAGGTAGATGCAAATCAATGATAACAAGCAACTGTCTCTTATTTAACCAATATTATTTTATCACCAATTTTCGCTAGGGTTCAAGTGTGGACATAAAGTACAAATGTAAAGTTGCATAAACATATTAACATAAATATGAAAGGGTATAAGAAATCCAACACCAAGGTGGTGGAGATTGATGAGTCAATGAGCAAACATAAAATAGGCATAATGTAAATTACACAATAAGAAAGTTGAGAATTTCAGTACAGACGACAGCTCAGCTTACTGAACATAAGAAAGGATAAATGACTGTTCTAATAAGCTAGATTCAGGGAAAAATCAAAAATATTAGAAGACAGCGTACAGTTTTCATCCAAGACCAGGAAGCATCTGAACTGGATCAATTAGCTGTGGTTGCTGCATCGTTCCACCTCCCATGTCAGCCATATCAAGTGTTCCACCTTCAGCACTTGATGAAGCCAGAGTGGGTGTGCCCTTCGCCTCCACAAGGCGCCACATGTACCAAGACCCAACAGAGCGATACGGTCTCCAGTGCTCACAAAGCTGCTCCATTTGCGAAGGCCGTGGAACCTCCTCGAGACCATAAAGCATCTGCACTCCCTTTCGAACACCAAGGTCTCCGACAGGAAGGACATCCGGCCGGTGGAGTGAGAAGATCATGAACATGTGAACGGACCAGGCGCCAATGCCCTTGACCATGGTGAGCATGGTGAAGAGGGACTTGTCATCCATGGATACAATGGCAGCGTCGGAAAGGATGCCGCTGTGGTACTTTCGGGCGAGGTCGTGGAGGTAGGAGGCCTTGCGGGCGGAGACACCGATCTGGCGCAGTTGATGCGGGGTGAGGGCGAGGACAGCCTCAGGGACAACGCTTTCCTCTCCGCCACAAAGGGACAGAAAGCGGGTATACACGGACGATCCGGCCTTGAAGGCGAGCTGCTGGTAGAGGATGCTGCGTGTGAGGGCGTGGAAGGGCGGATGGAGACACTGGAGGGAGGGAGGCTCATGCGAGTCGATGACGGGGGCGAGGTGGGGGTCAGCTGCGCGTAGGTGGCGGAAGGCGACGTCGATTTCGCCGTCGGCGGAGAGCGGACGGGGGATGACGCGGATGGGGAGGCGGGGAGCGGAAGAGGGTGTTTTCCTGGAAGCGTCGTCGGAGGAAACCCTTCGGGCCTTTCGGGGGCGGGTGGAGATTGCGGAGTCTGTGACGGTAGGGTTGGTGATTGTTAGGGCTGAAGAGGCGGCGGCGGCGGATGGGTCGGATGACAGTAGGTGGTTAGGGGAAGAGGAAGAGGGCGATGTAGATTGGGCGGAACGGCGAGGCACGTCTTCCATGGGAGTGGTGAAGGCGGAGAGGAAGCGATCGGCAGCGGAAGAAGCAGAGGCGGAGGCGGAGGCGGAGGAGTTTGGGAATCGGGTTGCAGGCGGCGGCGACGGTGGGGGCATCTTGATTCTTCCAAGGAAATCAACCAGATCCGTGGTTCCACGTAATCGCACACTCCCTGTTTTTAACTTTTTCACCCATTCAACACCCACCCGTAACCACTTGACACGCGACGTGCCCGTTCGAAAATATCAATTTAGCTCGACCGACAACACTGATTAAGTTTAACCTGTTCGAGCCAAATGAACCAACTATAAAATCACAAGTCGACAGCTTCAGGGACAAATTTATCATATATTTTTAAAAATAATAAATCTATTATGTACTATAACTATAAATAAAATAAAATAAAATAAAAAAGTTACTAGACAGTATGCCTTTAGAAAAATCTACAAGGAAAATTGAAAACTCTGCACCAAAAAAAAAATGCACTAAAGAAGGTTACAGAAAATATAGTTCATATAAAAATCGCTTTGTTCTGGTCTATATCTAAACGACCCAGTTAGAACAAATCACAAGTCGAACCAACTTAAATCTAGACGACTAAAATCAGTGGAGGATCTAGGGTGTGCTTAACCATACAAGATTGGACTCAACTCTCACAGGCGAAGAAATTATCAACCGAACCCCTCGATGAACCATCCTTATCATAATTTGCACTCCGGATGTGATAGGATTTCAACCAGATTTATAGTCTGCAATCTTGCATTTTTCATGGCACTTTACAAGTTCAATGCTACAGTACCTTAACAAGAAAAGTAAAAAGGAAAATATTATATGATCGTGTCTGAAATTTGCGAAGACGTGTGTTAGTTTCGGTGAACGACGATCTTTGATGAAGATAATTTTTAAAAGACCTGAAAGAACCTCTTTACGATCCTACGCACAGTGTGACAGACCAATAAAACGTTAGATATACATTATTGATGGAAATCCATGTATAATTTTGTTATCTCGTCTCTCCACTATTTGACTTTCCATTGAATTAAACAGACTTAAAGATCAAAAAAAAAAAAAAAAAAAAAAAAAAATTGAAAAAACAGATTTAAACAGTAGACTGATTTTTTTTTCCCAAAACCTACTAACTGTAATCTTAATATTTATTTATTTACAGTTTTGTGCAAAATATAAATGGTCACATATGTATGTTATTTTCACATTTTTAGTTTTCAAATTTAGTTTCATTAGTAAATAGATTTGAAGATCTATAAATGTTATTTCAATATTACTTATTATTAAGCTGAATAATTTAGAGTATCTTTTTCCAAAAATATATGGTTTGTTTAGTTGATCCAGGTCTATCAAATTAGATGCTCAATCATGTAGATGTCTCAATTGCCATGTGTAGAATGAACTACTCTAAGCTGGAACTTGATTAGTTGATATCCATTTTGATAAATGTGGTACAAACAACTAATTTACACACTCTCATTGGGTATTGCCAATCAATTGACAGACATTATGCAGGTATATCTAGATGTCCAACCCTTCTGGCTTAACTTCCAATTGCCTGACTAGACAAAAGGCAAGGATAGAAAGAAAATTGGCAGATATATTTCTCCAGGAAGTGTGAAATTATGACAGATTTCTCTGTGTTCCATGGTTCCATAACCTAGAATCTTGGGCAGACATCACAATGAGTTTGTATCAGACTATCCAATCCAAAATAGTGTAGATAGATAATAACATTTGTTTCACGAAAAATTGTCTATTGATCCTTAAATTAATTTGACAGATAAAACTAATGCATCTAAATCGTGACAAACAGTTGTAACCTCAGCATCGAAGTAACTTGTTCATTCCTGAATTAAAAACCATCTATTGATTTCTTGCTCTCATATCAGTCACAATTTTATTGTAGTTGTATTCCAAATGAATGGTCAAAGAAACATGTAGTAAATATGTTCTAAATGCATATAGACGAATTAATTAAATGCGATAAAAACTTACAGCGATCTCCCGCAGATCCCCAATCGGCAATGACGAAGCTCGCTATCGGAAGAGCGATCATAGGATCGGAAAGCCCTCCGCAATTCCACAAACCAAATCCCGCCGCCTTGGATGTTTTCCTTTGACTCTCGTCGCACGCTTGCGATTTCCACACACCCCAGAGCCTTGGACGTACCCCCTTTATATAGGGAAATCCACTAGGGGTATAATGGACCTTTCCATTATGTGTAGTGGGGAACATGGGCCACGTTCCCCACTATTCCCATTTCCAACATCTCCCACTCGTCCAAGGTAAGTCACTAAGACTAGTTCATTCAGGTAAGTCACAAAGACTTAATAAGTCACATAGACTATTAGAGAGTTTGGTCACATAGACTATATGAGAACATTCAATCCATACTTAGAGAAAATGGTTGGTTCGTGCGACAGCAAGCACACTGAGCGATAGTTGCTAAGAAGATTGTTACACCTTGACTTAGCCGCTCTTTGAGTAATCAATGCTAATAAAGTTGTTATACTTTACTTAGCTACTCAAATAAATTAGAGACACACTCTTTATGGCACTTAGCCACTTTCCAGGTGGCACATAGCTTTTATCCAGGATTCATCCAATCTTCAAGTGACACATAGCCATTATCTTGAAGATATCCATGTCTTGCTATTTACCCAGATTAAATAATTTTCATTTACATCGATATGAACATCTCTAATCCCTTATAATGACCATTATGTCATGAGCATGTTCCATATCCAATATTCACATTCATTTCCGTACATAACAGAAATGGGTCGACCAGTGAATAACAACAAAAAGATGTAAATATATTTAATCTTCCTTTTTAGCTAGAATCAATTCATTTTAATCAGTCGCTTTCCTAGTTATGCTCCATAGACTGAATCATCCATAGCCATAGGATACACGCTAAAGTAGCAGACACTGATTAAAACTTCAAGTAGACAGCTAAATAGTCACTAAGGCAAAAATTGATATTAACATATAATCTAAAAGGTCTCACATAGTAGAGAAATAGGGATTCATTCTCCTACTACCTTTATTGTCGCAATAGCACATGTGGTATGAATCACATGCTACGATGTTATTCTCTTTACTAAAAAGAGTGCATGTTGTCTTCAAAATTAGCATCGTACAGATTTTGATCTAGACATACCTAACGTCTAATCCTGAATTCAACGTATGAATTCTAATCTGGCTTTCAACAGGTTTAGTAAATGGTGGGTTCATTTACTTCGATCATTATTTACACATAAATGATCTCATCTTGACACAATTATCAAGGCGACCTCAACTTATGAATCTGTCTCTAATTTCATAATTTCAGCTACGTAAGCTGTTTCATAAGTAACGGTCTTACCCCTATTTGTACTTAACAAACAGAGATGATTGTCCATGTGAGTGGACCAATCTCCACCTGCCAACATGCTCACCGAGATCTTACATGAATGTAACAAATACAACATATACACTGAATAAATTATGGCAAATTACACAATCATAACACAAAGTTTGATTGTTATTTCAATATTGTTACATTCTACGAAGTCCCAAAGACTTTACATGTTCTTTAAATGACTCTTTAGTCATTGGCTTAGTAAAAGGATCTGCAAGCATAACACGTGTAGGGACATACTCAAGAATGACTTTTCTTTTAGCCACAATATCCCTTACAAAATTATATTTAATTTCTATATGCTTGCCTTTGCTATGATATTTGGGATCCTTGGAAAAAACTATTGCAGCTTGATTGTCACAGTAGACAGTTACTGGACTCCCACTATCCTCAGTAATTTTCAGATGCTTCAGAAACCTGCTGAACATGCCACATATTCAGCTTCCATAGTCGACAAAGCTACACAAGCTTGTTTCTTGCTGTTCCAGGAGATGGCGCCACCATTCAGCAAGAATGCATAACCTGATGTGGATTTTCTATCATCCAGGTCTCCAGCCCAATCTGCATCTGAATAACCTTTCAGACTCATATCTGATCCTTGAAAACAGAGACAATAATCTGTTGTCGCCTTCAGATATCCGAATATCCTTTTTACTGCCTTCCAGTGTCTCGGTCCTGGGTTTGACTGGAAGCGACTGACCAAGCCCACAACATAGCTGATATCGGGACGTGTACACAACATAGTGTACATCAAACTACTAATAGCACTGACATATGGTTTTTTATTCATCTCAGCTATTTCCTCTGGAGTTTTAGGACACATACTTTTGCTTAACACAGTACCTTTCACAATAGGTGTATGTTCTATGTTGCAATTAGACATGCTGAAATGATGTAACATCTTATTTATATAAGACTCTTGTGACAGACCCAAAAGTCTTTTAGGGCGATCTCTTATAATCTTCACCCCTAAGATATATTCAGCTTCTCCCATATCTGTTGTATCAAATTGTGATGACAGCCACTTCTTGACTTCATTTACATATCCTATGTCATTTCCAGCTATCAGCATATCATCAACATATAATGATAAAATGACATACTTTCCTTTTTCCTGTTTCAGGAAAACACAATGATCCTCATTGATCATCTCGAAACCATAAGATAAAACGACTTCGTTAAATCTTATGTTCCATTGTCTTGACGCTTGTTTTAGCCCATATATAGACTTTCTAAGTCTACATACTTTTTGCTCTTGGCCTTCAGCAATGAAACCTTCTAGTTGAACCATATAGATTTCTTCGTCAAGATCACCGTTAAGGAAAGCGGTTTTTACATCCATTTGATGTAATTCTAAGTCATAATGTGCCACAAAGGCCAAAATAACTCTTATTCATACAAATTTCACTACGGGAGAAAATGTCTTTTCAAAGTCAATATCCTCCATTTGGGTATATCCTTTTGCAACTAAACGAGCTTTGTATCTGTTAATCGATCCATCTGCTTTCCTCTTTATTTTGAGAATCCATTTATTCCCAATAGCCCTTTGGCCCGGAGGAAGATCGACTAAGTCCCAAACATGATTTTGAATCATGGACTCCATCTCTTCAACCATTGCAGCTTTCCATTTTTCTCTAACTCTACATCCCAATGCTTCCTCAATGGATTGAGGCTCGTCGTCGTCAATTGGAAGTGTAACCAATGCCTCATTCTCAATATCAAACCTCTTCTTAGGTTTGATCTTACGAACACTTCTCCGTAAGTTGGGCTGTTGAGAAGTCAACTCATGACTCGGCATATCACTCCCACTCGGTTGACTAGACTCAAGTATCCCTTTTGACACCTCTCTTGTTGATAATATCTCATCCTCCTCAAATAGAGGAACATTTTTATCAACATCACCTCTGATTGGAAACTCTGTTTCGAGAAAAGTCGCATCTCTCGAGTCTATTTCGGAGATGGTTCCATCTAGTTGCTCACCTATGAAAACATAACCTTTGGAGGTCTCATGATATCTTATAAAGATACATTTCTTACCTCTAGGCCCCAGTTTTCCATACTTGTGAGAACTATCATGAACATAAGCAGCTGACCCCCAGGGTCTCAGATTACTCAAATCTGGTTTTTCGCCTGTCCAACGTTCATATGGGGTAGATGGTACTGACTTTGAAGGCACTTTGTTAAGTATATAGGCTGCAGTTAATAATGCATCTCCCCAATAGGAGATTGGCAAATTAGCTTGCGCCATCATAGACCTAACCATTTCAAGAAGAGTCATATTTCTTCTTTCAGCTACCCCATTTTGCTGTGGAGTTCCAGGGATTGTCAGCTGTCTAATAATCCCTCTATCATTACATATTGTCTTGAACATATCAGACAAATACTCCCCACCACGGTCAGTGCGTAAAGTCTTAACTTTACGTTCCGTTTGATTTTCAACTTCGTTCATATAACGAATGAAGCAATCTAATGCTTCGGATTTGTGAGAAATCAAATACACATGACCGAACCTAGAGAAATCATCAATAAATGTAATGAAATAGGAAGCTCCATGTCTAGCCTTCACATTCATTGGACCACAAATATCCGAATGAATTAACTGCAATGTTGATTCAGATCTAATAGCCTTACCAAATGGTTTCCTAGTTGCTTTTCCAGCAAGACAATGCTCACATATAGACAATTGAATCTTAGCTCGAGTGCCCAATAAACCCTCTTTAGCTAATCGATTCATACGTTCTTGTCCTATGTGTCCTAATCTAGCATGCCAAACCTCATCAGTTATATCTGCATCACTAGTTAAAGCAATGTTTGAAAAACAACCATCAATAGCATAATTGACATCTGGTTCTACATCAAGAACCATAAAACCATTTGTTAAATAACCATATCCGATTGACACTGAGTCAATCTTAAGTTCAACAGACCGACTGTAAAAATTAATATAATGCCCTAAATCAAGAAGACACATAACGGAAACAAGATTCCGTAGAATTTCAGGAGCATACAGGACATCATGTAGAAATAAAACTCTACCACCACGTAGGTTGAGTTTGCAAGTGCCGACTCCTTTGACTTCAACTCTTGCATTATTTCCTACATAGATCCACTTGTTGCCAGCTGGTACCCGACGGTACTCAACAAATGTAACTCGTTCCCGAGCTACATGGTTGGTTGCTCCCGAATCTATAATCCACAAAGGATAAGAATCAGCTAACAACACTGAACTAGCAACAAAATGCTCTTGAAAAGAAGACACACTTGGATTTACCTTTTTCGGCTCAGTGCACTCCCGAGCAAAGTGGCCCTTTTTGCCACAGTTAAAACAAGTCAACTTGTTTTTAGGTTTCTTTCCAGTCTTCTTGACTATCTTCTTGATTGGGCCCTGTCCCACACCAGCAGCTTCCTTCTTCTTTCCCTTCCCTTTCTTGAACCATTTCTTTTTCTTGGATCCATATGATCCTGCAGAACCTACAGCTACATAGGCTTGTCCAGAAATCCTTGCGGATTCAACTCTCTCCGCCTCCAATTCTACATGGCGTGAGACATCAGTGAAAGTCTTGATACTCTCACTGTGAGTTAAGGTCTGCTTCATGGTTTCCCAAGAATCTGGAAGTGAACGTATAACTGCTTGAACCTGTTGTTCATCAGTCAACTCATGACCAGCAGTTTTAAGCTCCCGAATCATGTTCGACATCTCCCTGAGGTGTTGAACCATTGACACATTCGGACGCTTTTTGTAGCTGTCAAATTTAATTGTCAGCTGTCGAAGTTTGCTCAGACTTACTCCACTGTATTTTTCTTTAAGGGCAACCCAGACTTCATGAGCCGTAAGATATGACTCATATTCAAAAGCTAGGTCATCTACCATTGAACTAATCAATATACCCTTTGCAGTGGAGTCCTTTTTCTTCCATGCCTTATAGGCATCAAGATCTCGTCTGTGTTGTGCAGTGGGACCATCTACAGGTACTTCCATAACCTGATTTACAGCCTCTAGAACTTCTTGTTCCTCAAGTACATATTGTATCCTGAGGTGCCAGATCTTGTAGTTATCCCCATTAAGTTTTTCACCTTTGTTGAGTTCAGCTATTATGTTTTTGGTTGCCATAATCTATCATAAATAAACACATTATTTAGTATTCAGTGTATATCATATGTATGCAATTTATGATTGACTTAATATTGTTTTGAGTTGGTTTACAAAATCAAGTGAAAACTATGTTTTCACTCATCATTCGTATGATCAATCAAATTAATATTAATCAATTCTATTACATACATCCCAACAAATGAACTAATCATTTATAATATCATGAATTCATTAATTAAATGAACTAATCATTTAATATATCATGTTTTTTTTTAATTAAATGAACTAATCATTTAATACATCATGAACTAATCATGTATCATGTCAAGCAAATAGCATAAATAAATGAACATATCATTAATATAAAATTATGCTGTAAATTGTAAACATATAACCAATTGACATGAATGAAATGGACTAACTATTGTTCATACAAAATGACAATAAAAATAACAGAACTCTAATAAACTAGATAGGCAACTACCACTCCCACTAGGACAGACACTAGTGCAGTGACCAAAATAATCCCTCTCAGCCTGGACTCTTTTAGAGTAATCCCAGGCAGGACAGCTTCAAGATTTTCAATTGGTTCCCACACACACTCTCCCAGATCCTCTGGATCTTCCTCTGGATCTTCAGGCTCTTCTGAATGCTCTTCAGATTCTTCTGGATCCTCCTCTGGAGGATCTTCAGGATCTTCTGAATCCTCTTCAGATTCATCTGGATCCTCCTCTGGGTCTTCAGGACCCCAATAGAGATGAAGCAACTGTCTGCACATCTCTGAATATGAGATGTGTCCATCATAATCATCCCAAAGTTGGAATGCTATCTGCCTAAGGTTTTCTGGCAGTGAATAGACTAGAGCAAATCTTCTGTGTGTGTCTTCTACTGGAAATTCTTCTCGCTCGAGTTTCCAGAACAACCGATCGAGCCGACCAATAAGCCATCCGAGTCCTTGAACAGGGTCGAAATCAAGCTCCTTAATCTCCTCCCAAAGCTCATGTTGTCGTAAATCATGACTAGCCATCTGAAAAATTGAAAATAAATAAGTCAGTACAAAACCGACTAACCACTACAAAACCGGCTTATTTCAATTTATACAGACATAGTACCAACATAATAAATCAAGAAAAACAAATCTTCTCGATTTTCAGGAGTTAAGTCGACAATTAGAACTAATCTAATTGGTCAGATCCATTGGATCGGTTGATTAGGGATCCAGATCCTAAGCTTGGTCCATTGTCCTTAATTAGAACTAATCTAATTGGACAGGGATTTTTGTACCTATGTTCTGTTAATTTTTCTCTAAGTCCATTTCAACCAATTTCAGACTTATTGATCAAACTCAGATCCGTTTGATCAAACCAATGCCATTGGTTTAAGTCTGACCAATTAGAACAAATCTAATTGTTTTGATCAAATCTAACCCATTAGAACAAATCTGGTCATTTGATCATATTTGGTCCAAGTCCAATTAATCAACCCAAATTAATTTCGGGTTTGGACCAAATTGATTCAGTTAAACCAACTAATGATTTATACTTAAACCGGGTCTAAATGGACCAAAATTTATTTTGATCACTTATCATTAATGATAAAATTAATTGAACTTATTTTCAATTAATTACTGTATGCACCCAAATTGAAATTAATGCTACGGTAGGCATACATCCAAATTAAAAAAAAATGCTACAGTAGGCATACATTAGCATGAAACAATAAGCATGCATTAGCATATTTCAACGATGCATCATTTGGCAAACAAAAAATTAAACTTTAATTAAAAAACATAAGCATATTATGTTTCTTAATTTCATATGCATGCTGTATTTTCGTTCAGGGTTTTTTTTTTATTATT
The DNA here is from genome assembly GCF_018446385.1 of Zingiber officinale. NCBI lineage: Eukaryota > Viridiplantae > Streptophyta > Magnoliopsida > Zingiberales > Zingiberaceae > Zingiber > Zingiber officinale. The sequence goes on from NC_055998.1 coordinate 96,247,263, forward strand.
TGATTTTTCAAAATCAAACTTTATCTCACACGAAGCACTATGCTTCGTTATTCTGCCGAATTCTCCGCAACTGCCCACGTTGCACAGGCCGCTCAAGCCACGCACGCCGCTCACAGCGACGAACGCTGGTCACGGCACATCACCTCCCCTCTGCAGCCAGCCTCACAACGACGAACACTGTACAGAAAATTCAAAGGCAGCCTCGAGTACGCCGTTGGCCAACACACAGAGACAAACTCCATGATTGTTCATTCGAGACCTTTCAACAGACGTTGATTACGGCTGCTTTTGATGCCGACGACTGTAGCAGATTGCAACATGAACGCAATATGCTTGGCTACGGCAAAACTAGACGGAGACGGACTCCGTTCACGGCAGCAATTTTAAACAGGAGATCGCACATACATTTAGAACAAACTTGGCTCTGATACCATTGTAGTAAATATGTTCTAAATGCATATAGACGAATTAATTAAATGCGATAAAAACTTACAGCGATCTCCCGCAGATCCCCAATCGGCAATGACGAAGCTCGCTATCGGAAGAGCGATCACAGGATCGGAAAGCCCTCCGCAATTCCACAAACCAAATCCCGCCGCCTTGGATGTTTTCCTTTGACTCTCGTCGCACGCTTGTGATTTCCACACACCCCAGAGCCTTGGACGTACCCCCTTTATATAGGGAAATCCACTAGGGGTATAATGGACCTTTCCATTATGTGTAGTGGGGAACATGGGCCACGTTCCCCACTATCCCCATTTCCAACAAAACACTCATAGACTTGTATGTTATTTGTTATTGCATATACTTCAAGCCAAACAACACCACTTCAACTCGGAATAAGGTTTTATGAAGCACGGAGAAAAAAATAATTTAATCAAACATAAGTTCTTATAGAAAGTAAGAGGCAAATAAGTGTTAAAATTAGCACTCTGGAATTTAAGAACAAATGATAAGAGAAAGACTAGGTAACAGCTATCTTGAATTTTCAACATAAACAGTCCAGTACTTGAAATAGATATAAAAGCATTACTCGTCAAGATGCAGAGTATAGGAACCAAGAGACATTTCTCTGTCAAAGCTGTGAACCACATTGTCTTCATCCTCTAACCAAATAGCCCTTTTTGTTCTTAAACCAAATGTAGACTTGATGGCTTCCTTGATCGCGTCTGCAATGCCATCAACACCAATTTTTCTCGAAAAATCACCCCATTTGACTAAAATGACTCTTCCAATAGAAGAGGCACTATTATCTACATATTAAAAAAATTTAACAGACTAAGCATATTGTGAGAAAGAAGATACTTGCTTGCCCTTTATAAGATAATAATAATATGTTTAGGTTAGCAACACAAATAAAATGTTTTGAAGCGGACAATAGATGCAATATTTCCATTTTCGAGATGGGCATTCAAGATGGAATCAAAAAATATCCAAGAAAATATTTCTAATATGGTTAAAAAGTTCATTACCATTCACAGACGCATCTCTCCAGTGCCATGGGGAAACACTATTAGCAGCAACATCATCCGCTGCTGTTATAGCAAGTGGATGTCCTCTAGTGTTCTGACAAGGTTGAGCGGTGACCTACCAACTGTTAGAAGATTACTCAGAATCTTACATTTTATTGCAACAAGCTTGGATAAGAAAATTTACTTAGGCACATGTAGGTAAACATTCAATTTCAATCCATAGGATGACAAGGAAGCTTATCACTATTAAATATATTAAGAAAAAATTAAAGGGTGATTCCACACTCTAACAAGAAATTTGAACCTAACATATTTTCCCTCTAAAGAAGAGGCTAATTCTGAAAAATCTCTTCTCCCTAAAGAACACATCTACTTATCCCATTCCCTAAAGAACACATCTACTTATCCCATATGAAGAAGAGAGAAACAATAGGGCAAGAGATGCCAAAAACCAACCTGGTTGACGAGATGTTGCGGCTACAGGACCAGATCGATTACAGACGACAACCTCAAGGTCGAACTCCTAGAAAGCACTTGCCTCTTCTTCTCGTGACCAAGAAACCTTAAAGAGGACGGTTGGTGTAGGAAGTACTAGAATCGAACTTATGTTTTGATGTTATCAAATGTTCAAGTTAAATTTTATTATGATCTAATGAATTGATCAAGTGTGCAAGATGCTCAACTTGGAAAGTTTTAGTAGGTTAGTTGGACACAATACTAGGCAAAGTCTCAATAGGTCATGGAACCAAATAGGTTGATTCGATAGGTCTGGAGGATATGATATCAAATCAAGTTAAAACCCTGGTAGGCCCATCCGATGCTAAGCAGTTAAAGTCTAGACATGTCTTGAGGATCCGATGTTTGATAGGTGAGTTGAGGTAAACTCTTGGAGGGAATGCAGTGAGGTCGTGTCCCGAAAGGGACAACACCTTAAATGCTAATCCAACTAAAGAAACCAATAGTGATTTTTATGCTGAGATCATGACAGTCCTTACTGTCCTACTTATACATTTGTATAACTATTTAACTTTATTTTCTAGGATAACTATTATTATATTGTTATTGTGCTAACTATATTTTACAAATTGAACAAAATTTGAGTTGATCGATGGTTCAGTCGATTGAACAAGCAATTCATTCAACCGATCAAGCTAGTGTGGCACAGACACAAGCCAATTTTGTAAACTTAGCAACACAGTGTTATCAATCGACAAAAATCATGGATCAGTCAACTGATCCAATTTTGGAAACAATAAAAATTATATCGAATCAACGCAGAAAAGGTAGATTTAGGTTCAGACAACTAATCAACTGGATCAGTTGACTAAATTGAATGACTTACGGGATCAAACGGATCAAATCAGAGCAAAGAAGGAAAGGCGCGGAGGTTCAGTTGTCGGATTGTTGGTTCAATCAACCGAACCGTGCTACTATAAAAACCTCAGGATCCGAGCCGAGAAGCAACTCATTCATTTTTCATTTCATTGCACTCACTACTTCGTCTCTGTTGTTGCTATATGTGTAAGTTTTGCCATTACTACCCCAAGAGGCCATCCGACAATCTACGCCTAAGACCTAATCTTCGTTGTCGGTATATTTTATATCTGTACTTGCATTGTAACTGCTCATCTCATATATCTATATATTCAATCATTTAGTGGATTGCCCAATGAAATTAATCAAGGATCATGGGCCTTGAAGTAATAGTCGTTGGACTACAAACCAAGTAAAAAGAAATTATCTTTTTGTGTTTGTCTTCTCTCTTTTCCGCTACACTGTGATTGGTTTTTTAAAAAAAAAGGTTTTAAATGATCAAGATTCACCCCCTCCCCTCTCTCTTATCTACTATGATCCAACAGGACGACCTATCAAAGGTTAATTCCCTTGGCGGCGCTACAGAGAGGAAGAACCTTAACGTCACAGAAGAAGGAGGTAGGAGAGGGAAGAAACCTAGCATTACAGAGAGGAAAGGAAAAGAAGACGTCTTAAAATGAAGGTTGTGTGTCGAGGAAAACGCAAAGGTTGTGCATCGAGTGCTTTCGCCAAAAAAAAAAGATTACTTAGGGTTTTAGCAAAGGATAGGTGAAAAAATTATAAATTGGTTCAACATGGAACAATATTTTAACCAGTTCAAATGTATTTACTTCAGCGCTTAGACATTTAAGTTTTATTTTGTGACTTATTATTTCATCAAATATATATTATGAAGAAAAATATCAGATAAAATTAGAAGTGAGACCCATATTTTTTAACCTAAGAAGTCTAAAATGGTATTAACTACATCAAATTTATTATCAAAATTGATTATCATATATTACTTCATAATTATTAATTGCATAAGGTAACAATGACGAACTCTATTACCATTTTCACATAGTGAATATATAAAATTACCTGACAATAACTATCAAACCATTAATTTTCACATGTTATTTTTTTCTCCACATCATTCCATTGACATTCACTTTGCCTACATATGTCATTAATAATATGAAATCTTCTCTTTAACCACTTGATTTTTTACTCAAGATGAGGTGTAACTTGTTTTTGTAAGAGAAGGGATCTTGCTTAGCATTCTCATATGCACCTCAGCCATGTAATTGCTTTTAAAACCACCATCTGTCTTCCATGAAGGATCACAAGTCATATCTTGAAGAGTTGCAATTAATACTTGGACCTCATTCTCTATCCAAAAGCATTTATTTCTCCCACGTTCTCAAACTCTTTGATCTTGCTCCATCCTAATATATAATAATGTCAAATCATTAAAAGTAATGAGTAAAAAGGACCATGGTTACAGGAAACGATAACATGTGATACCAAATTTATCAGGAAAAAAAATTATTCTATCATAAATAATATATAAACCAAAATAAAACAATTAACAGTTAAGTTCACAAAATAGGCATCTTCTTAAACATGACAAACATGTTAAAACATTCATGAAAATGCAATAACAACATCATTAACATATCCCCTTCACCCTTGCCCCATAAATGATCAAGGGTATGATCTTTCTCTCCAATGATTAAACATTTCAAGTGCTAACATATTTCTAAAGTTGGTTCATTCTTCTATTGGGGGTGATACATGTCATATATTCATCATCTTCAAAGTCTTCATATTCCATTTCATCTTCTTCAAGTGCTTCCAACTCTTGTGGATCAAAACTTATGTACTTTCGAATCAGATTGTGTAAAAGACAACATGCTAAAATAATGCACACTGAAGTTTCAATTGGGTAAAATGAGAGGGAAGCTAATATTTTCCATCACCCTTTAGCAAGCCAAACCATCTCTCAATCACATTTCTGGCCTTAGAATATTTCATATTATACTCTTCCACTATATGTGGTCTGTGACCGTGAAACTCATTTAGATGTACTGTTGCCCTCGAAAAGAAGCTAAAAATCCATTCAAGTCACAATATCTAGAATCCACCAAATAATAACAACCTTCAAGAATACAAAAAAATGCTTTACATTAATTATAAGTTTGAATGAAATTTTACATTGAAAAATCTAACTAGCTAGTCCATGATCAATTGTACCCTGAGGAACTTTAAGCCCATCAGGATTAACTATAGCATCTCTAAGCACACGACCATCATATGCAGAACCCTCCCATCCAGATAAAACATATATAAACTACATGTTTGGACAACATACACCCAATATATTCGAAGCTAAATTTACTTTTCTAGTGTGATATTGGGATTTTTTATCAGAAGGAGGTGCGACTTTGATTAATCTAAAGCACCTAAACAATCCTATTATTTAAATATTTTGAAAAAAGAAATAATAAATAAGGTAGTTTTTTTTGTTTCCAATAAGTTACAATGTCAAGAAATACAAATACAAATGATCCTGTCCATAATCTAAGTCATACGGAGGCCGGCGGAGATGGTGTTGGTGTTGACGGAGAGGCGACTTTGATGCACCCGTGTATACACGTCCGAAAAGCCAACCCTCACGTGGAACTCCCTGATCTATAGTACGAGAACTGGTAGTAAGCGAACTCTACACACACTCAGATAAACACCCAGAATGTTAGAGATCAGAAACTAAGGAAAAAGTCTTCGGCACAGACCCTCCGACACTCAAGTCAGGTCTTTTTTCCCCAGAAGAACAGTGTACGATGGAAAAAGAACTGTTGAAGATGAGTGCATACGTGCACGTACCTGGCTAAGGAAGAGGACCTCCCCTTTTTATATGATGTTGTGTACCTTCAGAGCCTACCTGTTGTCAGAGAATGTCGGGTGTTAGGGTATGTTGGGTGAGAGAGGATGTACGGTGGCCTCCTATTGGTGGGAGGAAAGTTCCATTCACAGGTGATAGCAGACCACTGGAATATTCCCTGACATATGGTAGTTATTCTCTGACAGGATGTTACGATTCCTTGACATTGTTGTCGCTTAGCGCTTTCCGTCCCGCCCGAGTTTAGCTACAGACAGCTCGGGATGACTGTTCAGATGTACCACTCGACTTGAGTCTTGATGAGGAGGATGAGCTGTAACGAAGGACCCATCTTTCACACCTTGATCGCTAAAGGGCCGGCCAGGAGTTGTCTTAGTGAAATTACCAGGCCTGTCTACACAGCCCGAGCTGGGGAAGTCCGATCAGTCGGAGGCAGGTCAGGAACTAGTACGATCTCCATCTTATATTTCAGATCTGGGGGACCTGCCTTAGCTGTGACCATCCAGGAAATATACCGCTGATGGCGTTAGGTAGTCCAACTCCCTCTTTCTTTTGACTGTTGACTACCACGTCCCCTTGAATTTTGACTGTCACACCCCCTTGACTTTTAATTGCCACGTCCCCTTAACTATTGACTATCTGGCCTTATCAGACCCCACCTTCATGCACTATATCACAAGCCTCCCCTCCAAATCTAGTCAAAGGAGGCTCAAGTCTAACTGACTAGACCCTAGCACATTTGTGACTCCACCTGCGTACAAGGGACTAGTGTGTAGTTGATTATCTCTACAAAGACTGAAATCTATATCCTTGTTACAGTGCTACTATCGGCCTAGTGAAGGTGGCGAGTCATAGTATTGCCATTGGCCCGATGATGTTGGAACAGATGGAGATGATCCAAACAGTCAGGTTGTTGACAAGTGTTCACAAGAACAATGCTAGCTCATACCTTGCATTGGGGTGGGAGTCAGTAGCCCCACCGAGAGGTCGTTGATTGCGAGAGCATGCTCGCGTATAACTCATGCTGAGGTGAGAGTCTGGAAAACCGACCAAGAGGTCGTTGGTCGTGAGAGCATGCTCACTTATAACTCGCGCTGGGGTAAGAGTCTAGAACGTCAATCAAGAGATCGTTGGTCATGAGAGCATGCTCACTTATAACTTGCACTGGGTTGAGAGTCTGGAATGCCGATCGAGAGGTCGTTGGTCGTGAGAACATGCTCACTTATAACTCACGTTGGGACGAGAGTCTAGAGAACCGACCAAGAGGTCATTGGTCGTGAGAGTATGCTCACTTATAACTCGCACTGGGGCGAGAGTCTAGAAAGCCGACCGGGAGGTTGTTGGTCATGAGAACATGCTCACTTATAACTCGCGCTGAGGTGAGAGTCTGGAATGCCAACTGAAAGGTTGTTGGTCGTGAGAGCATGCTCACTTATAACTCGTGCTGGGGCAAGAGTCTAGAATGTCAACTAAGAGGTCGTTGGTTGTGAGAGCATGCTCACTTATAACTCACATTGGGGCGAGAGTCTTGGAAATCCAACCGAGAGGTCATTGGTCATGAGAGCATGCTCACTTATAACTCGCGCTAGGACGAGAGTCTGGAACGTCGACCGAGAGGCCACTGGTCGTGAGAGCATGTTCGCTTATAACTCGCGTTGGGGTGAGAGCCTGGAATGCTGACTAGGAGGTCGTTGGTCGTGAGAGCATGCTCAGTTATAACTCGCGTTAGGGCAAGAGTCTAGAATACCGATCGAGAGATTGTTGGTCGTGAGAACATGCCCACTTATAACTCACACTAGGGTGAAAGTCTAGAAAGCTAACCGAGAGGTCGTTGGTCATGAGAGCATGCTCACTTATAACTCGCTCTGGGGCAAGAGTCTAGAACACATACCGAGAGGTCGTTGGTCGTGAGAGCATGCTCACTTACAACTCGCGCTGGGGCGAGAGTCTGGAAAGCCGACTAAAAGGTCATTGGTCGTGAGAGTCTGCTCACTTATAACTCGCACTGGGATGAGAGTCTGGAATGCCGACCGAAAGGTCATTGGTCGTAAGAGCATGCTCACTTATAACTCGCACTGGGACAAGAGTATGGAATGTCGACTAAGAGGCTGTTGGTCGTGAGAGCATGCTCACTTATAACTCACGCTGGGGTGAGAGTCTGGAAAGCTGACCAAGAGGTTGTTGGTCGTGAGAGAATGCTCACTTATAACTTGTGCTAGGGCGACAGTCTGAAAAATGGACCAAGAGATCGTTGGTCGTGAGAGCATACCTACTTATAACTCGCACTGAGGCGAGAGTCTGGAACCGACCAGGAGGTCCTTGGTCATGAGAGCATGCTCACTTATAACTCGCGTTGAGGCAAGAGTCTGGAAAGCCGACTGAGAGGTTGTTGGTCGTGAGAGCATGCTCTCTTATAACTCGCTCTAGGGTGAAAGTCTGGAACGCCAACCAAGAGGTCGTTGGTCGCTCGTGGACTTATCTTCTGTGGCTCTTGGAGCAACCTATAGTCATAGCTCCCCCTCAGTCATCAACCCTTAGCCAAATATGAATCTTACTGTGATTTCGAGATTGGGGCGAAACGTCAAATTATGATCAACGTTTCCTGCAGCCTTCTACTCCTATTTCCAAGGTAACCACATGGAATTCTTGGTCTTCGAGGCATCACACCAGTTTCACCAAATCAGCCTCACGGTTTCCCTATCTTTTCTATTATAAATGTCATTTCATAGGAAAATGGCACATGTCTGACTAGTTTCCTTTGATATGATGGCTGACGTACGCTTTTCGCACGAGACTTGATAGTGCTCCCCCTCTGGTGATCCGACGGTTATCCTTCGCAACGTCATTTTGATTGTCTGGCTCGCATCCCTATGGCCCTTAGTGGTTTTAGTTTTAAAACTCTAAAGGCATCGAGCACCTGTTCATCGATACTTCTTCTTCCCTGCTTGCTTGTCTTAGCATTCGTGCATTTCTTTCGTAAGTGTTCCTTTTCCTTTGCTCTTGCTTCTGCATTTTTCAGATTATGGCTAGAGAAACTTTATTCCCATGGTATGCCTTCTTTCGCTCCAATTTTGATAGGAGTGATCTTAAGTCGATGCAGGCTAGGTTGAAACTTTTTGATGACTACACCTTACGCATTCCTAGGTCTGATGATCATCCCTATCATCCTCCTCCTGGTTGTGTGACCTTCTTTAGGGATCAACTTCTTGGTAGTCTGCATTTCCCTATTCCCTCTTTCTTTTTCAGAGTTAAGTTGGTATTTTTGTATCCTCTTATCCTAGTTTGCTCTCAATGCCTTTTATTCTATGTGCGGGATGGTAATTATATGTCGTCTATATGACCTTCCTTTGACTCCTCCCTGATGACAATGACCTTCCCCTTCTTCGAATCTCTGAGTGGGGAACTTTTGGCCGTGGAGGCTTGGAGTTGCTCTTTCTTGTTATAATACTCCAGGCAAGGATGGCAATAGAAAACTGGGGGAAAAATCCTTAGGTTGTTTCCTCTTAGACCCCTTATCCGAAGCGTGGGTCTAGTCCTTTGAAACTACAAGCATCTTGTGTGGTTGTGAAGCGATGGTGTGCCTTTCGGAAGTCGCTCGCTTTTTGGCTTCCTTGAACAGTTCATACTCTCCGACTGTCATGGTGACGTTGATCTTACTATTGTCCTCCATCGTCACATTCTAGAACAAGTGAAGGAGATTCCCAGAGACGGCGTCAAATTGATTCTGTCCAGAATCTGAGTCAGACGAAGGCCGACAGAGATGGTGTTAGTGTTGATGGAGAGGCGACTTTGATGCATCCGGTATATACACGTTCGAAAAGTCAACCCCCACGTGAAACTCCCTAATTTATAGTACGAGAACTGGTGGTAAGCGAACTTTGCACACATTCAGACAAGCACCCAGAATGTTAGAGATCAAAAATCAGGGAAAAAGTCTCCGGCGCAGACCCTCTGACACTCAAGTTAGGTCATTTTCCCCAGAAGAATAGTGTACGATAGAAAAAGAACTATTGAAGACGAGGGTGTATGTATGCGTACTTGACTAAGGAAGAGGACCTCCCCTTTTTATATAACGCTGCGTAGCTTCAAAGCCTGCCTGCCATCAAAGAATGTTGAGCGTCAGAGCTTGTCGAGTGAGAGAGGATGTACGGTAGCCTCCTATTGGTGGAAGGAAGGTTCCATTTGCAGGTGATAGCAGATCACTGGAATATTCCCTGACGTATGACAGTTATTCTCTGACAGGAAGTTACAATTCCCTGACATTATTATCGCTTAGCACTTTCTGTCCTGCCCAGGTTTAGTTATAGATAGCTCGAGATGACCGTTCAGATGTACCACCTAGCTTGAGTCTTGATGAGGAGGATGAGCTGTGGCGGGAACCCATCTTTCATGCCTTGATCACTAAAGGGTCGGCCAGGAGTTGTCTTAGTGAAAGTACCATGTCTCGCTACATGGCCTAAGCTAGGGAAGTCCGATCAATCGAGGGTAGGTCAAGAACTAGTATGATCTCCATCTTATGTTTTAGATCTAGGGGATCTACCCTAGCTATGACCATCTAAGAAATATATGGCTGATGACGTGAGGCGGTCCAACTCCCTCTTTCTCTTAACTGTTGATTGTCACGTTCCCTTGACTTTTGACTGTCACGTTCCCTTGACTTTTGATTGTCACGTTCCCTTGACTATTGACTGCCTCGCCTTATCAAGCCCCACCTTTATGCACCGTATCAACAAAGTACCTTGAAATATCGCTAAAGATTATTTTAACAATCTTCAGTAACAGGATCTAGTTTTTTAAGCAAAATGGAATATAATTTCAAGATTGCCAGAAGGCAACTATTAAAATAACGACTGATAGTTTTTCCACTTCGTAAAAATAGTAAACTCATTATCCTTTTTCTTTATGGTGAGTCAAAACATACACAAAAACATCAACTACTTCTTGTAGAGACATATTTTTGGTATCTTTTAAATCTCTAATATCTCTTACCATCTCACATAATATTCTAAAAGTGTGTCTATCTATTCGAAGCTCAGTAATACAAGTAGTCAGATTCTTCAGTGAGTTTAAACACCCAATTCATTCTCTGAAACCTTTTCTCTTCTTTGGTTTTAAGTGGAGGTCTCATAATATACAAATGTAGCAACAATAAGCGGTACACATAACATATACAACACTAAACATGTTCACTATTGATGCTATAATTTGAATGTTTCGAATTATTTTACGTATTCTACTAGCACTAGTAATACATGTCATTATCTTCTACATGGCAATAAAGAAAAATTAACTTAAAGGGTTACATACAGAATTATTAATTAAGCTCATGCAAAAGTTTGAAAAACCAAATAAAATGTTATAGAATCTAAACAAGGTAGGATTATTAAACTCACATATATTGGAAGAGACGATATCGCTAACATAAGTTTCTTAACAAAAATAAAACTCATGTGTATTGGAAAAATAACTACTAAAAAAATAAATATTCATCCTTAAAAACCCAAATAACCCACTTAATTCAACCCCAATCCCATTAATCTTAAATTCATCCATTATGTATAAGATAACATTAGAAAAAATATAATCTTTAATGATAGTGGCATAAATTACTCACAAACAAAATAAGAAAAAGAAAAGAAAAGAAAGAAACATGCTTGAGATTTCGCTGAAGATGGATCTTGATGCAAGCTACGAAGGAGATGGCTTACAATTGGAAACAAAAATGAAAAACTGAAAAAAAAAATGGGTATACTGAAAACAACAACCACTTAAAAAAAATCTTGAAATCATACACATCCTAAAACACTATGAAAACTCACTTAATCCAATCCCAATCCCACAAACCATACACCTTGTAAAGGTAATTACATCGGGGATCACTCCCCTAAAAATTCCTAAGGTTAAGTTCAAAAATTAAACTTTCCTAAATTCAGCAATGAACTTCTCCTTAACCAAATAAAAAAAATAAAACAGAGGTATGTCAAAAACAATCATGGCTATACTAAAGCTTAATCTCCAAATTGGAAAAAAAAAACAGTAAAATTTCAAGCAGAGCATATCGGTATACATAAATTAATAACTGAAGCTATTAATCCATATCCAAAATCTACCCAAAAGAATATTGTAAATAGAGAGAGGTTAATTTCTGATCTAACTGAAATTGTGCGAGGATAGATATGCCAGTTAAAACAAGATTTGGAATCTAGAAAATAAGAGAGAAGGTATAGAAAGATGTAATAAGATAAAATTAGGAAAAAATACAGTCTTTTAAAGAAAAAATACAAAATATTTTTATAAGATGGGAAATATGAAAGAAAAAAAAACAAACCCTATTTGAGATTTGAAGATGGAGCAAATGTAGAAACGAGATTGCTTCTTGGTAACTATTGTAAGAGAGAAATCGGTTTTCGAGTAACGAGATGAGATGATAGAGATGATAAAGAGCACTAAAATGAATTAGGGCAATAAAAAAAGACGCATAAAGAGATGGAAATGAATTCTAAACCCGTCACTTTAATTGGGTTTTATCTATTTTAGATTATTTAGGAATGATTCCAAAATTGTTATTCACAAATTTGTTAATCAAACACTTTATATTTTTATTATTCAATTTTCTCATTTCCAAACTCCTAAATTAAACGTCACCTAAGAGTGTGAGAAGATCAATCCAGATGTGACAGGAAACTCTATCTAGTTTTCAAAAAGGATAAGCGGTTAGAGTTTTGACTTATTAAATAAGTATATAAATTGATAAACATGTTATCATAGAACAACTCAAGAAACTTGAACCTAACTCATTGATTTGCAAGCTATAATTGTATTAATCAGTTTATGAACCAACCCGTTTAATTTAAACTCAAAATCTGCAAGTTTGTGTTGAGTCATGTTGTGTAAATTTGTTGTGTCATCTTTTACTACCCCTGTGATTGGCCTTTGCTGTAATTGTTTAGGGTCCCAGAATGCCCTCATGTTGTCCATCTGTAGCTATGAAAATTTGTAGCCAACTGTTTTAGGGCTCCAGTTTTGATCAACAGTTGAGTTAACCAACTCCATCAAATCTGCCCAAAGATTCAGGATTCTCTAAAATAAGATAGTTTCCTCCCTTATGTATTACCATTTGATAATCATCATTTTATCACGATATTTAGACTTCTATTTTCATGTTTTTCATCCTCTCATATGATAAATTCGTATTTATACTACATTTCACGAGTTAGATTCATTATTGGACTTTACTGTAATTTATCTTTTATTTGTGAAATTATAATTAATTATTTGAATGTGATTTTTATAGACAATCAAAGGGCCATAGACTTAATCGGATCGATCCAAATTGAGCTTAAATCTTGGGCTAAAGGAGGAAAACTAATCTGAATTAATATGGATCGTTCATGTAAGATCCAAAAGAATCTGAGTCATCAATCAAGATTTGGTTCATCCAACTCAAAGGAGAGTAGATCACGCCATTAATCAAGATCTGGAGCCTTGAATTAAGATTTGAATTGATTCTAGACTTAGATCAAGTTCTGAAGAGTTCTCAGCTATTGATACGGATATGATCAGATTTAAAAGAGTGCTCAGTTGGGAGATCGTCAAAAAATAGATTGGGCACGAAAGCGAAAATAAAGTTGCAACCTCCTCCATCAACGCCGACCACCGGAGCTTCCTTCCGCCTTCATCCATCAAGGTAAAGGGGAATTCCCTTCCTCATTCATCCACCTTCATCCATCCACCAGCGAAGAAGCAAAGTGATTCCCTACTTCATCCATGCGCCACCATCGAGCTCCGACCACCTACCTTCATCTACATCCCGAGATGCCAAGATCTCCTTCATCATCAGAGCTATTTGAGAAGAATGGGGATTCCCTCTCTATTCATTTCCAGCACCGGTCATTCCTTTTCCGTACATTATCTGCCGCCACCGTGATCCGCCAAGTTCAACCCGAAGCTGACAAGCCTTTTGAAAAAGAAAGGGGATTCCCTACCTCTTTAGAAGACTCAATTCTACCTTCCTCTCACACAATCTGCCATCAATTCTACTCTGATTGAAGTTTCTGCCAATCGACACCAACACCAAGTCTTCTTCTTTGATTTTGGAATGCCTTGTTCATTCAGTGAGCATTAATTTGGTTGTCAAATTTTCCTTTCTTTTTGTTGTTTCGAATAATTCCTTGGTAACTCTACTGATTGTAGCAAGTTGTTTGAACTCGTTTGTTTCCACATATTGGACTAATCATTCAGATGAGTAGTTATTCACATGCCATTGCTTCAGGTGGATTGTTGTTGCCCTTTGTTACATTAGTGTAGTAGCTAGGGTTAGTGTAGATTGATTGTTTTATTTGAGTTCTATGAATTGAATTGAATTGCAATTGTAGTGTAGGTTTGAATTTCCCTTAAGAGCATACACTAAGATCCCTTGTTTTGATTGTATGTTTAATTGTTTAGAAAAACCTTCATTTAAAACATAAAAAACCTAAAACCCCATTGAATTCACCATCTACATTCCTATGAGAGACGATCCAGCCATTCCCTATACTACATTAGTGTAGTTCAGGGTTTGGTAATTAATTTGATTGAAATCGTGTCACAGCAACATGCTTATCAAAACTATCCTTGCTCTATTTTAACAACTATGTATTTTCCTATTTATGATACAGATAAGAGCTAGGCTTTCGGCCTTCATTTCCTCAAAAAATATTGAATACTTTGGAGGGTGTGACAGAGAATACAGTTATAGATCAACCACAACTGAGAAAGCACTTGTTTCTAGCCCACGAGAGTGCATTATAAACGAACGCCAAGTTGACATAGATTATACAATTTTTCTCAACATATCAATGCATAATTATATATGTTAAAAATAGTCTCCATTAAATGACTTAGTACAACATTTTGCACAAGCTGCACTATGTCAGATCAAAGTTCTGTAAAATCTAACCAAAAAGGTAAATTCATCTACCTTTTAGAATATTGAAGTGCCATAATTCTTATTAAACAATAACCGTAGGCTGGTAAAGAGTGGAGAAAAACTCAATACCAGAGACCCAATGCTAACTGGAGAAAACCTTTTGGCTTCATGCCCCTTTTTGCTTGAAGTTGAAGCATCTTCTTTCATGAACATGTTTACATTGGCATAAATTGTCCTAGTACAAGAGTTCAAATGATCGGAAGAATGTTGGAGCCTCAGATCGAGTATAGCTCTGTACCTAACTGCATCACACTTTCAAGAATTTCACTGATCAATAATTAAGGTATCAAAAGTAATTTTTCTTTCAAATTGTGATTGTCACTAAATATTGAGTGGTTACTTCTCCAACGCTTGATCCTAGGTAACTGATAACTTTTAACCAGAGTGCAAAGTGACAGATCCTAAGTCACATAAATTAACAGGGGTTGGGCACATCATTTCTTTCAAGTCCATGTGGAATTTTATGTTCGAACATGGCCATCTTGTTTGATAGATTCATTATAGAATGTTTCCTGTTTGTCAGTTCCATCAAAACCTTAATCCTTCGGAAGGACAAATTGCTTGGCTTCTGCCCTTTCTCAACCATCTGAATGAAGCACTGCTCAGCCTCATCTAATTTTCCTGTGTCGCATAGTAGATCAATCAATACATCAGAGACCAACGTGAATGAACCAAAACCGTGATTCACCATATCATTCCAAAGCTCAAGAGCCATCTCCACATTCTCCTGCCTGCGGCATAACCTTATGAGAAACATGCAAGACTGCGTGTTGGGCAAGCATCCATTTATCTTCATCCTCTTGTAAAGCTTCCAGGAATTCCCTAGGTCATTAGCCCAATAGAAGATTCTGAAGAATAGATTATAGCTTGTGGCATTTGGAGATAAACCTCTCTCCGTCATCTCAGTCATCAAAGAAAAGGCATTCTCAAGCCTTTTTGCAATGCAGAAATTTCGAATAGATGCATTGTATGCAGCAACATCAGGGTAACATCCATACTCTCTCATTTCCTTTAGAACATCTTTAGCTTTATCAGGTTGACCTACCAATCCTAATCCACCAATCAAACTAGTATATGTGATCACATCAGGGTAGATCTCCTCTTCCCTCATCTTATCTATCGTCTTATATGCTTTCTCCACATCACGGTTCTTACAATAGACATCTACCATGCAATTGTATGAAACCAAATCCGGCTTCACCCCAAGCTCAGCCATCTCCCTGAAGAATCCTTCAGCCTCCTCAGTTGACTTCCAACCTGACAACAATATGTTAAACGTCTGAATGTTAGGCCGAAAATCGTGTTTCAGGCTATGATACACATTTCGGGCATCGGCCATGCTCTTCTCCTGGCACAGGGTCCTCAAAAGAGCATTGAAACAATTGGTATCGAACTCAATGGAGAGTCTACGAAACTTGCGGAAGCTCTCAACCGTCTGCTGGACGGAACAAACCTTGGCAATCCGCGCAAGGACGATTTGAATGGTGCGGATGGTGATCAAGGTTCGATCTTTCTGCCGCATCTCGACAAGCAGGTTCCATGCGTCCTCAAATCGCCTGCTCCGACCCAGGATATAGAGCATGGTGTCATAAGAGAAGCCGGTGTGGAAGAACCCTTTGCGTTTGCCGGTAAGCTCGAAGAACTCCAGAGCCCGGGAGGGGTCCCCGTGACCGAAACGAAATCTTTTGAGGACGCCATCGATGAGATCATTGGAAATAAAGACTTTTGACTGCTTAAGAGACCTTTCCATCAAATCGATGGAGGAGGAGTTGATGATGATGTGGAAGACGGTATTGATGCTGTCGGCGTTGGCCGCTGCTGCCTCATCTGCTTCAATCGCAACGTGCCCAGTAGAAAGGAGGAGCTTCTGGAGCGGAAGGACATCGCAGCCGCGACGGTAGGGTTTGACAAGGATGCGATTCAAGAGCATTTCGCCTTGGGGTTTTCTCGAACAGATGTGAGGTACAAGGAAAACGAACGGAATTAGGGTTCTTGAGTTCTGCTCCTGTGGAGGTTTTGAATGATTATCATATCGGACACGCGAGTACAAGGTTCCTGCCGTTATATTCTCTATAACGGGAAAACCATAAGTCCGCACATATGTGGAATTGATATTGTCCCTTCAGGAAGATCTAGTGGCTAACGTATGAAATATTATCACCATGAGATTTGAATTTCGAATCTTGATAAAATCGAGATAAATATCTCTCTTATGTGTTTGTAACTATTCTAAAAATTAATAGTCATCCGTGTTGATGAATAATGTCAGCTTCATCTTTTTTATCGAATCACATAACTCACTTTAACAAATATCCAATTCACCTATATTACTTTGAAAATTATCAAATCATGTATTGCTGTTGCAATAACTCTGTTTTTTTCAATGACATACATGTTCTTGGGCATCTATCGCCTAAAGAAACCAAAATGTAAGAATTTTAAATATTATTTAACAGTATCTATATTTATTTTTTGTTTACATTTGTTTTATTTTTCTTTTCAACGGCTATCTTAAGTTTTTGTCTATTGATATTTTGATTGATCAAAAAACCGTTAGTACAATGAACATTTTGGTCTTCGATGATAAAAAGTGTGCTTATATGCATTTTCCTTTGAGGTTATCCACGTTACGTTTGTTCTCATCCGAAATAAGGGTGAAAATTGAATCCTCCCCGAGCCATCTTGATCCGAACAACTTTTTCATTTTCCCATTTAAAAAAACTCCCAACGAAATCGTGAAATCTCAAAATCACAAAACCTCTTCATTGTCAAAACCACAAAACCCTAACTAGTCCCTACATTTCCTTCCGTCGCGTGGTCTTCGGGCTAAAGCTCGTGCAACACCAGCTTCTTCACCTCCATTGACATCTTCATCAGCTTCTTCACCTTCATCAATGTCTTTGTTTTCCGACATTTTGAAAGTCCGATTCTTATCCTTCACTGGCTACTATGTTCATAATCCAACTACAATGTCCAAGCATTCAACTTCATCTTGAAAGGTAATAATTTTTTATTATAAATTGTTTTCCCTTTGTGTTTTTAAAATTTTCATTTATTTTAATACTCTCATTATAATAATTTAACTTTATTTTACTTAGTTCATAACTTAGTTTTATGAATATTATCTCATCGAATTGTCTTACGCATTGCCATTCAGCTATTTCATCAAACTTTATTTATGAAAACACATCAATTTAGTTGTTTAGATTTGTAAAATCATCTAATATATGCATAGTTCAGTTGTGATATATTATATGTAACTATGTTAATACTATCTAGATGAATTGACTAAGACATAATCTAAATAGCGTATTTAGTTTTATTCTATGTAAAATTTCCATTAGCTACAATATAATAAGGATCTCTTAATCTAAATAGGTTATATCATCTCTAATCTCATATATGTGTATAAACCTCATCGTGTTGTTTTACTTTCTTCATCAACTTAGTTTACTTTATCTCTAAATTTAATATTTTTTAGATTATATGTTATTTATTTTTTCCTCCTTTGTAATTCTCTAATTATTCTATTAAGTAAATTTAGTTTAGCTTAGTTTAAAAAAAGATATTTAATTGAATTTTACAAAAGCTTGATTGTTTGTTGTTATATGATAGAAAATTAAAAGAATTACATCCAGTTCTGCAACTAAAATCCAATTATCAACTATGGAGAAAAAGTTACATTGGATGAGTAAGTTGGGACATTTTACGAAATTTTATTCTGAAACTTCCACAAAGGAAAAGGCAAGGGGAGAAAAGGGTCATTTAGGAGTTATTCTCCATAAAAAACACATGTATTATAGGAGTAACTCATTTGAGTCAATTTGACATCTTAGAAGATTACTGATGAACATATTTGAGAATTAGGATATGGAAATAAAGATATTCAAATTCTCCAACGTGGTTATGTCTTTCACAACCAAAGATGTAGCATTATTGTTTGGAATCCCAAATAGAGGAAGACATGTCCAGATGGATTCCAATATTACTTCTGGTACATTATTCAAAAGATTTTTTGGCAAGGAAAGAATTAAATCGATTTAGATTGAAAAAATCTATTAAGGGCATATTATCTCTGAGTGGATTCAGATACAAATGTTTTGCTATTTTATAAATTTTGTATTTTTTTTCTTCTATTTTTTTTTGCCTTTAGTATATATAAGCTACCTTTAAGGATTATCGATATTGTCGAGGACTTTAATAGTCTGGAAAGTTATAATTGGGTTAAGGCAATATATATTTATATGGCTCCTCAACTCTCAATGTTTAGGGATGCTTTTGCATCGAAGACTTCTATCCTTATCCTCTCACTACCTTATATGAAGGGATTTACCAGTCTACTTACAGTAAGTTTTGATTAGTTAGTTAATTTATTTCAAAAATATGTAATAGTATCTAATTGTTGAATTATTACACATGTTTGATTTCTTGAGCATGTTTCTATTCAATTGGCAAGCAACATGGTAACACCAAGGATAAATAAGTGGTCGACAGTTTACTTATTCTCATAGAAATAAAGTAAGGGCTAAGTTAGCAAAAGTTTTATCTACCCAGGTAACCATTATGTGTATTTCCACCCATGTTAAATGCATGTTATATAGTTACATGTTTTAAATTAATTATGAAATATTATTAATTTTGTAGATTATTGTTGATATTCTCCCTACCACTAGGAAAGTTCATTTACTTGAGACCCCCTCCTTATTGAATACGAGTCTATATCACAATCGGATTAGACATCAACTGTACAATATTATATAGACTCAGAGGAAAAAGCTGAATGTTCACATTGCATTGCAAAGTAAAAACAAATCCAAAAGCTTGCCTTTGAAAATGAAAGTTCAGTTAAAATTAACAAGAATTAGTTGTCATATTGGAAAGGGAAGGTTTTTCTTATCCAACTAGCCACCTTATAGAAAATCCTCATCCTAATCTTGTTTCAACTAATGTGATGAGGAGAGGATGTGACAGAAGTCGTTATAACCTCAGGGTCACTCCTAAAAATATACCTAATTGGCTACTATTGGTTCCAAGTAGGAAGAGGATCAGGGGAGAAATAAAGGTGGATGAAGGGGGTAACTTGGAGATAAAGTCTAGGGTGGATGATTTTGATATGCAAGAAGAGGATAAAACTATATTATTCGCCGATGAAACTAATGAAGAAGAAGAGGCTCATAGAATAAAAGGAAGGGAGAAGGAAATTAACAAGTTGAACGCTATTAAAGTAAGTTAACATTTATGTAGTAATATTTAGGTTTGTTATTAATTGTATTTTCTTTAATTTGACTTTTCTTTTGTTAAATACATTGAGTTGGATTTATTTGCAGTATCACAAAGAAAAATTCAAATAACAAAAAAAATGAAAAAAAGATGTAGCCTATTTGATAGAAGATGACCTAGTTTTGAGTTTCTATAGGAGGAAGGCTACTACTCATTGACAATACATGTCTTCCTCACATGTGTATTAGGCAGCATATTTACCAATAGGGATATAATTGATGCTTATATTTTATTACTCTTCAGGGAAGTGTCCTCATTTGGTAGATCATATAATAAATCCATATATTGCTCGATCAAATTCATGGTAAATTTTTGACTTCATATTATAAATTTATATTTTTTTGTGATATTATTACACTAATTTACGATTATATATTGAATCTTGCAGTTATCATATGAATATATATATATATATATAGGAAATAATTTTATATCAGATTATCAAAATCAATTCGGCTGATTAAGAAGTTAGGTATATATTTTTATACCTATAAATACTAATCGTGCACATTATCATTTAATGATTATGGACACCGATGCAAAAACATTCTATCATTATAATTCATTGTCCTATAACTATAAATATGATCAACATTTTACAGAGTTGGTTAGTATTAATTATTAAATATTTATATTCTAGCATTATGATAGTTATTATATATTTTTATATTTTTTTATCTATCCAATGCTCACAGGTCTCTAGATTTAAAATGTTTCCCCATGATAAACTAAAGGAAATGCAAGATGGATTACAAGTTTATCATCTTTTAGACGAATGAGCCTTTACTAAAGTTGATTATTCTCAACAAATATTATCATAAGTAAATTATTACATTATTAGTAAATTTATTGGTACTTTAACATTATATTTTGTGATATTGTAGAAATGACTATGGGTTCTTTGTTATGCAATATATCAAACATCTTTTGTATAATATGAATACGGAATTCACACAAAGAGACATTGATAAATTTAAAGTAAAGGTTGTGATATCCATCATTAAGGATAATTTCTGTAAATTCAAAATAGAATGAATCATCAATCTTGCTGTTGATGTGTTTTCGTATATTTTTATTTCTTGTATATCAAATGATGTTGTACATATGTTTGTTGTAAATTGATACTTCATCTACTTGAACAATGTGATGTTGTGTTATATTTGAGAGATATCTTAAGACAATCACCTTATGGAATGTACTATTTATTGGATAACTAGAAATTCACTATTTGAGTGCACATTCTCTATGTGTTTGATTGGATTTTAACTCATTTACTGAATGTCCATAATACGATTCATATCATAAAAGAACTTGTGATTGGATCACGACTAGTGAGCATCTCTACATGTATAATTATGAATGTATTAAAATCTTTCCTAGTCGATGAATTGATGTGTTTGGACATCATTAATTCTGTGATACTAGCATGGTTATACTCCTTGGTCTAACTAAGTAGTTATTTCTCACTGGCTGAATACATTGAGATATCGAGTTAAACGTGGATGCTAGTTATGACAACTAGTTCATTGAAGTGACCTGCTATAAGACTTCATATAATTCTCTACATATATGGATATGTTAATGAAGCTCTTACTGTAGCTTGAGTACAAGTTTCTTTCGACTTGAGGGGTTCAAGTCACCTTGGTCATGGAAACTTATACTTTGACATCTTAAATAAGCATATTCGAAGAGGTGTGGACCTGGGATGATTGAATATAAGCCAAAGTGCCTGTAGGTGTTTGAATAACCAATAAAGGATTCACCACTCCTTACAAGTAGATGTATACCCTATAACTACTTGTTAGGATTGTTACTCAAAATATTTAGCCAAAGCATCACATGTTAAGAGTGTTGTACTCTTGGACACATATACGACTAACTTAAATCCGCAGGACAAGGAAGTATTATTTAAGCTAGGTGTGATATAGTCAACCTAATATAAACTAACACAAAAACTATGTCCTGAACTAAGTGGGTATAAGATAAGTGAAAGGAACGAGACACGACTTATTGTAGCAAATGAAGGGTTCAGAAGTGGTTTTGGAATCAACTATAATTTTTCGGTTAATTGGGAATCATAATGTATTACTAGGTGTCACACATGATCATTCCATAATTAATGGTTAATTATGAACGACTAACATAATTGAGAACCCATAAGGTCACATGCACTATAAGTTTATCTTAAAAACTTAAAATGAGTTTGAGAATTGAATTATCAAATAGATAGAGAGATAGAGTTTGGTTGGACCAAATGAAAAGGATAAATATGGAAAAATATTTGTCAGAACAAAAGCGCGGATGAGTCATGACTACTGTAGGAGATATGGATTCATTATGATTTGATAATAGACCAAAAGGGATTTAGTTTAGTTATGAAACAACTTGGTTTAATAATAAACCAAAAGGGTTTGGTTTAATTATGAACCAAGATGGTTTAGTTTTAAACCAAACTTAATCTTAATGGTAATGGATTGGATTGACTTTGCTTATTCGGTTTGGGAGATGACTTGCTCCCCAAATCATGTAGAGGTGTATAAATAATCCTCTATGAGGAGAAGAGAGTAGTGATTTTATTTTTTGAGAGAAAACTCTAATATGATTAAGACTTCTTCTCATCCTCTTCTCCCTCTCCCTCTCTCTAGTTGCCCGCAGCCCAAGCTCTTGCCGCTCAAGAGTTACCACCGGCCATCTCTAGCCGTAGAATTTGGTGTCAATGAATTCGGTGCTGACGAATTTAGTGCCAATGACTTTGGTGCCAACGAATTTAATGCCAACGATTTTGATGCCGACGAATTCAACGTCGATAATTTCGATGCCTCACAGCCCACCAAATCGTGTTGTGAGAGTTATCTCAAATTTCTTCACCTTCACGCTGGGCTAGTATCGATCAGAGACGAACGACTTATGGCTTCGTGAAGCCGTCTCAATGACAACTCGGCATGGATATGAGTAGAGGCAAACTCCACTAGGCTTACTAGTTGATGCCCTTTCCACTTAGCATCATCCATCAAGTATACCTAGAGTAAAAGTTATTTTAAGAAATTTTATTTTATGATTATGTCTTACTGTGTTGAAAAGACCCTTGACTTCCCTCACCTTCATGGAACCCATAACATAAATTACAGCATTTATGAATCAAATAATAACCCATCAACCAGTCAAATAGCATAACTCTAAACCATTGGAATGGAAAACTATAATAGAAATCCCACTAGATAAGAACCACCATTATTCGACATACATGGAAACATCATAACTCAAGAAATTTTAGATAAAGGAAAAATGGAAACACCAACACTCCATCCCATACATATCAAGAAAGGTCACAGAAACAAAAGTCTTTACGACACTCCTAAAGGTCCTCGGGCAGTGTGTCGTAGTACCATCTCGCCTCCTCGTCTGCTCCGTATGCATGTCCTCCATAATATCCTAGGAGGCGTCTCCCTCACCTCCATCATGTACATCATAAGTCTATAGACCCAACAAGAACATCCCAGTATAAAAAAATATGACATCCATAAAGAGAAAGGATCAGTAGCTAAAGCATGGAATGCAAATTCGAATATGACATAAAGGAAAACACATGAAGCAGGAAAAGTAATCTCCACCACTAGTAAAGATAAATATGTCACACATGTGGTAACCACCATTTAAGCTAGTCATTCAGTCTATAATCATGATCCTAGAGGTACCTCCTAGGAGAATATGCAATCACATAGCCAAAGCCAACATTATCAGTTATTATCAGTCAAGTTTGGAAGGGCCCTCCCTGAGCTCATCTCAGGGCACTCATCCCGTACTGTCACCACACCTGCACATATTCATCTATAACCATCCCTATGCAATGAATCATGGCCTACTCATATCTTTCTTTGCAAACACACATAAACAATACTTGAACATGACCTTTCCATAAAAAGCATGACCTTATTCATTCCATAATCCCACACATCTTAAGAAAATAAAAGGGAAACCTCTACATTAACCACAGAACATGCATACACATGGAGGAGCTAAAATTGAATCCAACACCTATACATACTTGCATTCAATTCCAAAATCAACATGGCATTACCCTTTCACAGGAGAATAGGAACACCATACGAAGAAACCATCACAAAATCCACATTTATGTTCATGGAATCCGAGACCATCACAAGGAGCAAGAACCACCTCAAATTCACATTACTAGCAACTAGATCATTCACAAGAATCATGGCTAAATCGAAAGAAACCACGGACACCTTCGCATAGTTCTCTAATCAATCCACTCTATTCCGGAATTTCAAACCCACAGAGAAGCTCGGAACCACCATGGAAACACTTTGAAATCTACCAAAACAAACCCAAAACTCACAGCTATTCGAAGAGCAGAACAAGTTCGAGTTAAATCTACACAAAATCCACTAACTCACAGCCAATCGAAGTGCAGAACAAGTTCAAGTTAAATTTACACAAAATCCACTACAAATCAGTGAAGCAGAATAATATCGAATTGAATCCACATTCCAAATCAAACTAGCATTACCGAAGCAATAGGATATAATGAAAACATCTCTAATCAAGGCTAACACACCTACAATCTATCCTAAACCTACAGAATCACTAAGGAATTGTGAAGCATCATCCAGAACCAACTGAAACCACCTAGAACTTAGTCCAGGCTCAAATCATCAAGAAAGTCAAACCAAAAACAAATCCAATTCACGAACACCCAAAACCACTGTGGAAATTCGGAGCGATTCACAAGAATAACAAGAACAGCATGAACAACAAGAACATCATAGAAACCTCAAATCACAGCTCATCCGAGTAGACAGAACAACAAGAACATCACAGAAACCTTAAATCGTAGCTCATTTGAGTAGGCAATCATCATAAGCAAGCTTATCTGCTCCTCCTAGCACTTAATCCTTACCTCCCTGATCTCCTACCCATATAATAGAGAGTACTTACCTTCCCTTCTTCGTTCTACCGACGAAAGCCCTCGCCCAGTCATTCCGTGCCACCGATGAGATGGCTAAAGACCACTGCGTCTGATC
Source organism: Zingiber officinale (assembly GCF_018446385.1). Lineage (NCBI taxonomy): Eukaryota > Viridiplantae > Streptophyta > Magnoliopsida > Zingiberales > Zingiberaceae > Zingiber > Zingiber officinale. Next base: position 96,272,223 of record NC_055998.1, read on the forward strand.
ATGATGCCCTCAGAGGAAATCGCCCACGCGAGGTGGCGTTTCATTGGGTTCTGGATACCGGTGGAGAGGAAATCAACGATTTTAGGGCTACAGTGAGAATCGGGCGGAAAATTCAGGATTTATATCTAGGTTAATTACTCTAACTTAGGATAATTAGATCTATCAACTCCTAACTTATTCGGTATTATTCTTAGGCTTCCCTCAATCTTAATTGCTTTATCCTCTTAAAACATGCGTACAAGTTCATTTTAAATCCAAAAAAATCCTAAAAATTTGTAGAAATTTTTCTGTGAATTAATTTCTTATTTACCGCTCGTGGGACCTTACAATTCTCCCCTCCTTATAAAAATTTTGTCCTCAAAATTTGACTTATCAAATAGTTCAGAGTAGTGGTTATGCATATCCAGTTCAGTCTCCCAACTAGCTTCCTCCATAAGTTGATTCCCCTATAGAACCTTCACCATTTTAATCTCCTTGTTCCTCATCTTCCACACTTGGAGATCAAGGATTTGTTTCGGCAACTCCTCATAGGACAGATCCGGCGTTCACTGTATAGACTCATGACCAATCACATGAGAAGAGTTAGAAATGTACCTCCAAAGCATAGATATGTGAAACACATTATGAACTCCTGACAGATTCAGAGGCAGCGCAACTCGGTATGCTCTAGTTCCTATCCAATCTAAAATCTCAAAAGGCCCAATATACCTTGGGCTGAGCTTCTCCTTCTTTTCGAACCTCAGCACCCCCTTCATCAGTGACACCTTAAGAAATACATGGTCCCCCACTACAAACTCCAAATCTCTTCGACGTTGATTGACATAACTCTTCTGGAGACTTTGCGCTGATTACATCCTATCCCGGATCTTAGCCACCAGATTCACTATGTGAGTCACCATGTCCGGACCCAAAATTGCCCTCTCACCTACTTCGTCCCAATGCAATGGTGCCCTACACTATCTTCCATACAATGTTTCATACAGAGTCATACCTATAGTGGCTTGATAGCTATTATTGTAAGTAAACTCTACCAGTGGCAATTTTGACTCCCAGCTTCCCTTGAAATCTATCATATAGGCCCGCAGTATATCCTCCAGAATCGGAATCACCCATTCGGATTGACCATTAGTCTGCGGATGAAAAGCGATACTAAAAGTGAGCTTTGTACCTAATCCATGATGCAAACTTTCCTAAAAGTGAGCTTTGGATCTCTATCTGACACGATCCAAGCTAGAATTCCATGTAACCATATTATCTCTCGTATATATAGTTTTGCATATTACATTATAGTAAAGGTGGTTTTTACTGGCAGATAGTGTGCCAACTTTGTCAGTTGATCCATAATAACCCATACAGCATTTTATCCCTAGGTGAGGTTGGTAATCCCATCACAAAGTCCATAGCCACGTCTTCCCACTTCCAAGTGGGAATCGGAAGCAGCTCTAATAGTCTTGCTGGCCTCTGATGTTCAGCCTTCACCTGCTGACAAGTAAGGCACTCGTGAACCGCTTTGATTATGTCTCTTTTCATGCCCGACCACTAGTACAATAGTTGCATATCCTTGTACATTTTTGTACTTCTTGGGTGGATAGAATACGGAGTGATATGTGCCTCAATCAGGAGGTCCTCCTTGAGCGACCCACCTTTAGGCACCCAAATGCGGCCCCTGTATCACACAACCCCATCAACAGTCGAGTAGATAGCATGACCCCTTGCTTCATCCCTGCATTTCCATTCCATTAACTATTGATCATATGCTTGTTCTACTCGGATCCGATCCAGTAGGTTTGATCTAACAATTAGTGTTGACAAACTAATCTGCTCATTAGGTGTTAACACCTCCAACATCATCTGTTGGAATTCTGTTATCAATTGTTGCTAGTGGTTAATTGCGACAGCGTTGCGGACTTGCGACTCAGAGCGTCTGCCACCACATTAGCCTTACCAAGATGATAATTAATGTGACAGTTGTAGTCTTTCACCAACTCCAACATGGTCTCTGTCTCATATGTAATTCCTTTTGGGTGAAAATATATTTCAAGCTTTTATAGTCAGTGAAAATCTCACAACGCTCCCCATAAAGATAATGCCTCCAAATCTTTAGAGCAAAAACGACTGCCGCTAATTCTAGGTCATGTGTGGGATAGTTTTACTCATGCACCTTCAACTTATAAATGCCCTAATATGGTTTTGATGTGATCAATCAAGTCAGGTTAGGTCATGTTGGTATTTAACCGCTGTGTCTAAGTGTGCAGGAACTTAGGAGCACAAAAAGTCGAGCGAAATACGCAACTAGCGAGAAGGACGACATGGAAGAGAGCCGACAGGCTCGGTGCATCGAAGGGACGAGGTACTACGGAAACGTACACGGGCGGACGAGAAGAAGGCATGCGACGTTTCCGAGGGACGAGAAGCCGGAGCGGAAGATTGCTCAAGAAGGCTGGAAGTTGGGTTCGGGTGAGCCATATTCGGGATGACCGAGATCATCCAAGCGAGCGGAGCTGGAGCGGAAGACCCCGACCAATGCAAGAAGAGTCAAAGACGAAGACCAGGACCAAGGCAAGTGTAAATAGAGCGGAAGACCAGGACTGAAAAATCAACAAAAATTGATTTTTCTATTCGGGGTTCCCTGAGCTAGTCTGGGGCTCCTGGACCTATTTGGGGCACCCAGACCTAGTACGAGTGCCCAGACTATGAGCCCCCAGAGTAAAAAATTATTTGGAACACAACGTGGCACATTTCATTATGACGGGGATAAAAGTTTATCCCCTCCCAGGCACCTGGAACCCTTTCAGGCACCCTGACCAGGGCTATAAATACAGTCCTGGTCCCAATGGTTCAGAACAATACTTGTAAACACTTTTAGTTTGTTCTATTATTTGTTTACGAGCCATCAACACTGTAAGAGGCTTCTCTGCCTAAAGGAGACCGTTTACTGATCTTTCAGCTTTCTTGGATTAACAACCTCTCCGGTTGTAACCAAGTAACTCCTTCGTGCCTCTACTCTTAGTTTACTTCTTTTTCAGTCTGTTATTTTGTTTATCCAAGTGTTAGTTAAATTAAGTTGCAAAAGTTTGAGTAAGGTTCGTTTTATTTTGCAGGGCTATTTAGCCCCCCTCTAGCTGGCTGCCAATGGTCCTACAATTGGTATCAGAGCCAGGTTCACTTCAGAAGGACTAATCGCCGACCGAAGCAAAATCAATGGCCGAACCAAGCATCTACCTACCAACGTTTGAGGGGGAGTTCTCATTCTGGAAACAAAAAATGGAGGTATTTTTTTAAACTAATTTTGATAAAATACTTTCTATGAAATTTGGTTTTGATGTCCTCAAAAGAAAAGATGGAAAAGAACTCGAGGAGTATCTTTGGACTAAGACATAATGCGACAAATTTATAGCAAATGGTAAGGCAGAGTTCCACCTACTAAGGTTCTTCCTACTCAAGAACTCGACAAAATCCACAACTAGCAATGCACAAAAGAACTTTAGGAAAAGTTCTTGAAGCTCTATGAAAAACTAAAAGAATTTGAATCCAACTCCTTGATGGACATCGAGTCATCAACGGAAGAATCCAAGATCGAGGAATCTGCCAAAATAGCACACATAGCCGAATATCTACCAGAAGATAAAGAAAGTACCTCGAAAATGAGCATTGATGAAGGGATAGACACTACAAAAGAAAGAAACAACGAAGTGGGAGAGTCTATCGATGAATATATGATAAGTTAGGTAAGTAAACTTCCTCTAGAGAAATTATTTAAAATTATGCAAATACTAAGTAAATCATTATATAAAAATAAAACAAAGTATGTAAAAATAAAGAAAGAATATGCATGTTTGAAAGAAGAATTTTAGAAATTATTAGATGAAAAATATAAAATTAAAATGTAGAATAGAAATGCTAGAAAATAAAAATTCATGTTCTAATGTTTCGCATGCTCTAGAAAGAAATTACAAACATCATCGAAAGCTTAACTGGTATTTTAAATATCATAAGGGCCAGATTACAAAAGTTGATAGAAAATATATTCCTAAAAAATTCTTGATTAATCTTGTATAAAGGAATCTATTTTGGGTTCCAAAATTATATTTAGACGGATTTTTTTAATTAGGGCTTTCAGAGAAAAAAATTGAATATTTAATTTCTTTAAAAGACTTTGTCTAGAAAGTAGTTGTTGTTCCAATAACCAGGAAGGTCTTGTGTCTAGCCACAGTTTAGAAGCCAATTATGGAATAAGTATTTAATTGACTAACTATTAAACAATTAGTTACTATAAAAATAAGTTTTCAAAAATTGTATTAGAAATTATTTAGAAGTTAATTTTTCGTGAAAAATAAAGTACTTTATCTATAAGAAAATTTTCAAATATTAAATTTTTCTGAATGTTGAATTTTTTTAAAAAAATTCCTTTTATGCTAATGTCAACTTTATATGAAATTATCTGACTTATAGATGTTAAATTTTTATTGATAAATCCAAATTTAAACTTTAATATTTTTCCCCATAGACATTAAAGTTAGTCTTTCCAAGGTCATGTTAAAAGTACCCCATTTTTAATGTGAACAAATGGGGGAGAAGTAAAGATTAAGTCTAGGGAGATGATAGTTATTGCAAAATTTTTTACTTTCAAAAAATATAACTGTTATTTATTTATAGTTTACCCTAACTTAACTTGGGTTTGCTTAGGGATGTAAATGAGCCGAACTGAGCCGAACAGTATTAGGCTCGAGCTCGACTCATTTAAGTTATATTCGAGCTCGAGCTCGGCTCGAGCTCAAATCAAGCTTTTATCACAAGGCTCGAGCTCAGCTCGTTTTAGAATTATCAAGCTCGCGAATAGTTTGAGCTCGACTTGTTATTAGCTCGATTATCAAAGTTAACGAGCCTAACTTGTTAAGCGAGCTCGGGCTCGTTTTCGGGCTCGTTTAGAGCTCATTTTTGGCTCATTTTAGAGCTCATTTTTGGCTCAGTTTAAAGCTCATTTTAAGGCTCGTTTTAGAGCTCTTTTTTTTTTGCTCGTTTTAGAGCTCATTTTTTGGCTCAGTTTAAGGCTCGTTTTAAGGCTCATTTTTTGGCTCGCGAGCCTATAAACGAACATGTTCACGAGCTCATGAGTCGAATATCCTTAAGCTCGAGCACAGCTCGATAAAACTGTCGAGCTCGAAATCGAGCTCGAGCTCGACTCGATAAGATAAACGAACGAACTCGAACGAGTTTTTTACCGAATCAAACTCCGAATAGCTCGCGAACCGTTTGGTTCATTTACATCCCTAGGTTTGCTCACATCAAAAAGGGGGAGATTGTAAGTACTCCCAAGGTGATTTTGATGTGATCAACCAAGTCAAGTTAGGTTCTATTGGTATTTAATCCCTGTGTCTAAGTGTGCAGGAACTTAGGAGCACAGGAAGTCGAGCGAAAGATGCAGCTAGCGAGGACTGCATGGAAGAGAGCCGACGGGCTCGGTGCGTCTAAGGGACAAGGTGCTGCGGAAGAGTATGCAAGTGGAAGAGGAGGCGTGCAACGTTTCCGAGGGCTGAGAAGCCGAAGTGGAAGATTGCTCGAGAAGACTGGAAGTTGGGTTCGGGTGAGCCCTATTCGTTATGGCTGAGATCACACAAGCGAGCGGAGCCGCGGAAGACCCGGACTAAAGCGTGTAAAATACCGAAAAAATGGCGAATATTAATAAGAGAATTTTTTGGAATTTTTGGAGATTTTCCGGGAATTTTTCGGAGACCGTATGGACGAGTTTACGGGGATAAAAATAGGGCCCGGGAAGGCCTGTTTGGGCTACCCTATTTTAAAGAGGAAATGTTTATTTTCTTTAAATCATTTCCTTTTTCTTTTATATATCTTTTCTTTTTATTTTCTTCTCCTCTCCCACGCCGCTTCCCTCTCCCGATTTCCCCGACCCCGTGTCCTAACCGATGCGATGCCAACGGTTCTGCCTTCCTCCATTCACTCTCCGCCGCGCCGATCTCAGATCGCCAGCCACCCGAGCAGCGCCGTCGACCACCAATGGCGTGAAGCAAGATGCCGGCGTTGACAACCGACAGTCGGTCACCGCGAGCCCTCTCCTTCAGTCGCCGAGCAGAGCCGCTCCTTCTCTGCCCTAGTGCCGGCGCCACCGCCGGGCACCCAGTGCCCTAGCCTCTCGCCACCGGCCACTGCCGCCGTCGATCCTATGGATCCTCGTGCCCTAGTTTTGCCATGTTCTCATTTTTCTTCCATCAGAAGACAAGGCTTCCTTCATCTTTGTGGTGGGACATCGGGATGTCGTCGATCACCATAATGCTAGATCTTAGCTGTTGATGGCAAGTTAGTCGGCTAGCAACACCTCTCCAATGATCACGGCGGTGCTCTACTGCCTGCTGCCACTATAGAGGTAAACAATTAAACCTAGCAAAGGATTTGGGTACTGGATCTAAAATGTGGTGTTGGTTTAGGGCAACTGTGTTGGATGACGATCGTCCAATTTCCTTTCGGATTTGATAAGAGATGCTTTACTTCATCACAACTGCACTGGAACTATCCACCGAGATGTGTAAATCTGATTTGGTGAGATTCGGTTTGTTAATTTCTCATATGTTTGATAAATTGATGCTTACTAATATGAGATGTTTAAGAATGAACTAGTCTTAGAGTTGGCTAAGTTTGGATTGATTTTGTGTGAAGTAAAATCCTCATTGGAAGGTAAAATGGTTTAAGATTTGCTTAATCTACTTGATTATGGGTTACAATTTTATTTATTGGTTGACATCTCTAGTTGATTAGTTCAAAGATATCAACTATGAAAGAAGACTAAGATTATCAAATAGAAGTGAACCATAACTTTCTAATTTGATGTGGATTTAGGTTGGCTTCTCGGAGATTTGATCTAACTAATTAATTTATATGTAATTAGCTAAATCGGTATACCATGTATTACAGGACTTTAACACGAGACGAGCATCTCGACGTTGGATTTGAATCGGATTGGACCCTTCTGTTGGAGGTGGGTACCTCTTGACTTATCTTTTATGATATTGTCATTGGATATGCATAGTATTTTATAACTATAAGCAATGAATATGTTTGCCTTTGGTATGTCACTGTTTGATATCCATAGCATGTTAGATTTGTCACCTGTGAAGTATCCGTACTTATATCTCGTGATTTGTTGCCATGAGTACCTTATTGCCATGAGTATCTTAGTTTCTAGAGTGACATACCATGCTTTACTGAGGTTATGGTTAGACTCTGGATTTTTGTTTCTGACATGTATATCCAAATTATCTGATACTTAGGTTTTTATGCCATGCTTGGATTGTGTATTTCTATTGGTATATCATATATGATTCGTGTACCTAGATCTTGTGGTTTTGATCTGTGCATATTGTAGGTACATATGCTATGGAAGGGGGATATGTTTAGGATCTAGGTTGTTATACCATAGAGGACCAATATACCCTAGATCCGTGGATTTGACATACTGATACTGTGGTACCCATATTATGTATATATGGATTTTTCTTTATGCTGATCAGGACATTCCATACTTATTATGTTCAGGACATAGGTTTTTGATATTCTATCTGACCTGTGTACTCTAGATCTTGGTATGTGACCATCGATTTTACCGTACTCATTTTATACATATGGATATGGTTATGTTGATCGGTTATGACCATGCTTAGTGTCATGCATCATGATTGCATCTTCTTGTGATTATCTCTATTATGGTTGAGGACATTGATTCATATCTTCTGCACCACTCGTGGATTAGTGGTATATCGAACAGTGTGTGGCGGTTCTTGTTTAGCTCCGTTGGTCGAGGACTCGGTAGTGGCCGTGATCGATTCCTTCTGTTTAGCTCGTGGCATTTAGTGTAGCAGTAGTGGCCGTGACAGTGGACTCTGTTTGGCTCCGTTGGTCGGTGACTCGGCGTGGTGGCCGTGAGATACCTCCCGTCATCGTGTCTGGGAGATGAGGCATTGAGCTCCCCATTTATGATTTGGGGTCACAGGACGAGTACGACAGCATCCCATCCACTCGGTCACTCATCGGGAGTAGTGACGCAGTGCGTGGTTGTCTACCCACCTCGGTCTCACCATTTGTGTGTGAGATGGCGTCGGGGGTGACCAGGACGCATCATTAGCATCATATGCGTTGATGATTTATATTTTATGATTGTGTTTGCTGCATTTTGGTTGGATCATACTTTGACCTGCATATAGGACACTTTCGGTTTGACGACCCTTTTGTCTGGATAGGAGTTCCTGGTGAGTACAGTTTCCTCAGTTACCTTTCAGTTTTGCGTATTCCCTATATATGATTAGGAAGCTGTATTCCATGTTTGTTGCTGTTAGATATATCTTACTACTCATGTCCATTGGTATTCGTTGAGTGGTTGAACTCACCCCCGTTGATACTATCTTTTTCAGGTACCAGGTTGGTTTTGGTGTCGCTTGGAATATCCTGTCTGCTGGTCCCCACGTCACATCAGAAGACTTATCAGTTTCACGTATGTTTTGTTTGTTTATGTATCAGTTTGTTTAGCTCTGTACTCCGGTTTTATTTTTGGAGTGTTGATGTTGATATTTGGTATTTTGTATTTGTTATTGGTTGTGTAAGCCTAGCTGGCTAGCAGTCTTTATGTTTTGGTTTTGTTCCAGCCGAGTGGGCTGATGATATATATATAACTGCGTGGTTGTGTGTATATATTCCAGCCGCCTGGGGCTAATGTATATTGTGTATGTAGAAAGTTTCAGATTGTCCGCCGTACAGAGGAGGTGCTGCCGAAATTTCTTCGGACAGGGACTCCTCCGGGGCGTGACAATTTAGTGGTATCAGAGCCAAGTTATACGATACTTGCTATGTGTTCTGGATTTTCGAGATTTATCTGATATCAATTTATTTGGTATCAGGGATCGACTTACGTGTCTTATTTTTCCGGTGTTTCGGATTTTGTGTTTTGGTCTTCTCGATGTGACTTTTCGGATTTTGGGACCTGGCAGCAGCAGGACATCTCCAAGCTATAGGAGGTATGTTGGTATACTGTTATCCTACTATTTAGTTAGAGTATGTATTTTTGACTGTGATAGTTATGACACTTTGTATCTGGTATCTGTCTGATGTTGTAGCCATATTACATATGAGGGGTTAGCCACTGACGATGATCGACCTTAATAGAGATTGAGGGATTACAGTTTCTGGCGATTTTCCATATCATACACCAGTAGTTTTAGTTTCTGTTATTATTAGTTGGATAACGGATTGAGGTATATACCAGTCTCTGCTATTATTAGTTGGGTAATGGATAATATCTATATCTTTAGGTTGACCTAGCCAGTGGTGTACCATTTTATTTTAGTAAATTTCATCAGTAAATATTTATTTACTCATGTTAGATCGGTCAGTAGAAGACTGATTTACGTTTGTCGATTTGAGTTGTCATGGATCGATATACCTTTATAATTGTGGAGGATCATTTGTGGGTTACTTGTGCTTAGTTATGTATCTATAGCACATTTAAGTACATGACTTGTACTGACGTGGAAAGGACTGAAATAATAGTATATCGTTGTCGGCTCGACCAGGTATAGAGGATCGATGTATCCTATTCCATGGGTACTTTAATTTTAGACTGCATGTACCTAATTGGATAACTTAGAAGATGGCATAGGGTTTGTGTGGTAGATTGGATTAATTGTGCTGATTATGCATAACTATGAAGTGTACATATGATTGTTATGAGTTGAAGGAGTTCTATGATGGATAGTTCATTTGCTGATAGTGTGAGTATTCACATTTAGATATGGTTATTGTAGGTTTCTTGTGGATTATAGCTATGTAGTTAGCTGTACGTGTCTGATTGTATCTTATCGATTTAAATCTGTGACGTGATATGTGCACTTGTGTTTGGTGTAGTATTTGAGGTATTATGTTGATTATATATGATTAGTGAGTGCACTCGTGTCTATCTTGATCTGTTGGAAGTATTATGTTGATCATACTCAAGGTGTATGTATATATGGGGTGAGTATTATTGGAGGTATATTGTCGATTATACCTACGTTGATTTAAGCACACGTGTACGGTATGTATTGTTGGAGATATCACGGTGGTTTATACCTTTGTTATGAGTATGTTTTGTGTATACAAAATGGAGGATTATGTCGATCATACATATGTTGTGTGTGCACGTGTGCCGGGTGTATGGTTGGTAGCATCATGATGATTCTACCTATGTTAAATGTAGAATATTAAATGTCTACATTATGATATTAGTTATTTTACCCTGTCAACTAATTCTCTCATTAGTGGGTGACCGACCCACTAGGAGGATGATAGAGTTGACTATGGATTTGATTTCTGGGTGGTTATACCTAGGCTACCCACATTGATCGTGGTAGAGAGATCTCGTGCGATCTCTAGTGTGATGGTTAGGTGCCTTGGACATTTATGTATTGTTTGTGGTGGGCGTAGCTCCCATATTTTGTTTGTTTGTGGTAGGCGTGGCTCCCACGTATTTAGATGGTTGTGGTGGGCGTAGCTCCACATGTCTGGATTATTTGTGGTAGGCGTTGCTCCACGTATATGTAGTATTCGTGTGATGGAGCATTGCTCTCACTGGAGGAGCTATTCTTTGGTGATTATATATCGTTGGTGATTAGATCTGTTTATTGTTGTGGATCTTATGGTTAGGAATGTCTGTGATACGGACATTATGTGTCTTGGTTTTACCATTCGTGCTTGCGGTGCCCTAGATGTTATCATGGACTCGATGATATGGGTATTCCTAGGATGTTTAGATTGGTTTCCATTGTCTTTGTTGACGATGTGGTGATCTATTTCGGATCCGAGGTGAGTCACGTGCACCACCTTTGCATAGATCTAGAGATGATTCGACGAGAATATCTATATGTGATTATCAGTAGTGCTGATTTGGATTGTCTTATGTGATGATGTTTGGGACACACGGTCACCAGTAGGAGTGTACCGTGGTTCCACAGGAGATAGAGGTTGTTACCGTTGGGAGAAGAGGATCGCAACTTCCTTGGTATGGCAGGATATTTCCGGAGATACATCGAGGGTTTCTTTCGCATAGTTATGCTACTTACACGCCTGACCAGGAAAGGCGTGAAGTTCACTTGGACTGAGGATTGCAAGACCAGCTTCTAGGAGCTGAAGCGGAGACCAGTGTCGGCTCCGATTTTGGTTTTTCCTTGTGGAGAGGACGGATTCGTGCTTTATATCGATGCATCTCTACAGGATTTGGCGCTGTTCTGATGCAGCACGACACGATAGTCTTCTATGTTTCTCGGTGGTTGAAGGAGCATGAGAAGAACTACCCTGTATATGATCTGGAGCTAGTCTCCATTATTTTTGTCATGAAGATTTGGCGACAATGTTTATATGACGTTACATTTGAGATTCTCACTGACCATAAGAGTCTCAAATATCGGTTTACTTAGAAGGAATCTAATCTCCGACAGGGAAGATGGATAGTGTTCCTAAAAGATTTTGATTGTACCATTAGCTATCACCCAGGAAAAAGCTAATGTGGTTGTCGACACACTTAGCCGGAAGTCTAGAGTGACTTTGGCTTGCCACCGAGTTGTGGCTACAGACAGAGCAGGGTATTCTTGTTACCATGGCTGCTTAGTTGTCGATCAGGACGAGGATCCGAGAGCCCTAGGCTGATCGATGTTGCGGTTTATTTGCCTAGATAGCTTGAGCAGGAGTTCACACGAGGCGAGGAGGTGTTATACACTTTTGAGACAGATTTTTGCGTATTTGGTCTCATCAGGTCTTATAGAAGTTACTTAGGAGCTCATCGCTCATGATTGTCCACCACGGTGGTACCGTATGTACCAATTTGAGGTGTTTATTGGTGGAGCGACATGAAGAAAGACATCGTGAATTTCATAGTTGGATGTCTTGTTTGTCGGTGAAGGTGAGCACGAGACTGCGAGGATTAATTCGATGGATTCTATTCACGAGTGGAAGTGGGATCACATTACCATGAACTTTGTGGTAGGGTTGCCGAGGACACGATGAGGACATGACGCGATTTGGGTAATTGTTGATCGATTAACCAAATCCGCGCACTTCTTAGCGATCCAGAGGACTGATCCTCTGGATCGATTGTCAGAGTCTGCAGTAGACCTTGGGTACACAGCAGCCTTCCATCCACAGACAGATGGACAGCCAGAGTGGACCATTCAGACTTTAGAGGACCTGCTGAGGTCATGTGTTATGGATTTCGGAGGCAGTTGGGAGGACCATTTGCCGTTGGTAGAGTTTGTCTACAACAACGGTTTGCATTCGGTTATCCAAATGCCACCGTTGAAGCGTTGTAAGGTAGGCCTTGTCGGACACCCATCCTCTGGGATGAGGTTGGGGAGGCCCAGTAATTAGGACCTCATAGAGCTTAGCTTGAGACAGAGTTGGTCCATACTATCGGACGGAGGATGTTAGAGGCATAAGACTGCCAGAAGAGTTATGCTGACCGGAGTCAGAGACTTTTAAAGTTCTCCATTTGCGACCAGGTATTTCTGTGAATTTCACCCACGAAAGGGGTGAAGAAATTGGCCTCAGAGGTAAGTTAGCCTGCGATACATTGGACCTTTCCAGATCTTGGAAAGGGTTGGAGGGGTAGCTTATCGTTTAGTGCTACCACCAGCGTTGGCGGGCGATCACGACGTATTCCAGGTGTCTATGCTGAGGAGGTATATATCCGACTCGACAGATTTGTTGACAGATATTTCAGTTCCTATTCAGCCTGACGTTACCTATGAGGAGGTTCCGGTACGGATTCTAGACCGGGAAGAGCGTCAGTTGCGGAACAAGACTATCCGACTGGATAAAGTCGGATGACAGTATCATTTGGACGAGGAGGTTACTTGGGAGCTCGAGGATACTATCCGAGCTCGATACCCCATTTTTCATTTGAGATATGTGATTTTATTTACCGTTCAGCATTTATACTCGTTACCTGTTGTTAGTATTTGCTGATGGTAGATAACGAAATTTGGGGACCAAATTTTTATTAGTGGGGAAGAATGTAAAATATCGAAAAAATGACGAATATTAATAAGAGAATTTTTCAGAATTTTTTGGAGATTTTTCGGGAATTTTTCGGAGATCGTATGGACGAGTTTACGGGGATAAAAATAGGGCCCGGGAAGGCCTGTTTGGGCTACCCTATTTTAAAGAGGAAATGTTTATTTTCTTTAAATCATTTCCTTTTTCTTTTATATATCTTTTCTTTTTATTTTCTTCTCCTCTCCCACGCCGCTTCCCTCTCCCGATTTCCCCGACCCCGTGTCCTAACCGATGCGATGCCAACGGTTCTGCCTTCCTCCATTCACTCTCCGCCGCGCCGATCTCAGATCGCCAGCCACCCGAGCAGCGCCGTCGACCACCAATGGCGTGAAGCAAGATGCCGGCGTTGACAACCGACAGTCGGTCACCGCGAGCCCTCTCCTTCAGTCGCCGAGCAGAGCCGCTCCTTCTCTGCCCTAGTGCCGGCGCCACCGCCGGGCACCCAGTGCCCTAGCCTCTCGCCACCGGCCACTGCCGCCGTCGATCCTATGGATCCTCGTGCCCTAGTTTTGCCATGTTCTCATTTTTCTTCCATCAGAAGACAAGGATTCCTTCATCTTTGTGGTGGGACATCGGGATGTCGTCGATCACCATAATGCTAGATCTTAGCTGTTGATGGCAAGTTAGTCGGCTAGCAACACCTCTCCAATGATCACGGCGGTGCTCTACTGCCTGCTGCCACTATAGAGGTAAACAATTAAACCTAGCAAAGGATTTGGGTACTGGATCTAAAATGTGGTGTTGGTTTAGGGCAACTGTGTTGGATGACGATCGTCCAATTTCCTTTCGGATTTGATAAGAGATGCTTTACTTCATCACAACTGCACTGGAACTATCCACCGAGATATGCAAATCTGATTTGGTGAGATTCGGTTTGTTAATTTCTCATATGTTTGATAAATTGATGCTTACTAATATGAGATGTTTAAGAATGAACTAGTCTTAGAGTTGGCTAAGTTTGGATTGATTTTGTGTGAAGAAAAATCCTCATTGGAAGGTAAAATGGTTTAAGATTTGCTTAATCTACTTGATTATGGGTTACAGTTTTATTTATTGGTTGACATCTCTAGTTGATTAGTTCAAAGATATCAACTATGAAAGAAGACTAAGATTATCAAATAGAAGTGAACCATAACTTTCTAATTTGATGTGGATTTAGGTTGGCTTCTCGGAGATTTGATCTAGCTAATTAATTTATATGTAATTAGCTAAATCGATATACCATGTATTACAGGACTTTAACACGAGACGAGCATCTCGACGTTGGATTTGAATCGGATTGGACCCTTCTATTGGAGGCGGGTACCTCTTGACTTATCTTTTATGATATTGTCATTGGATATGCATAGTATTTTATAACTACAAGCAATGAATATGTTTGCCTTTGGTATGTCACTGTTTGATATCCATAGCATGTTAGATTTGTCACCTGTGAAATATCCGTACATATATCTCGTGATTTGTTGCCATGAGTACCTTATTGCCATGAGTATCTTAGTTTCTAGAGTGACATACCATGCTTTACTGAGGTTATGGTTAGACTCTGGATTTTTGTTTCTGACATGTATATCCAAATTATCTGATACTTAGGTTTTTATGCCATGCTTGGATTGTGTATTTCTATTGGTATATCATATATGATTCGTGTACCTAGATCTTGTGGTTTTGATCTGTGCATATTGTAGGTACATATCTTTATGGAAGGGGATATGTTTAGGATCTAGGTTGTTATACCGTAGAGGACCAGTATACCCTAGATCAGTGGATATGACATCACGATCTTGTGGTACCCGTATTATATATATGGATTTTTTTATCTTTGATCGGGACATTCCATACTTATTATGTTCGGGACATAGGTTTTTGATATTCTATCGACCTGTGTACTCTAGATCTTGGTATGTGACCATCGATTTTACCGTACTCATTTTATACGTATGGATATGGTTATGTTGATCGACTCTTGGTGAACGTCCTGTTAAGATTGCGATCCACTGAATCACATCTCTGCGCGGGAACAAGCTATGATTTCTGGTAAGCGATCGCCCCGATGGATTGATCGATCGATCCGAGTTACGCGGGTGAACTGGGAATTGGTAGTGGATCAGATTCGCCGGGTAAGCTCCACCAACGACTATTGTAGCTGGTCGTAAGCGTAGATCGGGGAAACTCCCTCCGTTCAACGCTCGATGGTGGACTGCAGTACTCAGAATCGCAATGCGGATACCTCCTCGTCGTCGTGTTCTATTGCTCGTCTTATGATCGCCGACACTCCTTGAGCTCACCGCTCGATGAAGTATCATGAGTCTTGGAGTTGGAGTGAATCGGTCTCCATTGTGTGTCGAGAAGTAGTGGCATGATGAACCGTAGTGAAGTCATTATCACCATGCTGGCTTTATATTTTATGATTGTGCATCGAACCGGTGCACATCAATTTGGTTTGAGTTCAACAACTGCTAAATTGGTTGGGCCAACTTGACTTGATTCGACGTGGATAGGGTTGGTGAGTCAGACTTCCTCAGTTACCTTTCAGTTTTGCGTATTCCCTATATATGATTAGGAAGCTATATTCCATGTTTGTTGCTGTTAGATATATCTTACTACTCATGTCCATTGGTATTCGCTGAGTTGTTGAACTCACCCTCGTTGATACTATCTTTTTCAGGTACCAGGTTGGTTTTGGTGTCGCTTGGAATATCCTGTCTGCTGGTCCCCACATCACATCAGAAGACTTATCAGTTTCACGTATGTTTTGTTTGTTTATGTATCAGTTTGTTTAGCTCTGTACTCCAGTTTTATTTTTGGAGTGTTGATGTTGATATTTGGTATTTTGTATTTGTTATTGGTTGTGTAAGCCTAGCCGGCTAGCAGTCTTTATGTTTTGGTTTTGTTCCAGCCGAGTGGGCTGATGATATATATATAACTGCGTGGTTGTGTGTATATATTCCAGCCGCCTGGGGCTGATGTATATTGTGTATGTAGAAAGTTTCAGATTGCCCGTCGTACAGGGGAGGTGCTGCCGAAATTTCTTCGGACAGGGACTCCTCCGGGGCGTGATAATGCGAGCAAAGCCGGAGCAGAAAACCAAGACCAAGGCAAGCATAAATGGAGCAGAAGACCAGGATCGAAAAATCAACAAAAGCTGATTTTTCGGTCTAGGGTGCCCCGAGCTAGTCCGGGGCGCTTGGACCTGTCCAGGGCGCCCGGACCTGGTCCGGGTGCCCAGACTCCAAGCGCTAGAAACCTTTCCGGGCGCCTGGAGCAAAAAATTATCCAGAATGTGATGTTGCACGTTCCGTTGCGATGGGAATAAAAGTTTATCCCCTCCGGGGCACCTAGAAGGGTTCCAGGCACCCCGACCAGGGCTATAAATACAACCCTGGTTCCAATGGTTCAGAACAACACTTGTACACACTTTTAGTTTGTTCTACTATTTGTTTGAGTCATCAACACTGTAAGAGGCTTCTCCGCCTAAAGGAGATCATTTTCTGAGCTTCTAACTTCCTTGGATTAACAACCTCTCCGGTTGTAACTAAGTAACCCCTTCGTGCCTCTACCCTTAGTTTATTTCTTTTTCAGTCTTTTATTTTGTTTATGCAAGTATTAGTTTAATTAAGTTACAAAAGTTCAAGGAAAGTTCATTTTATTTTGCAGGGCTATTCACCCCCTCTAGCCAGCTGCCAAGGGTCCTACAATTGGTATCAAAGCCAGGTTCACTTCAAAAGGACTAATCGCCGACCAAAGCAAAATCGATGGTTGGACTAAGCATCTACCCGCCAATATTTGAGGGGGAGTTCTCATTCTGAAAATGAAAAATAGAGGTATTTTTGTGAACTGGTTTTGATATAATGCTTTCTATAAAATTTGGTTTTGATGTCCCCAAAAGAAAAGATGGAAAAGAACTCGAGGAGCATCTTTGGACTCAGACGCAACACAACAAATTTATAGCAAATGGAAAGGTTGTGCTCCACCTACTGAGTGTTCTTCCTGATCAAGAACCCAAAAAAATTCGCAACTACTAATGTACAAAAGAACTTTGGGAAAAATCCTTGAAGCTCTATGAAAAACTAAAAGACGTCGAATCCAACTCCTCGATGGACACCGAGTCATCGACGAAAGAATCCGAGATCTAGGAATCTACCGAAACATCACATATAGCCGAATATCTACCAGAAGATAAAGAAAGTACCTCGGAAATGAGCATCGATAAAGGGGGAGACACTACAGAAGAAAGCAACAATGAAGAGGGAGTGTCTACCGACGAATATATGGTAAGTCAGGTAAGTAAACTGTTGGACACAAACAATCTAATGCCGGAGATTTATGGGTATTAGTTGAATTTAAGTTACACTGAATTAAATTCAACTTACAATCGAAATGACCTGAGCAGATAATCTCAGGCTGTCAGCAGAGGCTGGTTTCTGAAAAGTGCAGAGCGAAAGACCAGGTCTGCAGAGCGGAAGACCAGGTCAGCAGAGCGGAAGACCAGGGCAGGTCTGCAGAGCGGCAGAACAGAGCGGTAGGGCAGGTCTGCAGAGCGGCGGACCAGAGCAGCAGACCAGAGCTATAGTGTGGAAGACTAGAGCAGCAGGGCAGGTCTGCAGAGCAGCAAATCAGAGAGGCAGCAGAGGTCTGCAGAGCGGAAGACCAGAGCGGTAGATCAGAGAGGCAGCGCAGGTCTGCAGAACGGAAGACCAGAGCTGCAGGGCAGGTCTACAGAGCGGTAGATCAGAGAGGCAGCGCAGGTCTGCAGAGCGGAAGACCAGAGCTGCAGGGCAGGTCTACAGAGCGACAGACCAGAGCATCAGTACAAGTCTGCAGAGCGGAAGACAAGAAAGGTAGAGCAGGTCTGCAGAGCGCCAGACCAGATCTGCAGAGTGAAAGACCAGGTCTGCAGAACGGAATGACAGGGCTGGTCTGCAGAGCGAAAGACTAGGTCTGCACTTGATCTGGCAAAAAGACAGATTGGGCGAGGAGACTGGTTGACCAGGAAAACTGACCGAGGCCTGCGAGAGTCGCTGTTTCCTTGAAACAGATTCGCCCACCTCCGGCTCTGCTTTGAGGCTTACAAGGGTCGTCTGTTTCCCAGGATACAAAGGTAGACTATGAATCCGACCAAGCACTGGTGGTCACGGCGAACTGAGTGGCACCCGATTGCTATCACGGGCACTCTGCTGAGCAGGAGTTGCACGACAGAGGAGCAAAAAGGTTTACGTGGCAAAATGTTGATTGTTCCACTTGGGCGAATTTTGCCCCGACCGATCCGCAGGTCGCACTCGCACATGAGTCAACTTGGTTCAGTGCAAATTCGGGCCCTGGATTTGCACCCCCCCCTGCGCACCCACGCGTAAGAGAGAGCCTCTCCCCATGCATTTGTTCACAACCTCAATGTATGTGAATCAATATAAACCAACAAAAGTACCTTGAAACTTCCAATGTGGGACTAAAGTCTCATTCACAATGGAGCCTCTTTCCTATTCCATTTCTTCTCCATTCACTTATTCAACATAAACTTCCTCTAGAGCAATTATTTAAAATTGTTCAAATGCTAAGTAAATTATTTTATAAAAAGATAACAAAGTGTGTAAAAATAAAGAAAGAATATGCATGCTTGAAAGAAGAATTTTAGAAATTATTAGATGAAAATGTAAAATTAAAAGATAAATAAAAATGTTAGAAAAGAAAAATTCATGTTCTAATGTTTCGCATTCTCTAGAAAGAAATTACAAACATCATCGAAAGCTTAAGTAGTATTTTAAATATCATAAGGGTTAGATTACAAGAGTTGATAGAAAATATATTCTTAAAAAATTCTTGATTAATCTTGGAGAAAGGAATCTATTTTGGTTTCCAAAATCATATTTAGACGGATTTTTTTTTAATTTGGGCTTTCAAAGAGAAAATTGAATATTTAATTTCTTTAAAAGACTTTGTCTAGAAAGTGGTTGTTGTTCCAATAACAAGAAGGTCTAGTGTCTCACCATAGTTTGGAAGCTAATTATTGGAATAAGTATTTAATTGTCTAACTATTAAGCAATTAGTTGATATAAAAATACTTTTTCAAAAATTGTGTTAGAAATTATTTAGAAGTTAATTTTTCATGAAAAATAACTTTATCGGTAAGAAAATTTTCAAATATTAAATTTTTCTTAATGTTGAATTTTTTTAAAAATTCCTTTTATGATAATGTCAACTTTATATGAAATTATTTGGCTTATAGATGTTAAATTTTTATTGATAAATCCAAATTTAAACTTTAATATTTTTTCCCATAGACATTAAAGTTAGTCTTTCCAAGGATATTTTAAAAGTACCCCATTTTTAATGTGAACAAAAGGGAGAGAAGTAAAGATTAAATCTAGGGGGAGGATAGTTAGTGTATTTTTTTTTTTTTACTTTCAAAAATTATAACGGTTATTTGTTTATAGTTTACCTAACTTAACTTAGGTTTGCTCACATCAAAAAGGGGGAGATTGTAAGTACCCTCAAGGTGATTTTGATGTGATCAACCAAGTCATGTTAGGTCTTATTAGTATTTAACCCCTGTGTCTAAGTGTGGAGGAACTTAGGAGCACAGGAAGTCGAACGAAAGACGCAGCTAACGAGAAGGACGGAATGGAAGAGAGCCAACAGGCTCGGTGCATCTAAGAGACGAGGTGCTGTGGAAGAGTACCCAGGCAGATGAGAAGGAGGTGCGTGACGTTTCTGAGAGGAGAGAAGCCGGAGCGGAAGATTGCTCAAGAAGGTTGGAAGTTGGGTTCGGGTGAGCCTTATTCCGGATGGCCAAGATCACCCATGCAAGCGGAGCTGGAGTGGAAGACTTGGACCAATGCAAGAAGAGCCAGAGCGGAAGACCTGAACCAAGGCGAGCGTAAACGGAGCGGAAGACCGGGACCAAAAAAACAACAAAAGCTTATTTTTTGGTTCGGGGTGCCCCAAGCTAGTCTGTGGCGCCCGGAGCAGAAATTATCTAGAATGTGACGTAGCGCATTCTGTTGCGACAGGGATAAATGTTTATCCCCTCTAAGGTGCCTGGAACCCTTCCAGGCGCCCTGATCAGGGCTATAAATATAGCTCTATTCCCAATGGTTCAGAACAACACTTGTAAACACTTTTAGTTTGTTCTACTATTTGTTTGTGAGTTATCAACGCTGTAAGAGGCTTCTCCGCCTGAAGGAGGCCATTTACTGAGCTTTCAACTTCTTTGGATTAACAACCTCCCCGGTTGTAACCAAGTAACCCCTTCATGCCTCTACTCTTAGTTTACTTCTTTTTCTATCTTTTATTTTGTTTATGCAAGTGTTAGTTTAATTAAGCTGCAAAAGTTTGAGGAAGGTTCATTTTATTTTACAAGACTATTCACCCCCTCTAGTCGGCTGCCAAGGGTCCTACAATTGGTATCAGAGTAGGTTCACTTCAGAAGGATTAACCGCCAACCGAAGCAAAATCGATGGTCGGACCAAGCATCTACCGGCCAATGTTTGAAGGGGAGTTCTCATTCTGGAAATGAAAAATGGAGGTATTTTTTCAAACTGATTTTGATATAATGCTTTCTTTGAAATTTGGCTTTGATGTCCCCAAAAGAAAAGATGAAAAAGAACTCGAGGAGCATCTTTGGACTCAAACGCAATGCGACAAATTTATAGCAAATGGTAAGGTTGAGTTCCACCTGCTGAGTGTTCTTCCTGCTCAAGAACTCGACAAAATCTACAACTACCAATGCACAAAAGAACTTTGGAAAAAGCCCTTGAAGCTCTATAAAAAACTAAAAGAAGTCGAATCCAACACCTCAATGGACATCGAGTCATCAGAATCTAAGATCGAGGAATCTGCCAAAACAACACACATAGCCGAATATCTACCAGAAGATAATGAAATTACCTCAAAAATGAGCATCGATGAAGGGGTAGATACTACAGAAGAAAGAAACAATGAAGTGGGAGAGCCTACCGATGAATATATGATAAGTTAGGTAAGTAAACTTCCTCTAGCGTAATTATTTAAAATTATACAAATGCTAAGTAAATCATTATATAAAAAGAGAACAAAGTATGTAAAAATAAAGAAAGAATATGCATGCCTGAAAGAAGAATTTTAGAAATTATTAGATGAAAATGTAAAATTAAAAGGTAAAATAGAAATGTTAGAAATGAAAAATTCATGTTCTAATGTTTCGCATGCTCCAGAAAGAAATTACAAGCATCATCAAAAGATTAACTGGTATTTTAAATTTCATAAGCGCCAGATTGCAAAAAGTTGATAGAAAATATATTCCTAAAAAATTTTTGATTAATCCTATAAGAAGGAATCTATTTTGAGTTCCAAAATCATATTTAGACTGATTTTTTTACTTAGGGCTTTCAGACAGAAAATTGAATATTTAATTTCTTTAAAAGACTTTGTCTAGAAAGTGATTGTTGTTCCAATAAGAAAGAAGGTTTAGTGTCTTCCCATAGCCTGGAGGCCAATTATTGAAATAAGTATTTAATTGACTAATTGTTAAGCAATTAGTTGCTATAAAAATATTTTTTCAAAAATTGTGTTAGAAATTATTTTGAAGTTAATTTTTTGTGACAAATAACTTTATCTGTAAGAAAATTTTCAAATATTAATTTTTTCTGAATGTTGAATTTTTTAAAACATTTCTTTTATGATAATGTCAACTTTATATGAAATTATCTGACTTATAGATGTTAAATTTTTATTGATAAATCTAAATTTAAACTTTAATATTCTTTCCCTTAAACTTTAAAGTTAGTCTTTCCAAAGTCATTTTAAAAGCACCTTATTTTTAATTTGAACAAAAGGGTAGTAGTAAAAATTAAGTCTACGGGTATGGTAGCTAGTGCAAAAAAAAGTTTTACTTTCAAAAATTATAACTGTTATTTATTTATGGTTTACCCTAACTTAACTTGGGTTTGCTCATATCAAAAAGGGAGAGATTGTAAGTACTCTCAAGGCGATTTTGATATGATCAACCAAGTCAAGTTAGGTCCTATTGGTATTTAACCCCTGTGTCTAAGTGTGCAGGAACTTATGAGCACAGGAAGTCGATCAAAAGACGCAGCTAACGAGAAAGATGGCATGGAAAAAATTCAACGGGCTCGATTCGTCTAAGGGATGAGGTGATGCGGAAGAGTACATAAGCGGACGAGAAGGAGGCGCGCGACATTTTCGAGGGAGGAGAAGCTAGAGCGGAAGATTGCTCGAGAAGGCTGGAAGTTAGGTTCGGGTGAGCCCTATTCCGGATGGCCGAGATCACCCAAGCAAGCGGAGCCGAAGCAGAAGACCCGGACCATGGCGAGCGGAAGACCGGGACCAAAAAATCAACAAAAGCTGATTTTTCGATCCGGGGTACTTCGAGCTGGTTCGGGGCGTCTCGAGTTGTTTCGGGTGCCTGGACCTCTCCGAGGCACCCGGACCTGGTCCGGGCGCCCAGACTCTGGGTGTCCGGAGCGAAAAATTATCCAGAACGCGATGTGACGCGTTCCATTGTGACGGGGATAAATGTTTATCCCCTCTCAGGCACCTGGAACCCTTCCAGATACCCCGACCGGGGATATAAATACAATCCTGATCCCAATGGTTCAGAACAACACTTGTAAACACTTTTAGTTTGTTCTATTATTTGTTTGTGAGCCATCAATGTTGTAAGAGGCTTCTCCGCCTAAAGGAGACTGTTTATTAAGCTTTCAACTTCCTTGGATTAACAACTTCCCCGGTTGTAACCAAGTAACCCCTTCGTGCCTCTACTCATAGTTTACTTCTTTTTCTATCTTTTATTTTATTTATGCAAGTGTTAATTTAATTAAGCTACAAAAGTTGTATGGTAAGTCAGGTAAGTAAACTTCCTCTAGAGCAATTATTTAAAATTGTACAAATGCTAAGTAAATCATTATATAAAAAGAGAACAAATTATGTAAAAATAAAGAAAGAATATGCATGCTTGAAAGAAGAATTTTAGAAATTATTAGATGAAATTGTAAAATTAAAAGATAAAATAGAAATGTTAGAAAAGAAAAATTCATGTTTGAATGTTTCGCATGCTCCAAAAAGAAATTACAAGCATAATCGAAAGCTTAACTGGTATTTTAAATGTCATAAGGGCTAGATTACAAAAGTTGATAGAAAATATATTCCTAAAAAATTCTTGATTAATCCTGTAGGAAAGAATCTATTTTGGGTTCCAAAATCATATTTAGACTGATTGTTTTACTTAGGGATTTCAAAGAGAAAATTGAATATTTAATTTCTTTAAAAGGCTTTGTCTAGAAAGTGGTTGTTGTTCCAATAACTAAGAAGGTCTAGTGTCTCACCACAACCTGAAAGCTAATTATTGAAATAAGTATTTAATTGACTAACTATTAAGCAATTAGTTGCTATAAAAATACTTTTTCAAAATTGTGTTAGAAATTATTTAGAAGTTAATTTTTCATAAAAATAACTTTATCTGTAAGAAAATTTTCAAATATTAAATTTTTTTGAATGTTGAATTTTTTTTAAAAAATTTGTTTATGATAATGTCAACTTTATATGAAATTATCTGACTTATAGATGTTAAATTTTTATTGATAAATCCAAATTTAAACTTTAATATTTTTTCCTTAGACGTTAAAGTTAGTCTTTCCGAAGTCATTTTAAAAGTACCCCATTTTTAATGTCAACAAAAGGGGAGTAATAAGGATTAAATCTATGGGGAGGGTAGTTAGTGCAAAAAAAGATTTTACTTTCAAAAATTATAAATATTATTTGTTTATGGTTTACCCTAACTTAACTTGGGTTTGCTCACATAAAAAAGGGGGAGATTGTAAGTACCCCCAAGGTAGTTTTGATTTGATCAACCAAGTCAGGTTATGTCCTATTGGTATTCAACCCCTATGTCCAAGTGTGTAGGAACTTAGGAGCACAGGAAGTAGAGCGAAAGACGCAACTAGCGAGAAGGATGGCATGGAAGAAAGCCAACGGGCTCGATGCGTCTAAGGGATGAGGTGCTGCGGAAGAGTACACAGGTGGACAAGGAGGCGCGTGTTGTTTCCGAGGGACGAGAAGTTGTAGCTGAAGATTGCTCGAGCAGGCTTGAAGTTGGGTTCAGGTGAGCCCTATTCCAAATGGCTGAGATCACCCAAGCGAGCAAAGCCAGAGGGGAATACTAGGACCAATGCTAGCGGAGTCGGAGAGAAAGACCCGGACCAAGGCAAGCAGAAATGGAGCAAAAGACCAGGACAAAAAAAATCAATAAAAGCTGATTTTTTTGTCCGGGGTGCGCCAAGCTGGTTCGAGACACCTGTACCTGTCCGAGGCACCCAGACCTAGTTCGGGCGCTGGACTTCGAGCACTCGAAACCCTTCCAGGCACCTGGAGCAAAAAATTATCCGTAACGCGACGTTGCACGTTCCGTTGCGATGGGGATAAAAGTTTATCCCCTTCCAGCCGCCTGGAACCCTTCCAGGCACCTCGATCAGGGCTATAAATACAGCTCTGGTTTCAATGGTTCAGAACAACACTTGTAAATAGTTTTAGTTTGTTCTACTATTTGTTTGTGAGCCATCAATGTTGTAAGAGGCTTCTCCGCCTAAAGGAGACTTTTATTGAGCTTTCAACTTCCTTGGATTAACAATATGCTCGGTTGTAAGCAAGTAACCCCTTTGTGCCCCTACTCTTAGTCTATTTCTTTTTCAGTCTTTTATTTTGTTTATGCAAGTGTTAGTTTAATTAAGTTGCAAAAGTTTGAGGAAGGTTTGTTTTATTTTATAGGATTATTCATACCCCTCTAGCCAGTCGCCTAGGGTCCTACACAACTGACATGATGCATAGGTAATGACCTTCCCATTCTGCATCACCACTACCCCTAAACCATTCTTGGAGGCATCTGTGTACACCATGAACCATCCAGTACTGCCTGGAATTGTAAGCACTTGTGTTGTCATCAATCTTCATTTAGCTCCTCGAAACTCCTCTCACACTAGTCCATCCATTCATACTTTACCCCCTTTTTGGTCAGCGAAGTCAAGGGTAGGACAATCCGTGAGAAATTCTGGATGAACCTTCGATAGTAGCCTGCCAGCCCTAAGAAGCTTCAGATTTCAGCAACATTTCTTGGTGCAACCCAATTCCTGATTGCCTCTACTTTAGTTGGATCCACCTCTATACCCTTCTCTGAAACTATATATCCTGGGAATGGAATCTGCCCCAACCAGAAGTCACATTTGATGAACTTCACGTATAATCATCTATCCTTCAGAGTCTGTAGCACCACAGTCAGGTGTCGATGGTGTTCTTCTCGATGAGAGTAAATTAATATATCATCAATGAAGATGATAACAAACTGGTCTAAAGACGACTGGAAGATTCGATTCATCAAATCCATAAAAATTGCTAGGGCATTAGTAAGCCCAAACAACATAACTAGAAACTGATATTTACGGTAACAAGTTCTGAATAAAGTTTTATGGATGTTCTCCTCTTTCACCTTTACTTGATGGTAACCCGACCTCAAGTCGATTTTTGAGAATACCAATGCCCCTTGTAGTTGATCGAATAGATCATCAATCCTGGGTAATGAGTATTTATTCTTAACTATAACTCGATTTAGCTCTCGGTAGTCTATACACAAACGCAGTGTCCCATCCTTTTTGCGCACAAACAACACTGACGCTCCCCATGGTGACACACTCGGTTAGATGAAACCCTTGTCCAATAGCTCCTACAATTGCTCTTTCAATTCTTTCATTTCTATGGACGACAATCAGTATGGTGCTTTAGACACTGGAGTGGCTCCAATTCTATCCCAAACTCCACCTCTCTAACAGGGGCAATCCTGTGATGTCATCTGGGAATACTTCTGGAAAGTCTTGTGCCACCTCCACCTCCTCCAAACTTGGTCTACACATCTTAGCTTTAACATTGATATTGACTAGGAATCTGTTACACCCCTTACTTAACATGCGTTGGCCCTTATACGCTGTGATGATATGAGGGAGATTTGGTCTTAGAGTTACATTAAAAATGAAGGATTCCTCATTTGGTAGCTTCTGACTGCCCATTTCTTATAATCAATAATAGCCTCGTGCCGAGTCAACCAATCCATTCGTAGGATCACATCGAAATCTATCATTTCCAGAACTATAAATTTTGCATACACCGTATGATTTGCATCAACAACTAACAATTCATTACTATACTATTGCTATGCAGTTCTTCCCCAGATGGTAAAAAAATGTTGTATCCCATAACCATTCGATCGGGTGTAATGCCCAGTTTTGCAGTATAGGCCATAGATATAAAAGAATGAGTAGCTTCAAAATCTATTAATGCATGGGTAGGTAGACTACAATAGAGATCATACCTGTGATAATAGCAGAATCCGAATCCACCTGCTCTTGTGTCATCGCAAATACCCTTCCCTTGGTCAGCTCCTTGAGCTAGGAGCAGTCTCTAGCAAAATGCCCCGTCTTCTTGCACATATAGCAAACATTTGAACCCATCAGACACTGGCATGCATGAACCTTCTCACACTTGGAACACTAGACCTTGTCATCAGCCTTGGGGATAGTGCCTTCAATAGATCGAGATCCCTGGCGTCGCTGTTGGGGCTATGTCAGTTTCTGCTACTGCTTACCTTGAAACTGAACATGAACAGGCTTCTTCCCACTTGGCCCTTGCTATTCCCTCCCTGGGTAACTTGTTCTCCTGTTCTGTGCTTCCCTGATCATATCATTCCTGTCCCTTTCTGTCATCAGAGATTACTCCAGCACCTCTCTGAATGTAGTAACCCAACTCAACCTGACATCATGTCGAATTGTAGCTCTTAGCCCCTCGGTGAAATGTTTTAGCTCCTCTGTCAGTTTTCCTGTAAACATAGATACAAAGTATCACCCCCTCTCAAACTTCTTGACATACTCAGCCACTGTCATGTCTCCTTGCTGAAGCTCTAGGAATTCTCTTGCCAGTCGAGTTCTATTGTCGGTGGTGAAATACTTCCCATAGAATACCTCTTTGAAGCCATCACAAGTCAAGGTAGTCAGATCTACCACAGAGCGTGCACCTTCCCACCATATTCAAGCATCATCATGCAGCATGAATATGGCACACCTAACCTTGTCAGTATCCGTGAGTTGCATGAAGTCATAGAGCATTTCTAGTGACCGAATCTATCCTTCCGCAATGATCGGGTCTATAGTGCCCTTGAACTCTACCGACCCAAGCTCCCTGAACTGTCTGTAAACTGGGTTCACACTGGCTGTGGGCATTTTCATCTCCCCAAGCTCTCAACAATTGCTGGATCTATTCTCCATGAATGCGGTTCTTCTCTTGTAGGAGCCCGGTAAGCCCTGATAAGAACTAGTTGTTCTGACCATCAATCTCACCATTGTTCCTTCTGGCAGTCATAACCTGTACATCCCAACATAAGCTCATCATTACTTCACACAAGCATATTCATATTCTATTCATATCATAGCCAAATTATCAAGTCAATTTCAGTACTATAGTAAAGAAAATCTTACAAACTTGAAGGCAGAAGTAGCCAAGTTCTTGACGAGATAGCATGCACACACTGACCTTTAGAGGCGACTGCTCTGATACTAACTGAAAAGACCCTTGACTTCTCTCACCTTCATGGAACCCATAACATAAATTGCAACATTTATGAATCAAATAGTAACATCAACCAGTCAAATAGCATAACTCTAAAACCATTGGAATGGAAAACTATAGTAGAAATCTCACTGGATAAGAACCACCACATTCAACATACATGGAAACATCATGACTCAAGGAATTTTAGATAAAGGAAAAATGGAAACACAACACCCTATCCCATACATATCAAGAAAGGTCACAAAAACAAAAGTCTTCATGGCACTCCTAAAGGTCCTTGGGCAGTGTGTCGTAGTACCATCTCGCCTCCTCGTCTACTCCGTGTGCATGCCCTCCATAATATCTTGGGAGGTATCTCCCTCACCTCCATCATGTACATCATGAGTCTATAGACCCAACAAGAACATCCCAGTATAAAAAATATGACATCCATAAAGAGAAAGGATCAGTAGCTAAAGCATGGAATGCAAATTCGAATACGACATAAAGGAAAACACATGAAGCAGGAAAAGTAATCTCCACCACTAGTAAAGATGAATATGTCACACATATGGTAACTACCATTTGAGCCAGTCATTCAGTCCATAATCATGACCCTAGAGGTACCTCCTAGGAGAACATGCAGTCACATAGCCGAAGCCAATATTATCAGTCATTATCAGTCAAGTTAGAAAGGGCCCTCCCTAGAGCTCATCCCGGGGCACTTATCCCGTATTGTCACCACACCTGCACATATTCATCTATAATCATCCCTATGCAATGAATCATGGCCTACTCATATCTTGCTTTGCAAACACACATAAACAATACTTTAACAAGACCTTTCCATAAAAAGCATGACCTTATTCATTCCATAATCCCACACATCTTAAGAAAATAAAAGGGAAACCTCTACATTAACCACAGAACATGCATACACATGGAGGAGCTAAAATTAAATCGATCACCTATACATACTTGCATTCAATTCCAAAATCAACACGGTATTACCCTTTCATAGGAGAATAGGAACACCATACGAAGAAACCATCAGAAAATCCACAATGATGTTTATAGAATCTGAGACCATCACAAGGAGCAGGAACCACCTCGAATTCACATTACTAGCAACTAGATCATTCACAAGAATCACGGCTAAATCGAAAGAAACCACGAACACCTTCGCATAGTTCTCCAATCAATCCACTCTATTCCGGAATTCCGAACCCATAGAGAAACTCGGAACCACCATGGAAACACTTTGAAATCTACCAAAACAATCCCAAAACTCACAGATATTCGAAGAGCATAACAAGTTCAAGTTAAATCCACACAAAATCTACTAACTCACAGCTAATCGAAGTGTAGAACAAGTTCAAGTTAAATTAACACAAAATCCACTGCAAATCAGTGAAGTAGAATAATACCGAATTGAATCCACATTCCAAATCAAACCAACATTATCGAAGCAATATGATATAATGAAAACATCTCTGATCAAGGCTTAATGGACCTACAGTCTATCCAAAACCTACAGAATCACTAAGGAAGTGTGGAGTAACATCCAGAACCAACTGAAACTACCTAGAACTTAGTCTAGGCTCAAATCGTCAAGAAAGCCCAACCAAAAACAAATTCAATTCATTAACACCCAAAATCATTGTGGAAATTCGGAGCGATTCACAAGAATAACAAGAACAGCATGAACAATAATAACATCATAGAAACCTCAAATCTAGCTCATCCGAGTAGACAGAACATCAAGAACAGTAAGAACATCATAGAAACCTCAAATCACAACTCATCTGAGTAGGTAATCATCATAAGCAAGCTTATATACTCCTTCTAGCACTTAATCATTATCTCTCTGATCTCATACCCACATAATAGAGAGTACTTGTCTTCCCTTCTTCGTTCTACCGACGGAACCCCTTGCCAGTCATTCCGTGCCGCTGGTGAGATGGCTAATGACCACTGTGTCTGATCGTGACACCCTCAGAGGAAATCACCCACATGAGGTGGTGCTTTGTCGAGTTCCAGATACCGGTGGAGAGGAAATTGGTGATTTTAGGGCTGTAGTGAGAATTGGGTGGAAAATTTAGGATTTATACCTAGGCTAATTACTCTAACTTAGGGTAATTAGATCTATCAACTCGTAACTTACTTGGTATTATTCTTAGGCTTCCCTCAATCTTAATTGCTTTATCCCCTTAAAACACACGTACGAGTTCATTTTAAATCCAAAAAAAATCTAAAAATTCATTGAAAATTTTCTGTGAATTAATTTCTTATTTACCGTTCGTGGGACCTTACAATGTTGTATCCTTGCATGCGTATGGTGTGTATGATGTAATAATTAGGAATTATTATATTTTTATTTCCGTTGTGTATGTTTTCTGAAATATATTTTAGCACCCACTATATCAAGCTCCCCAACATGTTGTATGTACATATATTTGCTGTAAATTGTTATGTTGTGTTGTTTTGGTATTAGATTGTGTAAAATTGATGTTTTGTTCTGGTATTGATTTGTGTAAAGTTGATATTTTGTTCTTGTTTTGGATTGTGCAAATTTATTATGTTGTGTTGTTCTAAATGTTTGTATATTTGATTGGTAAGTGGATTGTATAAAATTCTTGTGTTGTTCTTGTATTGGATTGTTAAGTGGATTGTATAAAATTCTTGTCTTGTGTTGTTATAAATTGTTGTGTTGAGTTGTGTTGTTCTTATATTCGATTGTTATTAGATTGTTTATAATTGTTGCGTTGTTCTTGTATTAGATTGTTGTCATTGGATTGTGTAAAATTGTTATGTTGTTATTGTATTGGATTATTATTGGATTGTATTAAATTGTCGTGTTGTTCTTGTATTGGATTGTTTAATGGATTCTATGGAAATTATTTTATCTTAATATATGTTGGTATTGAATAGATTTTATTAGATGAGTACTTTTGTAAAATGATCTTCGTATTTGATCAAAATGATACATATATCAAATTGTTATAAAAGTGCCCGAATCATATTTAAAAAATTATTGCTCCTGTCATGATCTCATGATCTTCGTATTTGATCAAAATGATATATATATATATATATATATATAGGAACTGGTTCCATGTCAATCCGATATTGTTTGGTCCAAAAGCCGATTTTGGTCAAAATTTGATGATAGAGCTTAACAACTCTAAAAGAAAGAAATTTCATATCTTAAAAAAGAGGGGAGATCAAGGATCTTATATATGGTGTGGATGAGTGATCATCATTACCATATCATTTATATTTAGCTTCCAATATCATTTCTCGTGCCCAAATTGTGTTTACAAAATCATTGCTCTTGGTATGGTGGTATCACAATAATGTTTTAGGGTATGAATATATTCAAGACACTAGCTTGAGTACATAGGAATTATTCTTTGTCAATCCAATGTCATTTGATCCATCAACTAGTTTTGGTCAAAATCAATTGATAGATCTAAGCAACTTTAAAAATTAGAAATTTTATATCTTAAGAAAGAGGGGAGATCAAGGATCTCAATGTGGTGTGGATGAGTAATAATCATCACTATATCATTTATATTTAGCTTCTAATATCATTTATCGTGCTTGAATCATGTTCAAAAAATCGTTGCTCTCTGTATGGTATATCGTAATGATGTTTAAGGGTATGTATACATTCAAGACACCAGGTCGAGCACATAGGAACTAGTCTCATATTAATCCGATGTTGTTTTATCCATTAGCCGATTTTGGTCAAAATTGGTTGATGGACTTTAGCAACTCCAAAAATCAAAATTTTCATAACTTAAGAAGGATGGAAAATCAAGATCTCAAATATGGTGTGGATGAGTTATAATCATCAGTTTGGATCCTCTATCCTGAAATCATGTGCCCCCGTACCCCCTTGTCGATTAGACAGTCATGACATCATTGAGGTGTGTGCAACATCTTTAAGATATGATTTGGTCCATCTAATTGGCGAGCGGGACAGAGGGGACACATAATTTTGGGACAGAGGATCCAAAGTTGATAATCATCGTCGTATCATTTGTATTCACCTTTCGATATCATTTCTCATGCCCGAATCATGTTTAAAAAATCATTGCTCTCGATATAATGTATCGCAATGATTGTAGGATTAAAAGAAGCACTAGAGGGGTGAGTGAATATCGCTTGTCACTTTTTCAAAAAAACTCCAAAGATAATGTAATGAAAATAAAATAGAACAGAAGCAATGCTAAGATAATTTCTTTTTACTTGATTCATAGCCTGACGACTACTAGTTTAAGGCTTACACTCGCTTAGTGCTTTCGTTCGACAATTCACTAATAACATGAAAGTTTACAAAAGATATTGAATTGAAAATACAATTAAATAAACCAAGTATACTGACAACTTAGAGTAGAATCTTGAGCGTAGTTGTCGGGGCAATGTATTGGTGTGGAATTTTGGTGTAGCATAGAAGTTGTTTGGGAGTAGAAAGTGATGTTCTTGAGCTGTTGGTCGAAGGTGCTTATATAGCTCATTCCAGGGGCTAGACCAATCCAAGGCGCCTCCATTGAGACCTACCTGATCCACCTTCATCACTAAGATTATCCACCTCTGAGTGCCTAGATCCCTTCCGGGCACTCGGATCACTGACGTGATAGCACCTCGACGAAGCTCTATCTAAGTTGCCTTTATCCCTTCCCGGGTGCCTAGAAGCTGACTTGCATCGGCCAATCAGAGCATGCTATCTTAGCTGCATACGTGTCTGTGTTTGAATCTATCTAGGCGCTTGGTCCTGGTCTAGGCACTTGAACCTACAGGCACCTAGAACCTTCTAAAGTTTGAAAACTTTTCTAGGTCACTTGCTTTGTTTGCCTACACTACAGAGTTAGTACACAAGCATAATATGAAAGTAAACATAAAATAATTTGATAGTCTTGGGACTGTCTAGTCATAACTTTTGGATTTTATTGAAAGCCTAAGTCAGACCGATGGCTATTATTCCCTTCAAGGGAATGCATCCTCATCTACTCCTCTCAGGAGAGATTATATGTTTGCCAAACATCTAGTTTCCAGACCTATTTGGACTTTTGATCAGCATCTGATCTTGACCTTTAGGACTTCCCACTAGGCATCCAGTCCTCAACCCATCTAAATTTTTACCTGGTGTCCTTGACCCCTAGGGCTTCTCGCCTAGTGTCCTCGACCCCTAGGAGTTTTGTCTAATGTCCTCGATTTGCCAAGACTTCTACCCAGTCCACTTGATCGGGGCTTCTTTGTCTAATCCACTCAATCAGGATTTCTTACCTAGTCTACTTGACCAAGACTTCTTTGCTTAGACTCAATTAAGATTTTCCTGCACACTTAGTCAAACCCATTAGAACAACAATAAGTCTTAAATTTGAACCTTTACCAACATCAAAATCAGATTTGATTATCTGGTGCTCCCAGCACCAATAATGATATTTTAGGACATTTATACATTCAAGATGCCAGCTTGAGCACATAGAAATTGATCACATGTCAATCTGATATCGTTTAATCCAAACCCGCTAATGGACCTTAGTGACTCTAAAAATTAGAAATGTCATATCTTAAAAAAAGAGGGGAGATCAAGGATCTCAAATATAGTATGGATGAGTGATAATTATCATCGTATCATTTATATTTAGCTTTTTACATCATTTCTCATGCCTGAATTGTGTTTAAAAAATTGTTGCTCCACAATGATATTTGAAGGTATAGATACATTCATGACACCAGTTCGAGCAAATAGGAACTGGTCCTATGTCAATATATGTCATTTGGTCTATTATTCGATTTTTTCTAAAATCGACTGATATGCACAATATCGTATTTGTATTAATCGATTTGAAAGAATATTCATGGTCACATAAGGTATTTTAATTGATTGCTACAGTATAGCAATCAATTGAACCTACTATTCTTGTCTACAAAAGGTTTTTGTACAGTGTAGTAATCCACTAAATTAACTTACTATTCTTGTTCACAGTTGGTATTCTAATTGATTACTACACTATAGCAATTGATTATGGATGTTCTAATTATTCATAGTAGGTATTCTAATCGATTGCTACACTGTAGCATTTGATTAAGAATACTGTTCTCATTCATAGCAATCGACTTGGGATAGTGATCAAGAGCACTAAATGAGTTTTAATCGATTACAATTATTGTTCATCGACACAAAGTGTTTCTTAACCAATTGCTTTTGTAGCAATCGATTAAGGATACTGATTAGGAGCACAAAAGGTATTTTAATAGAGTATTTAAATGTAGCAAAAGATTAAAACTAATGTTGATGGTCACAATAGGTATGCTAATCAAATGCTATAGTAGAAATCGATTCAGGTAGGGCCTATATAAACAAAGCCGAGCAATCAATTCACCTAAACATGATTTTTATAGGTGTCACCTTCTCTGCATTCATCACCATCCTACTCCGCCTTCTCCGACAAACTCACGGTGCATTAAGCCCTAGATCTTCTACTTTTGTTGTGCAATTGTTGCTGGCATTCCACTTATAACCCCAGATTTTGTCTTTTTTAGGTATCTCCATTTCCTCTTTGTGCTATTCCGATGACTTTGGATTATGGCGACTTTTAGGGATCTTTAGGAACCTACACTGATTGCTAATCATATGGGACCAACGTAAACCCTAATACCAACTTTTGTTGTTACCTCTGTTACTTTTCATTTAGTCACTAATTGGTTGTCATTTGTTTTGCATTCATACATCATTTTGGCATTGTAAAAATTGCATTTATTATTTATGCATAAATAGGCGAAAATGTAAAAAAATTGAGTCCGGTGATGTCTCATCAGGTACACAAAAATTGGGTCCTAATAAAAAACTTGTCCAACTACTACTTTTAATCTTGTTATAGCTCAGTCGCTGGATGCACAATTCTTTCATGACAATTGCTTTGATGTTGTCCAAATCATTCAGCATTATCCATTAGAAAATATTGTCTATTGTGAACGAGATATCAATGTTGAGTTAGACGATGGTCTTAAATACTAGACCCGCGTTGTTTGTCGCAACTTGGAATTTACTCTTGCCATTCTCCAGGACTTCTTAGGGTGTCAAGCTTCTGCCAATGATTTTGTGTTCTACTCCTTGTTGAATGAGCTTCTGCCTATGCCCTTTGAGCATATATTATTGTCTTCCATATATCTACACTTTTTTCACAAACCTCGCCCCGATGACCTCAATCTATTTAAATATAAAGAAATAGTCACCCCTAATAATGTACTATATAAAGTTATTGTCAATTGCATTCTACATATGGTGAGTCGTGTGCTGGCTAGTATTAGATCACCCACCACATATCTATGTTATATGCATTTCTCCATACTCTTGACATAAATGTGGCATTGAATATGTTTCATTGCATCATCCGCTTCATCAAGCTGAGCTAGGGCAAAGTTCACATGTCTTTTGGTCACATTATTATCACAAGCTGGCTAGAATCCGTCAGCATAAATGTCTCTATAGGCCAGGTGTGTTGGGAGCCCAAGACTGTGAAATACGACAGGATCACTTCGAGGAGCTTTTCCTTGGTGGGGATGAAACAAGCACTTGGAGAAATGGTGTGGATTGATAATTAACAAGTGGCTGAGGAACAGAGATCTGAGGGTGGGCATGCAACAAGTGGATGAGGCTAAGATCAGTTTATATGATCGATTTGACCACCTTGAGTCTCAGTTTGTTGAGCTCTAAGAGTCCATCAATGCATGCTTTGAGTACTTAGTATGGAGAATCAACAATTTCAATCCTCGGTTGCTCAAGAGTTGTCACAGTTAAAAGAACGTATCAATGTCATTTGACAACAGCAGCTCGAGATGTTTGAGTTCTTGTGCATTCTTGCTTTCCAAGGGAGCAGGCTCCTCCCCTCGCCCCTTGCTGATGGAGATGGCGATGATTTCATCTTATTGTTTAATGTGTTCACCTTGTTCTGCTGTTATTATTATATACTTTGCTAAACATATTGTATTTAATTTGTTGGTGTGGATGTTACATGACAATTTATCGACTATCATATGTTTAATCTTATGTTGATTACATTTTTCATAAACTTGATGGTCCTCTTGAGAAATGATGTAGATTTTAGATGAATTGGTCATGAGAATGCTTTTCCAATGACCGATACACCATAGTTATTGACATATATATGAACAGTAATAATCGATTAAAACTCATTATGTACTCCTGGTCAGTTATTTTAATTGATTGCTACATTAACAATCAATTAAAATACCTTCTATGTACAAAAATAGTAATTTTAATTTATTGCTAAGTGCAGTGTAGAAATCAATTAAAATAACTTCTATGAACATGAACAATTTCCTTAATTGATTGTTGTAGTCTCTATTGATTCAAATACCTTCCGTGGACAAAAACATTAAGTTATTCTAATCGATTGTTACAGATTGATGAAAACCTACTGTAAACAAGAATAGTAAGTTTAATCAATTGCTATAATGTGACAATCGATTAAAATATCTTTTCTGACTGTGAATACTCTTTCAAATAGTATGAATCAATTGATACGATTTGTGTTTTGACCAAAATTAGTTGAACGACCAAATGAAATCGGAATGACATGAGATCAGTTCCTATGTATTCAGATTGGTGTCTTGAATGAATCCATGCCCTCAAATATTATTATGATACAACATACCAAGAGCAGCGATTTTTTGAACACGATTTAGGCATGAGAAATAATGTTAGAAGATAAATCTAAATGATACAACAATGATGATCACTCATCCACATCATATTGGAGAAACTTGATCTCCCCTCTTTCTTAAGATATCAAATTTTCAATTTTTAAAGTTACTAAGATCCATCAATCAGTTTTGACCAAATTGGTTGATGGACCAAATGATATCGGATTGATATGAGACCAGTTCCTATGTGTTCGGATTGGTGTCCTGAATGTATACATGCCTTCAAGCATCATTGTGATACACCATATCAAGAGAAGCAATTTTTTGAACATGATTCAGGTACAAGAAATGATGTTGAAGGCTAAATATAAATGATACGACAATGATTATCAATCACCCACACCATATTTGAGATCCTTGATCTCCCCTCTTTCTTTAGATATAAAATTTTTAATTTTTAGAGTTGCTAATATCCATCAGTCAGTTTTGACTAAAATCGACTGATGGACCAAATGACATTAAATTGACATGGGACCAATTCTTATATGCTTGGGTTGGTGTCCTAAATATATACATGCCCTCAAACATCATTGTGATGCACCAAATCGAGAGTAGCGACTTTTTTGAACATGATTCAGCATGAGAAATGATGTCAGAAGCTAAATATAAATGATACGACGATAATGATTACTCATTCACACTATATTTGAGATCCTTGATCTCCCCTCTTTCTTAAAATATGCAATGTCTGATTTTTAAAGTTGTTAAGGTCCATCGGTCGATTTTGACCAAAACCAGCTAATAGACCAAATAACATTGGATTGACATGAGACCAGTTCCTGTGTGCTCGGACTGATATTTTGAATGTATTCATACCCTCAAACATCATTGTGATACATTATACCAAGAGTAGAGATTTTTTGAACATGATTTGGGCACGAGAAATGATGCCAGAAGCTAAATATAAATGATACGGCGATGATGATTACTCATCCACACCATATTTGAGATCTTCCATCTTTCTTAAGATATGAAATTCCAATTTTTAGAGTTACTAAGGTCCATCACCGGTTTTGACCAAAATCAAGTGATATACCAAATGATATCGGATTGACATAAGATCAGTTCCTATGTGCTTGGGCTAGTGTCCTGAATGTATCCATGTCCCCAAACATCATTGTGATACATTGTAGCGAGAGAAGCGATTTTTTAAATATGATTCGGCATGAGAAATGATGGCGTAAGCTAAATATAAATGATACAGCGATGATGATCACTCATCCACACCATATTTGAGATCCTTGATCTCCCCTCTTTCTTAAGATATGAAATTTCTTATTTTTAGAGTTGCTAAGATCCATCAGCCGGGTTTGACCAAAATCAGTTGATGAACCAAATAACATCGGATTATTATAAAATCAATTTCTATGTGTTTGGCTGGTGTCCTAAATGTATACATGCCCTTAAACATCATTGCGATACACCATATTGGGAGCAATAATTTTTTAAACATAATTTGGGCACAAGAAATGATATCGGAAGCTAAATATAAATGATGTGACAGTGATGATGATCACTCATCCATGCCATATTTGAAATCCATGATCTCCCCTCTTTCTTAAGATATGAAATTTTTAATTTTTAGAATTGCTAAGGTCCATCAGCCGATTTTGATTAAATGATATCGGATTGAGAATCAGTTCCTATATGCTCGGGCTAGTGTCCTGAATATATCCATGCCCTTAAACATCATTGTAATACACCATATCAAGAGCAGTAAATTTTTGAACACTACTTACATAACACAAAAATTTTACACATATTTTATACAATACAAAAACAATTTAGAACAACACAACACAACAATTTTACACAATCTAATAACAATCCACTAGATTGTCTAAATGATGAATGTCTATCATCCATTTTTCAAACAATGCATATAAAACATTCTAATTGCACATACCAACACACAATTTATATCTCTACATAAAGAACATATGAATATAGGAACATAACATAGATAACATTACATTGAGATATTTAAATGTAAATCAACCATTTTAAAATTAATGTTATGTTAATCAAAATATACATCTAAATATATTTAGCAAAATACACTTATATGTTTATTCATTACAATAATAAACCTTGTGTGCCAAATACTTGCAAAAGTTGAGCAATATCACTAGGTATCAACTTACCTTTTTCGTGTGCTTGGATAGGAACGTCGCATTCTTCCTTCTTCCAGGTTGCACAAGGCTATGCATTCTTCCTTCTTCCAGGTTGCACAAGGCTACTAGATGGTAAACAATATATTCTTGTCCACCTATTGGCCATATGTTAACTATATAGGATGATGATGAAGTTTGTACCTCCATTTCTATCATGCTATGTGGATAACCATATAGTACTTGTTATATCCAAAGGATGTCCACATATCTCCACAATGACATTATATTATCCACTTTGGGCCTAGACCCTCATAGCTTTGCTTTTGAACTCTCCCCAAAAGATTTCATACCAATGAAGATATCCTGCATCCTTTTAAACTCATGATCTTTATCAAATATTTCCAATGTGGGACTTTGATTGAATCCCAACAATCCTCCCTTGGGACTTTGATTGAATCCCAACAATCCTCCCTTCGAACGAAGGACCACAATTCCTCTCGTGGTCTGGGCCTCCCCGCGAGCATCCGATCACCCTGGCCTGCTCTGGGCCTCCCCACAAGCATCTACTTCCAGTCACCTTGACCTACTCCAGGCCTCCCCACAAGCATTCGGTCACCTTTGACTTACTTCGGCCCTCCCTACGAGCATCCGGTCACCCTTACATACTCACCTCCCCACAAGTATCCGATCACCCCGACTTGCTCCAGATCTCCTCGTAAGTATCCAGTCATCCTAACCTACTCTGCGCCTCCCCGCGAGTATTCGGTCATCTTGACCTGGTTCGGGACGTTCCTGCAAGCATCCAGTCAACCTGACATACCTGGGCCTACCCTCAACTTCGTCCAAGGTCACCCCACATGACATCTAGTCTGGACCATGACTTTGATACCATTTGTTGTGCCTAAAGGATGTCCACATATCTCCACAATGACATGATATTGTCTACTTTGGGCCTAGGCCCTCATGACTTTGCTCTTGGGCTCTCCCCAAAAGGCCTAATGTCAATAGAAATATCCTACATCCTTTTAAACTCATGATTTTTATCAAATCTTTCCAATGTGAAACTTTGATTAAATCCCAACAACAACTAATTTTTTGTCTCCTAGTGGCAATATCCTTCATTGCTAATGACATCAATACTCCTACAGAATTATACACTTGCTCCCTATGATTATAAAACCATTGAGCAATCTTCCTCCTTGTATTGTTTGTTAGTACTGTAATTGAGAGTTCTCGAGTCTTCTTGAACATGTTTTTAGAATAATTAGTTGTTAACATTGAGTACTTTCTACTAGAAAAATGTGCATTTGCTCATTTTATAGTTTCTATATTTTGAAGTCATTTATAAGCATCTATATGTGTATTTGACATAGCATGCATGATTCAATCATATTATGGAATTGTATTTGCTCTAGCTGCAGTCCAAAACAATTCTAATGTAGGTCTATCATGAGTATCTATAACCATATTATAAGATAGTGATGACAACACAATTCATGATAAATAGTAGAATAAACTTAATCATTGTAGATAATATTCCATGATGTTTATTAGATATAATTGTCATATTTGATGGATCAACTATAAGAAATATCTTTAGATGATTTAAAAACCACTCCTATGTAGAGCTACAGTCAATCTTAGCAATTGCAAAGCCAACTGGAAGAAGATTTTCATTACCATCTCCTGTTGTAACCATCAATAATACCCTGACCCAAGATACTTACCTCTTAGGTGTGTTGCATAAATTTCAATTAATTTACGAAAATATATTTGAAAAACTCTTCTACATGCACCAAAAGCCCAAAAATAACATTGTAATTTATCACAATTTCTTTTCAATACAACATATGTATCTGAGTCTCTATATTTTAGCTCATGAAATAGTCTAGAGATATCACCATAATGCTTATTGAAATTACCTACCATCTTATTTATAGCTTTCACACATGCATAGTATGTCTTTCAATGTGATATATTCACTCCAAATCATAATTTTATCTTATTATGAATGTTTATGGGTCTATAATCATTTGATGTCACAAAATAACTTTCAATCTGAGAAGCTATATATGAAGATATGCATGCAAGATGATCAGTTGTTGCCATAATAAGACCCTATTGATGATACTCTAAATATTTTGTAATAATGCACTCAATATCCCAACTTGCAATTATTATTCATGTGTAATTTTTTTATCACAAATTGCTTTAACTATATTCTTCTTGGTGTCCTTGATTTTGTATTGTGTAAACCTATAATAAGAATTGATATATATATATATATATATATATATATATATATATATATATATATATTTATTTTAGTACTATTGAAATTGAATTGAGTTAACATTATGAAAGTTAAAAAAAATACATTACCTAACCAACACAAAATTCATCAAAAGAGTCACCTAGATCTTCCAATAGCAATGGAACAAGACTTGTGTTCATTTCATAAGTATCTTTAGCTAATGGAAACTACTCTTTAAGGTTGCTATATTCATTAGTGTTGACTAGCTTATCTAATAAATAGTGCATATCATTTGCTAAGAAATCATCATCGGAGACATCCATTTCAATTTCCACTTCCATATATTGTCATTATATTCTTATTTAGTCCACGTTTCCTCAAAAAGTTCTTCCAATCTTGTACTCGTATGACCGGTCATCCTCAAAACTAGGAACTTATTCATTCAAATTGAAATTATAATTAATAATCTCTCAAGTAACCATAACACTAGAGGAAGTTAAAAATGACATCTTGTCGGTACTCATATTTATATTTGGACTAATGGATTTATTTTGATTCTCTATTTGTGAATC
Source organism: Zingiber officinale (assembly GCF_018446385.1). NCBI lineage: Eukaryota > Viridiplantae > Streptophyta > Magnoliopsida > Zingiberales > Zingiberaceae > Zingiber > Zingiber officinale. Next base: position 96,313,565 of record NC_055998.1, read on the forward strand.
TATAAATTGCATCAGAACTATAAGCACCTCATCAAAAATTTAATCTTCCCTGTATTGATACAATCAAAAATTAACCATACTATGAACAAAAATTTTATAAAGATTATGAATATTTAAAAAAGACAATAGCTAAGTAGAAGAAGTCAATAAATCATTAAATGGGTATCTTGCTAAAATTATATTTAAAACGTTTAAGGATTTATTATTTTAGAAACAATTATCTTTTAGATAAAAACAAAATTATGGTTTTATTTAAAGAGTTAAATAAAAGCATCTAAAAATTGAATGTTAATCTTCTTACAAATTGATAATGCTAATCTAAAAAAACAAAAAAGACAACTAACAATTGGTAGAAAAAAAATATACATGTCTCAATTGATCCCAATCAAAAGCTTTATCCTCGATAGGATTTTAGATGTTGCTGGTGCTTTGAAGTTTTTCTAGAATGTTTGGAATTTTGAAATATTTTTTCTGTGTCAAAAGTTTTAGAGCTGCCGAAGCAGTGACTTACATCAAACCAAAGCTTGACAACTCACTTTTAAGGATGCTTCACCCTACAACAAGACTTTAGCGCCCAAAAAAAAAGAACAGATCTGAGTTTCGCTCGACCATTATAGTCAGAGCAGGTTGGGAGGAAGGTTGCGTTCTACCGATTAGGACTTCGATGGTCAAAAAAGGAGGGTCGTTTGTTTTCGTTGAGTTGTTGTTTCATGTTGCAAATCGTCAGAAACACGCCGATGTCAGAAATGGTGTGGTGTTTAAGTTTAGATTTAGTTTTCTTGTTGGTCCTTTTGACGAAGAAGTTGCACCGTTGTTAATCATCAGTGTTGGTTCAAATGCACATCACAAAGAAAAATTGAACGTGGTTTAGATTTCTCTTTCAGTTTGGATGCATGTAATAGACTAATAGTTACTAGAGAAAATATGGAGGGTAAAATTGATATCCCATCCGTGATTTGATAATTTTCAAAGTAACGTACGTTTATTAGATATTTAGTAAAGTTAGTTACGTGATTTGGTAAAAAGTTGGATCTATTTGCTCCAATATAGATGATTTAACTGACTGAATATTTATTATGAGCAAGAAAACAAGAAACACCATGTTTCATCGATGAGCCCCACAGAATTTGGCCAATCCTCATTTCTGGAGGCCGGAGTGCTCTGCTAATTCCCCGTTCCCTGCCTTGACAATTACAGCGGAACAGAACTCTGGCCCGCACCAACGGCCAGGGCAACCTTCAATTTGGAGCCTCCCCTCCGCCCTTTTCTCACCATTTCCTCTTCTTCTTCTTCTTCGCCTCGCCAGTCACCATGAGGCCATCGTCCATGGCGGCGGCCATGGAATCAAGGTCACTAACCCTCCGGCGCCACCGCCACGGCCGATCGATTTCCACCTGCTGCTGTCGCCGCGTCGCCACCGTCGCCCTCCTCACTGCCTCCGCCACCGTCTTCCTTGCCTTCCCCATCTCTTGCCCCCTCTTCGGCCTCTTCTCATCGGACCCATCTCTCCCTCATCCTTCCTCCTTCCTCCTCCGCCTCGAACAAATCCGACCTACCAATGCTTCATTCCCTCCTCCTCGTGCTCCATCATCAACAACGACTCAGAGCCCTACGAATTCGGCTTCGGCGGGGTTGAACCCTAACCAAGCCGATACAAAGCCCCGACCTTTGCGCCATGAGGTGAAACATAAATTGAGATTTTTTTTTTTTTAAATATCAATGTCGATGAGGATTAATTGTGTTGGCGTTTGAGCACTGTGTTATTGAGTTCGTGTAGGTGGCTTATTGGAGGATGACGCCGGAGGAGGCACTCCGGCGTGTCAAGAAGGAAATTAACGAAGCCCCAGCAGTTTCAGATGATCCAGAATTGTACACACTGCTATTCCGCAATGTGTCGGTTTTCAAGAGGTTAGAGATCATGCCGTCTCCCTTTGTTCTTACCCAACATTAATTGGTGATCTGATTATTTAGAAGGAACATAGACCTGTTTTCTTCTCCATAAAGTCTTTGAATTCATAAATGTTTTAGATGACTTAAATTTCATTGCTTCTAGAAATCACAGGTATTTAAAATTCTATTTTGTTGATATGAACAAAATGCTACGAATCAAACTTCATTTGATAAAAATCACAAGTAATGATCTTATAACTTACCGATAATTGCTTGGTTTAGTGGTTAGTAAGCTAAATCTGGAGAGCTTCTGCTCATATGACTTACCTTGTTGCTCCTGCTGTAAACCAAAAATGCAGCTTGATCATATGACTTATTGTACTTAATAGTTCTATATAGAAAGCACCTAGCAAACAAGGCTTAACATCTGAAACAATGCTATATTTTTCAGGAGCTATGAACTAATGGAGAAAATACTTAAAGTTTATATCTATGAAGATGGTCCGAGACCCATTTTCCACACACCAGAGCTCCAAGGTATTTATGCTTCTGAAGGATGGTTTATGAAATTATTGGAGGAGAACAAGGGATTTGTTACCAAGGATCCAAGCAAAGCTCACTTGTTCTATCTACCATACAGCATCCGCCAGTTGAAGCTTGCCCTTTATGTCCCTAACTCGCATAACATGAGGTCCTTATCATTGTTTCTGAGGGACTATGTGAATACCATTGCCGCGAAGTATCCATTTTGGAATAGGACTCGAGGGAGGGATCATTTTTTGGTGGCTTGTCATGACTGGGTAAATATACACAACTGTTTAGGCTCTTAAAGTTCAGTATTCAAGTTTGTGTAATAACATTGAAGGGGCTTACTTCCATTGAATCTCCTACAGGGACCTTACACAACGACCCTACATGAAGAACTTTGTAAAAACACCATCAAAGCTATGTGCAATGCTGATGCCTCAGAAGGCATATTTGTTCGTGGCAAAGACATATCTCTCCCCGAAACCACTATCAAAGTGCCAAAGATGCCTCGTAAGTATGTTGGCGGGGGGCACGTTTCTGGGCGTTCGATTCTTGCCTTCTATGCTGGAAATATGCATGGAAGGGTTAGACCACTCCTCAACAAGTACTGGGGTGATGATAAAGATGAAGACATGAGAATCTATAGACGCCTTCCAAATAGGGTCTCAAGGACAATGTCCTACGTCGAGCATATGAGAGCTAGCAAGTTCTGCATCTGTCCCATGGGTTATGAAGTTAACAGTCCAAGGATAGTGGAGGCCATATATGCCGAGTGTATTCCAGTGATAATAGCAGACAATTTTGTTCTCCCTTTCGAGGAACTGTTGGATTGGTCTGCGTTTTCCGTAGTTGTTGCTGAGAAAGATATACTGAATCTGAAGAATATATTGTTAGGGATTTCTCATAGAAGATACATTAGAATGTACAATTGTGTGAGGAGGTTGCAGAAGCACTTTCTGTGGCATGCCAAGCCACTCAAGTATGACATCTTTCACATGATTCTTCATTCGATATGGTTCAACAGGTTAAATCAGATACAACAATATCAGGAATAGCTCTTGGAACAATGGATAGGGGTCTTTGCCACTGGTTGAACTGTTTGTAGTTCGGGATTCAGAAGAGTAGCTTGCAAATCTGATGGAAAAATATATAACATTTCTTGTTGCTAATGTACAGTGAAGCAAGAATCGTCAGTAAATTCTCGTATACTTACATATTGACTATGCACATTCTGGATACGTGCAATGATCATAAATCGTGGAATAGCACAAATTTGGCCTAGTTGGAAAACACCTTGAGAAATTTGCAAAACTGTGGCCAATGCAAGGCTCCACCAAAATAGTTTTATATCTGCTGGTTGATTCCATGTTATAGCAACAAAAAAGTTCTGTTGACCTTTTCTCAGCTTTTGTTCCTTATGAGATTTTACTCAACTATGAGACTGCAGGTCGTGACACTAAACAGATAAATACATTAAGTGTAAATGTTTGTATTGACATTTGGAGGATTTATTTGCTTGTAATAGAACCATCGGCCTTTATAAGAAACTACTTTTTTATTTACTTTATCTTTTATACATAAGTTTTAGTTGCAGTTGTGCAACTACTCATTTCATATAGTGGCTCTTTCATGGGATATCGATACTATGAAGCAATAATTTAGTTAATAATTTTTTTTATTATATACTTATTAAGATATATGTTAAAGTAGCAAACCATGATTAAAAATGCAAGTAGACAACTAAAAAGTTATTGAGGGAAAAACTGAGATTATCTTATAATCTCAAGGGTTTTACATAGTAAAAAAGCAGAGATATATTCTTCTACTACCATTATTGTCACTATAGCTCATGTGATATGAATCACATGTTATGATGTTATTCTCTTTAATAATAAAGAGCACATATTTTTTACAAATTTAACATCGTATAGATTTTGATCTAAACATACACAATACGTAATCATGAAATTCAATTTATGAATTCTTATATGACTTCCAACAAGTTTGGTAAATAGTTGGCACATTTGTTCCGATCATTATCAATTTACAAATGATCTCATTTTGATACTACTGTTAAGGCAACCCCAGCTTATAGGTGTGTCTCCATTCACATCTTCATTAGTTGTCCCATATGAATTCTTATCTGACTTCCTACAAGTTTGATAAATGGTGGGCACATGTACTCCAATCATTAGCAATTTACAAATGATCTCATCTTAATACTACTGTCAAGGCGACTCCAGCTTATAGGTGCATTTCCATTCACATCTTCATTAGTTGTCCCATAAGTAATGATCTTACTTCTATTTACACTTAACAAATAGAGATCATTGTCCATGTGAGAGGACCAATCTCAACTTGTCAACATGCTCATTAAGACTTATCTAAATTTAACAATAATATATACATTGAATAGATTATGACATTCCACAATCAAGCATCTTACAATACATTACATTTTATAAAGTCCCCAAAACTACATATGTCCTTAAAATGACTCTTTAGTCAATAGCTTAATAAAAGGATCAACAAGCATATCACGTATAGAGATATACTCAAGAATTACCTCTTTCTTATCAACTATATTCTTAACAAAATTATACTTAATAGATATATGCTCTCTCTTATTGTGATATTTGAGATCCTTAGAAAAATTTATGGTAGCTTAATTGACATAGTAAGTTGTAATAGGACTCTCATTGTCCTTAGCACTCTTTAGATGTTTTTTGAACCTTCCTAGCTAGATGGCTTCTTGCACTGTTGCTGAACAAGCTGCATACTCAGCTTTTATTGTTGATAATGTTATATAAGTTTGTTTTTGTTGTTCCACGAGATGACTCCACCATTCAGAGAGAAGGTTGTTGGATCGAGAAGCGCTAGAGGGGGGGTGAATAGTGCTCGTGGCTATTTCATTCGGTTTCGTAAAGAATGCAAGTAACGCAGCGGGAAATAAAACAATCACCACGCGAACACAAGTGATTTACTTGGTTCGGAGCCTATGGTGACTCCTACTCCAAGGCCCGCGATCGTTGATCGCTTTCGGTGGGCAACAACTATAATATCGTAAATGAGAGTACAACTTTGAAATACAATATTAAAACTGGAATACAAATTATACCGAAGATGAAAATCACTATCTTGAAGCTTTGAGTCATCGGGGTCTTGCCGTAGCTCAGCCGGATCGGCTTGTTAGCAGCACACAGGAGAAAGAGCTCTAGAGGATTGATTGTTGAAGGAGCTGCTCGAACTCCTCTTTTATATAGTATTGGAGGCGCCTCCAACACCATCCAAGGTGCCTCTAGGCCTCCGAGTCAGCCGCGTGGATCACTGCTGAACTCGTCGCACCTTATCAGCTTGAAGGCGCCTCCATGGTCGTCTAAGGCGCCTCCAATTCCTGGTCCAAGGCGCCTCCAGCTACGTTCGAGGCGCCTCCAGCCCTCGATCGTAGCCGGCTCCTGCTTTGCACCCGAGGCACCTCCAAGCTCCATGGAGGCGCCTCGGACACTGTTCATCCGAGGCTTATGGTTGGTTTTTTGCACCTGCAAGATGTGTTAGTCCCAAAACAACAGCATACCCTGCAAGACAATGTTGGCACACATAAAATATAGTAAGAATAGTAATTGTCAGTCTCTGGACTGTCCGGATCTGACTTCATATTTCCGACTGGAAATCCTAGGTCGACTCGACGTCTACTGTTCCCTCTACGGGGAACGCATCCTCACCTACTCCCCTCAAGAGAGATTACCTGGTGCCAGTCAGGTCCTCCAGACCGACTGAACTTTCTGCCTAGGGTTACCACCCCCTACGACCTAGGGTTACCGCCTCCTAAGGTTTTTCTCCACCTAGGGTTACCACCCCCTAGGACCTAGGGTTACCGCGCCCTAGGGCTTTCCTTCACCTAGGGTTATCACCCCTAGGACCTAGGGTTACCGCGCCCTAGGGTTTTCCTCCACCTAGGGTTACCACCCCCTAGGACCTAAGGTTCCCCCCCCCCCCCCCCCCCCTTAGGATTTTCCTCCACCTAGGTTTGCCGCCCCCTAGGACCTAAGGTTATCACCCCTTAGGATTTTCCACCTGCCTAACCGCAGTTAGGACTTTCCTGAAACCTCATTCAAGCATGTTAGAAAACAAGTAATCTTAACTTTGAATTCCTTTGCCATTATCAAAACTTGGGTTCGATCGTCGGATGCTTCCCGCACCAACAAAGGCATAGCTATATATGAATTTTTTATCATTAAGGTCCCTAGCCCAATCTGCATTCATGTTGTCTTTCTAGCTCATATCAGATTCTTGAAAATATAGACAATAATTTGTTGTTCCTTTAATATATCTGAATATCCTCTTCACCGCTTTCCAATGTCTCAGTCTTGGATTTGATTGGAAACGACTAACTAAGCTAAAAATATAGTTGATATCAAGATGTGTATACAATATAGTGTTCATTAAACTACCAATGACACAAGCATATGATCTTTTTCTTCATCTGAGCTATTTTCTCAAGAGTCTTGGGACACACACTTTTACTCAGAATAGTACCTTTCGCTACAAGTGTCTATTCAATATTGCAATTTACATATTGAAGTGTTACCGCATCATCGTAATATAAGCCTATTGAGATAAATCCAAAAATTATGTTTGATCAATCTCTTATGATTTTTACTCCTAAGATGTACTCGGTTTTTCTCATATATTTTATGTTAAATTTTGATGAAAGTCATGTTTTGACTTCTATCATAAACTCTGTGCCACTTTCAACTATTAACATATCATTAACCTATAATGATAATATGATAAACTTTCCTTTTTTCCCCCTTTTTTTAAATAGACATGATGATCTTCATTGATCATTTCAAAATTATAAGATAAAATTATTTCATTAAATATTATGTTTCATTATCTTGATGATTGCTTTAGACCATAAATAGACTTTTTAAGTCTACACACTTTGTCCTCTTGGTTTTCAGTAATGCAACCTTCTAGTTGTGTCATATAGATTTCGTCATCAAACTCGCCATTTAAGAAAGCTATTTTTGCCTTCATCTGATGTAATCCTAAATCAAAATGTACTACTATAGCTAAAATGATATGAATTGACACAAATTTTATGACAGGAGAAAGCGCTTTTTCAAAATCAATACCCTCTTGTTGGGTATAACCTTCTGCAACTAAACGAGCCTTGTATCGATCAATCGATTTATTTGCTTTTCTGTTAATTTTGAGAATATACTTATTTTCAATAGGCTTTCAATCTAGAGGAAGATCGACTAATTTTCAAACTTGATTCTTTTTATTGACTCTATTTCTTTATCCATCGCAACTTTCTATTTTTCTCTAGCTGAGCATCTCAGTGCTTCTTCAATAGTTTGAAGTTTTCCATTTTCAACTGGAAGAACCATTAAGATTTCATTCTCAATGTCAAATATTTTTTGAAGAATAATCTTATGATTAAAATTCATAAGTTAGACTGTTGAGAAATAAACTCATTAATTGATAAATCACTCCCACTAGTTTAAGTAGACTCAGACATCTCTTGTGATACCTTGTGCGTTAACAAAGTATCATCCTCCTCATCTATTGCAAATAGCAGAATAGTTTTATCAACGTCACCTCTCATTGAGAACTCAGTTTTGAGAAAGGTTGCATCTCTCGACTCTATTTCGGAGATGGTTCCATCTTGTTGCTCACCAATGAAAACATAACCATTAGAGGTATCAAAATATCTTATAAAGATACACTTTTTACCACTAGTTCCTAATTTTTCATATTTGTGAATCTTATTATGAACATAGGTAGCAGACCTCCAAGGTCATAAATGACTCAAATTGAATTTTCTGTCAGTCCAACATTCATATGGGATAGATGGAATGTACTTAGAAGACACTCGGTTAAGTATATAAGTTGTTGCTCATAATGCATCTTCCCAATAGGAAATTAGTAAATTAGTTTGAGTCATCATAGACCTAATCATATCTAAAAGAGTTTGAATTCTTCTTTCAGCCCATTTTATTAAAGAGTTATTGAGATCGTTAGTTGTCTAATAATTCTTTTATCATTATATATTGTCTTGAACTGATCGCACAAATATTCACCACAAGATCAGTGCATAAAATTTAAACCTTTTGATCTAGTTGATTCTCGATTTTGTTCAAATAACGTCTAAAGCAATCTAATGCTTCAGATTTATGAAAATCAAATGCACATGACTAAAATGCATGAAATCATCAATAAATGTAATAAACTAGGAAGCTCCATGTCTAGCCCTTATATTCATTGGACCACAAATGTATGAATGGATTAACTGTAATGATGATTCAGTTTGTAATAGTCTTATCAAATGGTTTTCTACTTGCCTTTCCAACAAGACAATATTCACACATAAACAAGTTAATCTTAGAATAAACGTCTAACAAGCTCTCTTTAACTAATCTATTCATCTAGTTTTATCTGATATGTCCTACTCTAGGATGTCAAACTTGAACATTAATATCAACATTACTAGTAAGAGTAATATTTGAAAAACAACCATCGATTCTATAATTAGTATCCAGTCTACATCAAGAATCATAAAATCATTCATTAAAAAATCATATCCAATTAACATAAAGTTAATAAAAAGTTCCACACACCTAGTGTAAAAGTTCAAACAATATCTCAATTCAAGAAGACAAGTAACAAAAATCAAATTTCGTCGAATTTCAAGAGTATAAAGGGCATCATGTTGAAACAAGGTACGACCATCACATACGTTGAGTTTATATGTGCCAACTCCTTTGAGTTTAATTTTTTACATTATTTCCCACATATACCCACATATTGTCGGCTAATACCTGACAATACTCCATGAATGTAGCTTATTCATGAGCTACATGGTTAGTTGCTCCCAAATCTATAATCTATAAAGGATAAACAATCAATTAACAACACCATACTAGTAACATGATGCTCCTGACTAGAAGACAAACATGTATCTACCTTTTTTTTGTCTCGATACATTCCTGAGCAAAGTGACCCATCTTGCCACAGTCATAGTAGGTTAGCTTACTTTTAGGTTGCTATTCATGCTTCTTCCCTTTGAATTTCTTCTTGTTTGGGCTAGCCCAATAATAGTAGTGTCAGCTTTCTTTCCATTTCCCTTTCTCTTGTTGAACCATTTCAACAGAACCTTTAGCTATAAAAGTTTGCCCATAAATCCTTTAGACTCTATTCTCTCTGCCTCCAATTCAACATGACATGAGACATCAGTGAAAGTTTTGATACTTTCAGTGTAAGATTCTATTTCATTTTCTCCCAAGAAAAGGGAATGGATTATTGTCTGAAACTATTATTCATTAGTCAACTCATGACCAACAACCTTTATACCTCGAGTCATATTTGTCATTTTCCTTAGATGTTGGGTCATTGTGACATTGGGCATTTCTTGTAGATGTCAACTTAATAGTCAACTGTTAAAGTTTGCTTAGGCTCACTTCACTGTATTCTCTCTAAGGGCAAGACAGACAGCATTGTAGGTCCCCTGGCAGCCGGCTAGAGGGGGTGAATAGCCCTGCATAAAAATAAAAGAAAAACTTCTCAAATTTTACAGCTTTATTAAACTAACACTTGCATATTTTGTAATTAACAAACTGATTAGAAAAAATAGGCATAAAAAGAGTTACTTGATATACAATCAACGGATTGCTAATCCAAGAAAATCAAAGCACACTAAAATCTCCTCTGATGGAGAAGCCTCTTACAGCAGTCAAATCTTACAACTACAAAGCTAACTGAATTAGAATTGATTACAAGTGTTGATTTTAGCTTTTAGGACCAGAACTGTATTTATAATCCTGATGGGGACTCCTGGAAGGATTCCAGGTAGAGTTGGTTGGTTGGGAAATTTCTAACCCAACCCAATCCAAGGCAAGTTGCCGATTTGACGGGCCAACCCGTGGGCCCATCAAAATTTTTTAAAAAAAAAATAAAAAATGTTTCATATTTTCAAAGTTTTACTTCGAAAAGGTTTCATCAATCAAATATATCCATAAACATGTGATCCTGTCCGAACGATGAGTCGACGGACCCTGGGGACGTGGCGCTTTCCTCTATCTCCAACCAGCCGCACAGATCTCCGGCGAACCTACAAGGAAGTAGGGCCGGGAGGAGTTTCCCGGCGACGACCCTCCGACGCTCAAGTCAGGCAAGAGGAAAACGATGAAGTGGCTTCAAGAATCAGAGATCGCATACCTCCGGTGAAGTCTGTGGGCTCTTATATAGAGCTGTGGGGAGGCTTATGCACACCTACCGAGGTGTACACGTGTCCTTTACCATACCTTAGTATGGACTTGCCAAAGGAGCATGCCTGACACTATACTGCTACAGTCTGAGCACCTCTCTGATGGGACAGCGGAACCTTCCGTCGTAGGATTCTATGTATGGCTTGGTCATCGAACATGCCTGTTGTCAGAAGATGTTCCTCAATGTCCCCTTGTCCTTGTCTCCTTTTTCCCCGAGCCGAGCGTCCATCCGCTCAGCAAGCATTGGTCCGACCGGGCATAGGTATCGGTCCGACTGGGAAGATTCCACTCCCTCGCGTGCTCGGCTGAGACTGTTCCTTCACAGCATTGCTGCTTTACTCCTAGGCCGAGCGGGCTACCCGCTCGGCCAGACGACCTTGTTCACCATGAGCGTCGGAAACCCGACTCCCCGTTGGGTTGTCTTTGATTCCGCTCGGTCCCGTTCGGCCGATCGACCCACCCCTCACCCGATCGGCCAGAACTCATGCTGACCATTTTGACTTTTGACCTCCACGTGGCGTTGACTCCCCTCCAGAGGGGGTCCCCCGACCTTACTGCCGGATCACTTGCCTCCCCTTCAAGTCTAGTCGAAGGAGGCGATTAGTCCGACTGACTGGACCGCCAGTCACGCCAAGCGGCGTCTCTGTGCAATTATCCTCCGCTTGACCCCCACGGGGGTAGCTATAATGTCAGTCAACGCCAACATTCCTCGGATCTCTTCGAAATTTGCGCCAATCTTCGACATTAAGGTCGGGCATGCACTCATTAAATGCACTCCAGTGACCGAATGCCACGTGGCGTTGCTGCCATCATCGTACGGCGGCGCCGCCGCGGGTGACGAGACCGAGGCGGTTTAAAATGGACGGCCCGATGCGTGCTCCGGTTCCCGTAACCTGCATCCGACGGTGGAGGCCGCTCGGGCTCAACCCTATAAAGCCTTCGCCTTCTTCCTTCGCCGCATTTCTGCTTTCGCGTGCCCAGAAGCTTCCTTTGGCGTTTCAGTGCTCTGGCAGCTTCGGTTCTCCTTTTTCCGATGATTCCGTGTTCCTCGTCGATCCTCATTCTTCTCTGTAAGGTTCTTCTTCTTTTCTATCTTTGGTTCTTGTGTTTTTTTGTGTTTCTTTCCCGAGTTTTGGTCCTCTGGGCACTGTTTCGTTTGTCATCTTCTTCCTTCTATCATCTGCTTTTCTTTACCTTTTGTGGTTTCGTCCGTTCGGACAATGGCCAGTTCATCTTAGCCTCACGACCCAGCCCTCGGCCCGTGGTATACCACCATGGAGTCGCACTTCGATCGGCGCGACGCCGATATTCTGATGGACAATTTTGACATCCCCTCTGATTTTGAACTTATCTTACCCTCCCCCTCCGCTCGGCCACACAAACCGCCGCGCGGAGCTTTCTGTGTTTTCCGTGACCAGTTCATAGCCGGTCTGCGCTTTCCAATCCATCCCTTTATCGTAGAAGTTTGTAATTTTTTCGGCATTCCGCTCGGAAGCTTAGTCCCTAACACCTTCCGCCTTCTATGCGGCGTTGTTGTCTTGTTCAAAATCCACAACATTCCCCTCCGATCGGAGGTCTTCTACTATTTTTATTACCCTAAACAGTCCGAGCTGGGTACTTACATGTTCCAGGCTCGGCCCGGTTTAGTCTTCTTTAATAAACTGTCCTCTTCCAATAAACATTGGAAAGAGTACTACTTCTATCTTCGTCTTCCCGAACGGGCCTCCTTCCGAACCCAGTGCCAGGTCGGACCGCCAATCTCCCCTGAGCTAAAGAGGTTCAAGACCCGACCGGACTATCTTCACGCTGCCAACATGCTAGCTGGTCTGAAGTTCGACATCAATAAGTTCTTACCCGAAGGGGTGATGTATATATTTGGCCTGAGTCTGATCCGGACCCCCCTCCCGAGCGGCTTCGGTAAGAATTTTACTTGTACATTTGCCTTGATTGCTAACTGATTTTCTCCTTTTTCCTTTACAGCGGACATTGTCATGGAGTCCGTGATGGCCGGAATTTTGAAGAGAAAAGCGGCGGCGCTCGAGGCCGCAGCTGCCAAAGAGATGGAGCAATTGGGCATCACCCCGGTCGGCTCTAACGAAGGGGAGAGCGGGACTCACGAGGAGTCGGCTGCTCAAGCCTCCACCCGTGATGTGGCCAGAGGCGCCACCCCTAGCAGGGGGTCAACTGTCCAGGAGGAAGGCTCTGCTCAGGAGGAAGAGTGCCCTCTCCGACAAAAGAGGCGCCGAACGGAGACACTGCTTCGCTCGGCCACTTCCGCGGTCCAGCCGTCCGAACGGACCACCACCGATTCTCGCGGCAAAGCCCCAACGGTTGAGGCTATTTCGTCCGATCGGACCCCATCCGAGCTGGATGCGTCCGCGGACCCCCTCGAGGCCATTCCTGTCAGCGCTCTTCCGCCCGCTCCTCGCCAAGTCCAACGTTCGGCCATTTTGTCCCAGTTTTCTACTCCGGCCTCCGATCCTTCCCCAGCTTCCGCTCAAACGACTCTCGGTCGGCACCGTACCATCAGAGTCTCCCTGCATCTCCCCACCAAAGAGTTGATGCCGGAGTCCGATCGGCCAACTGCGCCCGAGCACATGATCACAATGAAGGGGCCTCTAGCTGAAATGTGGGCCGACGCTCGGGCACATGTCGCTATGATTCCACTCAGCAATCTGGCCAACAACCACATGTAGCAGGCCACTGGGGTAAGCGTATTTCCTCAAGTCCTTTACGCATTCTTTCCGATCGGCCATTAACAATCTTGCTTATGCCAGAGATGGGTGGAGGAGATCGCTGTCTCCAACCGCCTGGCCATGGTGGACGAGGAGCTAAAGAGGCTCAGGAGTTCGGGCGACGCGCCTTCCCAGGGTCCATCATATGCCGAGCTACAGAAAGAGCTCAAGAAGACCCAAGACCTGTTGGCGGCTGAGCAAAAGAAGATGGCCGGCCAGGCCCATACTTTGGCCGAACTTGAACGACAGGTCAAATCACTGGACCACAAAATAAGCCTGGCAACCGAGCGGAAGAAAACGGCTATCTCCGATCTGGAGAAGAAAAACGTCGAGGCTTGGGGCCTGGAGCAATGAGTCAAAGAGCTGATGGAGCAGCTGGACGGCGAGAAGGCGAGCCGCTCGGCCGAGGCGATTAAACAGAAGGATGACCTGAAGACTTTGCAGGAGTTTCTCGAAGCTTCTCAAGTTGCCTTCAGGGAATATCAAGAGGCGGAACCCGGCCGAGTCGCAGCCCTGAGGATGAAGCACATCCGCTCGACCGAATTTTCAGAAAAAGTGTGCGAGCGGATGTATAATGCCTTTGAGCTTGCCATCACCGCCACGACGGACTACCTGAAGTCCAAGGGTCAGCTCCCTGACTCCGCCAGCATCCCGGCCCAAGACTACGCGGCGCTCCTCAGCACCATCCCTAAGGACCTTTATGATTTTCTAGAATAGAAGTCTTTATGTAATTCGGTCGTTCGGTCAAAAAAACTTCTCTTTTTTGTGATTTGGCTGCTCGGCCTTAATTTCTTGAACTTCAATGAAAGTTTATCTTTGTGCAACTTTGTTTTTACTTTGCATGCTTGTGGGTGCTTGGTCGGGGCCTATGACACACAACTCGGCCAACTAGGCCTCCCGAGCGGGCGTGGGTGGCATACGACTTGCCACTACTTTCCCTTGCCGCTTATCTTAAAGCGTCTTTCGTTCCGGCCGGAGGGTTTATAGTCGCTGGTCCGACTCTCGATATTTAACGTCGGAGCTCGACGGTCTTCCGGTCGGAGGGTTTATAGTCGCCGGTCCGACTCTGGATATTTAACGTTGGAGCTCGACGGTCTTCCAGCCGGAGGGTTTATAGTCGCCGGTCCGACTCTCGATATTTAACGTCGGAGTTCGACGGTCTTCCGGCCGGAGGGTTTATAGTCGCCGGTTCGACTCTCGATATTTAACGTCGGAGCTCGACGGTCTTCCGGCCGGAGGGTTTATAGTCGCCGGTTCGACTCTCGATATTTAACGTCGGAGCTCGACGGTCTTCCGGCCGGAGGGTTTATAGTCGCCGGTTCGACTCTCGATATTTAACGTCGGAGCTCGACGGTCTTTCGGCCGGAGGGTTTATAGTCGCCGGTCCGACTCTCGATATTTAACGTCGGAGCTCGACGGTCTTCCGGCCGGAGGGTTTATAGTCGCCGGTTCGACTCTCGATATTTAACGTCGGAGCTCGACGGTCTTTCGGCCGGAGGGTTTATAGTCGCCGGTTCGACTCTCGATATTTAACGTCGGAGCTCGACGGTCTTCTGTCCGGAGGGTTTATAATTGCCTCTCGATATTTAACGTCGGAGCTCGACGGTCTTCCGGCCAGAGGGTTTATAGTCGCCGGTTCGACTCTGGATTTTTAACGTCGGAGCTCGACGACCTTCAAGGCTAACTTCAACACGGATGATATATGCCCTGCCTAGCGGCACGGGGTCTTCATGTAGTCGGTCGTTCGGCGAATAATGCCAAATGCGTTTTATCACTTTGCTTCCTGTATTAAAAGGACACAGGAGACCAAGACATACATAAAATGAATTACATTGGCGCACCTCTCACCCAGCTCGGTACGGCTGGAGGTGGTTAGCGCTCAGTGGTGCTTCCTCTTGAATGCCGACCGGATTTTTGTCTCGGCCCCATGCTGAGATGTTCTCCGGTCGGACTCTGCTGCCGCTCGGCCTCCTGACGCTGATGTCGCTTGTTGCTCCAGTCGCTGGGCTTGCGCCCGCTGTTTCTGTTGCTCCACGAGCCTAGCTACTCTTGCCTCGATTAGAGCGTTGAGCTCCTCTTGGGAGAGCATCACGGTGTGATGTCGTCCAGCTTCGTCCATCACTTCCGCTCGGATGCAAGTGCTTTCCCACAGATGACGCCAATTTGATCCTGTCCGAACGATGAGTCGACGGACGCTGGGGACGTGGCGCTCTCCTCTATCTCCAACCAGCCGCACAAATCTCCAACGAACCTACAAGGAAGTCGGGCCAGGAGGAGTTTCCCGGCGACGACCCTCCGACGCTCAAGTCAGGCAAGAGGAAAACGATGAAGTGGCTTCAAGAATAAGAGATCGCATACATCCGGTGAAGTCTGTGACCTCTTATATAGAGCTGTGGGGAGGCTTATGTACACCTACCGAGGTGTACACGTGTCCTTTACCATACCTTAGTATGGACTTGCCAGAGGAGCATGCCTGACACCATACTGATACAGTCTGAGCACCTCTCTGATGCGACAGCGGAACCTTCCGTCGTAGGATTCTGCGTATGGCCTGGTCGTCGAACATGCCTATTGTCAGAAGATATTCCTCAATGTCCCCTTGTCCTTGTCTCCTTTTTCCCCGAGCCGAGCGTCCATCCGCTCGGCAAGCATTGGTCCGACCGGGCGTAGGTATTGGTCCGACCGGGAAGATTCCACTCCCTCTCGTGCTCGGCTGAGACTGTTCCTTCACAGCATTGCTGCTTTACGCCTACGCCGAGCGAGCTACCCGCTCGGCCAGGCGACCTTGTTCACCATGAGCGTCGGAAACCCGCCTCCCCGTCGGGCTGTCTTTGATTCCGCTCGGTCCCGTTCGGCCGATCGACCCACCCCTTCTGACACAAACAGTACTTATGTGGGAACTCATGGTGACCATTTTGACTTTTGACCTCCACGTGGCGTTGACTCCCCTCCAGAGGGGGTCCCCCGACCTTACTGCCGGATCAACATGTATTTTAAATATAACTAGACATAAACAGTACTTATGTGGGATGAAATTGGCATAAAACTTAACTTACATGTGTTTCTCAACCCGCGGGCTGACCCACGGGGGTCGCGGGGCTAGGCGGGTCGGCCCGCGGCGGGCTTGGGTTGATAAAATCCAACCCAACCCACTTAAATTGTTTGGCGGGGTAGGCCAACCCGATAGGCCCAACCTAAATTAACGACTCTAGTTCCAGGTGTCTGGAGGGGGATAAATTTTATCCCCATTGTAATGGTTCATAACAACTGCCATTTCCATAACTTTTCTAGTTCGGGTGCCTAGACCCAGTTCGGGTGCCCGGACCAGGTTGGTTCAACCCGCGACCAAGGCACTCGCAGGGCGCCCTAGGTCTAGGTGCCTGACCCGATTCGGATGCTTGAAGCGCAGTCAACTTCTAGTTGACTTTTTCTCCAGGTCTTCCACTCCAGCTCCGCTCTCTTGGGTGATTTTGATCATCCGGAATGGGGCTCACCCGAACCCATTTTTCGGCCTTTTCGAGCAAACTTCCGCTCTGGCTTCTCGTCTCTTGGAAAATACTGCATGCCTCCTCATCCTCCAGCGTACTCTTCGACAACACCTCATCTCTCTAACATACCGAGTCCATCGACTCTCTTCCGTGTCGTCCTTCTCGTTAGCTGCATCTTTCGCTCAACTTCTTGTACTCCTAAGTTCCTGCACACTTAGACACATGCATCAAAACATAACAGGTCCTAACTTGACTTAGTTGATCACATTAAAACTACCACGAGGTACTTACAATCTCCCCCTTTTTGATATAAGCAACTCAAGTTAAGTTAGGGTAAATCAAGAAACAAATAATAGTAAGGTAATAAATTTTGCAAGTATAAAATGTGCAAAAATTAGAAAATTACCCTCCCCTAGACTTAATCTCTGTTGGAGTCTGGGTGGCCGGCTAGAAGGGGGGTTGAATAGCCCTGCACAAATTAAAAGAGATACCCTTCTCGGACTTATAAGTTAAACAAACACTTGTATAAATAATTAAATAAATGAACTAAAGATGAGACTCACAGGATTTATTTGATTACAATCTGAGAGGTTGTTAATCCAAGGAAGTTAATGCACTAACGATCTCCTTCAGACGGAGAAGCCTCTTACAGCAGTGACAACACAGAAAATGAGAAGCTAAACTAACAATGAAGAGCGCACAAGTGTTGTATTACAAAATGCTTGTTATTATTTAGCTTCTGGACCAAGGCTATATTTATAGCCTTGGTCGGGGCGCCTGGAAGGGTTCTAGGCACCTGGAGTGGGATAAAATCTTATCTCTGACGCAATGGTTAACATCCACGTCAAGTGGATAGAAACTCGATTTCGGGCGCTCGGAAGGGTTTCGGGCTCCCGGAGTCTAGGCACCCGGACCCTTAAAGTCAACCTCGTTGACTTTTTCGATTCGGGCCCTCTGCTTTGGTTCATCTCACCTTGGTCCGGGTCTTCCGCTTCGGCTCTGCTTGCTTGGGTGATCTCGGCCATCCGGAATAGGGCTCACTACAACCTAACTTCCGACCTTCTCGAGCAGGTTTCCACTTCGGCTTCTCATTCCTCGGAATCGTCGTGTGCTTCCTTCTTGTCCGCCAGTGTACTCATCCGCAGCTCTTCGTCACTCAGGCGCACCTAGCCCGTCGGCTCTCTCCTGTGCCGACCTTCTCGTTGGCTGCGTCTCTTGCTCCTCGAGTAATCTTCCGCTTCGGCTTCTCGTCCTTCGGAAACACCGGACGCTCCCTTCTCATCCGCCGGTGTACTTGATAATTGGCTAAATGGGTGTTATATTTTGATTCAAATTGATCGACTTTTGGGTTTATTTGGTTTAATTAATTGACTTTGGAGTTAGATGTTGCTATCCAAGATATATTTTGAGATAATTCAATTTGATATTTCTTACTCATGATTTGTGCCTTACATATTTCTATTAATTTTGGTTGTAGGTGAAGACTGGAGCTCATTGCTCACACTTGTATGCACTCAAGTTATTAGCTTGGACATGGGTTCAACCCGCGCCAATGCGCTGTTGAACTTGGTGGATCAAATCGGACTGCTGCTGCACTTGAATCGAACCCACGCACCAAGTTGTTGTTGTGCCTGCACTGAACCCATGGTGGAACCATTTTTTTTTTTGCAACTGAGATAAAAACCCAGGAGTGGCACGATGAACAGTGGCTTGTGCTACTGTTCATCGTGCCACGACTTCTTCCTCCGCGTACGATCGCAAGTTCCATTCACCATCTCCAGATCTCATATTTTAATTCTAACTTCAACCACGAATTCGGGATTTCTTGCCAATCAGTGAGCGAAGAGCAGATCGCGATCAGAAGGGCGTTCCCTAGGTCGCGACAATTCTCCTCCGCGATCAATTCCTCCACAGATTGAAGGGCGTTCTCTTGATCTGTGGCTTACAGGCGTCTACAAAGTTTATTTAGAGTTTTCCTGAAGCTTTTGTATTCGTTCCGCTTCCATATAAGCTCGCAAGTTTGGGATCGAACTGATCCTTCGGTTTTGGGCTGCGATCATCATCTCCTTCCTCTATTCTTCACGCATCAAGATAGCAAGCCAGAAGGGCGTTCTCTGCGGCTTGGCGATTCTTACTTACATGGCTGAAGATTCCAAATGCAGTGATTGAGAGCTAGAAGGGCGTTCTCTGCGGCTCCTTCGCAAATCAACGAAGAGGATAGATAGGATCTAGGATTTGGAGTTTGTGAATGTTTCTTAACCTAGATCTAGATTCAGTTTACATATATTTGTTGCTTTAGTTTTCCTTATCGAACAACACATCCCATTTCTGAGTTGTTAGTGTAGATGAGAAGATTTCTTTTAGAACTTTGTTTTGATTCTGTCATAGGTGCAGTTATAATTGATACGTTTTTAGTTTTCTGCAATAGATTTGAGATTGGAAGTTCTGTATGTTCATGTCTACTTGCACTTTAGATCAGCTGTTAAATTGAACTAGGATTGCAATTGTCCATAGTTTTGGTTTTAGTGAGCAGCTTTTCATTTTACAGCAAATCCGTAATAGTTAATTTAGGTGTCTTAGTGGGTTTAGATGATCTATATTGGTTTTAAGTTTACTTGTTATGGAATGCAGTAGTTAGGCTAATTGTTGAGCTCAAGTTAGTAGGCTTTTGGGATAGAATTTATTCCTGAATTGTTATTCCTGCCCATTCTGATTTCTAAAGTTTTATAGTGAATTTTATAGTGAAAATTCAGTTAGATCTGTTCTAGATTTCATTTGCTTCATTCGGTTCGATTTAAATTCAGAATTGTAGTGTGAGTTGCTCAAGTACCATTAGTGTAAGTGATTTTAAGTTTTAGGGTTTTTTTAGTTAGTTCTTACGGTTTAGTATAAGTTTGGTTTTCTGTGATTTAAACTCGTGTAGTGTAGTTATGTGGTCAATTAAGATCGAGATCTGAATTCCTTTTGTTTCCTTTCATTGCATTAACGGGTCAGCTTTAGTTAAGTGATTTCTGGACAGCAGTGTGATTTTGATTTAATTTTAGATTTCAGAACTTTGTTTGAGACTTCAATACAATCACACACTCATTAGTTATCATTAGAAAAATACGACTTGGGACTCCTTACTACACAAATTTTATTTAATTAGTTGAGTTCATAATCTTTATTAATTTGATGTGCCACGTGACATGTGAAAAAGGCCGACATCAGTACTTTTCCGCAGCACCTGTCCCTCAGACACATCAAGCCCGTCGACTCTCTCTCCCGTGCCGTCCTTCTCGCTACGTCTTCCGCTTGACTTTCTGTGCTCCTAAATTCCTGCATACTTAGACACAGGGTCAAAATACCACAGGACCTAACTTAACTTGTTTGATCATATCAAAACAACCTGGGGTTCCAACAATCTCCACTTCTCCCCTTTTGATCACACTAAAAATAGGGGTTGATCAAGAAAAATAACTTGAAATGAAATAGAGTCCAAGGGTTAAACAAAAATTGACTATTATCCAGAAGAGATTAGGAAGTTTAAGTTTCACTGATCTAGATTTTGTAAAAACAAATTTAGACTTAGAAAAATTATAAAAAATATTTATAACAGATGAACAGCCATATATAAAACAGATATAATTTTTTTTAAATGTATATTATTTTAAACAGAAATAAATTCTTTTCAACATAAAGACATATTTTTTAAAAAATACTTAAAAATAGTTATTAACCTCGAAAAATCTTGAAATAATTTTTGAAAAATGTAACAGAGCATGTATTTTTACAAAAAAATAAATTTTCAAGAATTACAATTTTGAAAAATTTTAATATTAAAAATTTACATTTAGATAAATAATTTATAGAAAATTTACTAGCGGTCAAAAAATTTCAAAAAACAATTCTTAAATAGAGAAAATGATTAAGTTTCATAAAAAAATAAATTTTATAAAAAAAATAGCACTACAAGTTATTTTTAAGTCAAAGAATACAAATTTTGTTAAAAAATTCATAGAAAAATAATACAATGGTCAAAAAAATTTGAAATTATTTTTATAGATGAGTAATGAAATTTTATTTCTCAAAAAATTAAAATAAAATTAATTTTAACTAGAAATTATATGAGACAATTAAGAAAAAAATTAGACAATTCTTAAAAAAAATTAAATAAGAAAATAAGATATGCATAAAAATTACTTTAGACATGATTTTGGAACCCAATATAAGTTCCTTCCTATCGAATTTATCAAAAATTTCCTCAAAATATATTTTTGTGATATTTTTCTAAATTAGCCCTTATGATATCTAAAGTGTCAATTTAGTCCATTATATTTTCTAACTTGTTGAACCTATGAGTCTGCACAATTTTTCAAATCTTCTATTTCTAATTTTAATTTTTTATTTTCTATTTTTATCTTGTTGAAATCTTCCAATCAACAAAATGTTGATAATATTCCCATTAATTCATTATTTTCTTTTAATAACATCTTATTCTGTAATTCTAATTGACAAGAATTCTTTGAAAATTTTTTAATAAATTTAAATAACTGGTCAGAAGGTAGAGATCGTACCTGACTCGCCTCTCCTTTGTCTGAAGCTCCCCCTGTAGTGTTGCTTCCTTCTGATGTTGCTCCCCCTTCATCAACGCTCTCGATACACATTTTGGATGCGCTTGCTTCATCTTCTTCTTCTTGGTAACTTGCTACTAGCGCAAGTCCGGCGAGGGCTTCGATCTCCAACTTGGACGACGTTTCATCCCACGTTGCCTTTAGATTTCGATGCTTCATCTTGACTGACTTCTTATTCTTTTCCTTGTTCTTGAACTTTGGACAATTGTTTTTGATGTGCCCTTCTTTGTCGTAGTGATAGCATTTTATCTTTCTTTTTTTTCTTTTACCCTACACTTGATTAAATTTATTAGTTTTAAATAACTTTTTAAATTTCCTTACCATGAACGTCATTTCGTCATCGTCGAGGAATGTTTCAGAATCTGGTTCATCCATTTTTACCTTTAGGGCAATATTGTGCTTGGGCTCCTTCTTTAGATTTGCACATATTGTTTTATGTACTTCAAATAAAAAAATTCTTCTAAAGTACTTATCTCTAGATTCTTAGAGATGTAATAAGCATCTACTAAGGATACTCATTCAGAAGTCCTAGGAAAGACGTTAAACGTGTACCTTAACGAATCTCGGTTGGTTACCTTTTCTCCGAGATTCGTGAGTTCGGTGATGAGCTCCTTGATCCTTGAGTGAAGGTGTGCAACGGTTTCACCTTCTTCTAATCGGAGGTTGCTGATCTAGTTCCGAAGCAGGTCCCGTTTCATGAGTTTGGCTTCGGGCATACCTTCGTGTAGCTCAAGGAACTTCTCCCAAAGCTCCTTTGTTGATTCGTAGGTGCCGATTCTGTTGACTTCTTACAGAGATAGCACACTTAGTAGATGGAATTCGACTCATCCATTTGCTACGAAGTTTGCTTGCTCCTTCTTTATTCTTTGGAGCTACAAAACCATACTTCAACATTAGTAATAAATCAAAGTCAATTTTGAAGAATACCTCCATTTTTATTTTCCAAATCACGAATTCTCCCTTGAACTTAGGTGGATAGATGCTCGGTTCGACCATCTCTTGGGCTTCGATCGATGGTTAGTCCTCTTGAAGCATCCTTGCTCTCATGTTAATCGCAGGTCCTCTAGTGATTAGCTAGAGGGGAGTGAATAATCCTACACACAAATAAAAGGAAACCTTATCAAACTTTACAGATTTATTAAACTAACACTTGCATATTTTGCAATTAACAAACTGATTAGAAAGAAGAGGCACAAAAAGAGTTACTTGGTTTGCAATCAGTGGATTGCTAATCCAAGGAAATAAAAGCTCACTAAAATCTCTTCTGGCCGAAGAAGCCTCTTACAGCAATCAAATCTCACAACTACAAAACTAAATTGAATTAGAATTGATTACAAGTGTTGATTTTTTTCTGACCTTCTTGAGCAAGACTTCTACTCTGGCTTCTCATCCCTCGAGAAACGTCGCACACCTCCTTCTCATCCTCCAACGTACTCTTCGTCAGCAACTCATCTCTCGAATGCACCGAGTCCGTCGACTCTCTCTCGTGTCATCCTTCTCACTATCTGCATCTTTCACTCGACTTCATGTGCTCCTAAGTTCCTACATACTTAGACACAAGGCATCAAAACATAACATGACCTAAATTTACTTGGTTGATCACATTAAAACTACCACGGGGTACTTACAATCTCTCCCTTTTTGATGTGAGCAACTCAAGTTAAATTAGGATAAATCAAGAAACAAATAACAGTAAGGTAATAAATTTTGCAAGTATAAAATGTGCAAAAATTAGACAAGATGTTGTCCTCCAACAAACATTGGAAGGACTACTACTTTTTTGTTCAATTTCCCGAGTGGCCCGATTTCCCGACCGACTGTCGGCTGGAAGTGGCGAACTAACTGGGACTCAAGAAGTATAAGAGCCGATCGAACTACCTCCATGCAACTTCACAATTAGCTGGGCAAAAATACCATATCCACAAATTACTGCATGAGGGAGTCCTCTACGTGTTCAGCTTGAGCTCGATCCGCACAAAGCTCCCAACCAGCTTAGGTATGCTTCTTCTGTCACACCCCGGAGGAGTCCCTATCCGAAGAAATTTCGGCAGCATCTCCCCTGTACAGCGGACAATCTGAAACTTTCTACATCTCATATACCTCAGCCACATGCGGCTGGAATAATAACAGAAATAAAATATAACACACAGACATTCCACGCAGTTTAATAGATAACAAACTGAAACAGAAATAAGACTCAAACAACCCTACTCAACTACTGTCACGCCCCAGAGGAGTCCCTGTCCGAGAAAATTTCGACAGCATCTCCCCTGTACGGTAGACAATCTGAAACTTTTCTACATCCTCATATACCTCAGCCACAGGCGGCTGGAATAATAAAACAATAAAATACAACCACACATACATCCACGCAGTTTATATATAAGTAAACAGAAAGATAATACCCTGACTCGAAATCAACCCTACTCCACTACACTCGTAAAGCTCAAATCCGATGAACTCACCTCTTTTACCGTCCAGGCAGGCATGTAGTAGAATAAATCCAAATCCAAATCCATCGATATAATAAAATCCATACAATGTCCATAAGTAAAATAATCCAAAACATAACAAGTTCAAAACAGTCTAGAACAGAAAAGAAGTCAAAAGAAAACCAATCATATCCTCGAGGTCTGCAGGGACCAGCAACTGGAACTCTCTCCTGACAGCATCAACCTGAAAATATCAACAATGGAGGCGGGGTGAGTCCAACACTCAGCAGGTACAATTGATATGCAAAGTAAGGAAATAACACCTAGCACTAATCATGCGTACAGTCTCCTGATAAAATAAAGGTAAATGCAAACCGAAGTAAAACAGGAGAGAAACTGTACTAACCAGGACCTGGGTATCAGGACAAACAGTCCGAGTGGTATAGATATCCTGTATGCATGTCAAACATAGGTATCCAAACAATATGCAGCATATAAATGCAGCAAACACAAACACAATCAATAAATGCATCATGCATATGATGCCAATGTCATGGTCACCCCTGACGCCAATCAGCCAACTCACAACAAAAGTGGGACCAAGTGGGTAGGGTTGTGACGACCGTGCACTCTGCATCACTACTCCTGATGAGTGACCGAGTGGACGGGATGTTGTCGGAGTACATACATACTCCTATCCCAAATCATAAATGGGGGAGCGCAATGCTCTCATCTCCCGGTACACTATGACGGGGAGGGATCCCTGACGTGCTACCACGCTGCGTCACACTACCCATGAGTAGATCAACGGAGCACCGAACAGAGCAAACTGACGTGCTACCACGCTGCGTCACGCTACCCATGAGCGTCAACAACGGAGCACCGAACAGTGATGAAACTGGCGATGTGCTCGACAATAATGGAGCAATTTATCACACAGCATGCAATCATGCGAATGGTGCATGACACTAAGTATGGTAATATACTGAACCAAATCTATATACATACATGATGTGCACCATAATCAATAAATCATATCAAGAGTTCACAGATCAGATAGGGTATCACACTTAGGTCCTGAACATGGTAAAACATGGTTATATCACTACCCCTAAGCATGTGTAATCAGGTAAGTAATAACATGAGATGCAAAACAAACAAACAACCAAACATGTAACAGGTATCGGGTAGTGACTAACCGAAACAATTAAGAAACATAATTGTTGCTATTTATTAAATTCACTACTATGCATATCAAAGACATAAAGTCAAAAGTACCCGCCTCCAATAAAATGGTCCAAATCTGACTCCGAGATACTCGTCTCGCGTCAAAGTCCTGTGTCACCAATAAATATATATTTTATTTTTTATTTAGCTACAACTCAATGAATAGCTAAATAAAATCCCCTAAACTAATTTAGGGTAAAAACTCTAATCATATAACATTAACCCTTCCTAATTCATCATGTACCTAATCATCTAACAAGATTTAATACACATGATCTACAAAACAAAAACTCACTTGTTGGAACACTTACACTGATCAGATCAAGATGAAAATCAAGAAAACAACCAGGCGTTCAGTGCTGTAGTGGTTGGAAATCCAGCAACTTCACACCACTGTCCACTGGCAATTGGACCAAAATTTCCAAATCTATCAAATAGGAAATCTTTACAGTAGCATACAAAAAAAAATTCTACATCACTGTTGTAGTTAACAAAACCATCACCTGTCCTTCTTCTCCGACGATGGTAGCAAGCAGCAGTGGCTGGGATGCTCTTCTATCAGCCCACTGCTGAAACCCTAAGTCAGTGCTGGAGAAGAGAGCCCAATTAGAAATCAATATATCCTCAATTGTGCCGATCTGAGATCAAACTGGTCACAGAGGATAAACTCACTAAAGATAGAGGTCTAGGGCACCACCACATGCCCTTGTTCGAACCTGCAGAATGCAGACTCGAGTTGGATCGGCGGCAGCCGGCTGGAGGGATCTAGAGCACAGCCAAGTGGAGGCTCGGATGAGGCATCGACGCTAGGGCAGCGGCAAGGGATCGACTGTGTCGCGAGCCCAAAGGGGAGGAGGAAGGGGGTCCCGATGTGCGGCGAGGAAGAGCGGCGGTGGTGGCTCGCGGCTCGCTAGGGCATAACAGAAGAGGGTCGGCGTCGGCAGAGGAGAAGAAGAAGAAGAGGTTGTGCGCGCTCGGGAAGGAAGAAGAGGTAATGGCCGAGGCTTATACGCGAGGGAGGGAGAAGGAAAACGGCTCGACGGTTAGGGCTCGGAGGAGGGCGTCGGGTGCGCGGGGGAGGAAGAAACGGCGAGGGGGCTCGGGCACGGGGGTTTCGGCGAGGCAGAGAAGAAAAAAAAATAAAGAAAATCAAGAAAATAAAAGAAAAAAGAAATGTAAATATAAACATTTCCTCACTTAAATGGGGTAGCCTAAACAGACTTTTCCGAACCCCGTTTTTATCCCCGTTAACTTGTCCATACGAGCTCTGGAAAATTCCCGAAAAATTTCCAAAAATTTCAAAAAATTTCATTATTATTATTCTCTACTTTTTCGGTATTTTACATCTTCTTGGTCTAACTTTTGAATCTAACTGATTTTTCTTTTTCTTTTATAGCCCAAGTCATGTTGCGTGCATGTCTGACCGGCAAAGCCAAACTCGCGGACGCTGAAATCAATGCGGCGACCATAGATGAGTTGGAGAGTCACGGTTTACAGCTGATCGGATCACAAGAAGACCCACTTGGAGAGAGCGAGGGAGCGTCAGCCTTAGGGAGCGAAGGGATAGCTAGCAGGATGGCCAGCGGTGGAGCAGTTGGTGCATCAAATCCTCCCTCTTCATGGCTGCCAATGATTTTGATCGAGGGGGCATCTGACTCGGCCTCTTCTAGGGAACCACTGATAAGTCGCAAGAGGCGCCAGATCGATATCGCATCATGATCTGCTTCCTCTGTGGTGCGAACACCCACCAGAACTACCCGCGCCTTCCTTCCGCCGAGCGAGTTGAAACTTTGATGCCAACTCCTGCCACGGCGATCATTCCCCCTACATCATCTGATCGGACACCATCCCTATCCGGCCTGCCACAGGGAACTATTTACGCGCTGCTAGTTGCTTTCATTGCCGCCGCCAAAGGTTCAAAAGTCTGGTATCCGGCCGGCGTCAACATCTTTACTGTCCGGTAGAGCGACTTCGACCCAATCAGCCTCGAGCGGCCAGCGCCACATAACGGCGGTTATCCATCTTCCGACTGAGGAGTGGCGTGAGTCGAAAATCACTTAATCCCGAGCCCCCGAGCACCAGATAATCATTTAAGGGTCGCTTGCACAGATATGGGCTGACGCCCTAGCCCGTGAGCGATCATGCCTCCGAGAGTGCTTGCGGACAGCCATACCTAGATGTCCATTAGGGTAAGTTTTTAATGTTTCTTAATTTTCTCCGGTTGACTCTTATAATTTCCTGGTTCCTCAAGTATTGGGTAGAGAGTCTGTCCATGTGCCAAAGACTTGCTTTTTTGGAGCATAAAGTTAAGCAGCCGAGGGCGCCGAGTGGCTAATCATCCGCTTCACAGGTGCAGCTGGAGCAGGTGAATGCTGAGATGGCTCAACTAAGAGTCGATCTAACTAAAAGCGTCGAGCAGCTAGAGGCGGAGAAGGGAAAAAATGCCAAGCAGGCCACCCAATTAGCTCAGCTTAATAAATAGGCCAACACCTTTGAATCTAAAATCAATTCAGCCAACACCAGGAAGCTCCAGGCTATTGAAGATCTAGAGATCAAAAATAAAGAATTTCGGGTGTTAGCCCAGAACTTGAAGGAAGCTGAGGCTACCCTAAAGGTAGAGTGGGACGGACGTTCGGTCGAGCAGACGACTGCGAAAACTCAACTCACTGCAAAAGATGAGGAGCTGGCGGCACTGAAGGCAAAGTTGGAAGCCTCCCATACGACCTTAGAGACTTATCAGGAGGTCGAGTCAAGTAGCTTCGAGCTCATGAAGCCATCCTACATCCGATCGAATGCTTTTAATGATAAGGTCACCGATCGGGCACTTCGTTTATTCGACCTTACAATTGACAGGACGCTCAACCAACTCAAGGAAGGCAGGTACCTCCCCACTACTCTGACAAGCAAGGTTATCAGTCAGGACAAGCTAACTGAGTCGCTGTCCGATGATGTCTTAGATATTTGGAGTGAGTTGAGAGTTCTGCCTCTGTAAAAAATTTGAGGTATCAATGAATGCTTATCCGTCCGACTAACCTTTATATTCTTCTAGTATTTTAACTTTTTGACTCATTTTTCGAGCATCACGTAAACTCAAATGTGGCCTTACTGATCGACAGTGAGTTTATCTATTTATCCGACTAATCAGTTTCGAGTTTAAGTTTGTTGTTTGAATGATAATGAAGTCATGGGTTTAAGGTCGTCGCTCGACCTTTGGTGAAGACAAGAGTTTAAGGTCGCCGCTCGACCGTTGATGGAGACAAGAGTTTAAGGTCGCCGCTCGACCATTGATGGGGATAGGGGTTTAAGGTCGTCGCTCGACCGTTGATGAGGACAGAGGTTTAAGGTTGTCGCTCGATCATTGATGATGACAGAGGTTTAAGGTCACCGCTCGATCGTTGATGACGATAGGGATTTAAGGTCGTCGCTCGACCGTTGATGACGACAGGAGTTTAAGATCGTCGCTCGACCGTGGTTTAAGATCGCTGCTCTACCGTTGATGACAACTAGGATTTAAGGTCGCCGCTCGATAGTTGATGGAGACAGGAGTTTATAGTCACCGCTCGACTTTTAACTTGGCTTGGTTAGCCCAAGAGTCTGGAAAGCTTAGTTTTTATTTATATCGGCCCTGCATCTAGAAGGCATATACACGAATATATTTATATTTACTCACGCACCTCTCACACGGGCCTCTAGGATTGGAGATGATTTGCGCTTCACGGCCGCTCAAGTCATCTCCCATTTTCGTCTTCCAAATAATAGGCCCCCAAGCGAAGTTTTTATATGACCTTGTACGACCCCACCCATGGTGCCTCGAGTTTGGTGATGTCACCGACCGGCTTGATTTTCTTCCACACTAGATCACCGACCTGGAAGGACCTCGGGATCACCCTCCTGTAGTAGTTCTGCCTCATCCACTGTCGGTAAGCCATTAGTCGAACAATCGCTTTATCCTGCGCTTCATCCACCAAGTCAAGCTCCATTAACCTTCGCTCTCCATTTCCCTTGTCGTAGAGTCGTACCCGGTCAGATTCTACTCCAACCTCTACATGAACCACCGCTTCTCGTCCATTCACCAGCTGGAATGGTGTTATGCTGGTCGCCTCCTTTGGAGTTGTGTGAAGTGCCCACAAGATGCTTGAGAGCTCGTTGACTCAGCTACCTTCTGCGTGGTTGAGCCGAGTTCGTAAGCCTCTGAGGATCTCCCGGTTAGGGACCTCCGCCTAGCCGTTACTCTAGGTGTGGGCAACTAAGGTGAATGTCTGCTGGATGCCATAGCCTTCGCACCACTTCCTGAGCTTCTGACCCGCGAACTGCCTCCCATTATCTGAGATGAGTCGGTGAGGGATGCCAAACCGATAGAGCATGTTTCGCCAGATGAACTTGATGACCATCTGTTCACTTATTTTTCCAGGGGCTCAACCTCCACCCATTTTAAAAAGTAGTCCATAGCAACGAGCAGAACCTTCGTTGACCTGTCGCCATGGGAAATGATCCCACAATGTCCATGCCCCATTGGTCGAATGGGCAAGACACCATTGATGACTTCATTTCTTCGATTGGTCGGTGTGAAATATTGTGATACTTTTGGTAGGACATGCATGTGATTGTCGTCCAAGCGGCATCCTCTTGGAGAGTTGGCCAGAAGTATCCAGCCAGGAGAATCTTTCGAGCTAGCGAACGTTCACCTGGATGGCTACCACAGGAGTCTTGGTACACTTCTTGCAAGATGTACGCTGCGTCCTCTGGTCCAACACACTTAAGCAAGGCCCTATAGAAATCTCTTTTATATAGCTGATCTCCAACCAAGGTGAATTGTCCGACCCTCTTCTTTAATAGATGCGCCGCTTCCTGATAGGCCGGCATACTACCCGATCAGAGAAATTCGATTAATGGTGTTCTCTAGTCGTTCGAAAAGACAACTCCCTCCATCCGGTCAATATGCGCCACCAAAGAAACATGTTCGATCGGCTGGTTGATCACGATCAGTGATAATGAACTAGCTAACTTAGCCAGTTAATCTGGTGTTTGATTGTCTGATTAAGGGATCTTCTGTACAACGACTTCTTACAAAGTTGTTTTTAGCTTCTCGAATGCTTCTTCATATAACTTGAGTTGGGGGTTGCTAATTTTGAATGCCCCCACCAGTTGTTGAGAGGTCAACTGGGAGTCCGAGTGAATGAGGACCTTTGTGGCTCCGACGTGCCGCACTACTTGCAAACCGGCTATCAAAGCTTCATATTCAGCCTCATTGTTGGTGGCACGATAATCTAGTTAAACGAAAAGTTGCATTCGGTCTTCCCTTTGGTAAATGAGCGGGATGCCGACCCCGCTGCCTTGTCAGGTGGAGGAGCTATCAACATATATTCTCCAAGTTGCTTCTAGCTCGTCGTTCTAGATTTCTGTGACAAAATCAGCCAAGCCTTGAGCTTTTATCGTCGTTCGGGGCTGGTATTGGATGTCGAACTCACTTAGTTCAGTTGTCCACTTGATTAGCTGATCATATGCTTCTGGATTGAGGAGGACTCTTCCCAAGGTACTGTTGGTCATCACGATGATTGGATAGGAGAGGACATACAGGCGAAGTCTCCGAGCGGCTAATACCAAAGCGCAAGCTAACTTTTCTAGACCGGTGTAGTGAGATTCAGCGTCTTTCAATATATGACTTAAAAAATGCACAGGTTGTTCTTGCCCATTCTTCTTAACTAATGCCGAGTCGACCACATTCTCGGTGGATGACAGATAGATCCATAGTGGCTCTCCTACACTCGGCTTAGCTAATATAGGCAAGGAGTTGAGATAATCTTTGAGCTCTTCAAACGCCCAGTCGCACTCTGCTTCCTAGTGGAATTTTGTCGGCCGACGCAGCACTTTGAAGAATGGTAGACTCCGGTCGGACAATTTGGATATGAATCTAGATAGAGTGGTAATACGTTCGGTCAGCCGCTGGGCTTCCTTCAAGTTGTGTAGCAGTGACATATCTTGCAGAACCTTGACCTTGCTCGAATTCACCTCGATCCACTGCTCAATGACGATGTATCCTAGGAATCGGCTGCTCTTGGCACCGAACAGAGACTTATTCAGGTTCCACTTTATTCCACAAGCCCTCAAAGTTTGGCAGGTCTCCTCGATGTTTGTGTAAAGATCAATACCTCTTGGAGATTTTATTAATTAGTCATCGACATATACCTCTATGTTATGGCCGATCTGCTGCCGAAACACCTTGTTCATGAGCCTTTGGTAGGTGGCATCAATATTCTTTAGTCCGAACGACATGACATTATAGCAAAATGTTCCGTCGACCGTGATAAAACTAACATTTTCTTTATCTTCTCGGGTGAGAGACACTTAGTGATAACTTTGATATGCGTCGAGCATACAGATCAGCTCACAACCTGTCGTAGAGTCCATCATCTGGTCTATCCGGGGTAGTGGATAGAAATCCTTCGGGCACGCTTTATTCAAGTCTCAGAAGTCTATGCAGACCCTCCATTTGTTACCTGTCTTGGGAACTAGTACGATATTAGCAAGCCAGCTCGAAAATTATACCTCCTGTATGTGGTCAGCCTCCAGCAATTTCTTTATCTCCACTTGGATGATCAAGTTTTGTTTCGTACTAAAGTCTCTTTTCTTCTATTTTATTGGCCGAGCGTTCGATCGGACGTGTAGCTTGTGCTGAGCCACACTTGGTGAAATGCCAGAAAGCTCGTGTGTCATCCAAGCGAGCATATTATGATTTTGTCTAAGGCAGGCTACCAACTCCACCTTTTTCTCACTCTCTAAATTGGCAGTGATGAAGGTAGTTGTTAGGGTGGATCTGAACTTCTTCTTTTTTTTTTTTGTAAACCAGCGTGGGGGGAAGGGGGGGTTCAAGGATGGTGTTTACCTCTAGACATGTGTTTTTCTGAGCGACTCTTGCTTCAGACTTGATCCTCTCGACGTAGCATCATCGAGAGGCCAATTGATCTCATTTGACTTCTTCTACCTTACCATCCACCAGGAATTTAATCTTCTAGCAATAGGTGGGCACCACCGCTCGGAACTCATTGAGTGTCGGTTAGCCCAAAATGACATTGTAGGTCGAGGGCGTATTTACCACTATGAAATTCGTGGTCCTTGTCCGTTTTAGGAGTTCTTCTCTGAGTGAGATGGCCAACTTGATCTGGCCGACCGACAACACTTCATTGCCCATGAAGCTATAGAGCGGAGTTGTCATTGGTAACAATTCACTTTGGTCAATTTGTAATTGATCGAATGTCTTCCTGTATATGATATTTACCGAGCTCCCTGTAACAATAAAAGTTCGGTGAACTATATAATTGGCAATTACCACTCAGATGATTAATGCATAATCGTGGGGGACCTCCACTCCCTCCAAATTCTTAGGACTAAAGCTAATATCGGGTCCCTCAACTTTCTCCTTGCTGCAGCCAACATCGTGGATCTCGAGCCACCGCGCATGCAATTTCCTTGCTCGGTTAGAATCTCCATCGATCGACCCACCGACGATCATTCCTATATCCCCTCGAGCGACATTACTCAAGTTCTCTTCTTCCCTTATGAATGGTCTGGTCCATTCGGAAGAGGCTCGGGTAGGGATTCGATCCCTTTGTAGTTGGCGATGGCATGGCTCGGTCATCCTTTCCTCCTCCCTATTGGATCATGATCGTACGATAGAGGGGGGGGGGTGAATATCGATTACAAAAATTCTTTCGAAAAGAGTAAGCGCAGTGGAAAAGAAAGAACACTGCTAACACAGAGCCTTTTTACTTGGTTCAGAGCCTGTGTCGACTCCTACTCCAAGGCCCGTACTCGTTGAGTACTTTCGTTGGCCAATCACTATCAATTCGAATGATGATTACAAAAGAATTAAGTACAAGAATTGACAGAAAAGAAAATACCGACAAAATGAAAAGAATTAAATTGAAGAGAGCGCTTTTGTTGGAGTGGCCTCGCGGCGTTGCAGGAGCACAATAGAGCAGTCTAAGAGTTTTTTTGAGTTGTTGTTGAAGCTCCACCCCTGACCCTTCTTTTATATGAGGCTTGGGGCGCCCTGGTGTAACGCCCGAAAATTCTCAAAACTATTTTAGAAATATTCTATGATTTTTCTGGAATTTTAGGATATTTTTACAGAATTTTTAGAGTAGCGAAAGTAGCAAAAATAAATAGGACCATAAAATAGCCTACGCGGGAATTGAACCCGAGATCTATTGGGTCCTATGACTTATGGTGAACCATGGTAACCAAGTGAACCCAGCAGAGCCGTGCTGAAAGGAAAGGGAAACATTTATATTTAAGTTTAAGTAGGGCCGAATACCCACATGATATAAATAGGGAATTAATCAGTGAGGAGATAATTTTTAACGAGACTTCTCTTCTCCTCAACCTAATCCCGCCGACCCCTCTCCCTTCCTCTTTTTCTCTCGGCGCCAACCACAAGTAAAGGCTAGGGTTCCGTCCCCTAGGCTAGGAGCACCTTCCGGCGACGACTTCGACACGAGGACGCTTCCCTCCACGAGAGGAACGCATAAACGCGAGAAGATCGTCGAAAGGATCATCTCCTCCGGAGATCTAGCGATTAGAATCATAAGAAAATCCGAATAGGAGGTAAGAAACCCCTCACCTGCAGTATAAGTAGCTAATCGTGTGGTTTTTATGCATTAGTTAGTCGTATGCAAACTTGGCACGTAGGGTGTGCACCAGCGCACACCAAGTGCTCGATAGAATGTTTAGTGCAGTCAAAATGCAAACTAGGCATTTTATTAGCTTGGATAAATGCACTAGAAGCATTTACACAGCCTATTTAGTCTTGCTCCAGCTTTTACAGGACTAGATGTCCAATGGGTGGGCTCTCATAGTCGCCTCTAGGTTTAGACAACCTAGTTCTGGGTTTAGACAACCTAGTAAAAGCAAGACAAGGACTTATTAGCTTATGTTCAGTATTTTACTTTTCAGTGACACTGTACTGGATTAGATATCCTTTGGGTTGGGCTCCCACAGTCGTCCCTAGGTTTAGATAACCTAGTAACCCTACTAAATTCGGGACTTGCAAACCCGGGTCTAGTTAGGGGCGCGCGCATAACACGTACAGTTGTCGGGCCCAAACAGCAGCATGATTATTATTTTAACCTATTATGTTATTAGCTTTTCAAACTCACAAAGATTGGTTATGTTAGTTGAGTTGGAATTCAGCTCCAGTCTAACTCAGTTCATGTTGAGCTCAGTTCCTTCTTATTGATACACATGCTAGCTTATGATTCGCTTTGTATGCCATGCTTTAGTGTTCATGTTTAGTGATTTCAGTATGCCATGTTTCAACAAGTTTAATATATGTTTAATAGCATGTTTTAAAATCATAGATGCATCGTATGCATGTTTTAGTGAGGTAGATGGTTTCTTACTAAGCTCGCAAGCTTACAGATACTTTTTCCTTATACTGCAGATAATGGTAAAGGAAAAATGGACTAGCGGAGGTTGGAGGACAATGCGATGAGGATGTGTGTGGATGGAACTTGGAATAAGGATCTAGGGAACTTCAGCAAGCTTGTTTTAAGCATTGGAACTCTTAGCTTTTCGATATTTTGCACTTCAGTATCTTTAACGTTATGAATTAGTTAATCAGGCATCCTGTCATGTTTAGAACACTATTTTGTGATGTTAGAATGTTTTTATTTGGTTTAGAATTGTTATAGGTGATTTTGGCATGAACAAGTGCTGAAATCAGACCCTTGGTCGAAATCAGAAACTCGAATCGATCAGCTGATCGATTCGAGGGTTCCCAATCGATCAGCTGATCGATTGGGCAAGTTGTTCCGCGAACAGTAGGCTTCTGGATCGATCAGCCGATCAATCCAGCAATTTCTGTCGCGAACAGAAGGCTCTGGGATCGATCACTGGATCAATTGGCCAGTCTGGATCGATCAGCCGATCGATCCAGAATATCGTCCCGGGCACAGTAGCGTGCTGGATCGATCACTGGATCGATCCAACCTATGTCCCGCATACAGTAGCTGGTTGAATCGATCACTGGATCGATCCGACTATTCCAATCGATCTGTGGATCGATTGGGAGGTCTGATAACAGCTGGAAAATATTTATTTCAGTTCCGTGATCATAGGGGACGTAGTATATGCTAGGTATACTCTAGATGACACCCCTTAGCACATATAGAATAAAGAGACGATAATAGTTTAGCAAGATTTTAATTAGTACAGCTTCCGCAATTAGATTTAATGATGGTCATAGAATAGTTAGCATAGCATAATGTGACGATCGACCTCACAGCCTAGATAGTAGGAGGCGGGTTGTTACAGAGTGGTATCAGAGCAGAAAGTTCCATACTTCGTTCACACACATCAGCATTGAACCTGCAACTTCTAAGTAAGAATACCTCTCACTTTGTATGTTATTGCTTTCATGTTTGTAGATAACCAAAGTATACTTATCTGTGATAGTAACTAACATGATAGTATTAGCTATGTGGACGTGATAATTTAGTTATGTATGTCCTTTGTTCCTTTAGAAATGGCACGAGGACGCCCAGCTAGAAGGGCACCAGCTACTGAGCCCCAGCATGAGGCCGGCAGTTCAGTGCCTCCTCCAGACCTTACAGCATTAGTGGCTCAGTTACAGCAGCAGCTAGCTGAACAGCAACAGGAGATAGCCACCTTAAAGGCTAATCAGCAGAATACTCCCACAGTCACCCCGGAACCAAACTTAGCAACGCCAGTAGTCTTAGAGGTTCCACCAGTCCAGCCTACAGCACCAGTAGCCCCAGCAACAGAGACAAGAAGAGAAGCCTATCTGATCCAGTGGCAGATAGTCAAGCCAGAGAATTTCTCAGGCACCAGTGAACCATGGGATGCACAGGCCTGGTTCAAAATACTGGAGAGTGCGATGGAGCTTCTAGACTGGCCAGAACACGAGAAGGTGAAATGTGCCTCCTTCTGCTTGACAGGAGATGCACGCATGTGGTGGGAGAGAATTAGAGCGAAGCGCCCAGTAAACCAGATGACATGGGTTGACTTCGAGAAAGAATTCTTCGAGGAGTTCTTTCACATGCGGGTCACAAACCGCCACTACGACGAGTTCACTGAGTTTCGCCAGGGCAACCTTTCAGTGGAGGAAGCCGTGAAGAAATTCAACAGATTGACTCGTCTATGCCCTGAACTAGTCAGCACAGAAAAAGAACGAGTCTGGTTGATGCTCAAGATGCTGAGGCCGGAAATAGCAATGAACGTGGCTGGTGGCGTTCATAGGCCGCAAACCACTGAAGAACTAGTCAGCAGTGCTCTGACCACCGAGCACTACCAGAATAATATCAAGCAGCAGAAGCAAGTTCTCTCAGAGTCCAAGGGACAAGGAGGCTCGGGTACTCAGAAACACCAGGGCCACAACTCCCATGGCTCTAACTGGAAAGGGAACTCCAACAACAAGCGCAAACCAGGGAGTTACCCAAAAGGAGGACCAGCTAGTAAACAGCCTAGTTATCCCAAATGTGCTACTTGTGGGAAATTCCACCCTGGAGTTTGTTGTAAGGGCACACGAGGATGCTTTGAGTGTGGACAAGAAGGGCACATGGCCAAGCAGTGTCCGAACAAGGCCAGCTTTCCTCCACCACAGTCGATCCAGTACGAAGCCAAGCCAGCACAGTTGCATCAGATGCAGGCCGCTTTAGATGGTCCACACATCAGCCAGGGCAGACTAGAATCCCCTCCAGCTACGACCAATGCGAGCATCTACTCACTCACCAAAGAGGACGTAGCAAATGCCTCGACAGTTGTTACATGTCAGATTAGTATTTTACAGCAAAGTACAACTGTCTTATTCGATACTGGGGTAACCCATTCATATATATCCAGGGCAATTGCTGAGAAGTTAGCAATACCTCAAGAGGTACTCAATAGTCAGTTTTTGACGACATTACCTTCAGGAGAAATTATGACATCCACGCACTGGCTCAGAGCAGTGCCAGTCATTATAGCAGACAGAGAGTTCTTTTGTGATCTGATAGTGCTAAATATGACTGACTACGATGTCATCCTTGGAATGGACTTCTTGATCAGATACGGTGCCTCTATCGAGTGCCGTAAGCAGAAAGTCGTATTCCAACCTGAAGCAGAAGCACAGTTCGAGTTCGTTGGGGAACCAAGGAGAAAGCCCAAGAAATTTCTCTCAGCTATGAAGGCACAGAGATTAATGGATTCAGGATGTACGGGATTTGTAGCATATGTAGTCAGTACCAGTCAAGACAAGGACCAACAGCTAGCAGAGGTCCGAGTCGTATGTGACTACCCAGCAGTCTTCCCTGAAGAGTTAACAGGCTTAGCACCAGACAGGGAGATTGAATTCGAGATAGAGCTCATTCCTGGTACCAATCCTATTTCCAAAGCACCATACCGCATGGCTCCAGCAGAACTAAAGGAACTTCATGAGCAACTACAGGAGCTTCTTGACAAAGGCTTCATACGCCCTAGTCACTCACCATGGGGAGCGCCTGTACTGTTCGTGAAGAAGAAGGACGGGAGCATGCACCTGTGTATAGATTACCGGGCACTAAACCAAGTCACGATCAAGAATAGGTATCCTCTTCCCAGAATAGATGACTTGTTTGATCAGCTAAAGGGAGCAGCAGTGTTCTCAAAGATAGACCTCAGATCAGGTTATCATCAGGTGAAGGTCAAAGAAGGGGATATACCCAAGACAGCATTCAGGACTAGATGCGGACATTACGAGTTTGTAGTCATGCCCTTCGGCGTGACAAATGCTCTAGCTACTTTCATGGACCTCATGAACAGAGTATTCAGAGAATACTTAGATAGGTTCGTTATCGTATTCATCGATGACATCCTTATCTATTCAAGAACTCAGGAAGAACACGCAGAGCACCTGAGAATAGTACTACAGACCCTTCAGCAGAACCAGTTGTACGCCAAGTTCACAAAATGTGAATTTTGATTAGATCAGGTGTCTTTCCTGGGTCACATCATCTCAAAGGATGGTATCATGGTAGACCCCAGTAAGATAGAAGCTGTGAGTAACTGGAAAAGACCCAAGAACGCCAGTGAGATCAGAAGCTTTCTGGGATTAGCAGGTTACTACAGGAAATTCGTAGAGGACTTCTCCAGGATAGCCTCCCCACTGACAGCTCTCACCAGGAGGAACAGAAAATTTCAGTGGACAGAGGACTGTGAGAATAGTTTCAGCGAGCTGAAAAGAAGACTGACCAGTGCACCCATTCTAGCTCTACCCGAGAACATAGCCAGCTTTGATATTTATAGTGATGCCTCAAAGTTGGGACTAGGAGCAGTGCTGATGCAAGATGGCAAGGTAATCGCCTATGCCTCCAGACAACTCAAGGATTATGAGAGGAATTACTCCACTCATGACCTTGAGCTTGCAGCAGTGGTGTTCGCTCTCAAAATTTGGAGACATTACTTGTATAGAGCTCAGTGCAGAGTGTATACAGATCATCAGAGCCTGAAGTACTTCTTCACTCAGAAGGATCTGAATATGCGACAGTGCAGATGGCTAGAACTGGTTAAAGACTACGACATAGACATCCTCTACCACCCAGGAAAAGCAAATAGGGTAGCAGATGCACTTAGCAGAAAGTCCAGTGCTACCTTGTTATCTCTAGCAGCCATGTCACCACCCCTACAGAAAGAGATCACAGATTTCGGTCTCGAACTCGTAGTTGGACAGCTCTCTACTATGACTTTAGAGTCGACCTTGCTTGATGACATTCAGACAGCTCAGGAACAGGATCCTGAAATTCAAAAAATCAAGCAAGGGATAGTAGAAGCAGAAAGTGGAGAGTTTAGAGTGTCCGCTAGTGGGGTGTTGTACTTTGGCGACAGATTATGTGTTCCAGATCAGGAGGAACTACGAAGAAAGATTTTAGATGAGGCTCACAAGACTCCCTATCCGATGCATCTAGGCTCCACCAAAATGTACCAGGACTTGAAAAAATATTTTTGGTGGCCTGGGATGAAGAGAGACATCGCTCGATATGTCAGCACCTGCCAACCTGTCAGAGGGTTAAGGAAGAACACCATAAACCAGGAGGAGTTTTGCAGCCTATCCAGATTCCAGAATGGAAGTGGGAAGACATTTCTATGGATTTCATAGTGGGATTACCCAGAACCACGAATGGTTTTGATACCATCTGGGTAATAGTCGACAGGTTGACTAAATCAGCCCACTTCTTAGCTATCAGGATATCCTACTCCATGGAACAGCTAGCACAGTTGTATCTCAAGGAGATCGTTAGACTACATGAAGTTCCACGAACCATTATTTCAGACAGGGACAGCAGATTCACATCACACTTCTGGGAGTGTGTACAGTCAGCTTTGGGCACGAAGCTAAAGTTTAGCACAGCCTTCCATCCTCAGACAGATGGTCAGACGGAGCGAGTAAATCAGGTACTTGAAGATATGCTCCGAGCATGTGCCCTAGATTTCAAAGGAAGTTGGTGCAAATATCTGAGTCTAGCAGAATTTGCATACAACAACAGCTATCAGGCCACAATCGGTATGGCACCTTACGAGGCTCTCTATGGGCGGAGGTGTAGATCTCCAATCTGCTGGTATGAGAGTGGTGAACAGAAGGAACTAGAACTTCAGACAGATCTAGTGGCAGATACCACAGTAGCTATACAGCAGATCCGCCAGAGAATAGAGACAGCTCAGAGCCGCCAGAAAAGCTATGCTGATGCACGGCGCAGACCCTTAGAGTTTTCAGTTGGGGATTCAGTGTTCCTCAGAATAGCTCCCATGAAGGGGGTAATGCGTTTTGGGAAGAAGGGCAAACTAAGTCCCAGATATGTGGGACCATACCTTATCACTAGAAGAGTGGGAAAAGTAGCGTATGAGCTAGAGCTACCTCAGGAAATGTCAGCTGTCCACAATGTATTTCATGTCTCTATGCTGAAGAAGCATATCCCAGATGCCACCCAGGTGATTGAGCCCCAGCTGGTACAAGTCCGCGAAGACCTCAGCTATGACAGTCGGCCTACTCAGATAGTAGATCGAGCAGTTAAGAAATTGAAGAATAAGGAAGTACCATTAGTAAAGGTCATTTGGCAAAATCACACAGCAGAAGAGGCAACTTGGGAGACAGAAGCTAGTATGAGACAGAAGTACCCAGAGTTATTCTAAGTTCGAGGATGAACTTTTTATAAAGTATGGGGGATTGTAACACCCAAAAATTCTCAAAACTATTTTAGAAATATTCTATGATTTTTTTGGAATTTTAGGATATTTTTACAGAATTTTTAGAGTAGCGAAAGTAGCAAAAATAAATAGGACCGTAAAATAGCCTACGCGGGAATTGAACCCGAGATCTATTGGGTCCTATGACTTATGGTGAACCATGGTAACCAAGTGAACCCAGCAGGGCCGTGCTGAAAGGAAAGGAAAATATTTATATTTAAGTTTAAGTAGGGCTGAATACCCACTTGATATAAATAGGGAATTAATCAGTGTGGAGATAATTTTTAACGAGACTTCTCTTCTCCTCAACCTAATCCCGCCGACCCCTCTCCCTTCCTCTTTTTCTCTCGGCGCCAACCACAAGTAAAGGCTAGGGTTCCGTCCCCTAGGCTAGGAGCACCTTCCGGCGACGACTTTGACACGAGGACGCTTCCCTCCGCGAGAGGAACGCATAAACGCGAGAAGATCGTCGAAAGGATCGTCTCCTCCGGAGATCTAACGATTAGAACCGTAAGAAAATCCGAATAGGAGGTAAGAAACCCCTCACCTGCAGTATAAGTAGCTAATCATGTGGTTTTTATGCATTAGTTAGTCGTATGCAACCTTGGCACGTAGGGTGTGCAACAGCGCACACCAAGTGCTCGATAGAATGTTTAATGCAGTCAAAATGCAAACTAGGCATTTTATTAGCTTGGATAAATGCACTAGAAGCATTTACACAGCCTATTTAGTCTTGCTCCAGCTTTTACAGGACTAGATGTCCAATGGGTGGGCTCCCATAGTCGCCTATAGGTTTATACAACCTAGTTCTGGGTTTAGACAACCTAGTAAAAGCAAGACAAGGACTTATTAGCTTATGTTCAGTATTTTACTTTTCAGTGGCACTGTACTGGATTAGATATCCTTTGGGTTGGGCTCCCACAGTCGTCCCTAGGTTTAGATAACCTAGTAACCCTACTAAATTCGGGACTTGCAAACCCGGGTCTAGTTAGGGGCGCGCGCATAGCACGTACAGTTGCCGGGCCCAAACAGCAGCATGATTATTATTTTAACCTATTATGTTATTAGCTTTTCAAACTCACAAAGATTGGTTATGTTAGTTGAGTTGGAATTCAACTCCAGTCTAACTCAGTTCATGTTCAGCTCAGTTCCTTCTTATTGATACACATGCTAGCTTATGATTCGCTTTGTATGCCATGCTTTAGTGTTCATGTTCAGTGATTTCAGTATGCCATGTTTCAACAAGTTTAATATATGTTTAATAGCATGTTTTAAAATCATAGATGCATCGTATGCATGTTTTAGTGAGGTAGATGGTTTCTTACTAAGCTCGCAAGCTTACAGATACTTTTTCCTTATACTGCAGATAAAGGTAAAGGAAAAATGGACTAGTGGAGGCTGGAGGACAATGCGATGAGGATGTGTGTGGATGGAACTTGGAATAAGGATCTAGGGAACTTCATCAAGCTTGTTTTAAGCATTGGAACTCTTAGCTTTTCGATATTTTGCACTTCAGTATCTTTAACGTTATGAATTAGTTAATCAGGCATCCTGTCATGTTTAGAACACCATTTTGTGATGTTAGAATGTTTTGTATTTGGTTTAGAATTGTTATAGGTGATTTTGGCACGAACAAGTGCTGAAATCAGATCCTTGGTCGAAATCAGAAACTCGAATTGATCAACTGATCGATTCGAGGGTTCCCAATCAATCAGCTGATCGATTGGGCAAGTTGTTCCACGAACAGTAGGCTTCTGGATCGATCAGCCGATCGATCCAGCAATTTCTGTCACAAACAGAAGGCTCTGAGATCGATCACTGGATCGATTGGCCAGTCTGGATCGATCAGCCGATCGATCCAGAATATCGTCCCGGGCACAGTAGCGTGCTGGATCGATCACTAGATCGATCCAACCTATGTCCCGCATACAGTAGCCAGTTGAATCGATCACTGGATCGATCCGACTATTCCAATCGATCTGTGGATCGATTGGGAGGTCTGATAACAGCTGGAAAATATTTATTTCAGTTCCGTGATCATAGGGGACGTAGTATATGCTAGGTATACTCTAGATGACACCCCTTAGCACATATAGAATAAAGAGACGATAATAGTTTAGCAAGATTTTAATTAGTACAGCTTCCGCAATTAGATTTAATGATGGTCATGGAATAGTTAGCACAGCATAATGTGACGATCGGCCTCACAGCCTAGTTAGTAGGAGGCGGGTCGTTACACCTGGTGTGATGTGGCGGGCCCAACCAGCGAGCTCCACGTGTCTACGCCGTGAACTGGATAATATTTGCCTCTGGGCGCCCGAACCTCCTTTCTCCAGAAAATCCTTCTCCTGCAAGACAAGGTTAGTCCGAGGCAAATATATAATGAGTAACTTGCAAAATAAAGTGTTAGCACAGTTCATAAGTTCAACAAAAAGAGTATGACTTAGATTTCATCTTTCCGAGACCGGAATCTAGTCACGATCTCGATTTAGATATCCGAAATGGATCTAAGCCGGATCGACGCCTAATGTTCCCTTCCCGGGAACGCGTCCTCACAGTCACTCCCCTCCAATGACTTACCTTTACTTACCCGCCAGACGTCCGGTCAGCCCTTCGACCCGTCTGGACTTCTCGCCAGCTATCCGGCCAGCCCGTCGACCTAGCTGGACTTCGTACCAAGCATCCGGTCAGCCCGTCGACCTAGCTGGACTTCATTCCAAGCGTCCGGTCAGCCCGTCGACCCGCTTGGACTTCGTGCCAAATGTCCGGTCAGCCCGTCGACCCATTTGGACTTCGTGCCAAGCGTTCGGTCAGCCCGTCGACCCGCTTGGACTTCGTGCCAGACATCCGGTCAGCCCGTCGACCTGTCTGGACTTCGCCTGCACACTCGGTCAGAGTGTTAGATAACGACAAACATAACTTAACCCAATTTGTCATTCATCAAAACCTGAGTTAGACCGTTAGTGCTAACCGTACCAACAATCTCCCCCTTTTTGATGGAATGACAACCTGGTTAAGTTAGTGAAAAGATATGCAAAAACCATGCATGATTTTTGAGGTTAAAGTTAGTTTTTTTAAAATTTGACATTTTGTTGTTCTAACTTAACCACCTATCCCTCCCCCTTTGGCATTCATCAAACAAGGATATGAGTCAAGCAATCAAAAGTACAGAATACAGACAAAGTAAAAAATTATAAGAAATGATGTCAAGTTAATTTGGGGGAGTTTTAAATTTCACCATATAGTACTTTAACTTTTGTAACATAACTAATTTTTGAAAAAATATCTAATTTAGCAACATAACTTAGTATATTTTGAGTCATTTTTATAAAATTAGATGAAATTTGCAAACTGAAAGAGAAGGTTAAAGCTAATTTTCAAAATAAGTTTCAACTTGTAATGTTTTACAAACATGAGTTTTCAAAATCAAAATTTCAAAGCTAAGTTTGAAAAAAATCTACTTTTTCAAAACTAATTAAAATTTTTCAAAATAAGTTTGTAGAAGAATCAGTTTTCAAAACCTTAGTTTATAAAATCCAATTTTAAAACTTAGTTTATAAAAGCTAGTTTTCAAAAGTAGATTTATAAAAAAAGTTTCAAACATAAGTTTTCAAAATAAAAAATTTCAAAACTAAGTTTAAAAAATCTACTTTTCA
Source organism: Zingiber officinale (assembly GCF_018446385.1). Lineage (NCBI taxonomy): Eukaryota > Viridiplantae > Streptophyta > Magnoliopsida > Zingiberales > Zingiberaceae > Zingiber > Zingiber officinale. The sequence continues at coordinate 96,357,620 of NC_055998.1, forward strand.
AAACTGATTAAGATTTTTCAGCACTAAGTTTGTAAAAACTTCAAATTTCAAAACCGAAATTCAATCTCAAAACTGAAAAAAAAAAATTAGAAAAGACATTATTTTTAAGGTGGAGAAAAATAATTTTGGTGCTAAGTGTGAAAGTAGGTTGATTTAATACTCCCCCTAAACCTGACATTTAAAATAGCTGTCTAACCAATTAGGTACTTACTAACTATCACAAGATAGCAACTTTCACTTGGTTAGTCAAGTTAAGTGCATTGTAATCAGTTAGTGTTTGACTAAACTGAATAACTTAACTTGATTAATATATGTTTGGTATTTAACGCCCAGACTTATATCGATGCACTGACATAAGCATCTTAAGTCCATGCAACTGGCCTATGCATCTCACCCCTTTCTATGTTCGTCAGTCATAAGCAAGGTAAAACTAGGGTGTTAATGAGATGCTCAAGTACTAGTTCTAGGGGAGCATGATTTCTAACGGATTGCCCTAGTCTAAGGCTAAAAAATCATTTTTGAAATTCTACAAATATGAAAGTTTTGAAAAACAAACAGTTATAACGTAGGATTTAAAACACTCATTTTGAAAGCAATTTAAATTTTAATAATCCTAATCTATTAAGTTAAAGCAGAACCAATCAAATCTGAAATGGTAATCAAATAGATCAAGATGTACTACAAGAGTTGTAATAGAGTCATAACAGAACTATATAACAAACACAACTACTGAGATGATGACGGAGGTGGTCTGGAACCCAGAGAATGAAGTAGTGCCAACAGCTCAGTATGTCGGGTTCGATCATCCTCTCGTAGGTCTCGTCGCAGGTCGGAGTTCTCCTGTCGCACATCTTGTCGTAGATCGGAGACCTCCTGTCGTACCTCTCGTCGTAGGTCGGAGACCTCTCGCCGTATGTCTCGGTGAAACTCGGAGGACTCCTGCTAGAGGCTCGACATAGCTCTCTCTAGTCTGGATACTCGATCGGCCAGAGTGCGAGGAGCGGGACGTGGTGCTCGAGCTGGTGCTGGGGCAGGAGCGGCCTCATCAGGAAATAGTGCGAGAAAAAACTCATCCTGCTCTGCCTCCTCCTGCTGGGCATCTGGGTTAGGCTGGTGCTGTGCCCCCCTCTGCCAAGACACGATACCCTCACCATCTATATGAATACTGGCTAGGGAAAAGTTCCTAGCTCCTATAGCGTCAAACTCGGTCATATAGCGATGTCACCTCTGGTGACATCAATGTCCAAAGAGGACATATATGCTGTCAAAATGTGACAGTAGGGCATATGAACTCACCCACTAGTCACGTATCCGACCGAGTAGATAATGGTGGAAAAGATATGTAGGCTGATATCAATATCTAACTTATGGCACAGGGCATAGAGAAGAAAAGAGTGGAATGGACGCATCACCGCGATGTCGCGAGTGCTCAGTGGTAGAATGCAAAAGACTAAGACCCTATAAAGGGTATAGTCCTGGACTCGAAGGGCAACTGACCTAAACTGGGTCACAGTGGGTACTCGCTCGCCCCCAAAAAATATGAATAAATCGTATCAAGAGTAATATGCAAGTAGGGATCTCCAAATGGTAGATCCTTAGGAGGATAGCACTGAAAGGGACAGGTAGATAGTCGTAACTCCAAAAAGTCCCGGATGGTAGTAGGGGATAGTGTGATATCAGTGCCAGCTGCCCTAGTAGTATAGGTAAGGTCGTCTACTTTCATTAGGTTGTTATAAAATTTGGCACACAAATTTATGTTTACTGGACTAGTACATTCAACAAGGTTCCGCAAGTTATAGTGGTTTATGACCTCTATAGCTGGAACGCAAGAGCGTAAAAAGAACATTCTATCTACACATTTAGTCCTAATGGCCATATAAATGGTTGACTCGAACTTAATCCTAAGCTCATCAGTGGGAAACCTAGGGTCAATGCTAGGAGTGGAGGGTCCAGCACCAGATTTGGAATGTTTCCTAAATTATGAAGCAACAGTATGGTAATTAAAAGAACAAACATGCAACAATTTAAAAAAATTTAAACAGAGAACAAGAATTTTACCGAAGAGCCATCGCAGAATATATTTAGAAATGACGACCCCGGTTGATTCACACAGCGTATTAACCGCAGAACGAAGTAAAATTTAATTTTAATCACTCTCGTAATAAAGCTCGGAAGGAGCCTTAATGAAAGTGAGAAATTTGTGGTGCGAGAGGAGGGGGCGCCCCTGCCCCCCTATATATAGAGGGTTCCGGGCGCCCGGGATCAAGTGGGGCGGGGCGCCCGGAGTCGTTTCTGGGCGCCCCGGGTCAGTATACCGGGGGCGCCCGCCCTTGGTTTTTGACTCTGGTTTCCTTCCTTTTTTTTAAAAAAAAAAGTTTAATTTTGAAAAAAACTTTTTGGGTTAAAAATTAGGTTTAATTTTTAAATAAATTTTTAAGTTATAAAATTTTAAGTTTAATTTTTAAAATAAATTTTTAAGTAAAAAAAATTTAAGTTTAATTTTTAAAATAAATTTTTTAAGTTAAAAAAATTAAGTTTAAAAAAAAATTAAGTTTAAAAAAAAAATAAGTTTAATTTTTAAAATAAATTTTTAAGTTAAAAAAAAATAAGTTTAATTTTAAAATAATTTTTAAGTTAAAAAGAATTAAGTTTAATTTTAAAGTAATTTTTAAGTTAAAAAGAATTAAGTTTAATTTTTAAAATAAATTTTTAAGTTAAAAAAAAATTAATTTTAATTTTTAGTTAAAAAAATTTAAGTTAATTTAATTTAATTTTAAATTAATTTAATTTAATTTTAATTTAATTTAATTTAATTTTAATATAATTTTAATTTAATTTTAATTTTAATTTAATTTAATTTCTTAGTCATCTCACCCGATCTATGTTTTCAATTAGGGAATCCTATAATTTTGTGAGATGAATTAGATTCAATTTTAGAGTTTGTTTTTAACTTGTGTTAGATTCAGGTTTAGCTTTGGGTTCAACAAATAAGCGTTCTCTGGATAAACTTCTGGGCTATGGTGAGTCACTTGGACATCATTAGAGTAACCATGCCTTCGAGGTTTTCCAAATAGTCCTATCCACTGGACTTAGTACAAAACCTTGGTCTAATTGGTTAGGATTCATAAAGGGTAGCTTCGGTCAGTTCCACTTAGCCAAATGCACCAGGTCGAAGCCATATCTTCCTAGACATGCATAGACTAAGCTTCCCTAACGTACTATCATCCAACATTTCACCAGTACCATTTTTCAAGTTAAACTTGAACCCTTTTTAACTAGTCCTAATTACCCTGTCGGGTAGGTTGGTTAGGGTTACCCTGCCGGGTAGGTTAGTTTTGGAGGTGTCAGCTATTCTAGAGCCTCCCCCTGAATTAATGGCCATTAATTTAATTTTTAGTTCTAGGTTTATGTCTATTTCTTTTATAATTATATTTTACTTGGTGATAGTTTAAGTTTTGTTGAGTTCTAATATATTTAAATTTTAAATTTTTTTGTTTAGGTTTGTATTCTCGTTTTTTATTTGGTTTATTTGACTTTACGTAATATATTTTATCTTTAGGGATATAATATTGGTTAGGTCCTATTTGTGTGGTTAAACACGCTTTCGAAACCCAGGCTTTATTCATTGGTTTTTATTGGGTTATTAATGATTTAAAGTTTTATTTGAGTTCGACTTATATCCGAGTCTGGTTTTATTATAACATGCTTTTTGATTATTTAGGATTAAGTCTAAATTTTTTGATCTGGTAGTAAATTTTTCTAACATATTTTTTAAATTACTGATTTCTAATTTTAATGATGAATTCTCCTCCTCAAGTGTTAGATCTTGAGTTGGTTTATTATTTACAACTTGTTCCTTGAGGGTTTGATTTTCCTCGAGGAGCAATTTGTTTTCATTTTATAATTTAACTAACTTATTATTTAAGCAAGAAATAATTTTAAAAAACTTTTGATTTAAGGTTATGAATACCTCTTCGGAACCTTCGGAAATGAGTACGGACTCGTGCCTCGATTCGGGTTCAGACCTGTCTTCTGATTCGTCTTCCGACTCTGCTTCGCGGGCCATCAGTGCGAGGTGGCTCTGGTGCTTCTGATTCATCCGAGGAGGAGTCGTCCCATGTCGCTTTGAGGGTCTTCTTTTTGGTCGGCTTCGGTTTGTCGATCTTCAGTCTTGGGCACTCATTTTTGTAGTGCCCTTTTTTGTTGCATCCAAAGCATGTCACGTTCCTTGAATCGGCTGGCAAACTGATCTTTTGTAGATCTTTCTTGCTGAAGCTTCTCTTCCTCCTTGTGAATATCTTCCTTACCAGGTTCACCAGGTGTTCTCCATCTTCAGAGCTCTGGTCAGAGTCTTCTTCAGGTTCAGCCTTGTTCTTCTTGGAGGAACCTGCATATAAGGTAATACCTTTCTCAGCCCCAGTGTTAGTCTGCTCATGTAATTCCAATTCACAAAACAGTTCATCTAATTTAAGCTTAGTTAAATTCTTAGAAATTTTGTAGGCATCCACTATGGATGCCCACAAACTATTACGTGGAAATGTGTTTAACGCATACCTGATAAGGTCTCTGTTGTCCATCCGGTGGCCTATTGCGTGGAGCGCGTTGAGGATATCTTTAATCCTCGCGTGCAGCTGACTCGCTGTTTCTCCTTCCTACATTTTTATATTAAATATTTTATTTAATAATAAATCCCTTTTTGTTACCTTAGCATCGTTGGTCCCTTCGTACAGCTCGATCAGTTTATCTCACGGCTCTTTAGCATTTTGATGCGGTCCGACCCGGTTTAGTTCTTCTCTTGTTAGTCCGCATTGCAAAGTGTTGATTGCTTTGTTCTCCGTCGATGCCTTTTTCTTCATGTTCGGAGTCCACTGTTCTGGATCTAGTGGATTCTCGGAGTTGTCGATTGGAGGTCTGTAGGTTTTTGTGACGGTTAGTCATTGGTCGAAGTCCGTCTTGAGGTACACCTCCATTCGCTTCTTCCAGTACGGGAAATCATATCCCCGTTGAAAAGGGGAGGTCGCACTATGCTGAAGCCCTCGATCTGCGACATTTTTAATCTGCATAGAAAAACAAATAGAGAGGTTCCAAGACTTGGTCTTGGATTAGTAGTGCGGGAAGAATTAAATAAAAATAACTAAATTGGTGTTGCACCAATTTAGATTTAATTACGACGGAAGGAGATTTCCAAAAAGGTAATGATACCAATTTGGAGTTTTACGAAAAATCGAAATCCGAAAATAGAACAAAAAATTTAAAAACAAATCACCCCCTTGTCTGATTGGTAGTTGCACCAAATTAGAGTGGTACCTGCTCTGATACCACTTGTTGGATCATGATCGTACGATAGAGGAGGGGGGTGAATATCGATTATAAAAATTCTTTCGAAAAGAGTAAACGCAGCGGAAAAGAAAGAACAATGCTAACACAGAACCTTTTTACTTGGTTCGGAGCCTATGTCGACTCCTACTCCAAGGCCCGTACTCGTTGAGTACTTTCATTAGGCAATCACTATCAATTCGAATGATGATTACAAAAGAATTAAGTACAAGAATTGACAAAAAAAGAAAATACCGACAAAATGAAAAGAATTAAATTGAAGAGAGCGCTTTTGTCGGAGTGGCCACACGGCGTTACAGGAGCATAGTAGAGCAGTCTGAGAGTTTTTTTTTGAGTTATTGTTGAAGCTCCACCCCTGACCCTTCTTTTATATGAGGCTCGGGGTGCCTTGGGGCACCTCGGATTCCTTCCGGGCGCCCTGGTGTGACGTGGCGGGCCCAATCAGCGAGCTCCACGTGTCTACGTCGCGAACTGGATAATATTTGCCTCCGGGCGCCCGGATCCCTTCCAAGCGCCCGGACCTCCTTTCTTCAGAAAATCCTTCTCCTGCAAGATAAGGTTAGTCCAAGGCAAATATATAATGTGTAACCTGCAAAATAAAGTGTTAGCACAGTTCATAAGTTCAACATAAAGAGTATGACTTAGATTCCGTCTTTCCGAGACCGGAATCTAGTCACGATCTCGACTTAGATATCCGAAATGGATCTAAGCCGGATCGATGCCTAATGTTCCCTTCCCAGGAATGCGTCCTCACAGTCACTCCCCTCCAGTGACTTACCTTTACTTACCCGCCAGACGTCCGGTTAGTCCTTTGACCCATCTAGACTTCTCGTCAGCTATCCGGTCAGCCCGTCGACCTAGCTAGACTTCATGCCAAGCGTCGGTCAGCCCTTCAACCCGTTTGGACTTCGTGTCAAATGTCCGGTCAGTCCGTCGACTCATTTGGACTTCATGCCAAGCGTCTGGTCAGCCCGTCGACCCGCTTAGACTTCGTGTCAGACATCCGGTCAGCCCGTCGACCTGTCTAGACTTCACCTGCACACTCGGTCAAAGTGTTAGATAACGACAAACCTAACTTAACCCAATTTGTCATTCATCAAAATCTGAGTTAGATCGTTAGTGCTAACCGCACCAACACTCCCTTCGTTCTGTAGATCGGTTTCGGTGACGCCAGTCTGCAAGTGGCGATCGACGGCGGTATCCGCGCGAAATTGATCTACTAGCTGCCAGGTCATAACAATCCCTGGTGTTATGCGCTGTCAACTAGTGGAAGGTGCAAAATATCGGTACCCACCTCTTGCCTTTTAGATGAGCGGATGCCACCTGCTGTACGGCATGTGACATAGTCTCTTGGTGTAGAAGGGCTCCCAACCGAGGCCCTTTAGGTGGTTGATGACTGCTCGGTTGATGATTCTTAAATGTTCTTGCGGGCTCGACGGCCATCTCCTTCTTCCTTGCCGCCTGGGCTTCTTCCACATTAATGTATTCATCGGTCTTCTTTTGGAGATGACCAAAGTCCTCCGGCGACTGTCGAATGAGCAATCGGAAGAACTCTCTCTCGGTGAGCCCTTATGTGAAGGCATTCACCAACACATCTGAGGAGACTACTGGAATGCCCATCGCCACCTGATTGAAGCGCTGGATATAGGCCCTTGCTTCAGCGAGAATAGATTCATGCTCGTCTTCTAGTGGCGGCGACTACTAGCAAAGTGATGTAGGAATGCCGCTCGAAAGTCCTTGAAGTTGTGGATTGAGTTGTTCGGCAACCGTTTGAACCATCGTTGCACTGATCCAGATAGAGTGGTAAGGAAGACTCGGTATTTTACCCTATCTGTGTACTAATGAAGGGTGGTCGCATTGTCAAACTTGGCCAAATGGTCATCGGGATCAATTGTTTCATTGTACTCCTCGATCGTTAGTGGGGTGTAATGTTTTGGCAGAGGGTCATTTGGGATCCCCTCCGAAAATTATTGATTGACCCGCTTGGACGAGTTGTCTTCCCTTAGCACTTTTCCCTTTCGTGCATCCCGTACGGGCGCCTCATTCGAGGATGATCTCAATATCTATCCACTCAACCCCTTTCTTCTGGGTGAGCCCACAATAGTGCTCGGTTGAAGGGGGCTGGCGTATTATGGGCGTCCCCATAGGAGCCGATCAACCTCCTATTTGACTCTCGAGCGAAAAGTTGATCCACTCGATCTTCTCTTTCAGCCTGCTGACCTGCTGTAGAGGTAGCAGGTTCATGCGTTGGCCGATCGGCCAACGCCTGTTGCTGTTGCTCCAATATCTTCGTCACTCAAGCTTGTATTAGTGCATCGAGATCTTCTTGCATCAGTGTCATTGTTGTGAGTCATCCAGCACCTTCCATCTTCTTATTCGGATGCAGGCTACGTTCCCACAGACAGCGCTAAAATGATCCTGTCCGAATGAGGGAAGCTAGAAAGCCGGGGATGGGGTGACTACTGACGGGATGAAGACCTCAATCCTGCAAAACAAAACCAAACCAGGAAAAATGGGTCCCTGGTGTTGGCCCTCCGACACTCAAGTCAAAATCAAGAAGAGAGAATGAATCATCAAGAAATAGGAAAATCTTCCCTTTCCTCATATCTGACATACCCTTTTATACCTTTCTTTGTGATCGTTCATCTGCCCTTATTTAATGATATTAATTGCTAGAGGAAGGCTTCTTTGTCTTGTCTTTCATACATTAATGATAGATGGAGTGTTCTTGTTTATCTTGGCTTCTTCATATTTAATGATGGATGGAGTGTTCTATTTTATTTTCTATCTCCTTCTGTATAATGTCATTCCTTGTGCCAGATAGGTGGTCCGAGTGGCTCATTTTCCTGCCGACCAGAACAACCAGCTACGGGTTTATCCGTTCGGTCGGTCGACCAACCCATGATGGTCATTTGTCTGACCAACCGGATGATCCGCTCAGCCACTCTTTGCCGACCGAGATAATCAGATAACCACCTTTAGCTGACTCTTTTCACAAGTCTTGACCACCTTGACTTTGACCGACACCGTGCCACTTGACCCATGATAGGTGGACTCTCCCTTATCGCCGCATCACTATTATTGTAAAAACATGAAACATATGTCTCTTAGAACATAAAAGAAAGGTAATAAAAACTCACAAATATTATTGTATTTATTGACGGATGATTCCAATAAGAGGGGTGTCACAAATGAAAAGAAAGAAATTAACAATAAAAAAATTTTGTTACCATTTTTCATAATAAAATTCTATTAAGATTTTTTTTAACAAAATTCTATTATGATTTTTTTCGTAACAGAAATCTATTACGATTTTTCGAGTATGTTGTGGCATGTTGGAGTTTGTGCACTATTTATATAGATTATTGTGAACCTATTGGTAGTATCATTGTAACAATAAGGATTCTTTTGCATAGAGAGAATTTTAATAAAGTTTCGTCAATTTTATGGAGTAGGCACGTCGCCAAACCATGGCAACTCTTCTCCCTCCTCCTCCTCTTCTTCTACTTCTTCTTCTTCTTCTTCTTCTTCTTCCTCTTCCTCCTCCTCCTCCTCCTCCTCATGTTTGTTCTTTCTCGTGTTTCTTTATTTTGTTGCTCCGCATGATCTCTTTTTCTCTTCCTCTTCTTCCGTGTTAGAGGTTGAGAGGTGTTGCCCTCTTCTTTACGCAACAAATTGATATCAGAACGAGGTTTTGACTGATTTTTCAACATATCAGGGATGTTTTCTGTGAAGTTTGACGAAACCAGGAACTTCAGATTATTACAAAGGAGGGTCAAGGATTTGTTGGTGCAATAAGGCATGGTGAAAGTGCTAGGAGAAAGGAAACCGAAAATCATGGAGAGCTCAGATTGGAAAGAACTTCAGGCGAAGATAGTGACAACAATCAGACTTTGTTTTACAGATGATGTGATGTATAATATCATGGACGAGGAGTAACCGGTGATAGTTTGGAAAAACCTGAAAAGTTGGTATATGTCAAAATCATTAACAAATAAACTGTATCTCAAGCAAAATTATACAGACTGAAAATGATAGAATGAACCAATCTGAGCCAACACATCAACTTATTCAACCAGATCGTGAGAGATTTGAAGCGAGTTAATGTGAAGATCGAGAACGAAGACAAGATGTTGATATTATTGAATTCTCTACCTTTATCTCCTATATATGAGAATTTGGTTACTACTTTGAAGTGGAGTAAGAAAACTCTTAAATTGGAGGCGATCACACGTGCGTTGCTAGATTTTAATCAAAGAAAGAAAATAAGCGATGAAGTTTCTTAGGGAGAAGGACTTATGGTAAATAGCAACCAAGAGAGTGGTAAGAGTAAATCTCGATATAGATCAGGTAATAACAACAAGGCTTATTCTAAGTCAAGAAGGAAGAAGGCGATCACTTGCTACAAGTGTGGAGGAAAAGGTCATATGAAGAGAGATTTGTTGGGAATATAATCAAACTCTCACATTGTAAATACATGGAAAAGATCATGAGTTTATATGATGAAGATATTTCCATTGGTACGAGACCTTTTAGGTAAAACCCAAAAATAAATCCATGAAGACTTAGGCCCAAAGTGAAAAATATAATACTATTATAGAGATATCTGAAATCTTTTAGTCATAACAATTGGTATCAGAGCAAGGTCACTCTTTACCGGACTAACCGACGGAAGAAACACGAGCTAGAGCCATGATCTAGATCAAAACATGTGGTGGAACCTTCAACGAAGTAGCGGAGGTCCTGAGTAGGTCAAGAGTGATCCGATTTTTTAGGGGAGACCTTAAGCAGGTCAAGAGTGACTCGATACTCGAGGGGAGACCTAAATCATGAGAATAATGGTGGTCCTTCGTTTGAGTGGAAGATTGTTGGGAATATAATAAAAGTACTACATTGGAAATACATGGAAACGATCATGAGTTTATAAGATGGAGATATCTCTATTGGTATGAGACCTTTTGGATAGAGCCCAAAAATAAATTCATAAGGGCTTAGGCCCAAAGTGGACAATATCATACTATTGTGGAGATATCTGAAATCTTTTGGTCATAACAAGATTGTCCAGAGATAAAGAAATGATGCATGGATCTTAGATTCTACATGTTCATATCACATGATTCCAAATAAGGAGTGGTTTGACACCTACATGACAGTGAATTCTGGTTCAATGTTGATAGAAAATGATACATGATACAAAGTTATCAACATTGAGAATGTCAGCATCAAGATGTTTAATTGTGTGATCAAAACCATATATGATGTTAAATATATACCAGAGTTAATGAAGAACTTGATCTCACTAGACATATTGGATGGTATTAATTATACATTACTAATCTAGTAAAATAGTCAAATTTAAATTCAATAGTCAATTTGATATTGAATCAAATTATATATATATATCATATATACATAATAATATAAATATATAATTCATATATTATAATATTATAGTTTCTTAGTTATTATACAATCTAAATTAAAATGAGACATTCCTCTAGTTTGATTCGGAAAGGGAAGAGATAGGACGAGAAAAAAGAATAAATATCGATTGTTCCACTATTTAAATTTGCACTGTAAAAATGATAGGTAGGGGGAAAGGTATATATGTTGGATATACCTATCTATATTGAATTCCGGATACATCAATGATATATATATCCAAATAAACAAAATAAGTAAAAGAAAATTCCAACTGGATCTTGATATCAAGGGAGATATGATGAAATTGGTAGATGCTACGGACTTGATTGAATTGAGCCTTAGTAAGGAAACCTGCTAAGTGGTAACTTCCAAATTCAGAGAAAACTTAGAATTTAAAATGGGCAATTCTGAGCCAAATCCTTAGTTTGATAAACCTTAGTTTTATCAAACTAGAATAAAAAAAAAGTAGGTGCAAAGACTCAATGGAAGTTGTTCTAACGAATGAAGTTGACTACGCTTCATTGGTAGTTGGAATCCGTCTATTAAAATTACAGAAAAGATGTTCCTATATACCTAATACAAATTTATACATACTGACATATCAAATCAAACAATTAATCATGACTAGAACCCATTATATTATATGGATAATTATAATATGAAAAATTCAAAATTAGAGTTATTATGAATCAAGTCCAATGGAAGTTGAAAGAAGAATTGAATATTCAATTTAATTATTAAATCATTCATTCTAGAGTTTGATAGATCTTTTGAAAAACTGATTAATCAGATAAGAATAGAGAGAGTCTCATTCTACATGTCAATACCGACAATAGTGAAATTTATAATAAGAGGAAAATACATTGACTTTAGAATTTGTGAGGGTTCAAGTCCCTCTATCCCTAATAAAAAGGTAATTTTACTTCTTAAATATTTATCCTCTTTTTTTTTTCAATCAGCGATTCAGTTCAAATGAAATTCACTATCTTTCTCATTCACTCCACTCTTTCACAATACAAATGTATCCAAACTAAAATCCTTGGATCTTATCCCAATTTTGATAGATACAATACATCTACAAATAAACATATATGGGAAACTAATCTCTATTATTAAATCATTCACAATCCATATCATTATCTTTACGCTTACTAGTTAACATTTTTACTACTTTTTAGTCCCTTTAATTGACATAGACACAAACAATACACCAAGATGATGCATGGGAAATGGTCGGGATAGCTAAGTTGGTAGAGACAGAGGACTGAACATCAAAACATGAAAGAGATAAGTTGAACAAGTATGGTCATCCCCTATTGGGATGTACTATTAAACCAAAATTGGTATTATCTGCAAAAACTACAGTAGAGAAGTTTATGAGTGTCTACGTGGTGGGCTTGATTTTACCAAAGATAATGAAAATGTGAACTCACAACCATTTATGCACGGGAGAGATCGTTTCCTATTTTGTGCTAAAGCAATTTATAAAGTGTAGGCCAAAACAGGTGAAATTAAAGGGCATTACTTGAATGTTATTGCAGGTACATGCGAAGAAATTATGAAAAGGGCTATATTTGCCAGAGAATTAGGAGCTCCTATCATAATGCATGATTACTTAACTGGTGGATTCATTGCAAATATTAGCTTGGCTCATTATTGTCGTGACAATGGCCTACTTCTTTAATCCATTGCGCAATACACGTAGTTATTGATAGACAAAAAAAAAAAAATCATGATATGAATTTTTGTGTACTAGCTAAAGTATTACGTATATCTGGTGGAGACCATATTCACGCTGGTACAGTAGTAGGTAAATTGGAGAAGGGGAAATATTTCTTTAACAAAATCTGATTATAAGTTATTAAATGGTGAAATGAATATAAATTATCCATTTTAGGGGCAGTATTCCCCAAAGGACACAACAAATCCTTAATTGGGATTATGGGATCTGATTCTTTTATCATGTTATATTTTGAACCATTGAATGGACCAATTCGAGAACAATTGGATGATGACAAAATTATCAAAGATTGGCATTCCTTATTTCGATTCAACAATGTACCAATAGTACCTTGATGTTGTGTAAGTAATTGAATACCAACCTTGCAGTAAAAAGGATTATATTTGTAGGATTTAATCCATTATCGGAAATCAATCCTGAACTTTCCCTATCATATCTTTTTCCAATATACGAAATGTCAGACTTTACTAACTCAATTCTCATGAAATTCCGAATCAGATCATTTCCCTTTACCTCAATAAAAGAAGCATGAATTTCTTTCGAAAAACCATTTTGTTCTGGATCGTAATTCAATATTAAACAAGTGCGAACTAATTGAATACTTGTGTGAAAAAAAATCCTCGAATTGACTTGCCATTTCCATAGATAACGTAATTGACAAATCTAAGTTGGGCATTATCCTTTTTCACGCAAGAGATCTTGAGAAAAAAGTGTTACCAAATTTATGTTATCAGTTTTTTCATATGTGACTACAGGTCAAACTGAAACAAAATATTTTTTCTTTGTGGGTGTGATCTGTTGGACATAGATCCAATTTTCAACTTTTTTGATTCCTTAGAGTTTTTTTTTTGTTTTCAGTGGTATAAAAATGTCGTTGTGCCTAGATATCTTATTTGCCTCTCTAGGACAATAAATATTTTCGGAAAATATTTTTGATTCCTTAGATTTTTTTTTTTTTTGTTTTCGGTGGTATAAAAATGTCACTGTGCCTAGATATCTTCTCTGCCTCTCCATACCCCGACATAAGAAGCCCAATAGGAGTAATATGTGAAATGGCGATCCATAAAGAAACACCTATACTGAGATCGGCTAAAACAAGGCGATACCCAAAAGGGATTACTAAATAACTTACTAGAATCAATATGACTACTACTGACGATCCAATACTAAACAAATGAAGATCTCCTCTAGATGGGAGAATATCTTCTTTTAAAAGTAGTTTAATTCCATTTGCCAAAACTTGAAGAATTCCCAAGGGGCCAGCATATGGAGACCTAATACATTGTTGTAGTGCTGCAGATATTTCTCTTTCCAACCACACAATTACTAGAATAGATTTGGTTTACAACGATTTTAGATTGGATCATAACAATCAGATTATATTGGTTGCAATTATAAATTAGTGAGTGGGGTGATGAAGGTTAGCAAGGGAGCTCTGATGGTAATGAAAGGATACAAGTTAGCAAGAAACATCTACAAGTTGATAGAGACTACAATTATAGGTAGAGTCGGCTTGGTGGAGTCTGAATTAGACAATATTATCTTGTGGCATATGCGATTAGGGCACATGAGGGAACTGTTGGTTGCTACTCGGAATATCGTACCGATTCCCCTGTATAAAAATTTTGTACAAGTCCTGAACTATTCCTAACAACCTATTGTATTCTTTAGAAATTAAATTTGAAATTGCAAATAGAACTTAACATTATTGATTCTAAATGCAACTTATCTATTCTTAGATGTTTAGACTTGGATCGCAAACGATGCATAACATTCTTAATCTAAATCCACTACAAATTTGATTAAATATTTATTTCAGAGATCGACTTCCAGGTTAAACATGGCGAGACACTAGGTCTTCTTGGTTATGAGAGCATCCACCACTTCCTAGACAAAGCCTTTCAACGAAATTCAATATTTGATATCCTTATAGTAACCCTAGGTTTAACTATTAAGAACAATCGAATCACAAGATCAAAAAAAATAAAAGAAACATAAACTCAAATCACAAATTCGAAACCTTGAATCGTTAGCCTCTTGTGTTTGGTATTTCAAAAATCCATACAATGAAAACTAGTATGATGCGGAATAAAACTACTAGTTATACATTTCTTTATAAGCAACAACCTCTTGATCTTCTATTGTATTCCTCTTCTTTTCTTGGACATCGTGTGGGCGACGATCTACTAAGAAGAAAACCACCAAAGCCTTCCTTGCTTCCAATTTTCGGCCACCACCATAATGCTCCAAGGGATGCAAGAAAACAATCACTACAAGAAAATAGGGCTTTAGAGACGAAAAAATCTGTCTCTAAAAATCATTTTTTCGTCTCTAAAGAAAGTTTGAGACGGAATATTCCATCTCAGAAATCCGTTTGTGAAAGCCCCGTAACTAATTTTGAAACGGAAATATTTCGTCTCTAATTTTAGAAACAGATGAAAAAACTGTTTATAAATCTGTTTTCAAATTAACAAAATAAAATTAATTTCAAATGTAAATTCTGTCTCTAATTTTGTTTTAAATCTGTTATTAATCTTGTTTATAAATCAATTTACAATTCTATTTATAAATCCGTATATAATTTTATTTTTAAATTTATCATTAAATATTATTATATTATATTTTTATATTTTTCATCAATATATTTAATAATTCTTCATTTCAAATAAATTAAAAATTATTAAAAAGAAATAACTTCTAATTCCAAATGTATTATACAATTAACATTAAAATAAATAAATATTTACATTATCCAAACAAATTTGACCAATAATCAAACTATAAAGACTAAATTTTCCTAGATATAAATGATTTGTACATTCCTCTGCCTACTTTCTGTAATAACAAGTTTTTTTTCCTTTTCAATATTTTGTTCCTCCATCCTCGAGCTAATAGCATCCATGCCTTCAATTTCTTCTTTTTGCTCTCCCTGTCTTCGAATTTCATGAGATAAATTGCTTCTCTTGTACAGATTAATGAACCAAACAATTTTGTTGAGAAAATCTAACAAATCAAAATATGAAACGAGTAAGTCTTACAATATCAGAATTTTTAATACAAAATAAATTAAAATTGTACAAAAGTCATAATCAGTATCAATGATCACCCACTAATTAGTCCATAATTGTCAATGCTAAAGAATTAACAAGGGAGTTTGGATTTTGGATTCTAAGACTAAGATTTGAAATAGCAAAGCAAGTATAAAATCAAACCTAATGAATAAAATACAATGTAAGAATTGAGAGTTAAGTCTAACCTAACTACAATTGCAGAAAATAAAAGTCAACATGAAGTAATTAACAAAACTAAGCATGGAATAAAACCTAGAGCATTAAAGAAACCTAATCTAACTTAACCTAATTGAATTTAAATGAAGACATAAAACTTAACAATTGAAAAAGCAATACAAAGCAAGAGTTAAGTAAACTAAAATGTATCATATTGAACCTAACTATTGAAAGAGACATTTCACCGAACACACGACATGCAGGAATTAGAACCTAACTACGGAACATTTTATCAAACAAGTTGGGTGCATGAAACAATTAAAGTCAAGTGCGTGCAATCTAATTAAGGGAGATCAAGTTTGATATAAGCATTCAATAAGAAACATAACACACATCCAACATGATAAAAAAAACAACCCAATAAATCTGATCAGGTTCAGATTATTACCCTTATTAGCAGTTTGTGGCTGTCACGCCCCGGAGGAGTCTCTGTCCGAAGAAATTTCGGCAGCATCTCCCCTGTACGGCGGACAATCTGAAACTTTTCTACAAGCACTATATACCTCAGCCACATGCGGCTGGAATAATAACAATAAAAGAAAACAAACACCATGCAGTTAATATCAAATTCAGCCTCTGGCTGACACAACCACGTAGTTAAAAATAAAGCAGCCCACTCGGCAGTACCAAGACCAAAACACAAAACTGCTAGCCGGCTAGACTTACACAACCAATAACATAAATACAAAATACCACATATCAACGTCAACACTCCAAAAATAAAACCAGAGTACAGAGCTAAACAAACTGATACATAAAGCAAACAAAACATACGTGAACCGATAAGTCTTCTGATGTGACGTGGGGACCAGCAGACAGGATACTCCAAGCGACACCAAAACCAACTTGCCTGAAAAGATAGTATCAACGGGGTGAGTTCAACAACTCAATAATACCAATGGACATGAGTAGTAAGATATATCTAACAACAATATATGGAATACAACTTCCTAATCATATATAGGAATACACCGAAAGGTAACAGAGGAAGTACTCACGAGAACTCTATCCGACAAAGGGTCACAAACCGAAGTGTCAATAATCACGTATGCAGTCAAAAGTATGTATCCATCCAAATGCAGCAACCAAATGCAAACACAATCATAAAATATAAATGCATCAATGCATATGATGCTAATGATGCCTAGTCACCGCCAGTCGATCATCTCACACACAAATGGTGAGACCGAGTGGGTAGGGCTGTGACAACCGTGCACTCTGTCGTCACTACTCCTGACGAGTGACCGAGTGGACGGGATGCTGTCGGAGTACTCCTGTCCTGTGACCCCAAATCATAAATGGGGGAGCTCAATGCTCTCATCTCCCGGTACACGATGACGGGGAGGTATCTCTGCCGGCTACCACGCTGAGTCACCTGACCAACGGAGCCAAACAGAGTCCACCGTCTGCCGGCTACTACGCTGCTACACTAAATGCCAACGGAGCCAAACAGAGCGGAACTGACTGCCGGCTACCTCGCTGGGTCATGTGACCAACGGAGCCAAACAGCAGAACCGCCACACACCTACCTGATATACCACTAAACCATGAGTGGGGGTGTGTGTAGTACATGTAACCGGCGATGGGCTCAACCATAGTGGAGCCGACAATCGCACAACATGCAATCATGATGCATGTCACTATGCATAACAAAAACTGATCAACATAACCATATCCATATATACAAAATGGGTACTGTAAAAGCGATGGTCACATACCAAAACCTATAGTACACAGGTCAGATAGAATATCAAAAACCTATGTCCTGAACATAATAAGTATGGAATATCCTGATCAGCATAGAAAAATCCATATATACATAATATGGGTACCACAGTATCAGTAGGTCAATCCACGGATTTAGGGCATACAGGTCCTCTATGGTATAGCAACCTAGATCCTAAACATATCTCCTTCCATAACATATGTACCAACAATATGCACATATCAAGAATCAAGGTCTAGGTACACGAATCATATATGATATACAAATAGGGGTACACAAGCCAGTCATGGCATAAAATCTAAGTATCAGACAATCTCGATACACATGACTGAAACCAAAAGTCCAGAACCTAGTCCTAACCTCAGTAAAACATGGTATGTCACTTATTCTAGAAACTAAGATACTCATGGTAATACAGTACTCATGGCAATAAATCACATGATATAAGCACGGATACGTCACAGGCGATAAACCTAACATGCTATGGATATCAAACAGTGACATACCAAAGGCAAACATGTTCATTGCTTGTAGTTATAAAATACTATGCATATCCAAAGACATTATCATAAAAGATAAGTCAAGAGGTACCCGCCTCCAATAAGAGAATCGTATCCGGTCCAATCCGATGTCAAGATGCTCGTCTTGCGTCAAAGTCCTGTAATACATGGTATACCGATTTAGCTAATTACATATAAATTAATTAGCTAAATCATATCCCCGAGAAACTAACCTAAATCCAAATCCAATTATATATGTATCAATTCATACCTAAAACAACATGTATCAAGAGCGTGCCAACTCAAACCATACACCAAACCATAACCTTATTTCTTAGCCGCTCCTGTTAATTCACAGCCAAGGAATGTTATTGCTGGACAAAGTAACTGTTGCTGGAAACCCTCCACACTGCCCAGATCACAAGAAAAATTGAGGCTCAACCAAAATATCAATACACCTCTACAATTTAACATCAACCTAGCTTCCCTTACCTCAATCCACAACTGCTGTGGCTACTGGAACAACAAAACAGAACCACAGTAAAGAGCAAAACTAGAGCATAGTGGCTGGAGGCTAGGAGAGGGCTGGCGGTAATGAACTAACGCACAGAGACGGCGTCGTTGGAGTCGGGGCAGAGGCTAGAGTCGGCGAAGCAGACTCGGCGGTGGCACAAACAAGGCAAGCCCCGTGCAGAGGTGCGGCAGCGAGCGATCGGACGATGGCAGAGCGGCCGGCGTCGACTGTGGTGATCGGTGGCGACGCGAGAGGAATTAGGCACAGAAGAGGATCGGCGGCTGGGATCTCCCCGGTGAACGGCGACGCCATCGGCAAGGCACAGTGTTGGCAACCGGTGCTAGGGCTGAGGAGGAGCTTGGTGGCAGCACAGTGAAGATCGAAGAGGGCGGCGCCGTCGGGTGGAGTAGCCGAAGAAGTGATCGGCAACGAGAGGAAGGAGATAAAAACAGCGCTGGTTAGGGCACGGGGTCGGGGGAAATCGGGAGAGGGAAGCGGTGTGGGAGAGGAGAAGAAAATAAAAAAAAAAAAGATATATATAAAAGAAAAAGGAAATGATTTAAAGAAAATAAACATTTCCTCTTTAAAATAGGGTAGTCCAAACAGGCCTTCCCGGGCCCTATTTTTTTATCCCCGTAAACTCGTCCATACGGTCTCCGAAAAATTTCCGAAAAATCTCCAAAAATTCCGAAAAATTCTCTTATTAATATTCGCCATTTTTTCGGTATTTTACATTCTTCCCCACTAATAAAAATTTGGTCCCCAAATTTCGTTATCTACCATCAGCAAATACTAACAACAGGTAACGAGTATAAATGCTGAACGGTAAATAAAATCACTTATCTCAAATGAAAAATGGGGTATCGAGCTCGGATAGTATCCTCGAGCTCCCAAGTAACCTCCTCGTCCAAATGATACTGTCATCCGACTTTAACCAGCCGGATAGTCATGTTCCGCAACTGACGCTCTTTCCGGTCGAAAATCTGTACCGGAACCTCCTCGTAGGTAACGCCAGGCTGAAAAGGAACTGAGATATCTGTCAGCACATGTGTCGAGTCGGATATATATACCTCATCAACATAGACACATAGAATACGTCGTGAACGCCCGCCAAAGCTGGTGGTAGCGCTAAACGATAAGCTACCGCTCCAACTCTTTCCAAGATCTGGAAAGGTTCATTGTATCGCAGGCTAGCTTACCTCGGAGGCCAATCCCTTCACCCCTTTCGTGGGTGAAACTCACAGAAATGCATGGTCGCAAATGGAGAACTCTAAAAGTCTTCGACTCCGGTCAGCATAACTCTTCTGGCCAACTCTACCAATGACAAATAGTCCTCCCAACTGTTTCCAAAATCCAATACACACGATCTCAGCAAATCCTCTAGAGTCTAAATGGTCCGCTGCGACTATCCATCTTTCTGAGGATGGAAAAACTGTACTGAAACAGAGCTGCGTGCCCAAGGTCTGCTGCAGACTCTGTCAAAACCGAGACGTGAATCGGGGTCTCTATCCGAAATAATAATCAACGGAACACCATGTGATCGGATGATCTCCCGGCAAAACAGATCTACCAATCGATCCAGGAAATCTGTCCTCCGATTAGCTACAACTTGCGCGGATTTGGGTAATTGATCAAAGATTACCCAAATCGCATCATGGTCTCATCATGTCCTCGGCAAACTCACCACAAAGTCCATAGTAATATGTTCCGATTTCCACTCAGGAATAGGAATCGCTGAAATAAGCCGATAGATCTCTAATGCTCGGCCTTCACTTGTTGACAGACGAGACATCTAGCTACAAAATCCGTGATGTCTTCCTTCATGTCGTTCCACCAATAGAAACACCTCAAATCTTGGTACACACGGGTACCGCATGGGTGGACAGCAAATCATGAGCGATGAGCCTCCGGAAGTAACTCTTATAAGACCGGATGAGACTGAGGTACGCATAATCTACCTCGGAAGTATATAATACCCTCCTCGTCTCGTGTAAACTCGGTCTGCTACCCGGAAGTAATCTGCAATACAGCCTAGGGCTCTCGGATCCTCGTACTGATCGATGACTGAGCAACCATGGTAACCAGTCTGTGACCACAACTCGGTGGCAAGCCAAAGTCACTCTAGACTTCCGGCTAAGTGCGTCGACAACCACATTAGCTTTTCCTAGGTGATAGCTAATGGTATAATCAAAATCCTTCAGGAACTCCATCCATCTCCTCTGTCAGAGATTAGGTTCCTTCTAAGTAAAACAGATATTTGAGACTCTTATGGTCAGTGAGAATCTTAAATGTAACGTCATATAAATAATGTCGCCAAATCTTCATGGCAAAAATAATGGCGACTAGCTCCAGATCATGTACAGGGTAGTTCTTCTCATGCTTCTTCAACCGACGAGAAGCATAGGAGACTACTCTATCGTGCTGCATCAAAACAGCGTCCAAACCCGGTAGAGATGCGTCGGTATAGAGCACGAATTCGTCCTCTCCAGAAGGTAAAACCAAAAATCGGAGCCGACACTAAACTCCGCTTCAGCTCCTAAAAGCTGGTCTTGCAATCCTCAGTCCAAGTAAACTTCACGCCTTTCAGGGTCACGCGTGAAAGTAGCATAGCTATGCGGAAGAAACCCTCGACGAAAGGTCTGTAATATCCTACGAGTCACAAAAGACTGCGGATCTCCTACACTGATTTCGGCTGCTCCCAACGGTAACAACCTCTATCTCCTGTGGAACCACGGTACACTCCTACTGGTGACCGTGTGTCCCAAACATCATAACAAAAGACAATCCAAACCAGCACTACTGATAATCACATATAGATGTTCTCGTCGAATCATCTCTAAATCTATGCAAAGGTAGTGTACGTGACTCACCTCGGATCCGTAATAGATCACATCATCGTCCACAAAGATAATGGAAACCTATCCAAACATCCTCGACATATCAGGATCATCGAGTCCCTGAAAACATCTAAGGCACTGTAAGCCTATATGGCAAAAATCAAGACACATAATGTCCGTATCACAGACATTCCTATCCATAAGATCTCCAATAATAAATCGAAAAATCTGATCATCAATAACATAAATCACCAAAGAATAAATCCTCCAGAGTGAGAGCAACGCTCCATCACAGGAAACACCACATATGTGGGAGCAACGCTCTACCACAAGAAATCCTCAACATGTGGGAGCAACACTCCACCACAAATAATCTGAAATATGTATCTGCAATAAATATAGGAGCAATGCTCCGCTACCAGCAATCCGTGATATGTGGGAGCAACGCTCCACCACAAAACAATACCCAAGTACCCCAAGGCACCTAACTATCCGCTAGAGACTGTACAAGATCTCTCTACCACAATTCGCTGTGGTTAGCCTAGGATATAACAACCTAGTAACTAATCAAATCCATCATCAGATCTATCAGCATCCTAGTGGGTCATCCACTGATAGGAAAATTAGTTGATGAGTTAATTCAACAAATAACATAATGCAGTCACTCCACATTCTGCATTTAGTATAAGTAGAATCATCATACTGCTACCAATGTATACACCTAGCACACATGCTCACACAACATATGTATGATCAACACAATCCTCCAATTATTATACACCAAACATACTCACACCTCAGGTATATTCAGTATGATACCTCCAACAATACATACCGAACACGTGTGCAAAATCAATGTAGGTAAAATCAATAATACACCTCAAACAACACCCACATGACATATCTTCACCTATGCCCAGAGTATAACCAACATATACTTCCAATAAAGCATACTAAACTCAGGTGCACTCACAAATCAAACATATCAAAAAGTTACCTCAGATACCACACCAAACACATATGTACATATCCCAACTCAGATTAAATCGACAAAATGCCTCCAACATGCCAATCAGGCACGTACAGCTAACTAAATAGCTATAATCCACAAGGAACCTACAATAACCACATCAAGATGAGAATACCCACACTATCTGCAAATGAACTATCCATCATAAAACTCCTTCAACTCATAACAATCATATCTACATACCACATAAATATGCATAATCAACATATTTTTAAATCCAATCTACCACACAAACCCTACGTCACCTTCTAAGTTATCCTACAAGGTACATACAGTCCAAATTAAAGTACTCATGGAATAGGATACATCGATCCTCTTTCGACTGACCAAGTCGTCAATAGTATATGGCTAGTTCAACCCTTTCCCACATCAGTATAAGCTAGGTACTCGTTGTGCTCAAGATATCCAACTAAGCACGAATAACCCAAGATTCAAACATCTAAAAGTAGAGTAGGTCAATCCCCTACTGATCGGATCAACAAAACTAATCGGTCATCTACTAACTAATCAAGAACCAATAAAACCTCTACAAGCGTCTAGGGTAAATCAACCCACGACTAACCCAAGTCAATATGTGTAAATCAGTTTTCTATTGACCGATCTAACCAGAGTACAATAATCATCTACCGACGAAAACTAACTAAAGTATATCGGTATTCTACTGACTAGTCAACATGAATATGAAGGTACTATCTACTACACACTAATAATAACAGAGGCTGGTATGTGCCTCCATCTCCTAACCAATTAGTAGTAACTGAAGCTAATACTACTAATGGTAAGATATGAAAAATCAACAGAGACTATATTCCTTAATCTCTATTAAGGTCGATCAAGATCAGTGGCTATCCCATCACATATAATATGGCTACAACATCAGACAGATACCAGATACAAAGTGTCATAACTATCACAGTCAACAATGCATACTCTAACTAAATAGTAGGATAACAGTATACCAACATACCTCCTATAGCTTGGAGATGTCCTGCTGCTGCCAGGTCCCAAAACCTGAAAAGTCACATCGAGAAGATCAAACACGAAATCTGAAACACCGGAAAAATAAGACACGTAAGTCGATCTCTGATACCAAATAAATTGATATCAGATAAATCTCGAAAATCCAAAACACATAGCAAGTATCGTATACCTGCTCTGATACCACTAAATTGTCACGCCCCGGAGGATTCTCTGTCCGAAGAAATTTCGGCAGCATCTCCCCTGTACGGCGGACAATCTGAAACTTTTCTACAAGCACTATATACCTCAGCCACATGCGGCTGGAATAATAACAATAAAAGAAAACAAACACCACGCAGTTAATATCAAATTCAGCCTCTGACTGACACAACCACGCAGTTAAAAATAAAGCAGCCCACTCGACAGTACCAAGACCAAAACACAAAACTGCTAGCCGGCTAGACTTACACAACCAATAACATAAATACAAAATACCACATATCAACGTCAACACTCCAAAAATAAAACCAGAGTACAGAGCTAAACAAACTGATACATAAAACAAACAAAACATACGTGAACCGATAAGTCTTCTGATGTGACGTGGGGACCAGCAGACAGGATACTCCAAGCGACACCAAAACCAACCTGGTACCTGAAAAAGATAGTATCAACGGGGGTGAGTTCAACAACTCAGCGAATACCAATGGACATGAGTAGTAAGATATATCTAACAGCAACAAACATGGAATACAGCTTCCTAATCATATATAGGGAATACGCAAAACTGAAAGGTAACAGAGGAAGTCAGACTCACCAGAACTCTATCCGCATAAAAGGTCGTCACAAAGAAGTGTCAATAATCCCGTATGCAGTCAAAGTATGTATCCATCCAAAATGCAGCAACCAAATGCAGAAACACAATCATAAAATATAAATGCATCAATGCATATGATGCTAATGATGCGTCCTAGTCACCCCTGACGGTCAGCCATCTCACACACAAATGGTGAGACCGAGTGGGTGGGGCTATGCACTCGTCACTACTCCCGACGAGTGACCGAGTGGACGGATGCTGTCACTCCTGTCCCGTGACCCCAAATCATAAATGGGGAGCTCAATGCTCTCATCTCCCTGACACGATGACGGAGGTATCCCGGCTACCACGCTGAGTCACCTCACCAACGGAGCCAAACAGAGTCCATCTGCCGGCTACTACGCTGCTACACTAAATGCCAGCGGAGCCAAACAGAGCGGAACTGACTGCCGGCTACCACGCTGGGTCATGTGACCAACGGAGCCAAACAGCAGAACCGCCACACACCTGCCTGATATACCACTAAACCATGAGTGGGGGTGTGTGCAGTACATGTAACTGGCGATGGGCTCAACCATAGTGGAGCCGACAATCGCACAGCATGCAATCATGATGCATGTCACTATGCATAAAAAAACTGATCAACATAACCATATCCATATATACAAAATGGGTACTGTAAAAGCGATGGTCACATACCAAAATCTATAGTACACAGGTCAGATAGAATATCAAAAAAATTATGTCCTGAACATAATAAGTATGGAATATCCTGATCAGCATAGAAAAATCCATATATACATAATATGGGTACCACAGTATCAGTAGGTCAATCCACGGATCTAGGGCATACAGGTCCTCTATGGTATAGCAACCTAGATCCTAAACATATCTCCTTCCATAACATATGTACCAACAATATGCACATATCAAGAATCAAGGTCTAGGTACACGAATCATATATGATATACAAATAGGGGTACACAAGCCAGTCATGGCATAAAATCTAAGTATCAGACAATCTCGATACACATGACTGAAACCAAAAGTCCAGAACCTAGTCCTAACCTCAGTAAAACATGGTATGTCACTTATTCTAGAAACTAAGATACTCATGGTAATACAGTACTCATGGCAATAAATCACATGATATAAGCACGGATACGTTACAGGCGATAAACCTAACATGCTATGGATATCAAACAGTGACATACCAAAGACAAACATGTTCATTGCTTGTAGTTATAAAATACTATGCATATCCAAAGACATTATCATAAAAGATAAGTCAAGAGGTACCCGCCTCCAATAAGAGGATCGTATCCGGTCCAATCCGATGTCAAGATGCTCGACTCGCGTCAAAGTCCTGTAATACATGGTATACCGATTTAGCTAATTACATATAAATTAATTAGCTAAATCATATCCCCGAGAAACTAACCTAAATCTAAATCCAATTATATATGTATCAATTCATACCTAAAACAACATGTATCAAGAGCGTGCCAACTCAAACCATACACCAAACCATTACCTTACTTCTTAGCCGCTCCTGTAAATTCACAGCCAAGGAAAGTTATTGCTGGACAAAGTAACTGTTGCTGGAAACCCTCCACACTGCCCAGATCACAAGAAAAATTGAGGCTCAACCAAAATATCAATACACCTCTACAATTTAACATCAACCTAGCTTCCCTTACCTCAATCCACAACTGCTGTGGCTACTGGAACAACAAAACAGAACCACAGTAAAGAGCAAAACTAGAGCATAGTGGCTGGAGGCTAGGAGAGGGCTGGCGGTAATGAACTAACGCACAGAGACGGCGTCGTTGGAGTCGGGGCAGAGGCTAGAGTCGGCGAAGCAGACTCGGCGGTGGCACAAACAAGGCAAGCCCCGTGCAGAGGTGCGACAGCGAGCGATCGGACGATGGCAGAGCGGCCGGCGTCGACTGTGGTGATCGGTGGCGACGCGAGAGGAATTAGGCACAGAAGAGGATCGGCGGCTGGGATCTCCCCGGCGAACGGCGACGCCATCGGCAAGGCACAGTGTTGGCAACCGGTGCTAGGGCTGAGGAGGAGCTTGATGGCAGCACAGTGAAGATCGAAGAGGGCGGCGTCGTCGGGTGGAGTAGCCGAAGAAGTGATCGGCAACGAGAGGAAGGAGATAAAAACAGCGCCGGTTAGGGCACGGGGTCGGGGGAAATCGAGAGAGGGAAGCGGCGTGGGAGAGGAGAAGAAAATAAAAAAAAAAGATATATATAAAAGAAAAAGGAAATGATTTAAAGAAAATAAACATTTCCTCTTTAAAATAGGGTAGTCCAAACAGGCCTTCCCGGGACCTATTTTTTTATCCCCGTAAACTCGTCCATACGGTCTCCGAAAAATTCCCGAAAAATCTCCAAAAATTCTGAAAAATTCTCTTATTAATATTCGCCATTTTTTTTGGTATTTTACAGTGGCTCTTCCGACGATGGTAAATCTGTCCAACAACCCTCACTGCCTCAGAATTCACTGATACACGACATTGGAACAAACAAATCCAAGCACAAATGGGGTCACCGCAGCAATGGATCTGCAATCCAGAAGATGTCAATCTGTTGATAAGTTGTGACGGCTGTCAAACAGGGAATAGGAATAGAGATGACAACATCTCATACCTCCTTGTGGCTGACCAGATGTGTCATTGCCTGGGGTTAACGTCTCCGCTATGCACTTTCCACCTGTGTACCTGCATTTACCTCCCTCCATATCCGTGGGACCGGCTCTAGGGGGGCCGCTGATGTGGCGGTTCCACTTTTTTTTTTTTTTGTGGCTGACCAGATGGCCACGACACAATTGAAGGGGGCAACGCATGGTAACCCCTTACAATTGCTGATAGGCGGAAGAACAACCCTACTCTCCTGTGTACTCAGCTCTCTGACGGTGGCAGATGGAAGAGGAAGAAGTGGCAGCCGGTGAAAGAGATGGCGGCAACGCTAGCCACCCAAATTGTAGGTATTGTGGTCGGATGCGATGACGCCGACTGCATCTAGGGCAGAGATGCAAGGGGAAAATGTAGAAGAGGATCGGGCCGCCTGATAGCCCAGAGAGCTTGGTGTTGGTGAGGGTCGCGGAGAGAAGGACTGCTGTCGGCGGTGCTCTCGTGACAATCGGCGCGGTGAGGACCTCCGCGACGAGGAGACGATGGCAGAGGAGGGAAGATGACGCGGAAGAAGAGAAAGGGGTGCCGGTTGGAGAAGATGAGGAGAAGAAGAAGAGCAGAGAGTAAACGGCGCGAGAGAGGAGGAATAATCAGGGCGGCAACGAGATAAGGTGAGCAAGGGTTCGACGATTAGGGAGGAGTAGGGCACGGTGAGGAATTATAACCAAAATTGATTAATTAAATTAGAAAATTAGGTTTATTTTAATTAAAGCCTAAGTAATTTTTTTTATCAACTCCTACTAAATTAGATATTCCAAATATGCATTTCTCAAGCCCGCAAATGCATCTAATTACGCCTTACGAGTTCCGAAAAAAAATCTTAAAAATTTCTAAAAATTCTATTAAGATTATTCCCCAATTAAATCTTATTATTTAATTATTATTATTATTATTTTATTACCATAATTTACAATCAAAGTGCACAATTATTAATAAAAATCAATAAAAATAACAAGAATTCAGGGACTGTAGGATGGACGACCTCACAGTCGCATGAGGGGGCTAATTGAAAAGGTCACGAATCTTGCGACCTTGAGAAGCAACTGTAGACAACCTCAAGTGGTTGCGACCGACCTCACAACTACGGTCGACCTCGCAGCTGCGAACGACCTTGTAGCCGTATAAGATGGCCACCAAGCACGAGAAAAAAAATCAAAGGAGGGGGAAAAAGAATTCGTACCTGCTCTGATAAAGCCAAAGACAAAGACAAAGCCAAATTAGGATGAGAAGAAAGGGTTAGAAAATCTAATTCATATCTATTTTTGTTTATAAAAAATTATATGTAATTTCATATTAAATTTGGTTTAAATTCTTTCTTAAAGTTTTTTCATATATTATATTTTGTCAAAGTGAACATATTTACAAGTTCATGTCTCTGATTTATATAAATATAAAACAGATTTTATTTTCATTTAAAATTTTCATTAAATGTTTAAACGGTCACAAATTCCGTTTATAATCCATATTTATTTTTTAAATAAAATTTATACATAGCTTCGTATCAAAATTTGTTTTAAATTTCTTTTGAAATATTATATTTCATTAAAGTTAAACAAATTAATTATTATGTAATAAATCTATATCTGATTTATATAAATTCAAAATAGATTTTATTTTTGTTTTAACTTTTAATTAATTTATAAACCAAATTTGTCACAGAAATTATACTGTCTCAAATTTTATAATTCATATTTATTTTTGTTTATAAAAATTTATATGTAATTTCGTTTTAAATTTGTTTTAGATTTGTCTTATTTTTTTTAAAAAAATATATAATTTACTAAAATGAGACGAATTAATAATTCCGTATTAAATCTGTCTCTGATTTATATAAATCTGAAACAGATTTTATTTCCGTTTTAACTTTTAATTAATTTATAAACAAAATTTGTCACAGAAATTATACAGTCTCAAATTCTGTTTATAATTCATATTTATTTTTGTTTATAAAAATTTATATGTAATTTTGTTTCAAATTTATTTTAAATTCTGTTTTAAATTTTTTAAAAATATATATTATTTACTAAAATGAAACGAATTAATAATTCTATATTAAATCTGTCTCTGATTTATATAAATTTGAAACAAATTTTATTTTCGTTTTAAAAATCCGTTTCTGAAGCCCTGTTTTTTTTGTAGTGAATGCATCCTTTCTCTACTTCTTCACCTCCAAGCTACCGACCACCAAGTGCTCCACAAGGGAAGATGTCGCCAGCCACAATGAAGAAGAGAAAGAGAAGAGGTAAGGTCGACCACCAAGGATGGAGGAGAGGAACAATAGAATAAGTTGTGTATCATGAAGGCACCCTCTCCCCCTCTTTTATATTCCTTGGCGAATCCAAAAAAGGAAAGTTTTATAACAAAAATAAAACTTCCTTTTATTCCTCTATATTGGCCGGCCACCATGTGTTTAATCATACAAGGAAAGATTTTAAACAAAAATTAAAATCTCTCTTTTATAAATCCCTTTTGTGATTGGCTATAAAAGAAATATTTTATAAATTAAAATCCCTCTCTTTTAAATCCTTTTATGAATATCTATAAAAGATAAGATTTAAAATAAAACTCCTTTTATATCATGGTTACAAAAAGAAAAGTTTTGTCAAAAAATTAAAATCTTTCTTTTACATTATAGATAACTACAAATAAGGAAAGATATCTAATCTCTCTTTTAATCCTTTGTAGAAAATCTATAAAAGGAAATATTTTAAAATTTAAAACTCTCTTTTAAAACCATGTGGATGAAAACATAAAAGGAAAGATTTTATTAAAATTTTATTTTTAATAAAATCCCTCTTCCCTTTTCACACTTGGCCGACCCCTTGCTTGGGCACCAAGCAAGGCTTGGCCGACCCTAACTCAAACACCAAGCTTAGCTTGGCTGACCCCTTGCTTGGGCTCCAAGCAAGGATAGGGGTCGGCCCCTAACATGGGCTAAGAGGCTAGGCTTTGGGTGGATATAAGACTATATATAAGAGGTTACAATAGGGACAGAGAGGAGGAGTTGGTTATGGTCTCCCGATGAACTTGAGCTTCCCGTGTTCGCCCCGAACACCCAACTCGAGTTCATCAATAATATCTCATTCTACTAAAGAGTTATTATTGAACTACCGCACCAATCCCAAATTACATTTTGGGCTCCTTCTTATCATGAGTGTGTTAATCTCCTTGTGTTTAAGATATAGAATGTCCACTAATTAAATGAGTTACTGACAACACACTTAATTAATATCTAGCTCCCACTCAACCTTATCGTCATGTCGGACTAAGACCACCTGCAGGGTTTACATGACAATTCTTATGAGCTCCTCTTGGGGACATCATCAACCTAGATTCCTAGGACACAGTTTCATTCTATAATCAACAACACACCATATAAATAATATTATTTCTCAACTTATCAGGCCTATTGATTTATCGAACTAAATCACACCCTTTGATAAATTAAAGAAATAAATATTAAGTATACATGCTTGTTATTATATCATGATTAAGAGCACACACTTCCATAATAACAGAGGTCTTGTTCTTTTATATGATCAGCATAACAAGATACTACCTCAAATAGTCCTGCTTAATACACTCAGAGTGTACTAGTGTAATTTTATAGTCAAGATAAACTAATACCAAATTACAGTACGACTATTCCAATGGTTTGTTCCTTTCCATCTTAGTCATGAGCTACTTTTTATAACTTATAAGGAACTGATAACATGATCTTTTGTGTGTGACACCACACACCATGTTATCTACAATATAAATTAATTGAACAATTACACTTGACATATAAATGTAGACATTTGACCAATGTGATTTTTTATTTCAAAATAAATGTTTACAAAAAGCTAGACTTTTAGTATACACTCTAACGGGAACGTAAGATGCTGGAACTTCACAAGAGAGATTTGTTTAAGGATGTCAAAATGTGTAAGCTTGAATTATGTAAATTTAGTGTTATTAGGAAACAAATCAAAGTTTAATTCAAGACAACAACACATAAGACAGAGGAAATTCTAGACTACGTAGATACAGATATCTGGGGATTAGCTAGTATAGCATCACCAGGAGGACACTTGTATTTTGTGAGTTTTATTGATGATTACTCACGAAAGGTCTAGGTATACTTTATGCATCACAAATTAGAAACTTTTACAAAATTTAAACTGTGAAAAACTGAAGTAGAGAACCAGATCGGAAAGAAAATTAAATGCCTTGGATTAGACAATGAGACTGAGTACACAGATTCAAAGTTTCAAGAATTTTGTGAGTAGCATGAGATTATGAGACATTTCTTGGTTCCCAGGACATGTGAGGGAAAGGTTGAATAAAACAATCATTGAGAAGGCAAGATGTCTCAGGTTGAATATATGTGGCAAAATATTTTTGGACGGAAGTGGTTAACATGATATGTTATCTCATTAATAGTTCACTAAGGGCAATACTAAAAGATAAAATATCAAAGGAAGTATGGACAAGGAATCCAGTAGATTACTCTTATCTTTAAATTTTTCGATGTCCAGCCTATATGTACATATCTAGTGATGAAAGATCAAAGCTAGATGTGAAGTCAAAGGAATATATTTTTCTGGAGTATTAGAAAGGCATTAAAGGATTCAAACTTTGGAATTCTAAGTCAAACAAGGTGATGATCATCAGAGATGTGGTATTTGATGAGAAGGTTAAAGCTTTGGATTCAAGCTTTTTGATGTTTGTTATAGTTTGCATGAGATCGAATTTGGTATAGGCAGTTAGTATGATGAGCAAATTTCTCTCAAATTCTGGTAGACCACATTGGAATGTAGTGAAGTGGATTTTCAGATACTTGAGAAATATAGCTGATTATGATATCATGTTCAGTAGATAATTGGAAGATCCTTTAGTTGTTGGATATATAGATGTAGACTATCTAGGAGATTTAGATGGTAGGATGTCTACTACAGGATACATGTTTATTGTGGTGGGAGGACCTATCTGTTGGAAGTCTATGATTCAAGCTATTGTTGAATGTCTACTATAAAGTCGAAGTACATGACAGCAGTTGAAGCAGTGAAGAAAGCTCTATGACTTACAGGGTTGGTAAGAGAATTGGGTATTCAACAAGGTGAAGTCAAGTTGTTATGCTATAGTCAGAGTGTTATCTATTTGGCGAAAAAGCAGATGTATTATATCAGAACAAAGCACATTGATGTTAGATTTCGTAAGATCAGAGAGTTGATTGCTTCCAGAGAAATTCAACTTGTGAAGGTTCACACTGTAGACAATATTATAGACATGTTGACAAAGCTAGTGATCGCAGAGAAGTTCAAGCATTATTTAAACTTGATCTATATCTCTAGATGCTTGAGGAAGGAAACCCAGATCCAGAGATCCAGGTAGAGTTTTGCTCAGATACCAGTGGCTTATATGTGAGTGAAGGTTAATACGAGCGATGTCACAGATGAAAAGAAAGAAACAGTGGAAAAATCTTATTATGATTTTTCATAACAGAATTCTATTAAGATTTTTTTCTAACATAATTCTATTACAGTTTTTTGTAACAAAATTCTGTTATAATTTTTTGGGTTTGTTTTGACTTGTTGGGGGTTTGATATTATTTATAGGGATCATTGTGAACTTATTAGTAGTATTATCATAATAATAAGGATTTTTTTGTGTAGAGAGAATTTTAATAAAACTTTGGTCGTTTTGTGGAGTAGGCATGCCATCGAATCATGGTAACTCTTTTATCTTTTTCTTCCTCCTCGGTGTGTTCTTCCTAACGCATCTTTATCTTATTTGAAGTCTGTCTTATTGCTCCACACGATTTCTTCCTCTTTTTCTCTTCTTCCGCATTAGAGCTTGAAAGGTATTATCCCTTCTCTACGCAGCGCCCTTCTTGTCAATGTTTGTATCTATCATCACCATAAATATGACGAATCACCTCTTAAAAACCACAAACCAAATCCCTTAGTATCTCAATCCCTTTCCTCTATACTTGTACGCTTTATATAAAGTGGAAATGAGTGATTCTCCCAATTGCATGTTGTAGTTTTTTTCCCCCAAGTAACTGCAACGGGCAATTGCTTTCCACTAACAAGGCCGACCCATAAAAAATTATAAGATGCCCTTAAAATTCTAACACACATTTTGGCATCTCAGACTCTAGGCGATTGTAAGATGCATTATGACAATACTATTTGTTTTAGCCCCAAAGAATATTCTATAACTTCTTATACCGAATGTAGGTAATTGTCGACGTTTGATTTAACTACATTTAGATGCCAAATGGCTTTACGATCAACCTCTCTTAGTAATTCACCTCTACCTAGGTGCTTTATCACTACTCTTATAATAAGTTATCTAAAAAGCAAGAACAAATCTTTAAGCTTCAATGAGATGGAAGCTCTAAGACATTTTACTCGCATTTTTTAAAAAATATTTCATTGTATATTAAAAGAAAATATACTTAATCTTATAATTGTTCTCATCATTTTAATCTCATATGACCTTGTGAGTCGGATGCTAGCACCTATATTCTTTATTTCCTTTGGTTTGAAACAAAAGCCAAAGTGATGGTCGTTATTTTCTTATTTTTCACTTTCATTTAGTATTATATATTATCTATAACACTAGAACATGACATCATCTTACCATAAAAATAAATCTAAATTTATTGTAAAAATATAAATAATTATTTTTAAAAATATATAATTAATCTTATATTATTCTATATATTTGTTAGTGTAAAATAAAAAAACGTGACAACCAAGGAACCGACTCAAAAGAAGGATCTAGCCATTTCAGGCCGGGTGCTGCGCGAGGGTTTTCAGTTCCACTGAGGAACTCTCGAGACACTGCTCGTCGCCGGAGACCTCCACCCGCCGTTGCTGCAACCGCCTCGCTTTCGGTGTAGCAACAAGGAAATAGGAAGGCTCTTTTTCGTCTCTGTATCTTCTCAGTCATGCACGCCCCCGTCCTTGTTCTCAGTATGTCTCTCTCCTCCTTTTGACAAATCGGTGGATCTCGGAGTTCTTCCCTTCCGTTTTAAAGACCAGCATTTTTTTTTTAAAAAATCATGATTTCATTACTTCTTCTGGAGAAATTTTGCTGGGTAAAAAAAAAACTTCCGGATCGATCAATATTTGTAGTGGCGGTAGCTCGTTGGTTGGAGGTATTGCACTTGAAAAATACAAGTCGAGATGGATGCCTTTTCCTTTGTTGTCAAATTTGGTGCTTTGGAATGCTGGATTTGTTGATAGATCGTGTCATTTTTTAAAAAAAATTGTGGCAGAACGTTTATGTAATGTTGCGTTTTACTATAGATCAAAATTGATGGAACCCATTTGGTGATTCAAGTACAATAGCGAAGCTTTTTTTTCTTTCTAAAATATAAATATATTCGTAGGAATGAGTAATTCTGTGGCTTTGTCATTCAAGTTATCTAACACTTTCCCTGACCTTTCTGAGCAGAAGATTCTTTAAAACGGGAATCTGGTAGTAAGGTTCATCATGCTAACATCCAAGCATCGAAGGTGAGAATATGCAGTCCTTTAAGTGTTTTTTTTTTTGGCATTCTATTACATGTATAATTTGAGTTATCTAGGTACGTGACATGCTTGCCACATGGATTTTCCATTTGTGTTTCCTTTCCTAATGTCAGTGCTAAAACAGCACTAGAGTTTTTTGAAATTTTGTGTTTAGTTTGGCGTACTTCATATTTATTACTTATAAACACGTATATCTTTAGATTGTTTGATGAACTTCAATCCATAGAAGCTCTTTTGTGCTGATTCATTGTTGATTACTTGAAGAAGTGTTTGCATTGCAGTGCCATACCAGCATGTTGTTATTTTACTTCAGTAGTCTTCATGATAGTTGGAAAAAGTACTTCTGCATCTCATCACTGCTGATATTGGTTGTTACATCTTGTATCTTACATTCTATGTACAGGCTGTGGCTGACATAATTCGAACTACTTTGGGACCTCGGTCTATGCTTAAAATGCTGCTTGATGCTGCAGGAGGTTTGTTTTTAGTTATTTTAACTGATAATCTTGAATGTGGATGCATTACTATGGTTGTTTTATGCTTTAATTAACTGTGATTTTAACAAAGATTTGTTTTTGGTATTTTTACTGGCACTTTTGAATGTGGATCTGTAAGTTATATTTTGATTTCTCGCAAAAACATGATTTGAAGCTTCTAATCTTTTTCAAATGTTGATATTTTGTCTCAATTATGAAATATGACAAGTTTTTTTCTGTATTCAGATGACTGCATTAGCTTGAAAGTTACATTTTCCATGCAAGACCTATTAGATATCAAGACAACCATGAACACATTTCACTTGAACCTGAAAGTTGAGAAAACCATGAATTCATAGAATCTAAACAAGTGCTTGTGGGATACAGCCTAGTGTTATCTATACTAATGCCAATCATTTTAGTATATAGGTAATTGCTGTTGACATGGTTGAGGAGAACTGTAAATGACAAGGATATAAACAATTTATTTGGTTGTATTTACTACAAGTACAAAATTTGTCATGTCCTATAAGTGTTGATTATATGGTAATAGCTGGAATCATGTTGAAGTGAGAACCCATTGGCGACCACTTAGTCAACTGTTGGATTATATGGTAAAATGATAACAATGCATGCCATTTACTCAACCTCAAACTTGTTCACCAATATAGTACATTGTGAATATGGACAACGGAGCTTTTTAATTATTATGAGAAACAATTTCTTGAAAAAATTTCAACGGAACAATTTCTTCAGGTACATGATAAACAATTATCCAAAACAATTTGGCCAAGACAAATTTGTAAGTTGTAGAGTGCTTTTATGTGCTTGAGGCCCTGAAAGCATCTATCAATGTGCTAAAGAATTAGATAAGTGCAGCATACTTCCATTTAATGATGATATCAAGATGAATCAATATGGCCATCTCAGAAGTTTGTATTCACAGTGGTGGGCTTAAGGAAGGAATCTGGAAGTTATGGGCTTAAGAAGCATTTGTAGAATTGGCAGCCTCTTCATGCAATAAATCTCCATCCTTTTGCACAAGTGATCCTGATTTTTCAATCTCAATTTCTTGAAAAAATTATAGCTTCCAAAGGCCTTTTGTTCTTCAGTTCACAATCTGACGGTTGGGATTTCAATGTATTTACAGTTCTTGAACCTCCTACAGAATTTCATGTTGCCCGTTGCTCAATTTGAGCTTCTACTCTTACCAATCTAGCCTGTTGTCTCTCTTCTTATGTCAAGTTGCAGCAGTCTATCCACTTGGGGGAATGGAAACTTTTGTGCTATTAGTGGATCTGAATTTGTGTGACAAGGTCTTAAGGGCATCTTTGAGCAAATTCAATATCTGAACTATGACATTTGACAGGGAACTCATCTATATCTTTCATGTAGTTCCTGGTTCCCACTTTATGCCTGTTACCACATAAGAAAGAATCTAAATGGGAGGATGCAGGAAAGTGAACTGATCCCTGCAGGAAGAAACATTGCACTGCAATCAACATATCCCATGCCATTGGTTGTTAATCAAAACACACGGAGTTTACAATGCATTCTCAATGCACTAGATTAGCAGTTGTTCTGAGTTCATTCTGCACCATCCTAATTCTCATATGCCTAGAAGAGAGGTTCTTCTGAAGCTTATTGAGCACCATTACATTTATGATCTGTTATTCATAGTTTCTCAATATTCTCCTGAATAGAATTTAGTCGAGATAGTTGTGAATCTCTGCTACCATCCATATGCAAGTGGTTAAATCATGCGGAACAAGGCAAGGGGGAATTATGAGGAACCACAAAGCTGTCCATTTATGAGAAACACCTTTTGGATCATACTGAACTTCTATTTTACTGAGATTCGACTGAGTATCCAACAACACAGGCGTGGATCTAACCATCTGTCATGTGACCAATAGGGCGTCAAATTTCTACTTTTGAGTGTCAGTGGTTGACTTAGGTATTTAGGGGATAGATAAAGAGTCTGGTATCAAAAATCAGACTCTATCTATATCGAAATCCCATTATCTACTTGTAAAATCTGCTAGTGCATGAGTTTCCAGAGCATTCATGTGGGGTTTAAGGAATTACAAGTAGTATGGTTTCAATATTTAAGTGCCTTAAAGATCCATGTTTAGGGAGAGCATTTAACTCTCTAATTTTTGGCCATACTTGCGGCCCAAAATTGATCACTCCATTTTCATGTTTAGTTTCTAAACATTTCTGGGTTTTTTATTCTTCTGCCACAATTCAAGGATTCCATCACTCTAAGTGTGCCTATTTATAGAATTTATGTAATTGCATCAATTTCAAGACATGTTCATTTACAGGGCTATGGGAAGAAGTTCATGGAACTTTGTTGATGGTGTTATGTTGGAAAAGGGAAACAGGAGAGAATTGAAATTAAGGAAATGTATGTTGCAGGATGGAAGAGAGGGATACTGAGTTGCATAAGTTATCCAATTTGAGTGATCTGCCACCGTTCTTTTGGCTTGTTGATTTGTTCAATTGCTCGTTATGAAAGGGGTGACAAGAAAGCGTTGTGCCATTTTGAATGTTATGAGAATTCATCTATTCTAGCAAGGATATGTTTTTTTTTGGGAAGAATGATTACATTTTCTCTTTGATGAGCTTGTATTGATTGGAGCCTTGTGCAAGGTGACCACCAAATTTATGAGTTCAAGTATTCTGAGCCATCCATGGCTAATTATTACTAGAATTCCAACTTGAGTAAAAGCCCATAACAATCAGATTACTCAATGCCTTTTTTTTCCTAATTTTTGTTGCAAATAAATAAATGTGAACATGGGAGAATATCTCAGTCACTAGAGTTCACCTTAGATTACAGGGGGAAAAGTTCTGTATTATAATTCATATGATGTCAACAAAACCAATCTTTTAACACCTTCTACATTCAAGTGTCAAGTTCATAATTGATCTTCAGTTTTAACAATCTTTATTAAGTTTTCCTTGTGATTCATCAATCCTTTCCTCAGTTTCTGTGAACTATTGCACTCATAATTTTCCCTGTTGTGTCTTATTTTTGCCAGGTATTGTAGTTACAAATGATGGAAATGCTATTCTTCGTGAGCTTGATCTTGCTCACCCAGCTGCTAAGGTGCGTGATGCCCGATCCATTTAGTTGCCAACTTGCCATTAGTATAGTTATGTTTATTTTCTTTATCTTGAATCTGTAATGCACAATATTTGGATTAGTTTATAGTAGGAATGTTCTTTTCTTTTATCATGTACATTGTATTCTTTTGGGGTTGGTATATGATTATTGATGCAACATTTTATTGTCTCTTACTATATGACAACTGGCAGTCGATGATTGAACTAAGCCGGACACAGGATGAAGAAGTCGGAGATGGCACGACGTCTGTCATTGTTCTAGGTATGCTTTGTGATCTTTGTATTACTTTGTGGATTGGTGTTTATGGTATATTAGCCTGCATCATTATTGTCATCTGGCTAACAGTGGATTGTCATAGTAAAGGACACAATCAGTGTAAAATTTGGATTGTTTTTTAGACATACTTGCCTAAGACCATCTTTCCAATCATCTTCCATGTCTGCATATTTCTGTTCATTGTGCTTGTTATGTTTGATTAACTACAGGCTTTCTTTTGGAAGAAGAAATGCTAATCCTTTATATCTTTCTTTTTAGCTGGTGAGATGCTCCATGTTGCGGCAACTTTCATTGACAAGAACTACCATCCGACTGTTATATGTCGAGGTAAATTTTGAGATAATGAACATCTGTTACACTTGTGCTGTATTTGCATGTAAATTCTTTTGTTTTTTTGCTTGACTTCTTGCTGATAGTGTCTAATCTGCCATTTCAGCTTATAACAAAGCTTTGGAAGACTCTATAGCTGTTTTGGACAAAATCGCAATGCCCATTGATGTGACTGATCGTAAGTTCTATTTACTGCATATGATATTTTGGTGAGCACAACAATATGAGGGTCATGACAATTGGTTAATCTTGCACTATTCCTTTAACTCATCCATCAATTTACCTTTTCTGGTGTAACATATCTAACATAACAATCTGAATAAATTGTCTCATTTTGAATCATCTTCACAGGTGCTGCAATGCTGGACCTTGTCAAAAGTTGTATAGGC
This sequence comes from Zingiber officinale, assembly GCF_018446385.1. Taxonomy (NCBI): domain Eukaryota; kingdom Viridiplantae; phylum Streptophyta; class Magnoliopsida; order Zingiberales; family Zingiberaceae; genus Zingiber; species Zingiber officinale. The sequence goes on from NC_055998.1 coordinate 96,396,624, forward strand.
ACAAAATTTACTGGACAATTTGGGGATTTAATTGCTGTGAGTATCTTTGAAGATGTCAGTTTTTTTGCTTTAAAAACTATAAAGTTGACTATGTGAATGGATTCAGATCTCCATTGGTTCTATCTAGTAAAGTTGGTTAATGACAGTCTGATAACAAAGATTTTGTAGATATCGACTATACATAATTGATTGTTTTTCAGTACAAATTTTTATTTAGAGTAGTACTGGTATTAGTAGGAGATTTTAAATAATGATCCAGAGGTTGAACTTAGAAGTCATTGTTTTACACCTTAGAGTTCTAATGGTTACCCTTTTAATTCCAGGATCTGGCTATTGATGCTACAACAACTGCTGGTGTTGACCTTGGCCAAGGTGTACGTGAGGTTGATATTAAGAAGTATATAAAAGTTGAGAAGGTTCCTGGCGGGCAGCTTGAGGATTCCAAGGTTCTCAAGGGAGTTATGATTAATAAAGATGTAGTTGCACCTGGAAAAATGAGGAGAAAGATATTAAACCCTCGCATTATTCTTCTTGATTGCCCCCTTGAGTATAAGAAGGGAGAAAATCAAACAAATGCTGAATTGGTGAAGGAAGATGATTGGTATGAAATTGCTTTGAATTTCACGTGCATGTTTTTGATAAACAATAAGCTGCAATATCTAATTGTAGTCATTAAGGGGTGCCCCAATTGAGGAGTAGAGTGTGTAGAATAGTAAGATTTGTTTCATGTCTTCTTGTCACAAAGAAGCCATTGGGCTTTAGGCACACAAGGAATGGTGTGTGCTGAGGAAAAGTGTAGCACATGTATAATATCAACCATGGTTTCTAGTGCTGGTCCAACTAGCATGATTAAAATATATTGTTTTGTCACTAACTAATACTGACTAAGTTGTCAAGGGTAAATGTCATTATGCCAACTATGCCGATATAGTTTTGGTTGATGTCATCTATGATTGATGAAGATAGGAGGATTCTCTTCCCATGAGTCATCTTTGATTTTGTTTGTGGATCGTAGGAGGAGATGAGAAACTCTGTATAAAGAGAGGGGAAACCAAGAGGATAATCACCAATAAGTGCACTGATGATTAAAGAGTGTCAAAGTCGTTGTATCCATGTATTACACCTATGCTTCCATATATTACACCTAGCTTCCATATATTACACCTATGCCTTTTCCTTTCCAGATGTGCATTCTAACTCCAATTTCCTATAGTTCTCTCAGCTCTATCGAGGGATTAATTTCAATGTCAAATGCCTTGGGAGCATTATTTAATCCAAGTTTGGAAAAATTTGGTGGATGATTTTTCTACGAAGCTACCAATGGAGGAACTAATTTCAATACCACATGTCTTGGGAGGAAAAATTACAGGGACGATCTTACTATGACGCAACAAGAATCGATACTTCTACCTTATGCACAAATACTCATTTTGATGTTATTAACTAATAATCATTAGTTAAGGTTTCTTATTATATTTTTTAACTTGTTGCTTTAAAATTTTAATTTAATTGGGTTTTTGATTGCTGTAAGTTCAAATTTGGCGGCAAACAAGCTAAGCGAAGCTAAGTGAACGAGGATTATAAGATTAAGCTCATTAGATGATCTTGACATACATTGAAGCGTGCTTAGTGTAGGCATCACACATTATTTAAATTGCATCCTTTCAGCTAGACTAAAACTTTAACATGGAAAGATATTTAAAACCTTGCTTCGAACCTTTATCTCACTTGCCTATAGAGCTTATAGGGTTGTGATTCTTTTTCTTCTTACCTTTGTCTTGCGGTTCCGGGTACAACTTTTCGTTTACCCTTTTCACACGTGCCTGGTGTGCACATAACACGCACTCATCTTTTGGGTTAGGTTTTTTCCTTGTGAAAAGGCACACCTAAACATTTTCATTCTATTTTGTTTGCCGTAGTTATTAGAGGTGGTTTAGCTATTGTGCATAGCTAGTTGTGCCTATTAATAACAGAAGTGTGCTCCCTCATAAGTTGCAAGAAATTATTTTGTTTGTAATTTTTGAAGATAACTATTCTTGGTAGTCTAGTAATTCTTATTGAGATAAAGTGGAATATTTTCTTTGGTTTCTCTGAATCCGTTAAACTTCTAGTTTAATAGATTCAATTCTTTTAACTATAAAATTCTGTTAGTGGTTTTGAGCACGTCCTTACTATTTCAATTTGTTGTCTCTCATTTTATCATGTATTGGTGATACATTTGATTGGGCTCGAATATCACTGGTAAGCTGTGTTTCTTGTTCTCTATAAATTGCAAATAGCTATTCAGCATCTCCTTGTAGCACATGTTCTTATGGGTATTACGATACAATCTGGTTGTGCTCTTATTCAATATACATATATTGGCACTATTAGGTTGAACTTGGATTTTGCACAGCTTATGTTATGCCACACCAATGGAGAGAAAGTGGAGCGAAGTTGATGTGTCTCTTGAATTACCTATTTTGGATGCTGACTGTATATCAACTAACTGTACCTTTTTATTGTTGAAATTTGAAATCTAGTCAAGAAACTCCAGATATCTAGTCATTCTTATACATTGTGTTTCCTTCACATATTTGCTGAATATGGACTAATATTTATATCTACATTTGCCAGGGAAGTACTGCTAAAGATGGAGGAGGAATATATACAAAATATGTGCATGCAGATACTGAAGTTCAAACCTGATTTGGTGATCACTGAAAAAGGGCTTAGTGATCTTGCATGCCATTACTTGAGTAAGGCTGGAGTTAGTGCTATCCGGAGATTGCGCAAGACTGACAACAATAGAATTGCAAGGGCTTGTGGGGCTGTTGTTGTCAATAGGCCAGAGGAGTTGCAAGAGTCTGATGTTGGGACAGGGGCCGGCCTGTTTGAAGTCAAAAAATTTGGTGACGAGTTTTTTGCTTTTATTGTGGATTGCAAAGATCCAAAAGCCTGTACCGTTCTCCTAAGAGGTGCTAGTAAGGATCTTTTGAATGAGGTTGAAAGAAATTTGCAGGTGAGATTTTGTATTCGTACATGCTTGATTTTAATGATTGAACGAATTGTCCAGTAATAATGTGTGCTGACAGGATGCTATGTCAGTAGCCCGAAACATCTTGAAAAACCCAAAACTTCTCCCTGGTGGTGGTGCAACAGAGTTAACAGTATCAGCTGTACTAAAACAGAAGAGTTCTTCAATCGAAGGGATAGAAAAGGTTTTCTTCAATTGTCATACAGTGGAACTGCATAAGTGTCGACACTAACATCCAGTTTATTTCTGCCTCATTGTAACTAATTAATATTGTTTGGTTGTCATTAGTGGCCCTATGAAGCTGCTGCTGTAGCTTTTGAAGCAATTCCACGAACCTTAGCTCAGAACTGTGGCGTAAATGTCATTCGCACCATGACTGCCCTCCAAGGAAAGGTAATTCTTGTTATGTTCTTTGTAAGTCTGATTCTTCGATATCTAATGAATTCATTTTATGACTAATTAACTCACATTGTGAGGCTGGTTGAAATTTCAAAAACCTTATACTCAACTAAGCAGATAATTTACTTTACCTTCTTTGTCGCAGCATGCCAATGCTGGGAATGAATGGGTTGGCATTGATGGAAATACTGGTGAAATTGTTGATATGAAGGAGCGGAAAGTAAGCTTGGTGCCTCCCTTTTCTTCCCATATTTTGAATCCATGCTCTCTAATGTCCTTTTCATTTCAGATCTGGGACTCCTACAATGTGAAGGCCCAAACATTCAAGACAGCTATCGAGGCCGCTTCCATGCTGCTTAGGATCGATGACATTGTGAGTGGTATCAAGAAGAAGCAGGCTCCTGGTGCTGGTCCAACCCCATCTAAGCCTAAGATAGAAGAGGAAGGAGATGCCGATAATGAGCAGATACTTCCTGAGTAGAATGTTCCGTTAAGTTTGTTTCTTGTCGTGTTACATCTGATGAGAGTATTAGGGCTCCTAGGGACCAAGAATTGGTGAACTTAAATTTGCTTGCTAAATTTTGTTTTTTGTTTTATGTTTTCGGAATATGCCATTGATATTTGTGTTTTGCATTTTGTTCTGTTTAATCTGAGGTCGTTGACCTTTTCGCAGTATAACTGATTGGTAAGATTTGATGATTTCCTTAGAGATTTGGATCTCAAATCTTGATGGTAAGATGGAAAGACATTTGAATTTTTATTTTTTTTTTGAGATTCTGGTTTGAATGCTTTTTTCCCCTAAAAGATATTAATTCTTTTTAGGTGTTTGATGCCATTTAAAATCATAATCAATAATAAAAATAATGTGTTTGATGTCATTTTAAAAAGTTTATAATTATAAACTTGATAATGAATTAAATAAATTTAAAATATAAAAATTTTATAATAAAAAAATTAAGTTAAATTTAAATAATCATTTTAGATTTGGTTTGATTTAGTTAAATTCGATTCGGTGTGACCACCTGCCCCCAAAAACTACTCGGGCGGGCAAAGTTGAGAAGTTATGAAAATAAAAATAATAAAAAAAAAAAACTTTTGTATCGTTCTATTTAAAAACTTTCACTAAAAGCAGCACCACCCACCGAGCCGTTACTTCACCTGAGCTGTTGCTAATCAACCGACGGTACACCTTCCTCAAATATCAAAAATCTAAACTCCATTCTATTTTTCATTTTCTTTTTGTCCTTTTGCTGTCTGAATCCAGGCGACAACAACTTATCACAATCTAGCTAACTCCTGCTAATCACCTAAATTTAGGGCCCTCTTTCCAAAATCATCCCCTAATTAGTCCTCCAAACCAACTTTCCCATGCACCACACCTTCCTCTCAAATATCTTCTTCTTCGCCTCTTAATTACCACAAAGTCTGCGATTCCATTCTGATTACGTAAAGACGTGCGTACGGCGGCTCTGTTTTTTCATTCTCTGCAATCGATTAGAAAACTTAGCATATCCGTACTTTTATCATGGCTCCAAAGCCAAGGGAAGGCGCCGGCTCCAACTGCTCTCGCGGCTCGTGGCCGTCAACCTCCGCCGGCGTGGATGGCTCGGCCTGCTACGGAGGAAGCATGACGGCGCCGCACAAAAATGCCGCCCGACCGCCGGCTACGAAGGCTTGCCTCGGCGACGACGTGCTGGTGGTGGAGATGTTCGCCAAGGAGCTAACTCCGAGCGACGTCGGCAAGCTAAACAGGTCAATCAAATTCAAATCTACATGAATCGCTTTCAATATCAGAGACTCGATGTTCATGGTGATCGACCTACAGGTTGGTGATCCCCAAGAAGCACGCGATGCAGCACTTTTCTCACGCGGCTCCACCGACACAAGAGGAATTGTCGATCGTGTTCGTCGACAGAGACGGGCGATGGTGGACATTTCGTTACTGCTACTGGAAGAGCAGCCAGAGCTTCGTGTTCACCAAGGGCTGGAATCGATTTGTCAAAGAGAAGCGACTGCGTGCTAAGGATACAGTTACGTTCTACAGGTGCGTCGACGACAGGAACGGGACCTATTGTTTGATCGACACGATTCGGCACGCAGAGAACGATAGAAACGAAGAAGACGACAAGGCGCCCAAAGATGGGCTTAGTTTCGAGAGGAGGATGAAGCAACAAGAATATGATGATAAGGATGAATTGACAAGATATGGTGATGGAGAAGTGGTGCCAATGGAGAGTAAGAAGAAGTTGAGGCTCTTTGGTGAATGGATTAAGATAGAGTAATATTGATACAACAATAACAATCAATCTTTACTCCATTAATTAGGTGAGGTCTCGGGCCTATATGAGTCCTTCTAGTTTTATCCCATACTAAATAATTATTTCTATTTAAATAAAATTTATTTTGTTATTATTTATTAAGTTTTTATTTGGGCAAAAATTAAAAGTACATTCCTCATTTATGTTTAAGTTGGATGGCCCCCCTTTTCTAAAAAAAAGTCAAATGAGCATCTCTTTCAAAGTGATCTGTCTAAAATACTCTTACATTATTTGATCATTCGACCATGTAAAAACTAGCGACTAGCTTCTACAAATACATTATCTGATCATTCGTCCGTGTAGAAGCTAGTTGCTAGCTTTTACAACGATGGTTTTATACTATTTTGATTTTGATTTTCTAATTAACAACCTAATTAAAATAACATTTCAACGAGCAAATTAAACAATGGAAACTCCATAGAACTCATTACATTTCAAATGAACATAATCTGATAATGATCGAGTGCGTAGAAATTAGTATGTAACTTTTACAACGTGTAGCAACTACCGATTAGCTTAGATATATTGTAAAAGCTAATCGGTAGCTTCTACACACTATAGAAGCTAGCCAATAGCTTCTACAATATCGTTGAAACCAAAGGTATTTTTGAAATAAGGGGCACTTATTTTTATAGATGGATGTTCATTTAACTTTTTTTTTTAGAAAAAGAAGCACCTATATGACGAAAACGTAAATATATGATGGGCGTCATTTTGATTTTTACCCTTTTTGTTTTTGTCTTCTTCTTATTTATTTGATGTACATATTTGTCATAGTTTTACTAAATCATTTATTGATTCTCTAAGTATATATTCATATCACCTTAAATGTATTTATTGGAGTTTTCATTTAATAAATGTATTTGTCATAGTTTTTCTCTCTGATATTTTTATTTTTTTATCCTATCCATCCTTGTATGTCATCTGCACATCTATCTTAACATATTTATCTCTGCAACTTTCATTTTTTTGCTCATGTACTTGAGTTATATCCCAACATTCAACATTCTACCATTATTTTGTAAAACCTTTCTTTAAGTCTTAGAACACTAAAAAAAACATGAATTTAGCGATGAATTTTAGTGAGAAAAGCATCACTAATCAATAATGAAATTAGCAACAAAAAAAATTTCATGCAAAATTAGCAATAAAAAACTTTCATCACAAAATCAGTGGCTAAAAAATTTATTGCCGCAAAATTTGTTGCAAAATAGTGACGAATTAAATTCATCACTAATTTGCAATGAATTTATAATTCATTGAAAAATTTAGGGATGAAATTCAAAATTCATCAAAAACTTAGCTATCTCGATCCCTAGATTTTACAATGAAATTTAGTGATGAATTCATTTTTTGTCGCAAAGTTTACGATGAATTTAATTTCATCGTAAACTTTAGAGATGAAATTTGAATTCATCCCTAAATTTAGGGACGAATTCAAATTTCATCTTTGAATTTAGGGATTTATCTAAATTCTCGACCTAAAGTCCTAAATTTAGCGACAAATTTAGAATTCATTGCTAAATTTAGGGATCTAAAATCCCAACCCGTAACCCTAAAATCTCTATTGCTCCAACACTCTACATCCCTGATCTCCAAATCGTCGATTCTCTCTCCTACAAGCTACATCCCTAATCTCTGACGATTCTCTCCAACATGCAAAGCATGCGACCATTACTGATACATCTCCTGTATCTCCCCTCTCCTTTCCCCTCCCCTCTTTAGCTCGATCTAGGCTCGGTGAGGTGCGACAGTCGGTTCCTTAGCCAAGGCTGTTACCTCAAGCGCCACCACAATGACCTGGCCATGACCTCCCTCCTTAATCAACTCCTTTACTTCATGGAATTCTTGGCAGCTTTGGACTCTACTTGCATCCTTCTTCTTCTTCTTCTTATCCTTCGGAGGTGATGGTTGCTGGAGGAGGAGGCTATTAGTGCAATCGTCCTTAGGTTAAGGTTGACAAGTTTGACTAAGCTCAAGTTAGCTCGAGCTTGAGTTTCAATTTTTGACAATATGTGAGAGAAAAGTTAAGTAGGTCAAGAGATGATTGAATACTTATCTAGGGAAGTCCTAATTGGAGGTTAGACAACCGGAAGTTCTAACTAAAGGTTAGGCAACTTAAAATTTCTAATAAATGAAGCTAGGCAGTGTAAGTCCTGATAGAGCTAAACAGTGAAGACCTAGTTAGAAACTAGGCAATTGAAGTCCTAGTAGTGCTAGGCAGTGAAGACCTAGTTGGGAACTAGATAGTTGAAGTCCTAGCGGGGCTAGGCAGTGAAGACCTAGTTGGGAACTAGGTAGTGGAAGTCTTAGCGGGGCTAGGCAAGGGAAAAGTCCAAGTGAATTAAAGTTGACCAGACACTTACTAATCCAAAGTCCAACGAGAGTTGACACGAGATGAAAAGTCCAAGTGGGTCAAAGATTGACCGGACACTTGGTGAAAAAGCCCTGCTAGGTTAAGGGAGACCAAATGCTATGCAACAAGAAGTCCCAATAAGTCACGAATGACTTTAGGGTTGGACACATGAACAGTAAACTCGAGTTCAGAGTTTAAGGTTGGGTAATCGATTAGCCCAAAACCAATTGATTAGGCAAATTGCCTAATCGATTAGGACTTGTTCTAATAGATTAGGCTAATTGCCTAATCAATTGGGAACTTTTTGCAAAGTACAGTAAGACTCTGAATCGATTGGGCCTTATATTAATCGATTAAAGGTATTTTCGGGTGAGAACAGAAGGGCTTGGAATGGATTGGGGCAATTAATTAGAAGATGCCAAATTGATTGGTACGACTCACCAATCGATTAGTCAGGCAAAAAAGAGTCATTCTACAGGTTTTGAACAGTCAAGCTGATGTGACAATCGATTGGGAGTAAGTCAATCAATTAGGAGACATCAAAGTAACCCTAGAAAAAGGATTTTCCTGAAGATTTGAAGAAGACTTGCTTCAACCAATTCTTGGGTGTTTAAAGAAGAGGTGTTGATGTATTTTCTACCACCAAGATGCAATCAAAAATAAGTAAGCAAACAACGCAATGTTCCTCATTATAAAACCTAAAAGTCATTCTTGATTGTATTTTATATTTGCGTTCTTGTTTTCTTGCTGCATTCTCATGCTTGAGTTTATATGAGGCTTCTTCACCTCCGGGAATAAGGTTTTCAAATTGTATCTATGAGAGTGAGGAGTGGACTCTTGAATTAGTCACCTCAAGAAGATGGATACCAAGTAAAACGAAAGTGTTAGAATTGCTTCAATTTTTCTGTCGCAAATCATCTTCAAAGAAGCGAACGATACCCTCCCTTTCTAGCTCTTTATATGTCCTAACAAGTAGTATCAAAGCCAGACCGCTCTTCATCAGACTAATTGCTGAAAAAAGCAATGAGCTAGACGAAGAAAAAGAAGTTGAAAGTTGAAGTCCTAAATTTCAAAAAGTCAAAGGACTAATCATTAAGAGAGCTCAACTTCAAAATGGACTTTCAAGATTGATTCGGATACAACACTCAAGCACCTCAACTATTTGGATTAGGAAGCTTCGATCTTTGGAGATCAAGGGTCAAAAATTTCTTAATGATGGAGATAGAGTAATGGTTTGATCTAATACAGAGATTTCAAGCTCCAATGGATAGCAAAGGGAAGCTCCTTGAGAAGAAGAAATAGATCGAGGAGTAAATTAAGTGATGCAAGACTAATGACAGGGTAACTAAATTGTTAGTTAATTTATTGGCAAGCATCATCTTGTACAAAATTGGAGAATATCAAGATGCTAAGGGGCTATAGAGAAAGTTGGCAAAGCTTCATGAACATCCAACCTCAATGCAAAATGAAGTCAAATATAAAGAGGGAGACTCAATGGATCAAGAACAAGATGTTTCCGAGGTTGAGAGATTCTCAACATCCGAGGATGAAGGTGAAGAAGAATCCACCTCAAGGGTTGAGGGGGAAAGTTCATTGACATCGGAACAAGGAGAACCATCAATTTTCAGAGTCAATGTGGAAGAAGAGTGTGCCACCCATTCATATTGTGAAGGCATATCAATTTCAATTAACAAAAATAAAGATTATATCATATGCTTTAAGTGTAGGAAAAAATGACACTATAAGAACATGTTGGGTTTTTCGGGCCACGAAAATTACTTTTTCGCGTCGCGGAAACCCCGAAACCCCCGCCACCGGATCCGTGCGAAGATAAAACTTTCGAAAAACTTACGAGTACGAGTTTCTAAACCTCGATCTACAGTAGATCTACAAAGGAGAAGGAATATACCCTTGATGCGAAGCCCTTCGCAATCCCGCTTGTCCTCGGTTCGCCGGATCTCGAAAGTGTCAAAGTAGACACTTCTCTATGTGTATCCACACAAGCAAGAGATGGAGAAAAACCTCTAAGGATGTGCTAGCAACCTTAGAGATCAGTAAGGGAGGAGAGGGAGAGCAAGAAGAAAACTCTAGAGGAAGAAGAAGATGGAGTTACTCAAGAAAAATAAAACTCCCTCCTTGAATAAAAGTGGCCGGCCACTTTAGGTGGAGTTGTAACCTCCATGGAAGGCCAAGAGTCACAACTCTTGGTAACTCCCATGAGGTGGCATCCCACTTAAGCAATTATGATGATGTGGATCATCATCATTGGCCCACTCAATGCCAACTCACCAATGAGGTGGCAAATGGTCAAGTCAAACTTGACCTTTCATCTTCCTCTCAAGTCAAGTCAAACTTGACCACTTCTCTCTCTTGGTTGATCTAATCTAACCATTGGTTTAAGTCAATTTTAATTTAATGAATCTCTATTCATTGAATTAAATTAATTCAATGAGTCTAAGTCCAAATTAGACTCATCTAATACATGAACCAAATTGAGTCCAACTCAATTAGCCTACTTTGGATTACTCTTAATCCAATTTGGTTCATCACATGAACCTAATCCTTTAGGTTCATCAAATGAACCTAATCTCCATCTAATTGCCCTTTGTGTGTGACCCTATAGGTTCTTATAACGTTGGCAATGCTCCTAAACCCTTTTAGAAGCATAAGTAATGAGCGGTATCTAGAAACACATCATTACTACCTAAGTTATAAGAATGTTGAGATCCAACATCACCTTGTGACTACTAATTGTGACTCCTCACAATATATGACAAGTGTCCTTCTATCTTAGACATCTAGATTGATCAATGTGAGGCATAGACCGTGTCATCCTCTAACCAATCTAAATCTTGAGCTCCAAGTAGACTCACTAAATCAAATGAGCTCAATATCTCATATTGACTCATTTGGGCATGGTCATGCACTTCGTGGTCTCACTCTATCAAGAATATCGATGTCTCTCCCGTCATATAGGAGTGATAGATCCCATCTACATCACTCACATCCCTCTTCATAATTCGTTACATACCCAGTAATCGCCTTTGTAGTCCACCCAGTTACGGGTGACGTTTGACGAAACCAAAGTACATAACTCCTTATATAGGGAACCATGGTGACTTTAGGTCTAAGGACTAGTAGTCATACTAATAGCCACATGAGAAAGTATATGACACTCATATAACGATCCATGATACTTTCTCATGGCGGGTCATTCAGTATACATTCTCCAATGCATACCTATGTGTCAACTTGATATCTCTATATCCATGACTTGTGAGATCAAGTCATCGAGTTGACCTACATGCTAGTCTTATTGCATTAACATTGTCCTTGAATGTTAATACTCGACTAGGAATGATTAAGAGTAGTGTTCCCTATATCATCTCACTATCGGTTCAACTAACCGATTGATATAGGTGAGAACCTTCTACTCAAGGACGCTATTATACTTAGTTTATTTGGCACCAATACAAGTAAGTATAATAACCAAAATAAATGTCTTTATTTATATAAGAATATGATACAATAAGTTCATAATATAATCATCAAATGATTGGCTCTAGGGCTCTAACTAACAATAAGTCCATAATACAATAATCAAATGATTGTCTCTAGGGCTCTAACTAACAATCTCCCACTAGCACTAATGCCAATCAGTGTAGGCTCTAAGCCCCAATGACCTAGTGTGACCATCATGCTTCCTCTGTGCCAAAGCCTTGGTCAAGGGATCTGTGATATCCTTCATAGGTACTCTGCATATCTTCACATCTCCTCTCTCGATAATCTCTCGAATGAGATGGAAGCGCCGTAGTATGTGTTTGGTCCGCTGGTGTGAGCGAGGTTCCTTCTCCTGTGCTATAGCTCCATTGTTGTCACAATAGAGCTCAATAGGGTCAGCGATACTGGGAACCACCCCAAGTTCAGTGATGAACTTGCGGATCCAAACTGCCTCCTTTGCTGCCTCTGATGCAGCAATGTACTCGGCCTCTGTCGTAGAATCAGCTACTGTGTCCTGCTTCGAACTCTTCCAGCTCACATCACCACCATTAATGCAAAATATGAACCCTGACTGCGATCGATAATCATCCTGGTCAGTCTGGAAGCTAGCATCACTGTAACCCTTTACAGCTAGCTCATCATTGCCTCCATATATCAAGAAATATTTTTTAGTCCTTCTTAAGTACTTAAGAATATTCTTGACCGCTATCCAGTGACTTTCACCTGGATCTGACTGGTATCTGCTCGTCATGATCAAAGCATACGAGACATCAGATCGAGTACATAGCATGGCGTACATGATAGATCCTATGGCTGAGGCATAGGGGATCTGATCCATGCGGTCTCTCTCCTCTCTAGAAGAGGGACCTTGAGTCTTCGAAAGATTCACGCCATGTGACATCGGCAGAAATCCCTTCTTGGAGTTCTGCATGGCAAACCGAAGGAGTACCTTGTCAATATATGTATTCTGACTTAGACCAAGCAATCTCTTAGATCTATCTCTATAGATCTGTATCCCTAGAATGCGGGATGCCTCACCTAAGTCCTTCATTGAGAAGCAACTCCCTAGCCAGGTCTTGATAGACTGAAGCGTAGGGATGTCCTTCCCAATGAGTAGTATGTCATCCACATACAATATGAGGAAGACAACTATATCCCCTACAACCTTCTTGTAGACACAAGGCTCATCTTCGTTCTTGATGAAACCAAACTGTTTGATTGCATCATCGAATCGAAGATTCCAGCTCCGAGAAGTTTGCTTTAGTCCATAAATAGACCTATGCAGCTTGCATACTCTGCTAGTATGTTGTGGATCTTCAAAACCCTCAGGTTGTGTCATGTACATATCCTCGAGCAGGTTTTCATTCAGAAACGCGGGTTTGACATCCATCTGCCATATCTCATAGTCATGGTAAGCTGCAATAGCAAGCATGATCCGAATGGACTTAAACATCGCTACTGGAAAAAAGGTTTCATCATAGTCAATACCATGAATCTGCTTGAAACCTTTAGCTACCAAGCGACCCTTATAGATAAGTCCATCTATGTCAGTCTTTCTCTTAAAGACCCACTTACACCCAATGGGTTTTACCCCTTCAGGTGGATCAACCAAAGTCCATACTTGATTGGTGTACATGGATTCCATCTCGGATCTCATGGCCTCTAGCCATTTCTCGGAATCTGGTCTCATCACAGCTTCCTGATAGGTGGTAGGCTCATCCTCTATGAGCACAACGTCATCATGGTCAGACAAGAGAAATGAATATCTCTCAGGCTGACGACGTACCCTATCAGACTTGCGAAGAGGTATGTCTACTTGAACTGGTTGTTGTTCCTCAACTCCTTGTGGAACAACATCATTCACAACACTTAGTGGTTCCAGTTCAACTTCCATCGAGGCTTCAGTGCTATGGTCCACATCTTGAACTTCTTCAAGATCGAACGTACTCCCACTAGTCTTTCTAGAAATAAAGTCCCTTTCTAGAAAGACTCCAGTCTTTGCCACAACTACCTTGTGCTGACTGGGAATGTAGAAGTAATATCCCTTAGTTTCCTTGGGATATCCAATGAAATAACACTTGTCGGATTTGAGTCCTAATTTGTCTGAGACTTGACATCTAACGTAAGCCTCACAACCCCAAATCCTCATGAAAGATACCTGGGCATCTCTCCCAGTCCATATCCTATATGGTGTCTTTATTACGGCCTTGGATGGAACTCGGTTGAGTATAAAAGCTGCCGTGTCTAGAGCATAGCCCCAAAGGAATGTCGGAAGATCTGTGTGACTCATCATAGATTGTACCATATCTAATAGGGTACGATTCCTCCTTTCGGATACACCATTCCACTGTGGTGTTCCAGGAAGAGTGAGTTGAGATAGAATCCCACACTCAGCTAGATAGTCACGAAACTCATGGCTAAGGTATTCTCCACCTCGATCTGATCGAAGTATCTTAATACTCTTGCCAAGCTGGTTCTGTACTTCATTCTTGAATTCTTTGAACTTTTCAAAGGATTCTGACTCATGTGTCATCAAGTACACATAACCATATCTACTGAAGTCATCAGTAAATGTGATGAAGTACCTATAACCGCCTCTAGTAGTGACATTGAAAGGGCCATATACATCACTATGTATAAGACCTAACAAGTCAGTCGCTCTCTCACTGTACCCATTAAAGGGAGTCTTGGTCATCTTGCCTAGTAGGCATGACTCGCACGTCTCATAAGATTCAAAATCAAATGAGTCCAGCAAACCATCCTTATGGAGCTGGGATAAGCGCTTGTCATTTATATGACCTAAGCGACAGTGCCAGAGATAAGTTTGGTTCAGGTCATTTGACTTGAACATCTTGGTATTTATGTTATAGATAGGGCTTTCAAGATCTAGAATGTAGAGTCTGTTCATCAGAGGTGCACTACAATAGAACATATCTTTTAAATAAACAGAACAACATTTGTCCTTTATAATAAAAGAGAAATCTTTCTTGTCCAAACAAGAAACTGAAATTATTGTTGGGACCAAAATGTAGCTAGAGGGGGGGGGGGGGGGGAATAGCTCTTCGCATGCTCGTCGTCGGCGTTGCTCGTTTCTTCAGAGATATGCAGCGGAAATACAAGAAACAAAAGCATACAACGCTAACAAATGAATTTTACTTGGTATCCACCTCACAAGAGGTGACTAGTCCAAGGATCCACACACGCACGCACCCTCCACTATGAATAACCCTCCTTTATGGTAACTACCAAAGGCGGAGAAGCCCTACAATCCCTCTATACAAGAAGAAAGCAAAGGAAAAACATATACAAGAAATATCTTACAAGATAAGCAATGAAAACCCTAACCCTAGCTTTTCTTCTTGTTGTGTTCTCACCTCTTGACTTGGATGTCTCTCCAAGATCCTTCAAGAACTGGCGATCTGAACCTTAAAGAGTTGCTGTGGAGATGCTATAAGGATCAGAGATGAATCGGTGAAGTTCTACCGAAGAAGACGCACGCCAACGACCTTTATCTGTGCCAACGGTCGGATCCCGATCGATTAGAATGCTTCCAATCGATCGGGGAGGATTTGGATCGATCCATGGATCGATCCAGAGCGCCTCTGTGCTCTAGAAATGCCTCTGGATCGATCCGTCGATCGATCCAGAGCTTATCGCGACATACAACACCTTCCCAATCGATCCACTGATCGATTGGGACCTCTGGATCGATCGGCTGATCGATCCAGAGGCATTCTGTGCGCTCGCGACTTCCTCCCAATCGATCCATCGATCGATTGGGATGAAGACTTCTCGTAGGGACACCCCAATCGATCGACCGATCGATTGAGCTCCAGCCAATCGATCGGCTGATCGATCTAGCTGTTGGTTTTTTCCCAAAACCAAGTCCCAAAGCCCCCAAACCAACATCCGGTCAATCCATGACCTGTTGGTTCATCATGCCTAGCATCCGGTCACCTTTGACCTGCTAGGACTCCCTCACCAAGTGTCCGGTCAATACCTTTGACCTACTTGGACTTTTCTTCATCATGCCAAGTATCCGGTCACTCCCTTGACCTACTTGGACTTTCACCAGATGTCTGGTCAACCTTAACCCATCTGGATTTCTCCGTGCCAAGTATCCAGTCAATCCTTTGACCTACTTGGACTTTCACCAGATGTCTGGTCAACCTTGACCCATCTGGATTTCCCCGTGCCTGGCTTCACTCACTAGGACTTCCAATCTGCCTGGCTTCACTCACCAGGACTTCCAATCTGCCTAGCTTCACTCACCAGGACTTCCAATCTGCCTAGCTTCACTCACTAGGACTTCTCCTCTGCCTGGCTTCACTCACCAGGACTTCCAATCTGCCTAGCTTCACTCACTAGGACTTCTCTTTCTGCCTAACATCCCAGTTAGGACTTCCCAGTCAAGTATCTGGTCAACCTTGACTTACTTGACTCTTCTTCAATCAACCTTGTATTGTCAAACATCGAAACTGAAACCAAGACTCAAGCTTGGTCAACCAGGTCAGCCTTGACCTGAGGGATATTGCACCAACAATCTCTCCCTTTTTGATGTTTGACAATACCACACAACCACTTACAATACCATATGTAAGTTAGGCTAATCCCATAGCCTAAACCTTCTTCATGCCACTAGGTAATGACTACATAAGTTAAACCCTTCATTCTCCTCCTAAGAGGGCAAACTCCCTCTAGGTAATGAAGGCCTAACTTACTCCCTTTCATTCTCCCCCTATTGGCACACATCAACCCATACCCCATTTTTGGGCACACATCAACAAAATCACTTGTTGATAACTCTCCCCCTGAAGAGTTGCTTATCGTTGTTCACAACTTCACTCGTTGTGATCAACACGATAATGAAAGTCCCATACCCTTCATTTACCTTCAACCTACATTCTCCTTCAATGTAGTTAAATGCCCATCCTTGAGCATTATCCACTTGAACCACTTAAACAATGAGGCTATCCACTCCCCATTAAAATTCAAACGCTCAACCTTGAGCATGTTCTAAAAGGAAGGTTAACCACCTTCCAAGGTTCATGAAAAATAATTTTCATGTCTTTAATGAGCCCCTCCCCCTAAAGACATGGTGGTAACTTCTGTCATTGCACCAACAATGACTTGGAATCCCTAAACCTTTAGGAAACCCAAATTTAGAAGTTTTTGAGGTTCAAATATTCAAAATTTGAAACAAACCTCAACCTAAACTTCAATTTAGTCTTCCCTAACCAATCCATCCTTGTTTTCAACATGAAAACACCCTTTTTATGTATACAAATGTATTTTAAGGGTTTGGAATGGTTGCATAGACTAATCATGGTTCAAACATGCTGAAATCAGGCTTTCCCAGCCAAAATCAGCAACTTCAATCGATTGGAGTTGGGTTCCAATCGATTGAACCCGTCTGAATCGATCCACTGATCGATTCAGACTTCCTGGATCGATTGGCTGATCAATCCAGTGAGCCTCTGCTCGCGGGAGAACCTCCCTCAATCGATCGCTCGATCGATTGAGGTACTCCAATCGATCGCTCGATCGATTGGAGCTCTGATAGTTGCTGAAATTCCATTTCAGTCAACTTCAGAAACCCCTAGAAAATTCTACAAAAATTCAAAAATTATAAAAATTTGTGCAGACATTATTTAGGGTATATACTATTGAGGAAAAATAATTTTCTATGAAAATACATCATATTTTCAAATATTGACACAAATTTGAAAACTTGCAAAAACTTTAGTATTTTCTTCAAGTTTGTGTCTAACTATTCAATGGTGATTACTATCAAAAGATAGCCTTCACCAAGGTTTTCAAAAATCATTTTAAAAACATTTTCAAAACCAATGTCCCATCATGTTCCTTGGGCTTAATGTACATGACTTGTACACTAGCTTTCCCAATGATGGGAAAACACATAACTATGTGTTTTAATGAACTTAAAACTCAAAGAAATGCACCAAATTCGCATGTTGAGTTTTATTCATCATCCTAACATCTCACTTGTATCTATTTTGCACAAAACACATACAAGTCATCTTATAGGTCTTTGTGAGATGTCAAATTTGATTTTTCCCTAATCTAGTGATCATGCATATCTATCTAAGCATTTTGTGGATATTGGACATCCACCTAGGATGTCGCTTGATGAAATCACCTGTTGATAAATGCCATTTGTCCTTAATTTTAAGGAGATAAACATAATGCATGATAATGTTATGGCATACATCAAAAAGAAATAATTTTCAGAAGAAAATTTTCTTATAACTACATGATATATGTATGACATGATATGGTATTTTTATATTTTTATAATAAGGCATGAGTGCAAAAATAAAAAATGATGTCATGACATATAATGGGCAAACAATCATGGCAAGGTTTAGCATAAATAAAATATACCTAGATTATGTGTCTAAGTATCCTTAATCTTAGCTAATCCTAAAACTTAAACCCTAGATTTGCCCAAAGTGCTTCAAGAAAGTGCCAAAACCTAAATTAGCATTTCTAATTCTCTTGATTAATTAATGTCAATTGAAATTAAACATATTCCTCAAGTGTTGGCATATTTCATTTTTCCACAAGAATAACACTTTAAATTAAGGCTCAAATTGTCTTAAATTTCCTAAGAACATACCAAAATCCCAACTTGGTAGTTCTTATGATTTTCCAATATGTGCCCTTTTAAAATAAAATCACAACTTCTCAAATTTGACACATTTTACTCTTTCAAAGAGTAAATCATAAATCCATTTCATTTTTCAAAGGTTGATAATAACCTTGAAAATGCTCCTTGAGTGTCAATTTCTTTAAAGTTGGGTTAACTACCCTTCTTCTAAGAGTTGACACTCTCTAACCCATCTATGGGTTAGAGAAGATGCTCCTAGGAACCCAAAACCTATTGGTGCTCCTTGGATGCTCTAGGTATTCACTAGGGACAACTTCCCTATATACCTTCCTAGTGACCTTGTTTGACTTCTTAGAAGCCTTGGTCACTTTTTCTAGGTCAACTCTAGGAATTGCTTCCCTTGTGACCTTCTTTGTGACTTTCTTTGACTTTTTAGAAGCCTTAGTCACATTTATCGCAAAAATACTCTTAGGGATGACCTCCCTAGTATTTTCGGCTTGTCCACTAGGCCTAGGGTTAGTTCCATAGCTATATGGAACCCTATGATAGGAAATTACATCCTTCTTTGCGTTTGGTTTATATCCCAAACCTTTATGGTCATTGGATGACCCTTGTTGTTCTAAACCTAGATTTTGCTCATTTTGCCCTTTAAGGATATTTTTCATCCTTTTTAGGGTCTTTTCTAGTTTGTCAAGTCTTGACCTCAAGACTTGATTTTCTATCACTAAGTCCTTAGTTTTTGGTTTTTCATTTAATCCATGAGCATTTTTGTTTCTAGACTTGTACCTGGTAGTCTTAGCATGGTAAGCTACATGATTTTCCTTAATCTTATCATGCCTTCTATTTTCATGGTAAATAGCATTAAAATGATATAGATTAGAGCTATCATGCTTTTTACCATTATTAAAGGGGGTAGGTTTAATGAACGATACCTTCCTTTTTACCTTGGAGGCTCCCCCTTGAATTGTGCTTCCTCCTTGAGCCTTGACCACCTTCTTCCCCTTAGGGCATTGACTTCGGTAATGCCCCTTTTGATTGCAAGAGAAGCATACAATGTGCTCCTTGCTCTTCTTTGTTATGGGAGTGGTCTCCTTAGCCTTCTCCTTGCCCTTTTGTGCCACTTGGCCCTTCTTCTTGGCCAATTTAGGGCATTTACTTTTGTAATGCCCTTTTTCCCTACATTCAAAGCATATAATATGATTTTTATTATTAATTGAAATTGTTATACCATTGCTTGTAGGGGTGGCATCTTCTCCTTTTGATTCGGAGGTAGAAGCTTCCTCTTGATCCAAAGATGATACTCCTTCATTTGATTTTGCTTGACTTGTGGAGGTGGAAGCTTCATCATCCTCTTCTTCTTTTGACCTGGATGTAGAAGCTTCTCCTTCTTCTTGATCCGGTGTCATCAAAGATTGCTCCCCCTCAATCCTAGAGGTGGAGGCTTCATCATCTTGTACATGGAACAAGGAGTATGCTCCCTCCTTGTTCCCTTCATTGCATTCCCTCGAAGATGAAGCTTCTTCTTGAACTTCTTCTTCGGAAGTTGAGCATCTCTCAACTTCGGAGTCCTCTTCCTCTTCCTTTTGATTTTGCTCCATTGAGTCACCCTCTTTGGATTCTTCTTGGATTGGTGCAGTGGAGGGGATCTCATGAATTGATGCCAATTTGCTCCATAGCTCCTTGGCATCCTTGAACTCTCCAATTTGAACCAATATGTGGCTAGGCAATAAGTTGACCAAAAGCTTGGTCACTTTATCATTTGCCTCGCTCCTTTGAATATGCTCTTTGCACCATTTGCTTTTCTTGAGGACTTTTCCTTTGGAGTTCTTTGGAGCTTTGAAACCTTCCATGAGAGCAAACCATTGCTCTATCTCCACCATTAAGAAATTCTCGATCCTTGATTTCCAAAGATCGAAGCTAGTAGATGTGTACGGTGGAGCCACCCTTGTGTCAAATCCAAGTCCATCTTGGAATTGCATCTTGAAGTTGAGCTTCTTGAATTCTGACTTTGATGAATTTGCTCCAACTTCTTCACCCTCTAGCTTTGCTTGTTTTGTTTGCCCCTTCCGGCGATGATTCCGGTGAAGAGCGGCCTCGCTCTGATACCACTTGATGGGACCAAAATGTAGCTAGAGGGGGGGGGGGGTGAATAGCTCTTCGCATGCTCGTCGTCAGTGTTGCTCGTTTCTTCAGAGATATGCAGCGGAAATACAAGAAAAAAAAGCATACAACGCTAACAAATGGATTTTACTTGGTATCCACCTCACAAGAGGTGACTAGTCCAAGGATCCACACATGCACGCACCCTCCACTATGAATAACCCTCCTTTATGGTAACTACCAAAGGCGGAGAAGCCCTACAATCTCTCTATACAAGAAGAAAGCAAAGGGAAAACAGATACAAGAAATATCTTACAAGATAAGCAATGAAAATCCTAATCCTAGCTTTTCTTCTTGTTGTGTTCTCGCCTCTTGACTTGGATGTCTCTCCAAGATCCTTCAAGAACTGGCGATCTGAACCTTAAAGAGTTGCTGTGGAGATGATGTAAGGATCGGAGATGAATCGGTGAAGTTCTACCGAAGAAGACGCACGCCAACGGCCTTTATCTGCGCCAACGGTCGGATCCCGATTGATTGGAATGCTCCCAATCGATCGGGGAGGCTTTGGATCGATCCATGGATCGATCCAGAGCGCCTCTGTGCTCTAGAAATGCCTTTGGATTGATCCGCCGATCGATCCAGAGCTTATCGCAACATACAACACCTTCCCAATTGATCCACTGATCGATTGGGACCTCTGGATCGATCGGCTGATCGATCCAGAGGCATTCTGTGCGCTCGCGACTTCCTCCCAATCGATCCACTGATCGATTGGGATGAAGACTTCTCGCAGGGACACCCCAATCGATCGGCCGATCGATTGGGCTCCAGCCAATCGATCGGCTGATCGATCCAGCTATTGGTTTTTGCCCAAAACCAAGTCCCAAAGCCCCCAAACCAACATCCGGTCAATCCATGACCTGTTGGTTCATCATGCCTAGCATCCGGTCACCTTTGACCTGCTAGGACTCCCTCACCAAGTGCCCGGTCAATACCTTTGACCTACTTGGACTTTTCTTCATCATGCCAAGTATCCGGTCACTCCCTTGACCTACTTGGACTTTCACCAGATGTTTGGTCAACCTTGACCCATCTGGATTTCTCCGTGCCAAGTATCCAGTCAATCGTTTGACCTACTTGGACTTTCACCAGATGTCTGGTCAACCTTGACCCATCTGGATTTCCCTGTGCCTGGCTTCACTCACCAGGACTTCCAATCTGCCTAGCTTCACTTACTAGGACTTCTCCTCTGCCAGGCTTCACTCACCAGGACTTCCAATCTGCCTAGCTTCACTCACTAGGACTTCTCCTCTGCCTGGCTTCACTCACCAGGACTTCCAATCTGCCTAGCTTCACTCACTAGGACTTCTCTTTCTGCCTAACATCCCAGTTAGGACTTCCCAGTCAAGTATCTGGTCAACCTTGACCTACTTGACTCTTCTTCAATCAACCTTGTATTGTCAAACATCGAAACTGAAACCAAGACTCAAGCTTGGTCAACCAGGTCAGCCTTGACCTAAGGGATATTGCACCAACAATTATGCTCTTAGTTAATGCAGGCACATAACAACAATCATCCAACTCTAATACAAGCCCAGAAGGCAGAGATAGAAAATAAGTCCCTACAGCAACAGCAGCAACCCGTGCTCCATTGCCTACACGTAGGTCCACCTCGCCCTTCGCCAATGCCCTGCTATTTCTCAGCGCCTGCACATTAGTACAAATGTGAGATGCACATCCGGCTTCTAATACCCATGATGAAGAAATAGATAGATTGACTTCTATAACATATATACCTGAAGTGGAAGTCTCACTTCGCTTCTTCTTAAGATCTTCCAGGTACACCTTGCAGTTCCTCTTCCAGTGACCGGTCTGACCGCAGTGGAAGCAGGTAGCATCCTTGGCAACCCCTCCTTTATGCTCTGTTTAATCGGATGGACGGATGAGTGAAAGAAAGGAAAGTTTTCCGTAAGAAGAGTTTTTACTGTTTACTTCACAGAAGAAGATGGATTATTCATCCTTTCTCTTGTTTACCTCTTCTAAAATAATGGGCGGACGCACGGTTGACGAAATCATCCGTGGATCCATTTTAAGGCATTTTTTCATCCCCTCAAAATCGGACAGAAAGAAGCCATCCGTCCTTCGCTGCAACTCTGCCTCAACTCCATTAGCTACCTCTGTCCGCCAACAGACCACCATCCCCGTTTCTTCCCTTCAACCTCGCGAGCACGAGCAGCACGAGCTCGGCAGATTGCGAGGTGGCTCCAGGAGATTTCTTCAGCTTCTTCCGCCTTTGTTTTTCCGCCGCTTTGAGGTTTCTGGAGACGAGAAAAGTTGAGTCTGATTCACTCCAAATCTTGCTAAAAGAATAAGATCACAAATCAAAAATTGCACACAGAAAGCGAGTGCCCTTTTTGTGGGTTCTCGACTCGCTATGCTGCACACATCTCTTTACTTTCTAAATTCATTATTATGTCGATATTTGTTGGGGATGTTTTATGATTTATTTTTCTTTCTTTCACAATTAAATGAAATGAAGTGTGCATTTGATTTCCGAAGCTCTCACAGATCGAGCTCCAGGACAATATCCTTACCGGCAGGTTCTTGGACACCGGCAACGCTGCCATCTCGCCAAACCTAGGGCAGATTAACCTCTCCAACAACTAGCTTTCAGGGAGATTCCACCAGAGATTCCAGAATGCGAATCTTCAATGCTAATAGATCTACCGAAACCAATAGCTGGAACGACAATCAAAGAGGAAGAATCACGGAGCTCAACGCCAAATCTCTTGAGCATTTGAAGTGCTGCCTGAGGATTCTTTCCTTTCTCTCCCCTTTCTCTTCCCTAGGGATTACATTATTTTCCCTTCTCTTGCTGTGAAGATATTGCTCCGTAATTGATTCCTTTCTCTCACTCATCCGTCCATCCGAGTAAACAGAGCATTAGGCTTCAGTGCCTTGCCTTTGCCCTTGGCTTGGGACTTTCCTTTGCCTTTGGGCTTGCCCTTGCCCTTGTGTTTCTGAACCATCAGAACAGAGTGGGGCTTTGCCTTCTTAAGGTTCAGCTCAGTAGTTCTTAACATGCTAAGCAGCTCGGGCAGTGGCTTGTCAATTTCGTTCATATTGTAGTTTAGAACAAACTGACTATAGCTATCCGGCAAGGATTGCAAGATCAGGTCAGTGGCCAGCTTTTGGCCAAGCGGGAATCCCAACCTCTGTAGGTTTTCTATGTACCCAATCATTTTGAGTACATATCGGCCTACGGGAGCCCCATCTGACATCTTGCACTGAAATAATGCCCTTGAGATCTCAAATCTCTCATGCCTCGCTTGTCCTTGATACAGTTGACGAAGATGTTCAACCATATCATAAGCGCCCATCAACTCATGTTGCTTCTGAAGCTCAGAGTTCATGGTCGCGAGCATTAGACAGGACACATCTAATGCGCCATCTTGATGCTTCTTGTAAGCATCTTTGTCCGCTCGAGTGGCATTGGCAGGAGGAGCCTCCGGAATGAGCTGCTCCAGAACGTACAGTTTACGTTCCTGGGCGAGAACTATTCTCAAGTTCCTGTACCAGTCCAGGAAATTTGCTCCGTTGAGCTTGTCCTTCTCAAGGACAGAACGCAGGGAGAAAGTGTTCGTATTCGACGTCATGGTTATCTACAACAGAAAAATGCAGAAAATAAATATCATATTCTTTTAAATCATTTAATTAGGCATTTAACTAAATGATGCTCCCACTGAATTCTATAATTCATGTGGGACAAGATCCACATCATAGTAACCCTTGAGTTAGCTTTGGCTAAATCGCCCAACACTTAGTATGATCGGTAGGTAACGATTTACCAATTACATCTTTATGCAACTCTTGTTTATAGGATCATTATCCGCAGTTATATTAAAACTTGAGTTAGCTTTGGCTAATACGCCCAAGAATTAATATAAATGTGATTATGTCCTATATTTCCAACCGTTGGAAGAATGCCTATAGTTGTACTCGATCCAACCGAGTTAACTAGGAATACTCAATCTAATTGAGTTTGTACTCGCTCATACGTTGATAAGCGGGACCAAGATTGTCCCTCCGTACCCTACCAAGATAATATGTGTTGCTCTGCTTTGGCAGATTCAACAACACATGTGATCGAGGTAGTGATAGGTATCACGACACGGTAGGCATTAGAGTTGACACGATTTAGATCTAATATAATCGTCGATGTGTATCAAATATGCGATAGATCTAATCTAATCGAAAGGGTGCATCTTGTACACGATTTAGATTTAATCTAATCGTTTGACACTAATTAATTACTAATCATGCATCACATACACACAAGCAATTAATTAAATTAATTCGTGATTAGTCATGGCCCTACTACGATCTTCTCAAGCCAATGAGAAGATCGGATGGTCAACCTAGGGTCAACAGCTTCTCAAGCTCCTCCCTTTGACCACCTTGTGTTGCTCGCGCCTTCCTCGTAACTCCGTCTCGAGTGGACCTTCCACCGCTCTAATTTTGTATATTACAATTTCGAAACTCGAGTTACATTCGAGTCTAAACTAATTTACAACAAGAATAAATGGAGAAAAGGCACGACGCGCAGGTCGCGAATAAAATGTACAACACGCACAACACAAATGACGGCGCGCAGGCCGTAATATGAATTACAACACAAATCCAATCAGATTGGATCTTTTTGGGCCATGACTATCACAAATTATACATAATTCTAAATTATGTAATTTCCATAATTTTTTGTAATTTTAATACTAATTTTTACAATTTTTACGAGTAAAATTTCTCGGCGGTCCCGTTTAGCGGTTTTCGGGCGCAATCGCGGAACGAATCCCCTTGCGGGGCCAGGGGAAGCGCCCCTACCCGCGATCTAACCATCGCGAGTGTCCCTTAGCGATCCAATAGTGCCTTAGTGTAAAGCCCGGGAAAAATTCCTGAATTTATTTTAGAATTTTTCTATGATTTTTGTGAAATTTTTAGATATTTTTCTGGAATTTTCCGAGTAGCGGAAGTGGCAAAAATAATTGGAACCGTAAAATAGCTTAGGCGGGAATCGAACCCGAAACCTATGGTTTACGGATAAGTTTAGTAACCGGTGAACCCAGCAGGGCCGTACTGAAAGAAAGGAGAACCAAATATATTTATATTAGAGTTGGGTTCATTAAACCACTTAATATAAATAATAAACTTAAGATGGAGTTGGGTTATTTTATTTTGGTTCGGCAACTTTCCCTGACCCTAACCTCACCGACGCCACCTCTCCCTCTCCTCCTTCTCTCGGCGCCACAACAAGGGAAAGCCTAGGGTTCTTTCTCTAGGGCCCCAAGGACACTTTCCGGCGACGACTCCAACACGAAAGAGGTTCGTCTCCGCGAGAGGAACGCGAAGATGTGAGCGGATCATCGAGAAGGTCATCTCCACCGGAATTCTAGCGAATAGAATCGTAAGAAATTACGAACAAGAGGTAAGAAACCTCTCACCTGCAGTATAATTGCTCTCGCTTGTTAGTTTTGGCGTTAGTTCAGTAGTTCTACAGTTTTCAGTTTTAGGGTGTGCTTTTAGTGCACACCAAGCATTCGGTAGAATGCCCAGTTCAGAAGGATGCACCAGTAGGCGTCCTAACAGCATGTAAAATATATTAGAAACATTTTATTCAGCTTATTACCAGTTATTACAGCTATATGGATCAGATATCCATTGGGTGGGCTCCCACAGTAGCCTCTAGGTTCAGATAACCTAGCTCTAGGTTCAGATAACCTAGAACAGCAAAGTAAAATAAAACAGTATTCAGTATTTCACTTTTATTCAGTTGGCACTGTACTTGGATCAGATATCCATGGGCTGGACTCCCACAGTCGTCCCTAGGTTCAGATAACCTAGTAACCCTGCTGGATTCGGAACTTGCAATCCCGGGTCTAGTAAGTACAGTTGTCAGGTCCCAACAGCATGTTTAGTATTTTCATCTATTATATGTATAGTTTTCAAATTTGAAACTAGTGATGAGAACACTAATTTAGCTTTCAGTTCAGTTCAGGTTCAGTTTACATGATTTGAGTTCATGTACAGATTTAGATATATGCATGACTAGTTCAGTTTCATACTCAGTTTATAAGTGTGCCATGTTCAGTTTAAAGCATGTTCAATTTATATGCTATACATGTTTCAGTTCCAGTTTATGCTTTTATATGCCATGCCATGTTGCCATGCTCAGTTCAGTTTTCAAACAGCATGTTTTAAAAACATAATCGCATCGTTGCATGTTTTTGTGAGGTAGATGGTTTCTTACTAAGCTTAAAGCTTACAGATACTATTTTCCTTATACTGCAGATACAGGAAAAAGGAAAATGGATTAGTAGTGGAGGCTGGAGGTCAATGCAGATGAGGATGTGTGTGGAAGGAACTGGAATAAAAGACCCTCTGGGATTTAGCATTTACCTTAGCACTTTTCAGTTATTTGGTTTAGTTTCATGTTTTAAGCAATTAGAACTTTTAGAAATTCATACCTTCATGCACTTTAAGTTGTTAGAATGCCGTGAACCAGTAAACCTTGCTTTAGCTTAAGTTTAGAATTGTTACTACATGTTGCTAGAATGTTTATTATGCATTAGATAGTAGTAGTGTGAGGTTTTGGCACGAATCAGTGCTGGAAATCAGGGATTCTGATTTCGTTTCAGATTATCAGAACCTGGATCGGTCAGCAGACCGATCCAGTGCCATTCCTTCTCCTGGATCGGTCAGCCGATCGATCCAGATGGATACAGTAGCCTACTGTATTTCCCTAGATCGGTCAGCCGACCGTTCCATCCGCGAACAGAGAGTTCGGGATGAAATAAGCGGTCACTGATCGGTCAGCCGACCGATCAGTGAGCAGCTGGATCGGTCGGCAGACCGATCCAGCCAACGTTCCTTTACGCGATCAGGGAGCCACTGATCGGTCCGCCGACCGATCAGTGAGCAGCTGGATCGGTCGGCAGACCGATCCAGCCAGTGTTCGCGTGGGTGTCAGTGGATCGTTCCACGGACCGATCCAAAGCTCCAGTTTCACCTCCTCAGTATAGCTATGAATATCTAGAAGGTAGTTGGATATGAAATCTCACTCTCACAGAGTTAACAGAGGTAACTACAATAGTTTAGTAAAATTTTATTTTACCCAGTCTTCCGCACAGTACAGCACAGTAGTTTCAATAGTTAATGTAGCGATCCGGCTCACAGCTTAGTACCCAGGAGTTGGGGCGTTACACTTAGCCCGCTGTCCCAAAAAGATTTGGGGCGAAACCTTGCCGTTTTGGAAAAAACTTCTCGGTAGTCGAAGCCTACAAGTGTCGAAACACTTGTGCTTCGTTTCTACGAGAAAAATACCCATAAAAACTATAAAAAACCAAAATTTACAGAAAGTTACAGAACCTATATTTTTCATAAAAGATCAAATTAAACTCGTACAAGTCTTCGCACGTGGCTCTGATACCACTGTTGGGTTTTTTCGGGCCACGAAAATCACTTTTTCTCGTCACGGAAACCCCAAAACCCCCGCCACTGGATCCTTGCGAAGATAAAACTTTCGAAAACTTACGAATATGAGTTTCTAAACCTTGATCTACAGTAGATCTACAAAGGAGAAGGAATATACCCTTAATGTGAAGCCCTTCGCAATCCCGCTTGTCCTCAGTTCGCATATCCATGACTTGTGAGATCAAGTCATCGAGTTGACCTACATGCTAGTCTTATTGCATTAACATTGTCCCTGAATGTTAATACTCGACTAGGAATGATTAAGAGTAGTGTTCCCTATATCATCTCACTATCGGTTCAACTAACCGATTGATATAGGTGAGAACCTTCTACTCAAGGACGCTATTATACTTAGTTTATTTGGCACCAATACAAGTAAGTATAATAACCAAAACAAATGTCTTTATTTATATAAGAATATGATACAATAAGTCCATAATATAGTCATCAAATGATTGGCTCTAGGGCTCTAACTAACAATAAGTCCATAATACAATCATCAAATGATTGACTCTAGGGCTCTAACTAACAGAACAAGTGTCCAAAATTGGTCAAGAAAAAGGTTAAAGTGGCATCCAAGGCGAAGGAGAAGTCAAAGGAGATCGACTCCATAATACGAAGGTGCAAGGAGCACATTGTGTGCTTCTCTTGCAATAAAAAGGGATATTATCATAATCAATATCCAAGGGGCGAGGAATCTGACCAAGAACCAAGGAGGAAGTTCAAGTGAAAAGGTAGGTTCCAAAGGCAAAAACTAAGATACCATTAGTTAATGACATTTATTTAAGTAGTCATGATAAAATGCATGCTAGAAATAAATTTTATGATTTTAGAGCATGTTATCATAAAAATAGGAAGCATGATAATCGTAAGAAGAATTATAGGTCATATCATGTTAGACCAATCCTACCTAAGGATAGGAACGTAGGAAATATTTTATGTAAGAATTCTAAGGAAGTTAGATTTATATCTAAAAAGAAAAATATTCAAGGTGATCATGGAAATCTAAGTTTAAGGATTTAAGGAAAGAAAATTAAGTCTTGAGGTCAAGACATAAAAAATTAGAGAAACCCCTAGAGAAATGACAAATAATATCAAGGGGTATAAAAAGAAAAATCTAGGCTTAGATAGGCAAGAACCATCTAAGGGTAAAAAAAGATTTAGGATTCAAACTTAGAGCTAAGGAGAATGTGTCATCAAATCATAAAATTTCATATAGTTATAAAACTAACCCTAGATTTAGCAGTCAAGTTAAGGTCACAAGGGAGACTATCCATAGAATTGACTTTGAAGAGACTAGTGTGACTAAGACTTCTATGAAACCTAGGAAGGTCATTAAGAAGGTTTCTAGGGAAGTTATCCCTAGTGAGTACCTAGAACACCCAAGGAGCACTAATAGGATTTGGGTGTTGGTGTAATTCGCACTAACGGTCTAACTCAATTTTTGATGAATGACAAGTAAGTTAAGTTAGGTGTTATTGTGATGTAATATATCTATCGAGTGTGTAGGGTTGACTAACTTGGCAAGAAGTCTAGTCGGGATATTTGATTTCTAATTGACAATCAGGATGTTTGATTCCCAATTGGAAGGAAGTCTAGTCAGATGTTCGATTCTCGATTGGCAATAGGGATATTTGATTCTTGATTAGAAGGAAGTCTAGACAGGATGTTCAATTCCAAATTGACAATCAGGATATTCGATTCCCGATTGGCTGAAGTCCGGACATGTGATTCCTGAAGGAAGATTGGAATGTTCGATTCCAAAAGTTTGGATGTGTGATTCTGGAAGGAAGATCAGGATGTTCAATTCCTGATAGGTTCACTCGACATTGGGTAAGTGAAGGTAAGTCACTAGAGGAGAGTAACTAAGTGAGAAGGCGTTCCGATTGAGGGGACAGTAGATGTCGGTCCAATTTAGGTCTATTTCAGAAACCTAAATTGAGACTCTGACTAGATCCTGATCTAGAAGATATTGTCTAAATCATAAATTAATCATATTATTATTATTCTAATTTTATTTTATAAGTTAGATTATTATTATGTTGGACTAACTTAACTTGCAGGGCAAAAGAAGCAAATAAATCTTAGGTGAATAGTACCCGAGGCGCCTTAAGCATTGGAAGACACCTTCTCACTATTCACGAAAGACGCCTTCAGTGCTATGGAAGGCACCTTCCCATGGATAAATTTTAGAGTTTGTTGCAGATAAGGAGTGAGCTATTTAGGATCAAATTTCACACATTGGAAGTGCTTTCAACACTATAGAAGGCACCTTCCATGCGCAATAAAAGGAGTGTTCACTCAAGCCATTGTACACAACTTCCATACGAGCTTCTACGAGTCTGAACGACTTTCCAACTGCTCCGACTTCCTGTTGCTGTCCTGCTATGACTCTGCTACCCCCGACTGCCGCTGAGAAGTCACCCAAACACCGAGCTCAAGCTGACCGACTAAAAATAGTGTTTGGTAATTAAGTTAATTACTGTATTTAATTTCTGCAAGTGGGAAGTGTAGTGTGTTACACTGCTTCAACTTTTTTTTACTCGATCCTCTCTTTCGACGGTTCCAAAAGAGGTATTTAGTGGAGTACCCATCGATAGGTCCACGTGATATGGGTCTTAGAGTAGGAGTCGCCGAAGACTCTGAACCAAGTAAAAATTAAATCGTGTCTTTTACTTACGTTTTCTTGTGTTTGTTTTCCATTGCACACTTTATTTTTAAAAGTAAAAGAAATGTTTTTAAAAACCATGTGATTCATGCCCCCCCTCCCTCCTCTCTCACGTGTGTCTCGATCCAACATTGGGTTCCTAAGAGTATTCTCTACATACTAAATGAGTTTAGAGTGTCTCAACTCTAATTGAAAGGGTAGTTAATCCAACCATGGTGGCACTTTGGAGCATTTTAAGGTATTGCTACACCTTAAAAATGAAAAGTTGATGTGTACTCTTGAACAATTAAAGTGTGTTGATAAAATTATGGAAGTATTGAGCTTAATAAAATTAACACAAATAGGTTAGAATACAAAGGAATGCCAAGTTGGGAATTTTGACATTTTCTAGGGAGATAGGATAATTTATGCTTCTCTTGGAATAATGGTTAAAGGATGGATCGTATATGAAAATCTAGATATTTTCTTTATACTATAATTGTTATATAGTATGCCCTATCACATGCCATGCCATCATATTCATATTGTTATGAAAAATGCTATTATAATGAAATTTTCTTTTGAAACATATTCATTTGATGTATGTCATAATCATTAGAATGTGTTATTTTAATTTCTTATAATTAAGGATAATGACATTAATTGACATCCTAGGTAGGATGATCAAAGTTAAAATACCTCCTAGTTAGAGATGCATGCTCCCTTAATTTTACAGAAAACCTATTTTACATCTCACAAAGACCATAGAGTTGACTTGTATGTGCATTGAGATACATTAGATACAAGTGAAATGTTAGGAGAATGAGAAAACTCAAGATGTTGATTTAGCACATTTAATTGAGTTTTAGTTTTATCAAAACAAATGATTATGTGAAGTCCAATCATGGAGAAAACTAATGTACAAGTTATGTGTATTTAGCCTAAAGATCGTGGTTGGAAATTTATTTTGAAAATAATTTCAAAATCATTTAAAAACCTTGGTAAAGTCTATTTGTTAATAGGAATCACTATCAATTAGTTAATTATAAAGTTAAAATGAAACGTTGAAGTTTTCAATAATTTTTAATTTTATATCATTCTTTAAAAATGTGATATATTTTTATAAAGAACTATTTTTCCTGAATAGTATGAGACATAAGTAATGTATATATGAAATTTCATAATTTTTCGAATATCATAGAATTATTTATGGATTTATAAATTTTAGTCTAAAATTGAATTAGAGAAATTAGATATGCTAATGATTAGGAACTATTCCCAATCAATTGGTATGGGTGTAATCAATTGATAGCTAAGGTAAATGGATTAACATGGTTTGTAATCGATTAGTAATTGAAACTAATCGATTAGCAGGGTTATTTTTGACTGAAAAAAAAAAATCTGATTTTAGTCCATTAAGCCATGCTTAATCAATTTAACTATCCCTAACCCTCTGAAGTGCTTAGGTAAGTAATTAAAAGTAATTTTCTTAATGAAAATTATAAAGGAATGGTTAATGGAGATTAATTTGGAGTTAATAAGGAGTTTTAGATTCAAAGTTGAATTTTTAACCTTATAACTTCAATTTTGAAATTTTCTAAAGGTTTAGGAACCCCAAACCATTATTAGTGCAATGATAGAAGTTGAAGCATGCTTTGAGGGGGAGATACACCTTAAAGGCATGATTTTGGGTAAGAAAGGAGAATTTTGATGGATGATGGGTGTATACTCAAGGTAGAGCATTGGAGGCAATGGAAGGGTATGAGAACTTCATTGTGAAGTTTGAATGATAAAATGATGAATCTTGGAGAGAAGATTTTAAACTAGGTAATTGAAGTCTTAGTGGTGCTAAACAGTGAATACCTAGTTAGGAACTAGGTAATAGAAGTCCTAGCGGGATTAGGCAGTGAAAATCGAGTTGGGAACTAAGAAGTGGAAGTCCTAGTGGGGCTAGACAAAGGAAAAGTCCAAGTGGATCAAAGGTTAACCCAAACTTGGTAATCAAAAGTCTGACAGGAGTTGGCACGAGATAAAAAGTCCAAGTGGGTCAAAGCTTGACTGAACACTTGGTGAAGAAGCTCTGACAAGTTAAGGATAACCAGATGTTAGGCAATGGAAAGTCTCAATGAGTCATGGATGACTTTAGAGTTGGGCAAAGGAACCCTAAACTCAAGTTTAGAGTTTAGGGTTGGACAATCAATTAACTCAATAGATTAGGCCAAGGCCAATCGATTACACCAATTGATTAGGCAAAATTGATTGACACCTGCTCTAATCAAATAGGTTGATTGCTAATTGATTTGGAGGTTTTCGTGAAGCACAATAAGGCTCTGAATCTATTGGCTAATCATTAGGCCTTTAGTTTATCGATTATGGAAATTGATTAGGGGTATTTTCATGTGAGAACATAAGGACTTGGAATCGATTGGGGCAATCAATTCAGGCTTCACCAATCGATTAGGGTAACCAATTGAATCCTATTCGTGAGACCACAGTAGGTGTTGGAAACTTGGAATCGATTGGGAAATTGATTAAGAGATTCTCGTGGGAACAGAAAGCTTTTGAATCTATTGGGCAATCTATTAGAAGCTGCCTAATCGATTCATATGACTCACCAATCAATTAATTAGGTAAAAAAGAGTTATTCTATAAGTTTTGAGGTCAAGTTGACGTGACAATTGATTGGGGGTAAGACAGTCAATTAGGAGGAGTCGAAGTAACCTTAGAAAAGGGTTTTCCGCAAAGATTTGAAGAAGACTTGCTTCAGCCAGTTCTTGGGTGTTTGGAGAAGAAGTGCTGCTGCATTTTCCACCACCGAGAGGCAATCTAAAGCAAGAAAAGAGCAAGCAACACAAGGTTCCTCATTGTAAATCCTAAAATTGATTCTCGATTGTATTTTGTGTTTGCATTCTTGTTTTCTTATCGTGCTTGAGCTTGTACAAGGCTTTCTCCACCTCCGGGAAGGAGGTTTTCATAGTCATATGTGAGAATGAGAAGTGAACTCTTGGATTAGTCACCTCAAGGAGGTGGATACCCGAGTAAAATGAAGGTGTTAGCATTGCTTCAAGTTTTTCACTATAAATCCCCCTCTACCTCTCTACATGTCCTAATAGAGGAAAGTATTGCTTCCCCTGGTGGCGAGCACCATCTTTCACTAGTTCCTCAAACTCCAAAGGTTTCATGACTACCACACGAAGCTGTCACACCTCCATAAGAACTACCGGTTGCTCTCGCCCTTCGACTGGTAGCTCTACACTGCTGACCCTACCATCGTCGAGTACATACTCAAGACCAACTTCAACAACTATGGAAAAGTAACCCTTTTTAAGTACTAGAAATGTTAATCTTTAACTAGATTAAAGATCTGGTTAATTTAAGGATTGTACAACCATAGAAATCTGCGTGATTTGTTTGGAGATGACACATTTTCCGTCGAAGACGATAAGTGGCACCACTAGTGGAAGCTCGCGAGCTTCAACTTGTCCACCAAATTCTTGAGAGATTTCAGTGGTGCCATTTTCAAAAATAGTGCTTCCAAGCTCGCAAGAATCCTCTCTGCCTATGCCAATTCTAATGAACAGTTCGACATGCAGAACCCCAATAGGATCTCTTAATGAAATCCACCTTCAAGATCATGTTTGAGTTCAAGTTGAATTGCTTGGGTGGTTCGAATCAGGATGGTGTCGAGTTTGCCAAAGCATTCGATGCAGCAAACAAGTTCACCCTGTTAAGGTATGTGAATATCTTTTGGAGGATCATGAGACTTTTGGGAGTTGGATCTGAGGCAGCTCTCAAATAAAATCTCAAAGTGATCGATGAATTCATGTACAAAGTGATGGGCATCAAGTTCAAACAAATAGTCAATGGCCATCAGGAAAAAAAGAGATAACATTCTCTCAAAGTTCTTGGAGGAGATCAAGAGTACGCAGACGACAATGGATACGTGATATCTGAGAGATATAATTCTGAACTTTGTCTTTGCCAAAAAAGATACCATGACCTGCTCACTCGCTTGGTTCTTCTATGACCAATCAAGATGAAGAAGAAACCAATAAGGTGAGAAGCAAGAAGAAACCAATCAAGAAGAAGAAGAGGAAGTTAAATCTTAGCTATGATCATTGTTCATGTATAGGAGGAGAAAGAACTTAAATCTCTTTATGTGAAATGTTTCTCAGTTTGCTAAATTGTCTAGTTTGACTTGAATAATGTTATGGGATCTTGTTTATGATGATTTTCTTAGATTGATTAACTTTGTTTGCAATTTGTCTATGTTTGGAATGATTCATAATTCATTATAATTTCTCTATGATGATGATTCATTATTAATCGGTGATGCGGCGATGGAGGGAGACCTACTTGACATGGGGTCAATTGTCAGGGTGAAGGTCAAAGTCAAGGTGGTCAACGCCCGGGTGCCAAAGGGCCTAACGGAGGACAATGACAATGGATGGTCGGGCAGTCAGGCCCCGATCGATGGGAGACATGTCCAAGCAGACCTCCAGTTTAGCTTGGGATGATAGCTAAGACAACCGACGCTCAATACAGAGTAACATGACGTCGAGGGAGACCGGATAGCTGGTCTAAATGAGGGAGGGCATGTTACTACACAGTCACTGTACGAAAGAGCCACTGAGGTCGACAGAGCGGAGGAGTCCCAGCCGAGTGGCTGGCTCAGCCAAGCAACAAGACCTGGCTATAGATGGAGCGGAGTCCCGGCCGAGCGGCTACCCCGCAATGAAACCACTATAGTATCTCTCTACATTCTTTTAGGAGGTAGTGTTGCTGACACGAGGCACAGTCGACAGGCAAATCGTACGGCGGAAGCTTTTACTGTCTTGTCAGGGATATGCATGCCCTATTAAGGTATAGTGTCAGAGGTACTTTCTTGACAGGTCCTTTCATAGGATATATTGGAGAGCGTGCCTATACCTCGGGGAGCGTGCACATTGCCCACTAGGGCTCTATATAAAGGGGGGTTCATCACCGGTGGAGGTACGCATTATTCTTGAGTTCTACTATTACTACTGTTGCTCCATTTTTCTCCACATTTTGATGATTGACTTGAGCGTCATAGGGCCAACACCAGAGACCCCTTCCTTGGCCCGTCACTGACGTTATTTTTTTTGCAGAGCGAAGCGAAGTTCACATTCAGTCAGCGAAGCCGCCACCTCCTTGTTTTCCAGCTTCATGCTTTCGGACAGGATCAACAGGTTTTGCTTTTTGATTGTGATTCATGATTAACAAGTTCTGCTTGGAAAAAGGTCAAGTTTACGACAAATTTTGTAAAGAAAATAAATTCGTTGCAATTTTTAGGAATTTACCAATTTGCAATGAAAATTGTTTTCATCACTGATTTATAATGAAAATTGTTTCGTCGTTGATTTGCAATGAAAATTGTTTCGTCACTGATTTGTGATGAAATTTTTTTCATTCCTAATTTGCGATGAATTTTGTAATGAAATTCATTTTTGTTGCAAATTTTGTGTTGAATTTCTATTTTCTTTGTCGTAAAATTTTGTAATGACATATTAGCGATGAAAAAAAATTCGTTGCAAAATTCATAAAAAAAAATTTTTTTGCAACAATTTTTTTTTGTAAAATTCGTTGCAAAATTCATCACAAATAAGCGATCTGTTTTATAATGGGCCTATTTCACAATCACATACTGATGTCGATCCCAAGCTCAGTTGAAAAAGGATGAGGGTTGTGCATTAGGTTGCTCGTTAACATTGACTTTCAGGTAAATGTTCAATAAAAGATGTGTATCAATGTTGACTAAACTTGTATGTATATTTTCTCATGATGATCAATATTCAAAAGCAAACATGGGTTCTATTAGTGCAGTTAGCACTAATAATTAAACTCATATTTTGATTAATGACAAAAAGTTAAAGTTAGATGTTGTGTGTTCTAATTTATTTACTAAGTATACAAGACAAAAAAACTTGACGGTGTTAGAATCTTTGGACCGGCTAGAAGGGGGTCGAATAGCTTGTTATCCTAAATCACTTTCCTGCGTATTTTTTGTCATAGTGGAATACAAACAATACAAATACGAATGTGAAAGCTAAAGACAAGAGAAGAAATGCAAACCAATACATGTCGATTTATATGGTTCGGAGATAATTTGCTCCTACTCCACGACTTTCTATAAGGTAGACAATCCCTATCCATTGGTGGATTAGCCCCCGGCAAACTCTGGCTACCTTAAGTCTCCTTGTGGATTGAGAAACCTCACTACAACACCAACCAAGACCTCTTGGATTACAAAGAGCACTTGAGAACTCAGTGACTACTAATTAGGATTAACTACCACTAATTTCATCAACTATAACCAAGCTCTAAAGCCTTAGTTATATAAGTCATGGGTTAGAAAATCCTGCCTAGAAGTTGACTTGTAAGTATACCAGTCGACTGCTCTCTGTAAAAATTCAATCGTTACACCCCAACAACTTGATACCAGTTGATTGGTGACTTTACCAATCGACTGCTCCATATTGGTTGAGCGAATAAAAGCATTCTGTTAGCTCACAATCGATTGCACAGTCGACTGAACCAGTCAACTGATAAAGTCACCAGTCGGCTAGTAAACCCTAAACGTAAGGTTTTATCCCAAATACAATCTCTCAGCACTCAGACCCTCATGACTTACTTGACTCTTCCTCACAACTTTAACCTTTTGCCTTCAAACCTACTTCCTTTGATTCTCATCTCTCAGATGCATTCAAGCCCACGGCTTGTCCCAATGTCATCCTTCGCATATGCCTCGAAGAGTGCTTCACTTGGCTTGTCCTTGATGTCTTGTTTACGGTCCCTCGGATGCTCCATCCTTCATAGGACTCGAAGCCATCACGCTAATTCATATGTGTTGGGGTTGCAAGGTTGCAAACATAGTCCCACATTGAAAACACATGAGAAATATCATGAGTTTATAAGAGAAAAGATATCTCCATCGGTATAAGACCTTTTGGTAGAGCCCAAGAGCAAAACCATGAGGGCTTAGGCCCAAAGTGGACAATATCATATCATGATGGAGATATCTAAATTCTTTTCGGTCCTACAATTGGTATTAGAGTCCGGACTGCCAGAAGGTTTAACCGCCAACTGTGCATAAGAGTTATGATCTGATTGAGCCATGTGGGTACAATATTAACCTCGAATAAAGAAAGTGGGGGCTCCTATGTTCGGATCAAGAGGATCAGACACTAGGCAGGAAGTCCTAGTTGCGACTAGGCAAGGAAGTCCTAGTAGGTCGGGTGGACTGAGGGGCAGGAAGACCTGGTGGGTTGAGGATCGGATGTAGAAAGCATGTGGTCCTTTGTTTGAGGGGGGGGGATTGTTGGGGTTGCAAGGTTGCAAACATAGTCCCACATTGAAAACACATGGGAAAGATCATGGGTTTATAAGAGAAAAGATATCTCCATTGGTATGAGACCTTTTGGGTAGAGTCCAAGAGCAAAACCATGAGGGCTTAGGCCCAAAGTGGACAATATCATACCATTGTGGAGATATCTAAATTCTTTTCGATCCTACAATATGTGTATCCTGTAAATCTATACAAGGTAAATCTAACTTAAATCCTTTGCCCAAACATCAAAACTCATTGTTAGACTAAATCTCAAAATTACTTCCAATAATCTCTCCTTTTTTGATGTTTGACAATACGTTTAAGTTAGGAAAAATATAATAGCAATCAATTAAGCTAATAAAACATGCAACATGCATTGGAACATATCACAAGGCTCCCCCTACACCTAAGCTCCCTATTGAGCTAGGAATTTTACCACAAGAATATTTAAAAACCTATACAAGGCTCCCCCTACACCTAAGCTTCCCATTGAGCTAGGAATTTTACCCAAAGGTATTTAAGGTTTTCCACTTAAACTTTACTTCTCCTCCTTTGCATAATATCAAAAAGCTTCCAACAATATACTAATTGTCAAAACTTAATCATCCAAACTGACCCTAAATGTTGGCGCAATAAGCATCCGACGATCGAACCTCAGTTTTGATAATGGCAAAGTGATTCAAAGTTAAGATTCCTTGTTATCTAACGTGGTTAAATAAGGTTTCAGGAAAATTCTAACTGCGGTTAGGCAGGGGAAAATCCTAAGGGGGGGTAACCTTAGGTCTTAGGGGGCGGTAACCCTAGGTGAAGGAAAATCCTAAGGGGGGCAACCTTAGGTCCTAGGGGACGGTAACCCTAGGTGGAGGAAAACCCTAAGGGGCGACAACCTTAGGTTCTAGGGGGCGGTAACCCTAAGTGGAGGAAAACCCTAAGGGGCGGCAACCTTAGGTCCTAGGGGGCGGTAACCCTAGGTGGAGGAAAACCCTAAGGGACGGCAACCTTAGGTCCTAGGGGGTGGTAACCCTAGGTGGAGAAAAACCCTATGGGGCGGTAACCCTAGGTCCTAGGGGGTGGTAACCCTAGGCGGAAAGTCCAGTCGGTCTGGAGGACCGGACTGACATCAGGTAAATCTCCTGAGTGGAGTAGGTGAGGACGCGTTCCCCGCAGAGGGAACAGTAGGCGTCGGGTCGACCTAGGGTTTCCGGTTGGAAATCCGAAGTCAGACCCGGACAGTCCGGAGACTGTCATTACTTCATATTCATACTATTATTAACTTTGTGGTGCAGGTATTTTTGGATTAACATACTTGCAGGTACCAAAAACACAAAGAAGAACTCGGATGAACAGTGTCCGAGGCGCCTCCATGGGGCTTGGAGGCCCCTCGGGTGCAAAACCTGAACTGGTGCGAGAAGCAGGCTTAAGGCACCTTGGTAAATAGTAGAAGGAGCCTTGGACGCTTGGATGAAGGCGCCTTGGATGGATTGAAGGCGCCTTGGACAGCTTGGAGGCGCCTTCAGGTCGCGGCAGTCAAAGGGTTATCGCAGCGAGCAGATCGGGATAGAATTCAAGCTTCAAGGCGCCTTGGAGCTTGTTTAAGGCGCCTTGAACACTGTTTAAAAGCAGTGGTCGACCAGCAGCTCAAGATAACACCTTCTCAAGCAATCTTCTGCAACGTGCTGCGAATTCGACCATCCCTAAGTGCTGCAAGAACACCCCAACGACCCGAAGCTTCAGATTTAGTCTTTTGTTGTCAGTATATTCTTATTACTGCTTTAAATTGTACTTAGTTTGTAATAGTCTTTACGAACTATAGTTGTTGCCCACCGAAAGCGGTCAGCGACCGCGGGCCTTCGAGTAGGAGCCGAGATAGACTCCGAACGAAGTAAATAGCTTGTCTTTCTGTGTGTTTGTTTACTTTCCGCTGCGTTACTTCTCCGATAGTTTTTACGATTCCGATAATCGAAAAACAAAATAGCCACGAGCGCTATTCACCCCCCCTCTAGCGCTTCTCGATCCAACACTAAACTCGTGTATTTATCTCCCAAGGATCTCATATACCTATATGAGTTATCCCAGTCAAACCCAATGCTGAAAAATAGTTTCAGACTTGTATCAGTTGACTGCTCTAGTTACCATCGTCTGCCCTTGTCAAAACAAACCTACATAACCATTCTGTATTTGGTAAACACTTTTACCAATCGACTAGTATCTGCATTAGTCGATTAGCACCCTAAACAATATTTCTGACCCAACTTCAGAAATACATTAAAAATTCCACAAACATCTTAAAATCCCTAAATTTTATGGAGATGTCAGTTTTACCCATGTCTACTTGGGAAAAATACATTTAAAAATGGGCATATCTTAGATTTAGATTGGCATAAAATCCAAAACCATCTAAATGATTTAGTTTAACCTTGACCTAAACTCTTTGTTTTGGGTTTTGGCTTCTTCTTGATGTATCTGTCCATATTAAACCATAAGACATCCCTAGAATTAGTTTATATGGCAGTTATACATCTAAAACTATTTTTCATGTAATATGAACTCAACTTCATATTTCCATATATGAAACACATCCCATATGTGCTAATTTTCGAGGTTTGAGACTCAAGTCTGTCTCTAAACTACTTTGGCAGATTTCATGACCCATCTAGAATCCCAAATACTATCCACTTGAGATTCATTGGTCATGAGTCCCAAATTAACTCCTTGAGCTTTTCCTAGAGCTCTTAACCTTAGCCACCGCCCTAGGTGACTCATCCACTATGATTAGGCCACTTAGGTACACCTCGAGTGTCACTTGACCTACAAACTTGACTTTCTTAACCTTAGACGCCTCATTTTTGGTTAATTTCTTCTTGTCCTTAACCTTGGACACCACATCCTTACCATAATTATATGAAACCCTAGAATATTTATTCTCATTGGCCTTGGATGACTCTCCCTTGTCATTATCATTTGCCACCCTAGCATATGATTTCACGTTGGCCTTTGAGGAACAACTAGATCGGTATCCCAAATCCAATTTATCATTATTGGATTTTTAGCTACCCAACATCATGTCTAACCCCTTAGATCCAACATTGAATCTCTCTAGGGTTTTCTCCAAATTATCAAGCTTTGCCTTCAAGGCTTGATTCTCCTTTTCTAGATTCCTAATTCTAGAATTGAGTTATCCACCTTGGAAATTCCTAGACCTACCCATTGTTTTAGGCATATGTCTCCCCTTCTTGAGATTTTTTTTCTAAGTTCTCCATTACCTTCTTCTCCTTAGGTAATGAGAATTTAGCATGTCTAAGTTTATCATGCATAGGTACCTTAGGGTCAATTCCAAAATTTACCCTACTTCTATCATGATACTTAAAGCCAAAATTATGCATGGGAATACTATGATTAACAAAATCATTTCTCCTAGTATGCATGGGAAAATAAAAATTTGAATTCCATGTCAAATTAGGGATACCTCCCTTACCCTTGAAGTCCCCTCTCGACTTGAGCTTCTCTTCTTCTCCCATTTCTTCAAGTGCGCTAGCTTCTTGATTTCCCTCTTCTTAGGATATTTGGTGTGGTAGTGACCCTTCTCCTCATACATGAAGCATACAATGTTCATTCTCCTACAACCCATGTTAGTATTTAAAATAACTTGATTGGGTTAGGAATTGTCTTCTTCTTACCAATTGGACGTCTACTCTTGTAGTGTCCCTTCTCATTGCAACCGAAGCATATGAGGTGGTCCTTTGACTCCATTGGTGGAGGTGCTAGCTACGTTGACTACTTCCAAGACCTCTTCTTCATTTGTCTTGGCTTCTTCTTCAATCTTTGATGATGTTTCCTCATCCACACTTTTGGATGACATTTCCTCATCCTTCTCCTCCTTGGATGTTGAACAAGGATCAACTTTCAATTTCTCCACCTCCACTT
Source organism: Zingiber officinale (assembly GCF_018446385.1). NCBI lineage: Eukaryota > Viridiplantae > Streptophyta > Magnoliopsida > Zingiberales > Zingiberaceae > Zingiber > Zingiber officinale. Next base: position 96,438,391 of record NC_055998.1, read on the forward strand.
GAGCCACTTCATCCCTTTCTTTGGATTTTTCTTCCTCTTGTGTATGCTTAGGTTCTTCACCTAGAACCATCTTTACCTTGCTCCACAACTCATGGGCATTCTCGTATTCACCTACATGACTCATCACATCATTAGGTAAAATATCAATTAAAATTAATATTACATTTGAATTTGCCTTTGATTGTAAGGCTTGCTAAGCTCTTCCGTTCAATAACGTGGTCGGAGTCTCTTCCCTTTCTTGTCTCTTGGGACTTCGAGCGGCTCCTTGACAACCACCATAGTGTCCCAATCCATCTCAAAGAAGTTCTTCATCTTTATCATCCAAAATGTGATGTCCCATAGACTTCCTCCTTCATACTTCGGTGGAACCATCAATCCGGTCATCCTTGAAAATTGCTCTTCTCGGTGGTTAGTCCAATGAAGTGCGACCTTGCTCTGATACCACTTGTTGGGATCTTTCGATCGGCTAGAAGGCGGTTGAATATCTCGTTATCTCAAATGGATTTCCTACGTATTTGTTAGCACAGCGGAATATAAATAATGTAAATATAAATGCGAAAGCTAAATACAACAGAAGAAATGTAAACCAATATATGTTGATTTACATAGTTCGGAGGTAGCTTACTCCTACTCCATGACTTTCTATAAGGTAGACGATCCATATCCGTTAGTGGATTAGCTCACGGCAAACTCTGGCTACCTTAAGTCTCCTTGTGGGTTGAAAAACCTCACCACAACATCAACCAAGACTTTTTGGATTACAAAGAGCATTTGAGAACTTAGTGAGTATTAATTAGTGTTAACCACCACTAATTTTGTCAACTATAACCAAGCTCCAAAGCCTTGGTTATATAGGCCATGGGATGAAAAACCCAACCTACCAGTTGATTGCCCTCTGTGAAAATTTGACTATTACACCCCGATGGTTCGATATCAACCGACTGCTCCACATTAGCTGAGTGAATAGAAGTATTCTGTTCGATCATAGTCGACTGCATAGTCAACTGAACCAATTGACTGACAAAGTCACCGGTCGACTGTAAAACCCTAAACCTAGGGTTTTACCCCAAGTATAATCTCTCAGCACTCGGACCCTTGCAACTTACTTGACTCTTCTTCGCAACCTTGACCTCTTGCCTTTAAGACTACTTCCTTTGACTCTCGTCCCTCGGATTCATTCAAGCCCATGGCTTGCCCCAATGTTATCCTTCGTGCATGCCTCAAAGTGTGCTTCCCTCAGCTTATCCTTACTAGCTTGTCCACTGTCCCTCGGATGCTCCACCCTTCACCAGACCTTAATCCATCAAACTAAGTCATATGTGTATCCTACAAACCTGCACAACTCAAATACACATATCAAATAAAAGGGTAAATCTAACTTAAACCCTTTACCCAAACATCAAAACTCATAGTCACACTGGACCTCAAGATTGCTTCCAATAAATGGGACTGATACCAGGTTGAAGTCTAGTTAGGTCTGGATGGCCTCATAACTAGCAGGAAGCTCAGATAGGTTGATATTTGACATAAAGTTTAGTTGGATCTGTGGGACCCGACAACTGCCTGAAGTATAGATAGGACATCTGGTAGGAAGACCTGGTGGGTCAAGAGATCAAAGTCAAGTAAGTCTGCAATTAGTAAGTGGAGGTAAGCATTGGAGGAGAGAGATCCAGTGAGGACGCATTCCCTGGGAATGGTAGGTGTCAGTTTGATTTAAGGTTTTAGTGAAATCTAAAGTTAAGATCAGACAATCCCAAGACTGTCTAAATGTTTAATACTTATATTTTATATTATGTCTGTTTGGATAACTCTGATGTAGGAAACCAAAGTTAGAATTAGCGTATTCTAAGGGCCTGGAGGTCCAATTGACCAGATGGATATAGGCGCTCAGAATGGCCCAAATCTTGCCATGCAAACAGCTTAGTTGACACACTCTGTTTGACTGAGGTGCAATCACATCAACAACCCAAGAGCGTGAAAGAGATCTAGGCATCCAGAGGTGGATAATCTCAACGATGAAGGTGGATCGGATAGGCATCAGCGGAGGCGCCTGGGGGTGGTTTAAGCGCCTAGAAAGGTATAAAAAGAAACTTTGACCAGTAGCTTCAGTAACTCATTTATTCACATCTTTCATACTCACGTGCTGCTATGAAAACTGCTCTATGACATTGAAACTCTGCTCCAACGACAACACCCAATTCTTATTCTCTAAGTCATCGGTATGTTTGTATTTAATTACTTGTACTTTAATTTTTATATCTTTGTAACTATTCGATCTATTAGTGGATTACCTAAAGAAAGCACTCAGCGAGTGCGGGTCATGGAGTAGAAGTCGTTGAAGGCTTTGAGCCAAGTAAAAACAAAGGTGTTAGCAGTGTTTTTCTATCTTATTTCTGTTGATTTAATTTAACTCTCGTTTTATGAAATGGTGAAAAAATAGCGCATGCTATTCAACCTCTAGAGCTTCAATCCTACAATTGGTACCAGAGCGGGGTCACTCTGAATTGATGCAACCACCTTTTTGAGTATCTTTTGGAACGCCCGCCCTCCTCCTGCTTAGTGGAGGTGGGGTTACCTTCTATTATACATAACGTACGTACATAATAGTTTTTTATGATTTTTTTTTAAAACAGCGAAAGTAATTGTTCATTTAAATCACAACTAATCATACCAATATGCTCAGCATAGTTATAAACTTAAAGAGTCATAATTATCCATTCCTAACATAAGCGTAAGTAAAAGTGGTCATGCAAGTCATCAACATAAAATAAACATATTTCATATCATTCCTAAGTTCACATAAGCAGGTCATTTATTTTCTTTAGCCAAGCCACCACCACACATCTCTTGCCACTCCTGCCGCTCCTTTAGTTTATCCATCCTTTACCTTTATCTGTGGTACAAGGAAAGTAAGCTATGAGCACACAAGGCTCAGTAAGATCCTTTCCTACTCACAAAAACCGTACATATCATATAAGAGTAATCATATCACATATCATAGCATGAATGAAAATCATATCATGGCATAAAATAACAATCATATCATAGCATAAAGTAACCATCATATCTTGGCATAAACTTATCATATCATAGCATAAAGTAAGCATCATATCATGGCATAAACTTATCATGGCATAAATGACAATCATATCATAACGTAAAGTAAGCATCATAACATATCATGTCATATCGTAAAAATAAGCATCATGACATATCATATCATAGCATAATGAACATCCTATCATAGCATGTGAGTAAGAGTCATATCATATCATTCCATATCATAAACATATATGCAAGATGTCCTTTAAATCATGGGTGATGTCATGTGCAAGATGCTTTTCAAAACATGCTTCATGTCATGTGCAAAATGTCTTAAAAACAATATCATATAGTACTTAAAAATAATCTCAACATGAGGGGGCCCGGCTTAGTACCACATACATACATAAATGCGCGCATCCTAAGTAGACTCAAGGTAGCTAGTCTTGAACCTACTAGGAAACTAGGCCCGTAGCTCGACCAGGGGCACGTAAGGAGCCCACCCTTTACTAGGCCCGTTTCTTAGTCCATCGACCTAGGGGCGCATAAGGAGCCCACCCTTTTGGTTCAAGCCATACAAAGTAAAATATTATGTCATATACATATCATATCATAGCATATCATGTTCATGTCATTCATAGCATATCATATACATGTCATTCATAGCATATCATATTCATGTCATTCATAGCATATCATGTACATGTCATTCATAGCATATCATATTCATGTCATTCATAGCATATCATGTACATGTCATTCATAGCATATCATATTCATGTCATTCATAGCATATCATGTACATGTCATTCATAACTTTCCATAACATAGAGAGTGCTCTTAGTCCCACTTGATAGGGAAGCAACTCTTAGGCCTTTCACTTAGCTTGTCATAAAGAGTGCTCTTAGTCCTAACAATAGGGAAGCATCTCTTAGGCCTTTTCTTTTCATTTCATAAAGCATACATACTTGAGCATATAGCACATCATAGGAGACATTTTCATGCATGATTCATAAGCATACATAATGAGCATTTAACATATCATGGAAAACATAAGAATGCATGGAACATAAGTTAGCATCTCCTAATTCATATCATGGCAAAGTGAAGCACATAAAGAGTCATAATTGGGTCTCAAACATCAACCTAGTAAGGGTGGCCGAAACATGCAAGGGTTCTTCTAGATTGTAAGCAATCATAAAAGCATATGAACCTTAAATCAATTTCATAACATTTATCATAAGGAACATCATAAGCATATTAAATTTAGGTTCTAAGCTTCCTAGGTCTAAACTTCATATGTGGCTGAAACATGCAAGGCCTAGATCTAGATTACAACTAGCATATCAACATGTGAACCCTAACAATTTTCATAACATTTATTATAAGCAACAACATGAGCATATTGAGTTTAGGTTTCAAGCTTCTTAGGTCTACAAACTATAAGTGGCCGAATGTCATACGGTGTGGAGCTAGGTTCTCAACCAAATACAAGCATGAGAATATCATGTTAATTTCATATCATATCATAAGGAAAAACATGAGCATGTTAGAGTTGAGTTTAAGCTTGTCTAAGCCTTAAATTCTATCTTGGCCGAAAGTTTGAAATGTGGAAACCTAGTTCTAAACCACATGAAATCAAGTTATCTTCATATCATATCATGAGGAAGATCATAAGCAAGTTAGATTTGAGTTTGAGCCTCACTAGGGTTTTTAATCCTTTCATGGCCGAAACCCTAAGGTAAGGTTCACCTAGTTCCAAACAACATACAAGCATGAAACATCAAGGAAACATTCATAACATATCATGAGAAAGATCATAAGCATGTTAGTTTGAGTTTAAGCTTCTCTAGGGTTCTTATTCTCTTCATGGCCGAACCCTAAGGTGAGGATTCTCCTAGTTCCAAGCAACATACAAGCATGAAATATCAAGAAAATATTCATATCATATCATGAGAAAAATCATAAGCATGTTGGTTTGAGTTTTAAGCTTCTCTAGGGTTCTTATTCTTTTCATGGCCGAACCCTAAGGTGAGGATTCTCCTAGTTCCAAGCAACATACAATCATGAAATATCAATGAAATGTCCATATCATATCATGAGAAAAACCATAAGCATGTTGGTTTTGGGTTTAAGCTTTCATAGGTCTTACAACCCTTCATGGCCGAAAGTTTCAAGGGAAATCCTAGGTTTTTAAACCATCTAAACTTAAGGAAAATTTCACATAACCACTTGTACCACAGGTGAGGGGATACTTACTTCCTCTTGCTTGGTCTTTTCTTAAGATAAAGATACCCTTGTGAAGAAGAAGAAGAGAGCTCCTCCTTCTAGTATTTCCTTTGCTTCTCTTGCTTGTAGGAAGTAGATATTAAGGACTTCTTCTTAAGGTTTAGTTTTCCTTAGGAAGAAAACTAAGATTGGATTTCAGAAATTTGGGAGAGGGGAGGCTCTAGGTTCGGCAATGGTGAGGAAAGGAAGAAGAAAAATAAAACCCCTTTCCCTTTTTCTCTCTTATGCTAAGTGGGAGGAAGAAGCAAGGATAAGTTTTGCTTTCCCTTCCCTATTAACTCATTTCTTATTTTCTTAATGATGAAGAATGTCTCCATTCATCCCCCTTAGTTCTCCTAATCCCTCTCCTTCTTTATCCTCACGAAAATGGAAGGAAGAAAAGAGAAGAAGACAATTTGTCTTTTTCTTGTTCTTCTCTTAATCAAGAGAAGGAGGAAGAAAGCTACTTGATGTTTTCTTGCTTCCTTCTCTTAATCATACTTTTACCTTTATCTACAAATTTCCATTCTCTATTCAACAATAATTTATGATGGCCTAGTGGTCAATCCATAATCCTTAAAGATTAAAAAGGTTCAAGGTTCAATCCTTGACCAATTCCTTTTCTTTTATATATTTTTGGTTCTATCTTATCTCCCTTTTTATTCTACAAGAGAACATTTTCGTATATAGCTTAAGAAATTCGTGGGTGTTACATCTTTGCTCATGGTTTTTTGGTTCTCGAAGTTGGTGTAACACCACTTGATTTAATTTAGTTTTCACATTATTCTTCTCCCACACTACTAATTCAAGACCTAGTCTTGACAATTCTTTGCTTTCAATTTTTTTTACAAGCGTTGATCTAAATGTCACAAAACAAGGGATACAACATCGCTTGCCCCCACCCCACCCCACTTTTGTGTGGGGATGACTTTACATATTGTAAGAAGAGGATGGAGGTCTACATAAAGATAGACATCGATCAATGGTTCTACATATGATGAGGGCACAAAGTGTTATTGAAGTGGGGTCGGCAAGGTGGGGGGGGGGGGGGGGGGGGGAATTGCTTGTAAAATAAAAAAACAACCCTTTCATGATCTTTTAACTTTGTTAGATAGCACAATTAAATTAAAGCAATTGAATAACTAATAAAATAAAAGAGGCGGAAGAATTACTTAGTTACAACTATTATGAACCACAAGTGGCGGTTTCGTCATCAGTAATACAAAATATATCGAACCCATAGGAATTGTTGATTAGGCACTAGTTAACTTTGCACGATGAATTATCTAGACAAACGTAAGATTGGTTGGAAAAGAGAATAAGAGAAAGAGAAAAGAGAAGAGAGAGAACAAGGGAAAGGAGTGAGAGAAGGGTAAGAGGATGAATAATAGATGCTAAGATTTGGGTTTCATTGCGATGCTAGTTAATGTCCCTATGCATTGTTTATCTACCTAACTTCATTCTTACACTCGTGTAAGAGTTCTAACTAACGTCCGGTACTATCCTGCGAAGATCACACTGAAGAGTTTACCTAAGTTCTGTCGCCATTAAGTAGAAGAGGTAATTTATGAAGTCCGGTTATAGGAACATCCTTCTCACACAAGGGCCCACAGTCCACGTTCCTAGATTACACAAGTCACTTCCTAACGATAGATTAATACAATTAAGTAGAAGAGGTAACTTAGAAAGTTCGATTATAGGGAACATCCTTCTCACACAAGGACCCATGGTCCATGTTCCTAGATTATACAAGTCACTTCCTAATATTAATTTGGGAGAACCCTTTAAACTCTAATTAGTTTTCCTAGTAGAAAGTCGATCCCCGTTTCAAGGAACTGCCATAGAAAGTAAGGGATACCTTCTGTCACAAGGTCCCATGATCTTACATTCCAAGGCTCTTCCTCTACATGGTGATCTAACCCTACATTTACATGGATTTACCTCACACATATTTCATCAAACGCATACAAGGCATAACATATATAGATGATGATATAAACACTTCATTGCATAGGAAAATATCCAAATACATAGTTCATATATCACAACACATCATAACTACTTCTTATATCCTAGATCTAGAGATCTACTCCATTACAAGGGAATTACAACTAAAGACGATAAGTAAAGCAAAACACGACTCAATATATATTGGAGATAGAGAGAAGAGAATGCTTATCTTTGAAGCATAGCGTCCTTGGAAGCGTTCCCTTACTCTAGAGGAGGAAGGAACGATGAATATGAAGGAGATCTAGGTCCTCTCCAAAGGGGAGAACCCTTCCCCAAGCAATGAGGAAGAGCCCCAAGCCAAAGATAAGTGAAAAGGAGAGAAAAATCCCTTTTATAGAGCAGGGTATGAGCACCACACGACCTGTGACATGGCCGTGTGGATCCACATGACCTCATACATCTTGCTTTCGGACAAGATACACGACCATGTGGCTCACACGACCATGTTCTGCTTTAGTTCTGGATAGGCTACATGGCCATGTGACTCACACGGTCATGTGGCTCACACAGCCATGTGGCTCACACGACCTAGCTTTTTTTGACCTCTGAAAATGTTGCAAGGCTGTGTGGCTCACACGGCCCACCACTGCTTACTCTCTGAAAATATTGTACGACCGTGTGGTTCACACGGCCATGCTTTGGTTGTGCTGGTGGGGTGACTCGGCCATGTGGATCACACGACCTAGCTATTTTTGGCCGTGTGTCAAGGATGTGTACACTTGTAGGCCATTTTAGCACCTCTTATCTTGGTATTCTTGAGTTGAGGTCTTCAGCAAAGTTGTAGATCTTGAAGTTAGATACAATTTAGTATAAATAACAGCCCGAAACTCTAACCAAGCATAAAGTTATACCCATTTTACTCTTGGTGTGCAGTGCAGGATTTGACACGGCCGTGTGCCAAGACCGTGTCTCATAGAAACACATTTTAGGCCTTCAAGACGTGATTTTCTCTAGTTGAAGTCTTCATAGGAGTTGTAGATCTTGAAGTTATCTACATTTTTCTACAAAGAACAGCCTATAAATCCAACCAAGTACAAAGTTATGGTCGTTTTAGTTTCAGTCTGCAGTGTTGAAAATGACATGGCCGTCTGGAATTGACACACGTGTGGAATTGGTACGGCCGTGCCTTTTAGGCACGGTCAGGCCGTGTGGATCTTGTTTTGTACCATATTTTCACACATCCATGCCTCATAAGCACGGCCCAAGTATTTTGGAAGCTCTAGACTCCATTTAAGCTCCATTTTTACTCCAAATCACGTCCTGTCAATCAAAATATACAAAGAGTAGATCTATGAACAAAATGTAATGGAAGTATGATATTATAATGAAATAGGATGCAATAAGCATACATTATATACATGAAGTACAAGTAGATGTGCGTCAAAGTATGCATAAAAGTGTATATAATCTACGCACATCAACAACTTAGGTAGTTATTGATCCAAGGTAAATAAAAGCACTATAAAGTCTTCTTCGTTGAAGGTGGAGAAGCCACTTACACTCATTGAACGCTAAAAAATATGTTAAGAAATAAATATAGGAGTTATTGAATATTTTCTAGCTCTAGGCATCTTTTTATAGCCCCTGAAAAACTCTATTCGGAGTTGGAAGGTGCCTTCAATAGGGTTCAAGGCGCCTTTAATCAAAAAAATCTTATCGACGAAGATAAAACTTTATCTTCGGCTAACGATCACTGAAAAGTACTTTCTATAGGCTGGAAGGTGCCTTCGACACTGTTCAACGAAGGCACCTTCCATAGAAGGCACCTTCCATGAGGCATATCAGCTCCTTAGCTGATCTCTTTACGTGGGTGATGCTCTGGCAATCGGAGTTGAGCTCACTCGAACCCTGTTGGGGATCGGTGGCCGGTAGAAGGGAGGTTGAATAGACATTGACCTCAATTCACTTTCCTATGATGTTAGCATAGCAGAATAAAAAAATAACAAATAGAAAGCCAATCTAAAGACAAGAAAGCAAACCAAACTTGACATGCTCGTTTACGTGGTTCGGAGATAACTTACTCCTACTTCACGGCTGTCTGTAAGGTGGATGATCCCTATCCGTCAGTGGATTAGCTCCCAGTAAAGTTCAGCTATCTCAAATCTCCTTGTGGGTGAAGAAACCTCATCACAACTCTTACCAAGACCTCTTGGAAGACAATGAACACTTGAGACTTTGGTGACTACTAATTAGGGTTAACCACCACTAATTTCATCAACTGGTGCCAAGCTAATTATACCTTTACCAGTCGACTGGTGCTAGGACCAGTCGATTGGTCCTCTATGGAATTCGGTCGTTACAACCCCAATGGCTCGATACCAGTCGACTGGTACATACAGTAGTTGACTGAGCCACTTCAGTTAAGACAATAGAAATATTCTGTTCTCCCTAGCTCGACCACCAATCGATTGGTATATATACCAGTTGACTAGTAAAACCCTAAACCTAGGGTTTCCCTTCCCCAGAATATTTCTCTCACACTCGAACCCTCATGACTCACTTGACTCTTCATCACAGCATTGACCTCTTGCCTTCAAGCCTTCTTCCTTTGGCTCTCGTCCCTCGAATGTATTCAAGTCCGCGGCTTATCCCAATGTCATCCTTTGCGTTTGCCTCGAAGTGTGTTTCCCTCGGTTCTTATCTTTGTTGCCTTATCCATGGTCCCTCGAATGCTCCATCCTTCACCGGACCCGAGGCCATTAAGCTAAGTCATATGTGTATCCTGCAAACCTGTACAACTTAAATACACATATCAAATACAAGGGTAAACATAACTTAAACCTTTTACCCAAACATCAAAACACATGGTCACACAGACCCTCAAGATTGCATCCAACAAACCCAACTCTGACTTTCTCCTCGAACAAGCTTCTTTCCCTACTTCTCATCCCTAAAACATTGTGCACACCCTTCTCGTCCACCGGTGTACTCTTCCATAATATTTCGTCCCTCGGATGCACCGAGCCCGTCAAATCTCTTCACGTGCCACCCTTTTCACTAGTTGTGTCTTCCGCTAGACTTCTTGTGTTCCTAAGCTTCTGCACACTTAGACACAAGGATCAAATACATAGAATCTAACTTAATTGGTTAACCATATCAAAACTATCACGGGATATTTACAATCTTTTCCTTTTTGATGTGTATCAACTCAAGTTAAAGTTAGGGTTAAACAAAATATAATAACATGATTATATAAAGTAAATTATAATTATAACAAAAAATTGCAATACAATGAAGTTAAGTACAAGGATAAGAATTCTAAAATTTCAAATATTATCCCTATCCCTAACTCTCCCTTAACATGTATCTATTTCTTTCTCTTTGACCACATCAAAAAAATTAGAAAAAATAAAATAAATAGTTAGAAAATTTTACAATAATTTTCTAGGGGTACATTATAAGAATTATTAGTTGGTTAATATTTTTTAGAAATAATTGTCAAAAATATTCTATCTTTACTAATTAATCTTCTATTTTGACAAAAAAAAATTAAAATTACTTTTCGATTTCAAAAAATCCTAAAACTTTTTGTCAAACTTAAATAAAATAATCTATATTAGTAGAAAAAATTTCATAGTAAAAACATAGTTTATCAAACAAGATTGATTTAACTTATCAGAACAACTGAATTTTTGAAGATAAATCTTAAAAAATATATTTTTCAACTCTAAAAATTCTGCTAATTTTCTCGGATATGGAAAACAAATTGTTGAATACTATAAAAATCAAAGCTCCTGAATTTCTCTTTTCCTTAATTAAAAATTAACTCTTCAGAAAATAAATAATTCATAATAATTCAAATAAAATTTTAAAAATGTAAAAAAAATTATTATGATGGGAAACATCATGTTTTATCATATAAAAATAAAAATTTTCAAAAATAAGTCTATAAAATATTTTAAATTTTCAAAATATCATTTTTGTTTAAAAAATTTAAAACAAATAGTATAACAGTTAAATATTTTTAAATAATTTTTTGTTAGTAGATCTAATCATCAAATAACATGGTAAAGATTTCTAACTAGAAATACGAATAGTAGACATGATTAATTTTTAAACAATGTGGAAAATAAAACACATTAAATTTGAAAGCATGCATAAAATTAAATTAAATTACACTAAGCATGATTTGGGGATCTAATACAAACTTTTACCTATTGGATTTATCAAATAATTTTTAGGAGCATAATTTCTGACTATTTTTGTAATTTGGCCTTTGTGAAATTGTAAATATCAATTACGCCTACTATTGTATCTAACTTTTGAATACTAAGAGGTATTTGAGCATGTAGAATTTTGTTTGAGTGATTCTACTTTTTCTTTTAATTTTTCATTTTCATTTTTGATTTTATCAAACAATTCTAGTGAACATGCATTAGTTAATTTTATTTTTAAATCAACATTTTCCTTGCTTACATAAGGATTTAGACATTAATGTTATTCTAGAATAAATTTTATTAGGAGGTAAAAGGCATACCTCACTTACCCTATCATGTTCGAAGTTGGATGCTCCCCCTTTACTGCTGCTTTCCTCAGATGTAGCTTCTTTTCATCGATGCTCTCCTCTTTGTGACTCTCCATGAGTGCTAGTCTGGCATACTTCTCTAGTTTAGACTTCGATGATGAATCGTCTCACGTTGCCTTCAGATTTTTGTGCTTTAGTTTTCTAGGCCCTTTGTTTTTCTCCTTCTTTTTTAGTTTCGGGCAATCATCCTTGATGTTCCCTTCTTCTTGACAGTTATAGCATCTTACTTTCCATTTTTCCCAAAAAAACTTCTTGGCCTGCAACTTGTTAAATTTGTTAGATTTAAAATACTTAGAGAATTTTCTTACCATGAAGGCTGCTTCATCTTAATCAATCGATGAGTCTGAATCTGATCTGCTATTCTAGGCTTGTAGTGTTAGGTTCTGATTTGGCCCATTTCTTTGTCCTGCATACCAAGACTCGTGTAATTCAAAAGTATAAAAAAGACTTTCTAGTGTACTTATCTCAAGGTCTTTGGAGATATAGTAGGAGTCTACTATAGATGTCAATTCCGGTGTTCTCGGGAATGCATTTAAAGCATACCTTTGCGAGCCTGATTAGTTATCGTTTCTCTGAGGTTTGTTAATTTGGTGATTAGTTCCTTGATTCTTCCATGTAAATGAGTAATCGTTTTGCTTTCTTCCATCCAGAGGTTGCTGATTTGGTTCCTAAGCAGGTCCTGTCTTGCGAGATTTACTTTAGATGTTCCTTCGTGTAGCTCCAGGAACTTCTCTCAAAGTTCTTTTGCTGATTCATAAGCTCCGATTCAACTAACTGCCTGGGGTGGAAGTATGCTCAGCAAGTGGAACTCGGCTTGTCCATTGGCTATGAAGTTGGCTTGTTCCTTTTTGATCCATTGGTATCCCTCTTTTTTAGCTCCTTGTTGGTCCTTGGGAGCTATAAAATCATATTTAATTATTACAAAAATTCAAAATTAATTTTTTTTAAAATACCTCCATGTGTTTCTTCTATATTGCAAACTCCCCCTCAAACTTAGACAGATAGATGCGGGGTTTGGCCATCATCTTTGTACTTCAGTTAATGGTTAGTCCTTTTGAAGTGGTTAGGCTTCGATACCACTTGTCAGTGTAGTGAGGCTGGCAAGAGGAGGGGGTGAATTGCCTATAAAATAAAAAATAACTCTTTCCCAATCTTTCAACTTTGTTAAATAGCACAATTAAATTAAAGCAATTGAACAACTACTAAAATAAAAGAGGTAGAAGAATTACTTGGTTACAACCTCGGTGGTTGGTAATCCAAGGTAAATAAAAGCGCTATAAAGTCTCCTTCGTTGAAGGCAGAGAAGTCTCTTTCACTCGTTCAACGCTAAAAGATATGCTAGAAAATGAATATAGGAGTTGTTGAATATTTCTTAGATCCAGGAGTCTTTTTATATCCCTTGAAAAATTTTATTCGAAGATGGAAGGTGTACCACATGACCCAGAAAAATGGAACCTAGAAATGAACAAGAAGACCCAAATTGACTCAAAGGCGCTGAACACCCTCCAATGTGGGCTGACAAAGGAGGAACTAAATCGGGTCAAACCGTTCGACAACTCGAAGGACCTCTGGAACAAGTTAATTGAGCTGCACTATGGCATAAATGATGCGAAGGTAATTAAACGTGATTTATTATTAAATAATTTACTTAACATAAAAATACAACATGGAGAAACGATAACCCAACTTCACATAAGGATCAAAGACATCCTCAACAGACTTCATCTGATCAACCACCGCTAGAAAATAGGGACGTAATAAGGTATGTCCTAAATTCATTTCTTCGAAATGCATTGTGGGCATCTATAATAGATGCCTATAAAGTTTTGAGGAACTTGTCAAAATTAAAATTAGATGAACTATTTTGTGAGATAGAATTGCATGAACAAACTAACTCAAAATAGGTGGAGAAAGGCATAACATTTCTTATAGGTTCTACGAAGGAGGTAAAGACAAAAACTAGAACCAAACTCAAGCCATAATTTGAGTCCATTTCAAAATCAGATGAAGAAGAACAACTAGTGAATATGGTAATAAAAATATTCACTGGAATAAATTAGGACTTCACCAAGAAGGACTTATAGAAGATGGTCAAGTCAACTTCCAACAATCCAAAGGTAAACATCACATGCTTCGGATGCAACAAGAAGAGTCACTTCAAGCACGAATGCCCCAATCTAAAAGAAGACAAGTCTAATAAGACAAAAGGAAGAAGGCATTGTTGGGAATACAATCAAAGTCCTATATTGGAAAGATATGGAAAAGATCATGGATTTAAAAGGAATGAAGATATCTCCATTGGAATGAGGCCTTTTGGGTATAGTCTAAAAATAAAACCATGAGGGCTTAAACCCAAAGTGAACAATATCATACCATTGTGAAGATATGTGAATTCCTTTTTGACACAACAAATGGTATCAAAGTCATGGTCCAGACCAAATGCCATGTGGGGTGGGTGACCTTGAACGAAGTTAAAGGGAGGCCTAGAGCAAGTTAGGGTGACCGAATGCTTGCGGAAGGTCTAGAGTAGGTGAGGGTGACTAGATACTTGCAGGGAGGCCTAAAGCAGGTCAAGAGTGACCAGATGCTTGTAGGGAGGTATGGACCATGAGAGTAATGGTGGTCCTTCATTTGAGGGGAGGATTATTAGGAATACAATCAAAGTCCCACATTACAAAGACATAAAAAAGATTACAAGTTTAAAAGGGATGAAGATATCTCCATTAGAATGAGTCTTTTTGGGTAGAGCCCAAAAATAAAATCATGAGATCTTATACCCAAAGTGGGCAATATCATATCATTGTAGAGATATGTAAATTTCTTTTAAACCCGTAATCTTTTTCATGTCTTTCCAATGTAAAAATTTGATTATTTTCCCAACAATCCTCCCCATGGTATGTGAATCAAAGTCCCACATTGAAAACATATGTGAATTTATTTTGGATATAACAATTGGTATTAGAGCCAGGACTACTAAAAGGTTTAACCATGGACTGTACACAAGAGCTATGGTCTAATCAAGCTATGTTAGTCGAATATTGACCTTGAATAAAGGAAATGTGGGCTCCTGTGTTTAGATCAAGAGGACTAGATGTAACGACCCAGCCCATTTGGCGGACCATTTGGCGACCCTCAGATCGTCGACCGTCGCCCGTCGGCTGTGTAGTTACTCACTAGGACTTTCCACCCCTGGCCAGTGGATTTTTGCCTCCCCCAGGATTCGAACTCTAGACCTCCAGACTTAAGTACTAGAGTTTATGAATCCTGGTAGTCAAGTGCTCACTTGGCTACTAGGATTCATAAACTCTAGTACTTAAGCCTGGAGGTCTAGAGTTTGAATTCTGGGGAAGGTAAAAATCCACTGGCCAGGGGTGGAAAGTCCTAGTGAGTAACGACACGGCTGACGGCCAACGGTCGACGACCCGAGGGTTGCCAAATGGGCCGCCAAATGGGTCGGGTCATTACAATAAAAAGACGCCTTTTTATTGTAACGACCCGACCCTTTGGCCTCTTGGGTGGCTCTTGCGGCGGCCCACTAGCGGCCCTTATGTTGTCGGCCCATTTGGCGACCTCTAATGTCGTCGACCAACGACCCTTGGCCGTGTCGTTACTCACTAGGACTTTCCACCCCTGGCCAGTGGATTTTTGCCTCCCCCAGGATTCGAACTCTGGCTACCAGGATTCGTAAACTCTAGTACTTAAGCCTGGAGGTCTAGAGTTCGAATCCTGGGGGAGGCAAAAATTCACTGGCCAGGGGTGGAAAGTCCTAGTGAGTAACGGCACGGCCAAGGGTCGTTGGTCGATGACATTAGAGGTCGCCAAATGGACCGACGACATAAGGGCCACCAGTGGGCCGCCGCAAGAGGCCAAAGGATCGGGTCGTTACACTAGACACTAGGCAAGAAGTCATGGTGGATAGCCAGGTAGAGAAGCCCTAGTTACGACTAGTCAATGATGTAAAATACTGAATAAATAATAATTAAATAATAAGGTTATTTGAGGAAATCATCTTATTGAAATTTTTAGGAATTTTTAGAAAATTTCTAGAGAATTTTTGGAGCTTGTATGGTGTATGTTAAGGGAGTAAATTATTGGGTCAAGGAAAAACTTGTTTAAGCTACCTTGTTTGAACGAGGAAATGTTTGATTTTTTAAAATATTTTTTTCCTTTTTCTTTTATTTCTTTACCCGTGCCTTAAGTTCCCCCTTGCACCCGATTCTTCTCCCCTCTCACTGCGACGCCGAGCCATCGCCGAACCCATCCTCTCCTCTTCTCACTGCCGCCTTCTTCCTCCCACATCTCCTCGTTCTTCGTTCGAGCCATCCCACACAAGGACGACATCGAGCAAGGGGAAGGGGCCCTAGATCCAGCCATTGATCTACTTTATCGCCACCATCCCCATGCCCTAGCCATTATCTCGGCCGCATTTTCTCCTCCTCTTCTCGCGTCGCCACCTGATCGCTTGTCACCAGTCGAGCGCCACCCGACCTCCCCTCTCCTGGTCGCGGACACCAGGAGCTCACCGGAAGATCGAGCATACAAGTCGTGCCCTAGTTTCCTGGTGCCGCCCCTCTTTAGCGTCGCTGACCATAGAGCTCCGACGCCGACAGCTGCGAGCTTGATCGCCGACGCCGAGCTACCTTGGCCCTCTGCCCTAGCTTGGTTTCACCGATTCTTCTTTTTCTCTCGGTTTCCTCAGGTAAGTGATTTAAATCTGGTATTAGATTTGGGCAGTTGATGCGTTAGTAGTGTTGATTAATTGGCAGTGACCTAGTTTGGTTCTAGCTATCACAGTGTCACCACAGCGTCAGTAGCTTGTTGCTGACTCTGCCAATTCAGAACACTTGCTAGCTGCTGAAGAGGAAGAGGTGAGGGTATTATAATGAGAAATTTACAGATTTTTGAATGCTTAATTGTTGAAGTAACTGTGGTAGTAGTTGAATGGATTTGTTGGAACCAAATTTGTACTGGATTAGGTGTGTTTACTGAAATGTTGATTTTCATATGGTGGAAATGAGAGTGGGATTGAAGTGAAGGAATTGTGTATTTATTTAAACCTAATTGAATTACTGAATTAGGTTAATTATTTTGATCAGGGTTTCCTTAACTAGTGTGGGGGCCGGATTTTATTTAGCTATTTAATTCAAAGGAATTTAGCTAAATAAAATATTTTGATGCAGGATTTGTTTGAGACGGCATTACGACTTGGGATCTATCAGATACAACATTATTTTGAGGGGGGTACCTCTAACTTATCTCCTTGATATGGTCATTTTTAATGTGCATAGTAGTTTATAGCTAATAGAAATGATTATCTTTACTTCTACTTTGGTATGTCACTTCTTGATTCTTGTAGTATGCCTATATTCCTATCTGTTATGCATTCATACTTATATTCTCTTGTTTGTTGCCATGTTTACTCCTGTTCATAGAAATAGTGGCATACATTGTCCTACTGTGTAGTAGTCTAGTTATTTGATATGTCTGACTTGTGTACCTAGTTTATTGTTACCTAGATCATTGTATGAATTTATTTCCTTTTTGGTACATTTTATATGGAGGGGTATACTATCAGTATCTACATGTTTAGCGGCATACACCATCTTGCATGATTACATGCTAAGTGATTGTCGACTCCATTATTGTTGACCACATCACCAGTTACATGATCTGCACACACAACCACTCATGGGTTAGTGGTACATCAGGTAGGGTGTGTGCAGTTTGCTCTATTAGGGCTCCGTTGGTCCGCTCATGGGCATCGATGACTGCAGCGTGTTGCGGGAAGAGATCCCTCCCCTTGACCAGGATACAGGGGGATGAGAGCTTAGGCTCCCCCACTATGTTTGGGGTAGGAGGATAGGTGTACTCCGACGACATCCTATCCACTCGGTCACTCCGGAGCAGTGATGGCAGAGTGTACAGTTGTCATAGCCCTACCGACTCAGTCTCACCATCACGTGTGAGATGGCTAACTGACGTCAGGGGTGACCATATCATTTTTGCATCATATGCATGGATTGCATTTATTGTTTATGCTTGCTGCATTATGTAAGTTGCATTTTTGTGGTTGAATATGATTGACATGCATACAGGTGACATTTTGTATCTGATCTGACGATCCTTATTTTCGGATAGGAGGTTCTGGTGAGTACAGTTTCTTCAGCCCTTTTCAGTCTGCATTTCCTACTTTTGTTTAGAAAACTGTACCGCATGATTATTACTATTAGTTATAGCTTATTATGCATATCTATCTGGTATTCACTAAGTTGTTGAACTCACATCATTGATTTATTCCTATTTCAGGTTGAAGCTATTAGGAGATTCCAGTTGCTAGTCCCCTTGTCACAAGAGTTTACATATTGGTCTTTTGGTATTCTATTTATTTACTTAGAGCTGTGTTTCAGACTTGTATTGGTTTTGCACCCTGGATTTGTATGGTTTTTCTTAAGGCATTGTAATGGTTGGTCTTTTGCTTGCTTGGTGGGTTTCTATTTGGTATGTTTTGCTACATGCCTGTCGAACGGCAGAAGAGGTAAGTTTGGATGTTATTTTCGATTTCTTTTCGTATTGTGATGACAGCCGGAGGCTGATATATTATAACTGCGTTGATTGTTTCATATTTGTATGATATATATTCCAGCTGTGTTGGCTGATGATTGTGAGCCCTGAGGGCTATGTAGTTAGGTCATAAATTGTCACCCGTACAGGGAAGATGTTGCCGAGCGTGACAAAAGAGACCTAGTTAAAGGTCCAAGTAGGTCATCTAGAGGGGGGATGAATAGCCTATAATTTAAAATTAAAACTCTTTTGCTATTGAACATAGCAAGGATGCACAGTTAATTATAATAAATGTATAAAAGTAAAGTAAGAGAAGACTCCGAGTTTGTTTGGTTTACAACCAAGGAGGTTGTTAATTGAAGGTGATGAAAGCTCCACAAAGATCTTCTTTGAAGAAGGTGAAGTAGTCTCTTACAAGCATTGAAAACTTAGAACAAAGTATAAAAAATGAAATACAGAGTGTGTGTCATAGATTTTGAGCACCTGAGCTTTATTTATAGCTCATTGGTCGAAGATAGTCGTTAGCTAACGTGGTACCTCCCAGTCGCCTAGACCCGGTCCGAGTGCCTAAACTTGGTCGCCTCGATCCATTCTGCAATGACTTTTTTCTAATGGATCTTCGCTTCCCGGGCGCCTAGACCTAGTTCGGGCACCTGAAGTCGGCTAATGTGGACTACATGCTGATCTTCATCGCTGCAATGGCTTGCTAAAGTGGCGGTAGATTCCAAACGTCTGGACTTAGTCCGAGCACTTAGAGTCCAAGCACCTGAACTTGGTCTAGGTGCTGGATACAGTCAACTCAGACTTGACCTTGGGTGATTCTCTGACCGCCCAGAGTTGAGCTCACCCGAATTTAACTCCGACCTTCTCCTCAAGTAGTCTTCCTCCTTGACTTCTCGTCCTTAGAAGTGTCATGCGTGTTCTTCTCGTCCGTCGATGTACTCTTCTACAACTCCTCATCTCTCGGATGTACTGAGCCCGTTGACTCACTTCTCGTGCCATCTTTTTTGCTTGCTGTATCTTCCACTCAACTTCTTGTGTTCCTAAGTCATGCACACTTAGACACACGGGATAAAAATCATATAGTTTAACTTAACTCGGTTGATCACATAAAAATTAGCCTGGGGTATTTGTAATCTCCTCATTTTTGATGTGCATCAACCCAAATTAAGGTAGAGTAAAACAAACAATAAACTTTTTAAACAAATAACTTTGTAATTTAGCACTAATAATAAGTTTGCAATAAATGTAAGAAAAATGTTATACCTCCTCCTTCACTTAATCTCTAATTTCTCCCCCTTTTGATCTCATAAAAAAAATTGTTAGGAAAAATATGAAACAAAAGTTGGAAAAATATTGAAACAAATTTCTAGGGGATTAAATAGAGTATTCAAGATCAATCTTTTATTGAAATTAGTTTTTAAAGACAGTAATTTTTGCTAAATTCTCTATTTATACAAAAAATTTTAAATTATTTTTAAGTTTTAAAAAATGGTAAAAATTTTTGTCATAATCAAACAGAAATAGACAGATCAAGGTTAAAATTTTCATAACAAAAATAAATTTATTTTGACAGAAAAAAATTTTTTGAGCAAAAATAATCATTTTCAAATTTAAATAATTAAAAATAGAATTAGTCATTTAAAAATCCTGCTATTTTTTTGTAAACATCCAAAATATAACGATCTTTAGACAAAAAATTAGCTTTTTCAAAATTATTTTTTAAAGAAAAAATAAATCTTAAAATACATTTTTTGATAAAAATTCATAAAAAATTATATAAAGTCAAAAAATCTCTAAAAAGATTAAGATAACAGAAATCATAATTTATTATCACAAAAAAAATAAGTTTTTTAAAAATTAATTTTCAAAATATTTTTAATTTTATTTTTTAAAAGAAGAAAATTTTAAAAATAATACAGCAGTCAAAATATTTTAAATTTTTTTCTATTAACAGATAATATCTTCATTTTACATAAGAAAAAATTTAAACAAAATGAAGGTTTATGAAATAATTAATTTTCTAGACATGTAAAAATTGAACCAAATTAAATTTAAACATGCATATTAATTTAACATGCTAAGTATGATTTAGGAATCCAAAATAAATTTCTACCTATTGGATTAATTAAATATTTTCTAGGAATATTATTTCAAGTAATTTTTATAATTTGACCCTTATGGTTTCTTAAATACCAATTAAATTCATTAATATAATTTCTAAAATCTGAACTATGAAGAATGTTAGGATTTGAGCGTGCATAATTTCTTATAATTCTATTTTACCTTTTAACTTTGTATTTTTTTGTTTTAAGTTTATCAAGATCTTCTAACAAACATGCATATTTCTTCTTTTTATTTATATATTTCATCCTAATTTTACAAAGTGATCTACTTAGCATTTGTACAACTTCATATAATTGATCAGATGGAAGGTTACATACCTCACTTATCATGTCAGATTCGTAATTTGACACTCCCCTTTTATCGATGCTCTTGATGCTTATCTCGAACGAGCTTTCATCATTTTCTTCTTCTTGATGACTTACCATTAGTGTAAGTTCGGTGTATGCCTCGATATAGGACTCTGATAATGATTCATCTTATGTGGCTTTTAGGTTCTTGTGCTTTGATCATCTTGGCCCTTCGTCTTTTTTCTTACTTTTCAGTTTTTGGCAGTTGTCCTTGATTTGCACTTCTTCTTAGTAGTTGTAGCATCTGACTTTCTCTTTCCCAAGATAATCTTGTTGGCCTATTTCTTATCAAAATTATTAGACTTATAGATTTTTTTTAAAACTTCCTTACCATGTATGCTTCTTCATTTTCGTCGTGCAATGATTCTAACTCTAGCTCAATCTTCTTGGCTTTGAATGCTAGGTTTTGGATTGATTTTTCCTCTTTACTTAGACCTGCACATCTTGATTCATGCAATTCAAAAGTAGAAAAAAAAACTTTCTAAACTACTTACCTCAAGGTCCTTGGAGATGTAGAAGGAGTCTAATATAGACATCCATTCAGGTATTCTCATAAAAACATTTAATGCATACCTTAGTGAGTCCCAATTTGTTATCATTTCTTTGAGATTTTTGAGTCTGGTGATCAACTCCTTGATCTTTTCTTGTAGTTGGGATATTGTTTCTCCCTTTTCCATTCGGAGGTTCGTTAGTTGGTTTCGGGACAGATCTCATCTTGCTAGATTAGCCTCCGAGGTTCCTTCATGAAGCTCCAAGAACTTTTCCCAGAGTTCTTTGGTGGATTCATAGGCACTGATTTGGTTGACTTTTTGTGGCAGTAAAATGTTTAACAGATGAAATTCTACTTTGTTATTGGCCATGAAATTAGCCTGCTCCTTTTTCCTCCATAAGTGCTCTTCCTTTTCAACTCCGTGCTGATCTATGGATGCTATAAAACCATATTTTATAGTTAGAAAAATATCAAAATTAATTTTAAAAAATACCTCCATTTTCTTTTTCCATATGGCTAAATCCCCCTTGAACTTCAGTGGATGAATGCTCGATCTGACCATCGTCTTATTGCTTTAGTTGGAGATTAGTCCTTTTGAAGTGGTTGGACTCTGATATCAATTGAAGGTCCAAGTAGTTCGGTTAGAGGGGGTGAATAGTCTACAATTTAAAATTAAAACTCTCTTGCTATTGAACTTAGCAAGGAAACAGTTGATTTTAATAAATACTAGTGTTCTAAAAATCAGCCTAGGCGACTGTCTAGGCGCCGCCTAGGTGACTGTCTAGGCGCCGCCTAGGCTCTAGGCGCCAGTCAGCCACACTGAAAACATGCTAGTAGATCATCTAGGCGGCCTTGGTACCTAGGTGGGATTAGACGGCCCTAGGCGCCGACTAGTTGGTCGAATTGTCTAGGCATGGCGGAAATAGTGCAGGATTTTCATGATTTTTTTAGTTTGGGCTTTTAAATTTAAATCCCATTTAAAAAAATAAAAATATACATTTTTTGTATTGGGCTTAAGTTTTTTAAGTCATAAACTTTGGTCCAACAAGAAAATCGATTTGTTGGCTTACCCTAGCGACAAACTACATCTTCATCGTACTGAGTAACCAGAGCAGGAGAAATCAGAGCAAATGAAGAAGCCCACATTTATGAGAAATTAGAGAATTAATAGGCTGGAGAAATCAATTTGAAAAAAAATTGGTTAACTGAGAGACTTAGAAGCGATTGAATCGAAGGTTGACCAAAGCCTCATCCTTTGGAAACGTCATTTCATTAGACAACCTCGAAAAATCTCTAGAGTGAGAGAACTTCACGAGGATGATTTTGCATCCAAAGAAGAAGAGGAGGATCACAATGATGATATTGAGTTTGTGTCCGATAAAGAACAAGTTGCTGAAAATTATGGAGAAGAAGTAGAATAATTTTGTGATATTTTATTAGTTGTGTAATTTTGAACTCATTTTAAATTTGATGTTATTGTGTTGGAGTTATAGAATGCAATTTATTATGTAATTTATATTGATACCATGAAATCCGCCTAGCGACGCCTTGCCTAGTCCCTGCTTAAGCGGTTTAGGCGCTAGGTGCTGGTTTGGCGCCCGACTAGCGCCTAGAAAATTTTAGAACCTTGATAAATACATAAAAGTAAAGTAAGATAAGACTCCAAGTTTACTTGGTTTACAACTGGGAATGTTGCTAATCTAAGGTGATGAAAGCTCCATTAAGATCTCCTTTAAGAAAGGCAGAGTAGCCTCTTACAAGCGTTAAAAAATTAGAATGAAGTACAAAAAATGAAATACAGAGTTTGTGTCATAGACTTCAAGCACTAGGACTCTATTTATATCTCACTAGTTGAAGTTAGTTGTTAGCTGACATGGTGCCTCCTGGGCACCTAGACCTGGTTCGGGCACCTAAACTTGGTGGCCTCGATCCACTCCGCAATGACTTCTTTCCAACAGATCTTCTCTTCCCGGGCACTTAAACTCGGTCTGGGCTCCTGGAGTCAGTTGACGTGGACTCCATGCGGATCCTCTTCGCTGCAACAACTTACTGATGTGGCACTACATTCTAGGCGCTTAGACCTGGTCCAAGCTCCTGGAGTATGGGCATCTAGACTTGGTCCAAGCACTTGGATATGGTCAACTCTGACTTGACCTTGGGTGATTCTCGGACCATCCAAAGTTGAGCTCACCCGTACCTAATTTTGGCCTTCTCCTTTAGCAGTTTTCCTCCTCGATTTCTCATCCCTCGGAAGTACCGCACACATCCTTCTCGTCCACTGATGTACTCTTCCGTAGCTCCTCATACCTCAGATGCACTAAGCCCGTTGATTCACTTCCCATGCCATCCTTCTCACTTGCTGCATCTTCTGCCCGACTTCTTGTGTTCCTAAGTCCCTGCACACTTAGGCATAAGTGATCAAAACCACAAAGTCTAACTTAACTCGGTTGATCATATCTAAACTAACCCGGGGTACTTACACTGGTAAGTTAGTTGGACTGAGGAGCATGGAAGTCCTAATAGGTCGGATGGACTGAGGGGCATGAAGATCTAGTAGGTCAGTTGGACTGAGGGGTAAGAAGCCTTGGTGGGTCGAAGATCGGACGTCAAACGGATAGACTTTTCGCTTAAGGGGGGCATGCTGTCCTTTATTTGAGGGGGGGGGGGGGTTGTTGAGGTTGTAAGGTTGTAAACAAATTTCTATATTGAAAACACATGGAAAAAATCATCGATCTAAGGGAAAGACATCTCCATTGGTTTGAGAGCTTTTGGGTAAAGCCCCAAAATATGAGAGCTTAGGCCCAAGGTGTTGGTACCCCAAGGTGTTTTGATGTAATCAAACAAGTTAAGTTAGGTCCTGTTGTATTTAACCCTGTGTCTAAGTATGCAGGAGCTTAGGAGCATAGTAAGTCGAGCAAAAGATGCAATTAGCGAGAAGGACGGCACGAGAGAGAGTCAACGGGCTCGGTGCCTCTGAGGGACAAGGTGTTGCGAAAGAGTACGCGGGCGGACGAGAACGAGGCACACGGTGTTTTCGAGGGACGAGAAGTTGGAGCGGAAGGTTGCTCGAGAAGGTAGGAAGTTGGGTTCGAGTGAGCCCTATTCCGGATGGCCGAAATCACCCAAGCAAGCGGAGCTGGAGCGGAAGACCCGGACCGAGGCGAGCAGAACCGAAGCAAAGGGCCCGGATCGAAAAAGTCAACTATGTTGACTTTGTGGGTCCGAGCGCCCGGAACCTAATTTTTATCATGTTTGACGTTGACGTTAATCGATGCATCGGGGATAGAATTCTATCCTACTCTAAGCACCTAGAACCCTTCCAGGCACCCCGACCAAGGTTATAATTACAACCTTGGTCCAGAAGCCAAAGAACAACAAGTATTCTTGAATCAACACTTGTACACACTTTTGTTTCCATTTAGCTTCTCATTTTTTTGTACTTCATTGCTGTAACGAGGCTTCTCCACCTTAAGGAGATCTTTAGTGTGCGTTCACTTCCTTGGATTAACAACCTCCCCGGTTGTAACCAAGTAAATCCTCCGAGCCTCAGTCTTTCAGTTTATTTCTTATTTTATTTAATGCAAGTGTTCCTTGAAGTCTGAGAAGAGTTTGTTTTTGATTTTGTGCAGAGCTATTCAATCCCCCTTCTAGTCGGCTAACAGTCCCTACACAAAGTGGACAATATCATATAATTATAGAGATATCTGAATTTTTTCGGTCCTAACAGAGTCTTCTTCAGAAGAATCAGATGTTGAAGACCAAAGCAAGCAAGCAACCTCACATTGATGGCAACCAGAACTAAGTTAGAAAGTGATTCCGATCAAGAAGATGAGTCCAAATACATATCAAGCCACGAATCTGTATCCATTTATGAAGGTTCCAATAAGGTAACTTTTAATTTAAATGCATTTTTTTAAATAATTGCATTCCTAAATAGAAAATTAACTAAAGATGAAGAACAAGTTAAATTGCTCCTTAAGGAAAATCAAGACCTTAAGGAACAATTTAACCTAAATTCCTCAACGGTACAAATTCAAAATGGAAACTCAACTCAAGTTACAAAACTTGAGGAAGAAAATTTTATCTTGAAATTTAAAGTTGAGAAGTTTAGAGGTCTTCTAGAAAAATTCACCACAAGAGCTAAATTTCTAGATATGATACTTGGATCCCAAGGGTTGTATATAACAAGTCCAGACTCAAATACAAATCCAATTCAACTAATAAAATATTCACTTGATTTGTAAATCTAAATAAAAACTAAATCAAAGTATGAGTTCTAAAAGCTTATCTGACTAAGTATGACAAAATAAATATTATATACCTAAAAATAAAATTTATTATATAAATACAAAATGAAAGTTGTATGATTCAGGGGAAGTCACCAAATTAGTTGGAATCTCAAGAATATAATCTACCCACTTGGGTAATTAGGATTAGATAGAAAAAAAGATAATTTGATTCTTGTCTAAAATAGTACCAAGGTGGGGTGAGATGATAATACGTTAGGGAAGCTTGGTCTAGGAAGTCAAGTAGGGTAAAGTGTAACCTACTTGGTCTACTTAGCTAAGTGGAACAAACCAAAGCTACCTTGCTACATCCTAGACTAGTTAGACCAAAGTTTTTCAATAAGAAGGTTAAATATACAATTTCTTAAAAAGGCTTTATCCAGAAGTGGTTGTTGCTCTGATACCCAAGAAGGCCCTTGTGCCCAACCACAGCCTGGAAGCCAATTTTGAAATGCATATTTAACTGACTAATGGTTAAGCTTGCATGTAACACAAGGTCAAATAATCTACAAAATCAAGAAAAATTAATGAAACATCTCACAAAACTATAAGAGCACCTTGGTTAAAACTTAGACCAGGTGAGATGAATAGGATAACTAAAGTTTAAATCTGATCTAAACTTAAATTAACATTTAACTAAACTTAATTAAACTTAATTTTAAACTTTAATTTAAACTTAAATTAAAACTTTAAATAAACTCAATTAAGACCTTAATTAAACTTAACTTTAAAACTTAATTAAAATTTTAATTAAACTCAATTAAAACCTTAATCAAACTTCACTAAACACTTAATTAATAACATCTCCTACTTTTTTAGGAATCTAAGTGGATATTGGATAGTGGATTCTTAAGACACATGACTAGGAATCACATCAAATTCACAAAACTAAAACTCAAGAGCTTAGAAATGGTTATCTTTAGAAACAATGATAAACTTAAGGTAATTGAAATAAGTAACTTTGAACTTAAATCTGATTTGATTATTTGAAAAGTTTTACTTGTCGAAAATTTTAAGTTCAATTTATTTAGCATTAGCCAATTGTGTGATTCTGTTATAAGGTCAAGTTTCTATCATGTGAATGTTTGATTAAGTACACATACAACTCTAATATAAGACTTAAAGGATATAGACAAAATAATATATATGAAATTAACCCAGCTAACTCCTCACTTACGTGTCATTTAACACAAAAAGAGGAAACCTAGCTGTGACATAAAAGATTATCCCACACTCACTTTAGAAGCTTCACTAAATTAAATAATTTAGTTAGAGGATTACCAAAATTATCTAATTTGGAATCAACAATTTGTAATGCATGCCAACAAGGAAAATAGATTAAATCAACTCACAAACCAACTAATCAAGTTTAAACTAACTCAATACTTGAATTATTACACTTAGACTTATTTGACTCACATGGAATTAAATCGATTAACGGAAGTCTATATTGTTTAGTAATAATCAATGATTTTTTAAGGTTTACCTAGGTAAAATTTTTAAGAAACAAAGATGAGACTTCTAAATTTTTTTAGTAATTTTTATAAACAAGCAGAAAATGAAAAAGTTATAAAAATAAAAAAAAATAGGAGTAATAATGGTGGTGAATTTAAAAACCATAGGTTTAATAAATTCTACTTAGAAAGGGGTTACCATCGTGAATTCTCATGTCCTAAAATACCTCAACAAAATGAGATAGTGGAAAGAAAAAAATAAAACCCTATAGGAAGCTACTAGAACAATGCTTAATGAATATCAACTACCCAAGTACTTTTGGGTTGAGGCTGTTAGTATAATTTGCTACATCCAAGATAGAACAACAATAAATAAAAAATATAATAAAACCTCTTATAAAATTTATTATGATAAAATATCTGACATTAAATATTTTAAAGTATTTGAATATTCAGTATATATATTAAATACAAGAGAAGACTTAGAAAATTTACATCAAAATTTGAAAATAGAATTTTTGTAGGATATTCACTGAATAGTAGAGCTTACAAAGTTTATAATAAAAGTACACTAAGGATTGGAAAACAATAAATATAAAATTTGATAAAAAAAAAATCTAATTCTAAAGAACCTAACCAAAATCAGACTCAATATCAGACAATAAACTTTGTTAGGTCTAGCACTGATCAAGGGGAAGCTTGTGAAAACCTAAACCAAATAAAAGATCAAGAAGATGAACAAGATTAACCACAAGAGAATCAACAAGAACAAATTGATTTAAGAATTATAAGAGTTAGTTCCAACCATCCAATTGAACAAATATTACATGACCCAGACCTAAGTATTTAAACTAGATCAACATTTAGAAACTTAAGTCAAATTGCATTAATATTTAAAATTGAACCCAAAAAAGTAAAAGAATCACTTCTTTACTCAGATTAGATTATAGCTATGCAGGAGGTGTTGGAGCAATCTAGGTGCCCTAAGTTTTGATGTTTGGGTAAAGGTTTAAGTTAGGTTTATTGTTGTATTTGATATGCATTGTGAGTGTGCAGGATACAGGTACAACAAGGAAAGTCCAAGGGTGAGTCTTGGCGATGTAAGTCCAAGCATGTAGTCTTGGCAACGTAAGTCCAAGTGTGATCTTGGCAAAGGAGGAAAGTCCAAGGATGAGTCTTGGCGGTGTAAGTCCAAGCATGTAGTCTTGGCAACGTAAGTCCAAGTGTGACTTGGCAATGGATGAAGTCCCGGAGGCGCGACCTCTTGGCAAAGGAAGACCCGACAATAATGACAAGGTCGATGGAAGCTCCAGAAGGCAAGACGTGAAGGATGGGAAGGCATCCGAGGGACGCAAGGCTGATGGAGGAGGCTAGAAGGCTAGGTCTAGGTTGGTCGGGCGAGAACGAGTGCTGAGTGAATGTACTCGAGGTAAAATCCTAGAATTAAGGTTTACTGTAGCAGTACTGTAGCAGTCGACTGGTGACTGTAGCAGTCGACTGGTGCACTGTAGAGAGCCGTTGAGAGAGCCGTTGGGCTGACACCAATCGACTGGTGCAAGGACCAGTCGACTGGTAACGGGCAAATCAGCTTACTGATTTGTTCCAAGCTCTATAAGAAGGAGCTTGGGATGGCCGGCCAAGGTGACGAAATTAGACTTGGTTAAAGCCTAATTAGTAGTCACCAAAGTGCTCAAGGTTCTCTTGTGTCCAAGTGTTCTTGGTGAGAGTTTGTGGCGGGGTTTCTCCACCCACAAGGAGCTACACGAGCTAACCGGAGGTTTTCCGGGGAGTCATGTCACGCCCCCAAAGGAGTCCCTGTCAGACAAAAATCCGACAACATCTCCCCTGTACCGGTGACAATATGAAGCATCACTACAAACAAAATATACATCAGCCACATGCGGCTGGAATATTTATATACACAACCACGCAGTTATAATAACAGCCCACACGGCTGGAATGAAACAGTCACAACCACGCAGTTATATATAAAACAGCCCACACGGCTATACAAAATAAACCAACACAGCGGAAAAACGAAAACGGAAAGCCCAATACAACGCAATCAACACACTGCTAGCCGGCTAGGATTTATACAACAACCACACAACACAAATAAATACAATGCATGCCGGCACAGCTTAAACACAAATACAACACCAAAACCATAAGATAGCCAAATGGCTATACATAAATACAATGCCAAAAATAAGAAAAGAATATACAAAACCAAAAATGACCTTCGGATGTGACGTAGGACCCGGCAGACAGGATACTCCGAGCGACACTCCAACCATCTACCTGAAAACATAAAGATATACATGCGGTGGTGAGTATAGGTAACTCAGCGGGTAATAGAAAAGATAGTGCATGGTCCATAAACAACATGGAGATCACAAGTATACAGTCTCAGTAAGGAATAAAGAACATGATCATACTATCATAATCAATGCACCTAAACATAATTGACATAATAACCTGACAAATAAACTGTACCAACCACAACTAACATAATGACAGATACATACCCAATCTGGAATCGACACATGGTACAGTAATCAGTAAACTCACCGGATCTGCAACAGATATACCCGTGACACCTGTGCAATATAAGTACGACTGCATATACATGTAAAATAAATGACATGTATGCAGTATGGCAACCAAATGCAACAACCATATCTCAAACAAGTGCAACAACGACAATCACATGCAACTAGTATCTACTAGGCATGTATGCAAATACAGATGCACCGCGCATCAAATGCAAGAATAATAACTGCGTATGCATGCTCCATGGTCACCCCCGACACCTCTCCAGACACCACGACCCTAGTATGGCCGAGAGGCTTGGGTCCGTGACGACTGTACTACCCTCCAGCCCACTATATAGTGGTCGAGGCGGACAGTCCACTAGTAGCTATCTAGCTACATAGCATCAGGGTCCCTGACTGCTCACAACGCCGAGGACGAGCGGCAACTGCTCCAGCTACCACTACCCATGAGTGGTCGAGTGTGCGGCGCTAAACCAAACCAACTGACGACTCTCTCACCACCAACTGACGACTCTCTCACCACAAGGGAGACAATGGTCATCAGATGCAATGAATGATGAACATGATATATATATATAAAATCATCATCCATGCAATAACCCTCAAACCTCATAAATACCTCCAACATGAGTATAATCGTCATGATACATCCACGTATCCCACCAAACATATGTACACTCTACACATGTATAATCAACCAAAAATCTCCAATAATCCCACCAGACACATGTACACAAAATATAAGTACAATCAACATATATCCTCCAGTAAAAACACAACAGACATGTGTACACACCCTAAACGTGCAATCAACACAACTCCAAAAGTACATGACAAATACGTATGTACACACAACATGCAAATGCACGGTCAACAAGATGACTCCTATAACACATACCCACCTATGTACAGTCCACATCATATACTCAATCAGCATGAGAATACCAACAACCCGATAATCCCTACAAGACATACTCTACACATGTAATCATAATAGAGTAGATATCAAGAGTGGAGACTGTATATGAATTAAATAGATCATCTCTAAGCTCAAGCAAAAGTAACAAGCAGGAAAAACAGCAACCGAACACGATATAAGGTAAAGTAACATAATCCGTCAAACAACAACCATGCACTAAGCTCAAAGAAAATCCATAGAGGCAAAGGAAGAAATACCCGCCTTAAATATAGATCGTGCCAAGTAATCCCGCGTCGAGACGCTCGTCCCGAATCCAAGTCCTGCAGAAATCAATAATTTATATTTTATTTAGCTAAATTCATATGAATTAAATAGCTAAATAAAATCTCTAACCCAATAGGATCACTCCAATCAAATATGCTCCCTGACTAATCCTCCAAATAATCCTTAACCACCATATCTGATAACCCAACCAACAATCAATTTAATAATCCAAAGAATGATCACATAACAATCTATATCAACCAATCACCATATCCACAAATTCCAACCCAATACAAACCCCAATCAATCCAACACATACCAATAATGATCATGTTTAACTCCACCTAATGATCCAAATCCAATACGATAATAAATCCATCCTTAATCCAACTCCTAAAACCAAACATAATCTACAATGCTTCACTTCGATCCAATGCACCTTAAATCAATCCCTACAATCCATCTACACTAATCCAAACAAATGTAGATAAGAAATAAATCTTCAAAACTAACCTATCCACAATTAGCCAAATAACTACCTATTACAACATCTCCAACACAATCCGATACAATTCTTTAACCACTAACTATTATAGAAATACAACCAAAACTCCACACATAGCTTATCTTGAATCAAAGTACCCAATCCAAATCAAAAATCTTAACCAATAACGGAGTAATGATCAGAAGTATATACCTCATCAATGATCTGTTGGAACCTTTCCTTGTCCACTAGAGAATCAATCCACCATATCCATAACAGCTACTAAACACAATAAGAAAATGAATGAACCAATCTTACCCCAATATGGAAGTGGCTGATCGGGATACACAACCATCGATAGAGGTTTATTGCCTACTATGGAGGAAAATGGAGATTACCCACCAAACACAGCTGGTCCGGCACAAACAGAGGAAACAAGAAGCTTAAGGCAATTCATCAAACACCTGTCATGCACACAAATTGTCACTGCCTCAATCAACACTACACAAATCAAACGCCCAAACCTAATGCTATGGTTAATCAATTACCTTCAAGATTTCTGCAAGGTAAAGATTCATTGCCAGTGATGGAAGAAAGTGGGAAAACTCGGCACTGTACCCGTGGAAATCCAGACAAGCGAATGATTGGTTGAGGCCGCACCCACGCCGGCGATCAGGTGGCGCTGGCTCGATCAAGTGGTGATGACCGAGCGATGGCAGCTAGGGCACTGATCAAGAACAGAGGAGGGACAGCGACGGCTGGCCAGAGGTGGAAGAGCAACGCCACTGGTGCTCGCGGTGATCCGGTGTCGCCGTGTGGTCGGAGAAAATGTCGACGGCTAGGGTTCGGATCTTCCTTCCCTCCAACGAGGGATTGCCTGGGCGGATGCATCAACTCGGGAGGAAGAACAACCTCAAAGCGAGCTCGATCAATGAAGGAGATGGGGTGCTACCGAGGGTCGATCGTTGCGGGTTGCTGCTCCGTTGGGCCGGCGATCGTCCGAGAGGGAAACGCAAGAAGAACTCGGGAGGAAGGAAGCCGCGTGCGAAGGGGAAAAAGGATTGGATCGGGGGAAGAAATGAGAAAAAAACAATTAGGGATTTAAAGTTAATTTAATACTTAGAGTTAACTTAATCAAACTCTAAGTTCATTCCTCAATCAACTCCTACTTAATTTGGGTATTCCAAACAGGCCTCCACTGTACCCCGAATCCATCCTATCAAAACGGGTCATACGGACTCCGTTTAAATCCCGAAAAATTTCTAAAAATTTCTGAAAAATTCCATAAGATTTTTCATCCAATAATATTTATTATTTAATTTTACGGTATTTTACAAGTCATCCACCGACGGATCGGGATCGTCCACCTTACGGACAGCCGTGGAGTAGGAGCTTCATCTCCAAACCACGTTAAACAACGTGTCATTGGGTTTTCTTCTTGTTTATTGTTTTCTAGGGTTAGCTTTGCTTTTGTTTGTTAGTATTTTTGTTTCCGCTGTGCACTAATAAGCGTAGGAAGCGACGATTTGGGTGAGACGCTATTCACCCCCCCCTCTAGCGGGCACATCGATCCCAACAAGTGGTATCAGAGCGAGGGCGCTCTTCTACGGACTAACCGCCAAGAGAGCAAGAAGCTAGAGGAAGAAGAAGATGGAGTCCGAAGGACCGCTCGGATGGGATATCCGAATTCCACCTCCATACGACAAAGAAGACTTTAATTATTGGAGGAAGCGGTTGGAGACATGGTTCTAAATGGATTGGAACCAATGGGTTGTCTTGAGTGACCCATTTGAAGCTCCTACGGACAAGAAGGGTAAACGCCTCCGACCTCGGCATTGGACCGAAGAGCAACGGGAGCAATCGGAGGCGGACAAGGAGGTAACGAGAATTTTACATAGTTTACTACCTTCTGATATTTTGTTGAGTGTAGGTGAAACCACAAATGCAAGTGATCTTTGGGAAAAGATCATTGCCTATCATGAAGACCCTACAAAAATCCAAGGAGTGGAAGAGCCCAAGGAGAAGGGTTCATTGGTCCAAGAAGAGAAGGACCAATCGAATGTTGACATGAGCTCAACATCCGAGAAGGAGAAGGAAGATGAGAAGGTATCATCCACATCATCAAGGGAGGAAGAAGTGGAACCTTCCACATCTTCAAGTGAAGAGGAACAAGAGCAATCCAAGGAAGAGGAGATCTTGGAAGCTCAACCCTCCACCTTAACTACCAAGAAGAGCACAAAGGACCACATCAAATGCTTTGAGTGTGGTTAGATGGGGCACTACAAGAGTAGATGTCCTTCGCTCAAGAAGGTAAAGGAGGTAAACCCTAAACTCACTAAAGTTAATTTAGAAACTAATGTGAGTTGTAGGAAGAAGAAGAAGAAGGAGAAGAAGCATATTAGGTGCTTTACATGTGGTGAGTGGGGTCACTGCCACACAAAGTACCCAAGGAGAGGAGAGCTCAAGAAATTGGCACACTTGAAGAAGTGGGAGAAGAAGAGAGCTTCAAGGGTAAGGGAGATAAACCCTAATTTGAATGCTAGTTCAAATTTAAATCGTTATAATGATATTTATCATGAAAATAGAATGCATGATAAACCTAAGGACAAATATATACCTCCTCATGCTAGATCTACCATACCTAAGGTTAGAAAGGTAGATAACTACTTAGGCAACAATTCTAAGGACTTTAGATATAAGCCTAAGGCTAGCAATGCTCATAGGAATCAACAAAAATCCAAATCTATGGATTTAGTAAGGGAAAACCAAGTCTTAAGGTCAAGACTTGATAACTTAGAGAGAACCTTAGCAAGAATGGAAAACTTGCTTAAGGAGCAAAGTGAGCACAACCTTGAAAAATCTAGACAAGAGTCATCCAATGGCTATAGAGGTTTGAGATACAAACTCAAAGCCAAGAAGGATGTGACTTCCTTTCATAGGGTTCCATATAGCTATGGAACCAAACATAGGACTAGTGGTCAAGTTAAAAGTACAAGGGAAGTTGTCCCTAAGAGTACTTTTGCAAAGACCAATGTGACTAAGACTTCTAAGAAGTCTAATAAAGTCACAAATAAGGTTACAAGGGGAGTTAGCCCTAGAAGTGACCTAGTGGAAGTGACCAAGGCTTCTAAGAAGCCTAGAAAGGTCCTTAGGAAGGTATCTAGGGAAGTCATCCCTAGTGAGTACCTAGAGCATCCAAGGAGCACCAATAGGTTTTGGGTTCCTAGGAGCATAGTCTCTACACTCTAGATGGGTTTAGAGAGTGTCAACTCCAATTGGAAGGGTAGTTAACCCAACCTTGATAAAAGTTGACACTTGAAAGCATTTTCAAGGTTATTGTTAACCTTTGAAAATGAAAAGGATTATTAAGTGTACTCTTTAAGAAGAGTAAATTGTGTCAAAATTTGAGGATTTGAGTTTAACTTAAATTGACACAAATATGAAAATACAAGGAATACAAGTTGGGATCTTGGTCTCCTTTTGATGGGTTAAGGAAGATTTTTAACCTTAATCCAAAGTAATCACTATTTGGAAGAACAAATTATGTCAAATCTTAAGGAATTGAAATACATGTAAATTGGCACACTTGAAAAGGATTAGAAATGGCTAGTTGAGATCTTAGCATGTTCTTAAAGGATTAAGAGCAAAATTAAGTCTCAATCTAAATGTTTGATCCTTAAAAAGAGAAATATGTGTCAAACAAATATTGGAGGATCGAATTCTTAATTTCAATTGGCACAAATAGAAAAGGTATAAAAGAAATGCCAAGTTGGGTTTTGGCATTCTTTCAAGAGATAAGCAATCTAGGCTTAATTTTAATGTTTTAGCTAAGGTTTAAGGATACTTAGATTATCTAGGTATATTTTATTTATACTAAAATACCATGATTGATTGCATATTATATGTCATGACATCATGTGTTGCATTCATTTTATTATGAAAAATATAAAAATATCATGTCATGTCATACATACATCATGTAGCTACAGCATGCTTTGCTTTTGAAAATTACTTATTTTGATGTATGCCATTAATCATCATGTAGTATGTCAATTTCCTTATAATTAAGGACAAAAGGCATTTATTATGTATGGAAGTGCCCCAACAAGAGGGATCATATCAAGTGACATCCTAGATGGATGATCATGATTTTTACAATGCCTAGATAGAGATGCATGATCCCTTAGTTTAGGGCAAGACCAAATATACATCTCACAAAGAACTATAAGCTAACTTGTATGTGTTTTAATACACGTTAGATACAAGTGAGATGTTAAGATGGTGAACTAAACTCAAGATGTTGATCTAGTGCATCTTGTTGAGTTTTAGGTTCATCAAAACACATAGTTATGTGTCTTCCAATCATTGGGAAAGCTAATGTACAAGTCATGTGCATTGAGCCCAAAGAACGTAGTTGGATATTGGTTTTGAAAATGATTTCAAAATACTTTTGAAAAACCTTGGTAAAGACTATCTTTTGATAATAATCATCATTGAAAAGTTAGATACAAATTAGGAGAAAACATTGAAGTTTTCAAGAATTTTCAAATTTGTGTCAATCTTTGAAAACAAGAAGTATTCTCATAGAAAACTATTTTTCCCTGATAAAGTATACCCTAAATAATGTTTACATGAGTTTTCATGATGAAAACAAGTATGGATTGGTTAAGAAAAACCAAAGTGAAGTTTCGGTTGAGGTTTAGTTTCATTATTGAATTTTGAACCTCAAAACTTTGAATTTTGGTTTTCCTAATTATTTAAGAACCCCAAGTCATTGTTGGTGAAATGATAGAAGTTTGATCATATTTTTAGGGGGAGTTACTCTTTGAAAACATAAAAATCTTTTCCAAGACCAAAAGGAGGTCAAGTGTTAAGGTAGCACATGACATTGGTATAAGAGGTGTTACCAAGGACAAGGGAGAGTCATCCAAGGCCAATAAGAAGGAATATGCTAGGGTAGCAAGGATGAGGTGTCCAAGATTAAGGACAAGAAGAAATTAATCAAAAACAAGGTGTCTAAGGTTAAGAAGGTGAGTTTAGTAGGCCAAGTGTCACCCGAGGTGCATCGAAATGGCCTAACTATAGTGGATGAGTCACCAAGGGAGTTGACTAAGGTTAAGATTCCTAAGGATAGGAAGAGCTTTTGGGACCCATGATATATGGGTTATCAAATGTGCCAAGTGGTTAGGAGACAGACTTAAGTCTCTAATCTAGTGGGTTGGCACAATTGAGATGTGTTTCATGCATGAAAAAATGACATTAGGGGTCATATTGCATAAAAATTAGTTTTTGATGTATAGATGTCATATAAACCCATGCTAGGGAAGTATTGTGATTTAGTATGGGCAGATACATTAAGAGGAAACCAAAACTAGGACTTTAGGTCAATGTTCAATTGAACTATTTAGCTAGTTTTGAATTTTATGTCAATCTTGGGATTTGTGATAAATATATTTATATATATTTTTTTCCCAAGTAGACAAGGGTACAATAGACCTCTCCACAAAATTTGGGGATTTTTAGAGGCATAGGGAATTTCTGGTGCATTTCTGAAGTTGGCCTGAAAAGGTTGATTTTTACTGAAATAGGGTGCCAGTCGACTGGTGCAAATACCAGTCGACTGGTAACAGTATTTTTGAGCACAGAATGTTTCTGTAAGCTCATTTTGTCGATACCAGTCGACTGGTGCCGATACCAGTCGACTGGTAACAGTAGATTTCGACCACAGAATGCTTCTGTAAGGTTCTGTCGAAGGGGGCAGTCGACTGGTACCTAGTTCAGTCGACTGATACCAGCCTAAAAGTGTTTTTCAACGTTGTTCTTGACCGTGTCAACTCGTTTAATTATATGAGATCCATGGGGGATAAATACATGAGTTTAGGGTCAATTTGGATGACATGTTTTCAACAATTGGGATATTGTTGGAGCTCTTTTTGATGTATGGAAAAGGGGGAGAAGTCTAGGTTTAAGTGGGAAACCTATACACCTTTGCAAGAAATCCTAACTCGAGGGGGAGCTTAGGTGAAGGGGGAGCGATTGTTTAGGCAAAGGGGGAGAAGTTTACCTTTGCGGGAAATCCTAGCTCAAGGGGGAGATTAGGTGAAGGGGGAGCCTAGGGATTTAGGTTCCATTATTTATGCATGAGTTGATTTGCATATTTATTTGCATATGTATTGCATTTATGTTTCCCTAACTTAAACAGGTTGCCAAACATCAAAAAGGGGGAGATTGTTGGAGCAATCTAGATGCCCTAAGTTTTGATGTTTGGACAAAGGTTTAAGTTAGGTTTATTGTTGTATTTGATATGCATTGTGAGTGTGCAGGATACAGGTACAACAAGGAAAGTCCAAGGGTGAGTCTTGGCGGTGTAAGTCCAAGCATGTAGTCTTGGCAACGTAAGTCCAAGTGTGATCTTGGCAAAGGAGGAAAGTCCAAGGATGAGTCTTGGCGGTGTAAGTCCAAGCATGTAGTCTTGGCAACGTAAGTCTAAGTGTGATTTGGCAATGAATGAAGTCCCGGAGGCGCGACCTCTTGGCAAAGGAAGACCCGACAATAATGACAAGGTCGATGGAAGCTCCAGAAGGCAAGACGTGAAGGATGGGGAGGCATCCGAGGGACGCAAGGCTGATAGAGGAGGCTAGAAGGCTAGGTCTAGGTTGGTCGGGCGAGAACGAGTGCTGAATGAATGTACTCGAGGTAAAATCCTAGAAGTACTGTAGCAGTCGACTGGTGACTGTAGCAGTCGACTGGTGCACTGTAGAGAGCCGTTGAGAGAGCCGTTGGGCTGACACCAGTCGACTGGTGCAAGGACCAGTCGACTGGTAACGGGCAAATCAGCTTACTGATTTGTTCCAAGCTCTATAAGAAGGAGCTTGGGATGGCCGGCCAAGGTGACGAAATTAGACTTGGTTAAAGCCTAATTCGTAGTCATCAAAGTGCTCAAGGTTCTCTTGTGTCCAAGTGTTCTTGGTGAGAGTTTGTGGCAAGTTTTCTCCACCCACAAGGAGCTACACGAGTTAGCCGGAGGTTTTTCGGGGAGTCATCCACCGACGGATCGGGATCATCCACCTTACGGACAACCGTGGAGTAGGAGCTTCATCTCCGAACCACGTTAAACAACGTGTCATTGGGTTTGCTTCTTGTTTATTGTTTTCTTGGGTTAGCTTTGCTTTTGTTTGTTAGTATTTTTGTTTCCGCTGTACACTAACAAGCGTAGGAAGCGACGATTTGGGTAAGACGCTATTCACCCCCCTCTAGCGGGCACATCGATCCCAACAGGAGGAATTGATTCAATTTGAACATAATAAGGTCTGGGACTTAGTACCTTTACCCAAAAATAAAAAATTTATAAAAACAAAATGAGTATTTAGAAATAAAGTAAATTAAAATGGTGAAACGGTAAGAAATAAAGCAAGGTTAGTAGTTAAAGGGTTTAGTCGAGTATAGGGACTGAACTATGATAAAACCTATGCCCTAGTTGTCAAACATGAATCCATTAGAATGTTATTAAGTTATGCAACCCATAAAGGATTTAAACGCTGCTAAATGGATGTTAAATCTGCTTTCTTGAACAAACTAATCAAGGTAGAAGTTTATGTAGGTCAATCATCTTGACTATATATTCAAATTAAAGATAACACTATATGGTCTAAAACAAGTACCTAGGGTCTGATACGAAATATTATCTATATATATGATATCCAAAGGTTCAATCAAGGATGAGTTGACTTAACTCTTTTTATAAAAAAACCTTGAGTTAGATATTTTTATAGCCCAAGTATATATAGATGAAATAGTTTTTGGATCAACTAACTCAACATTTTTACAAGAATTTATAACTTTAATGGAACAATAATTTGAAATGAGTCTAGTAGATGAACTAATATTTTTCTTAGGTTCACGAATCAAACAAACTAAAGAAGGTAATTATATATATCAACAAAAATACACAAGAATTGATTAGGAATGAAAAATACTAAGAAAATAAAAGCACTAATGACAACTAATATAGCATTAGATAGTGATCAAAATAGAAAACTAATTGACCTTAAATACTATAGAAGTGTCATAGGTAGCCTCTTATACCTAACTACAAGCAGACCTGACATTCTATTTGCAATTAGTATGTGTGCAAAATATCATATCTGTGCCAAGGAATCCCACTTAACTAATGTTAAAAGAATCTTTAGGTATCTAAAAGGCGCAATTAATGTAGGAATGTGGTACCCTAGGATAATAAAATTTGAACTTATAGGATTTTTTTTACTCAAATTATTCTGTCTATAAATTAGACTAAAAAAGTATAAGTGGTGGATGTCAACTCCTTGAACAATCACTTGTAAGTTGATTTAGTTGAAGAAGTAGAATATATAGTAATGGGTGAATGTGTAGCACAATTACTATGGATGATACACACATTAAAATATTTTAACTTGAAATATAAAAATATTTATTGATAAAATAAGCTTAATTAACTTAACCAAAAATCCAGTGCATCATTCAAGAATAAAATATATTAAAATTAAACATCACTTCATTAGGGGTCACGCCGTCAAAGGAGATATTAAACTTAACTATATTGAGTCAAAATCAAATTTAGTTGACATGTTTACTAAATCACTCCTAGAATTCAAATTTAGTACTTTACGGTGACAATTAGGAATGTGTTCTATAAACTA
The DNA here is from genome assembly GCF_018446385.1 of Zingiber officinale. Lineage (NCBI taxonomy): Eukaryota > Viridiplantae > Streptophyta > Magnoliopsida > Zingiberales > Zingiberaceae > Zingiber > Zingiber officinale. Next base: position 96,478,401 of record NC_055998.1, read on the forward strand.
GGACTTGTTACCTAAAAACTTTAATGTTTTGTTTCTTTTTATCAATACCACTCTTCAAAATTTATGGTTTAGTTTTCAAAAATTATCCTTTAAATCTATGTTTTCAAATTTATATTTTATGGACTTAGCCTAGGTTTCCCCCTAAAAAGCATGAATCTATAGTTCTAGGTAGCTAACATCACGCAAACACATTAAGACTACCTTACTTGTGTATTAATAATACTTAAAATGGTGTGAGATGCTTAGGGTTTAATATGGACTTTAGATGCTTATATCAGTACATCATTATAAGTTTGTGCAAAAAATACCACCTCAAATTGATCAATTTAAGTAATCCTTTGTAGTAAACAACTAGCTAGATAATTTTACTTAACTTGATTAACCAAGTGAAGTAACTTGAGTTAGACATTTAAGAATGAATTCTTAGATTATTAATTTTAAACTATAGCTTTTTAAGAAAATGTCAGGTTAAGGGGGGATCTATTGAAAAACATCTTTAAGAATGAGTGTCAAAAAATGCTTAATCTATACTTTTGAAAAATCCCCCTTGAAAAATATAGTTAAATTTTTTTCAAGTTAATAAATCCTTTGAAAATTTCCCAAAGTAGACTTATATGTTTCAGTAGAATAGAATGTTTTCAAAATCCAAAATTATTTTTCAAAATTTCAGTTTTTTCAAAATTCATTCTTATTTCAAACATTTTTTTTTTAAAAAAATTACTTAATTCTTATTCTAGATGTTTTCAAAATTGTTGATGTTTTGCTTTCTAATTGTCCCTTATATCTTGAACTTTTTTTTATGTATGTCATAGGGGAGGATAGTGGGTTAGGTTAGAGAACTCATGAACAATTATTATCCCAAATCATTCTTCATGCTTATATTTTTATATTTTTTTAACTTTAATACAGGTTATCATTACATCAAAAAGGGGAAGATTGTTGGTACAGTTAGCACTAATAATCAAACTCGGGTTTTGATAAATGACAAAAGATTAAAGATAGATGTTGTCTGTTCTAATTTATTTACCAAGTATGCAGTATTAAAAGACTTGATGGAATCTGACACCAGGCTAAAATCTAGTTAGGTCTGAAGGAGTTGATAACTAGCAAGAAGCCTAGATAGCTTGATATATAGCAGGAAGTTCAGTTCGGTTTGTAAGACCTGGCAACTGGCTGAAGTACAGATGAGGCATCTAGCAGGAAGGCCTGGTTGGTCAGGAGATCAAAGTCAAGTAACTTTGTAATTGATAAGTGGAGGTAAGCACTATAGGAGAGAGATACAGTGAGGATGTGTTCCCTGTTGAGAGAACAGTAGGTATCGGTCTTACCTAGGATTTTAGTGAAATACAAAGTTAGGACTAGATAGTCCAAAGACTATCTAAATATTTAATACTTATATTTTATATTATATCTATTTTGCTAACTTTGTGATGCAGGAAATTAAAGTTGAAGTTAGGGCATTCCAGGTGGCCAAAAGGGATCCAAGTGCCCAGAGGTTCGGGCAACTAGATGGATACAAGTACTTGGAATGACCCGAATCTAGCCATGCAAGCAGTTGAGTTAACACGCTCTGTTTGGCCAAAGTACGTCAACGTTTAAGCGCCCAACAGTTGTCCAAGCTCTCGAGAAGGGATAAAGGCCACCTAGATAGAGCTTCACTAAGGTGCAACCACATTAGCAACCCAATCACCCGGAAGGGATCAAGGTGCCCGAAGATAGATAATCTCAGTGATGAAGGTGGATCAGATAGACATCAGTGGAGGTGTCGGGTGGTTCAAGTGCCTAGAAAGGCTTATAAAAGAAGTTTCGGCCAACAACTTCAGTAACTCATTTCTTCACATCTTTTATAGTCGTGTAAACAACAACAACAACAATCAAATCTTATCCCACTAGGTGGGGTTGGCCATGTGGATTATTTTACGCCATTGAGCTCTATCTCCTATTATATCATCATCTATACTTAAATAAATTTTATTTTATTTTATTATTGCTAACCAAGCCTTTTTTTATCTTCCTCTTCCTCGTTTGATATGTGTGTTTATCATAGTTTTACATTACCTAACTGGAGCATTTATTGGTTGTCTAAGTACTGCCCGTACCATCTTAAACGTGTCTCTCAGAATTTTTTCTCAATAGATGCAATTCTGACTTTCTCTCTAATGCTCTTATTTTTTTATTCTGTCCATCCTCATATGTTTACACATCCATCTAAACATCCTCATCTCTGCAACTCTAATTTTCTGCTTATATGCTCAAGTCATAGCTCAACATTCAACTCTATATAATATAGCAGGTGTAACTATGATTTTGTAGAACTATCTTTTAAGTTTTAGAGGTACTTTATGGTCACATAAAACACCCAACACTCTCCTCCATTTTAACCATCCTGCTTGTATTCTATGTAAGATATCTCTCTCAATCTCTCCATCATTTTGCAAAAATAATCTTAAATATTTAAAGCTCTCAGTTTCAAATAACTCATCATCTCTTATCTTAACAATTGGCTAATTACATCTAATATTGCTAAACTTAACTTCTATATATTCTATTTTTATTCTACTAAATCTAAACATTTCCCTTCTAGTACTTCCCGCCAAGATTCTAGTTTAATATTTACTCCTTCACATGTTTCATCTGTTAGATTTTGAGGGATGTCCTAAGGCAATCATCTAATTATTTTACTATTTATTTGATAAAGATAGATTCACTATTTAAGTGCATATTATATGTTTGAATAGTCTTAAACTCATTTACTAAATGTCAGCAATATAATTCATAGCATGAGAGAATCTGTAATTAGATCACAACTTATGATTATCTCTACATGTGCAATTATGAACGTATTAGAATTTTCCTAGTCGTTGAATTAGCACATTAGGACATTATCAATTTTGTAAGACTAGCATGAGTTATACTCCTTGGTTCGACCAAGCAGTTGTTTTTCAATAGTTAGAAACATTGGGATGTCGAGAATTAAAAGTCGATTCTAGTTATGGTAACTAGTTCATTGGAGTGACTTGCTATAAGACTTCATGTAGTTCTCTACATATATGGATATGTCTGTGAAGTTCTTACTGCAGCTTGAGTACAAGTTTCCTTCAACTTGAGGTATACAAGTCATCTTGGTCATGAAGACTTATACTTTGCCATATTAAGCAAGCATCTCCTGGAGGTGTGGACTTGAGATGATTGTGTATAAATCAAAGTGCCTGAAAGTGTTTGGGTAGCCCACAGTGTTGGATCGTTAAGACGCTAGAGGAGGTGAATAACATTCTTCACTTTTTCAGAAATCATGAGAAGACACAGTGGAAATAATTAAAGTAAAAGAAAAGTGAATGCTAACACAAGTGGGTTTACTTGGTTCAAAGACTTCGATGACTTCTATTCCAAGGCTCGCACTCATTGAGTGCTTTCATTGAGAAATCCACTAATAGTTTGAAACGTTACAAAATTAAAGTACAAGAACTATAAGACAATGTTACCAACAATAGAGAAAATAAATAAATCTTGATCGATGGTTGTCAAAGAAGCGTTATAGCATCATAGGAGTTTTACAGAGCAGCACATAAGAATGAAAGTTGTAGCAAATGATGTCCTTGAGATGATGGTCGAAGCCTCCTTTTATACCCATGTTTGGGTGCTTGAATCCCCTCCTAGGTGTCTGGACTATACTGAGATGGCAAGCTCTCATCAAAACTTCATCCCTGAAGTTTATCCACCTCCGGGTGCCCAGACCCCCTCTAGGGGCCTGAACCGTTGACGTGAGTTCGGCTAGTCGTCACACTTCAACTCAGATTCTAGATGAGTTTTGCTAGTCCGAGCACCTAGACCAACTCCGGGCGATCAGACCACCAGGGTGCCTAGACAGGCACTCACCCAGTCGAAACCTGTCTGGGTGCCCAGATCAACTCTGGGTGCCCGGACCACTTTTTTACTTATCTCTTCCCTACAACAAAAATTTAATCCAAGCATACAAATTGCCCTGTAAAACCGGGATGCATCCTCATTGAGTTAGAGTCTAGTCAAAGTCTCAATTTATGTTTTCAAAATGGACCTAAATTAAACCGACATCTACTGTCTCCTCAACCGAAACGCGTCCTTACTAAGTCACTCTCCTCTAGTGACTTACCTCCACTTACCTACCAAACATCTGGGCCTTCAGACCTATTTGGACTTTCTCTGGCTTTGCTTAGTATCTAACCAAGCTGATCTACTAAGACTTGCCTGTAACACTGAGTTAGCACAACAGATATAAAATGGTAAATAAAATAGTGTTAGCATTATTAATAATTCACTAATCCGGTTCAAGCATTATAATGAATTAACAAACATTGAAGTAATCAGTTTCATATGGTGGTGGTTCGTGAATGCTTCATCCTTCGCCTTGAGCCATTGATGTGAGAAGATCTTGCAAGACAGATCTAGGCAAGAAAAAATTTCCAAGACTTTATCTTGGGATTAGCAGTGCGGAAGAAAAAAGAAAAAAATATCTTGAGTGGTGGTGCACCAACTTCTAACAGAAACTGTGGCAAAGGAAAATTTATCTGAAGGGGTAATCATACCAGTTCAAATATAATCAAAAAATCTTAAAACCAAAAATAAAGAAAAAGCTCTCCTGCTTGATTGGTGGTTACACCAATTCAGAGCAAACCTTGCTTTGATACCACGTGTTGGATCGTTAAGACGCTGGAGGGGGGAGGGGTGAATAGAGTTCTTCACTTTTTTAGAAATCACGAGAAGACACATCGGAAATAATTAAAGTAAAAGAAAAGTGAATGCTAACACAGGTGGTTTTACTTAGTTTGGAGTCATCAATGACTCCTACTCAAAGGTCCGCACTCATTAAGTACTTTCGTGGAGAAATCCACTAATAGTTCAAAATGTTACCAAGTTGAAGTATAAGAACTATAAGAAAATGTTACCAACAATAGAGAAAATAAATAAATCTTGATCGCCCATTGTCGGAGGAGCGTTATAGCATCGTAGGAGCTTCTCTGGAGCAATGCCCAGGAATGAAAGTCGTAGCAAATGATGTCCTTGAGCTGCTGGTCGAAGTCTCCTTTTATAGCTCCGTCCGGGCACCTGGACTATACTGATGTTGCGAGGTCTCATCGAAACTTCATTCCCGAAGTTTATCCACCTCCAGGCGATGGACCCCCTCCAGGTGCCTGGACCATTGACATGAGTTCGGTCAGTCATCGCGCTCTAACTCAACTTCTGGATAAGTTTTTCTAGTCCGAGCACCTGGGCCAACTTCAGGCACCTAGACCACCCAGGTGCCTAGCTAGGCACTCGCCCAGTCAAAACTGGTCTGAGCCCCGAACCACTTTTTTAGCTATCTCTTTCCTGCAATAAAAAGTTAGTCCAGACATAAAAATTACCTTGTAAAACAGAGTTAGTATATTAAAAATATGATCAAATTATAACTTAGATCCTATCCTCCAGATCAGGATCTAGTCAGGGTCTTAATTTAGATTTTTAAAATGGACCTAAATTGGACTGACGCCTACTCTCCCCTCAACCAGGACGCGTCTTCACTGAGTCACTCTCCTCCAATGACTTACCTCCACTTACCTACCAAACATCTTGTCGTTCAGACCTATTTGGACTTTCTCTAGTCTTGCTTAGTATCTGACCAAGTTGATCTACTAAGACTTGCCTGCAATACTGAGTTAGCACAATAAATATAAAATGGTAAAGAAAACAGTGTTAACATTATTAATAATTCACTAGTCCGGTCAAAGCATTATAATGAATTAACAAACATTAAAGTAATCATTTCATATGGTGGAGGTTCGTGAATGCTTTGCCCTTCGCCTTGAGCTATTGATGTGAGAAGATCTTGCAAGACAGATATAGGCAAGAAACAATTTCTAAGATTTTATCTTGGGAATAGTAGTGGGGGAGAAAAAAGGAAAATATCTCGAGTGGTGGTGCACCAACTTCTAACAGAAATCATGGTGAAGGAAAATTTATCTGAAGGGGTAATCATACTAGTACAGATATATCCGAAAAAAAATCTCAAAATCAAAAACAAAGAAAAAGCTCCCCTGCTTTATTGGCGGTTACACCTATTCAGAGTAAACCTTGCTCTGATACCACGTGTTGGATCGTTAAGACGCTAGAGGGGGGAAGGGGGTGAATAACGTTCTTCATTTTTTCAAAAATCATGAGAAGACGCAGCGGAAATAATTAAAGTAAAAGAAAAGCGAATGCTAACACAGGTGGTTTTACTTGGTTTGGAGTCTTTGACGACTCCTACTCCAAGGCTTGCACTCGTTGAGTGCTTTTGTTGGGAAATCCACTAATAATATGAAATGTTACAAAATTGGAGTACAAGAACTATAAGAAAATATTACCAACAATAAAGAAAATAAATAAATCTTGATCGCCGATTGTCGGAGGAGCGTTATAGCATCGTAGGAGCTTTTCCGGAGCAACGCGTAGGAATGAAAGTCATAGCAAATGATGTCCTTGAGCTGCTGGTCGAAGCCTCCTTTTATAGTCCCGTCTGGGCACCTGGACTATGCTGATGTGGTGAGCTATCATCAAAAGTTCATCCCCGAAGTTTATCCACCTTCGGGCGTTGGACCCCCTCCATGCGCCTGGACTGTTGATGTGGGTTCGGCCAGTCATCGCACTCCAACTCAGCTTCTGGATGAGTTTTGATAGTTTTAATGCCTGGACCAACTTCGGGCGCCCAGCCCACTCGAGTGCCTAGCTAAGCACCAAGCTCCAAAGCCTTGGTTATATAGGCCACAAGTTGGAAAACCCTACCTACCAGTTAACTGGTGAAAGTATCAGTCGATTGCCCTCTATGGAGATTCGACCATTACAACCCAATGGTTTGATACCAGTCGACTGGTAAAAGTACCAGTCAACTGCTTCATACTGGCTGAGCGAACAGAAGTATTCTATTCGCTCCCAGTCGACTGTACCAGTCGGTTGCGATTTCCATCAGTCGACTGGTACCCCGAGTACAGTCTCTCAGTGTAACGACCCAAAATTCCTCATTACGAGTCCTAATAGTGGTTAAAAATATTTAGAAATACTTTAGAAATATTTTAGAGATTTTTAGAAATTTTTAGAGTATTTTTATGCAATTTTTGGAGGTCGTTTGGTATTTTTACTAAACGAAAGAAGTTTCGACAAAAAAATGTCCAAGCCGAGAATTGAACCCATGACCTTTGACTCGGTCAAAACCCGGCTGACCAGGTGTGCAAACGGACAAATCTGTTTAGAAAAGTTAGAAAAATTTATTTAAGTAGTTAACAGAATATTGGATTATAAAAGGGATAAATTGATGTTGGATTTGTCTGTTTAGAAAAGGTAGCGAATTTATTTAAGATAGTTAACAGAATATTGGATTATAAAAGGGATAAGTTGATGTTGGATTTGTCTGTTTAGAAAAGGTAGCGAATTTATTTAAGATAGTTAACAGAAATATTAAGTTATAAAAAGGAAAACTTAGGGATTATTTTCCAAAAAACCTAAACCTCTCCTCTCCTTTTCTCTCCCGACGGCATAGCGTCTCCTGTTTGGGCGAAGGAAAAAAAGGGGGGATCTAAGGTTCCTCTCCAGCGGCTGACCAAGGGAGATTTCCGGGAGATCTTCACATGGTTGTGATCCTCTCATCAAGGGGAAACTGTGAGCACGAAGGAGGGGTCGAGGCTTGCAATTCCTGTAAACCCTAGAAGTTTTCTTTCCGATTGTAAGCCCAAGAACGCAAAGGTAAGTGTTTCTCACCTGCAGTAGGAGTAGTTTCGGACCTTTGTTCTTCTTGAATTCGAAGCATGAGAAGCGCTTATAGTGCAGATTTTTAATTAAGCCTATAGTGTAGATTTTAATTAAGCTTATAGTGTAGATTTTTATTTAAGCTTATAGTGCAGATTTTAATTAAGCCTATAGTGCAGATTTTAATTAAACTTATAGTGCAGATTTTTATGTAGGCTTATAGTGCATATTTTAATTAAGCTTGTAGTGCAGATTTTTAATTAAGCCTATAGTACAGATTTTAATTAAGCTTATAGTGCAGATTTTTATATAGGCTTATAGTGCAGATTTTTATGTAAGCTTATAGTGCAGATTTTAATTAAGCTTATAGTGCAGATTTTAATTAAGCTTATAGTGCAGATTTTTAATTAAGCTTACAATGCATATTTTTATTTAAGCATATAGTGCAGATTTTTAATTAAGCCTATAGTGCAGATTTTAATTTTATAGTGCAAATTTTTATGTAAGCTTATAGTGCAGATTTTAATTAAGCTTGTAGTGCAGATTTCTTATAGCTTAAAATGCAGATTTCTTTAGAGCTTGTAGTGCAGATTTCTTAAGAGCTTATGGTGCAGATTTCTTTAAAGTTTATAGTGCAGATTTTTGGTGGAACTTGTAGTGCAGATTTTTGGTGGAATTTATAGTGCAGATTTTTGGTGGAATTTATAGTGCAGATTTTTGGTGGAACTTGTAGTACAGATTTTTGGTGGAACTTATAGTGCAGTTTTTAAAGAAAAAGATTATAGTGCAGTGTGGTTAAGTATTATAGTGCAGAATTTATGTTTGCATAGTATGCAGAAATAGTGTAGCATAGAATGCAGAATCTTGATTAGTATAGTATGCAGAATTTTAATTAGAATAGTATGCAGATTTTTGTTTAAGCATTTCAAAGTTAGAATTTGCTTAAACATTTCAGTTTCTTTTTAAAGAAACATTCTTTTAGAAGTATTAACAAGTATAAGAAAGATAAAGAAAAGAAAGAAAAAGGTCAAGGCCTTAAGTAGATCCCAAAGTCAAGACTTTAGGGATTTTGGCACACAAGGTGCTTATTAAAATGCCAAGGCATTTAAAGAAGAAGTAATTAAGATAATAAGATATTTTACTTTGAAGAGGCTAGTACCCGACTTCTAAGGTTGTCGTTAAACAAATCCAGGTGTCCAATTCCATGGTTTTGGCCCTGGTAGACCAAGGTCTACTCTAGGATTGGTGGCTCGCTACCCCAACCTATTAGGGAACGTGCATAAGATGGTACTAAGCCTGGGCCCAAGAGAAGTTGATTATTATTTTGAAGTATTAAAGTATAATTTTTTTAAACAAGTAAAACAAGTTTCATATAAGTTTAAAATCCTGCAAGTTTAGTTTTCTTTTATGCTAGCGTATTTGTTTAGATTTGCTTTACACGTTTAGCATTTCAGTATGTTTCTTTTGCTTGTAGATGAGCATGAGTAGTATTTCTTTCTGAGCATTCAGTTTTAGATTTCTTCCAGTTACATGCATATTCGAGTTTTGTGATTTAGATGGCGCTTACTAAGCAATTTTACTTATAGTTACATTTCCTCTTACTGCAGATAAAGGAAAGGAAAAGTTATAGCAAATGAAGGCGACAAGGAGGTGCGGACGGATGTGTGATGCCTGGACTTTAGAAGCCTTGGGACCTAGCATAAGAATTTATTAAGATTGTCATTTATTAAGAATGTATTAGATGAGTCATTTAGTCTTCCACTGCTAGTTAATTGTATGTTTTGAGTTCTCCGAGAGTTTTAGGAATTACTATCAATATGTTAACAAGGATAGTTTAGTAAAGTTAGTAGTCCAGTAGCGCTCCGCCCTCACAGTCCAATAGCGAGGAGGGTGGGGTGTTACACTCAGCACTCGGAGTCTCACCCTTATGACTCACTTGACTCTTCTTCATTGCTACCTTGACCTCTTGCCTTCAAGCATACTTCCTTTGGCTCTCGTCCCTCGGATGTTTCCAAGCCCGTGGCTCGTCCCCAATTCCATCCTTCACTTATGCCTCGAAGTCGCTTCCCTCGGCCCTTGTCCTTGTTGCCTTGTCCGTGGTCCCTCGGATGCTCCATCCTTCACCAGACTCGAAGCCATCAAGCTAAGTCATATGTGTATCCTGCAAACCTGCACACTCACATGCACATATCAAATACAAGGGTGAACCTAACTTAAACTCTTTGCCCAAACACCAAAACACATGGTCGCACGAACCATTAAGATTGCTCCAACAATATCCCCCTTTTTGATGTTTGGCAATGCGTTTAAGTCAGGGAAAATATAATAGCAATAACACATGCTAAAAACAATGGACTTACATTGCCAAGGCTACACTCTTGGACTTACACCGTCGAATGGACTTACGCCGTCAAGGCTACACACTTGGACTTATATCGCCAAATAGACTTACGTTGTCAAGGCTACACACTTGGACTTACACCGCCAAATGGACTTACGTTGCCAAGGCTACACACTTGGACTTACACAGCCGAATGGACTTATGTTGCCAAGGCTACACACTTAGACTTACATAGATGAAACAAAAATGCAAACATGCATTTGAACCTATCCCAAGGCTCCCCCTATACCTATGCTCCCCATTAAGGTAAGAATTTTACCACAGGACTATTTAAGAACCTATCACAAGGCTTCTCCTACACCTAAGCTCCCGAGCTAGGATTTTCACCACCGTAATGGTAATTTTAGGTTTTCCCAACTAAAACTTACTTCTCCCCCTTTGCCTAATATCAAAAAGCTCCAATAATATCCCAATTGTCGAAACTTATCATCCAAACTGACCCTAAACTCATGTATTTATCCCCCATGGATCTCATACATCTAAACGAGTTGACTTGGTCATAACCAATGCTGAAAAATAGTTTCAAGCTGGTATCAGCCGATTGTCAAAAGTACCAGTCGACTGCCCTTATCAAAATAAACCCACAGAACCATTCTGTGTTCGATAAACACTGTTACCAGTCAATCGATAACTGTACCAGTCGACTGGCACCCTGATTTCAGCCCAAACAACATTCTAAACCCAATTTCAGAAATGCATAAAAAATTTCATAGACATCCAAAAATCTCTAAATTTTGTGGAGAGGTTTGTTTTACCCATGTCTACTTGGAAAAAATACATTCAAATATATCTATCACCAATCCCAAGATTTACATAAAACCTAAAACTAGCTAAATGATTCAATTAAACCTTGACCTAAAGTCCTAGTTTTGGCTTCCTCTTGATGTATTTGCTCATACTAAACCACAATGCATCTCTAACATTGGTTTATATGGAATCTATACATCCAACACCAATTATCATGCTATATGACTCCTAATGTCATATTTTTAAGCATGAAACACATCCCATGTGTGTCAATTTCTTAGGTTTGAAACTCAAGTCCGTCTCCAAACCATTTGGCATACTCCATGGCTCATCTAGACTCACAAGTAAAACTCACTTGAGATCTATTGGCCATGGATCCCAAGTTGACTCTTTGAGCTCCCCCTAGAACTCTTAGCCTTAGCCACCTCCCTAGGTGACTCATCCACAATTGCTAGGTCACATCAATGGACCTCCGGTGACACTTGGCCTACAAACCTAACTTTCTTAACTTTGGACACCTTGTCCTTGGTTAACTTCTCCTTACTTTTAATTGGCTTTCCCTTCCCATTTCTTGACTTCTCCTTGCTATAGTCATATGCAACCCTAGCATAAGACTTTCCCTTAGCATTGGAGACATTAGATCGGTATCCTAAATCCGATCTATCGTTGTTGAGTCTTTGGCTACCCAACACTATACTTAACCCTCTAGATCCAACATTAAATCTATCTAGGGTTTTCCCAATTGATCAAGTTTGATCCAACACTATACTTAGGAATGTGTCTCCCCTTCTTGGGATTGATGCCTAAGTTCTCTATTACCTTCTTCTCCTTAGGTAATGAGAATATAACGTGTGTAGGTCTACCATGAATTGGTCTTCTAGGGTTATGATTTACATTGACCCTATTCCTATCATGATATTTAAAACCAAAATTCTGCATTGCTACATAATGATAATCATTATTTTTCCTAGTATGCATGGGAACATAAGAATTTGAATTTTCCTTCAAGTTAGGATATACCTCCCTTACCCTTGAAGCTCCCCCTCGACTTGAGCTTTTCTTCATCTCCAATTTCTTTAGATGCTCTAATTTCTTGAGCTCTCCCTTCCTTAGGCATATTGTGTGGTAGTGTCTCATCTCACCACACGTGAAGCATCTAATGTGTCTCTTCTCCTTCTTCTTCCTACAACTCAAATTAGATTCTAAAGGAATTGAATTGAGTTTAGGAGTTACCTCTTTCTTACCCAATCTACTCTTGTAGTGTCCCTTCTCATTGCACCCGAAGTGTTGGTGCAATATCCTAAGGTCAAGGTTGACTAGTTTGACTAAGTTTGAGTTGGCTCAAATTTGAGTCTTGATGTTTGGGTTTCGATGTTTGACAATACATGTAGACAACACATGGAGATTGCAGGTGCGATTATTCATGTGGGGAGATTTTGAAGGAGAGTCAAGTAGGTCAAGGTTAACTGGATACTTGACTGGAAAGTCCTGGTGAGTGAAGCTAGGCAGATAAGAAGTCCTAGTGAGTGAAGCTAGGCAAAAGGAAAATCCTGGTGAGTGAAGCCAGGTGAAAGACCTAGTGAGTTAAGCTAGGCAGGATGGAAAGTCCTGGTAAGTGAAGTCAGGCAAATGAGAAGTCCTAGTGAGTGAAGCTAGGCAGAAGGAAAATCCTAGTGAGTGAAGCTAGGTGAAAGTCCTGGTGAGTGAAGCCAGACACGGGAAATCCAAATGGATCAAGTTTGATCAGACATCTGGTGTTGGGAAGCCCAAGTAGGTCAAAGGGATTGACTGGATACTTGGCACGGGAAATCCAGGTAGATCAAGGTTGATTGGACACCTGGTGGAGAAAAGTCTAAGTGGGTCAAAGGGATTGACTGAACACTTGGTGAGGGAGTTCTAGCAGGTCAAGGGTGACCAGATGCTAGGCATGATGTACCAACAGGTCATGGTTGACCAGATATTGGTCTAGGGGACTTTGGACTTGTTTTTGGGCAAAAACAAGAGCTGGATCGATCAGCCGATCGATTGGCTCATGCCCAATCGATCGGCTGATCGATTGGGTGAGTCCTTGCGACAAGCCTCCTCCCAATCGATCAGTGGATCGATTAGGAGAATCGTCGATCGCACAGAAATCCTCCCAATCGATTGGTCGATCGATTGGGAGCCTCCAATCGATCAGCTGATCAATTGGGAGCTGCAATTTTGCGCGATAAGCCCTGGATCGATCAGCCGATCGATCCAGGCGATTCCCAGAGCACAGAGGTGCTCTGGATCGATCGGCCGATCGATCCAAAGCCTCCCCAATCGATTGGGAGCAATCCGATCGATTGGGATTCGGCCGTTGTTATATATTAAAGCCGTTGTCAAGCTCTTTCTTCGCTAACACTTGCACTGTTCAACTCCGATCTTCACAGCGATTCCAGAGCTTCTCCACACAGCTCTCACGCCAGATCTTGAAGGTTCTTGGAGGCTTGTGCTGGTGCAAGTCCAAGTCAAGAGGCGAGGAAGAAGCTAGGGTTAGGGTTTCTTGTGCATATCTTGTAAGCTTTTGCTTGTATTGTATTTCCCTTCCCTTTCTTCTTGTACTGTGAGCTTATAGGGCTTCTCCGCCTTCGGTAGTTACCATAAAGGAGCGTTTTATTAGTGAAGGGTGCGTGAGTATGTGGATCCTTGGACTAGTCACCTCTTCTTGAGGTAGATACCAAGTAAATCTACGAGTTAGTGTTGTGTGGTTGTTTCTTTGTATTTTCTGCTGCATTTCATCACAAGAAGCAAGCAACGACGAGCATGAGATCACGCCGAGCTATTCACCCCCCCCTCTCTAGCTACATTTTGGTCCCAACAAGTGGTATCAGAGTGAGGTCGCTCTTCATCGGAATCATCGCCAGAAGGGGCAACAAAGCAAGAGGGTGAAGAAGTTGAAGCAAATTCATCAAGTCAAAGAATTAAAAAAGGCTCAACTTCAAGATGGAATTCCAAGACGAACTTGGATTCGATACAAGGGTGCCTCCATCGTTCACCATGACAAGCTTCGATTCTTGGAAATCAAGAATCGAGAATTTTCTTATGATGGAGATAGAGCAATGGTTTGCTCTCATAGAAGGCTTCAAGGCTCCAAGAAATTCAAAGGGCAAAATCCTCAAAAAGAGTAAATGGAGCCAAGAACAAATTCAAAGGTGTGAGGTGAATGATAAGGTAACCAAATTATTGGTTAATTTATTACCAAGCACCATTCTTTGCAAAATTGGAGAATTTGAAGATGCGAAGGAATTGTGGAGCAAGTTGGCCAAACTTCATGAAGAACCCTCCACTGTACCAAATCAAGATAAATTCAAAGAGGGCAACTCATTGGAGCAAGACCAAGAGCAAGAGAACTCCGAAGTTGAGAGATGCTCAACTTCCGAAGAAGAAGAAGTCCAAGAAGCCTCATCTTCAAAGGAATGCAATGAAAAGGGCAAAGAGGAAGCATACTCTTTGTTCCATGTATAAGATGAAGATGATGAAGCCTCCACCTCTAGGATTGAGGGGGAGAGATTTTCGTTGACACCGGATCAAGAAGAAAAAGGAGTCTCCACATCCGGGTCAAGAAAAGAAGAGGATGAACAAGCTTCCACCTCCACAAGTCAAGTCAAATCTATTGGAGGAGCATCATTGTCAGATCAAGAGGAAGTGTCTACCTCCGGATCAAGAGGAGAAGATGTCATCTCTACATATGAAGGTATAAATGTTTCAATTAAAAATAAAAATCATATTATATGTATTGAGTGTAGGGAACATGGGCATTATAAGAGCAAATGCCCCAAATTGGCCAAGAAAAAGGACCAAGTGGCACTAAAGAGCAAAGAGAAGCCTAAGGAGACCGTCCCCGGAACAAAGAAGAGCAAGGAGTATATTGTGTACTTCTCTTGCAATCAAAAAGGACATTATAGAAGTCAATGTCCTAAGGGAAAGAAAGCGGTCAAGCCTAAGGGAGAAAGCATGAGTAAAGGGGGAGCCTCCAAGGTAAAATGAAAGGTATCATTTATTGAGCCTATCCCCTTAAATAATGGTAAAAAGCGTGCTAATTCCAATTTTTATCATTTTAATGCTATTTACCATAAGAATAGAAAGTATGATAGCATCAAGGAAAAACATATGGCTTTTCATGCTAAGACTACCACACCTAGGGTTAGGAAGGTAGGTAGTAGTTTAGGAAATAACACTAAGGACCATAGTTATAAGCCTAGAAACAAAAATGCTCAAGGAATTAATGAAAAATCAAAATCTAAGGATTTAATGATGGAAAATCAAGTTTTGAGGTCAAGACTTGATAAAATGGAAAAGACCCTAAGAATGATGGAAAATATCCTAAAAGGGAAAAATGAGCATAGCCTAGGTCTAGGAGTACAAAAGTCATCCAATGGCCATAGAGGTTTGGGATACAAACCTAAGGCTAAGAAGGATGTAACTGTAACGCCCCGGCTCGGGCGGGCCCCACCCGAACCGAACCGGGAACGCTACCTGAATTGCCCATCGGGTTGATGACTAGCTCCACAGACCACCGGAGGTCCTTTCAGCGTGCTTTGTCCTCACTCGCACGCACCCTGGAAAACTTCCCAGGAGTTCACCCATCCTCAGATTTCTCTAAGCCAAGCACGCTTAACTTTGGAGTTCTTTGAGTTTGGGCTTCCGAAAAGGAAGGTGCACCTTGGTGATATGGATAGTACCATCTAACCTTTAAGCCATACTTAACCAGAATCTTTAGAACCGGGGTATTACAATCACCCCCACTTAAAGACACAACGTCCTCATTGTGTAACCACGAATCACACCACAGACAAATCCCAGAATCTCCCTTGCTAGGTGGTGCCCTGGGTGCTCCTGCCACAGGCACACTCACGGTCGCAAGGTTGCTCTGATACCATCTCCAATACTAGAAGATCTACCGTAAGTATCATGTTGCCAAAGTCTAACGGGCAACCTCTGATCTCCTGGGTGACGTCTAAAGTATCACCGGACGGTAGGGAGACAGTCAATCGCCGCAACCTAACCGTAGGTAATCTACCAATCTCCCGCATAAAGGTACGGGATATAAAAGAGTGCGAACTACCAGTATCAATCAAAATATCAGCAGTAAATGCATAAATGGAAATCGTACCGCGGAAAACGGATCCGTCGGCCCGCTGAGCATCCTCTCTGGTAATAGCATGAACACGACCAGTCTCTGGCGGAGGAGGAGGTGGTAATGCTGCCCGGTCAAGCTCGCCATTCTTGGACTATGTGCGAGATAAGGCGAGAGGATGGTGGCGTCTTGTCTGGTGGGGTGATCGTCTTACAGGTCGGATAATAAGGTCCGGTGCAAAACTGGGTGCTCTGAAGCCGGAGTACTCTGTCCAAGCATGCCAAATCTTGCTACGGAGGGCTGCTCCCCTGTGTTGTGAAGATTAAGCTTCGCCTCCTCGATATGCCTCGATGACTAGGTGTCCCTCGACTGACCCTCAGGGCCGTGTCGAGCCTTGTGACAATCTACCGCTCTGGTGCCTGGCGGTTGCAATAAAAGCAATGTCCCAGAAAAGCTGGGGTGAGGTGATCTCGGATCCACATCTGAAACAATGAGTATCACCGGAAGGTGGTTGCTTCTGAGAAACCGGACGCTCTCAAGAAGACCGTCACGATTTACGAGGGCCTCGAGGCGCCGAAGTACTCGACTGTTGTCTGCGACTACTCGAGGTCGCTTCGAGTCTGCTGGACACTACGATGTCTAACCCGTATGCTTTCTTTTCCTGTCCGGATATCTGCAGAGCTAACTCTATCATCAAAGCTCGATTCAATGCATCGAGTAAGATGAAATCCCTAATCCGGCAAGCCGTATATGCAGATAACCATCCAATCCTGTATAAAGCGCATCATGTGAGTTCGTCCTCCATGACTAACTCGACAAAACCGAGCCAACCGGAGGAATTACATTATACTCGGTCCATTGGCGGTTATTCGTCTCGACTCATAAAATCTCGTGAGACATCGATAGGACGATGGAAAAAAACGGCTCTCAAAAGCCTCTCGAACTGGTCCATGTGACGTTCGCTCACCAATAATAGAACGAGTAACCCACTGGCATTAGCTTCATCCAGTAAATGTAAGCGGCCAACTCTGCTTTCTCCCACTCGGAGCAAGCCATATAGAAGAAAGTCGCTCCATAGTCTCTATCCATGACAGAGCCATACTCGGATCGAGATCTCCGCGGAAAAGAGTGAAACGAGTCTTCATCGACTCGGCCAGTGCTGGAATCCTAGCTGTGTCGGGACGGCTGCAGGAACTGGCGGAAACACTGGAGCTGACACTACAGGTGGTACCGCGGAATAAACCGGAGGAGGAACTCCCGGTGCTGCTGTATATACCGGAGCATAAGCCGTCGGTGGTACTGCCTGGGGAACAAAAGTGGTGGCAACTGGAGGTACGGTAGAAAAAGGTACCGGATGTGGAGCAGCTGCTGCCATTGTAGGCACTGGTCGGGTACACTGTAGGTCCAAGTGGCGGTGGTCCTGAATACGCCGTAGGCTGCGCTGGAGCAGATGTCGGGTACACCAATGGTACTCCTGATGGTACGGTAAACAGGGTAGGCGTGGATACCGTCGGTGTGGCCAAAGTAGGTATCTCTACAGGAGCTATCGGGATTTGAGAGCCCGATGCTCCCGCTGCATCCTGAGTCTGTCCCTGACTGACAGGCTCACTAACAATGGGCATCTCTGGCATATCCAGAGATCCCGTGGTCCTCGCACGTGGTCGACCAGCACCACGTCTCGCAGCAATACGAGTAGATCGTCTCATATCTGTTAAATTAAATTACAGATATCAATACCAATATAACCAACACAAAATAACAACATACCTATTTGCTGTCTGGAGATGTTCCGTCGCTGTCCAGTCCCCAATTTGACCTCAAAATTCCGAACGTACATATTGTCGGAAATCCAAATAAATCCGAAACATAACCATATCGAAAATCCGATAATGCCCAGTTTGACTCGCAAACCTGGCTAACCCAAATATCCAGAATACCAACAACAGGTATCCGATAAATCTCCAGAAACCAAAAGCAGGTATCCATAACCTGCTCTGATACCAATAAATTGGTATCAGATAAATCCCGAAAATCCAAAATACGAAACAAAAGATCGTATAACTGTGCTCTGATACCACAAAATACGAGTTTGATGTCATACTTGGCATGGATTGGCTGTCAATGTATCATGCTACCGTTGATTGCCAGACGAGGGTGGTCACTTTCCGGCCTCCGAACCAACCCTTGTGGAATTTCACTTGCATCAGAGACGACGGTGTCTCGATTATTTCGGCGATTCAGGCGCAGAAGCTGTTGTCTCACGGCTGTCATGGTTTTCTGTTGTCGTTGATCAGTACTGAGGACAGTAGTAGTTCGCAGCTCTCCGACGTTCCTGTTGTCCGGGAATACCCAGATGTATTTCCAGAGGAGCTGCCAGGTTTGCCTCCCAGAAGGCCAGTGGAGTTCGCTATTGAGCTGATTCCGGGAACCGCGCCGACATCGAAAGCTCCGTATCGTATGGCACCAAAAGAGTTGAACGAGCTGAAGGTTCAACTCCAGGAGCTTTTAGACAGAGGATTCATTCGCCCTAGTGTTTCACCATGGGGTTCTCCAGTTCTATTTGTCAAGAAGAAAGACGGCACCATGAGATTATGTATTGACTACAGGCAGCTGAATTCAGTGACCGTCAGAAATAAATATCCATTACCACGGATTGAGGATTTGTTTGATCAGCTCAGAGGTACTTCAGTGTATTCTAAGATTGATCTGCGATCCGGATATCATCGATTGAGAGTCGAGATTCCGATATCCGAGCGACTTTCCGTACGGATCGGTCATTATGAGTTTTGTAATGCCATTTGGGCTTACCAATGCTCCAGCGGTGTTTATGGACTTGATGAACCGCATCTTTCCGGAGTATCCGGATCGGTTTGTTATCGCTTTCATTGATGACATATTGGTCTACTCTCGTTCAGGAGGAGCATGCACATCTTCGCACGATCTTGGAGATTCTTGACGACATCTGCGAAGTTGACAAGTGTGCATTCGCTATCCTCGATCGGTTTTCTGGGACACGTGATTTCTAGCAGAGGTATTTCAGTTGATCCTCAGAAGATCGAGGCTGTCACCGGTTGGGAGCAGCCGAAGTCAGTTCAGGAGATCCGCAGTTTTCTGGGTTTGGCCGGATATTACCGACGTTTTGTCGAGGGATTCTCGCGTATTGCTATGCCGTTGACACGTCTTAACAGGAAAGGCGTGAAGTTCATATGGTCCGAGGATTACGAGACCAGCTTCCAGGAGCTGAAGCGGAGATTAGTGTCGGCTCCAGTTTTGGTTTTACCTTCTGGAGAGGATGGATTTGTACTTTACACCGACGCGTCTCTACAGGGTTTGGGCGCTGTTCTGATGCAGCACGGCAGGGTAGTCTCTTATGCTTCTCGTCAGCTGAAGGAGCATGAGAAGAACTACCCAGTTCATGACTTGGAGTTAGCTGCCATCATCTTTGCTCTGAAGCTTTGGCGTCATCATTTATACGGTATCACATTTGAGATTCTCACTGATCATAAGAGTCTCAAATACATTTTCACTCAGAAGGAGCTTAATCTCCGACAGAGGAGATGGATGGAGTTCCTGAAGGACTACGATTGTACCATTAGCTACCACCCTGGGAAAGCTAATGTGGTTGCGATGCACTTAGAAGTCCAGAGGGACTTTGGCTAGTCACCGGATTTCAGTCACGGATTCAGAGTTTCTCGAGTTAGATCTTGAGGCGAGGGACCGGCAGGCGTGGTATTCGGTTACCATGGTTGCTCGATCGTCGATCGTGACGAGGATCCAGAGGCTCGTGCTAGTGATCGGCATTTGCGGTTTATTAGCGGTCGAGATAGCTTAAGGCGTGACCGAGTTTACACGAGACGAGGAGGGTATTATATACTTCTGAGGCAAATTATGCGTACCTCAGTCTCATCCGGTCTTACAGGAGCTACTTCAGGAGGCTCATCGTTCTCGATTTACGATCCATCCAGGCGGGACCCGTATGTATCGAGACTTGAGGCGTTCCTATTGGTGGAACAGTATGAAGAAAGACATCGCGAATTTTGTAGCTAGATGTCTTGTCTGTCAGCAGGTGAAGGCTGAGCATCAGAGACCTGCCGGGTTACTTCAGCGGATTCCTATTCCTGAGTGGAAGTGGGATCACATTACCATGGACTTTGTGGTGGGTTTGCCTAGGACACGACGATGTCATGACGCGATTTGGGTAATCGTTGATCGATTAACCAAATCCGCGCACTTCTTAGTGAGGACCGATTCCCTGGATCGATTGGCGATCTGTATTGTTGAGAGATTATCAGACTACATGGTGTTCCATTGAGTATCATTTCGGATAGAGATCCACGGTTCACGCCTCGTTTCGGCAAAGTCTGCAGCAGGCCTTGGGTACACAGCTCCGTTTCGATGACTTTCCATCCGCAGACAGATGGGCGGTCAGAGCGGACCATTCAGACTTTAGAGGACCTGTTGAGGTCATGTGTTATGGATTTCGGAGGCGGTTGGGAGGACCATCTGCCGTTGGTAGAGTTTGCCTACAACAACAGCTTCCATTCGGCTATCCGGATGGCACCGTTTGAGGCGTTGTATGGTAGACCTTGTCGGACACCCGTCCTTTGGGATGAGGTTGGAGAGGCCCGGTTGTTGGGACCTCATAGAGTTCAGCAGATGCAGAGTTGGTCCGTACTATCGGACGGAGGATGTCGAAGCGGGACCGCCGAAGAGTTATCTTGATCGGAGCGAGACCACTAGAGTTCTCGTGGGCGACCATGTATTCTGCGAGTTTCACCCACGAAAGGGGTGAAGAGATTGACCTCAAGGTAAGCTAGCTCCATGTACATTGGCCCTTCGAGATCTTGGAGAGGATCGGCGCAGTAGCGCCACCGTCCCTGTCAGGCGTGCACGATGTATTTCATGTATCCATGCCGAGGAGATATATACCCGCGCGATGTCTTGGCTGATATTCAGTTCGATTCGACTGACATTACCTATGAGGAGGTTCGATGCATTCTCGAGGAAGGAGCGTCAGTTGCGGAACAAGACCATCCGGCTGGTTAAAGTCGGATGGCAGCATCATTCGGACGAGGAGGCTACTTGGGAGCTCGAGGATACTATCCGAGCTCAATATCCCCATCTTTTCACTTGAGATATGTGAGTTTATTTACCGTTCAGCATTTATTATTATTGTCTGTTATTAGTACTTGCTGATGGTAGATACTGAAATTTGGGGACCAAATTTTTATTAGTGGGGGAGAATGTAAAATACTGGAAAAATGACGAATATTAATAAGGGAATTTTCCAGAATTTTTGGATATTTTTCGGGAATTTTTCGAAGCTCGTATGGACGAGTTAGCGGGGACCGGAACGGGGCCTAGAAAAGCCTGTTTGGGCTACCCGATTTAAGTGAGGAATTGTTCCTTTAATAAATTATTTTATTAAATATTTCTTATTTCTTTATTCTCTCTTATATCGCCGAATCCCTTAGCCCCGATCCGCACCTCATCTCTTCCCCGACGCCGCCGACTACTCCAAGCCCTAACCGCTGCCCTCTCCGCCGCCGAAGCCTTCACCCCTCGGTGCCCTAGCCACCCGGCGCCACCCGACCGCCTGCTTTCTGCCCACCGGCGCTGACGCCGAGCACCGCTCCTCCCCGCTGCGTACGGTGATCCCGACTCCTCTGTGCCGGCAACCGAGCCCTAGAGCCGACGACCACCTTGTGCCCTAGCCGACTCCTTCCCGACGCCACTGCCCTAGGTTTGGGCCACAGCTTTGCATTTCCTTTCCTCTGCCCTTTGCTGTGGAGTTTACAGCCGCCGACCACAAATTTGCATTTCATCTGCCCTTGATTCATTCAGCACCGTCGGCCACAGTTTTTCCTCAGCCTTCTCCACTGCACAGTGTTGACCACGACCTCACCTTGTGCCCTAGTGCTCTTTGCCTTTGATCAAGTCCACGGTGAGGTTTTGTTTGGTTGGAAATTTAGTAGGTGCAAGGATTTTTATTTTTGATCTGGTTTGCTTGTGGTGTGCTTTGGTCCAGCGATTCACCTGGTTGCCAGTAGCAACGAGCTTGGCAGAGGATCATCAGAAGAGGGGCTGTGAGGAAGAGGTAAGGTGTAGTAATTATGTTCATGAGTACTTGGATTTAGGTTTTTGGATTTCTATCTAATGGTTTGTTTAGAGGTAAGGTGTATAAATTTGTTCTGGTATCAGGTTCGTATTTGGAAGAGTTTAAGTTGATTTAGGTTTAGACCTAAATCAAATTTTATAGTGGAACGAATTAGGGTTCTGGTAAATAAGGAATTTTCTTTAGCTATGTGATATGTATGTAGCTAAATTAAATGTGGTTATTACAGGACTGGTCGCGAGACGAGTATCTCGATATCGGATTGGACCTTTCTATTTTCGGAGGCGGGTACTTTTGACTTATGTCATTTGATATGCTTAGTAATTAAATTAACATGTTGCATTAATTGTGTTTCTTATCTGTTTTCGGTTAATCACTACCCAAATCTTACATGCTTGATTGATTGATTGGTTTTGCATCTCAGGTATATTTTACCTGTTTATACATGCTTATAGGGGTAGTGATATGCCATGCTTGACCATGTTCAGGACCTAGGTTTTTATACCTTCTGTGTACCTTTGATTCGATATGATTCGTTGACCTAGGGTGCACTTTTCTATATATATGGATTAGGTCAGGATGTTTATATGGTTATTGCCATGCATCATTTGCATGATTGCATGCTGTGCGATAGTCCGCTCCATTATTGTTGAGCACATCGCCAGTTACATGGATCTGCACACACCACCACTCATGGGTTAGTGGTCGATTCAGGCAGAGTGTGTTGCAGCAGGGACTCTGTTAGGCACCGTTGGTCCGCTCATGGGTAGTGTGACACAACGTGTTATCCGGCAGGGATTCCTCCCCGTCATCGTGTACCAGGAGTTGAGAGCATTGTGCTCCCCCATCTATGATTTGGGGTAGGAGGATTGGTGTACTCCGACAGCATCCCGTCCACTCGGTCACTCATCAGGAGTAGTGACGACAGAGTGCACGGTTGTCACAGCCCTACCCACTCGGCCTCACTTTTGTATGAGATGATCGACTGGCGTCAGGGGTGACCAGGATGCATCATTGGCATCATATGCATGATGCATTTATTGCTTGTGTTTGTGGTTGCTGCATTTATATGCTGCATATTGTTTGGATACCTATGTTTGACATGCATACAGGATTCCTATACCACTCGGACTGTTTGACCTTATACTCAGGACCTGGTTAGTACAGCATTCTCCTGTTTACTTCAGATGCATATTTATATCTTTCTTATATCAGGAGACTGTACGCATGATTAGTGTTAGGTGTTATTTCTTTACTTTGCATATCAACTGTACCTGCTGAGTGTTGGACTCACCCCGCCTCCATTGTTGTTATTTTCAGGTTGATGCTGTCAGGAGGGAGTTCCAGTCGCTAGTCCCCACTGCACGTAGTGCTACTCCGCTGCTGGTTTTTGAGTTGTTTCATTTTAGCTTTTCGCTATCAGACTTTATTTTAGTTTTGTTTTGGACTTACATATGGATATTGTATGGAATCTTTCTGTTGGATGGACTTTTCGTATTGATTTGGATTTACTCTACTACATGCCTGCCTGGACGGCAGAAGAGGTAAGAAAAATCGGATTTGGGCTTTACGAGTGTAGTTGAGTAGGGTGGATTTCGAGTCAGAGTATTATTACTGCGTGGTTGTGTCAGCCAGAGGCTGAATATATATATATAAACTGCGTGGTGATTGATTTTTATTACTGTTATTATTCCAGCCGCATGTGGCTGAGTATTTAGTGCTTGTAGAAAATTTTGATTGTCCGCCGTACAGGGGAGATGCTGCCGAAATTTTCTCGGACAGGGACTCTTCTGGGGGCGTGACAGTAACTTCCTACCATAGGGTCCCATATAGCTATGGAACCGAGTCTAGGTCTAAGGATCAAGTCAAAAATACTAGGGAGGTTGTCTCTAAGAGTATTTTTGTAACAAATGTGACTAAGACTTCTAAGAAGTTCAAGAAAGTCACAAAGAAGGTCACAAGGGAGGTTATTCCTAAGGTTGACCTAGAGAAAGTGACAAAAGCCCCTAAGAAGCCTAACAAGTTCTCTAGGAAGGTATCTAGGGAAGTTATCCCTAGTGAGTACCTAGAGCATCCAAGGAGCACCAATAGGTGTTGGGTTCCTAGGAGCATTTTCTCTACCCCTTAGATGGGATAGAAAGTGTCACCTCAAATTGAAAGGGTAGTTAACCCAATCATGATGAAGTTGGCACTCTAAGAGCATTTTCAAGGTTATTGTTAACCTTTGAAAATGATAAGGATTAATTGTTTTACTCTTGGAAAGAGTGAGATGTTCCATAATGTGAGAAATTTGATGTTAAAGTTAAATTGGCACAGTTGGGAAAACCATAAGAACTACCAAGTTGGGATTGTGGTATGTTCTTAGGAAATTGAAGGCAATTTAAGCCTTAGCTTGAATTGGTTACTCTTGGAAGAGTAAATGGTGCCAAAATTTGAGGAATATGCTTAATTTGAACTAACACAAATTAAGAAAAGCAAAAGAAAAGTCAAAATTGGGTTTTGGTATTTTCTTGAGAAATACTGGGCAATCTAGGTTTTAAATTTTAATTTAGCTAAAGATTAAGGATACTTAGATGCATAATCTAGGTATTTCATTTATGCTAATTTACCATGCATTGTTTTCCCATCATATGTCATGACATCATATTTTGCATTCATGTTTTATTATGAAAAACATAAAATATCATGTCATGCCATACATACATCATGTAGTTATAGGAAATTTTCTTTTGAAAATTATTTCTTTTTGATGTATGTCATAACACATCATGCATTATTTTAATTCCTTACAAATTAAGGACAAATGGCATTCATTAACAAGTAGCATCCTTGGTGGATGTTCATGACCTCTAAATGCCTAGATAGATATGCATGATCCCTAGATTAGGGCAAAACAAAAGTTTACATCTCACTAAGAACTATAAGGTGACTTGTATGTGGTTTCGTACACTTTAAATACAAGTGAGATGTTAGGATGATGAACAAAACTCAAGATGTTGATTTAGTGCATTCTTTTGAGTTTTAAATTCATCAAAACATATAGTTATGTGTTTTCCAATCATTGTGAAAGCTAATGTACAAGTCATGTGCATTGAGCCCAAAGAACATGGTTGGATGTTGGTTTTGAAAATGATTTTAAATATACTTTGGAAAACCTTGATGAAGGCTATCTTTTGATAGTAATCATCATTGAATAGTTGAACACAAACTTGGAAGAAAATCTTAAAGCTTTTATAAGTTTCGAAGTTTGTGCCAATCTTTGAAAATAGGAAGTATTTTCATAGAAATCTATTTTTCCTTGATAGTATATGCCATAAGGAATGTCTACATGAATTTTCATGATTTTTTTATTTTTGTAGAATTTTAGGGGAGTTTCTAAAATTCACTGAAATAAATTTTCAATTTTTCAGAGCTCCAATCGATCACCCGATCGATTGGAGTGCCTCAATCGATTGGGTGATCGATTGAGAGGAGTTCTCCCGCGAGTAGAAGCTCGCTGGATCGATTCAGCAGGGTTCAATCGATTGGGACCCAACTCCAATCAATTGGGGATGCTGATTTTAGCTGGGAACGCTTATTTTCAGCATTTTGAACCATTTTTAGTATATAAAACCACTCCTAACCCCTCAAAACACATTTGTATACATTTAGGGAGAGTTTTCATGATGAAAACAAGGATGAATTGGTTAAGGAAGACTAAGTAGAGGTTTAGGTTGAGGTTTAGTTTCAATATTGAATTTTTGAACCTCAGAACTTCTAAATTTGGATTTCCTATATGTTTAGGGATTCCAAGTCATTGTTGGTGTAATAACAGAAGTTACGTGCATGTCTTTAGGGGGGGTTACTCTTTAAGGACATGAAAATCTATTTTTCATACACCTTGGAATGTGGTTAACCTTCTTTAGTGAAAATGCTCAAAGTTGGGCATTTGAATATAATGGAGAGTGGATATCTTCATTATTCAAGTGGTGTATGCTCACGGATGAGCATTTGATGACAATGAAGGGTATGAGACCTTCATTTGAATTGTGTGTGAATATACTGAGTGGTATATGCTCAAGGATGAGCGTTAAGAATAATGAAGGGTATGGGACCTTCGTTATTATGTTGTGAACAACGACTGAAGTTGTAAACAACGTTGGGTAACTCTTCAGGGGGAGAATTTTTTATGTGTGCCAATAGGGGGAGAATGTGTGGTTTAAGTTAGGCCTTAATTACCTAAAGAGGGAGTTTGCCCTCTAGGAGAGGGGGAGAATGAAGGAAACCCTCATTCATACATTGGCATGAAGGAAGTTGAGGCTATGGGATTAGCTTAACTTAAAGGTATTGTCAAACATCAAAAGGGGGAGATTGTTGGTGCAATATCCCTAGGTCAAAGTCAAGGTTGACCTGTTTGACTAAGCTTGAGTTGGCTCAAGTTTGAGTCTTGATGTTTGGGTTTCGATGTTTGATAATACATGTAAACAACACATGGAGATTGCAGGTGCGATTGTTCATGTGGGGAGATTTTGAAGGAGAGTCAAGTAGGTCAAGGTTGACTGGATACTTGACTGGAAAGTCCTGGTGAGTGAAGTCAGGCAGATGAGAAGTCCTAGTGAGTGAAGCTAGGCAGAAGGAAAATCCTGGTGAGTGAAGCCAGGTGAAAGACCTAGTGAGTGAAGCTAGGCAAGATGGAAAGTCCTGGTAAGTGAAGCCAGGCAAATGAGAATTCCTAGTGAGTGAAGCTAGGCAGAAGGAAAATCCTAGTGACTGAAGGTAGGTGAAAATCCTGGTGAGTGAAGCCAGGCACAGGAAATCCAGACGGATCAAGTTTGATCAGACATCTGGTGTTGGGAAGCCCAAGTAGGTCAAAGGGATTAACCGGATACTTGGCACGGGAAATCCAGGTGGATCAAGGTTGATTGGACACCTGGTGGAGAAAAGTCCAAGTGGGTCAAAGGGATTGATCGGACATTTGGTGAGGGAGTTCTAGTAGGGCAAGGGTGACCAGATGCTAGACATGATGTACCAACAGGTCATGGTTGACCAGATGTTGGTTTAGGGGACTTTGGACTTGTTTTTAGGCAAAAACAAGAGCTGGATCGATCAGCTGATCGATTGGCTCATGTCCAACCGATCGGCTGATCGATTGGGCGAGTCCTTGCGACAAGCCTCCTCCCAATCGATCAGTGGATCGATTGGGTGAATCGCCGATCGCACAGAAAGCCTCCCAATCGATCGACCGATCGATTGGGAGCCTCCAATCGATCAGCTGATCGATTGGGAGCTGCAATTTTGCGCGATAAGCCCTGGATCGTTCAGCCGATCGATCCAGGCGATTTCCAAGAGCACAGAGGCACTCTAGATCAATCGGCCGATCGATCCAAAGCCTCCCCAATCGATTGGGAGCAATCCGATCGATTGGGATTCGACCGTTGACGTAGATTAAAGTTGTTGTCAAGCTCTTTCTTCGCTAACGCTTGCACTGTTCAGCTCCGATCTTCACAGCGATTCCAGAGCTTCTCCACACAGCTCTCACGCCAAATCTTGAAGGTTCTTGGAGGCTTGTGCTTGTGCCCGTCCAAGTCAAGAGGCAAGGAAGAAGCTAGGGTTAGGGTTTCTTGTGCATATCTTGTAAGCTTTTGCTTGTATTATATTTCCCTTCCCTTTCTTCTTATACTGTGAGCTTGTAGGGCTTCTCCACCTTCGGTAGTTACCGTAAATGAGTGTTTTATTAGTGGAGGGTGCGTGAGTGTGTGGATCCTTGGACTAGTCACCTCTTCTTGAGGTGGATACCAAGTAAATCTACGAGTTAGTGTTGTGTGGTTGTTTCTTTGTATTTTCCACTGCATTTCATCACAAGAAGCAAGCAACAACGAGCACGAGATCGCCCTGAGCTATTCACCCCCCCCCCCCCACCTTCTAGCTACATTTCGGTCCCAACACGAAGCATATTATGTGGTCCTTTAACTTCACTTCGGTGGAGATGCTTGCAAGGTTGACTTTCATGACTTCCTCTTCACTTATCTTGGACTCTTCTTCTACCCTTGAGGATGTTAATGATACTTCCTCATCTTTCTTTTCCTCGAATGTAACAGAATTCACTTCCTCTTCCTCTTTTGATGTTGAATGGATCTCCAAATCCGATTGGTCCCTCTCCTCCTCTTGGACCACTTCATCCCTTTCTTCAAATTTTTCTTCCTCTTGTGTAGGCATGAATTCTTTTCCTAGAACCTTCTTCACTTTTCTCCATAATTTCTAAGCATTATTGTATTTGCCTACACAACTCATCACATTAGAAGGCAACATATCTATTAAGATTGATATTACCTTATTATTTACCTTCGATCGTGAGGTTTGCTCCTCCGTCCAATTCCGTGGTCGAAGTTGTTGGAGCAATCCCAATGGTCCGTGGGACCATGTGTTTTGGTGTTTGGGAAAAGAGTTTAAGTTAGGTTTACCCTCGTTATTTGATATGTGTACTTGAGTTGTGCAGGACTGCAGGTGACACATGTGACTCAGGTTGATGGCTTCGGGTCTGGTGAAAGATGGAGCATCCGAGGGACCGTGGACAAGGCAGCAAGGACAAGGGCCGATGGAAGCGACTTCGAGGCATACGCGAAGGATGGCATTGGGGACGAGCTGCGGGCTTGGATGCATCCGAGGGGCGAGAGCCAAAGGAAGTAGGCTTGAAGACAAGTGGTCAAAGCTGCAATGAAGAGTCAAGTGAGTCGTGAGGGTCCGAGTGCTGAGAGAAATGTACTCAGGATGGGAACCCTAGGTTTAGGGTTGTACCAGTCGACTGGTATTCTGACCAGTCAACTGATTGTGAGCACAGAGAGCTTCTGTGCCCAAAACAGCTGGGACCAGTCGACTGATAGATAGTGGTTGGAGTGTCGTTGGACTGGCACCAGCCGACTGGTGCAAGGATCAATCGACTGGTAACTGGCAAATCAGGAAGGCTGATTTCCTCAAGCTCTATAAGAAGGAACTTGGGATGGCCAGCACAGGTTGACGAAATTAGACTTGGTTAAAGCATAATTAGTAGTCACCAAAGTACTCAAGGTCTCTTGTATCCAAGTGTTCTTGGTTGGTGTTGTGGTGAGGTTTCTCCACCCACAAGGAGTTGCTTGAGTAGCCGGGGGCTAATCCACCGAAGGATTGGGATCGTCCACCTTACGGACAGCCGTGGAGTAGGAGCCATCTCCGAACCACGTTACATTGGCGTGCATTGGTTTTCTTGTTCTTTTCTTTGTCTTTAGCTTTCGTATTCGTAATTAGTATTTGTATTTTTGCTTGCGTACTAACGAATACGTAGGAAGCGAGTAATTGGGGGCGTCGTCTATCCAACCCCCCTTCAAGTCGGCCGCTAGATCCCCCTACAGAAGTCTCTTTCATTTCTTGTCTCTTGGGACTTCAAATGGCTCCTTGATTATCATCATGGTGTCCCAATCTGTTTTGAAGAAAACCTCCATCTTCATCATCCAATAGGTGATGTCCCACATGTTGGAACCCCAAGGTTGTTTTGATGTGATCAACAAGTTAAGTTAGGTCATGTGGTGTTTTAACCTTGTATCTAAGTGTGTAGGAACATAGGAGCACAGGGAGTCGAGTAAAAGATGCAGCTAACGAGAAGGACGACACGGGAGAGAGCCGACGAGCTCGGTGTGTCTGAGGTGTGATGTGTTGCGGAAGAGTACGCGGGCAAACGAGAAGGAGGTGCACGGCATTTCCGAGGGACGAGAAGCCGAAGCGGAAGGTTGCTCGACAAGGTCGAAATTGGGTCCAAGTGAGACTTATTTCGGTTGGCTGAAATCACCCAAGTGAGTGGAGCCAGAGCGGAAGACTCGGACCAAGGCGAGCAACACTGGAGTAGAGGGTCCGGACCAAAAGTCAACTAGGTTGACTTTAGTGGTCCGAGCGCTCGGAGCGACTCTGGGCGCCTGGAACTGGATTTTGACTGGATCACGGTCAAATGTGATCCATTGCAAAGCGGATAAAATTTTATCCCCCTCCCAAGTACCTGGAACCATCCAGGTGTCCCGACCAAGACTATAAATACAGTTTTGGTCCAGAAACTATTCATTCAAGCAATTAGCAAACTAACACTTGTGCGTTTCCATTTTTAGTTTAGCTTCTATTTTTTTTTTTTACGTCATTGTTGTAAGAGGCTTCTTTGCCTGAAGGAGATACTAGTGTGGCTCATTCCTTGGAATAACAACCTCTCCGGTTGTAACCAAGTAAAAATTCATGTGCCTCTACCTTTTTAGTTCTTTCTTTAATTAATGCAAGTGTTCTTTTGAAAGTTTGATAAAGGTAGTTTTGTTTTTTATTTGTACAGGCTATTCAACCCCTCCTTCTAGCCGACCAACGCGGTCCAACAAGTGGCATCAGAGCCAGGACGCTTCAGGAGGACTAACCGTCGATCGAAGCATCGAACAAATAGTCGAACCGAGTATATACCCACCGAAGTTCGAGGGAGAGTTCGCTAGTTGAAAAAAGCGAATGTAGGTATTTTTCAAAACTGACTATGATTTACTTTTAATTATGGAATTTGGTTGTGTAGTATCAGAGGGCAAAAAAAAATACCAGTGGACGAAAAAGAGCAGGTCGACTACGTGGCAAACGACAAAGCAGAATTTCATCTGCTGAGCGTCCTTCCGCCATAAGAAGTCAACCGGATCGACAACTACGACTCAGCAAAGGAACTGTGGGAAAAGTTCCTTGAGCTGCACGAAGGGACGTCCGAAGCCAAGCTCGCAAGACGGGATTTACTTCGCAACCAACTCACCAGCCTAAGACTTAAAGAAGACGAAACAGTTGCGCATCTGCACTCGAGAATTAAAGAGCTTATCACCGGACTTTCGAATCTCGGAGAAAAGGTAAGTAACCGAGATTCGCTAAGGTACGCACTCAATTCATTTCCTAGAAATACTAAATGAGCATCAATAGTAAATGCTTTTTATATATCTAAGGACTTAGAAACTATTTCCTTAAAAGAATTATTTTCCACATTTGAAGTGCATGAATCGAGATGTGTAGGTATGAAGGAGCCGAAGCACAACATCGTCCTAAAGGCATCGAGAGATGAACAAGGGTCAGAATCCTCTCTTAACGATGAAGAAATGGTAATGATGGCAAGATGATTTAAGAAATTATGCAAATCTAGAAAAACTAACCATCTATAGGGTAGAAAGAAAATGACGATCCGATGCTACCACTGCAACGAAGAAGGGCACATCAAGGATAACTATCCCAAGCTAAGAAACAAGGACAAAGGAAAGAAGCATCTCCAACCGAACAAATTCAAGACACTAAAAGCGATGTGGGATGATACGTCGTCCGAATCGGAAGTCGAGGCCTTCTCCGAACTTGCATTAATGGCAAGTCATCAAGACGAGGACTACAATTCAAGCTCATCTGAAATGAGCATCGATGAAGGGGGAGCTACGTCGGAAGAAAGCAACAGTTCAGGGGGAGACACAGATAACGAGATCGACAAGGTAAGTCAAGTACGATCCCTTCCTCCCGATAAATTATTCAAGTTTGTTAAACTATTAACTAAGGATTGTTGTCTATTAACTAAGGATTGTTGTAAGTTAGAAAAAGAGAATAGAAATTTAAAAGTAATTCTAGCTAAATCTTTCCCATTAGAAGAATTAGACAAATTAAAATTAGAAAATGAAAATTTGAAAAGGCAAGTAGATAACTTAAAAAATCATACATGTCATCAAATATAAGCTTTAGAAAATTCACTAATCTAAACTGGTATTTTAGATATCATATGGGATAAATTAGGAATATTTTTAAAAAGTATGTCCCTAAGAAATTCTTAATTAATCCAGTTGGCTGGAACCTATATTGGGTTTCAAAGTCTTGTTTAAACTAAACTCTAAATTAGACTTCGCGCTTTCGGCAAGAAAATTAAACGTTAAATTTCTTTATGAGGCTTTGTCTAAGAAAGTGGTTGTTGCTCCAATAACCAAGAAGACCTAGTACCTCGCCACTGCCTGGAAGCTAAAATATTGAAATAAAATGTTTGATTAACTTACTGATAAAGCATTAAAATTGAATCTAAATAATGTTTTAAAAAGTTTTTCAAAAAATTTTTTTGGAAAAATTTCTCAAAATTGTCTAAAAGTTGTCTAAGTTAGAATTTTCTTTTTAGAAAATTTTCTTGCTTAAATTTTTTCCCCCCAAAAATAATTTTTCTTGCAAAAACTTAGAAAAATTTCTCAAAAATATTTGTTAAATAGTTTTACTTAGAAATTTTTTCTTTAAAAGTTATTACAAAGAGGGAGAAAAGAAATTTTTTTTTAAGTTTTTCAAAATTATTAACCCTTAGATTTTTCTTGGAACCCCATTTTTTTATGTGATCAAAGGGGGAGAAGGAAAAGGTTAAGTCTAGGGGAGGTAGATCAATTTTTTATTCCTTTTTTATACTTTATTGTAATATTATCTTTTTTACTTTTATGTCGATTTACCCTACCTTAACTTAGGTTGCTCACATCAAAAAGGGAGAGATTGTTGGAACCCCAACGTTGTTTTGATGTGATCAATAAGTTAAGTTAGGTCCTGTGGTGTTTTAACCTTGTGTCTCTAAGTGTGCAGGAGTTAGGAGCATAGGGAGTCGAGCAAAAAACACAGCTAGTGAGAAGGACGACACAGGAGAGAGTCGACGGGCTCGGTGCGTCTGAGGTACGAGGTACTGCGGAAGAGTACGCGGGCGGATGAGAAGGAGGCGCGCGACATTTCTGAGGGATGAGAAGCCGGAGCAGAAGGTTGCTCGGGAAGGTCGAAATTGGGTTTGGGTGAGTCTTATCTCGATTGGCTGAAATCACCCAAGTGAGCGGAGCTGGAGCGGAAGACCTGGACCGAGGCGAGCAGCACCGAAGCAGAGGGCCTGGACCAAAATTCAACTAAGTTGACTTTAAATATAGCCTTGGTCTAGAAGCTATTCATTCAAGTAATTAGCAAACCAACACTTATGCGCTTCCATTTTTAGTTTAGCTTTTATTTTTTGTACGTCATTGCTGTAAGAGGCTTCTCCGCCTGAAGGAGATATTAATGCGGCTCATTCCTTAGATTAACAACCTCCCCGGTTGTAACCAAGTAAAAATTCATGTGCCTCTACCTTTTTAGTTATTTCTTTAATTAATGCAAGTGTTCTTTTGAAAGTCCGAGAAAGGTAGTTTTATTTTTTATTTGCGTAGGCTATTCAACTCCCCTTCTAGCCGACCAACGTGGTCAAACACCATAGATTTCCTCCTTCAAACTTTAGAGGTGCTATCAAGTCGGTCATCTTTTGCTTCCTTGGCAGTTAGTCTAATGGAGAGCGTCCTCGCTCTGATACCACTTGTTGGGGATCTTGTATATGGTCAGCTAGAAGGGGAGCGTCCTCCAAATGATCGCTTCCTACGTATTCGTTAGTTGCGCAGTAAAATAATACAAGAACAAATACAAATATAAACAAGAAAGTTAATCTAAAGACAAGAAAACCGCTAACATGTCTGTTTACGTGGTTCGGAGATAACTTACTCCTACTCCAAGGTTGTCCGTAAGGTAGGTGATTCCTGTGATCCTTCGGTGGATCAAGCCCCTGAACTCCGGCTAGCATGAACTCCTTCTCGGTGGAGTAAACCTCGCACAACCTTGATCAATACACCACACACTAATCACAGCTTCAAGGTAGACTACTAATAGGGGTTAACCACCTCTATTTCATTAACCTTAACCAAACTCCAAAGCCTTTGTTATATAGGCCACGGGTTGGAAAACCTCGTCTACCAATCGACTGGTGAAAGTGCCAGTCGACTGCTCTCTATGGAGATTCGACCGTTACAACCCAATAGCTCCATACCAGTTGACTGGTGAAAGTACCAGTTGACTGCTTTACACTGGACAAGCGAACAGAAGTATTATGTTCGCTCCCAGTCGATTGTACCAGTCGACTGTCATTTCCATCAGTCGCCTGGTACCCCAAGTACAATCTCTCAGCACTCAGACCCTCACCCTTATGACTCACTTGACTCTTCTTTGTTGCATCCTTAACATCTTGCCTTCAAACATACTTCCTTTGGCTCTCGTCCCTCGGATGCATCCAAGCCCACAGCTAGTCCCCAATGTCATCCTTCGTATATGCCTCGAAGTCGCTTCCCTCGACCCTTGTCCTTGTTGCCTTGTCCACGGTCCCTTGGATGCTCCATCCTTCACCAAACTCGAAGCCATCAAGATGAGTCATATGTGTATCCTGCAAACCTGTACACTCATATGCATATATCAAATACAAGGGTGAACCTAACTTAAACCCTTTGCCCAAACACCAAAACACATGGTCGCACGGACCATTAGGATTGCTCCAACAGTTAGTACATTAAAAAATATGATCAAATTATGACGTAGATCATGTCTTCCAGACTAGGATCTAGTCAGGATCTTAATTTAGGTTTTTAAAATGGATCTAAATTGGACCAACACCTATTATCCCCTCAATCTGGACGTGTCCTCACTGAGTCACTCTCCTCCAATGACTTACCTCCACTTACCTGCCAAACATTTGGTCTTTCAAACCTATTTGGACTTTCTCTAGCCTTGCTTAGTATCTAACCAAGATGATCTACTAAGACTTGCCTACAACACTGAATTAGCATAATAGATATAAAATGGTAAAGAAAAATAATGTTAGCATTATTAATAATTCACTAGTCTAGTCAATCGCGTGTGGTCGACTGAAAACTAGCCGATCACATATTAACTAGGGTTACCTTCCCCTAGGATTGTCCAATTTCACTTACTAGGACTTCCATTGTCTGGGACTTTCACCCTCTAGCTTCACTCACTAGGGCCCGACTTCACTCACCAGGACTTCCACTACCTAGCTTAACTCACTAGGACCCAGCTTCACTCACCAGAACTTTCACTACCTAGCTTCACTCACTAGAGTCTGGCTTCACTCACCAGGACTTCCACTACCTAGCTTCACTCACTAGGGCCTAACTTCACTTACCAGGACTTTCACTACCTAGCTTCACTCACTAGGGTCTGGCTTCACATACCAGGACTTTCCCTTGCCTAACCTCCAATTAGGACTAGTCACTCAATAGACTTCTCACTTCTAAACATCAAGTTATGTTTGGATCAACTCTTAGTCAAACTGACCAAGCTTAGGTACATTGTCAAATATCAAAACCCTAGAGGTTGATTGTGTTGGTACTGGAAGCATCCGACGATTGAACCCGTGTTTTGATAATGGCAAAGGGTTCAAAGTTAAGTTGGTTTGTGATCTAACAGTTTGAATAAGCTTGTAGGAAAGTCCTAAGTGTACTTAGACAAAAGTCCTAGCTGCGGTTAAGCAGATGGAAAACCCTAGGGGGTGGTAACCCTAGGCCATAGGGGGTGGTAACCCTATGCGGCAAGTCTTGGCGGGTCGAGAGCTTCAGGCAAAAGTCCTAGGGGGTGGTAACCCTAGGTGGAAATTCCTGGTGTCGTGAACCAGGTGGAACACTAGATGGGTCGGGGAGCGGACGTCCAGCAAAAGGTCCGGAAGCATCGAGCACTAAGCAAAAGTCCAGTCGATCTGGAGGATCGTGCTGGCATCAAGTAAATCTCCTGAGTGGAGTAGGTGAGGACGTGTTCCCCGCAGAGGAAACAGTAGGCGTCGGATCGACCTAGGATTTCCGGTTGGAAATCCGAAATCAGACCCGGACAGTCCGAAGACTGTCAATATCTCATTTACTATGACTATTATGTGCTAACTTTATTTTGCAGGGTATGTGTTTGGGACTAACACATTTTGCAAGAACAAAGGAGCAAGTCACACCTCGGATGAACAGTGTCCGAGGTGCCTCTATGGAGCTTGGAGGCGCCTCGGGTGCAGAGGGTGAGCTAGCTGCGCAGCAAGCTTGGAGGTGCCTTAGACGGAGATGGAGGAGCCTTGGACCAGAGCTTGGAGGCGCCTTGGAGTGGCCATGAAGGCGTCTCAAGCAGGATAAGAGGTGAACTTTTCAGCACTGATCCACGCGGTTGACTCGGCGTGTTGGAGGCGCCCTAGATGGTGTTAGAGGCGCCTCCAGCAGTGCATAAAAGGGGGTCTC
Source organism: Zingiber officinale (assembly GCF_018446385.1). NCBI lineage: Eukaryota > Viridiplantae > Streptophyta > Magnoliopsida > Zingiberales > Zingiberaceae > Zingiber > Zingiber officinale. The sequence goes on from NC_055998.1 coordinate 96,514,571, forward strand.
GAGGTAGCAGTTAAGACAACAATTCCTAAGTGCTTCTACTACAACGTGCTGCTCCAAAAGACGCCCTAAAGTGCTGTTACAAGCCCCCGACGACCCGGAGCTCCTAGATTTTAATTTTTCGTCGGTATAATAGTTCTTTATTGCACTTATTGTAATACAAATTTGTACTCTTTTCCGAGCTTATAGTTGTTGCCCACCGGAAGCGATCAACGATCGCGGGCCTTGGAGTAGGAGTCGTCACAGGCTCCGAACCAAGTAAATTCCTAGTGCCTTTCTGTGTTTGTTGTCTTTTACTTTATTCCGCTGCTTTAACTCGATAGTTTTACGAATCCGAAATGCGAAATAGCCACGAGCACTATTCACCCCCCTATAGCGCTTCTCGATCCAACAGATTGCACCAACACACGGAGGATTCACCGCTCCTTGCGAGGAGACGTATATCCTATGGCTACTCGTTAGGATTATTACTCAAAGTCTTTGACCAAAGCATCACATGTTAAGAGTATGAGACTCTTGTACACATGCACGAGTAATTTGAATTCGTAGAATGAATAACTATTACTTGGGTTAGGTGTGATGTAGTTAGCCTAATGGAGGTTGACACATAGACCATGTCTTGAACTAAGTGGGTATAAGACGAGTGAAAGGAATGAGACATGACTTACTGTAGCTGTTGAAGGGCTCAAAATTAGTTCTGAGAATATTAACTGTGATTTTTTAGTTAATTGGTGATCATAATATACTACTAGGTGTCACTGATGATTGTTCCATATTTAAATAGTTAATTATGGGCAGTCAAGATAAATCAAAAACCTTTTAGGTCACACGCACTACGAGTCTTTAAAATACGTAAAATAAGTTTGAGAATAGGATTCTCATATCTATAGATAAATATTTGGTTAGACCATACATAAGACAAATATGAAAATATTTGTTAGAACAAAAGTGCGGATGGGCTACATCTTTTATGAAAGAGTTAGACCTTATTTAGTTTAACCATGAACTAATTTAGTTTAGTCATGAACCAACTTAATTTAGTTGTGAACCAAAACCAAGGGGTTAATGGACTGATTTTTATTTAAGGCATAATGGGTTGGATTTGGACTTTCTAATCCAACTTACTAAAGAGGACTATGTATTGATATAGTTAAGAGAGAATTAATACACAATTCATTATTAGCTTGATTAGGCTTTGGAAATCTAAACCTAATACCTCTCTCTCCCTCTCCCTCTCCATCTCTCTTGCCGCCGACCAAAACAAGAGGTTCTCCTTTTGTTGTCGTGAGTCACTGAAAGGAAGAAGATCTTCCTTTTGCTTCTTCTTCCTCTTCTTGATCCTTCTCCTTCACTCATGGCTAATACCTTCGAAAAGTGAAGCTTGTTCTCTTGGAGTTGTCTTAAAGAGCTCGGTGTGGATACGAATAGAGATAAGATTTGATAACGTCGCAAAAGGTTGTTGTTCTTCTCGTTATAGGTCATCCGTAAGGTATACCAAGAATAATTATCATTCGATTTTATTTTTATTTTATGATCTTGTATGTGTGATTGTATCTTGCATGCGTGTGGTATGAATGATGTAATAAATTAATTTATTTATCATTAAGTCTTCCGCTGTGTATGTTTACAAAATGTGTTTATAGCACACACCGCATCGGGCATATCCCAATATCATCTACCAAAATATATCATCTGCAAATAACATGCACCACGGTATTGTGTCTTGAATGTGTATAGTGAGTTCGTCCATAATTAGTGTAAAAAGATAGGAACTTAGAGTTGATCCTTGATGTAACCCTATCTTTATTGGAAATATTTTAGTAACTCCTCCTGAAGTCTTTACTCTGGTTATTATATTCTCATATATATCTTTAATTAGTTCAATATATATTACGCTATACCTCTCTTTTCTAGAACTTTTCATATAATTTCTCTTGGGACTTTATCATAAACTTTTTCTAAGTCAATGAATATCATGTGTATGTTTTATTTTTACTCCTGATATTTTTCAATTAGTTGTCTAAGAAGATATATATCATGTGTAGATCTTCTTTTATACTCGCGTGTTGCTCTGAAAACTACTCTACGACACTGAAACTTTGCTCTAATGACAACACCCAAGTCCTCTATTCTAAGTCGTCGATATATTTGTATATAATTACTTTCACTTTAATTTTTATATCTTTGTAACTATTCAAGTTATCAATGGATTTTCCAACGAAAATACTCAGCGGGTGCGGACCTTGGAGTAGAGGTCGTTTAAGACTTCGAACCAAGTAAAAATAAAGGTGTTAGCTATATTTTTCTTTGTCTTATTCCCGCTACTTTAATTTAACTCTCATTTTATGAAAAAGCGAAAAAATAATGTGCACTATTCATCCCCTTCTAACGCTTTTCGATCCGACATGTTCTTAGTTCAAGGATCAATCAATATTCAATCATTTGATAAAATGTGTAAACTAAATTACTTTGAGTGGATCTTTTTTAGAGATTGTTTTGCTTCAAATTAAATATTTTAGTTTAACATGTATATAGATTAGTAAGCTAATGTTATCTTGGACTTGAGTATTTTGACCACTAGGAGGGCTTGAAATGTTAAGAATTCAGTTTGTCATTTAAGTGGTCATCGTGTCCATCGTGTTTACTTTTTCATGGATTTCAATGTTTATAAGGTAGGTTAGAATGAGCAATTTTCATTTAACAATCTATTTAGGGGGCAAGTTAGTTTGGTTTTTTACATTTGAGCTAGGATAACAAACCTAGTCACATGTTGACCTTGTGTCAATTTCAAAGTACTAGCCTTGATAAATTGGCTATGTTATAGATAGGGGTGTTGGAACAATAGATTTGGACTTGGCTTGAGTCAATATCCAATTGCAAGTGGCTTTAGAAAGGTTTTGGGGAATGTTGTCTTGGACCACTTTTTATGGAAGTGGGTCGACCAATAAGAATTGAAAACCTCCTTACAAAAACTTACAACCAATTCCAAATACTTAAACATAAACATAAACATAATATTAGGAAATCCAAGAGTTATTTTCAACAAGATTGCAAACAAAATGGGACAAAGCATACAATTATATTGAAAAAAAATGTAAATGGATCATTCATGCATAAAAATACAACTAAAAGCACAAAAATTAGAAATGTAGGTAAATCTTATATAGCTTGCATAACCTAAATGGGGACGAGTTGCCCATTATCCAATTCACACCTATGAATGGGCTTCTATGTGGGTAGTAATGAAGCCCAAGCCCATTTAGCAAAGATAAAGCTTTTGGATGTGCCTCCACTAATCTCTAAACTCAAGTAGCAATGTTTCTTTTAAAATTTTCATCTTCTCTCTATTTATTTCTCTAAAGAGTTTCAAGGTATTATCGATAAAGTCGGTAGGCATAATATCATCTTAAAGATAGATTAAAAAATGGTTCAAGGATGAGAATGAAGTCTGTTCTGAATTAGCTCTTTCGGTTCTTGAATGGACCACAGAAATAAAGTGGGGAAACTTTCTAAAAGATGTTCATCTTCTTTGTTAGGAAAACAGTATTCAATGGATTGTATCACATTACTTCCCTTCCCTGTGGATAAGACCGAAACATTCTTTTGCCAAATTCTAGTGGATGCCAAGCTAATCCAAGAATTTCATTGATACTTGATCAAATCACTACTTTAACTTCATAGAATTTCTTTTACAATTCCAAGGAGTGTGTATTTGAACCTTATTTCAGAAAAAAAAAAATGAATGTTTTGTTTTATTTTAGGATTCGAATTAAAGCACATACATTTTTTTTTTCTCCTTTTGACTTCCTTGAGTTTATTTTATCATCAATGTCCTATTCCTTCTCCATCTTTCTGCTTCTAGTGGACCTGCTGATTTCCAAACTTCAATCATGCCTCACAACAATGCTTCAAACTGCACACACAAAGCTGATTAACACATATTAGTGTTTACCGATGACATTATTTTGGTTGATAAGACCTGTGAAGAAGTAAATATTAAGTTCAAATTTAGTGGAAGACATTAAAATTTAAAGGTTTAGTAACAGTAGGTGCAACAAAACAATTGTTAAGATAGAAAATGATGAATTATTATAACTACAAATTTTAAGTATGTAGAATTATTTTTACAGAAGAAAGGAGGGGTTTGATAGAGATATTTTATATAAAATACAAGTATAATGGTTGAAATGGAATAGAGCATCAAATATTCTTTATAATTGTAAGGTTTTTCTAAAGTTTCAAGGGAAGTTTCCGAAAATGACAGTTAGACTTGATATGTTATAATATGGAGTGGATGTTAGGCCGGGAAGCAAGCATAAGAGTAGAAGAGTCGTAAAGATTAGGATGTTAAAGTGAATGTACAGACATATAAAGATAGATAGAATAAAAAATAAAAAACATTAGAAAATAATTCTGAATCATACATTAAAAGAGGACAAGGAAGACTTAATTAGCAATGATAAAACATGAAAAAAAAAATTATTTAAATATAAATGAGGATATAATAAGAGATCAATTTCACTTAGCGGGATAAAAGCTTGATTATTATTTTTTGTTCATACAACCTAAAGTTAAAAGATATATGAAAGTTCTACATTCATTTTGATAAAGTATGGCCTGTAGAAACAATAGGGACACATGAAGTTGAGAAGTCTGATTTTGGCATCGATGTGGGTGGTGCAGAAGTAAGATTCTTACTTTGTAAGAAGAAGCAAGTGATAGAGAGAAAAAGAGACTCAGTGGAGCAGATGAACATACAGTGCCCGATCAACAATTTCAAGATTTCATCATCTCCTTTCGGTTAGTCGCCATTGTACTGAAAACAACAAGTATCCATAAACAAATAGGACTGCAATGATCTGAAACTTGCATTATTTTCATTTCATTTCATTTCTGAACATGGGCATCTTATGGAGAATGAAAGTGCTGACTGCAGTAAAGCATCTCATATGTCTCACTCAGGATGGCCACAACTCATGTTCCTTTATGGATCATGATCTCCTTTAACTTTTAATGTATGTGATCTTACACTGCCTGCAAGTCATTTGGTACCCAAAACCATGAATTAGTGATCCTTTTTAATGCTACTTTTCAAGCTTTGCAATAGATCCTTGGACTTTTCTGCACTATGGAGCTCTGAAACTCCCCTGCATTATTTGAGTGTGATGTAGTGGTGCCATTTGAGTCAATGGTGGCCTGTGGATGGACCAGTAGAGTCTCAGCATTTTCTCCTCTCATTGACACAGTTTGAACTGTGTCCTTGTTTGAAAGAGAGAGAGAGAGAGAGAGAAAGTGAAAATTGAACCAACGTGGTCCATGCTACTGTATGCAGCTAGAGGTTGTTTTCACAATTCGGATCCGGATCTCAAGGCCATAAGATGCCGTTAGACAAAATAACAATTAGTCTGAAGGCTCGTTTTGGCAAGGAATTTTGGAGAAGAAATAAGAAATTATCAAACATAGATCTCTAAGTTTAACTTAGAATAAATTGATTCAAAATAAAAGATAATATCCTAACATAAACTAAACAATTATTTAAATAAACTCAAAATTTTAAGATGCAAAATGACAAAAATAACTTAAACAGCATTTTTATGCTCAAGACTCGGTTGTTACCTGTCCACCAAAAAGGTCTTAACCAATTGTATATCTATGAATAAACTTCAATTGATATATTAAAGGTCATGGTTCAATTCGAATCAAATTTTATAATATCTCAAAGTTTGGATCCTCCTGCATCACATAACTTTACTATCACCTTAAGGCTCCCCATAACCCAATACACAATGCTCTTGTGGATCTCAAAAAAAAGTTCTATTATACATCAGCTTATCCTCCATTGTATCATCTACACTGGTGGTCCCTAAGATCAGATATTCTCTTTATCTTTTCAGATAATTTGATTTTCAATGAATTCTCGACTCTCTCTCTCCTTTTCAGCAAGATAAACTATTCATTTCATTCCTACAAATTATAGTGATAGCCACTACCTCTACATTTCCTTAGTTGATTAATTATAAAATGAATTGTGTACCCTTCTAGAACCTTTGTGTTGATCAAAGCATGGAAAAGTGTAATAAACAATTTACAATTAAGAATTATTTTAAGTGTTATGCGATTGCTTTGGCATGCTAGACTAGGAATAACATTTTGTGAGGTGCTTGTTAAAATTGATAAGACAAAGTTGTATTTAGCTTAATGGTTGGGCGACCTAGAACGAATGATTGAGCTTTAGTGGAGATTGAAGGACTTAGAGCATAGGACATTAAATGTTTGACTTACAGAGATCATGTTCTTAATGGCCTTAGAAAAGTGATAGAGTTCTAGACGATCGAATTTAGAGGACTCTAGGACATGGAATATTGAGTGGTGGACCCGATAGGATGGAGTGAGCTCGGAGAGCTTGGATTTTGTTTTTAGGAAATATCATGGTAGATGGTAGCTAGGTGGAGTAGGTTATCTAGTGACTTGATTGTGAAGCCTTTGGCTAACGATTAATGCCTAAGTCATAGTTATCGATCAACATGGTCTTGAATCTTTGCACAAGCTTTAGATGGTTGTAAGCCAAGTAAAGATGGGGCGATCCATGATTTAATAGACTAAAAGCTATCTAGCTTGACCAAAGGCTAGTTTAGGTTGATCATACGTACTAACTTCGAATTGTTCACCATCCTATTGTAATTTACTCTCAAATCCAAATTTACAATGTATAGATTACTATGTTAGGAATACAATTAAGGTTTCACATGAAAAAGATCATGAATTTAAAATATGAAAGATATATTCATTGATATAAGATTTTTTAAGTAGAACATAAAAGTAAATTCATAGGGACTTAGACCTAAAACGAACAATATCATATCACTATAGAGATATATAAATTCTTTTAATCCCAACAAGTGGTATCAGAATTATGCTGGGAGGAACAAAAATCCTAGGGCGTGAACCCTAGATGGTAAAATGTTCTTAGAGGAGAGTAGTGATCTTGATTGACCGGATGCTTAAAGGGAGGTCTAAAGCAGGTTAATAATAATTGAATGTTTGAGGGGAGGCTTAGAACAGGTCAATTAATAATTGAATGTTTGAGGGGCCTAGCCTAGAGCAGGTCAATAATAATTGGATGTTTGGGGGGAGATCTAGAATAGATTAAGGGTGATCAAATGCTTGAGGAGAGGTCAGGGCTATAAGAATAATGGTGGTCCATTATGTGAGTAAATGATTATTGGAATATAATCAAACTCTTATATTAAAAATATGTGGTAAAAATAGTACCATTGTAAAGACATAACATATATACCTATGTTCCTTGACTTACCTTTCGATCTATTTAAAGCTTAGTTATGACGGTCAATCATCGAGAAATTTTTAATATATCAACATGTAAGTATATATGGAATGGGTATCTCCATGTATCGACTCATCGATTTATAGTATTGAAAGGTGGTTGATGGTAACACATGCATGTTAGATCATATATTGGACTTCTTTGTCCCTAACTTTAATAATAAATTGTACCCCTATACGCTAACATTTGTATCGTAATCATAGGGTATAGTTCAGATAGTCTGTAAGGTCCATTACTAGAGTCAAGTTAATTCTAACGCGAATGACTATTCTAATCTTGTACCTCATACGTCGATCCCCATGGCCAAACTTCGTTGTAATCTCACATATAATTTGATATGAAGACACTTCATGGTGAAGATAGATTTTTTTTATTATTATTATTTTTTTTTTGTAAATATTGATCTCAAAAGAGACAAATTATACGATGTAATATGCAACAGAAGATACAAAGTAATCAGAGAATGAAAGATGTGTCAATTATGCCAACCTCAATTTAGAAAAGTTAAATCCTTCATGAATGTGGTTTGGTTTGGAGTAGTAGACGTGACTACCTCTACCCCGAAAAGGAACTTGGACCACCTTATTAGGTTAAGCTAACTAATGAGGCTCTTTGGCGATGGAATTAGGTTAACTAATTTCAGAATTCACTTCCGAAATTTAGTATTTTTGTCTACATGAATGAGATACAGATTGGATCAAGCAAGTCATGAGTATTTAATCAAAGTTCTTTTTGATTAAGATTAAAAATTGAAAGATGGATGTGAATTACATATGTGATATTTTCTCGGCATTAGTCATAACTTATGTGCAAGGAGTTGAGATTCTCCTTATCATTCTCATTATCATTCTCATTGACCTAATATTTGCCCTCGTGAGATTATTGTGCCGTGATAAGATATTCAAATTATCTCCCAGGTATCCGCGGTTCGATCCTCAGATATGGTGTATTTATAGGAATTTTTCCTCCAAATATGGCATGCAACCAAAGGATGCTAGGCTTCTAGACTGTCCACCGCGCGCGCTTCCTGATTTACCCTGATTATCAGTGGAAAAATTTCGTGGGGCTGGGTCAGTCGCCCCTAGGGATAGTCAATAAAGCTAACTGGGATTATCATTCATCATTGACCTAATATTTGTACACTCAGGGCGGTGCGATGATTAAGACATGAGGTATTATCACATTAGGTCATGGGGTCAAAACTCGAAATATCTGATCATATCTTCCCTCATGTCTTGACCAGTGTACTAATAGTTAGTAGTCATCCGTGATTTACCTCCTCCGTATTGACCTAGAGACGGATTGTCAAGGACGCTGGGATGAGCGAATCTTCTTTTGCCGCATCATTGACCTAATATTTATCTCATGAAACATTATTTTTCAATGATCCATGATATATATCGAGAAGTTGAGATTCTTAATTAAAAATTGGATTTGTTCGTCAATTGATAATTAAAAATAATAAGAGAATTTTTAAAAGGCTCTTTAGTTTTTTCAAAAGCCAATTAAAGTTCCATAAATTGAATATTTATTGTACTAAGAAAGCAATGAGGAAAAGGGAAGAGAACCAAGAAGGAACACATACGAAAGGGATTAATAGTCCCACCATGATTTGTTGTCATTCAAGACTCCAAAATGATAACGATAATTAGTCGATAACAACTTGTACTTGTGGGGTTACACCTAAAGACCAAATTGTCTCATTCAAATACCATCGTTGAAATTAATGGTCAAATACGCTTCAACGCGTCTTCGAGCGACCTCATCGATTGATTGCTTTGTCCCATACGGTGCCGATTGGATCGATCAACTCAACGCGTAGCCATGTCGTGTATCCAATCGACTAAATCATATTATTATTCCCTTCAAAGTTGTCACGAATTAATAATGTTCACACAAAATCGAAGAAATGTGCTCCTACAACTTATGCTCATAGTTCATTTGTCCATATTTGTCAGGGCCAACGTTCTAAACATGGCAAATCCTGCCGTTCGGTTTAATTAGCTTCTAAATTGAAATTAGACCGGAGTTGGTTGAGCCGAGCCTGTCGGCCCGAACGGTCCCATCTGAATAATATAATGAAAAAAAAATTGCACACGCCTCCACCGCTAGCTTCCTTTCCCGCAGTCAGTTGATTGCTGCTTCTCGAGACTTGACCATGATTCACAGTTTACGATTGGTCGACCATGACTTCTAACTGTTCAAAATAATTACAATTTACGAATTAAAACTATCGATTCACTTGTCATTTTATAGTACCATAGTTTAAAATTATTATATTAAAAATTTATTTAAAAAAGTTTACAGTTATTTAAGTAGTCTGGGTATCATCTTACGATATATATAGAGGAAATAAAATTCACATAATTTTTTTATATTTTTATCCTTTTATATTTGAAGGTGACGTTATTACTCACTGTCATTTTTCATTTCTATTGTATTCGTTTCTTGGATATCAGAATCTGACTTCATCATTTGCAAGTCACTTCCTTAGATTCTTTTCTCAATTCTGATCTAATATTCGTCGAGTAATGTTTAGACTTCCAATGAATCGGATAACAAAGTTGACATTTGACAAGTTAAATTTTCTTTGATGATTATGAATAGGATTGAAAATTTTGAACTTCTATGATCATCACTTTAAGATATTGAAATTACTTGATTAAATCCAAAAAAAATCATAAAATAATTCTCAAGTTTCTATATGGAATATGAGAATTATCGTGGATGTTTCATCCATTCTTGTAGTAAAAATTATACTTTTGTAAATTTTAAATATCTACTAGTAATTTGTTGTATTTAAGAAATATTAGTCTATATTCCATATTTTACATAAGTTTTATTATAAATATCATATAAATAAATTTTAATATTATACGTATAATATATTAACGGATCAAGAATAATCTATAAATAGAATTAAAGCATCCGGATGCAAAGTTAATATTTATTATTGTAAAATTTCTAATTTAAATCTGGAATCTAAAGTAAATATATTTAAATAAATTTTAAAAATAAAATAAAAAAATTTCTCATTTAGTTCTAATATGAAGATAAAAATTTATTATTAATATGTCTATTTAAAACTAATACTATACTAAACAAATCATCTAAAACTAAATGAGCAGTAGGATAATAAATATCGAAAAATTATTTATATCATTAAATACTTTTAAAATTTAACAAATACTACTAAAAATATTCAATTTTTTGAAAATAATTATATATTATAGTATTTTGTGTAAAAAAATTAATATGATAATTTTTTTATATTGAAATGAATCTTGTAATAATTGATATGTTGAATTCCAAGTACATCACATATAATTTTTTTTAGATTTCATTCCATTAGTTTTACAAAATATATCCTATTATTTATTTATTGGATGCGGTCATAAATAAGAATTTGTAGTTTTAATTGGTTTAATATAATTTTTTTTATTTTTAATTCATCTTAAACACATAAATTTAAAACATGAGATATATAATAAATATTAAAAAAATAAACCATAAATAATAGATTAATAAATAAATTTTAGATCTTCTATTTAAGTGGTATTAGAACTAGTATTATAATATTAAAAATATTTTATAAATTAATCCATATTTTTCTAAAATTAAATATAATAATTGTATGATGTTATGAACAGAATGTGATTTATCAAAAATTCTATAAACTAACCATAGTTTTTGGAGGTTTAAAGAATTATCCATCTAATGGTAAATCATACTCATATACGAATGTCTTCGCTAATTATCACTTCCAATATAAGAACATAAAAAAAATATTATTTAATTTACTAAATTCATCAATTAAATTCTTTTTTCCTTATTTTACTGATTTTTTAATTATACAAGTAAACGTAGTTTTAAAAACATGTTTAGCACATGGATTAAGAGATTTTTCACAAAAATCTTCAAATATACATTTAGATCCAAAACTAAAAAAAAAATATATTATGGAAACAAATTTGGCTAATGATTCTTTTAATTTATTCTCAGAATATAAAAATAATCCAGAATTAGTATTATCGTTAGTTGAAGAAAATCTAGATAATTGTGTTTGAGAACGGTTGAGTCCTTATTCCGTGGGGTGCTTCATTTCTACATGTCATCTTAATGACTCATAGTCGCCCCGGCTTAGAATTTATAGAAAGCATTGTAATGCTTATATTTTACACATAATTCTTCCGATAGAAGAGCGATTTTCTCAAAATATTTAAAGAAATCTTCCGAATCGTAGAAGTAATTATATCTGTAGTTTTCTTGTGTTTCAGGTGTCGAAAGGTGTTCGGTCTCATCATCAGTTGATTGAATGTTGGAGGATCCTCATGCAGATTCACTATTTTTTCCCTTTCGAGATCGAGATGATGAACCTCCACAACCTCCTTCCATTGTAGTTAAAAGTTGGAAACGAAAGTGCATAGAAATGGAGACTTGAAGTCAAAAACGTATAAAGAATGTGAAATTGAGAATGAGAGTAGTGATTATATTTGTAGAAGTAATGAAATGAACTCTCTATTTATAGAATTTGGATAGTAATAAATATTAAATTATAATCATTGATAAAAAAAATATCAAATGCTTTTAAATATTGAAAAAAATACCTAAAAATATCCATCCCCTTTATGACAGGTCCAACGACTAGGAACTGTCGGATACACCAGAGAAAAAATTTTAATCAACGTATTAAACTGGTGGTCCATCAATTTTTGAGGGTCTGGAACTGATGACCAGAGTCAACAATCAACCAGCCGTTGGCCCGGTTATGGGCCCGGGCCGGACCCAGCCACTATGCTTCTCCATCCATGCGCCACTGCCCGCAGGTCAATAACAGTGCGGGTTGTTCTCGACGCACCTTACTTATCCAACCACATCACTCCACGTGGTCTCCCAGCTCACGCTTCTAAAATAAATGACACCTAGAAGAATAAATTGGACTCCAAATTTACCTTATAAATACATTAGATGAAAAAAAATACTCTAAATTAAAAAGTATAATTAGTGTTGATAGAGAATATAATTATAATTATTTATTTTTTATCAAAATAAAAATATTAATTACTAAATAATAAAAATAAAAATTATAATTTATTATAGATTTATTAATGATGAATATTTTTAAAATTTTTATCATTTAATCACCAATTCACCAATATAATTTATTTTTTAATTATTTTTCTATATTATTTATCTTAGTTACAACGTCTTGGTTGTTTCTCCAATTTCTTTTAACTCAATTTACAGGTCTTACAATCCGATTGATTAATTTTAAAGGTGAACGATCAACTCCACAAATCAATCATTAAATTAATTAAAACATACAGATGGATCTTATTGCATGAATACACTATCTTATTGTTTATCATCGCATCGTGATTAACTCATTTTAGGAGTGGTTGTTTCTTATTATTATTCTATAATTAATTAGTGTCTCTTTTGATTGTTTGTTTTTTTTGTTTTATAATATTCCTTTTTAGTTGTCATTTTCAACGAGTAAGAGACGCAAAAAGGTGGTAATGATAAGAATGATTTTGTAAAATAAAAATCGAATTTATGTTTAAAGTGAATCTCTTATTTTAACAAATAAAAATAAAAAAGAAATCTAACTTAGTTGTTTGACTATCAATAAAATTATAAATAAAGTATCATTATGAAATCATGTCAAAGAAGTCCTGTCCAATAAAAATTTTTCATATCGAGAAGCTAAGCACCAACATCATGCTAGCAAATGCTACCGGCAATGAAAATTATAGGTTGTTGGAGCTACCGAAGGAAGCGGAAACGTTGGCTGCTTAGGCAGTCAATCGAGAGTGGAGATAATACACTCAAGCCAAGGAAGGCTTTATGCAGTACACAGATGATGAACAAAATCTAATCCTCATCTAGAGAGAGAATGTAAACTATCACATAAAGAAGATTTTTTTTAATTAATTAAAAACATAAAAATATAAAATTTTGCTTGGACTCTTCTTATACACTTGACTTAATAATAAATATTCCAAATAAAAAATCTAAAAATTTAATAGAAATTATAGTCAATTCTTTAGTTATTGTCTAAATAAAAAGTATTAATAATTAAATAATAAATTAATTAAAATTTTCATTATTATATCCGTTTTATTCTTTACTATTCTTTAATTTGTTTCTTTTAGTATCATTTTAAAATTTTCTTCGGTTATTACCATATACGGCCCCTTATACCGCATGATGTGACTATTGAAGGAGACCTACCTGGGACAGGATCAATTATTAAGATAGAGGTTAAAGTCAAGGTGATCAACATCCAAGTACCAAAGGATCGAACGAAGGACAATGACAATGATTGGTCGGGCAGTCAAACGCCGACCGACGGGAGACAGGTCTAAGCAGACCTCTAGTCTAGTTCGGGAGGATGCATAAGATAGCCGACTCTTAATACGGAGCAACAGGATGTCAAAGGAGATCAGGTGCTACAAAGCCCTAGCATAGAAGAACCACTGATGTCGACATAGCGGAGGGATCTCGACCGAGTGACTACCCAGCTCGGCCGAGCAGTAGGACCTAGCCATGGACGGAGCGGAATCCCGGCTGAGCGGCTACCCGGCTCGGCCCAACAACGGGACCACTATAGTATCTCTTGACATCCTTTTAGGAGATAGTGCCGCTGACACGAGACATGATCTACAGGTGGATCGTACGGTGGAAGCTTCTACTGTCTTGTCAGGAATATGCATGCCCTGTTAAGGTATAGTGTCAGAGGTACTTTCCTGACAAGCCTTTTTATAGGACACATTGGAGAGCGTGTCCATGTCTCGAGAAGCATGCACATCGCCCATTAGGACTCTATATAAAGGGGTTCATCATCTGCGGAGGTACGCTTTATATACTGTTTGCGCATAGTTCTATAGTTATTCTACTTTTCTGCACATTCCGATGACTAACTTTAGCGTCGGAGGGACAACGTGTGGATTCCTTCCCTGACCCCGTACTAACGTTACTTGTTTTACGAAATCTTCAACTGGTCAGTGAAGCCACCATATTTCTAACTTTTCAACTTCCCACTAATTTTGAATATATATATATATATATATATATATATATATATATATATATATATATATATATTGATCCTGTCGGGAAGTTGAGAAGATGAACCTGCAGAAATGATGTGTCTAAAATGTTGACCGCATCTCCATGACCCGGATGGTGGATTGTCTCTTATGTTGACCAAGTCGTCAAAAGACCTTTGGTCAGTAGTACCTGTAGCCAGCGACCGGGTCGTGCCGGTCTCTGGTACCCCAATACTCAAGGCGGGTCCCACGAATATATAAGCAGCCGCACACTGATAGCACAATAAAATAATTACACAATGTAGGACGAGTATGATGACGTACCTTGACCCCGGGGTGCCCTCAGATGGGTCGGTGAGCTGGTCGTGATGCGGATCGAGTCGTCTCGACCCTGAAGAGTAGACGAATGTGAGGCAGCTGAAGAGCCGGCTCTGGGGGGTGATGACATGGACTCCGGTGAAGCATGGATCCGGAAAGCGGCAGGTCGGTCGAAATATAATGACGGCTCCTAAGCCGGGATACCACAGCGGCTAGCAAGCCGGGACGCGACACGCAGGCCGGATAATGCTAGTAATCTACAATCATAATAACGATATAAAATACAATGGCTTGGTGGCCGAAACACAACACACAAGGCCAGACACAAGCCATAGAGATAGTGCAACGACAGTATCCCGAAGGCCAAATCAATGATGGCTCAAGGGCTAGCTCCTCGCCCAAAAGCGGTGGGGGGATGGCTGGTGGTTGTCGCTGGTGTGACATCGGGGGGCAGCATTGGCCGATGGACCCGACGGCGACCGCTAGACTTGGCGGTAGCTGCTGTAGGCAGCTGCGACGGCCATGAGAGGAGACAACAGCGACTGCTAGCGGTGGCGCCCGTCGAAGGTAGCGGCGATCTTCCTCATTGGCTTCAGTGTCGGCGAGAGGAGGAGGTGGCAGAGAGGGAAAGTCGAGGAGAGTCCCTAGGAAGGTGACGACAGAGAGGGCAATCTCGGCGAGAGCTAGCTGGAGATCGTAGCTGATGAAGCCGAGGCAGAGGTCGGCGGCGACGAGGCAGGCGACCAGGTCGTGTGCGTTGACCAACACTGGTACGATCAGTGTCGTGCCCAGCGGTTGTTGAAGAGCTGGGCGGAATGGCCAACGGTGGCGTGACAGGCCAGAAGAAGAGTGGCAGCGAGAAAGGGGAGCAGAAGAGAGGAGGGGAGCACCAGAGGCTTCGTTGACGCCGGCGAAGAGTGTGAGAGGGAGAAAACCCTTGGCAGCGGAAACAAGCACCAACCAGCCCCCTCTTCGGTTCGTGAACAGTGCTCCCTTTATCCCCAAACCCTTAAGGTGCCCAAAAGATGAAAATGCCCTCCTCCATCTCCTTAATTCCTCCCAAGTCCCATAATACAGCCGCATCACAAGCCTCCCCTTCAAGTCTAGTCGAAGGAGGCATGAGTCCAACTAACTGGACAGTTTATCACAAAGCTGAATCACTCTCAATAATCGAGTCAAATCACTGAACCCATCGTATAACGACACTCGAGCGGTCACTGTAGTAACGGTATCATGTGAAATGGTAATGGCGCCGAGCGGACGAGCGACACGTGGGGTACCGAGCGGACGAACGAACCAGTGGTACCGAGCACGCGACCGCGAAGATGTCGACCGAGCGATCCGAGAGATGTTGATCGGGAGGACAGACGCCAGGCGGACGATGCCGAGCGCGCGACCACAGAGATGCCGACCAAGCGATCGAAGAGATGTAGATCGGGTGGACAGATGCCAGGCGGACGATGTCGAACGTGCGACCACAAAGATGACGACCGAGCGATCAGAAGTATGTCAATCTGGTGATGGATCAGGCGGCTACTAAAGTATCGACCGAGTGACGAAAAAATAGTGTCGAGCGACGGCCAGGCAAGCTATCGGTCGAATGCCCAGTGAGCGCATAGGCGAATACCGAGCGAGCGATAAGGCAGTGTCGAACGGGAGTGGAGCCTGAAAACTAAGCGAGAGCATAGCCTGCGAAATCGAATATGCACGGAGACTGAAGTCGTGAGCCTAACGGGCGCATCGCACGTGAACAGAACTAGAGTGTAGCCCATGAGTCAGGCACATGGAAGCGAAAGTCGTGAGCCGGATGGACGCATGACTTATAAGATATTCTGGTCCGAAACCAGTGGAGATACTCTTATCCGCGACCCTCGGAGATAGCTCGACCCCGAACGGGGGAGATAAGATGCTCTTATAAGCTAGTTTGTGGCCAGTGAGAAGCACTCGACCCCGAACGGGGGAGATAAAAGTTCTGATATGCTGATCCGTGATCAGTGAAGTACGCTCAACCCCCGAGTGGGGGAGATAGAATATCCGAGGCTGGTCCGAGACCAGTAAAGTATGCTCAACCCCGAGCGGGGGAGATAAATTCTCGTGAAGACTGCTCGGCCTCGAACGGGGGAGATAGATGCAAGTAAAGACTGCTCGACCCCAAATGGGGGAGATAGATGCTCGTGAAGACTGCTCGACCCCAAACGGGGAAGTTGGATGCTCGTGAAGACTATTCGATCCCGAACGGGGGAGCTAGAATATCTGAAGCTGGTACCGAGACCAGTAACGACCGCTTGACCCCGAGCGGGGGAGATAAATTCTCTGACAAGCTGCTCGGTGAAGACACGGGTTTAAGGTCGCTGCTCGACTACCGGTGGAGACCTGGGTTTAACGTCGCCGCTCGACGGTCTTCAAGGCGGGGTTTTTATAGTCGCCGCTTCGACTCTGGGGTTTAACGTCGCCGCTCGACGGTCTTCAAGGCGGGGTTTTTATAGTCGCCGCTTTGACTCTGGCATTTAACGTTGTCGCTCGACGGTCTTCAGTCCGGGTGTTTATAGCCGTCGGTTCGGCTCTAGCATTTAATGTCGCCGCTCGACGGTCTTCAGGTCGGGTATTTATAGCCGTTGGTTCGACTCTGACATTTAACGTCGTCGCTCGATGGTCTTCAGACAGGGTATTTATAGCAGTCGGTTCGGCTCTGGCATTTAACGTTGTCGATCGACGGTCTTCTAATATAACTCAAACCCGGCCGATCGGCGCGGGAGTCTTCAATGATGAGCTCATGGCTCTAATAAAATATAAACCCGGCCGATCAGCGCGGGAGTCTTCGTTAATGTGCTTGTGGCTCTAATATAATACCATCTCGGTCGATAAGTGCGGGAGTCTTAGTAAATACAATCCCAGTCGATCAGCGCGAGAGTCTTCGTAAATACAATCCCGGTCGATCGGCGCGGGAGTCTTCGTAGATACAATCCCAACCGATCGGCGCGAGAGTCTTCGTAGACACAATCCCGGCCGATTGGCGCGGGAGTCTTCGTAAATACAATTTCGACCGATCGACGCGGGAATCTTCATAGATACAATCCCGGCCGATCGGCGCAGGAGTCTTCGTAGATACAATCTCGGCCGATCGGCACGGGAGTTTTCATAAATACAATCCCGGCCGATCGGCGCAGGAGTTTTCGTAGATACAATTCTGGCCGATCGGCACGGGAGTCTTCATAGATACAATCTCGGCCGATCGGCGTGGGAGTCATCGTAATACAATCCCAGCCGATCGGCGCGGGAGTCTTCGTATATACAATCCCAGCCGATCGCGCGCGGGAGTCTTCGTCCATGAGCCCGTGGCTCTAGTATGATAGAAATCCGGTCGATCGGCGCGGGAGTCCTTACTCGGAAAACTATGATAAATTCTATGACCGAAAGAGAATATAATGTAAAAACTGACCTGCCGATCAGCAGAGGATCTAACTCAACTTCTCGACTCCCGAATACCTGTGGAGTGAAACGAATATGATATACACGTCGAAACCCATCAAGGTCATAAATATGGTAGCATTTTCCGACGTTGTCCATCTTCACATTCCAGATCAGGTGCGTTCCCACAGATGGCGTCAATTTAATCCTGTCGGGAAGTTGAGAAGACGAACCTGCTGTTGGTGCGGTTAGCACTAACAGTCTAACTCAGGTTTTGATGAATGATAAATTAGGTTAAGTTAGGTTTGTCGTTGTCTAACACTCTGATCGAGTGTGCAGACGAAGTCCAGACAGGTCGACGGACTGACCGGATGTCTGGCACGAAGTTCAAGCAGGTCGACGAGCTGACCGGATGCTTGGCACGAAGTCCAAATGGGTCGAAGGGCTGACCGGACATTTGGCACGAAGTCCAGTTAGGTCGACGGGCTGACCGGATAGCTAGCGAGAAGTCCAAATGGGTCGAAGGGCTGACCGGACGTCTGGTAGGTGAGTAAAGGTAAGTCACTGTAAGAGAGTGACTGTGAGGACGCGTTCCCGGGAAGGGAACATCAGGCGTCGATTCGGCTTAGATCCATTTCAGATATCTAAGTCGAGATCGTGACTAGATTCCGGTCTCGAAAAGATGGAATCTAAGTCATACTTTTTATATTGAACTTATAAACTGTGCTAACACTTTGTTTTGCAGGATATACATTATTTATTTGCCTCGGACTAACCTTGTCTTGCAGGAAATATGGTCCCTGGAGAAAGGTGGTCTGACGCCCGGAGGTGAATTCTATCCTGATCGCGGCGTCGACACGTGGAGCTCGCTGGTTGGACCTGTTACGTCACACCAAGGCGCCCGGAAGGGATCCAGGGTGCCCCGAGCCTCATATAAAAGAAGAGGCAGGGGTGGAGCCTCAACAACAACTCAGAACGAACTGAAACCTGCTCTCCTGCGCTCTTGCAACGCTGCGAAAGATCTCCGACAAAGCTCTGTCCGCCTCCTCTTATTTTCTATTGTCGGTATTTCTTGTTCTAGCTTTTCTGTACTTAAACTCTGTAATTGAATCTTCGAATTGCTAGTGGATTGCCCAACGAAAAACACCCTTGTGTGCGGGCCTTGGAGTAAGAGTTGCCAAAGGCTCCGAACCAAGTAAAATTGGTTCTTGTGTTAGCGTTGTTTCAATTTCGTCTTTTCCACTGCGCTTACTCTTGACGAATTTTTTTTAATCGATATTCACCCCCCCTCTATCGAACGTCTACGATCCAACAAGTGGTATCAGAGCAGGTACCACTCTGATTTGGTGTAACCACCAATCAGGCAAGGGATGATTTGTTTTTAAAATCTTTTTCCTATTTTCGGATTTCAGTTTTTTAGTAAAATTCCAAACTAGTACAATTACCTTTTTGGAAATCTCCTTCCGTCGTAATTACATCTAAATTGGTGCAACATCAATTTAGTTATTTTTTTTATTCTTCCTGCACTACTAATCCAAGACCAAGTCTTGGAACCTCTCTATTTGTTTTTGTTTGTGCAGATTAAAAATGTCGCAGATCGAGGGCTTCAGCACAGTGCGACCTCCCCTTTTCAACGGGGATGATTTCCCGTACTGGAAGAAGCGGATGGAAGTATATCTCAAGACAGATTTCGACCAGTGGCTGAGCGCCACAAGAGCCTACAAAATACTAGTAGACAACTCAGGGAATCTACTGGATCATGAAGAATGGACAACAAACTTAAAGAAGAAGGCATCAACAGAGAACAAGGCAATCAACACATTACAGTGCGGATTAACAAGAGAAGAACTGAACCGGGTCGGACCACATAAAAACGCTAAGGAGCTGTGGGACAAATTGATCGAGCTGCACGAAGGAACGAGCGACGCTAAGGTAACGAAACGAGACTTGCTTCTAAATAGAATATTTAACATAAAAATGCAGGAAGGAGAAACTACCAGCCAACTCCACGCAAGAATCAAAGATATTCTCAACGGACTCCACGCAATATGACACCAGATGGAGAGCCGGGACTTAATAAAGTATGCTTTAAACGCTTTTCCACGCAACAGCTTGTGGGCATCTATCGTAGATGCCTACAAGATCTCTAAAAATCTATCAAAATTAAAACTAGATGAGCTTTTCTGTGAATTAGAACTGCATGAGCAAACTAATGATGGGGTCGAGAAAGGTGTAGCTTTATTTGTAGGTTCCTCAAAATAAAAGAAGAACAAGTCTGAACCTGAAGAGGATTCTGACCAGAACTTTGAAGATGAAGAACACCTGGTGAACTTGGTAAGGAAGATGTTCACCAGGAGGAAAAGAAGCTTCAGCAAGAAGGACCTTCAAAAGATCAATTCTCCAATCGAATTGAGGAGTGTGACATGCTTCGGATGCAACAAGAAGGGCCACTACAAGAACGAGTGCCCGAGATTGAAGATCGACAAACCGAAGCCGACCAAAAAGAAGGCCCTCAAAGCGACGTGGGACGACTCCTCCTCGGAAGAATTGGAACCAGAAGATCAGAAGCACCAGAGCCACCTCGCGTTGATGGCCCTCGAAGCAGAGTCGGAAGACGAATCGGAAGACGGGTCCGAACCCGAATCGAGCCACGAGTCCGTACTCATTTCCGAAGGTTCCGAAGAGGTATTCCTAAACTTGAACCAAAAGTTTTTTAAAATTATTTCATGCTTAAATAATAAGTTAGTTAAATTAGAAAATGAAAACAAATTGCTCCTCGAGGAAAATCAAATCCTCAAGGAACAAGTTGTAAATAATAAACCAACTCAAGATCTAACACTTGAGGAGGAGAATGCATCATTAAAATTAGAAATTAATAATTTTAAAAATATGTTAGAAAAATTTACTACCAGATCAAAAAATTTAGGCTTAATTCTAAATAATCAAAAAGCATGTTATAATAAAATCGGACTCGGATATAAGTCGAACTCAAATAAAACTTTTAAATCATTAATAACCCAATACAAACCAACAAATAAAGCCTGGGTTCCGAAAGCGTGTTTAACCACGCAAATAGGACCCAACCAATATTATATCCCTAAAGATAAAATATATTACGTAAAGTTAAATAAACCAAATAAAAAACCAGAACACAAACCTAAACCAAAAAATTTAAAATCTAAACATATTAAAACTCAACAAAATTTAAACTATCACCAAGTAAAATATAATTATAAAAGAAATAGACATAAACCGAGAACTAAAAATTAAATTAATGGCCATTAATTCAGGTGGAGGCTCCAGAATAGCTGGCACCTCCAAAACTAACCTACCCGGCAAGGTAACCCTAACCAACTTACCCGACAGGATAATTAGGATTAGTTAAAAAGAGTTCAATTTTAACTTGAAAAATGGTACTGGTGAAATTTTGGATGATAGTACGTTAGGGAAGCTTAGTCTATGCATGTCTAGGAAGATATGACTTCGACCTGGTGCATTTGGCTAAGTGGAACTGACCGAAGCTACCTTTTATGGATCCTAACCAGTTAGACCAAGGTTTTGTACTAAGTCCAGTGGATAGGACTATTTGGAAAACCTCGAAGACATGATTACTTTAATGATGTCCAAGTGACTCACCATAGCCCAGAAGTTTATCCAGAGAATGCCTATTTGTTGAACCCAAAGCTAAACCTGAATCTAACACAAGTTAAAAACAAACCCTAAAATTGAACCTAATTCATCTCACAAAATTATAGGATTCCCTGATTGAAAACATAGATCGGGTGAGATGACTAAGAACTTTAAATTAAATTAAAATTTAAATTAAATTAAAATTAAATTAAAATTAAAATTAATTTAACTTTAAAATTAAACTAAAATAAATTAAAATTAAATTAAAATTAAAATTAATCATAAATTCTTTTTAAATTAGTTTTAAAAATTAAACTTAATTTTTTTAACCTAAAAAAAATTATTTTAAAAATTAAAACTTAATTTTTTTTTAACTTATTTTTTTTAAAATTAAAACTTATTTTTTTTTAAATTAAAACTTAAATTTCTTTTAACTTAAAGATTTATTTTAAAAATTAAAACTGAATTTTTTTTAAATTAAAACTTAATTTTTTTTTAACTTAAAAATTTATTTTAAAAATTTAAACTTAAATTTGTTTGAATTTTTCTTAACTTAAAAATTTATTTTAAAAAATTAAAACTGATTTTTTTTAAAATTAAAACTTAAATTTTTTAAAAAATTTATTTTAAAAATTAAAACTTAAATGTTTTTTTAAAACTTAAATTTCTTTTAACTTACAAATTTATTTGAAAACTTAATTTTTTAAAAAAAAACTTAAAAATTTATTTTAAAACTTAAATTTTTTAAAAAAACTAAAAAATTATTTTAATAATTCAACTTACTTTTATCAAAAATGACTATAAGTCAAATAGTTAGACTAACCCCAATTCTTACCTATTGTAGGAAACTAAGTGGATTTTGGATAGTGGCTGCTCCAAACATATGACTGGAGATCATACAAAATTCACTCAACTCACCTACAAAAGCCTAGGAACAGTTACCTTTGGGAACAACGACAAACTCAAGGTAATTGGTATAGGTAATATCGAACTGAATATTGACTTTATTATTACAAATGTTGTTGAAAATTTCAAGTATAATCTTTTAAGTATCAGTCAACTGTGTGATACTAGGTATAAGGTTAGGTTTTTATTTACAGAATGCTTAATCAAACACCTAGACAACCCTAACATAAGCCTAAAAGGGTTTAGAAAAGACAACATCTATGCAATCAACTTAACCACTTCTTCAATTAAGTGTCACCTAACACAAAAAGAAGAACCCTGGTTATGACATAGAAGGATGTCACACACAAATTTTAGAAATATAAGCAGACTAAATGGATTAGTTAGAGGTCTACCAAAATTATCTAACCTAGATTTAACCATATGTAATGTCTGTCGATAAAGTAAACATACAAAATCCACTCACAAACCAACTAATCAATCACAAACCAACTCAATATTAGAACTGTTACACTTAGACTTATTTGACTCCCACGGAGTCCAATCAATAAATGGAAGCCTATACTATCTAGTAATAATAGATGAATATTCTACGTTCACTTGGGTAAAATTTTTAAAAAATAAGGATGAAACTTTTGAAATTTTTACAAACTTTTGTAAACAAGTTGAAAATGAAAAAGATCTTAAAATTAAAAGAATTAGAAGTGATAATGGGGGAGAATTTAAAAATCATAACTTTAACAAATTCTGTCTTGAAAATGGCTACCATCACGAATCTTCATGCCCTAAAACCACCCAACAAAATGGGATTGTAGAAATAAAAAATAGAACCTTACTTGAAGCCTCTAGAACGATGTTAAATGAATACAACTTACCTAAATATTTTTGGGCAGAAGCTGCTAGTACAGCTTGCTATGTACAAAACAGAACAATACTAAATAAAACCCATAACAAAACATTTTTCGAAGTTTATTATAATAAACAACCAAATATAAAATACTTTAAAGTATTTGGATGCCCAGCTTTCATCTTAAACACAAGAGAACACTTAGGAAAATTCACCTCTAAAGTTGAAAATGAAATCTTCTTAGGCTACTGCCTAAATAGTAGAGGCTACAGGGTTTATAATAAGGTTACCTTAAGAATTGAAAAAACTACTAATGTGAAATTTGAAGAATCCAAACAAAATCTAGAACAAACACAACGTCAACCAATTGAATTTGTTCAAGAAAATAATAACTCTGAAGGAACCAACCAAATTCTAAATCATGAAGAAGAAGAATAACCTCAGGAGAGTCAACCCCCTAGAACTATAAGAGTCAACCCAAATCATCCAACTGATCAAATAATATGCGACCCAGATCTTAGGGTTCAAACTAGATCATCCTTTAGAAATCTAAGTCAAATATCTTTAATCTCAAAAATTGAACCCAAAACCATAGCTGAATCACTACTTGACCCAGACTGGGTCATAGCTATGCAAGAAGAATTAGCTCAATTTGAGCGTAATGAAGTTTGGGACTTGGTACCACCACCCAAGAATAAGAAAATAATAGAAACAAAATGCGTATTTAGAAATAAATTAAGTGAAATTGGAGAAATTACTAGAAATAAGGTCAGGCTAGTTGCTAAGGGGTTTAATCAAGTAGAAGGACTTGACTATGATGAAACATATGCCCAGTGGCTAGACTAGTGTCCATTAGGATGTTACTAAGTTATGCAACACACAAAGGGTTTAGATTATACCAAATGGATGTTAAGTCAACATTCCTAAATGGACTAATAAAAGAAGAAGTCTACGTAGGACAACCACCTGAGTTTGAGAGTCTAGAATACCCTGATTATGTCAATAAATTGAAGAAAGCCTTATATGGACTCAAGCAAGCACCTAGGGCTTGGTATGAAAGACTAACTTCTTACCTAATCTCTAAAGGGTTTGACCAAGGTCAAATTGACCCAACCTTATTTGTCAAATTAATAAAAGAAGATATTTTTATAGCACAAATTTACGTAGATGATATAATCTTTGGTTCAACAAATTCAGAATTCTCAGATGAATTTACAAGTTTAATGCAACACGAGTTTGAAATGAGTCTGGTAGGCAAATTAACCTACTTTTTAGGATTACAAATCAAACAGACAAATGAAGGTAACTACATTTATCAACAAAAATATACTAAGGAATTACTTAAAAAATTTGGAATGGAAAACACCAAAGAGATAAAAACACCTATGACAATAAACACAATCCTAGATGATGACCCAAATGAAAAACCAGTTGATTTAAAATACTATAGGAGTGTCATAGGTAGCCTACTATACTTAACTGCAAGTCAACCAGATATCTTATTTGCAATTAGTATGTGTGCTAGATACCAAACCTGTGCTAAAGAATCTCATTTGACTCAAGTCAAAAGAATCTTTAGATACCTTAAAGGAATAACAAATATAGGTATTTGGTATCCTAGGACTAATAATTTTGAATTGATAGGGTACTCTGACTCAGATTATGATGGATGCAAATTAGACCGCAAAAGTACAAGTGGCGGATGTCAATTACTGGGTCCATCACTTGTCAGCTGGTTTAGTAGAAAGCAACACTGTGTTGCCCTATCCACAACTGAGTCAGAATATATAGTAATAGGAGAATGTGTTGCACAATTATTATGGATGATGCACACCCTAAAAGATTTTAACTTGAACCTTACAAATGTCAAAGTCTTAATTGATAATATTAGCTCAATTAACCTAACAAAAAATCCAGTGCATCATTCCAGAACTAAACACATTGAAATTAGGCATCACTTTGTCAGGGATCATGTTATTAAAGGTGACATTGAATTCAAATACATTGAGTCCAAGTCCAATTTAGCTGACATATTCACAAAACCACTCCCTGAAAGTGAATTTAGTAATTTGCGTAGAAAATTAGGAATGTGTTTAATAGACTAGAATTTTCAAAATTCAAAAACTGTTTTAAAATTGACTGTTTCAAATTCTAGGTTAAAATTGTTTTATTTTTTTTTCAAAACTTTCCTACTTTTAGAATTTCAAAACAATTTTAGCCTTAGACTAGAAAAATCCTTTTAGAAATCATATTCCCCTAGACTAGTATTTGAGCATCTCACCAACACCCTAGGTTTACCTTGCTTGTGATTGACATACATAGAAAGGGGTGAGATGTATTGGCCAATTACCTGGACTTAAGATGCTTATGTCAGTGCATCAATATAAGTCTGGGCGTTAAATATAAAACATACATTGATCAAGCTAAGTTATTCAGTTTAGTCAAACACTAACTGATTGCAATGAACTTAACTTGACTAACCAAGTGAAAGCTATTATCTTCTGATAGTTAGAAAGTACCTAATTTGTTAGACAGCTATTTTGGATGTCAGGTTTAGGGGGAGGATTAAATCAACACTTAGCACCTCAATTATTTTCTCCACCTTAAACATAATTTTTTTTAGTTTTGAGATTGAATTTCGATTTTCAAATTTAAATTTTTTTCAAACTTAGTCAGTATTGAAAAGTAGATTTTTCAAACTTAGTTTTAAAATCCTTAATTTTGAAAACTTATGTTTCAAAATCTTTATAAACCTATTCTTGAAAACTAGCTTCTATAAAATCAAATTCTTCAATTGGATTTTATAAACTAAGGTTTTGAAAATTAAATTTTTTGCAAACTTAGTCTTGAAAAGTAAAATTTTCAAACTCAGTTTTGAAACTTTGATTGTGAAAACTCATGGTTGAAATTTATTTTGAAAATTTAAACCTTGAAAATTTGGTTTTAAAAACTCATGTTTGAAAAGTGTTTTAAAGTTGAAACTTACTTTGAAAATTTGATCTTAAAATTTGTAACTTATAAATTTATGTTTGGAAATTAGAATATCTAAACTTAGCTTTCCTAAACTTAAGCTTGAAAATTAGCTTTTAATTTTTTTTTTAAGTTTGCAAAGTCAATTAATCTTGCAAAAATTATCTTTCAAAATTTCTCAAAATGCACTAAATATTAAGTTATGTTAGCTATTTTCAAAACTTAGTTATTTTTAAGAAACAAAAGCTAAATTACTATTTAAACTCCCCCAAGTTAACTTGACATCTTTTCTTACAAGTTTTACTTTGTCTGTATTCCGAAATTACTTGACTTATGTCCTTATTTGATGAATTCCAAAGGGGGAGGGATAGGTGGTTAAGTTAGAGCAACTAAATGTAAATTTGAAAAACTAACTTAAAACCTTAAAAACCATGCTAGGTTTTTACTTGCATATTTTTTCACTAACTTAACCAGGTTGTCATTCCATCAAAAAGGGAGAGATTGTTGGTGCAGTTAGCACTAACGGTCTAACTCAGGTTTTGATGAATGACAAATTAGGTTAAGTTTGTTGGTGCAATTTCCAGTAGGTCAAGGTTGACCTAGTTGACCAAACGTAAACCTTGGTCATGGTTTCAATGTTTGACAATACAGAAAGACATGTAGACATGGACAATGCAGGTGCAGTTGTCCATGCGGAGAGATACTGATCAGGGTCTGATCAGGTTGGATGAAGAAGAGTCAAGTAAGTCAAGGTTGACCGGATACTTGACTGGGAAGTCCTAACTGGGATGTTAGGCAGTTCGGAAAGTCATGGTGAGTGAAGCCAGGCAGTCGGGAAATCCTGGTGAGTGAAGCCAGGTGAAAATCCTAGTGAGTGAAGCTAGGTAAAAGTGAAAGTCCTGGTGAGTGAAGCCAGGCAGTTGGAGAAAGTCCTGGTGAGTGAAGCTAGGCGCTTGGGAAAGACCTGGTGAGTGAAGCCAGACAGGGGAAAGACCTAGTGAGTGAAGCTAGGCGGTTTAGAAGTCCTGGTGAGTGAAGCAAGGCAAGGGAAATCCAGATGGGTCAAGGTTGACCAGACATCTGGTGAAAAGTCCAAGCAGGGAGCTTGGCACGGGAAAAGTCCAAGTATGGAGACTTGGCACGAGGAAGACCAAGTTGGAGACTTGGCACGGAAAGTCGGAGAGGGCTCGGTAGCTCGTTCTCCGGACTGTGGTCAGAGAGGGCTCGGTAGCTCGTTCTCTGGACCGGACGAAGTCGGAGAGGGCTCGGTAGCTCGTTCTCCGAACTAGGTCAAGAGAGGGCTCAGTAGCTCGGTGACTATTTAGGTTTGGGGTTGGTTTAGGACGGATCGGTCAGTGGACCGATCCACCTGAGTCCTCGATCGGTCTGGTGACCGATCGGATAACAAACGAAGGGTTACGTAAGTCATCGATCGGATGCGGAGACCGATCAAAGGAGTTGAGCCAACTTTACGTGAGTGAACTCGGTCAGGGACCAATCGGCGGGGAGTTTGATCGATCTCCACGAGCGATCGAGGCGCACCACCTCTCTTCGAGAGGTGGGATCGATCCGAGGACCGATCGGTGAGCCTGATCGGTTCCGTGACCGATGAGAGGTGCCTTGGACCGATCGGCTTGACTGATCGGTCGTAACTATCGTTGGCTCTTCTTACATCTTCTCATCTCCACAGCTTCTTCTTGGCGGTGGATGCGGTATAAAGAGGTGAGGGCTTCTCTGGAGGGGCTTCTTCCTTCTTCTTCCTCCTCTTGTTCTTGTTCTTCTTCGGTTTCTCCAGCTTCAGG
This sequence comes from Zingiber officinale, assembly GCF_018446385.1. NCBI lineage: Eukaryota > Viridiplantae > Streptophyta > Magnoliopsida > Zingiberales > Zingiberaceae > Zingiber > Zingiber officinale. The sequence continues at coordinate 96,542,846 of NC_055998.1, forward strand.
TGAGCTTCTTTGAGTTGCTTGTTGGCATTCGTCTGTGAAGTTGGTGCTTCATCCGGGACTTCAGTCGACGAGAAGGCAAGCGAGTATTTGTACATTCATTGTGTATTTTGTTCTTGCTCTTCTTTGTATTTCCATATTGCTGTTGCAAGCTATTGTGGCGAGGTTTCTCCACCCACAAGGAGTATTTATTAGCCGATTCTCCGGGGACTCATCCACCGACGGATTGATAGGGCTCGTCCACCTTACGGACACGCCGAGGAGTAGGAGTATCACCTCCGAACCTCGTTACATCCATCGAGTTTGAGGTTTGTCTTCTTCCTTTTCATTTCTACGGTTTCATTTCCGCTGCGCTAACCCTAATAGTAGGAAGAAACGCGAAGAATTTGGGGCGGCTATTCACACCCCCCTCTCTAGCCGCGACCATCGATCCTAACAAGTGGTATCAGAGCAAGGTTGCTCTTCGACAGATTAACACCCAAGGGAGCACAAGCTAGAGAATGGATCTACTTGGAGAAGATGTCACAATTCCACCTTTCTACGATCGCGATGACTTCGCATTTTGGAAGGTAAGAATGAAGTACTTTCTTATGACTAACCTTGAAAATTGGAGTTGTGTTCAATTAGGTTTCAAGCCTCCGATGGAAAAGAAAGGAGAAACCCTAGAGAAGAAGGAGTTGACCAAGGAACAAGTCCACCAATCCCTAGTCAATGATGAGGTATTGAAAATTTTTGAATTTTCTTTACCTAATGATGTTTTGTGTAGGATAGGTGGATATAACGATGCCAAGGAGTTGTGGAATAACTTGGCAAAGTTCCATGAGAAGAACTCCACTTCAAGTCATGAAGAGGAGTCAAGTGAGCCAAGAAGCTCACATCATGGAGGCATGGATTTAGAGGTTGAGGGCTACTCAACATCTAAGGAAGAAGAGGAGGAGAGTTCCTCTTCAAGATCGGAGCAAGAAGAAGAAGCTTCTATCTCCGGAAGGGATGAAGAAGAGAGCCCACATCCATCCTCAACCCTAGGTAACTCAAGCCATTTAATTTCAAATAAATTACACATAATGTGCTTTGAGTGTAGGGAATATGGACATTACAAGAGTAAGTGTCCAAGGAGGATTAGGAAGACTCCACCGGCGCCAAAGGTCAAGAAAGCCGGAGTCCCGATACGCAAGGGTAAGGAGCACGTGGTGTGCTTCCAATGCAAGCAAAGGGGACATTATAGGAGCCAATGTCTGAGGGGGAGGCAACCTCACAAGGACAAGAGACCGAGCATGTCTATAGGGGGAGCTAAGGCAAACCCTAAGGTAATCTCTAAGGCACATTCTTGCAATTCTAGTAGGATGCATGCTAGTAGCCTTATTGCTATTGTCAATAATAATAAGCATGATAACTTTAGGAACCAATACATGAGCTTAGGAGCCAAACATGTTAGTCTAGGTAAGGACAACACTAGAAATACCAACCCTAGGATTAATTCATCTAAGGTTAAGGAAAATCTAGGTAGAAATCCCAAAACAACTAGACACATGCCTAGGAATACCTCAAAGAAAAATGAAAAATTAAAAATTGAGGTATTAGAGAAGGAGAATCAAGTCTTGAGGTCAAGACTTGATACTTTGGAAAAGGCTCTTAAGAACTTGGAGAAGTCATCTCTAGGGTTTAAGGGTCAAAAACCAATGTTCAAGGACAAGAAAGGTTTGGGTCACAAACCTAAGTCCCAAGTGGTCAAGCCCACTTATCATAATGTTCCATTCGATTATGGAACAAAATCTAGGGCTAGGAAGACCATCACCAAGGTCACAAGGGGAATCACCCCTAGAGTGGATCTTGATGAGCCCCAAATGACCAAGGCTTTAAAGCCTAGGAGGGTCATTAGGAGGGTTACTAGGGAAGACATCCCTAGTGAATATTTAGTGAACCCAATGAGCTCCAATAGGTATTGGGTTCCTAGGAGCGTGATTTCATCACGCTAGATGGTTTAGGGTGTGCCAACCTTACTTGAATAGGTAGTTAACCTAATCATGGGAAAAGGTGGCACTTTAGGAATTTTCAAGGTCTAATCAAGCCTTGAAAATGAAAGTGAAAATTATTCCTAAGATAATTAGGATGTGCCAACCACATTTGAAGAATTTTTCTAGAGTCAATATAATTGGCACATAGTGATCTAAAAGTCTTGAGGATATGATTTTAGGTCTATTACACTTAGGAATATAGAATTTATGGCAAAATGATCAAAACTATCAAAAATGACAATTAAGGCTAGAATTAGGTATCTTCTATACCTTTACATGTTATTTGTCATATATTGTTTGTCATATGCCATGTCATGACATCATATTTAATTTAGTATCATTTGAAATGTCATGATAATGCTTAGGTTATTTATATGTCATGCTTTAGTTAGAGTTTCACACTTTATGCCATGACATCATGACATTGGCACATGTTCCATTTATGATACTATTTTATGCCATGTCATCATCTCATGCATTTATAATCAATGAAATTGATTTAAGGACTAAAACACAATTTGATATGGAGATCAAATTGTTATTTAGAAAATGCATGAGAACCTAGTTAAGATAACCTAAATCCATATCTCACATCAAAATTGACTTGGATGTGTTTGATACACCTTAGATGTGTGTGAGATATTAGGATGATGAGTTAGGATCAAGGTGCATAGTTCCTGTACCTAGATGAGCCTAATTCGAAATTGAGGATCATAGGGAAAGCTTGTGTACAAGTCATGTACATTTAGCCCTAAGATTGTGATCCTAAATTAAAGGGTTTAAAATCATTATAAAATTGATTTGAAAAATCTTGATGAAGCTTTTCTAGTGATAGCATTCATCATTGAACAAGGTGATACAAAGATGAGTTAACTTTGAGCTATTTCAAAGACTTGTGAACTTTGTATCAAGATTGAAAAATGGAAGCTATTTTCATAGAAAACTATTTTTCCATGATAGTATATGTTATGAGGAATGTATCCTCAAAATTTTACAATTTTTGAAATTTTCTGTGATTTTCTAGAGGTTTCTGAATTTCGGGAGAAGAAAAATTCAGAAATCAGAAATCAGAGGTCGTGGACCGATCAGGAGGTTCCCTGATCGGTCCAGGTCTGTGTGGATCGGTCACTGGACCGATCCAGAGGGAGCCTGATCGGTCTGGTGACCGATCAGGGCGTGCCAAGTTGTTGAAATTCGACTGGTTGTCTGAAATTTCAGCTCGGGAATTGGTGTTTTAGAGTTCTAAAGGTTTGAAACTCTCCAAGACATTGTTGATGCAATGGTCAAGGGGGAGTTGACTTTTAGGGGGAGTTTTACCTATTGGTCAAGGAGAGTTGACCTTTAGGGGGAGTTGTCATGAGTGATATGGGATTATCACTAAATTGACTATTGACATTAGGAAGAAACTCTTGACCTTGATTCACTCTTTTTGATGTGTGTCAAAAAGGGGGAGAATGGAGAATGTCTAGAGAATGTTCAAGGAAGAACATTGGAGTTAGTGGGAGAGTTTGTTGATCACAACGAGTGAAGTTGTGAACAACGATAACTTACTCTTCAGGGGGAGAGTTTGTTGATGTGTGCCAATAGGGGGAGAATGAAGGGTTTAAGTTAAGCCTTCATTATCTAAGAAGGAGGTTGCCTTCTTAGAAGGAGAATGTAAGGTTGTAACTTATGTTTCATTACCTAGTGGCATGAAGAAAGTTGAGGCTATTGGATTAGCCTAACTTAAAGGTATTGTCAAACATCAAAAAGGGGGAGATTGTTGGTGCAATTTCCAGTAGGTCAAGGTTGACCTAGTTGACCAAGCGTAAACCTTGGTCATGGTTTCAATGTTTGACAATACAGAAAGACATGTAGACATGGACAATGCAGGTGCAGTTGTCCATGCGGAGAGATACTGATCAGGGTCTGATTAGGTTGGATGAAGAAGAGTCAAGTAGGTCAAGGTTGACCAGATACTTGACTGGGAAGTCCTAACTGGGATGTTAGGCAGTTCGGAAAGTCCTGGTGAGTGAAGCCAGGCAGTCGGGAAATCCTGGTGAGTGAAGCCAGGTGAAAATCCTAGTGAGTGAAGCTAGGTAAAAGTGAAAGTCCTGGTGAGTGAAGCCAGGCAGATGGAGAAAGTCCTGGTGAGTGAAGCTAGGCGTTTGGGAAAGACCTGGTGAGTGAAGCCAAGCAGGGGAAAGACCTAGTGAGTGAAGCTAGGCAGTTTGGAAGTCCTGGTGAGTGAAGCCAGGCAAGGGAAATCCAGATGGGTCAAGGTTGACCAGACATCTGGTGAAAAGTCCAAGCAGGGAGCTTGGCACGGGAAAAGTCCAAGTATGGAGACTTGGCACGGGAAAGACCAAGTTGGAGACTTGGCACGGAAAGTCGGAGAGGGCTCGGTAGCTCGTTCTCCGGACTGTGGTCAGAGAGGGCTCGGTAGCTCGTTCTCCGGACTGTGGTCAGAGAGGGCTCGGTAGCTCGTTCTCTGGACCGGACGAAGTCGGAGAGGGCTCGGTAGCTCGTTCTCCGAACTAGGTCAAGAGAGGGCTCGGTAGCTCGTTCTCAGGACCATTTAGGGTTTAGGGCTGGAGCTCTAAACCTGGATCGCCGTGACCGATCCGACACGCTGAGTATCGATGCGGTGACCGATCGGATAACAAACGAAGGGTTACGAAGTCATCCGATCGGTGCGGAGACCGATCGAGGAGTTGAGCCAACTTTACGTGAGTGAGCGGTCATCGGGGACCAATCGGCAAGGAGTCCGATCGGTCTCCACGAGCGATCGAGCGCGACCACCTCTCTTACAGAGGTGGGATCGGTCCGGGACCGATCAGGCTTGATCGGTTCCCAGACCGATGAGAGGTGCCTGGACCGATCGGGCTTGACCTGATCGGTCACTATCCGTTGGCTCTGACGGTCTTACATCTTCTCGTCTCACGGCTTCTTCGCGGTGGATGCGGTATAAAGAGGTGAGGGCTTCTAGAGGGGCTTCTGCCTTCTTCTTCGTCCTCGGAGCTGAGCTGTTGTTCTTCTGAAAGCTGTGCTCTTTGGCGTTGCTGAGCTCCGAAGCTTGGGGTGAGCTTCTTTGAGTTGCTTGTTGGCATTCGTCCGTGAAGTTGGTGCTTCATCCGGGACTTCAGTCGACGAGAAGGCAAGCGAGTATTTGTACATTCATTGTGTATTTTGTTCTTGCTCTTCTTTGTATTTCCATATTGCTGTTGCAAGCTATTGTGGCGAGGTTTCTCCACCCACAAGGAGTATTTATTAGCCGGTTCTCCGGGGACTCATCCACCGACGGATTGATAGGGCTCGTCCACCTTACGGACACGCCGAAGAGTAGGAGTATCACCTCCGAACCTCGTTACATCCATCGAGTTTGAGGTTTGTCTTCTTCCTTTTCGTTTCTACGGTTTCATTTCCGCTGCGCTAACCCTAATTGTAGGAAGAAACGCGAAGAATTTGGGGCGGCTATTCACACCCCCCCTCTCTAGCCGCGACCATCGATCCTAACAAAGTTAGGTTTGTCGTTGTCTAACACTCTAATCGAGTGTGCAGGCGAAGTCCAGACAAGTCGACGGGCTGACTGGATGTCTGGCACGAAGTCCAAGCGGGTCGACGGGCTGACCGGACGCTTGGCACGAAGTCCAAATGGGTCGAAGGGCTGATCGAACATTTGGCACGAAGTCCAGCTAGGTTGACGGGCTGACCGGATAGTTGGCGAGAAGTCCAAACGGGTCGAAGGGCTGACCGGACGTCTGGCAGGTGAGAAAAGGTAAGTCACTGGAAGGGAGTGACTGTGAAGACGCGTTCCCGAGAAGGGAATATTAGGCGTCGATCTGGTTTAGATCTATTTCGGATATCTAAGTCGAGATCGTGACTAGATTCCGGTCTCGGAAAGACGGAATCTAAGTCATACTTTTTATATTGAACTTATAAACTGTGCTAACACTTTGTTTTGCAGGATATACATTATCTATTTGCCTCGGACTAACCTTGTCTTGTAGGAAATATGGTCCCTGGAAAAAGGTGGTCCGGGCGCCCGGAGGTGAATTCTATCCTGATCGCGGCGTCGACACGTGTGTTGGTGCAATATCCCTCAGGTCAAGGTTGACCTGGGTAACCAAGCTGAGTCTTGGTTTGGGTTTAGATGTTTGACAATAAGATATTGATTGAAGAAGAGTCAAGTAGGTCAAGGTTGACCAGATACTTGACTGGGAAGTCCTAACTGGGATGTTAGGCAAAATGAAAGACCTGGTGAGTGAAGCCAGGCAGATGAAAGTCCTGGTAAGTGAAGCCAGGCAGAAGGAAAGTCCTGGTAAGTGAAGCCAGGCAGAAGAAAAGTCCTGGTGAGTGAAGCCAGGCAGATGGAAATCCTGGTGAGTGAAGCCAGGTGAAAGTCCTAGTGAGTGAAGCTAGGCAGATGGAAATCCTGGTGAGTGAAGCCAGGTGAAAGTCCTAGTGAGTGAAGCTAGGCAGATGGAAATCCTGGTGAGTGAAGCCAGGTGAAAGTCCTAGTGAGTGAAGCTAGGCAGATGGAAATCCTGGTGAGTGAAGCCAGGTGAAAGTCCTAGTGAGTGAAGCTAGGCAGATGGAAAAGTCCTAGTAAGTGAAGCTAGGCAGATGGAAATCCTGGTGAGTGAAGCCAGGTGAAAGTCCTAGTGAGTGAAGCTAGGCAGATGGAAATCCTGGTGAGTGAAGCCAGGTTAAAGTCCTAGTGAGTGAAGCTAGGCAGATGGAAAAGTCCTAGTGAGTGAAGCTAGGCAGATGGAAATCCTGGTGAGTGAAGCCAGGTGAAAGTCCTAGTGAGTGAAGCTAGGCAGATGGAAATCCTGGTGAGTGAAGCCAGGTTAAAGTCCTAGTGAGTGAAGCTAGGCAGATGGAAAACCCTAGTGAGTGAAGCTAGGTGAAAGTCCTGGTGAGTGAAGCCAGGCAAGGGAAAATCCAGATGGATCAAGGATGATTGGACATCTGGTGTTGGGAAGTCCAAGTAGGTCAAAGGATTGACTGGATACTTGGCATGAAAGAAAAGTCCTAGCAGGTCAAGGGAGTGACTAGATGCTAGGCATGACATACCAACAGGTCAAGATTGACCGGATGTTGGTTTGGGAGGTTTGGGACTTGGTTTTGGACAAAAATCAAGTGCTGGATCGATCAGTGGATGGATCCAGGCTCTGGATCGATTAGTGGATCGATCCAGACCTGTCCCAGCGAACAGAGAGCCTCTGGATCGATCCAGAGGTCCCAATCGATCGGTGGATCGATTGGGACGCGGCTGCTTCGCGCGATAAGCGCTGGATCGATCCGTGGATCGATCCAGGCACTTTTCCAGAGCACAGAGGCGCTCTGGATTGATCCGTGGATCGATCCAAAGTCTCCCCGATCGATTGGGAATATTCGAATCGATCGGGATCCGACCGTTGCGTCGTATTTGAGCTGCAGGCGTGCGTTGGCTGCAGCATCTCTTCTCCGATTCACTCCAGATTTCTCGCCAGCTCCTCCACAGCACTCACAAAGCTCAGATCGCCAGTTCTTGAAGGATCTTGGAAGTTTTCCAAGTCAAGAGGCGGATCAAAGCCAAGAAGAGAAGCTAGGGTTAGGGTTTATACTCATTGTAAGCTTGTAAGCTTGTATTTCTTGTATCCTTTCCCTCTCTTCTTGTATTGAGTCTTGTAGGGCTTCTCCGCCCTTGGTAGTTACCATAAAGGAGAGTTTTATTTAGTGGAGGGTGTGTGTGTTGGTGTGGATCCTTGGATTAGTCACTTCTTGTGAGGTGGATACCAAGTAAAACCAACCGTGTTAGCGTTGTGTGTTTGTTTCTGTATTTTCCGCTGCATATTCTTGAAACAAGCAACGCCGAGCAACGAGCGAACGCGACGAGCTATTCACCCCCCCCCCCCCTCTAGCTACTTTTGGTCCTAACAAGTGGTATCAGAGCAAGGCCGCTCTTCACCGGAATCATCGCCGGAAGGGTCAAGCATAACAAGAAATGCTAGAGGGTGAAGAAGTTGGAGCAAATTCTTCAAGTTCAAGATTCTATCAAGCTCAACTTCAAGATGCAATTCCAAGATGGACTTGGATTTGACACAAGGGTGGCTCCACCATATTCATCTACAAGCTTCGATTCTTGGAAATCAAGAATCGAAAATTTTCTTATGATGGAGATAGAGCAATGGTTTGCTCTCATGGAAGGTTTTGAAGCTCCCACAAATTCCAAGGGCAAAGTACTCAAAAGGAGCAAGTGGAGCAAAGACCAAATCCAAAGATGTGAGGCCAATGACAAAGTGACCAAGCTTTTGGTCAATTTATTGCCAAGCAACATCTTGGAACAAATTGGAGAGTTTGAAGATGCCAAGGAGCTTTGGAGCAAATTGGCAAGAATTCATGAGATCCCCTCCACTGTATCAAATCAAGGAGAATCCAAAGAGGGCGACTCATTGGATCAAGACCAAGAGGAGGACTCCGAGGTTGAGAGATGCTCAACCTCCGAAGAAGAAGTTCAAGAAGAAGCTTCATCTTCAAGGGAATGCAACGAAGGGAACAAGGAGGGAGCATACTCCTTGTTTCATATTCAAGATGATGAAGCCTCCACCTCTAGGATTGAGGGGGAGCAATCCTTGGTGACACCGGATCAAGAAGAAGGAGAAGCTTCTACATCCGGGTCAAGAGATGAAGAGATTGAAGAAGCTTCTACCTCCACGAGTCAAGAAAAATCAAATGGAGGAGAATCAAGATCGGATCAAGAGGAAGCTTCTATCTCCAGATCCAAAGGAAAAGATGCCACCCCTACAAGCAAAGGTATAAATATTTCAATTAAAAATAAAAATCATATTATATGCTTTGAGTGTAGGGAACATGGGCACTACAAGAGCAAGTGCCCTAAATTGGCCAAGAAGAAGGGCCAAGTGGCACAAAAGGGCAAGGCGAAGCCCAAGGAGATCATCCCCAACACAAAGAAGAGCAAGGAGCATATTATATGCTTCTCTTGCAATCAAAAGGGGCATTACCGAAGTCAATGCCCCAAGGGGAAGAAGATGAACAAGGCTCAAGGAGGCACTAGTCAAGGGGGAGCCTCCAAGGTAAAGAAGAAGGTAATATTTATTGAGCCTACCCCTTTACATTATGGTAAAAAGCATGATAGTTCTAACTTATATCATTTTAATGCTATTTACCATGAAAATAGAAAGCATGATAGCGTTAAAGAAAAACATATAGCTTTTCATGCTAAAACTACTACACCTAAGACTAGGAATGTAGGTAAAAGTCTAGGTAAAAACTCTAAGGATTGCAGCTACAAGCCTAGAAACAAAAATGCTCATGAACTTAATGGAAAACCAAAAACTAAGGACTTAGTGATGGAAAATCAAGTCTTGAGGTCAAGGCTTAATAAAATGGAAAGGACCCTAAAAAGGATGAAAAATATCCTAAAAGGGCAAAATGAGCATAGCCTAGGTCTAGGAGCACAAAGGTCATCTAATGGCCATAGAGGTTTGGGATACAAACCAAAGGCTAATAAGGATGTGCCCTCTTACCATAGAGTTCGATATAGTTATGGAACAAACCCTAGGTCTAGTGGTCAAGCCAAAAATACTAGGGAAGTCATCCCTAAGAGTATTTTTGCAATAAATGTGACTAAGACTTCTAAGAAGTCTAAGAAAGTCACAAACAAGGTCACAAGGGAGGTTATCCCTAGAGTTGACCTAGAAAATGTGACCAAGACTTCTAAGAAACCCAACAAGGTCACTAGGAAGGTATCTAGGGAAGTTATCCCTAGGGAGTACCTAGAGCATCCAAGGAGCACCAATAGGTGTTGGGTTCCTAGGAGCATCTTCTCTACCCCATAGATGGGTTAGAGAGTGTCAACTCCGATTAGAAGGGTAGTTAACCCAACTTTGAGGAAATTGACACTCAAGGAGCATTTTCAAGGTTTTAGTTAACCTTTGAAAATGAAATGGAATTATTGATTACTCCTTGAAAGAGTAAAATGTGCCAAATGGTGAAAAATTATTTTTATCTTAAAATGGCACAAATTGGGAAAACCTTGAGAAATACCAAGTTGAGATTTTGGTATGTTCTTAGGCAATTTAAGGCAATCCGGGCCTAAATTCAAAAGTGCTACTCTTGAAGAAAAATGGAATATGCCAACAAGTGAGGACATGTTTATTTTCAATTGGCATACATTAAATCAAGGAAATTAGAAATGCCAAATTTAGGCTTTGGCATTCTCTTGTAGCACTTTAGGGCAATCTAGGTTTAAGTTGTAAGTTTAGCTAAGACTTTAAGGATACTTAGATAGTTAATCTAGGTATATTTTATTTATGCTAAATCTTGTCATGATTGTTTGCCCATAATATGCCATGACATCATGTCTAGTTTTGCATTCATGTTTTATTATGAAAAATCCAAAAAATACCATGTCATGACATTCATACATCATGTAGTAATAGGATATTTTCTTTTGAAAATTATTTTCTTTTGATGTATGCCATAACATAATCATGCATTAAGTTTAATTCCTTGTAATTAAGGACAAATGACATTTAACGACACTTATTGACAAGTGACATCCTAGGTGGATGTCTAACATTTCTAAAATGCCTAGATAAATATGCATGATCCCTAGATTAGGGCAAAAACCAAAATCTACATCTCACAAAGACTATAAGGTGACTTGTATGTGTTTTGTCCACAATAGATACAAGTGAGATGTTAGGATGATGAACAAAACTCAACATGTTGATTTAGTGCATTCTTTTGAGTTTTTAGGTTCATCAAAACACATAGTTATGTGTTTTCCCATCATTGGGAAAGCTAATGTACAAGTCATGTGCATTAAGCCCAAGGAATGTGATGGGATATTGGTTTTGAAAATGTTTTTAAAATATTTTTGGAAAACCTTGGTGAAGGCTATCTTTTGATAGTAATCACCATTGAATAGTTAGACACAAACTTGAAGAGAAACACTAAAGTGTTTGCAAGTTTTCAAGTTTGTGTCAATCTTTGAAAATATGAAGTATTTTCGTAGAAAACTATTTTTCCGTGATAGTAAACGCCCTAAATAATGTCTACACGAAATTTCATAATTTTTGGATTTTTGTAGAATTTTCTAGGGGTTTCTGAAGTTGACTGAAATGGAATTTCAGCAACTATCAGAGCTCCGATCGATCCATGGATCGATTGGAGTTCCTGAATCGATCCATGGATCGATTCAAACGGCAATTCCCGCGAGCAGAAGCTCGCTGGATCGATCAGCCGATCGATCCAGGGAGTCTGAATCGATCAATGGATCGATTCAGCAAGGTTCAATCGATTGGAACCCAACTACAATCGATCCAAGTTGCTGGTTTTGGCTGGGAAAGCCTGATTTCAGCATCTTTGAACCTATTTTAGTCTAGGTAACCATTCCAAACCCCTTAAATACATTTGTATACATACAAAGGGTGTTTTCATGTTGAAAACAAGGATGGATTGGTTAACGAAGACTAAGTAGAAGTTTAGGTTGAGGTTGTTTCAAATTTTGAATATTTGAACCTCAAAACTTCTAAATTTGGGTTTCCTAATATTTTAGGGATTCCAAGTCATTGTTGGTGCAATGACAGAAGTTAGCACCATGTCTTTAGGGGGAGGGACTCTTTAAAGACATGAAAATTATTTTTCATGAACCTTGGAAGGTGGTTAACCTTCTGTTGTGAACTTGCTCAAGGTTGAGCATTTAAACTTGAAATGGGGAGTGGATATCCTCATTATTTCAAGTGGGAACTCAAGTGGTTAGATAATGCTCAAGGTTGGGTATTTGTCTACATTGAGGGAGAAGTTAAGGATAAATGAAGGGTATGGGACCTTCTTTATCGGGTGATCACAATGAGTGAAGTTGTGATCACGATGAGCAACTCTTCAGGGGGAGAGTCTTCAACAAATGGATTTGTTGAAGTGTGCCCAGAATTGGAGCATAGGTTGATGTGTGTCAAACGATGGGTTGATGTGTGCCAATAGGGGGAGAATGTATGATTAAGCTTAGTCCTTCATTACCTATGGGAAGGTCATAGGGGGAGAATGAAAGGACTCATGAAAGGGAGTAAGTTAGGCTTTCATTACCTAGAGGGAGTTTGCCCTCTTAGGGGGAGAATGAAGAGCTTAATTTATGCTTTCATTACCTAGTGGCATGAAGAAGGAGGCTATGGGATTAGCCTAACTTACATATGGGATTGTAAGTGTTATTGTGGTATTGTCAAACATCAAAAAGGGAGAGATTGTTGGTGCAATATCCCTCAGGTCAAGGTTGACCTGGGTAACCAAGCTGAGTCTTGGTTTGGGTTTAGATGTTTGACAATAAGATATTGATTGAAGAAGAGTCAAGTAGGTCAAGGTTGACCGGATACTTGACTGGGAAGTCCTAACTGGGATGTTAGGCAAAATGAAAGACCTGGTGAGTGAAGCCAGGCAGATGAAAGTCCTGGTAAGTGAAGCCAGGCAGAAGGAAAGTCCTGGTAAGTGAAGCCAGGCAGAAGGAAAGTCCTGGTAAGTGAAGCCAGGCAGAAGAAAAGTCCTGGTGAGTGAAGCCAGGCAGATGGAAATCCTGGTGAGTGAAGCCAGGTGAAAGTCCTAGTGAGTGAAGCTAGGCAGATGGAAATCCTGGTGAGTGAAGCCAGGTGAAAGTCCTAGTGAGTGAAGCTAGGCAGATGGAAATCCTGGTGAGTGAAGCCAGGTGAAAGTCCTAGTGAGTGAAGCTAGGCAGATGGAAAAGTCCTAGTGAGTGAAGCTAGGCAGATGGAAATCCTGGTGAGTGAAGCCAGGTGAAAGTCCTAGTGAGTGAAGCTAGGCAGATGGAAATCCTGGTGAGTGAAGCCAGGTTAAAGTCCTAGTGAGTGAAGCTAGGCAGATGGAAAAGTCCTAGTGAGTGAAGCTAGGCAGATGGAAATCCTGGTGAGTGAAGCCAGGTGAAAGTCCTAGTGAGTGAAGCTAGGCAGATGGAAATCCTGGTGAGTGAAGCCAGGTTAAAGTCCTAGTGAGTGAAGCTAGGCAGATGGAAAACCCTAGTGAGTGAAGCTAGGTGAAAGTCCTGGTGAGTGAAGCCAGGCAAGGGAAAATCCAGATGGATCAAGGATGATTGAACATCTGGTGTTGGGAAGTCCAAGTAGGTCAAAGGATTGACTGGATACTTGGCATGAAAGAAAAGTCCTAGCAGGTCAAGGGAGTGACTAGATGCTAGGCATGACATACCAACAGGACAAGGTTGACCGGATGTTGGTTTGGGAGGTTTGGGACTTGGTTTTGGACAAAAATCAAGTGCTGGATCGATCAGTGGATCGATCCAGACCTGTCCCAGCGAACAGAGAGCCTCTGGATCGATCCGTGGATCGATCCAGAGGTCCCAATCGATCAGTGGATCGATTGGGACGCGGCTGCTTCGCGCGATAAGCGCTGGATCGATCCGTGGATCGATCCAGGCGCTTTTCCAGAGCACAGAGGCGCTCTGGATCGATCCGTGGATCGATCCAAAGCCTCCCCGATCGATTGGGAATATTCGAATCGATCGGGATCCGACCGTTGCGTCGTATTTGAGCTGCAGGCGTGCGTTGGCTGCAGCATCTCTTCTCCGATTCACTCCAGATTTCTCGCCAGCTCCTCCACAGCACTCACAAAGCTCAGATCGCCAGTTCTTGAAGGATCTTGGAAGTTTTCCAAGTCAAGAGGCGGATCAAAGCCAAGAAGAGAAGCTAGGGTTAGGGTTTATACTCATTGTAAGCTTGTATTTCTTGTATCCTTTCCCTCTCTTCTTGTATTGAGTCTTGTAGGGCTTCTCCGCCCTTGGTAGTTACCATAAAGGAGAGTTTTATTTAGTGGAGGGTGTGTGTGTTGGTGTGGATCCTTGGATTAGTCACTTCTTGTGAGGTGGATACCAAGTAAAACCAACCGTGTTAGCGTTGTGTGTTTGTTTCTGTATTTTCCGCTGCATATTCTTGAAACAAGCAACGCCGAGCAACGAGCGAACGCGACGAGCTATTCACCCCCCCCTTTAGCTACTTTTGGTCCTAACAACGTGGAGCTCGCTGGTTGGACCTGCTACGTCACACTAGGGCGCCCGGAAGGGATCCGGGGCGCCCCGAGCCTCATATAAAAGAAGGGGCAGGGGTGGAGCCTTAACAACAACTCAGAACGAACTGAAACCTGCTCTCTTGCGCTCTTGCAACGCTACGAAAGATCTTCGACAGAGCTCTGTCCACCTCTTCTTATTTTCTATTGTCGGTATTTCTTGTTCTAGCTTTTTTGTACTTAAACTCTGTAATTGAATCTTCGAATTGCTAGTGGATTGCCCAACGAAAAACACCTTTGTGTGCGGGTCTTGGAGTAGGAGTCGCCAAAGGCTCCGAACCAAGTAAAATTGGTTCTTGTGTTAGCGTTGTTTCAATTTCATCTTTTCCGCTGAGCTTACTCTCGACGAATTTTTTTTAATCGATATTCACCCCCCTCTATCGAACGTCTATGATCCAACACTGCCGGAATGATGTGTCTAGAATGTTGACCACATCTCCATGACCTAGATGGTGGGCTGTCTCTTATGTTGACCAAGTCATCAGAAGACCTCTGGTCAGCAGTACCTATAGCCAATGACTGGGTCACCCCGATTCTGGTACCTCGATGCTCGAAGCGGATCCCACGAATATATAAGCAGCCGCACATTGATAACACAATAAAATAATTACACAATGTAGGACGAGTACGATGATGTACCCTGGCCCTGAGGGGGTGCCCTCGGATGTGTCGGTGAGCTGGTCGCGATGCGGATCGAGTCGTCTCAGCCCTGAAGAGTAGACGAATGTGAGGCAGCTGAAGAGCCGGCTCTGGGGGGCGATGACATGGACTCCGGTGCAGCATGGATCCGGGAAGCGGTAGGCCGACTGAAATATAACGACGACTCCTAAGCCGGGATACCACAGCGGCTCGCAAGCCGGGACGCGACACGCAGGCCGGAACGCGACACATAGGCCAGAACGCGGTACGCAGGCCAGATAATGCTAGTAATCTACAATCATAATAACGACATAAAATATAGCGGCTCGGTGGTCGAAACACAACACACAGGGCCGAACACAAGCCATAGAGATAGTGCAACGACAGTAGCCCGAAGGACAGATCAATGATGGCTCAAGGGCTAGCTCCTCGCCTGAAAGCGGCCGGGGGATGGTTGGTGGCTGTCGCTGGATGTGACATTAGGGGGCAGCATTGGCCGATGGACCCGGCGACGACCGGTGGACTCGGCGGTAGCTGCTGTAGGCGACTGCGACGACCATGAGAGGAGGCTGCGGAGGCTGTTGGTGGTGGCGCCCGTCGGAGGCAGCGGTGATCTTCCTCAGTGGCTTCAGCGCCGGCGAGAGGAGGTAGCGGAGAGGGAAAGCCGAGGAGAGTCCCTAGGAAGGTGACGACGGAGAGGGCAAATTCAGCGAGAGCTAGCTGGAGATCGTAGACGATGAAGCCGAGGCAGAGGTCGGTTGCGACGAGGCAGGCGACCAGGTCGCGCACGTTGACCAGCGCTGGTACGGCCGACGTCGTGCCCGACGATTGTCGAAGAGCTGGGCGGAATGGCCAGTGGTGGGGTGACATGCCAGAAAAAGAGTGGCAGCGAGAAAGGGGAGCAAAAGAGAGGAGGAGGGGAGCACCAACTGCTTCGTTGACGCCGGCGAAGAGTGTGAGAGGGAGAAAACCCTTGGCGGCGGAAACAAACACCAACCAGCCCCCTATTCAGTTCGTGCACTGCTCCATTTATCCCCAAACCCTACGAAAATGCCCTCCTCCATCTCCTTAATTCCTCCCAAGTCTCATAATACATCCGCATTATATATATATATGTATATATATATAGCTCAACTATTAAATTAGATAAATTTGTATGGAGCTAGCTATCTAGGGAGAAGATAATGGTGGAATGGGATAGGGGTCGCAACTCGCAAATAGGTAGGCTAGGAAATGATAGTAAATGAAAGGATAATTATTGTTAAAAACAATTTTAATGGATACCAATTAAAATGGAACTAAAATCAAACTTTCAATAAAAATATAATAATATTAATAAAATTATATATATTTATTTGATATAATAAATTTTTTTGAGTCTTTAATTTACTATCAATATATTAATTTTATAACACCTAATAGAAAATTTTTCTTTAATTTATTTATTTTCCTTTTTGGGTCACCCATTTTCAGTCTCCATTAAAGAGCCTCTAAATGCCTGCCACGTATCCTTCCAGTGGGACCCATGTGAGCGACAGCTCAACTTGCTATATAAAGGCTCCTCCTGGCTCTTCTTCTTCCCTGCGTCGAAGCCTGCTCTGCTACACTCTCTTTCAATACTTGAATGGGGAATGCGGAGCTGCCGGCGGGGGCGGAGTACGCCCGGAGGGTTCCGGTTCCTCCGGCGCGGCCGTTCCTAGACACCTTCAAGGCCAACCTGAAGGAGACGTTCTTCCCGGACGACCCCCTCCGGCAGTTCCGCCACCAGCCGGCGCCGCGGAAGCTCGTCCTGGGCCTCAAATACTTCTTCCCCATCCTCGATTGGGCCCCCACCTACACCTTCTCCTTCTTCAAGTCCGACCTCATCGCGGGCATCACCATTGCCAGCCTCGCCATCCCCCAGGGCATCAGCTACGCCAAGCTCGCCAACCTCCCTCCCATCCTCGGCCTCTGTAATCGCTCACCCCCTTATAAAAATCCAATTTTTAACAACTTTTCGATGGATTCGTCAGTTAATTTCTTGCTTACGTCGAAAAAGATTCGAGCTTTGTGCCGCCGCTGGTGTACGCGATGATGGGGAGCTCACGCGACCTGGCCGTCGGCACGGTGGCCGTCGCGTCGCTCTTGATCAGCTCCATGCTGTCCAAGGAGATCTCCCCTACGCAGCAGCCGTCATTGTACTTGCACGTCGCCTTCACCGCCACCTTCTTCGCCGGCCTCTTTGAGGCCGCCCTCGGCTTCCTCAGGTAGCTTCAAAGTACAACACCGATTTCCAAAGCGAACGATTTCACTGTTTTAATCTGTGAACTTAACGATCGCTTCAGGCTCGGCTTCATAGTGGACTTCTTGTCCCACGCAACCATAGTAGGGTTCATGGCAGGGGCTGCCACCGTAGTCTCTCTTCAGCAGCTGAAGGGGATGCTCGGTCTCCAGCACTTCACCACTGCTACTGATCTGATCTCCGTCATGAAGTCAGTCTTTTCTCAAGTTCATCAGGTTCAAATTCTCCATTCTTTCCAACTTCCCAATTTCGATCCAATATTTCCGTCTCTTCAAATGGTCGGTGTCTTTTCTCATGCAGTGGAGGTGGGAAACTGCCGTGCTTGGGTGCTGCTTCCTCTTCTTCCTTCTCCTCACCCGTTTCTTTGTAAGTACAGATAGTTGCAGAACTCTGCTTTCCAAACTGATACAACATTTAAGCGCTTTAAACGTGCTAAACTTTGAGATAAGTAAATCTATATATCAACCAAATCTGTCACTGAATCCGTGAGAGGGCAGAAGACAGCCCGTGACTTGGCCTTGCAAATTATTGCACCAGTGTGATCATCAATCAATCTTGTCTTTTTGTTCTTGTTTGCTGCCTCACTCAGCGATACACCTTACTTATTCATCAAAACGTGCACGCAACTTGTAGTTCATTTCATTGCATTAATTCTTAGGTGGGAGTGATTTCACTGTTCTTTTTGCTTTAAGAAACTTGCCTACTGGAAGTGATTAATCTTTAACAAGACTTGGTAATGACAAAAAAAACAGAGTAAAAGGAACCCAAGGTTCTTCTGGGTTTCAGCAGCTGCACCCTTGACTTCCGTGATTCTTGGAAGCCTTCTCGTCTACCTCACTCATGCAGAAAACCATGGAGTTCAAGTGGTGAGAATTTGTTCCTCTTTAGTTCTTCACTTCTAATAACTCAATTCTGATCTCTGTATACAATTATCTATTGGTTGATATGTATTTGCAGATTGGGCACCTGAAGAAGGGTCTGAATCCACTGTCAGCGACGAGCCTGACCTTCGAGCCATCATATCTTATGGTTGCACTTAAGACTGGTATTATCACTGGCATAATCGCCCTCGCGGTAAGTTTTTTTAAAGAAAAGAAAGGGTTTTTGCACTGAGATGGCTTCAATCAATTTGTGCACTGATCAGTAACAATTGTGTGTGGCTATAGGAAGGTATTGCAGTAGGAAGAAGTTTTGCTATGTTCAAGAACTACCACATTGATGGCAATAAAGAGATGATAGCTTTCGGGACAATGAACATTGTGGGATCACTGACTTCTTGTTACTTAACAACTGGTAACACAACCAACCATGATGTTCCAATCTATCTTCATGCGGTACTCGCTTGTTGAATGCAAAATTCTTTATGATTTAGGGCCGTTCTCGCGATCGGCGGTTAACTACAATGCGGGTTGCAAGACGGCAATGTCCAATGTGGTGATGGCATTGGCAGTTATGATCACTTTGTTGTTCTTAACGCCGCTGTTTTACTACACCCCTTTGGTCGTCCTCTCGGCCATCATCATCTCTGCCATGCTCGGCCTCATTGACTACGAGGCAGCAATGCATTTGTGGCATGTCGACAAGGTTGATTTCTGTGTTTGCTTGGGTGCATACTTGGGAGTTGTCTTTGGTAGTGTCGAGATCGGACTAGTTATCGCGGTATGTTCATCATCATAAGAGCCAATCCTATATGTAGGTCAAGTAGCATCTTGCATGATATATGCCATTTGAATATTTCAGGTGTCGATCTCTATACTGAGGGTCTTGCTCTTCATTGCAAGGCCGAGGACTACTGCACTCGGTCGCATCCCCAATTCGATGGCGTACCGAAGAGTAGATCAGTATTCAATGGCACAAAGTGTTCCCGGAGTTCTCATCCTACATATCGATGCGCCTGTATACTTTGCCAATGCTGGCTACCTGAGAGAAAGGTTGGCATATAAACAAACTTTTAAGCAAACTAATTCAAATACACCTCTAACTAGTACACATCTGTCGATCTTTGCTCGATAGGATATCAAGGTGGATTGACGAGGAGACCAAGAGCTCGAAGGGGGAGGAGATGGATTTACACTACTTGATCTTGGACTTGGGTGGTAAGCTAGAACCACTTGTTTGTGTAAACTTGCACAAGATTAATCCTTAATTTGATATCTCCAACTGCAGCTGTTGGTAGCATTGATACTAGTGGAATCAGCATGATAGAAGAGGTGAAAAAGATCATCGAGAGAATCGACATTAAGGTGTGAAACTTTGGCAAAACTGATTCAGTCTACAATGGCCCCCCTAACTTGTTTGCTTGCGATGTGAACAGCTTGTGCTAGCAAACCCAGGGAGTGAGGTAATGAAGAAGCTAGACTCATCAAACGTCCTTGAAGCCATTGGCCATGAGTGGATCTTCCTCACTGTGGCGGACGCAGTCGCAGCTTGTAACTTCGCACTGCACAAGTGCAAGCCCAACGATTCGTCGTGCGAGGATGCTGTTTAAAGCGAGCAATCAGAGCTGTAGATAGAAAGGGTTAAGTTGAGGTCGATGCAGGGTGAGACAGAGAATTCTGATAAGAATTGTTGCCAACTGCAAGAGGCAGAGCCATGGCCATGGAGAGTTTTTTTTTAAAAAGTAGTCCTAGATAGAGCTAGAGGCATGGAATGCTAGATGTGTTGTATCGTTTAGGGTTGCAAGTGGAAGGTTATGATTATCGCAAATTATTCTTCTGTCCATGCTTTCATTCACTACCAGAATTAGAAGAACAAACCAAGTTCAGAATTTAATTCTTCATCAGGACACCATGTGTTTACATTATGTTTGAGACGTAATTTAATAATATTAATTGTTCTTGTCTCACGCAATGTTGTAGCCACACTGGCATATTTAGTGCTTGCCATTCTGTCTGTTTTATAATTTAAAACTATATATATATATATATATATATATATATATATATATATATATATATATATAAAGAATAATGTTTATCAATAAAATTATTATTAACATACTAAAGAAATAAAGAAATTTTTTAAATAAATAAAATAAATTTATATTATCAAGCTCAATAAATAATTAAATAAATTTAAAATATAAAAATTTTAAACAAATTTGAATTGAGAGATTGATAATATTTAAATAAATCAAACTCAAGCTAAGTTTGAATCAAACTCATGCTAAAAAAAATCAAACTAAGATTGAATCATTATTTTAACTTAGTTCCTTTTAGGTTTAAATTGACTTAACTCAATTACCTTATCAAATAAATTTAAATACTATAAAGTCTAACTGAGCTTGACTCATTTACTGTCCTAGTTAAGTAGATTTATATATAGAAAAGTGGTGTTGGTTTCTACAAACCAATCTTAGTGCTGAGTTGTAAAAATCAACATCATCTTGGTGTTGATTTGTAAAATCAGCACTAAAATGACACTGATTTTTACAAACCAACACTAACGTATGGTTTTTACAAATCAACATCATCTTGCATGCAATAAGAGAGGAGAATTGTTGTACGCAGATAATAGAGATTAAAAACTTTAGTTGTTGGCTGTGTCAGATTACCCACGTTAGATGTCACCCACTACCTCCCATATAAAGGTGTATAGGGTATCAATAATTTTTTTTAATCTCTCTCATATGCATGCAACAACTCTATTCTCTCGTCTTTGATTGCATGCAAGATGATACCGGTTTATAAAAATCAACACCCTATGCATGCAACAACTCTCTTCTCTCGTATTTGATTGCATGCAAGATGATACCGGTTTATAAAAATCAACACCACGATGGTGTTTATTTCTACAAACCAGTACCAAATGGTGGTTTATAGAAACCAACACCAAGGTGGTTTGTAGAAACCAGCACCACCTCTAGTTTATAGAAACATCACCAAGTTTTGTTTGTTTCTACAAACCAGCCTTGGTGCTAATTTCTACAAACCAACACCAAGGCGCAGTGTTGATTTCTATAAACCAGTATCACATTCTAATATGGTGTTGATTTCTACAAATCAACATCATCTTGCATGTAATTAAAGGAGATAGAAGAGAATCGTTACATGCATATAAGAGATTAAAAAATTTAGATTTTGACTGTGTCAGATTACTCACATCGAATGTCTCACATTGTCGCTCATATAAAGGTGTGCAACATATCATATTATATATATATATATATATATATATATATATATATATATATATATATATATATATATATATATATATATATATATATATATATATATATTTATATATATATATCATATAAAATTAATTAAAATATATAACTTATGTGATATATATATTGTAACCCGGCTCCAACCGGACCTGGTTCAAACTTGTAATCAAGTCAATGGGCTAGTTCTGATCATTAGACGATTTTTTTTTTTATAAATTTATAACTTTTAAATAATTCTTTTAAAATAATAATAATAATTTTGAATCTTTTTGAACTTTGAACCAACGGTTCCAAACGTTGAACCATAATCATACAATCAAGGTTTAGGGTCGATGTTCCAAAACAAATTAGTGATTCCAAACTTGATCAGGTCTACACAGCATGAGCAAGAGCAAGCTAAGTCGATTAGTTACATAGAGTGATTAGGCAAACGAAAGCAAGCTAAACAAGACCTTTTATTTTATTTTTGGTAATCCATGATCTGATTTTTACAATCCAAGTAATACTTGAAATGGCCAACTAAGTTTCACAGAAATTTTCCATCAGCCCCTAATAAATCGAAATGCACAGATTGGTTCTAGTGGATGGCTCAACATCATAAATAATTCAACTCGAGTATAACATGCCCTTAATAAGATTCAGACCCTCATATATGCATATCATTATTTAATATCTGTTCTATTTGGTAAATCAAACTCGTCATTAGAGAATTAGTAATGTCCATGACAAAGCAAAAAAGGCCCCACTCCTTTGCTGTAGGAAGAATAAGATGCTGGGCTTAATCTTTAGAACAGAACAAAAATAAGTCACTACCTTGATGG
Organism: Zingiber officinale; assembly: GCF_018446385.1. Lineage (NCBI taxonomy): Eukaryota > Viridiplantae > Streptophyta > Magnoliopsida > Zingiberales > Zingiberaceae > Zingiber > Zingiber officinale. Next base: position 96,564,845 of record NC_055998.1, read on the forward strand.
GGAAGAAAAAGATCCTGTGGCCTCACACAATCCAACTTGATATTGTTCTGGAGTCTAATGAAATAATTGGTGGCTATCCAAGAGGGAAACAAATGAACTTTTGACTCAGATTAAAAGGAAGTTGATACATCAAATCAAACAGTTCTGGGTCAACCAATGAGTTGTAGCACTTTTGCAAAGGTTGCTAGCTTAACCATAACGCATTGGCACCCTTTCCACTTTCCAAATACTTTATAAACACAGAGAAGAGGAAAACGAGATGACATTGTGGGTTAAGAATCTCCTACAGTCCATGAAGTCCCTGGATAAAGATGATCATGGTTAATCAATCACCCTAACTACAATATAGGAAGTTCAACAAACTTGTCACCGCTGATTGAAAGAAATTATCTCCATGATCACTCTTGAAACAGTAGGAATTCTTGAGCACAGAGAAACAAAACAGGCACAAAAAATGGTTGGTGATTATTATTTGTTACGGATGTCTTGGATGAGTAGTTGGGAACAGAATTGCTCTTACAACTCAATAGCAAATAAAAACATACGAGGCAAAATCTTCTTATATCATAGTTGGAACAAGCTGCTTACTCTTAGAATTTCAAGTTTACATCATGCTAGGCAAATCTTGAATACTACATAGTACATGTAAACAGCAAGTACCAAAGTTTTTCTTGGCTCACTAGCATTAGCACCAATCTGACAGCATTGGCCTCTGTTAAACAAAACATATTTAACAACGTTTTTAAGGCGGTTAGATTATAAATGAAGAATGACACAACTTTTGAGATCCTTGTGTACCATTGCTGGTTTTTCCTGAACTCTGTTAGAACTGGATATATGTTTTCAAATGCTAAGTATGTCTCCTCTCTCACCTACAATAACATATCAAATTAGCGCCAACTGAATCGGATTTATGGGTCACAGAAATCCATACCTTAGCTCCAGTAATAACAATTTTTCCTGATACGAATATCAGAAGAACAATTTTTGGTTGCTTCATTCGGTAGATCAGACCAGGAAAGAGCTCTGGCTCATACTGTTTGAAACAATTGCAATGAACATATTGAAAACACTAGGAAAGGTTTAAGGTTACAAGTAAATACACTGAAAATGCCAATGCAGGATTCCAAAGAGTAATCTGGTTGCCAATGGAAATATATCCTCCAGCTAGAAAGAGATGCATAGGAGTTTTCGGATAAAAAAGAGTGGCCTAAGGCGATTATGCATTAGTGAATAGCTACAGAAATTTGCAGTTCATAGTTAAGCTCAATGGACTGAGACATATCATTTACTTACACTGCAAAAGGCACCATGAGAATATGCGAGGCCTTCTAGCCTGATTGGGAATTTGACATCGCAAGAACCCACAATATTCTGAATCTTAAAATCCTATTTATGACATTAAAATATCGAACTGATTAAAAACAACAAAATAACCTCAAAGTAGGTACCCATAAAGGAAAAAAGAAAAGGACGGTCACCTTAAACTTGGCAGGAAAGCCAAGCTTCTGAATTATTCTAGCATACTGAAAAGTGAATGGTCAAAGTTAGAATTCCCTAGTCCAAATGCGGACACATATACTATATATCATAGAATTCTGCAATCACTGATCACAGATCACTTATGATTAAATGCATTCACAACTGAATTGAACAGACCTTTCTTGCTGCAAGTTTCGATTGCTGCTCACTTTTTGCTCCAGTACATACCTACCAAAGTTTATAGATCTCAAGAGTCAGTGGGTTACAAACAACCCAATGGTCAATGTTTCACAAATGAAGGTAACACTTGTTGACTATATTGTATAAAACAACTCAACATTTTATACTTTCAGAATCACTGCTATAATAGATCTTGAAAAATAGAGATGTTGCATCAGTAAGCCACTGAAGAATAATGTAATGGAAGCTATATTAAACAAAATGCAACTATCCAGTAGCAACCTGATTCTGTAGTTTGACAATATAACTTAGTGACATAAAAGCCTGCATGTTTATTGATATATGTAAAAGAAAAAAGAAAAACAAAAGAAGCTAGTACACTGCTATCTTTCAGATGGCTGTAAATAAGTAAAATGGGAATGGATTATTACAAATGCTTTCAAATCATCAAGTACATACAAGGTTTAAGTTTCAGCCAACCGTATCAACATATGAACTGCAATTATACACTGTTCAAATCAGAACTAACTTGGCTTACACTAGCAGAATTATGACACCAGCTAATACAAAAGAAACATGTAATGCATAATCAAGCTTCAAAAATTACATAAAGAAGTATACATATACCAGGATCAGCATAACCTTCATACCAGGCAAAAATTTTTGGCAGTCTGCCAAAGTTGCAAAGATGATGAATTACTCCCTAGAGTTCATAAACCTACATACCAAATTCTTTGAGCAATACATTGGAAAATTCAAATTGGATGACTTTTCTTTAAGTTTCTCTAGCTAAATCCACAACGTAACAGGGTATTTATCAAAGTTTGTTAAATTTAGAGATACTGAAATTCTGGAAGGGATAGCTGTGCACAGCTATACATGAGAAATTTTGGAAAATAAAGCACACAAGGATGGAAAGCAGCAGAAAGTATTTACAAGAAATACAACCAAATTATAGGTTTTCCCATTTAAAAGAAGACAATAGAATAAATTAAGTACAAGAAAAGTGAATCTAGAACATCCAAACTATGAGAGAAAAATTATTTACCATCTTTCCAGATGCAAATATCAATGCAGTAGTTTTTGGCTCTCTTATTCGCATAATAACTGCAGCAAAACGCTGCATAAAAGAAAAGAAAATCCATAAAAACCTAAACTACCTGTTGCAAATCAATCGTCGTAGTGGACATAGATAGGAATTTGCTGGATAAGGAAAAAAATTGGCTATAAAACTCCAATACAAGTAATCTCCTATATATATGCAACTTATTCTCTAGACTATGAAATTTGAAACTAAGATAAACATAAAAGCAATATAAAACAAAATACGATAGGACTTCTAGACAATATACTGAGTGTATAAACCAAATTTTAGACTTCAAGCCATGGTGCAAGTTATAAGAATATCCTAGTTCTCAATATTTAGATAATTGTATGAAAAAAATTATTCAACTTGTTGCTAAAAAATTAAATAATCATGACAGCTTGTCCCCATAGGACGGGCAGATGGTCATTACATGGGGTGTTGCCACCAAGAAGTCGAGAGGTCAATTCCTGACAACGAAATGCTTGCCAGATTCTGGCCTCCCCCATGCAATGATCACTGTTCAAAGGTAAAAGCCATCCGTGATTTACCTCTCTACAAATGACTATGGGACCGACCGTGTGGGGCGCCCGGGGTCAGCGTATGACCTTTGCCACCAAGATTGGATTATCTGTATTGTTCAGTTGTCAAGTTGGTCGATATTCCTAGAGTCCTCATTCATTCATAATTAAGTTCTTAAATAGTTGAATGTAAGGTTCAAATGTTTCTCACAGTTAGTAATGACAACTTTAGAATCATTATGATCTATGAGAATAAAAGAATGAAATGGTTCGTATATCAATGAATAGAATATTCCATGAGGATCAAGAAAAACACCTGCTTCACAGGGCATTCATTGTCCACATCAAATCATACCTTTGGATTATACTCGGCATTACGAGCTTGTAGAGCTATTGCTTTAAGATCCAACTTGCAGTCCAGGTTAACAGTTGAAACAATGTTCCTGATTATGAGAAAGAATACTAAAATTCTGAGAATCATTAAGGGTACAGAAAGATGATTAAGATAAAGTAGCTATCAAAGAACCATCTTAGGATCATCTAAGGACACGAGACTAGAAATTGACAATTAAATCACACATCAGAGAGCAATTAAAAACTCAAACATGAACCTTCAAAAAAAATTTCAAAGAAACACACTTAATGTCAGATTGGGATACAGATTGTTAAAAACATTAGATTAATAGGGTTAGATTTAGGATTTTATCATGTCTATATTACTCTGTATAGTTATTTCCTTAATGAATGTAATACAAAATGTTTTCTTTTCCCTAAATTATTCGCGGCGTTAGAGTCCCTTTCTAGTGTTACAATTTTCCAAAGAAGAAAATTATCCCAAGGGGGTTGGCTGCCACCTTCCCTCCTTATCTACGTCTTCTTTTATTTCCCGCACACAAGCAATATAGCTCTTCTTCCTGTTCTTGTTGTTCCTGTCATGAACCAACAAACATGCAAGCAATATAGCTCTTCTTCCCTTTCTCATTGTTACTGTCACATGCTAACAAGCGGCAATGCTACTCTTTCCCTATGACATCTACGACCCGGCATCCTCCAACTGCATTGGGCAGCAGCATAACAAGCAAAGTAGGATGCAATCTCTATCTATCCATGCACAACCAACCACCTCCATCACCATTTACACAACTGACCGGCAGCAAATACAGCTATAGCCTCTGCCTGCGACCTTAGCATACAATGTTCGCCAGTGGCACAAAAATTTCTTCTCGCTCAAACCCAGCTGCAGACAGCAAGCTGCTATAACCTACATCAGTGATCATTCACATGAGCCAATGCTTCATGTGAATTCTGGTATCCCTTTCCATCATCCTACATGCAGGGCAATAATCCCTCTTCTCCTTTAGCATCAGAGCTTGCAAACTACTGTTGCACCTTCCATTGATATCCTCGTCTCCCTTCAATAAGATCAGCTCCGCATGCTCACCAAGTAGGTCTGCAATCCAAGGACCAGAGAGCAGTGACTCTCTTTGAAGATTGAAAGAAATGTTACTGCAAGAACCTTCTAGATGAGAGTACCACCACTACTCTTCTTGTGACTGTCAAACAAACATGAGCACCGTCACAGCTACTCTTCTAGAAACCTGATAACCAATTGACAATCATGAGTCACACAAACACAAGAACTGCCAATAATGCCTTTGCTTGCGACTTGACCTAGCAACCTGCTGACCACTGCACCTGAAGCAAATGTGAGAAATCCACGCCAGTCTCTGCTAGCAACTTGATCCAACTGTCTGCCAACAATTGCACCTCATGTGAACATGAGCACCACCACAACAAGCCTTTGCTTGTTAATTGACCCATAGCGAACCAAGAATCTGCCAAGTTTTACTCACAACCTAACTCGACCACCTATTGATGATCCCACCTCAAGAGAACAAAAGCACTACCAATATTAGCCTCTACTCATGACTCGAAGCACCTGCATGCACTGTCAGCTATGCCCAAACTTCACTGATCTAGAGTCGAAGGGGTGCGCTTCATTAACTCATTTTCTTTTGTTGGCATGCAAGTGTCTGTTGTCCTTTTATGTTTATGAAAATTTCACTATTTTATGTAACAAATTGAAGGTATCTTACTCCAGATTAAAGGGGAGTGTGATATTAGATTAATAGAGTTATTTGTCTAAAGAATTTAATCATAAAGGCAAATCAACATAAAAGATAAAATCAATATGGCTAGTAATCCCCACTTGATATTATTCATCCGCATGAAAATTTCAATAAACAAAGATCTAGTACATAAACTAGTCTATCATAGAATCAGCTTTCCAAAAGCCATCTAAAGTCAATGGCTTGGCCTTCATTAACCTTGACAATGCTTTATACAACCACAAACTTTCAATAAAAGAATGTTTAAATATTGTTCCTTGCTAGAGTTTTGAGTCCAAACCATAACAGTATGGTTTCAACATCATGTTGTATCAATGCTAGACACGCTTCAACACACATTGAAGCATTGATTCAATATGCATTAAAATGTACAAACAATGATGACGAATTCAAATAAGTTCTACTTATGTAATCCTCTTTCACCTAGATTTTCTACTTTTAATCAACATATATCAATTAGATAGTTGAATTAAAAATGATGTTTACTCATGAATGCATATCAAATGAATTTACATGTTTTCCTTCAAGCATCTTCTTTCCACTTAACTTGTTTACTTTTATAAATAAGAATACAAAATCTAAAAAGTAACAAAAATTACTTGAGTTTATCTTTATGCATTACAAATACGATGCGCATCCGCACGACAATACAAACACCATAGGAGAGATTACTCATATCAATCAATATCAAAATTCAATTATAGATCATGCTTCTTGACATGATATGAAGTTCAAACAGTGTTTCCATATAAAATAAGAAATTACTAGAATGCTACCACGTTTGAGTTGCAAATAGAAATACACAGAGATTGGACACACTTGTGCACGAGTTTAATAACAAGAAAATAGTTAATTTGAGTGTTTTGATGCTTGAAGTCATACAAATCTACTCTAGTTTTAGACTTACATTTTTAGACTTAAGCATGCAAGCTCACAAACATTCAATTAACACTATCTTTACTAGGAGCATACTTGTAGAACATCTGGAGTCAAATAACTCTACCATAGAATTCTCAATGAAATGAATGAGCAAAAGCTCAGCCTTTTGGGAAACATTCATTTCAATCTCTCTATTGGTCTTTAATTATTGAAACATGGTGTTTAGTTTCAATGTGTATATATAGAAGACTAGATTCTGCACAAGATGGATTTATTGTCACTATAATAAATTAATAATGAGATCTTTTGTTCCTAGCTAATGAGCCTTTTGGATTAATCTTTTCAATTTCATTGTTTTTTGAATCAAGATTTAAAATTTCATTTGAAGCTGAGGCTTTCGTCCTTGACTGAGTGAGACATGCTGGTCATGATAGGTAACTGTGTGGAGCACTAACCATAGGCAACTATGTGGAGGAGTTATGCACGCATGGAAGCCCACTGATAGAACAGAAGCCTCTTACAAGTCAATCTTATAAAACTCATAATCTCATAAAAGTCATTGCCTTGCGAAATGACATAGTCCTAACTCCTAAACAGCCATTGCCTCGTGGAAGTTGTTGACTCATAGTGCCACATGGAAGCCCTTTGCCTAGTCTTCGTCTTGCAAATACCGCGCCATGATCCTCATCCTTGCATGAACTCAAATGGTTGTCGTTCATCTTGGAGAGTTCCAAGAGTCAAACAGTAGGCAAAATGAGATGTTTCACTCATGTCAACTGATATAGGATGATATTATAAACCGCAATTTCAAATTAATGGAAGATGTAAACATATCAAAAGGCAATCAATAGATTTATAGTTAGAATAGTTAGATCAAATAAAATAGGTGTAAGAGATAGAGGGAATCAAACACCACTTCAATCTTGCATAAAGCTAAATTGAAGGAAAAGATTCATGTAGCCAACCAAAATAGTTAGCACAAACACAACTTGATAATGGTTGTGATGGTGGTGCTTGGTCTCAACTTGATTGGTTCTATAGTGAAGGACTAGGATTTGTGCATGGTAGACTTTTTCTCACAACAATGAACAAATTAATTATTGGTCCCTTTTGTACTATTGATTGTCTTCTAAAATTAATTGTTGTTGTTTAGTTTCAACCAAAAGATTACGCAGGTAATTTTGCATTTTAACGAATCACTTATAGCCTCATATTTTAGCATGAATGTAAATAATAGTGCTTTCAAGTTATCCATGCAACATATCCTATCATTATGTTGAATGCTTAATTAGACATATAAGCATCCACTCATATGCTCTATGGTTAGTAAATGTTGGGCTTTAATTGAATGCAGCATACATGGCATCTAGAAATATAGTATAGAAGTATTAAGGAGTAGGCGTAGAAAACTCCAAATTATTCTTATGCACAGAAAAGCATCTTTTTGACAAATCCATTTTATCCTGACCATTTTGTTTGGTATAAAGCGGACTTGCAACAGAAGTAGTGTGAGACATCTTGAACTCTTCCTAAGGGCTATTAGGCTACAGTATACTCCAACTATATCGCAATTAGACACCCATCTCCTTGCCTTACAATAATTACAAAAGAACATTTCATCAATTTGAAACCAGTCATCACAAATTTCTCTGCAGTGACTATTGATATTGACCTGTAGGGGCGTCTCTTTCTTATAGATAAGATCATATGAAATTAGATACAATTAGAACATTACTTCATGGTAGCAAGTTTTGAGTTCTCTTGAGCTTCTTACAAACAAAGGTTCAAATGGCCGGCAAGTAAAAAATATAACAGACTCAAGGAGCTAGTTCAAGTCCACACAATCCTTTTGTAAATTTTAAGACTATTCTTGTTAGCTACAAGGTCTTCTAGTAGTCCAATATATCATAACTAGCAACTCAGAATGTTGCTTCAGCTTCTAGTTGATGTAGGTTTGTCCTCCAGCTTTACAACTTTTTTCAAGAAGAACAATTAAATTTACATTGTAACACACTTGGCAAAATGAGCACACGTAACATTGTTAGCTACTATGTCTATCCTGTTGAACTATGCATCAAGGTTCAAGTATTGTGTAGTGAATCCAATTAAATCCAATGACCCAGTATCATGCTTCTCAATCATCATATATATTGCTTCTTCCACACTTCAATATCATCTCCTATTTCAATATGGGTTGTTTGCTTAAGTTTCAACCAAATAGTAGAAAAATAATCTGAATCATGATCTTCAAGGTCATGGCTTCCAATGAATCAAGAATAGTCACATCCTCATGTTCTTTCCATGGTTTTAAAACTTGATCGATAATGGAGTAGGTATTTCAACCCCTCTCCACCTCACCTATGGGGTAGGCGGTTTTCATTAGTCATTGGTTCAAAAATCATCCCATGCAGGTTGCTTAAGCAGCCTAGATGTAGGTGCAACGATTGAAATTTCATTCCGTGTCGGGCAGCACGAACGATTTTTACCGTTCCGCCTGGGGAGCAAAACCGACACAACAAGCGCATCCATATTTCAAGTGGGTCACGCGCGCGCGCGTCTCGGAGGTGTTGTCGGACGCTTCTACCTTCGTCGGACTCTTCTGGCGGCACTAGAAGCATCGAGGGATGCTTTTGGCGGCGCTGGAAGCATCCCGCGATGCTTCAGGTGGCGCTGGAAGCATGGTCCTAAATTTCGTTCCGTGCCGGGCGGAACGGGCGAAACTTACTATTCTGCCCGTGCACCGAAACCGGCATCGAACTAGGGAAGATTTCGTCGCGTCGTGCGTCGCCCGTCGTCGTGCGGCAACATGGACAGCGTCGCCAGAATCTTCCCGTGCAGCCGGAAGTGTCGCGGCGCGCCAAAAGCGTCGGAGGACGCCTCCGGTGCCGCCGAAAGAGTCACCGGACACCTCCGGTGCCGCCGAAAGCGTCACCGGACGCCTCCGGTGCCGTCGGAGATATCGCCAGACGCCTCCGGTGCCGCCGGAGGTGTCGCCAGCGTCGTTGGAGGCGTTCGCGAGGAGTCGGAGGGGTTGCGGCGTCGCGGGCGCGGGCGTGTGCGAGTCACGGTTTCGGCGTGCCTACTGTACAAAATTCATTTTGCAATTTAAATAAATCAAGCAATTCCCATTCCCACTTAATTGTGATATTTTAAAGAGGCTTTCATAAACCCTAATTAAATTATCCTAATAAAATATAAAAAAATATTTATTTTTTTTTAAAATAAGAAATTTTATTAAATAATGTTCTGAAATTGTTTTTATTATTTTAAAAATTCTAAAAAAATTCAAAAATTCTAATAAATCAAATTTTTATTCTTATATATTTTTAAAATTATTTTATATTTTTTACTGTTTTAATATTTAATTGATATTCTAATTTTTTTATTATTTTAAATATATATTATTTAAACTATTAATTAATTAAATAAATAAATAGTTAATTTATATGATTATTATATATAAAATAGTATTTTGTATTAATTTATACAATTATGATTATTTAATCTGGACATTGGAGAACTATAAAGGTTATCTAAGTAAAATATTACAAGAATCATTGCTTCTATTTAACATATTATATTATGATGTATCAATTTTAATTAGAGTTATTTATACATCAATTGTTTTTTTAAAAAAAATTATATTTAATTATTTTTTATAACAATATTTAGTTATTTAATAATGGAGAACTTATATAAAATCAATATATAACTTATTTTTAAATTGTACACAATAAATATATTTATTTAATAATTACTATATATATAAATAAAAAATACCGAAACTGTATCGGCACGGCACGATACGATACCGAAACCGTATCGTTCCGGTCTGGGACCGAAATCTCGGCACAGGTCGAAATTTTAAACCTTGGCTGGAAGCATCCCGCGACGCTTCAAGCGCCGCCAGAGACGTCGCAAGACTCCTCCGGCGCCACCGAAGACTTCATAGGGCGACGCGGGGCGACATCGACGCCACGTCTGCCCTGCGTACCCATTTAGGGTTCCTGTGCAAAATTAATATTGAGTTTTAAATAATTTAGACAATTCCTAATTGTGATATTTCGAAGAGACTTTCATAAACCCTAATTAAATTATCACAATAAAATACAAAAATATATTTAAAATTTTAAAAATAATAATAAATTTTATTAATTAATATTCTGAAATTGTTTATATTTTTAAAATTTTATTTAAGAATTTTTTAAACAAAATTAAAAGAATTCTAAAAAATTTAAAAAATTTTAAAAAAACCCCCAAAAATTAAAATTTTTTATAAAATCCCCAAAAAAATTAAAAATTTTAAAAAATTAAATTTATATTCTGATATTTTTTAAAATTATTTTATATTTTTTTACTTTTTTAATGTTTAATTGATATTCTAATATTTGTTTACTGTTTTAAATATATATTATTTAAATTAATAATTAATTAAATGAATGAATAGTTAATATATAATTATTATATATAAAATAGTATCTTTGTATTAATTTATATAATTATGATTATTAAATTTGGAATTAGAGAACTATATAGTCGACCTAAATAAAATGTTACAAGAACTAATGCTTCCATCTAATTCACACCCCTTATTAGTAAGATAATATAGTATGATTTATCAATTTTAATTCGAACTATTGATAAATCAATTTTCTTTAAAGAAAACTATATTTAATTATTTTTTCTAATAATATTAAGTTATTCAATAATGGAAAACTTATATAAAATCAATATGCAACTTGTTTTTAAATTATACACAATAAACATATTTATCTAATAATTACTATATATAAATAAAAAAATACCGAAACCGTATCGACACGGTATGATACGATACCAAAACCGTTCCGTTATGGTCTAAAGACCGAAACCTTGGCATGGGTCGAGATTTTACACAAGGTGGCCCATTATCAAGACAACCCATTAGATTCAGTAGGAAAACAAACTGACTTGTTAGATTTTGGTTCTAATAGTATGGGCACCCTAATTTTATCCCACTTCTGCACGATGCTCCTCTTTACTACGCTTGATGCAACTCCTCTACAAGTCATTTTCTTCACCAAACACCTTTTGTATAGAATTTCGGCAATCTTCAGCTTCAATTTTTCCTTCTTTCCTCTCAAAGTGTGTTTCCTTGTTTTGTATGCAATTCCACTCCTCTATTATTGATTTATTTCTCAATCTCAACTCATCTTTTCCACCAATAATTTTCATCAGTTTATCATTAAATTTGTGTGATTTTTACATATTCATCACATCCTTACACTGATTTATTTCAATATTTTCTTGTTTTGCCACTAATTGTTTGCTCCTGTTCTCATTCAATGAGTTTTATCAATTGTTTCCCTTTTTTTATAATCCAAAAAATTAAATTCTTCGAACCGACTAAGTTCTGTAGGTGACCGGCCTGGACCCACAGAAAACACCCGCCAGCCACCCGGAAGTGTGTGCGACTCTTCGCGTAGCAGCCAACGTCCCAGGTTTTTCATCCCATTGGAGGAAAATGCCCTGGAAATGTTTCCCTTGTTTGGCTGGAATGGTTATGAAACATTTCACTTATTTATGCTGACCACCTAGCTCCCTGCCTACCTGCTAAACGACCATCTACTACCTAAAATCACATTTGTCAATGCCTTAGTTCTTTCCAATCATTGAAGAACCAAATTTATAAGTCTCTTTCTTTTCAATCACCCTCCAATGAGTTACGAAACTATGAGACTAATCACAAAGCGGAAATGCTCTCTATGACTGCTATGACAAAGACAAGATGAAAAGACAATACTTGAATGCCGTTAGCATATTCTACAATTCAAAAATTGAAATATTTAAATAAGATACTAAATTAAATATAGTGCACCAGAATCAATTTTCTCAAAATATAACTAAAGCATTAAACAAGAAAATTCCTAGTTGTTATAAGAGAATTGGAATTCATAAATACAAGAGTTTAATCTATTGTATCACTACATACTCTATAAATAACCAGTTCTTAGTAAAATTTCGTTCACACTGTCAGCATGTGTCAATAGACATAAACAAGAAAATTAACTCTCTAAGCTAACAAGCTTTAGGTTCATAAACAAATGTAAAAGGGTGTAATACTTAAGTCTTAATTAAATTGTCAATTATTAAATAGATATCTTACATTTTTATTGCATTATTGTTGTTCTGTATTTCTTCCTCTTTTGGTCTCTTAAGATAGTATAAATGAGTTATAATTTGTGAACCTAAGTCAAGATATCAAATAAGCATGTTGAGTGTCATGTACAAGTATAAAGTCACCAAAAGAGAACTTCCAAGGTCATGCTATCAAGGGATCTTCCATGATAAAATCATTGGAGGGATTTTCATAGGTTAAGACATTAAGGAATCTTCTAAGGTCAAGTCACTAGAAGATTCTTCTAAGATTAGATCTTTGGCTCAATTATATGTTCTTTATTCTAAGGAGATGGATCATTAAGTGAGACTATAATACCCATTCAAGAGGGTCCGGAAATAATTTTTGTATAAGAAGAAATAATATTTGAAGACGTTAGGAAAAAAAGAGTTTAATTGAGAAAGGAGGAGCTTATTTCAAATTCTCCTGTGCCTAATGTCATAAATTAAATCCTTGTAAACCCATATTGCAAATGCATCAGTTTACAAGCATCCAATTCTGGATTATATCTGCCTAACATCTTCAAAAGATCCTATTTCTAGAATTTCTAATAAACTCAATCAGAACATGTTCCATGTAATGAACGGATCTTTCAGCAAACCAAAACCTCTCATACAGTATTACACACATTATGTTATGTTCAAAATTTGACTTAGTAATAATGCTAGCAAGGGGAACTTACTGAAGTGTCGGAACGATGCCAGAAGGATGTTTGGAGAGGTCAACAGGTTGGCTTCCCTCTAGGCCCTGTTCGGCCATGTGCCTCTTATAAAAAAACAATCAAGATGTTTCCTCCCGAGTATATATATTATCCCTTCTCCTTAACTTGCTCCCAAAACTCCCACAATCCCTTCGTTATATCCAAACCGGACAAAAAAACACGATTTGCTCCATAAACAAGACACTCTCTTCCTTCTCCACGAAATTTCCAGTGACAAACAGAATCGACGACTAATTCAGCTCCACACAACTACGTCACCGGCCGAATCACCACGAACCTGCGGAAGTAGAAAGGAGATCAGCAAGATACATCGACATAGCAGGCATTCCTGCAGAATAGAATAGAAGTAAAGCACGAGAATAGCCAGAGAAGGAAAACAAACATCACCCAATTTGACATCAAACGTATAGGCGTTGCTGCAGATCCCGGGTCAATCGAGCGAGGCGTGATCGAAGTCGGGTGGATTCAAGCGGGAAAGCGATATCTGTGCGAAAATCCAAAGACGATGAACCTTTTATAGGAGAGGAGCAGATCGGGGGATATATAGGAAGAGGGAGGAGGAAGAATCGGATGAGACGAAGCGAGAAAGGGAAAGAGCGAATTCGACCACCGGATTATATCTAGGGCACATATTTGCACATAAACCCCCTCCTCAAACCTTATTCTCGCACTAATCCTCGTCCTCGAAGGACGAAGATTCCAGAATCGTTTCATAAATTCAAATTAGGGGGCAAACTATAATATTTGAAACTATGAGAGATCATTGGAAAAGAAAATATGGTATGGGTGAATCAAAGTTACCTCAAATTAACTAAGTATTTGATGAGGTTGTAGTGGTCCGGTCCTGAGTAACAGACCTCTAATATTTGAATTTTAGTTGTGGTATATTACAAGGATTTTACTTTAGAAGGATAACAAATTTAAAAATATTGATCGTTTTGATGAATCTTTGATCATGATAATAAGTAGAAACTTTTATGAGATATATCACGAAGATTAATAGTTCTGTTTTAAAAATTAGATATCTGAATTAAAAAAAACCTCAAATTAACCTAAATCCAATTTTAAAAAGAATTAAGTCCCTCTGAAGAATATAAGTTGACTTTGTAAATTATCTACCTTTATATAATCTATGTGGCAAAAAGATGATTCGCTCGTCCCCAGCGCCCCCCGTCAACCCGTCCCTAGGCCAACACGGAAGAGATAAATCACGGATGGCTACTAGTCATTAGTGCAAATGGCCAAAACATGGGAGAGATTATGCTCAATTACGCCGAATTTCGATCTCAAGACCTTATATGACAACACCCTATATTTTAACCATCGTATCACAACACCCCATATCTTTGCGCTTGGGGCAATGTTGCAGCTAATGAGGTTATAACCTTTATATAATCTAGAATGCCCATAAAGTGAACATAATTATTTTTTATTGTATTAATTAACTTGATCCTTATATTGATGGGTTAGATACGACCTTTATCTCTCTCCTTTGTCTATCAAATAAATTCAAAAAGTACACTCAAAAATTAATATTAGCTATCGTTCTGACAAAAGATGAATACATTAATCCTCAATATTCCCGTCAGTTCGTCCCAAGTTCAATACGGAGGAGGTAAATCATGGACGGTTACTAGCCTTTGAAATAGTGACTAGCACATAAAAGAGGTATTTACCTCGGCTTTACCGAGATTCGAACTTCAAACCTCATTGTGACAATACTTCATGTGCTAGCCATTAAACCCATCCGAGGGGACATTAATATGCACTGTATTTTAAGGGGGCATTTGGTTAAATGATGGGAATGACTATGAGTATGAGTTTGATAGTAGGGTGAAATGGGAATATGAATGGAAATGAAACCCATAAAGTTATATGAGTTTGGTTGATTTCTATAAATTTAGTAATCATTCCCAAAATATCATTCTCAAATTCACAATCTAAACACTATCTTTTACTATCATTCCATTCCCTCGTTCTCAAATCTATCAACCAAATCTCCCTTAAAATTGGATTAATATTAGCTATCGTTGTGGCAATATGTAATGGTTAGATCTTCTGACAATTAATTAAAACGAAGTAAGATTAGAATTTTAATTACAGTGCACTGTATTTTCTTTCTAGTAAAAAATAGACCTAAAAATAAATCATTTGATGAATTTTTTGAATACTTTCTAATTTATTCATTGTTAAAAAAAAATTCTATGAAATTGATTTGGCCACTTTCAAAATTAATGGATAAAAAAATTAAATATTGATGTCAATTAAAAATAACAATATAATCTCCGAAAAAAATTTGAATCTCAATCCTTTTACTTGTTCCTAGCATTACGCCACATCGCATATATAAACTAATTAGAATGTATTTGATGTATCGTTTTTAATATTGAATTTAAATTTATAATAAAATTTAGTAATAATTTAACACCATCTATTTTTCCTTCCTCGATAGATCTAACTCGATCCTGTATAACGGAGTAATGCTAACTGTATGAATTGGTTGAGTCAAGTGGACTCGTTGAATCGAGCGAGTGAGTCACACTACTACTTGAGTTGGGCAAGTGAGTGAAATTATTTAAATTAATTAGATCAACTAGCTAGTCAGTCAAATCAGGTTGCACATGTCAAGCAAATAGGTGAATCATCCAGGTGAGTCTAACAAATAGTGCCAAGCAAACCATTCCAATTGATCCAAGTAAACTAAAAAAAAAACCAATGGATTTGGATAATTTAAGCAATCCAAGTGAGCTGAGCAATTTAGTCAAGCCAAATTAGCTAGATAACTGAAGCTACTAGTCCAGTTGATTAAGCTAAGTAGGTTGGATAAAATAAAATGAATCTAATTACTAGAGATATTAAGTTAACCAATTGTGGATTAACCAAATCCATTAAATCAAAGAGACGAACTGGATGCTATAATGACTCATGGCTCACCTCCAGAGTTATAGTGTCGCGATAAGATATTTAAATTGTCATTTAAATACTCACAATTCGATATCTAACTATGATTTATTTGTAGAAATTTTTTCTTGAAATAAGAATCACAATCAAAGGATATTAGGTTCTTGCACTGTTCGCTATGAGTACTTTCTGATTTATTCTGATGATCGATAAAATTTTTTAATAAAATCAAATTAATTATTTTAAAAATGATCAATTAGACTAATTAAAATTATCAATTTTTTTTTCAAATAACTCATGCCTCGACAATTAAAATCGAGAGCGACACTTGGCTAACGGCCGACTATGCTAGATGTACGACTCTCATCACTTAAAAGTGGTCTCCACTTATGTCTGACCTCTCACTGCTCAGTTAACCGATTCCCGACTCTTTGATTGTGTGTAGCCTAAGTCACGTGTAAGACAGTTTGCGTGGCTAGCGCACCAAACCATGTGGACTTTCAACCGGTTATATAAGGCCCAATGATAATAGACGAAGGTGTGATTTTTTTTTCTTGCATGCTGAAGACATTCTTCTCTCTTTACCTTCTCGTCTTCGACTTCAATTTTTTTTATTTACATTATTTATCTCATTTATAAATTAAATATATAGACCAATTTTAAATCAAGGAATATTAAGTTAGACTCATCGTCAATAATAAATTCATATATATATATAAAGTTTCTGTTTTAAGTAAACCATATGCATTCTTTAAAAAGAGAAATTATGTCTTTAGATACAACTTGATATAACCAAATAGGGTAAGAATCTTTTCACTATTCAAATGTCAAGGAAAAAAGGAAAACTTTCTAAATCAACAAGTGAGCTACACTATTAGTTGACCTTCTCATATGAGCAAGGGAGATAAAATTCGAGATAGTAAGTAAAGATTTAATTTCCATAGGTGACACATCATCGGGACCTAAATTCTATGCAGGATGTGTTATTGCTTGAATTGCCTTTAAGGAGTTTGAGTAGATACAAACATTTTGAATACCCAAGTGAGAACATAAGTCCATTCTATAGTGAATTGTTGTCAACTCCACATCCTTCACTGACCCCAGGTTCCGAATAGCTTCTGCCTTACCATTCAAAACTTGTTCATGCAAATCTCGAACAATTGCTCCAACATTAAAAAGATTCCTGACCTCATCATAACCCACATCCACATCTAGCTAAACCTGGTTAGGATCAAGAGGTTTCCAAACTTGTTCTGAGTTTACCTTCATCAAAGGGTATAGTACCTCTCCTATCAAGTTAGACTCCTGGAATACCTTCAGCATCGTAAACACCCAATATACCCTGATCTAAATCAATATGCTATTCGGTTTATAATTTCATTTACATATCTCTTTCCACACTGCCCAACGCATCATTACAAACAGTTCAAACTCATCATTTGAAACCATCATGGCTAAATGCCACAATCCACAAAAGAAGCCCTATTGGCCTTGCTGAGATAGTTTCAGAACTTGATGTGTTTCCATACACTTTAAATCATTGGATAAAACAAAATATAATGACTAGTGAACTCATCGCGGGACTTACGCAAAGGGAAAAAAATCCTCGATCGAAACATGCTTAGCTTTAAGATTTCCTCCTGTAGGAATAATATCTTTGGATGCCCGCCATAAAAAAATCTAAACCTTAGGGGGAATTTGAAGTCGCTAAATAAATTTTCACTATGATTGACTAGCATGAGGAGATTGAAAATGAAGGAATTCATAGTGTTCGTCTCCAAGAGATACCCATATTTGATTGTATATCGACCATTAGGGGTTTCCTGCTGAAATCGAATGTCCTTACCTCCCTTACAGTTCAACGATATGTTAAGATTGTTTCAACTTCATGTGTGGCAAAATTTGTGTGCACCTGCTGCTCATCCCACATCCTCGTGTTTGTGATAAAGCTAACTACTCTAATCAATGGGTCTGGAAGAGAGTTGAAATAACTTTTAAAAGTTGGAAGGCCTTGAATCCATGGATCTAAATTTGCTAAGATGCTATGTGTTGGGATATGCCCGATGCGGGTGTGTGCTAGAACACATTTCGTAAACATGTGAAATAGAAAATAAAATAATTCCTAATTATTACATCACACACACACCATATGCATACAAGGATACAACATGCTAAATATGACCACATAATTAAAATTTTACGTAAAGTAAATTTATACTAGGTATATCTTACGGATAACCTGTAACGAGAAGGGCATCAACCGCAACGATGTTGTCGAACCTCGTCTCTATTTGTATCCACGCCGAGCTCCTCAAGACAACTCCTCAGAAATTACTAGTCACGAGCGAAGAAGAGAGATCAAGAGGAAGAAGAAGAGAAGTATACAAGGGAGAGTTTTTCTCCCTTATGGTTGTCACAGCAACAAGAGGGAGCACCCTCTTGGTGCTCTCGGATCCCGACGATTCTTTCTCGAGAGTTACCCACACCTACAGTATTCAATGTACCACCAACAGTACCACCTGCCACATACCCGGCCCCTCCACCAGCAATACCTGCTGCTACGTACTCGGCACCTCCTCCAACCACGCTAACGGCACACTCGGCACCACCGCCATTTATGCCTGCTACTGCGTACCCGGCACCACCGCCACCTGTGCATGCTACTGCATACCCGGCACCCGTACCAGTAGTACCAGGTGCTCCATATCCAACACCTCCAGTCGCTCCTACCTATATAGACCCTGCAGTGCCACCAACGGTACCTGCCCCGACTTATGCAGCAGCACCAGGGGTACCTCCTCCGGCATATCCAGTGGTACCACTTGTAATACCAGCTTCAGTGGTTTTGCCAATTCCCGTGGTGATCCCTACTCACCCTACTGATATTATTGTGGCACGAGCTCGGATTCCAGCTTTGGCAGAGTCGATGAAAAGCCGATTCATGCTATTCTGCGTAGAGTCTGATCCGAGCGTGGCCCATTCTTGGATAGAGACTTTGGAGTGGACTTTCTTCTATATGGCTTGCTCCGAGTGGGAGAAGGCAGAGCTGGCTGCTTTCCACTTACGGGACGAGGTCGATATTTGGTGGGATACACAACGCACGATCATATGCGAGCAACACATCACCTGAGTGAGATTTAGAGAGGCTTTTGAGAGCTAGTACTTTCCACGGTCATATCAAATGACACGTCGTCAGGATTTTCTGAATCTTTGGCAAAACAACCGCACGGTGACAGAATACAATGCCGAATTTAATCGGTTGGCCAGATTTTGTCCAAAGTTAGTTCTTGAGGATAGGTCTCGTATGCTTCAGTTTGTCCAAAGACTGGATGAACATCTGCAAGTAAAGATTGCAAGTTTTGGTAATTCATTTTATATAGAGGCATTGGATAGAGCCCTTATGATTGAGGTGACTCAACAGAGAGCGAATGCAGACAAGAAAAGGAAGCAGACAGATCGGACTTCAGGACTGACCTAGCAACCACAAGCTATCGGACATCAGTAGAGTGGTCACAGTCAGTCAGGTCAATGTACTTTTGGGACAACTAGACGACCTCATAAATCGAGGTGTACTTCCTCAGGACATTTTCGATCTTCTCAGTAGAACCGGAAACAGTCCTCTAGTGACATGCATTGCACCCGATGTGGATCCAAAGATCACGTCTCATCATCTTGCTCCCTAGGACAGTTAGTTTGTTATTATTGCATATTGCCTAGGCACATGAGCCGAGATTGTTCGCTGAAGGCTCAGCATGTGGCTTTCAGGGTTTATGTTCAGGGAGGATAGTTCAGTCAGACAGGGACTCAGCGAGGGGGGCAAAAAGCACAATCTTTGCATCGTCCGTAGAGGACAACCCTTCCGGCAGTAGCTGCATATGGCATACACGGACAGGAGCACTCCAGTGCTCACACGATATCGCAGGGTTCTATTTCGGGACCTCAGTATCAGTCGTAGCCTCAACCATTGGTGCAGTATCAGCTGCAGCCCTAGTGACTAGTCCAATACCAGTCGTAGCCTCAACCACTAGTCCAGTATCAGCTCCAACCACAATCACTAGTTCAGTACCAGTTGCAGCCCTAGCCATCGATTCAGTATCAGTCACAACCCTCATATCCATCTCTGGCTCAGTATCCAACACCGCCTCAGTGGCAGGCTCAGACTCTGGCTCAGGCACAACAACCTTTGGCAGTGCTACCACCTCAACCCCCGCCAGAGAGTGAACGAATTCATGCGGTTACTAGAGAGGATGCACAGCGGGCCGACGGATCTGTTTTTCATAGTACGATTTTACTTTATGCATTTTCCGCTGATATGCTAATTGATACTGGTAGTCGCATTCCTTTATTTCTCGAGTATTTATGAGGGAGATTGGTAGACTACCTATTTTTAGACCACAGTGACTGACCGTCTCTTTACCGCCCGGTGATACATTGGACGTCACTCAGGAGGTCAGAGGATGCCCATTGGAGTTTGGCAACCATATACTCACTGTAGATTTATTGGTACTAGAAATGGGCGAGTTCGACATTATCCTTGGCATGGACTGGTTGTCAGCATACCATGCCATGGTTGATTGCCAAACGAGGGTGGTCACATTCCGACATCTGAACTAACCCTCGTGGGATTTCATTAGCATTAGGGATAACAGTATATCGACTATTTCTATGATTCAAGCTCAGAAGCGGTTGTCACATGGCTGTCAAGGATTTCTATTATCATTAATTAATGCTGACGACAGCAGCAGATCTCATATCTCAGATATTCCAGTGGTCCGAGAGTATCCGGATGTATTTCTAGATGAGCTACCAGGCTTTCCTCCTCGAAGGCAAGTGGAGTTTGCTATTGAGCTAATTCCGGAGACCGCGCCGACATCGAAAGCTCCTTACCGTATGACACCAAAAGAGTTGGACAAGCTAAAAGTCCAACTCCAGGAGTTATTGGACAAGGGATTTATTCACCCTAGCATATCTCTGTGGGGTTCTCCGGTATTGTTCATCAAGATAAAGGATGGTACTCTAAGGTTGTGTATCGATTATAGACAGCTGAATGCAGTGACCATCAGAAATAAGTACCCCTTACCACAGATCAAAGATTTGTTTGATCAGCTCAGAGGTACATCACTGTATTCTAAGATTGATCTGCGGTCCGGATATCATTAGTTGAGAGTCAAAGATTCTGATATTCAGAAAATAGCATTGCACACCAGATACGAACATTATGAATTTTTGGTAATGCCATTTGGGCTTACCAATGCTCCAGCGGTATTTATGGATTTGATGAACCACGTCTTCCTGGAGTATTTAAATCAGTTCGTTATCATTTTCATCAACGACATTTTGATCTACTCACGTTCCAAGGAGGAACATGCACAACATCTTTACAAAGTCTTGGAGACTCTTCAACAATATCGTTTATATGTGAAGTTCAGCAGTGTGCTTTCTAGGTATCCTCAGTTAGTTTTCTGGGACATATAGTGTCTAGTTGAGGTATTTCCGTAGACCGTCAGAAGATCGAGGATGTCACTAGCTGGGAGCAACCAAAATCAATTCAGGAGATCCATAGTTTCTTGGGTTTGGCCGGATATTATAAACAGTTCGTTGAGGGGTTCTCTCGCATTGCTATACCGCTGACACACCTTACCAGGAAAGGCATGAAGTTCACGTGGTCAGAAGCCTGCGAGACCAGCTTCCAGGAGCTGAAGCGGAGATTAGTGTCGACACCAATTCTGGTTTTGCCCTTTGGAGAGGATGAATTCGTACTCTACACTGACGTTTCTCTATAGGGTTTGGGCACTATTTTGATGTAGTATGGCAGAGTAGTCTCCTATGCTTCTTGTCAGTTCAAGGAGCATGAGAAGAACTATCTAGTTCATGATTTGGAGCTGGCCACTATTATATTTGCTTTGAAAATTTGGCGACATCATCTTTATGGTATTACATTTGAAATTTTCAATGATCATAAGAGTCTCAAATATCTTTTCACTCAGAAGGAACTCAATCTCCGACAGAGAAGATGGATGGAGTTCCTGAAGGATTGTGACTGTACCATTAGCTATCACCCGGGGAAAGCTAATTTGGTTGCCGATGCATTTAGCCGGAAGTCCAGAGGGACTTTAGCATACCATCGAGTTTTAGTCACGGACTTGAATAAGAGTTTCTCTGAGTTGGGCCTTGACGAGCAAGGATGGACAGAGCAGGTTATTCTGGTTACCATGGTTGCTCAGTCATCGATCAGGACGAGGATCCGAGAGGCCTAGGCTGGTGATCAGCGCTTACAGTCCATTGGTAGCCAAATAATTTCTGAACAGCAGACGGAGTTCACCCGAGATGACGAGGGTGTTATTTATTTCCGAGGCAGATTATGTGTACCTCAATCTCACCCGATTATGGAGGAGTTGCTTCAGGAGGCTCATCACCCCCATTTTGCTATCCACCTAGTTGGAGCATGCATGTATCGAGATTTGAGGCGTTCCTATTGGTGGAACGACATGAAGAAAGACATCGTGGAGTTTGTAGCTAGATGTTTAGTCTGTCAGCAGGTGAAGACTGAGCACCAGAGACCTACCAGATTATTTCAGAGGATCCCTATTCCAGAGTGAAAATGGGTGCACGTCACTATGGATTTTGTGGTGGGATTGCCTAGGACACGATGAGGCCATGACGCGATTTGGGTAGTCGTTGATCGACTAACCAAATCCGCACACTTCTTAGTGATCCGGAAGACCGATTCGTTGGATCGATTGACAGAGCTGTATTGTCGGGAGATCATTAGATTGCATGGTGTTCCTTTGAGCATTATATCGAATAGGGACCCACGGTTCATGTCCTGGTTCTGGCAGAGTTTGCAGTAGGACTTGGGCACACAACTCCATTTCAGTACAACATTTCATCTGCAGACAAATGGACAGTCAGAGCGGACCATTCAGACATTAGATGACTTGTTGAGGTCTTGCGTTATGGATTTTGGAGGCAGCTGGGAGGACCACTTGCCATTAGTAGAGTTCGCTTACAACAACAACTATCATTCGACTATCCAGATGACATCGTTTGAAGCGTTGTATGATAGACCTTGTCGGACACTCACCCTCTGGGAGGAGGTTGGGGAGGCCCAGTTGCTAGGACCTTAGAGAGCTCAGCAGGAGACATAGTTGGTTTGTACTATCAAACGGAGGATGTCCGAGGCGCATGACCGTCAGAAGAGTTATGCAGATCGGATGTAGACCCTTGGAATTCTCTACTGGCGACCACGTATTTTTGGAGAAAATTCCTGAAATATACATATTATATAAAATATGGATAACAATACGATTATTTTTGAAGGAGGTACCAATCTGTGCGTTTCGTATTTGTAAAATGCGAAATTTAATTAGTTTCGCATTTGATAAATGCGAAACTAAGAAAGAATTTGTTTTAGTTTACATTTCGTATTAAAACTAAGAATTTTTTTTGTTTGCTTCGAAAGCATTGGTTTAAAGCATTGATTTCGCATTTGCTAAATGCGAAAGCATTAGTTTCGCATTTTCTAAACGCGAAAGCATTAGTTTCGCATTTAGCAAATGCGAAACCATTGCTTTTGCGACAAACAAAAAAATTTTTAGTGTAGATGTTTTCACATTTGCTGCTTTCTGCTCCAAGAACTAAGGATTTTCTTTTTTTTGTTTGCTAAATGCGAAACCAATGCTTTTGTGGCAAACAAGAAAAAATCTTAGTGTAAATGCTTTCGCATTTGCTGCTTTTTGCTCCAAGAACTAAGGATTTTCTTTTTTTTATTTGCTAAATGTGAAACCAATGCTGTTGCAGCAAACAATAAAAATCTAGTGTAAATGCTTTCGCATTTGCTGCTTTCTGCTCCAAGAACTAAGGATTTTCTTTTTTTTTTTGTTTGCTAAATGCGAAACCAATGCTGTTGCAACAAACAATAAAATTCTTAGTGTAAATGGTTTCACATTTGCGTCTTTCTGCTCCAAGAACTAAGGATTTTTTTTTTTTTGTTTGCTAAATGCGAAACCAATGCTTTAGTTTGCTAGATGCAAAACTAATGCTTTCTCATTTAGCAAATGTGAAACTAATACTTTTACAACAAACAAAAAAAATTCTTAGTGTAAATGATTTTGCATTTGCTATAGCTTTCTGGTCCAAGAACTTATAAACAAAACTAATCTTGATTGCAAAAATAGCTGATGAAAAGTGGTGAGTACAATTTTTTTTTTAAAGAAATATCATATGAAAAAAGAACCATAATATGAGGGGGGACCAAACCTAACCTCATACTAAAGTTTACAAGGACTCCAAAGATTTACATGAATATTCAAAATAAACCAACTCCTCACCATACTTACATTCCAAACACTCAAAACAAGAAAATACTTACAAACTCTTTAACAAGAAAAACACTTCCTTGTAGACTACTAACCCCAAAACAATTAATAAACTCTCCAAATAAAAAAAAACTCGTATAAGAAAACCGATCTTGATAAAGAAAACTCCATCTCTTTTTTTCCACGAGCTGCCAAAGAATCCATATTCGTCAACCAAACAGTATCACCAAGTCATTAGCCCCTTGTAAGATCTCCACAGCACCAAGATCAGAGGACACAAACAAGAATCCACCAAAAGCCAACTAGCATCCAATTCCACCAACAAAAGTATCCTGATATCAACAACAAAAAAAAAAAGACTACAAACCACCAACCCAAACCATCAATATCTCTACAGAAATCATAGCATAAATAAAATCAGCAAATAAAAGTGCATATTCATATAAACGCCCAAGTAAATAAGCACAAGTCTATAGCATAAATAAAATCCACCACAAAAATACCACAAACCACGTAAGAACATTTGCACCTCAACAACTTCCAAGAATTCCTCAGCTTCATTAATATTTGAAACCAAATTTCTTACACAATAAAACAATCAGCAACTGCACATAATATCTACAATCAGCAACTGCACATAATATCTATAGCAACTGCACATAATATCTAAAATCAGCAACTGCACATAATATCTATAGCAACTGCACATAATATCTACAATCAGCAACTACACATAATATCTACAACAACTGCAAATAATATCTACAATCAACAACTGCACATAATTCAGATTCCATCACACCAAAAAGAAATCCATATCCGACCACCAAAAAATCCATCAAACACACTACACATGAATTTATCCTTCTAACACATTAATGCAAAATCTGCACAGATAATCCACTACACTAAGGAATGCTTCATGAAGCCAAAACATGATGCCAAAACTCCATAAAATAGAAAAACTCCTGCAAACAAAAATAATCCACCAGAAACCAAACCCGCACTGCCGAATATAGCCAATCACAAGAACATAGCAACATCACACACAGAAATAAAATATCAACACTACAAACACTTGTATAGATCATAAGTATCATGCTTAAAGTCAATATTCTGCAACGTACACACAGATTTAATATCTTGAGAAAATCTAAAGTTAGTCTTATACAACTTAAGAAATACACTACTACCAATTGAAACCATCCAACATAAGTTAGTCTTTTCTCATAATACACTATTGTCCAAATAAAATTTACATTTTGCTAAGTAATAATTAGTGCCCCATCCCTAGCCTCCCATGTGTACCGCAACCAATATGTTTTACTATTTTTTTTGTTTGCGCAGAGCTATGGGGAGATCGCCATGATGTTCAACGGTAATGTCATTTTGCTCATCCAGCTCATTATCATTTACTTGCAATTGACTAGATCCACCATTGTGTGCATTATCATTGGTTATGCCAGAATCAAGTGTTTGATTAAAAAGGTGAATTGGAGTAATAGGCGATGGACAAACTATAGGGGTCTGGGTTGGTAATGTAGTATCAGAGTGACTACTATGTTCAAAATTACTTGAAGAACCTCCAAGACTAATATTTGAAAAATGAGATTGAGTAGGTTGAGTTCGGCATCTCCTACCACCTTGTCTTCCCCGCTGAACATTTCTTGGTTCTCTATGAATCTGTTGTGTAAGTGAACTTTGGTGACCAACTTGTTCAAGTACATGCGAATGCCTAATATCCAAACGTTGTTGTCCTCTGGCTTGGTACATGTAGTGTAAAATACTGGAAATAGGCGAATATTAATAAGGGAATTTTTCGGAATTTTTGGAAATTTTTCAGAAATTTTTCGGAGCTCGTATGGACGAGTTAACGGGGATAAGATTTGGGTTCCGGGAAAGCCTGTTTAGGCTACCCCATTTAAATGAGGAAAAGTTGAATTTCTTAATTCCTTTTCTTTATTTATTTTGCCTTTTCTTTATTTTCTTTACTTCCTCTCCTCCTCGCCGAAAACCCCTGCACGCCCGAGCTTTCTTCCCCCGCGCGAACCCGAGCCCTAACCGGCGCTCACGGCGGTTTCCTCCACTTCCTCTTCTCGGTTTCCTCCTCTTCTCTTACATCTTCTCCTCTGCCGACGCCGAGCATCAGCCACAAGAGCTCCGGCGGCTTCGCTCTCTGCCCTAGCCGACCCCTTCATTTGTCGGCGATCTTCCTGAGCCGAGCATCACGCCGGCAGCCGACCTATTGCCTTTGCCCTAGTTTGGATCGCGAGCCCTCTCCGCCGCTGAGATCAGGAACGCGCCGGTGACGCACGGAGCAGCGCCTTTTCCCTGGAGTCCCAGCGCCGATACTCACCCTTGTGCCCTAGCCGACGCCTCTCCTTTGTTCTTGATCAATCTTCCTTCGTTGTGGTGGAATTAGGTCACGGTTAAGGTAAGGCAGTGTTGAGAAGGTTAGGGATTTGAGGATCTTGATTGATCTCGGATCAGTTTCCTGTTATGTTGGTTTGATTTGTAGGTTGTTTTAGTAGTAGGATGTTAACAAATTATGTTTGATCTGTGATCTTCTTACCGGCAGCACTCAAACCAGCATCACCAGTGGGTTGGATCAAGAGCAGAGGTTTGAATCAAGGTAAGAAGTAGAGTAATTGTTACATGTTGATGAGTTAGGTTCATGTATTGGATTAGGAATATATTGGATTAATCCATGTTTAGGTATGATCTTGATACCTATTGATAATTTATTTATCATTAGGTTGTGTAGAATAATTAGGTTATATGGATTAGGTTTGGAATTAAATTAATGGTATGATTAGGGTTAAAGCAATTAACCCTAAATAATCGTTGGATTTAATTTTGGTAGGATTAATGCTATATAATTAGGGTTTTGCCCTAATTTAGTGTTAGAGATTTTTATTTGGCTATTTATATGGGTTGTAGCTAAATAAAAATGTATATATATTGGTGACACAGGACTTTGACGCGAGACGGGTATCTCGGAGTCAGATTTGGACTTTTCTTATCGAAGGCGGGTACTTTTGACTTATGTCATTTGATATACATAGTAGTGAATTTAACAAGTTGCATTAATTATGTCCTTTATTTGTTTCGGTTAGTCACTACCCAATATCTGATACATGATTGATTGATTGCTTGATTTGCATTCCATGCATACTTTATTTGTTTATGCATGCTTATAGGGGGTAGTGATATACCATGCTTCACCATGTTCAGGACCTAGGTTTTTATACCTTTTGTGTACCTTTGATTCGATATGATTCGTTGACTTAGGGTGCACTTTTCTATATATATGGATTAGGTCAGGATGTTATTATGGTTATTGTTATGCACCATTTGCATGATTGCATGCTGTGCGATAGTCCGCTCCATTATTGTTGAGCACATCGCCAGTTACATGGATCTGCACACACCACCACTCATGGGTTAGTGGTCGATTCAAGCAGAGTGTGTTGCAGCAGGGACTCTGTTAGGCACCGTTGGTCCGCTCATGGGTAGTGTGACACAACGTGTTATCCGGCAGGGATTCCTCCCCGTCACTATGTACCGGGAGATGAGAGCATTGCGCTCCCCCATTTATGATTTGGGGTAGGAGGATAGGTGTACTCCGACAGCATCCCGTCCACTCGGTCACTCATTAGAAGTAGTGACGACAGAGTGCACGGTTGTCACAGCCCTACCCACTCGGCTTCACTATTGTGTGAGATGATCGACTGGAGTCAGGGGTGACCAGGACGTATCATTGGCATCATATGCATGATGCATTTATTGCTTGTGTTTGTGTTTGCTGCATTTATATGCTGCATATTGTTTGGATACCTATGTTTGACATGCATACAGGATTTCCTTATCCCTCGGACTGTTTGACCTTATATTCAGGTCCTGGTTAGTACAGTTTCTCTCCTGTTTACTTCAGATGCATTTTTATCTTTCTTATCAGGAGACTATACGCATGATTAGTGCCAGGTGTTATTTCCCTACTTTGTATATCAATTGTACCTGCTGAGTGTTGGACTCACCCCGCCTCCATTGTTGTTATATTTCAGGTTGATGCTGTCAGGAGAGAGAGTTCCAGTTGCTAGTCCCCTGCAGACTATCAGCTATAGTTATCTTTGGTTTTGTTTATGCTTCTCATTTGACTATGTTTTAGACTTGGTTGATTTGATACTTGGATATTTTATTTTAGCTTTGCTCTATCAGACTTTGTTTTAGTCTTGTTTTGGATTTTACATATGGATATTATATGGAATCCTTCCGTTTTGATGGACTTTTGGTATGATTTGGATTTTATTCTACTACATGCCTGCCTGGATGGCAGAAGAGGTGAGTTCGCCGGATTTGAGCTTTACGAGTGTAGTTGATGTAACGACCCAATTTTCCTTATTTCAAGTTCTAAAAGTCCATAAAAATATTTGGAAATACTTTTAAAATATTCTAAAGATTTTTAGGAATTTTTAGAGTATTTTTACGTAATTTTTGGAGGTCGTTTAGTAGGGTTACAAAAAGAAAGAAGTTTTAAAAAAAACGTTGAAGGTGAGATTCGAACCCACGACCTCGGGTCGGACTGACCCAAGCAAAACCGACCTAACCAGCTGGGCTACACGGTTTTTATTAACCTTATATGGAGAGAAATAGATTTAAGCTATAGTCGGAACAAATAAAATAAAAGAGAAGAAAAATAAGTTTGTAGAAGCAAGGGTTCGAACCCAGCTCCTCGGCCCAAGCAGAAACCGGCCCAACCAGCTGAGCTACGCGGGTTTTGTTAACCAGGTATGTAGCGAAATATATTTAAGCTATAGTTGGAACGTTTAAAATAAATTGGAATTAAAAGTGCGCGGCTGAGGGTTCGAAGCCGAGACCTGTGGCTTCGAGCAAAACCCAACTGACCAGCTGCGCTAGCGGTCGGTGTTAATCAAATATGCAGCGACATATATATAATCTATAGTTATAATCGAAACCCTAGTTTTAAAAGGATCTAATTCCTTTTCTCCCGAGCCGAAAACCCTTTTCTTCTTCTCACGCGACGGCGCGACTCTTCTGCTCGGGCGAAACAGAGCCGTGTTAGGGTTTCATCTCCGGCGCTTGAAAAAGGGCTCTCTCCGGCCGGTCTTCACCCAACTGTGATCTTCTCGTCGTGGAGAGCACGAGGACCTGAAGGAGACGCCGAGACCTTCACCTATCCGAAACCTTAGCAGCCATCTTCTCGGTTGTAAGTCCAAGGAAACAAGTGAGTTGCTTCTCACCTGCAGTAGGAGTAGTTCCCCGATATTGATCTTCTCTTTTGTTTGGTTTCGGAACTTGCTATTGTATTTGGATTTACTGCCGTGAACCTGAATTGATTTCCTTTGCTTTTAGTTGTAACCTGCCTAAGGATTTCGATATTTCTGTGAGGATTGATGGGTTAAAGGGTTCTGCCGTGAGGTTGAAAGGAAGAAGATGGAGAAGGAAAATTAAGGGAGAAGTGTGATGGGCATTTAGCTCCTTTTTGGTAACCTGCCGTGCCTCAAAAAAAAATTCCGAGAGGAATTGTATGCTGTGATCTTATGGATTAGGGCAATGGGCAGAAATGATTTACATGTTTAATAGCAGTAATTAGTTTTCCTTGCTGCAGGTATCACAATTCAATTTGTTGGACCGGGAAAAAATGAAAGAATTAATTAGATTGGCATGTGGCAATTGTTTTTCTTCTTCACTGCTGTAGCACGTGATAGGAGGAATAATTGTCGTAGTAATTGGTTCTTTTTGTCTTCTTGATGTGGTACCGATCATGAAAAGATTTAGTTTCGTTTGAGCTTATAGCTTAATAAGTATGCACTGCCGGGTGATTTAGAAATTCTGTTTTTATCACTTAGCAAGCATGAACAACCTCTTAATTATGGAGTTCAGCTTTTATAATAAAGCTTACAATTTGCCCTGCCATGGAACAAAATTGTCCAGTACATTAAGCTTGCAGATTTCTAGTTCTTTATGTTATTAAATGTGCATGAGTAGCATTTCTTCAAAGCAAGCAGGTTCTGGTTGCGCTTTTTTATAGCATGCAGATTTTTAATAAGCAGATTTTCATAAGTACTGCTTGCAGATTTTGATAAGTATTGCATGCAGAACCTCAATCTTAGAACAGATTTTTACTAAGCTTAATATGCAGATTTTTATTAAGCATTAGTGTGCAGATTTTTATTAATCATTAGTGTGCAGATTTTTATTAAGTATTAGTGCAGATTTCTGTTGAGCATTAATATTGCAGAATTTTTATTACTTCAGTATGCAGATTTTTGGTTTAAGCATTTCAAAGTTAGAATTTGCTTAAACATTTCAGTTTCTTTTAAAAGAAGTATTCTTTTAGAAGTATTAACAAGTATAAGAAAGCTAAAGAAAAGAAAGAAAAGGCCAAGGCCTTAAGTAGATCCTAAAGGCGAGACTTTAGGGATTTTGGCACACAAGGTGCTTAAATAAATGGCAATGCATTTTATTATAAGAAGTATTTAAAGATAAAAAGTATTTTACTTTTAAAGGGCATGTACCGGACACAAGGTCCAAGGGATGGGCTCCAAGTTGCCCCTAGGCACAAGGCCTAGAAGTATCTTAGTAGTTTCGGGATTAGCTACCTCGATTCTTACTAAGAATGCGCGCAAAGTGGTACAATGCCGGGCCCAAGAGAAGTTGATTATTATTTTGAAGTATTAAAGTATAAGTTTTGAAACAAATGAAACAAGCTTCAAATATGTTTAGAATTAGAAAGTTTAGTTCTTGATGTTTGAAGCATTCAAGTAGTTATTTGTTTCTTGCTACTAGATTATTCAGCATGTTTAGTTTTATTTGCTTTCAGCATGCTGTTATAGTTTTAGTCTTATGAGCATGTTTAGTTTTACATGTTTAGAAGTTTTACATGTTTAGTAGTTTTACATGTTTAGAAGTTTTACATGTTTAGTAGTTTTACATGTTTAGTAGTTTTACATGTTTAGAAGTTTTACATGTTTAGTAGCTTTACATGTTTAGTAGCTTTACATGTTTAGTATGCTTCTTTTATAGTTTCATTCTTATGAGCATGATTAGCTATACATGTTTAGTATTTCAGTTAGCATGATTCCTTTGCTATATATGAGCATGAGTAGTTTTATATGTTAGTATTCAGTTTCAGCATGTTTTTATTTATATACATGCATATCGAGTTTTGTGAGTAGATAGCGCTCACTAAGCTTTATGCTTATAGACTGCACTTCCTCCTACTGCAGATAAAGGAAAGGAAAAGATTTAGCAAGGAAGGCGACAAGGTGGTGGTGATGAAGGTGTGTGATGGCTGGACTATGGGGAGATCAAGTGTTTGCTAAGGAATTATTAAGACATTTCTGTTTAGAGTTCTTTAGTTTTCTTTTAATGCTATTATGAGTCAATATTGTATTTAAGTTTATTCCGCGTTTGTAGTTGGGTTCTATTGATGGAGTGATATTGATGTTTACTATTGATAGGGTAGTTTCTTTCTTTTATTTATGATATTATACTGCGTGGTTGTGAAGATATATGTTCCAGCCGCCTGTGGCTGAGTATATTATGCTTGTATTATGGGAAATGGTCACCGGTACAGGGGAGACTCTGCCGAAATTTTTCGGTAGGGTTTTCCTAGAGATTTTTAATAAACCGGATAAGTAGAGTTAGTAGATAAGTAACGGTCACTCTTAGAGAGTAGTAGTAGTAAGAAGGGTGGTCGTTACAGTTGAGTAGGGTGGATTTCGAGTCAGAGTACTATTGTTTGTGATTACTATTATTAACTGCGTGGTTGTGACAGCCAGAGGCTGAATATCTATATAAACTGCGTGGTGATTGTTTTTATTTATTGTTATTATTCCAGCCGCCTGTGGCTGAGGTATATGAGGATGTAGAAAAGTTTCAGATTGTCCACCGTACAGGGGAGATGCTGCCGAAATTTTCTCGGACAGGGACTCCTCTCGGGCGTGACATGTAGTGGCTAGCTATGTCTCGAATTTGTGCAAAATATCCAGCATGCATAGCATCACTGATCGCCATCAAGTCTAATGATGTGTAGAACACTCGGCACATGCCATCCATCTAAATATATACATAGATGAATTAGTTAGTATGAACATAATAAATGCAAATTAATAGGTACTACTAAAAATTTAATATAGGAAAAAAAATACCAAATACTCAGTAGTCTCTCCATCACCCTGAAAGCCATTAGAAGAAAATCGCTGACTCGGATTTGTAATGTATATAACTGTCCGCTGCCAATACAAAGACATATTTTACAGAGGCATGCATTGGATCATTCACTAACTCGCCATTTTCAACATGGTTAAGTGAATCATGCCAATGATCAATATATTGTTGATGTGTCTCTATCCAATTAGTCTTGGCTCTACCACTGTGTGTCATTTTATGCAATGCAACATATTTATCTAACAGGCGAGGAATAGGGATCGGTTGATGTATACCAAATTATCGTAAGACTCTGTTTGGTAAGTGAGCTTCAACAATCTCCCAACATATAAAATAGGTGACAGATCTCCAACATGCTTGACCTCTTGTACAATATGAAGGTAATAATTCAAGAACATGTTCTTCATACGGTAGCCAGATAAACTGAAAAAAGTATTGTAGAATTTTTATTTATATGAATGTTAAGAACCAATATTATTATACCATCCTAATAAAAAACATATAGCATATTATCATTCATTTATACCTGATAAGGTTGTAGACTGGCGAATGCATCTCGATAGGCAGGCAAAACATGCATCGGAACTCTAGTCACTCCAAACTCCACATTCCACCTTAAATATATATGGATGGAAGGTTATTAAACTTAACGCTGCAGCATGTATAAAAAATATAAATAAATAATTTAATCTATTGTATTGAAGTAAACGAACCTCGATCCATAAGGGCGAGTGAAATTGACTTCATCAGTGCGCCGAATGGGTTGAATGGTGGGTAACTGTTCCCAAGCCCACAACTAAAAGAAAATAATATATATTAAAAGAATTACAATATAATACAAGATATCATTAAGCTATATTCAATTACTTGCAATAATACTAGCGGACCACATATCTCATTCGCCTTTGAATATGATACTTTGCACAAACATCTATATAAACAGGCCAAAATAGCACTCCCCCAACTCATAGATGCACTAATAGACATATCGATCAAATTGATGAGGTGATGCATGTACACAGCGCTACCAGATAAATCAGATAACAAATTACCACCCAACAAATACAAAATATAAACTCTTGCCCGTTGAATACATGATTCATCTGATGCATCTCAAGTAGAGGGCTGCAGATGATATCATACAAATACCTTAGTAGTATTCGATTATTTGATATGGCACCATCCGGAGGAGTAAAACCCATCATAGTCTCACATATATCTATCCACTCCTCTAATGATTTGTTCATATCAGTAGCACACACAGGAGATCCTATAACTTGGAGGCCCCACAAAACCTCAACATCTTGTAGGGTAATTGTCGCCTCACCAATAGGGAAGTGAAAAGTATGAGTTTCTGGACGCCATCGCTCCACTAGAGCAGTAATAAGACCATGATCGAGTTGGATATATCTATTAGAGTGTATACTAAAAGCCTAACTTTTGTAAACATTTATTTGTTGAAATAAAAGAATTACATTGGTCAATATCTGTATTTATTTGTTAAATGTAATTGTTCAATTAATTTATATAGTAGACAACATGGAGTGTGGTGTCACACTCAGAAGATCATGTTGTCGGTTCTCTATAAATTATAAAAAGTTGCTCACGACTAAGATAGAAAGGAACAAACTATCAGAATAGTCGTAGTGTAATTAAGTATTAGTTTATCTTGACTAATAAATTACACTGATACACTTTAAGTGTATTGAGTAAGATCATTTAGGTAAGTTCTTTTTGTACTGACTTAGTAAAAGAACTAAACCTTAGTTATTATGGAAGTGTGTGCTCTTAATCCTAATATAATAACAAGCACATATATTTAATATTTATTTCTTTGACTTATCAAAGGGTGAGGTTTAGCTTGATAAATCAATATGCCCGATAAATTGAGAAATGATATTACTTATAGTGTGTGTTGTTGATTATAGAAGGAATCTGTGTCCTAGTTATCTAGGTTGAGAATGTCCCCAAGAGGAGCTCATAAGGATTGCCATGTTAAGCCCTGCAGGTGGACTTAGTCCGACATGACAATGAAGTTGAGTGGTACCACTCTTGGAGCTAGATATTAATTAAGTGAGTTGTCAGTAACTTACTTAATTAGTAGACATTCGTAATCTTAAATACAGGGAGATTAACACACTCATGATAAGAAGGAGCTCATAATGTAATTTGAGATTGGTGCGGTAGTGCGGTAATAACTCTCTAGTGGAATGAGTTATTATCGATGAACTTGAGTTGTATGTTCGGGGCGAGCACGAGATACTCAAGCTCATCGGAAGGCCAAAACCAATTTCTCCTCTAGGTCCCTGTCGTAGCCTCATTACAGCCTTAAGTCCATCCAAATGTAAGGCTCTTCTTGGTGTCCAAGAAGTAGGCCGGTCCAATGCTTGGTGACCAAGCAAGGACCGGCCACATCCTCTCCTATAGGGGCCGACCCTTTGCTTGGTGACCAAGCATGAAGGGGCCGACCACAATATTCAAACAAGGAGGGTTGCTTTTGAATTTTTTAAATCTTCTCTTTGTAGAAAACTATATGTTTTAAAAGAGAAATTTTAATTTTAAAAACTTTCCTTATTTGAATTTGGCCACATGTTTTAATAGAGAGTTTTAAAAGTTTTAAAAACTTTCCTTTTTTAACCATCCTCATGGTTTAAGAAAAAAAAAGGAAGATAAGTTTTAAAAAATTAAAATTTTCTATCATCATGTTAAAAAAAGGAAATTTTGTAAGAGAAGTTTTAAATTTTAAAACATGGTTTTAATTTTTAAAACTTTTCTTTTTTAACTCTAGGAAAGAGAGCTTGTAAAATTTTATAAGTGTTTTTTTCTCTTGTAAAATTTTATAAAAAATTATTATTCCTTTCCTAAAATATGGTGGCCGACCACCTTGCTTGGTGCCCAAGCAAGGGGCCGGCTAAACTTAATCCTAAACCATATAGGATTGATCACAACCATTGATTGGTGATTGATTCAATCAAGAGGAAAGAAAAGGAAAAATAAAAAGGGAAAAGGAAAAACTCTTGGATGATTTTATTTTTTGTAAAAGGTTTTTCCTTATTTGCCTTGGGCAAGTAATATAAAAGAAGGGGTGAGGGGCTTCATGAAACACAACTCTTATTCTTTTGCTTGGAGATCTCTTGGTGGCCGACCCTCTCCCTTCTCCCTTTCCCTTTGCTCTCTTCTCCTTGGTGGTGGTGGTGGCCGAATCTTAGAGGAAGAGGAAGGACTCTTTTGGGTGGTGTTCATCTTGGAGGATCGTCACCCACACGACGTCCAAGGCGAGGCAAGGAATATGGCAGAAGATCTCGAGGTCATTAGCTTACAAAGAGAAGATATAACTAGTAATTTTCTTCCGCATCATACTAGTTATTTTCTTTGTAAGAATTCTAAATACAAGAGGCAATTAGATCTAGTTTTTCGAAATAGTTTTTTCGAGTTTGTGTTTTTCTTCTTTTTCGAATTTGTAATTCGATTGTTCTTTTTGGTTAACCTAGAGTTATTTAAGGAAATAAATATTAGTTTTCCTTAAAAGACTTTGCCTAGACGGTGGTGGTTGCTCCCATATCCAAGAAGGTCATGTGATTCCTAGTTCCGCTTGCGATTCAAATCTAAACCATAAAGAACATATAAGTTAAATTTGGAATCAATGATGTTAAGTTCCGTCTGCGATTCCTAGTTTAACTTCTAAAGAAC
The DNA here is from genome assembly GCF_018446385.1 of Zingiber officinale. Taxonomy (NCBI): domain Eukaryota; kingdom Viridiplantae; phylum Streptophyta; class Magnoliopsida; order Zingiberales; family Zingiberaceae; genus Zingiber; species Zingiber officinale. Next base: position 96,601,100 of record NC_055998.1, read on the forward strand.
ACAATAGGTTATTTAAGGAAAGGTTCGACACTTGTACAAAATTTTTTATACAGTGGAACCGGTACGTTTTCCTAGGACTAACCAACAATTGATATCAGAGCTAGGGTTTGCCTCTGTGTGTTTAGAATTCAAATAGGTTATGCACATGTCATACATAATTTAGGCAGGAAAATAGTAGGTTGTGCTAACTCTTTGGTTGCATGCTCCAACTATTATGGCTTATTGATATTGTGTGTGATTGGACCCTTGGACATGTCAAGGGTATTATTTGTGTGCATGATTGTATGTATAAAATATAGCAAGAGATGTATTATTTTTAGAATTTTATTTTTTGTTCGATCTATAATACATGTACATTCCCTCGTGGAATATAGGATCGATAAATGTAAAATTCCATTTTTTTTTGCGGATCAGATTCTTGCGAGGCGTGGTACTTTTGGAGCACCAGAGGCGCAGCGGAATAAGAAGCATGATGGATGCAACAACTCGACTCGATGGCAGTGGCTAAAAATGACAGCAGTTAGGGTTGCAGCATACTGAAGACAGTGATGTAAAAAACCATAATAGTTGGAAAAATTAATTTCCAAATTTATTGCTTTTATTTATTGTGATGTTTATATGCATGTGATGTATGCTAGGATAGGTTAAAATCCTCAATTTTAAATAACTAAGTGGGAGAGGGATTTTAATAAATTCCATGGTCTCCATTACTGGTTTGTAAGTGATGCAACAAGCTTGCGTGTTGGCTCTGAGTGCCTCCCTCCATAACGGATGAGTTTGTTGCGGATCACTAGATCAAACTTCCTTTTATGGATGGTTATAGGAAATTATTTAGGAGCGTGTGATCTTTTCCAACTGAAGGGGCATAATCCTATTTAATGGACTTAGTATCAAGTAATGGTATACACTTAGACGCATTCAATAGTATCCTCCCCAGCGGAGTCACTGCTATTGTCTTGTGTGACCAAAGTGAAACCAACTATTAATTTTATTTATCATAAAGTTAGGATGACAAGATAATAAAATTAATGGGTCACACCCTCCTCTTACAAATGTTGAATTTGTATACGTCCACACTAACGTGGCATGCAATATTCACGGTGATTTGAGGTGTTGGTTAATTTAAAATAGTATTGTTTGAGGAATCAATATTATTTTAAATTTAGAGTCTTGAACAAAGTTTATTTTTTGTGATTCTTAGGATGACTTTCAACCCACTAGCCATTATACTGAAAGAGAACAAACTTACTGGTCCCAACTATATTGATTGGAAAAGAAACCTGGACATTGTTCTTACTGCTGAGAGCTATAAGTTTGTACTGACTGAGGCTTGCCCTGATGCACCTGACAGTGACTCTACCCTAGAGGATATTGAGTATCATAAGAAATGGGTAAAAGCTGATGAGATGACGCGGTGTTACATTTTGGCATCTATGTCAAATGTATTACAACATCAGCATCAAGATTTACCAACAGCTTATGATATAATGAACAATCTCAAAGAACTCTTTGGGCACCAGAGTCGGACTGCTAGGCAAGAGGCAATGAGAAAGCTAATGACAGCCACCATGTCTGAGGGGACACCCGGAAGGGACCATATCCTCAAAATGATGGCTTATCTGAATGAAATACAAGTCCTTGGAGGAGAAATTGATGGCGAAACCCAGGTCAATATAATTCTCTAAATGCTACCTAGAAGTTTTGAGCAGTTCCGCTTGAATTATAACATGAACAAAAGAGAGTATACGTTGGCGGAACTTCTGACAGAACTACAGGCAGCAGAAGGAATATTTTGTCACAGTTCTCAAATTCACTATGTTGAAAATGGTTCTACTTCTAAGTCAAAAGGCAAGAAGAAGAAGAAACAGGTCTTTTCAGCAAAGAAGGTGAATAAAACTCAGGGTACAGGACAGAAAGCTGGAATGAAGAAGCCGAAGGGCAAGTGCTTCATCTGCAAGCAGTCTGGACATTGGAAAGCGGACTGCCCTCGTATGAACCAGAACAATAAAGGTATATCTCATACTCTAGTAGTTGAAACATGTTTAGCGGTGTTATCTACCAGCACCTGGTGTGTAGATACGGGAGCCACTGATCATGTCTGCAATTCTTTGCAGGGGTTCTAGGAAACCTGGCGACTATTTGATGGAGAGATTACTGTCTACATGGGCAATGCTACTAAGGTGGCGGTTGTTGTAGTGAGAGACGTCTACTTATCATTTGATAGGAATAGAAATTTGATTTTAAGAAATTATCTTTATGTACCCAGTTTTAGAAAGAATTTAATTTTAGTTTCTAAACTATATTTGGATGGATATTCAGTTTCCTTTAGTAATGTAACACCCCAAATTTCCTTAATTAGAATCCTAAAAGTAATTTAAAAATATTTAAAAATGCTATAGAAATATTCTAGCGATTTTTAGAAATTTTTAGAGTATTTTTATGTAATTTTTGGAGGTCGTTTGGTATTTTTACTAAACGAAGGAAGTTTCGACAAAAAAATGTCCAAGCCGAGAATTGAACCCATGACCTTTAACTCGGTCAAAACCCGGCTGACCAGGTGTGTAAACAGATTTTTCTGTTTAGAAAAGGTAGCGAATTTATTTAAGATAGTTAACAGAATATTGGATTATAAAAGGGATAAGTTGATCTTGGATTTGTCTGTTTAGAAAAGGTAGCGAATTTATTTAAGATAGTTAACAGAATATTATAAAAGAGATAAGTTGATGTTGGATTTGTCTGTTTAGAAAAAGTAGCAAATTTATTTAAGATAATTAATAGAATATTGGATTATAAAAGGGATAAGTTGATGTTGGATTTGTCTGTTTAGAAAAGATAGCGAATTTATTTAAGGAGTTAACAGAAATATTAAGTTATAAAAAGGGATAAGTTGATGCTCTATTTTCCCGTGACTTAAACCATTCTCTCCTTCTCTTCTGCGTACGATGGCGGAGCTCGGGCAGAAAATGAAAGGGAGTTAGGGCATCATCTCCGGCGGCCGGCCAAGGTCCTAGAAGCCCTTTTTGTTCGGTTGTGAGTCCAAGAAGCAAGGTAAGTGCTTCTTATCTGCAGTAGGAGTAGTTTCAGATCTTTGTTCTTCTTGAATTCGAAGCATGAGAAACGCTTATAGTGCAGATTTTAATTAAGCTTATAGTGCAGATTTTTATTTAAGCTTATAGTGCAGATTTTTATGTAGGCTTATAGTGCAGATTTTAATTAAGCTTATAGTGCAGATTTTTATGTAGACTTATAGTGCAGATTTTAATTAAGTTTGTAGTGCAGATTTTTAATTAAACCTATAGTGCAGATTTTAATTAAGCTTATAGTGTAGATTTTTAATTAAGCTCATAGTGTAGATTTTAATTAAGCCTATAGTGCAGATTTTAATTAAACTTATAGTGCAGATTTTAATTAAGCTTATAGTGTAGATTTTTATTTAAGCTTATAGTGCAGATTTTAATTAAACCTATAGTGCAGATTTCAATTAAGCTTATAGTGCAGATTTTTATGTAAGCTTATAGTGCAGATTTTTATTAAGCTTGTAGTGCAGATTTCTTAGAGCTTAAAATGCAGATTTCTTTAGAGCAGATTTCTTTAGAGCTTGTAGTGCAGATTTCTTAAGAGCTTATGGTACAGATTTCTTTAAAGTTTATAGTGCAGATTTTTGGTGGAACTTGTAGTGCAGATTTTTGGTGGAATTTATAATGCAGATTTTTGGTGAAACTTGTAGTGCAGATTTTTGGTGGAACTTATAGTGCAGTTTTTAAAGAAAAAGATTATAGTGCAGTTTGGTTAATTATTATATTGCAGAATTTATGTTTGCATAGTATGCAGAAATAGTGTAGCATAGAATGCAGAATCTTGATTAATATAGTATGCAGAATTTTGATTAGCATAGTATGCATATTTTTGTTTATGTATTTCAAAGTTAGAATTTGTTTAAACATTTCAGTTTTTAAAGAAGCATTCTTTTATTAGAAGTATTAACAAGTGTAAGAAAGATAAAGAAAAGAAAGAGAAAGGCCAAGGCCTTAAGTAGATCCTAAAGTCAAGACTTTAGGGATTTTGGCACACAAGGTGCTTAAAGAAAATGCCGAGGCATTATATATTAGAAGTAATAAAAGAAAACAAGTATTTTACTTTATTTAAGAGGCTAGTACCCGACTTCCGAGGTTGTCGTTAAACAAATCCAAGTGTCCAATTCCAAGGTCTTGGCCCTGGTAGACCGAGGTATGCTCTTTTAGGATTGGTGGCTCGCTACCCCAACCTATTAGGGAACGCGCATAAGATGGTACTACGTCTGGGCCCAAGAAGAAAGTTGATTATTATTTTGAAGTATTAAAGTATAAGTTTTTAAACAAGTGAAATAAGATTCAGAAAGTGTTTAAAATTCAGCAAGATTATGCTAGCATGATTGTATAGATTTGTTTTACACGTTTAGCATTTCAGTATGTTTCTTTTGCTTGTGGATGAGTATGAGTAGTTTTCCTTTTGAGCATTCAGATTTTAGATTTCAGTATATTCACATGCATATTCGAGTTTTGTGAGTTAGATAGCGCTTACTAAGCAATTTTGCTTATAGATGCATTTTCCTCTTACTGCAGATAAAGGAAAGGAAAAGTTATAGCAAAGGAAGGCGACAAGGAGGTGCGGATGGATGTGTGATGCCTGGACTATAGAAGCCTTGGGATTTAGCATAAGAATTTATTAACAAAGAGTTGAGTAGAATGTATTAGATGAGTCTTTTAGTCTTCCGCTGCTAGTTAATTGTAAGTTTTGAGTTCTCCAAGAGTTTTAGGAATTACTATCAACATGTGTGCAATGTTAGTTAAGTAAAGTTAGTAGTCCAGTAGTGCTCCGCCCTCACAGTCCAGTAGTGAGGAGGGTGGGGTGTTACAAGTTGGTATCAGAGCAGTTCCTATTCTCCAGCATCACACATCAGCACCAACCTTGCCGTCTTCAAGTAAGAAAGTATTTAAGTTTTTCTTTTATGCTTTCTTTATTATTTGCAGTATGGAGTAATTGCTTAAATGCGCTTTAGTAAGATAGAAGTTTTGTCTCTCTTATATTCATATACATAAGTATGTTTAGAAAGGATAGAGAAGATATCAAGCCTTCCAAGGACCCCTAATGGGTACGATGCGATATGAATAATAGAGGACCGAGAAGTTAAGAGACTAAGGAACAAAGAGTACCATTAGTGAAAGTTATTTAGAACCAGAAGCACGAGGAAGTTACTTAGGAGCGTGAGGACAGTATGAGACAGAGATATCCAGAATTATTCTAAGTTTGAGGACGAACTTTTTATAAGGTAGGGAAAATTGTAACGCCCCAAATTTCCTCAATTAGAGTCCTAAAAGTAATTTAAAAATATTTAAAAATGCTATAGAAATATTCTAGCGATTTTTAGAAATTTTTAGAGTATTTTTATGTAATTTTTGGAGGTCATGTGGTATTTTTACTAAACGAAGGAAGTTTCGACAAAAAAATGTCCAAGCCGAGAATTGAACCCATGACCTTTGACTCGGTCAAAACCCGGCTGACCAGGTGTGCAAATAGATTTTTCTGTTTAGAAAAGATAGCGAATTTATTTAAGATAGTTAACAGAATATTGAATTATAAAAGGGATAAGTTGATCTTGGATTTGTCTGTTTAGAAAAGGTAGCGAATTTATTTAAGATAGTTAACAGAATATTATAAAAGGGATAAGTTGATGTTGAATTTGTCTGTTTAGAAAAAGTAGCGAATTTATTTAAGATAATTAATAGAATATTGGATTATAAAAGGGATAAGTTGATGTTGGATTTGTTTGTTTAGAAAAGATAGCGAATTTATTTAAGGAGTTAACAGAAATATTAAGTTATAAAAAGGGATAAGTTGATGCTCTATTTTCCCGTGACTTAAACCATTCTCTTCTTCTCTTCTGCGTACGATCGCGGAGCTCGGGCAGAAAATAAAAGGGAGTTAGGACATCATCTCCGGCGGCCGGCCAAGGTCCTAGAAGACCTTTTTTTTCGGTTGTGAGTCCAAGAAGCAAGGTAAGTGCTTCTTACCTGCAGTAGGAGTAGTTTCGGACCTTTGTTCTTCTTGAATTCGAAGTATGAGAAACGCTTATAGTGCAGATTTTAATTAAGCTTATAGTGCAGATTTTTATTTAAGCTTATAGTGCATATTTTTATGTAGGCTTATAGTGCAGATTTTAATTAAGCTTATAGTGCAGATTTTTATGTAGGCTTATAGTGCAGATTTTAATTAAGCTTGTAGTGCATATTTTTAATTAAGCCTATAGTGCAGATTTTAATTAAGCTTATAGTGCAGATTTTTAATTAAGCTTATAGTGTAGATTTTAATTAAGCTTATAGTGCAGATTTTAATTAAGCTTATAGTGTAGATTTTAATTAAGCTTATAGTGCAGATTTTTATTTAAGCTTATAGTGCAGATTTTAATTAAACCTATAGTGCAGATTTCAATTAAGCTTATAGTGCAGATTTTTATGTAAGCTTATAGTGCAGATTTTTATTAAGCTTGTAGTGCAGATTTCTTAGAGCTTAAAATGCAGATTTCTTTAGAGCAGATTTCTTTAGAGCTTGTAGTGCAGATTTCTTAAGAGCTTATGGTATAGATTTCTTTAAAGTTTATAGTGCAGATTTTTGGTGGAACTTGTAATGCAGATTTTTGGTGGAATTTATAGTGCAGATTTTTGGTAAAACTTGTAGTGTAGATTTTTGGTGGAACTTATAGTGCAGTTTTTAAAGAAAAAGATTATAGTGCAGTTTGGTTAATTATTATAGTACAGAATTTATGTTTGCATAGTATGCAGAAATAGTGTAGCATAGAATGCAGAATCTTGATTAATATAGTATGCAGAATTTTGATTAGCATAGTATGCATATTTTTGTTTATGCATTTCAAAGTTAGAATTTGTTTAAACATTTTAGTTTTTAAAGAAGCATTCTTTTATTAGAAGTATTAACAAGTGTAAGAAAGATAAAGAAAAGAAAGAGAAAGGCCAAGGCCTTAAGTAGATCCCAAAGTCAAGACTTTAGGGATTTTGATACACAGGTGCTTAAAGAAAATGCCGATGCATTATATATTATAAGTAATAAAAGAAAACAAGTATTTTACTTTATTTAAGAGGCTAGTACCCGACTTCCGAGGTTGTCGTTAAACAAATCCAAGTGTCCAATTCCAAGGTCTTGGCCCTGGTAGACCGAGGTCTGCTCTTTTAGGATTGGTGGCTCGCTACCCCAACCTATTAGGGAACGCACATAAGATGGTACTACGTCTGGGCCCAAGAAGAAAGTTGATTATTATTTTGAAGTATTAAAGTATAAGTTTTTAAACAAGTGAAATAAGATTCAGAAAGTGTTTAAAATTCAGCAAGATTATGCTAGCATGATTGTATAGATTTGTTTTACACGTTTAGCATTTCAGTATGTTTCTTTTGCTTGTGGATGAGTATGAGTAGTTTTCCTTTTGAGCATTCAACTTTTAGATTTCAGTATATTCACATACATATTCGAGTTTTGTGAGTTAGATAGCGCTTACTAAGTAATTTTGCTTATAGATGCATTTTCCTCTTACTGCAGATAAAGGAAAGGAAAAGTTATAGCAAAGGAAGGCGACAAGGAGGTGCGGATGGATGTGTGATGCCTGGACATAGAAGCCTTGGGATTTAGCATAAGAATTTATTAACAAAGAGTTGAGTAGAATGTATTAGATGAGTATTTTAGTCTTCCGCTGTTAGTTAATTGTAAGTTTTGAGTTCTCCGAGAGTTTTAGGAATTACTATCAACATGTGTGCAATGTTAGTTAAGTAAAGTTAGTAGTCCTGTAGCGCTCTGCCCTCACAGTCCAGTAGTGAGGAGGGTGGGGTGTTACAAGTAACAATGTTGTTATAAAGAGAAATAAGATGATTATCTGTTCTGGTGCATTAGTTGACAATTTATACACTTTAAATCTAATATCTCCCACAAAGCAAAATATGAAAATTAATAACACATCTTCTAACTCTAATAAGAGAAAAGAACCTTTGGAAATGAACCAAACATATCTTTGGCATCTAAGACTTGGACATATTAACTTGAGTAGGATTCAAAGGCTTGTAGCCGATGGACTCTTGGGTTCATTAGAGTTGGAAAACTTTCCAACATGTGAATCTTGCTTGGAATGTAAAATGACCAAGAGACCTTTTAAGGCCAAGGGGTATAGAGCCAAAGATGCGTTAGAACTGGTTCATTATGATTTGTGTGGACCTATGTCTATCCTGGCAAGAGGTGGTTATGAATACTTTGTTTCCTTTATAGATGATTATTAATGATACAGATATATTTACCTGATGTACCGCAAGTCTGAATGCTTTGACAAGTTCAAAGAATATATGGCTGATGTGGAGAAACGTCTTGGTAAAAGTATCAAGACACTACGGTCTGACCGTGATGGCGAATACCTCTTTGGAGAGTTTAGGAATTACTTATCAGAAGTCGGGATTCAATCCCAATTGTCTGCACCTGGTACACCCCAACAGAATGGTGTGACAGAATGAAGGAATAGGACTCTTATGTAAATAGTTAGATCAATGATGAGTTATTCAGAATTACCAAATTCGTTTTGGGGATATGCTCTGGAAACAGCAGTATACATTCTGAATATGGTACCTTCTAAAGCAGTTCCTTCTACACCCATGGAATTATGGAATGGGCGAAAGCCTAGTCTTAATCATATTTGGATATGAGATAGTCCAGCACATGTGCTAAAGGGAGATACTGACAAGTTGGAATCACGTATAGAAGTTTGTCTGTTTGTGGGATATCCTAGTGGAATGAAAGATGATTTGTTTTATAATCCTAAAAATCAGAAGATCATTGTTAGCACCAATGCTCGATTTTTAGAATAAGATTATGTGATGAACCATAAGCCCATGAGTGAAATAGTTCTAGAAGAAATTAGAGAGGACACGTCTACTTTAGTACCAACAGTACAAAATGAAGTATCACAAGAAACTACAACACGTGTCACACATGATACACAGCCAGAGACAGTGCCTCGTCGTAGTGGGAGGGTTGTGAGGCAACTTGAGAGATTCATGTTTTTGGGTGAGTCTTCGGACTTGATCCCAGGTAAACATGAACCTAATCCCCGAACATATGAAGAAACACTCCAAGATATAGATGCAGTATCTTGGCAAAAGGCAATGAATTCCGAAATAGAATCTATGTATTCTAATAAGGTCTGGGAGCTTGTAGAACCACTTAATGATGTAAAAGTCATTGGATGCAAGTGGATCTACAAGAGGAAAAGAGGGATAGATGGGAAGGTAGAAACCTTCAAAGCAAGACTTGTTGCGAAAGGGTATACTCAGAAAGAGGGAATCGATTATGAGGAGACTTTTTCACCGGTAGCCATGCTTAAGTCTATCCGGATACTCTTATCCATTGCCGCTCATATGGATTATGAGATTTGGCAAATGGATGTCAAGACAGCTTTCCTTAACGGAAGTCTTGAAGAAAACATCCATATGAAGCAACCAGAAGGGTTTATTGAAAAGGGCAAAGAACATCTAGTGTGTAAGCTCAATCGGTCCATTTATGGACTGAAGCAAGCTTCAAGATCTTGGAACATCCGGTTTAACGAAGTAATCCAGTCATATGGATTTATTCAGTGTCCGAATGAGTCTTGTGTATACAAGAAGTGTAACAGAAACGTGGTGGTATTTCTTGTACTATACGTAGATGATATTTTGTTAATTGGCAACAATGTCAAGGTATTATTAGACGTAAAGGTATGGTTGTCCAAACAATTTGATATGAAGGACTTAGGAGAATGTGCACACATTCTTGGGATCAAAGTTATAAGGGATCGCAAGAAAAGAATGTTGTGCATATCCCAAGCTTTATATATAGATACAATCCTTGCTCATTTTAGCATGCAAAACTCCAAGAAAGGTTTCTTACCTTTTAGACATGGAGTAGCCTTATCTAAAGAGATGTCCCCGAAGACATTAAAGGAGATTGAGGACATGAAGGCAGTTCCTTATGCTTCGGCTGTAGGAAGCCTTACGTATGCAATGCTGTGTACGAGACCTGATATCTGTTTTGCCGTGGGCATGGTTAGCAGATATCAGAGTAACCCTGGACAAGGACATTGGACTGCTGTGAAGCATATATTAAAGTACCTGAGAAGGACTAGAGATTATATGCTAGTCTACCAAGCAGACGATTTGCTCCCTGTGGGTTACACGGATTCGAATTTCCAATCAGATAGGGACAATAGTAAGTCTACGTCAGACTCTGTGTTTACTCTAGGAGGTGGAGCCATTGCATGGAGGAGTGTTAAGCAGAAATGCGTCTCGGACTCAACCATGGAAGCTGAGTTTGTGGCAGCCTCTGAGGCAGCTAAAGAAGCTGTATGGCTTAGGAACTTTCTAATGGACTTAGATGTGATTCCTGGTTTGCCCAAGATCATCACAATTTATTGTGATAATAGCGGTGCAGTTGCAAACTCGAAGGAACCACGAGCTCATAAGGAAAGTAAACATATAGAGCGCAAGTACCACTTGATACGAGACATCGTCAAGCGAGGAGATATTGTCGTCGCCAAGATTGCATCAGAAGATAACCTAGCAGATCCTTTCACAAAGGCCCTTCCGGCAAAAGCTTTTGATCGGCATGTGGAGGGGATGTGAATCAGATGTAAGGCAACAGATATGGCAGCTTAGTCTTTTAGTATAAGTGGGAGATTGTTAGAGTGTATACTAAAAGCCTAGCTTTTGTAAACATTTATTTGTTGAAATAAAAGAATCACATTGGTCAATATCTGTATTTATTTTTTAAATGTAATTGTTCAATTAATTTATATAGTAGACAACATGGAGTGTGTTGTCACACTCAGAAGATCATGTTGTCGGTTCTCTATAAATTATAAAAAGTTCCTCACGACTAAGATAGAAAGGAACAAACTATCAGAATAGTCGTAGTGTAATTAAGTATTAGTTTATCTTGACTAATAAATTACACTGATACACTTTAAGTGTATTGAGTAGGACCATTTAGGTAACTTCTTTTTGTACTGACTTAGTAAAAGAACTAAACCTTAGTTATTATGGAAGTGTGTGCTCTTAATCCTAATATAATAATAAGTACATATATTTAATATTTATTTCTTTGACTTATCAAAGGGTGAGGTTTAGCTCGATAAATCAATATGCCCGATAAGATGGGAAATGATATTACTTATAGTGTGTATTGTTGATTATAGAAGGAATCTATGTCCTAGTTATCTAGGTTGAGAACGTCCCCAAGAGGAGCTCATAAGGATTGCCATGTTAAACCCTGCAGGTGGATTTAGTCCGACATAACAATGAAGTTGAGTGGTACCACTCTTGGAGCTAGATATTAATTAAGTGAGTTGTTAGTAACTTACTTAATTAGTGGACATTCGTAATCTTAAACACAGGGAGATTAACACACTCATGATAAGAAGGAGCTCATAATGTAATTTGAGATTGGTGCGGTAGTGCGGTAATAACTCTCTAGTGGAATGAGTTATTATCGATGAACTTGAGTTGTATGTTCGGGGCGAGCACGGGATACTCAAGCTCATTGGAAAGCCAAAACCAATTTCTCCTCTAGGTCCCTGTCGTAGCCTCATTACAGCCTTAAGTCCATCCAAATGTAAGGCTCTTCTTGGTGTCCAAGAAGTAGGCCGGTCCAATGCTTGGTGACCAAGCAAGGACCGGCCACATCCTCTCCTATAGGGGCCGACCCTTTGCTTGGTGACCAAGCATGAAGGGGCCGACCACAATATTCAAACAAGGAGGGTTGCTTTTGAATTTTTTAAATCTTCTCTTTGTAGAAAACTATATGTTTTAAAAGAGAGATTTTAATTTTAAAAACTTTCCTTATTTGAATTTGGCCACATGTTTTAATAGAGAGTTTTAAAAGTTTTAAAAACTTTCCTTTTTTAACCATCCTCATGGTTTAAGAAAAAAAAAGGAAGATAAGTTTTTAAAAATTAAAATTTTCTATCATCATGTTAAAAAAAGGAAATTTTGTAAGAGAAGTTTTAAATTTTAAAACATGGTTTTAATTTTTAAAACTTTCCTTTTTTAACTCTAGGAAAGAGAGCTTGTAAAATTTTATAAGAATTTTTTTCTCTTGTAAAATTTTATAAAAAATTATTATTCCTTTCCTAAAATATGGTGGTCGACCACCTTGCTTGGTGCCCAAGCAAGGGGCCGACCAAACTTAATTCTAAACCATTTAGGATTGATCACAACCATTGATTGGTGATTGATTCAATCAAGAGGAAAGAAAAGGAAAAATAAAAAGGGAAAAGGAAAAACTCTTGGATGATTTTATTTTTTGTAAAAGGTTTTTCCTTATTTGTCTTGGGCAAGTAATATAAAAGAAGGGGTGAGGGGGCTTCATGAGACACAACTCTTATTCTTTTGCTTGGAGATCTCTTGGTGGCCGACCCTCTCCCTTCTCCCTTTCCCTTTGCTCTCTTCTCCTTGGTGGTGGTGGTGGCCGAATCTTAGAGGAAGAGGAAGAACTCTTTTGGGTGGTGTTCATCTTGGAGGATCGTCGCCCACACGACGTCCAAGGCGAGGCGAGGAATACGGCAGAAGATCTCGAGGTCATTAGCTTACAAAGAGAAGGTATAACTAGTAATTTTCTTCCGCATCATACTAGTTATTTTTTTTGTAAGAATTCTAAATACAAGAGGCAATTAGATCTAGTTTTTCGAAATAGTTTTTTCGAGTTTGTTTTTTTCTTCTTTTTTGAATTTGTGATTCGATTGTTCTTTTTGGTTATCCTAGAGTTATTTAAGGAAATAAATATTTGCTTTCCTTAAAAGTCTTTGCCTAGGCGGTGGTGGTTGCTCCCATATCCAAGAAGGTCATGTGCCTCGCCATGCAATCCTGGAAGCCAATTTTGGAAATTAATATTTATAGAATTAATAACTTAGGTAGATTTGAATCAATAGTGTTAAGTTCCTCTTGCGATTTAAATCTAAACCATAAAGAACAGATAAGTTAAATTTGGAATCAATGATGTTAAGTTCCGTCTGCGATTCCTAGTTTAACTTCTAAAGAACACAATAGGTTATTTAAGGAAAGGTTCGACACTTGTACAAAAATATTTGTACAGTGGAACCGGTACGTTTTCCTAGGACTAACCAACAATATCCACATCGAATGACACCCTCAAACCCAGCTTCTTGTATGTGATGCATTACTCGCTTTGGTATATTATCAACATGTCTCCAAAAACTACTATCACATCTTCTTACTTTTAGTGGACCAACCTTGATTTTCCCATAAAAAAGATCTGAAGATCTATGCTCTGTGTAAGAATTACAAATCTAGTATCAACGGGCTTGGATTTAAATTATAAACCGGAGGTGATGTCATTTTAAGCACCCTGCAAAATTTAAAAATTAAACACCATTTTAATTTATTCATAGTAGCATAAAGTACTGACATTAAATAAACCATATTTGTAACAAAAAAAACAAATAAAGACCAAAGTTCAAAGTCTTATATCATAGCAACACCATAAAATAGAGTATAAATAAAGGTGTACAAGGTTTCAAATCCCAAATAACATAAATGTATTTGACTTACTGAGATACAATACAAAATACTAATTCCCATCACATGGTATTCACTTATTGAGATACATTATATTAAAAAAACATCAACTATCGACTTCATTATCAACCCTGGGGTGTGTATTTTGACAATTTCTCCTGTTGTGGCCAGTTTGGTGGCACCTTCCACATCTACGAGGTTCATTAGGGTGCCTCAGATCCATCTCAATTTGTATTCGACTTTCACGTCTCCTTCCTCGCCCATGATTGATCAATCTAGAGTAATCTGCTTGAATCTCCCAACTTGGATTTGCCCAATAATCCTTATGACGAATAGGAAATAATTTGCCAGAATATTGTGCCATGTAAGTCTTTGTGGTGTGAACTTCATCCACAAGGTCAATAGCATTATCCCCTCTATGTCAGCAAATAGCAATTGCATGTGAACATGGAAATCTATGCAGTTGTCACTTTCCACATGTGCAATCTTTTTCATAGTAAAGAACCGTGTGTACATGACCACCTTTACCATTCAATTGTCTTGTTGTTACAATCTTGTACACTCCATCTGCATAGTTAACTCATCAATGTGATGTCCTTGTGCATGTCTTTCAGCCTCTATGAATTTACTCCAATGATGTGTCGGGAGAGTTGTATTACAATGATGGGCTACCTGTTTATACCTTTGAAAAAGTTGAACAGTTCTATGAAATGACAGATCAATGCATGCCTTAATTGGCAACAATCTAGCCCCTCGCAAAACATTGTTCAAACTCTCAGAAGTGTTTGTTGTGAGACATCCCCATCGATGGTTACCATCATAATCAAGACTCCACCGCCTTATGCCAATATCTCTCAAATACTGCCATGCCATTGGATCAAGTGCCTTAATCTGTCTCTTAAATTTGTTGAATTTCCATCTTTGAGTAGTACTACCAATATCCCAACAATAATGTTTCAAAGTGACATTTTTAAACTTTGTCATGAAATTACTTCGAACATGTCGAAGGCAAAATCTATGATATGCAATTGGTTCCTTCCATTCCTCTAAATTTGACATAGCATGAATAATTCCATGGTGTCTATCAGAAATAACACATAATTGTCTATCTTATGCCACATAATACATGAATTGTTCAAAAAACCAACACCAACTAGCTATAGTCTCCTCATTTACTATAGCATAAGCAACAGGTAATATGCGATTGTTTGCATCCTTAGAAACAGCTATAAGCATCTTTCCCTTATAAGCCCCTCACAAATGTGTACCATCAACACTGATAACCGACCTACACATGTGGAATGCATCAATTGCTGGTCCAAATGCCCAAAATATATATTTGAAGACTTTCACATTTTCAGTGCTACTTGGGTGATGATGCCACTTAACAATAGTATTGGGATTAGAATACTCTAAGGCTACAATATACAAAGGTAGCACAGTGAAATTACTTTCCCAATTTCCATAAACAATCTCTATTACTTTTCTACTCCCATGTCATGCCTTCTTGTATGAAATATCAACATGCAATGATTGTTTAATATCAGCCTGGATATTTTTTACAGGATATCCAGGGTTCACCTCAATTTGATGGATAATGTGAGACGCAATAATAGCTGAAGTCAAATTTCTATTATTATTGCCACTAATGGAGCCAAGACAATTGTGCATATTCATCCATCGAGTGATTTGCCACATCTTATGCGTCTTCTTATGAACTGCACGAATACACCAAAGACACGATGACCTATAATTCTCAGGCCTATTGTTAGAATCTATGTCTGACGGTGCCACTTTGCATTTTGCAACCCATGTGTTGATTCTGCTTTCAACTACCTTAAACCCCCGATTTTGACTGATAAACCATAGTGTCACGGCTTTCCGCAGTTGAGACTTGCTGTTAAATAGCATTCCTAGCCGAATTTGATTTTTTGATTCACTCCAAATATCAATATGAACTGCATCTTCTCGATCTACATTGTCATCATCATTTTCCTCCCTTATATCATTCATGAAGTGCATCACCCTTTCATTATATGGTGGAATCTCACCACGATTAAGATGAGTATCACAATCACCATCATCAGGAGAGTCATCGTCCATAGGAATGCTCAAAATGTCCCCACCATCTTCAGAAGATTGAGAATGAAAATATTCACTGCTCCGTGCCTCATCATCCAACTGCACCTCCGGTGGTAATGGAAAAGGAATCATGGTATCATACATTGGAGATTCTACATGAGGAAGCTCAACAAAATCTTGAGATGGTAATGGAGGACCTATATTGATGTTTTCACCTACAGTCATCTAAATTGTAGGTTCAGATATCAAACTTGGTACATAATTCAGATCAATAAATCCATTAGAAGATCCAACATGTGGCATTGATCCCATAAAGTTATTAAGAAGTGCAACCATGCTCATGTGTTCGGTTGGCAATAATGCTTCCTGTTGGATCGAACTTTGTGGAATTTCTTCCATCTCAACATAGATGTCAGGCCAAAAATCTGTAACTGTCTTGGCCAAATAGAATAAAATTCGTAATGACTTATCATTTGTAATAAGGGTTGATATGGATTTCCCATTTTGTTCATAATCCAAGATGATATTCAACTTAAAATGTTTTCTATCCACACCAACTTGTTGACAAATCTCATCTACCAGCTCGTCGTAACTCAATTTATGTTCAATCACTATAGTAGCGTTAGAGATAGACTGGCCATGCTTAATTGAACCATTCTCATATTCAATCTTAGCTCCCCAAAACAAGCTCACAGGAATTGGACGTTCTAAATCCATACTAATAAGCCAAACAACCCTAATTACAAGGTATATGCAATACATCAGTATATTAACTTATGGACTATTTTTTTAAAAGAAGGAAGATTTTTTAGGCCATAAAACTCACTGTTGTTAAGCTAGAGAACAGTTTGATGCCGACGAATTCGACGAGAATCAGGTCTTTATATTCGTAGTTGGGCCTTGCCTTCTAATACTTCAGAACGAGTCAGACTTGCCTTCTAATCCTTCGCAATGAGGCGCTCTGGCGTGGCCTGATCGGACAGCTCCTGGGTGGGCAGCCACGAGATCGCGAGAAGAAGAAGAATAAGGCGGTGACGATTTAAGGTTTAGGTTCGGCGTGGCAATATCGGACAACTCATGGGGCGGGTGGCACTGTGAAAAGAAGAAGGAGGAGGAGGAGGCGGCGATTTAGGGTTTAGACGCTCCGCGGCTTGATCGTGGGGTGGACGGGCTGTGAGAAAAAAAGGAGGAAAGCTGTCGGCAGCAACATTTTAGGGTTTATTAGGCTTACAGCTTTCGCATTTAAGAAATGCAAAAGCTGTAAAATGTTTAATAAACCTTTTTTTTGAATGGCTGGTATTTCCATACAGTTCCGCATTTAAAGAATGTGAAACTTTATTAAGTTTCACATTTTGCAAATGCGAAACGCACACAAACACAGCTTCTCCAGATCATAAACACACTCTTATCCACATTTTAAATAAGTGGTATAGTTTAAGAATTTTCCTATTTTTGAGAGTCTCACCCACAAAAGGGGTGAAGAGATTTAGTCTCCAAGGTAAACTAGCTCCACGATACATTGGACTTTTCCAGATCATGGAGAGGATTGGAGCGGTAGCTTACCGTCTGGCGCTACCTCCGGCTATGGCAGGCATTCACGATGTATTTCATGTGTCCATGCTAAGGAGATACATACCAGACACAACACATATTATGTCAGATATATTAGTTCATATTCAGCCAGACGCTACCTACGAGGAGGTCCCGATACAGATTTTGGACCACAAGGAGCGTCAGCGCTACGGAACAAGACTATTCGGCTAGTTAAAGTCGGATGACAGTATCATTCTGACGAGGAGACTACCTAGGAGTTCGAGGATACGATCCAAGCTCGATATCCCCATCTTTTTACTTAAGGTATGTGAGTTAGATTTTCATTCAGCATTTATACTATCTATCTATTGTTAGTACTTGCTGATGGTAAATAAGGAAAATTTAGAGACCAAATTTTTATTAGTGAGGGAGAATGTAAAATACAACACCCAAATAATAATAAAATAATAAGATTATTTGAGGAATAACCTTAACAGAATTTTTAGGAATTTTTTAAAATTTTTTGGGATTTAATCGGAGCTCGTATGCCGTATGTTAAGGGGATAAATTATTAGGTTAGGGGAAAGCCTGTTTAAGCTACCCTATTTGAACGAGGAAATGTTTAATTTCCTTAATATAACTTTTCCTTTTTCTTTATTTTCTTACCCGTGCCCTAAGCTTCCCCGACATCATCTCCTCCCCTTCATCGACGTCGCCCTCTCCTTTGCGTCGAGCCCTTCATCTTCCCTAATCGATCGTCTCCCTAACCCGAAACCTCTTCCTCTTCTCCCTCGCAAACAAAATCCTCGGCAAAGGAGGAAACCGGGGCATATCTCCTCCCCTTTTCCTCTTCCTCACTCCGATCTCCTCCTCCTCTTCATTGCGTTGCCCACACTCGACGTTGTCGCCTCACCGCAGACGTCGATCGCCGACCACTGGTGGTTTGAGCTCTCAACATTGTTCCCCTTCCTATCTCATCTCCTCTCTGCCGGTGCCTCACTCTCCTCTGCCGACAGCCGCCCACTTGCGGAGCAATCCTAATGCCACCGCCTGACGCCGTCAGATCTTGAGTGTGTCGGTGACGTTTGACCTACTGTCAGACAAGTCTCTTTCTCCGTTTTCCTAAGTCGCCGCCCGCGCGAGCAAATCTCCAGCCAATAGGTGAGATTTGAGCCCTAGCCTTGTTTTCCCGCTGTCACATTTTGAGGTAAACACCAACCCTAGCTACTGATTTAGGTGAGTGAATGTGGGATTGCTGATTTAGGGTATATCTGTTGATAGCAGCTTCACCAAACTCCAGCCACTAGCTTGAGGCAGCAAACATCTCAGGTCGTGAATCACTGGCTGCACATCTCAGAATTTGGGGTAAGTTGTTTAGAATCTGATTCTTATTTTAGTTCAATCCGTGTTGAGGCTGGTATGGTTATGGATAGCTAATTATGTGGTTTCGGAATGATTGAGGTTAGAACATTGGATCTAATCTAGGCTTCAGGTTAGATCCAATTTATCGAGCTAACCGAGATTAATGGGGGAATTTAAGATTCCCTAATTAGATTTGAATTTAGGTAGCTATTAATGTATTAAGGGATTTTGGTTGAAATTGTATGGTTTGTTGCAGGATACTAGTCAGAGACATATCCTGATGTGGAGATAGTTCAGGACGGTCTTCTTTTTTAGGCGGGTACCTTTGACTTATCTCTTTTGATATTGTCATTTTGATATGCATAGTGGGTTATAGCTATAAGTAATGGTTATGTTTGCATCTGCTTTGGTATGTCACTACTTAGTATTTGTAGTATACCTTTATTGTTATCTGATATGCATTCATGCTTATATACTCTTGATTGTTGCCATGTGTACTCTTGTACATAGAATAGTGACATACATTGCCCTTTTGTGGAATGGATTAGTTATTTGACATATCTGATTTGTGTACCTAGATTTATGATACCTAGATCATTGTATGGATTTATTTCCTTTTTGGTATATATTATATGGAGGTGTATACTATCAGGATCTACATGCTTAGTGTCATGCACCATCTTGCATGATTGCATGCTGAGCGATTGTCGGCTCCATTATTGTTGAGCACATCGCCAGTTACATGATCTACACACACAACCACTCATGGGCAAGTGGTACATTAGGTAGGGTGTGTGTAGTTTACTCTGTCAGGGCTCCGTTGGTCCTCTCATGGGTAGCGATGACTGTAGCATGTAGCGGGCAGGGATCCCTCCCCTTGATTATGATACAAGGAGATGAGAGCTTAGGCTCCCCCACTATGTTTGGGCTAGGAGGATAGGTGTACTCCGACAACATCCTGTCTACTCGGTCACTCAGGAGTAGTGATAACAGAGTGCATAGTTGTCATAGCCCTACCCACTCGGTCTCACCATCGTGTGTGAGATGGCTGACTGGCATCAGGGGTGACCATGTCATTTGCATCATATGCATGGATTACATTTATTGCTTGTGATTGTTGCATATTGGGTGTTGCATTTCTATGGTTGCATATGATTGACATGTATACGGGAGACATGATGGGTTTGGTCTGACAACCTTTATGTCAGGATAGGAGGCCTAGGTGAGTACAACTTCTTTGCTTGTTCAGTCTTTGCATTTCCTATTTTTGATCAGGAGACTATACTCCATGATTATTACTGTTAGATATGTCTTACTATGCATGCCAACTTGATACCCGCTGAGTTGTTAAACTCACATCATTGCTTTATTTTCCTATTTCAGGTTGAAACTATCAGGAGGTTCCAGTCGCTAGTCCCCACTAGGAGTCGAGATGGTTATCTATTTTCGGACTTGTGTTTCCTTGTTAGTGAACTACATACTTGTGATGTGTGTGTTTTGCACTCTTGGATTTTATATCGTGATTTGGGTATGCTATCTATATTTTTTGTTGTGAAGGTTTTTCATTATAGTGGTGTAGGTTTTTATTAAACTGCATGGTTGTGATTGTCATCCGGAGGTTGTACTATATACACTACGTGTATGTTTGTTTATTTTATTGTATATGTTTTGACCATGTTGGCTGAGGATTGAGGGGCCCTGAGAGTTTGTAGATAAGTTTCAGATTGTCACACGTACAGGGGAGATGCTGTCGGAATTTTCTATGGTAGGGACTCCCCCGGGGCGTGACAGATGATGTCCGAATGCATCAATTTGATGATTAGGAAAATTTCAATATTTTCATAATTGCACATGCAGAGGTAATCACTAGTTGTGAACGAATCACAATTTCTCTCATGCTATGAATTATATTACAGACATTCGGTAAATGAGTTTAAGATAATCAAACATATAATATATACTTAAATAGTGAATCTATATTTAGTAAAAATTGTATAACGATTGTCTTAGGACATCATTCAAAATATAATACTATGCTCATTCCCAACTCTCCAGCACAAACCTTTTTGAATAAGATTTCTACCACACATCATGGATCTCTAGACATACGATGGATTTGACCCAAGATTTGCCACCATAATATCAGCGTGATTAAAGTACCTCCCCTTCAGCACACGTGCCACTAGCGAATAAGGAGATTGAATGATCAGTCAAACTTGTTTAGCCAAAAGAGCTTTGTTAAAGGATAAAATATTATAAAAACTCATACCTCCAAGACTCTTTGGTTTGCACAAGGCAACCCAAGACGACCAATAAACTCCCTTTTTGTCATCTTTACCATTCAGCCAGAATTTAGCACAAGCTTGCTCGATTTATTGGCATGTAGAAACTGGGATCCTAAAGCACAACATAGCATAGAAAGGTATTGCCTGCAACATAGATTTGGTCATCACTTGACATCCCCCCATCGAAAAGAACCTCGAAATCCATCCTTGTAATTTTGTACAAATTATCTCATGTAAGTAGACGAACTGAAGCCTTTTGTGTCACAATGAGAAAGTCGAAAAATCTAAATACACATTATGACCCTTTACTACTGTCATTGAGAGTATGCCTTTGATTTAAGTAATTACATCATTTGAAGTACTCAAACTGAACATAAGAGTAGACTTTTCATAGTTGATCAACTGTCTGGAGGCTTGTTCATAAATATGTAAGAATTTCCATACTTGAACACAATCCTCCCTTTTTGCCTAAAAAAATACCAAATTGTCGTCTATAACAATAAATGTGATATCATTGGGCTAGATGTTGCAACCTTCACTCCCTTAAATAGATGCCGGTATTGGTGCAATCAACTTCTAAAATTTTGATATTTGTTTGTCAATATGTTCAATAGAGTTTGGTCAAGCTTGACCTAACTAAGAAGAAGTCTTAACTGGAGATTAGGTAATAGTTAGTAGTCTACTGAGTGACTTGCAAGTCCAAGTGGTCAAGGTGACTAAAGGCTTGGCAGTGGTGAGTAGTCTACTGAATGACTAGCAAGTTCAAGTGGTTAAGGTGACTGAAGGCTTGGTAGTGGTGAGAAGTCTACCGAGTGAACCAGTCCTAACTGGAGGTTAGGTAGATAAGAAGTATTAGAGGAGTAAATGTAGGATTGTTGTGCTAAAGAGGGGGTGAATAGCGCTCGTTTTAAAACTAAACTCGAAGATAGGCAGCGGAATAAAGACATAACAAAACAATCGCAAACACCAAGAGTTACTTCATTCGGAGCCTATGGTGACTCCTACTCCAAGGCCCACACGTGAGAGTGTTTTCAATGGGCAATCACTAATCAATCAAAAGAAGTACAAGTACAATGATTGATTACAAGAAATTATAAGACTTAAAGAATACCAATGACTCAGAAATAAAAATCTTCAACACTATGGTTGCCGGGACAACTTTTGAGCATCGAGGAAGCATTTTTACAGCAGCACGAAAAAGGAAAAGTTGCTTGGAATGTTGTTGTTCTGCGTCTGGTCGAGACAACCTTATATAGTCTGCTGAAGCCACCTTCAGCCTCCATGGAAGGCGCCTCCAGCAGGGATACTTATCCCTTCCGCATCGGAGTCGATAGCTTTCGTGGCTTGAGCTGTTTATCCATTTGAAGGCATCTTCAAGCTCCATGGAAGGCGCATTCCATCCAGCATCCAAGGCGCCTTCGCACCTTGCTACGTGGAGCCTTCGCCTAAAGCACCCGAGGCGCCTCCAACAACCCTGGAGGTGCTTCGGACACTGTTCATCCAAGACTTTTAAGTCCTTTTCGCTCCCTACAAGATACGTTAGTCCAAAATACCAAACATACCTTGCAAAATAGAGTTAGCATAATAAAATATGAAATAAAAAATTATTTTGATAGTCTCTGGACTGTCCGGTTCTGACTTTGAGTTTCGCTGAAACTCTAGGTCGAACGACACCTACTGTTCCCTCGTCGGGGAATGCGTCCTCACATACTCCTCCCAGGAGAGTTTACCTTTTGTCAGACCGGTCCTCCAGAGCAATTGGACTTTTGCTGAGTGTCTGAGTTTTCAGGACTTTTCCGCTGGACGACCGATCCCCGACCTGTGCATTCTTCCACCTGGTTCACAACCACCAGGATTTTCACCTAAAGTCTCCGACTCTAGGGTTTCACCCAAAGTGCTCAACCCGCCAAAACTTTCCACCTAGGGTTACCACCCCTAGGGTTTTCACCTGCCTAACCGTAGCCAGAACTTTCGCGTAATAACACTTAGGACTTTCCTGTAAGTTCATTCAAACTTGTTAGACAACAAGTAACCTTAATTTTGAACCCTTTTCCATTATCAAAACATAGGTTCAATCATCTGATGCTTCCCGCACCAACAATCTCCCCCTTTTTGATTATGACAACACAATTCAAAGTCAAGTAAAACATATAGCAATAAGTATAAGAGACAATGCAATAATTAAGACATGCAGAATATAGAACAAGTTAAGAATAATTAATTTGATTTGTTAACTCCCCCTTAAGTGTCTTCTTAATTTGCTCTTAGCTCCCCCTTAATTTTCTTTTATTTCTTAACTTTAGCTTCTCTCCCCCTTTAACATATATCAAAACCATTTTCAAGAGAGTTGAAAATACTTTTAAACAAACTAAGATTTTGAAGGTTCGGAAAAACAATGAGTTTTGAAGAATAAAATACTTAGTCTATATTAAGCTTTATAACACTTAGCTTAAAAAGGATTTTGAGTACTTAGCTTTAAAAAATTGAGAATCTTAGTTTGAACTTTTTAAAGAAAAGAGAAATAATTTTGAAATTTAAAACACTAAAACTTTTCAAAAAGGAGTTTAACTTTAAAAAACTTTATTTTTTTTTAAAACGTTAAACTTTGAAAAATAATTTTAACTTTTCAAAGAAAAGAGTTTAACTTTGAAAATTAAAAAAAAATAACTTTTCAAAAAAAAGATTTGCACTTTTAAAAATAACTTTAATTTTGAAAAATCATTTTAAATTTTCACTCCCCTTGTATTAATGCCAAAAAAAAAAAAATAGTTTAGTGTCCTAAAGTCCAAGTATGAATGTTTAGAAAAAACAACTTCAACATAAATATCTTCCTTTCTTAACAAAATGTCTAACTTTTAGCTACTAGCTGTTTACCTTGAGGTAGTAGCTTTCACTTGGTTAGTCAAGTTAAGTAGGTGTTCCAGTTAGTTTGACTAATCATGGATAACTTAACTTGATTAATTTGATTTTGGTGTTTATTGCTCAGACTTATGTCGATGCACAGACATAAGCGTTTTGAAGTCCAAGCAATACCCTATGCATCTCACATCATTCTAAATGTTTTTCATACACAAGCAAGGTAATTCTAGTGTGCTTGTGAGATACTCTGGCTGAAACTTAGGGGTACATATTTTCTAGGGAGAAAGTCCTAAACTATTTCCAAACTTTGAAAATACTAGTAAAATTGGGAGTTTTGAAAATAATTTTCCTAGAATTTTAAAACATGATTTTGAAAAAACTTAATAAAATGAGTAATTTTGAAAAACTTTAAGATTTATTATACTGTGCACATACCTAATTGTCTTCTAAGTGTACTGAATTCAAATTCAGGTAAGGGTTTTGTGAAAATGTTTGCTAGATTTGATTTGAACTAAATATAGTCAAGTACAATATCACCCTTAGCTACATGATCTCTTACAAAGTGATGCTTAACTTCTATGTGTTTAGTTCTTGAATGGTGTATTGAATTTTTTGTTAAGTTTATTAAATTTAGGTTATCAATTGAGTTTTTTGTATTTTTATATTCTAGTTGATAATCTCTTAAGGTATGTATCATTCATAATAGTTGGATGCACATTCACCCATGGCTATATATTCTACTTCAGTAGTGGATAAGGCAATACAGTGTTGCTTTCTGCTGGACCAACTTACTAGGCACTGATCTAGGAATTGGCAGCTACCACTTGTACTTTTTTTTATCTAGTTTACACCCAGCATAGTCTGAGTCAAAATACCCAACTAGGTCAAACGTGCTAGTCCTAGGATACTAAAGTCCTACATTTAGGGTTCCCTTAATGTATCTGAGTATTCTTTTTATATTGGTTAAGTGTGATTCTTTTGCACACGATTGATACCTAGCATATATACCTACTGCAAATAAAATATCAGGTCGACTTACAGTTAGGTATAATAGACTTCCTATTGCACTCCTATAATATTTTAAATTTACAGGTTTTCCTTCTAAGCTAAGTCAGAGTTAATTTTAATATTAGTCGCCATTAGGATATTTATATTTTTAGAATTTTTCATTCCAAACTTTTTAATTAATTCCTTAGCATATTTAGTTTGAAAAATATGAATTCCTTCTTTTATTTATTTTATCTGTAAACCTAAGAAAAAATTAAGTTCTCCTACTAGGCTCATTTCAAATTCATTTTCCATTATATTAGTAAATTCTTTTAGGAATTTAGTATTTGTTGAGCCAAAGATAATGTCGTCTACATAAATTTGAGATATAAAGATATCTTTTTCTAAGGTTTTAACAAATAGGGTTTAGTCTATTTGGCCTTGGTTAAATCCCTTAGATATTAGGTATGCTGAAAGCCATTCATACCATGCCCTAGGTGCTTGTTTTAGTCCATATAAATCTTCTTTAGCCTAAGAACATGGTTTGGGTGGTCTAAATCTTCAAATCCTGGGGGTTGATTTATATAAACTTCTTCTTTAATGGACCCATTTAGGAATGCAGATTTTACATTCATTTGGTATAACTTGAATCCCTTATGTGCTGCATAGGCTAGTAACATCCTTATGGATTCAAGTCCGGCTACGGGTGCATAGGTTTTGTCATAATCTAACCCTTCTACTTGGCAGAACCCCTTTGCTACTAGTCTAGCTATATTCTTACTATTTCACCTTTATCATCTAGTTTATTTCTGAATACCCACTTAGTGCCAATTATGTTGGTTGATCCTAGGAATATCGTACCGGTTCCACTGTACAAAAATTTTGTACAAGTGTCGAACCTTTCCTAACAACCTATTGTGTTCTTTAGAAATTAAATTCGGAATCACAAATGGAACTTAACATTATTGATTCCAAATTTAACTTATTTATTCTTAGTGGTTTAGACTTGGATCGCAAACGATGCTTAACATTATTGATCCAAATCCACCCATGTTACAAATTCAATTAAATATTAATTTCAGAAATCGGCTTCCAGGTTAAACATGGAGAGGCACTAGGCCTTCTTGGATATGGGAGCAACCACCACTTCCTAGACAAAGCCTTTCAATGAAATCTAATATTTAATTTCCTTATATAACCCTAGGTTTAACCAAAAGGAACAATCAAATCACAAATTTGAAAAAAAAACACAAACTCGAATCATAAATTCGAAACCTAGAATTATATGCCTCTTGTGTTTGGAATTCATACAAAGAAAAACTAGTATGATGCAGAAAAGAATTACTAGTTATACCTTTCTTTGTAAGCAACAACCTCTTGATCTTCTACCATATTCCTCTTCTTATCTCGGACGTCGTGTGGGCGATGATCTATCAAGATGAGAACCACCCAAGCTCTTCTTCTTCCTTCTACCAAGGTTCGGCAAAACAACCTTCTCCAAGAGATTATAAATCTCGGCCACCAACCAAGCTCCAAGGGAAAACTAGGAAACAAAACATCCTCCTCCTTCTTCTTCTTCTCCAAGCTAGATTCGGCCACCAAAACAAGCTCCTAGAGGTTGATGAGGTTCGGCCACTAAGGAGGAAGAAAAGGAGGAGATGGAGAGATCATATGTTTGGCCACTACCAAGGAAGAAAAGAGAGAGGAAAAATAAAAGAGAGTTGTCACCCATGAAGACACCCCTTCCCTCTCTAAAATAATCCTTGGTCATAGCAAATAAGGAAATTTAATTATAATTAAAATTCCCTTTATTTTCCTTGCCCTTGGTTAAAAAGAAAAATTTAATAAAAATTCCTTTTAACCCTTCCTATGGTCGGCCACCTTAAGAACTCCAAATTAGGCAAGTTTTAAACACAAAATTAAAACTTCCTTATTTGTTTCCGAAAATTTTTAAAATAAAAATTTCACTATAAATTTTTCCCTTCATGGTTGGTTATAAAAGGAAATTTTATAAATTAAAATCTCTCTATTAAAACATGTGGATAATTTTCAAAAAGGAAAGTTATCTTTAAAATTAAAATCTTCCTTTCAATCTACAAATAAGGAAAGATATCAAAACTTTTTTTAATCTTTTGTAGAAACTATAATAGGAAAAATTTAATTTTAAAACTCTCTTTTATAATCATGAATATGGTTTCATAAAACGAAAGTTTTATCAAAAATTAAAATCTTCCTTTCAATCTACAAATAAGGAAAGATATCAAACCTTTTCTTAATCTTTTGTAGAAACTATAAAAGGAAAGATTTAATTTTAAAACTCTCTTTTAAAATCATGAGGATGGTTTTATAAAAGGGAAGTTTTATCAAAAATTAAAATCTTCCTTTTAACTACACATAAGGAAAGATATCAAACCTTTCACTTAATCTTTTGTAGAAAACTATAAAAGAAAAAATTTAAATTTTAAACTCTCTTTTAAAACTATGGTATCTACATAAGAAAGATTAAAAAAATAAAATCCTTTTTGATTTAATGTGGCCGGCCACACCAAGCTTGGATTCAAGCTAGGGCCGACCACATAACTTGGCTCATCATATTTGCTTGGCCGACCTAAGCTTGCTTGGCCGACCACCTTAGGATGGGTATAAAGGTGGGTATAGGTAGGTATAATACTTTATTAATAAGAGGCTACGATATGGACCGAGAGGAGGAATTGGTTTTGGTCTCCTAATGAAATTAAGCTTCCCGTATTCGCCCCAAACACCCAACTTAATTTCATCAATAATAATTCATTCCACTAAAGAATTATTATTGAACTACCGCACCAATCCCAAATTATATTTTGGGCTCCTTATCATGAGTGTGTTAATCTCCCTGTGTTTAAGATGTCGGATGTCCACTAATTAATTGAGTTACTGACAACTCACTTTAATTAATATCTTAGTCCAAGAGTAGTACCACTCAACCTTATTGTTGTGTCGGACTAAGTCCACCTGCAAGGTTTAACATGACAATCCTTATGAGCTCCTCTTGGGTACATTATCAACCTAGACTACTAGGACACAGTTTCCTTCTATAATCAACAACACACACTATAAGTAATATCATTTCCCAACTTATCGGGCCTATTGATTTATCGAGCTAAATCTCACCCTTTGATAAGTCAAAGAAATAAATACTAAATATATGTGTTTGTTATTATATTAGGATTAAGAGCACACACTTCCATAATAACTAAGGTCTTGTTCTTTTATTAAGTCAGTATAAAAAGAACTTACCTTAAATGATCCTGCTCAATACACTCATAGTGTACTAGTGTAATTTATCAGTCAAGATAAACTAATATCTAATTACACTACGGCTATTCCAATGGTCTGTTCCTTTCCATCTCAGTCGTGAGCTACTGTTTATAATTTATAATGAATTGATAACATGATTTTCTGTGTGTGACACCACACACCATGTTATCTACAATATAAATTAATCGAACAACTACACTTAACTTATAAATATAGATATTTGACCAATATGATTCTTATTTCTAAGTAAATGTTTATACAAAAAACTAGACTTTTAGTATACATTCCAATAATCTCCCACTTATACTAAAAGACTATGCTTCAATATATCCTGCCATACATCTAATTCTCATTCCTTCAATATGCCGATCAAAAGCTCTTGCCTTAAGGACCTTAGTGAAAGGATCTCCCAGGTTATCACCTGATGCAATCTAGGCGACAACAACTTCTCCTCGTTATACGATGTCTCGTATTCGGTGGTATTTGCACTCTATTGTGTTTACTTGCCTTATGGGCTTATGGTTTCTTCAAGTTTGCTATTGCACCACTATTATTACAATAAATTGTAATAATTTTTGGACAAACCAGAAATCATGTCTAAGTTCATCATGCAGTTTCTGAGTCATTCAACTTCTATGGTGGAATTCGAAAAGTACCTATGCTTAACACTCTTCCATTGTTATGGCTTCACTTTTAAAGTAAACACAAAACCCTGAGGTTGACTTATTATTGTCCTTATCTGATTGGAAGTTTGAATCCGTGTAACCCATAGGGAGCAAATCATCTGCCTTGTAAATTAGCATATAATCTCTAGTCCCTCTAAGGTACTTTAATATATGCTTTATGGCAGTCCAGTGTCCCAGTCTTGGATTACTTTGATATCTGCTAACCATGCCCACGGTAAAACAGATATCCGGTCTCGTGCATAGCATACATTATGCTTCCTATAGTCGAAGCATAAGGAACTGTCTTCATGTCCTCTATCTCCTTTGATGTCTTCGGAGACATCTCTTTAGATAAAGTTACTCCATGTCTAAAAGGTAGAAAACCGTTCTTGGAGTCTTGCATGCTAAAACGAGCTAGGATCATATCGATATATGAAGCTTGGGATAATCATAATATTCTTTTCTTGCGATCCCTTATTACTTTGATCCCAAGAATATGTGCATTCTCCCAAGTCCTTGTTTGGACCACCATACCCTTACTTCCGACAACACTTTGATATTGTTTCCAACTACCAAATATGTTATCTACGTATAGTACAAGAAATACCACCACGTTTCCATCACACTTCTACAAGACTCATCCGGACACCGAATAAATCCATAGGTATGGATTACTTCATTAAATCGGATGTTCCAAGACCTTGAAGCTTTGCTTCAGTCCATAAATAGACCGATTAAGCTTACATACTAGATGCTCTTTGCCCTTCGCAATGAACCCCTCTGGTTGCTTCATATGGATGCTTTCTTCAAGACTTCCATTAAGGAAAGCTGTCTTGACATCCATTTGTCATATCTCATAATCCATATGAGCAGCAATAGGTAAAAGAATCCGGATAGACTTAAGCATGACTACCGGTGAAAAAGTTTCCTTTTTCAACAAGCCTTACTTTGAAAGTTTCCACCTTCCCGTCTATCCCTCTTTTCCTATTATAGACCTATTTACACCCAATGACTTTTACTCCATTTGGTGGTTCTACAAGCTCCCAGAATTGAAACCACCAATTGTAGGATCGTTGCGCTAGAGGGGGTGAATAGTGCTTGTTTTAAAACTAAACTCGGAGATAGGCAGCGAAATAAAGATACAACAAAACAATCACAAACACCAAGAGTTACATGGTTCAGAGCCTGTGGTGACTCCTACTCCAAGGCCCATACATGAGAGTGCTTTCGATGGGAAATCACTAATCAATCAAAAGAAGTACAAGTATAATGATTGATTACAAGTAATTATAAGACTTAAAGAATACCAATGACTCGGAAATAAAGATCTTCAGCACGGTGGTCGTCGGGACAACTTTTGAGAGTCAAGGAAGCGTTTTCACAGCAGTACGAAGAAGGGAAAGTTGCTTAGAATGTTATTGTTGCTCATCTAGTCGAGATAGCCTTATATAGCCTGCTGAAGGCGCTTTCAACCTCCATGGAAGGCTCCTCCAGCAAGGATACTTATCCCTTCCGCGTCGGAGTTGATAGTGTAGGACCGCTGGCGGCTAGCTAAAGGGGGTGAATAGCCCCTGCACAAAATCAAACAAAAATACCTTTCTCAACTTATAACTTAAACAAATACTTGCATAAAAAAGAATAAGGAAACCAAAAAGACAGATGCACAAAAGTTTTTACTTACAACTAGGGAGGTTATTAATGTTGGTTGCTACTCGGAATACCGTCCTAGTTCCCCTGTACAAAAATTTGTACAAGCATAGAACTATCCTAGCTACCCATGTGTTCTACTAAAGTTAAATTTGGATTGCAAACGATGCTTAACATTATTAATCCAAATTTTCCCTTTAGAAGTTAAACTTGAATTGGGAACAAAACTTAACATTCTTACTTCAAGTTCAACCGATGTGATCTTCCTAAGTTAAACCATATTACATAAGTTGATCAAATATCTATTTCAAGGATCGGCTTCCAAGTCAAATGTGGCGAGGCACTAGGCCTTCTTGGGTATGAGATCATCCACCACTACCTAGACAAAGCCTTTCAAAGAAATCAGATATTTAAACTTCTCATAGTAAATAAGGTTTAACAATAGAGACTTCAATAAAAACACATTATCGAAACATAAAATCGAAACAAAAATTGATAACAAAAATAATAATTAAAAACGATAACCTCTTGTATTTGGTTTTACAAGATCTATACAAAAGGATGCACTAGTTATGATGCAGAAACTTATAACTATTTATACCTCTTGTAACTTATAGACCTCTTGATCTTCTATTGTATTCCTCTTCTTATCTCGGACGTCGTGTGGACAATGATATACCAAGACAAGAATCCACTCAAGCCTTCTTCTTCCTTTCAAGTTTCGGCCACCAACTTTCTCCAAGAGATGATGAAGTTCGGCCACCAACTTTCCTCCAAGAGATGCTAGACAAGAGAACCTCCACTACAACAAAATCCCTCATAGACATCAGTGGAACAACAATGGTTTTAAGCAAAAAACCGATGTCTTTGAGTATTTTACGCCGGTTTTTCCAAAAACCAGTGTCTATGAGCGTAGATTTTAGCTCATAGACATCGGTTTTTTAGGCGATGTCTATGAGCGCCCTTTTTTTCGTTAATAGACACCGATTTTAACAGCGGTTTTTAAAATCCGATGTTAATGAACCAAAATAAAATATTTTAATTTTCCCACAAGCCAAAATTTGCAACACTGTGAAGTTCCCTCCAAACCTAAATCTATATATACGCCCCTTCCTCCGCGCGACCATCTCTCTCGCGTAAACCTAAACCTAAAACCTCCGACTATCCGACCATCTCTCTCAGCCTAAACCTAAACCTCCGACCATCTCTCTCAACCTCATCTCCCTCTTCCCCCTTCCTAGATCGACGCCCCTTCCTCTCCCGATCAGGATCAAGACACGACGAACTTGCTTCTCCGTCCAACCACACCGCATCTCCTCCAACTCCTCCATTTGGTTGAGAAGAGGAGGCCTTCTTCGCATTCCAGTAGTTTTTGCTTCATCCATCTCCGGTCCAGCATTCACTGCCACCGCTCGAGTCCTTCTTCACATTCCGATAATTTTTCCTTTATACATCGTCGCTACTGAATTTCTTCCTCATCTTCGACAGTTTCATCTTCTTGATCTCTTGTTTGCAAGTATTAATTGATTAATGCATGCAATGTGTTTGATGAATTTCCTCAAACACTACCTTGAGTTGATTTTATCATTTTTGTTTGATAGATTGAGGAGTTGTTAGTTCCTGTTGCTAAGTTGGTTTTATGTAATCCTTGAACTATCAAGTTTCTTTTATGTCTAGGCTAATTCTTTTCACTGATATGTCATGGTTTCTGGTTTAGAAATTTATTGGTATAATGATGAAGTAGTTGGTTTCTGGTTTAAAATTTATTGGTATAATGATGAAGTAGTTGGTTTCTGGTTTATGAAATTTATTCGTATCCTTTTCTTGGTAAGTGTAGTTGGTTTCTTGGAGGACCCGCATAGTTAATTTATTTGTATTTGGCCTCATTGTTGTAATTGTCTTGATATTTTTGATTGATTTTAGATTCATTAGTACAACAAAATGGACAAGGCATGGATGGCAAAGGATAGATTATCACATGAGTTTGAACTTGGACTAGAATCTTTCTTGCAATTTGCGCTGCAACATGCTACTAATCCTACTAGTATACCTTGTCCTTGTACGAAATGTGGCAATCTATGGAACAATAACATTAACAGCATAAGGGCACATGTGTACTGTAATGGTATAGACTTAACATACAAAAAATGGATATGGCATGGGGAAGAATCTGTATTAGGAGATTTAAAGAAAGAGAATGATGCAGCTGGAGAAAGTGAAAACTATTTTGCTGATAAACCTATAGATATGGTACACACTGTATATGAAAGTTCAGAGAATCCAGATCAATTTATAAAATTACTTGAGGATGCTGAGAAACCCCTGTATGTTGGGTGTACTAAATTTACAAAGTTATATGCAATTGTGCAATTATATAACTTGAAAGCGAAATACAGCTAGAGTGATAATAGTTTTACTGAACTACTTGTCTTGTTTGGAGAAATGCTTCCTGTTGACAATGAATTGCCTTTATCTTTATATGATGCAAAGAAAAGCTTATGTGCAATGGGGATGACTTATAAGAAAATACATGCTTGCCCTAATGATTGTGTCTTATACTGGAAGGAGTATGAGGATTTTACCGATTGTCCTACTTGTGGGTTGTCAAGGTGGAAGTTGGCCAAGAATTCTAGGATAATTGAAGGAGTCCCTGCAAAAATTTATGGTACTTTCCTCCTATTCCTAGATTTCAAAGAATGTTTCGGAGCAAGGAAATATCTAAGGAGTTAATTTGGCATGCTAATAAAAGAGTATGTGATGCCTATATGCGACATCCAGCTGATGCACCTTGTTGGAGACTTGTGGATCATAATTTGCCAAATTTTGCTTCTGAGACAAGAAATCTAAGGTTGGCCATAGCATCTGATGGGATCAATCCTCATAGTTTGATGAGTTCTACATATAGTTGTTGGCCAATTATAATGATCACCTATAACCTTCCTCCATGGTTGTGTATGAAGAGAAAATATATGATGCTCACGTTGTTGATTTCTGGTCCTAAACAGCCAGGAAATGACATTGATGTGTACTTGGCGCCTTTGATTGATGATTTAAAAGAATTATGGGAAGTTGGTGTTGAAGCATATGATGCACACTGAGAAGAAAGATTCTTGCTTAGAGCTATCCTATTGTGGACAATTAATGATTTTCCGACATATGGAAACCTGGCAGGATGCACTGTAAAAGGATATCAAGCATGCCTTATCTGTGGTGAGAAAACTTGTGCAAAAAGGTTGAAGCATAGTAAAAAAAATGTCATTTACAGGTCATAGACGATTTCTTCGTAGAGATCATCCTTATCGAAGGCAGAAGAAGGCATTTGATGGGACGCAAGACTTTACTATGGCCCCAAAACCACTAAGCGGTGATGAAGTTTTAAAAAAAGTAGAAGGAATTACATGCCGATGGGGAAAAATTAGTGCAAATCTTCAATCAAAGGAAAATGATGGTAAGTCCTGCTGGAAAAAAAATCGATATTCTTTGAACTTGAGTATTGGAAAGATCTCCATGTTCGACATGTTCTTGATGTGATGCACATAGAGAAAAACGTTTGCGAAAGTTTGATTGGTACATTACTTGATATGCCAGGAAAGACAAAAGATGGAATTGCAGCAAGAAACGACCTAGTGGATATGAAAATTAGGGGAGAATTAGCACCACAAAAAGGGGAGAAAAGGACATTTTTGCCCCCAGCATGTTATACATTAAGCAAGGATGAGAAAAGAAGACTTTTTAATTTATTGTTCGGAATTAAGGTTCCCACGGGTTACTCCTTCAACATCAAAAACCTTGTCTCAATGAAGGACCTAAAACTAGTTGGTCTTAAATCACATGATTGCCACACCTTAATGCAACATTTGCTTCCAATTGCCATCCGTGGTGTTCTACCCAAGCATGTCAGAAATGCTATCACAAGGTTTTGTTTCTTATTCAATGTGTTATGTAACAAAGTAATAGATGCCTCAAAGTTGGATAATGTACAAATAGAATTGTGACGACGTTGTGTCTGTTTGAAAAGTATTTTCCACCTTCATTTTTTGATATAATGGTTCACTTAACAGTTCATCTTGTGCGTGAGGTCAAGTTGTGTTGACCAGTTTGGTATAGATGGATGTTTCCATTTGAAAGATATATGAAAACATTGAAAGGTTATGTGCAGAATAGAAATCGACCAGAAGGATGCATGGCTGAATGTTATATTGCTGAAGAAGTTGTAGAGTTTTGCTCAGAATTTCTA
This sequence comes from Zingiber officinale, assembly GCF_018446385.1. Taxonomy (NCBI): domain Eukaryota; kingdom Viridiplantae; phylum Streptophyta; class Magnoliopsida; order Zingiberales; family Zingiberaceae; genus Zingiber; species Zingiber officinale. The sequence continues at coordinate 96,635,646 of NC_055998.1, forward strand.
TCTAATATGAACACGATAGGGATTCCATCAAAGTATCGTGAAACAATACTCACTAAGTCCTTGTCAGGTGCCAAGGTGCACTTCTGTTGTCACGATGAGTGGGAACAAGCACATCGTTATGTATTGGAAAATGAAGCTGAGGTTGATCCTTACATTGTGTAAGCCCTCTAGTTCAATAATAATCTCCTGAAATTGTTTTAAAAAATATCTGATTAATCTCTTCAAAATTTTTTGATTAGGGAACATATGACACACTTGAAGCAAAAATTTCCTATTAAAGGTGCAAAGTGGTTACAAGATAAGCACCACAGAAGTTTTATTTCTTGGTTCCATGAACATGTAAGTACCATAAATATTAGCATGTTTATTATTGAACACAAGAACTTTAAGAATTTTAATAATTAAACCCCCTTATGATGAATTGTAGGTTACAAATACAACATCATCTTCCTCCAATCAATTATCAAAAAAAGTGAAGCTGTTGGCAAATGGACCTAGAAAGCAAGTGCTAAAATACTCTAGTTATATGATCGATGGGGTCACTTATTACACGAAAGAACGTGATAATGTTACAGTTGTTCAAAACTCGAGTGTAAGCTTGCTAGCACAAACAATGCAAGTTGCAAGTTCAAAGGATAAGAATCCAATTATAACAGACATGATGTATTATGGTGTGATACAAGAAATATGAGAGCTCAATTACCATGATTTTTGAGTTCCAATGTTTAAATGTGATTGGGTAGAGAATAACACTGGTATTAGAGTAGATGATAATGGTTTCACCTTGGTAAATCTTAAGAGAATGGGATTCAAATCCGACCCATTTATCTTGGGCACTCAAGCGAAGCAAGTATTTTATGTAGAAGACCCTCAAGATCCCACATGGTCTATTGTACTTTCAACTACAAATAGAGAGTATTTTGAATACATCACTGATGATAAGTTGGGAGATCCTTCAATCCACTACCAATGCTTCACAAAAGGGATTCCATCAATGGATATTGACGAAACTGATGACAATAAACCATCCTGTATTCGTGGAGATTGTGATGGGATTTGGGTTGACAATGAGAATTTTTAGTTTGGTAACTTTATTTATGGTTTATCTATGTGACTATTTACTTTATTTTGGTAACTTTGGTTCATTGTTTGGTAGTAGTTTTTTTTTTAAAAAAAAATATACGAATGTTTACTTTGTTGTGATTTTGAATGATATGCTCTGCTCTATTTCAAATTCTCACTGTTATGATTAGGTTTTCGACACAATGAACACTAGAAAAAAGGCCCATTTAGCACGTGATGATGATAAGTATTCACACATAAATGCAAAAGACAAAGAACAAGATCAAAAAGAGGGTGCTGAGGATAGCCAGGACATAGGATCAGACGGGACGACCCAAACAACAAGATCAAAAAGAGGTCGTACACAATGAATAAGCTTGTTGTTCAAAGGGTTCAGGGAGTCAAACAAAGTGTCAAATTTAATGAGTATGGACAACCAATTGGCCAAAAGGCTTCTGAATTGCAAAGTTTTATTGGTGTGCTTGCCCGGGAAAAGTTAATATTAATTACCACTCTTGGAAGCAAGTGCCGAATGAAGTTAAGAACATGATATGGGAATCCGTCAATGTAAGTAACATGATACTTTCTTATGTGATGTATTTTTTTCTTTTCTTTTATTTATATACTTAAGATATTTGTTTGTGTAGTTGACATACCAACTGGACCCAAAATGGAGGAATGGTTGTTTGATCTCTGCAAACACCAAGTGGCGTCAGTATAAAACTCACCTCACCAGGACATTCATCCAGCCAAATAGAAATAATCCAAAGCTTCTCAATAAGGTACCTCAAGGGCATTGCATTTCACGTGAAGATTGGAGTAGTTTTGTGATTAATCGGATGTCTGAAGACTTTATAGTAAGTTGTTTAAGGTGGTCTTTTTAAATTCTAGTTGATATATGTGGTTATAATTCATCTATCACTATGTCGAGGAAAAGTGAACTACAAAGTCAAAGAAGCAAGGCAAACTTATACCCTCATCGTCTTTCTCAAAAAGGATATATATGCGGGTTTGTCTGAAGAAATAGTAAGTATTTAGTTAACATTAAATTTCTACTTATGGTTGTCATAGTTGGTGTTGAGTACATTGACTTCATGTGGTTTTTTGCTTACAGTCCAGTGTTTTATGTGATGATGAAGAGATAAACAGAGCCATCCTCTGGAAGAGAGGGCGGCTCAACAAATCTGGGGAATTTATTGGCGATGAGTTGAAGCAAACAGTGAATAAGATTGTAAGAAAAAGTATACATAAATTGCTTATTTTGTACAAATATGATATATGTATATATTTAAAGTTATTGTATTTGGATGCATGACAGCATGATTATATTGTCCAAAAGAAGGATGGTAAGATGCCCTTTACCAAACCATTTGAAGATATTCTCACGAAGGCCTTGAATTCTAACGAACATGGTGGATGTGTGAGAGGCATAGGAGCAAATGTCACTCCATCATCCTTCTTCAAGGTTGCTAGAGGGAAGGTGCAAATTGATAAGGCTGCCTATGAAAGGAAACAGAAAGAGTTTAAGGACAGAATAGAAAAATTGGAAGCAATGGTGTTGAAACTTTCTGGTCGAGAATTTGAGAGTGAGGAGAAGGGTAGCTGCTCAGTTAAACCACAATGCCTCCTGGATATAAAACCTGAAGTTGAACGTCAAAGGCGCCTCTCAAATGAAGGCCTAGAAGAACATGATGATGATGATGTGAAAGTTATTGAGAAGGATTCGGCTTTACAGGTTAAATATATATTTCACGTTGATATTATTATCCCATCGTTAGTATCTAATTAATCTTGTAAAGCACTATATGTTGAAGATTCATGAATTGTTTGTCTTATAGGGAAAAGCAGTGATGTTGTTATTGCAGCCTAACGATAAGACTGTTGCATATGGGACAATTGCCTCTGTTAATGGACCTGGAAACTTTATTGATGATGTTCCATTACCCGTGAATTGCATGAGGATTGCCATTGATAAAACAATTGATCAATCAACACCACTGCCTGTTGCAATCCCGTCTGCATGTCAGAGTATTGGGGATGCTGTAGGTGGCCATGTGGCTTGGCCTGTGCACTTAATCAGCATGCGGGATGAGGTAAATGTGATAAAGTGTTGTCTAAATTTTGTGTACATTTAAAGTATGTCACATATCTAATATATATATGGTTGCATCTACATATGTAGAAGACCAGGAAGAAACAAGTTGACAACAGATAAGAGAAGTCTAAGTTACAATCGTCCAATGTGCCAGACCCTTACACATCTTATATAGTTATTTTCAGCGTCTTGATGAAACAGAGAATGTGATTTTGGAATTAGTTCCTAATGTATTTGGCATGGAGCGCACAGTCCATGTTAATTGCGATGACATATTTCCCTTTTGTGAATTGAAGCCAATCACAGACACTTGCATAGTTGTGTATATGTGGTAAGCTTTCAATTGAATTGGACTTTATTTATGTGTTTCATTAATTTAGATTTCATCATTTTTTGGCATATTTTCCAATTGTAGGCATCTATATAGAAAGATGCAGGAAAAGATGTTGCTGCAGGATTTCAGATTGGTGGATCCAGTGCCTGTGGAATATGTACCATCAAGAAATCAGAATAGAGATTTCATCCAAGAACAGTTGAATAAAAGGGCTTGTTACTTAAGCAGTAGGCTAATTGGTACCTCATCTAGTCAATTGGTTGTTGTGCCATGCAACGTTGGGTGAGTAAGAATAACATTATATATCACTCTCACTTGCATATTTTGAGAACTTGCAAGATGCATATATACACTAATTATATTTCTTTGTGTAGTTTTCACTGGATTTTGACTATCATCAATGTTGAGAAGGAGATTATTTTTTTGTTGGATCCTCTTAGTCACCGCATCCGTGATCAAGATTGGAAATATGTTGTCAACATGTAAGTTTTTTTGACTTCTTTTCTTACCTTTGTTGAAACATGTAAGTATTTTGATGTGGCAATACAATTCCCACGGGTTATATGCATGAAGGGCCTTGAAAATGTATAATGTGGAGGCTGGAAGGAAAGGGAAAAAACAACCAACATGGGTAGTTGTCAAGGTATATCCTTTTGATTAGCAACTGTTTCACTATCCTTGAAGGAGTTATTCCAATATTTCTTTTCTAACATAGGCTCCTCAACAACCGGATGCGGAGCAATGTGGTTTTTATATCATGCGATATATGAAAGATATAATTGAAAATTTTGGAGTTGACCACAAGGATTCACTTCCAGCAATGGTAATAATACAATATTTTTCATTTTGCATATAAGCCCTAAAGATAATTTGTTGCATTTTCCAACACTGTTTCAGTATCATAATTGATACAAACTCATTGATTTTGATTGATTATGAACGTCTGTTAGCTTTTGAGATCTTGCTGCTGCTATGCTTTTCCCCTGGTGCTTGATGTGTTTCTATGTTACAATGATTTTTTTGTGAACAACCGGATGCTTTTCCCCTGGTGATTTTGATAATTTCTATGCTTTTCCCTTGGTGCTTGCTATGATTTTTTTGATACAAACCGGATGCTATGCTTTTGTTACAATGATTTTTATAGCTTTTGCTCCTTATTGTATTATGTCTATTAGCCATGTGTATACAAAGGGCACAGTTGCATTCTTGCTTATGAGATTTGGAAGATGGCATCAGAGGTAGTACAATAAATAGTATATCTCTTCATCAGAGGTAGCTTTGTTCTTCTATGCTTCCTTCACTAGATTTGTTGTGTAGTCATATTTCTTTGTTCAACCATTATCATGCCTAGTAAGTTGTTGTATGATGCTATCGGTTCTTATCAATCTATACACTTGAATTAGAAGGAGCAAATTATCTATGTTATATTCTAAGCAGCATATACTAAGTGTCATATATGAAAGTTTTAGATTCTATGTTATATTCGTTATCTTCCACAGCAGCCTTTAAAGACTCAGTATTCTATTTTATTTGATACATGTACACATTTGTTTTAGTTATTTGACATATGGTGGATTATTGGGTCCTGATCATGAATTAACTTTGTATAAAGTATTGTAGATTATCTTTGTTGCAAGTATCAATTAGAAAGGGACTTTCTTTGGTTTAGATATTTTGCATTCTAAATTTAATTTATTGGTAGTTCTCAACCCAAAATCAGATCACTGAAAAGCTTTCAAAATGCTTGATTTCCAGCTTTCAAAATTGCATCTGGCCTCGTTAGAGCTAGAGCAGATATTTGGAAAAATAAATAAATCAAAATTGCATCTTTACCATTTCCAGCTTTCAAAATTGCATCTTTATCATTTACAGCTTTCAAAATTGCATCTTTACTAATATATTATTTATGTGTTTTTACAGTTTACAAATCTCAAGTACTCCAGAGTTGAAATTGATGAAGTGCGGTTCGAGTGGGCTGAATGCATGCTAGATTACATTTGAAGTGCAGTTCTACCTTGATGTGTTGTTAAAAGAATGTTCTACCTTGATTTTGATATCTATTAGCTAGCTTTTGATGTAAAAAGAATGTTTGGGTATTTTATGGATACTGTTGTAAGAAGATTATTTATATAATTTGTGAATATTTGTGTATTTTATGGATATTGTTGAATGAAGAATATTTGTATAATTTGTAAATATTTGTGTTTTTTTATTATTGTCGGTTTTTCATTGTTTCGGAAATCAAATTTGTGCTGTTAAAAAATATACATATTACATCGATTTTCCACCGCTGCAAAACCGGTGTTATTAACTAATATTACATCGGTCATTTACCGCTGCCAAAACTAGTGTTATTAACATACAATATTACATCGATTTTACACCGTTGATGAAATGATGTCGTTAAGTGATACTACACCGGTTAATAATCGATTCGAAGACCGGTGTAGTTAAGTGATACTACACCGATTTTAACCCGATGTCTAAAATGGCAGACTTTTAACATCGGCTTCATAGACATCGGTCGAAAATGAAATAGACACCGATGGAAAACCGATGTCTATGAGGGTTTTTGTTGTAGTGCTCCTTCTCTTCTTCTTCTCCTTCAAGCAACCGGCCATTAATGGATCTCCACACTAATTATGATGCCGCCCACCAAGAGGGAAAACAAAGGAGAAGAGAGAAAGAGTAAGGGCCGACCACCACCAAAGAAGAGAGAGGAGAGGAATAGAAGATGTATTGTTGTGAGGTGAGGCACCTCAACCCTCTCTTTTATATTCCTTGGTCTTGGCAAATAAGGAAAGTTTAAACATAATTAAAACTTCCTTATATTCCTTATCAATGACTAAAAAGGAAAGTTTTAAAATTAAAACTTCTTTTCCTTCTTGTCATGACCGGCCACATGCTTGTTCTCCAAGCAAGGAAAGATTTTAAACAAAAATTCTCTCTTTTTTAAACCCTTTTATAGATATCTATAAAAGATAAGATTTAAAATAAAACATAGTTTCAAGAAAGGAAAGTTTTACAAAAAAATTAAAATCTTTCTTTCACATTATAGATAACTACAAATAAGGAAAGATTTCAAATCTCTCTTTTATTCCTTTGTAGAAAGCTATAAAAAGAAAGATTTTAAAATTTTAAAACTCTCTTTTAAAACCAACATAAAAGGAAAGTTTTCAACAAAATAAAAACTTCCTTTTATTTCCTTTTATGATCGATCTAAAAAAGGAAAGTTTTATATTAAAATCATCCTTTAAAATCCTTTTAATGGATCTCTATAAAAGGAAAGATTTTACAAAATAAAACTTCCTTTTGAATTCAATGTGGTCGGTCACCCTTCCTTGGGTTCCAAGCTAGGGCTGACCACAACTTGAACCCATCTAACCTTGGTTTGGCCGGCCCTAGCTTGGGCTCCAAGCTTGGCTTGGCCAGCCACCTTAAGGTGGGTAAGAAGTTGGGTTTGGGTAGATATAAGACTTTATAAATAAGAGGCTACAATAGGAACCGAGAGGAGAAATTAGTTTTGGTCTCCCGATGAGCTTGAGCTTCCCGTGGTCGCCCCGAACACTCAACTCAAGTTTATCGATAATATCTCATTCCACTAAAGAGTTATTATTGCACTACCGCACTAATCCTATATTACTATATGAGCTCCTTCTTATCATGAGTGTGTTAGTCTCCCTATGTTTAAGATATTGAAGGTCCACTAATTAAATAAGTTACTGACAACTCACTTAATTAATATCTAGCTCCAAGAGTAGTACCACTCAACCTTATCGTCATGTCGAACTAAGTCCACCTGCAGGATTTACATGACAATCTTTATGAGCTCCTTAAGGGGGCATCATCAATGTAACGACCCAAATTTTCTCATTTTGAGCCCCAAAAATCATTCAAAAATATTTTTAAATGCTATAAAAAAATTCTAGAGATTTTTAGAGTATTTTTATGTAATTTTTGGAATTAGTTTGGTATTTTTACCAAGAGGAAGAAGTTTAAAAAAAAGTGTTGAAGTCGGGTTTTGAACCCAAGACCTCGGACCCGAACCAGGTTTTAATCGAACTCAGCCAACCAACCAGTCTGCAAGAGTTTTGTTAATCAAGTATGGAGTGAAATATATTTAAGCTATAGTTGGAACATTTAAAATAAATTGGAGAAAAAGGAGCGCGGCTGAGAATCGAAGCCCAGACCTGTGGCTTCGAGCAAAAGCCAACGGACCAACTGCGCCAGCGGTCGGTGTTAATCAGATATGCAGCGACAAATATATAAGCTATAGTTATAATCGAAACCCTAGTTTTAAAAAGGATCAAATTTCTTTTCCCCGAACCGTAAATCCTGTTTCATCTCCTCTCTCGGCGTCGACGACTTCTGTTCGGGCGAAAACGCAGCCGAGCTTAGGGCTTGGCTCTGGCGGCCGGCTGAGGGGGTTTTCCGAGAGCTTTTCACACCGTCGAGATCCTCTCGTCAAGGAGAAGCCGTAGGCACGAGGAGGAGGCTGAGAACTTCACCTCTCCGAAACCCTAGAAGCTGTAGAGTCCCCTTTCTTCGGTTGTAAGTCCAAGAAAAGCCTAAGGTAAGTTGCTTACTCACCTGCGATAAGAGGGGTTTTCGCATTCTTGAATTCATTCTTTGTTTTCGGTGGTATTTGTGGCTTTAGGATTTCCTAACATGAATTATGATTTCGGATTTCTTGTTTTTTTCGGAGCTTGATGAAAACCCTAGGGTGGATTCTGAGATTTGATTGTTCTTTTGGCTTCCGAGTATGCTGCTTAGATTGAGAGGTTTTGGTTTGAAGTAGCTGCTGTGTATTTCAAAAGGAAGAAAGAAGATGATGTGTATAGTTTGAGCGTGTAAATTGAATCCATATTTGACTCTATGTTTTGGTTGTTGATGCTTTTCTTTCCAATGTGTGATAGCTTAAGCTAGACAGTTTGTAGTAGAATCCGGATTTGATACTACATCTTGTTGCTGATGTTTTCCAATGTGTGCTAAATTAAGCTAGGAAGTTTGGTGATTTCAGTTTTGTAACAGTGAGGTTCAGTAGTGATGTAGTGGGGTAGCCTGCCTCCCTTCCTGTGGGTTGTTCATGAGTTATAAGGATGAAGGTGAACTTGGCAGTGGAACTTACTAGATTCGTATTGCTGCCCTTCTATGTGGTCCTTGATGTACATCTGGATAATGGAGTTGAATTGATGCATTAGTAATGGTACATGCTTTGATGATAGAGTTGTTTGAAATGGTGTTGAGGTTGCTACATATGTGTTGATAAATAACTTGATAGTAGAGTAGGTTGGTGAGCAGGTTTTAAGATTCTGTTTTTATTTTTGCATTTGCATCTCGTGTTGATAGTTGATGCAAATGGGAGGATCTGTGATTGAATTGTGATTTATTCATAGAGATGGGAATTTTGCAATGTCTTAGAAATTGATATTCCATAGTTACCTAATGTTATTTGAATTTTAAATGAACTGTTAAGTGATACCATGAGAATAATCTGTATGAAGTCTTCTCTGAATCTTTCAATTGATGTGGGTATGAGATCTGAAATTTCACATTAATTGTAGGTCTTTAGCTGATTTGCAATTAACTGGACACGAACAACCCCTTTAGAGCTTAAGTACAGAATTTTCCATCTTGTTCTTTAGTGGTGCAGTTTGGTTCTTCATTAAGTGTAGATTTAGTTTAGTTCTTTAGCAAATGCAGATTTTCAATAAGAGTATATTTTCTAGTAATGTTTGCTATGAGTTGAGCATGACCAGTTTTCTTTGCTATTAGATATGCACGAGTATATGGTTTAGTTTCTTTAGAGTGCAGATTTGAAGTTTACTACTTCCTTAATGAGCAAGAATAGTTCTTTAATTTAAAGCATGTGTTTCATTAAATCTTTTTAGAAGATTATAAGTAGTTATAAGTAAAGAAAGGACCAAGGTCTTGATAGGATCTCTAAATTTTAGAATTTGGGATCAGCAGCATGCCAAGTGCTCGAAGAAATGCCGAGGCATTCTATAATAAAAGAATTAGAAGATAAGAAACATTTTAGTTCTTTCCTTGCTTGTGGAAATTTCCGGTGTAGATTAAGAGGTTTCAAGTATATTCTTTTGTAGATATGTGAGGTTCTGTTGGGTTAAAGATGTTCTTTACATGATATGATAAGTTTTGAGGAAGTCTTTAGGCACGCTTTTTTATTGCGTTTGTACAGAATTGAGGAAGTCTTGCAGTTTAGAATGAGTTAGATTAATTTGTAGCATGTTAGTTTCAGATTTCATGAAAATATTTCAGTTGTAGATTTTCAGTTTTAGTTTATATATATATCTATGCAACGAACTGCCTTTTATTTCAAGTATATATAAAGTTAGATTTATCTGTAAGCTTTTAGTTTCCTTTGTTTTGCTAATAGGCAATGAACACAGAATGACTTGGATTAAGTATTGGTTTATTAGGCTAATTGGAGGTTGATCCGGCAGTGATTTTGGTTTATTTTATGATGAAGTAGGTAGTGTAATCTCTTTAGTGCAGAAGTGTGGATGAAGGAGTGAAGATGAGCATATGTAATATGTTGTTTTGGTGAGTATCATGTATTACGACTAAAAGATGATTTGAAGTGATGTAATGAATTTAACAGGTGAGAAGTATGTGAGTGTTTTAGATATGCAAGTAGTAACTTTAGAGTAAAGTTTAGTTTAGAAGATGAGAAAAGAGAGTTAAATGTTAGATCAATTCTGAGCATGATTTCTACTCTTTCTAGATGACCCTAAATGTTAGTACAATATTTGTTTAATGACAAACCTTTCTTCTAGATAGGGTAATGGTTAGTTCAGATAACTCTTTATCATGATTAAAGGAGCAAGATTGTAGAATGAGTAGAGTTGAAGTTTACCTCATGTTAGCTGAATTTGTGCAGTTGTGATCCATCGATTTTATGATATTTGAATGTTACTGCACTATTGAGCTTTAATGTAGTTGCTTCACCTAACTGCTTCGGAGGTTTGGAATTATGGAACAACTAAAGCTGTAGTCTTTATTTTTAAAATACAGATAGTTTATAGAAAGCATTGTAGAACAAGGCTTTAGATTTCTTTTAAATATGCATGATTGTGTGTTACCTAGTTGATTTCACTTATAGATGCATATTTAAAAATACCCTAACAGTATTTTGAGTTTAAGATAAGTATAAGAAAGATAAAGAAAAGAAAGTAAAAGGTCAAGGCTTAAGTAGATCCCAAAGTCAAGACTTTAGGGATTTTGGCACACAAGGTGCTTATTAAAATGCCAAGGCATTATATATTAGAAGTATTAAAAGATAACAAGTATTTTACTTTTATCAGTGGCACTGTGTTGGACTCTCAGTTGTCCTTGGGTTGGGCTCCCATAGTCGTCCCTAGGTTCAGATAACCTAGTATATCCTACTAGATTCGGGACTAGCTACCTCGGGTGAAGTTAGGGATGCGCACAAAGTAAGTACAGTTGCCAGGGCCCAAGAGAAGTTGATTATTATTTTAAAGTAATAAAGTATAAGTTTTGAAACAAATGAAACAAGCTTCATTTATGCTTAGAGTAAAAAAGTTTAGTTCATTTGAATTCTAGCATGCAGTATTAGTTTTGTTTGTTTCCTGATTTGATATTTAGCATGATTAGCTTTATCTTTCAGCATGCAGTTTTGTCCTTGTATAGCATGATTAGCTATTAGAATTACATGAGTAGATTTCTTTAGTTTTTCTTTGCTTTTAGATTAACATGAGCAGCTATGTTTATGCTTTATTTTCTTTTAGAGCATATAGTTTCTAGTTTTTCTGTATACATGCATATTCGTATTTTTGTGAGTTAGATAGCGCTTACTAAGCAAATTTTGCTTATAGACTGCATTTCCTCTTACTGCAGATACAGGAAAGGAAAAGATATAGAAAGGAAGGCGACAAGGAGGTGGTCGAAGGATGTGTGATGCTAGAACTATGGAAGCCTTGGGACTAGGAAGGAGTTTCCTTTAGTTTTCTTTTTCTTTTGCTATGTTAGAAGTATTTGAGACAGTATATGTTATTTTGATGTGATTAGGACATAGTAGATGAATTGTGTTCTTGTGTGATGATTTGTGGTATTATTTTCTTTTGGTTTTGACACTTATATAACTGCGTGAGAGTTTGTTATCTGTTCCAGCCGCCTGTGGCTGTGTATATAGTGTTTGTATATCTGTTTAAGGTCACCGGTACAGGGAAGGTTTTGCCGAAATTTTTCGGTAGGGTTTCCATGTGGTTTTTAATCATACCGGTTAAGTAGAGTTAGTAGCTAAGTAACGGTCACTCTTAGAGAGTAGTAGTAGTAAGAAGAGTGGTCGTTACAATCAACCTAGATTACTAGGACACAGTTTCATTCTATAATCAACAACACACCATATAAATAATATCATTTCCCAACTTATCAGGTCTATTGATTTAACGAGCTAAATCACACCCTTTGATAAATCAAAGAAATAAATACTAAGTATATGTGCTTATTATTATATCATGATTAAGAGTACACACTTCCATAATAACAGAGGTATTGTTCTTTTATATAGTCAGTATAAAAAGATACTACCTCAATTGGTCCTAATCAATACACTCATAGTGTACTAGTGTAATTTATTAGTCAAGATAAACTAATAGCTAATTACACTACAACCACTCCAATGGTTTGTCTCATTCCATCTTGGTTGTGAGCAACTGTTTATAATTTATAAGGATATGATAACATGATCTTCTGTATGTCTCCTCACACTATGTTATCTACAATATAAATTAAATGGACAACTACACTTAGCATAAATGTTGACATTTGACCAATGTGATTCTTATATGTTTATACAAAAGCTAGACTTTTAATATACACTCTAACAATTAATCCAAGGAAATGGAGCTCACTAATATCTCCTTCAGGCGGAGAAGTCTCTTTATAGTAATGATCGCTCAAAAAGATGAAGCTAAACGAAACTCGAAGCGTACAAGTGTTGTTTCTCAAGAATGCTTGTTGTATTTAACTTCTTGGACCAAGGCTGTATTTATAGCCTTGGTCGGGGCGCCTGGAAGGGTTCCAGGCGTCTAGAGGGGGACAAAATTTTATCCCCTTCACAACAGATTATGGTCAAACATGATCCAGATAAAACTCTATTCCGGGCACCCGGACTAGGAAAGTTAACCACGTTGACTTTTTCCAGTCCAAGCCTTCTGCTCCGGCTCCGCTCGCTTGGGTGATTTCGGTCATCTGGAATAGGGCTCACCCGAACCCAACCTCCAGCCTTCTCCTCGAGCAACCTTCCGCTTTGGCTTCTCGTCCCTTGAAAATGGCACGCACCTCCTTCTTGTCCGCCCGCGTACTCTTCCGCAGCACCTCGACCCTCAGACACACCAAGCCCGTTGACTCTCTCCCGTGTCATCCTTCTCGCTAGCTGTATCTTTTGCTCGACTCCCTGTGCTCCTAAGTTCCTGCACACTTAGACACAAGGTTAAATACAACATGACCTAACTTAACTTGTTTGATCACATCAAAACAACTTTGGGGTACCAAAAATCTCCCCTTTTTTGATGTGAGCAACCCAATTTAAGTTAGGATAAACTAATATAAAGTAAAAGTAATAAATTTACAATTAAAGTGTAAAAATTTAAAAAGGTTAAACTACCTCCCCCTAGACTTAATCTTCCCTTCTCCCCCTTTGATCACATAAACAATGCGGTACCAAAGAAAATCCAAGGGTTAATTTAAAAAAAAAATAGGAAAGTTTTTAGTTTAAAAAAAAAACTGGTTTTCAACATTTTGAAGAATTTATCAAGTTTTTGAAAAAACTCTAAAACTTTTGAAAATTATTTTGATAACACTTAGAAAAATTTTCAAAAAAAATTGATATTATAAAAAAATATCAATATTTTTCTAAATTTGCAAAAACTAATTTTGTAGAAATAATTTTAGAAAAAAAACTTTTAAGTTAAAATTTCTAAGTTTAAAAAGATTAAAAAAAAGAGTAACTATTTAAAGAATTTTTTAATTATAATAAAATACTTTATCAGTTAGTCAATTAAACATTTTATTTCGTTAATTGGCTTCTGGCGAGGCGCTAGGCCTTCTTGGTTATTGGATCATCAACCACTTCTAGACAAAGCTTTATAATGAAATTAAATATTTAATGTACTATCTGAAAGCCCTAGTGTAACACCCGAAAATTCTCAAAATTATTTTAGAAATATTATATGATTTTTCTGAAATTTTAGAATATTTTTATGGAATTTTTAGAGTAGCAGAAGTAGCAAAAACAAATAGAACTGTAAATAGCCTACGTGGGAATTGAACCCGAGACCTATGGGTCCTACGACTTATGGTGGACTCTAGTAACCAGGTGAACCCAGCAGGGCCGTGCTGAAAGAAGAGGGAATCAATTATATTTATAATTAAGTTGGCCGGATTAACCACTTAATATAAATAGGGAAATAATTTAGTGAAGAGTTATTTTGATCGTGACTCTTCTTCTCCTCACCCTAACCTCACGCCGCCCCTTTTCCCCCTCCCTCTCTCGGCGCACCAAGCCAAGGGCTCTAGAAGCACCTCCCGGCGACATAAGGGATACGAGGACACTCCTCTCCGCGAGAAGAACGCATAGACGCGAGAAGATCGTCCCCACCGGAAAACTAGCGACTAGATTCGTAAGAAAACTAGCGCACGAGGTAAGAAATCCCTCACCTGCAGTATAAGTAGCTCTCGTGTGATTTCATGCTTTAGTTAGTAGTTTATGGATTTTTGGGCACATAGGGTGTGCAACAGCGCACACCAAGTGCTCGATAGTATGTTCAGCACAATTAAAATGCGACTTAGGCATTTTAGTAGTTTAGCCTAATGCGATAGAAGCATTTAATTAGTATATGCAGTTTTACTACAACTTATATGGACTACGGTCCAATGTGTGGGCTCCCCCAGTCGCCTCTAGGTTCAGACAACCTAGCTCTAGGTTCAGATAACCTAGAAATAGCAATATAAGAAAATTCAGCTATATTCAGTATTTTATTTTAGCAGAGGCACTGTACTGGATTAGATATCCATTGGGTTGGGCTCCCACAGTCGTCCCTAGGTTTAGATAACCTAGTAAATCCTACTAAATTCGGGACTTGCAAATCCGGGTCTAATTAAGGATGCGCGTATAGCACGTACAATTGTCGGGCCCATCAGCAGCATGATTATATATTTTAATCTATTATGATAAATAGTTTTCAAAATTCACAAAGCAGTTGTGTATACAGTTCGACCTTAGTTCTAGCTTAGCTTTAGTTTTAGCTCAGTTCATGCTTCAGCTTAGCTTTCATTATTGATACATGTGATTAGCTTTATTGCCATGATCAGTTTTGCTTCTATGTGTTGTGTGCCATGTCATGCTTAGCATATTCAGTATGTATTTCAAATAGCATGTTTTAAAATCATGAAATTGCATCGTATGCATGTTTTGTGAGGTAGATGTTTCTTACTAAGCTCTCAAGCTTACAGATACTATTTTCCTTATACTGCAGATAAAGGTAAAGGGAAAATGGACTAGTGGAAGCTGGAGGTCAATGCAACGACAAAGATGTGTGTGGATGGAGCTTGGAATAAAGACCTTGGGAGAACTAGAACATTTAAGAGCTTAGCGTTACTTATTATGTTACTTTTGCTTGTTTAAGTTATCTAAATGCATGGGATTATGGAAAACCTGCTTAGGTTGTTAGTGATTATGTTTAGAATGCTAGTTGCTTACTATTAGAATGCTTTCCAGTTATTTTAGAACTTGTAATGTGATTAAGGCACGAAACAGTACTGAAATCAGGCTTCTGGTACGAAATCAGAAATCCCAATCGATCGGCCGATCGATTGGAGGCTTCTCAATCGATCAGCCGATCGATTGGGAAGTTCGTACTGCAAACAGTAAGCTCCTGGATCGATCAGCCGATCGATCCGGATGCCTTCTGTCGCAAACAGAAAGCCCTGGGATCGATCACTGGATCGATTGGCCAGTCTGGATCGATCAGCCGATCGATCCAGAATATTGCCCCGAGCACAGTAGCATGCTGAATCGATCACTGAATCGATCCAACCTAAGTTCCGTATACAGTAGCCGCCTGGATAGATCAATGGATCGATCAAGCCACCCCAATCGATCCGTGGATCGATTGGGAGGCCTGATATTAGCTAGAAACCCTTAGTTAAGTTCCTTGACCATAAGGGGAGGTAATAATGACATGAATAGTTTAGATTACACCCCTTAGCACAAGTAGAATAGAGAAAAGATAATAGTTTAGCCAAGTTTTAATTGGTACAGCTTCCGCATCTAGATTTAATAATGGTCAAGGATATAGCTTAGCACAGCATATTGTGACGCCCGACCTCACAACCTAGTCAGTAGGAGGCGGGTCGTTACACCTAGGTTTAATTAAACTTTAATTTAGACAAGTCTTTGGAACCCAATATAGGTTCCTTCCAATTGGGTTAACTAGAAATTTCTTTGGTATATATTTATGAGAAATCTTTCTAATTTGTCCTTTGTGGTAATAAAAATATCAATTTAGACCATTAAATTTTCTACTACTTGTATTATATGAGCATGCATGATTTTTCAAGTTCTTTATTTCTTTTTGTAAAATATCATTTTTCAATTTTATTTTGTCAAATTCTTCTAATGGACAAGATTTAGTTAGAATTAATTTCAACTCTTTATTTTCTTTTTCAAGTTTGCAACAATCTTTAGTTAATAATTTAATACATTTAAACAACTTATCAGGTGGAAGTGATCGTACCTGACTTACCTTGTCTATTTCGTTGTTCGTAACTCCCCCTGAACTGCTACTTTCTTTTGTTGATGCTCCCCCTTCATCGATGCTCATTTCGGATGAGCTTTTTTTGTATTTGTTTTCTTGATGACTTGCCATCAACGCAAGTCTGAAAAAGGCTTCTACCTGTGATTCGAACGATGTTTCGTCCCACATCGCCTTCAGGGTCTTGTACTTGTTCTTGCCTTTGTCCTTCTTGTTGATCTTTAACTTAGGGCAGTTGTCTTTAACATGCCCTTCTTTATTGTAGTGGTAGCATCTGATCATTCTTCTCTTTCTACCCTGGCGATGGTTAGATTTTCTATATTTAAGTAATTTTTTAAAACATCTTACCATCATTACTGTTTCATCATCGTCGAGAGAGGACTCTGAACTTTGTTCGTCCATCTTTGCCTTAAGGGCAATGTCGTGTTTCGGCTCCTTCTTTGTATCTGCACATCTCAATTCATGGACTTCAAAGGTTGAAAATAACTCTTCTAAGGTAATAGATTCTAAATCCTTAGAGATATAGTAGGCATCTACTAATGATGCTAATTTCGTATTTCTAGGGAATGCATTAAGAGCGCACCTTAGCGAATCTCAGTTGCTTACCTTTTCTCCGAGATTCGAAAGTCCAGTGATGAGCTCCTTGATCCTTACGTAAAGGTGTGCAATTGTTTCGTCTTCTTCTAATCAGAGGTTGCTGATCTGGTTACAAAGTAAGTCCCATCTTGCAAGTTTCGCCTCCGAGGTTCCTTCGTGAAGTTCCAGGAATTTTTCCCAGAGCTCCTTGGCGGACCCGTAAGCTTCGATCCGGTTGACTTCTTGTGGCGAGAGGACGCTCAGCAGATGAAACTCTGCTTTGTCATTTGTCACGAAGTCTGCTTGTTCCTTCTTCGTTCATTGATACTTTTGCTTGCCTTCGTGCGCTTTAAAACTGAATTCCATTATTAATAATAAATTGAAGTCTATTTTGAAAAATACCTCCATTCTCTTTTCCAGCTCGCGAACTCCCCCTCGAACTTTGGTGGGTAAATGCTTGGTCCGACCATCTTGTGTGCTTTGTTCGGCGGTTAGTCCTCCTGAAGTGAACCTTGCTCTAATACTAATTGTAGAATCGCTGGCGGCCGACAAGAGGGGGTTGAATAACCCCTGCACAAAATCAAACAAAAATACCTTTCTCAATTTATAACTTAAACAAACACTTGCATAAAAAAGAATAAGGAAAGCAAAAAGATAGAGGCACGGAAGTTTTTATTTGGTTACAATCGGGGAGGTTGTTAATCCAAGGAAGTGGAGACCACTAATATCTCCTTCAGGCGGAGAAGCCTCTTTACAGCAATGATCACACAAAAAGATGAAGCTAAACGAAACTAGAAGTGTACAAGTGTTGTTTCTCAAGAATGCTTATTGTATTTAGCTTATTGGACCAAGACTATATTTATAGCCATGGTCGGGGCGTCTGGGAGGGTTCTAGGCGCTTGGAGGGGGATAAAATTTTATCTTCTTCGTAATGGATCGCGGTCAAATGTGATCCGGATAAACTCCATTCTGAGCGTTCGGACCAGGAAAGTCAACAACATTGACTTTTTCTAGTCTGGGCCTTCCGCTCCATCTCCGCTCGCTTGGGTGATTTCGGTCATCCAGAATAGGGCTCACTCGAACCCAACTTCCAGCCTTCTCCTAGAGCAACCTTCTGCTCCGGCTTCTCATCCCTAGGAAACACTGCGCGCCTCCTTCTCGTCCGCCCGTGTACTCTTCCGTAGCACCTCGTCCCTCAGACGCACCGAGCCTGTCGGCTCTCTCCCGTGTCTTCCTTCTCACTAGCTGCGTCTTTTGCTCGACTCCATGTGCTCCTAAGTTCTTGCACACTTAGACATAAGGTTAAACACAACATGACCTAACTTAGCATGTTTGATCACATCAAAACAACCTTGGGGTACCAACAGATAGCTTTCATGGCTTGCGCTATTTATCCATCTAAAGGCAACTTCAAGCTCCATTGAAGGCGCATTCCATCCATCATCCAGGGTGCCTTCAAGCTCCTTGAAGCACCTTCATGCCTTGCTGTGCAAAGCCTTCGCCTAAAGCACCCGAGGAGCCTCCAACAACCTTGGAGGCGCCTCAGACACTGTTCATCCGAGCCTTTTAAGTCCTTTTCGCTCCCTACAAGATACGTTAGTCTAAAATACCAAACATACCTTGCAAAATAGAGTTAGCACAATAAAATATAAAATAATAAATTATTTTGACAATCTCCGGACTATCCGATTCTGACTTTGAGTTTCGCTAAAACTCTAGGTCGAACCGACGCCTACTGTTCCCTCGTCGGAGAACACGTCATCACCTACTCCTCTCAGGAGAGTTTACCTTTTGCCAGATCGGTCCTCTAGACCAACTGGACTTTTGTTCAGCTTTCGAATCTTTAGGACTTTTCCGCTGGACGTCCGATCCCCGACCCGTCCAGTTTTCCACCTGGTTCACGACTACTAGGATTTTCACCTAGAGTCCCCGACTCAAGGGTTTCACTCAAAATGCTCGACCCGTTAAGACTTTCAACCTAGGGTTATCACCCTTAGGGTTTTCACTTGCCTAACCGTAGCTAGGAATTTTGCCTAAGAACACTTAGGACTTTCCTACAAGCTCATTCAAACTTGTTAGACAATAAGTAACCTTAACTTTAAACCCTTTTTCATTATCAAAACATAGGTTCGATCATCTGATACTTCCCACACCAACAGTAAAATCTAAGCAAGTGTGATAGAATGGTTTTTGGTCGACCACGCGCAGTCGACCGCATGTAGTCGATCAAACTAGTTGTTGGATCGTAAAGTTCACTAGAGGGGGGGGGGGGTGAATAGAGATCGTTGAAAATTGAGACAGAATTAAAGTATGCAGCGGAAGAGAAAAATTGAAGCAACGCTAACAAATCAATTTTACTTGGTTCGAAACCTTCGGCGACTCCTACTCCAAGGCTCGCACGTGAGAGTACTTTCGTTGGGCACTAATAATTCATAAAATATTACACGATTGAGTACAAAAATTATATAAAAAGAAATATCGACAACAACACAAGAAATTGATCCATAGGTTGCCGGAAGAGCTTCATAGTGTCGTAAGAGCAGTGCACAACGGTGTAATCACAGAAAGAAATTATTTGGCTCTTGGTGGAAAACTGCTTATATAAGTAGTTCCGGGCACCCGGATGCCTTCCGGGTGCCTGGACCGTGACGTCATCCAACCAATCAGTGTGCTCCACGCTGGCAACGAGATAAGCTTCAGGCATTCCGAGCACCCGGACCAGTTCCGAGCGCCCGGACTAGTTCCGAGCGCCCGAACCAGCTCCGGGCTCCCGAACCCCTTCGGAGCACCCAAACCTCATTTTCTAGCAACCCTTTTTCCTACAAGAAAAGATTAGTCTGAGGCAAATAAAAATTATACTACCCTACAAAATAAAGTTAGCACAATATGACAAATGGAGTAGTAATTAGATTCTGTCTCCTCGAGACTAGAATTTAGTCAAAATCTCAATTTAGGTTTTCAAAATGTATCTAAGTTGGATAGACGCCTACTGTTCCCTCAAACGGGGAACGCGTCCTCGCCAAAGTCGCTCCCCTCCAGTGACTTACCTTAACTTACTATTTTGCCAGACATCCGGTCAGCCTTGTCGACCTGTCTGGACTTCATGCCAGCTATCCGATCAGCCCATTGACCTAGCTAGACTTCCCTGCAACACTGAATTAGCACAATAGATAAAATAGTAAAGTAAGACAGTGTTAACAAATTTTAAGATTTGCTGGTCCGGCCGACCGAGCGCGATCGACCGGAAACCAGTCGGTTACATATAACCTAGGGTTACCTCCCCTAGAGCTACCCATCTTCACTCACTAGAACTTCCATTGCTTGACTTCACTCACTAGGACTTCCACCACCTAGCTTCACTCACCAGGGCCCGACTTCACTCACCAGGACTTCCACTACCTAGCTTCACTCATTATGGCCTGACTTCACTCACCGGTACTTTCACCACCTAGCTTCATTCACTAGGATCTGACTTCACTCACTAGGACTTCCACTACCTAGCTTCACTCACTAGGGTCTGATTTCACTCACCAGGACTTCCACCACCTAGCCTCACTCACTAGGACCTGACTTCACTCACCAGGACTTCCACCTTACCTATCCTTTGGGTAGGACTTACCTTTGCTAGTCATCTAGTCCTAACTAGACTTCTCTCCTCTAACATCAAGTCCTGTTTGGATTAACCCTTGGTCAAATTGACTAAACTTAGGTATATTGTCAAATATCGAAATCCTAGAGGTCGATTGCACCAATAATCTCCCCCTTTTTTATGTTTGACAATTTTCTTAAGTTAGACTTGGGTCTTTAAGGGTTAATTTCTCAAAGTTTGAGAGATTCGAAAAGTTTGATAGATTAGAAATGTTTTAACTTTTCTAACTTAAGATAACTCTCTTCCTTTAACTTTTCTAATTTAAGATCACTCTCCCCCTTTGACACACATCAAAAAGACATAACCTGAAGGTTACTCTCTATTAATTAGATTTTACACCAACAATAATATTTGATAACGGGAGCTTTCAAAATAATTTTTCAAGGTGGTGTTGTAGACTAATTTTTAAATTTAGTTTTTAAGTTTACTTTTTAAGCAACTTTTGACATTCAATTTTTTTTAAAAAAATCTTCTAGTATTTTGTAAAGATATGTTGCACACAATTTTTAAACAAAAAAATTTTATA
Organism: Zingiber officinale; assembly: GCF_018446385.1. NCBI lineage: Eukaryota > Viridiplantae > Streptophyta > Magnoliopsida > Zingiberales > Zingiberaceae > Zingiber > Zingiber officinale. The sequence goes on from NC_055998.1 coordinate 96,656,685, forward strand.
AGAATTTTGAAAAATATATTTCAAGTTGTTTTTCAAAGTAATATTCCAAATAATGCTAAAAACTAAGAGTTTTGCAAAAGAGTATTAAAAGATTTCCAAAGTAATTTAAAATGGAGTAATTTTTGAAAATTATGTTTTATCTTTCAATCAGAACTCCCCCTCAACTTGACACATCTTAGGGATCCTTGTTAACTACAAGGAAAACTTCCTATGTGTCTAGGAAGTGGATGCAAATCAAAAGAACACTAGGTTTGAAGGTGAATTTTTAAAATATTTTTCAAAATAGATATTTGAAAAGTGAAAAAAAAAAGTTTGGAAAGTAATTTTCAAAAAAAATAAAATTAAATGATTAAGTAAAAATAGTTTTGGAAATATTTTAAGAAATATTTTTCAAATAAAGTTTGAGAAGATTTTTCAAAGTATTTTATTCCTTCCTCCCCCTCAAGTTGACACTTCCCCTTAACTTGATACTATCTTAGAAAATAACTATTAACCACCTATGTGTTTGAGTCTACAAGTTTATGGTTGACTTTAAAAGATTGAGGCACTAAGTGTTGGTCAACAAAAAGGTGTATACTTTTGAAACCTATATAAGTAATTATAGTTATGACATAGTTTTCTTTTCCTAGCATCTCAACAATTCTAGATTTTCAAATATGGTAATCTTATGTGTTTGGAGAGATGCTTAACATGCATTCTCTAAGGTAGACATAATTTGATGTTTAGTTTTTTTTAAAAAAACTTCTAACTTAGATAATCATGAGTTAAGTTTGATTAATTAAAGTCTTGAATTATTAGTTAATCATGGATTACTTAGTTATTCTGAATAGACTTTTAGATTAATCTTGATATGTTTTTTTATATTAAGCGATTTAGTTAAATTAATTTTAGAGTAAATGAATCAATCATCTGTTAATTAAGTTAAGATTGAGTTAAACGTTGAATTTCTGATTAACTTATTAACTAGGATTAACTGTAATTTCATTTAATCTTAATTTGAATTAACAAATAAGTTACAATTATTTTTGAATTAACAGTAAATATTCAATTAATTATTGAAAGTACTCAACTTTAGTTGATGATTAGTATTAGATTGATTAATTGACTAAAATGGTTAAATTAGCATTAAGTGAATTATTAAATTAGGATTAAATAATTAAGGTTTGAGTTAAATTTTAATTTATGTTTAAATTTTAAATTAAGTTTAAGTTTTAAGTTTCAAGTTTCAAGTTTAATTTTAAATTAAGTTTAATTGAAGTTTAAATTTTAATTTAATTGAATTTTAATTTTAATTAAATTTAAGTTAACACTGGGTTTGGGTATGTTAAATTTCAAGGTCTTAGCACATTTTTATATCTAAGTGTTTTAGGAGATTTAGTGTTAGTAACACTTATGTTCATCAAGTGTATTATTTACTTGTTTATTTAAGTTTGATTAAAATAAGATTATTTAAATGCATCAATAATAAATTATTCTAGGATTAAGTTAAGAATTGATTTGTTACTAACTCAATAATAAGTAACTCAATTTAATACTTATTTGATTAAAACAACTTAAATTTTGTATTAATTATTGAGTTAATTGATTTAATGAAAGTTTTAGTTATAATATTGTTTTTCATTTATTTCATCCTTTTATTAGATTTAACTTAAGTAGGATTAACAAAGTTGAAGGTTAGTATTAATCTGAGGTTTAAATTTATTAAAGTTATTAAACCAGGTTATGTAATTTTAAGGATAAATTTAAGTCAATCTTTAATTATGATGATTTAATTAAAGTAGTTAAAATTTTAATTAATGTTTTAATATCAAGTCAAGTTTGATTTAAATGATTTAGAATAACGTTAATATTTTAATTAGGTTAAATCAAGGTGCTAATCAAGTCAATCTAAGTTCTCAAATAAGGTTAGACATGAACAATTAAGTTTTAGTTATTTGTTTATTTATTTTAATTAAGTTTAAAGTTTAGGTTAATTGCATTTTGATTGATTTGATTGTTTATTAATTAGGATTTAAGTTTTAAGTTAAGTGTCTAAGTTTTAAAAGAATTTTTTAAAAGGATTTTTAAAGTTTTTAAAAAATAATTTTTAAAAGAATTTTTAAAGTTTTTTTTAAAATATTTTTTAAAATAATTTTTAAAATAATTTTTAAAGTTTTTTAAAATAATTTTTAAGAGAACTTTAAAAATAAATTTTAAAAATAATTTTTAAAAAAATCTTTAAAATTATTTTTAATGTTTTTAAAATAATTTAAAAAAATGATTTTTAAAGTTCTTTTAAAAAATAATTTTTACAAGAATTTTTAAAATGATTTTTAAAGTTTTTAAAATATTTTTTAAAAGAATTTTTTATTTTAAGTTTAATTTAATTTTAATTTTAAGTTTAATTTAATTTTAATTTTAATTTTAAGTTTAATTTTTTAATTTTTATTTTAATTTAATTTTTTTATTTTAAATTTTAAGTTTAATTATTTTTAATTTGAAGTTTAATTTAATTTTAATTTTAAGTTTAATTTAATTTTAATTTTAATTTTAATTTTAATTTTTTAATTTTTATTTTAATTTAATTTTTTTATTTTAAATTTTAAGTTTAATTATTTTTAATTTGAAGTTTAATTTAATTTTCGATTTTAAATTTATTTTTTTTAAAGTTAAATTTTAATTTAGTTTAATTTTAACTAAATTTATTTTAATTTATTTTAAATTAATTTAATTTAATTTCAATTTAATATAAATTAATTTTAATTTAATTTAATTTTAATTTCAATTTAATTTAATTTTATTTTATTTAAAATTTCATTTAATTGAATTAAATTAAATTAAATTTTAATTTTAATTTAATTTTAGTTTAATTTATTTTAATTTTAATTCCTTAGTCATCTCACCTGATCTAGGTTTTCAATCAAGGAATCCTATAATTTTTATGAGATGAGTTAAGCTCAATTTCAGGATTTGGTTTAACTTTATGTTAGATTCAGGTTTAGTTTTGGGCTCAACAAACGGATATTTTTTGGATACACTTCTGAGCTATGGTGAGTCACTTGGACATCATTAGAGTAATCATGCCTTCGAGATTTTTCAAATAGTCCTATCCACTGAACTTAGTACAAAACCTTGGTCTAACTAGTTAGGATTTATAAGGGGTAGCTTCAGTTAGTTCCACTCAGCCAAATGCACCAGGTCGAAGTTATATCTTCCTAGACATATATAGACTGAAAGCTTCTCTAACCTACTATCATCCAAAACTACATCAGTACCATAAGTCAAGTTAAACTTTGTCCCTTTTTACTCTAATCCTTAATTACCCTGCTGGGTAGGTTATTTTTGGAGGTACTAACTAGTTTGGAGTCTCCCCTTGAATTATTGATCTGCATTTCTTAAGTTTTGGTTTTGGATTTATGTCGATTACTCTTGTAATTATAGTAGACTTGATGATAGTTTGGGTTTGATTTAGTTCTATAGTTCTTTCTATGGTTCAATTTTGGTTTAGTTGATTTAGTTTTAGATTTAGATTCGGGTTATTTCATTTGTTGATTAATTTCATAATCAAGAAATACTTGATTGTATCTTGATTTTTTATTTAAATTTGGCTTAGACTTGTAATCCAAGTCTAGATTTAATAATTTGGTAATTATCTTTTCTTGTTTATGAATTTTGTTTTTCAAAAGATTGATTTATTTTTCTAATTTCCTGAACCTTGAATAAGAAATTTTAAAGATTTAAGAATTATTTTCTAAATTATTGTTTAGATTTTTGTTAGTTAATTTATTTGGTTGAGCATGCATATCTAATTTTTGAGGTAAATCTAAACTAGAGCAATGATAATTATCTAATTTACTAACATGTGTAGAAAAAATTAGATTGTCATGTATTGTAACCTTTCTAACCTTTGCTCCCCTTGGATCCTTGGGTCTTCTTTCTGGACTTCACTCACCTTGACTTCCACTACCTAGCTTCACTCACTAGGGTCTGGCTTCACTCACCAGGACTTCTTATGGTTCATCCACATCATCAATCAAATATCTTAGCTCTCAAATATCCCAAACTAAATATTTATGAGTCTCACCCATCAAATATCTCACTCCCAACTATCCTAAATTTCATAATTAATATCTCACCAACTAAATATTTAATATTCCACTATCATTTTGTTAATTTACATCTAATTTTATATTTTTGATTCTTCAATTTAATATATTTCATCTATAATTTGTCCATGAATATTTTTACTTAATATTTATCTACATATAATTAATCAATATAATAAATTTAATATTAATATTTTATTTAAATTGAAATAATACCATATAGGACATACAAATTTTAAAAGAAATAGGGTACAACATACGAATATAAATGTTTCATAGATTCGAAATTGAAATAATTAAATATTTCATAGATGATAAACGAGTCATTCACTCATCATGGTGACATGTTTCCCAGATGTATTCAACAAAATCGTGACGAAGCTGATGATGCACCTAAATATCATGTAACTTAGAATTTCTTCAAATGTATTTAGTAAATTCGGTGATTGAACCCTCATTCGTTATGATAGTATATCTTGTTCTTCGCGATCCTCAATTAATATTGCATGGCATTCATCCTCCACAATCATGTTTCATAAAATAATGCACTTATACATAATTTTTTTACATTTATCCATAAACTAATTGTAAGTACTTCAGGTAAGTTTTGATGTGATCAATCAGATTAAGTTAGGTTCTGCATATTTGATGTCTTGTGTCTAAGTGCGTAGGGACTTAGGATCATAGGAAGTCAAGTGGAAGACGTAGCGAGCGAAAAGGATGACATGAGAAGTGAGTCAACGGACTTTGTGCATTCGAGGGACGAGGATCTATGAAAGAGTACACCGGTGGATAAGAAGGATGCGAGGAACGCATTTGAGGGATGGGTAGTCGGAGTAGAAGACCGCTCGAGGAGAAGGCCAGAGTTGGGTTCAGGTGAGCTCAACTCTGAATGGATGGTGACTTGTCCATGAGATTGGACTGTGTCTAGGTACCCAAACTCCAGGTGCCCGGACCACCCTAATACAGGAGGGGCGCCTCAACGAGACGTTACTACAAATGATGTTCGGACTCCATGTCAGCAACACTCTAGGCTCTCGGACCCCGTCCAAGCACCCGGGTATCGAGAAAATCAATCACAAAATCATTGTGAGTCGTTGAGAAGTAGATAAGGTGCACTACTAGGGGTGCATGGGCCTGCTCTAGGCACCCTGAATTGTCATGTTAGCCAATTGGAAAATTCGACCAGTAGGGTATAAATAGAGCCCTGGTCCTACGAGTTTAGTATAACACACTGTACTTTTATTTCTAAATTCATTCTTTATTTCTGTTCAAGCATTAGTGTCTGTAAGAGGCTACTCCGCCTTCATTAAAGAAGATCTTCTAGTTGAGCTTCCACTGCCTTAGATTAACAACCTTCCTGATTGTAAACCAAGTAAATTCTTTTGTCTCTTACTTTATTTGTATGTTTTTAAATTTTGTTAAACTAACATGTGTTCCTTGATAAGTTCCAAAAGCAAGAGAAGTGCTAACTTTCTTTCAGGGTAATTCACTCACCTCTTGTCAGCCGACACAGGACTAACAATTGGTATTAGAGCTCGGATGCCTCAAAAGAACTAACCGCTAACTAAAAGAACACCGAGATGTCCGGATCGAGTATTCACCCATCAAAGTTCGAGGGAGATTTTGCCACATGTAAGATAAGAATGAAGATATTTTTTAAGACTAACTTTTAAATTTTATTAACTATCAAATATGGATTTATAGCAACCAAAGATCAACACAACAATGAAAAAGAAGAATATCTGTGGAGCAAGAAGGAGCAAACTGATTTTGTGGCAAACGATAAAGCAGAATTTCATCTACCGAGTGTTCTACCACCTCAAGAAGCCAACCGGATCAGAGCCTATGAGTCAGCTAAAGAACTCTAGGAGAAGTTCCTAGAGTTGCACGAAAGGACCTCAAGGCTAAACTCACAAGGCAAGACTTGCTCTGGAACCAACTTAGCAACCTCGGGATGCAAAAACAAGAAACAATCACTCATCTACACACAAGAATCAAGGAGCTAATCACTGAACTCATGAATCTCAGAGAAATAGTAACAAACTGAGATTCACTAAGGTATGCTTTGAATGCTTTTCTAAGAACACCCGAGTGGACGCCTATAGTAGACTCTTTTTATATCTCCAAAGACTTTGAGGTAAGTACATTAGAAAATTTATTTTTCACTTTCAAATTACATGAGTCAAGATGCGCAGGTCTAAAAAGGGAAAATGATCCAAGTTAAAACCTAGTACTGAATGCTAACTAGAAAGACAACCCGGATTCTGACACATCACTTGACGAAGACGAATCAACCTTTATGGTAAGGAAATTCAATAAGCTCCTTAAGTCGAACAAGTTCAACAAGTCGTGGGCCAAGAAGCTTCAATGAAGCAAACGAAAGGTTTGGTGCTATAACTAGAAGAAGGACACCTTAAAGCTAACTGTCCAAAACTAAAGACCAAGGAAAATGACAAAGATAAAGCACCAAGATGGACTAAACAAAAAAATCTGAGGGCAACTAGGAACGAGACCTCATCCGAATCTGAGCTAGAAAAATACGCTGGGTTAGCACTGATGGTGGATAACTAAGAAGACATCGAAAACTCATCCGAAATGAACATCGATGAAGGGGCAGATACATTAGAAGAAAATAGTGATGAAAGGGATGCAATAGATTACGAGAACATCACGATAAGTAAGGTACGCTCCTCACCTCCTGAAAAGTTGTAGGATTTCATAAAAAATGCTTTTTACAAGTATGTGCAAATTTAAGACAAAGCATGAACTATTAAAAATAGAAAATATGTAATTTAAAATTACCTTATAAGTAAGGTTTGTTTCTTACCTCCTGAAAAGTTATACGATTTCAATAAAAAAAATGATTTTTAGAAGTATGTATAAATTAAAAACAAAGCATGAACTATTAAAAATATAAAATTAAAAATTAAAAATTACCTTAGTAAAATCATGTTTATTAGAAGATTATGATAAATTAAAAATTAAAAATAATGAATTAAAAGTTCAACAAGAAAAATTGAAAAAGGACTCTGCATGCCTAAATTTAATTTTTTTTCATAAATTTCTAAATTTAGAAATTATGAAGGGATTAATTGGTATTTTAGATTTTATAAGGGTCAAATTACAAAAGTAGAAAAAAATATATCCCATAAATTTTTTTGATAAATTAGTAAGTAGAAACTTATTTTGAGTTCTTAAATTATACTTAATCTAAGTTAAATTAATTTTTATGCATGCTTTAAATTTAATATACTTTAGTTTTTAACTGCATTTATCAAATTAATCATTTCGCATATCTTTTGTTAATGTTTTGAGTTGAAATTTTTTCGGTACAAAATAAAAACATTATCTACTCACAAGAATATTTTTGAAATTTTCTGTCAATTATATTGATTTTTAAAATTCCTCTTTTAGAAAATAAATTTTGACAATTAAAAATGTTTATAAAATTGATTTTTCAAAAGCACAATTTTTTGTGATCATGAGTTATATTTTCTGTTCGAGTAAAAATTTTTAGAATCTTTTAATATTATCTAATTTTTTATAAATTTTTTATTGTAAAATGTAATTTAAAATTTAAACTTTTTTTTGGAGATTCATTCTGAAAAACTTGATTTTTCAAGAAATAATCATTGTATTTTGAATATTTTAAAAAATCAACTAGAATTTAAGGACTAGAAAACCATTTTTAAAATATTTATTTTTAAAAATAACTTTATCTATTTAAAATATTTTTTGGTTAAAATAAAAAAATTTTATACTTGAAATTTTTTATCATGATTTCAAATTATTATGATTATTATTGACAAAAATTTCAAGATTTTTCAATGCATTAAAATAATTTTTAAATTAATTTTTTTAAACTTCTATTTAATTGATTAAAAATTATTCCTCTTTGAATTTAATTTTCGTAAAAGGCATATAACTGATAATTCAATCTGACACCCCTGGAATAAGTTTCACTATTTTTTTTAATTGTTTTGTTAATTTTATTTATTTTATTTTTGATGTGATCAAAGAGAGAGAAATAAGGATTAAGTTATGGGGGAAGTATATTTATTGCAAATTTTTTGTTATAATTGCAAATTTTCATTTACTTATTTAAATTATTTTATGTTAGTTTAACCCTAACTTAACTTGGGTTTATTCACATCAAAAAGAGGGAGATTTTAAGTATCCCAGGTAAGTTTTGATGTGATCAACTGAGTCAAGTTAGACTTTACATATTTAATGTCTTGTGTTTAAGTGTGTATGGACTTAGGATCATAGGAAGTCGAGCAAAAGATGCAACGAGCGAGAAGGATGACACAGGAAGAGAGTGTTGGACCCCGTGATTATTTTGATGTGATCAACCAAGTTAGGTTAGGTCCTTTTTAGTTTTGATCCCTGTGTCTAAGTGTGCAGGAGCTTAGGAGCATAGGAAGTCCAGCAGAAGACGCAGTTAGCGAGAAGAATGACACTGGAAGGGAGCCGATGGGCTCGGTGCATACGAGAGACGACAGGGTTGCGGAAGAGTACACCGGTAGACAATAAGAACGTACACGATGTTTGAGGGACGAGAAGCCGGAGCGGAAGCCTGCTCGAGGAGAATGCTAGAAATTAGGTTTGGATGAGCCCTATTTCGGTTAGTCGTAATCACCCAGATGACCAGAGCAGCACGAGAGCGAAAGGAGCTGAACAAATCTACTAGAGGCACCCTCAACAGAGGTTGAAGGCACCTCTGAGGCGCCACATGTGCCTCCGCCATCTTCAGGAGGAGGCGCCCTCCATAAGCAAGGGAGGCGCCCTCCATGCCTATGGAGGGTGCTCTCGACCTGGCGAAAGTAGCTGTTGGCAGCGGATAAAGTTTTATCCGTTGTTTCCTTGTTGGAGGTGCCCTCCATCCACCTTGGAGGCGTCCTCAAGCTACGGATAAAATTTATAGGAGCTATAAAAAGGCCCCTAGAGCTAGGAAATAAGATAACAACTACTGTAATCAATTTCCTAGTCTTTTCTGAGCTTTTCATAGATGGTAAGAGGCTTCTCTGCCTACACGAAGGAAAAATTTCTAGTGGAGCTTTACAATCGCCTTGGATTAACAACCACCTAGGTTGTAACGAATTTAAACCTGTTAGCTTCTTTTAATTGTATTAGTTGTTCATGTAAAATACCGAAAATAGGCGAATATTAATAAAGGAATTTTCCGGAATTTTTCGGAGCTCGTACGGACGAGTTGACGGGGATAAAAACGGGGTCCGGAAAAGCCTGTTTAGTCTACCCCATTTAAGTGAGGAAAAGTTGAATTTCTTAATTCCTTTTCTTTATTTATTTTGTGTTTTCTTTATTTTCTTTTCGCTGTTTCCTCTATTTCTTCTTCCCGAATCTGTTTCTTCTCCCCGAAACCGTTCGCGCGCCCCTTCTTCCCTGTCGCCGACTCCTTGCCCTAATCGCCGACACCCCTCCTCACTGCCGCCGTGATGCCAAGCGCTACTGCACAGAGCCGGCGCCACCGCCGGCCACCCCGTGCCCTAGCCGAGCTTCCTCCTGCCGAGGCTGCACCCTAGCATCCTCTCCCGCCACCACAGCAACGCCGCCGAGGACTCGGCTCAAGTCTCTGCCCCGATCTCCAGCAACGCCGTCCCTCTGCCCTACTGTTGGCTGCCAATTTTTCCTCTTGTGCCGATCATCACCGTGCCCTTGCTAGTAGCCGGTGTCGCCCGGAGCAGTGTCGCTCCTCACTGTGCCGCCTCTCATCTGTTCTTGAGCAATCCTTCGTTGTGGTGGAATTAGGTCACGGTTAAGGTAAGGCAGTGATGAGAAGGTTAGGGATTTGAGGATCTTGATTGATCTCGGATCAGTTTCCTGTTCTGTTGGTTTGATTTGTAGGTTGTTTTAGTAGTAGGATGTTAACAAATTATGTTTGATCTGTGATCTTCTTATCGGCAGCACTCAAACTAGCATCACCAGTGGGTTGGATCAAGAGCAGAGGTTTGAATCAAGGTAAGAAGTAGAGTAATTGTTACATGTTGATGAGTTAGATTCATGTATTGGATTAGGAATATATTGGATTAATCCATGTTTAGGTATGATCTTGATACCTATTGATAATTTATTCATCATTAGGTTGTGTAGAATAATTAGGTTATATGGATTTAGGTTTTGGATTTTTATCAAAAGGGTTGTTTGGGGTTAAGGTAATTAACCCTAATTAACAGTTAGAAAGGTTGAGGGAAATGGTTTAGGGTTTATCCCTAAATTTCTATTTAGGATTTATTTAGCTGTTTGTTTGTATTCTAGCTAAATAAAAATGTATATTTATTGGTGACACAGGACTTTGACGCGAGACGGGTATCTCGGAGTCAGATTTGGACTTTTCTTATCGGAGGCGGGTACTTTTGACTTATGTCATTTGATATACATAGTAGTGAATTTAACAAGTTGCATTAATTATGTCCTTTATTTGTTTCGGTTAGTCACTACCCAATATCTGATACATGATTGATTGATTGCTTGATTTGCATCCCATGTATACTTTATTTGTTTATACATGCTTATAGGGGGTAGTGATATACCATGCTTCATCATGTTCAGGACCTATGTTTTTATACCTTCTGTGTACCTTTGATTCGATAGGATTCGTTGACCTAGGGTGCACTTTTCTATATATATGGATTAGGTCAGGATGTTTTTATGGTTATTGTCATGCACCATTTACATGATTGCATGCTGCGCGATAGTCCGCTCCATTATTGTTGAGCACATCGCCAATTACATGGATCTGCACACACCACCACTCATGGGTTAGTGGTTGATTCGGGCAGAGTGTGTTGCAGCAGGGACTCTGTTAGGCACCGTTAGTCCGCTCATGGGTAGTGTGACACAACGGGTTATCCGGCAGGGATTCCTCCCCGTTATCGTGTACCGGGAGATGAGAGCATTGCGCTCCCCCATTTATGATTTGGGGTAGGAGGATAGGTGTACTCCGACAGCATTCCGTCCACTCGGTCACTCATTAGGAGTAGTGACGACAGAGTGCACGGTTGTCACAGCCCTACCCACTCGGCTCACTATTGTGTGAGATGATCGACTGCCGTCAGGGGTGACCAGGACGCATCATTGGCATCATATGCATGATGCATTTATTGCTTGTGTTTGTGTTTGCTGCATTTATATGCTGCATATTGTTTGGATACCTATGTTTGACATGCATACAAGATTTCCCTATCTCTCGGACTGTTTGACCTTATACTCAGGTTCTGGTTAGTACAGTATACTCCTGTTTATTTCAGTTTGCATTTACCTTTATTACATCAGGAGACTGTACGCATGATTAGTGCTAGGTGTTATTTCCTTACTTTGTATATCAGTTGTACCTTCTGAGTGTTGGACTCACCCCGCCTCCATTGTTGTTATATTTCAGGATGATGCTGTCAAGAGAGAGTTCCAGTTGCTAGTCCCCTGCAGACCACCAGCTGTAGTTGTCTTTTGGTTTTGTTTTGTTTCTTATTTGACTATGTTTGAACTTAGTCTTGTTTTGGATTTTACATATGAATATTGTATGGAATCTTTCTGTTTGATGGACTTTTGGTATGATTTGGATTTTATTCTTCTACATGCCTGCCTGGACGGCAGAAGAGGTGAGTTCGTCGGATTTGAGCTTTACGAGTGTAGTTGAGTAGGGTGGATTTCGAGTCAGAGTACTATTGTTTGTGATTACTATTATTAACTGCGTGGTTGTGACAGCCAGAGGCTGAATATCTATATAAACTGCGTGGTGATTGTTTTTATTTATTGTTATAATTCCAGTCGCCTGTGGCTGAGGTATATGTGTTATGTAGAAGTTTCAGATTGTCCGCCGTACAGGGGAGATGCTGCCGAAATTTCTTCGGACAGGGACTCCTTTGGGGCGTGACAATTTATTTGGTATCAGAGTGAGGTTTGGCGATACTTGGTTGGTTTCCGTGTGTTGGATTTTGAGATTTATCTAATACCAATTTATTGGTATCAGAGCAGGGTTATGATACCTGCTTTTGGTGTTCTGGAGATTTATCAGATACCTGTTGTTGGTATTCTGGATATTTGGGTTAGCCAGGTTTGCGAGTCAAACTAGGCATTTTCGGATTTTCGATATGGTTATGTTTCGGATTTCCGTTTCGGATTTGTTTGGATTTCCGGCGATATTCTCGTTCGGAATTTTGAGGTCAAAAGTTGGGGACTGGACAACGACGGAACATCTCCAGACAGCAATTAGGTATGATGTTTATTTTATGATTTTTATACTTGTAGTAATATCTGTAATTTAATTTAACAAATATGAGACGATCTACTCGTATTGCTGCGAGACGTGGTGCTGGACGACCACGTGCGAGGACCACGGGATCTCTGGATATACCAGAGATGCTCACTGTTAGAGAGCCTGTCAGTCAGGGACTGACTCAGCATGCTGCGGGCACGTTGGGATTTCAGACCCCGACGGCTCCTATAGAGGTATCTACCTCGGTTGTGCCGAGCGTACCTATCCCTACAATAGTTCCGGTATCATCAGGGGTACCATTGGCGTACCCGACATCTGCTCCAGCGCAGCCTACAGCGTATTCAGTACCACCGCCACTTGGATCTACAGTGTACCTGACACCAGTGGCACCTGTGCCCCCAGTGCACCATATCCGGTACCATTACCTACCGTACCTCCAGCTGCGGCCACTTTTGTTCATCCGGCAGTACCACCGACGACTTATGCTTCAGTATATACAGCAGCACCGGGAGTTCCTCCTCCGGTTTATTCCGCGGTACCATCTGTAGTATCAGCTCCAGTGTTTCCACCAGTTTCTGCAGCCGTCCCGACACAGCTCACTGATATTGTCGCTACACGAGCTAGGATTCCAGCTTTTCTGCGGAGATCTCGATCCGAGTATGGCTCTGTCATGGATAGAGACTATGGAGCAGACTTTCTTCTATATGGCTTGCTCCGAGTGGGAGAAAGCAGAGCTGGCTGCCTACCATTTACGGGATGAAGCTAATGCCTGGTGGATTACTCAGCGTTCTATTATTGGTGAGCGCAACGTCACGTGGACCAGGTTCAGAGAGGCTTTTGAGAGCCGCTTCTTTCCACTGTCATATCAGATGGCTCACTGACAAGATTTTATGAGTCTGAGGCAGAACAACCGCTCAGTGACCGAGTATAATACTGAATTCCACCGTTTGGCTAAGTTTTGTCCAGAGTTAGTTGCGGAGGATAGGACTCGCATGATGCAGTTTATTCAGGGACTGGATAGTTATCTGCATGTACGGCTTGCCGGTTTAGGGATCACATCTTACTCTGATGTACTGGATCGAGCTTTGATGATAGAGTTAGCTCAGCAGACAACATATCCGGACAGAAAAAGGAAGCATATGGGTCAGACATCAGGGCAGATCCAGCAGACACAGGCGACAGGACAACATTAGAGTAGTCGCAGACCGTCAGGTCAGAGTTCTTCTGGGATATCTCGTAGGCCTCAGAAGTCTGGGCGGTCTTCTTCGGGACGTTCCCGGTTTTCTCAGCAGAACCGGCAACCATCTTCCAGCGATACTCACTGTTTCCGATGTGGATCCAGAGATCACCTTACCCCAGCTTGCTCTCTGGGACAGCCAGTTTGCTTTTATTGCAAACTGCCTGGGCACCAGAGCCGAGATTGTCAGCTGAAGGCTCAGCACACGGCTTCCGGAGGGTCAGGTCAGAGGGGACAGTCTAGTCAGTCAGGGGCATATCGAGGAGGGCAGAAAGCCCATTCCTCACAGCGTCAGCAGGGAGCAGCTCCCTCAGCAGCAGCATTTGGCATGCTTGGACAGGAGTACTCCAGTGCTTCTGTAGCACCCCAGAGTTTTGTTCCAGGACCTTATTATCCGACCCAGGGGCAGTACCAGACTCAGTCCCAGCCAGCTGCATAGTATCAGTCACCATCCTCTCAGTCTTCTTTGGCACATTGTCCAGCAGCGCCTCAGTGGCAGGCTTCTGCCCAGCCGCAGCAGCTGCTGGCAGCGTTACCACCTCCTCCTCCGCCAAAGACTGGTCGTGTTCATGCGATTACCAGAGAGGATGCTCAGCGGGCCGACGGATCCGTTTTCCGTGGTACGATTTCCATTTATGCATTTTCCGCTGATATTTTGATTGATACTGGTAGTTCGCACTCTTTTATATCCCGTACCTTTATGCAGGAGATTGGTAGATTACCTACTGTTAGACTGCAGCGGTTGACCGTCTCCTTACCGTCCGGTGATACTTTAGACGTCACCCAAGTGGTCAGAGGTTGCCCGTTAGACTTTGGCAATATGACACTTACGGTAGATCTTCTAGTATTGGAGATGATCGAGTTTGATATCATTCTTGGCATGGATTGACTGTCAGTATATCATGCTACCGTTGATTGCCAGACGAGGGTGGTCACCTTCCAGCCTTCGAACCAACCCTCGTGGAGTTTCACTGGCATCAGAGATGACGGCATCTCGATTATTTCGGCAATTCAGGCGCAGAAGCTGTGTCTCATGGCTGTCATGGTTTTCTATTATCTCTGATTAGTACTGAAGACAGCAGCAGTTCGCAGCTCTCCGACGTTTCTGTAGTCCGAGAGTATCCAGATGTATTCCCTGAGGAGCTTCCTGGTTTGCCTCCCAGAAGGCCAGTGGAGTTCACTATTGAGCTGATTCCGGGAACTTCACCGACATCGAAAGCTCTGTATCGTATGGCACCGAAAGAGTTGAACGAGCTGAAGGTTCAACTCCAGGAGCTTTTGGATAGGGGATTTATACGCCCTAGTGTTTCACCATGGGGTTCTCCAGTTCTATTTGTCAAGAAGAAAGACTGTACCATGAGGTTATGTATTGACTACAAGCAGCTGAATTCAGTGACCGTCAGAAATAAATATCCATTACCACGGATCGAGGATTTGTTTGATCAGCTCAGAGGTACTTCAATGTATTCTAAGATTGATCTACGATCCGGATATCATCAGCTGAGAGTCAGAGACTCAGATATTCAGAAGACAACGTTCCGTACCAGATACGGTCATTATGAGTTTTTGGTAATGCCATTTGGGCTTACCAATGCTCCAGCGGTGTTTATGGACTTGATGAACCGCATCTTTCTGGAGTATCTGGATCAGTTTGTTATCGTTTTCATTGATGACATATTGGTCAATTCGCATTCCGAGGAGGAGCATGCACAGCATCTTCGTATAGTCTTGGCGACTCTTAGACGACATCAGCTGTACGCGAAGTTCAGCAAGTGTGCATTCTGGTTATCCTCAGTCGGTTTTCTGGGACACGTGGTCTCTGGCAGAGGTATTTCAGTTGATCCTCAGAAGATCGAGGCTGTCACCGGTTGGGAGCAGCCGAAATCAGTTCAGGAGATCCGCAGTTTTCTGGGATTGGCTGGATATTACCGACGTTTTGTCGAGGGTTTCTCGCGTATTGCTATGCCATTGACACGTCTTACCAGGAAAGGCGTGAAGTTTATGTGGACAGAGGATTGCGAGACCAGCTTTCAGAAGCTGAAGCGGAGATTAGTGTCGGCTCCAGTTTTGGTTTTACCTTCTGGAGAGGATGGATTTGTACTCTACACCGACGCGTCTCTACAGGGTTTAGGCACTGTTCTGATGCAGCACGGCAGAGTAGTCTCTTATGCTTCTCATCAGTTGAAGGAGCATGAGAAGAACTACCCAGTTCATGACTTGGAGTTAGCCGCCATCATTTATGCATTGAAGATTTGGCGTCATCATTTATACGGTATTACATTTGAGATTCTCACTGATCATAAGAGTCTCAAATATATCTTCACTCAGAAGGAGCTTAATCTCCGACAGAGGAGATGGATGGAGTTCCTGAAGGACTACGATTGTACCATTAGCTACCACCCGGGGTAAGCTAATGTGGTTGCAGATGCACTCAGCAGGAAGTCCAGAGGGACTTTGGCTTGTCACCGAGTTTCAGTTACAGACTTGATTCAGGGTTTCTCTGAGTTAGATCTTGAGGAGCAGGGACCGACAGAGCAGGGTATTCTTGTTACCATGGTTGCTCAGTCATCGATCCGGACTAGGATCTGAGAGGCCCAGGCTGGTGATCAGCATTTGCAGTTCATTAGCAGTCAGATAGCTTCTGGGCAGCAGACCGATTTTACACGAGACGAGGAGGGTGTTATATACTTCCGAGGCAGATTATGCGTACCTCAGTCTCATCCGGTCTTACAGGAGCTACTTCAGAAGGCTCACCGTTCTCGATTTGCGATCCATCCAGGCGGGACCCGTATGTATCGAGACTTGAGGCGTTCCTACTGGTGGAACGGTATGAAGAAAGACATCGCGGATTTTGTAGCTAGATGTCTTGTCTGTCAGCAGGTGAAGGCTGAACACCAGAGACCTGCAGGGTTACTTCAGGGGATTCCTATTCCTGAGTGGAAGTGGGATCACATTACCATGGACTTTGTGGTGGGTTTACCGAGGACACG
Organism: Zingiber officinale; assembly: GCF_018446385.1. Classification (NCBI taxonomy): domain Eukaryota; kingdom Viridiplantae; phylum Streptophyta; class Magnoliopsida; order Zingiberales; family Zingiberaceae; genus Zingiber; species Zingiber officinale. The sequence goes on from NC_055998.1 coordinate 96,673,233, forward strand.
ACGAGGCCATGACGCGATTTGGGTAATCGTTGATCGATTAACCAAGTCTGCGCACTTCTTAGCGATCCGGAGGACTGATCCCCTGGATCGATTGGCAGATCTGTATTGTCGGGAGATTATCAGACTGCATGGTGTTCTGTTGAGTATCATTTCGGATAGAGATCCACGGTTCACGTCTCGATTCTGGCAGAGTCTACAGCAAGCCTTGGGCACACAGCTCTGTTTCAGTACAGCCTTCCATCCACAGACAGATGGACAGTCAGAGCAGACTATTCAGACTTTAGAGGACCTGCTGAGGTCATGTGTTATGGATTTCGGAGGCAATTGGGAGGACCATCTGCCGTTAGTAGAGTTTGCTTACAACAACAGCTTCCATTCGGCTATCCAGATGGCACCGTTTGAGGCGTTGTATGGTAGACCTTGTCGGACACCCGTCCTCTGGATGAGGTTGGAGAGGCCCAGTTGTTGGGACCTCATAGAGTTCAGCAGGATGCAGAGTTGGTCCGTACTATCAGACGGAGGATGTCAGAGGCGCAGGACCGCCAGAAGAGTTATGCTGATCGGAGACGCAGACCACTGGAGTTCTCTGTTGGCGACCATGTGTTTCTGCGAGTTTCACCCACGAAAGGGGTGAAGAGATTTGGCCTCAGAGATAAGCTAGCTCCGCGGTACATTGGCCCTTTCGAGATCTTGGAGAGGATCGGAGCGGTAGCTTACAGACTGACACTACCACCGTTCCTGTCAGGCGTGCACGATGTATTTCATGTGTCCATGCTGAGGAGATATGTATCCGACCCGACGCATGTGTTGGCAGATATTTCAGTTCCGGTTCAGCCTGACATTACATATGAGGAGGTTCCGGTACGGATTCTCGACCGGAAAGAGCGTTAGTTGCGGAACAAGACTATCCGGCTGATTAAAGTCGGATGGCAGCATCATTCGGACGAGGAGGCTACTTGGGAGCTCGAGGATACTATCCGAGCTCGATATCCCCATCTTTTCACTTGAGGTATGTGATTTATTTACCGTTCAGCATTTATACTTTATATATGTTGTTAGTATTTGCTGATGGTAGATAATGAAATTTGGGGATCAAATTTTTATTAGTGGGGGAGAATGTAAAATACCGAAAATAGGCGAATATTAATAAGGGAATTTTGCGGAATTTTTGGGAATTTTTCGGGAATTTTTCGGAGCTCATACGGACGAGTTGACAGAGATAAAAAAGGGGTCTGGAAAAGCCTGTTTAGGCTACCCCATTTAAGTGAGGAAAAGTTGAATTTCTTAATTCCTTTTCTTTATTTATTTTGCCTTTTCTTTATTTTCTTTTCGCCGTTTCCTCTATTTCTTCTTCCCGAATCTGTTTCTTCTCCCCGAAACTGTTCGCGCGCCCCTTCTTCCCTGTCGCCGACTCCTTGCCCTAATCGCCGACACCCCTCCTCACTGCCGTCGTGACGCCAAGCGCTACTGCACAGAGTCGGCGCCACCGCCGGCCACCCCGTGCCCTAGCCGAGCTTCCTTCTGCCGAGGCTGTGCCCTAGCATCCTCTCCCGCCACCACAGCGACGCCGCCGAGGACTCGGCTCAAGTCTCTGCCCCGATCTCCAGCAACGCCGTCCCTCTGCCCTACTGTTGGCTGCCAATTTTTCCTCTTGTGCCGATCATCACCGTGCCCTTGCTAGTAGCCGGCGTCGCCCGGAGCAGTGCCGCCCCTCACTGTGCCGCCTCTACTCTGTTCTTGAGCAATCCTTCGTTGTGGTGGAATTAGGTCACCGTTAAGGTAAGGCAGTGACGAGAAGGTTAGGGATTTGAGGATCTTGATTGATCTAGGATCAGTGTCCTGTTCTGTTGGTTTGATTTGTAGGTTGTTTTAGTAGTAGGATGTTAATAAATTATGTTTGATCTGTGATCCTCTTACCGGCAGCACTCAAACCAGTATCACCAGTGGGTTGGATCAAGAGCAGAGGTTTGAATCAAGGTAAGAAATAGAGTAATTGTTACATGTTGATGAGTTAGATTCATGTATTGGATTAGGAATATATTGGATTAATCCATGTTTAGGTATGATCTTGATACCTATTGATAATTTATTCATCATTAGGTTGTGTAGAATAATTAGGTTATACGGATTTAGGTTTTGGATTTTTATCAAAAGGGTTGTTTGGGGTTAAGGTAATTAACCCTAATTAACCGTTAGAAAGGTTGAGGGAAATGGTTTAGGGTTTATCCCTAAATTTCTATTTAGGATTTATTTAGCTGTTTGTTTGTATTTTAGCTAAATAAAAATGTATATTTATTGGTGACACAGGACTTTGACGCGAGACGGGTATCTCGGAGTCAGATTTGGACTTTTCTTATCGGAGGCGGGTACTTTTGACTTATGTCATTTGATATACATAGTAGTGAATTTAACAAGTTGCATTAATTATGTCCTTTATTTGTTTCGGTTAGTTACTACCCAATATCTGATACATGATTGATTGATTGCTTGATTTGCATCCCATGTATACTTTATTTGTTTATACATGCTTATAGGGGGTAGTGATATACCATGCTTCATCATGTTCAGGACCTATGTTTTTATACCTTCTGTGTACCTTTGATTCGATAGGATTCATTGACGTAGGGTGCACTTTTCTATATATATGGATTAGGTCAGGATGTTTTTATGGTTATTGTCATGCACCATTTGCATGATTACATGCTGCGCGATAGTCCGCTCCATTATTGTTGAGCACATCGCCAGTTACATGGATCTGCACACACCACCACTCATGGGTTAGTGGTCGATTCGGGCAGAGTGTGTTGCAGCAGGGACTCTGTTAGGCACCGTTGGTCCGCTCATGGGTAGTGTGACACAACGGGTTATACGGCAGGGATTCCTCCCCGTTATCGTGTACCGGGAGATGAGAGCATTGCGCTCCCCCATTTATGATTTGGGGTAGGAGGATAGGTGTACTCCGACAGCATCCCGTCCACTCGGTCACTCATCAGGAGTAGTGACGACAGAGTGCACGGTTGTCACAGCCCTACCCACTCGGCCTCACTATTGTGTGAGATGATTGACTGCCGTCAGGGGTGACCAGGACGCATCCTTGGCATCATATGCATGATGCATTTATTGCTTGTGTTTGTGTTTGCTGCATTTATATGCTGCATATTGTTTGGATACCTATGTTTGACATGCATACAGGATTTCCCTATCTCTCGGACTGTTTGACCTTATACTCAGGTCTTGGTTAGTACAGTATACTCCTGTTTATTTCAGTTTGCATTTACCTTTATTACATAAGGAGACTGTACGCATGATTAGTGCTAGGTGTTATTTCCTTACTTTGTATATCAGTTGTACCTGCTGAGTGTTGGACTCACCCCGCCTCCATTGTTGTTATATTTCAGGATGATGCTGTCAGGAGAGAGTTCCAGTTGCTAGTCCCCTGCAGACCACCAGCTGTAGTTGTCTTTTGGTTTTGTTTTGTTTCTTATTTGACTATGTTTGAACTTAGTCTTGTTTTGGATTTTACATATGAATATTGTATGGAATCCTTCCGTTTGATGGACTTTTGGTATGATTTGAATTTTATTCTTCTACATGCCTGCCTGGACGGCAGAAGAGGTGAGTTCGTCGGATTTGAACTTTACGAGTGTAGTTGAGTAGGGTGGATTTCGAGTCAGAGTACTATTGTTTGTGATTACTATTATTAACTGCGTGGTTGTGACAGCCAGAGGCTGAATATCTATATAAACTGCATGGTGATTGTTTTTATTTATTGTTATAATTCCAGCCGCCTGTGGCTGAGGTATATGTGTTATGTAGAAGTTTCAGATTGTCCGTCGTACAAGGGAGATGCTGCCGAAATTTCTTCGGACAGGGACTCCTCTGGGGCGTGACAGTTCATTTAAGTTTATAATTATTATGATAGTGCTACTAATCTTAGTTGGAAAAATAGAGAAAGGTTTTGTTTTTTTAACAGACGTTGTGCCCTCTTACCAGGCCCGCTACACCAACAAGTGGTATCAGAGCCCAACCGCCTCAGAAGGACTAACTGTCGACTCAAGCATTAAGATCAAGACAATGACCGGTACATGCATTCACCCACCAAAGTTCGAGGGAGACTTCTCACAATAGAATCGTCGGATGGAGATATTCTTCAAAATAGATTTCGAAATTCTATTAATAATAAAATATGGTTTTATAGTTCCAAAAGACAATGAAGAATATCAATGGACGAAGAAGGAACAAGCTGACTTTGTGGCGAACAGTAAAGAAGAATTCCATCTGCTCAATATTCTTTCGCCCCAAGAGGTCAATCGAATTGGCAACTATGACTCCACCAAAGATCTCTAAGAGAAGTTTCTGGAACTTCACAAAGGCACCTCAGAAGTAAAGTTAGCAAGGCGACACATTCTTCGAACCCAGCTAACAAACCTAAGGATGAACAATGGAGAAAAGGCAGCACAACTCCAAGCACAAATAAAGGAACTGATTATTCAGTTAAACAATCTCAGAGAATTGGTAACAAACCGAGATTCAATCCGGTATGCGCTCAACGCCTTCCCGAGAACTTCAGAATGGGCGTCCTTAGTTTATGCATACTACATCTCTAAGGATCTTGAGATAAGTACGCTAGAGAATTTGTTTTCTTCTTTTGAATTTCACGAATCTCGAATTACAGATCCTAAAGAAATAGATAAGACAAATCTCAATATTGCCCTCAAAGCAAAGATAGAAGATCAAGACTCCGAAGCATCCATCGATGAAGTCGAAGTGACTCTTATGGTAAGAAAGTTCAATAAATTTATTAAATCTAATAAATTTAAATCACAGACAAGAAAGCGTCTTCGAAATAGAGGAATCGTCCGATGCTACAATTGTAATGAAGAAGAGCACATCAAAGATGATTGCCCGAAATTGAAGAGCAAAGACAAGGAAAAGAATAAGAAGCCAACTCGGCCCAAACATAATCTCAAAGCCACGTGGGATGAGTCGTCATCCTTCGAATCTTAAATCAAAGCATACGCCTGACTAGCACTAACGAAAATCCATCAAGAAGAAGATAAGACTAGCTCAGAGATGAGCATAGATAAAGGGGGAGGATCATTAGAAGAAAGCAGCGATGAGGGGGAGCTTCAGAACTTAAGGTAAGTGAGGTACGTGCTTTTCACCCGAGAATTCTTTTCAGTTCATTAAAGCACTTTCGAATGATTTAGTAAAATTAGAAAAAGAGAATGTTGATTTAAAAAGACAATTAGATAATTTAAAATCACAAAATGATAATTTAAAATTTTAAATCAAAAGCTTGAATGACCATGCATGCTTGAAATTGAACAGTTGTCAAAAATCAAAGTATGGAAAGTATAGTAGATTCAATTGGTATATTAGACATCACCAAGGACAACTTAGAAGAATTCCCAAAAAATATATACCCTCCAAATTCTTAATTAACCCAGTAGGAAGAAACTTATATTGAGTTCCAAAATCTTATTTAGATTAAACATTTTTTTAGTATTTAAGGCTTTCAGAAAAATTAAATGTTTAAATTCTTTAAAAGGCTTTGTCTAGAAGTGGTTAATGATCCAATAACCAAGAAGGTCTAGTACTTCGCCACAACCTCGAGGCCAATTACTAAATTGAATATTTAATTGACAAACTGATAAATTTGTGAAATTAATTAAGATAATGTTTTAAAAAAAATCAATTATTTGAAAATCTTCACAAACTTAGTAATTGTTTGAAATTTCTTTTACTTGTTTTATTAAATCAAGTTTTTTTCCCTAAAACATAATTTCAAAAATTTCAATTTTTTTACCCTCTTTTTAATGTGATCAAAGGGGGAGGAATACGTACAAGTTTAGGGGGAGTAGTGGGAGTTAGGATTTTATCAAAATTCTAAATTTTTTATAACTCTATTTTATAAGTCTTAATTTATCAAAATCAGTTTATTTCATACTTAGTGTTGCGATTTCTTTTATTGCAAACTTTATACTTAAAATATTTTATTTGTAAATTCTTTTATTACTACTTATTTGTTATTACCCTAACTTGAACTTGGTTTGATGCACATCAAAAATGGGAGATTATTGGACCCCGTGATTATTTTGATGTGATCAACCAAGTTAGGTTAGGTCCTGTTTGGTTTTGATTTCTATGTCTAAGTGTGTAGGAGCTTAGGAGCATAGGAAATCGAGCAGAAGACGTACCTAGTGAGAAGGATGACACGGGAAGGGAGCTGACGGGCTCGGTGCTTCCGAGAGACAAAAGGGCTACGGAAGAGTACACCGGTGGACGAGAAGAATATATGTGACGTTCGAGGGACGAGAAGCCGAAGCGAAAGCCTGCTCGAGGAGAACGTCGAAAATTGGATTCGGGTGAGCCCTATTTCAGTTGGCCGCAATCACCCGAGATACCGGAGCAGCAGGAGAGCGAAAGGAGTTGAGCAAACCTGCTGGAGGCACCCTTAACAGAGGTTGAAAGCACCTTCGAGGCGCCACATGCGCCTCCACCATCTTCAGGAGGATGGTGTCCTCCATAAGCATGGAGGGCGCCCTCTATAAGCAAGGGAGGCGCCCTCCATGCCTATGGAGGGAACCCTTGACTTGGCCAAAGTAACTGTTGGCAGTGGATAAAGATTTATCCGCTGCTGCCTTACTGGAGGCGCCCTACATCCACCTTGGAGACACCCTCAAGCTACGGATAGGATTTTCAAGAGCTATAAAAAGGCCCATGGAGCTAGGAAATAAGACAACAACTGCTATAATCAATTTCCTAGTCTTTTCTGAACTTTTCATAGATTGTAAGAGCCTTCTCCGCCTACACGAAGGAGAAAGTTCTAGTGGAGCTTTGCAACCGCCTTGGATTAACAACCACTTAGGTTGTAACCAAATTAAACCTGTTAGCCTCTTTTAATTATATTAGTTGTTCATTTGAGTTTATAATTATTGTGATAGTGCTACTAATCTTAGTTGAAAAAATAGAGAAAGGTTTTGTTTTTTTTAATAGACGATGCACCCTCTTACCGGCTCCGTTGCGCCAACAGAGAGTCAATGGACTCGGTGCATCCGAAGGACGATGAGTTACGGAAGAGTACATTGGCGGATAAGAAGGGCACACATGACAATTATGAGGAATAAGAAGTTGGAGTGAAAGACTGCTCGAGGAGACGACCCGAGTTGGGTTCGTGTGAACTCAACTCTAGATGACAGAGAATCACCCAAGCAACGAGAACAGCCAGACAAGTCAACATGAAGTCTTTACGAAGAAAATCAATCACAAAGTTGTTACGAAGCAGATAAGGTGCCTTGTTGGGGGTGCTCATACCCGCTCCAGGAGCTCGGAGTTGCCATGCCAGCCAATAGACAAATTCGACTAGTAGGCTATAAATAAAGCCCTAGTCCTAGGAGTTTGATACAACACACTGTACTTTCATTTTTGAATTCATTCCTTATTTTTGTTCAAGTGTTAACATCTGTAAGAGACTACTCTGCCTTCACTGAAGGAGATTTTCTAGTTGAACTTTTATTGCCTTGGATTAGCAACCTCCCCGATTTCAAACCAAGTAAATTTTTTTATCTCTTACTTTGTTTGTATATTTTTAAATTTTGTTAAACTAATATGTGTTCCTTGCTAAGTTCCAAAAGTGAGAGAAATGCTAACTTTCTTTTAGGACAATTGATCCCCCCTCTTGTCGGCCTACACAGGACCAACACCAATGTCGCCCTGGACCTCTTAGAATTGCCCAACGAACTTAGAGCACCCCAAATGTCCGCTCGACATCTTTTTTTGTAGTATCTTGTTTTTCCTTAAATTCCATTCTTTTCTAATCATGGGGGTAGGAAAAACTCTTGACGAAAGTGACCTATTCTAGATATATATCATCTACAAGTAGTCCTTTTGTATATTATGTACCCTTCATAATAAAGTTAACTTCCAGTGCATTTCCTTTTATGGCGTCATTAAAAATAGGTGATTTATTAGTACATTGATGTCATTACAAGACCTAACAACTCCAAAAAAGGCATGTTATGTCTATAAATTGGCATATGCGACCGCCTCAAACACAATTATTAGGTATCCATGATCGCCTTGTGTGCACTATGTCATCTATGCGACCGGACAATTTTGCCAGGTCCAATGCTTGCAATCAAGACTTTTTAACATCCCAGGGAAATCGTGTCTTTGTTCATGCATTTCAATCAAATGAGCGATATCAATTGCATTGGATTTTCTTAAATACTCACTTCCATATATTAACATCACACATTGACAAAAGTTGGACAAGCATTCGAGGGCAATTATTTCATCCATCAACAGGTACTCGTCCAATTGGTCGGAGGAACCTCCATAAGCTAGTTGACATATAGCAGTCGTCTATTTCTGAAGTGGCGACATGCCTGTTCTCTTCGCAGCATCTTCTCTCTATTTAAAATATCCACTGGGATGATTTTTCAAATTAGTGACTATGTGCTAAAACAACTATTTTCTCATTTGGAATTGTCGTTGGAACATGTCATTGGTATACACCGGATCAATAGAGAAATAATCATTGGCAAGTTGAGTATGTCCGACTATACATTCTCTGTTAATTGGCCTTCTTCTTTGTATACTTTCATAATAATTTTGTACGAATTCAGTCAATCTAAGTTAATTATGCATTACCATTATGAATAACGTTTCATCAGGATCTGATGTTATATGACTCGTTGTGTTTTGGGAATATATTCTGTGCTAGTTTGATTAGGATCTTGAGATATTTTCGAACAAATGAAGAGTTTAGTGTAAGAAATAGGAGAATAGATATGGTGTGGAGAATTGTGAGATTGATTCATCTCCTGCATATATACAAATTTTGTAATGCCTAATTTATAATGGCTAGTTTATATATAACATTAATAATTGAAAAATGGATTACACAAATACTAAAACACATGACATGAAAATAGAAATTACAAACCACATTAAGTTAGTAAAACACAGAAATGACAAATCATAAAATTATAAACCACATTAAGTTAATAAAACCAACAAATTCACTATATGTTGAAACTTTTCTTCAACTGCTTACATATCGCTAGATGATTGATATGCTTGGATGAGTTAGTCCACTTTCTTGCTATTATTATTTCCCTCTAAATGTGTTACTGACTATTGTACAACCCAACTCAATTCATCATTTAATGAGGGTCACTCTTGCTTTGCCTTTCCTTTTTCTATCTTTTGTCCCATTGCACAAGATCAGATTTCTCTAACATCCACATCAACAATTGTGTTAGGATTAGAAAAGTCAATATGCACACCTGATGATTTTGATGCCCTTTCTTTCTTTGGAGTCAATCACCCTGAGGATTGATAATCATACATCAGACTATCTTTCACAATCCTCTACACATGTTTATATTATAAAGTAGATTTAAAAGTACTCTTGTATTTTTCATAAGTCTACACAATCAAATCTTCGTCACTCCATCCGCTTGGTTGATCATTGTACCATTTATTAAAGATTCCATTATATCTATTCATTATATTTTTTACTAAAGCTAAATGTGATTTTATTTTATCCGCAGTTCTCATTTTAGCTCCCTTATCTCAATTAGTATTGTAGTATGCCACCATCTGTTTCCAAAAAGACTCATTCTTCTAACCATTACCAACTACTGGATCTTCGTTTATGATTTGTAAGCTACAACAAGGAATTTATCATCTATTACTGTCCATATTGTTCGCTTGCTTTGATCTTCATTTGATTCATTGTTGTCTCAGTTGCTTGATCGAGAATAATATTGTCAAACCCCATTTCTAATGAAAATGAAGAAAATTATGAATCGGGACGACATGAGATGTTTCTATCCCTTTACCATTACACTTGCATCAACACTAGTCTTTTTCGATTCATTTGATTAAATCCCTGGTTATTGAAAATGATTAATTCTATGAGATAGAGCTTGCATGAAATATTGATTACTTTGCCAATATTCCATGGGACATATATAAAATAGAGCTCGAGGGTTGCTATTGAAAAAATTTAGATAACTTTAAAAATTATGATAATATAGTGGTGGGTATGAAAAAGTTTGAAAATTATGTGAGTGTTGCGTGGGAAATCAAAATTGAAGATTGAGGAGATTAGGATGAATTCGAGAATTTTCTTTACTTGAATTTTTGTTGATATTTGGAGAGTTGAACAAATCTCTAGAATTGTTATTTATTTTTCTTTAAATTTTTAGTATGTAGTGATTTTTTTATGATGAAAGATAGATGAAAATAATATATATATATATATATATATATATATATATATATATATATATATATATATATATATATAATAAAATGAGCATGGACCAATATTTCAAAAATTGAATGTTGACAAATGTTTACATTGATTTTTTAAAAAAAAATTAAAGAGACCTACAACATAGGTGAACCCTGTTGCATGCCCACCCACGTGCGCTGCTTAGGCGCACGTGCTGTGCTACAGCTCACATCTTTGTTTTAAATAAAAATTAACGATAAAACTTTTTGTGTAGTGATTTTTAATATCCTGTCTCCTCCCCTTCCAACGATCAAGATTTAAAGTTTGGAGATATTTAAAGAAATACTCTTTTCAAGTATCTCTATTGTCGATATCTATGAAGAAAGTCAATGTTATTAATGTATTAATAAATAATATAAATAAAAATATAAAATACATCAATAATTTTGAAGAATATTATTTATAAAATAAAAAACTTTTTATATATTTTTAAAGGCAACTATTTATAGAAAATAATAAAAATCTTATCATTTTTATCAATTGACTAAACAATAATTGATAAATGAGCCTTATCATTTTTAGGGAGAAATGAGTCTGGACATTTCCTAATAGATATATATAGATATTAAAATTCGTCATCCGATAAATCCAGACGGCATTTTACTCCGATACTAGTAATAAAATATTCAAGAGAAACTCTCCACCATACAGGTACGGCAGTAGTTTCTACTTTCCACGTACATGACAAATGCGTGGCCACTAAACCATGAAGTTCTGCCACGGCTGTAAAGATAAAGAACAGGGAAACAAAAATTCATTTTGGGCACAATTATGCAGATTTCTCTGATAGGATTCTGATACTTCTTCTCCCGGGATTGTGATCTTGCAATCAGCCAGGAAGAAGAAGATGATGGCGAACGCTCCTCTGTTTTAAAAACTCATCTTCATCTGTTTCTTCTCCTCTGCTCCATCGGCCTCGGTTATCACCCATTTGCCTGGATTCCGAGGCTCATTGCCCTTCTACTTAGAGACAGGGTTTGCTAGCTAGCTGCCGTCCCGTGCTTACGTTTGTTGCGTGATGTCCATCAAACTCAGCTTTCGCCGATGCAGGTACGTGGAGGTGGACAGGGAGAACAGTGGCGAGTTGTTCTACTACATCCAGTCGGAGAGCAAGCCGGCGGAGGACCCTCTGTTCCTCTGGATCACCGGCGGCCCCATGTGCTCTACCTTCAGCGGCTTGGTCTTTGAAATTGGTGTGAGAAATTTCCCTGTTTGCTATTGATACGGTGCATGATGATGAGATTCGATACGATACGTGATAGTCATGTAGTCGGTCCAGATAGCATGAAAATCAAAACTAAACAATGATAAAACAATGCGATAATTATAATCACTCACAGTGATCTCCCGAAGTCGCAACTGAAGACCCGCCAAAGACGCCACTGTTTCTGTCGTCGAGAAGATCACTATACGGAACCTTCTCGAACTCTTCCACGAACCAAATCCCAACCTCTGGGTGTTCCCTGTTGCTCGTCGAGCCCTCGCAAAGCTCTCTGATCACCTCCACAGTGCTCGCTCGCCGATCCCTCCGCTACACTCCACAACCTAATCACGATTGCTCTTGGACGCCATCTTATATAGCTGGCAAAACATCGGTTACCAACCGATGCTTTGATGGCTAGCTTTCAATGGAGGAAGATGAAGGATCGGTACCCCTTCATCTTCCCGATGTTGCAACTGATGCAATGTCTAACATCTCTCATTCGTCCAAGTCAATCCATATGGTCACATAGACCATGTCAGTCACATAAACTACAAGGTGATCATGTCACGAACACTAGAGCGAAATTAGTCACAAAGACTAAATAAGTCACGAAGACCAGAGCAAAATTTAGTCACAAAGACCAAATAAGTCATGAAGACTTTATGAGGATCAAGTCACGAAGACCAGAACAAAATTTAGTCACAAAGATCAAATAAGTCACGTAGACTTTATGAGGATCCAGTCACGAAGACCAGAGCAGAATTTAGTCACAAAGACCAAATAAGAACATCCATTCCATACATTAGGGAAAATGGTTCGTGCGACAGCGAACACAGTGAGCATTCAATTGCTAAAAAGATTGTCACACCTTACTTAGCTGCTCCATAGAACAAATCAGAGACATAAATGTCCATAGAACGAATCAAAGACATAAATGACTTGCTTTTACCCCAAATTAAATTATTTACATCATCATGAACATCTCTAATCCCTCATATTGACCATATGTCAAGAGCATGTTTAATATCTCTAATCAAACAAATTATTCACAATTACATTTTATGTACTGAACTAAAAATGTAACCGATACCCGTGAATAAATGTCACAGATGTAAATCAATCTTAATCTTCCTTTTTAGCTAGAATTCATTCATTCTAATCAGTCGCTTTTTTAGTTATGCTCCATAGACCGAATCATCCATAGCCAATAGGAACCATGCTAAAGTAGCAGACACTGATCAGAATTTCAAGTAGACAGCTAAATAGTCACTTAGGGTAAAATTGAGATTAACTTATAATCTCAAGGGTCTCGCATAGTAGAGAAGCAGGGATCCATTCTCCTACTACCCTTCTTGTCGCCATAGCACATGTGGTATGATCACATGCTATGATGTTATTCTCTTTACCAAAAAGAGCATATGTTTTTTTTTCAAAATTTAACATCGTACAGATTTCGATCTAGACATTCCCAATGTCTAATCCTGAATTCAACATATGAATTCTAATCTAGCCTCAAGCATATTCAATAAATGGTGGGTGCATTTACTCCAATCATTACACAAATGATCTCATCTTGACACAAATATCAAGGCGACCTTAACTTATGGGTATGTCTATTCACAACTACATAAGTTGTCCCATAAGCAACGGTCTTACCTCTATTTGTACTTAACAAATAGAGATGATTGTCCATATGAGTGGACCAATCCCAATCTGCCAACATGCTTATCGAGACTTTTCTTCGAATGTAACTAAGACATATACACTGAATAGATCATGGCATTTTTCATTTATCAAAATGTCTTTACAATTGTTACATTCTTTGAAGTCCCAAAGACTTCACATGTCCATGAAATGACTCTTTAGTCAATGGCTTAGTAAAAGGATCAGCAAGCATATTCCGTGTAGGAATGTACTCAAGAATAATCTTTTTCTTGTCAACAATATCCCTTACAAAATTATACTTAATTTCTATATGCTTACCTTTGCTGTGATATTTGGGATCCTTGGAAAAAGCTATCGCAGCTTGACTGTCACAGTACAAGTAACAGGACTCCCACTATCCTCAGCAATCTTCAGATGCTTCAAGAACTTTCTTAGCCAGACAGCCTCTTGCACAGCCGCTGCACAAGCCACATACTCAGCTTCCATTGTCGACAAGGCTACACAAGCCTGCTTGTTGATGTTCCATGAGATGGCGCATCATTCAGTAAGAAGACATAGCCAGATGTGGATTTTTTGTCATCAAGGTTCCCTGCCCAATTAGCATCTGTGCATCCACTTAGGCTCATTTTTTATCCTTGGAAACAGAGGCAATAATCAGCTGTTCCTTTGAGATATCTGAATATCCTCTTCACCGCTTTCCAGTGTCTCGATCCTAGGTTTGACTGGAAATGACTAACTAAGCTAACAGCATAGCTTATATCGGGACGAGTATACAACATAGTGTACATCAAACTATCAATAGCATTGGCATATGGTTTCTTCTTCATTTCGGCTATTTCCTCAGAAGTCTTGAGATACATACTTTTGCTCAAGATAGTACCTTTCGCTATAAGCGTCTGTTCAATGTTGCAATCTGATATATTGAAGTGTTGCAGCATCTTAGTGATATAAGCTTCTTGAGACAAACCCAAAAGCCTCTTTGATCGGTCTCTAACGATCTTTACTCCTAAGATGTACTTTGCTTCTCCCATATCTATTATGTCAAATTGTGATGAAAGCCAACTTTTGACTTCTATCACACACTTTATGTCGCTTCCAGCTATTATCATATCATCAACATATAATGATAAAATGACAAATTTTCCTTTTTCATTTCTTAGGTAAACACAAAGATCCTCATTGAGCATTTCGAAACCATAAGACAATATTACTTCATTAAATCTTATGTTCTATTGTCTTGACGCTAGCTTTAGTCCATATATAGACTTCTGAAGTCTACATACTCTTTTCTCTTGGCCTTCAGCAACATAACCTTCTGGTTGTACCATATAGATTTCTTAGTCAAGATTGCTATTAAGGAAAGCTGTTTTTTACATCCATTTGATGTAATTCCATATCATATTGTGTTACTATAGCTAGGATGACACGTATTGACACAAACTTTACAATTGGGGAGAATGTCTCTTCAATGTCAATACCCTCCATTTGGGTATATCCTTTTGCAACTAATCGAGCTTTGTATCGATTAATCGATCCATCTGCTTTCCTCTTTACTTTAAGAATCCACTTATTCCCAATAGCCTTTCGGCCCGGAGGAAGATCGACTAAATTCCAAACTTGATTTTTTCTCATTGACTCCATTTCTTCATCCATTGCAACTTTGCATTCTTTTCTAACTGAGCTGCTCAAAGCTTCCTCAACTGTTCGAGGTTCCTCATCGTCAACTGGGAGAACCATCAATGTCTCATTCTCAATATCAAAGCTTCTCCGAGGAATAATCTGACGACGACTTTTTCGAAGGTTAGACTGTTGAGAAACTGACTCATTCAGTGGAAAATTACTCTCACTTGGTTGACTAGATTTAGGCATCTCCTGATCTGTTAATAAAGGAACATTATCCTCCTCCTCTATCTCATATAGAGGAATTGTCTTATCAACTTCACCTCGTGTTGGGAACTCAGTTTCTAGAAAAGTAGCATCTCTTGACTCTATTTCAGAGATGGTTCCATCTTGTCGCTCACCAATAAAAACATAACCCTTAGAAGTCTCAGAGTACCTTATAAAGATACACTTCTTACTTCTGGGTCCTAATTTTCCATATTCGTGAGTCTTATCATGAACGTAGGTAGTTGACCCCCAAGGTCTCAGATTACTCAAATCCGGCTTTCTGCCTATCCAACGTTCATGTGGGGTAGATGGAACTGACTTTGAAGGCACTTTGTTAAGTATATAGGTCGCAACTAATAATGCATCTCCCCAAAAGGAGATTGGCAAATTAGCCTGCTCCATCATAGACCTAACCATTTCAAGAAAAGTCATATTTCTTCTTTCAGCAACCCCATTTTGCTGTGGAGTTCCAGGGATAGTTAGCTGTCTAATAATCCCTTTCTCATTACACATTGTCTTGAACTGATCAGACAAATATTCTCCTCCACGGTTAGTGCACAAGGTTTTAACCTTACGTTCCAATTGATTCTCAACTTCGTTCAAGTAACGAATAAAGCAATCCAATGCTTCAGATTTGTGAGAAATCAAATACACATGACCAAAACGTGTGAAGTCATCGATAAATGTAATGAAATAAGAACTCTCATTTCTAGCCTTCATATTCATCGGACCACAAATATCCGAATGAATTAATTGCAATGGTAATTCAGCCCTAATAGTCTTACCAAATGGTTTCCTAGTCGTCTTTCCAGCAAGACAATGTTCACATATAGACAAGTTAATCTTAGCATGAGTGCCTAAGAGGCCCTCCTTAGCTAATCTATTCATTCGTTCTTGTTCTATATGTCCCAATATAGCATGCCAAATTTTATCATTAACATCAGCATTACTAGTAAGAGCAATGTTTGAAAAATAACTATTATTATTTGGTTCTACATCAAGAATCATAAAATCATTTGTTACATAACCATATCCAATTAACATAGAGTTAATTCGAAGTTCCACACAACGGCTATAAAAATTTACATTGTAACCTAAATCAAGAAGACAAATAACGGAAACTAGATTCCATCGAATCTCAGGAGCGTACAGGACATTATATAGAAATAAGGTGCCTCCACCACATAGGTTGAGCTTGCAAGTGGCAATTCCTTTGACTTCAATTCTTGCATTGTTTCCTACATATATCCATTTGTTGCCAGCTGGTACCCGACGACACTCCACATATGTAGCTCGATCACGAGCTACATGGTTCGTTGCTCCTAAATCTACAATCCACAAAGGATACGAATCAGCTAACAACACTGTACTTGCAACATATTGCTCGTGGAAAGAAGACAAAAATGGATCTACCTTTTTAGGTTCAGTACAATCCCGAGCAAAATGGTCCTTCTTGCCACAGTTGAAGCAAGTCAACCTGCTCTTAGGTTTTTGTCCATATTTCTTTCCTTTCTTCTTGATTTGGTTTTTCATAGCAACAGCATTAGCCTCCTTTCCTTTTCCCTTTCCTTTCCTGAACCATTTGTTCTTATTCTTGGAACCAGAACCTTCAGCTACAAAAGCTTGACCAGAAATCCTTGCGGATTCAATCCTCTCGGCCTCAAGTTCAACATGACGTGAGACATCAGTGAAAGTCTTGATACTCTCACTATGGGTCAGATTCTGTTTCATTGTTTCCCAAGAATCAGGAAGGGAACGAAAGACTGCCTGAACTTGTTGTTCATCGGTCAACGCATAACCAACAGTCTTAAGCTCTCGAATCATGTTACCCATCTCCCTGAGATGTTGGGTCATGGTAACATTTGAGCGCTTTTTACAGCTATCAAACTTAATAGTAGCTGACGGAGCTTACTCAGACTGACTCCACTATACTTCTCTCTAAGGGCTACCCAGACAGCATGAGCCGATGGTAATGACTCATATTCAAATACCAGGTCATCCACCATTGAACTAATCAATATACCCTTAGCAATGGAGTCCTTCCTTTTCCATACCTTATAGGCATCAAGACCACGTTTGTGCTGTGCTGTAGAACCATCAACTGGTTCCTCCAAGAATTGATTTACAGCCTTTAGAATTTTTTGTTCCTCAAGAACGTATTGTATCTTGAGGTGCCAGATTTTGTAGTTATCCCCATATAATTTCTCACCCTTATTGAGTTCAGCTATGATGTTTTTAGTTGTCATGATCTACATAAATAAACACATTATTTATTATTTCAGTGTAATTCATATATGTGCAATTAATTATTGACTCAGTGTAAATTAGAATTAGTTTACAAAATCAAGCGATAACATTGTTTCCACTCATCATTTATATGTTCTAATATAATCAACAATAATCAATCATATTACACAAATCCCATCTAATGAATGAATCATTATTAAAATGAACTAATCATTTTTCATATGAACTAATCATATGGATATATGAACAAATCATATCATGAAATGAACTAATCATTTCTAAGTTTGTTAACATATAACATAACTTTTCATTATTTAATTTTGTTCGTACATAACGACAGAAATTATTACATGACTTAAAAACTAGATGAGCTTACACTGTTCGTACATAACGACAGTAAACAGAACACTAGTAAACTAGATAAGCCAGCACTGCTCCCACTAGGACAAACACTAGTGTGGCAGCCAACATATCCCTATTAACCTGGACTTATTTGGGATAATCTTAGATGGGGCAGCTTTAGGATTCTCTATCAGATTCATTTCTGGATCTTCCTCGAGCATCTCCTGGTCCTCTTCAGACTCTTCAGGCTCTTCTTCACCCATATGGTGAAGTAGTTCCTTACACAGTACTGAATATGTGACACGTCCTTCATGACACTCCCATACATAGTCTGCTATTATCCTGGGATACTCTGGCAATGAATGCATCAATGCCCAGATCCTATAACTGTCCAGGACTAGAAACTCTTCTTGCTCAAGTTTCTAAAATAGTCTATCCAGCTGTCTAACATGTCCGTCGACTCCATAAGCAGACTTATACTCTATCTCTTGAATCTCCTCTCGGAGCTGGTTTCGCCGCACTTCGCGACGAGTCAATGTGGTAATCGTCCGTGCTATCTGAAAAATTGAATTTAAATAAGTCAATACAAAACCGACTAACCAGTACAAAACTAGTTTAATTCAATTTATACAGGCATACCATCATTATAAATCAAGAAAAACAAATCTTCTCGATTTTTAGGAGTTTAAGTTGACTGACCCATTAGACCGGTCAATCAGGAGTCCGGATGTTAAACTTAGTCTATTGTCCTTATTAGAACTAATCTAATTGGACTTATGTTTTGCTATTGTTTAAGCCCATTTAAGTCAATCACAGACTTATTAATCAAACTCAGGTTCGTTTGATTCGTCCAATTGCCCATTGGATTAAGTCTGACTCATTAGAACAAATCTAATGTTTCTGATCAAATCTGACACAACAGAACTAATCCGGTTATATTTGATCAGCCCAACTTCTGTAATCAAGATCACCCTAATTAATTCAATAATAAACCGAGTTGGTTAAACCAACAAATAATTTGAACCAACATTAGGTATCATTGAATCAATTTGGTCTGCTTAAATCAATTAATAATTTAAACTAGACCTGGGTTTGATCGGTCAAGTTGGTCTGGTTCCATTTTTAGTAAATTGAACCATAAATTAATTAAATATTTCTTTATTAATTAATAATATATTTCTATATGTATTTTAATTAATTAATAAATATATTTAATTAACCTCTACTGTTCATGTACGTGAATAAAAAACATGCACCTTTTTCTTTATTTTATACATGTTTTTTGTTTTTTTTCTTACACGATTTTTCACTGTGCACTTCTATTCATGCATGTAAGAAAACGAACAATACTGTGCTTCGTCAAAATGAGCACTATTCATACCTTTTTTTTCTTTAATCGATTAAACCACCGTGTATAATTTTTGAATCGATTGAGATTCTTGGATCCATTAAATTACTGTGTGCGTTTTTTTTTCTCCAATCGATTCAACACATGAGTGAGGCACTGTATTGTCAATTGAATCGATTCAATTCCTTATTCAATCGATTCAAATATTTGAATCGATTGAACAATCGATTAAAACAAAAAAAATGCGCATTGTTCGCGATTTTGAATCGATTAACCAATCGATTCAATCGATGAACAGTGCTACTGTTCATCTTCTTCTTCGCGACAGAAGAAGAAAAAATGCGAGCGTTTTCACGTCGATTTCCATGCTTTCAAAACCATGCTCTGATACCAATGTAGTCGGTCCAGATAGCATGAAAATCGAAAGTAAACAATGATAAAACAATGCGGTAATTATAATCACTCACAGTGATCTCCCGAAGTCGCAACTGAAGACCCTCCAGAGACGCTGCTGCTTCTGTCGTCGAGAAGATCACCACACGGAACCTTCTCGAACTCTTCCACGAACCAAATCCCAGCCTCTCGGTGTTCCCCGTTGCTAGTCGATCCCTCACAAAGCTCTCTGATCACCTCCACAGCGCTCACTCGCTGATCCCTCCGCTGTGCTCCACACCCTAATCATGATTGCTCTTGGACGCCATCTTATATAGCTAGCAAAACATCCGTTACCAACCGATGCTTTGATGGCTAGCTTTCAATGGAGGAAGATGAAGGATCGGCACCCCTTCATCTTCCCGACATTGCAACTGATGCAACGTCTAACAAGTTAGAAGTTAAAGGGGTGTGACAGTTAGAAGTCAAGGGGACCTGACAATCAAAAGTCAAGTGGGACGTGACAATCAACAGGTATGGAAAGAGGAAGCGAGATCGGGGAACAACGTCAGCCACCTGATTCCCGGCCAGGTTCTCACATACTGGGATTCTAGATCTGAGACACCTGGGAAGACAGTCAGAGGACACCGGATCAGGATTAGACGGGTTAGGCTTTCACAGCATGGTACTCAAGCCCTGTGCTCTCAGTAAATTAAAATTTCGGTCAGCTAACTCCCAGTCAGCGCTTGTACGATCTCTCCACGAATCTCCCCCCCTCCCCCCCCCCCCCAAAGGTTTAGGCCAGGTGTTATACCCGACTGATCATCTCGAGCTACCCTATTCTTGTCCGATCGGGACAGAAAGTGCTACATGACAACCGAGTAAGGAATCGTAACCGCCTATCAGAGAATAACTGCTGCGTGTCAGGGAATATTCCAATGATCTACAGTCATCTACGAATGGAACCTTCCTTCAGTCTATAGGAGGATGTCACGTGTCCTCCATCACCCGACAAGTCATGACACCCGACATTCTCTGACACCAGTCAGGCTCCAGAAGGTACACATTGTCATATAAAAAGGGAGGTCCTCTCCCTTACGCAGGTACGCTCTCTCGTACATTCGCACTTGTCTTCTACTTTCTTCTTCTTCATACACCATTCTTCTGGGAGAAAAGTACCAGACTTGAGCGTCGGAGGGCCTGCTCCGGGGACTTTTTCCCTTGTTTTCTGGCCTCTAACATCTGGGTGCTTGTCTGAGTGTGCGCAGAGCTCAAGTACCGGCTCAATCATCGTCATCCATCAGCAACACGTGGGAGTCCATTTTTAGAAGCGTGTACGAGAAAAGCGTCTCAGTCGCCCCGCCGTCGACATCCACCACAGCTCACCTGCCCTTCATCTGACTCAGATTCCATACAGGATCAATTTGACGCTGTCTATAGGAACTTTCTTCACCTGTTTTAGAGCGTGAAGATGGAGGAGACTAGATGAATCAACGTGACCATGACGACAGGGGAGTATGAGCTGTTCAAGGAAACTAAGAGACGAACGACTTTCGAAAAACTGACCACTGCCTCGTGACCATACAAAATGCCTGTTGTTTCCAAGAACCCGACTCATGTTTTAAACAAAGGATCTAAGAGGAAGCAACTCGAGGAATTCCCCCTGGCTTTCTACCGGGAGCCAGTCCCGGACTACTACCATAAGGGCCCGAACTGCTATAACAAAAAAGAGCAACCACAGGCTTCTATGGTGGAAAGCTCTCTGCCTAGTGACTCAAAGAAGGGGAAGACTATAGTCCTCAGGGAGGAGCCTCGAGGGGAACTTGATGAGAAAGTGCCCTTCTCCTCAAGGGTATTAGTGTAATACCCCGGTTCTGAGATTCTGGTTAAGTATGACTTAAAAGGTTAGATGGTACTATCCATATCACCAAGGTGCACCTTCCTTTTCGGAAGCCCAAACTTAAAGAACTCCAAAGTTAAACGTGCTTGGCTTGGAGAAATCTGAGGATGGGTGACCTCCTGGGAAGTTTCCAGGGTGCGTGCGAGTGAGGACAAAGCACGCTGAAAGGACCTCCGGTGGTCTGTGGAGCTAGTCATCAAACCGATAGGTAATTCTGGTGTCGTTCCTGGTTCGGTCCGGGGGGGTCCCGCCCGGGCCGGGGCGTTACAGATGGTATCAGAGCGACCTTGCGACCGTGAGTGCGCCTGTGGTAGGAGCACCCAGGGAGATTATGGGATTTGTTTGTGGTGTGATTTGTGGTTACACAACGAGGATGTTGTGTCTTTAAGTGGGGGTGATTGTAATACCCCGGTTCTGAGATTCTGGTTAAGTATGACTTAAAAGGTTAGATGGTACTATCCATATCACCAAGGTGCACCTTCCTTTTCGGAAGCCCATACTTAAAGAACTCCAAAGTTAAGCGTGCTTGGCTTAGAGAAATCTGAGGATGGGTGACCTCCTGGGAAGTTTTCCAGTGGTGCTGTGGAGCTAGTCATCAAACCGATAGGTAATTCTGGTGTCGTTCCTGGTTCGGTCGGGACCCGCCCGGCGGGGCGTTCAGATGGTATCAGAGCGACCGTGAGTGCGCCTGTGGTAGGAGCACCCAGGGCACCACCTAGCGAGGGAGATTATGGGATTTGTTTGTGCTGTGATTTGTGGTTACACAACGAGGACATTGTGTCTTTAAGTGGGGGTGATTGTAATACCCCGGTTCTGAGATTCTGGTTAAGGATGACTTAAAAGGTTAGATGGTACTATCCATATCACCAAGGTGCACCTTCCTTTTCGGAAGCTCAAACTTAAAGAACTCCAAAGTTAAGTGTGCTTGGCTTGGAGAAATCTGAGGATGGGTGACCTCCTGGGGAGGACAAAGCACGCTGAAAAGACCTCCGGTGGTCTGTGGAGCTAGTCATCAAACCGATAGGTAATTCTGGTGTCGTTCCTGGTTCGGTCGGGGGGGTCCCGCCCGGGCCGGGGCGTTACAATTAGAGGAGAAACTACCGAAGGGGTACAAACCCCTCACTATTGGAGAGTACGATGGCAGTAAGGATCCGGAAGATCATCTCCGCAAGTTCCAGAACGCGACGTTGTTATATCAATACAGCAACACTATTAAGTGCCAAGTGTTTCTAAATACTCTATCCGGCTCGGCACAAAAATGATTTGATGGATTGTCGAACGGGTTCATCACCTATTTTCATGATTTCAAAACTGTCTTCTTGCATCACTTTGCCAGCAGTAGTAAGTACCAGAAGACAGACCATTGTCTCTTCACTTTTAAGCAGGGGCTGACTGAGCCCTTGGTAGGTTATATCAAGCGCTTTAACCAGGTGGCTCAGGACGTCCCATTTGCCACCTCGGAGATACTGATGAGTTTCTTCTCTCATGGACTAGTAGAGGGGGAATTCTTTTGAGATCTCATTCGAGACCCCGTGAAGAACTTCGACGAGATGCTCGAGAAGGCAGCCATCTATATCAACGTGGAGGAGGCTCAGGCTACTCGACGTAAAGCAGACAAGGCACCTACCCCCACCAACAAGCTCGAGAGGAGGCCGCCCCAACCACCAACTCAGCCTCTTCCTCGCGCCCGGGATGCTCGACCGTCCTTTGCTCCTGGTTAGGATCCCAGGCTGGCTCCACGTGTAGCAGCTATCCAAGCCCCAAGGCCTGGACCATGGGGGTCGCACTATTGCACTTACCATCGGTCACACACCCATGCCACCAGTGATTGCTTCTAGTTCGCTAGAGACTCTTAGCGCGTAGATGAGCTGGGCCTACCTCCACCTGAGATCATGCCCAGGACTCAGCAGTGGATGCTGGCCAACCGACAGGACAGTGCAGGTCAACCTGGTAGACCCCAGCCCAACAATACGAGACAAGGAAATCATCATATTGGTCGCAACTAGGAGCCCGAGGAGACTCGGGAAGAGGAGAACAGGGGAAACACGGTCATTCGTGAGATCGGTATGATCTTAGGAGAGCTCACAAATGGAGACTCCGCTAGGGCTCAAAAGTCTCATGAGCGGCGCTTGGAAATACACACGGTAGAGTGCAGCAAGGAGCAAGCTGCAGGGCTCGTCATCAGTTTTGGGCCCCAAGACCTGGAGGGGCTAGAGCTCCCGCACGACGATGTCCTAATAATCAAGGTTGTTATCACCAACAGTCGCGTAGGCAGAGTTTTCGTGGATACCGGAAGCTCTATTAACGTGCTGTTCAAGAGCACGTTTGAGAGCATGCAAATCGATGCCAGCGAACTCCAACCCGTGGTTACTTCATTGTATGGCTTCACCGACAATGAAATATGGTCCATGGGTCGGATCAAGCTAGCCATATCTTTGGGTAGCGAGCTCTTGGTGAGGACACGGAGGAGCACCTTCATAGTGGTGGATTCGTCGTCCTCATACAATGTCATCTTGGGGAGACCGACATTGCACGAGTTTCGGGCGACGGTCTCTACTTTTCATCAAAAGATCAAATTCCTTGTGAGAGACCAGGTCAGGGAAGTCAGAGGTGAGCAATTGGTCTCTCGTAGGTGTTACATTGACATGGTGAAGGTGGAGGCTCGGAAGGCTTAATGAACTCAGGATGGTAGGATCCACGTCATCCAAGAAGAGCCTCTGCCCATAGCAGAAGAGCTCATTTCTTGGGAGGAGTTCCAACTCTATCCTGATCGCTCGGAGAGCCTAACCCGCATATCAAGCGACCTGCCTATCGAAGTCAAGACGGACCTAGTCCACTGCTTAACTCGTAATAGGGATGTCTTCGCCTGGTCCCCTGAGGAGGTCAAGCCCGAGGTGGCTGAGCACAAATTATACCTTCTGTCGATTCCCGACCGGTCAAGCAGAAGAAAAGAAATTTCTCGACCAGAGCAAAATAAGATCATCCGAGCTGAGGTGGATAAGCTCAGGAAGACAGGTCACATTTGTAACGCCCGAAAATGCTCAAAACTATTTTAG
Source organism: Zingiber officinale (assembly GCF_018446385.1). Lineage (NCBI taxonomy): Eukaryota > Viridiplantae > Streptophyta > Magnoliopsida > Zingiberales > Zingiberaceae > Zingiber > Zingiber officinale. The sequence goes on from NC_055998.1 coordinate 96,697,563, forward strand.
AAATATAGTATAATTATTCTGGAATTTTTAGATATTTTTCCCGAATTTTTAGAGTAGCGGAAGTAGCAAAAATAATTAGAAAAGTAAAATAGCCTAAGTGGGGATTGAACCCGAGACCTATGGCTTAGGGATAATGTTAATAACCAGTTGAACCCAGCAGGGTCGTGCTAAAAGAGAAGGGAAACATTTATTTTTAAGTTTAAGTTGAGCCGAAATTACCCACTTAATATAAATAGGAAATTAGAAGAGGAGTTATGAGATTTTTATTCGTGACTTTCTCCTCCTCACCCTAACCTCACGCCGACTCCCCTTCTTCTCTCCTTCTCTCGGCGCCAACCACAGGGAAGACCTAGGGTTCTCTCCCTAGGGCCCCAAGGACATCTTTCGGCGATAACTCCGGCACGAGGACGCTCTCCTTCGCGAGGGGAACGCTTAGACGCGAGAAGATCGTCGAGAAGTCATCTCCACCGGAATTCTAGCGAATAGAATTGTAAGGAAATTAGCGTACGAGGTAAGAAACCCCTCACCTGTAGTATAAGTAGCTTCCATTTGGTTTTCTATGCATTAGTTTAGTTATATGCAGATTTTTCGACATATAGGGTGTATTTAACCCTCCTCGCAGGTTTAGGGATTTAGTGAGTACCTTTAGATGGGCCGGACACGTCTTTCCCCCTTCAGTTGGAGGTTTAGATGCTGTTGGGTGCCTAAAGGTAGTCTCCCTAATAGAGAGGGGAGTTAAAGCACACTAGGTGTTCGATAAAATAGCTAGTTAAGTAAAAATGTAAATTAGGCATTTTAACAGCTCAGTTGAATGCATTAGAAGCATCTAAATCAGTAAATCAGTTTATTCTAGCTTATATGGGACTACGGTCCAATGGGTGGGCTCCCACAGTCGCCTCTGGGTTCAGACAACCTAGCTCTAGGTTCAGATAACCTAGAAACAGCAAATTAGAACAGTTTAGCTATATTCAGTATTTTACTTTTCAGTTGGCACTGTACCGGATTAGATATCCATTGGGTTGGACTCCCACAGTCGTCCCTAGGTTCAGATAACCTAGTAAACCCTACTAAATTCGGGACTTGCAAACCCGGGTTTAGTTAGGGATGCGCGCACAGTAAGTACAGTTGCCGGGCCCAACAGCACATGATTATTATTTTGATCTACTATGCTATTAGTTTTCAAAACTCATAAAATCAGTTATGTTAGTTGAGTTTGATTTCAGCTTCAGGTTAGCTCCAGTTAGCTTAGCTCTCTATTATTGTTCTATGTGATTGGCTTGCTATGCCATGTTTCAGCTTACATGTTCAGTTATTTCAGTTTATGCTTGCAATCATAGTATGTCATGCCAGTACATGTTTTCAAATAGCATTCTTTAAAAGCATGTTTGCATCGTTGCATGTTTTAGTGAGGTAGATGATTTCTTACTAAGCTTTAAGCTTACAGATTCTACTTTCCTTATACTGCAGATAAAGGTAAAGGAAAGATGAACTAGCAGAGGAAGCTGGAGGGCAATGCAGAGATGATGTGTGTGGCAGGAACTTGGAATAAAAGGATTCTTAGGGGATTTAGCAAATTCCAACAATTGAACTCTCAGTATTTCTATTTCCATGCACTTTTAATTTGTTAAATGCCACGAACTAGTAAACCCTGTTTTATTTCAAGTTTAGAATGCTAGCTTTATGTTATTAGGGTATGTTCTGTGTATAGCATGAGTGAAATGTGAGATTTTGGCACGCACAAGTGCTGAAATCAGGGGTTCTGATTCGAAATCAGAAACCCAGATCGGTCTACAGACCGATCAGAGATGGGCTGTGTCACTGGATCGGTCAGCTGACCGATCCAGTCGCGAACAGAGAGTTGGCCTCTGTTATGGATCGGTCAGCCGACCGATCCATATGCGAACAGCGAGCACAGAAGCTCACTGATCGGTCAGCCGACCGATCAGTGAGCCACTGGATCGGTCAAGCCGACCGATCAGGGTGCTCCTGGATCGGTCGGTAGACCGATCCAGCCGCATACAGAAGCGTTGTAGCCTATGGATCGGTCAGCCGACCGATCCAGAGTTTCCCTCCGTGCCAGTATCAAGCTGGATCGATCACTGGATCGATCCGACAGCCCCAATCGATCCACGGATCGATTGAAGTGCCTGATTATAGCTAGTAGGACATCCGAGAGGCATAGATTGTCTTCCCTAGCATGTGTACAACTCCTAGGTACACCTAGAATATTAAGATCAGAGTTTACAGTAATCAGTTTAGCAAAATTTTAATCAATCCAGATTTCCGCAATAGTAGTTTAGCACAGCATAACGTAACGGTCCGGCCTCGCAGCCTAGTCAGTAGGAGGCGGGTCGTTACAGAGTGGTATCAGAGCAGTGTTCCATACTTCCTACACACACATCAGCATTGAACCTGCAGCTTCCAAGTAAGAATACCTCTGCTTTAATTATGTTTCTTGCTTTCTTGTTATAGTTCATGTTTATAGATAACTGATGCATGTTAGTATGTGATAGTATAAAACATGATAGCAATAGTTATACAATTATAATTGTATTAGTTATGCATGTCCTGTCCTTCATGTCTTTAGAGATGGCACGAGGATGCCCAGCTAGAAGGACACCAGCTACTGAGCCCCAGCATGAGGCAGGCAGTTCAGTTCCTCCCCCAGACCTTACAGCGTTAGTGGCTCAGTTACAGCAGCAGCTAGCTGAACAACAACAGGAGATAGCCACCCTCAGGGCTAATCAGCAGAATACCCCCACAGTCACCCCGGAACCAAATCTGACGACTCCAGTGATCTTAGAGGTTCCACCAGTCCAGCCTACAGCACCAGTAGCCCCAGCAACAGAGGCAAGGAGAGAAGCCTATCTGATCCAGTGGCAGAGAGTCAAGCCAGAGAACTTCTCAGGCACTAGTGAACCATGGGATGCACAAGCCTGGTTCAAAACACTGGAGAGTACGATGGAGCTTCTGGACTGGCCAGAACACGAGAAGGTGAAGTGTGCCTCCTTCTGCCTGACAGGGGATGCACGCATGTGGTGGGAGAGAATCAGAGCGAAGCGCCCAGTGAACCAGATGTTGTGGGCTGACTTCGAGAAGGAGTTCTTTGAGGAATTCTTTCACATGCGGGTCACGAACCGCCACTATGACGAGTTCACAGAGTTTCGTCAGGGCAACCTTTCAGTGGAGGAAGCCGTGAAGAAATTCAACAGGTTGGCTCGTCTATGCCCAGAACTAGTCAACACAGAAAAAGAACGAGTCCGGTTGATGCTCAAAATGCTGAGGCCGGAAATAGCAATGAACGTGGCTGGCGGCATCCACAGGCCGCAAACCACCGAAGAACTAGTCAGCAGCGCCTTGACCACTGAGCACTACCAGAATAATATCAAGCAGCAGAAGCAAATCCTCTCAGAACCTAAGGGTCAAGGAGGCTCAGGTACCCAGAAATAGCAGGGCCACAGCTCTCATGGCTCTAACTGGAAAGGGAACTCCAGCAACAAGCGCAAACCAGGGAGTTACCCAAAAGGAGGACCAGCCAGCAAGCAACCCAGTTATCCAAAGTGTGCTACTTGTGGGAAATTCCATCCTGGAGTTTGTCGTAAGAGCACACGAGGATGCTTTGAATGTGGACAAGAGGGGCACATGACTAAGCAGTGCCCAAACAAGACCAGTCTTCCTCAGCCACAGCCGATTCAGTACGGAGGCCAGCTAGCTCAGTTACATCAGATGCAGGTCGCTTTAGATGGTCCACACATCAGCCAGGGCAGATTAGAAGCCCCTCCAGCTATGACCAATGCGAGGATCTACTCACTCACCAGAGAGGACGTAGCAAATGCTTCGACAGTTGTTACAGGTCAGATTAGTATTTTTCAGTAAATAGCAACTGTCTTATTCGATACGGAGGCAACCCATTCTTATATAGCCAGGGCATTCGCAAACAAGTTAGCAATACCTCCAGAGGTACTCAGTAGTCAGTTTCTGACGACATTACCTTCGGGAGAAATTATGGCATCTACGCACTGGCTCAGAGCAGTATCAGTTATTATAGCAGACAGAGAACTCTTTTGTGATCTGATAGTGCTAGATATGACTGACTACGATGTCATCTTTGGAATGGACTTCCTGATTAGATACGGTGCTTCCATAGAGTGCCGTAAACAGAAAGTCATATTCCAACCCGAAGCAGAAGCACAGTTCGAATACATCGGGGAACCAAGAAGAAAGGCCAAGAAGTTTCTCTCAGCTCTGAAGGCACAGAGGTTGATGGATTCAGGATGTACGGGGTTCTTAGCACACATAGTCGGTACCAGTCAGGACAAGGACCAACAACTAGCAGAGGTCCGAGTCATATGTGACTACCCAGCAGTCTTCCTTGAAGAGTTACCAGGCCTAGCACCAGACAGGGAGATCAAATTTGAGATAGAGCTCATTCCCGGTACAAATCCTATCTCCAAAGCACCTTACCGCATGGCTCCAGCAGAACTGAAGGAACTTCATGAGCAACTACAGGAGCTGCTTGACAAGGGCTTCATACATCCTAGTCACTCACCATGGGGAGCACCGGTATTGTTCGTGAAGAAGAAAGACGGAAGCATGCGCCTGTGTATAGACTACCGGGCACTGAACCAAGTTACCATCAAGAACAAGTATCCTCTTCCCAGAATTGATGACATGTTCGATCAGCTAAAGGGAGCAGCAGTGTTCTCTAAGATAGACCTCAGATCAGGTTATCATCAGGTGAAGGTCAAAGAAGGGGGCATACCGAAGACAACATTCAGGACCAGATACGGACATTATGAGTTCGTAGTCATGCCCTTTGGCGTGACAAATGCTCCAGCTACTTTCATGGACCTCATGAATAGGGTATTCAGAGAGTACTTAGATAAGTTCGTTATCGTGTTCATCGATGACATTCTTATCTATTCAGGAACTCAGGAAGAACACGCAGAGCACCTGAAAATAGTATTACAGACCCTTCAGCAGAACCAGTTGTACGCCAAGTTCACAAAATGTGAATTTTGGTTAGATCAGGTGTCCTTCCTGGGTCGCATCATCTCAAAGGATGGTATCATGGTAGACCCTAGTAAGATAGAAGCTGTGAGCAATTGGAAAAGACCCAAGAACGCTATCAGAAGCTTTCTGGGATTAGCAGGTTACTATAGGAAATTCGTAGAGGACTTCTCCAGGATAGCCTCCCCACTGACAGCTCTTACCAGAAAGAACAGAAAATTTCAGTCGACAGAGGACTGCGAGAACAGTTTCAGCGAGCTGAAAACGAGATTGACCAGTGCTCCTATTCTAGCTTTACCAGAAAATACAGACAGTTTCGACATTTACAGTGATGCCTCCAAATTGGGACTAGGAGCAGTACTGATACAAGATGGCAAGGTGATAGCCTATGCCTCCAGACAACTCAAGGACTATGAGAAGAATTACCCTACTCATGACCTTGAGCTTGCAGCAGTAGTGTTCGCTCTCAAGATTTGGAGACATTACTTGTATGGAGCTCAGTGCAGAGTGTATACAGATCATCAGAGTCTGAAGTACTTCTTCACTCAGAAGGATCTGAATATGCGACAGCGCAGATGGCTAGAGCTGGTCAAAGATTACGACATAGACATCCTCTACCACCCAGGAAAAGCAAATAGGGTAGCAGATGCCCTCAGCAGAAAGTCCAGCGCTACCCTATTATCTTTAGTTGCCATGTCACCACCCCTACAGAAGGAGATCTCAGATTTCGGTCTCGAACTCATAGTGGGATAGCTCTCTACTATGACATTAGAGTCTACCTTACTTGGTGACATCCAGACAGCTCAGGAGCAGGATCCTGAAATTCAGAGAATCAAGCAAGGTTTAGCAGAATCAGAAGGTGGAGAGTTCAGAATATCAGATAGTGGGGTGTTGTACTTCGGTGACAGGCTATGTGTTCCAGATCAGGAGGAACTACAGAGGAAAATCCTAGATGAGGCTCACAAGACTCCCTACGCGATGCATCCTGGCTCCACCAAAATGTATCAGGACTTGAAGAAACGTTTTTGGTGGCCTGGGATGAAGAGAGACATCGCTCGATATGTCAGCACCTGCCTAACCTGTCAGAGGGTTAAGGCAGAACACCAGCGACCAGGAGGAGTCTTGCAGCCTATTCAGATTCCAGAGTGGAAGTGGGAAGACATTTCTATGGACTTCATAGTGGGATTACCTAGAACCACGAATGGTTTTGATACCATCTGGGTAATAGTCGACAGATTGACTAAATCAGCCCACTTAGCTATCGGGATATCCTACTCCATGGAACAACTAGCTCAGTTGTATCTCAAGGAGATCGTTAGATTACATGGAGTCCCACCTAACCATTATCTCGCATGAGAGAGGGTTCACATCACACTCGGGAGTGTGTACACGACTTTGGGCACGGTTAAAGTTTAGCATGACCTTCCATCCTCATGTGATGGACAGAGCGAGTAAATCAGTACTCAAGATATGCCCAGCATGTGCCCTAGATTTCAAAGGAAGTTGGTGCAAATATCTTAGTCTAGCAATTTGCATACAACAATAGCTATCGTGCCACTATCGGCATGGCACCTTACGAGGCTCTCTATCGGGAGGTGTAGATCTCCAATCTGTTGGTATGAGTGGTGAACAGAAGAACTAGAGCTTCAGACAGATCTAGTAGCGGATACCACAGCTATACAAGAGATCCGCCAGAGGATAGAGACAACTTAGAGCTACGCGGCGCAGACCCTTAGAATTTTCAGTTGGGGATTCAGTATTCCTAAGAGTAGCTCCCATGAAGGGAGTAATGCGTTTTGGGAAGAAGGGCAAGCAAAGTCCCAGATATGTGGGACCATACCTTATCAGCAGAAGAGTGGGCAAGGTAGCATATGAGCTAAAGCTACCCCAGGAAATGTCAGCTGTCCACAACGTATTTCATGTCTCTATGCTGAAGAAGCATACCCCAGATGCCACCAAGGTGATTGAGCCCCAGTCGGTACAGATCCGCGAAGACCTCAGCTATGACAGTCGGTCTATTCAGATAATAGACCGAGCAGTTAAGAAATTGCGGAACAAAGAAGTACCATTAGTCAAAGTTATTTGGCACAGTCACACAGCAGAAGAGAAAGCCAGCATGAGACAGAAGTACCCAGAATTGTTCTAAGTTCGAGGATGAACTTTTTATAAGGTATGGGGGATTGTAACGCCCGAAAATTCTCAAAACTATTTTAGAAATATAGTATAATTATTCTGGAATTTTTAGATATTTTTCCCGAATTTTTAGAGTAGTGGAAGTAGCAAAAATAATTAAAAAAGTAAAATAGCCTAAGCGGGGATTGAACCCGAGACCTATGGCTTAGGGATAATGTTAGTAACCAGTTGAACCCAGCAGGGTCGTGCTGAAAGAGAAGGGAAACATTTATTTTTAAGTTTAAGTTGAGCCGAAATTACCCACTTAATATAAATAGGAAATTAGAAGAGGAGTTATGAGATTTTTATTCGTGACTTTCTCCTCCTCACCCTAACCTCACGCCGACTCCCCTTCTTCTCTCCTTCTCTCGGCGCCAACCACAGGGAAGACCTAGGGTTCTCTCCCTAGGGCCCCAAGGACATCTTTCGGCGATAACTCCGGCACGAGGACGCTCTCCTTCGCGAGGGGAACGCTTAGACGTGAGAAGATCGTCGAGAAGTCATCTCCACCGGAATTCTAGCGAATAGAATTGTAAGGAAATTAGCGTACGAGGTAAGAAACCCCTCACCTGCAGTATAAGTAGCTTCCATTTGGTTTTCTATGCATTAGTTTAGTTATATGCAGATTTTTCGACATATAGGGTGTATTTAACCCTCCTCGCAGGTTTAGGGATTTAGTGAGTACCTTTAGATGGGCCGGACACGTCTTTCCCCCTTCAGTTGGAGGTTTAGATGCTGTTGGGTGCCTAAAGGTAGTCTCCCTAATAGAGAGGGGAGTTAAAGCACACTAGGTGTTCGATAAAATAGCTAGTTAAGAAAAAATGTAAATTAGGCATTTTAACAGCTCAGTTGAATGCATTAGAAGCATCTAAATCAGTAAATCAGTTTATTCTAGCTTATATGGGACTACGGTCCAATGGGTGGGCTCCCACAGTCGCCTCTGGGTTCAGACAACCTAGCTCTAGGTTCAGATAACCTAGAAACAACAATTTAGGACAGTTTAGCTATATTCAGTATTTTACTTTTCAGTTGGCACTGTACCAGATTAGATATCCATTGGGTTGGACTCCCACAGTCGTCCCTAGGTTCAGATAACTTAGTAAACCCTACTGAATTCGGGACTTGCAAACTCGGGTTTAGTTAGGGATGCGCGCACAGTAAGTACAGTTGCCGGGCCCAATAGCACATGATTATTATTTTGATCTACTATGCTATTAGTTTTCAAAACTCATAAAATCAGTTATGTTAGTTGAGTTTGATTTCAGCTTCAGGTTAGCTCCAGTTAGCTTAGCTCTCTATTATTGTTCTATGTGATTGGCTTGCTATGCCATGTTTCAGCTTACATGTTCAGTTATTTCAGTTTATGCTTGCAATCATAGTATGCCATGCCAGTACATGTTTTCAAATAGCATTCTTTAAAAGCATGTTTGCATCGTTGCATGTTTTAGTGAGGTAGATGGTTTCTTATTAAGCTTTAAGCTTACAGATTCTACTTTCCTTATACTGCAGATAAAGGTAAAGGAAAGATGGACTAGCAGAGGAAGCTGGAGGGCAATGCAGAGATGATGTGTGTGGCAGGAACTTGGAATAAAAGGATTCTTAGGGGATTTAGCAAATTCCAACAATTGAACTCTCAGTATTTCTATTTCCATGCACTTTTAATTTGTTAAATGCCACGAACTAGTAAACCCTATTTTATTTCAAGTTTAGAATGCTAGCTTTATGTTATTAGGGTATGTTCTGTGTATAGCATGAGTGAAATGTGAGATTTTGGCACGCACAAGTGCTGAAATCAGGGGTTCTAATTCGAAATCAGAAACCCAGATCGGTCTACAGACCGATCAGAGATGGGCTGTGTCACTGGATCGATCAGCTGACCGATCCAGTCGCGAACAGCGAGCACAGAAGCTCACTGATCGGTCAGCCGACCGATCAGTGAGCCACTGGATCGGTCAAGCCGACCGATCAGGGTGCTCCTGGATCGGTCGGTAGACCGATCCAGCCGCATACAGAAGCGTTGTAGCCTATGGATCGGTCAGCCGACCGATCCAGAGTTTCCCTCCGTGCCAGTATCAAGCTGGATCGATCACTGGATCGATCCGATAGTCCCAATCGATCCACGGATCGATTAAAGTGCCTGATTATAGCTAGTAGGACATCCGAGAGGCATAGATTGTCTTCCCTAGCATGTGTACAACTCCTAGGTACACCTAGAATATTAAGATCAGAGTTTACAGTAATCAGTTTAGCAAAATTTTAATCAATCCAGATTTCCGCAATAGTAGTTTAGCACAGCATAACGTAACGGTCCGGCCTCGCAGCCTAGTCATTAGGAGGCGGGTCGTTACAACATTAGAGAGGTACAATTCCCGTCCTGCCTCTCTAATGTGGTCCTAGTAGTTAAACTCAACAATAAGTGGAGAGTCTACATCGACTTTCAGGACCTCAATAGCATTAGCCCTAAAGACTACTACCCGCTGCCCAGGATTGATCAGATGGTGGATTCAACCGCAGGCTGTGAAAAGATTTGCATACTTGATGCGTATCAAGGATACCACCATATCCCTTTGGTAGGAAGATTAGGAGAAGGTTAGCTTCATTACGACAGATAGTACCTTTTGTTATACTATCATGCCTTTTGGATTGAGGAATGTTGGAGCTACCTATCAAAGGATGATGAACAAGATCTTCCAAGAGCAAATGGTACGGAATGTGGAGGTCTATGTGGATGACATCCTCATCAAATCCACCTTGGTCGTAAATCTAGTTACTGACATTGAAGAAACCTATAGCACACTAAGATAGTACGAGCTGAAGCTAAATCCCTTGAAATGGTGTTTGGAGCTTGAGGGGGGAAGTTCTTAGGCTACCTCGTTACTAAGCGAGGAATTGAAGTTAACTCGGAGAAGGTCCGAGCACTTCGAGATATGAAGACACCCCAAAATCTAAAGGAAGCTCAGAAGCTGATGGGCCGAATAACAGCACTATCCTGGCTCATATTCCGATCTACGAATAAAGTCCTACCTTTCTTCAAAGTACTCAGGAGAGCCACCAAGTTCCAGTGGGAGGAGGAATGCAGTCGAGCCTTCGAGGAATTAAAGAAACACCTGGAGACTTTACCCTCACTATTCAAGTCTACTGTTGGAGAGTCACTCTGGGTTTATCTGGAAGTCACCCCTGAGGCCGTGGGGACAGTGTTGGTGAAAGAGCAGGACGATGTACAGCGGTCAGTGTACTTCTTCATCCATTTATTAAAAGGGGTCGAGTCTCGCTACACAACCCTAGAAAAATTAGTATACGGATTGATACTCATGGCTCACCGCCTAAGACCATATTTCCTGGCACACCCCATCACAGTCCTAACCAACAACACCATAGGAAAAGCTCTCGATAATGTGGAAGTAGCAGGCAGCCTCATCAAATGGGCTACAGAGTTGAGAGAATATGATATACAGTACCAACCCCGAATGACCATTAAGGCACAAGATCTAGCAGATTTCTTGATGGAGGTTCATCAACCTAAGTCTGAGGAAACTTGGAAGAACTATGTGGATGGGTCATCCACCTAGCAAGGAAGCGGAGTTGGGATCCTCCTGATATCCCTTCAAGAAGACATCCTGCTACTGGCTGTCAGGTTAAATTTTAGAGCCACGAATAATGAGGCAAAATATGAAGCATTATTGGCGGGGTTGCAAGCAGCTCGGCATGTTGGAGCCACCCGAGTGTTCATTTACTCAGACTCTCAGCTGGTAGCTCAGCAAGTAGCAGGCAACTTCGAAGTCAATAGTGACAAGCTACAGGTATACTGAGAATCGTATGAGAAGATGAAAGAGGATTTTAAGGAGGTCACTGTAACCAAGATTCCCAGAGCAGATAACCAAAGGGTTGATGAACTAGCCAAAATGACTAGCTCTTTGACCACTTAGGTGCTGGATAGGTCGATAGCCCAGACCTTCTTAATAGCTCAGATAGATCTGCAGAACAATATGGAAGAGTCGATCGACTGGAGGGCCCTAATGATTATTTATCTTCAATAGGGTGGCTTGCTTGATGTCCCGGAAGAGGCCAGGTTAATCAGAAAAAGAGCGCATATGTACACCTTGATCGGAGACTAGTTGTACAAGCGAGCATTCTCTAGACTGCTACTCAAATGCTTAGGAATGGAAGAAGCGGAGTATGCATTGAAAGAAGTACATCAGGGATGTCGTGGTAACCATGTGGGAGGAAGGACACTAGCCAGGAAAATATTACTGGTCGGGTATTTCTAGGTAACTCTGTAAAAAGATGCTCAAAGATTGGTGAACACTTGCCTATCCTGACAAAAGCATCAGAATCTGACCCATCAGCTGACCAACACACTGAAACCTCAATAGTCTCATGCCCCTTTGGCCAATAGGGCATGGATATTGTAGGATCGTTCCTGATGGCGCCAGGGCAGAAGAGATTCCTGCTCATAGCAGTAGATTACCTCTCTAAATGGGTAGAAGCAGAAGCCCTGGCCAAGATTATCAAAGGAGTTGTTATTCAATTCTTGTGGAAGAACATCCTCTGCTGATTTGGAATACCACACAAATTGGTGTCAGATAACGGAAGGTAATTCCAGGGGCGTAAAATTCAGGCCTGGTGTCAAGAGTTCAGTATAACTCAGACCTTCACATTTGTAACTTATCCTCAGAGCAATGGATAGACCGAGATTACCAATAGGGAGATAGTGCGGGGGTTGAAAGTCAAGTTGGACCATGTTGGGGGTGATTGGGTGGAGGAGCTTCCTAGCATCCTTTGGGCTTACCGCACGACTCCTCGAGAAAGCACAGGGCTCACACCATTTCACCTGGTCTACGACAGTGAGACTGTGGTGCCTATCGAGGTCGGGATGCCTTCAGTCAGAAGAGAATGTCGAGCGGCGACTCTTAGAGTTGGATTTGATCAGTGAAACTCGCGAATGCACAACGACCCATCTAACGGCATATTGACAAAGGATGCGTCAAAACTATGATAGAAGGGTTGCCCCCCGGTTCTTTGGAGAGGGGACTTAGTATGGAAAATGACAAAGTCCATGGGGGAGGTAACCAAATTAGCACCTCAGTGGAACGGTCCTTATAAAATTATTAAACGGTTAGTGTCGGATGCCTACTATTTGCAAGATGCTCAGGGTAGGGAGCTAGACCGCCCCTGGAGCGCTAACTACCTCTAGTCTTATCACACTTAAGTTAGTTTTTTGTAAGACTTTAGATCGGGAAATATGATAGGTCGGGCATAAATTTCTAGGTCGGGATACTTGGATTCAGGACACTCATGAATCTTTTTAAGATCAGATCAGGACGAGACCCGGGGCTCAGGTTAAAGTAGCTCTGGCCTCATTGACTCAAGACTAAGGAAAAGATATGCCATCTCTACTAAGTAAAGTACAATAAAGTGTTCATACGATTCATACATAAGTCATTTAAATTCGACGAATACATCATCGGATATCTATCTGAGGATGCGATGATAGTCTAGAAAATCTGCAGGAGGGACTGAAGGCATATATCCTTGCTCCTTAAGTTGTTGAACTGCCCCCACCGCACCATAAGCCACGGACGTGACGAAGTGGTCCCCTACCAGGGCGCCAAATTCCGGAGAGTGCAAATATTCTACTAGGTTTGCTTGCAAGCGGTTGCTCTCCCTAACTTTGTAGGTTTCCAGGGCAATAATAGAGTTGAATAGTGCAGATTGAGCTTGAGATAGCTCTGCCGGTAGAGAACCCAGCTCTGTCGCCTGGGACTCCAGGTCACGCCTCTGGTCTATCAACAATATGTTTGTGGATTGCAGCTTTTGAGTCAAATGATCCATCTCTTGCTTATGTGCAAGCCTTAAATCCTCTAAAGCTGCTATGCATTGAGCCAGTTCTGACTGAGCTTCTTGGCACTTATTCTCGGATGATTTCAGAAGAGCTTCAAGCTTGCTCTTCTCTTCTCAGAGGCGGCCGATCTCTAGCTGGGCCTCCCCCAGGATTTGTTCCTGGGTGGCATTCACCTTCTTTAAGGTTGACACTTCTGCCCTTAGTTGGGACACACCTGAGACAAGATTAGACAGTTTGGATTCTAAGTCAGCCACCGTATCTATCAGAATTTTATTTTGCTGATATAGGAGGGAGAACGACTGGCTCAACTCCATGGACTCAGCAAAAGTCTGTGCAGGTAAGCAAATAGTTAAGAGTAAAAAAAAGAAAAGGCAATGGGGGGAGAGTAGGAACTCACCATAGTAGATCCTTCGGAAAATCGATCCAGTTGAGTGAGCAGGGGGAGAGCATACATCTGTCGCAGGCTTTCCTCCTAATGGGTCAATAACTGGCCCCTTAGCGTGAGACGACTAGTCTGGGCATTTGATTGACCGTGCACGCCCCATTCTGATGGCTTGGCGGCTCGATAATGGTGATAGTGAGAGTGCTGCGATTGTGACGGTCCGACTACAGTCTCGCTTGAAGGAGGGTAAGTTAAGGGCCTAGCAGGGGTCTCATCGGGATCAGGAATTGTCGAGGCAGATGGTCGGGCGGAGGAAAATCTAGCCTGTGTCACAAGGGTGGCTTGGGACGCTGGTATAGGAGGCACTTCAGGAAAGGAAGAAGGTCTGGGCGGGGCATTCGATGTAGCAGGGGCCACTGAAGCAGAAGGATGCTCTGTGATGATGGGAGCTTTCCCTCGCTCAACTCTAGCCCTGGTTTTGGATGACACGACAGGATCATTCGAGAGTTGGGAATCGGGAACAGGAGTGGAGATTGGTCGGGATATCGAAGTTGGGGATTGGGGCTCGGATACTGAGCCGGGTCCTGTATGTTGGCGTCTTGGCCTGCGCGAGAGTGGTTGTTCATCCGAGTCCAACTCCTTTGATGGAGTTCTTGGCCGATGAGTAGGAGGCATGGGAGAAGTGTACCCTACAGGCTCAGGAGCCAAACGAACGCGTTGGGTTGCTTGGGTGACTGACCGAGGAGCGGCTGAAGCAGTAGCCCCAATGGGGGGTGGAGCCAGGTGCGACAGACCCCTCCTAGCCAGTATTATGCGTCCTCGACGTTGTATTTCCATATCACTTAAGGGGAGGGGCCTGATAGGGCACGCCTGGGCCAAGGTGTCGGCTGCAGAAGAATATCAAGATCAGAATATGAAAGCAAAGGTCAATCAAAGTAAGTCAAGCTGTACCTAAGGAATGTGGTAATTCTGAAGGAGTGCGACTCAGCCTGAATGGGAATAGTACGCTCTCTGATAGCAGTCTGAGCAAGTCCAAGCGCCAGCACCCCAGTTGTGCAGATGTCTCTTTAAAGTCGGGGTCTGTCTGAAAATCCCCTAAACGCGGAATCGGAGGTATAGCCGAACGCCACAGTGTAGGCCATTCTACGGCAAGGGGAAAACTTAGGAAGAAGTATTTTTCTTTCCAATCCAAGTCTGAGGATGGAAGAGGAACAAAAAATGGGGTTCTGGTACGGGCTTGGAGACGAAAGAGGCCCTCATTGTGACGACGAGGGGTAAAGAACTAGTGGAATAGGTGGGGAGTCCAGGGTATGTCGCACACTTCGCATAGGAGGATGAACCAAGACAGGATCCTCATAGAATTAGGGGTGAGTTGGCTAAGAGGGATGCGAAAATAACAACTTACTTGGGAAAAGAAAGAGTGAATGGGGAAGCGAAGGTCAGTAACAACTTGCTCCTTGAAGAATGTCGTGTACCCTACGAGGGGTGAAGAAACCCGGTGAATCTCAGAGGGGATGATGATGTCCATGGCCCTGGGAATTTCATTGGTGAAGTGAAGGTCGTCCAAGTCCATGCCAGTAAACGTTGAAACTCCGGGAGCGTAGCTAGGTGCGGGGGAATCCATGGGACAAGGAAAAAAGCACAAGGGGCAGAGCACCACCGGTACCGGAGACAAGAGGAAGGCCTACTCTAGAGGTGGAAAGTTTAGTAAAGCTGAGGGGAAAGGATATTTATAGCTGCCAAAGGGGGCATAGAGGGCCTCATCATCAGCGCCCATCAAATGATTTGTATTCAAAGTAGCTGACATCATTCATAAATATAGGAGCAGCGCCAGCCGTAGGATCATCTTTGAGAACTGGGCCACAGGGGAGTGTTCGAGAAAGCAAGGATGATAGACATGCTGGGGATAGAGGCTTGTTGTGGCTTTGGGAATATACGACGCTATAGTGATTTATTCTCAGGATTCTCCAGTACCTTGGCTCACAACCAGGCGCATAGCTCGATCGCGTAGAACTCGGTTGCACATCCTAAAGTAGACCGGCCCGCCAAAGTAACTGGTTGGGTCACCCAATGACCGAATGCGGTCGGGACGTTAAACAGACTAGTCGAGTTGTACGCCTAATCGAGCAATGAAAACCCGATCGGTTGCATCCTCGACGCTTACACAGAGGCTAAGTCAACAAAACCACTACAGAAGGGATAATCACTTAGCAAATCATGCGAACATATTTAGTGAAAAATAGCATAGATCATTAGAAAAAATGTTTAACGAACTATACAGTTAGGCATTACAAAAATAGTCTGCCTACACACCGGTCCTGGACAAGGCTTAGATCAAAGGTAGAAGACAGGAAGCACACACTAATCTTCAAAAGTCGGGAAGACATCATCGGGAAGCTCTCATATAAGGTGACTTCTGTCCAGGAAATCCGCAGGAGGGGCTAACCGGAGGTAGCCTTTCTCATGAAGTTGTTGCAGGGCTCCCACCCCTCCGTAGCAGACCATCCAATCATTGAGGCTACCTATCTTCGCTCCAAATAGCCCCACAGGCAAGGTAAGCGATCCTATAAGCTTCCAGACTAGTAGCCTCACTAGCCTGGTAATCTTTTAGCTCGTCCTTGGCCTTATCCGCATCAATTCGGACCAAGGTCTTGATGTGTGGCGACAGCTTCTTCCTTGGCCTTAGACAGGTCCGATTGGAGGGACTTCAAGGTAGCCGAGCCTATCTCCCATTGTTTTCGAAGGGCAGCTTCCCGGTTAGTACTAGTGATTAGATTTGCCTTCTTTGTCTCTAGATCTTTCGCCAGAGCAACGTGCGCTTCCTGCAATTCCTTCAGCCACGTGGAGAGAGTTGCCACCTCAGTTTCCTTCTCCTCTAAATCAGTCAAAATTTTCTTATTCTATAATTTTAGTAGCTACTGTATAATTATAGTAATTACTATATAATAACTATTATAAATTATAACAATTACTTCATCATTATACAATATAACAGTTTCTGTATAATTATTGCAACTATATATATATATATATATATATATATATATATATAATGCGCCATAAGATAATTCCAGACGACATTTTTCTCCAATACTAGTAATAATACAATATTCAAGAAAAACTCTACACCATACAGGTGGGGCAGTAGTTTCTAAGTACACGACAAACCACGATACGACTGTGGGCACGCTAAACCATGCAGTAAAGATAAAGAACGAGGAAACGAAAAATCATATTGGGCACAATTTTGCAGATTTCTCCGATAGGATTCTGATACTTCTTCCTCCCCGGGATTGTGATCTTGCAATCAGCCAGGAAGAAGAAGATGATGGCGAACGCTCCCCTGTTTTTTCCACTCATCTTCATCTGTTTCTTCTCCTCTGCTCCATCGGCCTCGGTGATCACCCATTTGCCTGGATTCCGAGGCTCATTGCCCTTCTACTTAGAGACAGGGTTTGCTAGCTAGCTGCCGTCCCGTGCTTACGTTTGTTGCGTGATGTCCATCAAACTCAGCTTTCACCGATGCGCAGGTACGTGGAGGTGGACAGGGAGAACGGTGGCGAGTTGTTCTACTACTTCATCCAGTCGGAGAGCAAGCCGGCGGAGGACCCTCTGTTCCTCTGGCTCACCGGCGGTCCCAGGTGCTCTGCCTTCTGCGGCTTGGTCTTCGAAATCGGTGGGTGAAATTTCTCTATTTGCTACGATTAACTACTCTCGTTTCATAGTAGAAATCCACTCGCAGGTCCCCTGAAATTTGTGACAGCCGAGTACAACGGGAGCTTGCCGAGCTTAGTGTACAATCCCTATTCCTGGACCAAGGTGACTTCTTCTTGTTCAGTAATCGAGGAGGAAATTGGATGCATGCTTTTGATCCTGTCTACGTGAAAACATACATGCAGGTAGCCAACGTGATCTTTGTAGATTCCCCAACGGGTTCTGGATTCTCATACTCGAGGAAAAATGAAGGGTATGATGCCAACGACACGTCTTGGTCTGAACAGGCTTATAAGTTTCTCATACAGGTGGGAAAGATCATATATATTCCTGATGTAATTACTGTAAGTGCCTTAAAGATGCAATCTTTCACTTTTGCAGTGGCTTGTTGAGCACCCACAATTCATCTCCAATCCCCTCTACATTGCTGGGGATTCATATGCTGGAAAAATTGTACCTATTGTGGCTAAAAGAGTGATGGATGGTAACTCTACTTTTAAAGTAGCTATTGTGAAGTGAGAATCCCTTTGCTATGTTAGTTCACATGCCATTTTCATTTACTGTAATCCAGATATTGATGAAGGGAAAGAATCACTATTTAACCTCCAGGTACATTGCTTGAATTGATGGGTCACTGGAAATGAAGGGAAATAACCTAATTTTGATCTCTGAATCGTTGCGTCTGATAGTATACGAAAGAAAAGTCTTTACTTATTGATGGGTTTCAGGGTTATTTGGTTGGCAACCCATTCACAGGAGGAGAAGTAGATAGGAATTCTCAAATACCTTATGCTCACAACATGGGGATCATTTCTGATGACTTATTTGAGGTAATCTTAATCCTGTTATATGTATCAAAATGATATCTGATATCACCTTCTTGCTGAACTTTTAGATGACACAAAGAAGCTGTGTAGGACAAGATTATCGAACTCCCACCAATTCGCAATGTGCGAAGTATCTTGACACAAATGACAATGTGAGTTTTTACATGCATTGCCTTGTCATGAGCATACTGCAACTTGTATTGATCGGCATGCTTCATGAACCAGTTCTATTCAGAAATTAATCAGGGTCACATTTTGGAAATGGTATGTGCTCCTGACTTTGAAACCGACCCACTGCATCGTTGTATGCGTGCGACTTCTGATGAGAGAAACTCGAAGCAGAACTTGCATTTTCTTCAACCACCCCCATTGCCTGACCTTAGTTGTCGGGTAAGAGCACGACTGAATGGATCTCTGATTTCATTGTGCCACCCAAATTTTATCAGTTTTCTTTTGTCTGATAACAGACTTATGCCTATGTTCTATCATACTATTGGGCTAACAGTAAGACTGTGAGGAAAGCCCTCGACATCAAACAGGTACTGGAGCTCTTCCCTTTGGCTCAATCATTTACTTATTCTGCAATTCTAAGAAACAGAGCATGTTGTTGAAAACCTCATGAGCAACACATTTTTTTGTCGAAGGGGACAATTAAAGAATGGGTGAGGTGCAATTTTACCTTACCATACACATACAGATACGACAGTAACATCGACTATCATCTTAGCCTTTTGCAAAGAGGCTATCGTGCTTTGGTTTACAGGTGATTAAGTCGATACAAAAAATTATTTGTTGGCTTGTTAGAGAACTTCTTGTCGGTCATAAAGCTTCTTTGTTCTTAGTGGTGATCATGACTTGGTGATACCCTTTCCGGGGACAAGACAATGGATAAAGTCTTTGAATTCTTCTATCATCGATAATTGGAGGTCTTGGCTTGTCGATGGTCAAGTTGCAGGGTGAGACTTGGAACAGATGTTTTTACATAAAACTCAACTTTTGTGAGATTATTCTAATTGCTATTCGTGGAATTGCGATAGGTACACAATGGCATATTCTAACAATTTGACATTTGCAACGGTAAAGGTGAGATGAAAATGAATACGATCGATGTGTTTCTTTTCGTTACTTGTTAGAGAAAATGGTTAGAAATCAATTGTTTGTGTTCTTAATGTAGGGTGCTGGTCACACAGCTCCAGAGTACAAACCGAAAGAATGCCAAGCTATGATCTCAAGGTGGATTGCAAATGTACCTCTATGATATGTTCTTCCCTACATCACGAAGGCTCATCTTAATACGAAGATGATTCATTAAAAAAAAGCACCAAAATACCACACCACAATGGCGGTGACTGCTTTGTATATCATCCATGGTCACTTATTTTAAAGATATATTAATAATAATCTTAGACTTTGTGTATAAGGAAAAAAGTGAAAATAGAGTCCATACGAGTGCCCAATTAGTTAGAGGATGATAGTTTTACTAGAATGGAATAAGGGGTCAATTCTCGACTGGCGCATGACATCAAGGAAAAAAAACTTCTTCCCCTTCTAGCCACTTGATGATTGGTTATAAGTTGATTATGTAGTTTACTTCTCTTCACATAATTTGGGGACAGATTGTGAGAGACGATTGAAGTGTACGTAATCATCTTTTGTTACAATAAAATTGTGAAAATAGTTATTGTCTTTAATTCATGCTAATAGTTTTGGTTTGCAACTTGTATTTATACCAACTACTTCAAAAATAAGATCCAACTTTAAACTCTTGTTGAGGTTATTTCTAAAATTATGGTTGAATAATAAAAAAGAATTAAGAGTTTGATAATATCTAGGTTTTTTTTTCTTAAAAACTAAATTGAACTTAATAGTAACTTAATTAACCTTAAATTTAACTCCACTTATCTATTTCACTAAATAATCATGAGCAACTTGTTTACAATTCTATCCTAAAAAGTCCTCTAACCAAGAAGAATTAAACTACGTTGGAAAAGTGACTGAAAAATTAGATCTATTTCACTAAACAATCATGAGCAACTTGTTTACAATTCTATCCAAAAAAAGCCTCTAACAAAGAAGAATTAAACTATGTTGGAAAAGTGAATGAAAAATTGGATGAAATTGGAGAATAGTCCCATATTAGAAGGGAAAATGAATGGAAGAATGATTCTAATATGAATGAGAGAATAGTCTAACATTTGGAGTTTGACGGTAATATGACTGGTTTTATATTGAAACACAACTTGATGATCGATATTGTGATTAGGTATAGATGAGAGACTCTTTTGAGGGAAACTATGTTAACCTTGGCTATCTTCTTAGTCAATATTTAGCTCGGCTGCTGAGTACAGACACTCGACAAAATCTCTCGAGCACCCAATTTAGCTTTGTCTACCAAGCACCTAGACTTCCCTAAGTGCTTTAGTTGTCTCCCAAGTACCTAGACTTCCCTCAGTGCTTGTGCGACTCGACTCTCCCAAATCTCTAGTTTGCATTCTTAAAATTTTGGCTGATCTTGTCGGATCAGATAAGCTGTAATTTGAATTCTACCTTTCATTTGTAATTTTATACTTGTCTGGTCCAATAAAAAATTGCATCTTTAAAGTAATTGCACAAGGATATAGATGACCTTTCCTATCTGTGTTTGACTTACGTGCGAGTACGATATAATATATATGAGCATCAAATGTTGGCCTAATCGAGATAAAACTTAATAAAGTATCATCAATTAGCAAGCAGGTTTTCCCCGACGGTCTTTCTTCACTCATCTCTATTCGTTTTATTTTTAGTGATAACATTTAGATATTGGGTTCAGCTCATCGTAAATAATCAGCTCATCTTTTTAATTGCTGCAACTCAACTACTAATGTGAGACTAACATCCCATTCATAATGGAATCTCCTTCCATCTATCATTTTTTTTTCATTCATATTTTTTCAACAATCAATCCTCTTACATAAATGAAAACAGAGGTATAAGGTAATATTCAACAATTGAGTTCAATATAGGATAGGTAAGTTTTATCCTTTGAATATTTCCTTGTGAAGACATGTTTACTTACCTGTTGACCAGTAGATACAATGTCTTTCAACTATTTTATCGTTTGTATAACCATTTACATATTTCACTAAGGACTTTCTCTAATACAATCCAATTCTCATAGGTGTGTTTGTTCTTGATCATGAATATGTTTGGTTTTGTGAAAAGTTCTAAAAATTATGTCTTTCAATCATCTTTGAAGTGGTCCCACTTCCACTTCTTTTTCACATAGCGTGGTCTTAAGAGTAATTTGCATTATTCCACTGGATTATTAAAATTTGTATGTTTAACCTCCATCTTTTATGGGTATCACTAGTTTATTGGATATTCCCACCACATTGATCTACTTAGTCAATGCAATTAGGTTGTATCATTAAACTTAGTTTTTGAGATCTCTAGTCAGCATAGGATTTCTTTGCACGAACATATTCTGCATGCATCATTCTCATTACTCGAGATGAGATTGCGACTACCTCTCTATTTAACCCTTTCGTTAGCATATCTGTTAGATTATTCTTTGACTTTGCATAGTCAACAGTAATAACTCTTGAGTAATTATTTAATTGTATTTATTACGACTTATATGTCTAGACTTACAATTTTACAGGATGACTTTATGTTTGTACAATCACTGATTGACTATTACAATATATGCAAATTATCGATACAAGTTTCAGTCATTTAGGAATATCTTTTAAGAATTATTGTAATCATTTAGGCTCTTCACTACGTTTGTCAAGAGTTACACACTCAAATTTTGTCATATATCTAGTTATTTCAGTTTGCTTAAAATATTTTCATGAAATGGTTGCACCTTCCAAACTAAATAAATATCCACACGTAGACTTTGAATCTTTCACATTAGATATCCAATTTACATTGCTATATATTTTTTTATCACAATAGAATATCTCGTATAGTACATTCTATAATCATTAGTATACTTCAAATATCTCAATACTCTCATTATCCCTTTCTAGTGTTTAACATCGGGATTACTCGTATATCTATTTAATTTACTTATTGCATAGGCTAGGTCTAGTCATGTACAACTCATTAAATACATGAGACTTTCAATCACTCTAGAGTACTATATATAAGAGATAATCTCTCTTCAATATTGATAGATGGTAACTCGTATTTATTGAAGTTCGTGCTAATGTAGTATAACCATTGATGAATTTTTCAAAAATCTTATTAATAAGATAGACATAGAACAAGTCCTTTTGATAGTAACCGCCTGAAAAGTTTCACTGAACACTATGTCTTGTGAGTGAATTTCATGTATATTATCTGAAGCTCATGGACTTGGTTGATTCATTTTAGAGTCAACCATTTTATAGTCTGGGAATCAACTAACAATGAACTTTTTTATGTCTACATCCTTCATCTTGTATTTCTTATACAGAGACTCCCACAATTTCTTAGCCATTTTCTTCAAGTTATACATAATGTACAATGAGTCGGTAAAATAGTTGATGATGTAGTTTCGATAGAGGAACTCTGAATGGTTCCATGCTTACACTGTACTAATGGTCTGAATATCAATAGCATCCTCAGCTGGCTTGGGCAGTTTCTTCATTAAGAGTCGGGTCAGCTTTAACATGGTCAGGTAGAAGAGCATCGTTTGTTATCACCATTTGAAGTTCAACCCACTGGACTTTTCTATCTCTTCCATATTATTAATTGGAACATTTACAATTGGGAGGAGATCGCCACGAGTTGAGCATCCTGCTTCTCAACACCTTTCATGACTATCTCAACAAAACAGAATTTGTTTTATGATTGTTGGAAAATCTCTCTATTTTTGGCAATCTTCTTTTAAAGTTTGTTGAAGATATTTGTCGTTGTTACAAGAGAATAGTCTGAATTGAATTACAAATCAAAATCACATTTATATGATGGCGTGAGCTGATGATCTCAAGTTACCAAGTTGGCTGAACTACTAGGATATTCAAGCCATTAGGAATAGTTGAACTGTCAAGAAGGTCAAGCTGCTAATTGCCAATTGATAGAAATTGAATTATATTAAACTTGAATACATGAACCATACTAAATGGTTGATGTGCATGAACTAAGTGAAATATGAATCTTATAATTTATGTACCTAGATAGAATAAGTTCATGTATCTAATCATGGAGTATAGTCTAAAAGTTTCTATTGGATAGTATAACTAGTCATGTAATGTAAAGTTGCAATACAAGTATTTTTTTAATACAAGTCATTATACTACAACTCTACTTCTCTTCAAAGGCTATTTGAGAGTCCACTACTTTCTAACAAAGTAGTATCAGAGTTTATGTCATCAAAATCTTTTTTTTTTCAATACCTTCCACTTATCAAATTCAAGTATGAGAATTACTCACTTAGAATAAAGACTATACTCATATCCCAAGAAGTATGTGATATTATTGAAAATGATTTTAACCCTCAGATGTGATAATTCTACCTCAAAATCAGAGGATGTTTTGGAAAAAGGAAGAAAAAGAGATCAATATACTCTCACCGTCATCCATAACGTTTTGGCTTAGGGACGAGCTGACAAAAGCACTGGGATAAGTAAATCGTCTTTTGATACCATTAAATAAAGTCTATTTGAGAAAATAACTAATGAGACAACATAAAAAAAACGTAAAAGATGCTTCACAACTCTATTATAGGAGTGAACAAGGTGAAAAATGTGCTTTTGATTCTGTGTTCCACAACGAAGTGATTATTACGAGAGTTTTTACTATTATCAAATAAATAAAAAGACTTAGAGAAATTATCCCTGTTATAATTGAGAGGGTAATTTACGTTTTTTTTTTAAAAAAAACAAGTTTAATCTTGTTATTATTGTAATGGAAGAATCTACCGATTTAGAGATTATGATCATTGAAGAATTAATGGATCATTATGGAAAAAAAATAAAAGATGAATCCTTTAAAACAAGGAATATGTGTTCCCACCCCTATTTATTTAACAGTCGACGACAATTGTTTTTATAATTTATCTTCTTTCATATAATTTAAAAATAAATTATAAAAAAATATCTAAGATAAATATAATCATTATTGTTATTATCATTATCATTACCATGTATTATTTCGAGTTGTCCCTAAAAAAATAATTAACCAGGCTGGATAACGTCGAGCCTAGGATGACCGGTGTAACCCCATGAAAGTTTTCCACCGACCACCAGGATAAATCGGGAAGTGCTCGCAGCAGACAGCCCAAGAGTCCAACATCCTTTAGTTAAATGCCCTATTTAATTTATTTTTTTTTACAAATTCATCATATCTAAGACTCAAAATATAAATGTCTGATTAATAACTTAAATATCTTATCGCTGCATCATAATTCCGGAGTATTTTGAGTTGTCCCTAGGACATAATTGAGCTGATGAATGCGAACTTGATTTATAGAAATGCACAGGATTAATTTTTGAGAAAGCCGACCAAAAATATTCTATGAAATCAATGGCGGAGCCAGCCCGGGTGATTCACCCGGGCTGCGGGCTATGTCGACACGGACACCCGGGCTGATTTCTACTATTGTTTAATTTTTTTTCATTTTTCTACAGAAAATCTAAAGTTTTTTTTTTTCTCCCGCCTTGGACCCCGGGCTGTAGCCCGGGTATCCCATCACTTGGCTCCGCCCGTGTACGAAATGACCGAAGTAAATTGCTTCTCCCCCCTCCCCTGACACACACCACCCTTTTGTTTCCCTTTGAAATGTCCTTTCTACCCCTCTTCCTTAATAACAAGTTATTTGAACTCTTTTACTTGTAATTTTTTGTTTTCGATTTTATTTAATTTTTATTTAGTTTTTTAAATCAATTTTATTTATTATTTTTTTAATCAATTTTTTTATTTTTTATTTTATATAATTTTTAACATATGTTACTCGTTATATGACACATGTTTATTTGTGGTACGAAGTAATAGATACACCTTCAAATATGTCGGAGCAAAATTTAAAGACAATATTAATTAAAATTTTTATTTTTATATATTTTAGGATTTTTTTGTATGTATTATTATATGACCCCGGGAGGAGCAGATCTTCTAGTTCAAAAAAGTATAGCAAGGGATAGACCACCCTTAATTACGACCGGATCTTGAACGCGATTTAGCTGCAATTAATTGCGATACCTTTTTCGATTTATCGTTCCATCTAGATTATAGTTTGTGTCGGAGCGGGCGGCTGGAGGCCGTCCGAAAGCTGCCTACGCTTGACACCTAGCAGTCTGGCCACTTGCCCACCTCCGACGACTTTGAGACGGCCTTCGGCCGCTCGCTCCGACCCAAACTATAACTTGGAGGGTACGGTGAACCTAGGAAGGTATCGTAATCAATTGTGACTGGATCGTGGTCACGAGACCACGATCCAGCCACAATTAAGAGTGGTCCATCCCTTGGTCTATTTTTTTGTGGACCAGGAGATCTGACTCCATCCTCGGGGTTATGATGCGGTAGGATATTTAAATTATTACCGAGACACCCGTGGTTCAATTCCCAGCTATGACGTATTTGTAAAAAAATTACCTCCAAATGAGGGGTGCAATCAAAAGATGCTGGGTTTCTGAGCTGACCATCACATGTGCTTCTTAATTTACTCTGATAGCCGATAGAAAACTTCCGTAGGACCAAACCGGTCATACAGGGATAGTCAATTAGACTAACTGAATTACCATTTTTTTCATTTTAAAAATTTATTTATTTATAAATTATAAGTGTATTTACTATTAATTATTAATATTTTTATTAGTTTTAAAATTTTTACTGATAATAACTACTAAAATTTTCAATGAAGATTACAAACATGAGTAAAATTAAAATTTAAGATGGGACCGGAAAAAAATATATGGATACGAAAAACATCTCTTTTAAATTATCCATCCTTCAATCTTTAATATATATATATATATAACATCATTCTTTTTTTTAAATTACTGTCTCTAACACTTGACAAGAACATACCTCCTTTTACATTACCTCTTCTAATAAAAAAAAAATTTGATAAAACAAAATTAATAAAAAAATAAACAAAACTTAAAAAAACAAATAAAAAAAAACGAACAGAAGTGAGATTGAAGGGTATAAATAAAAGATTGAAGATGGAACCGGGAGGGGTGCTTGTCAGAGGGGTGCGAAAAGCACCTCTCATGACCGAAATGTATTACTCCGATTTGACAACATCATATTGATATTTTTAAAGCCCGAATATCTGTTGTATCGATCAAATAAATCCCTCCGACAGTAATAAAATATTCAAGAAAAACTCTACACCGTATATGTACTTGACGGACAACAGCATTAGTTACTACGTACACGACAATCCAAAATTACGACTCTGTGCACGCCAAACCATGAAGATCTGCCACGGCTGTAAAGATAAAGAACAGGAAAAAAAATCATTTCGGGCACAATTACGCAGATTTCTCCGGTAGGATTCTGCTACTTCTTCCCCGGGACTGTGATCATGAAGCAGTCAGGCAGGAAGAAGAAGATGATGGCGATAGCTCCCCTGTTTTTTCCACTCATCTTGATCTTCCTCTGTTTATTCTCCTCTGTTCTATCGGCCTCGGTGATCACCCATTTGCCTGGATTCCGAGGCCCTTTGCCCTTCTACTTAGAGACAGGGTTTGGTTGCTAGCTGCTGCCCGTGCTTAAGTGGGTTATGTGATCTCCATGAAGCTCAGCTTTCACTGATGCAGGTACGTGGAGGTGGACAAGGAGAACGGTGGCGAGTTGTTCTACTACTTCATCCAGTCGGAGAGCAAGCCGGCGGAGGACCCTCTGTTCCTCTGGCTCACCGGCGGTCCCAGGTGCTCTGCCTTCAGTGGCTTGGTCTTCGAAATCGGTGGGTGAAATTCCCCTATTTGCTACGATTAACTACTCTCGTTTCATAATAGAAATCCTCTCGCAGGTCCCCTGAAATTTGTGACAGCCGAGTACAACGGGAGCTTCCCGAGCTTAGTTTACAATCCCTATTCCTGGACCAAGGTTACTTCTTCTTATTGCTTAGTAATCGAGGAGGAAATTGTATGCATGCTTTTGATCCTGTCTACGTGAAAACATACATGCAGGTAGCCAACGTGATCTTTGTTGATTCCCCAATGGGTTCTGGATTCTCATACTCAAGAAAAGATGAAGGGTATGATGCCAACGACACGTCTTGGTCTGAACAAACTTATAAGTTTCTCATACAGGTGGGAAAGATCATATTTTCCTGGTGCAATTACTGTAAGTGCCTTAAAGATGCAATCTTTCACTTTTGCAGTGGCTTGTTGAGCACCCACAGTTCATCTCCAATCCCCTCTACATTGCTGGGGATTCATACGCTGGAAAAATTGTACCTATGGTGGCCAAAAAAGTGGTGGAAGGTAACTCTACTTTTAATGTAAACAATTGATGAGGGTGTAATTTACATGCCATTTTCATTTACTGTAATTCAGGTATTAATGAAGGGAAAGAACCACTACTTAACCTCCAGGTAAATTGCTTGAATTGATGGGCCCTTGGCAATGAAGGGGAAAAACCTAATTTGGAACTTTCAGGGTTACTTGATTGGCAATCCAGTCACAGGAGGAAAAGTAGATAAGAATTCTCAATTACCTTATGCTCACGGCATGGGGATCATATCTGATGACTTATTTGAGGTAATCTTAACCCCATTATCGATCAATTAGGATCAAATGTATCGAAATGATCTCTGATATCACCTTACTTTCTGAACTGTTAGATGACACAAAGAAGCTGCTTAGGACAAGATTATCGGACTCCCACCAATTCGCAATGTGTGAAATATCTCGACACATATGACCATGTGAGTTTATACATGCATTCCCTTGTCATGAACATACTGCAACTTGTATTGATTGCCAAGCTTCATGGACCAGTTCTATTCAGAAATTAATCAGGGTCACATTTTGGAAATGGCATGTGCTCCTGACATTGAAGCCAACCATCTGCATCGTCGTATGCTTGCGACTTTTGATAAGAGATACTCGAAGCAGAACTTGCATTTTCTTCGACCACCCCCATTGCCTGACCTTAGTTGTCGAGTAAGAACTCGACTGAAATGGATCTCTGATTTCATTGTGCCACCCACATTTTATCAGTTTTCTTTTGTCTGATCACAGACTTATGCTTATGTTCTATCATACTATTGGGCTAACAGTAAAACTGTGAGGAAAGCCCTCGCCATCAAACAGGTACCGGAGCTCTTCCTTTTGGTTCGATTATTTGCTTATTTTGCAATACAAAGCCTCATGAGTAACACACTTTTTGTCGAAGGGGACGATTAAAGAATGGGTGAGGTGCAATTTTACCTTACCATACACGCACGGATTTGGTAGTAACATCGACTATCATCTTAGCCTTTTGCAAAGAGGCTATCGTGCTTTGGTTTACAGGTGATTAAGTCGATACAAAAAATTTATTTGTTGGCTTGTTAGAGAACTTCTTGTCGTTCATAAAGCTTTTTCGTTCTCAGTGGTGATCATGATTTGGTGATACCCTTTCTGGGGACAAGACAATGGATAAAGTCTTTGAATTCTTCTATTGTCGATAATTGGAGGTCTTGGTTTGTCGATGGTCAAGTTGCCGGGTGAGGTTTAGAACATTTGTATTTACATAAAACTCAACTTTTGTGAGATTATTCTAATTGCTCTTCATGCAATTGCGATAGGTATACAATGGCGTATTCTAACAATTTGACATTTGCAACGGTAAAGGTGAGATGAAAATGAATGAGATCGATGTGTTTTTTTTCGTTACTTGTTAAAGCAAATTGTTAGAAATCAATTGTTTGTGTTCTTAATGTAGGGTGCTGGTCACACAGCTCCAGAGTACAAACCGAAAGAATGCCAAGCTATGATCTCAAGGTGGATTGCCAATGTACCTCTCTGATATGTTTTTCCCTCATCTTTAATATGAAGACAATTCATGAAAAAAAAAACACACCAAAATAACACACCACAATGGTGATTGCTTTGTATATCACCTGTTATCACTTATGTAAAAGATATATAAAGTGAAAATAGCCATTGTCTCTATGTCATGCTAATAGTTCGTATTTGCAACTTGTATTTGTATCAACTACTTCTAAATGATGATAACATAAAACTTAAAACTCTTGCCAAGGTTATTTTTAAATTATGACCGAATAATTAAAAATAATTAAGAGCTTGATAACATATAAAAGAATCAAACTCGAGCTTAAAAGGAAAATCAAATTGAACTTAATTTTCATTTCAGTAACTTAATTAATCTTAAATTTAACTGTACTTAACTATTTCACTAAACAATTATGAGCATTATAAAGTTTAGATCGAGACTTAACTTGTTTACAACTCTATGAATGAAAAATTGAATGAAATTGATTTTAATATGATTAGGAGAATAGTGAGGGAAGATTTAAGGAAAATGACTCCAATATAAATGAGAGAATAGTTAATGCTTCAATATGATCATTCAAACTTCAAATGGTTATAATTTTTAACTGCTCTGCCTGTCGCTACGGGTGAAGAATTAGAAAGCCTATTTGTTATCGATAAAACTATAATTGTAAAATTTTACCCTAAAATTTCACCATTTAAATCCTTTTTAGGACTTTTTTTTTACTATTTTGGTCATTTTTATTTTTTGGATGCTTAGGGTAATTTTTATATTCCTAATATTTATTAGAGAGGATTTGTCTTGATAGTTGTCCTTATTTAAGTTAAAGTCGTTCAATTAATTGCTTTATTTTTTGGGCAAAGATTTATTTATTTTTACAAGATTTCCTTTTCGAGTAGAGATTTTTTTTTTACAAGATTAAATTTTCCTTTTGGGATAAAAGATTTATTTCCTTTCTTAATTAACCAGATTAAAATTAAGATCTCTTAATTTTAATTTCTTTCTTTTATTTAGGTCTTACATTGTGGTATATATAAGAGTCCTAGTTAGATGTTGAGGGATTATCCTCTATTCTGAATAATAACGTTTCCTTTTCTAATAACTCTGATGAGTTTTTCTTATTTTTTTGACGTTCTCTCCTCCTGTGTGCCTCTTCCAATCTCCCTTCTTGTTAACCCGTAAGATAATCGTTATTCTATTCGGCGTCAATAATCTCATGGCAACATGGATCCTAACTCGATGTTATTATGAATATGTACAGATGAGAGACTTTCCCATGATCTCCGTGATAATAGATCTATGATACAATTTACAAATTATTACAGACCTTGTTTGTTCATTGTACTGAAAGTTATGGGGTTACAAAATGTTGTTTGCATTTTTGGATCTGATCCAACCTATTTAATAACTTGTGTTGAATTGAAGGTGTTAGTTCTGAATTAGCGTGGTGTTGTCAAAATTATGCTCATTGTTTTGTGGCAAAAAAAAACCTTCAATGGCTAATAAACACCCCTATTCACTCCAAGTTTATTCAATGTATTTGCTAATTAACTAAACTTTAAGTTAGTAGAAAAAGACAAGGGTATCTTGAAGTTCTTGATAATCAATATAAGATTTTTTTTTATTATTATATATGAAATCAGAAAAGATGGTGCATTGGATAGGTGACTTCGATGTTGATTGTGAGAAGATTCTGAGCTGAAAGTAGAGAGTGTCGAGCGATCCTGCTTGTCAATAAAGAACGTAGAAGGAAGAAAATTTCAATAACCAAGCTAGGGAAGGGTTTTGACATAGGCACTCTGTCGCTCAAGTCAAATAGATGGTCGAGAGGGAAAAAGGAAGGTAGTGAACAGTAAACAATGAACAATGGGCTTCGAGTAAGTAATGTTGTGTAGTTACGCCTTTAGAAGAAGACTCCTTATATAGTGTTAATTTTCCTGTGTATACGAATATCAATGCATTTCTAAATAATGGCTGATCATTCTGACACATTTCCAAAAATGAACCCATAACTTTTGTGCTTTGCAGGGTGGAAGCTTTCATCGTAAAGACTGCATAGGATATATTCCCTTGATTCTCTGAAAACGATTACACAAAATGTCAAAAGAAAATATTAGGTCGTTGGGTTGATGGACCATTAATATGCTTTAATGGTAGGCTAATCAAGTCTCCTCTATCGTCCGATCGAACACCGTTCGCCGACGGGGTCCGGTCGGTTAAGGAATGATGACCCTTCTGAGGACTTGACATCCATCGGCCAAAGAGTCCGATTGGACCATATGCTTATCACATCCAATCAGACCTAGAGGACTCAACCATGAATTGCATTAATACCGCTTGGGTTTCATTGATCCTAAGGGACTCAAGATCTGATCGGACTAGAGGTCTGATTGGCTAAACCACTTGATCAAGACATGTGATCATACTAGCACCGAGTGTTGACTCCCAGCCCCGGTCCTAACAATCAGGAGGCCCGGGGCGAAATGATCAAAAGAGGTCCTTAATTTTTTTTTTCATAAACTAATAATTATTTATAATGACTTCTTCTAGCTTTTCTAGATGCAAAATCATCTATAATATTATTAATTTCAAGATTTTCTAAAATATCTTTTTCAAAAGATAAAATTGCTAATCCATTCAATCTATCTTGTGACATTGTTGATCTCATGTATGTTTTTAACAATTTTAATTTTGAGAAACTCCTTTCAGCTGATCCTACGGTAACAGGCATAGTTAACAATATTCTATAAGCAATTGCAACATTTGGATAACAATCTATATTTTTCACAAAATTAAGAATATCAATTGCTGATATCTCATTTGGTAAAGTCACTTGTAATAGTTTTAATTCCGTAAAAAAAATCATCTAACTCAACATCTAATGAATTTTCATGCGTAAAAGTGGATGTTAAATTAATACAACATTTTCTCAACTCATCATTATCTAATGATTTTAATGTTTTCGAATCAAACAAAAAACCAAATATATTTTCAAATGCTTTCATTTCATCAAATCTACTTTTCAAAGAAGAAATTGCCATGTCTACAACAATCACAAAATAATCAATTCTAAAAGATTCTTTCGGTGATAGTGGAATTTCATCATCTTGTTTCTCATCAAATTATTTTTTTTCTAAAAATACGACGTTTCATTGAAAATATTGGTTCTATATTCATATCAGATGCAAGACTTTTAGCAATAGTCAAACTTGTTGCAAAACCATCATTCCTATATTTTTCAAAATATGATATTACACCATCTAATTGTTTCATAGCAGAATCAATGCACATCGATTTTGATTGTAATTTTTACTTATCATATTTATAGCAAATAAAATGTCATACCAAATAACCATACCAAGTAAAAATTCAAAACTTTCAATTGAGTTAATTATACTTTCAGCTTCACTCTTAGACTTTGTATCATCACAAATGTTATATAATTCTAATAAAGCACTTCGCACTTCAAGAGCCTGAAATCTAATAGCTTGAACACTTTTAATACGACTTTCCCAACATGTGTTTGAAAAAGATTTGACAGTTAATCCTTTCACATTATCAGGTAAAACTTTCCATCTTTTAGGAGAACTTGAAAACAATGTGTATATGCGTTGCACTACTCCAAAAAAAGAAACAGCTTTAACACAAGAATGTGCCATATCACTAAGAGTTAAATTAAGACTATGATAAGCACATGACATGTATAACGCTCTTGGATTTATTTCAAGCAACCTCTTTTGAACTCCTTGGTGTTTTCCTTTCATATTAGAACCATTATCATAACCTTGACCTCTAATATTTTCAATACTAAGATCAAGTGATTTTAACACATTTTTTAATTGATTAAAAAGTCCAAAACCAGATGTATCATTAACTTTTAAAAACTCTAAAAAATACTCTTCTATCTTCACATTGTTAGATGACA
This sequence comes from Zingiber officinale, assembly GCF_018446385.1. Classification (NCBI taxonomy): domain Eukaryota; kingdom Viridiplantae; phylum Streptophyta; class Magnoliopsida; order Zingiberales; family Zingiberaceae; genus Zingiber; species Zingiber officinale. The sequence goes on from NC_055998.1 coordinate 96,730,355, forward strand.
TATTAACACATCGTACTATGAAAGTCATTTGTTCTTGATGACTTATATCAGGAGTACAATCAAGAATTATTGAAAAATATTTTGCCTCCTTAATTTTCTTAATGATAATACTTCTAACATTATCAGCTAAAAGAGAAATCAACTCATTCTGAATTTTATGACCAAGATAATGATGATGAATTTCATGATTTTGAATGCGTCTAATATGATCTTGCATCACAACGTCAAATTCAACAATTATTTCAATCAATCCTAAAAAGTTTCCATTACTTTCTTGATATAGTTTCTCATTAGATCCTCGAAAAGGCAAACAACGTTTAGAAAGACATTCTACAATTGCTAATATTCTTGTAAGAACTTGTCTCCAACGCTCTTTTTCTTTAGAGATTTCTCGTTGTAGATCTTTATCAATTGTTTCATTTTTATCTAATCTCATTTTTAATTCTTTCCAAGAGTTCATATTAGTTATATGTTCAATAGAATTTTCATGTTCTTTAAGTCGTTCACTGATATGTTTCCAATCTCTAAACCCATCATTTGCTAAAGAACTTCTATTATTTTCAGATTTAAATAACTTACAACAAAAGCAATAAACTTTTTCTACATGTTTACTGTATACCAACCACTTTCGGTCTCTTACCTCTCCATTACTTAATTTTTTAAAATAATGAGTACTTGAAAAATGTCTAGAGTAGTGATCAAAAGGAAATATGAGATTCATTTCTCTTATAGGCCCCTTTTCAACTAAAATATTATGTGCATTATTATCAAGATTATCCCAATTCCTTGGATCATATATATCAAGTGGAGGAATAAATTGTTTATCAATATTAGTATTCTCATTATCTACTACATTAGTAGCATTTTAATGCTCTCTTAAATTATCTTTATTCTCATTAACATCATGAATTTTATTAGATTCATCATTAACATCATAAATTTCATTAGACTCATCATTAACGTCATGAATTTCATTAGACTCCTTGTTAACATCATATATTTCCTTAAGCTCATCTATATTATCCCTATTTAAATTTTCTATATTTTCATTAGAACTTGATCTTTTAATAAAGAATTTATTAAGAGCACCTCTTTGTGATTCATTTAATTGTTCTATTCTTTTTCTTTTTTTTTTTCTTTTTTAACATCCAGAAATATGTTTTCTAGGCAGCATATTATAATGCACAAAATTACAATAATTGCAAAAGTATAATTTAAATAAACTGAATAAAATTATAATTTAACTTAACTGGAATAAATGCACCTGGAAGAAAAAGAGGAGTAGATGACAATCCGCAACTGCCGCAACTCGCAAACCTCCGCAACGCAGGCCGTAGAGGTTCAAAATCTTCAGGTGCAGTGTGTTGTGTGCTTGGTCAGCTGATGTAGCCGTGTAGAGAAGAGGCAAAGGTCGCTGTGACACCGTCGTGGAGTCGCCTGTAGAAAGGAGAGCAAACAAAAATGAAAAGAGAAGATTAAAAGAAAAGTAAAGTAATTGTAAAAAAAATCTAAGAGAAAAGAGAGAATACGAGAGCGTCGGCCCTCGACAGAAATATTTGCAGGATAATTTGTTAGTAAAATCAGAGCTTTTATTGATAACTTCAAAGCATCTCATGAAATGGCACAAGGAAAGAAATAGTATTCTTAGTTTCTCAACAATCCACACCACTTTTTCGTGCAATCTGACAAGTATACAATTTCGAACAAAGTTGTGAGATGAATATTAGTGGTAGAAAACTAGAAATACAAAGCAAGATGCTGATGTTGAACACCAAGAAACATGATATTCAAGCAGACTAAGCAGAATCAATCTGATCATGCCAGGAACAATGAGCAGTCTGCTATCATTCTACTGATAAATGAAGAAATAACATTTTTTTTCAGGTTAATCATACATCTGGCACCCCCTTAAACAGCTTGCTGCTTGTCTGCTTGTGTTGTGCAGATTGCAGTTGTGCGGCGACGGCGGAAGAAAAGGTGCAACAGTAGGAGAGCGTCGGCACTCGGCAGAAATTGCAAAAGGTTGAGGTTTGAGCTTGTCTGCTTGTGCAGTTGTGCGGCGGCGGAAGAAAAGTGAGCTTGTCTGCTTGTGCAATTGTGCGGCGGCGAAGAAAAATGCAGCAGTATTAGGACCGTTAGGTTTACTTTACAAAATGTAATTCTTAAAACAATATATATATATATATATATATATATATATATATATATATACATTAAAAGTTATGATTTGTGGGCCCCTCCCAAACTTGGACCCTCGGCAATCGCCCAGGACGGCCCGGCCTCTGGGCCGGGGCTGTTGACTCCTCATTGATTGTCACGTCAATCGATTTTCTTTGACTTTGACCTCAACTTCGAAGCTCCTACATCAATACATCTACTCGTATCACTTATTTACATTGAATATCTAATATTTTTTATATAAAAAAGTTATATGAATGTCATTATAGTAGCTACAAAGTAGTTATTATATTGTCCTTACATACATATAGGAGAATAAATAAAAGTGTAGGGTTCAAATTACACTTAGAGACGAATATTGTAGAGATCCACCTTTGATCGTGTATAATAAGTTGTGTTTCCATTTTACTCAGTAGCTAATTTAGAAAAAGATCATCTATCTTTAAACGTAGATTCGTTATATTAACGATTTCTTATTATCGATTTCATGGATATAGAGAGAAGTACATGTAGATACACAGATATCAAACGTATGATAGGGTAGACCTCAGATCGTCAATTTCTGAGAATCACTTCTGATCATTATGCCAGAGATACCATGCATCCACCGTCTGCGCTACGCCTAGGGACATATCATCTATCTTTAAGATTTGTTGAGCAAAATTCAAATATTTAGATTATAAAAAAAATAAAAAATTATTATAATGTGTAACATAACTCGTAGTTATTATAATATATTAATTTTTTTATTCATCTTGATAATTTATCAACTTAGTTAAATATATTTAAAATTAATTAAAATAATTTTAAAAAGATTAACATCGTCATAAAAGCTATATTTGTTATTTAATTGTTTAGTAATTATAATGGACTGTTATACTAATTCTATAATATTTTTAAAAAAATTGACTGATTTATTTTTTTTAAAAAGCTTTACTTGGACATTTCTGATAATTAAGAGTACCTTTTATAATTTGTATTCAATAGAAAAATAGCAACGTTTACGAAGAAGACGCTCCTTACTTTAACGTTCGGCAAAAGGGCGGATCCGTCGCCCTGGCGGCCCCCTATGCCGGCCCCCCGGTGATGTAGGAGGAAGGTAAATCAGGGTGAATGCTGGGATGACAAAGTGTTGGCGTTCGAGGCTTTAAACCAACTGACGGAGATATTATCCCTCGCTGCAGTTGGTGACTCTCGAACCGTCGCACGCTCGGCAAACAGACCAACACTTTACCATCTGATCCAGCCCCTGGGGGCTCCTTACTTTAACGTGATAAATGGTCTGCCGGACAGCATGTCTGTGGGACATCGTGTTGTACCAATCAATGCAGGCACATCTTGGTCGCTTATTGAATCATGTTAAAGCTCAAGTCAATTGGACGACGACGACGATGACGACGACGACGAAGAAAAACACTCTCCTAATTGTCTCACTGATCTTCTTCTGCTTCTTTTTGTCTGCTCTCTTATCTTCGGCGGTCACTCATTTGCCTGGATTCCAAGGCCTCCTGCCCTTCTACTTAGAGAAAGGGTCTGGATGTTGCTTCCCACAACCTTAAATTTTCTCTGCTGACCGCCACGAACCTCTGCTTTCGTTGGTAGAAGTACGTGGAGGTGGACGAAAAGCGCAACGGCGAGTATTTCTACTGTTAAAAAGTAAATTAGATAGATAGATAATGGAGGCAAGGAAATAAGCTTCTTGATGTTATTATGGTTTATACAAGGTATACAATTTATAAAAAACAGTAAAAAGTACTTTGTCAATTGATAGATTCATAAAATGCTCGATCAATTGACAAATTAATAATGGAAAGATTCTAATTATTATGTTTCACTGGATAATTCTCTTTTACCTTAATAAATTCAAAAGGAGATCTTTAATGTTGAGTTTATTTATTAGTCTGTTGAAATGTTGTCTAGATAATGACTTAATAAATATATCGACGATTTGATCTTCTGTAAAATGTAAGAGACAAATGATTATTAAGTTACCATACGTTCTCGAATAAAATGAAAGTCAATTTTCACATGTTTTGTATGTATATGAAAGATTGAATTTACTGTAAGATATGTTATTTCAATATTATCACACTAAATTTTTGGTGCAACATTTGACTGAAGATAAAGTTAAGAAAGAAGTAATTGAACTAAATAATTTCAGATGTTGTATTGGTTATAGCTTTATATTAAACATTAGTGCTTGAATGAGATACTATAGGTTGCTTTTTTGAATTTTATAAAATAAGGTTTCATTTAAAAAATATTACATATTCACTAATAGAGCGTCTGTCTTCAAGAGAACTCGTTCAATTCATATTGCTATATGCATGTTGATGGATCGTATGAGTTAAGAGGAGGAGGAGGAGGAGGGGGGGGGGGGGGGGGGGAGAATCCCGATTATTTAAAATCTTTTCTTTAAAATAAATCAAAGTGAAAAAAGAGTTTGCAACAGAAAACTAAATGAAGACACATTTTCTTTTTTACTTGGTTTGCAGTTCCGTGACTACTACTTTAAGACTCGCGATCCTTAATAGCTTTCGTTGGACAATCTACTAATAATGGAAGCGTACAAAATGAGGAGAATGACAATGATAATACTATCTTCATATAGATATAAATGCAAGCAATAAAAGTATACCAAAAAATATAAATGACGATGAAGCTTGGTCGTCAGTGAGCCTTCTAGCGTCATATTAATAGGAGCTTGTCCTAGCAATGAATGAGCGTAGTAGAAGATCGAATAATGGAATGAGTTGAATCTCGGATTGAATCCCGAGGTCTTGATATAGACATCGTTCGGTCAATTGAAAACACATTCAGTTGACTGAAACTATCGATCGATTGAAGTAATCATCTGTCGACTAAATTTTCATGCATTTCATTCTTTACTCTAATTTGATCCGTTTGATCTTGTAAATCATGTGGTCACTACTAAAAATAAGGTCTTTAAGGACACACATAAACGCCCTTATAGTATACTTTTAGTGACACTAAAGCTATGGTGACATCACTAAAAAAAATATATTGAAATGCGGTGTTAGCATAGACCCTCTAGTATTCCTGACATTTGTATAATATCATTATAAAATATTTATGCTAACTTTAAAAGTGACTTAAATATAGGAATATACTGACAATCGAAAATGTGACGAAAAAATATTTCATGGACATTTATACATGCCTTATTATTAAGTAAATAAGAACAAATATAAATATCACCTAAACTAATTTATATTGACAATTATAAATATTTTAAATTTTTATATAAAGACAATAAAATATATTAGTAATGATAATTTATTGTTAGTTAGAGCCCTAGAGCCAATCATTTGATGATTGTTGTATGGACTCATTGTATCATATTCTTCTATATATAAATAAAGACATTTGTTTTGGTTATTATACTTACTTGTATTGGTGCCAAATAACTAAGTATAATAGCGTCCTTGAGTAGAAGGTTCTTACCTATATCAATCAATTGGTTGAATCGATAGTGAGATGATATAGGGAACACTACTCTTAATCATTCCTAGTCGAGTATTAACATTCAGGCACAATGTTAATGCGACGAGACTAGCATGTAGGTCAACTCGATAACTTGATCTCACAAGTCATAGATATGGAGATATCAAGTTGACACATGGGTATGCATTGGAGAATGTATACTGAATGACCCGCCATGAGAAAGTATCATGGATCGTTATATGAGTGTCATATACTTTCTCATGTGGCTATTAGTATGACTACTAGTCCTTGGACCTGAAGTCACCATGGTTCCCTATATAAGGAGTTACGTACTTTGGCTTCGTCAAACGTCACCCATAACTGGGTGGACTATAAAGGCAATTACTGGGTATGTAACAAATTATGTGGAGAGATGTGAGGATGTAGATGGGATCTATCCCTCATATATGACGGGAGTGACATCGATATTCTTGATAGAGTGAGACCACGAAGTGCATGGCCATGCCCAAATGAGTTCATATGAGATATTGAGCTCATTTGATTGAGTGAGTCTACTTGGAGTTCAAGATTTAGATTGATTAGAGGATGACATGATCTATGCCTCCCATTGATCAATCTAGATGTCAAGGATAGAAGGACAATGTTATATATTGTGAAGAGTCACAATTAGTAGTCACAAGGTGATGTTGGATCTCAACATTCTTGTAACTTGGGTAGTAATGATGTGTTGCTAGATACCGCTCATTACTTATGCTTCTAAATGGGTTTAAGAGCATTGCCAACGTTATAAGAACCTATAGGGTCACACACAAAGGATAATTAGATGGAGATTAGGTTCGTTTGATGAACCTAAATGATTAGGTTCATATGATTAACCAAATTGGATTAAGAGTAATCCAAAGTAGGCTAATTGAGTTAGACTCAATTTGGTTCATGTGTTAAGTGAGTCTAATTTGGACTTAGACTCATTGAATCAATTTAATTCAATGAATAGAGATTCATTAAAATTAAAATTGACTTGAACCAATGGTTAGATTAGATCAACCAAGGGAGAGAAGTGGTCAAATTTGACTTGACTTAAGTAGGAAGATGAAGAGTCAAGTTTTGACTTGACTTTGACTTGACCAATGCCACATCATCAAGGCTTCTTCATTTGGTCAAGTTTGACTTGACCAAATACCACCTCATGGAGGAGATCAAGAGACTTGACTCTTGATATTCCATGGGGGTTACAAGCCTTGAAGTGGCCGGTCACTTAAAGATGAAATTGAGTGTTTTTGTGTGTTAATTGATTTCATCTTCTTCCTCCTCTCAAGCTCTCATCTTCTTCTCCCTCTCCTCCACCTCTTTGGCCGAAACTTCTAAGGGTGCTAGCACACCTTTTAGTTGTTTTCTCCATCTTCCGTTCGTGTGGATACACATAGAGAAGTATCTACTTTGATACTTTCGAGATCCGACGAACCTTGGACGAGCGGGATTACGCGAAGGGCTTCGCATCAAGGGTAACCTTTCTTTCTTGTAGATCTATATTAGATCTAGGCTTAGAAAACATGTATATGAAATTTTATTTCTTCGCACGGATCCGTGGAATGGGAATTTCGGGGTTTCCGCAACGCAAAAAGCGATTTTTGCGGCCCGAAAAATCCAACATTTATAAAGGTATCTTAAACTGTCATCTTATATAATCTATAATGACATTATTAAATATCAATTATAATATTTTATAAAGACATTAAATATTATTATTAATATTTATTCATAATACAAAGCATTCATCACATAATAGAAAAAATTACACATCATCACAATTCACCACAATAAGAATAGAAACGTTTTACATCCAAAATATCTAATTCATTCACTATATCACCACAATTCATCCCATCATCACAAAAGGACAAATGCAATACTAAAAGTATTGAATCCAATGCTAACTAAATACTAACAAATCATTTGAGTTTTAAAACTAACAAAGTGATATAAAATAAAAACTCAACTAATTTACTATCAACCATCTTCAACTATCATATGCAAAATCCAAGTACCTGTCACATACAAATACAATCCATAAATTTGCATAAATTAAAAAATGACAATATAAACCTAATAAATATAATTTAAAAGATTGAAAATCATACCAAATGAGAAACATATAAAGTATCATTCACTAATAGAAATCTTCGCATAGTGCCAACTGCAAATACATTTCATATTTATTTAAAATTTTAATAATATGATAAATATAAAAATTAATAATATACTAAAAGGTTTAAATCATACCAGATGACAAGGCCAAGCTCTCATTCCTCCAAGTGTATCCTCAAACCTGTGTAAAAGATCATAAGGTCTACTTAAATTTTCTTCGGGTTCTAGGACAACTAGTACTTGTACTTCACACCAATTTGGTCATAGTTTTTGTCTCCCTACTATATTATTTGGATCCATGTTGAGGAGCACTCCTTTTGCCACAATTTTTTTTAAATCAAATAAACTTTTGACCAAGATAAAACTTCCAATTAACATGAAAGTGAAAAATATAGCAAAAATTTTTCAAGATGTGTGGAATATATAATAAAATAGAAATTTAAAAAATCTTACCCGTAAGGTTGGATGAGATGGAATAGAACCTTGTGGATTTCTACTTGATGAAGCATGTTGACTATTATTGTAATTTGAAAGAGGATTTGTGCTTGATTGACTAGAAATCTTTGTTTCTAACATTGTAATATGTTGTCCTTGCTTTTTGATTTGTTCATTCATCTTGTCAAACTTTGCATTCTGTTCCATAACTAGTCGATTACATGTGCCACGACTAGGAACTACTCCCATAAATCAGATGGGCTAACATCATCACCAAGCATACGTACTCGACTAGGTCATCTGGTCCAATGATTTAAGCAAATATATCATTTGGACTCACTTGATCATTTAATATTCAGAAAGTTGATTTTCTAATTCTTTCATTGTAGCCTTTAAGACATGTTAATACTTATTTAATAAGTAGTGATAATTAAAAATATTTTAAAATAAAATAAATAAAGAGTATAAAGTATCTGACCAATCTTTCTTTTATAATATTACTTGAGGGACTTCCATGCTAGCATGAGTAAAACAGACATGAAATAATTCAACTTGTGTTGGAGGATGCCCCTTTTTTTTTCCTAAAAATATATTTGGTTACTAGTTTCTATAATCAAATGCACATAAAATTATAATATGATAAAAAGATTTACCAATTTTTGTTGCACTTGAGAAAAAGATGTCCTTTCCGTGGTCTATTCATTATCCTTTGCTTTCTAGCATTTTTATTCTTTTCACTTCTTTCCTAATATATTAAATTACACATAATACATAAAATAAAAATCTACTAACATTATATTCTAAATAAATAAAATACATACCTTTGATTTTTCTATGTTCCAAAAAGCAACTAATCTCATATATTTTCCTACTTGAGCTCTTTCATCTCTTTGTTGTAAAAGAATTTGAATTGACAACTCAGGATCATAGTACTTTATTTTTAGTTTAGACTTCCAATTCTCTATTTTTTTGCTATTAAGCATAATGTCCAATTTTCTATTCCTAAAGGAAGGTCATACTTATCCTGTAAAAAAAAATATATAGACAAATTATCATTGCATAAATTAAAAGTTTTAAATACTAAAATTATACAAAGTAATTCAATTACCTTTATAACATTTAACATGTCTTTATTTTTGTCCATTGGTATTTTATGCCAATCTTCTACATCAATTGAATACTACTTACCATCCTTACTAAAGAACAAAAAAAAACCAGTAAATTTATTTATTTATTTATGTTCCTATAGGGCGTCCCATATCATCACATAGAATTTTAATACGTTGTAGGACCTCTTTTTTCCCTCTAGTATTATGTTCATTTTCACTAGCTGTACAAAAATAAAGTTATGATAAAACTTAAAAATAATGATTTAATTAAATTATTACATTCTTCATATATGTTACCTTCATTAAAATCCTAGTTCATATCATCATTCTGGTCTAGAACTGAAAACATGTTTTCAACAAGTGGGCCATTACCTTGCACATGAACATGTAGTTGATTTGAAACTACAAATCAAGTCGTGATTTAAGATTATCTTTCATTTTTCCTTCCATATTCAGAAATGCCCCACAAATATTTTCGCAAACATTCTTTTCAATATGCATAAGGCCAAGATTGTGACATATCACATTATCTTTCTAATACGATAAATAAAAAAAAAATACTCAATTTTTTCCAATTAAATGGTAGTGCTGAATCATCATTAATTGTTTTCCTAAAAGTAAATTTAAAATTTTCAACTCATCCATCACCATGTCTCTTGATAGTGTGGGTGGTGGTCTTCCAAATTCTTCCATGCCATAAAAAAATTGAGCATTTTTTTGAAACACATGATGACTATTTAAAAACTTATAGTGACCTATATAGCAGTATTTTCCACAATTTTTTAACAGTGTGATTGTGTAAATTTATGACATACTAGGCATGCAAGGTGTCCTTTAGTTCTCCATCCTGATAAGGTTGCATATCCAGGGAAATCACTTATTGTCTATAGTGATGCGATATGCAATTGAAAATTTTGTTTAGTTGATGCATCATATGTTTGCACTCCTATCTTCCACAAATCCTTCAAATTTGCAATAAGAGGTTGCAAGTAGATGTCGATGTTATTTCCTTGAGCAAATGGGTCGGGTATCAATAATGACAATAGAAAGTATGGTTGTTTCATACACATCAATGGTGGAAGATTATATGACATTAAAATGACTGGCCATGTACTATGTGCCATACTCATATTTTTGAATGGATTAAATCCATCTGATGCTAAACCAAGCCTTATGTTCCTAGGATCCTTTGTAAATTTTGAGTGTTTATGATTAAATGTTTGCCAAGCTGGAGAGTCAGCTGGATGTCGCATGTAACCTTCATTTGTGTGAGATTCAGAATGTCATCTCATATGGGATGCTGTTTTAGATGACATGAACAAACATTGTAATCTAGGCTTTATTGGAAAATACCATAAAACCTTACGTGAAAATTTTCTCTTTTCACCAGTAGAATCATTTTCGAATGTTTCCCATCTGGGCTCACTACATGTTTCACATTGAATTCTTTCTTTGTCCAACCTCCAGTACAAAGTGCAATAATTAGGACAAACATCAATCTTTTCATGACCAAGTCCTATTTGCTTCATCAATTTCTCTGCTTCATAGTATGACTTAGGCAAATCATCCATTGCATTAGGAAATGCTTCTCTCAACAAATTTAAAGGCATATCAAAAATCTTATTATTAATTTTGCTTAGGCACTTTAAGTGAAGCAGGCGAATCATGAATGCAAGTTTTGAGAATTTCTTACATCCTGGATATAGTTCTTTTTGAGAATCATCAATTAATTTATAGAATTTCTCAGTCTCTCCTGTTGGAATCTCGTTATCATTTTCAAATTCAGATGTGCTAATTATATTATCATTGTCTGAGATCTCAAATGCCTCATAAACTAAACCTTGCATATCATCTGCATAATTTTTAGACGGAACAGAAGTAGAGTTTATAGATGTACTATATGATATCTCTCCATGAGCTACCCAATGGGTATAACCTTTGATAAATCCATCAACCATCAAATGATCAAAGGCAACCTCTCTTGAAACAAATATACCAATCTTGCACCATATACAAGGACATAGAATCATTCCATTTATATTTGCATTAGAAAATGCAAAATGCATGTAAGAAACTTTGAACACTATTTCTATACTTCTCAGTTTGTCTCGATAAAAACATCCAACTCTTATCCATAATGATTATATAAAAACATTTATTAAAATCAATTTAACATTATGATATATTGTTAAATTTTAAAATGCATGTATACTAAATTTAACACTCATAAATAAAAAATTGTATCACAAATGAAATTCAAGTATAATAAGAACTATAGGCCATAAATACAATTTAAATGAAATTTAAAGAGACACGGGATAAGTCTGAGCTAAGATCTCAACTCATATTAATAGGATTTCCAATTGACATAAAATTTCACAAGGTAGAGAACTCAAGATATAGAGAAATCTTTATAACACAAAGACTCAAGAGGATACAACAATCTATGGTATCTTATAATTTTTCTCACCTAAGAAAAATCAACACTACAAAAAAAACAACTCTATATGGTATCTTGTTTTATCATATCTTAGGTGCAAATTGTTAGATATCTGATGTGGAATAAAATTATTCATTTTTCCTGGCTCTTAAGCACATGCATCCATGCTTAGCTGTACATAGTTTGTGAAATACATAATCATTTGAAGGAGACAGATTTTGATTCTCTTCCAAGCATATAAGGAATTCATTTGTATTGATCATCACTTAGCTTTTATATAATTGGGATTCTTTAAATTGTATTTCCATAGAGGACAAAAAATGAAAGAGAAGAGACGAGATGAGATGAGAAGATAAGAGAGAATTAAAGGAAAGGATGAAAGTCCTTAGTGTTGGTTGGTTCCTTAAAAGGAAGAAAGGAAAATAAATAAATAAAGATTACTAAAGCAAGCTGAGTTTCAACTTCTTGATCTTTCTTTATGATGAACTTTGTGTGCCAAAAACAAGCTCTATATTGTAGGCAAGCTCACTAATTACGGCAAGATCTATTGATTTCACTGAAAATAGGCAATGATGGTGTTATTATCAAGCATTATTGTTGAGAGCAAAATTAAGAATATCATGGACGAGGTATTTTTCCCATTTTAAGTTGCACATAGCTATACCAATGGGATAGATATAACTCTCAATTATAGTTATTTAATTATTTGAATTTAATCTTGCTCACATCTTTGCCAATGTGATTGTAATAATGGAGATTAAGGGCACCGATACAACATCAATTGATGGAAAATCTAAGTTCTACAAGTCATTCGACATCAAGAAGGCTAGTGTTCATGACTCGGCATCATCTCAAGCTCCACTAAAAACTCAAGCTTTTGTATCCTAACCACTAGAGAGGTGACCAGGTCGATGCTATAGTTGTGGAGTTTTATGCACATGTCTAACAAGTGCACCCAAAATCAAATTGTCTACTTTCATGGTATGTAATTAGCGTAAAAGGAGAATTTGTTACAAAGAGAGTGACAAACTCCACCTTTGCAGTTATAATTAACCCAACCACACTCATAATAAAAACAAGCTTACGACAAATTTGTAAAAATCAATATTTACAAAAACCAAAGTATGCAAAAATCAACATAAGCAACAGCCAGCCACAGGAGTGGGCTGAAAACAACATCATGTTCCAGAAATCAACCACAAGAGAAGTAAATCCTATTCTTGTCCACCATCTCAACTAAAAGAGTAGCTTCGCGTGCGACTAACTGCAAACGAAGGGGCCACTGCATCAGGCAATAAGAGGTCGCTTCGCGTGCAATCGAATGCGAGGGGGCCGCTGCCTCACTAGGAAGCCAGCAGGCGACCGATTCGCGTGGTCGGCGCTTGCTAGGATTCAATTTTAACGAGAAATAAGAAATTTAGGATTACCTTTGAGCTCCTCCTTACTTGCTACGGAGAGGGTTTGCTGCGAAGAGAGAAGAAGCTTGTTGTGGAGAGGGAAGAAGCTTGCGGCTGTGGAGAGGGAAAGGAAGCATGCGATGGAGGCGGTGCAATAAAAAATAATCTTTTATAACCAGTGTCGTTAAAAATTATTTATAATGAAATTTAAAATTAAATGTTATTAACAAAGTATCATAATAGATCATAACAGATAATTATTAATTTACCACACGTTCTCGAATAAAATGAAAATCAATTTTCACATGTTTTGTATGTACATGAAAGATTTGATTTGCTGTAAGATATGTTACTCCAATATTATCATACCAAATTTTTGGTGTAACATTTGCTCAAGATAAAGTTAAAAAAGAAATAATTGAACCCAAATAATTTCAGATGTTGTATTGGTTATAACTTTATATTCAACATCAGTGCTTGAATGAGATACTATAGGTTGTTTTTTTGAATTTTATGAGATAAGATTTTATCTAAAAAATATTGCATATCCACTAATAGAGCGTCTGTCTGTAAGAGAACTTGGCCAATTCATATTGCTATATGCATGTTGATGGATCGTATGAGTTAAGAGGAGGAGGAGGAGGAGGAGAGGGGAGGGGGGATGGTGAATCCCGATTATTTAAAAACTTTTCTTTAAAATAAATAAAAGTGAAAAAAGAGTTTGCAACGAAAAACTAAATGAAGACACATTTTCTTTTTTACTTGGTTTGCAGTCCCGTGACTACTACTCTAAGACCCACGATCCTTAATAGCTTTCATTAGACAATCTACTAATAATTGAAGCGTACAAAATGAGGAGAATGACAATGATAATACTATCTTCATATAGATATAAATGCAAGCAATAAAAGTATACCGAAAAATATAAATCACGATGAAGCTTGGTTGTCGGTGAGTATTCTAGCATCGTATTAATAGGAGCTTGCACTAGCAATGAATGAGCTAGTAGAAGATCGAATAACGGAAGAGTTGAATCTTGGATCGAATCCCGAGGTCTTAACATAGGCACCGTTCGATCGATTGAAAACACATTCAGTTGACTGAAACTATCGATCGACTGAAGCAATCATCTGTTAACTAAACTTTTGTGCCTTTCCTTATTTACTCTAATATGATCCGTCTAATCCTGTAAATAATGTGGTTCAGTTGACTGATCCAGATAATTCATCAACAGAACCTAAAGCTTCCTTTTCTATGTTGATTCAATATGATATTTGCCATTTTCCAAATATGGATTAGTCGACTGATTCAAGGTATTCATTGATTGATAACACTATATTTCCAAGTTTGTACAATCATGTGCGTTTTTTATATAGGGTTTTTGATATGATTTGACACACCTTTTGACCTACTTTACATGCGTATATTTCACGATATCTTTATGCTTCATTTTGATATTTTCCTATTTCAAAATGATGCTCTTGTGTATTTTTGTGATAGGGCATGAAAAGAAGTAGAAATGAAAGTTGAAGATCAAGTTTAGAAGCTCCTTACCCAGACACGGGTGCTTGTGCCCATTAGCATGGGCTGTGTTTCATTCAGCTTCCCTTCCATGGGTGCCTATGCTCAAGCAACTGAATCAGCCATGGGCGCATGCACCTGTGGGTACAACCCGTGGTCGCTTTCGCTCTGAAGCCACCACGCTCAAAATGGGTGCCCGTGCCATCTGGCACGGTTTGTGTCGCACAACATGGCAAGTGTTGGGCAATCACTCCTTGGCTTATATAAGCCGATCATGCCTTTTGGATTGGGGATCTCGACCTGGGGCCGTCGAAGGGCCCCAAGGAAGTTTCATGAGGTGATCTAGATGTTAGAGTGTACACTAAAAGCCTAACTTTTTGTAAACATTTATTTTGAAATAAAGAATCACATTGGTCAAATGTCTACATTTATATGCTAAGTGTAGTTGTTCAATTACTTTATATTGAAGATAACATAGTATGTGGTGTCACACACAGAAGATCATGTTATCAGTTCCTTATAAGTTATAAAAAGTAGCTCACGACTAAGATGGAAAGGAACAAACCAGTAGAATAGTCGTAGTGTAATTTGGTATTAGATTATCTTAACTATAAAATTATACTAGTACACTCTGAGTGTATTGAGCAGGACCATTTAAGGTAAGTTTTTTTTTATACTGACTGCATAAAAGAACAAGACCTTTGTTATTATGGAAGTGTGTGCTCTTAATCATGATATAATAACAAGTACATATACTTAATATTCATTTCTTTAATTTATCAAAGGGTACGATTTAGTTCGATAAATCAATAGGCTCGATAAGTTGGGAAATGATATTATTTATATGATGTGTTGTTGATTATAGAATGAAACTGTGTCCTAGTAATCTAAGTTGATAATGTCCCCAAGAGGAGCTCATAAGGATTGTCATGTAAACCTTACAGGTGGATTTAGTCCGACATGATGATAAGGTTGAGGGGTACTACTCTTGGAGGTAGATATTAATTAAGTGAGTTGTCAGTAACTCATTTAATTAGTGGGCATTTGATATCATAAACACAGGGAGATTAACACACTCATGATAAGAAGGAGCCCATATAGTAATATGGGATTGGTACGGTAGTTCAATAATAACTCTTTAGTGGAATGAGATATTATTGATGAACTCGAGTTGGGTGTTCGGGGCGAACACGGGAAGTTCAATTCATCGAGAGACTAAAACCAATTCCTCCTCTCGGTCCCTGTCGTAGCCTCTTAATTATAAAGTTTTATACCCACCCATACCCACCTTCTTACCCACCTTAAGGTGGTCGGCCAAGCTTAGGAAGTTTTTATTTAGAGAAATTTTTATTTTAAAAATTTCTGAAAATAAATTAGGAAGTTTTAATTTTATATTTAAAACTTTCCTTCCTTGGAGGATTAGATATGGCCGACCACATTTATAGAGAAAAGGAATTTGTTTTAATTAGTTAAATTTTCCTTTTCAATGGCAAGGAAAATAAGGAAGTTTTTATTAAAACTTTCCTTATTTGCCAAAACCAAGGAATATAAAAGAGAGGGTAGAGGTGCCTCACCTCACAATAATATACATCTAGTATTCCTCTCTTCTCTTCCTTATGGTGGCCGACCCTTATCTTCTTCCTCTCCTCCTTTTCTTCTTCATTGGTGACCGGTGGCATCAACTCTCAAGGAGCTTGTTGGTGGCCGGATTTTGCTTGGAGAAGAAGTAGAGAAAGGAGGTTTTGTTTCTTTGCATCCCTTGGAGCTTGGTTGGTGGCCGAAGACCTTCATCTCTAGGAGATTCTTGGTGGCCAAAACTTGCAAGGAGAAGAAGGAGGCTTGGGTGGATTCTCATCTCGGTAGATTGTCGCACACACGACGTCCGAGATAAGAAGAGGAATACGGCAGAAGATCGTGAGGTCTATAAGCTATAAAAGGTATAACTAGTTATTAGTTTCCGCATCATAACTAGTTCATCCTTTTATTTAGATCTTGAAATACCAAACACAAGAGGCTAATGAATCAATGTAATTGAATTTATGTTTTCGATTTTGTGTTTCTTTTGTTTTTCGAACTTGTGATTCGATTGTTCTTTTTGGTTAAGCCGAGGGTTACTATAAGGAAATTAAATATTAAATTTCATTGAAAGGCTTTGTCTAGGAAGTGGTGGATGCTCCTATACCCAAGAAGGCTTAGTGCCTTGCCATGTTTAACCTGGAAGCTGATCTTTGAAATTAATATTTAATTGAATTTGTAACATGGGTAGATTTGGATCAATAATGTTAAGCATCATTTGCGATCCAAGTCTAAACAACTAAGAACAGATAAGTTGAATTTGGAATCAATAATGTTAAGTTCCGTTTGCAATTCCAAATTTAATTTCTAAAGAACACAATAGGTTGTTAGGAATGGTTCAAGACTTGTATAAAATTTTTGTACAGGGGAACCAGTATGATATTCCAAGTGTCAACCAACAATTGGTATCAGAGCTAGAGTTTGTCTCTGTGTGTTTGGTTTTCAGTTTAATTATGCACATGTCATTACATAATTTAAGCAGGATAATAGTAGGATATGCTAACTCTGTGATTGCAGGCTCCAACTATTATAGCTTATAGAGATTGTGTGTGATTGGACCCTTGGACATGTCAAGGGCATTTTATTTGTGTGTATGATTGTATGTATTAAATACAGCAGGAGCTGTATTAGTTTTAGGATTTTACATTTTGGTTTCGATCTAGATTACATGTACATTCCTTTGTGGAATATAGGATCGATATATGTAAAATTCTATTTTTGTTACGGATCGTATCCTTGCGAGGCGTGGTACTATTTGAGGACCAGAGGCGTAGCGGAATAAGAAGCAGGATAGATCCGACAACGAGACCCGATTGTGGTGGCTAAAGATGGCAGCAGCTAGGGTTGACAGCACACGGAGGGTAGTGAAGGAAAAGACCATAATAGTTAGAAAATTGTTTTCCCATATTTATTGCTTTATTTGCTGTGATGTGTGTGTGCATGGTTAAAATTCCTCACCTTAAATAACTAAGTAGGAGAGGAATTAGTAAATAAATTCTACGGTCTCCATTACTGGTTTGTAAGTGATGCAACAAACTTGCGTATTGGCTCTGAGTGTCTCCCTCCACAACGGATGAGTTTGTTTACGGATCACTAGATCAAATTTCCTTTATGGATGGTTATAGGAAATTATTTAGGAGCGTGTGATCTTCTCCAACTGAAGGGGCATAATCCTATTTAATGGACTAAGTATCAAGTAATGGTATACACTTAGACATATTTAAGAGTATTCTCCCCAACGGAGTCACTGCTATTATTTGTGTGACCAAAGGAATACCAACTATTAATTTTATTTGTCATAAAGTTAGGATGACAAGATAATAAAATTAATGGGTAAGACCCTCCTCTTACAAATGTTTGATTTTGTATATGTCCACACTAATGTGACATGCAAAATTCACGGTGTTTTGAGGTGTTGGTAAATTTAGATAATATTGTTTGAGGAATCAATATTATTCTAAATTTAGAGTCTTGACCAAAAGTTTATTTTGTGATTCTTAGGATGACTTTCAACCCACTGGCTATTATACTGAAAGAGAACAAACTTACTGGTCACAATTACATAGATTGGAAAAGAAACCTGGACATTGTCCTAACTGCTGAAGGCTATAAGTTTGTACTATTAGAGGTCTGCCCTAATGTGCCTAATAGTGATTCTAGTGAAGAGGAGATTGAGTATCATAAGAAATGGGTCAAGTCAGATGAGATGGTGTGGAGTTACATTTGGCTTTTATATCAAATGTGCTGCAACATCAGCATCAGACCATGCCTACTGGCCATGACATGATGTACAAGCTGACAGGCAAGACTATATGATCTCTAGGTACTGGACTAAAAGCAGGAATGAAGAAGCTGAAAGACAAGTGCTTCATTTGCAAGCAATCTGGACATTTGTAGGTGGACTGCCCTCGTAGAAAGAGAACAATATAGGTATATCTTATTCTCTAGAAGTTGGAACATGCTTAGTGGTGTTATCTACCAATACCTGGCATGTAGATATAATAACCACTGATTATGCCCACAAATCATTGCAGGGGTTCAAGGAAACCCAACAACTACACGAAGAAGAAATCACTGTTTACATGGGCAATGCTACAAAAGTAGCAGCTGTTGCAGTGGGAGATGTTTATATGAATAAAATATTGGTTTTAAGAAATTATCTTTACGTACCAAGTTTTAGAAAGAACTTGATTTCAGTTTCTAAACAATACAAGGATGGATATTCTATCTATTTATGATAGTAAAGGTGTTATCAAGATAAATAGGGAAGTTATCTGTTCTGGTACGTTCGTTAGCAATTTATATACTCTAAATCCAATAACTCCCACGATGCAACAAATAAAAATTAATAACACATCTTCTGAATCTAATAAGAGAAAGGAACCTTCGAAAATGAACCAAACATATCTTTGGCATCTAAGGCTTGATCATATTAACTTGAGTAGGATTCAAAGGACTCTTGAGTTCATTAGTGTTGGAAAACTTTCCAACTTGCGAATCTTTCTTGGAAGGTAAAATGACCAAGAGACCTTTTAAGGCCAAGGGGTATAAGCCAAAGATGTGTTAGAACATGTTCATTCTGATTTGTGTGGTCCTATGCCTATCCAGGCAAGAGGTGGTTACGAATATTTTATCTCTTTTATAGATGATTATTCGAGATATAGATACATTTACTTGATGCGCCGCAAGTCTGAATGCTTTGATAAGTTCAAAGAGTACAAGGCTGCTATGGAGAAACGTCATGGTAAAAGTATCAAGACACTACGGTCTGATCGTGGTGGCAAATACCTCTTTGGAGAGTTTAGGAATACTTATCAGAGGCTGGGATTCAATCCCAATTATCTGCACCTGGTACACCCCAACAGAATGGTGTGGCAGAACGAAGAAATAGAACTCTTATGGAAATGGTTAGATTGATGATGAGTTATTCAGAATTACCAAATTCATTTTGGGGATATGCCTTGGAAATAGCAGTGCACATTCTAAACTTGGTACCTTCTAAATCAGTACCTTCTACTCCCACAGAATTGTGGAATGGACGTAAGCCTAGTCTAAGACACATTTGGATTTGGGGTAGTCCAGCACATGTGCTAAAGGGAGATACTGACAAGTTGGAATCACGAACAGAAATTTGTCTATTTGTAGGATATCCCAAAGGAACGAAAGGTGGTTTTGTTGGTTAGTCCTAGGAAAATCGTACCGGTTCCACTATATAAAATTTTTTTGTACAAGTGTCGAACCTTTCCTTAAATAACCTATTGTGTTCTTTAGAAGTTAAATTAGGAATCATAGACGGAACTTAACATCATTGATTCCAAATTTAACTTATCTGTTCTTAATGGTTTAGATTTGAATCGCAAGTGGAACTTAATACTATTGATTCAAATCCACCTATGTTATTAATTCCATTAAATATTAATTTCTAAAATTGGCTTTCAGGACTGCATGGCGAGGCACATGACTTTCTTGGATATGGGAGCAACCACCACCGCCTAAACAAATCCTTTTAAGGAAAGCTAATATTTAATTTCCTTAAATAACTCTAGGTTAACCAAAAAGAACAATCGAATCACAAATTCGAAAAATAAAAGAAAAGAAACATAACTTCGAAACAAATCTGAAAACTCTAGAATCATATGCCTCTTGTGTTTGGTATTTCCAAAAATAACTATACAAAGAAAACAAGTATGATGCGGAAAATAATTACTAGTTATACCTTTCTTTGTAAGCAAATAACCTCTTGATCTTCTACCGTATTCCTCTTCTTATCTCGGACGTTGTGTGGGCAACGATCTACCGAGATGAGAATCCACCTAAGCCACCTTCTTCTCCAAGTAAGATTCGGCCACCACAATAACTCCATGAAAGGATGAGGTTCGGCCACCACCAAGCTCCAAGGAATGCTAGGAAACAAAGCCTCCTCCTTCTTCTTCTTCCTCAAGTAAAATCCGGGCACCAACCAAGATCCTAGAGAAGTTGCCACCGGCCACAAGAAGAAGAGAAGAGGGAGAAGCTAGGGCCGGCCACCAAGGAGGAAAAGAGAGGAAGAATAGAATAGAGTCATTCGCCATGAAGGCACCTCTACCCCCTCTTTTATAATCCTTGGTCTTGGCAAATTAGGAAATTTAAATAATAACTTTCTTAATTCCTTTGCCATGAAAAATAAAAATTATTTTAATTAAAAACAATTTTCTTTTATCAATAATAATGGCCGGCCACCTTTTCTTCCAATCAAGGAGAGTTTTAATTAACACAAAAATTAAAACTTCCTAATTTGTTCCGGAAATTTATAAAAACTTTCTGCAATAATTTTTTCCCTTCATGGTGGATAAAAAGGAAATTTTATAAATTAAAATCATTCTTTTAAATATGTGGATAATTTTCAAAAAGGAAAGTTATCGCTAAAAATTAAAATCTCCTTTCAATCTACAAATAAGGAAAGATATCAAATCTTTTCTTAATCTTTTGTAGAAACTTATAAAAGAGATATTTAATTTTTAAACTCTCTTTTAAATCATGAACATGGTTAAAAAGGAAAGTTTTCTTAAAATTAAAATCCACCTTTCAATCTACAAATAAGGAAAGATTTCAAATATTTTCTTAATCTTTTGTAGAAATCTATAAAAGGAAAGATTTAAATTTCAAACTCTCTTTTAAAACCATGATATCCACATAAGAAATAATTTTAATAAAAATCCCTTTTTATTTTCTAGTGGTCGGCTACCTAAGCTTGGGACCCAAGCTTTGGCCGACCACCTATAATTGGCTCCACCAATAGCTTTGGCCGACCCTAGCTTGGGCTCCAAGCTAGCTTGGTCGGCCACCTTAAGGTGGGTAGAAAAGTGTGTATAGGTGAGTATAAATCTCTATATACAAGAGGCTACGATAGGGACTGAGAGGAGGAATTGGTTTTAGTCTCCCGATGAAATTAAGCTTCCCGTGTTCGCTCCGAACACACAACTTAACTTCATCAATAATAATTCATACCACTAAAGAATTATTATTGAACTACCGCACCAATCCCAAATTACATTTTGGGCTCCTTCTTATTATGAGTGTGTTAATCTCCCTGTGTTTAAGATGTCGAATGTCCACTAATTAAATGAGTTATTGATAACTCACTTAATTATTATCTTAGTTCCAAGAGTAGTACCACTCAACCTTATCGTCATGCCGGACTAAGTCCACCTGCAGGGTTTAACATGACAATCCTTATGAGCTCCTCTTGGGGACATTATCAACCTAGATCACTAGGACACAGTTTCCTTCTATAATCAATAACACACACTATAAGTGATATCATTTCTCAACTTATCAGACTTATTGATTTATCGAACTAAATCTCACCCATTGATAAATTAAAGAAATAAATATTAAATATATGTGCTTGTTATTATATTAGGATTAAGAGCACACACTTCCATAATAACTGAGGTATTTGTTCCTTTATAAAGTCAGTATAAAAAGAAATGATCTCTAATGGTCCTACTCAATACACTCTAAGTGTACTAGTGTAATTATATAGTTAAGATAAACTAATACCTAATTACACTGCGACCTTCCAATGGTTTGTTCCTTTCCATCTTGGTCGTGAGCTACTGTTTATAATTTCTAAGATAACATGATCCTCTGTGTGTGACACTACACACCATGCTATCTATAATATAAATTAATTGAACAACTACATTTATCATAAATGTAGACATTTGACCAATGTGATTCTTTTATTTCTAAATAAATGTTTATACAAAATCTAGGCTTTTAGTATAAACTCTAACAATCTCCCACTTATTCTAAAAGACTAAGTTGCCATATCTGCTGCCATATATCTGATTCCCAACCTTTCAACATGCTCATCAAAAGCTCTTGCCTTAAGGGCCTTAGTGAAAGGATCTTCCAGGTTATCACTTGATGCAATCTAAGCGGCAACAACTTCTCCTTGTTATACGATTTCTCGTATTGGGTAGTACTTGCGCTCTATTGTGCTTACTTGCCTTATGGACTTATGGTTTCTTCAAGTTTGCTACCGCACCAAATTATTTTGGACAAACCAAAAATCATATCTAAGTCTATCTTAAAGTATCTGAGCCATACCGCTTTTATGGCTACCTCAGAGGCTGCCATATACTCAGCTTTTTTGGTGGAGTCCGAAAAAGCACCTATGCTTATCACTCTTCCATAGTTATGACTTCACCTCCTAAAGTAAACACAAAACCCCGAGGTTGACTTACTATTGTCCCTATCTGATTAGAAATCAAAATCCGTGCAACCCACAGGGACCAAATTATCCGCCTTGTAAGCTAGCATATAATCTCTAGTGCCTCTAAGGTACTTCAATATATGCTTTATTGCAGTCCAATGTCCTTGTCCAGGGTTACTTTGATATCTGCTGACTATGCCCTTGGCAAAACAGATTTCTGATCTCGTGCATAGCATACATTAGGCTTCCGATAGTCGAAGCATAAGGAACTGCCTTCATTTCCTCTATCTCCTTTGATGTCTACGGAGACATCTCTTTAGATAAAGTTACTCTATGCTAGAAAGGTAAGAAACCTTTCTTGGAGTTTTGCATGCTTAAAACGAGCAAGGATTGTTTCAATATATGATGCTTGGGATAAGCATAATATTCTTTTCTTGCGATCCTTGATCGCGAGAATATGTGCTCATTCTCCCAAGTCCTTCATATCGAATTACTTGGACAACCATACCCTTACTTCTGACAACACTTTGATATTGTTTCCAACTACCAAAAATGTTATCTACATATAGTACAAGAAATACCACCATGTTTCCATCACTCTTCTTGTATACACAAAACTCATTCGGTTATAAAATAAATCCATAGGTCTGGATTACTTTATTAAACCGGATGTACCAAGACCTTGAAGCTTTACTTCAGTCCATAGACTGTTTGAGCTTACACACAAGATGCTCTTTGCTTTATGTAATGAACCCTTCTGGTTGCTTTATATGGATGTTTTCTTCAAGACTTACATTAAGAAAAGCTGTCTTGACATCCACTTGCTAAATCTCATAGATAAAAGAATCCGGGTAGACTTAAACATGGCTACCGGTAAAAAAGTTTCCTTTTTCAACAAGCCTTGCTTTGAAAGTTTCTACCTTCCTGTCTATCCCTCTTTTCCTATTGTAGACTTATTTTCACCCAATGGCTTTTACACCATTTGGTGATTTTATAAACTCCCAGACTCTATTAGAATACATATATTCTAATTCTGTATTCTTTGCAAAGATGCTGCATCTTTATCTTGGAGTGCTTTGTCATATGTCCGGAGATCAGGTTCATGTCCACCAGGGATCGAGTCCAAAGACTCTCCCAAAACATGAATCTTTTAGGTTACCTAACAACCCTCCCACTACGACGAGGCACCTTCTGCAATTGTGTATCATTTGTGATACGTGTTACAGTTTATTGTGATATTTCATCTTGTATAGTTGGTACTAGGTTAGATGTGTCCTTTAATTTCCTTAAGAACAATTTTTACTCATGGGCTTGTGGTTCATAGTATAGTCCTTTTCTAAAATTGGGCATTGGTGCCAACAATGACCTTCCGATTTTAATGACTATAAACCTCTTTTCATTTTTCTAGGATAACTCACAAACAAGTGAACTCATGTCCAACTTATCAGTATCTCTCATGTGCTAGACCACCCAAATCCGAATATGCTTTAGACTAGGCTTACGCCCATTCTGTAATTCTGTGAGAGTAAAGAGTTTTGACTTAGAAGGTACTATGTTCACTTCCGTTTCCAGTGTATATCCTTAAAATGATTTTGATAATTTTCTGAATAACTCATCTTCGATCTAATTATTCCATAAGAGCCTTATACCTTCTTTCTACTACACCATTCTGTTGGGGTGTACCAGGTGCAGTTAGTTGGAATTAAATCCCGTCTTCTGATGAGTGACTCCTAAACTCTCCTAAGAGGTACTCATTACTACGATTTCACCGTAGTGTCTTGATACTTTTACTTTGACGTTACTCCACATCAGCCTAGTACTCTTTGAACTAATCAAAGTACTTAGACTTGTGGCGCGTTAAGTAAATATATCCTTATCTCGAATAGTCGTATATAAAAGAGACAAAATATTGGAAACAACCTCTTGCCTGGATAGTCAAAGGTCTACACAAATCAGAATGAACTAATTCCAACATATCTTTGGCTCCATACCCCTTAGACTTAAAAGCTTCTTGGTTATTTTTCCTTCCAAGTAAGACTCTCAGGTTGGAAAGATTTCCACTACCAATGAGCCCAAAAGTTCATCAGCTACCAATGAATCCTACTCAAGTTAATATAACCTAGCCTTAGATGCCAAATATATAATTGGTTCATTTCCGAAGGTTGCTTTCTCTTAAAGTTAGAATATGTGTTACTAATTACCATTTATTGCATCGTGGGAGTTATTAGATTTATAAATTGTCAACCAACGTACCAGAATAGATAATTTGTCTATTTTTCTTAATAACAAGTTTGTTGTCAAAATAGACAGAATATTTATTCTTTAATAGTTTAGAAACTGAAATCAGGTCCTTTCTAAACTTAATACGTAAAGACAATTTCTAAAAATCCATATTTTATTCCTTTTGTAGCAGCTACTACTTTTGTAGCAGTGCCCATGTGGTCGGTGATTTTCCCTTCATATAGTTATTGGGTTTCCTGGAACCTCTGCAATGAATTACAGACATGATCAGTGGCTCCCGTATCTACATACCAGGTACCGGTAGATAACACCACTAATCATGTATTAACTAATGAATGAAATACACCTATATTGTTCTTAGTTCTAAGAGGACAATCTACCTTAATGTCCAAGTCGTATTTCCAATCAATACAATTGGGACTACTAAGTCTATTCTATAGTATAACAACTAGGGGATTGACAGACATTTTAAATCCTAAAAATCACAAAAAATTTGGTCAAGACCAACACCTTAAAATCCCCATGAATTTTGTATGCCACGATAGAGTAGACGTCTACAAAATCAAAGAGGAGATTTTATTCATTAATTTTATTATCTCGTCATCCTAACTTTATGACAAATAAAATTAATAGTTGGTCCATCAAATATTTGGTCAAAAACTTTGAATTTGAAATAATATTGATTCTTCAAAATAATATCATTTAAATTCACCAACACCTCAAACACTGTGAATTTTGCATGCCACGATAGTGTGGACGTATACAAATTCAAACATTTGTTAGAGGAGGGTTTTACCCATTAATTATCTTGTCAATAAGTCTTTATGACAAATAAAATTACCTCAAACACCGTGAATTTTGTATGCCATGATAGTGTGGACGTATACAAAACCAAACATTTGTTAGAGGGGTTTTTCCCATTAATTTTATTTCCTTGTCAAACTGACAAATAAAATTACCTCATACACCATGAATTTTTTTGTATGCCACAATAGTGTGGACGTATACAAAATCTCAACATTTGTAAGAAGGGGTTTTCTTTTATTATCTTGTCAACCTATCTTTATGACAAATTAATAGTTGGTTTTCTTCGATCACACAAATAATAGCAATGACTCCGATGGGGAGGATACTATTAGACATGCCTAAGTGTATACCATTACTTGACACTAAGTTCATTAATAAGATTGTGCCCCTTCCGATGGGGAAGATCACACAGTCTTAATTAATTTCCTATAGTCATCTAAAATGGAAGTTTAATCTAGTGATCTGTAAACAAACTCATCCGATATGGAGGAAGAGACTCAGAGCCAACGTGCAAGTTTGTTTGCATCACTTACAAACCAGTAATGGAGACCGTGGAATTTATTAAAATAAATCCCTCTCCCACGTAGTTATTTAAAGTGAGGAATTTTGAGTTATCCTAGCATACATTACATGCATACACACACATCACAGTAAATAAAAGCAATAAATATGGAAATTATTTTCCAACTATTATGGCCTTTTCCTGTTACTGTCCTCCATGTGCTCCAACCCTAGCTACTGCCATCTTTAGCCACCGCCATCGGGTCGAGTTGTCGCATCCATCTTGCTTTTTATTCCGCTGCACCTCTGGTGCACCAAAAGTACCACACCTCGCAAGAATCCAATCTGTGACAAAAATAGAATTTTACATATATCGATCCTATATTCCACGAGGGAATGTACACATAATCTAGATCGAAAATAAAATTCTAAAATCCTAGGGCTAATACAGCTCCTGCTGTATTAGTTACATACAATCATGCACACACAAAATAATGCCCTTGACATGTCCAAGGGTCTAATCACACACAACATTTATAAGCCATAATAGTTGGAGCCTGCAACCACAAAGTTAGCACATCCTACTATTATCCTGCCTAAATTAAGTATGACATATGCATAACCTAATTTGAAAACCAAACACACAGAGGCAAATCCTAGCTCTGATACCAATTGTTGGTTAGTCCTAGGAAAATCGTACCGGTTCCACTGTACAAAATTTTTTTGTACAAGTGTCAAACCTTTCCTTAAATAACCTATTATGTTCTTTAGAAGTTAAATTAGGAATCACAGACAAAACTTAACATCATTGATTCCAAATTTAACTTATCTGTTCTTAATGGTTTAGATTTGAATCGCAAGCGGAACTTAACACTATTGATTCAAATCCACTTATGTTATTAATTCCATTAAATATTAATTTCCAAAATTGGCTTCCAGGACTGCATGGCGAGGCACATGGCCTTCTTGGATATGGGAGCAACCACCACCCCCTAGACAAAGCCTTTTACGGAAAGCTAATATTTAATTTCCTTAAATAACTTTAGGTTAACCAAAAAGAACAATCGAATCATAAATTCAAAAAATAAAATAAAAGAAACACAACTTCGAAACAAATCCGAAAACTATAGAATCATATGCCTCTTGTGTTTGGTATTTTCAAAAATAACTATACAAAGAAAACTAGTATGATGCGGAAAACAATTACTAGTTATACCTTTCTTTGTAAGCAAATAACCTCTTGATCTTCTACCGTATTCCTCTTCTTATCTCGGACGCTGTGTGGGCAACGATCTACCGAGATGAGAATCCACCTAAGCCACTTTCTTCTCCAAGTAAGATTCGGCCACCACAATAACTCCATGAAAGGATTAGGTTCGGCCACCACCAAGATCCAAGGGATGCTAGGAAACAAAGCCTCCTCCTTCTTCTTCTTCCTCAAGTAAAATCCGGCCACCAACCAAGCTCCTAGAGAAGTTGCCACTGACCACAAGAAGAAGAGAAGAGGGAGAAGCTAGGGCCGGCCACCAAGGAGGAAAAGAGAGGAAGAATAGAATAGAGTCGTTCGCCATGAAGGCACCTCTACCCCCTCTTTTATAATCCTTGGTCTTGGAAAATAAGAAAATTTAAATAATAACTTCCTTAATTCCTTTTCCATGGAAAAGAAAAATTATTTTAATTAAAAATAATTTTCTTTTCTCAATAATAATGGCCGACCACCTTTTCTCCCAATCAAGGAGAGTTTTAATTAACACAAGAATTAAAACTTCCTAATTTGTTTCTGGAAATTTATAAAAAATTTCTCCAATAATTTTTCCTTTCATGGTGGATAAAAAGGAAATTTTATAAATTAAAATCATTCTTTTAAACATGTGGATAATTTTCAAAAAGGAAAGTTATCGCTAAAAATTAAAATCTCCTTTCAATCTACAAATAAGGAAAGATATCAAATCTTTTCTTAATCTTTTGTAGAAACTTATAAAAGAGATATTTAATTTTTAAACTCTCTTTTAAATCATGAACATGGTTAAAAAGGGAAAGTTTTCTTAAAATTTAAATCCACCTTTCAATCTACAAATAAGGAAAGATTTCAAATCTTTTCTTAATCTTTTGTAGAAAGCTATAAAAGGAAAGATTTAAATTTCAAACTCTCTTTTAAAATCATGATATCCACATAAAAATAATTTTAATAAAAATCCCTTTTTATTTTCTAGTGGCCGGCCATCTAAGCTTGGGACCCAAGCTTTGGCCGACCACCTATAATTGGCTCCACCAATAGCTTTGGCCGGCCCTAGCTTGGGCTCCAAGCTAGCTTGGCTGGCCACCTTAAGGTGGGTAGAAAAGTGGGTATAGGTGGATATAAATCTCTATATACAAGAGGCTACGATAGGGACCGAGAGGAGGAATTGGTTTTGGTCTCCCGATGAAATTAAGCTTCCCGTGTTCGCCCCGAACATACAACTTAACTTCATCAATAATAATTCATACCACTAAAGAATTATTATTGAACTATCGCACCAATCCCAAATTACATTTTGGGCTCCTTCTTATTATGAGTGTGTTAATCTCCCTGTGTTTAAGATGTCAAATGTCCACTAATTAAATGAGTTACTGACAACTCACTTAATTAATATCTTAGTTCCAAGAGTAGTACCACTCAACCTTATCGTCATGCCGGACTAAGTCCACCTGTAGGGTTTAACATGACAATCCTTATGAGCTCCTCTTGGGGACATTATCAACCTAGATCACTAGGACACAGTTTCCTTCTATAATCAACAACACACACTATAAGTGATATCATTTCCCAACTTATCGGGCTTATTGATTTATTGAACTAAATCTCACCCATTGATAAATTAAAGAAATAAATATCAAATATATGTGCTTGTTATTATATTAGGATTAAGAGCACACACTTCCATAATAATTGAGGTATTTGTTCCTTTATAAAGTCAGTATAAAAAGAAATGAACTCTAATGGTCCTACTCAATACACTCTAAGTGTACTAGTGTAATTAAATAGTTAAGATAAAGTACTACCTAATTACACTACGACCTTCGAATGGTTTGTTCCTTTCCATCTTGGTCGTGAGCTACTATTTATAACTTATAAGGAACTGATAACATGATCTTCTATGTGTGCCACCACACACCATGTTATCTACAATATAAATTAATTGAACAACTACATTTATCATAAATGTAGATATTTGACCAATGTGATTCTTTTATTTCTAAATAAATGTTTATTCACAAGCTAGACTTTTAGTATACACTCTAACAGGTTTATTTTATAATCCTAAAAATCAGAAGATCATTGTTAGTACCAATGCTCGATTTTTAGAGGAAGATTATATAATAGACCGCAAACCCATGAGTAAAATCGTTCTAGAAGAAATGCGAGAGGACACGCCTACTTTAGTACCAACAGTACAAGATGAAATATCACAAGAAACTGCAACACGTATCACAAATGATACACAACAACAGACAGTGCCTCACCGTAGTGGGAGGGTTGTGAGACAACCTGAGAGATTCATATTTTTGGGAGAGTCATCGGACTTGGTCCTAGGTAAACATGAACCTAGTCCTCAGACATATGATGAAACACTCCAAGATATAGATGCAGAATCTTAGCAAATAGTAATGAATTCAGAAATAGAATCTATGTATTCTAACAAAGTCTGGGAGCAAGTAGAACCATCAAATAGTGTAAAAGCTATTGGATCTACAAAAGGAAAAGAGGGATAGATGGGAAGGTGGAAACCTTCAAAGCAAGGCTTGTTGTGAAGGGATATACTCAGAAAGAGGGAATCGATTATGAGGAAACTTTTTCAGTAGCTATGCTTAAGTCTATCCGGATACTCTTATCTATTGCCGCTCATATGAATTATGAGGTTTGACAAATGGATGTCAAGACAGCTTCCCTTAATGGAAGTCTTGAAGAGAACATCCATATGAAGCAACCAGAGGGGTTCGTAGCAAAGGGCAAAGAGCATCTAGTTTGTAAGCTCAATCAGTCGATTTATGGACTGAAGCAAGCTTCAAGATCTTGGAACATCCGGTTTAATGAAGTAATCCAGTCATATGGATTTATTCAGTGTCCGGATGAGTCTTGTGTATACAAGAAGTGTGATGGAAACGTGGTGGTATTTCTTGTACTATACATAGATGTCATTTTTGATAGTTGGAAACAATATCAAAGTGTTGTCAGAAGTAAGGGTATGGTTGTCCAAACAATTCGATATGAAGGACTTAGGAGAGTGCACACATATTCTTGGGATCAAAGTAATAAGGGATCACATGAAAAGGATGTTGTGCTTGTCCCAAGCTTCATATATCGATACAATCCTTGCTCGTTTTAGCATGCAAGACTCCATGAAAGGTTTTTGTAACTTTTGGGCATGGAGTATATTTATCTAAAGAGATGTCTTCGAAGACATCAAAAGAGATAGAAGAAATGAAAACAGTTCCTTATGCTATAGGAAGCCTAATGTATGCTATGCATGAGACCAGATATCTGTTTTGCCATGAGCATGGTTAGCAGATATCAAAGTAACCTAGGACCAGGGACACTGGACTGCCGTAAAACATATATTAAAGTACCTTAGAGGGACTAGAGATTATATGCTAGTTTACAAGGAAGATGATTTTCTCCCTATGGGATACACGGATTTTGACGTCCAATCAGATAGAGACAATAGTAAGTCGACCTCAGGGGTTTGTATTTACTTTAGGAAGTAAAGCCATAACAATGGAGGAGTGATAAACATATATGTTTTTCAGTTTCCACCATAGAAGCTGAGTATGTGACAACCTTTAAGGCAGTCATAAAAGCTGTATGGCTCAAAAACTTCTTGATGGACTTAGATGTGATTCCCGGTTTGCCAAAAAAATTATTACAGTGTATTGTGATAATAAGTGGTGCAGTAGTAAACTCAAAGGAACCACGAGCCCATAAGGCAAGTAAACACATAGAGCGCAAGTACCACCCAATACGAGACATCGTATAACGAGGAGAAGTTGTTGCTGCCTAGATTGCATCAGATGATAACCGGAAGATCCTTTCACTAAGGCCCTTAAAGCAAGAGCTTTTGATGGGCATGATGAAGGAATGAGAATCAGATGTATGGCAACATTTGATGCAGCATAGTCTTTTAGTATAAGTGGGAGATTGTTAGAGTGTATACTAAAAGCCTAGTTTTCTGTAAATATTTATTTTGAAATAAAGAATCACATTGGTCAAATGTCTACATTTATATGCTAAGTGTAGTTGTTCAATTAATTTATATTGAAGATAACATGGTGTGTGGTGTCACACATAGAAGATCATGTTATCAGTTCCTTATAAGTTATAAAAAGTAGCTCACGACTAAGATGGAAATGAACAAATAATTGGAATAGTCATAGTGTAATTTGGTGTTAGTTTATCTTAACTATAAAATTACACTAGTACACTCTGAGTGTATTGAGCAGGACCATTTAAGGTAAGTTCCTTTTATACTGACTGCATAAAAGAACAAGACCTTTGTTATTATGGAAGTGTGTGCTCTTAATCATGATATAATAACAAGCACATATACTCAATATTCATTTTTTTTAATTTATCAAAGGGTACGATTTAGTTCGATAAATCAATATGCCTGATAAGTTGGGAAATGGTATTATTTATATGGTATGTTGTTGATTATAGAATGAAACTGTGTCCTAGTAATCTAGGTTGATAATGCCCCCAAGAGGAGCTCATAAGGATTGTCATGTAAACCCTGCAGGTGGACTTAGTCTGACATGATGATAAGGTTGAGTAGTATTACTCTTGGAGGTAGATATTAATTAAGTGAGTTGTCAGTAACTCATTTAATTAGTGGACATTCGATATCTTAAATACAGGGAGATTAACACACTCATGATAAGAAGGAGCTCATATAGTAATATGGGATTGGTGCGGTAGTTCAATAATAACTCTTTAGTGGAATGAGATATTATTGATGAACTCGATTTGGGTGTTCGGGGCGAACAAGAGAAGCTCAAGTTCATCGGGAGACCAAAACCAATTCCTCCTCTCGGTCTCTATCGTGGCCTCTTAATTATAAAGTTTTATATGTAACGACCACCCTCCTTACTACTACTCTCGAAGGGTGGACACTACTTAACTACTCATTCTACTTAACTGATATTGCTTACTCTAAAGATAGTAACACTTAACCCCCTTTAACTGATCAAGAAAATAAGAACAGAACATGTAACTTACAGCAACTAATGCATGCAATTCAAGTGTAATGACTGTATCATATCAAAATTTCCAGGCAACCTTAGCTAACAATAAGGAAAATAGTTAACCCATCAATGAATCCCCTAGCAGCATGAAATAGAAAATCCGATTCCAAAATTTTCTTATCAACTTAAATAATGAATTAATCTTAATAAATTCTTTAGCAAGGTCCCAAGGCTTCCATAGTTCAGACATCACACATCCATCCCACACCTCCTTGTCGCCTTCCTTCACTGTAGCTTTCCTTTTCCTTTATCTGCAGTAAGAGGAAATGCAACTATAAGCGAATGCTTAGTAAGCGCTATCTAACTCGCAAAACTCGGATATGCATGTGTACAAAAGGGAATCTAGAAACTGAATGCTTTAAAAGAAAAGCTGCTCATGCTCATCTAATAGCAAAGGAACAGAAATCAAAGAAATCAATACTGCAAAGCTAAAGGACCGGCTGGTCATATCTGTCAAGCTAACAGAGGAATCAAAACAGATTGAAATGCTAAACATGTAAGGTTGCTCATGCTTGCAAATAGCAGTAAGAAAGTCTAAACAGCATGCTAGAATAGAAGAGCTAAACTTGCTGGTTTTTAAACCTATGTGAATCTTATTTCATTTATTCCCAAACTTATACTCTTATACTTCAAAATAATAATCTCTTGGGCCCAGGCTTAGTACCATTGCGCTTCCTAATAGAAACTGAGGTAGCGAGCCACCAATCCTACGAGGGTAAAGACCTTGGTCTTACCAGGGCCAAGACCTTGGAATTGGTCATATGGATTTATTTAACGACAACCTCGGAAGTCGGGTACTAGCCTTTTCAAATAAAATACATATTATCTTTAAATACTCCTAAAATGAAGTGCCTCGGCATTTCTTCAAACACTTGGTGTATGTTTGATCTCAAATTCTGGAATTTGAGATTAAATTAAATCCTTGGTCTTTTCTTACTTATAACTACTCAAATATGTGATCTGTTCATGCTCAATCACTCAACACGAACTAAAACAAGCAAACTGGGATGCTAAAGGAACATCTAAAACTGTATGCTGGAGCGTAGGTAAGGCTGTCTTTGCTAATTGGAAAGCAGAAGAGGTCTAAATGGCATGGTTCAAATAAAGCTGTTCTTATTCATTGCAGTAACAGAGCAAACCAACATGGTATACTTAAAACACAGGCTGTTCATGCTCCCTAAATCAGTAACAAAACTAAAAACTGAAATACTAACATGCACAATCAAGAAGCAAGAAAACTCAACTAACGTGCTAAGGGAAAGAGATTGTTCGTACCCCATAAATAGCAAAAGAAAATCAAAACTTACTGGAATTAGACTTCTATTAATTGTCTGTTGAAAAACTCAAACTAAAGAAGGAAACAAAGATCCGAAAACTACTCCTACTGCAGGTGAGAGCACTTACCTATGTGTTCTTGAACTTACAATCGAGAAGAGAAGCTTCTAGGGTTTTAGAGGCTTGAAATCTCGACCTCTTCTTCGTGCCTACGGGTTCTCCTCGACGAGAGGGTCTCGAATCTGTGAAGAGCTCACAAAATTACCCCTTGGCAGGCCGCCGGAGATGAAGCCTTAGCTTCGACTTCGTTTTCGCCCGAGCAGTGCCGTCGCACGCGAGAGAGGAGAGGATGAGATGGTTTTGGTCGTGAGGAAATAACCCGATTTCTTTTTATACCAATGGGTATTCTCAGTTCGGTTATTACTTAAATTTATTTCGCCATCACTTCGATCATGAAACACCTGTTTGAGCGCTTGGCTATCATGCTTCGCTTAAGTCTTGGATCAAGTCGGAGGTCGCGGGTTCGAACCTTGGTTGAACCTCTTTAATTTTTGCAACTTCTTTCTTTTGGTAAAAATACCAAACGAACTCCGAAAATTTCATAAAAATATTCTAAAAATTTCTAAAAATCTCTAGAATATTCCTAAAGCATTTCTAAATATTTATAAGCACTTTTAGAACTCCAAACAATGAAATTTGGGGTGTTATATTATACCCACCCATATCCACCTTCTTACCCATCTTAAGGTGGTCGGCCAAGCTTAGCTTGGAGCCCAAGCTAGGGCCGGCCAAACCAAGGTTGGATGGGTCAAGTAGGTGGCCGACCCTAGCTTGAACCCAAGCTTAGGTGACCTGCCATAATTAAATAAAAGGAGTTTATTTAAAATCTTTCCTTATGTGGAAGCCATGGTTTTAAAATAGAGTTTAAAATTTAAATCTTTCCTTTTATAACTTTCTAAAAAAGATTAAGAGAAAGGTTTGATAGCTTTCCTTATTTGTAGTTAAAAGGAAGAATTTAATTTTTGATAAAACTTTCCTTTTTTGTAACCATACTCATGGTTTTAAAGAGAGTTTAAAAATTAAATCTTTCCTTTTATAGCTTTCTACAAAAGATTAAGAGAAATGTTTGGTATCTTTCCTTATTTGTAGTTAAAAGGAAGATTTTAATTTTTGATAAAACCTTCCTTTTTTGAAACCATTTTCATGATTTAAAAGAGAATTTTAAAATTAAATCTTTCCTTTTATAGTTTCTACAAAAGATTAAGAGAAAGATTTGATATCTTTCCTTATTTGTAGTTAAAAGGAAGATTTTAATTTTGGAGAAAACTTTCCTTTTTTGTAATCATCCACATGTTTTAATAGAGAGATTTTAATTTATAAAAGTTTCCTTTTATAACCAACCATGAAGGGAATTTTTAAAATAGAAATTTTTATTTTAAATTTTTTTGGAAACAAATTAGGAAGTTTTAATTTTGTGTTTAAAACTTTTCTTCCTTGGAGGATTAGATATTGCCGGCCACAT
Organism: Zingiber officinale; assembly: GCF_018446385.1. NCBI lineage: Eukaryota > Viridiplantae > Streptophyta > Magnoliopsida > Zingiberales > Zingiberaceae > Zingiber > Zingiber officinale. The sequence continues at coordinate 96,765,945 of NC_055998.1, forward strand.
TGATAGAGAAAAAGATTTTTTTAATTAGTTAACTTTTCCTTTTCAATGGCAAGGAAAATAAGGAAGTTTTTAATAAAACTTTCCTTATTTGCAAGCCCAAGGAATATAAAAAAGAGGCTAGAGGTGTCTCACCTCACAACAATATACATCTAGTATTCCTCTCTTCTTTTCCTTGTGGTGGCCGGCCCTCATCTTCTTCCTCTCCTCCTTTTCTTCTTCATTGGTGGCCGACGACATCAACTCTCAAGGAGCTTGTCGGTGGCCAGATTTTTCATGGAGAAGAAGTAGAGAAAGGAGGCTTTGTTTCTTTGCATCCCTTGGAGCTTGGTTGGTGGTCGAAGACCTTCATCTCTAGGAGATTCTTGGTGGCCGAAACTTGCAAGGAGAAGAAGGAGGCTTGGGTGGATTCTCACCTCGGTAGATCGTCACTCACATGACGTCCGAGATAAGAAGAGGAATACGGCAAAAGATCATGAGGTCTATAAGCTATCAAAGGTATAACTAGTTATTAGTTTCCGCATCATAACTAGTTCATCCTTTTATTTAGATCTTAAAATACCAAACACAAGAGGCTAATGAATCTAGGTAATCGAATTTATGTTTTCGATTTTGTGTTTCTTTTGTTTTTCGAACTTGTGATTCGATTGTTATTTTTGGTTAAACTAAGGGTTACTATAAGGAAATTAAATATTAAATTTCGTTGAAAGGCTTTGTCTAGGAAGTGGTGGATGCTCCCATACCTAAGAAGGCCTAATGCCTCGCCATGTTTAACCTGGAAGTCAATCTCTGAAATTAATATTTAATTGAATTTGTAACATGGGTAGATTTGGATCAATAATGTTAAGCATCGTTTGCGATCCAAGTCTAAACCACTAAGAACAGATAATTTAAATTTGGAATCAATAATGTTAAGTTCCGTTTGCGATTCCAAATTTAATTTCTAAAGAATACAATAGGTTGTTAGGAATGGTTCAGGACTTGTACAAAATTTTTATACAGGGAAACCGGTACGATATTCCGAGTATCAACCAACACTAGAACCGATCTAATGCCATCTTAACGAGGAAGGAAGATCGAGAGCAGCTTGGAGGAGGATTCATCACATCGAGCTTAAGTTTTTCTCTTCTTTCTTTGAATTTCTAAACTTGATTCGAATTGTAATCGATTTGAACATGTTTTGTGGATGTAACCTCGTCTATATACAATAAACTCTTGATTTTAGGATTAGGGATTAACCCTTTGTGATGTAAACACTATTCTGAATGATCTATGCATATTTGATTCTTCTATTTCTATGATTTGTTGATTAGTGGTTCGGATCTACTATATAAATATGATCTCGATGCCAAAAGAACGAGATTTGTATCCCATAGAGATTCGGGGATGGATTGAGAGGAGAACTCAATCCTCTGATCCATAGACAACCGAGACTTGGAGAGTCAGTTACGAGAGTAGATCAGTATGCCGTGAGGAACCCTAGGCTGACATAGAGTTTAATAGATCAATCCTAATTCATCATCACATAGTAGGAGAGTGGTCATTTAGGGATAGTGGGATTTCATGATAGATAGTTTCAAAAGTAAGCGATAATTGGAATTGATACATCAATGTAGTTCTAAAAGATTACATCAGATACAAATGTTAGTCTACCTACACTAATTGTCATTGAGAATAGGAATTTAAACAAAGGTCAGGTGTTTACTAACAGTATGGTGAAACTGATATCCTAGAATTGTTTTCACTAATTGCTTTCTTCTGCCATTAACTGCCTTTTCTTTTGGCTTTCTACTGTCTTCTTAACCCAACATTCTCTTCCTTTCACTCTCTTTTCTTCACCATTTCTCATTTTTGACACTTTACACCTACGATTAGTCTAGATTATCAAATTTGGATAGTAGGCTAGACTTGATCGCCAGTCCTTGTGCATTCTATCTTTTATTACTTGACAATACAATCGTGCACTTGTGGTATGCATTCATTAAGTTTTTGGTGCTATTGTCGAGAACTGATTTTAATTGATATTAGCTAAAATTCAGATTGGTTGGAATAGACTATTTTTTACATAGTTTTTATTTTTGCATTTGTTTACATCTTTTTTTAATTCTACTTCTCTCCTTTTTCTAAAAAATTTGAATTAAATTTGTAATATGTTGGTGATTAAGTGGAAGCTATGATGGTGATCAATGATACTAGACTTCTCAAAGATTTTTTCTACACCCCTACCTCAGGCCTTGAGATATTGCGCCCTTGATTGAAGCTAGAGATTTTGAACTAAATCCAGGACTAATTCTTGTCATTCAACAATAACAAGTTGGAGGAACACTTTTAGAAGATTCATATTGACATTTGAATCATTTTTTAACATGTTGTAACATAATAACGAGGGATGGGGTTTCTGAAGATGCAATCAAATTAATGAGATTCAGTTTTTTTTTAACAAGGCTAGTGGTTGGTTATACTCACTCCCACTAGGAAGTATCATAACTTATGGACATATGGAGAAGTGTTTTATTAATAAATATTTCTCACCAACTAAGACAACAAAATTGAGAGGCCAAATCTGTTAGTTAGAGCCCTAGATCCAATCATTTGATGATTGTTGTATGGACTCGTTGTATCATATTCTTGTATATAAATAAAGACATTTATTTTGGTTATTATACTTACTTGTATTAGTGCCAAATAACTAAGTATAATAGCATCCTTGAGTAGAAGGTTCTTACCTATATCAATCGATTGGTAGAATCGATAGTGAGATGATATAGGGACCACTACTCTTAATCATTTCTAGTCAAGTATTAACATTCAGGTACAATGTTAATGTGACGAGACTAGCATGTAGGTCAACTCGATGACTTGATCTATCAAGTCATGGATATGGAGATATCAAGTTGATACATGGGTATGCATTGGAGAATGTATACTGAATGACCCGCCATGAGAAAGTATCATGGATCGTTATATGAGTGTCATATACATTCTCATGTGGCTATTAGTATGACTACTAGTCCTTGGACCTGAAGTCACCATGGTTCCCTACATAAGGAGTTATGTAATTTGGTTTCGTCAAACGTCACCCGTAACTGGGTGGACTATAAAGGCGATTACTGGGTATGTAACAAATTATGCGGAGAGATGTGAGTGATGTAGATGGGATCTATCCCTCCTATATGACGGGAGTGACATCGATATTCTTGATAGAGTGAGACCACAAAGTGCATGACCATGCCCAAATGAGTCAATATGAGATATTGAGCTCATTTGATTGAGTGAGTCTACTTGGAGTTCAAGATTTCGATTGATTAGAGGATGACACGCTCTATGCCTCACATTGATCAATCTAGATGTCTAGGATAGAAGGAAAATGTCATATATTGTGAGCAGTCACAATTAGTAGTCACAAGGTGATGTTGGATCTCAACATTCTTGTAACTTGGGTAGTAATGATGTGTTGCTAGATATCGCTCATTACTTATGCTTCTAAATGGGTTTAGGAGCATTGCCAACGTTACAAGAACCTATAGGGTCACACACAAAGGGCAATTAGATGGAGATTATGTTCATTTGATGAACCTAAATGATTAGGTTCATATGATAAACCAAATTGGATTAAGAGTAATCCAAAGTAGGCTAATTGAGTTGGACTCAATTTGGTTCATGTGTTAAGTGAGTCTAATTTGGACTTAGACTCATTTAATCAATTTAATTCAATGAATAGAGATTCATTAAATTAAATTTGACTTGAACCAATGGTTAGATTAGATCAACCAAGGGAGAGAAGTGGTCAGGTTTGACTTGACTTGAGAGGAAGATGAAGAGTCAATTTTGACTTGACCATTTGCCACCTCATTGGTGAGTTGGCATTAAGGGGTCCAATGATGATGCTCCACATCATCATGGTTGCTTAAGTGGAATGCCACCTCATGGGAGTTACCAAGAGTTGTGACTCTTGGCATCCCATGGAGGTTACAATTCCCCTTAAAGTGGCCGACCACTTTTGTATGTGTAGTTAGTGCATTTTGTGTGCTTGTGTGAGTAACTCCATCATCTCTTCCTCTCTAGTTTTCTTCTTGCTCTCCCTCTCCTCCATTACTGATCTCTAAGGTTGCTAGCACATCCTTAGAGGTTCTTCTCCATCTCTTGCTTGTGTGGATACACATAGAGAAGTGTCTACTTTGACACTTTCGAGATCCGGCGAACCGAGGACGAGCGGGATTGCGAAGGGCTTCGCATCAAGGGTAAATTCCTTCTCCTTGTAGATCTAGTTTAGAACTAGTATAAGAAACTCGTACTCGTAATATTTTTCAAAATTTTATTTCTTCGCACGGATCCGTGGCATGGGGGTTTCGGGGTTTCCGCAACGCAAAAAGCGATTTTTACGGCCTGAAAAACCCAACAGTGGTATTAGAGCCACGTGCGAAGTCTTGTACGAGTTTAATTTGTATTTTTATGAAAAATAACAGATCTGTAAGTTTCTGTGAATTTTCTAATTTTATAGTTTTTATGGGTAATTTTCTCGTAGAAGCGAAGCACAAGTGTTTAGACACTTGTAGGCTTCGACTACCGAGAAGATTTTTCCGAAACGACATGGTTTCGCCCTAAAACGTATTTGGACAGCGGGCTAAGGCGCTGTAGGATCACTAAGCAACACTCGTGATGGTTATATCGCGGGTAGGGGTACTGCCCCTAACCCTGCAAGGGGATTCGTTCCGCGATTGCGCCCGAAAACCGCTAATCGGGACCGCCGGGAATTCTTTACTCATAAAAATTGTAAAATAGTATTAAAATTACATAAAATTATGGAAATTACATAATTTATAATTATGTATAATTTGTGATGGTCATGGCCCAAAAAGACCCAATTTAATTAGAATATTTGTGTTGTAATTCATAATACGATCTGCGTGCCGTCATGTGATTGTGCGTGTTGTATTTGATTCGCGACCTGCGCGTCGTGCCTTACTTCATTTATATTCTTGTCGTAAATAGTTTAGACTTGAATGTAACTCGAGTTTCACCCTTTTGTAATGTACAAAATGAGCTGGTGGATGGTCCACTCGAGACGGAGCTACGAGGAAGGCGCGAGCAACACAAGGTGGTCAAAGGGAGGAGCTTGAAGAAGCTGTTGACCCTAGGTTGACCATCCGATCTTCTCATTGGCTTGAGAAGATCGTAGTAGGGCCATGACTAATCACAAATAGTATAATTAATTGCTTGTGTGTGTGTATTTGATGCATGCTAGTAAAGTAGTTAATTAGCGCCTCGACGATTAGATTAGATCTAAATCGCGTAAATGATGCATAACAATTAGATTAGATCTAAATCGCTTATATGATGCACCACGATTAGATTAGATCTAAATCACGTATATGATACAAAATTAATGATTAGATTAGATCTAAATCGCGTATATGATACACATCGTCGATTAGATTAGATCTAAATCGCGTCAACTCTAATGCCTACCATGCCGTGATACCTATCACTACCTCGATCAGATTTAGTTGTTGAATCTTCCAAAGCAGAGCAACACATATTATCTTGGTAGGGTACGGAGGGACAATCTTAGTCCCGCCTATCAACGCATGGGTGAGTAAAACTCAATTAGATTGAGTATAACTAGTTAAATCAAGTTTAACTGTAGACATTTATCCAATAGTTGGAAGATAGGACAAAATCACGTTTATATTAACTCTTGGGCGTATTAGCCAAAGCTAACTCGAGTTTTAATATAAATGCGGATCTTGATCCTATAAACAAGAGTTATATAGAGATGTAATTGGTAAATTAGTTACCTACCGATCATACTAAGTCTTGGGCGATTTAGCCAAAACTAACTCAAGGCGTAGCATGATGTGGATCTTGTCCCACATAAATTATAGAATTCAGTGGGAGCATCATTTAATTAAAAGGCCTAATTAAGTGATTACTAGAATATGATGTTTATTTATTTTCTGTATTTTTCTGTTGTAGATTACCATGACGTCAAACACGAACACCTTCTCTCTGTGTTCTGTCCTTGACAAGGACAAGCTTAACGGAGCAAATTTCTTGGATTGGTACAAGAATATGAGAATAGTTCTCACCCAAGAATGTAAACTGTACGTTCTGGAGTAGCCAATTCCAGAGGCTCCTCCTGCCAATGCCACGCGAGCTGACAAAGATGCTTATAAGAAGCATCAAGATGACGCATTAGATGTGTCATGTCTTATGCTTGCAACCATGAACTCTGAGCTTCAGAAACAACATGAGTTAATGGGTGCTTATGATATGGTTGAACATCTTCGTCAATTATATCAAGGACAAGCACAACACGAGAGATTTGAGATCTCAAGGGCATTATTTCAGTGCAAGATGTCAGATGGGGCTCCCGTAGGTTCATATGTACTCAAGATGATTGGGTACATAGAGAATCTACAGAGGTTGGGATTCCCACTTGGCCAAGAGCTGGCCACTGACCTGATCTTGCAGTCTTTGCCAGAGAGCTACAGTCAGTTTGTCATGAACTACAACATGAACGAAATTGACAAGCCACTGCTTGAACTGCTTAGTATGTTATGAACTGTTGAGCTCAACCTTAAGAAGGTTAAGCCCAACTTTATTCTGATGGTTCAGAAACACAAGGGCAAGGGCAAGCCTAAAGGTAAGGGAAAGTCCCAAGCCAAGGGCAAAGGCAAGGCACTGAAGCCTAAAGGAGGGGTCACCAAGGATGCTACCTGCTTCCACTGCGGTCAGACTGAGCACTGGAAGAGGAACTACAAAGTCTACCTGGAAGATCTTAAGAAGAAGAGAAGTGAGACTTCCACTTCAGGTATATATGTTATAGAAGTCAATCTATCTATTTCTTCATCATGGGTATTAGATACCGGATGTGCTTCTCACATTTGTACTAATGTGCAGGCGCTGAGAAATAGCAGGGCATTGATGAAGGGCGAGGTGGACCTACGCGTAGGCAATGGAGCACGGGTTGCTGCTGTTGCTGTAGGGACTTATTTTCTATCTCTGCCCTCTGGGCTTGTATTAGAGTTGGATGATTGTTGTTATGTGCCTGCTTTAACTAAGAACATTATATCAGTTTCTTATTTGGACAAGAAAGGGTTTTCATTTATGATAAAGAACAAATGTTATTCAGTTTATTTAAATGATATGTTCTATTATAGTGCACCTCTGATGAACGGACTCTATATTCTAGACCTTGAGAGCCCTATCTACCAAGAGGTTCAAGTCAAATGGCATGAACCAAACCTATCTCTGGCACTGTCGCTTAGGTCATATAAATGATAAGCGCTTATCCCAGCTCCATAAAGATGGTTTGCTCGACTCATTTGATTTTGAATCATATGAGACATGCGAGTCATGCCTTCTAGGCAAGATGACCAAAACTCCCTTTAGTGGACACAGTGAGAGAGACGTCAAGTCTCGGACAAACTTGGACCCAAATCTGACAAGTATTATTTTATTGGATATCCCAAGGAACGAAGGGATATTACTTCTACATTCCCAGTCAACACAAGATAGTTGTGGCTAAGACTGGGGTTTTTCTAGAAAGTGATTTTGTTTCCAGAAAAACTAGTGGGAGTACGTTTGATCTTGAAGAAGTTCAAGATGAGAACAATAGCACTGAAGCCTTGATGGAAGGTGAACTGGAACCACAAAGTGTTGTGGATGATGTTGTTTCACAAGGAGTTGAGGAACAACAACCAGTTCAAGTAGACATACCTCTTCGCAGGTCTGATAGGGTACGTCGTCAGCCTGAGAGATACTCATTTCTCTTGTCTGACCATGATGACATTGTGCTCATAGAGGATGAGCCCACCTCCTATCAAGAAGTTGTGATGAGACCAGATTCCGAGAAATGGCTAGAAGCCATGAGATCCGAGATGGAATCCATGTACACTAACCAAGTATGGACTTTGGTTGATCCACCTGAAGGGGTAAAACCCATAAGGTGTAAGTGGGTCTTTAAGAAAAAGATTGACATGGATGGATTTATTTATAAGGGTCGCTTGGTAGCTAAAGGTTTCAAGCAAATTCATGGTATTGACTATGATAAAACCTTTTCTCCAATAGCGATGTTTAAGTCCATTCGGATCATGCTTGCTATTGCAGCATACCATGACTATGAGATATGGCAGATGGATGTCAAAATCGTGTTTCTGAATGGAAACCTGCTCGAGAATGTGTACATGACACAACCTGAGGGTTTTGTAGATCCACAGCATACTGGCAGAATATGCAAGCTGCATAGGTCCATTTATGGACTAAAGCAAGCTTCTCGGAGCTAGAATCTTCGATTCGATGATGTAATCAAAAGGTTTGGTTTCATCAAGAATGAAGATAAACCTTGTGTCTACAAGAAGGTTGTAGGGAACACAGTTGTCTTCCTCATATTGTATGTGGATGACATACTATTCATTGGGAAAGACATCCCTTTGCTATAGTCTGTCAAGACTTCTCAATGAAGGACTTAGGTGAAGCACCCCGCATTCTAGGCATACAGATCTATAGAGATAGATATAAGAGATTGCTTGGCCTAAGTCAGAGTACATATATTGACAAGGTACTCCTACGATTTGCCATGCAGAACTCCAAGAAGGGATTTTTGCCGATGTCACATGGCGTGAGTCTTTCAAAGACTCAAGGTCCCTCTTCTAGAGAGGAGAGAGACCGCATGGATCATATCCCTTATGCCTCAGCTATATGATCTATCATGTACGCCATGCTATGTACTCGTCCTGATGTCTCGTATGCTTTGAGCATGACGAACAGATACCAGTCAGATCCAGGTGAAAGTCACTAGATAGCGGTCAAGAATATTTTTAAGTACTTGAGAAGGACTAAAGAATATTTCTTGATATATGGAGGCGATGATGAGCTAGCTGTAAAGGGTTACAGTGATGCCAGCTTCTAGACCGACCATGATAATTATCGATCGTAGTCAAGGTTCGTGTTTTGCATAAATGGTGGTGCTGTGAGCTGGAAGAGTTCGAAGCAGGACACAGTAGCTGATTCTACGATAGAGACCGAGTATATTGCTGCATCAGAAGCAGCAAAGGAGGCAGTTTGGATTCACAAGTTCATCACTGAACTTGGGGTGGTTCCTAGCATCGCTGACCCTATTGAGCTCTATTGTGACAACAATGGAGCAATTGCGCAGGCTAAGGAACCTCGCTTACATCAGCGGACCAAACACATACTACGACGCTTCCATCTCATTCGAGAGATTATCGAGAGAGGAGATGTGAAGATTTGTAAAGTACCTACAGAGGCTAACATCACAGATCCCATGACCAAGGCTTTGGCACAGAGAAAGCATGATGGTCACACTAGGTCATTGGGCCTTAGAGCCTACACTGATTGGTACTAGTGCTAGTGGGAGATTGTTAGTTAGAGCTCTAGAGCCAATCATTTGATGATTGTTGTATGGACTCGTTGTATCATATTCTTGTATATAAATAAAGGCATTTATTTTGGTTATTATACTTACTTGTATTAGTGACAAATAACTAAGTATAATAGCGTCCTTGAGTAGAAGGTTCTTACCTATATCAATCGATTGGTTGAATTGATAGTGAGATGATATAGGGACCAGTACTCTTAATCATTCCTAGTCAAGTATTAACATTCAGGGACAATGTTAATGCGACGAGACTAGCATGTAGGTCAACTCGATGACTTGATCTCACAAGTCATGGATATAGAGATATCAAGTTGACACATGGGTATACATTGGAGAATGTATACTGAATGACCCGCCATGAGAAAGTATCATGGATCGTTATATAAGTGTCATATACTTTCTCATATGGCTATTAGTATGACTACTAGTCCTTGGACCTGGAGTCATCATGGTTCCCTACATAAGGAGTTACGTACTTTGGTTTCGTCAAACATCACCCGTAACTGGGTGGACTATAAAGGCGATTACTGAGTATGTAACAAATTATGCTGAGGGATGTGAGTGATGTAGATGGGATTTATCCCTCCTATATGACGAGAGTGACATCGATATTCTTGATAGAGTGAGATCACGAAGTGCATGGCCATGCCCAAATGAGTCAATATGAGATATTGAGCTCATTTGATTGAGTGAGTCTACTTGGAGTTCAAGATTTAGATTGATTAGAGGATGACACGCTCTATACCTCACATTGATCAATCTAGATGTCTAGGATAGAAGGACAATGTCATATATTGTGAGGAGTCACAATTAGTAGTCACAAGTATTGGATCGAGAAACGCTAGAGGGGGGGGTGAATAGCGCTCGCGGCTATTTCGTTCGATTGTCGGAATTGTAAAACGTTCATCGAGTAATTAAAGCAACGGAAATGAAATAAAGAAAACACAGACACGAAGGATTTACTTCGTTCGGAGCCTAAGGCGACTCCTACTCGAAGGTCCGCAATCCTTGATCACTTTCCGTGGGCAACAACTATAAGTTCGTGTAATTATTACAAACTAATTACAAATGTAACTATAATTAAAGTTATACTGACAACAGTGGTAGAAAAATCTGAGCTCCGGGTCATCGGAATGTTGCAACAGCATTTCGGAAGCAATACTTGAGCAGAACACAGCACGAGGAAGCTTATTCTTTCGTTGTATATTGCTGCTGCTCGAACCCCCCTTATAAAGGGTGTTTAAGGCACCTTAAACCCCTCCAAGGCGCCTCCAGGCTGGCCGCATCACCCGCATGGATCAGAACTGACCTGGCTGAACTTTATCTTGTTCAAGGCGCCTTCAACCTCTCCAAGGCGCCTTCATCAATTTGTTCAAGGCGCCTTGAAGCTTGCTTCGCAGCCAGCTCAGGTTTTGCACCCGAGGCGCCTCCAAGCTCCATGGAGGCGCCTCGGACACTGTTCATCCGAGGTTAATCTTTACACTTTGGTCCCTACAAGATACATTAATCCCAAATATACCCTGCAGCACAAAGTTAGCACATAAAGCATAATAGAAGTGATAATGACAGTCTCCGGGCTGTTCGAGTCTGACTTCGGGTTTCCAACCGGAAACCCTAAGTCGACCCGACGCCTACTGTTCCCTCTGCGGGGAACGCGTCCTCACCTACTCCACTCAGGAGATTTACCTGATGCCAGTCCGGTCCTCCAGACCGACTGGACTTTCCGATTAGGGTTACCACCCCCTAGGACTTAGGGTTACCGCCCCCTAGGGTTTTTTTCCACCTAGGGTTACCACCCCCTAGGACCTAAGGTTGCCGCCCCTTAGGGTTTTCCTCCACCTAGGGTTACCACCCCTTAGGACCTAAGGTTACCCCCCCTTAGGATTTCCCTTCACCTAGGGTTACCTCCCCCTAGGACCTAAGGTTGCCGCCCCTTAGGGTTTTCCTCCACCTAGGATTACTGCCCCCTAGGACCTAAGGTTGCCGTCCCTTAGGGTTTTCCTCCACCTAGGGTTACCACCCCCTAGGACCTAAGGTTACCCCCCCTTAGGATTTTCCCCTGCCTAACCGCAATTAGGACTTTCCTGAAACCTTATTTAACCACGTTAGATAACAAGGAATCTTAACTTTGAATCCCTGTGCCATTATCAAAACTGAGGTTCGATCGTCGGATGCCTACTGCACCAACAATCTCCCCCTTTTTGATTATGGCAACCGAAATTCAAAGTTAAGTAAAAAAATGTAATAAAGATAAGCATAAATAAGCACAGGCATAAAGCATAGGCACATTCACATAGAAATTTTCTTTTTAAATGTCTTTGAATTTTAATTTTCTTTGAATTTCTTCCTACTCACATAGGCACATTCACAAAGAAAATTTCTTTTTAATTTTCTTTGAATTTTAATTTTCTTTGAATTTCTTCCTACTCTCCCCCTTTGCCATATATCAAAATACCCAAGAGATTGAAGAAAATCTAGGCCTTAGCTTAACTTTCAAAGATAAAAATAGTGGGTTAAGCATACTTTTGATAAACACTTAGTTTTTCTTGTAAGACTTTTAGCTAGGTGAAATCAAAAATGTTATCATAATTTTGAAAGCAAAATTCTTCCTTTAGTTTGAGGGATATTTTTAGCTGAGATAAAGTTATTTTGTCTTTAAACAGTAACTTAGCAAATTTTTGTGATATCAAAACACTTTAAATTCTTAGTTTTTAAAGAGGGAGTTAATCAAAAAACTGTTTTGATGAAATTTTGAGAATGCTTTAGAAAATACTTAGCATTTTCAGCAGAACTTAGCATTTGAAAAAAAAATATTTAGCTAAATTTGAAAATACTTAGCTATGTTTTCAACTTAAAAATGATTGTGTTGAGAAAATATCTTGCCAAGTAGCTAAGTTTAGAAAATAATTTAACTAAGTTTAGTTAGAGAAAACTTAATTAAGTACTTAGCTTTGAAAATATTTAGCTTCTAGAGGAGTTATAATTTAAAAGTCAGGTCATAAATAATTTTAATTTTAAAGCTAAGTTAAAAATAACTTGAATTTTCGAAGATATGCCAGAAATAGTTTTTAATTTTGAGGTTAAGTCAAAATTTTTAAAGAAAAACTAATTTTAAAACTGACTCAAAATCACTCCTCCTTAATTAGTGCCTTAATAAATTTTTGGGTTCAGGAGTTCAAGCATGAGAGGTTAAAAAATTATTTTCCTAATTTTCGATCTCACTCATTCTAGATTAACAAACATGTTTAGCATATGAGTGAACGTGAGATAGAGTTGTCTTTGCAGTTGATAATTGAAGTAAGTTAGAGTTTCAAAAGACTAAACATTTAAAGTTTTAAAGATTTTCAATTAATTAAGTTTGAAATTATAATTTGAAAAGAATTAAAATTTTAATAACTTGAAATTTGATTATAATTTGAAAAACTATAATTTTGTAGATAGTGATTTTGAATATTTAAAATGTTTTTTTCAAACGATTTTTAAGATGATTTCCTAATGATTTTCAAATATTTAAAATAATTTTCAGATGAATTTTTAAAATGATTTTGAATAATTTTTAAATGATTTTTAAAAGAATTTTTAAAATGTTTTTTAAAGAATTTTTCAAATAATTTTTAAAATGATTTTTCAAAAGAAATTTTCAAATAGTTTTTAAAATAATTTTCAAAAGAATTTTTCAAATAATTTTTAAAATGTTTTTTTAAAAGAATTTTTCAAATAATTTTTAAAATGTTTTTTTAAAAGAATTTTTCAAATAATTTTTAAAATGTTTTTTTAAAGAATTTTTCAAATAATTTTTAAAATAATTTTTAAAAAGAATTTTTCAAATAATTTTTAAAATGTTTTTTCAAAAGAATTTTTCAACTATTTTTAAAATGATTTTTCAAAAGAATTTTTCAAATAATTTTTAAATTAAGTTTTAAAAGATTTTTAAAATAATTTTAAAAAGATTTTTCAAATAATTATGAAAAGATTTTTTAAAAGAATTTTGAAATTAAGTTTTAAAGATTTTTTAAAATAATTTTGAAATATTTTGAAAAGATTTTTAAAGGAATTTTGAAATTAAGTTTTAAAGATTTTTAAACTAATTTTGAAAAAATTTTTAAAAAGAATTTTTTAAAAGGATTTTTAAAATATTTTTTAAAAGGATTTTTAAAATAATTTTTAAAATGATTTTTAAAATATTTTTTAAAAAGGTTTTTTAAATAAGTTTTTTTTTTAAAAAAATTGATTAATTAATTTTAGAATTTGAATTAATTATAATTATGAGTTTAATTTTGAATTTGAATTTTAAATTCCTTAGTCATCTCACCGGATCTAAGTTTTTAATTAGGGAATCCTATAATTATTGTGAGATGAATTGAGGTTCAATTTAAGGGTTTGGTTTAACTTTGTGTTAGATTCAGGTTTAGCTTTGGGTTCAACAAGTAAGCATTCTTTGGATAAATTTCTGAGCTATGGTGAGTCACAAGGAACTCATTAAAGTAACCATGTCTTCGAGATTTTTTCAAATAGTCCTACCCATTGAATTTAATACTAAACCTTGGTCTAACTAGTTAGGATTCATTTAAGGGTAGTTTCGGTCAGTTCCACTTGGCCAAATGCACCAGGTCGAAGCCATATCTTCCTAGACATGCGATGCCCAAGCTTCCCTAACGTACTATCATCCAAAAACTTCACCAGTACCGTGGGTCAAGTTAAACCTAGCCTATTTTATCTAACCTTAATTACCCTGCCGGGTAGTCTACTCTTTTTTACCCATTTCGGGTAGATTAAGTTTGGTTACCCAGTTGGGTAGTTTAGTCAGGGGTGCCAGCTATTCTGGATCCTCCTTTTATATTTCCATTTGATTTAAATTGAATTTTTGAATTTTGATTTAAGTTCAAATTTTTTCATTTAATTTAATTTCGAATTTTTAATTTAATTTCAAATTTTTTAATTTAATTTAGAATTAATTTCGAATTTTTTAATTTAATTTTGAATTTTGAATTTTAATTTAATTTCAAAATTTTAATTTAATTTTGAATTTTGAATTTTAATTTTAATTTAATTTTGAATTTTGAATTTAATTTTGAATTTTAAGTTCATTTAATTAATATCGTTTTTTTTTTTGCTCTCCCTGGATCATAGCCTCGATATGGTCTATCGAGGTAGTAGACTTGATCCTTGGGGACCCAATATTGACCAAGTCCAACTTGATTGACCAAGTTAGACTTAGGTACCCATGCTTGGACTACCTTTCTATTATTTCTATTTACTAAAGACAGATATGATTTATATTTTGTTTTGGTCTTAAATCCAAGTCCGGATTTGTTGTAACTGGCTCGCTGTTTTCCAAGAATTAGATCCAAATTCTTGGAACCCAAGGTGAACCGTTCCATCGTGTCCTTGACTTCTTTAATTTGAGTTTTTAAATTGTAATTTTCTTCCTCAAGTTGTTGGACTTGAGTCGAACTTCCAATTTGAACTGGCTCAGTTAAAACACTCAAGTCAGTCGCTTCCTTAAGGGTTGTTACCTCCTTTTGGAGCGACTTGACCCGGATGTTGGATTTAGCCAATTTCTTAAGCAGGTAAGGAATTAAGTTTTTCGAATTTTCTAAGTCAATACTAGACATTAAAGAGCTTACAGTGAGTTTGGGTCCTTTGGAAACGGATACGGATCCGTGGCTTCGCTCGGACTCGGTGTCTGACTCGTTCTCGGTTTCGGATTCGAACTCGGACTCGGTTTCGGCCACGGATGCTAGTACTGGTAGAGCGAGGAAACTCGTCTGCTCTTCTGCATCGGATTCGGATTCGTCTGATGACTCAGACCATGTTTCTTCATCTTTCTAGCTTCCTGTGTTATGCTTGTTGGTGCAACATCCCTCAGGTTAAGGTTGACCTGGTTGACCAAGCTTGAGTCTTGGTTTGGGTTTCGATGTTTGACAATACAAGGTTGATTGAAGAAGAGTCAAGTAGGTCAAGGATGACCGGATACTTGACTGGGAAATCCTAACTGGGATGTTAGGCAGATGAAAATCCTAGTGAGTGAAGCTAGGTGAAAGACTTGGTGAGTGAAGCCAGGTAGAAGAAAATCCTGGTGAGTGAAGCCAGGTGAAAATCCTAGTGAGTGAAGCTAGGTGAAAGACCTGTGAGTGAAGCCAGGCAGAAGAAAGTCCTGGTGAGTGAAGTCAGGTGAAAATCCTAGTGAGTGAAGCTAGGTGAAAGACCTGGTGAGTGAAGCTAGGCACGGGGAAATCCAGATGGGTCAAGATTGACCAGACATCTGGTGGAAGTCCAAGTAGGTCAAGGGAGTGACCGGATACTTGGCACGAAGAGAAAAGTCCAAGTGGGTCAAAGGGATTGATCGGACACTTGGTGGGGAGTCCTGGCAGGTCAAGGGAGTGACCAGATGCTAGGCATGATATACCAACAGGTCAAGGTTGACCGAATGTTGGTTTGAGAGGCTTGGGACTTGGTTTTGGGCAAAAACAAGAGCTGGATCGATCAGTGGATCGATCCAGGCTTTTCCCAGCGAACAGAAAGCCTCTGGATCGATCGATCCCAGGCCTTTCCAAGCGAATAGAGAGCCTCTGGATCGATCAGTGGATCGATCCAGAGGTCCCAATCGATCAGCCGATCGATTGGGACGCTGCTGGTTCGCGCGATAAGCGCTGGATCGATCCGTGGATCGATCCAGGCATTTTCCCAAAGCACAGAGGCTCTCTGAATCGATCCGTGGATCGATCCAAAGCCTCCCCGATCGATTGGGAGCTTTTGAATCGATCGGGATCCGACCGTTGCGTTGTATTTGAGTTGCAGGCGTGCGATGGCTGCGGCAGAACTTCATCGATTCATCTCAGATCTTCACCAGCGACTCCACAGAGCTCTCCACGCCAGTTCTTGAAGGATCTTGGAGTTTCTTCCAAGTCAAGAGGCGGCTCTTTTGCAAGAAGAAGAAATCTAGGGTTAGGGTTTTTACTGCATTTCTTGTAAGCTTTTGCTTATTCTTTACTACCCTTTCGTTCTTCTTGTATTGAGAGTCTTGTAGGGCTTCTCCGCCTTCGGTAGTTACCGAAAAGGAGTGTTTACATAGTGGAGGGTGTGTGAGTGTGTGGATCCTTGGACTAGTCACCTCGTTTGGAGGTGGATACCAAGTAAATCTACCT
The DNA here is from genome assembly GCF_018446385.1 of Zingiber officinale. Lineage (NCBI taxonomy): Eukaryota > Viridiplantae > Streptophyta > Magnoliopsida > Zingiberales > Zingiberaceae > Zingiber > Zingiber officinale. The sequence goes on from NC_055998.1 coordinate 96,782,493, forward strand.
TGTTAGCGTTGTATGCATTTGTTTCTTGTATTTCCGCTGCACATCTCTGAAGAAACAAGCAACGCCAAGCACACGAGCACGCGACGAGCTATTCACCCCCTCTAGCTACTGTTCGGTATCAACAAGTGGTATCAGAGCGAGGTTGCTCTTCACCGGAATCATCGCCGGAAGGGGCAAACAAAACAAGCAAAGCTAGATGGTGAAGAAGTTGAAGCAAATTCATCAAAAGTCAAAGATTTCAAGAAGCTCAACTTCAAGATGCAATTCCAGGATGGACTTGGATTTGACACAAGGGTGGCTCCACCGTACACATCCACAAGCTTCGATTCTTGGAAATCAAGAATAAAAATTTTTCTTATGATGGAGATAGAGCAATGATTTGCACTTAAGGAAGACTTCAAGACTCCAACAAACTCAAAGGGCAAAGTTCTCAAGAGGAGCAAATGGAGCCAAGAACAAATTCAAAGGTGTGAGGCGAATAACAAGGTAACCAAATTATTGGTTAATTTATTGCCAAGCACCATCCTTTGCAAAATTGGAGAATTTGAAGATGCAAAGGAGCTTTGGAGTTAATCGGCCAAGCTTCATGAAGAGGTCCCCTCCACTGTACCAAATCAATAAGAACCCAAAGAGGGTGACTCAATGGATCAAAACCAAGACAAGGAGGACTCCGAGGTTGAGAGGTGCTCAACCTCTGAAGAGGAGGTCCAAGAAGCTTCATCCTCAAAGGAGAGCAATCAAAAGAGCAAGGAAGGAGTATATTCCTTGTTTCATGTACAAGAGGATGAAGATGAAGAAGAAGGTGAAGCCTCCACCTCTAGGATTGAGGGGGAGCAATCTTCATTGACACCGGATCAAGAGCAAGAAGAATCCTCCACATCCGGGTCAAGAGAAGAAGAGGATGAAGAAGCTTCCACCTCCACGAGTCAAGTCAAATCTGTTGGAGGAATATCATCTTCAGATTAAGAGGAAGCTTCTACCTCCGGATCCAAAGGAGAAAGTGCCATCCCTACACAAAAAGGTATAAACATTTCGATTAATAATAAAAATCATATTATGTGCTTTGAATGTAGGGAACATGGGTACTACAAGAGCAAGTGCCCCAAATTGGCCAAGAAAAAGAGCCAAATGGCAAAAAGGGGCAAGGAGAAGCCCAAGGAGACCATTCTCGGAGCAAAGAAGAGCAAGGAGCACATTGTGTGCTTCTCTTGCAATCAAAAGGGGCATTACCGAAGTCAATGCCCTAATGGGAAGAAGGTGGCCAAGGCTCATGAAGGAAGCTCAACTCAAGGGGGAGCCTCTAAGGTAAAAAAGAAGGTATCTTTTATTTAGCCTATTCCCTTGTAAAATGGTAAAAAGCATGCTAGGTCAAATTTATATCATTTTAATGCTATTTACCATGAAAATAGGAAGCATGATAGCATTAAGGAAAATCATGTAGCTTATCATGCCAAAACCTCTCAATCTAGGGTTAGAAAGGTAGATAGAAACTTAGGTAAGAACCCTAAGGATTCTAGGTATGTACCTAAGAAGAAGAAAAATCATGATTTTAATGAAAAATCTATGGTTGAGGGATTATGGAAGGAAAATCAAGTCTTGAGGTCAAGACTTGATAAATTAGAAAAGACCCTTAGAAAAATCACAAATATGACACAAGGGTCTAAGGGTAAAAATCTAGGTCTAGGAGTATCAAAGTCATCCAATGGCCATAGAGGTTTGGGATACAAACCTAAGGCTAAGAAGGATGAAATTTCGTACCATAGGGTTCCATATAGTTATGGAACTAACCCTAGGTCTAGTGGTCAAGTCAAGAATACTAGGGAAGTCATCCCTAAGAGTATTTTTGCAATAAATGTGACTAAGGCTTCTAAGAAGTCTAAGAAAGTCACAAACAAGGTCACAAGGGAGGCTATCCCTAGAGTTGACCTAGAAAAAGTGACCAAGGCTTCCAAGAAGCCAAACAAGGTCACTAGGAAGGTATCTAGGGAAGTTATCCCTAGTGAATACCTAGAGCATCCAAGGAGCACCAATAGGTGTTGGGTTCCTAGGAGCATCTTCTCTACCCCATAAATGGGTTAGAGAGTGTCAACTCCGATTAGAAGGGTAGTTAACCCAACTTTGAAGAAATTGACACTCAAGGAGCATTTTCAAGGTTATTATTAACATTTGAAAATGAAATGGATTTACATTTACTCTTTGGAAGAGTAAAATGTGCCAGAAAATTGAAAATATTGATTTTAATCTTAATTGGCACAATTTGGGAAAACATAAGAAATACCAAGTTGAGATTTTGGTATTTTCTTAATAATTTAAGGCAAATCTAAGCCTTAATTTAAAGTGCTTCTCTTGTGGAAAAATGAAATATACCAACACTTGAGGAATATGCTTAATTTCAATTGGCATAAATTAATCAAGAGAATTAGAAATGTCAAGTTAGGTTTTGACACTTTCTTGAAGCACTTTGGGCAAATCTAGGGTTTAAGTTTTAGGATTAGCTAAGATTAAGGATACTTAGATAGATAATCTAGGTATATTTTATTTATGCTAAATCTTACCATGATTGCTTGCCCATTATATGTCATGACATCATGTTTTATTTTTGCACTCATGCCTTATTATAAAAATACAAAAAATACCATGTCATGTCATACATACATCATGTAATTATAGGAATCTTTCTTTTGAAAGCTATTTCATTTTGATGTATGCCATAACATTATCATGCATTATGTTTAATTCCTTAAAAGCAAGGACAAATGACATTTATCAACAAGTGTTTTCAACAAGTGTTGTCAACAAGTGGTATTAACAAGTAACATCCTAAGTGGATGTTCAATATCCACAAAATGCCTAGATAGATATGCATGATCCCTAGATTAGGGCAAAACCAAACTTTATATCTCACAAAGACCAATAAGATGACTTGTATGTGTTTTAGTGCACATTAGATACAAGTGAGATGTTAGGATGATGAACAAAACTCAAGATGTTGATTTAGTGCATTCTTTTGAGTTTTAAGTTCATCAAAACATATAGTTATGTGTTTTCTCATCATTGGGAAAGTTAATGTACAAGTAATGTGCATTAAGCCCAAGGAATATGGTGGGATATTGGTTTTAAAAATGTTTTTAAAATAATTTTGGAAAACCTTGGTGAAGGCTATCTTTTGATAGTAATCACCATTGAATAGTTAGACACAAACTTGAAGAAAACACTAAAGTTTTTGTAAGTTCTCAAGTTTGTATCAATCTTTGAAAACATGATGTATTTTCATAGAAAACTATTTTTCCATGATAAATTATACCCTAAATAATGTCTACACAAATTTTTATGATTTTTGGAATTTTGTAGAATTTTCTAGGGGTTTCTGAAATTGGCTGAAATTGAATTTCAGTAATTTCAGGCCTTCAATCGATCAGTGGATCGATTGGAGTGCCTCAATCGATCAGCCGATCGATTGAGAAGGCATTTCTCGCGAGAAGAAGCTCGCTGGATCGATCAGCCGATCGATCCAAGAAGACTGAATCGATCAGTGGATCGATTCAGCAGGGTTCAATCGATTGGAACCCAACTCTAATCGATCGAAGATGCTGATTTTGGCTGGGAAGGTCTGATTTCAGCATCTTTGAACCTATTTTAGTCTAGGTAACCATTCCAAACCCCTGAAAATACATTTGTATACATAAAAAGGGTGTTTTCGTGTGGAAAACAAGGATGGATTGGTTAAGGAAGGCTAAGTTGAAGTTTAGGTTGAGGGTTGTTTCAAATTTTGAATATTTGAACCTCAAAACTTCTAAAATTGGGTTTCCTAAAGTTTTAGGGATTTCAAGTCATTGTTGGTGCAATGACAGAAGTTACCACCATGTCTTTAGGGGGAGGGACTCTTTAAAGACATGAAAATTATTTTTCATGAACCTTGGAAGGTGGTTAACCTTCCGTTAAGAACATGCTCAAGGTTGAGCGTTTGAACTTTAATGGGGAGTGGATATCCTCATTGTTCAAGTGGTTTCAAGTGGATAATGCTCAAGGATGGGCATTTGCCTACATTGGGGGAGAATGTAGGGTTAAGGATAATGAAGGGTATGGGATCTTCATTATCGTGTTGATCACAACAACTGAAGTTGTGAACAACGATGAGCAACTCTTCAGGGGGAGAGTTTTCAACAAGTGAATTTGTTGATGTGTGCCCAAAAATGGGGCATGGTTTGATGTGTGCCAATAGGGGGAGAATGAAAGGGAGTAAGTTAGGCTTTCATTACCTAGAGGGAGTTTGCCCTCTTAGGGGGAAAATGAAGGGCTTAACTTATGTGTATTCATTACCTAGTGGCATGAAGAAGGTTTAGGCTATGAGATTAGCCTAACTTACATGTGGTATTGTAAGTGATAGTGTTGGTATTGTCAAACATCAAAAAGGGGGAGATTGTTGGTGCAACATCTCTCAGGTCAAGGTTGACCTGGTTGACCAAGCTTGAGTCTTGGTTTGAGTTTCGATGTTTGACAATACAAGGTTGATTGAAGAAGAGTCAAGTAGGTCAAGGATGATCGGATACTTGACTGGGAAGTCCTAACTGGGATGTTAGGCAGATGAAAATCCTAGTGAGTGAAGCTAGGTGAAAGACCTGATGAGTGAAGCCAGGCAGAAGAAAATCCTGGTGAGTGAAGCCAGGTGAAAATCCTAGTGAGTGAAGCTAGGTGAAAGACCAGGTGAGTGAAACCAGGCAGAAGAAAGTCCTGGTGAGTGAAGCCAGGCAGAAGAAAATCCTGGTGAGTGAAGCCAGGTGAAAATCCTAGTGAGTGAAGTTAGGTGAAAGACCTGGTGAGTGAAGCCAGGCACGGGGAAATCCAGATGGGTCAAGATTGACCAGACATCTGGTGGAAGTCCAAGTAGGTCAAGGGAGTGACCGGATACTTGACACGAAGAGAAAAGTCCAAGTGGGTCAAAAGGATTGACCGGACACTTAGTGGGGAGTCCTGGCAGGTCAAGGGAGTGACCAGATGCTAGGCATGATATACCAACAGGTCAAGGTTGACCAAATGTTGGTTGGAGAGGCTTGGGACTTGGTTTTGGGCAAAAATAAGAGTTGGATCGATCAGTGGATCGATCCAGGCTTTTCCCAGCGAACATAAAGCCTCTGGATCGATCAGTGGATCGATCCAGGCCTTTCCAAGCGAACAGAGAGACTCTGGATCGATCAGTGGATCAATCCAGAGGTCCCAATCGATCAGCCGATCGATTGGGACGCTATTGGTTCGCGCGATAAGCACTGGATCGATCCGTGGATCGATCTAGGCGTTTTACCAGAGCACAGAGGCGCTCTGAATCGATCCGTGGATCGATATTCCAAAGCCTCCCCGATCGATTGAGAGCTTTTGAATAGATCGGGATCCGACCGTTGCGTCGTATTTGAGCTGTAGGCGTGCGATGGCTGCGGCAGAACTTCATCGATTCATCTCAGATCTTCACCAGCGACTCCACAGAGCTCTCCACGCCAGTTCTTGAAGGATCTTGGAGTTTCTTCCAAGTCAAGAGGCGGCTCTATTGCAAGAAGAAGAAATCTAGGGTTAGGGTTTTTACTGCATTTCTTGTAAGCTTTTGCTTATTCTTTACTAGCCTTTCGTTTTTCTTGTATTGAGAGTCTTGTAGGGCTTCTCCGCCTTCGGTAGTTACCGAAAAGGAGTGTTTACATAGTGGAGGGTGTGTGAGTGTGTGGATCCTTGGACTAGTCACCTCCTTTGGAGGTGGATACCAAGTAAATCTACCTTGTTAGCGTTGTATGCATTTGTTTCTTGTATTTCCGCTGCACATCTCTGAAGAAACAAGCAACGCCAAGCACACGAGCACGCGACGAGCTATTCACCCCCCTCTAGCTACTGTTCGGTATCAACAATGCTTGTACCTGCAACCAACGCAATACCTTCCTTGGCCGGAGTAGTATCAGTCTGCTCATGTAATTCAAATAATTTATCATGCTTACTTGTGTCTGACATACCTTCGTGCAACTGAATCAGATTCTCCCACAGCTCCCTGGCGCTTGAGAATGGGCCGGCGCGATTCAGCTCCTTATTCGTTAAGCCACACTGAAGTGTATACGTTGCTTTTGCGTTTGCTTCTACCTTTTTGATAAGGTTCGCGTCCCAGTTCTCGTACGGTAGTGGTATGCCGACGCCGTCAGTTGGTATTTCAAGCCCGGTCTTGGTGATCATCCAGACATCGAACTCGGTTTGTAGGTATGACTCCATTCAGCCTTTCTAGTAGCCGATGTCTTCGCCGGAGAAGAGCGGTGGTCGAGTGATGCTATAGCCTTCTTGGAGAGCCATTGAATCTTGCACGAAAAAGTGAGCAAAAAACTTGTCTCAGGACTTAATCCTAGATTAGTAGTGTGGTAGAAGTATAGAAATAAAAATTTCTGAGTTTCGAGAAAAAAAAAATAAAATAATAATAAAATATTATTAAAAAATATTTAAGAAATATTATTTCAATTTTTGCCAAATTCATTATTTTATCAATGCTAATAAACCGTGAAAGGATGAAAATGAATTTTTCAAAAATAATTTTGGAGGGAAAAAAATGAAAGGCGTAAGGTTTTATTTTTAGCCTAAATAGACGAAAAAGCCACAAAAGAAATGCTCGAATGGTGGTTTCACCTATTCGAAGAGACCCTGCTCTGATATCAATTGTTGGATCGAGAAGCGCTAGAGGGGAGGGTGAATAGCGCTCGCGGCTATTTCGTTAGATTATCGGAATCGTAAAACGTTCGTCGAGTAATTAAAGCAGCGGAAATGAAATAAAGAAAACACAGACACGAAGGATTTACTTCGTTCGGAGCCTAAGGTGACTCCTACTCGAAGGCCCACGATCCTTGATCGCTTTCTGTGGGCAACAACTATAAGTTCGTGTAATTATTACAAACTAAATACAAATGTAACTGTAATTAAAGTTATACCGACAACAGTGGTAGAAAAATCTGAGCTCCGGGTCGTTGGAATGTTGCAGCAGCACTTCGGAAGCAATACTTGAGCAGAACACAGCACGAGGAAGCTTTTTCTTTCGTTGTATATTGCTGCTGCTCGAACCCCTCTTATAAAGGGTGTTCAAGGTGCCTTAAACCCCTCCAAGGTGCCTCCAGGCTGGCCGCGTCACCCGCATGGATCAGAACTGACCTGGTCGAACTTTTTCTTGTTCAAGGCGCCTTCAACCTCTCCAAGGCGCCTTCATCAATTTGTTCAAGGCGCCTTCAGCCTCTCCAAGGAACCTTGAACCTTGCTTCGCAGCCAGCTCAGGTTTTGCACCCGAGGCGCCTCCATGCTCCATGGAGGCGCCTCGGACACTGTTCATCCGAGGTTAATCTTTGCACTTTGGTCCCTGTAAGATACATTAATCCCAAATATACCCTGCAGCACAAAGTTAGAACATAAAGCATAATAGAAGTGATAATGACAGTCTCCAGACTGTCCGAGTCTGACTTTGGGTTTCCAACCGGAAACCCTAGGTCGACCCGATGCCTACTGTTCCCTCTGCGGGGAACGCATCCTCACCTACTCCACACAGGAGATTTACCTGATGCCAGTCCGGTCCTCTAGACCGACTATACTTTCCTCCTAGGGTTACCACCCCCTAGGACCTAGGGTTACCGCCTCTAGGGTTTTTCTCCACCTAGGGTTACCACCCCCTAGGACCTAAGGTTGCCGCCCCTTAGGGTTTTCCTCCACCTAGGGTTACCACCCCCTAGGACCTAAGGTTTCCACCTAGGGTTACCACCCCCTAGGACCTAAGGTTACCCCCCCTTAGGATTTCCCTTCACCTAGGGTTACCACCCCCTAGGACCTAAGGTTGCCGCCCCTTAGGGTTTTCCTCCACCTAGGATTACCGCCCCCTAGGACCTAAGGTTGCGGCCCCTTAGGGTTTTCCTCCACCTAGGTTTACCACCCCCTAGGACCTAAGGTTACCCCCCCTTAGGATTTTCCCCTGCCTAACCGCAGTTAGGACTTTCCTAAAACCTTATTTAACCACGTTAGATAACAAGGAATCTTAACTTTGAATCCCTTTGCCATTATCAAAACTGAGGTTCGATTGTCGGATGCTTACTGCACCAACAACAAGGTGATGTTGGATCTCAACATTCTTGTAACTTGGGTAGTAATGATGTGTTGCTAGATATCGCTCATTACTTATGCTTCTAAATGGCTTTAGGAGTATTCCCAACGTTACAAGAACCTATAGGGTCATATACAAAGGGCAATTAGATGGAGATTAGGTTCATTTGATGAACCTAAATGATTAGGTTCATATGATGAACCAAATTGGATTAAGAGTAATCCAAAGTAGGCTAATTGAGTTGGACTCAATTTGGTTCATGTGTTAAGTGAGTCTAATTTGGACTTAGACTCATTTAATCAATTTAATTCAATGAATAGAGATTCATTAAATTAAAATTGACTTGAACCAATGGTTAGATTAGATCAACCAAGGGAGAGAAGTGGTCAAGTTTGACTTAACTTGAGAGGAAGATGAAGGGTCAATTTTGACTTGACCATTTGCTACCTCATTGGTGAGTTGGCATTAAGTGGTCCAATGATGATGCTCCACATCATCATGGTTGCTTAAGTGGAATGCCACCTCATGGGAGTTACCAAGAGTTGTGACTCTTGGCATCCCATGGAGGTTACAATTCCCCTTAAAGTGGCCGACCACTTTTGTATGTGTAGTTAGTGCATTTTATGTGCTTGTGTGAGTAACTCCATCATCTTCTTCCTCTCTAGTTTTCTTCTTGCTCTCCCTCTCCTCCATTACTGATCTCTAAGGTTGCTAGCACATCCTTAGAGGTTCTTCTCCATCTCTTTCTTGTGTGGATACACATAAAGAAGTGTCTACTTTGACACTTTCGAGATCCGGAGAACCGAGGATGAGAGGGATTGCGAAGGGCTTCGCATCAAGGGTAAATTCCTTCTCCTTGTAGATCTAGTTTAGAACTAGTGTAAGAAACTTGTACTCGTAATGTTTTTCAAAATTTTATTTCTTCGCACGGATCCGTGGCATAGGGGTTTCGGGGTTTTCGCAACACAAAAAGTGATTTTTGCGGCTCGAAAAATCCAACAAAATCATAGATTTCCAACAGGAAAAGAAGAATCATTGTTTGCAGCATGGAAAGACTAAAAGAGTTATTGGTACAATGCCTTTATTCTTGAAGAGTGGTTCGTAATTCATTTGCTTTATATGGGGATTTCTAAAGTCGCTAGGATTTCGTTAAATTTGGCGCTAGGAGGTTCTTTGATGAATAAAAATTTGAAGGAAGCCTATTCACTTATTGAGGAAGTGACATTAAATCTAAGTTTCATAATTCATGTGTTTTATATGGGGATTTTTAAAGTCTCTAGGATTTCATTGGATTTGGCACTAGGAGGTCCTTTAATGAAGAAGAATTTGAAGGAAGCCTATTCACTTATTGAGGAAGTGACATTAAATCTAAGTTTTTTTTTTTTTTTGGGGGGGGGGGGGGGGGGTAAGAGAGAGCACCTCTCACGAAGGCAAAAAAGATATTGAGACTGTCGCACGATGTGTATTCATGCACAAGGTGATCCCAAAAAAAGATTTAAAGTGAATAAAGCAAAATATGAGGCTATGAATCATAACAATAATGGGGCGGAACATCAGTTATACTGCTCAAATCAACATCACCTTATACATGAGAATTTGTTAAGCAAGTTAGATCACAAGAAGAGCAAGGGTTTGGAACTTGGGGGAGAATTTCATACTGGGTAATCTCACATGAAAGAACGTTGTAATTGCTGAGTTATGCAAAATTTCTAAAAGATGCATTGTCTTTGAAAGGTAAGTTTGATGAACAAAGTATTGTGACACTATCTAAAGAATGCAGTGCGCTAATATAGGATGACCTACCTCTCAAACTAAAAATTCTGGGAGTGTTTAAATACCATGCACTATTGGTGACATCAATATCGATATAGCAATTTGTGATTGGGGATCTAGTGTGAACCTTATGCTACATGCATTGTTTAGAAGAATTAGACTGAATGAATTGAAACCTATAAATGTGTCATTACAATTGGTCGATCACTCAATCCAGCATCCCTTGCGGATAATAGAAGATGTGCTAGTAAAGATCGGAGGATACATGGTACTAGTAGATTTCATGATATTGAATATGAAAGAAGACATATAGATTCCCCTCATATCAGTGAGATATTTTCTAGCCACAACTAGGGCCATTATTGATATTAAGAACCATCAACTCTCATTAATGATAGGTTGGGAGAAAATTGAGTTTGATTTATCTAGGGCTATCCGACTACCTTCTGAAGTGGATACATGTTGTAGAGTGGAGGTATTACATACAATTGTTCAAGAAAAGATAAATGAGGAATTATATGGGGAACAAGGAAACTTGGACTTTTCATAAGGCATGGACAAAAATACAAACCTATTCATGGTGGAAGAGAGTATTGAGAGTTCTGAATCAAGAAATGATGGAGAAATAACGGCGAAATCCCTCATGTTGAGTTGAAGCCACTTTCTTTGACCCTTAGATATGAATTTCTGGGACCGGGATCTACTCATCTTGTGATCATAAATACTTATTTGAATGAGACAGAAACTCAAAGTTTATTGGAGGATCTTAGAATATATAGGAAGGTCCTAGGATACACCATTGAAGACATAAAAGGTATAAACCCATTTGAATTTTGCTTGAAAATGATTACAAATATTTAGTAGAACATCAGAGATGGTTGAATTAAAATATAAAAGATGTGGTTTGGAAAGAGGTATTGAAGTTATTGGATGTAGGAATGATCTATCCAATTTCAAATAGTGAATGGGTAAGCTGTGTTCACAAGGTCCTGAAAAAAGGTGGGGTAATGGTGGTTAAAAATAGAAATGATGAGTTAATCCCAGCTAAAACTATAGGGTGGCGGATGTGTATTGATTATATAAAGTTGAACAAGGAAACTAGCTAGAAAGATTATTTTCCTCTACCCTTTATTGATCAAATGTTAGAATGATTGGCCAAACATTCACATTACTACTATTTGGATGGATATTTAGGATCTTATCAAATTCCAATTCACCTAAGTGACCAAGAGAAGACTATATTCACTTGCCCATATGAGACATTTCCTTATAGAAGGATGCCCTTTGGCCTTTGCAATGCTCCAGCTACTTTCCAATGATGTATGATGACTATTTTCTCGGACTTCATTGAGGATATAATGGAGGTTTTTATGGATAATTTTTCTGTATATGGTATTAGCTTTGATTCATATTTGACAAATCTTTCTAAAGTATTCTAGAGATATGAAGTTATTAACTTGGTCTTGAATTGAGAGAAAATCCATTTTATGATCAGAGAAGGGATAGTTTTGGGACACATGATTTCTAAAAGGAGCATTGAGGCCAATAAAGCAAAAGTCAAAGTTATTGAGAAGTTACCTCTCTTGAGAAATATGAAAGGAGTACGGAGTTTCCTTGGGCATACTAGATTTTATCGACAATTTATAAAGGACTTCTCTAAGATTTCTAAGTCATTGACCAATTTACTAATGAAAGATGCTGATTCTAATTTCAGCCTAGAATGTTTGGAGGCCTTTCATAGAATAAAGAAATCTTTGGTGATAGCTTTGATAATGCAAACTCCAAATTAGAATCTACCTTTTGAAATTATGTGTATTTCTAGTGATTTTGCAATTGGAGCAGTGTTGGGATAAAGGAAAGACAAGAAGTTAAATGTTATACACTATACAAGCAAGACACTTGATGATGAACAAGTAAACTATGCCACTACTGATAAGGAACTATTAGCCGTAATATTTGTATTTAACAAATTTAGATCATATTTAATGGGATCCAAGGTGATAGTTTACACTAACCATGCAATAATTTGGGATTTGTAAAACAAAAATGATGCAAAGACTTGACTCATTTGATGGATATTACCACTTCAAGAGTTTGACTTAAAAATCAAAGATAAAAAGGGGTCAAAAAACATAGTAACATACCATCTCTCTCGATTGAACTAGGATTATAAGGAATGGAAAGATGACAATTTACAAACTAATGATTCTTTTCCTGATGAGTAACTTTTGGCTATCAGAAGTTCAGGTGTTCCATAGTATGCAAACTTAGCCAACTTTCTAGCATACAGGATTTCTCCCCAAGGTACTCTTTGTAATACCCACTAAGCTTGTAAGATAAATATATGAATATGGGATTTTTGCCTTAGAAAAATAATAAGAAGTGAGTTGAAGCAAAAAGAAATAAAATGAAATAAAAAGAAGAGGAAGTCAAGGATTGAACCTTGAACCTCTTATATGATAATTCATAGAATTAACTAGTAGAAATCAATTGGGATAGAGAGAAGATATTGATAGCAAGGAAAGGGAATGCATGATAAAGATAGGAGTAAAGATCTAAGAAGAGAAAACAAGAAAAGAACAAGAGAAAGGCAACTTGCCTTCCTCCCTTTCTCTCCCTCTTCCTCTTTGATTTTTTTTGCCGAAAACTTAAAGAGAAATTAAGGGGATTCATTCCCCCTTATTTTATCATGAATGGTGAGAATAAATAGAAAATAAAATAAATGTAAGAAAAAAATAGAAAATGGGTTAAGGGAGAAGGAAAACAAAAATCAATTTTGCTACTTCTTCCCCCTTAACATAAAAGGGAGCAAGAAAAGAGAAAATTATTTTTCTCTCATTTTCTCTCAATCATCCTCTCCCTCATCGAGAACACCACAGTCCCCTCTCCTCCATCTTCGGCCCCAAAGCCAAGTTTGTTCCCTAAGAAAGCCTAAGATACAAGGAGGACTTAGCAAAGGAATCAAGGGAAAGGAACTAGAAGAAGAGGCTACTCCTTCTTCACCATACCTTAGATCCACAAGCGAAAAGGATGTAAGCTTCCCCTCACCTGTGGCACAAGGCTTTTATGTGATTTTCGGATTCTATAAGGATTAGAAAACCTAGAAAAGAATTTAAGAAAATTTGGCTAAAGAAAGGGTTTTCAAATCTAGGATGGTTTAAACAAGTCCTTATTTCATGATATTCTTTCTATGCTATGTAGGAAGGATTTTCTTCATGTTTTTATACTTAAATGATGCTTGATTAGAGGAGTACCTAACCCTAGAATTTCGGCCAAAAATATGTTAAGGAGGTTAGGGAAAAATATTTTTTAACTAAACTAGTACAAAATTTCTCCCATGAACTACTAAGGGTTTTTATTGGTTTTCTTGATTGAAAGTTACTTAGAACCAAAGAAATCCATTTATATGTTTCGGCCAAGAAAAGGGCTTAGGGTTAGGAAGACCTTTAAATTTAAATAACCATGTTTGTATGATAGAATATAGAGTTCTCTTAAAGAATTGCATGTTGTACATTGCTAGAAATTCATGAACTCTTGTTTTAGATTTTCGGCCATGATAAGATGGATAGTTTAGAAAAGCTTGAACAAAATTCTAATATGATTAAGACCTCTGTGATATTATGATATGAAAGTTGTTTAATGCTCTTATGTTTAAATTGAGTATAGAAAATTAGTTACATGATATATGACATGTAAGTTCACAAGGGTCCTAGCTTGTTTATGAACCAACTTTGTATATGATATTCTTAGTAATTTTTGCCATGAAACTTACTTAGGTTTTCCATGCTTTAGGCCACTTAAAACCTAGTTTAGAGATTGGTAGGTTTCGGCCATAAGGAAAAAATAGAAGAAAAAGGGAAAGAAACCTAGGAAGCCTAAGACACAATTCACATGTATGTTTAATATGCTTGTCTTTATACATGCTATGAAACTTGTATAATTTCTCATGCTTTTAGGCTATTTGAAGCAAGTTTATATTCTGTGAGTTTCGGCCAAGTAGGGTTTAAAAGACCTAGAGGCCTTAGAAATGAAACCATATGTGTTAAAAGTGCTTCTTATGAAAATATGATAAGGTGTTGATTGTGTCGCATATTTGTATAATTTTTCCATGACCTAAATGGATCATTGTGTGTTTCGGCCATGAAGGGATAAATGCCCTAGAAACCCTAGAACAAAAATTAAATATGCTTATGTCACTCTACTTGAAATATGATAAGTAGAAAACCAAAGTTCTCATAGTATATGTTGTTTAGTGACCCAAATGAGGCTAGGGTAAGTTTCGGCCATACCTATTGTATGATGTCTTGTTATGAATTTATACATGATGTTAGTTCAAGTTCACATGCTTGTATGTTTGTTTTTAGCCCTAATGAATACTTGTTAAAAGATTGACCAAGACATACGTTAAGGGCTTGAAGGACTTAGGAACTAGCTCAATATGCTTACTATGCTATTTGGAAAAAAATGCTATAAATATGGTTTAAGGTTTCCATGCTTTAATGACATTTGGGACCTTCTTTATATACTGATAGGGTTCGGCCACATGAGTTTAAGGACTTGGAGAACATAGAAACCAAGTTAATCATGCTTATAATGCTTCCTATGAAATTTATGTGATGATGATTTAGGGTTCACATGCTTGGAGGTTGTTTTTACCTAAATTGAGACCTAAGGGGGTTCGGCCATGATAGGAACCCAAGGGTTTAGGAAGCTTAGAACCCAAGTTAACTATGTTACCATGTTTCTTATGATAGTATAATCACATGATATACTCTTATGCTTAACCATGTATGCTTATGATTTATACCTTTTTATGATATGATATGTGGATAGGGATATGCATGTTTTAATAATATGCTATGTGCTTAGAATATGCATGCTTTTATGATATGCTATGTGAGTAGAAATATGCATGCTTTAATGATATGCTATGTACTTAGAATATGCATGTTTTTATGATGTGCTATGTGTTAAAAATATGCCTACTTTTTCTTATGACATGATGTATGCCTAAGTGATGCATACTTTTTATGATATGATGTATGCCTAAGTGATGCATACTTTCTTATGACATGATGTATGCCTAAGTGATGCATACTTTTTATGATATGATGTATGCCTAAGTGATGCATACTTTCTTATGACATGATGTATGCCTAAGTGATGCATACTTTTTATGATATGATGTATGCCTAAGTGATGCATACTTTTATGACATAATGTATGCCTAAGTGATGCATACTTTTATGCTATTCTATGTGACTAAATGATGCATTTTTGTACATGCTATTTTACTTTGTAAGGCTTGTACCAAGGGTGGACTTCTAATCAGTCCCTAGGCCTTGCTTTGTGATCTAGGCCAAGCCTTGCTTTGTGATCTAGGCTAATAAGGGATGGGCTCCTTAGTACACCCCTAGGCCTTGCTTTGTGATCTAGGCCAAGCCTTGCTTTGTGATCTAGGCTAATAAGGGATGGACTCTTCAAATACGCCCCTAGGCCATGCTTTGTGATCTTGACCTAGTTCCTAGTATGATTCAAGACTTGCTACCTTGGATATACTTAGGACGCGCGCATCTATGTTATGTATGTATGGTACAAGCCGGGGCCCTAAATATGTTGATATTATGTTCAAGTATATATATATGTAAGAAGAAAATGGTTTTAAAAGATCATGAGACATACACATGTTTTTCGGATACATGTTTTTAAAATCATGATGCATATAATCTATGATTATGTTATGTTGAGGCTATGATTTAAGATATGCCATGATATGATTATGTTATGTTTCATGCTATGTTTTAAGAGATGATATGCCATGATATGATTATGTTATGTTTCATGCTATGTTTTAAGAGATGATATGCCATGATATGATTATGTTATGTTCATGCTATGCTTTAAGAGGTGATATGCCATGACTAGTTATAATGTTTGTTATGTTGCATGATAGGCTTAAAGAGTATGATATGTTATGCCATGACTAGTAGAGATTATGTTAAGTTGAGACATTATTTGATTATGTGCTGATTGTTGGTTTTAGTGAGTAGGAAAGGAACTTACTGAGCCATGAGTGCTCATAGCTTACTTTCCTTGTACCACAGATAAAGGAAAAAGCTGGATGAGTTAAAGGAGCAGCAGGAGGGGCAACGAAGATGTGTGTGGCGGTGGCTAGGCAACAAATTAAGAACCTGCTTTAAAACCTTTAAGAACTATGCTTTGGTTTTTGTGAAATGTAATACAATATGGGTGACTTGATGTTAAGTTTTTATTTATTTTGTTATCATGTTATGAAACCATGTTAGTGTAGTTCAGTTTTAATTAAGCTAAGAAAAATAATTTTAAGTCTTCCGCTGTAATACGTACGTAGAGTATCGTAGCCCCGTCCCTTGTTGATAGCAGGGAGGGCAGGCGTTACACTCTTATCAACAAAAGAGGAAATTTTTGACGGATGTAAAATATTTCATTTGGGATGAATTGTCATACCCCGAAGGTATACTTATCCGACAGAATAGATGGTACCACCTAGTGACAATGTGCGATACAACATGATATGATTTCACAACATAGACATAAATACATAGTGGAAGATATAAAATATAGCAACAACAGTATAGAGGGATTTACACAATCCCCATACAACATAGAAAATCTAAATGACCGCGAGCCAGCCCGGCTTAACACAACAAAGCATATAACTGAATAAAGGTAGACACAAGGCTAAAATCCATAACTAAGTCAAATTATTATATAACCAAGTCCAAAATCCAAAGTGCCAATAAAACAGAAGGAAACAATAGAGAAAACCATTCCCAATTGTGAAGTGGAACTGACAGTTAGGATTCTCCAAGCGACTCCATATCATCTACTTGCTACCTGAGGAAAATAAAGTACAATAGGATGGTGAGTCTAAATGACTTAGGGGATAATATATAAATGGTAGTGTATGGTCAAATATGTACGGAGATCAAAGTATACAGTCTTACAGGTAGGAATTATGTATACAACTATAAATGAAATAATAAATGCACATACCAGAACCTGTCTAACAAGTAAGGTATAATGATTAATAATCACTAGGGATCTACAACAGATCTGCTCCTACTACATGAGCAAAATATGATAGCATATATATATGTATGATAAATGAACATGTATGAATAATGTCAGGCATATGCAACAACTATAGCTCAAACAAATGCAACATATCATAGACATATGCACACTAGTATCTCCTAAATATGCAACATGCATCATGTGCATATGATCATGTATGTGTCACTCCTACACACCACTCCATCTACCACAACATTTGTGTGGCCGAGTAGGCAGGACTATGACAACTACTCACAACTCCAGCTATCACTATATATGAGTGGCCAGTCGGGCAGGATGTAGAGTACCTATCTGTTGATTAGTCCTAAGAAAATGTACCGGTTCCATTGTACAAAATTTGTTGTACAAGTGTCGAACATTTCCTTAAATAACCTATTGTGTTCTTTAGAAGTTAAATTAAGAATCGCAGACGGAACTTAACATCATTGATTCCAAATTTAACTTATCTGTTTTTAATGGTTTAGATTTGAATCGCAAGCGGAACTTAACACTATTGATTCAAATCCACCTATGTTATTAATTTCATTAAATATTAATTTCTAAAATTGGCTTCCAGGACTGCATGGCGAGGCACATGGCCTTCTTGGATATGGGAGCAACCACCACCGCCTAGACAAAGCCTTTTAAGGAAAGCTAATATTTAATTTCCTTAAATAACTCTAGGTTAACCAAAAAGAACAATTGAATCACAAATTTGAAAAACAAAACAAAAAGAAACACATCTTCGAAACAAATCCGAAAATCTAGAATCTAATGCCTCTTGTGTTTGGAATTCATACAAAAGAAATACAACTAGTATGATGCGAAAATTAATTACTAATTATACCTTCCTTTGTATGCAACGACCTCTTGATCTTCTACCGTATTCCTCTTCTTATCCCGGATGTTGTGTGGGCAACGATCTACCGAGATGAGAATCCACCTAAGCCACCTTCTTCTCCAAGCATGATTCGGCCATCACAAATATTCCATGAATAGATGTGGTTCGGGCACCACCACCAAGCTCCAAGGGATACTTCCTTTCTCTCCTTCTTCTCCATGCTAAAATCCGGCCATCTTAAAGCTCCATGAGATTACAAGGTTCGGCCAATGAAGAAGAAAGAAAAGGAAGAAGGAAAAATAATAGGGTCGGCCACCACCAAGGAAGAAAAGAGAGGAAGAAAAATAATAGAGTCGTTAGCCATGAAGGCACCTCTACCCCCTCTTTTATAATCCTTGGTCTTGGCAAATAAGGAAATTTAAATAAAAACTTCCTTAATTCTTTTACCATGAAAATAAAAATTTTAATTAATTAAAATCAAATTTCTTTTCTCAATTTCAATGGCTGGCCACTTTTTTCCCACAAAACAAGGAGAGTTTAATTCACACAAGAATTAAAACTTCCTAATTTATTTCCAGAAATTTATAAAAAAATTCTCCAATAATTTTAATCCCTTCATGATTGGTTAGTAAAATGGAAATTTTATAAATTAAAAATCTTTCTTTTAAACATGTGGATAATTTCCAAAAAGGAAAGTTATCTCTAAAAATTAAAATCTCTTTTCAATCTACAAATAAGGAAAGATATCAAATCTTTTCTTAATCTTTTGTAGAAACTAATAAAAGAGAATATTTAATTTTTAAACTTTCTTTTAAATCATGAACATGGTTAAAAAGGAAAGTTTTCTCAAAATTAAAAACTACTTTCAATTTACAAATAATGAAAGATTTCAAATCTTTTCTTAATCTTTTGTAGAAAGCTATAAAAGGAAATATTTAAATTTTAAACTCTCTTTTAAAACCATGATATCCACATTAGAAATAATTTTAATAAAAATTCCTTTTAATTTTCTAGTGGCCGACCACCTAAACTCGGGACCCAAGCTTTGGCCGGCCACCAACTTGGCTCATCCACTTGGTCTTGGCTGTCCCTAGCTTGGGTTTCAAGCTAGCTTGGCCGACTCCATTAGGATGGGTAAGAAGATGAGTATGTGGTGGGTATAAATCTCTATATACAAGAGGCTACGATAGGGACTGAGAGGAGGAATTGATTTTGGTCTCCCGATGAAATTAAGCTTCCCGTGTTCGCCCCGAACACACAACTTAACTTCATCAATAATAATTCATACCACTAAAGAATTATTATTGAATTACCGCACCAATCCCAAATTACATTTTGGGCTCCTTCTTATTATGAGTGTGTTAATCTCCCTGTGTTTAAGATGTCGAATGCCCACTAATTAAATGAGTTACTAACAACTCACTTAATTAATATCTTAGTTCCAAGAGTAGTACCACTCAACCTTATCGTCATGTCGGACTAAGTCCACCTGCAGGGTTTAACATGACAATCCTTATGAGCTCCTCTTTGGGACATTATCAACCTATATCACTAGGACACAGTTTCCTTCTATAATCAACAACACACACTATAAGTGATATTATTTCCCAACTTATCGGGCTTATTGATTTATCAAACTAAATCTCACCCATTGATAAATTAAAGAAATGAATATCAAATATATGTGCTTGTTATTATATTAGGATTAAGAGCACACACTTTCATAATAACTGAGGTCTTTGTTCCTTTATAAAATCAGTATAAAAAGAAACGACCTCTAATGGTCCTACTCAATACACTCTAAGTTGTACTAGTGTAATTATATAGTTAAGATAAACTAATACCTAATTACACTACAACCTTCCAATGATTTGTTCCTTTCCATCTTGGTCGTGAGCTACTATTTTTAATTTATAAAGAACTGATAACATGATCTTCTGTGTGTGACACCACACACTATGTTATCTACAAAATAAATTAATTGAACATCTACATTTGGTATATATAAATGTAGACACTTGACCAATGTGATTCTTATAAATATTTATACAAAAGCTAGGCTTTTAGTATACACTCCAACAATCTCCCACTTATACTAAAAGACTATGCTGCCATAAATGCTGCCATATATCTAATTCTCATCCATTCAACATGTCCATCAAAAGCTTTTGCCTTAAGGACCTTAGTGAAAAGATCTACAGGTTATCACTTGATGCAATATAGGCGGCAACAACTTCTCCTCGTTATACGACGTCTCGTATTGGATGATACTTGCGCTCTATTGTGTTCACTTGCCTTATAAACTCATGGTTTCTTCGAGTTTGCTACTGCATCATTATTATTACAACAAATTGTAATAATCTTTGGACAAATCAGAAATCATATTTAAGTCCATCTTGAGGTTACTGAGTCACTCAGCTTCTATGGCTGCCTCTGAGGCTACCACATACTTAACTTCCATAGTGGAATATGAAAAGAACCTATGCTTAACACTCCTCCATAGTTATGACTTTACCTCCTAAAGTAAACACAAAACCCCGAGGTTGACTTACTACTATCCCTATTTGATTAGAAGTCAAAAATCCTTGTTACCCACAGGGATCAAATCATCTGTTTTGTAAGCTAGCATATAATCTCTAGTGTCTCTAAGGTACTTCAATATATGCTTTATCGCAGTCCAATGTCCTTGTCTAGAGTTACTTTGATATCTGCTATCCATGCCCACGGCAAAATAGATATCCAGTTTCGTACACAGCATTGCATATATTAAGCTTCCTACAGCCGAAGCATAAGGAACTGCCTTCATGTCCTTTATCTCCTTTGATGTCTTCGGAGACATCTCTTTAGATAAAGCTACTCCATGCCTAAAAGGTAAGAAACCTTTCTTGGGGTTCTGCATGCTAAACAAGCAAGGATTGTATGAAGCTCGGGATAAGAACAACATTCTTTTCTTGCGATCCCTTATGTCTTTGATCCCACGAATGTGTGCACATTTTCCTAAGTTCTTCATATCAAATTGTTTGGACAACCATACCCTTACTTCTGACAACACTTTGATATTGTTTCCAACTACCAAAAATGTTATCTACGTATAGTAAAAGAATTACCACCATGTTTCCATCACACTTCTTGTATACATAAGACTCATTCGGTTATTAAATAAATCCATAGGTCCGGGTTACTTTATTAACCGAATGTTCCAAGACCTTAAAGCTTTACTTCAATCCATAGACTGATTGAGCTTACACACACGATACTCTTTGCTCTTTGCAATGAACCCTTCTGGTTGCTATATATGGATGTTTTCTTCAAGACTTCCATTAAGGAAAGCTGTCTTGACATCTACTTGCCAAATATATAAAAGAATCCGGATAGACTTAAGCATGGCTACCGGTGGAATTTTTTTTTTTTCAACAAGCCTTACTTTGAAAGTTTCTCCCTTCCTTTCTATCCCTCTTTTCCTATCGTAGACTTATTTTCCCCCAATGGCTTTTACACCATTTGGTGATTTTATAAGCTCCCAGACTCTATTAGAATACATATATTCTAATTCTGTATTCTTTACAAAGATGCTGCATCTTTATTTTGGAGTGCTTCGTCATATGACTAGGGATCAGGTTCATGTCCACCAGGGATCAAGTCCAAAGACTCTCCCAAAACATGAATCTTTTAGGTTGCCTAACAACCCTCCCACTACGACGAGACACTTTCTGTAATTGTGTATCATTTGTGATACGTGTTGCAGTTTCTTGTGATATTTTATCTGGTACAGTTGATACTAGATTAGACGTGTCCTTTAATTTCCTTAAGAATAATTTTTACTCATGTGCTTGTGGTTTATAGTCCTTTTCTAAAATCAGGTATTGGTGCCAACAATGACCTTCCGATTTTAAGGACTATAAACCTCTTTTCGTTTTTCTAGGATAACTCAAGTGAACTCATGTCCAACTTATCAGTGTCTCTCATGTGCTAGACCATCCAAATCCGAATATGCTTCAGACTAGGCTTACGCCATTCTGCAATTTTATGGGAGTAGAGAGTTCTGACTTAGAAGGTACTATGTTCACTTCCATTTTCAGTGTATATCCTTAAAACGAATTTGGTAATTTTCTGAATAACTCATCATCGATCTAGTTTTTCCATAAGAGCCTTATACCTTCTTACTACTACAACATTCTGTTGGGGTGTACCAGGTGCAGTTAGTTGGGATTAAATCCCGACTTCTAATAAGTGACTCCTAAACTCTCCTAAAAGGTACTCATACTACGATTTCACCGTAGTGTCTTGATACTTTTGCTTTGACGTTACTCCACATCAGCCTAGTACTCTTTGAACTAATCAAAGCACTTAGACTTGTGGTGCATCAAGTAAATGTATCCTTATCTCGAATAGTCGTCTATAAAAGAGATGAAATATTCGAAACAACCTCTTGCCTGGATTGTCAAAGGTCTACACAAATCAAAATGAACCAATTCCAACATATCTTTGGCTCCATACCCCTTAGACTTAAAAGCTTCTTGGTTATTTTTCGCTCCAAGTAAGACTTGCAGGTTGGAAAGATTTCCACTACCAATGAACCCAAGAGTTCATTGGTTATTATCCTTTGAATCCTACTCAAGTTAATATAACCTAGCCTTAGATGCCAAAAATATGATTGGTTCATTTCTGAAGGTTACTTTCTCTTATTAAAGTTAGAAAATGTGTTATTAATTTCCATTTATTTCATCGTGGGAGTTATTGGATTATAAATTGTCAACCAACGTACCAGAACAGATAACTTCCTATTTTCTTGATAACAATTTTGTTACCAAAATAGACAGAATAGTTTACAAACCGAAATCAAATTCTTTCTAAACTTAGTACGTAAAGACAATTTCTTAAAATCCATATTTCATTCCTATCAGAGGATAAACATCTCCCACTGCAACAACTGCTACTATTGCAGCAGTGCCCATGTAGATAGTGATTTATATAGTTGTCGGGTTTCCTGGAACCCCTGTAATGAATTACAGACATAATCAGTGGTTTATGTATCTACACACCAGGTACCAGTAGATAATACCACTAAATATGTTTCAACAACTAATAAAATACACCATTATTGTTCTCAGTTCTGAGAGGATAGTCTACCTTAATATCCAAGTTTTCCAATCATTACAATTGGGACTACTAAGTCTATACTATAGTATAACAACTAGGTGATTGACTAACATTTGAAATCCTAAGAATCACAACAATATTTGGTCAAGACCAACATCTAAAAATCCCCGTGAATTTTGTAAGCCACGATAGTGTGGACTTATACAAATTCTAAAAGGAGATTTTATCCATTAATTTTATTATCTTGTCAACTTATGACAAATAAAATTAATAGTTGATATGTCTTTGATCAAATATTTGGTCAAGACTCTAAATTTAAAATAATATTGATTCCTCTAACAATACTATTTAAATTTACCAACACCTCAAAACACCGTGAATTTTGCATGCCACGTTAGTGTGGACGTATACAAAATCAACATTTGTAAGAGGAGGGGTTTACCCATTAATTATCTTGTCAATGTAACTTTATGACAAATAAAATTATCTCAAACACTGTTAATTTTGTATGCCACGTTAGTGTGGACGTATACAAAATCAATCATTTGTAAGAGGGGTTTTAACCCATTAATTTTATTATCTTGTCAACCTAGTTTTATGAAAAATTAATAGTTGGTTTCCTTTTGGTCACACAAGTAATAGCAGTGACTTCGTTGAAGAGGATACTATTAGATGCATCTAAGTGTATACCATTACTTTGATACTAAGTCCATTAAATAGAATTGTGCCCCTTCAGTTGGAGAAGATCACACACATCCTAAATAATTTCCTATAACCATCCATTAAGGAAGTTTGATCTAGTGATCCGCAAACAAACTCATCCGTTATGGAGGGAGGCACTCAGAGCCAACACGCAAGCTTGTTGCATCACTTACAAACCAGTAATGGAGACAGTGGGATTTATATACTAATCCCTCTCCCACTTAGTTATTTAAAATGAGGAATTTTATCCTATGCTAGCATATAACACATGCACACACACAGTAAATAAAAGTAATAAATTTGAAAATTAATTTTCCAACTATTATGACATTTTCATCACTGTCCTCCGTGTGCTCCAACCCTAGCTGCTGCCATCTTTAGCCACCGCCATCGGGTCGAGTTGTCGCATCTATCTTGCTTCTTATTCCGCTGCACCTCTGGTCCTCCGATAGTACCATACCTCGCAAGGATATGATCCGCGACAAATATAGAATTTTATATACATTGATCCTATATTCCATAAAGGAATGTACATATATTCTAGATCGAACAAAAATGTAAAATCCTAATAACTAATACAGCTCCTGCTGTATTTAATATATACAAACATGCACACACAATAAAATGCGCTTGACATGTCCAAGGGTCCAATCACACACAATATCTATATGCCATAATAGTTGGAGCCTGCAACCATAAAGTTAGCACATCCTACTATTATCCTGCCTAAATTATGTATGACATGTGCATAATCTATTTGAAAACCAAACACACAAAGGCAAACCCTAGCTTTGATACCAATAGTTGGTTAGTCATAAGAAAACGTACCGGTTCCACTGTACAAATTTTTTTGTACAAGTGTTGAACCTTTCCTTAAATAACCTATTGTGTTCTTTAGAAGTTAAATTAGGAATCGCAGACAGAACTTAACATCATTGATTCCAAATTTAACTTATCTATTCTTAATGGTTTAGATTTGAATCGCAAGCGGAACTTAACACTATTGATTCAAATCCACCGATGTTATTAATTTCATTAAATATTAATTTTCAAAATTGGCTTCCAGGACTGCATGGCGAGGCACATGGCCTTCTTGGATATGGGAGCAACCACCACCGCCTGGACAAAGCCTTTTAAGGAAAGCTAATATTTAATTTTCTTAAATAACTCAAGGTTAACCAAAAAGAACAATCGAATCACAAATTCGAAAAACAAAACAAAAAGAAACAAATCCGAAAATCTAGAATCTAATGCATCTTGTGTTTGGAATTCATACAAAAGAAATACAACTAGTATGATGCGAAAATTAATTACTAATTATACCTTCCTTTGTATGCAACGACCTCTTGATCTTCTACCGTATTCCTCTTCTTATCCCGAACGTTGTGTGAGCAACGATCTACCGAGATGAGTGGCCAGTCGGGCAGGATGTAGAGTACCTATCTGTTGATTAGTCCTAAGAAAATGTACCGGTTCCATTGTACAAAATTTGTTGTACAAGTGTCGAACATTTCCTTAAATAACCTATTGTGTTCTTTAGAAGTTAAATTAAGAATCGCAGACGGAACTTAACATCATTGATTCCAAATTTAACTTATCTGTTTTTAATGGTTTAGATTTGAATCGCAAGCGGAACTTAACACTATTGATTCAAATCCACCTATGTTATTAATTTCATTAAATATTAATTTCTAAAATTGGCTTCCAGGACTGCATGGCGAGGCACATGGCCTTCTTGGATATGGGAGCAACCACCACCGCCTAGACAAAGCCTTTTAAGGAAAGCTAATATTTAATTTCCTTAAATAACTCTAGGTTAACCAAAAAGAACAATTGAATCACAAATTTGAAAAACAAAACAAAAAGAAACACATCTTCGAAACAAATCCGAAAATCTAGAATCTAATGCCTCTTGTGTTTGGAATTCATACAAAAGAAATACAACTAGTATGATGCGAAAATTAATTACTAATTATACCTTCCTTTGTATGCAACGACCTCTTGATCTTCTACCGTATTCCTCTTCTTATCCCGGATGTTGTGTGGGCAACGATCTACCGAGATGAGAATCCACCTAAGCCACCTTCTTCTCCAAGCATGATTCGACCATCACAAATATTCCATGAATAGATGTGGTTCGGGCACCACCACCAAGCTCCAAGGGATACTTCCTTTCTCTCCTTCTTCTCCATGCTAAAATCCGGCCATCTTAAAGCTCCATGAGATTACAAGGTCCGGCCAATGAAGAAGAAAGAAAAGGAAGAAGGGAAAATAATAGGGTCGGCCACCACCAAGGAAGAAAAGATAGGAAGAAAAATAATAGAGTCGTTAGCCATGAAGGCACCTCTACCCCCTCTTTTATAATCCTTGGTCTTGGCAAATAAGGAAATTTAAATAAAAACTTCCTTAATTCTTTTGCCATGAAAAGGAAATTTTTAATTACTTAAAATGAAATTTCTTTTCTCAATTTCAATGGCCGGCCACTTTTTTTCCACAAAACAAGGAGAGTTTAATTCACACAAGAATTAAAACTTCCTAATTTATTTCCAGAAATTTATAAAAAAATTCTCCAATAATTTTAATCCCTTCATGATTGGTTAGTAAAATGGAAATTTTATAAATTAAAAATCTTTCTTTTAAACATGTGGATAATTTCCAAAAAGGAAAGTTATCTCTAAAAATTAAAATCTCTTTTCAATCTACAAATAAGGAAAGATATCAAATCTTTTCTTAATCTTTTGTAGAAACTAATAAAAGAGAATATTTAATTTTTAAACTTTCTTTTAAATCATGAACATAGTTAAAAAGGAAAGTTTTCTCAAAATTAAAAACTCCTTTCAATCTACAAATAAGGAAAGATTTCAAATCTTTTCTTAATCTTTTGTAGAAAGCTATAAAAGGAAATATTTAAATTTTAAACTTTCTTTTAAAACCATGATATCCACATAAGAAATAATTTTAATAAAAATTCCTTTAAATTTTCTAGTGGCCGACCACCTAAACTTGGGACCCAAGCTTTGGCCGGCCACCAACTTGGCTCATCCACTTGGTCTTGGCCGACCCTAGCTTGGGTTTCAAGCTAGCTTGGCTGACCCCATTAGGATGGGTAAGAAGGTGAGTATGTGGTGGGTATAAATCTCTATATACAAGAGGCTACAATAGGGACCGAGAGGAGGAATTGGTTTTGGTCTCCCGATGAAATTAAGCTTCCCGTGTTCGCCCCGAACACATAACTTAACTTCATCAATAATAATTCATATCACTAAAGAATTATTATTGAACTACCGCACCAATCCCAAATTACATTTTGGGCTCCTTCTTATTATGAGTGTGTTAATCTCCCTATGTTTAAGATATCGAATGTCCACTAATTAAATGAGTTACTGACAACTCACTTAATTAATATCTTAGTTCCAAGAGTAGTACCACTCAACCTTATCGTCATGTCGGACTAAGTCCACCTGCAGGGTTTAACATAATAATCCTTATGAGCTCCTCTTGGGGACATTATCAACCTAGATCACTAGGACACAGTTTCCTTCTATAATCAACAACACACACTATAAATGATATCATTTCCCAACTTATCGGGCTTATTGATTTATCAAACTAAATCTCACCTATTGATAAATTAAAGAAATAAATATCAAATATATGTGCTTGTTATTATATTAGGATTAAGAGCACACACTTTCATAATAACTGAGGTCTTTGTTCCTTTATAAAGTCAGTATAAAAAGAAACGACCTCTAATGGTCCTACTCAATATACTCTAAGTTATACTAGTGTAATTATATAGTTAAGATAAACTAATACCTAATTACACTACAACCTTCCAATGGTTTGTTCCTTTCCATCTTGGTCGTGAGCTACTATTTTTAATTTATAAAGAACTGATAACACGATCTTCTGTGTGTGACACCACACACTATGTTATCTATAATATAAATTAATTGAACATCTACATTGATATATATAAATGTAGACACTTGACCAATGTGATTCTTATAAATATTTTTACAAAAGCTAGGCTTTTATTATGCACTCCAACACTATCTTGCTATATAACAAGGAGGTCACTGTCTGTACACAACTCCACTACCACTAATCCGTGTAGCTGAGTGGACACTATATGACAAGTTACACCCATCTCTAGCTACCATTATCCCTGAGTAGCCAAGTGGGAAGCAAATATGATTGATAACTCTCTCAACCACAAAGGGAGACTTAATCGACAGCATGCATACAATGCAATGATGTGCAAGATGCTAATATCTATGACTTAAACACAGTCATCATCAATACAATATCATGATAAACATAAGTATATCAAAAACATGATCTATTAATAACATATTTCTATATGTATAAAAAGATCTAACAGGTGTCTACTAAATAACATGCATAGTAAATAGTAATACCTACCACACACGTGTGTACACTATAGAATATAAGCGGATAAAAAGGATAACTGCTATAGTACACACTATACACGTGTGTACAACTATAACATATGAATAATCAACATGATAACTCCTATCGTACACACTATATACATGTGCATACTACAGAGTATGAATATTTAGCATGATAACTGTTGGAACCCCAGGTTGTTTTGATGTGATCAAACAAGTTAAGCTAAGTCCTGTGGTGTTTTGACACTGTGTATAAGTGGCCAGAAACTTAGGAGCACAAGAAGTTGAGCAGAAGACGCAGCCAGCGAGAAGGACGACACGGGAGAGAGACCCGACGGGCTCGGTGCATCTGAGGGATGAGGTGCTGTGGAAGAGTACACTAGCGGACGAGAAGGGAGCATGCAGTGTTTCTGAGGGACGAGAAGCCGGAGCAGAAGATTGCTCGAGGAGCAAGAGAAGCAGCAAGTGAGAAGGTCGGCACTAGAGAGATCCGATGGGCTCGGTGCGTCTGAGGGACGAAGATCTACGGATGAGTACGCTGGCAGATGAGAAGGAAGCACACGACAATTCCGAGGGACGAGAAGCCGGAGCGAAAGTTTGCTCGAGAAGACCGGAAGTTGGGTTCGGGTGAGCCCAATTTCGGATGGCTGAGATCATTCAAGCAAGCGGAGCCGGAGTGGAAGACTCGGACAGAGGTAAGCTGAACCAGAGCAGAGGGCTCAGACTGAAAAAGTCAATGAGGTTGACTTTAAGGGTCTGGGCACCTGGAACCAAGTTTCTATCCACTTGACGTGGATGTTGATCGTTGTATTGGGGATAAGATTTTATCCCGCTCTAAGCACTTGGAACCGTTCCAGGTGCCCCGACCAAGGCTATAAATATAGCCTTAGTCCAAGATGTTAGTATTAGCCCTAGTACTAATTATGAGATGATTGTAAAGGGCTCTTTTTGTATCATATTTCATTATTAATAAAGGCGAAGTTAGTTATTATATTTATTTCAATTTAGTGCTGAATGAATAAGTATAATAATGTCCTAGAGTAGAAGGTTCTAATCTACAACATATCAATTGGTTGAATTGATAGTGAGATATTGTAGATATACATAGTACACTACTATTAACTATTCCTAGTCAAGCATTAATATGCAAGGACAATATTAATGCGTTGAGACTAGCATGTAGGTCAACGGATGACTTAATCTCACAAGTCATGAATATGAGATATCAGGTTGATACATGGGTATATATTAGAGAATATATACTGAATGACCCGCCATGAGAATGTTTCATGGATCGTTATATGAGTGTCATAAACATTCTCATGTGACTATTAGTATGAATAGTCCTTAGACCTGAAGTCACTACGGTTCCCTACATAAGGAGTTGTATACTTTGGTATCATCAAACATCACCCGTAATAGGGTGGACCATAAAATCGATCACTGATATGCAATAAGTTATGCGGAGGGATGTGAGTGATGTAGATGAGATCTATCCCTTCCATATGACGGAAGTGATATCTATGGGCCCCTTGATTAGTAGGACACAAGAATACATGGTCATGCTAAATGAGTCAATATGTGATATTGAGCTTATTTAATTAAGTGTGTCTACTTAGAGATCAAGAAATATAAAGATTGATAAGAGGATGACACGGTCTATGCCTCATTGATCAATCTAGATATCGAGGATAGAAGGATTGAGTCATACAAGATAATAGCCACGGAAAGGTTAAGTCGGATCTCGACATTCTCGTCACTTGGGTAGCAATGATGCCTTGCTAGATGCCACTCATTGCTTATGTATTTAAATGTTGATTTGGATACATTGCCAACGTTACGAGAATCTATTGGGTCATACACAAGGAACAAGTCAATGGAGATGGATTCATATGATGAATCATTGGATTAAGTCTAATTCAAATTGGACTCATTGAGTAAGACTCAATTAAATCCAACTATTGGATTGAGTCCAATTCACATTAGATTCATTGAATCAATTGGATTAATGATTAATGACTTGGACTCATTATATGATTTCATGAATTATTTGATGATTAATGAGTTGTTCTCATTATATGATTTCATGAGTTAATTAATGAATAATGAGTTGGACTCATTATATGATTTCATGAAATTTGAATTCATGAAGAAAGAGGAGTGTACAACTTGAGTTACTCATGCATTGGATGAAGAGTGAACAATTTGAATTGCTCATGCATTGCATGCATTGGATGTATTGAATTCATTAGATGAAGAGTGAACCATTTGAATTGCACATGCATTGGATTCATTAGATGAAGACAAATATTAATGTTAATCAAGACAATTGACATTAAGGCATGAGGCAACTTCATGAATCTATAAAAAGGGGGTTTTTGGATTCATTTTCATGATGATTTTTTGGTGCTCTAGCTCTTCTTCCTCCTCCTCTCTTCCACTTGGCCGAAACCTCCAAGAAAGGTTGCTAGCACAACCTTTGGTTGTTTCATTCTCCACCTTGTGAGTTTGTGAGACAAACGAGACTTGTTTGTGTGGATACCATAGAGGCACGACCACTTGATCGCGCTAAGATCAGCATCTAAAGAAACGTTGGAATCGGGATTGTGAAGGGCACGCAACAAAGGTATAACTTTCTCATGTAGATAATTAATACTTAGTATATGGTTTCCTTTCGCATGGATCTATTGGAAAGGAACTAGATGTTTTCCGCTGTGCTTTCGCGTGTTTAGCGCCCTAGTTCCTTACACAAGAAGCTAAAAAGAACAAGCAATTGTAATATAACACTTATGCACTCTTCATTGTTAGTTTAGCTTCTCATTTTGTGCTTTCACTACTGTAAGAGGCTTCTCCACCTAAAGGAGATACTTAGTGCATTTACTTCCTTAGATTAACAACCTTCCCGGTTGTAACCAAGTAAAAGCTGTGAGCCTTTTCTTTTAGTTTATTTCTTTATTTCAATTTATGCAAGTGTTCTTTTAAAAGTCTGAGAAGGGTATTTGTTTTTTTTTTATTGTGAAGGGCTATACAACCCCCCTTCTAGCTGGCCCAACGATCCCAACAAGTGGTATCAGAGCCAGGACGTCTCAGAAGGATTAACTGCCGACTGAAGCAACGAGATGGCCGGAGCTAACATCTGTCCACCACCGTTCGAGGGGGAGTTCATGTTTTGGAAGCGACGAATAGAGGTATTTCTTAAAACAGATTTCAGTATTTTACTAATAATGAAATATGGTTATGAAGCACCAAAGAATATGAATAGAGAAGAAATTGAAAAACACCTCTGGACTAAAATGTAACATTCGTTAATTTTCTCTTTTCCAAAAGAGCAAAAAGAAAAGAAATAAAAATATATTTAT
The DNA here is from genome assembly GCF_018446385.1 of Zingiber officinale. Lineage (NCBI taxonomy): Eukaryota > Viridiplantae > Streptophyta > Magnoliopsida > Zingiberales > Zingiberaceae > Zingiber > Zingiber officinale. The sequence goes on from NC_055998.1 coordinate 96,813,873, forward strand.
AAATGACCTGAGCTAGGATTTGAACCCAATACTTGAGATTTGTTTAAGTAGCCATTAGGTGGTGGTAAAGCATCACATGAGCAATATGAAACAATTCATTATATGTAGATGATATGTGAAGAGATGCTCCAACTTCACTTAATATAAAAGGGGATGGATGAGATTAAAAACCTAATTTTCATCTCCTCTTCTCCTCTAGCCAAAAATTCTCCTTCCTCCTTTCAAGTTTCGGCCAATATCAAGAAATCTAGGTCCAAGCTTCTAAGTTCTTCAAATGGAGGATCTAAGAGGAGAGTTTTCGGCAAGGATTGGTACGCGGGTAAAGGGTGGCTTGGAGAATAAGGCATGCAAGAGAGAGGATTGTCTTCCCTACACCTTATAGTAGTAAGATCTAGTAAAAAGATGTAAGTATCTCTCACCTGCAGTATGAGTAGCTTCGTTAATTCTTGTTATGATATGTTTTAAGCGTGTTTCATGTTAAAGTAGATAGATGCTATGATATGTAAGATGCCCTCTAAATTTTTGGGATTAAGAGTATTTTTAGATCATCTTGGTTTGCTTCCCATTAAGTTCTGGGACTAAGAAGTATAGTCAAGTGCCTAAAGTGCTTCCCTATATGTAAAGCCCGAAAAAATTCCCAAATTTATTTTAGAAATATTCTAGGATTTTTCTGGAATTTTCCGAGTAGCGGAAGTAGCAAAAAGAAATATAAGCGTAAAACGGCCTAGGCGGGGATTGAACCCGAGACCTATGATTTAGAGGGACAATGTCATAACCAGTTGACCCAGCAGGGCTGTGCTGAAAGAGGAGGGGAACGATTATATTTAAGTTTGGGTTTAGCCGAATTAACCACTTAATATAAATAGAAGGTTTAAGTGGGTTTGGTTTATTTTTGCTTGGTTCGGCAACCTTCTCCCTCTCCAAACCCTCAACGCCGACGCCACCCTCTCCTCTCCCTCACGCACGGCACACCAAGCCCCAAGGTCCCTAGGGCCATCTTCCGGCGACGACTCCTACACGAAAGAGGCTCTCCTCCGCGAGAGGAACGCGAAGACGTGATCGGATCATCGAGAGGATCATCTCCACCGGAACTCTAGCGAATAGAATCGTAAGAAATTAAGATCAGGAGGTAAGAAACCCCTCACCTGCGGTATAATAGCTCCGTTCGTTTATATGCATTAGTTATTAGCTATATGTGTAGTTTCCGGCACCTAGGATGTGTTTTAACCCTTCTCGAAGATTAGGAATTTAGTTAGCACCTTTAGATGGGCCGGACACGTTTATTCTCCTTCAGTTGGAGATCATAGACGCGGTTGGGTGCCTAGAGGTGTCTTTCCTAATGCAGAGAGGGGTTGAAGCACACCAAGTGTTCGAAAAAGGGGTTAGTTTAGCTAATTACCCTTCAGTTATGTTTATTAGCCCAGTTAAATGCATTAGTAGCATTTAAATTAGTAACTTTGCTCACTACAGCTTATATGGGACTATGGTCCAATGGGTAGGCTCCCACAGTCGCCTCTAGGTTCAGATAACCTAGCTCTAGGTTCTGATAACCTAGAATCAGCATGTTATATCAGTTAGCTAAAGATATTAGTATTTTATTTTCTGGCAGTATTGGATTAGATATCCATTGGGTTGGACTCCCACAGTCGTCCCTAGGAGACAACCTAGTAACCCCACTAAATTCGGGACTTGCAACCCCGGGTCTAGTAGGGATGCACGCACAGAAGTAAGGATTCAAAGCAAGATGTTTATTATTTTCACTTATTATGTATTAGTTTCAAACTCAAAATCAGATATGCTAGTGGAGTTTGTTTTCAGATTCTGCTTTAGTTCCAGTTAGCTTAACTTATGATTAGCTTAGTGTTATTACTTGCTATGCCATGATTCCAGTGTATATGCCATGCTTATATGTTATGCCATTAGATTTCAAGATGCCATGGTTTAGCTTTTCAGTGCATGTTTTCAAATAGCATGATTTAAATCCATGATTGCATCGTTGCATGTTTTTGTGAGGTAGATGGTTTCTTACTAAGCTTTAAGCTTACAGATTCTATTTTTCCTTATACTGCAGATAAGGGTAAAGGAAAGATGGACTAGCAGAGGAAGCTGGAGGGCAATGCGAAGATGGTGTGTGTGGCAGAACTGGAATGAAAGATCTTAGGGATCTAACGAGCTTCATTTATACATTAGAACTCTTTAGCATTTACCTTCAGCACTTTCAGTTTATTAGTTTGATACTGTCGTTTTCATGCACGTTAAGTTGTTAAAATGTGTTTTAGTGAGTGAAATGCCATGAACCAGTTTAGAATTGCCACTACCTGTTATTAGAATAGTTTATTATGCAGTAGGTAGTTGTTGGATTGTATTTTGGCACACCGGAGTCCTGAAATCAGAGTTCCCGGCCGAAATCAGACACTGATCGGTCTCCAGACCGATCAGTGCCTGAGCAGTGCCACTGGATCGGTCAGCCGACCGATCCAGTGAGATACAGTAACATACTGTATCCTCCCGGATCGGTCAGCCGACCGATCCAGCACGATACAGTAGCCTCGAAGAGATTTTCAGGTACCTGGATCGGTCAGCCGACCGATCCAGCTATACCTGGATCGGTCTGCCGACCGATCCAGCACGGGACAGTAGCGAACCCAGATTCTGCAGGTTTAAGGATCGGTCAGCCGACCGATCCAGGTGCGAACAGTAGCACCGAAAGCCACTGATCGGTCTACCGACCGATCAGGGCACTCCTGGATCGGTCTGTAGACCGATCCAGCCAGGAACAGAAGCAATGAAGCTTCAGGATCGGACAGCAGACCGATCCAGGGTCTTGTGACCGTACCAGTAGATCGGTCTGTAAGGCGATTAGTTTATAAGAATCAATTAGTTAGCAAAAATTTTAATTAGCCCAGCTTTCCGCACAGTATAGCTTAGCATTAACTGTAGCGATTCGCCTTACAGCCTAGTACCCAGAAGGCGGGTCGTTACAGAGTGGTATCAGAGCGAGGTTCCATACTTCCTACACACACATCAGCATTGTACCTGCAGCTTCCAAGTAAGAATACCTCTACTCTCTTAATTGTTCTTGTTTATAGTTACAGTTCATGTTATATGCTTATTGCCGGTTAGTACATGATAGTTTAAACAGGATGTCAGAAATTATATAACTGTGATAGTATTAGTTATACATATGTTCTCTATGTCATTAGAAATGGCACGAGGACGCCCAGCTAGAAGGGCACTAGCATCGAGCCCCAAAGAAGAGGTTCGGTGCCTCCTCCGACTCTTACAGATTAGTGGCTCACATGAAAGCAGCATGAAAAGAACAGAGATAGCCACCTTAAAGGCTAATCAGCAAAGTACCCCCACAGTCACCCCGTTGACAACTCCGGTAGTCTTAGAGGTTCCACCACCATTACAAAGACCAAAGACCAAGACAAGAACCCCAGAATGAGCCAAGGAAGGAAGCCTATCTAATCCAGTGGCAGCGAGTCAAGCCAGAGAACTTCTCAGGCACTAGTGAACCATGGGATGCTCAAGCCTGGTTCAAAACACTGGAGAGCACGATGGAGCTTCTGGACTGGCCAGAACACGAGAAGGTGAAGTGTGCCTCCTTCTGCTTGACAGGAGATGCACGCATGTGGTGGGAAAGGATCAGAACGAAGCGCCCCGTGAATCAGATGTCATGGGGGGACTTCGAGAGGGAATTCTTCGAGGAGTTCTTTCACATGCGGGTTACAAACCGCCACTACGACGAGTTCACGGAGTTTCGTCAGGGCAACCTTTCAGTGGAGGAAGCCGTGAAGAAATTCAACAGGTTGGCTCGTCTATGTCCAGAGTTAGTCAGCACAGAGAAGGAACGAGTCCGGTTGATGCTCAAGATGCTGAGGCCCGAGATCGCAGTGAACGTGGCTGGTGGCATTCATAGGCCACAGACCACGGAGGAGCTAGTGAGCAGTGCCTTGACCACAGAGCATTACCAGAACAGCATGAAGCAACAGAAGCAAGTCTCCTCAGAGTCCAAAGGCCAAGGAAGCTCTCACACTCAGAAACAGCAGGGCCACAGCTCCAACTGGAAAGGGAACTCCAACAGCAAGCGCAAATCAGGGAGTGACCCAAGAGGAGGGCCATCTAGCAAGCGACCCAGTTATCCAAAGTGTGCTACTTGTGGGAAATTCCACCCAGGGGTTTGTCGCAAGGGCGCACGAGGATGCTTTGAATGTGGACAAGAAGGGCACATGGCCAAGCAGTGCCCGAACAAGACCGGTCTTCCTCAGCCACAGCAGATGCAGTATGCAGGCTAGCCTTATATGCAGGCCGCTCTAGAAGGCCCACATATCAGCAGGGCAGATAAGCCCCCACTATGGCGAATGCGAGGATCTACTCACTCACCGGAGAGGACGTAGCAAATGCCTCGGCATCGTCACAGGTCGATTAGCATTTTTCAAGATAGTGCTACTCTTTCTATTTGAATCTTGGGCAACCCATTCATATATAGCCGTGGATGTTCTCCAAAATTAGAGGTACCCCGGAGATACTCGCCGGCTTTTGACGCTACCTTCAGAGAGATCATGGCGCCCACGACCGGCTCGAGAGGCGGTCATTATAGCGCATGGAGCTCTTTGCGATCCGATAGTGCTAGAAATGACCGACTATGACGTTATCTTGGAATGGACTTTTGGTCAAATACGGTGCCTCTATCGAGTGCAGTAAACAAAAAGTCAACCTGAAGCGGAAGCACGGTTCGAATTCGTCGGGGAACCAAGGAGAAAGGCCAAGAGGTTTCTCTCACCATGAAGGCACGTGGTTTCGGATTCGGGATGCACGGATTCTTAGCACACGAGTCAAGACCAGATGGACCAACGGCTAGCAGAGGTTCGAGTCGCATGTGACTACCCAGCAGTCTTCCCCGAGGAGCTACCACCAGACAGTGAGATTGAATTTGAGATAGAGCTCATCCCACAAATCCAATTTCAAGGCACCGCATCGCATGGCTCCAAAGCAGAATCAAGGAACTTGTGAGCAACTGAGCTTCTTGACAAAGGTTTCATACGCCCGAGTCACTCACCATGGGGAGCGCTGTGTTGTTCGTGAAGAAGAAGGATGGAAGCATGCGACTGCGCATAGACTACAGATCACTGAACCAAGTCACAATCAAGAACCTCTTCCCGAATAGATGACCTATTCGATCAACTGAAGGGGGCATCAGTGTTCTCTAAGGTAGATCTCAGATCAGGTTATCATCAGGTAAAGGTTAAAGAAGGGGATATACCGAAGACAGCATTCAGAACCAGATACGGACACTACGAGTTCGTGGTCATGCCCTTTGGCGTGACCAATGCTCCAGCTACATTCATGGATCTCATGAACAGAGTATTCAGGGAGTATTTAGATAAGTTTGTTATTGTGTTTATCGATGACATTCTTATCTACTCAGGAACTCAGGAAGAACACTCAGAGCACCTGAAGCTAGTATTGCAGACCCTTCAGCAGAACCAGCTATACGCCAAGTTCACGAAATGTGAATTTTGGCTAGATCAGGTGTCCTTTCTGGGTCACATCATCTCAAAGGATGGTGTTATGGTGGATCCCAGCAAGATAGAAGCAGTAAGTAACTGGAAGCAGCCAAAGAACGCCAGTGAAATCAGGAGCTTTCTGGGATTAGCAGGATATTACAGGAAGTTTGTAGAGGATTTCTCCAGGGTAGCCTCCCCACTGACAGCTCTTACCAGAAAGAACAGGAAATTCCAGTGGACAGAGGACTGTGAGAACAGCTTCAGCGAGCTAAAAAGGAGATTGACCAGTGCTCCTATTTTGGCTCTACCAGACGACACCAGCAGCTTTGACATCTATAGTGATGCCTCTAAGTTGGGACTAGGAGCAGTACTGATGCAAAACGGCAAGGTGATTGCCTATGCCTCCAGACAACTCAAGGATTATGAGAAGAATTACCCTACTCATGACCTTGAGCTTGCAGCAGTAGTGTTCGCTCTCAAAATTTGGAGACATTACTTATATGGAGCTCAGTGCAGAGTGTATACAGATCATCAGAGTCTGAAGTACTTCTTCACTCAGAAGGATCTGAATATGCGACAGCGCAGATGGCTTGAGCTGGTCAAGGACTACGATATAGACATCCTCTACCACCCAGGGAAAGCCAATAAGGTAGCAGATGCACTTAGCAGGAAATCTAGTGCTACCTTATTAGCTCTTACAGCCATGTCACCGCCCCTACAGAAGGAGATCGTGGATTTCGGTCTCGAACTCATCGTGGGACAGCTCTCTACTATGACCCTAGAGTCTACCTTGCTTGGTGATATTCAGTCAGCTCAGGATCAGGACCCTGAGATTCAGAGAATCAAGCAAGGGCTAGCAGAATCAGAAAGTAGAGAATTCAGAGTGTCCGATAGCGGGGTGTTGTATTTTGGCGACAGACTCTGTGTTCCAGATCAGGAGGAGCTACGGAGACAGATTTTAGATGAGGCTCACAGGACTCCCTACGCGATGCATCCAGGCTCCACCAAAATGTATCAAGACCTGAAGAAACACTTTTGGTGGCCCGGGCTGAAGCGAGACATCGCCAGATATGTTAGCATCTGCCTCACCTGTCAGAGGGTCAAGGCAGAACATCAGAGGAGTTCTGCAGCCTATACAGATTCCAGAATGGAAGTGGGAGGATATCTCGATGGACTTCATAGTGGGGCTACCCAGAACCACAAATGGTTTTGATGCCATCTGGGTAATAGTTGACAGGTTGACTAAATCAGCCCACTTCCTAGCTATCAAGATATCCTACTCCATGGAGAAGCTAGCTCAGTTGTATCTCCAGGAGATCGTCAGACTACATGGAGTCCCACGAACCATCATTTCAGACAGAGACAGCAGATTTACATCACACTTCTGGAAGTGTGTTCAGTTAGCTATGGGCACCCAGTTAAAATTCAGCACAGCTTTCCATCCTCAGACAGATGGTCAGACGGAGCGAGTAAATCAGGTACTCGAAGATATGCTCCGAGCTTGTGCCCTAGATTTCAAGGGAAGTTGGTGCAAATATCTGAGTCTAGCAGAATTTGCATACAACAACAGTTATCATGCCACTATCGGCATGGCACCTTATGAGGCACTCTATGGGCGGAGGTGCAGATCACCAATCTGCTGGTATGAGAGTGGTGAACAGAAGGAACTAGAACTTCAGACAGATCTAGTAGCAGCTACCACAGCAGCCATACAGCAGATTCGCCAGAGGATAGAGACAGCACAGAGCCGTCAGAAGAGCTATGCTGATACACGACGCAGACCCCTAGAGTTCTCAGTTGGGGATACAGTTTTCCTCAGAGTAGCTCCCATGAAGGGAGTCATGCGTTTCGGGAAGAAGGGCAAGCTAGCTCCCAGATATGTGGGACCATACCTTATCACGAAGAGAGTGGGCAAGGTAGCATATGAGCTAGAGCTACCTCAGGAGATGTCAACTGTCCACAACGTATTTCATGTCTCCATGCTGAAGAAGCATATTCCAGACGCCACCCAGGTGATTGAGCCCCAGTTGGTACAGGTCCGTGATGATCTCAGCTATGACAGTCGGCCTATTCAGATAATAGACCGAGCAGTAAAGAAATTACGGAACAAGGAAGTACCATTAGTTAAAGTCAGCTGGCAAAATCACACAGCAGCAGAGGCGACTTGGGAGACAGAGGCCAGCATGAGACAGAAGTACCCAGAATTGTTTTAAGTTCGGGGACGAACTTTTTATAAGGTATGGGGGATTGTAAAGCCCGAAAAAATTCCCAAATTTATTTTAGAAATATTCTAGGATTTTTCTGGAATTTTTAGATATTTTTCCGGAATTTTCCGAGTAGCGGAAGTAGCAAAAAGAAATATAAGCGTAAAACGGCCTAGGCGGGGATTGAACCCGAGACCTATGATTTAGAGGGACAATGTCATAACCAGTTGACCCAGCAGGGCTGTGCTGAAAGAGGAGGGGAACGATTATATTTAAGTTTGGGTTTAGCCGAATTAACCACTTAATATAAATAGAAGGTTTAAGTGGGTTTGGTTTATTTTTGCTTGGTTCGGCAACCTTCTCCCTCTCCAAACCCTCAACGCCGACGCCACCCTCTCCTCTCCCTCACGCACGGCACACCAAGCCCCAAGGTCCCTAGGGCCATCTTCCGGCGACGACTCCTACACGAAAGAGGCTCTCCTCCGCGAGAGGAACGCGAAGACGTGATCGGATCATCGAGAGGATCATCTCCACCGGAACTCTAGCGAATAGAATCGTAAGAAATTAAGATCAGGAGGTAAGAAACCCCTCACCTGCGGTATAATAGCTCCGTTCGTTTATATGCATTAGTTATTAGCTATATGTGTAGTTTCCGGCACCTAGGATGTGTTTTAACCCTTCTCGAAGATTAGGAATTTAGTTAGCACCTTTAGATGGGCCGGACACGTTTATTCTCCTTCAGTTGGAGATCATAGACGCGGTTGGGTGCCTAGAGGTGTCTTTCCTAATGCAGAGAGGGGTTGAAGCACACCAAGTGTTTGAAAAAGGGGTTAGTTTAGCTAATTACCCTTCAGTTATGTTTATTAGCCCAGTTAAATGCATTAGTAGCATTTAAATTAGTAACTTTGCTCACTACATTATATGGGACTATGGTCCAATGGGTAGGCTCCCAATCGCCTCTAGGTTCAGATAACCTAGCTCTAGGTTCGATAACCTAGAATCGGCATGTTATATCGGTTAGCTAAAGATATTAGTATTTTATTTTCAGTGGCACTGGATTAGATATCCATTGGGTTGGACTCCCACGATCGTCCCTAGGTTCAACAACCTAGTAAACCCTCCTAAATTCGGGACTTGCAACCCCGGGTCTAGTAGGGATGCACGCACAGTAAGCCAAAGCAAGATGTTTATTATTTTCACTTATTATGTATTAGTTTCAAACTCAAAATCAGATATGCTAGTGGAGTTTGTTTTCAGTTCTGACTTTAGTTCCAGTTAGCTTAACTTATGATTAGCTTAGTGTTATTACTTGCTATGCCATGATTCCAGTGTATATGCCATGCTTATATGTTATGCCATTAGATTTCAGTATGCCATGGTTTAGCTTTTCAGTGCATGTTTTCAAATAGCATGATTTAAATCCATGATTGCATCGTTGCATGTTTTTGTGAGGTAGATGGTTTCTTACTAAGCTTTAAGCTTACAGATTCTATTTTTCTTTATATTGCAGATAAGGGTAAAGGAAAGATGGACTAGCAGAGGAATTGGAGGGCAATGCGAAGATGGTGTGTGTGGCAGGAACTGGAATGAAAGATCTTAGGGATCTAACGAGCTTCATTTATACATTAGAACTCTTTAGCATTTACCTTCAGCACTTTCAGTTTATTAGTTTGATACTGTCGTTTTCATGCACGTTAAGTTGTTAAAATGTGTTTTAGTGAGTGAAATGCCATGAACCAGTTTAGAATTGCCACTACCTGTTATTAGAATAGTTTATTATGCAGTAGGTAGTTGTTGGATTGTATTTTGGCACACCGGAGTCCTGAAATCAGAGTTCCCGGCCGAAATCAGACACTGATCGGTCTCCAGACCGATCAGTGCCTGAGCAGTGCCACTGGATCGGTCAGCCGACCGATCCAGTGAGATACAGTAGTATCCTCACTGGATCGGTCAGCCGACCGATCCAGTGAGATACAGAGCATTTTGTATCCTCCGGATCGGTCAGGCGACCGATCCAGACGATACAGTAGCTCCGGCCGCTCGAGTGCCTGGATCGGTCGCCGACCGATCCAGCACGGGACAGTAGCGAACCCAGATTCTGCAGGTTTAAGGATCGTTCAGCCGACCGATCCAGGTGCGAACAGTAGCACCGAAAGCCACTGATCGGTCTACCGACCGATCAGGGCACTCCTGGATCGGTCTGTAGACCGATCCAGTCAGGAACAGAAGCAATGAAGCTTCAGGATCGGACAGCAGACCGATCCAGGGTCTTGTGACCGTACCAGTATCAGTAGATCGGTCTGTAAGGCGATTAGTTTATAAGAATCAATTAGTTAGCAAAAATTTTAATTAGCCCAGCTTTCCGCACAGTATAGTTTAGCACAGTACAACTGTAGCGATTCGCCTTATAGCCTAGTAGTAGAAGGCGGGTCGTTACACTATAAGTACAGGAGAATTAAGCGCACATAAGGTGTTTGGTTAAATGCCAAGCAAGTGCAAGTATAAGAAATTAATAGTTAAAGGAAAGTATTTTACTTTAGAAAGGCATGTACTGAACACAAGGTCCATGGGTGGGCTCCTAGATCGCTCCTAGGCTCCTAGATTGCCTAGTAGTACCTTAATGGGTTCAGGATTAGCTACCTCGGATCTTATTAAGGATACACACAAAGTGATACAATGTCGGGCCCAAGAAAGTGATTATTATTTTCACTATTATGTAATATAAAGTTTTTAAACTTCATGATTTGTCTTAGTGGAAGTTTCCTAAGTTGAGAATTTGAGTTATAAAGTGCAACAGTGATAAACTCAATAATATGTCAAGATTCCTGTTTTTATTTCATTACTAGCATGGTTTTAAGTTGATGGTTTGCATGATAAACTGGTTTGAAAATACATGTCATGTACATATTTCTGAAGTACGGTTTTAGTGTGAATTATTGTCAAAAGCATGTTTACATTGTTGAATTTTTCCTTAAGAAGTTTAAAAAGCATGTCCTCTTTTAATGTATCATTTTGTGAGTAGATGGTACTTACTAAGCATCCATATAGTTTTGCATTTCCTTATACTGCAGATAAAGGTAAAGGAAATCTCGAGTAGGAGGAGGCAGTAGGAGTAGTGTTTGGTGTGTGTTTAATGGAACCATGGAAGAAGATCTTGAGATTTGTTATGTTAAACCTTGGTGTTAATGTATGCCCTTATTTCCGCTCTACCTAAAACACTTGTATGGGTCGTCATGATACATTTACCGTTTGATAGTAATTGGTGTGTCAAAGACTCCTCCTCAAGTAATGGGATAAAATGGTAGGCCAAGGCTGATTACAAAGGGGAGAAAAACCTCTTTTTGGAGCTCGGTGTGACCTCCACACGGCCTGTGTCAGGCCGTGTGGTATCACACGTCCTCCTGCTTTCTACTCTTGTCCAAGGTGACACAACCGTGTGAAATCACACGGTCGTGCCCCTCTTCCTCTCAGCCAAAGGGACACGGCCGTGTGAATTCACATGGTCGTGCACTCCCTCCTCTCTGTCCAAGTGACACGGCCGTGTGGATTCACACGGCTATGCACTTCTTCACCTCGGCCAAGGTGACACGACTGTGTGAATTCACACGGCTGTGCCTTGCTTCTCCTCGGCCAAGGTGACTTGATCGTGTGGATTTACATGGCCGTGTACCTCCCTCTCTCGGCCAAGGAGACACGACCGTGTGGATTCACATAACCGTGCGGCTGTGCTTGTCTTTAGGTTGTGTCCTATTCAGTCGAACAAGTTAGAGTTGACCTATGGGTTGAGCAGTACATAACGTATAAGAATACCAAAAAAATCAGGAAGTACAGATAAGGGTAATTTCTATACCCTGTGTGGTAATGGTAAAGGGTCGGGCATTACAGTTTGGTATCAGAGCAAGTTCCATCCTTCCGTCACACACATCAAGCATTGATCCTGCAGCTTCCAAGTAAGAAAGTACATTTGCATAACTTTTACGCATTTATTTCAGTTATGATTAGTAAGAACTGTTGTTAAGATTAAGCATGCTTATACATGAAAGTGCTAATAAGTGCTAATGATAGCAAGTAAGAAAGAGAGTATGTTTATACATGACAGTGCTAATAATAGCAAGTAGGAATGAGGATGGGCCGATGCATTGTCTCACTGGTTGGTGGGTGAATATATAGATGGCCAGAGGACGTCCTGCTAGACATCCAAGAGTTAATGAACCTCAACCAAAGACGAATGAGTCTGCACCCCAAGCCAACCTTCTAGAAGTAGTAGTTCAACTACAGAGAGAATTTGCGGAGCAGCAGCAGGTTATTGCCGCCATGACCACTAACCAGCAAGGTCCTCTTGTAGTCCCACCGGAAGCCAATGTGGTGGCACCTATTACGGCAGAAGTTCCATCAGTTATACCTGTAGCCCCAACAAAGGTAGTGAGGCAAGAAGCGTACCTCATCCAGTGGCAGAAACTGAAATTAGAGAATTTCTCTGGTACCAATGAACCATGGGATGCTCAGGCATGGTTTTAAACCCTGAAGAGCATAATGGAGCTACTAGACTGGCCGGAGGTAGAAAAGATAAAGTATGCCTCCTTCTGCCTCACTGGAGATGCAAGAAATGTGGTGGGAATGAGTTAAGGCAAAATGAAAGTGGATCCAATGACCTGGTCTGACTTCAAGACTGAGTTCTTCGAAGAGTTCTTCCATATGCGAGTTACGAACAAACACTATGACGAATTCACAGAATTCTGGCAAGGAAGTTTATCAATTGATGAAGCCGTGAAGAAATTCAATAGGCTGGCTCGCTTATGACCCGAAATGGTCAACACAAAACGAGAAAGGGTAAGGTTAATGCTCAAGATGTTGAGGCCAGAGATAGCTCTGAATGTAGCTGGCGGAATAAATAGACCGCAGACTGCAGAAGAGCTGGTTAGTAGTGCCCTGATCACGGAGCATTATCTGAACATCATCAAGAAGCATAAGCCAATACAGATTGAGGACAATGGTCAAGGGAGTTCTGGCACTCAGAAAACTCAGGGCCAAGGTTCAATCTAGAAGGGGAGCTCCAAGAGAAAGCAGTGGAGTAATAAGAAGGGAGGATCCGTAAGCAAGCAGCCTAAGTATGCCATGTGTTTCACGTGCGGAAAGATGCACCCTGGAATCTGTCGCAAGAGCACTAGTGGCTGTTATATGTGCAGTTAAGAGGGGCATATAGCCAAGTATTGCTCGACCAAGATCCATCTACCTCCAGCATAACCTGTTCAGTATGGAGACAAGCAGGCACAGTTACACTAGATGTAGGACACGTTGGAAGGACCTTATGTTAATCAAGGTAGATTGGAGGCTCCACCGAGTGCTACTAATGCTCGAGTCTTCTCCCTTACTAGAGAGGAGGTAGCAAATGCCTCTACTGTTGTCACAAGTCAGATACGTATTTTTAGTCAATATGCAACTGTGCTATTTGATACTGGGGCAACCCATTCGTTTGTCTCTATAGTATTTGCTAAAAGAATAGGTATAACCCCGGAGGTCCTAAGCGGACAATTCTTGACGACTCTACCCTCGGGAGAGATAATGACGTCTACGCACTGGCTGCGAGCTGTGCCAGTCAAAATTTCAGACAGAGAACTGTATAGTAATATGATAATGCTGAACATGTCTAATTATAATGCCATTTTTGGGATGAATTTTCTGAGCAAGTATGGTGCTTCCATCGAGTATTGTAAGCGAAGAGTCCTATTCCAACCTGAGGCAAAGTCTAAGTTTGAGTTCATCGGAGAATCAAGGAAGAGAACCCAGAAATTCTTATCGGCCATACAAGCTCAGAAAATGTTAGCCGATGGATGTGTCGGGTTTCTAGCTCATGTGGTTAACACCCAGCAAGAAAGAACGCAAAAGCTAGAGGAAGTTAGAGTCGTATGTGACTACCCGGAAGTATTTTCGGATGAGTTGCCAGGCTTGGTTCCAGATAGGGAAATTGAATTTGAGATTGAACTCATCCCTGATACCCATCCAATCTCAAAGGTACCCTACTGCATGGCTCCGACAAAATTGAAAGAACTTCAAGGACAACTACAGGAGCTTCTTGACAAGGATTTTATTCACCCTAGTCACTCACCATGGGGAGCTCCGGTGTTGTTTGTAAAGAAGAAGGACGGGTCCATGCGAATGTGTGTGGACTACCGAGCATTGAACAAAGTAACAATCAAGAATAGGTATCCCCTGCCGAGAATTGACGATCTATTTGATCAGTTAAAGGGAGCCACAGTCTTTTCCAAGATAGACTTGTTGTCTGGATATCATCAAGTGAAAGTGAAAGCAGATGATGTATCAAAGATGATATTTCGAACGAGGTATGGGCACTACGAGTTTGTAGTTATGCCTTTTGGAGTGATGAACGCTTCTACTACATTTATGGATCTGATGAACAGAGTATTCAAAGCATATCTGGTCAAGTTCATAATCTTCTTCATAGACGACATCCTTATATACTCCAGAACTCAGGAAGAACATGCTGAACATCTAAGGACAGTACTATAGATTTTTTAATAGAGCCAGTTGTACGCAAAGTTCTCCAAGTGCGAGTTCTGGCTCGAGCAAGTGTCCTTCCTGGGTCACATTATTTCCAAGGATGGGGTTATGGTAGACCCGGAAAAAATAGAAGCTGTGAGTGACTGGAATTGACCCAAGAATGTCAGGGAAATTAGGAGTTTCCTTGGGTTAGCAGGCTACTACATGAAATTTGTAGAGAACTTCTCCAGGATCGCCTCACCACTGATAGCACTTACCAGAAAGAACCGAAAATTTGAGTGGATAGAGGATTATGAGAAGAGTCTCGTGTTGGATCACGACGGCCGACTAGAAGGGGGGTTGAATAGCCTGAAAATAAAAAACAAACCTTTCTTGAACTCTTAAACTAACACTTGCATAAATTAGCTAAACAGAAAGTAAATCAGAAAAGACGAGGCACCAGATTTGACTTGGTTACAACCGGGGAGGATGTTAATCCAAGGAAAATGATCGTACTAAAAACTCCTTCAGGCGGAGAAACCTCTTACAACGATGAAGCGCAGAAAACAGAAGCTTAACTACAGAGAAAGCGTAAGTGTAGAAAGAATGAATTACTTGAGTTGATGAAAACTTATGAACCAAGGCTGCATTTATAGCCTTGGTTGGGGTGCCCTGGGGGGATAAAACTTTATCCCCCCAACGTTCAGATCGCGATTGACGCGTTTTGGTCAAAAAGTCAACTCTAGGCGCTCGGAAGGGTTCTGGGCGCCAAGGAGGGAAAAGTCAACCCTGTTGACTTTTTCCAGCCCGGGTCTTCTGCTCCGACTCCGTTTGCCTCAGACCGAGTCTTCCGCTCGCTTGGGTGATCTCTGTCATCCGGAATAGGTCTCACCCAAACCCAACTTCCGGTCTTCTCGAGCAAGCTTTCACTCCGGCTTCTCGTCCCTCAGAATCACCACGTGCTTCATTTTCGTCCGCCAGCGTACTCATTCGCAGTCTTCATCCCTCGGTCACACCCCGTGCCGACCTTCTCGCTAGCTGCGTCTCTTGCTCCTCGAGCAATCTTCCGCTCCGGCTTCTCGTCCCTTGGAATTATCGCACACTTCCTTCTCATAAACCGGTGTACTCTTCCACAATGCCTCGTCCCTCAGACGCACCGCGTGGCATCCTTCTCGCTAGCTGCGTCTTCCGCTCAACTACTTGTGCTCCTAAGCTCTTGCACACTTAGACACAAGGTTTAAAACACACAGAAGCTAACATAACTTGTTGATCACACCAAAACAACCTTGGTGTAATGCTCGAAAATTCTCAAAATTATTTTAGAAATATTCTATGATTTTTCTGAAATTTTAGAATATTTTTATGGAATTTTTAGAGTAGCGGAAGTAGCAAAAATAAATAGAAATGTAAAATAGCCTACGCAGGAATTGAACCCGAGACCCATTGGGTCCTACGACTTATAGATAGCTTTAGTAACCAAGTGAACCCAGCAGGGCCTTGCTGAAAGAAGAGAGAATCAATTATATTTATAATTAAGTTGGCCGAATTAACCACTTAATATAAATAGGGAGGAATTAAGTGAAGAGTTATTTTGGAACGCAACTTTTCCTCACCCTCACCCTAGCCACGTCGCCTCCTTCTCCTCTTCTTCTCTCGGCGCCAACCACAAACACACCTAGGGTTCCGTCCCTAGGGCCATAGGGGTACTTTCCGACGATGACTCCGACACGAGGACGCTCCCCACCGCGAGAGGAACACATAGACTTGAGAAGATCGTTGAAGAGATCTCTCCACCGGAAAACTAGCAACTAGAATCGTAAGAAATCTAGAGCAGGAGGTAAGAAACCCCTCACCTGCAGTATAAGTAGCTTCCGTATGAATTTTATGCTTCAGTTTAGTAGTATGTAGACTTTCGGCACAAAGGATGCGAACTAGCGCATACCAAGTGTTCGATTAAATTAATAGCACAGTTAAAATGCAACTTAGGCATTTTATTAGCTTAGATAAATGCAATAGAAGCATTTTCACAGCTTATTTAGTCTTGATACAGCTATCATGGGACTAGATGTCCAATGGGTGGGCTCCCACAGTCGCCTCTAGGTTCAGACAACCTAGCTCTAGGTTCGGATAACCTAGAAAGAGCAAGACAAGCAATAATTAGCTATGTTCAGTATTTTACTTTCTCAGTGGCACTGTACTGGATTAGATATCCATTGGGTTGGGCTCCCATAGTCGTCCCTAGGTTCAGATAACCTAGTAACCCTACTAAATTCGGGACTTGCAAACCCGGGTTTGTCGGGCCCAAACTGCAGCATGATTATTATTTTAATCTATTTATGGTAAATAGTTTTCAAAACTCACAAATCAGTTGTGTATACAGTTTAAATTCAGTTCTAGTTTAGTTTTAGTTTCAGCTCAGTACATGATTCAGCTTAGTTTCCATTATTGATACATGTGATAGCTCTATGATTAGTTTTCGTTTCTATGTTGTATAATACCATGTCATGCTCTCACCTGTTCAGCATGTATTTCAAATAGCATGTTTTCAAATCATAAATTGCATCGTACGCATGTTTTGTGAGGTAGATGGTTTCTTACTAAGCGTAAAGCTTACAGATACTTCTTTCCTTATACTGCAGATAAAGGTAAAGGGAAGATGGATTAGCGGAGGCTGGAGGTCAATGCGATGAAGATGTGTGTGGATGGAACCTGGATTAAAGATCTTGGAGAAATTAGCAAACTAAGACTTTAGTTTTCATATAATGTTATTTTCCGCATCTCTAGTTATTTTAATGCCTTGAATCATAAAAGACTTGCTTAGATTGTTAGTACTTATGCTCATAATCCTAGTTATGTGTTATTAGTATGTTCCCAGCTATTATAGAACTCTTGTAGTTGAGTTTGGCACGAAACAGTGCTGAAATCAGAGTTTTGCTGCGAAATCAGAAACCCCAATCGATCAGTGGATCGATTGGGGGCCCTCAATCGATCATCGGATCGATTGGGAGCCTGGTTCCACGAACAGTAAACTTCTGGATCGATCAGCTGATCGATCCAGACGCATTCTGTCGCAAACAGAGAGTTTCGGGATCGATCGTTCGATCGATCGGGAAATCGCTCCCGCGAACAAAAAGCCCTGGGATAGATCACTGGATCGATTGGCCAGTCTGGATCGATCAGCCGATCGATCCAGAATATTGCCCCGAGCACAGTAGCGTGCTGGATCGATCACTGGATCGATCCAACCTAAGTTACGCATACAGTAGCATGCTGGGTCGATCACTGGATCGATTAGACCATTCCAATCGATCCATGGATTGATTGGGAGGCCTGACAACAGTCGAAAGACCCTTAGTTCAGTTCCTTGACCATGGGGGATGTAAAATATGTCATGAATAGTTAGATTACATCCCTTAGCACATATAGAATAAAGAAATGATAAGAGCTTAGCAAAGTTTTAAATTGGTACAGTTTTCCGCACCTAGACTTAGTAATGGTCATGGATATAGCTTAGCACAACATAATGTGACGGTCCGGCCTTACAGCCTAGCCAGTAGAAGGTGGGTCGTTATAGAGTGGTATCAGAGCAAGTTCCATACTTCCTTCACACACGTCAGCATTGAACCTGCAGCTTCCAAGAAAGAACACCTCTCCTCTTACTTATGTTTTCTTACTGTCATGTTTATAGACAGCTAAAGCATGTTGATATATGATAATGTTTAACATGGTTGATTATAGTAATTAGTTAAAGGTGATAGTATTAGTTATGTATGTCCTCTCTTCCTTTAGAAATGGCAAGAGGATGCCCAGCTAGAAGGGCGCCAGCTACTGAGCCCCAGCACGAGGCAGGCAGTTCAGTGCCTCCCCCAGACCTTACAGCATTAGTGGCTTAGTTACATCAGCAGCTAGCTGAACAACAACAGGAGATAACCACCTTAAAGGCTAATCAGCAGAATACTCCCACTGTCACCCCGGAACCAAACATAGCAACCCCAGTAGTTATAGAGGTTCCACCAGTCCAGCCTATAGTACCAGTAGCCCCAGCAACAGAGGCAAAGAGAGAAGCCTATCTGATCCAGTGGCAGAGAGTCAAGCCCGAGAACTTCTCAGGCACCAGTGAACCATGGGGTGCTCAAGCCTGGTTCAAAACATTGGAGAGCACGATGGAGCTTCTGGACTGGCCAGAACACGAGAAGGTGAAGTGCGCCTCATTCTGTCTAACAGGAGACGCACGTATGTGGTGGGAGAGAATTAGAGCGAAGCGCCTAGTAAACCAGATGACATGGGCTGACTTCGGGAAAGAATTCTTCGAGGAGTTCTTTCACATGCGGGTCACAAACCGCCACTATGACGAGTTCACTGAGTTTCGCTAGGGCAACCTTTCAGTGGAGGAAGCCGTGAAGAAATTTAACAGATTGGCTCGTCTATGCCCTGAACTAGTCAGCACAGAAAAAGAACGAGTTCGGTTGATGCTCAAGATGCTGAGGCCGGAAATAGCGATGAACGTGGCTGGCGGCGTTCATAGGCCGCAAACCACCGAAGAACTAGTCAGCAGTGCTCTGACCACCAAGCACTACCAGAACAATATCAAGCAGCAGAAGCAAGTTCTCTCAGAGTCCAAAGGACAGGGCCACAGCTCTAACTGGAAAGGGAACTCCAGCAACAAGCGCAAACCAGGGAGTTACCCAAAGGGAGGACCAGCCAGCAAACAACCTAGTTATCCCAAATGTGCTACTTGTGGGAAATTCCACCCTGGAATTTGTCGTAAGGGCACACGAGGATGCTTTGAATGTGGACAGGAAGGGCATATGGCCAAGCAGTGCCCAAACAAGACAAGTCTTCCTCAACCACAGTCGATACAGTATGGAGGCCAGCCAGCACAGCTACATCATATGCAGGCTGTTTTAGATGGTCCACACATCAGCCAGGGCAGACTAGAAGCCCCTCCAGCTACGACCAATGCGAGGATTTACTCACTCACCAGAGAGGACGTAGCGAATGCCTCGACAGTTGTTTCAGGTCAGATTAGTATATTCCAGCAAAGTACAACTGTCTTATTCGATACTGGGGCAACCCACTCTTATATATCCAGGGCATTTACTGAAAAGATAGCGATACCTCCAGAGGTACTCAGTGGTCAATTCTTGACAACATTACCTTCAGGAGAAATTATGGCATCCACGCACTGGCTCAGAGCAGTGCCAGTCATTATAGCAGACAGAGAACTCTTTTGTGATATGATAGTGCTAGATATGACTGATTATGATGTCATCTTTGGAATGAACTTCCTAATCAAATACGGTGCCTCTATAGAGTGTCATAAATAGAAAGTCGTATTCCAACCGGAAGCAGAAGTACAGTTCGAGTACATCGGAGAACCAAAGAGAAAGGCCAAGAAGTTTCTCTCAGCTCTAAAAGCACAGAAGTTAATGGATTCGGGATGTACGGGATTTTTAGCGCATGTAGTCAATGTCAGTCAGGACAAGGACCAACAGCTAGCAGAGGTCCGAGTCGTATGTGACTACCCAGCAGTCTTCCTTGAGGAGTTACCAGGTCTAGCACCAGACAGGGAGATTGAATTTGAGATAGAACTCATTCTCGATACAAATCCTATCTCCAAAGCGCCCTACCGCATGGCTCCAGCAGAACTGAAGGAACTTCATGATCAATTACAGGAGCTGCTTGACAAGAGTTTCATACGTCCTAGTCACTCACCCTGGGGAGCGCCTGTATTGTTCGTGAAGAAGAAGGACGGGAGCATGCGCCTGTGTATAGATTACAGAGCACTGAACCAAGTCACGATTAAGAACAGGTATCCTCTTCCCAGAATAGATGACCTGTTTGATCAGCTAAAGGGAGCAGCAGTGTTCTCTAAGATAGACCTCAGGTCAAGTTATCATCAGGTGAAAGTTAAAGAAAGGGATATACCCAAGACAGCATTCAGGACTAGATACGGACATTACAAGCTCGTAGTCATGCCCTTTGGCGTGACAAATGCTCTAGCTACTTTCATGGACCTCATGAACAGAGTATTCAGGGACTACCTAGATAGATTTGTTATTGTATTTATCGATGACATTTTTATCTATTCAGGAACTCAGGAAGAACACGCAGAGCACCTGAAAATAGTATTGCAGACTCTTCAGCAGAACCAGCTGTACGCCAAATTCACGAAATGTGAATTTTGGTTAGATCAGATGTCCTTCCTGGGCCACATCATCTCAAAGGATGGTATCATGATAGACCCCAGTAAAATAGAAGCTGTGAGTAACTGGAAAAGATCCAAGAACGCCAGTGAGATCAGAAGCTTTCTGGGATTAGCAGGTTATTACAGAAAATTCGTAGAGGACTTCTCCAGGATAGCCTCCCCACTGACAGCTCTCACTAGGAAGAATAGAAAATTTCAATGGACAGAGAACTGTGAGAACAGCTTCAGCGAGCTAAAAAGGAGATTGACCAGCGCACCTATTCTGACTCTACCAGAAAAGACAGGCAGCTTTGATATTTATAGTGATGCCTCTAAATTGGGAGTAGGAGCAGTACTAATGTAAGATGGCAAGGTAATCGCCTATGCCTCCAGACAACTCAAGGACTATGAGAGGAATTATCCTACTCATGACCTTGAGCTTGCAACAGTTGTGTTCACCCTCAAAATTTGGAGACATTACTTGTATGGAGCTCAGTGCAGAGTGTATACAGATCATCAGAGTTTGAAGTACTTCTTCACTCAGAAGGATCTGAATATGCGACAGCGCAGATGGCTAGAGCTGGTCAAGGACTACGATATAGACATCCTCTACCACCCAGGGAAAGCCAATAAGGTAGCAGATGCACTCAGCAGAAAGTCCAGTGCTACCTTATTATCTCTAGCAGCCATGTCACCACCTCTACAGAAGGAGATCACAGATTTCGGTCTCGAACTCATAGTTGGGCAGCTCTCTACTATGACATTAGAGTCTACCTTGCTTGGTGATATCCAGACAGCTCAGGAACGGGATCCTGAAATTTAGAAAATCAAGCAAGGGTTAGCAGAATCAGAAAGTAGAGAATTCAGAGTGTCCGATAGTGGGGTATTATATTTCAGTGACAGGCTATGTGTTCCAGATCAGGAGGAACTAAAGAGGAAGATTTTAGATGAGGCTCACAGGACTCCTTATGCGATGCATCCAGGTTCCACCAAGATGTACCAAGATCTAAAGAAATGATTTTGGTGGGCCGGGATGAAAAGAGACATCGCTAGATATGTTAGCACCTGTCTGACCTGCCAGAGGGTCAAGGCAGAACACCAGAGACCAGGAGGAGTTCTGCAGCCTATCCAGATCCCAGAATGGAAGTGGGAAGATATTTTCATGGATTTCATAGTGGGATTACCCAGAACCACGAATGGCTTCGACGCCATCTGGGTAATAGTCGACAGATTGACTAAATCAGCCCACTTCTTAGCTATCAGGATATCCTACTCCATGGAACAGCTAACTCAGTTGTATCTCAAGGAGATCGTCAGACTACATGGAATCCCACGGACCATCATTTCAGACAGAGACAGTCGATTCACATCACACTTCTGGGAGTGTGTACAGTCAGCGTTGGACACTAAGTTAAAATTTAGCACAGCTTTCCATCCTCAGACAGATGGCCAGACGGAGCGAGTAAATCAGGTACTCGAAGATATGCTCCGTGCATGTGCCCTAGACTTCAAGGGTAGTTGGTGCAAATATCTGAGTTTAGCAGAATTTGCATACAACAATAGCTATCAGGCCACTATCGGTATGGCACCTTACGAGGCTCTCTATGGGCGGAGGTGTAGATCTCCAATATGCTGGTATGAGAGTGGTGAACAGAAGGAACTAGAACTCCAGACAGATCTAGTAGCAGACACCACAGCAGCTATACAGCAGATCCGCCAGAGGATAGAGACAGCTCAGAGCCGCCAGAAAAGTTATGCTGATACACGGCGCAGACCCTTAGAGTTTTCAGCTGGGGATTCAGTGTTCCTCAGAGTAGCTCCCATGAAGGGAGTAATGCATTTTGGGAAGAAGGACAAACTAAGTCCCAGATATGTGGGACCATACCTCATCACTAGAAGAGTTGGCAAGGTAGCATATGAGCTAGAGCTACCACAGGAGATGTCAGCCATCCATAATGTATTTCATGTCTCTATGCTGAAGAAGCATATCCCAGATGCCACCCAGGTGATTGAGCCCCAGTCGGTACCAGTCCGTGAAGACCTCAGCTATGATAGTCGACCTATTCAGATAATAGACCGAGCAGTTAAGAAATTACGGAACAAGGAGGTACCATTAGTAAAAGTCATTTGGCAAAATCACACAACAGAAGAGGCAACATGGGAGACAGAAGCTAGTATGAGACAGAAGTACCCAGAGTTATTCTAAGTTCGAGAATGAACTTTTTATAAGGTATGAGGGATTATAATGCCCGAAATTTCTCAAAATTATTTTAGAAATATTCTATGATTTTTCTGAAATTTTAGAATATTTTTATGGAATTTTTAAAGTAGCGGAAGTAGCAAAAATAAATAGAAATGTAAAATAGCCTACGCGGGAATTGAACCCGAGACCCATTGGGTCCTACGACTTATAGATAGCTTTAGTAACCAAGTGAACCCAGCAGGGCCGTGCTGAAAGAAGAGAGAATAAATTATATTTATAATTAAGTTGGGCGAATTAACCACTTAATATAAATAGGGAGGAATTAAGTGAAGAGTTATTTTGGAACGCAACTTTTCCTCACCCTCACCCTAGCCACGTCGCCTCCTTCTCCTCTTCTTCTCTTGGCGCCAACCACAAACACACCTAGGGTTCCATCCCTAGGGCCATAGGGGTACATTCCGGCGATGACTCCTACACGAGGACGCTCCCCTCCGCGAGAGGAACGCATAGACGCGAGAAGATCGTTGAAGAGATCTCTCTACCAGAAAACTAGCGACTAGAATCGTAAGAAATCTAGAGCAGGAGGTAAGAAACCCCTCACCTGCAGTATAAGTAGCTTCCGTATGAATTTTATGCTTCAGTTTAGTAGTATGTAGACTTTCGGCACAAAGGATGCGAACTAGCGCATACCAAGTATTCGATTAAATTAATAGCACAGTTAAAATGCAACTTAGGCATTTTATTAGCTTAGATAAATGCAATAGAAGCATTTTCACAGCTTATTTAGTCTTGCTACAGCTATCATGGGACTAGATGTCCAATGGGTGGGCTCCCACAGTCGCCTCTAGGTTCAGACAACCTAGCTCTAGGTTCGGATAACCTAGAAAGGGCAAGACAAGCAATAATTAGCTATGTTCAGTATTTTACTTTCTCAGTGGCACTGTACTGGATTAGATATCCATTGGGTTGGGCTCCCATATGTTGGAGGATCGGTGGCTGGCTTGAAGGGGGGTTGGATAGACGGCACCCCCAAATCGTTAGCTTCCTACACTATTGTTAGCTTGCGCAGCGGAAATACAAATACTAAAGCAATGAATACGAAAGCTAAAGAAAGAAAAGAACTAGCAAACCAATACATGTTCGTTTAACGTGGTTCGGAGATGATGCTCCTACTCCACGGCTGTCCGTAAGGTGGACGATCCCGATCCTTCGGTGGATTAGCCCCCGGAAACTCCGGCTATCTCAAGTCGCTCCTTGTGGGTGGAGAAACCTCACCACAATACACCAAGACCTCTTGGACTCCACAAACACTTGAGCACTTGTAGACTACTAATTAGACCTTAACCAAGTCTAATTTCGTCAAGTTGGCCGGCCATCCCAAGCTCCTTCTTATAGAGCTTGGGGAAATCAGCCTTGCTGATTTGCCCGTTACCAGTCGACTGGTCCATGCACCAGTCGACTGGTGCCAGCCCAACGGCACTCCAACGGCTATCTATCAGTCGACTGGTCCCATGACCAGTCGATTGATCCCAGCCATTTCGGGCATAAAATGCTCACCAGTCGACTGGTCCCAGTACCAGTCGACTGGTACAACCCTAAACTTAGGGTTTCCCATCCCGAGTACATTTCACTCGCACTCGGACCCTCACGACTCACTTGACTCTTCTTTGCAGCCTTGACCTCTTGCCTTCAAGCCTACTTCCTTTGGCTCTCGTCCCTCGGATGCATCCAAGCCCGCGGCATGTCTCCAATGCCATCCTTCGCGTATGCCTCGAAGTCACTTCCCTCGGCCCTTGTCCTTGCTGCCTTGTCCACGATCCCTCAGATGCATTCAAGCCCGCGGCTTGTCCTCAATGCCATCCTTCATCGGACCCGAAGCCGTCAACCTGAGTCACATGTGTCACCTGCAGTCCTGCACAACTCAAGTACATTTATTAAATAACGAGGGTAAACCTAACTTAAACCCTTTGCCCAAACACCAAAACACATGGTCCCGCGGACCATTGGGATTGCTCCAACAATCTCCCCCTTTTTGGTGTTTGGCAATACGTTTAAGTTAGGGAAAACAAATAGCAAATAAACATGCTAATACAATGGACTTACAATGCCAAGGCTACACACTTGGACTTATAATGCCGAATGGAATTACGTTGCCAAGGCTACACACTTGGCAACCGCCGAATGGACATACGTTGCCAAGGCTACACACTTGGTCAACCGCCGAAACAAGTATTGGGACCTATCACAAGGCTCCCCCTACACCTACGCTCCCCATTGAGCTAGGATTTTACCACGGGCCTTTTAAGAACCTATCCCAAGGCTCCCCCTGCACCTAAACTCCCCAATGAGCTAGGATTTTACCACGGGCTTTTTAAGAACCTATCCCAAGGCTCCCCCTGCACCTAAACTCCCCAATGAGCTAGGATTTTACCACGGGCTTTTTAAGAACCTATCCCAAGGCTCCCCCTACGCAAAGGCACTTAAGGTTTTCCCAATTTAAACCTTAATTCTCCCCCTTTGCCTAACATCCAAAAAGTTCTCCAACAATATCCCAATTGTTGAAAACTTATCATCTAACTGACCCTAAACTCATGTATTAATCCCCCTTGGATCCCATACATCTAGGTGAGTTGACATGGTCACAAACCAATGCTGAAAACAGTTTCAGACTGGTATCAGTCGACTGCCCCAAGTGCCAGTCGACTGCCCCCCTTCGACAGAACCTTACAGAAACATTCTGTGGTCGAAAAACACTGTTACCAGTCGACTGGTATCTGCACCAGTCGACTGGTACCCTTTTTCTGAAAAAATCAGCCTTTTCAGGCCAACTTCAGAAATGCACCAGTAATTCCTTAGACCTCCAAAAATTCCCAAATTTTGTGGAGAGGTCTATTGTACCAGTGTCTACTTGGGAAAAATACATTACAAAATGTATCTATCACCAATCCCAAGATTGACATAAAATCCAAAACTAGCTAAATGGTTCAATTGAACCTTGACCTAAAGTCCTAGTTTTGCCTTCCTCTTGATGTATTTGCCCATACCAACCCACAATGCATCCCTAGCATTGGTTTATATGGCATCTATACATCCAAAACCAATTATCATGCTATATGACCCCAAATGTCATATTTCTTGCATGAAACACAATCCATGTGTGCCAAATCCCTAGGTTTGAGACTCAAATCCATCTCCAAACCATTTGGCACACTCCATGGCTCCTCTAGACTCCCAAGTAGAACCCACCTGAGATCCATTGGCCATGGGTCCCAAATTGACTCTTGGAGCTCCCCCTAGAGCTCTTTACCTTAGTCACCTCCCTAGGTGACTCATCTATTATGGCTAGGCCACAATGATGTCCCTTAGAAGATCTCCTTATCTTCTTGACCTTGGACACATCATCCTTGCCATAGTCATATGTAACCCTAGCATATTTCTTATTATTGGCCTTGGATGACTCTCCCTTGCCCTTATCATGTGCCACCCTAGCACATGGTCTCCTTTTGGCCTTGGAGGGACTAGATCGATATCCCAAGCCCGATCTATCATTGTTGGGTCTTTGACTACCCAACACCATACTTAATCCCTTAGATCCAATAGTGAATCTCTTAAGGAATTTCTCCAAATTATCAAGCTTTGACTTCAAAGCTTGATTTTTCCTCTCTAGGTTCCTAACCCTAGAGTCAACATGTCCACCTTGGACATTCCTAGACCTACCCTTTCTAGGCATGTGTCTCCCCTTCTTAGGATTAATGCCTTGGGCCTCCTTAGGTCTACCATTCCTAGGTTTTTCATGAATTGGCCTCCTAGGGTTTTGATCTACATTAACCCTATTCCTATCATGATATTTAAATCCAAAATTTTGCATGGGTAAATAATGAGAATTATTCCTAGCATGCATGGAGGAATGAAAATTTGAATTGCATTTCAAATTAGGGTATACCTCCCTTACCCTTGAAGCTCCCCCTTGACTTGAGCTCCTCTTCTTCTTCTCCCACTTCTTTAGATGCTCCAACTTCTTGAACTCTCCCTTCCTCGAGCATCTTGTGTGGTAGTGTCCAAGTTCTCCACACGTGAAGCATCTAATGTGCTTCTTCTCCTTCTTCTTCCTACAACTCAAATTAGATTCTAAAGGAATTGAATTGAGTTTAGGAGATACCTTCTTCTTGCTCATTGGACACCTACTCTTGTAGTGTCCCTTCTCATTGCACCCGAAGCATACAATGTGATCTTTTGACTTTGCTTCGGTGGAGGTACTTACTAAGTTGACTTCCAAGACTTCTTCTTCACTTGTCTTGGATTCTTCCTCACCCTTTGAGGATGTCTCCTCATCCACACTAATGGATGCCATTTCTTCATCCTTCTCCTCCTTCTCCTCGGAAGTTGAGTGCTCGTCACCTTCCGGTTGCTCCCCCTCTACTTGAGCAACTAGACCCATCTCAATGGGTTCTTCTTCCTCTTGTGTAGGTTTAGGTTCTTCTTGTAGAACCATCTTCACCTTGCTCCACAACTCGTGGGCGTTCTTATACTCACCTACACATTTATCACATGATTAGGCAAAATATCAATCAATATAGATATTACCTTTGAATTTGCCTCCGATCGTGTGGTTTGCTCTTCCGTCCAATGTCGTGATCGGAGCTTCTTTCCTTTCTTGTCTCTTGGGACTTCAAATGGTTCCTCGACAACCATCATTGTGTCCCAATCCGTCTCGAGGAAGTTCTTCATCCTCATCATCCAATACGTGATGTCCCCAAGGCTTCCTCCTTCAAATTTTGGAGGGACAATAAACTCGGCCATCTTGTGCTTCCTTGGCGGTTAGTCCAACGGAGAGCGTCCTCGCTCTGATACCACTTGTTGGAGGATCGGTGGCCGGCTTGAAGGGGGGTTGGATAGACGGCACCCCCAAATCGTTAGCTTCCTACACTATTGTTAGCTTGCGCAGCGGAAATACAAATACTAAAGCAATGAATACGAAAGCTAAAGAAAGAAAAGAACTAGCAAACCAATACATGTCCGTTTAACGTGGTTCGGAGATGATGCTCCTACTCCACGGCTGCCCGTAAGGTGGACGATCCCGATCCTTCGGTGGATTAGCCCCCGGAAACTCCGACTATCTCAAGTCGCTCCTTGTGGATGGAGAAACCTCACCACAACACACCAAGACCTCTTGGACTCCACAAACACTTGAGCACTTGTAGACTACTAATTAGAACTTAACCAAGTCTAATTTCGTCAAGTTGGCCGGCCATCCCAAGCTCCTTCTTATAGAGCTTGGGGAAATCAGCCTTGCTGATTTGCCCGTTACCAGTCGACTGGTCCATGCACCAGTCGACTGGTGCTAGCCCAACGGCACTCCAACGGCTATCTATCAGTCGACTGGTCCCATGACCAGTCGACTGATCCCAGCCATTTCGGGCACAGAATGCTTCTGTGCTCACCACCAGTCGACTGGTACAACCCTAAACTTAGGGTTTCCCATCCCGAGTACATTTCACTCGCACTCGGACCCTCACGACTCACTTGACTCTTCTTTGCAGCCTTGACCTCTTGCCTTCAAGCCTACTTCCTTTGGCTCTCGTCCCTCGGATGCATCCAAGCCCGCGGCTTGTCTCCAAT
Organism: Zingiber officinale; assembly: GCF_018446385.1. Taxonomy (NCBI): domain Eukaryota; kingdom Viridiplantae; phylum Streptophyta; class Magnoliopsida; order Zingiberales; family Zingiberaceae; genus Zingiber; species Zingiber officinale. Next base: position 96,842,094 of record NC_055998.1, read on the forward strand.
GCCATCCTTCGCATATGCCTCGAAGTCACTTCCCTCGGCCCTTGTCCTTGCTGCCTTGTCCACGATCCCTCAGATGCATTCAAGCCCGCGACTTGTCCTCAATGCCATCCTTAATCGGACCCGAAGCCGTCAACCTGAGTCACATGTGTCACCTGCAGTCCTGCACAACTCAAGTACACATATCAAATAACGAGGGTAAACCTAACTTAAACCCTTTGCCCAAACACCAAAACACATGGTCCCGCGGACCATTGGGATTGCTCCAACACCATAGTCGTCCCTAGGTTCAGATAGCCTAGTAACCCTACTAAATTCGGGACTTGCAAACCCGAGTTTAGTTAGGGATGCGCGCATAGCAAGTACATTTGTCGGGCCCAAACAACAGCATGATTATTATTTTAATCTATTTATGGTAAATAGTTTTCAAAATTCACAAATCAGTTGTGTATACAGTTTAAATTCAGTTCTAGTTTAGTTTTAGTTTCAGCTCAGTACATGATTCAGCTTAGTTTCCATTATTGATACATGTGATAGCTCTATGATTAGTTTTGGTTTCTATGTTGTATGATACCATGCCATGCTCTCACCTGTTCAGCATGTATTTCAAATAGCATGTTTTCAAATCATAAATTGTATCGTACGCTGTTTTGTGAGGTAGATGGTTTCTTACTAAGCGTAATGCTTACAGATACTTCTTTCCTTATACTGCAGATAAAGGTAAAGGGAAGATGGATTAGCGGAGGCTGGAGGTCAATGCGATGAAGATGTGTGTGGATGGAACCTGGAATAAAGATCTTGGAGAAATTAGCAAACTAAGACTTTAGTTTTCATATAATGTTATTTTCCACATCTCTAGTTATTTTAATGCCTTGAATCATGAAAGACTTGCTTAGATTGTTAGTACTTATGCTCATAATCCTAGTTATGTGTTATTAGTATGTTCCCAGCTGTTATAGAACTCTTGTAGTTGAGTTTGGCATGAAACAGTGCTGAAATCAGAGTTTTGCTACGAAATCAGAAACCCCAATCGATCAGTGGATCGATTGGGGGCCCTCAATCGATCATCGGATCGATTGGGAGCCTGGTTCCGCGAATAGTAAGCTTTTGGATCGATCAACCGATCGATCCAGATGCATTCTGTCGCAAACAGAGAGTTCCGGGATCGATCGTTCGATCGATCGGGAAATCGCTCCCGCGAACAGAAAGCCCTGGGATCGATCACTGGATCGATTGGCCAGTCTGGATTGATCAACCGATCGATCCAGAATATTACCCCGAGCACAGTAGCATGCTGGATCGATCATTGGATCGATCCAACCTAAGTTACGCATACAGTAGCATGCTGGGTCGATCACTGGATCGATTAGACCATTCCAATCGATCCATGGATCGATTGGGAGGCCTGACAACAGTCGGAAGATCCTTAGTTCAGTTCCTTGACCATGGGGGATGTAAAATATGTCATGAATAGTTAGATTACACTCCTTAGCACATATAGAATAAAGAAATGATAAGAGCTTAGCAAAGTTTTAAATTGGTACAGTTTTCCGCACCTAGACTTAGTAATGGTCATGAATATAGCTTAGCACAGCATAATGTGACGGTCCGGCCTTATAACCTAGCCAGTAGAAGGCGGGTCGTTACACTTAGGGTTCCAACAATCTCCCCCTTTTTGATGTGAGCAACCAAAGTTAAGCTAGGGTAAAAATAGACATAAAAAAATAAACTATCTAATTTTGCACTATCTAATTTTGCAATAAAGTGCAAAAGATTGAAAATTTAAATTTTGGTCTACCTCACCCTAGACTTATACTTTTCCTTCTCCCCCTTTGATCACATAAAAAAATGGGGTCTGAAAAAGTCTAAGGTTAAAAAATTTCTAACTTTCTTTAAAAAATATAAGTTGAATAAGTTCTAAGTTAGAGAATTTGCAAAAAAAATATTTTTAAAAAAATGTTTCTAACTTAAAAAAAAATTTACAAAATAATTTATAATTTTCAGAAGAATTTTTTTTAACTTAGGGCAAAAAAAAATATTCTAAGTTAAACAATTTCTAAGTAAAACTTTTTAGGTAAGAAAATTTTCTAAGAAAGAAAAAATTTCTAAGTAAAGCTTTAAGTAAGAGAATTTTAAAAAATTCTGACTTAAAAAATTTTTCTAAGTAAAGATTTTAAGCAGAAATTTCAGAAAAAACTTTTAACTTTTATGTAAAAGTTTTATGAAAAAAAATTCTAAGTAAAAAAAATTAATTTTTTTAAAAAAAATTTTAAATTTTTTTTTAAAGTATTATTAAGTTTCCACCTTAATGCTTTTATCAGAAAGTTAATTAAACATTTTATTTCAATATTTTGGCTTCCAGGTCGTGTCAAGGCACTAGGCCTTCTTGGTTATTGGAGCAACAACCACTTCCTTAGACAAAGCTTCATAAAGAAATTTTAATGTCTAATTTTCTCGCTGAAAGCTCTAAATCTAATTAATTCAAGTTCAAGTCAGACAGGACTTTGGAACCCAATATAGGTTCCAACCTACTGGATTGACTAAAAATTTCTTAGGGACATCTTTCTTTGAAATTTTTCTAATCTGTCCCTTATAATATCGAAAATACCAATTTAAATTGTTGTATTTTCTAAAATATGTTTTATTTGAACATGCATGATTTTTCAAGTTATCTACTTGAAATTTCAGATTTTCATTTTCTGATTTTAATTTTTCATTTTCTAATTTTGATTTGTCTAAATCTTCTAGAGGGTAAGATTTAGCTAGTATTACTTTTAAACTTTTATTTTATTTTTCTAATTTGCAGCAATCTTTTTTTAATAGTTTAACGAATTTAAAGAATTTCACTACAACAAAAACTACAAATGATAACAGATATTATCTATTGTCGTAGGGTCAAAAAACCATTGTAACTGAGGGTGTTATAGAATGTATTGGCCTACGACAACGATTTTGAATCCGTTGTCTTTGTAGACATTTGACAATAGTTTTTATCCGTTGTTGTTTATATGCCCAAAATTTGGCTACGAAGGATACGACAACGTTTTAAAACCGTTGTGGTAGATAATTTCAACAACAGAAATAAACCGTTGATGTAGACATTTTTTACAACAGATATAAACTATTGTGGTAGATAATATTTGACACGTTTTGTTTTTTTACAACAGTTTTAATATATTTTACAACGGATAAAACCGTTGTCTTTTATCACTTTTTACAAAAAAAATTTGTTGTGGTTTACCTAGTTTTTACAACATTTTTAACTGTTATCTTTAATGTTCATTAATAGCAAACAACCAATCTTATTTTACTATAAGCAAACCACCAATACAAAACTAAATATTTATTACATTAAATCCAAAATAAACATCCATATATAATTCATCTTGTAGCTACATATACAAAAATATACAAAATGAGTTGTTACTCATCAAATTACACATATTTTCCATTACTCTCCATATACATTAAATCACATGTTTTCCATTTGCTGTTCTCCATATGGATTTTAATTTACAAATTAGCAAGGCAAGTTACATCCTAACAAAGCTCACTTCTTGCATCAAAAAAACTCAAGCCTCACGAATTGCCTGACCTGCAAGAGAAAATTTAACAAAACTTATCAAATTCCAGAATTCCAAAAGGAGAATGTAAATAACCAATCTGTAGTGCATAGAAGGCAAAAACAAACCAAATGAAGGAAACAAAAAGAGGTGTTTATTAGAGAATAACAGTACATGGAATCTACTAGGAGCAGTGATACCTAGCTTAGCATAGTTTATTAAATAATTAGCACTGCATGCAGCTAACATTATTTAAGTGAACTATCATCCAAGATCAATAGAATCCATACAACGCGCATTACATGCATTAACATCTTGAAACAAAATATTCATGCAATTTTCTGTGCCATTTTCCAGACTGCATTACCTTTGAGACCTGGTAGGCACAATATGTTTTTCCATTTTGCAAGTAGTTGCCAGGAGCTGCAAATTGATCTGCAATAAATAGACCCATCACAAAAGCATAAGTGAAAGTAAAAAACATGGGTTCAAAATCTTCCAATTAAAACTTGAACCAAAAGAATTGGATCATCATGATGAGTTATGGTAGGGTGAATTGTTTGTAGAGCTAAAACAATTCCACAAATTCTTCAAAATAGAAATCACATACGCACAGCTTTAATAATTACATAGGACACCTAAAAGAACCAAAGTGTCAATCAAATAAGTGTAGATTAAGAGCTATAACATTCACTACATTCCAGCTGGAAAAATAGATTTTTCATTCCCATTTCATCAATACAAAGAGAAAATCTAACAAATTTAGCTGCAATGCACGTGTAATTCACGGGTAATTTACATTGCTCGTCCAAGCAAGAGTATGTAGAGCAAACTATTAAGAAATCAAACTGCAGTATATAGATGTCAGCTACTCACACAACCCAGCCATTATTAATTTTGGACCACAAAGAGAGGCAATAAATAAGGGAAATATCAGCTAATTCTGCTCATGGTAGAAATGCAAGAATGAAGTATTGAGCAAAGGAGATAGCTAGCTGTGAACAAACAAATTATTGGCACTAAGGAATCAAAATCAATAAGTCATGGAGTCACAAACAAAGTGTTCAACCATCTTTTGAAGTCTAATAATTTATACCTAGTAATGAATATAGTCTAGTACGCAATCCGCCCATTTGGATCGTACTTCGTCAATTTCTTCGTTGGAGTAAATTATTTTCATGAACTGTTAACAAACCCAGATTATATTAGTAAAAAAAATTAGTAATGAAGAAGCAAAGTCAAATAAAAGAAATTATTTGAGAAAATTGAGAATATGTCAAATATTACCATTGAGCTAAGTGAATCCTTCTCACCGGTAGCATTTCCTTCAATAATTTCTCTCATAAATTTCATCACATAAAACCCACATTGTTTAGCATCAGGTTGTCAAGGACCTTATGTTAACAAAAAATTATCAACGAATAATGCATAGTTAAATATTTTTAAATTAATCACAAGTAAACATATGTGTGTATATATAATATACAAACCTTTACGACTTCTCACATAGGCTTCTTTTTCCCTTTCCTTTGCTTGTTCGAATTGAACAATTTCAAGCTCCTTTGTACAACAAGAGTTGACGTATGATTAATAAATTAAATTAAATGCTTAATTAAAAAAAAATATGTACTCACATATCTACTACATATTTCCAGTCCTCATAATGATTGTGATGATTAAATGAATCGAACAAATAAACCATCTCCACATAAGGGTCAATAATAGTCAAAATCCAATGACAACTATGCACAAAACAAAGTCAATGCATAAATTCAACAGAATTGTTGAAATAAATCTATTAAAAATGAAATTGTAATATTCATTTACCCAACATTGTGAGGTGCCAAAACTAGCTGATTTTTTGTTGCACCACTCAGCCTATCAGCCAAAACACTTGCCTAGCTATTCAAGTATTCAATCTGTAACAATGCAAATTTCCTCATTTCGAGTCCTAATAGTACTTAAAAATATTTAGAAATGCTTTAGAAATATTCTAGAGATTTTTAGAAAATTTTAGAGTATTTTTATATAATTTTCAGAGTTTGTTTGGTATTTTTACCAAAAGAAACGAATTTGAGGCAAAAAGAGGTCGGGCCGAGGATCGAACCGGAGACCTCTAGTTAAGCAAAGTCTTAGGTTATTTTGGATGACCAGGAACCCAGCAGGGCCATGCTGATCGAAGAAACGATGAAAGTAATTTAAGTAGTAATAGATAACAAAATATCTTAGTTATAAAGGGAGATAAGAGAGGAACTTAGGCTTTTAATTTCTCGTGACCTAACCCTTCCTCTCCTTTCTCTCGCGTGCGACGGCGGTGCTCGAGCGGAAATGAAGGAGGGAGCTAGGACTGCATCTCTGGCGGGCAGCCAAGGGGAATTTCAGTGAGTTCTTCACCGATTCGAGACTCTCTCGTTGAGGGGAGCCTGTAGACACGAAGAAGAGGCCGGAAACTCGAGCTATCCGAAACCCTAGAAGCCGATTTCGATTGTAGGTCCAAGAACAAAGGTAAGTGCTTCTCACCTGCAGTAGGAGTAGTTTTGGATTCTTGTTCCTCCTTGATTTTTTGAAGCACGCTGTAAGGAATATGGTTTTTGAAGTATGTTGCCATGAATCTTATAAAAAAGGAAAAAATTGTGTGGATTAGGCATGTAATTAGATTTTCCAGCCTTATAATTAGCATCTCATATTTATATTTTTATTGGTTGTTACTTTAATGGGCACGGTCGACTCATATTGAGCCTTGCAGGTTTTGGTTTTGTTGCCAAGTATCGAGCCTGAGAGGAGTTAGATTTTGAGCATGTGGTGTTGGTTTCGTGGTTACTGCTATGAACAGAAGTGGCTTTTATGTTTGTAATATCTCAGTATTCGATTTTCCTTGCTACCATGTGTAGGAAAAGCCCTCTAAATGAGGATGCAGTAGAATGGTTTTGTGCCTAGTAGACCTTTAGAGACTTATGGGTAAGTTGTAATGACCACCCTTACTACTACACTCTAAGGATGACCGTTACTTAACCACTAACTCTACTTAACCGGTATGATTAAAAATCACATGGAAACCCTACCGAAAAATTTCGGCAGAGTCTCCCCTGTACCGGTGACCTTAAACTGACATACATAACATAATATACACAGCCACAGGAGGCTGGAACACATATCAAACACACAAAAGGAATAACATCACCACGCAGTTTAATGAAATCAAATCATGCAAGTAATAAGTAGCGGAAACAAAATAAAAACATACAATTAACTAACAGCGGAAGACTAAATGACTAATCTAATACATTTTTAATAAATGGCAATCTTAATAAATTCTTAAACTAACTCCCAAGGCTTCCATAGTCCTGGCATCACACACCATCCGCGCCACCTTGTCGCCTTCCTTGCTATAACTTTTCTTTTCTTTTATCTGCAGTAAGAGGAAGTGCAGTCTATAAGCAAAATTTGCTTAGTAAGCGCTATCTAACTCACAAAATCATGAATGTGCATGTATACGAAAAGAACTAGAAACTATATGCTCTAAAAAGAAATAAAGCATAAACATAACTGCTCATGTCAAACTAATAGCGAAGAAAAGCTAAGGACTCTACTCATGTAATTCTAATAGCTAATCATGCTACTCATCTAATAGGTAAACATGAAAACTACTCATCCACTAGATAAACATGGTAGAATAAAGAACTAAACTTACTGATTTTTAGAACTATATGAAACTTATTTCATTTGTTCTAACTTAATCTTTAATACTTTATGTTTATGTAAAACTTGTTTTACTTGTTCAAAAACTTATACTTATAATACTTCAAAATAATAATCAACTTCTTCTTGGGCCCGACAACTGTACTTGCTATGCGCGCATCCCTAACTAGACCTGAGATAGCTGGTCCCAAATCTAGTAGGGTTTACTATGTTATCTAAACCTAGGGACTGACTATGGGAGCCCATCCCAAGGACTACTGAGAGTCCTGCATACTAGGTTATCTAAACCTAGGGACCGACTATGGGAGCCCAGCCCAAGGACTACTGAGAGTCTAGTACAGTGCCACTGATAAAAGTAAAATACTTATTATCTTTTAATACTTCTAATATATAATGCCTCGGCACTTTCTTTAGCACCTTGTGTGCCAAAATCCCTAAAGTCTTGACTTCGGGATCTACTTAAAGCCCTGGCCTTTTCTTTCTTTTCTTTATCTTTCTTATACTTGTTAATACTTCTAAAAGAATACTTCTTTAAAAAGAAACTAAAATGTTTAAGCGAATTCTAACTTTGAAATGCTTAGATAAACTGAAATTCCACACTTAAACATACTAAGAGTGAATGCTTATACAAACTGAAAGGGAATACTTAAACAAACTAAGATTGGATGCTATAACAACTAAAACTGCTATACTTGAGAAGTTCTAAAACTGTAGTTTAAACAGAAATATATCTACATGCCATCTTAACAAAATAATTTGCATACTAAGCTAATCAAAATGCTGCATACCATAAGCTTTAACAAAATCTGCATGTCAAACTTAATAAAATCTACGCTTGTAAGCTCGATAAAAATCTGTGTTAGAATATTAACTAAAAATCTACACTTGTAGCTCTAAAGGGGTTGTTCATGTTAGTTATTCAACACAAAACTAAACCTATTTAAAGTGACAAACAACCAGAGAAACCAAATGCTACAACATAGCTATTCAACACAAAGAAATCTGTTAAAGCTTAATACCCTTGTAAAACTTATACTTTTATAGAGCAGTAGAGATCTTTAAACATGTTACAACATGATCTAAACCGGTTTACTAAACCGTAAGCTCAAACCGGAAACTAAATCCACAGAATGAAAACTTAAATCCAAATCTGAACAAGTAGTAGGGTAATAAGGAAAACATAAGGGCTGTTCAACTGAAATCTAAACCCGCAGATTGAAGCTGAAGCTGAAATACTAAACGAAAATCTGCACTGCAAAGGAATCTAAATCTGCATGTCAAAAAAAGCGTTAATAACACCAGGTCTACCCTCATGTTACAGAATTGACAAAGGAGGGTCTAATATAGCTACTAAAATCCATTTGAATGTTTCCATAACTAAAGCTGTTCACACCTATTACATAACACAACCGAACCCAAGCATTTCTATTTAGTGCTACGGTAAGGGAACAAAAGCGTAACCCTTCGACAGAAATCCACCAAAAACAGAACTACATGTTAATTAAACTGAACTTTTCTTATTCATAGCCTAGCAGCAGTAATCTAAGGCTTGTATCCCTTCCAACTAACCAAATTAAGCTTGCTGAAAGCTCAGAACAGAATCCTATATGAAACTGATTCACGACTTGAATCTATACAGGGCAATCTATAAACCAGTAACTCATCTTATTTATCCAAAATGCTAGAACTATGTTACAACTTGGAAAACTCAACTAAATCGAATTCATATGCCTAACCTCTGAACTCACAGCAAAAATTTCAAAAGAAATGAATTGCTGTGCTAAACAAAACTTCACAGTATAATTCAAAAACAGGAATAAGCAAGGTTCAGAATCTAATCCAATAAAAAACAAAACCCTTTCCCTCTTTCTTAACAACTCACAGCAGTAAGCCCTAAACCCCAATCTTCACAGGAAATTCGAAATGAAAAGGAACAAGGACTCGAAACTATCCTACTGCAGGTGAGTATCGTCTTACTTGGCTTCTTGGTCTCACAACCGGAGGAGGAGAACTTCTAGGGTTTCGGTTGGCTCGAGTTTCCCGGCCTCTCCTTGCGCCTATAGCTTCTTCTCGGTGAGAGGATCTCGGGAAGGCGAAGAGCTCTCGGATGAACCTTGGCCGGCCGCCGAAAAACTATGCCCTAGCCGCGACTTTGTTCTCCGCCCGAGAAAAGAATCGCTGCTGCTCGCGTGAGAAGAGAAACGCCGTCGGGAGAGAGGAAGGAGAGGAAAATTAGGTTTAGGGAAAAGGTTTCGGGTTACGGTAATTAACACCTAAGTTCCCCCTTTAATTTCCCCAAATTCTGTTAACTTAAATAACTTTCCTACCTTTTCTAAACAGAACCGATGGCTAGAGCACTTGGTCAGCCGTGGCTTGGCTCATGGTTGGAGTCGCGGGTTCGAATCCCGGCTGCAACCATTTTTCTCCCTATTATTTCTTGTTATTAACTTCTACTACTTAAATAGAATTCTCCCTTTATTTGATTAAGTAACAACTGCTAGCCCAGTTGGTTAGCCGGGTTTTGCTCGGGTCAGGGGTTGCCGGTTCAAGCCTCGGCTTGGACATTTTCTTTTTTTCAAAACTTCTTTCTTTTGGTAAAAATACCAAACGACCTCCAAAAATTGCATAAAAATACTCTAAAAATTTCTAAAAATCTCTAGAATTTTTTTAAACATTTCTAGATTTTAATAAGGTCTTTTAGGACTCTAAATCATGAAATTTGGGGTGTTACATAAGTAAAGCAAGGTTAGTCTTTATAGGATTCCGAATTTCAGAATTTGGATCCGCAGCACGCCAAGTGCTTGAAGGGATGCCGAGGCATTTTATATTAAAAGTATTAACAAGTAACGAGTATTTTAATTGAAGAGGTTAGTACCTGACTTCCAAGGTTGTCATTAAACAAATCCAGGTGACCGGTTCCGAGGTCTCGGCCCTGGTAAGACCAAGGTCCTCACCCTCGTAGGACTGGTGGTTCGCCACCTCAGTCTCTATTAGGGAGCGTGCTTTGGTACTATGCCTGGGCCCAAAGAAGAAAATTTATTATTATTTTGAATTATAAGCTTTGAACAAATGAAATAAGCTTTATATGAGTTTTTAATTCTAGCAGGTTTTAGTGTTGGTTGTGCTATGTATTGGACATGAGCAGCCTTTGTTTTTGGGAGTTTTAGTTAGGTCTTTTAGCAGTTCATCTAAACATGCAGTTTGGTTTCCTTCGGAACTCTTTAGTAGGAACAACTTGTGCTAACTATGCTGTTAGATCCTTTGTATTGTTTTGTTATACATGCAGTTTTAGATTCATTGGTTGTGTAATATAGCATTCCAGTTACAGAATTTTCCTTGTAAATTCTGAGCATGAATAACTCTAATCCATGTGTGTGCAGTCCAGATTTTCTGGTTTTGTATTTTTCCATGAGCAAGAATAGCCACCAATTTCATGTCAACTTTAGATCCTTTGTTGGGTTATAAACGGGTGTGGACAGTTCCTCTTTTGTAGCAGTGCTGTTTTGGTTCGGTTGTTGGCTTGAATGAGGGGAACGACTTTATATAAGTTGGTTTTGCAGATTCGGTTTTTCCCTTGAAACTTACTGGACCGAGCAGTGCTTACTAAAGTATTTCAGATATTACTCACCTGTTAGACATTTCTTTAAGCATTTCAGTTTGTTTTAGTTTTCGTTATAGATCTTTATATGCACATCGAGTTTTGTGAGTAGACAGCGCTTACTAAGCATCTGCTTATTGTTGCATTTCCTCTTATTGTAGATAAAGGAAAAGGAAAGCTATAGTGAAGGAAGGCGACAAGGAGGTGCGGGATGGATGTGTGATGTTTGGACTATGGAAGCCTTGGGACCTTGCTAAAGAATTTATTAAGATTTTGTATTTAGACTGGTTGTGAAATTTAGGTGGATTAAGTTCTTCTTGCATTGTTAGAATTATTCTTTCATGTTGATGGTTTATTCATAGAATGTTTTCATGTATTTAGAATTCTTCCATTTAAATTTCTATGCACATTAGTTCCATTATTTGAGTTGTATCACTGTCGCATGCATGTGCAGATTGATATATTTTAGTTGTGGACAAATGCTTGAGTAGGATGTTGAGATGAGTCATTTATGTCTTCAGCTGTTGAATAACTGCATGTTCGAGTTTTCAAAGAGTTCTAAGTATCACTCTTAATAGCGTGAGCAAGACTAGTTAAGTAAAGTTTATATTCTAGTAACGTCCCAACCTCACAGACTATTAGAGAGGAGGGTGGGGTCGTTACAAGTTGGTATCAGAGCAGACCCCATTCTCCAGCATCACATACACATCAGCATCAGTCTTTTTCGTCTTCAAGTAAGAAAGTACTTAAATTCTTTTATTTAATATGTCTTTCCTTATTAATTGCAGTAAAGAGAAATCCTTAGAAGTATTTGCTTATATGTGCTTAAGTGAGATAAAAGTTCTTGTTTTGTTTTTCTATGTTATATATATATATATATATATATATATATATATATATATATATATATATATATATATGTTTAGAGGGTATAGAGATGATTTCAGGTTTTCTCTCTCTGCATGACTAGATGGTAAGAAGAGGGTGTCCCCGTACCGCTCGTACTGAGGACCGAACTCAGGAGAACGAAGAGCCCAGAACAACTGAACCTAATCTCTCTAAAGTTGTTGCTCAACTCCAGAGACAAGTAGCAGAGCAGCAACAAGTAATCGCCAATCTGATGGCAAATCAGCAGCCAGTTCCTCCCCCTCCCCCAACTATCAATATGGAGACCCCAGTGGTGACTGAGGTTCCACCAGCTGCCCTGGAAGTCTCCACAACACCTAAAAGACAAGAAGCATACCTGATACAGTGGCTGAAGCTGAAAACAGAAAGTTTCTCAAGCACGACTGAGCCCTGGGATGCTTAGGCTTGGTTCAAGACACTAGAGAGTACAATGGAGCTTCTTGACTGGCCAGAAGTCGAGAAGGTCAAGTGTGCCTCCTTCTGCCTATCTGGAGATGCTCGTATGTGGTGGGAGAGAGTTAAGAGCAAGAGAGCAGCCAACCAGATGTGCTGGGCTGACTTCGAGACAGAGTTTTACGAAGAATTCTTCTGCCAACGGATCACCAATAAACATTATGAGGAGTTTATAGAATTCAGATAGGGTGACCTGCCAGTAGAAGAAGCAGTCAAGAGATTCAACAGGCTAGCTCGTCTCTGCCCAGAGCTAGTAAGTATAGAGAAAGAACGAGTCAGACTGATGCTCCGAATGCTGAGGCCAGAAATAGCACTTAACGTGAGTAGTGGAACTCACCGACCACAGACTGGTGAAGAGCTGGTCAGCAGGGCATTAGTCGCTGAGCACTATTTGAACAGCATCAAGGCACAACAAATGCAACTCAAGCCTGTCAAGATGGAGGACAAGACAGCAGGGAATCAAAAACCCTAGGCAAGTAAGCAGAACTGGAAGGGCAAAGATAACAAAAGGAAATGATGGAATACAGGAGACAGCCAAAAGGGAGGTCCAGTAGACAAGCAGGCCAAGTTCCCTCCCTGCCCTAAATGTGGGAAACTACATCCAGAAGCCTATCTTGTGGGTATGGCTGGATGTTATTCGTGTGGTCAAGAAGGACACCTGACTAAGGAATGTCCTAACAAGCTCAAAGCACCTCAGCAACAGGCAACGCAATACGGGATCAAGCCTCAGTTACACTACATGCATGCAACTCTGGACGGACCTCAGCTCAGTCAAGGAAGGTTGGAAGCCCCACCAGTTCTAGCGAGTGCCAGAGTATTCTCCCTCACTAAAGAGGAAGTTGTTAGTGCCTCCACGGTCGTAACAGGTCAAGTAGTTATTTTTCAGCATTTAGCTACTGTACTATTTGATACTGGGGCGACCCATTCTTTTATATCAGTACCCTTTGCCAAGGAATCTCAGGTGCCTACAGAGAGCATGAACTCCAAGTTCTTGACAACCCTACCTTCTGGGGAAGTCATGGAGTCCAACCAGTGGCTTCGGGTTGTACCAGTCAAAATTTCATACCGAGAGCTATATGTTAATTTAGTAGTCCTAGCGATGTAGGATTTTGACGTTATTCTGGGTATGGTTTTTCTCAGTAAGTACAGCGCTTCGATGGATTGCCGTAGAAGGAAAGTGATTTTCAGCCCAGAAGGTGAACCATCCTTTGAGTTTACGGGAGTGCCAAAGAGGAAGACTCAGAAATTCCTCTCTTCCCTAACAGCTCACCAAATGTTAGCTAAAGGGTGTACTGGTTTTCTGGCGTACATTGTGAATGCAGAAGAATAAGAAGGACCCAAGCAGGAAGATGTTCGGGTAGTCTGTGAGTATCCAGAGGTATTTCCAGAAGAGCTACCTGGAGTACCTCCCAACAGAGAAGTGGAGTTTGAAATTGAGTTGGTTCCTGGTGCTGGTCCAATTTCAAAAGCTCCATACCAGATATCCCCAGCAGAGCTGCAAGAGCTACAAGAACAACTCCAGGAGCTGCTTGACAAAGGTTTCATCCGCCCTAGTCATTCACTATGGGGAGCTCCAATGTTGTTTGTTAAGAATAAAGATGGATCTATGCGGATGTGCATAGATTATAGAGCGCTGAACAAAGTGACAATTAAGAACAAGTACCCTCTTCCCAGAATAGATGATCTATTTGATCAGTTAAGGGGGGCAACAGTGTTCTCTAAGATAGACCTGCGCTCTGGATACCATCAGTTGAAAGTGAAAGAAAGTGATATACCCAGAATAGCTTTCAGGACCAGATATGGACACTACGAGTTTGTAGTCATGCCTTTTGGAGTGACTAATGCACCTGCGGTCTTCATGGACTTAATGAACAGAGTGTTCAGAGAATACCTTAACAAGGTTGTCATCATGTTCATCGACGATATTCTGATCTATTCAATAACCCCAGAGGAGCATGGCACGCACTTGAGAATAGTACTGCAGACCCTTCAGCAAAAGCAGCTTTATGCCAAATTCTCAAAGTACAAGTTCTGGTTAGAGCAGGTGGCGTTTCTAGGTCACATCATCTCTAAAGAATATATCTAGATGGATCCTGCCAAAATAGAAGTGGTCAACAACTAGTGTAGACCCAAGAATGCCAGGGAGATCAGAAGCTTCCTTGGTTTAGCTAGGTATTACACGAAATTCGTAGAAGACTTTTCCAGGATAGCCTCTCCACTAACAACCCTAACTAGGAAGAACAAGAAGTTTGAATGGTCAGACAAATGTGAGCAAAATTTCCAAGCATTGAAGAAAATACTGATCAGTGCTCCCGTTCTGACTGTTCCAGAGAGTGGCAAAAGTTTTGACATCTACAGTGATGCTTCCAAGATGGGCCTTGGAGCTGTTCTCATGCAAGAGGGGAAGGTTATAGCTTATGCTTCCAGACAACTCAAAGACTATGAGAAGAATTACCCCACTCATGATCTTGAGCTAGCAGCTGTGGTCTTTGCACTAAAATTCTGACGACATTATTTGTATGGAGTTCAGTGCAGAATCTTCACAGACCATCAAAGCTTGAAGTATTTCTTTACCCAAAAAGACTTAAACATGAGACAGCGCAGGTTGCTAAAGTTGGTTAAAGATTATGATTATGAAATCCTCTACCATCCAGGTAAAGCGAACAAAGTGGCGGATGCACTAAGCCGAAAATCCAGTGCAACCCTGCTGCCCTTGTCATCATTAGCACTGCCACTGCAGAAGGAATTGTCAGACTTTGGAGTTGAAATTATTTATGGGCAACTCTCGGCGTTGACCTTAGAGTTAACCCTGCTCGAGGATATACAGAGGAAGCAAAGTGAAGACCCAGACATCCAAAGGATCAAGCAAGGGATACAAAAAGAAGAAAATTCAGAATTTCGGGTATCAGATAGTGGAATCCTTTATTAGGGGAGCCGCCTTTATGTCCCCAATGATGAGGAATTAAGAAAGAAGATTCTAGAAGAGGCTCATAGTACACCGTACTCCATGCATCCTGGTTCCACCAAGATGTATCAAGATTTGAAATAGAGATTCTGGTGGTCTGGACTCAAGAGAGATGTTGCAAAATATGTCAGTACCTGCCTGACATGCCAAAGGGTCAAAGCAGAGCACCAGAGACCAGGAGGAGTCCTACAACCCCTCCCAATACCAGAGTGGAAGTGGGAAGAAATATACATGGACTTTATAACAGATCTTCCAAGAACCACCAATGGGTGCAATGCGATATGGGTTATAGTAGACAGGTTGACAAAGTCTGCCCATTTTCTAGCCATCAAGGTGTCTCACTCAATAGAGCAGTTGGCACAGCTATATGTTAAAGAGGTGATCAGACTTCATGGAGTCCCGAAGTCGATTGTTTCTGATAGGGATGGGCGCTTCACCTCTCATTTTTGGGAGTGTGTCCAGAATGCATTAGGCATCAAACTCAAGTTTAGCACAGCCTTCCATCCCCAAACTGATGGACAGACAGAACAAGTAAATCAAATTTTAGAAGACATGCTCAGGGCTTGTGCATTAGACTTTAAGGGTAGTTGGTGCAAGTATCTATATTTAGCTGAATTCACCTACAACAATAACTACCAGGCCACTATCAAGATGGCACCTTACGAGGCACTGTATGGTCGAAAGTGTAGATCACCCATGTGCTGGCAAGAAGTAGGTGAAAGGAAAGAAATGGAAGTGGAGCTGGGCATTCAGACAGAGATGATAGATGAGACCACACAGGCTATCCAGAAGATCAGACAAAGAATTGAGACTGCCCAGAGCAGACAGAAAAGTTATGCTAACGCACGTCGTAGGCCACTTGAATTCCAAGTAGGGGATTCAGTCTTTCTCAAGGTCGCTCCTATGAAGGGAGTGATGAGATTTGGCAAAAATGGCAAGTTAAGTCCCCGCTACGTAGGACCCTACCTGATCACCGAGAGGATTGGGAAAGTAGCTTACAAGCTGGACTTACCTCAAGACATGTCAGCAATACACAATGTGTATCATGTCTCCATGCTAAAGAAGTGCCTCCACGACTCTAGCCAAGTGATTCAGCCTCACTCGGTACAGATTCAAGAGGATCTTAGCTATGAGAGCAGACCTATACGGATAGTGGACAGAGAAGTTAAGAGACTAAGGAACAAAGAAGTACCACTAGTGAAGGTCATTTGGCAAAATCAGAAGCACGAGGAAACTACGTGGGAGCGTGAGGACAGTATGAGACAGAGATATCCAGAATTATTCTAAATTTGAGAACGAACTTTTTATAAGGTATGGGGAATTGTAACAACCCAAATTTCCTCATTTCAAGTCCTAATAGTACTTAAAAATATTTAGAAATGCTTTAGAAATATTCTAGAGATTTTTAGAAATTTTTAGAGTATTTTTATGTAATTTTCGGAGTTCGTTTGGTATTTTAACCAAAAGAAACGAATTTGAGGCAAAAAGAGGTCGGGCCGAGGATCAAACCGGAGACCTCTAGTTAAGCAAAGTCTTAGGTTGTTTTGGATGACCAGGAACCCAGCAAGTTCGTGCTGATCAAAGGAAGGATAAAAGTAATTTAAGTAGTAATAAATAACAGAATATCCTAGTTATAAAGGGAGATAAGAGAGGAACTTAGGCTTTTAATTTCTCGTGACCTAACCCTTCCTCTCCTTTCTCTCTCATGCGACGACGGTGCTCGAGTGGAAACGAAGGAGGAAGCTAGGACTTCGTCTCCGGCGGTCGGCTAAGGGGAATTTCCATGAGTTCTTCACCGATTCGAGACTCTCTCGTCGAGGGGAGCCTGTAGGCACAAAGAAGAGGCCGGAAACTCGAGCTATCCGAAACCCTAGAAGCCGATTTCGGTTGTAGGTCCAAGAACAAAGGTAAGTGTTTCTCACCTACAGTAGGAGTAGTTTCGGATTCTTGTTCCTCCTTGATTTTTCGAAGCACGCTGTAAGGAATATGGTTTTCGAAGTATGCTGCCATGAATCTTATAAAAAAGGAAAAAATTGTGTGGATTAGGCATGTAGTTAGATTTTCTAGCCTTATAATTAGCATCTCATATTTAGATTTTTATTGGTTGTTACTTTAATGGGCACAGTCGGCTCATATTGAGCCTTGCAGGTTTCGGTTTTGTTGCCAAGTATCGAGCTTGAGAGGAGTTAGATTTTGAGCATGTGGTGTTGGTTTCGTGGTTACTGCTATGAACAGAAGTGGCTTTTATGTTTGTAATATCTCAGTATTCGATTTTCCTTACTGCCATGTGTAGGAAAAGCCCTCTAAATGAGGATGCAGTAGAATGGTTTTGTGCCTAGTAGACCTTTAGAGACTTATGGGTTGTTGTAAGTAAAGCAAGGTTAGTCTTTATAGGATTCCGAATTTCAGAATCTGGATCCGCAGCATGCCAAGTGCTTGAAGGGATGCCGAGGCATTTTATATTAAAAGTATTAACAAGTAACGAGTATTTGACTTGAAGAGGCTAGTACCCGACTTCCGAGGTTGTCGTTAAAAAAATCCAGGTGACCAGTTCTAAGGTCTCGGCCTTGGTAAGACCAAGGTCTTCACCCTCGTAGGACTGGCGGTTCGCCACCTCAGTCTCTATTAGGGAGCGCGCTTTGGTACTATGCCTGGGCCCAAAGAAGAAAATTTATTATTATTTTGAATTATAAGCTTTGAATAAATGAAATAAGCTTTATATGGGTTTTTAATTCCAGCAGGTTTTAGTGTTGGTTGTGCTATGTATTGGACATGAGCAGCCTTTGTTTTTGGGAGTATTCAGCTAGGCCTTTTAGCAGTTCATCTAAACATGCAGTTTGGTTTCCTTAGAAACTCTTTAGTAGGAACAACTTGTGCTAACTATGCTGTTAGATCCTTTGTATTGTTTTGTTATACATGCAGTTTTAGATTCATTGGTTGTGTAATATAGCATTCCAGTTACAGAATTTTCCTTGTAAATTCTAAGCATGAATAACTCTAATCCATGTGTGTGTAGTCCAGATTTTCTGGTTTTATATTTTTCCATGAGCAAGAATAGCCACCAATTGCATGTCAACTTTAGATCCTTTGCTGGGTTATAAACGGGTGTGGACAGTTCCTCTTTTGTAGCAGTGCTGTTTTGGTTCGGTTGTTTGCTTGAATGAGGGGAACGACTTTATATAAGTTGGTTTTGCAGATTCGGTTTTTCCCTTGAAACTTACTGGACCGAGCAGTGCTTACTAAAGCATTTCAGATATTACTCACCTGTTAGACATTTCTTTAAGCATTTCAGTTTGTTTTAGTTTTCGTTATAGATCTTTATATGCACATCGAGTTTTGTGAGTAGACAGCGCTTACTAAGCATCTGCTTATAGTTGCATTTTCTCTTACTGCAGATAAAGGAAAAGGAAAGCTATAGTGAAGGAAGGTGACAAGGAGGTGCGGGATGGATGTGTGATGTCTGGACTATGGAAGCCTTGGGACCTTGCTAAAGAATTTTTTAAGATTTTGTATTTAGACTGGTTGTGAAATTTAGGTGGATTAAGTCCTTCTTGCATTGTTAGAATTATTCTTTCATGTTGATGGTTTATTCATAGAATGTTTTCATGTATTTAGAATTCTTCCATTTAAATTGCTATGCACATTAGTTCCATTATTTGAGTTGTATCACTGTCGCATGCATGTGCAGATTGATATATTTTAGTTGTGAACAAATGCTTGAGTAGGATGTTGAGATGAGTCATTTATGTCTTTAGCTGCTGAATAACTGCATGTTCGAGTTTTCAAAGAGTTCTAAGTATCACTCTTAATTGCGTGAGCAAGACTAGTTAAGTAAAGTTTATAGTCTAGTAACGTCCCAACCTCACAGACTAGTAGAGAGGAGGGTTGGGTCGTTACACAGTCTTTTCATTTTTATCAAGTTTGGATACATATGGCATTACTGGAAGGGTTTGTGGATCCACAATTCTGAACTTATCCCTAATGAACAGATTAGGGATAAGTTAACTAATAGAATACTAATAAGTTAATTAGTAAAACGTAAGAACAGTGCAATAAATATTAATAAGTAAGAGAATTACTCGATATAAGGATCAACGTCAACATCATTTTCCAAGACATAGCGATGTGCTTGATGCAATGGACTATGCACCAGAGCAGTGTAACCGCTGATGAAGTGATACATTGTTTGCGGTAAAGTAAGTTTGCTAACTGGTGGAAGCACGCCAAAAACATCACATGCCAAGAGGATGACATTCTTATAAGGGTGCGGACCAGCACACGGTATCTTCGCATTAGGAATATACTCAATTGGATATGAAGCTCGAGTGTTCTCTGCAACATCAACAATTCCATTGAACCAGATTGCCTTTCACACAATACCAATTCACTCAAGAAGTTTGTTTCATCTTGTTAATCACCTGTAATAGAGTTATCAGAGTAGTCTACTTCCCTAGTGTGTTCATCGAAAATGACGTTTTCCAACACTGCAAAAAATTTGCAAACATTAGGACAAAAAAATATGAATGGTTCCAGTTCAAAGTGCATGTCGAGTTTGATAGGGCACTTGTCGGTTCCAAATTTGATGGCATTCCAAATGTCAGGTTCCTTCTCCTTTGATAGGCAATACATTTTGCATAGCAACCTCCTTCAATGTTTAAAATACCATTTTCACTCCAGCAATGCTCATCATCGCCAATAAGAAGCCTGTTGTGGTTTGTAGGCAGAGTAATTTTCCTCGTGCCTAAAACAACAAAGCAAAAGTCATAAGAACAAAGAAGCCATATGGCGAAAACATTGTAGTGTAACATAATTCTACACATTTACACATGGAATGCTTCTAGTTAAGTTGCAAAGGGCAGTATAGTAACCATGCAATGGGCAGGTGATGCGCCAGAATCTCGTCCGACCAACACTTACCTGATAGTCCAAAGAAGAGGGCAACATCACCATCTTTGCCCATATTGTTGCTAGAGTGCAGGGAGAGAATGTTTCTTTTAGGCATTAGATAGTGCATCACACCGAACAAACCCTTCTTCATCTCCCCGGCATACTGTGTGCCAAGGATGACCATTTCTTTCCTATCAAGATTAAGATCAATGCTGGTGGAGGTAGTCATGTAGTGTGTGTATCGATTACATGGAAACTGGCCAGCAATGTAAATTGTGAAGTCCGGAGTACTGAAATCCTCCAGTTCTTCAGGCGTAGGACGGATGCACCTGCGATCCTTCTAATTATTTCATGCAAAAGAGAGTTTTTCTTCTTCTAGTTTACATGTTTTCCCTTGGCATTAAGGAGAGAAAGAGGAGCTAGTTAGCTCACTAACACTAATATATGCATATGTATGATCCAGCCTGCTACTAACACAACTATGATTCACTACTAGAGATCAACAGAACCAATGCAAAGATGACATATCTAGATAACTGTCGAACTATAGAATTGAAGAGCATCTTTAGCATTCTTATTAGTAGTATTTTTCACTTACATGTTGTGCATGAACAGGGAATGATAGGCCCTTGCAGAGACAATTTGAACTTTGATTCAATGCTCGGGATCCTAGTTGAGGAATTGGTCATTCACAAATACCTTGTATCATTCAGATGGCATATTAGGATCTATGAGGAATTACATCAAACACTTGATGTGCATGTGTACCTTATCCAAAGAGTTGAGGTAATCGACAGCCCTCTCCCTGTTCACCAGGAAGGTGTGCTCATCCATCTCTATGTTCGGTGAGCCTTTGCATGAATAGTGCACATACATTTTGAGAAGGAACCATCAATGGAAGGATCATGAATTAGTTGTGTGGACTTACTTTCCCCACCAAAGCTCATTGGCAGTGGTTTCATCCTTGACGACGCGCTTGTCCCTCGGTGAATGACCAGTCTTCGCGTTGGACAAGGTAGCCAAGGCTCCGGTCGATGTTATGAATGATCCATGTTCATGTTTTATGGCTTGCTCATAGAGTTCTACAAGGAATTCGTGATTCTTTCAATGAGAATGAAATGTGATGATTTGAGTGATGAAGAGGAGATGAGAGCAGATACCAGGAGGGGAGAGGTTGTAGAGGACATGGGTAAACTTGAGGGTGTTGTCGCTGACGCTGATGGTTGGCATCAAGTAGTGGTGGTGCTCGGCAGCGACCTTGGTCGCCTCTGCCTTCCTGGCCGGATCGCCCCTCACCACCTTCGGCCATGTCTTGCCATGTCTCCCTTGTCAGCGACGCCAATGAATCACTGCACACAACACGATTTCATTACAAGAAACGCGGGAGAAAGATTGGATTCCACCTTCTTGTTCTCAAGAATTGTTTCCTTTTAGGTTTAGAAAAATCGATCCGGCGGTGGCCCACCAGTATCTGACAAGGAATCTGGATGTTGTTGGTGTAGAAGCATCCGACGATCGAACCTTAGTTTTGATAATGGCAAAGAATTCAAAGTTAAGTTAGTGTGTGATCTAACATGTTTGAATGAGTAATTCAGGAAAGTCCAAGCTGCGGTTAGGCAGATGGAAAACCCTAGGGGGTGGAAACCCTAGGTCATAGGGGGTGGTAACCCTATGTGGAAAGTCTTGGCAGGTCGATGGCTTCAGGCAAAAATCCTAGGGGGGGTAACCCTAGGTGGAAAGTCCTGGTGTCGCGAACCAGGTGAAAGACTGGACTAGACGGGAAGCGGATGTCCAGCAGGAAGTCCGGAAACGTCGAGTGCTAAGCAAAAGTCCAGTCAATCTGGAGGATCGACTGGCAACAGGTAAATCTCCTGAGTGGAGTAGGTGAGGACGCGTTCCCCGTAGAGGGAACAGTAGGCGTCGGGTCGACCTAGGATTTCCGGCAGGAAATCCGAAGTCAGACTCGGACAGTCCGAAGACTGTCAATTCTTCTTTACAATGTTTTATCTTATTCTAACACTGTCTTGCAGGGGTTTTTGCTCGGACTAACCTTTGTTTGCAGGTGAGGAACCTGCTGGAAAAAGGCTGTCCGGGCGCCCGGAGGTCCGGGCGCCCGGAACAGGTCCAGGCGCCCGGGACCAAACTTTATCCCTGCCGCGACTTCGCCACGTGGAGCATCCTGGTTGGTTGGCCACGTCACACTCCAGGCGCCCGGAACTTCAAATAAAAGAAGGGTCGAGGTGCAGCTTGAAAAACAACAATCTTCTAAGCAATCTCTCTGCAACAAGCTGCTAACGACTCGATCCAGAAAGTGCTGCAACGACACCCCGACAACCCGGAGCTTCAGATTTAGTTTTTGTTGTCGGTATAATCTGTTTACTGCTTTGAATTGTAATTAGTCTGTAATATTTTTATCGTGCTTATAGTTGTTGCCCACGGAAAGTGATCAAGGATCGCGGGCCTTCGAGTAAGAGTCGCCTTAGGCTCCGAACGAAGTAAATCTCCTTGTCTCTCTGTGTTTGTTATTTCTTCATTCCGCTGCGCTTTTACTCATTTGTTTTACGAATCGAAAGAAATAGCCACGAACGCTATTCACCCCCCGCCCCTCTAGCGTGGTCTCGATCCAACAATTGGTATCAGAGCGGGGTTGTTTTGAATTGGTGAAACCACCTTTCAAAACAAATTTTTCGTGGTATTTTATATTTTTCGGAGTCAATTAGAATCTAGCCTTATAGCTTTATTCTAATTCTTTTATCGAATCGAATTTTGCTCGAAGTTGGTACAACACCACTCGAGCTCGTTATTATTACTATACTTTATTCCCGCACTACTAATCCAAGACTTAGTCTTGGAACATATATTTTTGTTGTTCTTGTTGCATATTACAAATGGCTCAACAAGAGGGGTTCAGTACTGTTCGTCCCCCACTGTTCTCCGGAGATGATTTCGGCTACTGGAAGGGAAGAATGGAGACGTATCTGAAGATCCAGTTCGAAACATGGATGATCATTAAGACGGGACTTCAGCTACCTTCCGATGACAACGGCAAACCAACTCCCTGCGAGAAGTGGGATGCCCCTCTAATCAAAAAGGTGGAAGCCGACGCCAAAGCTACCTGCACCCTCCAGTGCGGCCTTTCCAAAGAAGAACTCAACAGGGTCGGCCCGTTCTCTTCCGCAAAGGAGCTCTGGGAAAAGCTAGTCGAACTCCACGAAGGCACTAACGACGCCAAGGTAAGTAAAAGAGATCTTTTACTTAATAAATTATATAATCTAAAGATGCAGGAAGGCGAGACGGCGAATTCCCTACATGCGAGAATCCAAGACATCCTCAATTCTCTTCACGGAATCGGGCAGAAGATAGAGAATCGGGACGTCATAAGGTATGCTTTAAACTCATTTCCAAGGAACACATTGTGGGCATCAATGGTAGATGCCTACAAAGTTTCCAAGGACTTGTCTTCATTAAAATTAGACGAACTATTTTGTGAATTTGAACTTCATGAGCAGACTAATACACAGCCAACCGAGAAAGGTATTGCGTTGGTTGCAGGTACAAGTCGAACACGGGAACCGAGAACACGACGAAGAACGGAACTGGAGTCGGAAGATGAACCAGACTCAGACGATGAAGACATTGAAATTACAACCGAGCTGATAAACCTCGTAAAGAAGCTCTACAAGACGAAGGGCTTCAACAAAAGAGATCTAAAGAAGGCAGTGAAAATGAAGGAAGGGTCACAGAACTCAAAGATGAAGTTTGAAGTTACATGCTACGGGTGCAACCAAAAAGGGCACATCAAATCCAACTGCCCTAACCTGAAGGAGGTCAAAAAGAAAAGAAAGAAAAAGGTCCTTAAGGCAACATGGGACGAATCTTCATCGGAGGACGACGACGACGAGCTCGAACAGACGAGTCTACTCGCATTAATGGCCCAGGACCAAATCGTCGAATCCGGAAGCGAGAGCGAGTCTGAGGCGGAGTCCGAGCAAAGCCACGGATCCGTATCCGTTTCCGAAGGACCAGACCCCGCTGTAAGTATCTCCCGGTTAAACATTTTAGTTAGTTATTTATTACTCAAATTAGCTAAGTCAAACCTGAAAGTTAAGTCACTTCTAAAGGAAATAACTGTCCTTAAAGAAGTGGCTGACACTAAACCCTTACCTGACCAGAGTCAGACTGAATTTCCAACTCAAGTTCAAAAACTTGAGGAAGAAAATTCAAGTCTAAAAAATCAGGTTAAAGATTTAAAAACTACCTTAGAACGGTTTTCTTTGGGCTCCAAGAACTTGGACTTAATTCTTGGGGCACAAAGGGCCATTTACAATAGAATTGGGCTGGGATATAAAAATAAATATAAATCTTACTTATCCTTAATATACAAACAAAGTAGTAACTCAGTCCAAGCATGGGTCCCCAAGTCCAAATTGATCAATCAAGTTGGACTTAGTCAATACTGGGTCCCGAACGATCAAATACACTACCTCGATAGACCATATCGAGGCCATGATCTAGGGGGAGCAAAAAGAAAAACGATATTAAAAATTTAAATTAAAATATATATATATATATATATATATATATATATATATATATATTCAAAATTAACCTATAAAATTCGAAGTTAAATATTAAATTCAGAAATTCAAAATTCGAAATTAAAAAAATAAATTCAAAATTCGAAATTAAATTTTAAATTAAAAAAAAATTCAAAATTCAAAATTAAAATATCGAAATTAAATTAAAATCAAGTTAAAATCGAATTTAATTAAATCAAAAATCCAAAGGAAGGCTCCAGATTATCTGGCACCTCCAAACTTAATCCACCCGATAAGGGTAACCAAGAGTAGACTACCCGGCAGGGTAATTAAGGTTAGATAAAATGGGCTAAGTTTAACTTGACCCACGGTACTGATGAAGTTTTTGGATGATAGTACGTTAGGGAAGCTTGGGCATCGCATGTCTAGGAAGATATGACTTCGACCTGGTGCATTTGGCCAAGTGGAACTGACCGAAACTACCCTTAAATGGATCCTAACTAGTTAGACCAAGGTTTAGTATTAAGCTCAATGGGTAGGACTATTTGGAAAACCTCGAAGGCATGGTTACTTTAATGAGTTCCTTGTGACTCACCATAGCCCAGAAGTTTATCCAAAGAATGCTTACTTGTTAAACCCAAAGCTAAATCTGAATCTAACACAAAGTTAAACCAACTCCTTAAACTGAACCTCAATTCATCTCACAACAATTATAGGGTTCCCTGATTGAAAATTTAGATCGAGTGAGATGACTAAATTAAAATTGACTTAAATCAAGTTAATTCAACAAAACTCAATTTCAAAATTATTTTAAACTCAATTATTTTAAAACTCAATTTCAAAAGTATTTTAAACTCAAAACTCAATTTCAAAATTATTTTAAACTCAATTTCAAAATTATTTTAAAACTCAATTTCAAAATTATTTTAAAACTCAATTTCAAATTTATTTTAAACTCAATTTGAAAATTATTTTAAACTCAATTTCAAAATTATTTTAAACTCAAAATTACTTTAAACTCAATTTCAAAATTACTTTAAACTCAATTTCAAATTACTTTAAACTCAATTTCAAAATTTGAATTAATTCTCAATTAAACATGTTTAAAAATCAAGTTTACTTAAGCATCTTTAAGTTAATTAAAACATTAATAATACTAATTATATATATACAAAGGTCAAAAACCGGGGGCGGGCGCCCCCGGTATTCAGACCCCGGGCGCCTTATATATAGGGGGCAGGAGGCGCCCCCTACCCTTGCACCAAAGTTTTCCTTAAAGCTTCTTGGCTTACCTGTGAAGACTTTCAAAATTTAAATTTTTCGCGGTTAATACGGAGTCGTAACTCAACCGAGGTCGTCAGTTCTAAAATTTCTATCAATGGCTCCTCGGTAAAATGACTAACCTCCTCCTAAACTTTATTCCTTATAATGCTTGTTTATTTCTCAGTATAATATTAGTTTGAAATTTAGGAAGCGTACTAAGTCTGGTGCTGGGCCCTCTACCCCTAGCATTGACCCTAGGTTTCCCACCGACGAACTTATGATTAAGTTTATGTCAACAAATTACATGGCCATTAGAACCAAATGTATAGACAGATCGTTCTTTTTACGCTCTTGTATTCCAGTCTCCGAGACTATAAACCACTATAGGCTACGAAACCTAGTTGAGTGCACCAGCCTAGTAAACATAAGTTTATGTGCCGAATTTTACAGCAACCTAGTGAAAGTAGACGACTACTCCTATACCACTAGGGCAGCTGGCACCGATATCACATTATCTCCCACCACCATTCATGAGTTTCTAGGGTTACGAGAGTCACCCTGCACCTTTTTATGCTATCCTCCTTGGGAGCTACCTTTTGGAGATCCCTACTCACATATTACCCTCGATACGATCTATTCGTCCTTCTTTGAGGACCAGCGTGATCCCACTGAGACCCAGTTTAGGTCACTTAACCTTAGAATTCAGGACTACGCCCTTTATAGGGTTCTAGTACTTTGTATTCTACCGCTGACCACTCACGACATTGCGGTAATGCATCCATTTCACTCCTTCCTGCTCTATGCCCTGTGTCAGAGGTTAGACATAGACATCAGCCTTCACATCTTTTCCACTATTATTTATGCAGCTGGATACGTGACCAGCAGACGAGTACATATGCCTTATTGTCATATTCTGACAGCTTACATGTCCTCATTACACATTGATGTCACCAGAGGTGACATCCGCTACATGACCGAGTTTGACATCATAGGAGCTAGGAACTTTTCCCTAGCAAATATCCATATAGACGATGAGGGTACCATGTCCTGGCGTAGGGGGGCACAGCACCAGCAGGCGGAGGAGGCAGAGCATGATGAGTTCATGTTGGCACTATTTCCTGAGGAGGCTGCTCCTGCCCCACCACCACCTCGAGCACCACACCCAGCTCCCCGCACTCTCGCTGATCGAGTTTCCAGACTAGAGAGGGATATATCGAGTCTCCAGCACGAGAACTCCGAGTTTCATCAGTCCATGCGGCGAGAGGTCTCCGATCTTCGACGAGAGGTCCGACAGGAGGTTTCCGACTTACGACGAGACGTACGACAGGAGCTCTCCGACTTGCGCCGAGATCTACGAGAGGACGACCGGACTCGTCACACTGAGCTCCTGACACTACTCCGGTCGCTGGGTTCCTGACCACCTCCCTCATCATCTCAGTAGCTCCTACTGTTGCTCTATTATGACTCTAGTACAGCTTGTAGCAGCTCTGTTATGACTCTTTTATCTATGTCGACTTTTAGTCTAATAGACGGGTTCACTTCAGGTTTGATTGACTATAATCTAATAGATTAGTCTTTTAGTCACATTTTTTTATAACTTCTAGGCAAAACTGATTTTCCAAAATCCCCACTTTGCTAGACTTTCGAAAGTTGGATTTAGTATAGGATTTGACCCTAGAAATCATGTTCCCCCAGGACTCAGCCAGAGCATCTCACAAACACCTAGGTTTACCTTGATTGTGTTTGTAAAACATAGAACGGTGTGAGATGCATAGGGTACAGCCTGGACTCAAGAATGCTTATTTCTGTGCATCAATATGAGTCTGGGCGTTAAATACATAATTAACAGTAATCAAATCAAGTCTTCCAGCCTTAGTACAATCTAACTGGATCAATTGACTTGACTTGACTAACCAAGTGAACACTGTTTCCCTCTAGGCAATCAGCAAGTAGCTAAACGGTTAGACAATTGGTGAAGGAAATAATAAGTTTTAGCATGTCTGTACTTAAGGGATCTGATACCTGATCAAAACAAATCTTTACTCATGCTAGGATTGTAGGGCTCTGATACCTTACTAAAACAAAATGACATTCTATCAAGGTTATCACTTCTCCTTTGCCTTAAGAATTTTGAAACATGTGTCAAAGCAGTCCTTTCAAAACCTTTCTCCAAATTTTCTAGTATCCTCTAATCTGAATTGTTTTCTTAAAAAGTTATTTAAGCTGAAACCTTTTTGAAAAACCGTCAAGTGTTTAAAGCTTTGAAAAATGTTTTTTCCTTTGGAAATCTTCTTTAAAAACCTGAACATTTTTTCTTCCAGAAAATTTCTGAAGTTGAAAATTTTGTTTGAAAATTTCTGAAGTTAAATTTTTGTTTAAAATTTTTTTCTCTCCTCAAAACACACTAAGTTAAAAAGAGTTCCTCTTTGCAAATCTCTTCAAGCAAAATCAATTGATAAAATTTTGAAAATTGCTATTCTAAGGTGTTGCCTTACACTTGCTCCTTGCCTAAGTCAAAGTGTTTTCTGCTAAATTCTGTCTTGAAAAATTAAGTTTTTCAAAACTAGCTCATTTTTGATATATGGCAAAGGGGGAGAATAGAGAAATTCAAAGAAAGAAATAAAATGTTTTAAAGGGAGCCTGTATTAAGGGGGAGTTAATAAAATGTTTTAAAGGGAGCCTGTATTAAGGGGGAGCTATGTTTATGCTTATTTTTTATATCACGCTTCTTGTGCTTATATATAACTGCATAATTTTTACTTAACATTGAATTTCGGTTGCCATTATCAAAAAGGGGGAGATTGTTGGTGCAGAAGCATCCGACGATCGAACCTTAGTTTTGATAATGGCAAAGGATTCAAAGTTAAGTTAGTGTGTGATCTAACATGTTTGAATGAGTAATTCAGGAAAGTCCTAGCTGCGGTTAGGCAGATGGAAAACCCTAGGGGGTGGAAACCCTAGGTCATAGGGGGTGGTAACCCTATGTGGAAAGTCTTGGCAGGTCGATGGCTTCAGGCAAAAATCCTAGGGGGTGGTAACCCTAGGTGGAAAGTCCTGGTGTCGCAAACCAGGTGAAAGACTGGACTAGCCGGGAAGCGGATGTCCAGCAGGAAGTCCGGAAACGTCGAGTGCTAAGCAAAAGTCCAGTCAATCTAGAGGATCGACTGGCAACAGGTAAATCTCTTGAGTGGAGTAGGTGAGGACGCGTTCCCCGTAGAGGGAACAGTAGGCGTCGGGTCGACCTAGGATTTCCGGCAGGAAATCCGAAGTCAGACTCGGACAGTCCGAAGACTGTCAATTCTTCTTTACAATGTTTTATCTTATTCTAACACTGTCTTACAGGGGTTTTTGCTCGGACTAACCTTTGTTTGCAGGTGAGGAACCTGCTGGAAAAAGGCTGTCCGGGCGCCCGGGATGGATCCGGGCGCCCGGGACCAAACTTTATCCCTGCCGCGACTTCGCCACGTGGAGCATCCTGGTTGGTTGGCCACGTCACACTCCAGGCGCCCGGAAGGGATCCAGGCGCCCGGAACTTCATATGAAAGAAGGGTCGAGGTGCAGCTTGAAAAACAACAATCTTCTAAGCAATCTCTCTAC
Source organism: Zingiber officinale (assembly GCF_018446385.1). Taxonomy (NCBI): domain Eukaryota; kingdom Viridiplantae; phylum Streptophyta; class Magnoliopsida; order Zingiberales; family Zingiberaceae; genus Zingiber; species Zingiber officinale. Next base: position 96,871,560 of record NC_055998.1, read on the forward strand.
AACAAGCTGCTAACGACTCGATCCAGAAAGTGCTGCAATGACACCCCGACAACCCGAAGCTTCAGATTTAGTTTTTGTTGTCGGTATAATCTGTTTACTGCTTTGAATTGTAATTAGTCTGTAATATTTTTATCGTGCTTATAGTTGTTGCCCACGGAAAGCGATCAAGGATCGCGGGCCTTCGAGTAGGAGTCGCCTTAGGCTCCGAACGAAGTAAATCTCCTTGTCACTCTGTGTTTGTTATTTCTTCATTCCGCTGCGCTTTTACTCATTTGTTTTACGAATCGAAAGAAATAGCCACGAACGCTATTCACCCCCCCCCCTCTAGCGTGGTCTCGATCCAACAGATGTTTCCCCCTTTTTTATTATTGAGAAAGAGATGTTTGTTTGGAGATTAAATATTGACCTGATGGATTAGAGCTGGAGCTTCTGGCGCTCCTCCTTTGAGATGGTGGCGAAGGCAGCGTTGCCCTGCTACGCGCCGTCCTTGATGGGGGTGGTCGGTGCCGACCTCTTCTTCTGCAGGGAGTGCAGTTCGTCGATGGTCTTCGCCTTCACCGGCGGCGCACTGTCGTCGTGGCAGATCCCGTTCTCCTGTTTCTCCCTCCCGTGCGTCTGGATCTTCGGCAACCCATTGGAGAACGTTGCCACTCACCAAGAAATGAGAAGGAGCACAACGTCGTATGAGGAGAGGGAAAGATAAATGGCTTAGGTTTGGGAACGCAAAAACACGGCGCCGAAAAGAAAACAGCGAGGGAAAGGAAAACAATGAAGGGGGGAAATGACCAAATTCAATTAAAACGGGTTTTTCAAAACTGTTGTCGTAGCCGCTAAAAACGCGGATAAAGACGACGGTTTATAAAACCGTTATAAAAAGTGTTGTCATTTTAAAAAAAAAAGTCGCTCAATGATAACAGTTTTGCTAAAACCGTTGTCTTTTATATTTAATGGGGAGTTCAAAGACAACGGTTTTAGTAAAAACCATTGTCTTTGAGCAAATACGCAACGCTTTCTCTTAAAACCGTTGTCGTAGGGGTGTTATCGTTTGCAGTTTTTATTATAGTGTTTATTAGGAGGAAGAGATCGTACTTGACTTACCTTGTCTATCTCGTTGTCCGTGTCTCCCCATGAAGTGCTGCTTTCTTCCGACGTAGCTCCCCCTTCATCGATGCTCTCGATGCTCATTTCGGAAGAGCTTGAATCGCAGTCGTCGTCTTGATGGCTCGCCATTAGTGCAAGCCCGGAGAACGCCTCGACTTTCGATTCGGACGATGTATCGTCCCACGTCACCTTTAGGGCTTTGCGCTTTTGGACATGCTTCTTACCTTTATCCTTGTCCTTGTTCTTTAGCTTGGGACAGTTGTTCTTGACATGCCCTTCTTCATCGTAGTGGTAGCAGCGGATGGTTCTTTTCTTTTTCCCCTGCGGATGGTTAGATTTCCTAGATTTACAAAAATTCTTAAATCGTCTTACCATCATTACCATTTCCTCGTCGTCAAGAGAAGACTCCGACTCAAGTTCGTCTCTCGATGCTTTGAGGGCGACGTTGTGCTTAGGCTCTTTCGTACATGCACATCTTGACTCATGCACTTCAAATGTCGAAAAGAATTCTTCTAATGTAATTTTCTTTATATCTTTCGAAATGTAAAAGGCATCTACTAGTGACGTCCATTTTGAATTTCTCGGAAAAGAATTTAACGCGTACTTAGCGAATCTCGGTTACTTACCGTCTCTCTGAGATTCAAAAGTCCAGTGATGATTTCCTTTATCCTTGAGTGTAGATGCGCAACTGTCTCGTCTTCCCTAAGTCGCAGGCTGGTGAGATGGTTGCGGAGTAGATCTCGTTTTATGAGTTTTGCTTCAGACGTTCCTTCGTGCAGCTCAAGGAACTTCTCCCAAAGTTCCTTCGCAGAGTTGTAGTTGTCGATCCGGTTGACTTCTTGTGGCAGAAGAACGGTTAGTAGATGATACTAAGCTTTGTAGTTTACCACGTAGTCAGCCTGCTCCTTTTTCGTCCAGTGGTGTTTCTCCTTACCTCTGGTGCTGTAAAACCGAATTCCATAATTAACATTAAATCGAAATCGGTTTTAAAGAATACCTGCATTCGCTTTTTCAGCTAGCGAATTCCCCTTCGAACTTCGGCAGGTAGATAGTTGGTCCGACCATTATCTTTGTTTCGATTGGCAGTTAGTCCTCCTGAAGTGCCTTGGCTCTGATACCACTTGTTGGATCACGACGGCCGGCTGGAAGGGGGGTTGAATAGTCTGAAAATAAAAAACAAACCCTTCTCGAACTCTTAAACTAACACTTGCATAAATTAGCTAAACAGAAAGTAAATTAGAAAAGACGAGGCACCATATTTGACTTGGTTACAACCGGGGAGGTTGTTAATCCAAGAAAAATGATCGTACTAAAAACTCCTTCAGGCAGAGAAGCCTCTTACAACGATGAATGACAGAAAACAGAAGCTTAACTACAGAGAAAGCATACAAGTTTAGAAAGAATGAATTGCTTGAGTTGATGAAAAGCTTCTGAACTAAGGCTATATTTATAGCCTTGGTCGGGACGCCCCGAAGGGGTTCCGGGTGCCCTTGGGGGGATAAAACTTTATCCCCCAACATTCAGATCGAGATTGACGCGTTCTAGTCAAAAAGTCAACTCCGGGTGCCCGGAAGGGTTCCAAGCCCCCCGGAGGGTTCCGGGCGCCCCAGAGAGAAAAGTCAACCCTGTTGACTTTTTCCAAGCTGGGTCTTCTGCTCCGGCTCCGTTTGCCTCAGAACAAGTCTTCCGCTCGCTTAGGTGATCTCTGCCATCCAGAATAGGGCTTACCCGAACCCAACTTCCGGTCTTCTCGAGCAGACTTCCGCTCCGGCTTCTCGTCCCTCGGAATCACCACATGCTTCCTTCTCGTCTGCAAACAAACTCATCCGCAGTCTTTGTCCCTCGGCCGCACCCCATGCCGACCTTCTCGCTAGCTGCATCTCTTGCTCCTCGAGCAGTCTTCCACTCCGGCTTCTCATCCCTCTGAACCACCGCACTCTTCCTTCTCGTCCTCCGGTGTACTCCTCCGCAGCGCCTCATCCCTCGGATGCATCGTGTGTCGTCCTTCTCGCTAGCTGCATCTTCCGCTCTACTACCTGTGCTCCTAAGCTCTTGCACACTTAGACACATGATTAAAAATACACAGGACCTAACTTAACTTGTTGATCACACCTAAACAACCTTAGGGTTCCAACATCTCGCTGAACTGAAAAGGAGACTGACCAGTGCCCCAATCCTGACTCTCCTAGAGACTAACGAAGGCTTCGATATTTATAGTGATGCTTCTAAATTGAGACTCGGGGTTGTACTGATGCAGAATGGCAAGGTCATCGCTTATGCCTCGAGACAACTCAAGGATTATGAGAAGAACTATCCTACTTATGACCTTGAATTAGCATCGGTAGTTTTCGCTCTCAAGATTTGGAGGCATTACTTATATGGAGCTCAGTGCAAGATTTACACAGATCACCAGAGTCTGAGGTATTTCTTCACTCAAAGAGGCCTGAACATGAGATAGCGGAGATGGCTGGAGCTGGTTAAACACTATGACTGTGAAATCCTCTATCATCCAGGGAAGGCGAACAAAGTGGCAGATGCACTAAGTACGAAATCTTGTGTCACTCTATTGTCCTTATCTTCCATGGGCCCCCCTCCAGAAAGAAATAGAAAATTTTAGGCTTGAAATCGTTACTGGACAACTCTTCACTTTGACATTAGTGTCAACCCTGCTTGACGAGATACAGAAAGGGCAAGATGAAGATTCTAATATTTAGAAGATCAAGAAGGGAATGCAGGAGGGAGAAAATGGAGAGTTCCGAGTATCAGACGGTGGGATACTATATTATGGTGATCACCTCTATGTCCCTAATCAAGAAGAACTACGAAAGAAAATTCTAGATGAATCCCATGGAGCACCCTACGTAATGCATCCTGGTTTCACCAAGATGTACCAAGATTTAAAGGAGTGCTTCTGGTGGTCTAGAATGAAAAGAGATATTAGAAGATATGTTAGTACCTGCCTGACATGCCAGCGGGTTAAAGCAGAACATCAAAGATTGGCGGAGTTCTATAGCCTATCCAGATTCCAGAGTGGAAGTGGGAGGATATATCTATGGACTTCATAGTAGGACTACCTAGAACCACGAATGGTTACTATGCTATCTAGGTAATAGTGGACAGATTGACCAAGTCTTCTCATTTTCTAGCTATCAGAATATCCTACTCTATTGAGCAGCTAGCGCAATTGTACGTTAAAGAAGTCATCAGATTGTATGGAGTTCCCAAACCCATAATTTCTAATAGAGATGGTCACTTCACTTCATACTTCTGAGAGTGTGTTTAGAGAGCTCTTGTCACTAAACTACAGTTTAGTATAGCATTTCATCCTCAAACAGATGGGCAAATCGAACGAGTAAATCAAGTCCTGGAGGATATGCTACGAGCTTGTGCCTTAGATTTCAAAGGAAGTTGGTGTCGATATCTATTCTTAGCGGAATTCGCATACAATAATAGTTATCAAGCTACTATCGGAATGTCACCCTACGAGGCTCTATATGGGAGGAGATGTAGATCCCCGATCTGCTGGTATGAAAGTGGTGAAAAGAAAGAAATGAGACTCCAGACAAATCTTATCAAGGACACCACCAAGGCCATTCAGAGCATTCGCCAGAGGATAGAAACTGCTCAGAGCCAGCAGAAGAGCTATGCGGATGTGCATCATAGATCGCTAAAATTTGAGGTTGGGGATTCGGTGTTCCTCAAAGTAGCACCTATGAAAGGAGTGATGCGGTTTGGAAAGAAGGGAAAGTTGAGTCCACGTTATGTGGGGCCATACCTGATCACCAGAAGGGTTGGCAAGGTAGCTTATGAGTTGGAACTTCCTCAAGAAATGTCAGTCATTCATAATATATTCCATGTCTCAATGCTGAAGAAGCATGTTCTTGATATAAATCAAGTGATTGAGCCACATACAGTACAAGTTCAAGAGGCCCTCAGTTATGAAAGTTGACCTATTCAGATAATAGATCTAGGAGTTAAGAAGCTAAGGAACAAAGAGATACCGTTAGTAAAGGTGTTGTGGCAAAGTCAACAGTATGAAGAAGCAACATAGGAATGCGAGGATAATATGAGACAGAAGTATCCATAACTGTTCTGAGTTCGAGGATGAACTTTTTATAAGATATGGGGGATTGTAACATCCGTTAATTTTCTCTTTTCCAAAAGAGCAAAAAGAAAAGAAATAAAAATATATTTATACATGACCCGAGCTAGGATTTGAACCTGAGACCTCTTACTTGAGATCTGTTTAAGTAGCCATTAGGTGGTGGTAAAGCATCACATGAGCAATATGAAACAATTCATTATATGTAGATGATATGTGAAGAGATCCTCCAACTTTCACTTAGTATAAAAGGGGATTGATGAGATTAAAAACCTAATTTTCATCTCCTCTTCTCCTCTAGCCGAAACTTCTCCTTCTTTCAAGTTTCGGCCAAGATCAAGAAATCTATGTCCAAGCTTCTAAGTTCTTCAAGTGGAGGATCTAAGAGGAGAGTTTTTGGCAAGGATTGGTATGCGGGTAAATGGTGGCTTGGAGAATAAGGAGTGCAAGAGAGAGGATTGTTTTCCCTACACCTTATAGTAGTAAGATCTAGCAAAAAGATGTAAGTATCTCTCACCTGCAGTATGAGTAGCTTCGTTAATTCTTGTTACGATATATTTTAAGCGTGTTGCATGTTAAAGGAGATAGATGCTATGATATGTAAGATGCCCTCTAAAGTTTTAGGATTAAGAGCATGTTTAGATCATCTTGGTTTGCTTCCCATTAAGTTCTAGGACTAAGAAGTATAATCAAGTGCCTAAAGTACTTCCCTATAAGTACGGGAGAATTAAGCGCACATAAGGTGTTTGGTTGAATGCCAAGCAAGTGTAAGTACAAGAAATTAATAGTTAAAGGAAAGTATTTTACTTTAGAAAGGCATGTACTGGACACAAGGTCCATGGGTGGGCTCCTAGATCACCCCTAGGCTCCTAGACTGCCTAGTAGTACCTTAATGAGTTAGGGATTAGCTACCTCAGATTTTATTAAGGATGCACGCAAAGTGGTACAATGCCAGGCCCAAGCAAGTAATTATTATTTTCACTATTATGTAATATAAAGTTTTCAAACTTCATGATTTGTCTTAGTGGAAGTTTCCTATATTGAGAATTTGAGTTATAAAGTGCAACAGTAATAAACTCAATAATATGCCAAGATTCTTGTTTTTATTTCGTTACTAGCATGATTTTAAGTTGATGGTTTGTATGATAAACTGGTTTGAAAATACATGTCATGTACATATTTCCGAAGTACGATTTTAGTGTTAATTACTGTCAAAAGCACGTTTACATTGTTGCATTTTCCCTCAAGCAGTTTAAAAAGCATGCCCTCTTTTAATGTATCATTTTGTGAGTAGATGGTACTTACTAAACATCCACTTATAGTTTTGCATTTCCTTATACTGCAGATAAAGGTAAAGGAAAGCTCGAGAAGGAGGAGGCAGTAGGAGCAGTGTTTGGTGTGTGTGCAATGGAACCGTGGAAGAAGATCTTGAGATTTGTTATGTTAAACCTTGGTGCTAATGTATTCCCTTATTTCCGCTCTACCTGAAACACTTGTAAGGGTCGTCATGATACATTTACTGTTTGATAGTAATTGGTGTGTCAAAGAATCCTCCTCAAGTAATGGGATAAAATGGTAGGCCAAGGCTGATTACAAAGGGGAGAAAAACCTCTTTTTGGAGCTCGGAGTGACCTCCGCACGACCCGTGTCATGGTCGTGTGGAATCACATGGCCTCCTGATTCTTGCTCTCGGCCAAGGTGACACGGCCGTATGAAATTACACAGTCGTGCCCCTCTTGCTCTCGGCCAAAGTGACACAGCTGTGTGAAGTTACACAGCCGTGCACTCCCTCCTCTCAGCCCAAGTGACACAACCGTGTGGATTCACACGGCTGTGCACTTCTTCATCTCTGCCAAGGTGACACGGTCGTGTGAATTCACACGACCATGCCTTGCTTCTCCTCGGCCAAGGTGACCCGACCGTGTGGATTTACACGACCATGTACCTCCCTCTCTCGGCCAAGGAGACACGGTCGTATGGATTCACACGACTGTGCGACTGTGCTTGGCTTTAGGTTTTGTGTCCTATTCAGTCGAACAAGTTAGAGTTGACCTATGGGATGAGCAGTACATAACGTGTAAGAATGCCAAAAAAATCAGGAAGTACAGATAAGGGTAACGTCTATACCCTGTGTGGTAATGGTAGAGGGCCGGGCGTTACATAAAAAGTAGCGCGACATATTCATGTCAAACGGTAAGGCTGAATATCATCTCATAAGTGTACTACCGGTGGAGGATCTCGACAGATCGACAACTACCAAAGTGCTAAAGAACTCTAGGAATGGTTCTTGAAGCTCCATGAAGGGTCGATTGAAGCTGAATCTGACTCCTCGATGGACACCGAGTCATTGCCAGAAGAATCCGAGACCATAGAAATTGCTGGGACAACCCTTATAGTCGAATTCCTTCCCGAGGACACAGAAAGCTCATCCCAGATGTGCATCGATGAAGGGGGAGAATCTTCGGAGGAAAGCAGCTCTACAGGGGGAGGATCAGGAATCAACAAGGTAAGTCAAGTACGATCTCTACCACCTGACCAAATGTTTAAATTTGTTAAATTATTAATTAAAGATGGTTGCATGCTAAAAAAAATAAAGAGGTGAAATTAATTCTAGATAAATCTTGTCTGTTAGATGATTTTAAAAGATTACAATTAGAAAATAATAATTTGAAAATACATGCAGATATTTCAAAAAATCATGCATGCTCAAATAATCAACATATTAGAAAATTTTATGGATTAAATTGGTACCTTAGATACCATAAGGGACAAATTAGAAACATTTCAAAGAAATATGTTCTGAAGAAATTTCTAATTAATCTAGTTGACTGGAACCTATATTGGGGTCCAAAGTCTTGTTTTACTTGAACTTTAATTTAGACTTAGCGCTTTCAGCGAGAAAATTAAACATTTAATTTCCTTATGAGGCTTTGTCTAGAAGTGGTTGATGATCCAATAACCAAGAAGGCCTAGTACCTCGCCACAGCCTAGAAGCCAAATATTGAAATAAGATGTTTAATTTACTGACTGATAAAGCATTAAATTGAAATTAGATAATGCTTTAAAAAAAAGTCTTTTCAAACATTTTTTTTGGAAATTATCCAAATTTTTTTTGCAAAGTTCTCTAAACTTAAAAATTTATTTTGCAAATTTTTTAACTTAGAATTTTTTTTTCTGCTTAAATCTTACTTAGAAACTTTTCAAAGTTTAAAGTTTCTAAAATTATTGTAAATTCTTTTTGGTGATATAAAAAATAATCTTCAAAATTTTCAAAGTTATTACCCTTAGAGTTGTTGTGATACCCCACTTTTTATGTGATCAAAGGGGCAGAAGGAAAATATTAAGTCTAGGGGGAGGTAAATCAATTTTTTTGTGAATTTTTGCACTTTCATGCAAAATTTATTACTCTTGATTTATGTTGATTTACCCTATCTTAACTTGGGTTGCTCACATCAAAAAGAGAGAGATTATTGGAATCCCAGGTTATTTTGATGTGATCAAACAAGTTAAGTTAGGTCCTGTAGTGTTTTGACCCTGTGTCTAAGTGCGCAAGAACTTAGGAGTACAAGAAGTTGAGCAGAAAACGCAGCTAGCGAGAAGGACGACATGGGAGAGAGAGCCGACAGGCTCGGTGCATTTGAGGGTTGAGGTGCTGCAGAAAAGTACATCGACAGACAAGAAGGGAGCGTGCGGTGTTTCCGAGGGATGAGAAGCCGGAGTGGAAGATTACTCGAGGAGCAAGAGACGCAACCAGCAAGAAGGTAAGCACTGGAGAGAGCCGACGGGCTCAGTGTGTCTGAGGGACAAAGAGCTACGGATGAGTATGTTGGCGGATGAGAAGGAAGCACACAACGATTCCGAGGGACGAGAATACGGAGCGGAAGCCTGCTCAAGAAGACCGGAAGTTGGGTTCGAGTGAGCCCTATTCTGGATGGCCGAGATCACCCAAGCAAGCGGAGTCGGAGTGGAAGACCCAGACCGAGGCAAGCTGAACTAGAGCAGAGGGCCTGGATTGAAAAAGTCAATAAGTTTGACTTTAAGGGTCCGGGCGCTTGGAACTGAGTTTCTATCCACTCGACGTGGATGTTGACCGTTGCGTCAGGGATAAGATTTTATCCCGCTCTAGGCGCCTGGAACCCTTCCAGGCGCCCCGACCAAGGCTATAAATATAGTCTTGGTCCAAGAAGCTAAAAAGATCAAGAAATTATAATACAACACTTGTGCGCTCTTCATTGTTAGTTTAGCTTATCATTTTGTGCTTTCACTGCCGTAAGAGGCTTCTCCGCCTAAAGGAGATACTTAGTGTGTTTATTTCCTTGGATTAACAACCTCCCCGGTTGTAACCAAGTAAAAGCTGTGAGCCTCTTCTTTTAGTTTATTTCTTTATTTCAATTTATGCAAGTGTTCTTTTAAAAGTCCAAGAAGGGTATTTGTTTTTTTTTATTGTGCAGGGCTATTCAACCCCCCTTCTAGCCAGCCCAACGATCCCAACAATAACTACTATAGTACACACCATATACGTGTGTACACTATAGAATATGAATATCTAAAGATGGGACTATATAGATGATAAATAGATCATCTCTAAGATCAAACATGTAAGTATCAATCTTAGCTAAAAAATATGGTTAGAGTCAAGGTAAATTAATCTACTCCATAAAATATCTCCATGCACTAAGGTCAATGAACTACAGAGGTCAGGGAAGAAATATCTGCCTCAAATTAGATCGTCTTGAACTATCTCAGTGTGGGAATGCTTGTCTCAAATCAGTATCCTGCAACACAAAATACATATTATAGCTAAGTTCTACCATAAACCAATTAGCTGAACCTAATCCTAATATGATTAAGAAACCATGTTTTAATTATATTTAATGATCCAACACTTCCTTCATAGTTAATCTCCTTATGAATTAATCAACCAATGAATCTGTTAATCTATCTAATCACACAATTCATTAACCTACTAAATCAATTAGCTAGGTTACTTTAACCTAAATCAAAACAATACCTCAATTTCAATTAACGCCAATTGTTACCTCTTCTCTTCTCTTCTCTTCCTCCTACTTCTACGACTGTAACCCACAACAGGGAAGGCAGTGACAGTCGAACATGGAAGTGTTGGCTCCAAAGGTGACGACTAGATGATCTCCTCAGGTGGGGAATGAAAGGCAGTATCTGCTACCTTTCCTACAAAAACCAAATGTTCTCTGGCGACTTCTTTCTCATAGCCGAAGAGGGTTAGTGATGAAGAGGCGGCTATGGCTCGAAACTAGGGCACGGGAGGACGTTAGTGTTGGAATGTAAACTAAAAGCCTAGCTTTTTGTATAAACATTTATTTAGAAATAAGAATCATATTGGTCAAATGTCCACATTTATGCTAAGTGTAGTTGTCCATTTAATTTATATTGTAGATAACATGGTGTGAGGAGATGCACAGAAGATCATGTTATCAGATCCTTATAAATTATAAATAGTAGCTCACAACCAAGATGGAATGGACAACCCATTGGAGTGGTTGTAGTGTAATTTGGTATTAGTTATCTAGACTATAAAATTACACTAGTACATTATAAGTGTATTGAGCAGGACCATTTGAGGTGGTTCTTTTTATACTGACTGCATAAAAGAACAAAACTTCAGTTATTATAGAAGTCTGTACTCTTAATCCCGATATAACAACAAATACGTATACTTAGTATTTATTTCTTTAATTTATCAATGGGTGAGATTTAACTCATTAAATCAAAAGGCTCGATAGGTTGGGAAATAATATTATTTATATGGTGTGTTGTTGGTTATAGAAGGAAACTGTGTCCTAGTAATCTAGGTTAATGATGTCCCCTTGAGGAGCTCATAAGGATTGTCATGTAAACCCTGCAGGTGGACTTAGTCTTACATGACAATAAGGTTGAGTGGTACTACTCTTGGAGTTAGATATTAATTAAGTGAGTTGTTAGTAACTCATTTAATTAGTGGGCATTCGATATATTAAACACTAGAAGATTAACACACTCATGATAAGAATGAGCCCATATAGTAATATGGAATTGGTGCAGTAGTTCAATAATAACTCTTTAGTAGTATAAGTTATTATTGATGAACTCGAGTTGGGTGTTCGGGGCAAACACGGGAAGCTCAAGTTCATCGGGAGACCAAAACCAATTGCTCCTCTCGGTCCCTGTCGTAGTCTCTTAATTATAAAGTCTTATATCCACCTAAATCCCACCTTCTTACCCATCCTTAGGTGGCCAGCCAAGCCAAGCTTGGAGCCCAAGCAAGGGCCGGCCAAACCAAACCTTGGATGGGATTAAGATGTGGCCGGCCTAGCTTGGAGCCCAAGCTTAGGTGGCCGACCACATAAAAAATAAAAGGGAGTTTATTTTAAAATCTTTCCTTATGTGAAAGCCATGATTTTAAAAGAGAGTTTTAAAATTAAATCTTTCCTTTTATAGTTTCTACAAAAGATTAAGAGAAAGGTTTGATATCTTTCCTTATTTGTAGATAAAAGGAAGATTTTAATTTTTGGACAAAATTTTCCTTAATTGTAATCATCCACATGTTTTAAAAGAGAAATTTTAATTTATAAAATTTTTCTTTTATAACCAACCATGAAGGGGTTTAAAGGAAGAACATTTTTAATTAAAATTTCTTACCGGAAATAAATAAGGAAGTTTTATTTTCATGTTTAAAATTTTCCTTGTTTGGAATTAAAGGGGTGGCCGGCCATGACAAAAGAAAAAGGAAGTTTTAATTTTTTATTTTAAAACTTTCCTTTTTAATCATTGGCAAGGAATATAAGGAAGTTTTAATTATGTTTAAAACTTTCCTTATTTGCCAAGATCAAGGAATATAAAAGAGAGGGTAGAGGTGCCTCAACTTACAACACATCTATTATTCCTCTCCTCTCTTTTCCTTGGTGGTGGCCGACCCTCTCTCATCCTCTTCTCTTCTTCCTTGGAGGTCGGCGGCATCACATCTCTTGGAGCTTTTGGTGGCCGGATCTTGCTTGAGGAAGAAGAAGAGAAAGGAGGCTTTGTTTCCTAGCATCCCTTGGAGCTTAGTGGTGGTGGTCGGCCCTCTCCTCTCTTCTTTCTCTCATCTCCTTTAGTTGAGGCCGGCAGCACTTGGAGGTCTTGTTTCATCTTGGTGGTCGGTTGCTTGTGGAGAAAAAGAAGAGAAAGAAAGTTTCCCTTGAAGAATAGTTGGTGGCCGAAATTTGCAAGGAGAAGAAGAAGGCTTGGGTGGATTCTCATCTCGGTAGATCATCGCCCACACTATGTCCGAGATAAGAAGAGGAATACGACAGAAGATTAAGAGGTCTATAAGATACAAAAGGTATAACTAGTTATTAGTTTCCGTATCATAACTAGTTCATTCTTTTGTTTAGATTTTGAAATACCAAACACAAGAGGCTTACAGTTTTTACGTTATCGTTTTTCGATTTCATGTTCGATACTGTGGTTCTATTGAGGTCTTTGTAGTTAAACCTAGTTTACTGTAAGAAGTTAAATATCCGATTTCTTTGAAAGGCTTTGTCGAGGCAGTGTTGGATGATCCCATACCCAAGAAGGTCTAGTGTCTTTCCATGTTTGACTTGGGAGCCAATCCTTGAAATAGATATTTGATAACTTTTGTAATATGGTTTAACTTAAGAAGAATACTTTGGCTAAACTTGGATTAATAATGTTAAGTTCCGTTTGTGATCCAAGTTTAACTCCTGAAGATTGAACTTAATTAATAATGTTAAGTTCCATTTGCGATTCAAGTTTAACTTCAGTAGAGCACAAGGGTAGCTAGGAAAGTCCTATGCTTGTACAAAATTTTTGTACAGGGGAACTAGAGCGGTCTTCAGGTATAGCAACCAATAGTTAGCATTTGACTTTTTGGTCTATAATCTTCGACAAAGTAGAGGAAAGGGAGAGGTAAGGAGGCGATATCTTGCTTGTGGTCGAATAGGAGCCGACAACAACAAGTCGAGGAAAGAAGGATCGCGAGAGGGAGATGGTGAGAGAAGGGTGGTGGCTCACAATGAGGATCGAGGGAAGAGGAAGTGGGCGGCGACTGTGGTGTAAGAGAAAGGAATTGGGCGATTAGAACTTAGGTTAGGTATTTATAACTTAGGTTAATGAATTAAAATTTTATGTTAATTAAATCAATATTCAACTCCCACATAATAGATATTCTAAATAGGCTTTCTTTAAGCCTAATATATTCATCCTCTTAAATATGTTATATAAACTCAGTTTAAATCATGAAAAATTTCTAAAAAAATTTAAAAAATTCTACAAGTTAATTTCTTAATTAACACTTATTATTTATTTGTTATATCTTACATGAACCATTCTTACATAAAAGATGTGCGGATGACATCTTTAGAAGGTGTGTCCAGATGAGGAGATTCATCATATATATCCTTCATCATTGCCATTCTTCAGCTTATGGTGGACATCCAAGGGATATGAAAAATGCAGCAAAAGTTTTGCAAACCAGATTCTATTGACCTCACATATTCAAGGATGTTAGAAATTTTGTGATGACATGTGATCGCTGCCAAAAGATAGGGAACATCACCAAGAGACATGAGATGCCACAAAATGCTATTTTGGAAGTAGAACTTTTTGACGTCTGGGGTGTGAATTTTATGGAACCTTTTCTCACATCCAAGGTGAACAAATACATTGTGGTAGCCATCAATAATTATGTTTCCAAATAGATTGAGGTTGTTGCATCTCCATCATGTGATGCTAAGGACGAATAATTTGTTCAAAAAAATCATCTTCCCCAGATTTGGAATTCCATGGGTAGTGATTAATGATGGGGGATCTCATTTCATTGAAAATTATTTCAGGAAGTTGTTGAAGAAATATGGAGTGAGACAGAAGATACTCACCCTATAGCATCCCCAAACAAGTAGGTAAGTAGAAATATCCAATACAGAGATTAAAAGGATTATGGAGAAGACAGTTTTAACATCTTGAAAAGATTGATCTCTTAAATTGGATGACACATTGTGGGCATATCGGACAACCTATAAAACCCCTATAGGAATGGCTCTATTTTTGCTAGCTTATAGGAAGCCATGTCACCTTCTAGTGGAATTGAAGCATAGCGCTTATTGGCACTATAACAAAAATGACTTTTCATAGCTCACAAATTCACTTTTCGTAGTGCTTATTACATGCTACACAATTAAAAGCTGTTGAAAGCCATAGATATACGTAGCATGCATTGCATACTGCAAATATTATTATCCGCAACGCGCAACGCATGCCGCAGAAAATAACATCCACAGCGTGCTTTGCGTGTTGCGGATATTATTTTCCATGGTGTGTGTTATGCACTATGGAATGTGTTTTCTGTAGCATACAAATGCATGTTGTTAATATTCTAATCTGCAGCGTGAAAAGGTACACTGCTGATGTTCTTATCTATATTAAAAAAAAAAACAATTTCATTGACAAAAATAATAAACCAAAATTTTACAATAAATTTAGTGCAAATCTAATCCACATAAAATTAATAAAAATCATTGTTTGTCATTTTACCAAAATTATGTCTGAAGATCTAAAACAAGATTCGAAATCTCTAACAAACTAGCTATTACATAACAATGATTAAACTTCTAATCTACACAGATCAATAGAATATGTATCAATCACACAATATTATAAATTTAGATAATCATGTGACTATGCTTTGTATTGCATCATCGAGAAATTGCATTTCATTATTTGGTCGAATTAGGTTCATCTTTTCCACCAAAACCTTATCAACCGAAAATTTTCAACATGATCCACCAAGAATAACGTGATGTACTTTTGTGTTTGGATCTGTAGATGCAATTCGACCTTCTACAATAATTAAATCATCAACAGACCAATGAAGTAGGATGGCGACAAATGTGGAGAAGGTGATGTCCATATAAATTGGGTTTAGGATAATCAATTGTTAGGGTTTTGTTTATATATTGGCCCTATCTGAATCGATTGCTACTGTAGTAATCGATTAAAATACCTACATTAACCATCAATAGTAGTTTTAATAGATTGTTACAGTTTAATAATTGATTAAAATATCTTTTTTGTGCTCCTAATCAGTATCCTTAATCAATTGTTATAGAGGCAATCAATTAAATAACTTTATGTTATGATAAATAATAATTTTAATTGATTATTATAGTGTAATAATCGATTAAAACTCATTCGGTGCTTTTGATCAGAAAAACAAACTTGCTATAGAAGCAATAGATTAACAAACTAGGTATTTTAATTGATTGCTACAATATAACAATCAATTAAAATACCTTCTGTGAACTTGAACAATTAATTGATTGCTATAGTGTAGCAATTAATTAAAATACCTTCTGTGACAATGAATATTCTTTCAATTTGATTGATACGATATTGTTCATATCAGTCAATTTTGGAAAAAATTGATTGATGGACCAAACGACATCGAATTGATATGAGACAGGGTTCTATGTGCTGGGGTTGGTGTGTTGAATGTATTCATGCCCTCAAACATCATTGTGATACACCATATCAAGAGCAATATTTTTTTTAACATGATTTAGGCATGAGAAAATGATGTCAGAAGCTTAATATAATGATACGGCGATGATGATCACTCATCCACACCATATTTGAGATATTAATCTTCTCTATTTCTTACGATATGAAATTTTTTATTTTAGAGTTGTTAAGATTCATCAGTCGATTTTGATCAAAATTGACTGATGAACAAAATGACATCAAATTGACATGGTACTAGGTCCTTTATGCTTGGGTTGATGTCTTGAATGTATCCATGTTCTCAAACATCATTACGATACACTATATCAAGAGCACCAATTTTTTAAACACTATACGGGCACGAGAAATGATATCGGAAGCTCAATATAAATGAATCGACGATGATGATCACTCATCCACACCATATTTGAGATCTTGATCTTCTCTCTTTCTTACCATATGAGATTTTTTATTTTTAGAGTTGATAAGGTTCATCAGCCAATTTTGACAAAAATTGACTTATGTATCAAACGACATCAAATTAACATGGGACTATGTTCTTTGTGCTTAGGCTAGTGTCCTGAATGTATCTATGCCCTCAAATATCATTGCGATACACCATATCAAGAGCAATGATTTTTTTAAACATGATTTGGGCACGAGAAATAATGTCGGAAGATGAATATAAATAAATCGACGATAATCAATTATCTATACCATATTTGAGATCCTTGATAAGTTAATCTTCCTTCTTTCTTATGATATGAAATTTCCAATTTTTAGAGTTGTTAAGGTTTATCAATCAATTTTGATCAAAATCGGTTGATGGACCAAAAGATATCGGATTAACATGGGACTAGATTCTATGCGCTCGAACTGATGCCCCAAATGTATCCATGCCCTCAAACATCATTATGATACACCATATCGAAAGTACACTACAACAAATATGACTTTCTGTAGCACATCATCAATGGCGCACAGTTAGAGAGTCGTTAATAATAGTTTTTACAGCGCACCCAATTATGTGCTCTACGGATAGTATAATGTTTATACAAATGACGACGTACAGAAAAAGTATGTTGTCAATAAACTTTTCTATGGTGTGCAGAGTGCGCTATTAAAACTTAATACTAACAGCGTGTGGAGCGCGCTGTTAATATTATTATACTTATATTTACGATGGCGTGCAAAAAATGTAGGCTGTCAATAAATATTATTTGCGGCGTGCAAAAAAATATACGCTGTTAATAGTGCTTGGCAAAATTTTGAATGGTAAGTGAAAGTGAAAAAGAGGAGAACAAGCTTTTCCGATTGAGAAAGGGGGTCCTCCGCATGACCGTGCGGGTTTGCATGGCCTTGCCCTTCCTCCTCTCGGCTAAGGTGACACGGTCGTGTGATATCACACGGCCGTGCACCTCCTCCCTTCGGCCAATGCTACATGGCCGTGTGATTCCACATGACTGTGTCTCTCCTTCTCTCGACCGAAGTGACACGGTCATGTGGGTTCACACGGTCGTGCCCCTTTCATCCTCTACCGAGGGTCACGGTCGTGCGACCCTCGCACGGTCATGACCCGTGTCAGTTGGGAGTGCAATAGTTGTCAGGGCCACATGGTCCAAACTCACCAGAAGCTTCAGACTCCCTTCAGCCCTACGTGGTTGCAAGTCATGTCCTACAAGTCATAACATGTTAGAATAGATTTAAGGAATAAGCAGCATGTAACAAGTAACGATGCCAAAAAATTAGATGTACGAGGAAAGAGTAACGTTTGTCTTGTAGCTTAAGGGTATGAGTAAGGGTGGGCATTACAGTTTGGTATCAGAGCAAGTTCCATCCTTCTGCCACACACCTCAAGCATTGATCCTGCAGCTTCCAAGTAAGAAATTACCATTTTCATAACTTTATGCATTTAGTTTTGTTATGATTATTAAGAATGCTTGTTAGGATTTAGCATGGTTATACGTTGATGTACTAATAATAGTAGATAAGAATAATGATAGGCTGACGAAATATCTCACTGGTTGGTATATGGATATGTAGAATGGCTAGAGGACAACCGGCTAGATGGTAACGAGTCTGTCACACTCGTAAATCAAATTAATAAATGTATTATATTCACTGAACCCCTTAACTACACAATGGTGTTGTAATAACGAGCCCAGGATCGAACCTCGAGGAACAAACGGTAGGATGTAATCTAAGATTGTATTTTATTCCTATTTTTGGGGTTTTTAATATATAAATGGGGGGTTGATGCTTTGAATCTAAATCTAACAAATGAAAACACAGCAATTAAGAAATTAATCTAATGCATAAATGAAACCTAACTACGTGTCAACAAGCAATCAACAACGCATTGTCACCTTACGTTATGATTTAATCGTCGACACACTTAAACTAAGAATAAAATAGCAACGCCTAAATGAAATGCAATCTAAAGCAACATTTAAACCTTAACTACAATAATAAAACTACTCAACAGTACTGAAATTTAAGCTAAAGCAAAATTAACAACAACTTCAAACATCAATTGAAACTAAATTACTCAAACACTTGAATTAAATCAATTAAGCTAAAAGATCTATAATTAAGGAATCCAAATAGCATAAACTCAAATCTATATCTATCAACAGTAAAAGAATGCAAAAGTTAAACCCTAAACCATCTCAACACTAAATCTCTTCTCACGGCAACTTCTCCTTGCCGTCACACAAGGAAGTATCCATGAAACCTCATCTCAGCAATCGGAGAATACAACCTCAGTAGCTAGACTAAGCTCAGCCTTTACCAGATTCACCGGACACCTCTCCAAGCGAAGCTGATGAAGATCAGAGCCACCCAACTCGGGAAATCTGAAAATTTGTGAGCTGCAACCTCAGATCTGATGTGGAGAAGATGATGGATGGAATGTTGTCGGGAATGGTCCAGAAGCAGTGGAGGAACACCGCCAAAGCTCACGGATGGAAAGCGGAACCTCGAATCGGAAGAACACCTCCAAATCGGCAGCAACAGAAGCAGAGTATCGCAGATAGAATTCTCGACGTAGGACCACCTTGGAGCGAGGTCAGATCGCCGGAAGTTGGTCGCAAGCATCTGAGAACATCATTGCCGATGAAGTTGGCCGGAAAATTGATCTAGAGGTCGAGATGGGATCGGAATCCCAGAAGAAGCTCGCCGCAGGACGCGAAGCACAGTGCGGAGGAATCGACGAAGAGAAAGCACTGTAGCTTCTCTGTTTTGAATCAGATCCAGATCTGAACGGACGGCTGAGATGCTTCGGAGCTAAATCAACGGTGAAAATTTGCCTAAAATCTGATCCGGAGGTACTGATCTTGAGCTAGGGTCTGGATCTACTCTCCCTTAGGTCAGATCAACCAGATCTTCACTGGATGGTTCAGATCTGTCCAATCTTTGATGAATGGTTCAGATTAATTCAGGCTTGATCAATGGCTGTATGAACTCAGATCTGAATCAAAACCTCTGGATCTTCATCTATGGCTGAGATCTCCTCCTCGTTAGGTTGGATGGGCCAGATCTTCAATGGATGACTTAGATCTGCTTGATTGTAGATGAACGGTCCAAATAACTCCAAGGTTTGATCTTCTCGTTTCAACTCCGATTTGAGCACAAATTTGGTCCAAATAGATCCAAATACAAGATCCTTTGATGCCTACAAAATAAGAATCAAATATTAGCAACAAATAACACAAAAATACAATAATTTGTAATTAAGTCCAAGAATAAGACAATGCACAAAAATGTGATGTAACCATGATTTAAACCTATGAAATCAACATCAAACCATGTATATATGAATCAAAATAATACAATAAAATTATGGTTATCACTAGACAGCTGAGAGTTAATGAACCTCAACCAGTGGAGAATGAGTCTACACCGCAACCCAACCTTCTAGAAGTAGTAGCTCAACTGCAGAGACAATTGGCGGAGCAGCAGCAGGTTATTGCCACCCTGACTGCTAATCAGTAAGCTCCTCCTGTTGTCCCACCGGAAGCCATTATAGTGACACCTACTACAATCAAAGTTCCATCAGTTATACCTATAGCACCAGCAAAAGTAGTGAGGCAAGAAGCGTACCTCATCCAGTGGCAGAAACTGAAACTAGAGAATTTCTCTTGTGCTAATGAACCATGGGATGCCCAGGCATGGTTCAAAACCCTGGAGAGCATAATAGAGCTACTGGACTGGTCGGAGGTAGAAAAGATTAAGTGTACTTCCTTCTGCTTTACTAGTGATGCAAGAATGTGGTGGGAAAGGGTTAAGGCAAAACGAAAAGTGGACAGATGACCTGGTCCGACTTCGAGACTGAGTTCTTCGAAGAGTTCTTCCATATGCAAGTCATGAATAAGCATTATGACGAGTTCACGGAATTTCGACAAGGAAATTTATCGGTGGACGAAGCCGTGAAGAAATTTAACAGACTAGCTCGCTTATGCCCCGAGCTGGTCAGCACGGACCGAGAAAGGGTGAGACTAATACTTAAGATGTTGAGGCCAGAGATAGCTCTGAATGTAGCTGGCGGAATAAATAGACCACGGACTACAGAAGATCTGATTAGTAGTGCTCTGATCACGGAGCATTACCCGAACAGCATCAAGCAGCAGAAGCCAGTACAGATTGAGAACAAAGCTCAAGGGAGTTCTGGCACTCAGAAAACTCAGGGCCAAGGTTCAACCTGGAAGGGGATCTCCAAGAGAAAGCAGTGGAGTAATAAGAAGGGAGGATCCGTAAGCAAGCAGCCTAAGTATGCCATGTGTTCCATGTATGGAAAAATGCATCCTGGAATCTGTTGCAAGGGCACTAGTGGTTGTTATACGTGTGGTCAAGAGGGGTATATAGCTTACCCGACCAAGAGCAGCTTACCTCCAGTTCAACCTGTTCAGTATGGAGGCAACCAGACGCAGTTACACCATATACAGGTCATGTTGGAGGGTCCTCAAATTAGCCAGGGTAGATTGGAGGCTCCACCAAGTGCTACTAATGCTCGAGTCTTCTCCCTTACTAGAGATGAGGTAGCAAACGTATCCACGGTTGTCACAGGTCAGATACGCATTTTTAATCTATATACAACTATGCTATTTGATACTGGGGCAACCCATTCATTTGTTTCCATAGTATTTGCTGAAAGTATAGGTATACCCCAGGATATCCTAAGCGAATAGTTCTTAACGACACTACCCTTGGGAAAGATAATGACATCTACGCACTGGCTACGTGCTGTGCCAGTCAAAATTTCATACAGAGAACTGTACAGTGATCTAATAATGTTGAACATGTCTGACTACAATGTTATTTTTGGGATGGACTTTCTGAGCAAGTATGGTGCTTCCATCGAGTGACGTAAGTCATATTCCAACTTGAGGCAGAGCCTAAGTTTGAGTTCATCGGAGAATCCAAGAAGAGGACCTAGAAATTCTTATCGGCTATAAAAGCTCAGAAAATGTTAGCCGATGGATGTACCGGGTTTCTAGCTCACGTGGTTAATACCCAGCAAGAAAGAGACCAAAAGCTAGAGGAAGTTAGAGTTGTATGTGACTATCCAGAAGTGTTTCCGAATGAGTTGTCAGGCTTGGCTCCGGATAGGGAAATCGAATTTGAGATTGAACTTATCCCTAGTACCCATTCAATCTCAAAGACACCCTACCGCATGGCTCCGGCAAAATTGAAATAACTTCAGGGGTAACCACATGAGCTGCTTGACAAGGGTTTCATTCGCCCTAATCACTCACCATGGGGAGCTCTAGTGTTGTTTGTAAAGAAGAAGGACGAGTCCATGCGAATGTGTGTGGACTATCGAGCGCTGAACATAGTAACCATTAAGAATAGATAACCCCTGCCTAGAATTGATGATCTGTTTGATCAGTTAAAGGGTGTCATAGTCTTTTCCAAGATAGATGTAAGGTCTAGATATCATCAAGTGAAAGTGAAAGTGGATGATGTGCCGAAGACGGCATTCCAAACGAGGTATGGGCACTACGAGTTTGTGGTTATGCCTTTTGGAGTGATGAACACTCTTGCCACTTTTATGGATATGATGAGCAGGGTATTCAAGGCATATCTGGACAAGTTTGTAGTTGTCTTCATAGACGATATCATTATATACTCTAGAACTCAGGAAGAACATGCTGAACATCTGAAGATAGTATTACAGATTCTTCAGCAGAGCCAGTTGTATGCAAAGTTCTCTAAGTGCGAGTTCTGGCTTGAGCAAGTGTCCTTCCTAGGCCACATTATTTCCAAGGATGGGGTTATGGTAGACCCGACAAAAATAGAAGCTGTAAGTAACTGGAATAGACCTAAGAATACCAGTGAAATCAGGAGTTTCCTTGGGTTAGCAGGCTACTACAGGAAATTTGTAGAGAACTTCTCCAGGATCGCCTCACCACTGACAGTACTTACCAGAAATAACCGAAAGTTTGAATGGACAGAGGATTGTGAGAAGAGTTTCACTGAACTAAAAGGGAGATTGACCAGTGCCCCAATCTTGACTCTCCCAGAGAATAACGAAAGCTTCGACATTTACAGTGATGCTTCTAAATTGGGACTCGAGGTTGTACTGATGCAGAATGGCAAGGTCATCGCTTATGCCTCGAGACAACTCAAGGATTATGAGAAGAACTATCCTACTCATGACCTTGAGTTAGCAGCGGTAGTCTTCGCTCTCAAGATTTGGAGGCATTACTTATATGGAGCTCAGTGTAAGATTTACACAGACCACCAGAGTCTAAAGTATTTCTTTACTCAAAAAGACCTAAAATGAGACAGCGGAGATGGCTTGAACTGGTCAAAGACTATGACTGTGAAATCCTCTATCATCCGGGGGAAGGCGAACAAAGTGGCAGATGCACTAAGTAGGAAAGCTTGTGTCGCTCTATTGTCCTTATCTGCCATGGCCACTCCCCTCCAGAAAGAAATAGAAAATTTTGGGATTGAAATCGTTACTGGGCAACTCTCCACTTTGACATTAGTGTCAACCTTGCTTGACGAGATACAGAAAGGGCAAGATGAAGATTCTAATATTCAGAAGATCAAGCAGGGAATACAGGATGGAGAAAATGGGGAGTTCCGAGTATCAGAGGGTGGGATACTATATTATGGTGATCGCCTTTGTGTCCCTAATCAAGAAGAACTACAAAATAAAATTCTAGACGAAGCCAATGGAGCACCCTATGCAATGCATCCTGGTTCCACCAAGATGTATCAAGATTTAAAGGAATGCTTTTGGTGGTCTTGAATGAAAAGAGATATTGCAAGATATATCAGTACCTGCCTGACATGCCAATGGGTTAAAGCAGAACATCAGAGACCGGGCGGAGTTCTGCAGCCTATCCAGATTCCATAATGGAAGTGGGAGGATATATCTATGGACTTCATAGTAGGATTACCCAGGACTACGAATGGATTCGATGCTATCTGGGTAATAGTGGACAGATTGACCAAGTCCGCTCATTTTCTAGTTATCAGAACATCTTACTTCATAGAACAATTAGCGCAACTGTATGTTAAAGAGGTTATCAGATTGCATGGCGTCCCCAAAACCATAATTTCTGATAGAGATGGTCGCTTAACTTCACACTTCTGGGAGTGTGTTCAGAGAGCTCTTGGCACTAAGCTGCGGTTTAGCACAACATTTCATCCTCAAACAGATGGGCAAACAGAACGAGTAAATCAAGTCATGGAGGATATGCTACGGGCTTGTACCTTAGATTTCAAAGGGAGTTGGTGCCGATACCTATGCTTAGCAGAATTTGCATATAATAATAGCTATCAAGCTACTATCAGAATGACACCCTATGAGGCCCTATATGGAAGGAGATGTAGATCTCCTATATGTTGGTACGAAGGCGGTGAAAAGAGAGAAATGGGATTCCAGACGGATCTTATCAAGGACACCACCAAATCTATTTAGAACATTCGCCAGAGGATAGAAACTGCTCAGAGTCGATAGAAGAGCTATGCGGATGTGCACTATAGACCACTAGAATTTGATGTGGGGGATTTAGTGTTCCTCAAAGTAGCTCCTATAAAAGAAGTAATGAGGTTTGGAAAAAAGAGAAAGTTGAGTCCATGTTATGTGGGGCCATACCGGATCACCAAAAGGGTTGGCAAGGTAGTGTATGAGCTGGAACTACCTCAAGAAATGTCATCCATTCATAATGTATTTCATGTCTCAACGCTGAAGAAGCATGTTCCCGATGCGAATCAAATGATTGAGCCACAGACGATACAATTTTGAGAGAACCTCAGTTATGAAAGACGACCTATTCAGATAATAGATCGAGAAGTTAAGAAGCTGAGGAACAAAGAGATACCGTTAGTGAAAGTGTTGTGGCAAGGACAACAGTATGAAGAGGCAACTTGGGAATGTGAGGATGATATGAGACGAAAGTATCCACACTTGTTCTAAGTTCGAGGATGAACTTTTTATAAGGTATGGGGAATTGTAACACCCGTAAATTTCCTTTATTTTTACAAAGCGCAAAATGAAATAGAAAAAGAGAAAAGAAATAAAAATATATGCATAAATAGCCAAGGCTAGGATTTGAACCCGAGACCTCTTGCTTGAAATTTGTTTTAAGTAGTCATTAGGTGGTGGTAAAGCATCACATGAGCAATATGAAACAATTCCTTATATGTGGATTATGTGCGAAGAGACACTCCAATTTCCACTTAGTATAAAAGGAGTTGGATGAGATCAAAAACCTAATCTTCCGCCTCCTTTTTCCTCTCTAGCTGATTCCTCTTCTCCCTCCCTTCAAGTTTCGGCCAAGGAAACCTAGGGCTCCAAGTCTTAAAGCTTTCAAAGGAGGGAATCTAAGGGAGAGTTTCTCCCAAGGAGGTAGGACGCAAAAGGAGGGCGACTCGGAGATTAAGACACACAAGGGAGGATTTTGGGGTTTTCCTTGCACCTTATAATCATAAGATCTAGCGAAAGGATGTAAGTACCTCTCACCTACAGTATGAGTAGCTTCGTTAATACATGTTACGATATGTTTCAAACGTGTTGCATGTTAAAAGAGATAGATGCTATGAGATGTAAGATACCCTGTAAAGTTTTGGGATTAAGAGCATGCTTGGATCATCTTGGTTTGCTTCCCATTAAGTTTTAGGACTAAGAAGTATAATCAAGTGCCTAAAGTGCTTCCCTATAAGTACGGGGCAATTAAGCACACATAAAGTGTTGGTTAAATGCCAAGCAAGTGCAAGTACAAGAAATTAATAGTTAAAAGTATTTTACTTTAGAAAGGAATGTACTGGGCACAAGGTCCTTGGGTGGGCTCCTAGATCGCCCCTAGGCTCTTAGACTGCCTAGTAGTACCCTAATGGGTTTGGGATTAGCTACCTCGGATCTTATTAAGGATGCGCGCAAAATAGTACAATGCCGGGCTCAAGCAAGTGAGTATTATTTTCACTATTACATAATATAAAGTTTTTAAACTTCATGGTTTGTCTTAGTGGAAGTTTCTTAAGTTTAGAATTGAGTTATGTAGTGCAGTAGTGGCAAACTCAATAATATGTCAAGATGACTATTTTATTTCGTTACTAGCATGGTTTTGTGTTGAGGGTCTGCATAATAAATTGGTTTGAAAATACATGTCATGTGCATATTTCCGAGGTACGGTTTTGGGTATGAACTCCTGGCAAAAGCATGGTTACAATGTTGCATTTTTCTTCAAGCAGTTTAAAAAGCATGTCTTCTTTTAATGTCTCATTTTATGAGTAGATGGTACTTATTAAGCATCCGCTTATAGATTTCATTTCCTTATACTGCAAATACAGGTAAAGGAAAGCTCGAGTAGGAGGTGGCAGCAGGAGCAGTGCTTAAGGGTATGTGTGTGGTGGAACAATGGAAAGAGATCAGTGAATTTGTTATTTTGGAAGCATATAGAACTCTAGTTTTGTTTTTCTTCTCTCCGGTTTTCCTAAGAATCTGGCACTAATTGGTTTGGAATGGATTTGACGGCTTGGCAGAATTTTGAATGGCAAGTAAAAGTGAAAAAGAGGAGAACAAGCTTTTCTGCCGGAGAAAGGGGGTCCTCCGCACGGCCCGTGGCACAGCTGTGCGGGTTCGCACGGCCTTGCCCTTCCTCCTCTCGGCCAAGGTGACACGGCCGTGTGATATCACACGGTCATGCACCTCCTCCCTTCAGCCAATGCTACACGACCATGTGATTCCACACGGTCGTGTCTCTCCTTCTCTCGGCCGAAGTGACACGGCCGTGTGGGTTCACACGGTCGTGCCCCTTTCATCCTCTACCAAGGGTCACGGTCGTGCGACCCTCGCACGGCCATGCCTCGTGTCAGTTGGGAGTGCAATAGCTGTCAAGGCCACATGGCTCAAACTCACCAGAAGCTTCAGACTCCCTTCGACCCTACGTGGCTGCAAGTCATGTCCTACCAGTCATAATAAGTTATAATAGATTTAAGGACTAAGCAGCATGTAATAGGTAAGAATGCCAAAAAAAATAAATGTACGAGGAAAGAGTAACGTTTGTCCTGTAGCTTAAGGATATGAGTAAAGGTGGGCGTTACACAACAATCTCCCCTTTTTTGATGTGAGCAACCCAAATTAAGTTAGGGTACACTAACATAAAGTAAAAGCTTTAAATTTGCAATTAAAGTGCAAAAATTAAAAAGGTTAAACTACCTCCCCCTAGACTTAATCTTCCCTTCTCCTCCTTTGATCACATAAAAAATGGGGTACCAAAAAAAATCTAAGGGTTAAATTTTTCAAAAAAATTAGGAAAGTTTTTAGTAAATAAAAACTTATTTTCAACATTTTGAAAAACTTTGAAACTTTTGAAAATTATTTTGATAGCACTTAGAAAATTTTTTAAAATTTTTTTAATATCATAAAAACATATCAATATTTTTCTAAGTTTGCAAAAACTAATTTTGTAGAAATAATTTTGGAAAAAGTAAAGCTGATACTTAAAAAAACTTCTTAAGTTAAAATTTCTATGTTTAAAAATAAAAAAATGAGTAACTATTTAAAGTATTTTTTAATTATAATTAAATGTTTTATCAGTTAGTCAATTAAACATTTTATTTCGTTAATTGATTTCCAGGATGTGACGAGGCACTAGGCCTTCTTGGTTATTGGATCATCAACCACTTCTAGACAAAGCCTCATAATGAAATCAAATATTTAATGTACTCTCTGAAAGCCCTAAGTTTAATTAAACTTTAATTTAGACAAGTCTTTGGAACCTAATATAGGTTCCTTCCAACTGGGTTAACTAGAAATTTTTTTGGTATATATTTCTAAGAAATTTTTCTAATTTGTCCTTTGTGGTAATAAAAATATCAATTTAGACCATTAAATTTTCTTCTACTTGTATTATATGAGCATGCATGATTTTTCAAGTTCTTTATTTCTTTTTGCAAAATATCATTTTCCAATTTTACTTTGTCAAATTCTTCTAATGGATAAGATTTAGCTAGAATTAATTTTAACTCTTTATTTTCTTTTTCAAGTTTGCAATAATCTTTAGTTAATAATTTAATACATTTAAACAACTTATCAGGTGGAAGAGATCGTACCTGACTTACCTTTTCGATCTCGTTATCCGTAGCTCCCCCTGAATTGTTGTTTGCTTCTATTGACGCTCTCCCTTTATCGATGCTCTCGATGCTCATTTCGGATGAGCTTTCTTTATGCTCGTCTTCTTGATGACTTGCCATCAACGCAAGTCTGGAAAAGGCTTCGACCTCTGATTCGGACGATGTTTCATCCCGTGTCGCCTTTAGGGTCTTGTACTTGTTCTTGCCTTTGTCCTTCTTGTTAATCTTTAACTTAGGGCAGTTGTTTTTAACATGCCCTTCTTCATTGCAGTGGTAGCATCTGATCGTTCTTCTCTTTCTACCCTGCGGATGTTAGATTTTCCAGATTTAAGTAATTTTTTAAAATGCCTTACCATCATTACCATTTCGTCGTCATCGGGAGAGGATTCTGAACTTTGTTCGTCCATCTTTGCAAGGGGCAATGTCGTGCTTCGGCTCATGTGTATTTGCACATCTCGATTCATGGACTTCAAAGGTTGAAAATAACTCTTCTAAGGTAACATATTCTAAATCCTTAGAGATATAGTAGACATCTACTAATGATGCTCATTTCGTATTTCTAGGGAATGCATTAAGAGCGTACCTTAATGAATCTCGGTTGCTTACCTTTTATCTGAGATTTCAAAGTCCGGTGATGAGCTCTTTGATCTTCGCGTGAAGGTGTGCAATTGTTTCATCTTCTTCTAATCGGAGGTTGCTGATCTGGTTATGAAGTAAGCCTCATCTCGCAAGTTTCACCTCTGAGGTTCCTTCGTGAAGTTTCAAGAATTTTTCCTAGAGTTCATTGGCAGACCCGTAAGCGCCGATTCGGTTGACTTCTTGTGGCAAGAGGGTGCTCAGCAGATGAAACTATGTTTTGTCGTTTGCCACAAAGTCTGCTTGTTCCTTCTTCGTCCATTGATGCTTTGCTTGCCTTCGGGTGCTTTAAAACTGAATTCCATTATTAAGAAGTCTATTTTGAAAAATACCTCCATTTTCTTTTTCTAGCTCTCGAACTCCCCCTCGAACTTTGGTGAGTAGATGTTTGGTCCGGCCATCTCGTGTGCTTTGTTCATAGGTTAGTCCTCCTGAAGTTAACCTTGCTCTGATATCACTTGTTAGGATCGCTGGTGGCTGGCTAGAGGGGGGTGAACAGCCCCTGCACAAATCAAAACAAAAAAATATCTTCCTCAACTTTTAACTTAAACAAACACTTGCATAAAAAAGAACAAGGAAACCAAAAAGGCAGAGGCACAGAAGTTGTTACTTGGTTACAATCGGGGAGGTTGTTAATCCAAGGAAGTGGAGCACACTAATATCTCCTTTAGGCGGAGAAGCCTCTTTACAGCAATGATTGCACAAAAAGATGAAGCTAAACGAAAATTAGAAGTGTACAAGTGTTGTTTCTCAATATGCTTGTTGTACTTTACTTCTTGGACCAAGGCTATATTTATAGCCTTGGTCGGGGCGCCTGGAAGGGTTTCAGGCGCCTAGAGGGGGATAAAACTTTATCCCCTTCACAACAAATTGCGATCAAACGTGATCTGGATAGAATTCAATTTCGAGCTCCCGGATCAAGAAAGTCAACCAATTTGACTTTTTCAGTTCGAGCCTTCTACTCCGGTTTCGCTCGTCTCGGTCCGGGTCTTCTGCTTTGGTTCCTCTAGCTTGGGTGATCTTGGCCATCTAAAATAGGGATCACCCAAACTCAACTTCTGACCTTCTCGAGCAAGCTTCCGCTTCGACTTCTCATCTCTCGGAAACGTTGCGCGCCTCCTTCTCGTCCTCCCGCGTACTCTTCCGCAGCATCTCGTCCCTTAGACACACCGAGACTGTCGACTCTCTCTCGTGCCTCCTCGTTAACTACGTCTTTTGCTCGAGTCCCTGTGCTCCTAAGTTTCTGCACACTTAGACACAAGGTTAAACATAACATGATCTAACTTAACTTGTTTGATCACATCAAAACAACCTTGGGGTACCAGCAATACCATTGTGAAGATATCTGAAATTTTTTTGTCTTAACAATTGGTATCAGAGTAAGGTTGCTCTTCACCAGACTAACCACCAGAAGAAGCACAAGCTAGAGCCATGATCTAAGATTGAACTATGTGAGTGAAATCTTGAATGAAGTAGGGGAGACCCTAAGCAGATTAGTGACCTAATGCTTGAGGGGAGACTTTGAGCATGTTAAGAGTGACCCGATGCTTGAGGAGGATCTTGTGGTCCTTTGTTTGAGAGAGGGGATTGTTGGGATTGCAAGGTTGAAACATAATCCTATATTGAAAATACATAGCAAAGATCATTATTTATAAGAAAAAGATATCGCCAATGTTTCCATTGGCATGAAGCCTTTTGGGTAGAGTCTAAGAGCAAAATCATAAGAGTTTAGATCCAAAGTGGACAATATCATACTATTGTAGAGATATTTGAAATCTTTTAGTTCTAACAAATAGATCATTAAATGTTTATCTTACTCAAATTATGCTATAAACCTTTTAGGATCTATCCTTCTGGAAACAATTATCTTTTAGATAAAAATAAAATTAGGGGCTTGATTTGAGTTAAATAAAGAAATCTAAAATTTGAAAACGTCATTCTACAAATTGATAATGATATTCTATAAAAGGAAAAAAGATAACTAAAAGGTTGGCAAAAGAAAGCATACATGTCTCGATTGGTCCTAGTGAAAAGTTTGGGATTTTAGATGTTACCATTGCTTTGAAAATTTTCTAGAATGCTTGAAATTTTAGAGTACCTTTTTTGCGTCGAGAGTTTTGGAGCTGTCAGAACAGTGATTTACACTAAAGCAAAACATGACAATTCAATTTTAAGGATGGTTCACTCTATAGGAAGATTTAAGCGCTGACCCCAAAAAAAGAACATACTTGAGTTTCACCTTGACCATTGCAGTCGAAGATGTCGAGGAGGAAGATTGTGTTTTTTGATTAGGACTTCTGTGGTAGAGGGAGGAAGGGTCATTTGACTTCATTGAGTTGATACGCTGTACTTAGACCATCGGAAACATGTCGGTGTTGGAAATGGCATGATGATTAGATTTTCTTATTTATCTTTTTGATGAAGAAGATGCAATATTATCGACTATCGATATTGGTTCGGGCATATGTTGCGAAGAAAAATCAAACATGATTTGGATTTCTATTTTGGTTCAGATGTATGCTATAGCCATTAGGAAAAATTCAAAGGGTAAAAAAAAGTATCACATACATACGTGATTTGATAATATTCAAAGTCATACATGATTTGATAATATTCAAAGTCATATGCTTTTATTATTTGGGTAATTTACCAAGTCACCTAAGCGGTATGCGGTTCGATCAAAAAGCTGAAAAGATATGGGAGAAAGAAAATAATTACGAAGAGGCTGTGAGATTAGGAAGAAATGTGATTAAGAAAAACTTTTATATTTTATATTTTTTAAGGGCGATCAGATCTGGACTTTTCATATATATATATATATATATATATAATAATTTTTTTTTCCTCTAAAATTAAAATAAATAACATTTCTTTCTCATATAATTGCATACAATAATTACTATAATACTGATTTTTAAAAATAATGTAACTGTTATAATATTATAGTAACTACTATATGATAATTACTACACATTATAGTGATTACTATATAATAATTGTTATAATGTGTAACAGTAGTAATTACTATATTGGTATAGTAATTATAATATAGTTATCATAGTTATTATATAATTAGAGCAATAACTGTTATAGCTACTTCATAATTATTATATAATAATTATCATAAATGATAGTAATTATTATATAATTATAGATAGTTACAGTTACATACTAATCATTACCAGTTATATATATATATATATATATATATATATATATATATATATATATATATATATATATATATAATGCGTCATAAAACTCTACACCATACAGGTGGGGCAGTAGTTTCTAAGGACACGACAAACCACGATACGACTGTGGGCACGCTAAACCATGAACATCTGCAAAATCATTTGGGGCACAATTATGCAGATTTCTCTGATAGGATTCTGATACTTCTTCTTCCCCGGGATTGTGATAAGCCAATCAGCCAGGAAGAAGAAAATGATGGCGATCGCTCCCCTGTTTTTTCCACTCATCTTCTTCTGTTTCTTCTCCTCTGCTCTATCGGCCTCGGTGATCACCCGTTTGCCTGGATTCCGAGGCCCATTGCCCTTCTACTTAGAAACAGGGTTACTAGCTAGCTGCCGCCCAATGCTTACGTTTGTTGCGTGATGTCCATCAAGCTCAGCTTTCACTGATGCAGGTACGTGGAGGTGGACAGGGAGAACGGTGGCGAGTTGTTCTACTACTTCATCCAGTCGGAAGGCAAGCCGGCGGATGACCCCCTGCTCCTCTGGCTGACCGGCGGCCCCAGGTGCTCTGCCTTCAGCGGATTAGTCTTCGAAATCGGTGGGTGAAATTTCCATGTTTGCTATGATTAACTACTCTCGTTTCATAGTAGAAATCCACTCGCAGGCCCCCTGAAATTTGTGACAGCCGAGTACAACGGGAGCTTGCCAAGCTTGGTCTACCATCCTTATTCCTGGGCCAAGGTAACTTCTTCTTCTTGTTGAGTAATCTAGGAGGAAATAAGATGAATGCTTTTGATCATCCTGTCTACGTGAAAACATACATGCAGGTAGCCAACGTGATCTTTGTAGATTCCCCAACGGGTTCTGGATTCTCGTACTCGAGAAAAAATGAAGGGTATGATGCCAACGACACGTCTTGGTCTGAACAGGCTTATAAGTTTCTCATACAGGTGGGAAAGATCATATATATTCCTGATGTAATTACTGTAAGTGCCTTAAAGATGCAATCTTTCACTTTTGCAGTGGCTTGTTGAGCACCCACAATTCATCTCCAATCCCCTCTACATTGCTGGGGATTCATATGCTGGAAAAATTGTACCTATTGTGGCCAAAAGAGTGATGGATGGTAACTCTACTTTTAAAGTAGTTATTGTGAAGTGAGAATCCCTTTGCTATGTTAGTTCACATGCCATTTTCATTTACTGTAATCCAGATATTGATGAAGGGAAAGAATCGCTATTTAACCTCCAGGTACATTGCTTGAATTGATGGGTCACTGGAAATGAAGGGAAAAAAAACTAATTTTGATTTTGCAGGGTTACTTGATTGGCAATCCAGTCACAGGTGGAAAAGTTGATAAGAATTCTCAATTACCTTATGCTCACGGCATGGGGATCATATCTGATGACTTATTTGAGGTAATCTTAGTCCCATATAGATCAATTAGGATCGAATGTATCAAAATGATCTCTGATATCACCTTACTTTCTGAACTTTTAGATGACACAAAGATGCTGCGTAGGACAAGATTATCGGACTCCCACCAATTCGCAATGTGTGAAGTATCTTGACACATATGACAATGTGAGTTTATACATGCATTGCCTTGTCATGAACATACTGCAACTTGTATTGATTGCCAAGCTTCATGGACCAGTTCTATTCAGAAATTAATCAGGGTCACATTTTGGAAATGGCATGTGCTCCTGACAATGAAAGAAACCACCTGCAACACCGTATGTGTGTGACTTCTGATAAGAGAAACTCGAAGCAGAACTTGCATTTTCTTCAACCACCCCCATTGCCTGACCTTAGTTGTCGAGTAAGAACTCGACTGAATGGATCTCTGATTTCATTGTGCCACCCAAATTTTATCAGTTTTCTTTTGTCTGATCACAGACTTATGCTTATGTTCTATCATACTATTGGGCTAACAGTAAGACTGTGAGGAAAGCCCTCGCCATCAAACAGGTACTGGAGCTCTTCTTTTGGTTCGATTATTTGCTTATTTTGCAATACAAAGCCTCATGAGTAACACACTTTTTGTCGAAGGGGACGATTAAAGAATGGGTGAGGTGCAATTTTACCTTACCATACACGACAGGATTTGGCAGTAACATCGACTATCATCTTAGCCTTTTGCAAAGAGGCTATCGTGCTTTGGTTTACAGGTGATTAAGTCGATACAAAAAATTTATTTGTTGGCTTGTTAGAGAACTTGTCGTTCATAAAGCTTTTTCGTTCTCAGTGGTGATCATGACTTGGTGATACCCTTTCTGGGGACAAGACAATGGATAAAGTCTTTGAATTCTTCTATTGTCGATAATTGGAGGTCTTGGTTTGTCGATGGTCAAGTTGCCGGGTGAGGCTTAGAACATGTGTATTCTTTTGTGAGATTATTCTAATTGCTCTTTGTGCAATTGCGATAGGTATACAATGGCATATTCCAATAATTTGACATTTGCAACTGTAAAGGTGAGATGAAAATGAATACGATCGATGTGTTTCTTTCCGTTACTTGTTAAAGAAAATGGTTAGAAATCAATTGTTTGTGTTCTTAATGTAGGGTGCTGGTCACACAGCTCCAGAGTACAAACCGAAAGAATGTCAAGCCATGATCTCAAGGTGGATTGCCAATGCACCTCTATGATATGTTCTTCCCTCATCATAATACGAAGACAATCCATGATGGTGATTGCTTTGTATATCACCTGTGAAAACTGATGTAAAAGATAAATAAAAGTGAAAATAGCCATTGTCTCGATGTCATGCTAATAGTTCGTATTTGCAACTTGTATTTGTATCAACTACTTCTAAATTAAATGATGATATGATCCTACTTAAAACTCTTGCCAATATTATTTATTAATTATGATCGAATAATTAAAAAAAATTAAGAGCTTGATAACCTATAAAAGAATCGAGCTTAAAAGGAAAATAAAATTGAACTTAATTTTCATTCCAGTAACTTAATTAATCTTAAATTTAACTCCACTTAACTATTTCACTAAACAATCATGAACATTATAAAGTTTAGATCCACTTACCTTGTTTACAACTCTATGAATGAAATTGATTTTAATATGATTAGGAGAATAGTGAGGGAAAATGAATGAAAAATGGTTCCAATATAAATGAGAGAATAGTCAACATTGTAAGTTTTGACAACATGGATCATAACTCGATGATATTATGAATATGTATAGATGAGAGATTTTCTTATGCATGTGTGCTCGCAGGGGTTGTAAATAGTAGTCTATTTTGATAAAATTATGTTAAAGACAGACCTTGTTATGTTGTGTCAATTTTTAGTTCGGTCATTGATAGAGACGGATGCATGTAGGAGCTGTCCTGGGCTGTAGCACAGCCCTTTATTTAAAGCATCCATGTGATGCCCGTCTCCTTCGTCACCCTCGCTAGTTGCCAGATTAACCCATGACACCCTTTCTTCTTTCGTGCTCAGTTCTGACAGCTTTACTCTCACCCTTTTTTCCTCTTCATCCTCTCCAAGTCAAGCACAGCAGCCCTCTCTCCGCTCCTCACTTGCCACGAAATTTTCTCTCCACCCTTATCGCCGCAGGCCCGCAGCCACTCCCAATTGCTTTACCAGCTCAAACGCGTTCATGTGCCCCTCTGGAACGCCATAGCACATGCTCTCCACACCCGAGTTCCACCTCTGGTGCGGCACGAAACCACCCACCACTGTGTGCCAACACTACCTTCTTTGTCAAATCCCAATCTGGTGGACTAAGCCTGTGTCATGCGTTTGCTCCTCAAATCCCTAGGGAAAGGGGTCCAACACTGGAGGAGACGAGCTCCGGAGGCTCCACAAGAACCGTTGCCTTTTGCAGTCCTGTATGGCCGCGACCACTTGTGCCAGCCGCTCATGCTCCCAAGCAAGAGGAACACCGTCGAACATGAGTAAAAAATAATCTAATCAGATACCAAACATGATCTAATAAACGAGTACTAGATTCGTAAATGCTTTGTAGTTGAGATCCTTTGACTTGAATATGGAACAGATTTTGGGCAAGGCTGTCCTGGATTAAGGTTGTCATGGTGTCGTGCTGTGTTTGTGTATCGCTTACCTCGCATCAACAACGTTAGCGGCTGGGCCTTTGGCCTTGATTTCTATATTTTCAACATTTACAATATAAAATGAGTACCGGTAAACCCACTTAATAATTTTATAAATAATAAAAATAAATCTTTCAAAAAAAATTTAAAATTAGATGAAATATATATATAAAAGATGAGATGGTAGCATGCTAGTGCGAAGTAAATTCAGACCTATTTTACGAGTCTAGACTCGATCAACACAAAATCAACTCAACCCATCTCTAATTCTTGGATCCATCCCTAGTCATTGAGTACTCTAACACTTAATAAAGTTGTAGGGTTACAAAATATTATTTGTATTTTTGGATATGATCCAACCTATTTAGTAACTTGTGTTGAATTGAGCATTCACATAAGATACCCTATTCAAAAATTTTATCTTAAATTTTAGATAAGTTAGCTAAAAATTTTTTTCATCAGCTACCCTATCGATTCCCTAAATTATGTATTTATGAACAGTACTTCTCTAAATTTAGGGAATGAATTTCATTCCCTAAACATTATAGAGAATAGAGAAGAAATAGGGAAGCTGATATATGATGTATTAAAAAGTGAATATCCAAATTTAATAAAGTAACTTTTTTATCCTAAATTATGCATTTTGGATAAGGAAGTTGATGTGGATGGTCTAAGTGTTAGTTCAGAATCAGTGTGGTGTTGCTTACATTATGTTCATTGTCTTGTGGTAAAAAAATAAGGCAGTCCGGTGCATGAAGCTCCCGTCATGTGGGGTCCTAGGAAAAAATCCACTATATGCAGCCTTACCCTACTTTTTGCAAGAGATTGTTTCCAAAATTTAAATCCGTGATCTTTTGATCATAAAGTAACAATTTTACCATTACGTCAAGGCTCCCCTTCTGTCTTGTGGTAAAAAAAAAAAAAAAATCTTCAATGGCTAATAAACACCCTTAATCACCCCAAATTTACTTAATGTATTTACTAATTAGCTAAACTTTAAGTTAGTAGAAAAGACAAGTGTATCTTGAAGTTCTCGACAATAAAATGAGATTTTTATTATTATTATTATACTTCTTCACGTATCACTTATTTATATTGAATATCTAATATTTTTTATATAAAAAATTATATGAATGGTGGTAAAAGGTGAATGCGCTCATCCCCAATGTCCCCGTCAACTCGTCCCAGGATCAACATGGAGGAAGTAAATAACGGACGACTATTAACCTTTAGAATAGTGACAACACCTCATGCACTAGCCACTAGACCCATCCGAGAGGACATAAAAAAAAATTATCAGGGTAATAAATAATGTCCTTATAAGTCTAGGGTAAAAATTCATATAAAAAATGGGTTAATTCTCAATTTAGTCCCTCGTTATTTAACGTGGTGTTGATTTCGTCCCTAATTTTTCAATTGATCAAATTTAATCCTCCAATTTTTGAACGTTTTCTCAAATTGATCCTTCCGTCTAAATCCCCGTTAAAATAAACGAGAAGACTTGTTTAACCGGTGGAAGTGACCTATGTCTTGCTGGATAATTCCAAATTTAGTCCCTCATTATTTGACGTAGTCCCGATTTCGTCCAAGGATAG
Source organism: Zingiber officinale (assembly GCF_018446385.1). Taxonomy (NCBI): domain Eukaryota; kingdom Viridiplantae; phylum Streptophyta; class Magnoliopsida; order Zingiberales; family Zingiberaceae; genus Zingiber; species Zingiber officinale. Next base: position 96,908,372 of record NC_055998.1, read on the forward strand.
TTTTAAAATGGAGGTCGTCTGCTACTCGGCGCAACTCCAGTTGCCGGACTCCATGTCGACGCCTGTGAAGCGGGCAAGGGCGGAGGCGACGATGAGGGAGATGGGATTAGCGGCCGCCATGGACACTAGAATCGGCAGGTGGCACGTCCTCATCATGGGAGGGAGCTTCGCCTAATGTTGAAGTTCAAGTCATTTGAACGACGACAACAATGACAAAGAAGAAGAGGACGGAGAAGAAAAACACTATCCTGATTGTCTCACTGATCTTCTTCTGCTTCTTTTCGTCTACTTTCTCATCTTATGTGGTCACTCATTTGCTTGGATTCCAAGGCTCCCTGCCCTTCCACTTAGAGACAGGATCCGGATGTTGCTTCCCACAACCTTGCAGTGCCATGAACCTCCGCTTTCATTGGTACAAGTACGTGGAGGTGGACGAGAAGCACGGTGGCAAGTATTTCTACTACTTCATCGAGTCGGAGAATAAGCCGGCAAAGGGCCCTCTGCTCCTCTAGCTGACCCACGGCCCCAGATGCTCGCCCTTCAATGGCTTTGTCTTCGAAATCGGTGGGTGAAATTTCCCTATTTGCTATGTGATAAAAAAGTTCCTAGAAGTTTAATAACAACTTGCGAGATTAATTACTTTTATTGAGAATAAATTATATATCAATGAAAAATCACGTATGTCTAATTTCTAATAAAAAAATAGTGCTCAAAAATAATATTCTTAACAAAAAGATATGACCATTTTGATCGAGAGGTATGTCAAATTGAAAACATTGCCGGAGAAAGATTATTTTTCGGAAAAAATATATTGCTTAGTGATATGGATATGGTTTAGGGGAGGGGATGAATTAAGGAAAAAAGAAAGGACAATTTAGGAAAAGGAGGAGGTAGGGTTTTAAGGGGAGAACACTGTAGCAAAGGGAGGGCTTCGTTTTGGTTTCCGTCGCCAACTACCCTCCCTCTCTCTCGTGAGGCTAGATCCTTTGGTCCCGAATTTCTGGACCACTCCTGGTCCCTATTCATTCATTGGGTGGGTGAACTGGACCCCACCTATTAAATAGGTGGGATCCAGCCCATCCAACCAATGAATAAGCAAGGGACAAGGATTCGTCCAGAGATTTGGGACCAGAGGATCCCTGCCCCTCTCTCGTGGCAATCTCCTCTCCCTCTTCTCCTCGCGACGCAGCCATCGGACAGTTCTTTAATTCCATCTCCTTTCCTTCTCCTCCTCGCGACACCACCACGGGATCGATTTGCCGCGACTCCTCTTCGTTTCCTCATCTCGCCGGAGCCGCCTCCGAGGCCAACGAGGACTCCTCGCTCTCACGCATGAAGCTCGACGCATGTCTCTAGACTCCTTTTCCTCCTCTTCCTGCTCACGAGCACCGCGAACTCCCCCTCGTCGTCGCCTTCTTCGTTCTTCCGCCGCTAATAGAGGGGAGAGGAGGACGCGCCTCTCTACCTCACGCTCAGCTCCTCGCCGATGCTCCTCTCCTCCTTGCAGCGTCACCACCGAGCAGGCCTCCCTCTTTCGCTGAGCACGTAGATGCTACCTATCCCTCTTCTCCTTCTTCGAGAGTAGCAGCTTCCTTTGTTGGCTCGTAACGCGCATCGTGACCCCCTTTACCGGCAGCCTCCACGCACTGCAGTCCATTGTCATAGCCACGCTTCCCCCTTCTTCGCACAGCCTCCCTCCGCACGCTGGTAGCCCAAGCGCCGCCTCCGTGCTACCTCCCTCTCCCTCGGTCTTCGGTGGCCAAGCGCAGCCTCCTCAATACTGATTCGGCGGGTCCTCTAGCACTGAGCCAGCCACTATTATCGTTGTCACTTATATGATTGTATTCTGTTCCCGTTGTGGTCCGGCCTTCATGTCGTTGCCTTGTTCCAGCTTTATGTGTTGTTGTATTTCGGCGAGCGACCTGTTGTTATCCCGGGTCTGCGTGCCGCTAGTACCTACCACGCCCCGAGGGAGTCTCTGTCCGAAGAAATTTTGGCAGCACCTCCCCTGTACGGGTGACAATCTGAAGCACTTCTACAGGCATAATATACCTCAGCCACATGCGGCTGGAATCATAACAATAAAAGAAATCAACCACCACGCAGTTAATATCAAATTCAGCCTCTGGCTGACACAACCACGCAGTTAAAAGTAAAGCCGCTCACTCGGCTGTACCAAAACCAAAAACACAACAAAAACTGACAGAAACCAAATACAACCAAACACAAAACTGCTAGCCGGCTAGGCTTACACAACCAACAACATAACACCCGGAAACAAAATCAGAACACAAATCGAAATACAGAAATTTCATATACCAAGATAAAACAACAGAAAGACAGCGATATGTCTTCTGATGTGACGCGGGGACCAGCAGACAGGATGCTCCAAGCGACGCCATAAATAACCTGGTACCTAAAAAGATAGTGTCCACGGGGGTGAGTTCAACAACTCAGCGAATACCAATAGACATGCCTAGTAAGATATATCTAACAGCAATAAACATGGAATACAACTTCCGAATAATATATAGGAAATATACAAAACTGAAAAGTAACCAAGGCAGCTGTACTCACCAGGAACTCCTATCCTGAACTAAAGGGTCATCAAACCGATACGCAGTATGTCTCCTGTATGCATGTCAAACAAATGCATCCACCAAAATGCAGCATATAAGTGCAGCAAACACAAACAAATAAAAGCAATCAATGCATGTGATGACCGTGCACTCTAACATCACTGCTCCTGAACAGTGACCGAGTGGACAGAATGTTGTCGGAGTACTCCTATCCTGTGACCCCAAATCATAAATGGGGGAGCTCAATGCTCTCATCTCCCGGTATACGATGACGGGGAGGAAATCTCTGCCGGCTACCACGCTGAATCACCTGACTAACGGATCCAAACAGAGTCCACCATCTGCCGGCTACCACGCTGCTACACTAAATGCCAGCGGAGCCAAACAGAGCGGAACTGACTGCCGGCTACCACGCTGAGTCATATGACCAACGGAGCCAAACAGCAGAACCGCCACACACCTGCCTGATATACCACTAAACCATGAGTGGGGGTGTGTGCAGTACATGTAACTGGCGATGGGCTCAACCATAGTGGAGCCGACAATCGCACAGCTTGCAATCATGATGCATGTCACTATGCATTGCAAAAACTGATCAACATAACCATATCCATATATACAAAATGGGTACTGTAAAAGCGATGGTCACATACCAAAATCTCGAGTACACAGGTCAGATAGAATATCAAAACATATGTCCCGAACATAACAAGTATGGTATATCCTGATCAGCATAGAAAAATCCATATATATATAATATGGGTACCACAGTATCAGTAGGTCAAATCCACGGATCCAGGATATACAGGTCCTCTCTGGTATAACAACCTAGATCCTAAACATATCCCCCTTTCATAACCTATGTACCAACTATATGCACAGATCAAAGAACAAGATTTAGGTACACGAATCATATATGACAAACAAACAGAGGTACACAAGCCAGTCATGGCATAAAAACCTAAGTATCAGATAATCTAGATACACATGACTAAAACCAAAAATCCAGAACCTAGTCTTAACCTCAGAAAAACATGGTATGTCACTTACTCTAGAAACTAAGATACATAAGGTAATAAAGTACTCATGGCAATAAGATACTCATGGCAACAAATCATGTGATATAAGCACGAATACATCACAGGCGACAAACCTAACATGCTATGGATATCAAACAGTGACATACCAAAGACAAACATGTTCATTGCTTGTAGTTATAAAATACTATGCATATCCAATGACAATATCATAAAAGATAAGTCAAGAGGTACCCGCCTTTAGATGTAGATCGTGTCAAACTAATCCCTTGTCGAGACGCTCGTCCTGAATCCAAGTCCTGCGATCACAGTATATTTTATTTAGCTAATTTCATCATGTATCCAACATTTCTTTCACAACCATTCTCCTTATAAATTAATCTAGTTCAATTAGTTAACCATTCATGTCAATATACTCCAACTATCCAATCCAGACATGAAACTAGCATTCATTCAGATTAAGCTATAAATTACGGTAGCCACACCTTGTTTAACCTAGTACACAACAACTGCCAGAGTACCACCAAGAAGAATGGATGTTGGATCTCTACCACTGGAATTTCAGTTGCCGACACTGCCAAGGAGCCACTGCCAAGATGTTTCATTCCTAATAAACACCACATCCGAAATCTCAAACCTCTACATCTCAAGACAAAAAAAAAAAAAAAAAAAAAAATCAAAATCCCTTACCTATGTGCCAATAGTTTCTTTCCCAAGCTGAAGTCACCGAAAGGGGTTATTGAGGTCGGCAAACAAGGGCTCGCCGGTGGTGGTTGTGCTGCCAAGTTGCAGCAGAGAGGGCGGCCGGCGCTAGGACACAGGCATCGGAGGCGCATGGTCAGACTGGTGGCAGTGGCCGGTGGCGACTAGGGCAGACGGCACAGAGGGAAAAGAGAACTCGACAATGTGGCTCGGGCTCGAGGGCAGAGGAAGGGTGGCCGGTACTCTCCGTTTGACGGCGGCAGAGGATCGGCAGCCGGGGAAGAGGATCGGCTCGGCGCTTCTCCAGGCGGCGTCGGCTGTGGCTAGGGCACCAGATGAGAAGAGATCGGCGCCGAGTGAGAAGAGAGGAAGAAAGGGGAACTGCTCGGGGTCGGGGAAATAGGGCACGCATGGCTCGCGGGGAAAGAATAAGAGAAGAAGAAAAGAAAAAGGAAAAGAAAAATAAATCTTTTCCTCATTAAAACAGGGTAGCCTAAACAAGCTTTCCCGGGCCCAGTTTTTATTCTCATGAACTCGTCCATACGAGCTCCGAAAAATTCCTGAAAAATTTCCAAAAATTCCGGAAAATTCCCTTATTAATATTCGCCTATTTTCGATATTTTACATTCTCCCCCACTAATAAAAATTTGGTCCCCAAATTTTGTTCTCTACCATCAGCAAATACTAACAATAGGCAAAGAGTATAGATACTGAACGGTAAATTTAACCACATACCTCATATGAACATATGGGGGTATCGAGCTCGAATAGTAACCTCGAGCTCCCAAGCAGCCTCCTCGTCCGTATGGTGCTGCCATCCGACTTTAACCAGCCGGATAGTCTTGTTTCGCAATTGACGCTCTTTCCGGTTTAAAATCTATACCGGAACCTCCTCGTAGGTAACACCAGGCTGAAAAGGGACTGAGATATTTGTCAGCACATGTGTCGAGTCGGATATATTCCTCATCAGCATAAACACCTGGAATACGTCGTCATCGCCCGCCAACGCTGGTGGTAGCACTATACGATAAGCTACCGCTCCAACCCTTTCCAAGATCTGGAAAGGTCCAATGTATCGCAGGCTAACTTACCTCTGAGGCCAATTTCTTCACCCCTTTCGTGGGTGAAATTCACAGAAATACCTGGTCGCAAATGGAGAACTTTAAAAGTCTCTGACTCCGGTCAGCATAACTCTTCTGGCAGTGTTATGCCTCTAACATCCTCGCCTCTAACATCCTCCGTCCGATAGTATGGACCAACTCTGTCTCAAGCTGAGCTCTATGAGGTCCTAATAACTGGGCCTCCCCAACCTTATCCCAGAGGATGGGTGCCCGACAAGGCCTACCTTACAACGCTTCAACGGTGGCATTTGGATAGCCGAATGCAAACCGTTGTTGTAGACGAACTCTACCAACGGCAAATGGTCCTCCCAACTGCCTCCAAAATCTAGTACACAAGACTTCAGCAAGTCCTCTAGAGTCTGAATGGTCCGCTGTGACTATCCATCTGTCTAAGGATGGAAAAACTGTACTGAAACAGAGCTGCGTGCCCAAGGTCTGCTGCAGACTCTGTCAAAAACGAGACGTGAATCGGGGTCTCTATCCGAAATAATAATCAATGGGACACCACGTGATCTGATGATCTCCCGGCAAAACAGATCTACCAATCGATCCAGGAAATCTGTCCTCCGATTAGCTAAAACGTGCGCGGATTTGGGTAATTGATCAAAGATTACCCAAATCGCGTCATGGTCTCGTCATGTCCTCGGCAAACTCACCACAAAGTCCATAGTAATATGTTCCCATTTCCACTCGGGAATAGGAATACGTTGAAATAAACCGACAGGTCTCTGGTGCTCGGCCTTCACTTGCTGACAGACAAGACATCTAGCTACAAAATCCGCGATGTCTCCCTTCATGTCGTTCCACCAATAGAAACACCTCAAATTCTGGGTACATACGGGTACCACCAGGGTGGACAGCAAATCATGAGCGATGAGCCTCCGGAAGTAACTTCTATAAGACTGGATGAGACTGAAATACGCAAAATCTGTCTCAAAAGTGTATAACACCCTCCTCGTCTCGTGTGAACTCGGTCTGCTGCCCGGAAGCTATCTAGCTGCAAATAAACTGCAAATACTGATCAGCAGCCTAGGGCTCTCGGATCCTCGTCCTGATCGACGACTAAGAAGCCATGATAACAAGAATACCCTGCTCTGTCTGTAGCCACAACTCGGTGGCAAGCCAAAGTCACTCTAGACTTCCGGCTAAATGTGTCGACAAGCACATTAGCTTTTCCTGGGTGATAGCTAATGGTACAATCAAAATCCTTCAGGAACTCCATCCATCTTCCCTGTCAGAGATTACATTCCTTTCTAAGTGAACAAATATTTGAGACTCTTATGGTCCGTGAGAATCTCAAATGTAACACCGTATAGATAAGGCTGCCAAATCTTCAAGGCACAAAATAATGACGGCCAGCCACAAGTCATATACTGGGTAGTTCTACTCATGCTCCTACAACTGTTGAGAAGCATAGGAGACTACTCTATCGTGCTACATCAGAACAGTGCTCAAACCCTGGATAGATGTGTCGGTGCAGAGGACATATTCGTCCTCTCCAGAAGGTAAAAATTCAAAATCGGAGCCGACACTAGTCTCCGCTTCAGCTCCTAGAAGCTGGTCTTGTTATCCTCAGTTCAAGTGAACTTCACGCCTTTCCCAGTCAGGCGTGTCAGTGGCATAACAACGCGTGGAAAAACCCTCAACGAGCCTCCGATAATCACTAGCTCGACAAAGGGAGTTGCGAGTCTCATGTATAGACTATGGTAACTCCCAACTGGTATCAACCTCTATCTCCTGTGGATCCACGGTATACCCCTACTGGTGACCATGTGTCTCAATCATCTCACAGAAGACAATCAAAATACGCACCACTGATCTTCACATATAGATATTCTCGTCGAATCATCTCTAGATCTATGCAAAGGTGGTGCACGTGACTCACCTCGGATCCGAAATAGATCACCACATCGTCAACAAAGACAATGGAAACCAATCTAAACATCCTAGGAATACCCATATCATCGAGTCCATGATAACATCTAGGGCACCGCAAGCACGAATGGTAAAACCAAGACACATAATGTCCGTATCACAGACATTCCTAACCATAAGATCCACCACAATAAACAGATCTAATCACCAACGATATATAATCACCAAAGAATAGCTCCTCCAGTGTGAGAGCAATGCTCCATCACACGAAATACTACATATGTGGGAGCAACGCTCTACCACAAGAAATCCTCAATATGTAGGAGTAACACTCCACTATAAATAATCCGTAACATGTATCTACAATAAATATGGGAGCAATGCTCCACTACAAGCAATCTGCAATATGTGGGAGCAACGCTCCACCACAGAACAATCCCTAAATATGTGGGAGCTACGATCTACCACAACAATCCAGAATATGTGGGAGCTACGCTCTACCACAAACGATCCATAACATGTGGGAGCTACGCTCTACCACAACAATACATAAGTACCCCAAAGCACCTAACTATCTAGCTAGAGACCGCACTAGATCTCTCTACCACAGATCACTGTGGGTAGCCTAGGGTATAACCACCCAGTAAGCAAATCAAATTCATAGTCAACTCTATCATCCTCCTAGTGGGTCGGTCACCCACTAATGGGAGAATTAGTTGACAAGGTAAAACAACCAATATCATAATGTAGACATTTAATACCATACATCTGACACACGTACACACCCAACATATGTATGATCGCCATAATCCTCCAACTAGTACACACCAAAAATACTCACATCATAGGTATAAATCACTGTGATACCTCCAACAATGTATACCGAACCCGTGTGCATATATCATCGTAGGTAAAATCAACAATACACCTCAAACAACACTCACATGACAAATATACACATATGCCAAGAGTATAATCAACACATACTTCCAATAAGGCATACTAAAACCCAGGTGCATTCACAAATCACACATAATCAACAAGATACCTCAGATACCACACCAAACACATATGTACATATCACAACACCGATGTAGTCGACAAGATACTTCCAACATGACACTCACACCCATGTGCACATACCACGACACAGATTTAAATCGATAAGATACCTCCAATATGTCAATCAGGCACGTACAACTAACTAAATAGCTATAATCCACAAGGAACCTACAATAACCATATCTAGATGGGAATACCCACACTATATACAAATGAACTATCCATCATAGAACTCCTTCAACTCATAACAAACATAATATACATGCAACCTAAACATGCAAAATCAGCATACTAGCTCGATCAAATAGACCAACCCTATGCTACCAACACTCATGGGTTACGGGTATACCTAAACAAAAATCCTGCATATGTATCAAGCAGGAATACATCAATCATAGACAGCCCAAAATAAAGCAGCCTAATCATCCAGTAACAACCCTGCTCTAGGTTCAACAGAACTAGTAGCGGACAAAAGAGATATACACGCCATGGTATAACATTGCAAGTCAATGTCGTACCCTACTAAGACTACATCTAATGGGGAAAATTTTAACATCATAAATCCAAACTTCTAAGTCATCCAACTAGGTATATACAGTCCATGGTCAAAACCCCTACTTAGTTAGAGTATGCAATCCCCTACTGAACGAACCAACAAAACTATATCGGTAATCTACTAACTGATCAAGATTACATTAATCCTCTACCAGCAGCTAAAGTATATCAATCCACGACTACTCAAGTCGACAAACGTAAATCAGTCTCCTACTAACCGATCTAACAAAAGTAAATCAATTATCTACTGAAGAAATTAACTAAGATAAAATGATATACTACAGCCTAAGTCAACATAAAGATATAGATACTATCCACTACCCAGCTAATAATAGCAGAGGCAGGTATGTGCCTCAATCAGCTAACCAACTAATAATAACAGAAGCTAAAAACTACTGGTGTATGATATGATAAATCACCAGAAACTGTAACCCTTAACCTCTATCAAGGTCGATCATCATCAGTAGTTTACCTAATGCATAAAATGTATGAAATATCAACTAGACAGGTACTAGTAAAGAGTGCTAATACATGTCATAAACTGTAATAGTCAACAGTGCATATACTAACAAAAATGTAGAATAACAGTATACCAACATACCTCCTATAGCTTGGATATGTCCTGTTGCTGTCAGGTCCCAAAACTCGAAAAGTCACATCGAGAAGACCAAAACACAAAATCCGAAACACAGGGAAAATAAGACTTGTAAGCCGATCTCTGATACCAAATAAATTGGTATCAGATAAATCTCGAAAATCCAAAACACATAGCAAGTATCGTATACCTGCTCTGATACCACTAAATTGCCACGCCTCGAAGGAGTCTCTGTCCGAAGAAATTTCGGCAGCACCTCCCCTGTACGGGTGACAATCTGAAGCACTTCTACAGGCATAATATACCTCAGCCACATGCGGCTGGAATCATAATAATAAAAGAAATCAACCACCACGCAGTTAATATCAAATTCAGCCTCTGGCTGACACAACCACGCAGTTAAAAGTAAAGCAGCTCACTCGGTTGTACCAAAACCAAAAACACAACAAAAACTAATAGAAACCAAATACAACCAAACACAAAACTGCTAGCCGGCTAGGCTTACACAACCAACAACATAACACCCAGAAACAAAATCAGAACACAAATCGAAATACAGAAATTTCATATACCAAGATAAAACAACAGAAAGGCAGCGATATGTCTTCTGATGTGACGCGTGGACCAGCAGAAAGGATGCTCCAAGCGACGCTATAAATAACCTGGTACCTGAAAAGATAGTGTCCACGGGGGTGAGTTCAACAACTCAGCGAATACCAATAGACATGCCTAGTAAGATATATCTAACAGCAATAAACATGGAATACAGCTTCCGAATAATATATAGGAAATATACAAAACAGAAAAGTAACCAAGGCAGCTGTACTCACCAGGAACTCCTATCCTGAACTAAAGGGTCATCAAACCGATACGCAGTATGTCTCCTGTATGCATGTCAAACAAATGCATCAACCAAAATGCAGCAAACACAAACAAATAAAAGCAATCAATGCATGTGATGACCGTGCACTATAACATCACTGCTCCTGAACAATGACCGAGTGGACGGAATGCTGTCGGAGTACTCCTGTCCTGTGACCCCAAATCATAAATGGGGGAGCTCAATGCTCTCATCTCCCGGTACACGATGACGGGGAGGAAATCTCTACCGGCTACCACGCTGAGTCACCTGACCAACGGAGCCAAACAGAGTCCACCATCTGTCGGCTACCACGCTGCTACACTAAATGCCAGTGGAGCCAAACAGAGCGGAACTGACTGCCGGCTACCACGCTGAGTCATATAACCAACAGAGCCAAACAGCAGAACCGCCACACACCTGCCTGATATACCACTAAACCATGAGTGGGGGTGTGTGCAGTACATGTAACTGGCGATGGGATCAACCATAGTGGAGCCGACAATCGCACAGCATGCAAACATGATGCATGTCACTATGCATAGCAAAAACTGATCAACATAACCATATCCATATATACAAAATGGGTACTGTAAAAACGATGGTCACATACCAAAATCTCGAGTACACAGGTCAGATAGAATATCAAAACACATGTCCCGAACATAACAAGTATGGTATATCCTGATCAGCATAGAAAAATCCATATATATATAATATGGGTACCACAGTATCAGTAGGTCAAATCCACGGATCCAGGATATACAGGTCCTCTCTGGTATAACAACCTAGATCCTAAACATATCCCCCTTCCATAACCTATGTACCAACAATATGCACAGATCAAAGAACAAGGTCTTGGTACACGAACCATATATGACAAACAAACAAAGGTACACAAGCCAGTCATGGCATAAAAACCTAAGTATCAGATAATCTAGATACACATGACTAAAACCAAAAATCCAGAACCTAGCCCTAACCTCAGTAAAACATGGTATGTCACTTACTCTAGAAATTAAGATACATAAGGTAATAAAGTACTCATGGCAATAAGATACTCATGGCAACAAATCATGTGATATAAGCACGAATACATCACAGGCGACAAACCTAACATGCTATGGATATCAAACAGTGACATACCAAAGACAAACATGTTCATTGCTTGTAGTTATAAAATACTATGCATATCCAATGACAATATCATAAAAGATAAGTCAAGAGGTACCTGCCTTTAGATGTAGATCGTGTCAAACTAATCCCTTGTCGAGACGCTCGTCCCGAATCCAAGTCCTGCGATCACAGTATATTTTATTTAGCTAATTTCATCATGTATCCAACATTTCTTTCACAACCATTCTCCTTATAAATTAATCCAGTTCAATTAGTTAACCATTCATGTCAATATACTCCAACTATCCAATCCAGACATGAAACTAGCATTCATTCAGATTAAGCTATAAATTACGGTAGCCACACCTTGTTTAACCTAGTACACAACAACTGCCAGAGTACCACCAAGACGAATGGATGTTGGATCTCTACCACTGGAATTTCAGTTGCCGACACTGCCAAGGAGCCACTGCCAAGATGTTTCATTCCTAATAAACACCACATCCGAAATCTCAAACCTCTACATCTCAAGACTAAAAAAAAAAAAAAAAAAAAAATCAAAATCCCTTACCTATGTGCCAATAGTTTCTTCCCCAAGCTGAAGTCACCGAAAGGGGTAGTTGAGGTCGGCAAACAAGGGCTCGCCGGTGGTGGTTGTGCTGCCAAGTTGCAGCAGAGAGGGCGGCCGGCGCTAGGACACAGGCATCGACGGCGGATGGTCGGACTGGTGGCTGTGGCCGGTGGCGACTAGGGCAGACGACACGGAGGGAAAAGAGAACTCGGCAATGTGGCTCGGGCTCGAGGGCAGAGGAAGGGTGGCCGGTACTCTCCGTTTGACGGCAGCAGAGGATCTGCAACAGGGGAAGAGGATCGGCTCAGCGCTTCTCCAGGCGGCGTCGGCTGTGGCTAGGGCACCAGATGAGAAGAGATCGGCGCCAAGTGAGAAGAGAGGAAGAAAGGGGAACTGCTCGGGGTCGGGGAAATAGGGCACGCACGGCTCGCGGGGAAAGAATAAGAGAAGAAGAAAAGAAAAAGGAAAAGAAAAATAAATCTTTTCCTCATTAAAACAGGGTAGCCTAAACAAGCTTTCCCGGGCCCCGTTTTTATTCTCATGAACTCGTCCATACGAGTTCCGAAAAATTCCTGAAAAATTTCCAAAAATTCCTGAAAATTCCCTTATTAGTATTCGCCTATTTTCGGTATTTTACAGTACCTCCCGGTCTGCGTGCCACTACTATTTCTCGGCCTGCGTGCCTCTAGTACCGCTCGGTTTCATGCCGATATTCTATCTCGGTCTGTGCACCGATGTCATATTCTGATCTACGTGTAGCTGCTAGGTCTCTGTAACGCCCAGCAATTTCATATGAATTTCTTTTAAGAATAAGAGAAAATAGAACCAAAAAGAAAATAGAAAAAAAAAGAATGGTCAAGGTTTGAACCGTGAATCTTTGGTAGGTGACAAGCTTTAAGTAGACTGGGATAACCAATAGCTCAAGAGAAAGTATTGTTAGGAAGGAAAGGGAAGTTGTAGTTAAGGGTAGGGAGGGTGAAGGGACACCTTCCACTTAGAAGAAAAGTTTATCTTTTCTTTCTCCCTCCACTTAGAATGATTCATTTTTACTTCTTTCTTTTTAGAAATGAATGGAAATAAAGAGGTAAGGGAAAGAAAAGTTCATTCTTTCTTCTTCCTTTTTCATGTAGAATAAGAAGGAAGAAAAGGGCAAGGGAATTTGGTTTCTCCTTTCTTCCTCCTTCTTCTTCCTTCACCGAAAACTTCAAGTTTCCTCCACTATTGCCGAATTCAAGCTAAGAGGTTTCTCCCTAAGGCAGCTTCACAAAGGGAAGTTCTCGAAGCATACTTCTCATTACAAGAAAAGAAAATAAGGAAAAGGGAATTCTAGAAGCGAAAAGGCTTTCTTTCTTCTTCTTCACCAAGGGTATTCTCTTAGTAAACCCAAGCAAGAGGAGGTAAGTATCCCCCTCACCTATGGTACAAGTAGTTACGAGTGTTATTCATGATATATGTTGCTTGAAAACCTAGAAACCATGTTTATAGGTTTCGGCTAAGAAGGAATTTAGGGCTTAGGAAAGTTTAAAATTTCATTTAGGTTGCTCATAAGTTTTCCTATGATGCCTAATAAGTTAGATGATATTATTAAGATGTTATTCATGATATATGTTACTTGAAAAACCTAGAAACCATGTTTATAGGTTTCGGCCAAGAAGAAATTTAGGGCTTAGGAAAGTTTAAAATTTCATTTAGGTTGCTCATGTATTTTCCTATGATGCCTAATAAGTTAGATGATATTATTAAGATGTTATTCATGATATATGTTGCTTGAAAAACCTAGAAACCATGTTTATAGGTTTCGGCCAAGAAGGAATTTAGGGCTTAGGAAAGTTTAAAATTTCATTTAGGTTGCTCATGTATTTTCCTATGATGCCTAATAAATTAGATGGCATTATTAAGATATTATTCATGATATATGTTGCTTGAAAACCTAGAAATCATGTTTATAGGTTTCAGCCAAGAAGAGATTTAGGGCTTAGGAAAGTCTAAATTCCATTTAAGTTGCTTATGTATTTCTCCTATGATGCCTAATAAGTTAGATGTTGTTATTAAGATGTTATTCATGATATATGTTGCTTGAAAACCTAGAAGTCATGCTTATAGGGTTCGGCCAAGATGAATTAAAAGGGCTAGAGAAGTCTAAACTCAAATTGTCTAACTTATGTGGTTTTCTTATGATATCTAATACGTGATGTGATGTTATCAAAAGGTTATTCATGATTTATGTAGCTTAAAAACCAACCTAGATTCATGCCTATATGTTTCGACCTGACTTGGAAATTAGGGTTGGAAACTTCATGTATGCTTGCTAAGGGTCTCACTTGTTATGCCATGTATCATGTGATCTTAATTTAATGTTTCATGCTTAAGGTTGCTTAAAAGAAAATCCTAGATTCATGCCTATATGTTTCGGCCATGACTTGGAAATTAGGGTTGGAGACTTCATGTATGCTTGCTAAGGGTCTCACTTGTTATGCCATGTATCATGTGATCTTAATTTAATGTTTCATACTTAAGATTGCTTAAAAGAAAACTCTAGATTCATGCTTGTATGTTTCGGCCATGACTTGGAAATTAGGGTTGGAGACTTCATGTATGTTTGCTAAGAGTCTCACTTGTTAAATTAATGTATCATGCTTAAAGTTGTTTAAAAGAACCCTAGAACCATGCTCTATTGGTTTTGGCCAAGATGAATTAAAAGATACTTGAGAAAGTTTTAGAACATAACCTATGCTTACTTATGATTCCTTATGGTATGTGAACCATTATATGATCACTACAACAAAAACCCTCATAGATATCGGTGGAAAAACAACAGTTTTAAGCAAAAACCGATGTCTTTGAGTATTTTATACCGGTTTTTCCAAAAATCGGTGTCTATGAGCGCAGATTTTCGCTCATAGACATCGGTTTTTTAGGCGATGTCTATGAGCGCCTTTTTTTTCGTTAATAGACACCGATTTTAACAGCGGTTTTTAAAATCTGATGTCTATGATAAAATAAAATAATTTAATTTTTCCACCCATACTTAGTCGAAATTTGCAACACTTCACTCTTCCCTCCAAACCTAAACCTATATCGCACCGTCCACCCATACTTAGCCCTAAACCTATATCGTCGCTACGGCACCACCACTTTCCTCCGGCCATCTCTTTCAGGCCCTCATCTCCCTCTTCTTCTTCTAGCGTACTTGCCTCCCCCGATTAGGGTCAAAACCACTTGCTTCGGTCCTAAGCAAAACCGCAGCATAAATGATAGATGCAATTCCCCCCCTCCCCCTTCGAAGAGCACACCGGCCTTCCCGTCGGTGACCCTCTGCACGATCCCACTGTACATGTGGAAAGGGTTCTTGGGGTTCTTCACAATCACGATCATCCCAGGCAGGAAAAGGGGAAGCTCGGGGAGCTTCGGCTTCGCCCGCGCCAGCAACACCGCGATGCTCTCCTCGCCGCCCGCCCTTGCCTTTGCCTCGGAAGGAGAGGGGTTCTGCTGTATGAAGTCTTTGAGGCCCTTTTCGCCGCCTGGGAAGCCTCCAGTGAGGCCGAAGAGCTCCTTTTCGAAAGCGCCTTCGCCCACGCCGACGACAGAAGGCGGGGCAGGAGCAGGTGGGGAGGCGAGAGGAGGTGAAGGCGGCTGTTCCATGGTGGTCCGCTGGAGCTCGTGGCGGATGCCTCGCTCGCCGTTGCAGAGGCCGCGGCCACCCATGGTCTCCGAGAGGTCGAGCTTGGCGGAGGGTGTGAAAGTGAAAGCGGAGCGGGTCAGAGGGGTGGCCTGCTGGAGGAAGGTGGAGTTGCGAAAGAGAAGGTGAGGGTTGAGTGTAGTGTGGATGGGAATCGAAGTCACCATGGATGGATGGATGGATGGAAGGAAGGAAGGAAGGAGATCAGGTGATTCGTCGAGTCGAGCAGGAATGATCGTGAAGGCTGCTGGTTGGAGGAGGTTTCCAGACCACAAAATACTCAATCGCATCGAATGTTTAGGGTAATTGCATTTTTTTATCTAACAAGTTAACCTATATCGTCGCTCGCTTCGCCGTCGACGAGCACAACAAGAAACAGGTCTTGCGCTCCTCATAATTACAGTTTTTTTTCTCTCCCAAAATTGGGGCTTTTTCTCCAGACCAATGTTTTTCAATTTGTCGATGCGCAGAATGCGCTTCTGGAGTTTGCATGTGTTGTGAAGGCGAGGGAGCAGGTTGTCGCTGGAACTCTGCATCACTTGACGGTGGAGGCAGTTGAGGGAGGGGGAGAAGAAGCTGTACGAGGCCAAAGTGTGGGTGAAGCCATGGCTTAATTTCAAACAAGTTGAAGAATTCAAGCTTGTTGGCGAACAAGGTAAATCTAGCATCACTTTACTAAACGCATTCTTAGTTTTCTTGTACACTGTTGAAGTGAAAAACATAGTGAACATGAAGATGGTAAAGATTCAAACCATAAAACGCAAGGTCAAAAATATACGAATTTTTCATGGTCTCTTGCAGAGATACCTATTAAGTTGCCATTACACTTACATCACACCACATCATAACTCCATTAGATTATCTTTCCTTTTATAAACAAGGAGTCTAAGGATACAAGTATATCGAGCGTCTAGATAAGTGAGATTAGATCGGTCAATATAACACTAGTAAGATTAACACAAATGCATGAACATGATGTTGCTGTTTTCAGTACTGATTGTAATACTGAGCCATCTGCTCACACAATAAATGTGCCCAAATCTGGGAAACTGAAGGACCTTATTCAGGTTCTAGGTGTTGCTTCTTCATTGAGAGATGATGAGAGTCTATTGATTGCTGAGGCATGTTTTTTTAAAACAAAAAAATGTTATATTCAATCAATGAACTTTTGCTTTAGTAATGAATTAACCATTATTGAAGCATCCACAAGTTTATGCTAATTGCATTATCCATTTTCTGGATGAACCATCAGATTCAATATCCCTGATACCAAAAGATGCTGAAAAATCTCCAGTTGTGATTTTTGCACACCAAAGATTGGAAGAGTGAGCTTTATAATCTCTATTTGTTTTTGCTTCGCGTGTTTTTGAAGTTATTGTTTTCCTATCAAAATCAAATTTCATGTCTGGATATTCTTTCAAGATATTAAGTTTGCAGTAATGCATACAAGACTTTTAGAACTTAAGCTAGTTTCTTGAGGCGAGTAATTCCACATTGTTTCTATTATTGCATTATTACTCTAACTGACGATGACTGATGGTAACTTACCATTACTTTTGCATACAGGGCCTTACAAACATCAAGCTTTATCAATATTTGCTTATTTGGCTATACTAGACTGACATAGTAAGTTTGATAAGTGGAAGGGATTTTCCCTTTCTTCCTCAGTGGTTTCCCAGATTCTTCCATGCATTTGTGTTTAACTCCTGTTGATGTTGAGTAATTTGCTTTATCAATGTTAGTTGTGACCTTTTCTGCTTGTAAGATATTTTTGGAGGCATTTAGTTTGCAAAAATCTACTCTATCCAATTAAATGCTATTACTAGAAACAATAATTGAATGCAGATCATCATGAGAAAATATGATCAGAAATAATAAAGATCTGACTAACACGTCTAATCTTGACCTCAGATATTTGGATTCTTAACCTTTCTCTGTACCCATGTTGGACAGCCAACATCTGATATTCCTATTGATCATGTGTAAAAGTATTTAGAAATTACCTTGTCGGAGACTTAGATATTGGCCAAAGTGTTAATACTTCACCAACATCTAGAATGTGATTTCTTTAGTTGAGATACGTATTTGTGAATAGAGTTTGATGTTACTTTGTCCGTATATGTTTGTTTGACTTTTGCAAATACTTTCTGGAGTTTTTTTGTTGTACCTCTATATTTGTACTTGCTCAGAAAAATGAAAAACAGTACTAGACATGATTTTTGATTAAAAATTTCAGAAGGTTGTTTGACATTATAGCACACATTGCTCAAGTTGACATTGTTCTTTCCCAATTTGTTTTGCAGTTCATAGATGTTGGTACTATGATCTCGCCGACTGTCTATGCTATGCGAAGCTTATGCCATCTTTTGTGCGACCAACCTGATGCGGCTTTACGAGATGCTATGCAAGCACAATGCCTTTACCCTGATTGGCCGACTGCTTTCTATATGCAAGTTGTTGCTCTTGCCAAGCTGAACATGCAGGGCGACTCCCTGGACATGTTAAACGAAGCTGCAAAGCTTGAAGAGAAGAGGTAGAAGAACACTAGAGGTTCCTAATTATGCTCATGTAATTGTATCTTCTCACTATGCTCTTGTTCATCTGTGCTTGCCGTGCCTGGAAAAGAAATATTATAGAGGGAAAAAAATGTTTCGATTAATTTAATGTATTTGGTTTTCGTCCTTATCTGTTATATCTGATTAATTGAGAGGTTTCTGAGTCAATCAAGCGTGTATGCCTATTTAACATATCACTCTTCATAGTCGCAGTTAGCACATCACTGCAATAATTTCTGATCTAAAATTGTTTAATTTTTCTAAATTACATGTGATACGGTATGTTGCAGTGAATGTCCAAGTTATGAAATTTGATTTATTCAATGCAGGTTGATTTGGAAAGGATTGCTAAGGATACTCATGGCTATGTTGGGGCTTTATGCACTAAAGCTGCTCTCCAGTGTATCCGTGAAAAGATGGGCATAAGTGATCTAGAAGATGAATCAATTGATGTTGAGATTCTCAATTCTATGTCTGCTACAAATGAACACTTTAAGACTATCTGCCCTCCGTGAAATTGTAAGTCTTTGCTTTGGTAATTGTAATCATTTTCAGTTAGTTTTTTTCCTTCTAAAAATGATTATCTACATGAATATTTAAAATAAATTGTTGCTGCAAGAATTGAAAATGAGAAATTTGGCATTGGTGTTCAACTCAAGAAATTAAACTTGTATCTGGTTGGTAACTTATGTTTACTGTCATATGTTGATGAATGGCCTAAAAACCACTTCTATTTCTACCTTGAGATATGCTGATAGTTTGTTGGGTTTTGATCAGTTTGTTGAAGTACCAAATGTCAGCTGGGATGATATTGGTGGGCTGGAAAATGTCAAGAGGGAACTGCAAGAGGTAGTTTGCTGGATATGTTTGAGTTTTTATGTCCACCAAGTGTGATTTTTTCTTTCTGATGGTGATATTCTAGGACTTCTACAGCATGTATATTTCTTCTATTTTTGTTCTTTGTTGTAGTTAAGTAGACCAAATGATACTTTTGTTTGACAGATTAGAACAGTGGATGTTTTAACTCAGAAAACAAGGCATTTGAAGGTGAAAAGTGGTGAGATTAGGGAAATGAAAGGCGCAAGAAGAATGGAGCAGTATAGCAAGTTGAACAGATTTAGATTCTCATAATTTAATGTAGCCTCAGCTTGATTTTTGACTCACGATGTTCTATCTTGATGTGTACAATATCTATTAGCTTTTGATGTAAAAAGAATATTTGTGTATTTTATGGATACTGTTGTAAGAAGAATATTTATGTAATTTGTGAATATTTGTGTATTTTATGGATACTGTTGGAAGAAGAATATTTGTGTATTTTCTTGGATACTGATGGTTTTTCACTGTTTCGGAAATCGAATTTGTGTCGTTAAACAATAATAATATTATATCGGTTTTCCACCGCTGTAAAACCAGTGTCATTAACTAATATTACATCGGTTGTATACCGCTGCCAAAACTGGTGTTATTAACATATACTATTACATCGGTTTTACACCCGATGTCGTTAAGTGATACTACACTGGTTTTTGTTGGACCCCTTGATAGTTTTGATGTGATCAACCAAGTTAGTTAGGTCCTGCGTTGTATTTGATCCCTGTGTCTGAGTGTGCAGGAGCTTAGGAGCACAGGAAGTCGAGCAGAAGACGCAGCTAGCGAGAAGGACGACACGGGAAGGGAGCCGACGGGCTCGGTGCGTCCGAAGGACGAGAGAGCTGCGGAAGAGTACTCCGGTGGGTGTGAAGAGCGTGCACGACGTTCAAGGGATGTTAAGCCGGGACGGAAGGCTGCTCGAGGAAGGTCGGATATTGGGTTCGGGTGAGCCCTATTTCGGTTGGCTGCAATCACCCAAAAGATCGGAGCATCGGAAGTCGCAACAAGCTGGAAACGAAGTCAAAGGAGCTGAACTGCCAGCTTGGAGGCGCCTTCAACCAAGTTGAAGACGCCTTCAACCAGGTTGGAGGCACCTTCAGCCAGGTTGGAGGCACCTTCAGCCAGGTTGGAGGCGCCTTCAACCAGTCAAAGTGACCGTTCTGCGCGCGGATAAAGTTTTATCCGCTGACTCCCATGGAGGCGCCTTGGACCCTCGTTGGAGGCACCTTGGAGCCTCGGGATAGGATTTCCAGGACCTATATAAAGGCCCCTGGAGCTAGGAATTAGACATCAACTCAAGCATTCAATCTGTAGTGTTTCCTAGCAATAGTTCTGAGCTTTTGAAAGTGTAAAAGGCTTCTCCGCCTTCAGCAAAGGATATTTTTTTTACTGCGCTTTTTCTACTGCCCTGGATTAACAACCTCCTTGGTTGTAACCAGCTTAATTCTCCCGTTTCTTTCTTTTACTGTTTTATTTAACTATTGCACTAATTGAGTTGAAAGTACGAGGAGGGTATATTTATTTTTTCAGGAGCAATTCACCCCCCCTCTTACCGGCCTCCGCTGCACCAACAAGTGGTATCAGAGCCAGATCGCCTCAGAAGGACTAACCGCCAACTGAAGCACTACGATCAAGACGATGGCCGGAGCGAACATTCATCCCCCGAAGTTCGACGGAGATTTCGCTACGTGGAAGCGAAAAATGGAGGTATTCTTCAAAACCGAGTTCGATATCTTACTAACAATGAAATACGGTTTTGCAGCTCCTAAAGACAAAGAAGAGTTCCAATGGATGAAGAAGGAGCAGGCGGAATTCATGGCGAACGGAAAAGCTGAGTTTCACTTGCTCAGCGTTCTTCCGCCCCAAGAGGTAAGTCGGATCGGAAGCTACGACTCCACAAAAAACCTCTGGGAGAAATTCCTAGAGCTCCACGAAGGCACCTCGGAAGCAAAGCTAGCGAGGCGCGACATTCTTCGAACATAACTAACGAATCTCCGAATGAACACCAGCGAGAAGGTAGCGCAACTCCAAGCACGGATCAAGGAGCTGATAACGCAACTGACGAATCTCGGCGAAACGGTAACGAACCGAGACTCCATCCGATACGCACTCAACGCCTTCCCGAGGACTCCGGAATGGGCGTCCTTAGTAGATGCTTACTACATCTCTAAGGACCTTGAGGTAAGTACCTTAGAAAGTTTGTTTCTACCTTTGAACTTCACGAGTCTCGGATTACAGAGCCTAAAAAAGTAGTGAAGTCAAACCTCGACGTCGCCCTACAAGCAAGGAGGGACGATCCCGATTCCGAAGCTTCGATCGACGAATCCGAAGCGACACTACTGGTAAAATGGTTTAATAAATTTTTAAATTCTAACAAATTTAGATTGCAGTCGAAAAAGCTCCAGCGAAAGAAAAGGGTGGTTCATTGCTACAATTGCAACGAAGAAGGACATATCAAAGATGACTGTCCAAAATTGAAGAGAAAAAGTAAGGAAAGGAGCAAGAAGCCCACTCGACCCAAACACAATCTAAAGGCCACGTGGGAGGATTCGTCGCCCTCCGACTCCGAAGTCGAAGAATTCTCGGGACTAGCACTGATGGCCAACCATCAGCTAGAAGAAACGTCCAGCTCAGAAATGAGTATAGATGAAGGGGGAGGAACATCAGAAGGAGAAAGCACTGATGAAGGGGGAGCATCGCAAGATGAGATAAGTAAGGTACATGTCCTAAACTCTAAACAGTCTTTTGAGTTTATTAAAGTTTTGTCTAAAGAATTAGATCAATTAGAAAAAGAAAATGAAAATTTAAAATCTGAAAATAAAAATCTAAAATTAGAAATTGAGAAATTAAGAAATAATACATGTTTAAATTCAAAAATTAAAGTTTATGGAAAATTGAACTGGTACATTAGATATCATCAGGGACAACTTAGGAAAATACCAAGATACTATGTACCCCCTAGATTTTTGAATAATCACTACAACAAAAACCCTCATAGACATCGGTGGAACAACAACGATTTTAACCAAAAACCGATGTCTTTGAGTATTTTACACCGATTTTCCTAAAATCGGTGTCTATGAGTGCAAATTTTCATTCATAGACATCGGTTTTTTTAGCCGATGTCTATGAGCGCCTTTTTTTCGTTAATAGACACCGATTTTAACATCAGTTTTTAAAACCCGATGTCTATGATAAATAAAATAATTTAATTTCCCCCCAATACTTAGTCAAAATTTTTAACACTTCACTTTTCCCTCCAAACCTAAACCTATATCGCACAGTCCTTCCCCTTCCTAGATCGACGCCCCTTCCTCTCACTATAAGAAAAAAAGTCTATTGAGACATTTTCTATATGACACTTATTAAAAAATATCATTATAAATATTTTATAATGACATTCTTTATCATTAATTATTTTTTTATAAAAATTATCATATTAAACTTTGTAGGGTGACATATTTTATAAATGTCATTATGTAGCTAACAACTAATAGGAAAGTAGGATAGAAGACCTTCTGGCATTCCACTGTAGTTTGATACATGAGAGTACCGGAAAGCCAAACAAATGTCGATGGTATGTGATTCCTATCCGCAGAAAGTGGAGCGAAAGCGAACTCGACCAAAGGCTGGCAGTACTGTATAACCGGACCAGACTTGGTCATTATTAACCTAAACTTTCCTTCCCACTCGATCATTATTTCCTCCCCTCTCCTTCCTTTCCTCTATCACCGCTAGGTTTCTTCCATCTCCTTTCCACCGCTAGGTTTCTTCCATCTCCTTTCCTTTCCTCTATCACCGCTAGGTTTCCTCTCTCCCACCCCTTCTTTCCTTTCGTATTTGCGGCGCACCAGGTTCTTCCCTCTTCGCAGTAAGCAAGGAGTTCAAAGGTAACCCTATATCTTATTTCTTCCCTCTCCGCAGCACCGTGCGTAACCTCGCCAGGCGATGAGAGGATGCTTTAGGTGCGGCCACACTCAAGGGGGTCGCAGCCTCTCCAGACCACTAGTTTACTAGCGGTCGATTTGCGAATGGCTGCACGCGAGGGGGTCGATGCCTCACGAGGCAGCCCGTTCACAAACGGTTGCACACGAGGGGGTCTAAGAAGTGGCCTGTAGCGAGGCAACGACATCATTATCTGCTTCTGAAACTCTCATGTTTTTCCATCTCCATATACTGGTAAGCTTTCCAAGAAGATGGAATTGCACAAGCTAGCAGATATGCTACTGAGGATTCAATTAAGTCATGGCTTAATGAATTACTTTGCTTGGTTGTTGCAAGTTACATTCCAAATATCACTATGTTAGTATTCTTGATGAAAAGTAAATAATTGTTTTTCAGGTCATTCTCTAAATGATCTTTTATTTGTCTAGACTTCCACATCCAAGTGAATGTGCCCTTTACTATGTCAACCGAGATATACTTTTCTAATATCACAAGGAGAGTGAGATATGTTTATAGGTACTTTTATTTGGTTAAATTTGTGCTATTTTTTCATGTATATTACAGGGCATGATTTCCCTTTATGTTGCTTCTCACTACAAAAAGTCACCTAATGACTTACAAGTTACAATTGATGGTTAATGCTCCATCCCATTACTTGTTTGTGTTACTTTGTATTTTATTTCTTAGCTGTAGTTACAAAAAACAAATTGGACTCCTGGATTTAGTAGTAATCTTGACCATACTTATTAAGTTGGGTATACCAATGAGATATTCTATATGTTCAAGCATTGAACTCATTTATTGTTTATGTCAATTTTCAGGTTTGTCTCTCCATTGTGGAATTCAATGATATTTTTTCTCCTCGTAGAGAGAAGACTACACTCGAGCATGAGCCTAGCTTGTAAGTACATGTACAAGTTATAGGAATTGCTATATAGGCTTCAAATTGACTCCTTTTTTTCTTGAAGTCTGTACTATTCCCATTCATTCTTTTCTTTCATTTCATTTGTTTTCCTCTGTATTGTTGAAGGATAGTTCTTGATAGATATGATTATTCTCTTGAGGAAATTTGTTTTTTTACTTCATAAGTCTAAAACATGTTATTATTAGCTTTATGTACCATGTCATGCTTATTTACTACATGCAAATCGAAGTTTGAGAACTCATGTTGCACAAAAGCTTCAATTTAAATAAACTTTGGAAATTTCTGTTGGTAGTCATCCATAAAACGTTTACATGGTTTGATATGATTTTTAGGTGTAACAACTCTGGCAGCTTCAAAAATCATGCCATATTCCTTTTTAATTTCTTTTGAGAAAGAAAAGAATTATTTGGAAAAAAGGTCTTGTTATTTGATGTTTTTCGTTTGTGTTTGCAAGCTTTATTGCTTCTTTGCCTTGAAGGTTAAAGATTGTAAGATACTTATTTTGGAAAGGTATGTTTGCCATGACAAATCTTTTGTGGAGTCATTCATATTTTTTATAGCAGTTACTTGTTTTGATTTTATGTGCTGGGAATCAGAAAATGTATAGTAAGTTTTTAATGGACATCTAGAAGGATTTTCATCTTCTAAATGATAGTCAATGTTTCTTTTTTTTCAATCATTAATTGTCATTCTAGTCTGTATTAATCAATCTTCTATAGCATATTCAGGATTAGAATATGGATGTTCTCAATTTGTTAATTCACCATCTAAGAAGCAACAATCAAAATACAAGCTTACTTTTATCGACCTATTAACATGGCCCAAGATTGACTTTGTTAACACTTTTCCAAACACTGGAAGCATCTACCTCACCATCCACCATATCCAAGCTTACTTTGTAAATTTTATCCATCAAGTCTTTGTTTATTTTAGCTACAAATAAAAGTAACTTCTTTTGACAGTGTTGGGTCCCATTAATTGCTCTATTTTCCTTTAACTGTATAAGAAAATACAAGCTGTGCCCTTGCAGGTGGTTGCTGCAGTTGGCTTCAAGGCAAGAAGGCCTGAGATCACAAGTACTGTAAATAGACATGTGGCTACCATAATTGAGTCCTGTTGGGCCAGGTATAGATATCTATTGCCTGATGCAGGCATGGTTATTAAATATTAACATACTTCTTCACTCGTGCTTCCCCACACACTAACTTAAATCACATGTTGAGCTTCAGCGAGCCATGGAAAAGGCCTTCTTTTTCTAGTATCATGGAATCCTTGAAGCCTCTAATCAAGACTCAGTCACCTCAACCGTTACATTCTGATATGTCTAGTATCCAATAGCCAGATGATTGTATATTCCTAAGAGAGATGTGTATTGTATCTATTCTACTTGTCAAAAAGGGTCCCCTTCAAATTTTGCCTGTCAGAGGATCAGGTGCTTTTCAATTTCCACAGTAATGTTCTTGTATGCCCATATTTTGTCAAGAAAAAAAAATATCCACATTTATCTACAAAAAACATCTGTCTTGAAGTAGCATTTTGTTTAACAGATCATATTGATTTGGTTTGTTTGCAGTGCCAATGAAGCAGCTGCCAGTTTTCATTGCATCACCGCCAACACGATCGATCTAATCAGCTATAGATATTTTTCAGTAAATTGAAGTTCCATTCGCGTTTATATGTATATTTTTTTTAACCTAGGTGCATTATATTTTTATCCGAGCTTACATTGAAAAAAACTTATTAGGAAAGAGCACAAGCCTTTTGAGGTTGTGTTGCAATTTCAGACTGATATCAGCATGGAACTTGTATATCGCCAGCCTTTTACCGTCAGTTATCTAATCAAATGTGTGCATTCTGAAGGTTGGCTTTTTAGGGTGTATAAGTTGTGCTTTCGATTTCCTCGGTAGGCGAGAACTAGAGGAAGACGGTCTACTTTTAGGATTAGTCCAGCGAAGTAACACCCCGAGTTCCATCCACCATATCCAAGCTTACTTTGTAAATTTTACAAACATGTAAATTTTACAAACATGTAAATTTTAATACAAGAAGTTAGCTTGTATTTGTCAAAAGACTTGATAGATGTTTCTATCTTCTAATATGTAAATTTGCTGTTTTGTGATGCGACGTTAGCTAAGTATGGATTTTTTTTTCTCTCTGATATCATATTAGTCCCCCCTACAATTATTGTACCAGTTCCTAATATATCATTCTTTCACATGGTCTACTTTTCATGTTTGCCATGTTTTGTGGTGGCTCTTATCTTTCAAGGAAATTTTATGCCGTTTGACAACATATAATTATAAGAGATTGTTATCATATCTAATTTAACTATCATTTCATTCTTGATGAGCCAAGGAAATCAAATCAGTTGCAAGGAATAGCAGTACAAAATCTAAGATATATAAAATTTCAGACTTATTTGATTTCATTTTTTAATTAGTCAAGACCTTGCCCAACTCTTCATCACAGCATAGTCAATTTCATTCTTGTTGTCATTGGGCAACATGTGTATTCATTGTGGTATTTTTGTGTGAACTTTTCAGACTGGCAAATTGTTGAAGGAGGCAGATAAAGAAATTAGTCATCAGAAAACAATTACCTCCCTATCAAAATCTGCAGATGGCTCTCATTTTCTAACAGGTTCATCAGATAAGTTTGCCAAGGTGACAACCACTTTTATCTAGAGTTTTTTATCTCACACTTCAATTTTTTGTTTACTTCATAAATTTCATTTATCTCACACTGTTACATCTATGCCGAATTTAGAAGAATTAGTGTTGTTTGTACGTTTCGACTCCACTTTTTCTTTGTCTATTCTATCGCAATCAATAAAATCTTAGAAATATGAAAGGAGTTTTATGTGCTGCTGTATGCATAAGGTTTACTTTATTTATCCATTACCTTTCTGAGCAATTCTGGTTCTTTCCTTCTCATACTCGGCCATTAGAGTAGTCTGAGGATTGAATTTTGTTACTTAATGAGGGCATTTCTAGGATGTAGTTCTGCTGCAGATAAATATCTGGAATTTCTTAAGATGACCTGGGGACAAGTTCTTGTTCTTTGTTTGGTGAATTAGTGTATTTTTTTTTAATTAGAGATGGAGATTATTAAGGATATCAATGTATATATTAGTCTCTTTCTCTCTTTCCTAACAACTTAGCTTTTAGGATATATAGTCAGCCAATCAAATTTGAGAGAAAAAGAGAGGAGAACCTTCACTAGTGCAATTGGCGACCATGCACCACTCTGATTGTCCGCTGTGCTGTAAGGCAGAGTTGACGGATGTAAGTGAGATATGTTAGGATCTTTATGTTCTTGAATTTGGGATCGTTTCCAAGGTTTTTCTGAAGTAAAATTGCTGCTTAGGATCTCAGCGTCCTAACATAATCGATGTTCTAAGTTTTGTGACCTAGTGCCCTATGATTCCAGTAGTGGGCTAGTTTGCATCAAGAAAATTCCCTGCTCTTGATAAGAAAGAAGACCATTAAATAGCTTCCTGATTGTGAATACTTCATTACTTGTAAATTAACCAGATATACACTTTTCAGTTGATCTGTTACAGTAAAAGCCAGTAATATAAACTACTTAACCATCCAAATCTCCTGTACAGAGATTTAGACCCCCATCTTCATGCACATGGCTAACTGTACTGATGATGCAACATAGAAATAGGTAATTTGTTGCAGTTCCACTTAATTAACACTTTCACTGCATATCAACCCACCTTGTGTTTGTCTGCTTCATTGATTGCGTGGTGATGGTAAATTTTATAGCTTTTGCTCCTTATTGTATTATGTCTATTAGCCATGTGTATACAAAGGGCACAGTTGCATTCTTGCTTATGAGATTTGGAAGATGGCATCAGAGGTAGTACAATAAATAGTATATCTCTTCATTTGCTTGTTAACTATGAACATTTTCTTTGTTCTTCTATGCTTCCTTCACTGGATTTGTTGTGTAGTCATATTTCTTTGTTCAACCATTATCATGCCTAGTAATTTGTTGTATGATGCTGTCGGTTCTTATCAATCTCTGCACTTTAATTAGAAGGAGCAAATTATCTATGTTATATTCTAAGTAGCATATACTAAGTGTCATATATGAAAGTTTTAGATTTTACAATGATTTTTTTGTGCTAAATTGCATATGTATATGTGTATCGGTGTGTATGCGGATGCGGGCAATTATCCTTCAATGAATTAAGCATTATGAACAATAGTCTTCCACAACAGCCTTTAAAAACTCAGTATTCTATTTTGTTTGATACATGTACACATTTATTTTAGTTATTTGACATATGGTGGATTATTGGGTCCTGATCATGAATTAACTTTGTATAAAGTATTGTAGATTATCTTTGTTGCAAGTATCAATTAGAAAGGGACTTTCTTTGGTTTAGATATTTTACATTCCAAATTTAGTTTATTGGTAGTTCTCGTTGCAAAATCAGACTAAAAAGCTTTCAAAATGCTTGATTTGAAGTGTTAGAAGGATAGAGATCAGAAAAACTAGACTGGCCTCGTTAGAGCTAGAGCAGATATTTGGAAATAAATAAATAAATCAAAATTACATCTTTACCATTTCCAGCTTTCAAAATTGCCTCTTTACTAATATATTATTTATGTGTTTTTACAGTTTACAAATCTCAAGTACTCCAAAGTTGAAATTGATGAAGTGCGGTTCGAGTGGGCTGAATGCATGCTAGATTACATTTGAAGTGCGGTTCTACCTTGATGTGTTGTTAAAAGAATGTTCTACCTTGATTCTGATATCTATTAGCTTTTGATGTAAAAAGAATGTTTGGGTATTTTATGAATACTGTTGTAAGAAGATTATTTATGTAATTTGTGAATATTTGTGTATTTTATGGATATTGTTGAATGAAGAATATTTGTATAATTTGTGAATATTTGTGTTTTTTTTGTTACTGTCGGTTTTTAATTGTTTCGGAAATCAAATTTGTGCTGTTAAAAAATACCCATATTACATCGGTTTTCCACTGCTGCAAAATTGGTGTTATTAACTAATATTACATCGGTCGTATACCGCTGCCAAAACTGGTATTATTAACATATAATATTACATCGGTTTTACACCGTTGATGAAACAGTGTCGTTAAGTGATACTACACCGAACACCGGTGTCGTTAAGTGATACTACATCGGTTTTAACCCGATGTCTAAAATGGCAGACCTTTTACATCGGCTTCATAGACATCGGTCGAAAATGTAATAGACACTGGTGGAAAACCGATGTCTATGAGGGTTTTTGTTGTAGTGAATCTTGTAGGAAGGAACCTCTATTGGGTTCCAAAATATGTACTTAATTAATCTATCAAAAATTAAAAGCTTACAGTGAGAAAATTAAACATTGAAATTCTTTATAAAAGCTTTGTCTAAGGAAGTGGTTGTTGCGCCAATAACCAAGAAGGCCTAGTGCCTCGCCACGATCTGGAAGTTAAAATATTGAAAGAAAATATTTAATTAACTTTCTGAAAAAGCATTAAACTAGAATTAAATAATGCTTTAAAAGTTTTTAAATCTTTTTAAAATTCTAAAAAGTTAGATTGTGAAAATTCAAAAATTTAAATTTGACTTAGAAATTTTTTTATTGACTTAGAAATTTTTTTTGAAAATTCAAAAATTTGACTTAAAATTTTTTTTTTGGAAAAATTCATTTTGACTTAGAAATTGTTTTTTAAAAAAAACATTCATATTGACTTAGAAATTTTTTTTTGAAAATTCAAAATTTTGACTTAGAAATTTTGTTTGGGAAAAATTCGTTTTGACTTAATTTTGACTTAGAAGATTTTTTTTTAAAACTCAAAAATTTAAATTTGACTTAAAATTTTTTTTCATTTTTAACTTAGAATTTTTTTAAAAAAAAATTCTATACATTTCACTTAACTTAAGTTATTTTTTTTTTCTTATTTTCTTAACCCCATTTTTGCTGTGATCAAAGGAGGAGAGAAAAGTACAAGTTTAGGGGGGGGATAGGAAAATTTTAAGTTTAAAATTTTAAATGTTTATAAATTGTAAATTTTTTTAAAAAAAGCTGTTGCAATTTTATTTATTGCAATATTGTACTTAACCTGTTAGTCTAGTAATTTACCTTTAAAATTACTATTTATGTCTATGTTGTCCCTAACTTGAACTTGGGTTGATGCACAACAAAAAGGGGGAGATTGTGGACCCCGTGATAGTTTTGATGTGATCAACCAAGTTAGTTAGGTCCTGCGTTGTATTTGATCCCTGTGTCTGAGTGTGCAGGAGCTTAGGAGCACAGGAAGTCGAGCGGAAGACGCAGCTAGCGAGAAGGACGGCACGGGAAGGGAGCCGACGGGCTCGGTGCGTCCGAAGGACGAGAGAGCTGCGGAAGAGTACTCCGGTGGGCGTGAAGAGCGTGCACAGCATTCGAGGGATGTTAAGCTGGGACGGAAGGCTGCTTGAGGAAGGCCGGAAATTGGGTTCGGGTGAGCCCTATTTTGGTTGGCTGCAATCACCCAAAAGATCGGAGCATCGGAAGTCGCAACAAGCTGGAAACGAAGTCAAAGGAGCTGAGCTGCCAGCTTGGAGGCGCCTCCAGCTTGAAGGCGCCTTCAACCAAGTTGAAGGCGCCTTCAACCAGGTTGGAGGCGCGTTCAGCCAGGTTGGAGGCGCCTTCAGCCAGGTTGGAGGCGCCTTCAACCAGTCAAAGTGACCGTTCTGCGCACGGATAAAGTTTTATCCGCTGACTCCCATGGAGGCGCCTTGGACCCTCGTTGGAGGCACCTTGGAGCCTCGGGATAGGATTTCCAGGACCTATATAAAGGCCCCTGGAACTAGGAATTAGACATCAACTCAAGCATTCAATCTGTAGTGTTTCCTAGCAATAGTTCTGAGCTTTTGAAAGTGTAAAAGGCTTCTCCGCCTTCAGCAAAGGAGATTTTTTTACTGCGCTTTTTCTACTGCCCTAGATTAACAACCTCCTTGGTTGTAACCAGGTTAATTCTCCTGTGCCTTTCTTTTACTGTTTTATTTAACTATTGCACTAATTAAGTTGAAAGTACGAGGAGGGT
Source organism: Zingiber officinale (assembly GCF_018446385.1). Classification (NCBI taxonomy): domain Eukaryota; kingdom Viridiplantae; phylum Streptophyta; class Magnoliopsida; order Zingiberales; family Zingiberaceae; genus Zingiber; species Zingiber officinale. Next base: position 96,939,478 of record NC_055998.1, read on the forward strand.
ATATTTATTTTTTCAGGAGCAATTCACCCCCCTCTTGCCGGCCTCCGCTGCACCAACAGTTTTAATCCGATGTCTAAAATGACAGACCTTTTACATCGCCTTCATAGACATCGGTCGAAAATGTAATAGACACCGGTGGAAAACCGATGTCTATGAGGGTTTTTGTTGTAGTGGATGTTAGTTAGTTAAGGTTTTTCATGTTGTAAAGTTGCTTGAAATTTTAGAATATGCCCATGCAAGTTTTGGCCAAGATGTAAATTAGGATTTGTGGAAAGTTCAAAACCCTAACTATGCATGATAATGACTTTCTATGTTATATTATGTGATATGTGAACCTTATGTCACCATGTTATGCTTATGAAAAGATTATGTATGATGAAATGTCTAAGAGATGCTTCCCTTTATGTTGGGACTAAGAGCACTCTTCATGATATGACAAGAACATCATATGCATCATGATATGACAAGAACATGATATGCTTCATGATATGACAAGAATATGCTATGTTTCATGATATGACAAGAACATGATATACTATTTTACTTTTGTATTGGCTTGTACCGGACCCTAAGAATGGTCCATGGGATGGGCTCCTAAGTTGCCCCTAGGTCGATGGTCAAGGAAATGGGCCTAGTTCCTAGTAGGTTCGAGATTTGCTACCTTCGATTTACTTAGGATGCGCGCAATTCATGTATGTGGTACAATGCCCGGCCCTCATGTTGAGATTTATGTTTAAGTACCTATATCATATATGTTTTCAAAGAACATCTTGCATATGTTTGTTTCATGCTATATGATTATGATATATGTTTTCAAAGAACATCTTGCATATGTTTGTTTCATGTCATATGATTATGATATATGTTTTCAAAGAACATCTTGCATATGTTTGTTTCATGCTATACGATTATGATATATGTTTTCAAAGAACATCTTAAATATGCTTATCTCATGCTACATGATTATTATGCTTCATGAAAATGCTACTGTGTGATATGTTTATGATGCCTAAATGAACATGCTACTACCTTATGCTTATGTTTGTTTGATTAGATGAACATGTCATTACTTTATATCAACTTCATGATGTATGTTTTTGTGAGTAGGAAAGGATCTTACTAAGCCTATGTGCTTATAGTTTTATTTTCCTTGTATTGCAGAAAAGGGTAAAGCATGGTTAAACTAAAGGGAGCAGCAGGAGGGGCAAAGGATGTGTGTGGCAGTGGCATGGTGGAAGAGATCTATTTTTTGTTTTCAGGACTTATATATGTTTTAAGCTTTTGCATGTGAACTATTTCTTCTTGCTACTTTTGATGATATTAGCTTGACTTGTTGGATGCTTTATACTTAAGTTGAACTATACTTACCCATGTTTCCATGATACCTCGAAATGCTAAGTACTTGTTATTTAGAGAAGTGTTAGTGATCATGAGCTCTAGAGAGCCGTATACATGTTTAGTTTCTTCTTATCTTAGTACACTTTATGCTTTAGTTAAGACAAGAATGTATCATGTTCAAGTAATAGATAGTAAATAATTTTTATATACATGAATGCTAGCATGTTCACATGTTTTGAATAAAAAGAAAAAAAAAAGAAATTTTTCTTCCGCTGGAATGATTCTTATGCATGTATGTATGTATGTTCGCGTAGCACCGCCCTTGCCAACAGTAGTGGAAGGACGGGCGCTACAGTCTCGGTCTGTATGTCGTCTTCCGGATCCAGGTCACGATCAGCTCCAAATCGTCAGATTCAGTTCTTCATCCCGCTCGGAGTCATCCACTCTTCCGGGCCACAACAACTCGAGCATCGCCCCATCCAAGGGCGCCCCCTAGGTCAGGGTACGTTACCGTATTCACTCTTCATTTATTGTATTATTCAAGTATTAGTCTGTTACTTATATATTCAATGGATCTGCCTTGAGCCTCGGGATACCAGAGACCGGGAGGACCCGATCGTTGGCTGCAGGTAGCGTTGACCAGAGGACTTTTGACGACTTGGTCAACATAGAAGTCATCTCAGCATACCCCCCTCTGGGACATCGCATCTCGGTCAACATTCCATCCACCTCACTCGATGGTTCGTCTGACTCAGATTCCGGACAGGATCAATTTGGCGTCGTTTGTGGGAATCTTCTCCACCTATTTGGAATGTGAAGATGGACGACGTTGGGAGGTTCTCTTCCATTATCAAAATCTCGGAGGACTCTGACGAACGTATTATCTTCTACCCTCACTCCACGGGTATTTGGGAGTCGAGGAATTAAGTTGGAGCATCAGCTGGCCGACAGGTTAGTTTTTCCATTACATTTTTTCCCTGACTCCACGGGTATTCGGGAGTCAAGGGATCGTGACCAACCCTCAACTGGTTGGCGCGACTCCTCGATCAGGTACGCTACGGGCTCTAATATCTTTTTACGGTTATAGGATCTGCTATACAGCTCTGATAAGAGAGTAAGATCCTAGTTCCTTAATCAAAGACTAGGGTCTTCAATTTTTGATCGGACACTAGGGGCCCAGCTCCCCGATCAGACATTAGGGATACAGCTCCCCGCTCATACACTAGGGACACAGCTCTCTGATCATTGACTTGCAGTACAACTTCCCGATTAGGATCTAGGGGCTTCGCTCTTTGATTATAGGCTAGGGGCCTTACTCTCCGATCAAGGACCAGGGTCCTAGCTCCCCGATCAGGTGTGCTACAAGCTCTGCACCCTTCGCCATGAGGCTCTGCATCCTCTTACTACTATAGGCTCTGCACCCTTCACCATGGGGCTTAGCATCCTCTTACTGCTATAGGCACTTTACTCTATTATTATTATATGCTCTGCATCCTCTACCTGTTTTGCATCCTCTTACGTCTACAGGCTCTGCTACCTACACCTGCGGTGCTCTGCTTCCTTCTATGGTTATGGACTCTGTTCCCTTATATGGCTATGAGCTTCACTCCCTTAGACGGTCAAGGTTCAGATTATTCTCTCCCTGACTTCGCGGACATTTGGGAGTCAAGGGATCGACACTATTTCTCTCACTGACTGTATGGGCATTTGGAATTCGAGCTAGCCAGTTGACATCACTTCGTCATCAGGTATGATAAAGGCTCTGTCCCCTCATATTGCTACGGGCTCCGCTTCTATAGGCTTCAAGGCTTATCCTCCCCTGTTCGGGGTCGAGCTATCACCACTGGTCTCGGACCAAAGTATCACCACCGGTCTCGGATCGGAGTATCGCTAACGATCTCTCAGTCGAGCTTCCAGACCAATTCTCGATCAGGCTTCCAGACTAATTCTCGGCCGAGCTTCCAGACTGATTCTCGGTAGGCTTTTAGATCAATTCTCGGTCGGACTTCTAGACCAATTTTCAGTCAGGCTTCCAAACCAATTCTCGGTCGAGCTTCCAGATCAATTCCTGGTCAGGCCTCCAGATTGCTTCTTGGTCAGGTCTTCAGATTGTTTCTAGGTCAGGTCTCCAGATCAAGTCTTGGTCAGACCTCCAGATCAATTCTGGTCAGGTCTCTAGATCGAGTACTGATTAGGCCTCTGGATCACCTTCTAGTCGAGATTCCAGACTCTCGTCCTAGTGTGAGTTAAAAGTGAGCATGCTCTCACGTGCAACGACCTCCCGGTTGGTGTTCCAGACTCTCATCCCAGTGTGAGTTATAAGTGAGAATGCTCTCACGCCCAACAACCTTCCGGTCAGTGTCCCAGACTCTCGACCCAGTGCGAGTTATAAGTGAGCATGCTCTCGCGCTTCCATACTCTCGCCCCAGTGCGAGTTATAAGTGAGCATGCTCTCACACTTCTATACTCTCACCCCAGTGCGAGTTATAAGTGAGCATGCTCTCACGTTTCCAGACTCTCGCCCCATTGCGAGTTATAAGTGAGCATGCTCTCACGCTTCCAGAGTCTCGCCCTAGTGCGAGTTATAAGTGAGCATGCTCTCACGCCCAACGACCTCCCGGTCGGTGTTCCAGACTTTTGCCCCAGTGCGAGTTATAAGTGAGTATGCTCTCACGCCCAACGACCTCCCGGTCGGTGTTCCAGACCTTCGCCCCAGTGCGGGTTATAAGTGAGCATGCTCTCACGCCCAACGACCTCTCGGTCGGTGCTCACCGCTCACTCGCGGCTCTGCCTAGCACTCGTCATACTCACTTTACTCGCCGCTATGCCTGACACTCATCATGCGCGTTTCGCCCACCGTCGTTGCTCGGTCGGCACTCACCGCTCACTTGTCGCTTTGCTTAGCACTCATCACATCCGCTCCACTTGCCGCTCTGTCCGGCACTCATTGTTCGTGATTTACTTGCTGCTCTGCTCGGCACCCACCATTCGCGTCTCAGTCACCGCTATGCCCGACACTCACCGCTCCTGCCTCACTTGCCGCTTTGCCCAGAACTCATCCCTCGCATCTCCCTCATCGCATTGCCCCGCATCTGGCGCTCAATCAACATTTTCTTGGTCGCACTCACGGCTCTGCTCGTCCATTATTCTCTTTATTTCTCTATCATGATTTATTGATGCTCGGTCAATATTTTTCTCGATCGCGCTCACGACTCTGCTCGGCCATCATTCTCTTTATTGCGTGGTTGCGATTTATTGACGCTTGATCAATATTTTTCTTGGTCACTCTTACGGTTCTGCTCGTCCCTCATTCTCTCATGGCCCGGTCATGATTTATTATCGCTCAGTCGACATTTTTTCAAACGCCTAGTCGTGATTTATTGTCACTCAATCATGCGCTCGACACCACTTGCCCCTCATCTTTCGATCCGCTCAGCATTTTTTGATCTAGGTCGACCTTATTCGATGGCCCGATCGCGATTTACTATCGCTCAGTCGACACTTGCTCGGCCGCACTCATAGGTTTGCAAGTCCATCAGTCTCTCTTTGGCCCGGTCGCGATTTACTGTCACTCGGTCGACATTTTTCTCTATCGCGTTTACTCTCACTCGATCGACATTTTCTCGGTCCGTGTTTGATACCACTCGCCCATCGTCTCTCGACCCACTCGGTAGTCGCCCTATCGCCCGATCGACACTAGTGTTTTACTTCTCGATTGGCATGCACATAATCGTCCGATCACTCTGCTTAGCATCGCTCGACCGTCTGCTCGATATTGTTCGATATTCCGCTCGGCCTCCAATCTATCGCTTGCTCTGTATTGCTCGGTCTCTCATTTAGCATTAGACCGATTGCCCGCCCGACATGACGATCAGACTCTGCATTCAGGAGGGATTTTGTTCTTAGTTTGGTTGGGTCTAGTCAGTCGGACTCACGCCTCCTTCGACTAGACTTAAAGGGGAGGCTTGTGATGTGGATATGGTTTAGGGGAGGGGAGGAATTAAGGGAAAAGGGAGGGGCAATTTAGGAAATGGAGGAGGTAGGGTTTTAAGGGGAGAACACTGTAGCAAAGGGAGGGCTTCGTTTTGGCTTCTGCCGCCAACTACCCTCCCTCTCTCTCATGGCAATCTCCTCTCCCTCTCCTCCTCGCGACGCAGCCATCGGACGGTTCTTCCATCTCCTTTCCCTCTCCTCCTCGCGACACCACCACGGGATCGATTGTGTAAAATATCGAAAAAATCGCAGATTATAATAAGGAAATTTTCTGGAATTTTTTGAAAATTTTCCGGGAATTTTTCGGAGCTCGTATGGACGAGTTCACAGGGATAAAACTGGGCCCGGGGAAAGCCTGTTTTGGCTACCTCGTTTTAGCGAGGAAAAGTTGCATTTTTTTACTTTTCCTTTTATTTTTATTTTTCTCTTTTATTCTCTTATGCCGTTTCTTCCTCCCCCCCCTCCCCCCCGGTGTCCGACTCCTTCTCTTTGCACCGAGCCACCTTCTCCGCGCGTGCCCTAACCAGCGCCGCGGCGGTTCCCTGCCTCGCGTTTTAAGCCGAGCCCAGTTCCTTTGCTTCTTCTTCCTCGCTATTGCTGATCTCCCTTCCCTTGCCCTCTCGCACCTCTGACTTTCTCTACCCTCTTGCGCCGGGTGGTCAGCATCGACCAACGCCGATGCCGATCCACCTCCGTCGGCCGCCAGGTCCGACCCCAGCGCCTTATCGCCTCAGCCCTAGCGCCGGCCAAACTCCTCTGCCTGATTTTCGTTTCCTCCTCATTCCCAAGCGCCGGCGACAATCTGCCACCGTCGACTCACTGCCGCCCTTCCGTTGCATCGCTCTGCCGCAGCCGCCACAGGGAGCAGCGACGACGCCTTACAGCCGACGCCGAGGTTCTTCCTTTTTCCTATTTTTTACCCTAGCGCCGGCTGCCCTCATGTTGTGATCTAGTTCTCCGCTCCCGCAGCCACCTAGATTCACTGAGCTGCCTCTCTTTTCCCTCTGTTGGTTTTCCGATCGGTTCCGATCATTTTCCCTGGCTAACGGCGTGAGCACAAGGTCGCCTAGCAGTGATCTTAGAGGTAAGGGAGTTGCCCTAATTAGTGAATCGAGTACTTGATTCTTGTTTTGTGACCGCTTGATCCTTTTTGTTGTTTTGAGCAGTGAAGTGTCCAACACGTATAGGGTGCTGTGGTTTGTTCTTGTTTTCCAGCAGCAACCCCATCCAGCAGCCCTTGCTCCAGCAGCAATAGCAACTGTGGTTGAGGTATTGTGTAAGAATTTGGTCTTCGTTGTAGAAGATTGCTAGTTGTGTTAGCAATACTTGTTAACTTAGGTTTAGAATTAATCAAATGATGTAATTAGGGTTAATGAAGCTAACCCTAGTTGGTCGATGGATTAGGATTTAGCTTAGTTAATGGATGCATGATAGAATTAGCTAAATTAAATATTGTGACACAAGACTTTGACTCGAGACGGGTATCTCGACGTCGTGTTTGGACCAGATTGGACTTTTCGATTGGAGACGGGTACTTTAACTTTATGTCATTTGATATGCATAGTAAATTTTATAACATATAGCAATGATTATGTTTTGTTATCTGTTTCGGTTGATCACTACCTGACCTGTTACATGCTTGCTTGTTTATTTATTTTGCACATCATGCTAGTGTATACCTGATTATGCCTATTTATAGAGGTAGTGACACAACCATGTTTCTATTATGTTCAGGACCTAGGGTTTTTGATTCCTTAGCTGACCTGAGTACCTAGACCATTGATTAGGTCAATTTATTCTAGGGTACACATTTTATATATATGGATTGGTTTAGGATATTATCATGCTTAGTGTCATGCACCATTCGCATGATTGCATGTTGTGCGATTGTTGGCTACATTATTGTTGAGCACATCGTCAGTTACATGTATCTGCACACACGACCACTCATGGGTTAGTGGTATATTCAAGCAGGGTGTGTTGCAGCAGGTGATCTGTCAAGGGCTCCATTGGTCCACTCATGGGTTAGTGTGACGCAGCGTTATAGCAGGACATGGATCCCTCCCCGTCATCGTGTACTGGGAGATGAGAGCATTGAGCTCCCCCATTTATGATTTGGGGTAAGGAGGATAGGTGTACTCCGACAGCATCCCGTCCACTCGGTCACTCATCAGGTGTAGTGATGGCAGAGTGCACGGTTGTCACAGCCTTACCCACTCAGTCTTACCATTGTATGTGAGACGGCTGACTGGAGAGTAGGGGTGACCAGGACATGTCATTGGCATCATATGCATGATGCATTTATTGGTTGTGTTTGTGTTTGCTGCATTTATTTGCTGCATTTGGATGGATGCATATGTTTGACATGCATACAGGATTTATGACACTTCCGGTCTGATGACCTTGATATCCTTATACCTTGATCCTGATTAGTACAGTTTTCTCCTGCTTATTTCAGTTGCATTTATCCTTCTAGTATCAGGAGACTGTACGCATGATTAGTGCTAGATGTTATTTTCTTTATTATGCATATCAGTTGTTACCTGCTGATGAGTTGACTCACCCCGTGGATATTTACTATTTTCAGGTTGATGCTGTCAGGAGAGTTCCAGTCGCTAGTCCCCTGCAGTCCACGAGGATGTCGTGATGAACTTTTAGTCTTTCTTGTTTTAAACTATGTTTGGCCTTGTTTGTGTTGATACATTTGGATCTTGTATGGATTCTTATTGCCTATGAGTTTTATTGGATTTGTTTTACTACACGCCTGCCTAGACGGCAGAAGAGGTAAGTTGATTTTATCGTCGGATTTGTTTTACTACACGCCTGTCCGCCGTACAGGGGAGATGCTGCCGAAATTTCTTCGGACAGGGACTCCTCCAGGGTGTGACAGATTGGCCGCCGCTCCTCTTCGTTTCCTCATCTCATCGGAGCTGCCTCTGAGGCCAACGAGGACTCCTCGCTCTCATGCATGAAGCTTGACGCATGTCGCTAGACTCCTTTTCCTCCTCTTCCTGCTCACGAGCACCGTAAACTCCCCCTCATCGTCGCCTTCTTCGTTCTTCCGCCGCTAATAGAGGGGAGAGGAGGACGCGCCTCTCTACCTCACGCTCAGCTCCTCGCTGGTGCTCCTCTCCTCCTTGCAGTGTCGCCACCGGGCAGGCCTCCCTCTCTCGCTGAGCACGCAGATGCTGCCTATCCCTCTTCTCCTTCTCTAAGAGTCGCAACTTCCTTTATAGGCTCGTAACGCGTATCACGACCCCCTTTGCCTGCAGCCTCCACGCACTGCAGTCCACTGCCATAGCCGCGCTTTCCCCTTCTCCGCACAGCCTCCCTCCGCACGCTAGTAGCCCAAGCGCCACCTCCGTGCTACCTCCCTCTCCCTTGGTCTTCGGTGGCCAAGCGCAGCCTCCTTAATTCTGATTCGACGGGTCCCCTAGCACTGAGCCAGCCACTATTATCGCTGTCACTGATTTGATTGTATTCCGTTCCTGTTGTGGTCCGGCCTTCCTGTTATTATCCCGGGTCTGTGTGCCGTTAGTACCTCCTGGTCTATGTGCCACTAGTATTTCATGGCCTGCGTGCCGCTAGTATCGCTCAATTTGCGTGTCGATATTCTATCTCAGTCTGTGTGTCGATGTCATATTCTGATATACATGTTGCAGCTAGGTCTCAGTCTGTATGTCGTCTTCCGGATCCAGGTCACGATCGGCTCCAGATCGTTAGATTCAGTTCTTCATCCCGCTCAGAGTCATCCACTCTTCCGGGCCACAACAACTCGAGCAATATCCCATCCGAGGGCGCCCCCCTGGGCCAGGGTACGTTACCGTACTCACTCTTCATTTATTTTATTATTCCAGTATTAGTCTGTTACTTATATATTCAGTGGATCTGCCTCGAGCCTCGAGGTACCAAAGACCGTGGGGACCCGGTCGGTGGCTGTAATTAGCGTTGACCAGAGGACTTTTGATGACTTGGTCAACATAGAAGTCATCTCAGCATACCCCTCTTAGGGACATCGCAACTCGGTCAACATTCCATCCACCTCACTCGGTGGTCCGTCTGACTCAGATTCTGGATAGGATCACTCAGGAAAAATTATTCCGGAATGATATGTTGCTTAGTAAAAATATATTACTCAGGAAAGATTGCCCAGGGAAGGATATATTACTCAGGAAAGACATATTGCTCCAGAATTGGAAATAGTGATGATCCTGTCCAAGAGCTGAGTCAATGGACGCTGGGGACGTGGCGCTCCTGTTGACTGGTCGAAGACTCCGAAGACGTAGATCCCTCGCCGCCGTGAAGCTGCAAACATAGTGCCGAGCCGGGAAGGGGTTCCCCGGCGATGACCCTCCGACGCTAAAGTCAAATCTCCGGTGGAAAAGAAGTGGAGCAAAGAAGAAACGAGAACTGTAGCTATAGTAATGAAGTGAGCATACCTCCGTCGAAGTCTGGGAGTCCTTATATAGGGCTCCACAGAGGCGTGTGCACGCTCCACGAGGCATGCACACTCCTCAAAGCATACCTGGAAGGGATGTGTCAGAAAAGCGTGTCTGACGCCATACATTAGTAGTACGAGCATATCTCTGACATGCCAGTGGAAGTTTTCACCGTACGATACTTTGTCTAACTATGCCGCCAACCATGCCCCTTGTCGGCGACACTGGTTCCTAGGGAGATATTGCCAACTGCTCCCTTTGTCATTTATCGGGCCGAGCGGAGTGACCGCTCACCTAGCGCCTTTCCCGGCCCGAGCGGATGAACTGCTCGGCTAACACCCTCCAGGCGACACCAAGGTCAAACCGATTCGGCTGTTCGCTTAGCCAGTGATTTGACTGTTGGGTTGATGTCGCGTCCGCTGTTAGCCGAGCAGGATAGCCACTCGGCCTTCGTCTCTCCTTACTTTATGAGTGTCGGAAATTAGTCGTTAGGCCAACCTGTCGAGATGTCGGGTCGGCTATTCTCCCTGCTGCTCAGGAAGGTAATTCGCCCGGTCAGACGTTTGCCAGGTGTTGACCACTTTGACCCCCTGTCGGGCGGGCCCCACTTTACCACTGGATCACATGCCTCCCTTTCAAGTATACTCAAAGGAGGCTGAAAGTCCAACTGACTGGACAAGTAGCTTGGTGAACGGTTGGTCGGTCGGCTAATAGATGGGTGGGATCCCGCTCGGTCTCCGTATGACTGATCTTTCTCCCCTGGTTGATGCTTCATGCCTTTTTACTTGGATATTTTGGATATTTTTCCTTACCGCCTTTGAAGGGGCATAAGCTAGTCAGCTAATGCTGACGCCGTCCGCATCTCCTCGTGATGCGCAAAAATCACCTCCATTAAGGCCGAGCACGCGTCCATTAAATGCTGTCTTGTGGGATGACGCCACGTGTCGTTGGCGCAGTCGCCACACGTCCGAGGTGACAGCTGTTGATGTGACGTTTGGCAGTTCGAATTCAATGGTCAGATGTGCGCTCCTATTCCTGTGCCCTAGATCGGACAACTCCGTTTAGCTGGGCCCTATCTTTATAAAGCTGCCTCGCCGACTTCTGCTCCATCGCTGTTGCCTTCGTGTTCGTGTGCTCTGGCAATCGTTTGCGTTCAGTGCTCCGGCGATTGTTTGCGTTCAGTGCTCTAGTGATCCCCGACTCTTTCCTCCGGCTCTCCATTCTCCTGAAAGGTTTGAGTTCTATTCCGTCATCTTTCTTTCTCGCCTTTTAGCATTTTTCAATGTGCCGTCGTTTTGTCCAGTGATCTTCTGCTTTATTTTTCCGGCGATTCCCTCAGCGACTCTCTCTGCTTTTCTGTTTCTCGCTTATGGCCAGTTCCTCCCAGCTAGTCTATCCGACCCCTGGTCTCTGGTATACCACCATGGAGACCAGGTTTGATGCGGGCAACGTGGCGCACCTCATCAACGGTTTTGACCTCCCGCCCGACCACGAGATTGTCCTGGTCGGACCGTCCGATCGGCCACACAACCCGCCAACCGACACTATTTGTTTCTTTCGAAACCAGTTCGTGGCTGGTCTCCGGTTTCCCATCCATCTGTTCATAACCGAAGTTTGTAATTTTTTTCAAATCCCGCTCACCCAGCTCGTCCCCAATTCCTTCCGCTTGTTATGTGGTGTAGTCGTGCTATTTAAAGTGCACGATATCCCGCTAACCCCTCGGGTCTTCCATTACTTCTACTACCCCAAACAATCCAAGCTGGGCACCTACTTATTTCAATCTCGCATCGGCCTAGTCTTCTTTGACAAGATGTCTTCCTCCAACAAACACTGGAAGGAGTACTTTTTTTTATCTGATACTCCCCAAGCGGCCACACTTCCGCACTCAATGGCAGACCACCCTACCACCTCCGGCCGAGATGAAGAGGTATAAGACTCAGCCAGATTACCTTCACGCTGCTAATATGTTGGCCGGGCTGAAGTTCAACATTCACAAGCTGCTACCAGAGGGCGTAATGTACATCTTCGGGCTGAGTCTGAGCCGAGTGAAGCTCCCGAGCAGCCTAGGTATAAAATTTCTTTAACTTTCTTCCTTTGAGTCTAACTGATTCTGTTCTTCTTTTGCAGCTGACATTATGATACGTGCCAGAGTGGCCGGTATAATGAAGGCTATGCAGGCTGAAATAGAGGCAGCTGCTGCTAAGGAAATGGAGCGACTGGATTTGACCCCGGTCGGCTCACAAGAGGGCACGAATGGGGAAACTGCAACTACAAGCGAAGGGACCACCGAGCGGACACCTAGCGTGGGAGGGGCAACTGACCCCGGAGCGGTCCGAGAGGCGTTGCTTGTCCTTCCTACTGAAGGTTCGGGTTCTTCGGGCGAAGACGTGCCGTTCACCCGTAAGAGGCGCCAAACGGACGTGCCTACTCGGTCTGCCACTTCAGCTGTGCAAACCTCTGCAAAGGGAGGTGTCCCACCTACAGCTCCCACAACAGTGGAGGCTACTTACTCCGATCGGACCCCGTCCGTGGCTGAGCTGCAGGAGCCACTCCCCGTTCAGCCGATTACCTCCTTACCGCCGGCTAGACAAAAGGTGACGCAGTCCGCCATTCTACCGGTTCCTTCCGCTCAAACCTCCAGCCCATCTACTTTCGCTCAGTCAGCACCGGCCGGACGACGATCCATTACTGCCACGCTTTGCCTCCCAATAGAGGATCTTCTGGCGATGGGTGACCAACCCATCTCTCCTCAGCACCATGTCTACATCAGAGGTCGGCTCGCCCATATCTGGGAAGAGGCGAGGGCGCGAGCAGCCCTGAAACATCCGGGCGCGCTGGCTGACTGCCATTTGGAGATGTCCACAGGGGTTAGTACTTTCAGTTATCACTTCATAAATTATCTCCGATCGACACTAATATTTGTTCACAATACTAGGTGGAGAACATCGCCATGTGCCAACGACTGACATAGGTGGAGGATGAGCTGAAGAAGTTCAAAATTTCTGGAGAAGGCTCTTCCTCCCAGGGACCATCGTCCGCTCGGCTGAAAGCCAAGCTGGAGAGGGCCAACAACTTCTGGTGGAGGAGCAGCAGAAATTGGCCGAGCAGGCTAGTAGGCTGAGTCAGATCGAGGCTCAATTGAAGACTTACGACCGGAAACTCGATCTGACTTCTACAAGGAAACGACGCGCCATCGCCGTTCTAGAAGAAAAGAGTAAAGAGGCCCGACAGTTGGCCGAAGATCTGAAGGAAGCAAAGGACTCCTTATCGGCCGAGCGGGAGAGCTGTTCTGCAAAGGAGACTGAACTTCAAGGCCAAGTGAAGCGCCTTGAAGAAGAACTGGAGGCTTCACGTGTTGCTCTGAAGACCTACCAAGAGGCTGAGCCGATTCATTTTACGGCCATGAAACATCAATACCTTTGCTCGAAGCCATTTTTGGAGAAGGCGACCAATCGTATTGTCCATTCATTCGAACTGGCCATCGACGCCATGCTCGTCCAACTGAAGGCGAACGACCACCTCCTTGAAGCTTTCTCCGATCGGGATGTCGACCGAGTCCAGCTTCTTGAGGGTATTCCCGACGAGGCCTTTGATTGTATTAAGTGAGCGAGGAGCCGATAGTGTTTTTTGCAAGCCTTTTTTTGTATGCCTTAACTGTATTCCTGCCGTTCGGTAGCGTCTATTAATGAAATCCCTTTGCGTCTTTTTCATATGCTGTTTGTTTGCTAAGTATTTGGTTGTGTAGTCCTGATCGGCCATGACGCCCATGCTATTATTGAAATATTCGGTTAGGATCATATCTCTGGGGTTTATAATCGCTGCTCAACTTTAATTTTAGCGTCTACGCTAGACGATTTTCTAAGGCCGGGGTTTCACGTCGCTGCTTGACGGTCTTCAAGGTGGGGATTTTTATAGTCTCCGCTCCGACTCTAGGGTTTAACGTCGCCGCTCGACGGTCTTCAAGGCGGGGTTTTTATAGTTGTCACTCCGACTCTAGGGTTTAATGTCGCCGCTCGACGGTCTTCAAGGAAGGGTTTTTATAGTTGTCGCTCCGACTCTAGGGTTTAATGTCGCCGCTCAACGGTCTTCAAGGCGGGGTTTTTATAGTCGCCGCTCCAGGGTTTAATGTCGCCACTCGACGGTCTTCAAGGCGGGGTTTTTATAGTCTCCACTCCGACTCTAGGATTTAACGTCGCCGCTCGACGGTCTTCAAGGCGAGGCTTTTATAGTCGCCACTCTGACTCTAGGGTTTAACGTCATCGCTCGACGGTCTTCAGAACAGATATTTATAGTCGTCGTTCGACTCTAGGGTTTAACATCGCCGCTCGACGGTCTTCAGAACAGATATTTATAGTCGCTGTTCGACTCTAGGGTTTAACATCGCCGCTCGATGGTCTTTAGAACGGATATTTATAGTCGTCGTTTGACTCTAGGGTTTAACGTCGCCACTCGACGATCTTCAGAACGGATATTTATAGTCGTCGTTCGACTCTAGGGTTTAACGTCGCCGCTCGACAGTCTTCAGAATGGATATTTATAGTCGTCGTTCGACTCTAGTGTTTAACATCGTCGCTCGACGATCTTGAGAACGGATATTTATAGTCGTCGTTCGACTCTAGGGTTTAACGTCGTCGCTCAACGGTCTTTAGAACGGATATTTATAGTCGCCGTTTGACTCTAGAGTTTAACGTCGCCGCTCGATGGCCTTCAAAGTGGATATTTATAGTTGCCGTTCGACTCTAGGGTTTAACGTCACCACTCGACAGTATTCAGAACGGATATTTATAGTCGCCGTTCGACTCTAGGGTTTAACGTCGTCGCTCGATGGTCTTTAGAATGGATATTTATAGTCGTCGTTCACTACAAGAAAATAGATATTTTACGACGATTTTTATCGTCGCTAATAATATTTTTCGTCACTAATAAATATTTGAGACGATAAAATTTCTTCGCTAGTGTCGTCGTTATAAGTTTGTCGTAAATATATATTAGCGACGAAATATGCTTAATTCGTCGCTATTGTTTTTGCGACGTTATACTATTGTCGCTAAAGTAAATTATTTCTCCGTAAACTATTTAGCGACGATTTAATGAATATCGTTGCTATAGTTATTTTTAACGACGAATTTATTTATTACGTCGCTAAAATATTCGCTACGTTTTATATTATTCGTTGCTAAAAACTACGTCCCCAGTTTCGACATTTTCGGAATACAGACAGGTTAGCGACGAACACAGACGAATTCGTCGCTAATGATTAAGATTAGCGACGAAAACAGATAAAATCGTCGCTAATCTTATCATTAGCGACGATTTTTTGCATAAATTCGTCGCTAATGATGATTATTAGCGACGAAAACAGATACAATCGTCGCTAATATCTGGTTTAAGAACTTACAGATCCTCATTACATCCTCTGTACAGATTTATATATAAATTCACAAATTCATAGCTATAACAACAAATTCACAAATACTCTAACATTTAACTCATACTTCAACACAAATATAATAACAATATTCACAATCCAAATTCAAAACATATTCACAACCAACAATCCAACCAAGTTCACAACCAAAAATCCAAACAAGCTCAAAACAATTCCAGAACATCATGTTTCTATACAAAAGTCTACAACATCAAGGAATCTAAGATGGAGGAGGAGGAGGTGGTGCTGAAGATGAATCCTGGATCAAGGAATCTAATGCTCCAGGTGCCAATCGGTTAAGTATTTGTTCAAACATATTTTGTCTTGATTTAATTGATGCTAACTCATCTTGGGTGTTTGCTAGCTGAATTTTGGTGTTCGCTAACTCATCTTGGGTCGATTCAAATCTTTCACGCAATGCAGCATTAGTTGATCTGGATGAGGATGTAGCATCTGAAGAAGTAGACCTAACTGGCTTCGGCCCACTTCCAAGTCCTCTGATGTATCCAGACCGAGTACCGAGAACCTAATACAAAATTTTGAAGATAATAAAACATATGATATGATATGATGATATATTGAGCATGTGGATAAGAGTTAAACTCAACAGTAAATAACAACCAAATCAGATATTTGTCAATCAAAATTATATGCTGAGTGTAGAAGCAAAGAAGCATATCAACAAATGTTTATCAATCAAAATTATATCTTGATGAATGAGAATGACGAAGCACGAGTAAAGGCACTTTAGTGGTAGAGTAGCTAGATGTATGAGAATCATAAAAACACAATTACTATATCAAGGTAATGATCAAATTATCCCAGAGAATCATCTGGTGCATGGTGTGCCTAAACCCATTTTAAATTGACACTTTCATAACTAATGCATAACACAAAGATATGTCCTGTCTAATCTCACAAACATCTAATAACTAGGATTAAAGTCCTTCAACAGATACCAAGCACTGTTTCTAATAAGACTCCAAGTCTCCAACAATGAACCCAACAAATGACTTATTGTCAGAAATATACATTTGATAATAAAATCTGTATCTGTTAGACAACAATTTAAGGATTTAGAGAGAGAGTGCCAATAGATAATAAATTAATAGAAAATTTGAACATAATGGACTTTGTCTAAGACTAACAAGGGGTATGTAACGAGCCTTGTCTTTTGACAGGAACCCATGTCTTTTGACAGGAGCCTTGTCTAAGACTAACAAGGGGTATGTAAGACTCCAACTCCTTTTTAAATGAATGAACTGACAATATAAGCTAAGCTAGAACTGCTAAATTTAAAGAGCTTTGTCGAGCAATATTCTCCCTTATAATCATAGTTTCAAGCTTTTTTTAGACTGACGGGAGAGTCATAAGCTTACTAGGCTGAAAAAAGAAACCTCTTTAGAGCTCAATAAACTTGTAGAATATTGTGGCAGATTTGACAGCAGAATCATAGTGCACATGCATTTTGATTTTGTTTTAACATTGACATATAATTAATCTAATATGACATGCATTTTGTAACTAATATTCTTGTAGAATGAATGAATTAATAAGATGAAGCCCTCCTTTATAAAAATATAAATTGATAGAAAAAAAAAATTGTAAACGAAAGGAATGATTAATTTGTTCAAAGTCATATGTAATCCTCCAACTTCTCATGCATGACATCTCAAGTTGGTGGATTATAAGACTTCGAAATTAATAAGAAGTGTTGACACATGAATGCGAGCTGGTTTAGAAACAATTCCATGGTAATTTATTCTTCTTAGCGACTGGCACAGAGTGGTAGACCTTGTGCATGACAATTGACATCGTCATATATCCAAGATATGATATGGTTCCATCCCCCCTCTGCTGCGACTTCTTTGCGGATAAAGCTTGAAAGATTTGGTGAAGGTGGCATTAATTCACATTAAGGTGAAGAAGGTGGTAAAGTTTCATTCTCTTAGAGGATTGGATAAGCTCCAATATGTTGCAATCTGATCATGAACGCACCTATATGCTCTCCCCTCCAACCTGCACTACACTGCTACCTCTACCTCATCAGCATGCATCAAACAAGAAGGCAGAAGATCAAATCTAACAACATGATAGGATATGTATAGCAAGCAAACAAGATTGCATATTACTGCCTATTCAACTGCAGTAATATTTTAATCCATAGAGATATTCAGCTAAATGTATCGGCAGTTATTAAATAATATTCTCACGGACCTGATCACAAACTGTATCTACAATTTGGAGTACATCGATGCCATCTTCTGGATTTTGTGATAGAATACACTCATCACGTAGTCTCACCATATCATCCTAGAAAAAGTAAATATGTTAAAAATAGTAATTATGCACAGTTAAGAACAAATTCACTAAATAAGATCATAATATACATATGCAGTTTTTGCCGTGTCCCCAATCCACCCTTTCTTCGAGCTATAATGAGTTTCATTAAAGACAGTAATCCGATCTTTTCTTTGTGACTGATCAGTCTAAAAAAAATAATGCGTTAATATTTTAATCAACAAACAGTATAAGATAATTATAAAATTAATACTTACATCATCATAACTATACTGAATGAATGATTTAGAACCTCCGCGATGGTTATATGGGAGTTTTCCTCAATTTTCGACATTTATTGCAGATCGTTTCTACAACACAAAATTTTGTATAAACAAAACAATAGTTATAGAACAAATAGTTAAATTTTTATATAAATAAGACGTTTGTTATAGAATGAGTTACCTAAAATGCCTCAGATTCAAATAGAGTACACATGTAGTCCCAATCATCTTGAGTCTCACAGAACTCAATCGGAATATGCTGTCGGCGCTCAGCAGGAGGAAGGTGCGATAGCTTCTTATAATGGTTATGCATTTTAGATCTATTGTCTCTATATCGTGCACTCATCAATCGGTCGGTCTCCTTCATGACCGACGATGAACCCTCCTGAAAACTTATATCAAAAGCAGCCTGAAAAAAATAAATTTATTTTGCACATGGTTAGTAATAAAGGAGTGGTTATAAATATGTTAAATTACTTATACATACTGATATTCGATCGTATATCATCCTTTTATTCTCAGCGAGGATGTGATTCCAGCTCTTAGCTTGTAAGGGAGCAAACTTCTTTATTGAGAGGCCTAATTCGGTCATAAATGAAGCTGCATTAGGGCCAATGGGATGCCCATCGCTCTGACGGAAAGTAACGGGCAATCTACCCCGATCACTTATCTGGCGTCGTAGCCGATCAGAATGTGTGCCACGTGTCTCCCTACGTATCGGCCGACCTGTAAATGTAATAGTGTTAACAATTAACAGATGAAATATTTAAATAAAATTTTTGTAAATTAAATACAAAACAACTAACCTCTGGAAGAACTATCATCTATAGGTGTCTCCAAAACTGGTAAATGCTCAATTCTCTTAGGCGGCATGGCTGTCGCATATTCATCATATATAGATCAACAAATATGCATCAACATATATAGATATCTACAAGTAATGAATTAAAAATAAAGAAAAACATATATACCATGTTCATAAAAATTAATCACCACTATCATCTGAAAGAGATATTTGATCATCTGTGTCACTATCAATTTCAATATCTTCATCCTCATCGTTAAGAAAACTTTGAGCATCCCTAGCAAGCTCCACTTGCGCATTTGACATATTTATATGTTGATGCTCAACATCTAATCTACAAAGTTGGGATATCTCTAATTCTTCACCAACTACTAAAGTTGCTTCATTAGAAGAATTATCTTGGTTAGTCTCAATATTGAAATTATTTCTGGATTCAATTTCTTCTGATACTTCATCAACTTCAGTTACTTCGTATATTTCTCGGTGTTGAACCTTCTGCACTACCATCCAATGACCTCCACGCTTTATATCATTTAAATAATAAACTTGGTTTGCTTGGTTGTCCAAAATGAATGGGTCATCAGTGTACCATGTTTTAGAAGTGTCAATAGATAACAACCCAAACTCTTCAATTATTGATTTCTTTTTCGGATTACATTGGAACCATTCGCACCAAAATAATTATACTTTATATCTGAAAGAGTAAATGTAAGATACCGTAAAATTAAATAATAAATGTTATTGGACGAAAAATCTTATTGAATTTTTCTGGAATTTTTAGAAATTTTTCGGGATTTAAACGGAGTCCGTATGACCCGTTTTGAGGGGATGGATTTGGGGTACAGTGAAAGCCTGTTTGGAATAACCATCTAAGTGGGAGTTGATTAAGGAGTGAACTTAGAGTTTGATTAAGTTAACCCTAAGTATCAAATTATCCTTAAATCCCTAATTTCTTTACTTTCTTTCCCGATCCGCTTCATTTTCCCCTTCGCACGCGACTCCCTTCCCCCCCAAGCTCTCTCCGGCGATTCCTCCTTGCCCGATCGCCGACCACCGTGAGTTCACCGCCGGCAGCAATCATCCCCTCGTCCTTCCCTCTGTGTGCTTTACCGACACCCTCTCCTTTCCTCTTTCTTGTGACTCTTCTCTGGATTGTCGACGGAGAGCTTGCTCCACCGGCGATCTCGATTTTGTTGCATCATCGAAGGGCAAATGTTGTCGGATCTCAACGGAATCGGCCATCGCCGGCTGAGCGATCGTTTCCTTGGTGGTTCTTGCGCATGATCGACATCTGCTCGGCGCCTAGGGCATCGCGGGTGGCCCTCGGTCAAGAAGGGGAAACCAACCCTAGCTTGGATCTTTCTTCTCCTCGCTCACGAGCTGGGCCTCTGATCACCGGAATACCTAGTCCCAGTTATCCCCTGGCTTGGCGAGGAGGATTTGCCACAGGAAGGTATGGCTGCTCTACATCAACCGGATTGAAGTGCCGACACCATTTGGGAACGCCCGATCAAGGTAGGTTTTTGGTTTAGAATCATAAAGTTTCAAAGATCTTGCTTAATTGGGTTTGTTTATGATGATATTCCTATCCTGGATTAGAGGAACCAGAGGATTAGTGTGCTGTGAACTTGCCCTGTGCTGGTCATTGCAAATTCCACCTCTTGAAGCTATGCCCTAGCTTCTGGGTGCTGAGTTCTTCTTCCTCTTCATTGAGCTGGATTGAGGGCTTCATTGGTAGCTGTCAGCAGAGTTCTTGTGAGGGCTGTTGAGCTACTGGATGCGTTGCCTTCCTCAAGGTAAGTGATGTTCCAATGAGGTAATTCTGTTGGTTTCGTTAGTATATTGCTAGATTAGGTTTCTACTGATTTAGGGTGTTTTGTTTGGATGGCAGTGACTATGTATTGGATTTATGCTAGGGGTTGATTTTGGGTATCTATTTGTGTTGGACCAACTGTAAATGGGTGGAGAAGCTCTTTTTCTTCTCCACAGCAAACCTTGGATTTCTTCCTCAAGGGTGTGGATTTTGTTTTGGATCAAGGTGAGCTAACTATGGAGTTTTGGTTGCATTTATGTGATATATTGATTTGGTTGAATCGTGGATGGATCGGGAGATTTAGAAGGATTTATGATGAGTTTTGATTTAGGAGAAGTTGGATTGAGGATTAATTGGAAGATTAATCAGATATTAGATTTGGTTGGAGTGAACCTAATTGGATTAAGGGATTAGGTTAATTATTTCGATTAGGGTTTTCCCTAATTAGATTGGGGAGTTTATTTAGCTATTTGTTACTTATGTAATTAGCTAAATATATTATGTGATCGCAGGACTTTGTTTCGAGGCGAGCGTCTCAACGTGAAATTTATTCTGGACACGATCTGCATATCAAGGCGGGTATTTCTTCCTTTACCTCTATGTAGATTTTCTTGTACTTAGTGCATGGTTGTTATCCGATGGATTAGACTGCTTTACCTTATATCATATCTGTTTGTTGACTTCCTGCTAGAGACTTATGCTTGATCTTTGAGGTGTTCCATTTAATTCATATACAGTCTCAACTCTTGATATCTACTCTATGGTGATTACACGTGTAGAGTATGTCCTGTAGGGATTGTCGGGTGGTTGGTATTATCATGCTGATTGGGTATATGATGTGGACTGTACATAGGTGGGTATGTGTAGAGGAGTCATCTGATTAACCGTGCATTTACATGCGGTGTGTATATCCGTATTTGTTATGTACTTTTGGAGGAGTGTGTTGATTGCACGTCTGTGGTTTATACACGTGTCCGATGTGTTTTTATTGGAGGATACATGTTGATTGTATATGTGGGGTTGTCCATGTGTGTCTGATATGTTCATTGGGGATTATTGGTTGATTATACATGTGTAGTTGTATACATATGTTTGGTGGGATATGTGGAGGTATCATGACGATTATACTCATGTTGGAGGTATTTATGAGGTTTGGGGTTGTTGCATGGATGATGATTATATATATATATATATCATGTTCATCATTCATTGCATCTGATGACCATTGTCTCCCTTGTGGTGAGAGAGTCATCGGTTTGGTTTAGCACCGCCCACTCGGCCACTCATGGGTAGTGGTAGTTGGAGCAGATGCTGCTAGTCCTGTCGTGCCACCCGGTCACGAGGTTTAGTGAGATCCGGCGTTGTGAGCAGTCAGGGACCCTGATGCTATGTAGTTAGATAGCTACTAGCGGACTGTCCGCCTCGACCACTATATAGTGGGCTGGAGGGTAGTACAGTCGTCACAGACCCAAGCCTCTCGGCCATACAGGGGTCGTGGTGTCTGGAGAGGGGTGACCATGGAGCATGCATACGCAGTTATTATTCTTGCATTTGATGCGCGGTGCATCTGCATTTGCATACATGCCTAGTAGTTACTAGTTGCATGTGATTGTCGTTGTTGCATTTGTTTGCGATATGATTGTTGCATTTGGTTGTCATGCTGCATACATGTCACTTATTTTACATGTATATGCAGTCGTACTTATATTGCACAGGTGTCACGAGTATATCTGTTGCAGATCTAGTGAGTTTATTGATCTTTGTACCTTGCGTCGATTCCGGATTGGGTATGTATCTGTCCTTATGTTAGTTGTGGTTTGTACAGTTTATATGTTAGGTTATTATGTCAGGTATGTTCAGATGCATTGATTATGATAGTATGATCATGTTCTCTATTCCCTACTGAGACTGTATACTTGTGATCTCCATGTTGTTTATAGACCATGCACTATCTTTTCTATTACCCGCTGAGTTACCTATACTCACCACCGCATGTATATATTTATGTTTTCAGGTAGATGGTTGGAGTGTCGCTCGGAGTATCCTGTCTGCCGGGTCCTACGTCACATCCGAAGATCGTGATTGTTTTCTTTTGTATATTCATTTCTTATTTTTGGCATTGTATTTGTGTATAGCCGTGTGGCTATCTTATGGTTTTGGTGTTGTATTCGTTGTATAAGCCTAGCCGGCTAGCAGTGTGTTGATTGTGTTGTATTGGGCTTTCCGTTTTCGTTTTTCCGCTGTGTTGGTTTTTAGTACAGCCGTGTGGGCTGTTTTATATATAACTGCGTGGTTGTGATTGTTTCATTCCAGCCGTGTGGGTGGGCTGTTATTATAACTGCGTGGTTGTGTATATAAATATTCCAGCCGCATGTGGCTGATGTATTTTGCTTGTAGTGATGCTTCAGATTGTCACCGGTACAGGGGAGGTTCTGCCGGATTTTTGTCTGACAGGAACTCCTTTGGGGGCGTGACAGTAAAATAGTTGAACAACATCCTTCAACACTCCAAAAAATCTAAATTGTCCCCGTCATCAGATGATGGTACGCTAACCCCGCTGTTCTGAGTAGTTCTGCGAGCATCACGAGATCTTGTATGGTATCGAATACCATTTACAATGCAGGCATCATACAATTGAACTTCAAGATCAGGTCCCATTGCTAAATAATATAACTCGTTTGTGATTTCTGAATTTGTTAAATTCTTTAACTTTATCATTCTATCCCTAAACCATTGTGGGAAATCTCGCTCATGGTATTGGAGAAGTTGATTTGAATGAACTTTATGTGATAGAAGTTGTAGATGTTCACTGTAGAAAAAAATAATTATTTTATAATTGTATAATGAAGTATAAACAATAAAATTACATAATGTAAAAACTTACTTTCTATATTGGTCAACTTCCTTACAATTGTTGAGAATATACCAATGTGCTTTCTTATACAAAGTCAAAGGCAATTTCAGATTATGTGGATTGCCAAATACTCTTGTTTGTTGTGAGAAAACACTTAAATTGCATGTTACTGGTTGAACATCTTGGTTTCGTTCTGGCCTACTAAATCTTGTTTCAATTTGACTCATATATAATGAACTGAAAGGCAATGCCTCATTTACAATATACCCTTCTGCAATAGATCCTTCAGGCCTTGCTTTATTACGAACATACTTTTTTAGTCTGCCCAAATATCGTTCAAAAGGATACATCTATCGTGAAGAAACAGGTCGAGCTAACATGGCTTCACGAGGTAAATGAACTGCCAAATGAACCATAATGTCAAAAAATGCTGGAGGAAATATTTGTTCCATCTTACATAATATGAGGATTATTTCCTCCTCCATTTTACATAAGTCCGCTAAGTGTAAAGATCTTGCAGTTAGCTTTTTGAAAAAATCACATAACTCAATTAGTGTGCCGCATATGTCTTTTGGAAAGAATTTCCGTACGGCCACTGGAAGTATTCTTTGCAACAAAACATGACAATCATGTGATTTTAGTCCATGTAACTTTCCATCATTTGCATTTACATTTCTAGATATATTAGCAACATATCCATCAGAAAACTTCACGGATTTTAAAAATTGACAAAATTCACGTCTTTCTTCTAATGTCAATGTGTAACTTGCATATGGTTTACTAAATTTGTCTCCAACTTTCTTTAAATGCAATTCACTTCTAATTCCCATATCTTGCAAGTCTAGCCTTGCTTTAAATGTATCCTTTGACTTTCCATCTATATTAAATAATGTGCCAACCAAAGAATCGCAGATGTTTTTTTCTATGTGCATCACATCTAAATTGTGTCTCAACTTTAAATCTGGCCAATACTTTAACTCAAAAAATATAGACTTTTTTACCCAATTGGTTTCATCCAAAGATCGCTGCCGCTTTTTACTTAATGTAGGATCCTTACTGAATGTCACTTGGGGTAATGCATTTAACTGTGCTAAAATCTCATAACCATTAAGTCTTCGTGGTGGTCCTTCTTGTTCAACCTTTCCATTGAAATTCTTATTTCTACGCCATGGGTGTTGCACATTCAAGAATCGACGGTGGCATGTATAGCATATTTTACTCCGTAATCTTTGGGATTTAGTTTCATCAAGACATACTGGACATGCTTTATAACCCTTTGTGCTCCATCCAGATATTGTTCCATATGCTGGAAAGTCATGAATGGTCCACATCACAGCAGCATGTAATTGAAATACTTGTTCAGTCGATGCATCATATGTTTCCACCCCATCATCCCATAGCTCCTTCAATTCGTTGATCAAAGGTCGTAAGTACACATCTATCTCTTTCCCAAGTGATTTAGGACCAGGAATTAAAAGAGACATTATCAAATATGATGGCTTCATCATTTTCCAAGGTGGTAAATTATAATT
Organism: Zingiber officinale; assembly: GCF_018446385.1. NCBI lineage: Eukaryota > Viridiplantae > Streptophyta > Magnoliopsida > Zingiberales > Zingiberaceae > Zingiber > Zingiber officinale. The sequence goes on from NC_055998.1 coordinate 96,964,244, forward strand.
TACAAGTATAACAGGCCACATACTATAAGCATTTGACATGTTTCCAAATGGATTAAAACCATCAGTAGCCAACCCTAAGCGAATATTTCGTGGATCACTAGCAAATATTTCATGTGATGTGTCAAAATCTTTCCATGATTCACTATCTGCTGGATGCCTTAATACACCATCTGTTTCAACCCGTTTTTCTTTATGTCATTTCATATCTTTTGCTGTATGTTTGGCAATAAACAACCGCTTAAGTCTGGCCTTCAAAGGAAAATATCGAAGAATTTTCTGAGCATTCTTTTTCTTATTCATCCCATCATACTTGTATCTGGGCTCCTTGCACACTGGACATATATCTTTATTCTCGTGCTCACCCCAAAATAATATACAATCATTCTTACATGCATGTATCTTCTCATATGTCAATCCTAAATCTTTTAACATTTTTTTTGCTTCATAATGAGAGTTTGGAATCACATTCGGTTTTGGAAATGCCTCTTGCAATAACTGAAGTAACATATCAAAAGATTTATTGCTCCACCCATTTAACACCTTCACATGCATTAACTTGACCAAAAAACTGAATGCAGAAAAATTAGTACAATTGTGATACAACTCTTTTTGTGCTTCGTCAAACATTGAGGTATAACTTCCTCTAATATCATCTGCATTAATATCATCTGATTGAGGTCCACTGGTATTGATATTTTCTGCATTTCTTAAATCAGTAAACATATCTTCAAAATCATCTTCTTCAAAACCACAATCATCTTCCTCTTCATTGACAATATTTATATTAATAGATGATGTAGTAGCTTCTCCGTGAAAGTTCCAAACTTTATATAATTTATCAAATCCCCACCTATAAAGATGTCCTCGAACATAATCCAACTCATATTTAAACAAATTGCCACACCTTCTACATGGACAACGAATTTTGGATAAATTCAAACTTATCATATAATTCTCTGCCACCTTTAAAAACTGATTTAGCCCATTTATATATTCAGGCTCAATCTGATTCTCAATCATTATCCAACTTTTATCCATATTTATAACCTGAATAAATATATAAAAAAATTCATATTTTCAATAAAATAATTCTAAAATAAATTAATAACATCAAAATAACCCTAAAATTATCATCTAAGCATTAAAATAATCCTAAAATTATCATCTAAGCGTTGAGGTTAACAAAGGAAAAAAATAAATTGGACTCAAAGATTTGAATTCTGAAGGAAAAAAGAGTAAAAAGGTATCACCACCTAAGCCAAACTGAAATAAGTGAACATGAAGACTTGAAGTCCGAAATGTCATATTAAACAAATAAAAAACTAAAGTATGACCAGAATACATCACAAAAGGATAGACACAAAATATTACAATTCTAAATTAGGTATAGCTACTATAATCACCTAGAGACAAGGTTACCAGTGGTTTTATCTGAGACAAAAGTTGGTAACATAGAGATTATTTTTTTTCTATGTTTCTATATGTTTGTGTGGTGAAAAGATTTATATTTTGTATGTCATTTGTTCTAAATGATGGTGAAACTATCTTCTTTTGTTTTGACTGGATTTGTTGTTTTTTGTATGATTTTCAAGTCTGGAAATGTGTCTAAATTCAATATTTTCAATTTTTGATATTATGTTGTTATCAACCACTGGTATTATTTGCTCATGGGCACATTAGCTTTGGATGGTCAGTATGTTCATTTTATGAATATAAGAGATTTTATTTTACAATGAATGCACATAGCTTATTTGAATGGTTTTTTACATGTGACCTATTTTCAGTGACCTATTTGACATGGATTATTAGAGATTTTCAATGACATATTTTTTGACATGGATTATTTACATGTGACCTATTTTCAGTGACCTTATTTGAACGGATTAACAAAGCTTCACGGATTTTTACATGTGACCTATTTTCAGTATTAATCATTATTGAACGATGAGTACTATAAACATTTTGAATAAATCAAATCTACAACTAGATTATGTGGTTTCAGATGGTTAAATTAAAAGAGAGTGAATATACCTTACTCACAAGTAGCAGATTTCCAGATGGGGTAGTGTCGGTTGCCAAATCGCTAGAAATAAGAGGGAAGATGAACCTAGATGTGGTGCTTCCGTAAACAATAAACAGATGGGGTACTGTCGGTTGCCCGCTGGAAAGTAAAAAAGCAAGGGAAAGGTGTCGGAGTCGTCGGAGTCGCCGGAGGAGAAGTGCGGTGTAGGATGGCGCAGGAGAAGGGAGCAGGAGGATTCCGTAAGAGTCGCTGGAGTCGCCGGAGAAGAGGAAGGCGTGGAGAAGAAGAGAAGTTGTGGCGCGAGGAGAAAGGCCGCGGCGTGGAGAAGAAGAGAAGTCGGGTCAGGGAAATTAGGGATTTCTAGTGACTTTTAGCTGCGAGTTACTCGATTTCGTCGCTAAGGTTATGTTACGAATATATTAGCGACGATTTTAGTATATTTCGTTGCTAATATACGAATATTAGTGATATTTTTTCCCACCTTTATCATATTAATTAACGACAAACTCCATATTTCGCCGTTAAATAAATAGCGACGATTTATTTTCCACATATTCGTCGCTAAAACATTTTTTTATAAAAAAAATAATTTAAAAAAATATTTGCGACAAATTAAAATGTCGTCGCAAATTGCGATGATTTGCTTCGAAATTTAATTTCGTCGTTAAAAATTCGTCGCTATTTTACTAATTTTTTGTAGTGGTTTGACTCTAGGGTTTAACGTCGCCACTCGACGATCTTCAGAACGGATATTTATAGTCGTCGTTCGACTCTAGGGTTTAACGTCGCCGCTCGATGGCATTCAAAGTGGATATTTATAGTCGCCGTTCGACACTAGGGTTTAACGTCACCGCTCGACGGTATTCATAACGGATCTTTATAGTCGCCGTTTGACTCTAGGGTTTAACGTCGCCGCTCGACGGTCTTCAGAACAGATATTTATAGTCACCGTTCGACTCTAGGGTTTAACGTCGCCGCTTGACGGTCTTCAGAGTGGATATTTATAGTCGGCGTTCGACTCTAGGGTTTAACGTCGCCGCTCGATGGTCTTCAGAGCAGATATTTATAGTTGTCGTTCGACTCTAGGGTTTAACGTCTCCGCTCGACGGTCTTCAGAACAGATATTTATAGTCACCATTCGACTCTAGGGTTTAACGTCGCCGCTTGACGGTCTTCAGAGCGGATATTTATAGTCGTCGTTCGACTCTAGGGTTTAACATCGCCGCTCGATGATCTTCAGAGCAGATATTTATAGTTGTTGTTCGACTCTAGAGTTTAACGTCGCCGCTCGATGATCTTCAGAATGGATATTTATAGTCGCCGTTCGACTCTAGGGTCTAACGTCGCCGCTCGACGGTCTTCAGAGCGGGTTGGCCGCTCGGTGATAACTTTGTAAATCTTTGCTTTAGATTTTAATCCTGCAGCCGAAAGACACAGAAAAAAAATGAAGATTACATGGTATAAATTACATCAGCGCACCTTTCACCCAGCTCGGTACAACTAGAGGTCGTTTGCACTCTAGGTTTGCACTCTAGGGACACTCTAGCCTCCGCCCGTCCTCGTCCTCAAGGTAATAAGCTCCCGACCGAAGCTTTCCCACGACCTTGAAGGGTCCGGCCCAAGGAGCCTCCAACTTGGTGACATCCTCGACTGGTTTCACCTTCTTCCACACGAAGTCGCCGACCTGAAAAAACCTAGGAATTACTCGCCTGTTGTAGTTCTGTTGCATCCTCTGTCGGTAGGCTGTCAGTCGGACAGCTGCTTTGGCGTGCACTTCATCCACCAAGTCCAGTTCCAGGAGTCTTCGCTCGACGTTGACCTCGCTATACTGCTGCAGACGGTCAGACTCAATTCCGACTTCAACAGGGACGACTGCTTCGCCCCCATAAACGAAGTGGAATGACGTCACTCCCGTCCCTTCCTTTCGAGTCGTGCGGATTGCCCATAGCACGCCCGGAAGATCGTCTGCCCAGCTACCTCCGACGTGGTCGAGTTGAACTCGAAGAATTCGCAGAATCTCCCAATTGGCGACTTCAGCTTGTCCGTTTCTTTGGGGATAAGCTACGGAGGTGAAGGCATGCTGGATCCTGTAACCTTCGCACCATTCTCTGAGATGTTGTCCAGCGAACTGCATCCCATTATTAGAGACGAGCCGACGCAGAATTCCGAACCGGCATATGATGTGTTGCCAGATGAATTTCTATGAGCCGTGCACTTCTTCTCCTCGGCCAAGGTGACACGGCCGTGTGAATTCACACGGCTTTGTCCCCTTGACCGAGAAGAAGAGATGCACGACCATGTGAATTCACACAGTCGTGTCACCTTGGTCGAGAGCAGGAAGTAGGGGGACGTGTGAATCCACACGGTTGTGACACGGGTCGTGCGGATGTCACACCCCACTCTACCAAAGGTTTGTTCTTCCCTTTTGTACATATCATTGCCACTCCCACTACTACCAAATCGATAAATTCATCCTAAACAACTAGAGATAGTGTTTCAGGTAAAGCGGAAAGGAGAGAAAAAAATACTTTAGCATTAGTTCTAACATGGTCCAAACATTCACAAGTTCCCAAATCTTCTTCCATTGTTTCGTCACACACACACAAAACACTGCTCCTGCCACTTCGTCCTACTCGAGCTTTCCTTTACCTTTATCTGCAGTACAAGGAAATGCAAATCTATAAGCGAATGCTTAGTAAAGCACAAAACTTACACTTGACCGTAATTCACGCTAAAACATATAAATCAGAATTAGATACATGGCATGCATTTTTAAATAGGTTGATCATGCAAAACATCAACTCAAACCATACTAGTAATATAATGAAAACAGGAATCTTGGCATATTATAGAGTTCATCAATGCTGCACTTTATAACTCGAGTTCTCAAACTTAGGAGGCTTCCACTAAGACAACCAATGAATTTTGAAATCTTTATATTACATAACTAGTGAAAATAGTAAACAACATGCTTTGGGCACGACATTGTACCACTTTGCGCGCATCCTTAATAAGATCCAAGGTAGCTAATCCCGAACTCATTAAGGTACTACTAGGCGGTCTAAGAGCCTAGGGGCGATCTAGGAGCCCACCCATGGATCTTGTGTCCAGTACATGTCTTTCTAAAGTAAAATACTTTCTTTTAAGTATTGCTTTCTTGTACTTGCACTTGCTTGTAATTTAAGCAAACACCTTATGCACGCTTAAATCCCCTCACACTTATAGGGAAGCATTTTAGGGCACTTGAATCTGCTTCTTAGCCTCAAAACTAAATTGGAAGCAAATTCAAGATTCCCTACACATGCTCTTAATCCCCAAAACTTTAGAGGGCATCTTACATAACATGACATGCATCTTTATTAACATGTCTAAAGCATATCTCAACATGTATCTTCTAAATCATGCATAAAAGACATTACAAAATGTATCTTCGAAGCAACTTATACTACAAGTGAGTAGTACTTACTTTTTTTTCGCTAGATCTTACTATTATAAGGTGTAGGAAAGACAATCTTCTCTTGCACGCTTTAATCTCTAAGACACCCTTACTCGCATGAACTACCTCTTTGGGAGAGACCCTCCCCTTAAATTCTCCCCTTGAAAAGCCTTAAGACATGGAGCCCTAGGGTTCTGGGCCGAAACTTGAAAGGAGGAAGGAGAAATTTCGGCTAGAAGAGAAGAGGAAATAAAAATTAGGTTTTGATCTCATCCATCCCCTTTTATACTAAGTGGAAGTTGAAGCATCTCTTCACACATAATCTACATATAATGAATTGTTTCATATTGTTCATATGATGTTTTACCACCACCTAATGGCTACTTAAACCAATCTCAACTAAGAGGTCTCGGGTTCAAATCTTATCCCAGGCCATTTATAAATATATTTTTATTTTTTTCTCTTCTTCTATTTCTTTTTGTTCTTTTTGGAGGAAAGGAAATTTACGGGCGTTACATATTTAATGAACTAGTTACCTTTAACCAGCATCCATATTTTAACTCTGAACATCCGAATATATCCAGCCAGTGAAAACTGACTGTTTGGATAAACCAAGGAGTATAACATATGTTAGTCTTACAGAAATAATGATGTCCAATCTCATCAATCCATCGATTAGAGAATATTTTAATAAGTACATAATTACACATGAAGAGATTTCCACTAATTGTGATACAATCACAATTTTTCTCATGTTATGTATTGTATTATGAATTTTATTAATTGAGTTTAAGATCAATATCAATATAGTAAAAAGGTGATTAGGCTCACCCTAGGCGACTCTCACAGCTTGTCCCTAGGTTATGTGAAAGGAAGAAACTTACAAGGTCAACTTATAGTCGACTACCACATTGGCTAGGGAGCGGGAGGGGTTTTTTTTTCTCCGAGAGCATGCACCCGCCAAGAATTGAACTCTTGCCCTATTGTAGGGCGTCTACCACCTTCTAGCCAACTAGGCATTCTGTGGAGACTAAGATCAATATTATATACATAGAGAATATATACTCAAATAGACATTTATTTATCTAATAAATAATACAATATATAAGTTGATTACTTTAGGACATCTCTTAAATATAACACCCACATCACCATCGAGCTACATACTGAGAATGTCGTGGTCAGGAGGAGCCTTATGGAGACCTTAGTTTTTGGATTGATTTGCCTGAATTTTTTGGTACGTTACAAGGATAGTCCTTTATTAATTGGATCAACGAAGTGAAGTGTATCTTCAACTATAAGAAAGTTCTAGATTGAATGAAGGTGAAGTTATTGCCATCAGACTCAAGGGTCAAGCATCAGTGTGGTGGAAGCACTTGTGACACTCACGAGACCGACAAGGTAAGGTTAAGATCAAGGATTGGGAGAAGTTGAAAAAAATGAAGTCTTTTTTTCTCCCTTTGGTTACACTTAAAGTTCGTTAAGAGATAATTAAATTTTGCCATGGAGGACGATGGCTTCGACGATGACCTAGATGGATTCGAAGATGATTTAAAGGAGGATTGGTTGGTCTCAGTTGAACTGATCGATACCTAGATCCCTCGTCAATTTATTCTCGGTAAAGACAAGCAGAAGGAGCTTGATGTTTCATCCCCCTTGAATCTGTCCTCTCTGAGAAGGGAATATGAGCTCCTCAATCCAGCTTCTTCAGGTTCCACTGGTAGCCATGGAAGCCTAGGGCTCAGTTCACGCACTGGCTCTTCGGTTTTAGGCTGAAGCAAGCCATCAATTCCACCATCCTTCTGTGCCAGAGGACGATCACATTAGAGTCCAGACTCAGTTGGGGAGATCAGCCATCACAAGTGATGGGCATGCAGTAACATGCCACCCGGTGCTCGTCCAGGTGGTCAACCGCAGAATGTTGCATCTGCGCAAGGGTTTTTGGAGAAAGCTGTGATCTTGAAGGCTGAAGACTTCCCTTCTCTAAGAGCCACGTTCAGATCAGTTCCAAAGCAGAGAGAGGCATTGAAGCAGAAGCAGAAGCAGAAGTAGAGACAAAGGCAGGGAATGGAGGAGCAGTCCAACCAGCGAGCGGTATCTAACCTACGTGCACCTCTTCAGAGAGGCATTGATGATGTTGAAGCAGAAGAGAGAAGGTTTGTGGCTTCTAATTCGGATGTTTGGGAGATTACAGAGAAGGAAAGCGTATTGATTTTAGCCGCTCGGAATTCAGTTATCATTCAAGGGAAAGCATCACAAGTTCAAAATACTACTCATGATACACAGAGCATTCCTCAAGAACATAAGAGACTGCCCTGTAGAAGAGAGGTTTGGAAGCATTGAAGTTGACATTTTTGTAACAGATGGAGACTCAGAAGTGAATCAAGTGATGGCTGAAACTATTGAAGGGATAACAGATTCTGATGGAGCATCCACTAAATTTGGGAATGTGTCTTCATTGCCACTTGATCTTTTGCCCATTGAAACAATGACATCTATTTGATGTTCTGAAACTTCAGGTTCACCATCAACAATGCTACTGCCCGAACAAGGCATGTTTTTCTTGCACAGTTTTAAGGATGCTAGTTCTCTGGTAAAGCTGACTAATCATTGCAAGGGAGATAAATATGGAAATCATGAATTGCCTAATCTGGTTGTTGATGAAGACGATGAGAACAATGGGTTATCTGATTATCAAGCTTGCAGTTTATTGGAGATTTGCTTAGAAACTTTTTCTTCTTTACCAGTTGATAGTAGCATGGGATTTGCTAATGTCTCTTTCCGAAATTATGAGCTTTAATTCTTGCAGACTAATCGATGTGGTTGAAAAATATGTGACGCTTCCATTCCTTGATAAGGCAATAGAATCCAGTGGTATTCACAATAATGAATCGAACTGAGAAATCATGAGTTCTCATGACACCTGCTTGTTTTTAGAAACTCATCAAGAATCTGACTTGAATTATTTTTGTGCTTTTGGCAAAATAGATTGCTTTAATCCACAGTTAGATTTCAGATCTTTTCATGATATTTGGGCTGTTCCATCTAGTTGTCCTACATTACTTCTAGATGAAACTCTGGTTCATTCTACACTAGAGGAATGGGATGATTCATATTTCACCTTTTCAGTTTTCTCTAACATGGAGGAGCAAACTGTATATGTAAGAAGGCCTTTCCTACAGATCTTCCTTGAGAGAGTTGCACAAATGTTTGAAAATTGTTATTTTCACAGCTAAGCCGAAGCAATGGGGTTTGACATTACCTCAAGCAGAATTTATCTGTAAACTAAACCACAAATTTAAGTCCTTTAAGATTGTCTATAATACTCATTAGGAGACAACACTTACTAGTAGATTTTGCCAATTTAATACTAAATGATCTTCCTCCTGTGTTATCATATGATATTACTCTAAACTCGAGGACGAGTTTTTTTTTCAACCCGGGGAGATTGATGCAAGAGGATTCATAGATGTTTATTATTATTTTTATATATTTTTTTAATATTTAAGATATTTTTGGTATTTTATGTATTTTTAATAATTTCTATCTATTATATTTAATAGATTTTGAGTTCATTTAGAGATTTTAGGATTGTAAGTATGTTAAGAAATTTTTTCTTTCTATTAAGATCTTTTCATTTCTTTACAAGTTAGGAATTGAGGTTTATATGTTATGATTTCATTCCTTTTCTTTGTGTCTTAAGGTTTAGAGTCTATATAAGTGTCTGTTTAGCTATTCCTCCTCGAACATTAAATAACATTTCCTTTGTTAAAAAAAAATTGGAGGACATCGGTTATGTCTTCTTGCCTTCTTCTCAAACCCCTTTGTCTCATCAGCCTGCATGATAATTATTATCCTATCTGACATAAATTCTCCCTATTGTGAATGATTAGAGGCCTTGATATGCTAGTGGTCAAACTTGCACGGTGAGATTGAGGCTTGTAATAACTATTTTTACAAGAAACTCGACTATTCTAACATCTTTCTAATTACTCTTCATCCAATTTCAATAGGTATACGATGACATATTCCAATAATTTTACACTTGCAACTATAAAGGTGAGATGAAAAATAAATATGATGTGTTTCTTTTCATTATTTATTATGATCCCGTCCAGAAGTTGAGTCGAACAGAGGCGGGTGATGCTGGAGTCAGTGTTGACGGAAAGTCGTCGCGGAGCCTGGTCGATCTGGCACCCGCCGAAAGGACTCACATGGGCGGATGACAGGGGCGATGATGGAGATGATACAGCAAGAACTCTGCGCACACTTAGACGAACCCATCAGTCGTTAGAGACCAGAAATCAGGGAAAAAGTCCCCGAGTTAGGCCCTACGACGCTCAAGTCAGGTACTTTTTCCCTAGAAACACAGAGAAAGAACAAAAAGTAAGAGACAATTATGAAATGACGAGTGAGCGTACCTGCGTAAGGGACAAAACATCCCTTTTTATACTGCAACAGATGCTTCTGGAGTCTGACAGGTGTCAGGGAATGCCAGGTGTCATGCTTTGTCTGGCGGTGGATGACAAGTGGCGTCTTCCTATAGGTCTAGGAAGGAATCGGAGTGCTGTGAACACCCGACCATTGGCATATTCTCTGACAGGCAGTGGTTATTTTCTGACAGATGGTTACGATTCCTTGGCCTGCTTGTCGTGTAGTGCCTGGCCTCCTCCATCCATTATCCCTGTACTATCCCTGTACTAGCTCTTCCTACTTTTTGGCTGATCCCGACTGGTGGGCGCAGACCTGTAGCTATCCTGTGTTTGCTACTTCACGCATCCGGACCTGCGCTTAACTCTCCACCATTCCAGACCCGCGTGTCCATCCCTATCTTATGTGATCTATTCTGTAATCTCCCGACCTTAATCTCTCGACCTGAATCTCTCGACCTGCTTTACGCCATAAAGTAGCGACCTATTAAGCTTTGACATGGTTCTATTTATCTTGTATCCCGACCTGCAGGTTTTCGTCAGTTTCCGCTTATCCTGAGTCCCAACCCGTGTCCTTGGCTACCGTATCCTGACCTGTGCGCTTTGATATCTGTATTTTATGCCGCCAGGCTTTAAGTCCCGACCTGTATCCTTGGCTGGCTTATCCCATCCTGTACGCTTTGATCTCTGTATTTTATGCCGCAAGGCTATAAGTCCCGACCTGTATCCTTGGCTGGTTCATCCCGACCTGTACGCTTTGTGTTGGTTGCTACTCGGAAAACCTAACGGTTCCACTGTATAAAAATTTTGTACAAAGGTCTGAACCTTTTCCTAGCTACCATGTGTTCTTTTAAATTAAACTTAGATCGCCTGCGGAACTTAACACGTTTGATCCAAAGTTTAATTTATTTGTTCTTTTAGGTTTAGACTTGGATCTCCTGCGGAACTTAACACGTTCGATCCAAATCACCTAGGTCACGAAGACAATTAAATATCTATTTCCAAAATCGGCTTCCAGTACTGCATGGCGAGGCACATGACCTTCTTGGATATGGGAGCAACCACCACCGACTAGACAAAGCCTTTTAAGGAAATTAAATATTTAACTTTCCTATAGTAACCCTAGGTTAACCTCTAAGAACAATCAAATCACAAGGAAAAGAAAAAACAAAAGAACACAATTTCGAAAACTAATTCGAAAAACTAGAATCGCATGCCTCTTGTATTTGATATTTTTACATGAAGATAAAACTAACATGATGCGGAAAACAATATTAGTTATACCTTTTTTTAGTAGATAATGACCTCTTGATCTTCTACCGTATTCCTCTTCTAATCTCGGGCGTTGTGTGGGCAACGATCTTCCGAGATGAGGACCACCTATCACCTTCTTCTTCTTCCTTCAAGTTTCGGCCAAGCAAGACTTCCAAAGGATGAAGATCTTTTTCCACCAACCAAGCTCCAAGGGATGCAAGCTTTCTCTCCTTCTTCTCCAAGCTAGGATACGGCCACCACTTGATCTCCAAGAGAGAAGAGAGTTTCGGCCACAAGGATGGAGAGAAGAGAAAGGGAAGAGTCGGCCACACCAAGGAAGAAAAGAGAGAGAAATAGAATAGAGGTTGTTTTCCTTGAAGGCACTCAAACTCCCTCTTTTATAATCCTTTGCTTTGGCAAATAAGGAAATTTAATTACAATAAAATTTCCTTAACTTTCCTTGACATGAATTAATTAAGAAAAATTAAACAAAATTTCCTAATTACCCATGTCATGGCCGGCCACCTCATGGAAGAACAAATAAGACAATTTTCAATCAACCAATTAAAATTCCTTATTTGTCTTCAGAAATTTTAAAAAATAAAATTTCCCTTTAAAATCCCTTCATGATTGATAAAAAGAAATTTCTATAATTTTAATTTTTCATCATGTGAATAATTTACAAAGAAGAAAAATAAAATATCTTTCCAATCTACAAATAAGGAAAGAGATTTAATCTCTTTTCTTAATCTTTTGTAGAAACTTATAAAAGAGATATTTTAATTTTTAATCTCTCCAATAAATTATATCTTACACATAAGAAAATTTTAAAATTAAAATTGTTTTCTAATTTAATAGGGCCGGCCACCTAAGCTTGGGTTCAAGCTAGGGCCGACCACCCATGAATCAAGGCTTGGCCGGCCCTAGCTTGGTCCTCAAGCTAGCTTGGTCGGCCCCTACAATATGGGTATGAAAGTGGGTATAGGTTGGTATAGTACTCTATAAATAAGAGGCTACAATAGGGACCGAGAGGAGGAATTGGTTTTGGTCTCCCGATAAAATTAAGCATCCCGTGTTCACCCCGAACACACAATTTAATTTTATCAATAATAATTCATTCCACTAGAGAACTATTATTGAACTACCGCACCAATCCCAAATTATATTTTTGGGCTCCTTCTTATTATGAGTGTGTTAGTCTCCCTGTGTTTAAGATGTCGAATGTCCACTAATTAAGTGAGTTACTAACAACTCATTTAATTAATATCTTAGTCCAAGAATAGTACCACTCAACCTTATCGTCATGTCGGACTAAGTCCACCTGCGGGGTTTAACATGGCAATCCTTATGAGCTCTTCTTGGGGACATTATCAACCTAGATCACTAGGACACAATTTCCTTCTATAATCAACAACACACACTATAAGTGATATCATTTCTCAACTTATCGGGCTTATTGATTTATCAAACTAAATCTCACCCATTGATAAATTAAAGAAATAAATATTAAATATATGTGCTTGTTATTATATTAGGATTAAGAGCACACACTTCCATAATAACTGAGGTCTTTGTTCCTTTATAAAGTCAGAATAAAGGAAACAACCTTTGATGGTCCTACTCAATACACTCTAAGTGTACTAGTGTAATTATATAGTTAATATAAAATAATACCTAATTACACTACGACCTTCTAATGGTTTGTTCCTTTTCTATTTTGGTCGTGAGCTACTGTTTATAATTTATAAGGTACTGATAACATTATCTTCTGTATATGACACCGCATACTATGTTATCTACAATATAAATTAATTGAACAACTACAAACAAATGTAGATAATTTGACCAAATGTGATTCTTTATTCAAAATAAATGTTTACAAAAGCTTGGCTTTCAGTATACACTCTAACAATCTCCCACTTATACTAATGACTAAGCTGCCATATCTGCTGCCATACATTTGATTCCCATCCCCTCCACATGTCAATCAAAAGCTTTTGCTGGAAGGGACTTAGTGAAAGGATCTGCCAGGTTATCTGCTGATTCAATCTTGGCGATGACAACTTTTCCTCACTTCACGATATCTCGTATCAGGTGGTACTTGCTCTCTATATGTTTACTTGCCTTATGAGCTCGTGGTTCCTTCGAGTTTGCAACTGCACCGCTATTATCACAATAAATTGTGATGATTTTTGGCAAACTAGGAATCACATCTAAGTCCATTAGAAAGTTCCTGAGCCATACTGCTTCTTTAGCTGCCTCAGAGGCTGCTACATACTCAGCTTCCATGGTTGAGTCCGAAACGCATTTCTGCTTAACACTCCTCCATGCAATGGCTCCACCTCCTAAAGTAAACACATAGCCTGATGTAGATTTACTGGTGTCTCTATCCGATTAGAAATCTGAATCCGTGTAACCTACAGGGAGCAAATCGTCTGCTTGGTACACTAGCATATAATCTCTATTCCTTCTCAGGTACTTTAATATATGCTTTACCGCAGTCCAATGTCCTTGTCCAAGGTTACTCTGATATCTGCTAATCATGCCCACGGCAAAACAGATATCAGGTCTCGTACACAGCATTGCATACATAAGGCTTCCTACAGCCGAAGCATAAGGAACTGCTTTCATATCCTCTATCTCCTTTGATGTCTTCGGACACATCTCTTTAGATAGAGCTACTCTATGCCTAAAAGGTAAGAAACCTTTCTTGGAATTTTGCATGCTAAAACAAGCAAGGATTGTATCTATATACGAAGCTAGGGACAGGCACAACATTCTTTTCTTGCGATTCCTTATAACTTTGATCCCAAGAATGTGTGCACAATCTCCTAAGTCCTTCATATCAAATTGTTTGGACAACCATACCCTTACGTCTGATAATACCTTGACATTGTTGCCAATTAACAAAATATCATCTACGTATAGTACAAGAAATACCACCATATTTCCGTTACACTTCTTGTATACACAAGACTCATCCGGACACTGAATAAATCCATATGACTGAATTACTTCATTAAACCGGATGTTCCAAGACCTTGAAGCTTGCTTCAGTCCATAAATGGACCGATTTAGCTTGCACACTAGATGCTCTTTACCTTTTTCAATGAACCCTTCTGGTTGCTTCATATGGATGTTCTCTTCAAGACTTCCATTAAGGAAAGCTGTCTTGACATCCATTTGCCAAATCTCATAATCTATATGAGCAGTAATGGATAAGAGTATCCGGATAGACTTAAGCATGGCTACCGGTGAAAAGGTCTCCTCATAATCGATTCCCTCTTTCTGAGTGTACCCTTTCGCAACAAGCCTAGCTTTGAAGGTTTCTACCTTCCCGTCTGTCCCTCTTTTCCTTTTGTAGATCCACTTGCATCCGACGGCTTTTACACCATCAAGTGGTTCTACAAGCTCCCAGACCTTATTAGAGTACATAGACTCTATTTCAAATTTCATTGTCTTTTGCCAAGATGCTGCATCTATATCTTGGAGTGCTTCGTCATATATTCGGGGATCAGGTTCATGTTTACCCGGGATCAAGTCCGAAGACTCTCCCAAAAACATGAATCTCTCAGGTTCCCTCACAACTCTCCCACTACAACGAGGCACTGTCTGTGGTTGTGTATCATGTGTGACACGTGTTGCAGTCTCTTGTGGTACTTCATCTTGTACTGTTGGTACTAAAGTAGACGTGTCCTCTCTAAGTTCTTCTAGAACAACTTTGCTACTGGACTTGTGATCTATTATATAGTCTTCTTCTAAAAATTGGGCATTGGTGCTAACAATGACCTTTGGTCTTTAGCACTATAAAATAAACCATCTTTCGTTCCTCTGGGATAACCCACAAACACTCGAACTTCTGTACGAGATTCTAACTTATCAGCATCTGGTTTCAGCACATATGCTGGACTACCCCAAATCCGAATACGTCTTAGACTGGCCTTCGCCCATTCCACAATTCTGTGGGAGTAGAAGATACTAATTTAGAAGGTACTAAGTTTAGAATGTGCGCTGCCGTTTCCTGAGCGTATCCCCAAAACGAATTTGGTAATTCTGAATAACTCATCATCGATCTAACCATCTCCATAAGAGTCCTATTCCTTCATTCTGCCACACCATTCTGTTGGGGTGTACTAGGTGCGGACAATTGGGATTGAATCCGGCCTCTGATGAGTAATTCCTAAACTCTCCTAAGAGGTATTCGCCACCACGATTAGACCATAGTGTCTTGATACTTTTACCTATTCGTTTCTCCACATCAGCCTTGTACTCTTTGAACTTATCAAAGCACTCGGACTTGTGGTACATTAGGTAAATGTATCCGTATCTTGAATAATCATCTATAAAAGAGACAAAATGTCACGCCCCCAGAGGAGTCCTTACCGAGAAATTTCGGCAGCATCTCCCTTGTACCGGTGACAATCTGAGGCATACATACATACAAAATACATCAGCCACATACGGCTAGAATATATATACACAACCACACAGTTATATAATCAGCCCACTCGGCTGGAACAGAAATAAACACAACCACGCAGTTATATATTATATATTAATCAGCCCACACGACTGAACTAAAATCAACACAGCGGAAATCACAAACAACGATCACAAAACACCAATCAACTGACTGCGAGCCGGCTCGGCTTGACACAATAATATCAAACCAAATACAAGAGAATACAAATACAAAAACAAGTACAAAACCCAAAATACAAATAACGTAAGAAATACCGAAATCGTAAGGTCGTCCTCGAATGTGACGTGGAATTGGCGGACAGGATCTCCAGGCGACTCCATAAATCCTTTACCTGCTACCTGGTGAAATTACCAAAATACGGGGTGGTGAGTATAAAGACTCAGCGGGTAATAGACAGATAGTGCATGAGTAAAGTAAAGAACTAGAGATGCAAAGGTATACAGTCTCGTATGGAAATAGCAGATACTACAGTGATATCATAATAAGTGTCCATACCTGAAACCATATCCTAGGCTAGTAGTAAAAGGTAAAGTGTAGCAAAGTCCTGCTATAGTACTGCTCATAACTACATGGTATCGTGTGAGGTATATACATGTCAACAGTAAGTAAGTCAGTGTCTAAACACATATCACAGGTATAAATCTCAACCTATGTAAGCATAACAACATAAATAAACAACAGCAGCATAATCTAGCAGCAGTAGCATAAGAAACAGCAGTATCAGCAGGTATAATAATAACAGCGTATGCACGGATGGTCACCCCGCCCACCTCTCTGCACCACGACCCCTGTATGGTCGAGAGGCCGGATCGATGACAACTGTACGATACTCCAGCCGCCACTACTCTCGAGTGACCGAGTGGACAGTTGCATAGTAGCTAAATAGCTACGTCTGCGACGGGGGTCCCTGCTGCCCGCGACTCCAGCCGCCACTACCCATGAGTGGCCGAGTGTGGCACGATAGGACAAGTGACACGCTCCAGCCGCCACTACCCATGAGTGGCCGAGCGTGCGGCCCTGGCCAATGACCCTCTCAACCACAAGGGAGATATAGTCGCCGGCATGCATGAAATGACATGATGCGAATAATGCAGCAGTCATCATATATATATATAAACAGGAAACAGGTATGCTACATGAAGCCAGCATGCTTAATAAGAAACATGAATAGATAGCAGTCAAAGCAAGTAAACATGATATCTGGTATCTATCTATCCAGAATCTAATATCTAGTATCTAGTGTCCGGTATCTATATATCCAGTGTCTAGTATCTAATGTATGGTATCTGCTAAATATCATAGATAGCAACGAGAGACTGTATAGATACAGAAACGAGTAGCTCAAAGATTGAGTGGAAGTATCAAACGCGGGAAAAATACGAGTGGAGTCAAGATAAATACAAAAGCTATCCGAAAATATAACTCATGCACTAAGATCAATATACTAAAGAGATAAGACAAGAAGTACCCGCCTTTATTTGTTGATCGTGATAAACTAATCCCACGTCGAGACACACATCTCAAATCCAAGTCCTGCGATCACATAATATATTTAGCTAATTACATATACAACAACTAGTTAAACCTAAAATCCAAACTAATTAGGGGAAACCCTAATTGAAATGATTAACATCAATTACACACATCTATGATTCCTTTAATCTTCTCAATCATAATCAAAGTCTATAAATACATCATTTAATCCATTGTATCACCTATTAATTTCCTATAATGTTTGTATCACAAATCCATATCGAGGTGTCAAACGGGTCCCGAAAAATTCCCAAAAAAATGCCTAAAAATTCCTGAAAAATCCAATAAGATTATTTGTCCAATAACCTTATTATTTAAATATTATTTGGGTACCGTATTTTACACAACCGAAAAGAACAATCAAATCACAAGGAAAAGAAAAACAAAAGAACACTACATCGAAAATAAATTCGAAACACTAAAATCGTATGCCTCTTGTATTTGGTATTATTTCCAAAAATAACTAGTATGATGCGGAAAGGAAAAATACTAGTTATACCTTCTAGAAAAACCTCTTGATCTTCTACCGTATTCCTCTTCTAACCTCGGACGTTGTGTGGGCAACGATCTTTCGAGATGAGAACCACCAAGCACCTTCTTCTTCCTTGCAAGTTTCGGCCATCAAAACTTCTCCTAGGATGAAGAGGTTCGGCCACCACCACCATGCTCCAAGGGATGTTAGAAACAAAGCTTTCTTTCCCTCCTTCTTCTTCTTCTTCTCTAAACTTGATCCGGCCACCATATGAATCTCCATAAGAAGGATGAGGTTCGGCCATCAAAGAGAAGAGAGGAGGAGAGGATGGCCGGCCACACCAAGGAAGAAAAAGAGGGAGAAAATAGAATAGAGATCACCCCATGAAGGCACCTCTACCCCCTCTTTTATAATCCTTGGTTTTGGCAAATAAGGAAATTTTAATAAAAAATTTCCTTAATTCCTTTGCCATAAATTTAATTGATATAAAATCAATTTCTCTTCAACATGGCCGGCCACACCAATTAAGCAAAGGAAATTTAATTCAATCAAGAATTAAAACCTTCCTAATTTGTTTCCGGAAAATTTAAAAAATTCTCCAATAATTTTAATCCCTTCATGATTGGTTAATAAAAGAAAATTTTATAAATTAAATCTTTCTTTAAACATGTGGATAATTTCCGGAAAGTTATCTTAAAATTAAAATCTCCTTTCAATTTACAAATAAGGAAAGATATCAAATCTTTTCTTAATCTTTTGTAGAAACTAATAAAAGAGAATTATTAATTTTTAAACTTTCTTTTAAATCATGAATATGGTTAAAAAGGAAAGTTTTTACCAAAATTAAAATCAACCTTTTAATCTACAAATAAGGAAAGAGATTTAGCTCTTCTCTTAATCTTTTGTAGAATCTTATAAAAGGAAAGATTTAAATTTTTAAACTCTCTTTTAAATCATTTTATCCACATAAGAAAAATTTTAAAAATAAAAAACCTTTTATTTTAATTTGGGCCGGCCACACCAAGCTTGAACCCAAGCTAGGGCCGGCCACCTTGAAGCACCCATGAACCAAACTTTGGCCGGCCCTAGCTTGGTCTCCAAGCTAGCTTGGCCGGCCCCTATGGGATGGGTAAGAAGGTGGGTATAGTACTCTATAATTAAGAGGCTACGATAGGGACCGAGAGGAGGAATTGGTTTTGGTCTCCCGATAAAATTAAGCATCCCGTGTTCGCCCCGAACACATAACTTAATTTTATCAATAATAATTCATTCCACTAGAGAACTATTATTGAACTACCGCACCAATCCCAAATTACATTTTGGGCTCCTTCTTATTATGAGTGTGTTAGTCTCCCTGTGTTTAAGATAACAAATGTCCACTAATTAAGTAAATTACTGACAACTCACTTAATTAATATCTAGCTCTAAGAGTAGTATCACTCAACTTCATCGTCATGTCGGACTAAGTCTACCTGCAGGGTTTAACATGACAATCCTTATGAGCTCCTCTTGGGGACATTCTCAACCTAGATCACTAGGACATAGTTTCCTTCTATAATCAACAACACACACTATAAGTGATATCATTTCCCAACTTATCGGGCTTATTGATTTATCGAACTAAATCTCACCCATTGATAAATTAAAGAAATAAATATCAAATATATGTGCTTGTTATTATATTAGGATTAAGAGCACACACTTCCATAATAACTTAGGTCTTTGTTCCTTTATAAAGTCAGTATAAAAGAAACGACCTCTAATGGTCCTACTCAATACACTCTAAGTGTACTAGTGTAATTATATAGTTAAGATAAACTACTACCTAATTACACTACGACCTTCTAATGGTTTGTTCCTTTCCATCTTGGTCGTTAGCTACTATTTATAATTTATAAGGAACCGATAACATGATCTTCTGTGTGTGACACCACACACCATGTTATCTACAATATAAATTAATTGAGCAACTACATTTATCATAAATGTAGACATTTGACCAATGTGATTCTTATTTCTAAATAAATGTTTACCAAAAGCTAGGCTTTTAGTATACATCCTAACATATATATCATTGCTTGTGTGTATGTGATGCATGCTAATGTAGGGTAATTAGTGCCTTAATGCGTATATGATACACATTCATGATTAGATTAGATCTTAATCAAGTTAACTCGAAATGCCTA
Organism: Zingiber officinale; assembly: GCF_018446385.1. Classification (NCBI taxonomy): domain Eukaryota; kingdom Viridiplantae; phylum Streptophyta; class Magnoliopsida; order Zingiberales; family Zingiberaceae; genus Zingiber; species Zingiber officinale. The sequence goes on from NC_055998.1 coordinate 96,984,061, forward strand.
CCAAGTTTTGATACCCATCACTACCTCGATCATTTGTTGTTGTTGAATCTGCCAAAGCAGAGCAACGCATATTATTTTGGTAGGGTGCGGAGGGGCAATCTTAGTCCCGCCTATCAAAGCTTGGGTGAGAATAAACTCAATTAGATTGAGTATAACTAGTTAACTCAATTGGATCGGGTAAAACTATAGGCATTTTCCAATGGTTGGGAAGATAGGATAAAGATCACATTTATCTTGATCCTATAAACAAGAGTTGCATAAAGATGTAATTGATAATTAGTTATCTACTGATCATACTAAGTCTTGGGTGATTTAGCCAAAGCTAACTCAAGGCGTAGTATGATGTGGATCTTGTCTCGCGAGAATTAGAGCTAATTGGTATGAATCTAGTAGTGTGATTTGTCCACATCCATGACTTGATTCTACAAAAGCTCTATAATTCGGTGGGAGAATCATTTAGTTAAAGGCCTAATTAAATGATAAGTGGAATATGATATTTACTTTCTACTTTATTTATGTTGTAGATTACCATGTCGACGAACACGAACATTTTCTCCCTGCGTTCTGTTCTTGACAAGGACAAGCTCAATGGAGCTAATTTCCTGGATTGGTACAGGAATTTGAGAATCGTTTTCACACAAGAAAGAAAATTGTACGCCCTGGAGCAGCCCATTCCGGAGGCACCTCCTGCCACTACCACGCGAGCCGACCGAGATGCTTATAAAAAGTATCTAGATGATGCATTAGATGTGTCATGCCTCATGCTCTCAACCATGAACTCTGAACTTCAGAAGCAACACGGGTTGATGACTTCTTATGATATGGTTGAACATCTTCGTCAACTATATCAAGGACAAGCAAGGCACGAGAGATTTGAGATCTCCAAGGCACTGTTTCAGTGCAAGATGCAAGATGGGACTCCCGTAGGTCCATATGTACTCAAGATGATTGGGTACATAGAGAACCTACAGAGGTTGGGATTCCCACTTGGCCAAGAACTGGCCACTGACTTGATCTTGCAATCCTTGCTAGAAAGTTACAGCCAATTTGTCATAAATTACAACATGAACAAAATTGATAAGCCACTGCCTGAGCTGCTAAGCATGTTGCGAACTGCTGAGCTCAACCTTAAGAAGGTAAAGCCCAACTCCATTTTGATGGTACAAAAGCATAAAGGCAAAGGCAAGCCTAAAAGTAAGGGAAAGTCCCAAGCTAAGGGCAAAGGCAAGGTAATGAAACCTAAAGGAGGGGTTGCCAAGGATGCTACCTGCTTCCACTGCGGTCAGACCGGGCACTTGAAGAGGAACTGTAAAGGATGCCTGGAAGATCTTAAGAAGAAGAGAAATGAGATTTCTACTTCAGGTATATATGTTATAGAAGTCAATCTCTCTATTCCTTCATCGTGGGTATTAGATATCGGATGTGCTTCTCACATTTGTACTAGTGTACAGGCACTGAGAAATAGCAGGAGATTGACGAAGGGAGAGGTGGACCTACGAGTAGGCAATGGAGCACGGGTTGCTGCTGTTGCTGTAGGAACTTACTTTCTATCTCTTCCCTCTGGGCTTGTACTAGAATTAGATGAATGTTGTTATATGCCTGCTCTCTCAAAGAACATCATTTCAGTTTCTTGTTTAGATAAGAAAGGCTTTTCATTTATAATAAAAGCAAATGTTGTTCTGTTTATTTGAAAGATATGTTCCATTATAGTACACCTCTGATGAACAGACTCTACATTCTAGACTTAGAGAACCCCATCTATAACATAAATACCAAAAGGTTCAAGTCAAATAAAATGAACCGAACCTATCTCTAGCATTGTCGCTTAGGTCATATAAATGAGAATCGCTTATCCCAGCTCCATAAAGATGGTTTGTTGGACTCATTTGATTTTGAATCATATGAGACATGCGAGTCATGCCTACTGGGCAAGATGACCAAGACTCCCTTTAGTGAACACAGCGAAAGAACAACTGACTTGTTAGGACTTATACATAGTGATGTATGTGGCCCTTTCAGTGTCACTGCCAGAGGTAGTTGTAGGTACTTCATTACATTTACTGATGACTTCAATAGATATGGTTATGTGTATCTGATGACACATAAGTCACAATCCTTTGAAAAGATCAAAAAATTCAAGAATGAAGTACAAAACCAACTAGGCAAGAGTATTAAGATACTTTGATCAGATCGAGGTGGTGAATACCTTAGCCATGAGTTTCATGACTATCTAGCTGAGTGTGGGATTCTATCCCAACTCACTCCTCTTGGAACACCACAGTGGAATGATGTATTTGAAAGGAGGAATCGTACCCTAGAGCCGATCATGTGATGATTATTGTATGGACTCGATGTATCATATTCCTATATATATTTATAAAGGTATTTCTTTATGGTTATTATACTTACTTGTATTGGTGCCAAATAACTGAGTATAATAGTCTCATTGAGTAGAAGGTTCTTATCTATATCAATAGATTGGTTGAATTGATAATGAGATGATATAGAGAACACTACTCTTAATCATTCCAAGTCAAGTATTAATATTCAGGGACAATGTTAATGTGATGAGACTAGCATGTGGGTCAACTCGATGACTTGATCTCACAAGTCATGGATATTAGATATCAAGTTGGCACATGGGTATGCATTGGAGAATGTATACTGAATGACCCGCCATGAGAAAGTATCATGGATCATTATATGAGTGTCATATACTTTCTCATGTGACTATTAGTATGACTATCAGTCCGTGGACCAGAAGTCACCATGGTTCCCTACATAAGGAGTTGCATATTTTGGCTTCGTCAAACGTCACCCATAAATGGGTGGACTATAAAGGTGATTACTGGGTATGTAACAAATTATGCAGTGTGATGTAGAAGGGATCAATTGTTGGTTAGTCCTAGGAAAATGTACTGGTTCCACTATACAAAATTTTTTTGTACAAGTGTTGAACCTTTCCTTAAATAACCTATTGTGTTCTTTAAAAGTTAAGTTAGGAATCGCAGACGGAACTTAACATCATTGATTCCAAATTTAACTTATCTGTTCTTAATGGTTTAGATTTGAATCGCAAGCGAAACTTAACACTATTGATTCAAATCCACCTATGTTATTAATTCCATTAAATATTAATTTCTAAAATTAGCTTCCAAGACTGCATGGCGAGGCACATGGCCTTCTTGGATATGGCAGCTGCAACCACCACCGCCTAGACAAAGCCTTTTAAGGAAAGCTAATATTTAATTTCCTTAAATAACTCTAGGTTAACCAAAAAGAACAATCGAATCACAAATTCGAAAAATAAGAAAACATAAACTCGAAAAATAGATTCAATAAACTAGATCTAATTGCCTCTTGTATTTAGAATTCTTACAAAGAAAATAACTAGTATGATGTGGAAGAAAATTACTAGTTATACCTTCTCTTTGTAAGCTAATGACCTCGAGATCTTCTGCCGTATTCCTCGCCTTGCCTTGGACGTCGTGTGGGCGATGATCCTCCAAGATGAACACCACCCAAAAGCTTCTTCCTCTTCATCTAAAATCCGGCCACCACCACCACCAAGGAGAAGAGAGCAAAAGGGAAAAGAGAAGGGAGAGAGGGGCCGGCTACTTGAGATGTAACGACCCGCCTCCTACTGACTAAGCTGTGAGGTTGGGAGCTACATGCATTATTCTAAACTGGACTATAAAGTGCGAAAATCTGTACCAAACAAAATCTCACTCTGCTAATGACCATTAAAACTGTAACTTATGTTTAAATTACCTTTTCATTGTTGTACAGCTACTAAGAAATGGAATTTAAACTCTCCATAAGGTCCAGGGTCTGAGAACAGAGCTCTCCAGCCAAAATCATGCTTTCCCAATCGATTGAGATCTAGACTCAATCGATTGGAGCATATCAATCAATCCACGGATCGATTCAACATGCTACTGTACCCGGAGGTCGATTCTGGATCGATCGGTTGATCGATCCAGCCTGGCCAATCGATCCGATAACCGATTCAGAGGCTCTCTGTTCGTGGAAGTAAAATTCCCGATCGATCCATGACCGATCGATCAGCTGATCGACTCATCAGCTCTCTATACGCGGCAGATCACGTTTCAATCGATCGACTGATCGATCTAGGACTTCTCAATCGATCAGCTGATCGATTCAATAGCGTTCTGTACCCGGGGACTTCTTCCAATCGATCGGCTGATCGATTGAGGACTCCTCAATCGATCGGCTGATCGATTGGGTTTCTAATTTCTACAGAAATTACACCCAGCCTCGTACAGAACCTTCAGAAATCCACTAAAAACACAACACTACTACTAGGCATGTCATTACTCATGGTTAGCTATCTAATATCCAGACAACGAGTAATCTAAGCATAACTTCCATAATTCAAGACACTTAAACATCTAAAGGTACAGAAAAGTAACACTAGAAGAAATTGTAGGATCGAAAAGAATTTAGATATCTCCACAATAGCATGATATTGTCCACTTTGGGCCTAAGCCCTCATGGCTTTGCTCTTGGGCTCTCCCCAAAAGGCCTCATGCCAATGGAGATATTTTTTTCTTATAAACCCATGATCTTTTCCATGTGTTTTCAATATGGGACTATGTTTGCAACCTTGCAACCCCAACAATACCCCCCTTAAACAAAGGACCATGGGCTTCCCACATCCGATCCTCGACCCACCAGGTCTTCCTGCCCCTCGGTCTACTCGACCTACTAGGACTTCCTGCCCCTCGGTCTACCCGACCTACTAGGACTTCCTGCCCCTCGGTCTACCCGACCTACTAGGACTTCCTTGCCTAGCCGCAACTAGGACTTCCTGCCCCTCGGTCCACCCGACCTACTAGGACTTCCTGCCTGGTGTCTGGTCCTCTTGATCCGAACATAGGAGCCCCCACTTTCTTTGTTCGAGGTCAATATTGTACTCACATGGTTCAATCAGACCATAGCTCTTGTGCACAGTCGGCGGTTAAACCTTCTGGCAGTCCGGGCTCTGATACCAATTGTAGGATCGAAAAGAATTTAGATATCTCCATAATAGCATGATATTGTCCACTTTGGGCCTAAGCCCTCATGGCTTTGCTCTTGGGCTCTCCCCAAAAAGCCTCATGCCAATGGAGATATTTTTTTCTTATAAACCCATGATCTTTTCCATGTGTTTTCAATATGGGACTATGTTTGCAACCTTGCAACCCCAACAGAAATAATAAGTCTTTAGACTTGCTAGTCTCCAAGGGTCTTTATTCCAAGTTCTTTCTCACACACATCTGATCGCATTGCCCTCTAGCCTCCGCTAATCCATCTTCCCTTTACCTTTATCTGCAGTATAAGGAAAAAGGAAACTATAAGCTTGGGAGCTTAGTAAAAACCATCTAACTCACAAAGACATGCATTCGAAGAAATTATGCTTTTTAAAAGATGCTATGCTGATATACATAATGAGAATCATACTAGAATACTGAAACATCGCAATCAACTACTAAACATAACTATTGGTTGTATCAATGGGAAAACTAAACTGATGCACAATCTAAGCTAATATTAATGTTAGGTTCAAGCTGAAACTGTACCACATTCACATATCTGATTTGTGAAGTTTTGAAAGCTATTTTCATAAATAGATAAAAATAATAAATATGCTGTTGATGGGTCCCGTAACTGTACTTGCTATGCGCGCATCCCTAACTAGGCCCGAGGTAGCAAGTCCCGAATCTAGTAGGGGTACTAGGTTATCTAAACCTAGGGACGACTATGGGAGCCCAATCCAAAGACAACTGAGAGTCCAGTATAGTGTCACTGATAAAAGTAAAATACCGTTCATAAGATGATTTATCTTATCTTGTTCTTACTAGGTTATCTGAACTTAGAGCTAGGTTATCTGAACCTAAAGGCGACTATGAGAGCCCACCCATTGGACCGTAGTCCCATATAAACTGAAGCAAGACTAAGTGTGTTATTTAAAAATGCTTCTATGACATTTAATTAAGCTATTAAAATACCCATTGTAGCATATAACTATACTAGCCATTTTATCGAGCACTTGGTGTGCTCTAATTCTGCATATGGCTACACTAAGATCATAAAAGCGAACTAGGACCATAAAAGCATGCGATTAGCTACTTATACTGCAGGTGAGGAGTTACTTACATCCTGCGCTAAGTTTTCTTACAATCCGATCTCTAGGTTTCCGGAGAAGAAGATCATTTCGGCGATCCTCTTACGTCTACGCTTCCTTCTCGCGGAGGGGAGTGTCCTCGTATCGGAGACGTCGCCGGATGGTGCTCCTACGACCCTAAGGATGGAACCCTATGTCTTCTTGGGCTTGGCATGCCGTGAGGGTGCGGGAGAGAGAGAGGGGTCAGCGGTGAGGGTGAGGGGAAAGTTGTCGATCAAAAATAATAAATCCCCACTTAATTCCCCTATTTATATTAAGTGGTTAATATGTCCCAACTCAATCATAAATATAATTTCTCTCCTTTCCTTTCAGCACACCCTTGCTGGGGCCCCTTGGTTACTAAAGTCATCCTATAAGTCATAGGGTCCATAGGTCTCGGGTTCAATTCCCGCTTAGGCTATTTTACGTTTTTATTTAATTTTTCTACTTCTGCTACTCCAAAAATTCCATAAAAATATTCTAAAATTCCAGAAAAATAATAGAATATTTCTAAAATTTATTTTAGAATTTTCGGACGTTACATGAGATCTCTAAGCAAAAGAATAAGAGTTGTGTCTCATGAAGCCCCCTCACTCCTTTTATATTACTTGCCCAAGGTAAATAAGGAAAAACTTTTTATAAAAATTAAAATCATCCTCTAGTTTTTCCTTTTCCCTTTTTATTTTTCCTTTTCTTTCCTCTTGATTGAATCAATCACCAATTTTGATTTTGTGATGATTTTATTTTATTTTATGATGGTCGGCCACTTGCTTGGGCACCAAGCAAGGTGGTCGGCCACCTCATCAAGAGGAATAAGGAAATATATTTTAATAAAATTTTACAAGAAGAAAACCTCTTATAAAATTTACAAGCTCTCTTTACTAAATTAGGAGTTAAAAAAAGGAAAGTTCTAAAAATTAAAACCATATTTTAAAATTTAAAACTTCTCTTATAAAATTTTCTTTTTTAACATGATGATAAAAAATTATCTTCATTTTTTTCTTAAACCATGAGGATGGTTAAAAAAAGAAAGTTTTAAAACTTTTAAAACTCTCTATTAAAATATGTGGCCTAATTCAAATAAGGAAAGTTTTTAAAATTAAAATCTCTCTTTTAAAACTTATAGTTTTCTACAAAGAGAAGATTTTAAAAATTCAAAAACAACCCTCCTTGTTTGAATATTGTGGTCGGCCCTTCATGCTTGGTCACCAAGCAAAAGGGCCGGCCCCTATAGAAGAGGATGTGGTCAGCCCTTGCTTGGTCACCAAGCATTGGACCGGCCCACCTCTTGGACACCAAGAAGAGCCTTACATTTCGATGGACTTGAGGGTATAATGAGGCTACGACAGGGACCTAGAGGAGAAATTGATTTTGGCCTTCCGATGAGCTTGAGTATCCCGTGTTCGCCCCGAATACACAACTCAAGTTCATCGATAATAACTCATTCCATTAGAGAGTTATTATCATACTACCACACCAATCCCAAATTATATTATGGGCTCCTTCTTATCATGAGTGTGTTAGTCTCCCTGTGTTTAAGATTACGAATGCCCACTAATTAAGTAAGTTACTGACAACTCACTTAATTAATATCTAGCTCCAAGAGTAGTACCACTCAACTTCATTGTCATGTCGGACTAAGTCCACCTGCAGAGTTTAACATGGCAATCCTTATGATCTCCTCTTGGTGACATTCTCAACCTAGATAATCAGGACACAGATTCCTTCTATAATCAACAACACACACTATAAGTAATATCATTTCCCAACTTATCGGGCATATTGATTTATCGAGCTAAACCTCACCCTTTGATAAGTCAAAGAAATAAATATTAAATATATGTGCTTGTTATTATATTAGGATTAAGAGCACACACTTCCATAATAACTAAGGTCTAGTTCTTTTACTAAGTCAGTACAAAAAGAAATTACCTAAATGCTACTCAATACACTTAATGTGTATCAGTGTAATTTATTAGTTAAGATAAACTAATACTTAATTATACTACGACTATTCTGATGGTTTGTTCATTTCCATCTTAGTCGTAAGCTACTATTTATAATTTATAGAGAACCGACAACATGATCTTCTGAGTGTGACACCACACTCTATGTTATCTACTATATAAATTAATTGAACAATTACATTTAACAAATAAATGCAGATATTGACCAATGTGATTCTTTTATTTCAAAAGTAAATGTTTACAAAAGCTAGACTTTTAGTATACACTCCAACATCTATCCCTCCTATATGACTGGAGTGATATCATGATTCTTGATAGAGTGAGACCCCTAAGTGTATGGCCATGCCCAAATAAGTCAATATGAGATATTGAGCTCATTTGATTAGAGTGAGTCTTCTTGGAGTTCAAGACATAGATTGATTAGAGGATGACACAGTCTGTGCCTCAATTGATCAATTTAGATATCAAGAATAGAAGGACATTGTCACATATTGTGAGAATCACAATGGTGATGTTGGATCTCAACATTCTTGTAACTTGGGTAGTAATGATGTGTTGCTAGATACCGCTCATTGCTTATGTTTCTAAATGGGTTTAGGAGCAAAGCCAACGTTACAAGAACCTATAGGGTCACACACAAAGGGCAGTTAGATGGAGATTAGGTTTATATGATGGACCAAGAGGATTAGGTTCATGTGATGAACCAAATTGGATTAAGAGTAATCCAAATTAGACTAATTGAGTTGGACTCAATTTGATTCATGTGTCAAATGAGTCTAATTTAGACTATGATTCATTGAGTCAATTTAAACCAATGAATAGAGATTCATTAAATTAAATTGATTTGAATCAAAGGTTAGATTTGATATCAACCATGGGAGATAAGAGGTCAAGTTTGACTTGACTTGAGAGGGAAGATGAAGGGTCAAATTTGACTTGACCAAATGCCACCTCATTGTGACTTAGCATGGGCCGGCCATTGATGATCTTCCACATCATCAAGGCTACATCATTATGTGGCACCTCATGAGGAAGACCAAGAGCCATGACTCTTGGTATTAAATGGAGGTATAAAACCTCTATTAAGTGGCCGACCATAGTAATGAAGAATAAGTGTGTGCTTATTCAAGGTCTCTTCTTCTTCCTCTCTTCCTTTCTCTCCTTCTCCTCCATTGCTGAGACCTCTCAAGAGTGCTAGCATACTCTAAGTGGTTCTCTCCACCTTTTGTCCGTGTGGATATGTGTAGAGGAGTGTACGCTTGACACTCTATGAGATCCAGCAACCATTTGGACGAGTGGGATAAGCGAAGGGCATCGCTACAAGGGTAATACTTCCTTTTCATGTAGATCTAAGGTAGATCTAGTGTAGACAAACATGTACATGAATATTTTTATTTATCTTCGCACGGATCCGTGGCTAGCTTCGAGGTTTCCACATCATAAAAAGAGGTTTTTATGACTCAAAAGTTCTAACATGATTGATTACTTATATGCATTGTTTAGTTGAATAGATGTAAATATTGTTCTCCACATAGAGGGGATTCTCTAAATTGTATGATCAGGGGGCCCTTAGTGACGAAGGATATCCCTTTAACCAGACCTTCTGGATAATTGTCTTGAAATAGAGATCAATTCTCTATAAGGGATTATCTAATTAGAACTTAATGGGTTTGCACTAATTCAATATTAGGAAGTGATTTATGTAATCTATACTATATGACTAGGGGCCCTCATGTGATAGGGGATATCTCTTTAATTAGACTTTCTATGTTACCTCTTTTACTTAGTGACATTGAAACTCAATGGTGTGAACACTCTAATGTAACTGTTACAAGGGTTGTATCGGTATTTAGTTATTATCACAACAAGAGAATAAAAAAAAAGGAAAGGGAATAAACAATTCATAGCATTATGATGAAATCAAAATCTTAGAATCATTTTCCCAACCAACCTTATCGACTTACTTGATCTCTTGCTCTCCTCTTTTCTCTCTCTCTCTCTTTTATTAACCTCTAGTTCTCAAACTTTCAAACAATTTAATTGTCTAGATAATTTACTTTGTAAAGTTACTAGAGCTTAATCTATAGTTCATGTGGGATCGATATTTTATTACTTAACGATATTTTATGCACTTGTGGACTGACAACAAGTAACGTTATTAGCAACCCGAATATGATGGCCAAGATGAAGTTTGACCCTTGCACCAATGATAGGGTAGTACACAGGCGACCAAGAAGCTTCATTAACGTTGTTACAAATAGAAGTTGCAGCCACATCAGCACTTGTACAGGTGACCGGGAAGGTTACAAGCAATCGGGAGAGTACTATATGTAAGATCGTAGGAGTCGAGAGAGAGAGGGTGAATCTCGTTCATTTTAAAACCTTTTCTTTGTCATTTTTGTAAAACCAAATTCACAGTAGAATAAAGTAAAAAAAAAGATTCAGAGACACGATCAATTTTACTTGGTTCATAGTCCAATGACTACTACACCACGGCTCGTGATCCTTGATCCCTTTTGATGGACAATCTAATATAGTTCTTCCAATGAAGCAGATTCGTACAAGTATTAAAGAATGATAGTAGCATGCTACTATTCCTTGTAAGTAAATGCAAGTATTGAAAAAGAATACACCGACAATAAAGGATTAAAGATTTAGCATAGCTTGTCGTAGGGCCTTCCGGCGTAGTAGTAGCAAAAGAAGTAGTTTGTACAAGCAGTAGTAGATGTTGGTCGCTACTTGGAATTCTATTCTGTTTCCCCTGTAAAAAAATTTTTATACAAGCATAGAACTTTTCCTAGCAACCCATGTACTTTTCAGAAGTTAAACTTGGATTGGAAACGAAACTTAACATTTTTACTCCCAGTTCGTTCTTCAAAGTTAAACTTGGATTGGAAACGAAACTTAACATTTTTACTCCAAGTTCAACCCTTGTGTTCTTCAGAAGTTAAACCATATTACAGAAGTTGATTAAATATTTATTTCAAGGATTGGCTTCCAGGTCATTGGCAAGGCACTAGGCCTTCTTGGTTATAGAATCATCCACCACTTCCTAGACAAAGCATTTTAAAGAAATTGAATATTTAAACTTCCCACAGTAGCCTTAGGTTTAACTACAGAGACTTCAATCAAAGCACAAGATTGAAACATAAAACCGAAGCACAAAGACAAAAACATAAAATCACTAGTCTCTTGTGTTGGTATTTCAGGATCTATACAAAGAAAAAAAACTAGTTACGCTGTGGAATAAATAACTAGTTGTACCTTTCTTCGTAGACAAAGTGTTGGACCAATCCCAATGGTCCATGGGACCATGAGTTTTGGTGTTTGGGCAAAGGGTTAAGTTAGGTTCACCCTTGTATTTGATATGTGTACTTGAGTTGTGCAGGATTACAGGATACACATGTGACTCAAGTTGATAGCTTTGTGTAAAATACCGAAAAATAGAGAATAATAATAACGGAATTTTCCGAAATTTTTGAAAATTTTTCGGAAATTTTTCGGAGCTCGTACAAACGAGTTAACGGGGATAAAAACGGGGCCCGAAAAAAAGCCTGTTTAGGCTACCCTGTTTTAATGAGGAAAAGTTTTATTTCTTTTTTCTTTTCCTTTTATTTTTCTTTTTTCTTTTTATTTCCCCTTCCCCGCCGTTGCTTCCTCCCCCGCGCGCCTGACTGCTTGCCCTAACCGGCGCCACACGCAGCGGTTACCTCCTCGTCCGAACAAAAGTCGTGCCCCACCTCTTCTCTGATCCTTCTTCTCGCCACTGCCCGAATCCCTCCTCTGCCTCCCGATCCCTTTCTCTCCTTCTCCCAACGCCGAGCAGCGCCGGGCCGGTCTTCTTCCCCTGCTGCCGAAGCCCTAGCAGCACATCTTGGTCACGGAGGTTTTTCACCGCGCCGATGCCCTCTCCGATCTCCCCATGGCGCCATTTTTTTTTCTGCCCTAGCGCCGAGCCGCACTACCGACGCCACTGCCGCCAGTGACGCCGAGCGCCTCTGCACAGCGCCGTCGCCGTCAGGAAGTGTTGCTGGCCTCTCCTCTACCCCGCCGTCGTTTGCCCTAGTGTTGGCCAGCCAACCCTAGATCGTTGCTGGCTCACCTGTGCCCTAGTTCCCTACTGTTGAAGCCCTCCAACCCGTGCCCTAGAAGTGATTTTTGGAGGACTTGCTATGGTGCTGTAAGTGTGATCGTAACGTGAAAAAAGACTTGCTGTGGATTGTCTTGGGTCTAGCAGTTACCTTTCAGCAGCTACTTTTCTTCGGCATCAACCAGCTTGAGCTATGAGTTGAGGTAAGCATTAACCATAGCCTCTAAAATAGGTAATACAATGATGGATTGTTAATTTTCGGGCATTTAACCATGTTGGACAGCGGTATCGCAGCGTGTACCTCCGACATTGACTAGAGGAGGAATTTTATTCTTGTTGTAGTTACACCAAAAAATGAAAATTTGAATAAATTAGGGTTAGGGATTTTTATTTAGCTATTTATAAGAATTGTAGCTAAATAGAATATGTTTATATTGGTGACACAGGACCTTGACACGAAACGAGTATCTCGATTATCTGGTTGGACCATTTCTTATTGGAGGCGGGTACTTTTGACTTTATGTTTTTGATATGCATAGTAGTGAATTTAACAAATAGCAACAATTATGTTTCTTAATTGTTTCGGTTAGTCACTACCCGATACCTGTTACATGTTTGGTTGATTGCTTGTTTTGCATCTCATGTTATTACTTACCTGATTATACATGCTTAGGGGTAGTGATATAACCATGCTTCACCATGTTTAGGACCTAGGTGAGATACCTTATCTGATCTGTGTACCCTTGATATGATTTATTGACTATGGTGCACATCATATATGTATATAGATTGGTTCAGTATATTACCATACTTAGTGTCATACACCATTCGCATGATTGCATGCTGTGTGATAGATTGCTCCATTATTGTCGAGCACACTTCCAGTTTCATCACTGTTCGGTGCTCCGTTGGTCCGTTCATGGGTAGCGTGACTCAGCGTGGTAGCACGTCAGTTTTGCTCTATTCAGTGCTCCGTTGGTCCGCTCATGGGTGGTGTGACGCAGCGTGGTAGCATGTCAGGGATCTCTCCCCGTCATGGTGTATCGGGAGATGAGAGCATTGCGCTCCCTCACTTATAATTTGGGGTAGGAGTATGTGTGTACTCCGACAGCATCCCGTCCACTCGGTCACTCATCAGGAGCAGTGACGTCAGAGTGCACGATTGTCACAGCCCTACCCACTCAGTCTCACCATTGTGTGTGAGATGACTGACTGGCGTCAGGGGTGACCATGTCATTGGCATCATATGCATTTATTACATTTATTTGCTTGTGTTTGCTGCACTTATATGCTGCATTTTGGTGGATGCATTTGTTTGACATGCATACAGGAGGCATATTGTGTATCTGGTTTGACGACCCTTTTGTTCTGGATAGGAGTTCCTGGTGAGTACAGCTTCCTCAGTTACCTTTTAGTTTTGCATATTTCCTATATATGATTAGGAAGTTGTATTCTATGTTTATTGCTGTTAGATATATCTTGCTAGGCATGTCTATTGGTATTCGCTGAGTTGTTGAACTCACCCCCGTGGACACTATCTTTTTCAGGTACTAGGTTGTTTATGGTGTCGCTTGGAGTATCCTGTCTGCTGGTCCCATGTCACCTCAGAAGATCTGTCTTCACTGTTGTCCATTTGTACTTTGGTATTTGTGTATCTAGCTTGTGTTTCGATTTTGTTTCCGGAGTGGCGTTTTGTGGTATGGTGTAAGCCTAGCCAGCTAGCATGTCATATGTTTTGGTTTTCTATCGTTTTTCTACTGTGTTTTGGATTTTTGTTCCAGCCGAGTGGGCTGATGATATAAACTGCATGAATGACTTTGTGTTATATTTTTATTACTGTTATTGTTCCGGTCGTGTTGGCCGAGGTATATGTGGCCCTTAGGGCTTTGTATAAATGTTTCAGATTGTCACCCTTACAAGGGAGGTGCTGTCGAAATTTCTTCGGATAGGGACTCCCCCGGGGTGTGACAATTTAGTGGTATTAGAGCAGGTATACGATACTTGCTATGTGTTCTGGATTTTTGAGATTTATCTGATACCAATTTATTTGGTATCAGAGATCGGCTTACGAGTCTTATTTTCCCTGTGTTTCAGATTTCGTGTTTTGGTCTTCTCGATGTGACTTTTCGAATTTTGGGACATGGCTGCAGCAGGACATCTCCAAGCTATAGGAGGTATGTTGGTATACTGTTATCCTACTATTTTGTTAGTGTATGCATTGTTGATTGTGATAGTTATGACATGTAATAGTACTTTGTATCTGGTATCTGTCTGATGTTGTAGCCATATTACATGTGATGGGTTAGCCACTGATGATGATCGACTGTAATAGAGATTAAGGGTTACAGTTTCAGGTGATTTTCTCATTTGAAATTTTGAGGTAAAATGGGGACTGGACAGTGACGGAACATCTCCAGATGACAAATAGGTATGATTAACTTTATAATTTTGGTACCTGTATTTAATACTTGGGTAACATAGATATCCTTATGGGTCATAAGAGATATGTAGTATATATTGTGATTAGCTTCATTGTTAATAGATGTGACATACTTACTAGACAATAGTTGTAAGAGTACTCTGTAGCTTATTATCATAGAAGCACTTATATTAAGGCAAACTTGAGATGAACAAACCTGACTTGAAGGTAGGCATCAGGAATGGAAATATTTCTTTCTGCTAGATGGAGCACATATATTTTGGCATTGCCCATCTATATAACATTAAGGATCTGAGTTGTTTTTTTTTTTTTTTTTGGACTTGCATTAGCACGTGTATGACCATCTTCTTCCTTGGCTACACCTTATTAATTGTCTTAAATTCTCTATGATAAGAGGATTTTCATGCACAGTCCTAGACACAGGTTCATACAGAAATTGACACAAATTCACACAAAATTTGATATACATTAAGACCGACTTAGACATTGGAAATAATAATAGAAATTTGTGCCCTTATCTTCTTTATGAACTTCTCTCCTTAAAAATGATAAGGTGTAGTGTGCTGAAGTAAGATTGATTTAATCCAATAAATCTATATGATAAAGTTGTATAGAATGTTAGCCAGATCTCAACAAGTTATGAACGTCGTATTCATGAACCTGATGAGACTTCTCGTGCCTTTATGAGGGAAGATTAGTAGATTACCCACTATTAGACTGTAGCGACTGACCGTCTCTCTACCCTCCGGTGACACCATGGACGTCACTTGAGAGGTCAGAGGTTGCCCGTTAGATTTTGGCAACCTAATACTTACGGTGGATCTTTTAGTATTAGAAATGGTCGACTTTGATATTATTTTTGGCATAGATTGTTTGTCCGCATATCATGCCACTATTGATTGCTAGACGAGGGTGGTCACATCCCGACGATTATGAGTCTTTCATTTGGGCTTACCAATGCTCTAGCGGTATTTATGGATTATTGTGGTGGAGCATTGCTCCCACATGTTATGGATGGTTGTGGTGGAGCGTTGCTCCCACATATTGAGGATTTCTTGTGGTAGAGCGTTGCTCCCACATATGCGGTATTTCCTGTGATGGAGCGTTGCTCTCACACTGGAGGATTTATTCTTTGGTGATTTATATTGTTGGTGATTAGATTTCAGACTTGTTGTCGGGGATCTTATGGTTGAGAATGCTTGTTGTACAGGCATTATGAGTTCTAGGTTTTACCATTTAGGCTTACAAAGCCCTAGATGTTTTCATGGACTCGATGATTTCGGTATTCCTAGGTTGTTTGGATCGGTTTCCATTGTCTTTGTTGACAATGTTGTAATCTATTTTTTTTTATCCAAGCTCGATACCCCCATCTTTTCACTTGAGATATGTAATTTAATTTACCGTTGAGCATTTTGTACTCTATACCTGTTGTTATACTTGCTGATGGTAGATAACGAAATTTGGGGACCAAATTTTTTATTAGTGGGGGAGAATGTAAAATACCGGAAAATAGAGAATAATAATAAGGGTATTTTCCAGATTTTTTAGAAATTTTTCGAGAATTTTTCGGAACTCGTACGGACGAGTTAACGGGGATAAAAACGGGGCCCGGAAAAAAAAAACCTGTTTAGGTTACCCTGTTTTAATGAGGAAAAGTTTTATTTCTTTTTCCTTTTCCTTTTCTTTTTCTTTTTTCTTTTTATTTCCCCTTCCCCGCCGTTGCTTCCTCCCCTGCGTGCCCGACTGCTTGCCCTAACTGGCGCCACACGCGGCGGTTACCTCCTCATCCGAACAAAAGTCGTGCCCACCTCTTCTCTGATCCTTCTTCTCGCCACTGCTCGAAGCCCTCCTCTGCCTCCCAATCCCTTTCTCTCCTTCTCCCGACGCCGAGCAGCGCCGGGCCGGTCTTCTTCCCCTACTGCCGAAGCCCTAGCAGCACCTCTTGGTCACGGAGGTTTTTCACCGCGCCAACGCCCTCTCCGATCTCCCCACGGCGCCACTTTTTTCTGCCCTAGCGTCGAGCCACACTGCCGACGCCACTTCCGCCAGCGACGCCGAGCGCCTCTGCACAGTGCCGTCACCGTCAGGAAGTGTTGCCGACCTCTCCTCTACCTCGCCGTCGTTTGCCCTAGTGCCAGCCAGCTGAACCCTAGATCGTTGCTGGCTCACCTGTGCCCTAGTTCCCTACTGTTGAAGCCCTCCAACCCATGCCCTAGCAGTGATTTTTGGAGGACTTGCTATGGTGCTGTAAGTGTGATCATAACGTGAAATATGACTTGCTATGGATTGTCTTGGGTCCGACAGTTACCTTTCAGCAGCTACTTTTCTTCGGTAGCAACCAGCTTGAGCTGTGAGTTGAGGTAAGCGTTAACCATAGCCTCTAAAATAGGTAATACAATGATGGATTGTTAATTTTCAAGCATTTAACCATGTTGGACAGCGGTATCGCAGCGTGTACCTCCGACATTGACTAGAGAAGGAATTTTATTCTTGTTGTAGTTACACCTGAAAATGAAAATTTGAATAAATTAGGGTTAGGGATTTTTATTTAGCTATTTATAAGAATTGTAGCTAAATAGAATATGTTTATATTGGTGACACAGGACTTTGACGCGAAACGAGTATCTCGATTATCTGATTGGACCATTTCTTATTGGAGGCGGGTACTTTTGACTTTATGTCTTTGATATGCATAGTAGTGAATTTAACAAATAGTAACAATTATGTTTCTTAATTGTTTCGGTTAGTCACTACCCGATACCTATTACATGTTTGGTTGATTGCTTGTTTTGCATCTCATGTTATTACTTACCTGATTATACATGCTTAGGGATAGTTAATCATGCTTCACCATGTTTAGGATCTAGGTGTGATACCTTATCTGATCTATGTACCCTTGATATGATTTATTTACTATGGTGCACATCATATATGTATATAGATTGGTTCAGTATATTACCATGCTTAGTGTCATGCACCATTCGCATGATTACATGCTGTGTGATAGATTGCTCCATTATTGTCGAGCATATCGCTAGTTTCATCACTGTTCGGTGCTCCGTTGGTCCGCTCATGGGTAGCGTGACTCAGCGTGGTAGCACGTCAGTTTTGCTCTGTTCAGTGCTCCGTTGGTCCGCTCATGGGTGGTGTGACGCAGCGTGGTAGCATGTCAGGGATCTCTCCCCGTCATGGTGTATCGGGAGATGAGAGCATTGCGCTCCCTCACTTATAATTTGGGGTAGGAGTATGTGTGTACTCCGACAGCATCCTGTCCACTCGGTCACTCATCAGGAGCAGTGACGTCAGAGTGCACGATTGTCACAGCCCTACCCACTCAGTCTCACCATTGTGTGTGAGATGATTGACTGGCGTCAGGGGTGACCATGTCATTGGCATCATATGCATTTATTACATTTATTTGCTTGTGTTTGCTGCACTTATATGCTGCATTTTGGTGGATGCATTTGTTTGACATGCATACAGGAGGCATATTGTGTATCTGGTTTGACGACCCTTTTGTTCTGGATAGGAGTTCCTGGTGAGTACAGCTTCCTCAGTTACCTTTTAGTTTTGCATATTTCCTATATATGATTAGGAAGCTGTATTCTATGTTTATTGCTGTTAGATATATCTTGCTAGGCATGTCTATTGGTATTCGCTGAGTTGTTGAACTCACCCCCGTGGACACTATCTTTTTCAGGTACTAGGTTGTTTATGGTGTCGCTTGGAGTATCCTGTCTGCTGGTCCCATGTCACCTCAGAAGATCTGTCTTCACTGTTGTCCATTTGTACTTTGGTATTTGTGTATCTAGCTTGTGTTTCGATTTTGTTTCCGGAGTGGCGTTTTGTGGTATGGTGTAAGCCTAGCCAGCTAGCATGTCATATGTTTTGGTTTTCTATCGTTTTTCTACTGTGTTTTGGATTTTTGTTCCAGCCGAGTGGGCTGATGATATAAACTGCATGAATGACTTTGTGTTATATTTTTATTACTGTTATTGTTCCGGTCGTGTTGGCCGAGGTATATGTGGCCCTTAGGGCTTTGTATAAATGTTTCAGATTGTCACCCTTACAAGGGAGGTGCTGTCGAAATTTCTTCGGATAGGGACTCCCCCGGGGTGTGACAATTTAGTGGTATTAGAGCAGGTATACGATACTTGCTATGTGTTCTGGATTTTTGAGATTTATCTGATACCAATTTATTTGGTATCAGAGATCGGCTTACGAGTCTTATTTTCCCTGTGTTTCAGATTTCGTGTTTTGGTCTTCTCGATGTGACTTTTCGAGTTTTGGGACATGGCTGCAGCAGGACATCTCCAAGCTATAGGAGGTATGTTGGTATACTATTATCCTACTATTTTGTTAGTGTATGCATTGTTGATTGTGATAGTTATGACATGTAATAGTACTTTGTATCTGGTATCTGTCTGATGTTGTAGCCATATTACATGTGATGGGTTAGCCACTGATGATGATCGACTGTAATAGAGATTAAGGGTTACAGTTTCAGGTGATTTTCTCATTCGAAATTTTGAGGTAAAATGGGGACTGGACAGTGACGGAACATCTCCAGATGGCAAATAGGTATGATTAACTTTATAATTTTGGTACCTGTATTTAATACTTGGGTAACATAGATATCCTTATGGGTCATAAGAGATATGTAGTATATATTGTGATTAGCTTCATTGTTAATAGATGTGACATACTTACTAGACAATAGTTGTAAGAGTACTCTGTAGCTTATTATCATAGAAGCACTTATATTAAGGCAAACTTGAGATGAACAAACCTGACTTGAAGGTAGGCATCAGGAATGGAAATATTTCTTTCTGCTAGATGGAGCACATATATTTTGGCATTGCCCATCTATATAACATTAAGGATCTGAGTTGTTTTTTTTTTTTTTGTGGACTTGCATTAGCGCGTGTATGACCATCTTCTTCCTTGGCTACACCTTATTAATTGTCTTAAATTCTCTATGATAAGAGGATTTTCATGCACAGTCCTAGACACAGGTTCATACAGAAATTGACACAAATTCACACAAAATTTGATATACATTAAGACCGACTTAGACATTGGAAATAATAATAGAAATTTGTGCCCTTATCTTCTTTATGAACTTCTCTCCTTAAAAATGATAAGGTGTAGTGTGCTGAAGTAAGATTGATTTAATCCAATAAATCTATATGATAAAGTTGTATAGAATGTTAGCCAGATCTCAACAAGTTATGAACGTCGTATTCATGAACCTGATGAGACTTCTCGTGCCTTTATGAGGGAAGATTAGTAGATTACCCACTATTAGACTGTAGCGACTGACCGTCTCTCTACCCTCCGGTGACACCATGGACGTCACTTGAGAGGTCAGAGGTTGCCCGTTAGATTTTGGCAACCTAATACTTACGGTGGATCTTTTAGTATTAGAAATGGTCGACTTTGATATTATTTTTGGCATAGATTGTTTGTCCGCATATCATGCCACTATTGATTGCTAGACGAGGGTGGTCACATCCCGACGATTATGAGTCTTTCATTTGGGCTTACCAATGCTCTAGCGGTATTTATGGATTATTGTGGTGGAGCATTGCTCCCACATGTTATGGATGGTTGTGGTGGAGCGTTGCTCCCACATATTGAGGATTTCTTGTGGTAGAGCGTTGCTCCCACATATGTGGTATTTCCTGTGATGGAGCGTTGCTCTCACACTGGAGGATTTATTCTTTGGTGATTTATATTGTTGGTGATTAGATTTCAGACTTGTTGTCGGGGATCTTATGGTTGAGAATGCTTGTTGTACAGGCATTATGAGTTCTAGGTTTTACCATTTAGGCTTACAAAGCCCTAGATGTTTTCATGGACTCGATGATTTCGGTATTCCTAGGTTGTTTGGATCGGTTTCCATTGTCTTTGTTGACAATGTTGTAATCTATTTTTTTTTATCCAAGCTCGATACCCCCATCTTTTCACTTGAGATATGTAATTTAATTTACCGTTGAGCATTTTGTACTCTATACCTGTTGTTATACTTGCTGATGGTAGATAACGAAATTTGGGGACCAAATTTTTTATTAGTGGGGGAGAATGTAAAATACCGGAAAATAGAGAATAATAATAAGGGTATTTTCCAGATTTTTTAGAAATTTTTCGAGAATTTTTCGGAACTCGTACGGACGAGTTAACGGGGATAAAAACGGGGCCCGGAAAAAAAAAACCTGTTTAGGTTACCCTGTTTTAATGAGGAAAAGTTTTATTTCTTTTTTCCTTTTACTTTTCTTTTTCTTTTTGCTTTTTATTTCCCCTTCCCCGCCGTTGCTTCCTCCCCCGTGCGCCCGACTGCTTGCCCTAACCGACGCCACACGCGGTGGTTACCTCCTCGTCCGAACAAAAGTCGTGCCCCACCTCTTCTCTGATCCTTCTTCTCGCCACTGCCCGAAGCCCTCCTCTGCCTCCCGATCCCTTTCTCTCCTTCTCCCGACGCCAAGTAGCGTCGGGCCGGTCTTCTTCCCCTGCTGCCAAAGCCCTAGCAGCACCTCTTGGTCACGGAGGTTTTTCATCGCGCCGACGCCCTCTCCGATCTCCCCACGGTGCCACTTTTTTTCTGCCCTAGCGCCGAGCCGCACTGCCGACGCCACTGGCGCCAGCGACGCCGAGTGCCTCTACACAGCACCGTCGACGTCAAGAAGTGTTGCCGGCCTCTCCTCTACCCTGTCGTCGTTTGCCCTAGTGCCGGCCAGCCGAACCCTAGATAATTGCTGGCTCACCTGTGCCCTAGTTCCCTACTGTTGAAGCCCTCCAACTCGTGCCCTAGAAGTGATTTTTGGAGGACTTGCTATGGTGCTGTAAGTGTGATCATAACGTGAAATATGACTTGCTATGGATTGTCTTGGGTCCGACAGTTACCTTTCAGCAGCTACTTTTCTTCGGTAGCAACCAGCTTGAGCTGTGAGTTGAGGTAAGCGTTAACCATAGCCTCTAAAATAGGTAATACAATGATGGATTGTTAATTTTCAAGCATTTAACCATGTTGGACAGCGGTATCGCAGCGTGTACCTCCGACATTGACTAGAGAAGGAATTTTATTCTTGTTGTAGTTACACCTGAAAATGAAAATTTGAATAAATTAGGGTTAGGGATTTTTATTTAGCTATTTATAAGAATTGTAGCTAAATAGAATATGTTTATATTGGTGACACAGGACTTTGACGCGAAACGAATATCTCGATTATCTGATTGGACCATTTCTTATTGGAGGCGGGTACTTTTGACTTTATGTCTTTGATATGCATAGTAGTGAATTTAACAAATAGTAACAATTATGTTTCTTAATTGTTTCGGTTAGTCACTACCCGATACCTGTTACATGTTTGGTTGATTGCTTGTTTTGCATCTCATGTTATTACTTACCTGATTATACATGCTTAGGGATAGTTAATCATGCTTCACCATGTTTAGGATCTAGGTGTGATACCTTATCTGATCTATGTACCCTTGATATGATTTATTTACTATGGTGCACATCATATATGTATATAGATTGGTTCAGTATATTACCATGCTTAGTGTCATGCACCATTCGCATGATTACATGCTGTGTGATAGATTGCTCCATTATTGTCGAGCACATCGCTAGTTTCATCACTGTTCGGTGCTCCGTTGGTCCGCTCATGGGTAGCGTGACTCAGCGTGGTAGCACGTCAGTTTTGCTCTGTTCAGTGCTCTGTTGGTCCGCTCATGGGTGGTGTGACGCAGCGTGGTAGCATGTCAGGGATCTCTCCCCGTCATGGTGTATCGGGAGATGAGAGCATTGCGCTCCCTCAGTTATAATTTGGGGTAGGAGTATGTGTGTACTCCGACAGCATCCCGTCCACTCGGTCACTCATCAGGAGCAGTGACGTCAGAGTGCACGATTGTCACAGCCCTACCCACTCAGTCTCACCATTGTGTGTGAGATGACTGACTGGCGTCAGGGGTGACCATGTCATTGGCATCATATGCATTTATTACATTTATTTGCTTGTGTTTGCTGCACTTATATGCTGCATTTTGGTGGATGCATTTGTTTGACATGCATACAGGAGGCATATTGTGTATCTGGTTTGACGACCCTTTTGTTCTGGATAGGAGTTCCTGGTGAGTACAGCTTCCTCAGTTACCTTTTAGTTTTGCATATTTCCTATATATGATTAGGAAGCTGTATTCCATGTTTATTGTTGTTAGATATATCTTGCTAGGCATGTCTATTGGTATTCGCTGAGTTGTTGAACTCACCCCCGTGGACACTATCTTTTTCAGGGACTAGGTTGTTTATGGTGTCACTTGGAGTATCCTACCTGCTGGTGCCATGTCACCTCAGAAGAACTGTCTTCGCTGTTGTCCATTTATACTTTGGTATTTGTGTATCTAGCTTGTGTTTCGATTTTGTTTCCGGAGTGGTGTTTTATGGTGTGGTGTAA
This sequence comes from Zingiber officinale, assembly GCF_018446385.1. Classification (NCBI taxonomy): domain Eukaryota; kingdom Viridiplantae; phylum Streptophyta; class Magnoliopsida; order Zingiberales; family Zingiberaceae; genus Zingiber; species Zingiber officinale. The sequence continues at coordinate 97,007,180 of NC_055998.1, forward strand.
ACCTAGCCGGCTAGCATGTCATATGTTTTGGTTTTCTATCATTTTTCTGTTGTGTTTTGGATTTTTGTTCCAGCCGAGTGGGCTGATGATATAAACTGCGTGAATGACTTTGTGTTATATTTTTATTACTGTTATTGTTCCGGCCGTGTTGGCCGAGATATATGTGGCCCTGAGGGCTTTATATAAATATTTCAGATTGTCACCCGTATAGGGGAGATGCTGCCGAAATTTCTTCGGACAGGGAATCCCCTGGGGCGTGACAATTTAGTGGTATTAGAGCAGGTATACGATACTTGCTATGTGTTCTGGATTTTTGAGATTTATCTGATACCAATTTATTTGGTATCAGAGATCGACTTACGAGTCTTATTATCCCTGTGTTTCGGATTTCATGTTTTGGTCTTCTCGATGTGACGTTTCGAGTTTTGGGACCTGGCAGTAGCAAGACATCTCCAAGCTATAGGAGGTATGTTGGTATACTGTTATCCTACTATTTTGTTAGTGTATGCATTGTTGACTGTGATAGTTATAACATGTAATAGCACTTTGTATCTGGTATATGTCTGATGTTGTAGCCATATTACATGTGATGGGTTAGCCACTGATGATGATCGACCGTAATAGAGATTAAGGGTTACGGTTTCTGGTGATTTTCTCGTTCAAAATTTTGAGGTAAAATGGGGACTGGACAGCGACGGAACATCTCCAGACGGCAAATAGGTATGATTAACTTTATAATTTTGGTACCTGTATTTAATACTTGGGTAACATAGATTTCCTTATGGGTCATAAGAGATATGTAGTATATATTGTGATTAGCTTCATTGTTAATAGATGTGACATACTTACTAGACAATAGTTGTAAGAGTACTCTGTAGCTTATTATCATAGAAGCACTTATATTAAGGCAAACTTGAGATGAACAAACCTAACTTGAAGGTAGGCATCAGGAATGGAAATATTTCTTTCTGCTAGATGGAGCACATATATTTTGGCATTGCCCATCTATATAACATTAAGGATCTGAGTTGTTTTTTTTTTTAGGACATGCATTAGCGCGTGTATGACCATCTTCTTACTTGGCTACACCTTATTTCTGCTAGAAGTTTTATTTCTTTTTCCTTTTCCTTTTCATTTTCTTTTTGCTTTTTATTTCCCCTTCCCCATCGTTGCTTCCTCCCCCGCGCGCCCGAGTGCTTGCCCTAACCGGCGCCACACGCAGCGGTTACCTCCTCGTCCGAACAAAAGTCGTTCCCCATCTCTTCTCTGATCCTTCTTCTTGCCACTGCCCGAAGCACTCCTCTGTCTCCCGATCCCTTTCTCTCCTTCTACCGACGCCGAGCAGCGTCGGGCCGGTCTTCTTCCCCTGCTACCGAAGCCCTAGCGGCACCTCTTGGTCACGGAGGTTTTTCACCGCGTCGACTCCCTCTCCGATCTCGCCACGACGCCACTTTTTTTCTGCCCTAGCGCAGAGCCGCACTGCCGACGCCACTGCCGCCAGCGACACCAAGCGCCTCTGCATAGCGTCATCGTCGTCAGGAAGTGTTGTCATCCTCTCCTCTACCCCGCCGTCGTTTGCCCTAGTGCCGGCCAGCCGAACCCTAGATCGTTGCTGGCTCACCTGTGCCCTAGTTCCCTACTGTTGAAGCCCTCCAACCCGTGCCCTAGCAGTGATTTTTGGAGGACATGCTATGGTGTTGTAAGTGTGATCGTAACGTGAAATAAGACTTGCTGTGGATTGTCTTGGGTCCAGCAGTTACCTTTCAGCAGCTACTTTTCTTCGGCAGCAACCAGCTTGAGCTGTGAGTTGAGGTAAGCGTTAACCATAGCCTCTAAAATAGGTAATACAGTGATGGATTGTTAATTTTCGGGCATTTAACCATGTTGGACAGCGGTATTGCAGCGTGTACCTCCGACATTGACTAGAGGAGGAATTTTATTCTTATTGTAGTTACACCTGAAAATGAAAATTTGAATAAATTAGGGTTAGGGATTTTTATTTAGCTATTTATAAGAATTGTAGCTAAATAGAATATGTTTATGTTGGTGACACAGAACCTTGACGCGAAACGAGTATCTCGATTCTCTGATTGGACCATTTCTTATTGGAGGTGGATACTTTCGACTTTATGTCTTTGATATGCATAGTAGTGAATTTAACAAATAGCAACAATTATGTTTCTTAATTGTTTCGGTTAGTCACTACCCGATACCTGTTACATGTTTGGTTGATTGCTTGTTTTGCATCTCATGTTATTACTTATCTGATTATACATGCTTAGGGGTAGTGATATAACCATGCTTCACCATGTTTAGGACCTCGGTGTGATACCTTATTTGATCTGTGTACCCTTGATATGATTTATTGACTATAGTGCACATCATATATGTATATAGATTGGTTCAGTATATTACCATGCTTAGTGTCATACACCTTTTGCATGATTGCATGCTGTGTGATAGAATGCTCCATTATTGTCGAGCACATCGCCAGTTTCATCACTGTTTGGTGCTCCGTTGGTCCGCTCATGGGTAGCGTGACTCAGTGTGGTAGCACGTCAATTTTGCTCTGTTCGGTGCTCCGTTGGTCCGCTCATGGGTGGTGTAACGCATCGTGGTAGCACGTCAGGGATCCCTCCCAGTCATGGTGTACCGGGAGATGAGAGCATTGCGCTCCCCCACATATGATTTGGGGTAGGAGTATGTGTGTACTCCGACAGTATCCCGTCCACTCGGTCACTCATCAGGAGCAGTGACGTCAGAGTGCACGGTTGTCGCAGTTCTACCCACTCAGTCTCACCATTGTGTGTGAGATGACTGATTGGCGTCAGGGGTGACCATGTCATTGGCATCATATTCATTTATTGCATTTATTTGCTTGTGTTTGCTGCACTTATATGCTGCATTTTGGTGGATGCATTTGTTTGACATGCATACAAGAGGCATATTGTGTATCTGGTTTGACGACCCTTTTGTTCTGGATAGGAGTTCCTGGTGAGTACAGCTTCCTCAGTTACCTTTCAGTTTTGCATATTTCCTATATATGATTAGGAAGTTGTATTCCATGTTTATTGCTATTAGATATATCTTGTTAGGCATGTCTATTGGTATTCGCTGAGTTGTTGAACTCACCCCCGTGGACACTATCTTTTTCAGGTACTAGGTTGTTTATGGTGTCGCTTGGAGTATCCTGCCTGCTGGTCCCATGTCACCTCAGAAGATCTGTCTTCGCTGTTGTCCATTTGTACTTTGGTATTTGTGTATCTAGCTTGTGTTTCGATTTTGTTTCTGGAGTGGTGTTTTGTGGTGTGGTGTAAGCCTAGCCGGCTAGAATGTCATATGTTTTCGTTTTCTATCATTTTTCTGCTGTGTTTTGGATTTTTGTTCCAGCCGAGTGGGCTGATGATATAAACTGCGTGAATGACTTTGTGTTATATTTTTATTACTGTTATTGTTCCGGCCGTGTTGGCCGAGGTATATGTGGCCCTGAGGGCTTTGTATAAATGTTTCAGATTGTCACCCGTACAAGGGAGGTACTGTCGACATTTCTTCGGATAGGGACTCCCCCGGGGTGTGACAATTTAGTGGTATTAGAGCAGGTATACGATACTTGCTATGTGTTCTGGATTTTTGAGATTTATCTGATACCAATTTATTTGGTATCAGAGATCGGCTTATGAGTCTTATTTTCCCTATGTTTCGGATTTTGTGTTTTGGTCTTGTCGATGTGACTTTTTGAGTTTTGGGACATGGCTGCAACAGGATATCTCCAAGCTATAGGAGGTATGTTGGTATACTGTTATCCTACTATTTTGTTAGTGTATGCATTGTTGACTGTGATAGTTATGACATGTAATAACACTTTGTATCTGGTATCTGTCTGATGTTGTAGCCATATTACATGTGATGGGTTAGCCACTGATGATGATCGACTGTAATAGAGATTAAGGGTTACAGTTTCTGGTGATTTTCCCGTTCGAAATTTTGAGGTAAAATGGGGACTGGACAGCGACGGAACATCTCCAGACGGCAAATAGGTATGATTAACTTTATAATTTTGGTACCTGTATTTAATACTTGGGTAACATAGATATCCTTATGGGTCATAAGAGATATGTAGTATATATTGTGATTAGCTTCATTGTTAATAGATGTGACATACTTACTAGACAATAGTTGTAAGAGTACTCTGTAGCTTATTATCATAGAAGCACTTATATTAAGGCAAACTTGAGATGAACAAACCTGACTTGAAGGTAGGCATCAGGAATGGAAATATTTCTTTCTGCTAGATGGAGCACATATATTTTGGCATTGCCCATCTATATAACATTAAGGATCTGAGTTGTTTTTTTTTTTTGTGGACTTGCATTAGCGCGTGTATGACCATCTTCTTCCTTGGCTACACCTTATTAATTGTCTTAAATTCTCAATTATAAGAGGATTTTCATGCACAGTCCTAGACATAGGTTCATACTGAAATTGGCACAAATTCACACAGAATTTGATATACATTAAGACTGACTTAGACATTGGAAATAATAATAGAAATTTGTGCCCTTATCTTCTTTATTAACTTCTCTCCTTGAAAATGATAAGGTGTGGTGTGCTGAAGTAAGATTGATTTAATCCAATAAATCTATATGATAAAGTTGTATAGAATGTTAGCCAGATCTCAACAAATTATGAACGTCGTATTCATGAACCTGATGAGACTTCTCGTGCCTTTATGAGGGAAGATTAGTAGATTACCCACTATTAGACTGCAGCGACTGACCGTCTCTCTACCCTCCGGTGACACCATGGACGTCACTCAAGAGGTCAGAGGTTGCCCGTTAGATTTTGGCAACCTAATACTTACGGTGGATCTTTTAGTATTAGAAATGGTCGACTTTGATATTATTCTTGGCATAGATTGTTTGTCCGCATATCATGTCACTATTGATTGCTAGACGAGGGTGGTCACATTCCGGCCATTATGAGTCTTTGGTAATGTCATTTGGGCTTACCAATGCTCTAGCGGTATTTGTGGATTATTGTGGTGGAGCATTGCTCCCACATGTTATGGATGGTTGTGGTGGAGCGTTGCTCCCACATATTGAGGATTTCTTGTGGTAGAGCGTTGCTCCTACATATGTGGTATTTCCTGTGATGGAGCGTTGCTCTCACACTGGAGGATTTATTCTTTGGTGATTTATATTGTTGGTGATTAGATTTCAGACTTGTTGTCGGGTATCTTATGGTTGAGTATGCCTGTTGTACGGATATTATGAGTTCTAGGTTTTACCATTTAGGCTTACAAAGCCCTAGATGTTTTCATGGACTCGATGATTTCGGTATTCCTAGGTTGTTTGGATCGGTTTCCATTGTCTTTGTTGACAATGTTGTAATCTATTTTTTTTTTTATCCAAGCTCGATACCCCCGTCTTTTCACTTGTGATATGTAATTTAATTTACCGTTCAGCATTTTGTACTCTATACCTGTTGTTAGTACTTGCTGATGGCAGATAACGAAATTTGGGGACCAAATTTTTTATTAGTGGGGGAGAATGTAAAATACTGGAAAATAGAGAATAATAATAAGGGAATTTTCCGGAATTTTTGGAAATTTTTCGGGAATTTTTCGGAGCTCGTACAGACGAGTTAACGGGGATAAAAACGGGGCCCAGAAAAAAAATCCTGTTTAGGCTACCCTGTTTTAATGAGGAAAAGTTTTATTTATTTTTCCTTTTCCTTTTCTTTTTATTTTTTCTTTTTATTTCCCCTTCCCCGCCGTTGCTTCCTCCCCCGCGCACCCGACTGCTTGCCCTAACCGGCGCCACACGCGGCGGTTACCTCCTCGTCTGAACAAAAGTCGTGCCCCACCTCTTCTCTGATCCTTCTTCTCGCCACTGCCCGAAGCCCTCCTCTGCCTCCCGATCCCTTTCTCTCCTTCTCCCGACGCCGAGCAGCGCCGGGCCGGTCTTCTTCCCCTGCTGCCGAAGCCCTAGCAGCACCTCTTGGTCACGGAGGTTGGATGCATCAGCAACTTCGAGGCATACGCGAAGGATGACATTGGAGACGAGCCGTGGGCTTGGATGCATCCGAGAGATGAGATCCAAAGGAAGTAGGCTTGAAGGCAAGAGGTCAAAGTTACGAAGAAGGGTCAAGTGAGTCGTGAGGGTCCAATTGCGAGAGAAATGTACTCAGGATGGGAAACCCTAGGTTTAGGGTTGTACCAGTCGACTGGTACTGGGTCCAGTCGACTGGTGGTGAGCACAGAGAGCTTCTGTGCCCGAACGGCTAGACACCAATCGACTGTTGCAAGGACCAATTGACTGATAGAGAGTCGTTGGAGTACCGTTGGGCTAACACCAGTCGACTAGTGCAAGGACCAGTCGACTGGTAATGGTAAAATCAGACTTGCTGATTTCTCAAGCTCTATATAATAGAGCTTGGGATGAACGGCCAAAGTTGACGAAATTAGACTTGGTTAAAACCTAATTAGTAGTCATCTAGTGCTCTAGCAATCCAAGTGTTCTTGATCGAGTTGTGGCGAGATTTCTCCACCGACAAGGTGGATTGTGCTAGCTGGAGTTTCCGGGGACTAATCCACCGATGGATTGAGGGATCATTCACCTTACGGACAGCTGTGGAGTAGGAGCAAGTTATCTCCGAACCACGTAAACGAACGTATTAGCGGTTTGCGTTTCCTTTCTTAGTTTTAGTCATTCTACTTGTTTGTTTGTATTTCCGCTTACACACTAACATTGTAGAAAGAAGCGAGTATTTGGGGGCGCCGTCTATCCAACCCCCCTTCAAGTCGGCCACCGATCCTCCTACACAAAGACCTTTTGATCTTCTGTTGTATTCTTCTTCTCTTCTTGGACGTCATGTGGGCGACGATCTACCAAGATAAAAACCACCCGAACCCTCTTTTGTTTCCAAGCCGCCTAACACCAAAAGATGCAAAGAAGAGGAGCGCCTTCTTCATCTTTTTCTCCTCCAAACCACCGGCCACCAAGGTGCTTCGTCTCTTCGTTTTCTTTTTCTCCAAGCTCCGACCACCAAGAGAATATGGGGCGCTGGCTCTAGAGGGAAGAAGAAGAAGAAGAAGTGGGGCGCCAGCCCTGGAGGAAAGAAAAGAAAAGAGAGAAAAGAAGAGATGAGGTGTCGGCCACAAGCAAGGGGAAACAACTCAAGAGAGATTGGATGATTATGGTGGCATGACCTCCTCCCCTTTTATAACATTCTGCACCAGATAAAAAAAGGAGAAAAAGTAATAGATTTTTGTTTAGAAAAAATCTCTAGAAAAGAATTAACATAATTCTTTTTAGAAAAATTTTTTAGGAAAGAATTAATATAATTCTTTTTAAAAAATTTCTAAGAAAAAATTAAATAATTCTTTTTAGAAAAAATCTCTAATTTTGTTGAGAAAAAATCTCCCTTTTCGTAACTCCTTTTTTGTTCTCTTTTTTTTCTTTTGATTTGGTCGACCCCTTTCTTGGGTAGGAAGCAAAACCAAAATGGGTGAATGTGAGGCTTTATAAAGGCTACAACAGGGACCGAGAGGAGGAATTGGTTTTGGCCTCCTGATGGACTTGAGCTTCCTGTGTTCAACCCGAACACCCAACTCAAGTTCATCAATAATAACTCATACCACTAAAGAGTTATTATTGAACTACCGCACCAATCCCATATTAAAATACGGGCTCTTACTTTTCATGAGTGCGTTAGTCTCCCTGTGTTTAAGATATCGTATGTCCGTTAATTAAATGAGTTACTGACAACTCACTTAATTAACATCTAGCTCCAAGAGTAGTACCACTCAACCTTATTATCATGTTGGACTAAGTCCACCTGAAGAGTTTACATGATAATCCTTATGAGCTCCTCAAGGGGGCATCATCAACCTAGATTACTAGGACATAGTTTCCTTTTATAATCAACAACACACCATACAAATAATATTATTTCCCAACTTATCGGACCTATTGATTTACTGAATAAATTTCACCCCTTGATAATTTAAAGAAATAAATACTAAGTATATGTGTTTGTTATTATATCTGGATTAAGAGTATGCACATCCATAATAACAGAGGTTTTGTTCTTTTATGCAGTCAGTATAAAAAGAAACAACCTCAAATGGTTCTACTCAATACACACATAATGTACTAGTGTAATTTTATAGTCAAGATAAACTAATACTAAATTACACTACAACTATTCCAATGGTTTGTCCCAATCCATCTTGGTTGTGAACTACTATTTATAATTTATAAGGAATTGATAATATTATCTTCTATGTGACACTACACACCATGTTATCTACAATGTAAATTAAATAGACAACTGCATTTAACTAAACGTAGACATTTGACCAATGTGATTCTCATTTCAAAATAAATGTTCATACAAAAATCTAGGATTTTAGTATACATCCTAACAATCTCCCACTTATACTAAAAGACTATGCTGACATATATGCTGCCATACATCTGATTCTCATCCCCTCAACATGCCTGTCAAAATATCTTGTCAGAAGGGCCTTAGTGAAAGGATCTGCCAGGTTATCTGCTGATGTAATCTTAGCGAAAACAACTTCTCCTCGCTTTACGATGTCTCATATCAAGTGGTACTTGCGCTCAATGTGTTTACTTGCCTTATGGGTTGGTGGTTCCTTCGAGTTTACTACTGCACCACTATTATCATAATAAATTGTGATAATTTTGGGCAAACTAGGAATCACATCTAACTCCATCAAGAAGTTTCTGAGCCATACAACTTCGTTGGCTGCCTCAGAGGCTGCCACATACTCGACTTCTATGGTGGAGTCTGAAATGTATTTCTGCTTAACACTCCTCCATGCTATGGCTCCACCTCCCAAAGTAAACACATACCCCGAGGTTGACTTACTACTGTCCCTATCTGATTGGAAGTCTGAATCCGTGTAACCCACAGGGAGCAAATCATCTGCCTGGTAAACTAGCATATAATCTCTAGTCCTTCTCAAGTACTTTAATATATGCTTTATGGTAGTCCAATGTCCCTGTCCTGGATTACTTTGATAGCTGCTAATCATGCTCACGGTAAAACAGATATCCGGTCTTGTACATAGCATTGCATACATTAGGCTTCCTACAGCCGAAGCATAAGGAACTGCCTTCATCTCCTCTATCTCCTTTGATGTTTTAGATCACATCTCTTTAGATAAAGGTACTCCATGCTGAAAAGATAGAAAACCTTTCTTGGAGTTTTGCATGCTAAAACAAACTAGGATAGTATCGATGTATGAAGCTTGGGATAAGCACAACATTCTTTTCTTACGATTCCTTATTACTTTGATCCCAAGAATATGTCCACATTCTCCCAAGTCCTTCATATCAAATTGCTTGGAAAACCATACTCTTACGTCTGACAATACTTCGACATTGTTGCCAATGAGCAAAATGTCATCTACGTATAGTACAAGAAATACCACCACGTTTCCATCACTTTTCTTGTATACACAAGATATTAGAACTTTCGAGCCGCAAAAACTGCTTTTTGTGTTGTGGAAACCCTGAAGTTCTTGTCACGGATCCATGCGAAGATAAAAAATTTACATATACATAGTTTTCTCCTAGATCTACACTAGATCTACATGGTAGAGATTATACCTTTGTAGTGAAGCCCTTCGCTTTTCCCGCTCGTCCAAAAGTTGTCGGATCTCGTAGAGTGTCAAGTGAACACTCCTCTACAAGTATCCACACAGACAAAAGGTGGAGAAGAACCACTTAGAGTGTGCTAGCACTCTTGGGTGGCTCGGCAATGGAGGAGAGGGAGAGAGCAAGAGAATGAGAGGAGGAAGAAGAAGACTTCAATGAGCACACAATTGCTTTTACACCCCATTAAGTGGTCGGCCACCTTATGAGAGGTTATATACCTCCATGTAATACCAAGAGTCATGACTCTTGGTCTCCCTCATGAGATGGCACACACTTGATGTGGCCTTGATGATGTGGAACACCATCATTGGTCGGCCCATGCCAAGTCACAAATGAGGTGACATTTGGTCAAGTCAAACTTGACCCTTCATCTTCCCTCTCAAGTCAAGTCAAACTTAACCCATTTATCTCCCATGGTTGATCAAATCTAACCTTTGATTCAAGTCAATTTAAATTTAATGAATCTCTATTTATTGAATTAAATTGATTCAATGAGTCATAATCTAAATTAGACTTATTCAACACATGAATCAAATTGACTCCAACTCAATTAGTTTAATTTGGATTACTCTTAATCCAATTTGGTTCATCATATAAACCTAATCCTCTTGGTCCATCATATGAACCTAATCTCCATCTAATTGCCCTTTGTGTGTGACCCTATAGGTTCTTGTAACGTTGGCAATGCTCCTAAACCCATTTAGAAACATAAGTAATGAGCGGTATCTAGCAACACATTATTACTACCCAAGTTACAAGAATGTTAAGATCCAACATCATCTTTGTGGCTACTAATTGTGACTCTCACAATATATGATAATGTCCTTCTATCCTAGACATCTAGATTGATTAAATTGAGGCATAGACCGTGTCATCCTCTAATCAATCTCTGTCTTGAACTCCAAGTAGACTCACTCTAAACAAATGAGCTCAATATCTTATATTGACTCATTTGGGCATGGCCATGCACTTAGTGGTCTCACTCTAACAAGAATCATGATGTCACTCCCGTCATATAGGAGGGATAGATCCCATCTATATCACTCACATCCCTCCGCATAATTTGTTACATACCCAGTAATCGCCTTTATAGTCCACCCAGTTACGGGTGACGTTTGACGAAGCCAAAGTATGCAACTCTTTATGTAGGGAACCATAGTGACTTCAGGTCCAAGGACTGATAGTCATACTAATAGTCACATGAGAAAATATATGACACTCATATAACGATCCATGATACTTTCTCATGGCGGGTCATTCAGTATACATTCTCCAATGCATACTCATGTGTCAACTTGATATCTCTATATCCATGACTTGTGAGATCAAGTCATTGAGTTGACCTACATGCTAGTCTCATCGCATTAACATTGTCCCTAAATGTTAATACTTGACTAGGAATGATTAAGAGTAGTATTCTCTATACCATCTCACTATCAATTCAACCAATCGATTGATATAGATAAGAACCTTCTACTCAAGGACGCTATTATACTTAGTTATTTGGTACCAATACAAGTAAGTATAATAAACATAAAGAAATGTCTTTTATAAGTATATAGGAATATGATACATCGAGTTCATACAACAATCATCATATGATTGGCTCTAGGGCTCTAACTAACAATCTCCCACTAGCACTAGTGTCAATCAGTGTAGGCTCTAAGGCCCAATGACCTAGTGTGACCATCATGCTTTCTCTGTGCCAAAGCCTTGGCCAAGGGATCAGCGATGTTAGCCTCTGTGGGTACTATGTAAATCTTCACATCTCCTCTATCGATGATATCTCGAATGAGATGGAAGCACCGTAGTATGTGTTTGGTCCACTGGTGTGAGCGAGGTTCCTTAGCCTGCGCAATTGCTCCATTGTTGTCACAATAGAGCTCTATATGATCTGCTATGCTAGGAACCACCCCAAGCTCAGTAATGAACTTGCGGATCCAAACTGCCTCCTTTACTGCTTCTGATGCAGCAATATACTCGGCCTCTATTATAGAATCAGCAACTGTGTCCTGCTTCGAACTCTTCCAGCTCACCGCACCACCATTCAAGAAAAACACGAACCCAGACTGCGATCTATAATCATCCTCGTCAGTTTGGAAGCTGACATCACTGTAACCCTTTACATCTAGCTCGCCATCGCCTCCAAATATTAAGAAATAGTCTTTAGTCCTTCTCAGGTACTTAAGAATATTCTTGACCGTTATCCAGTGACGCTTACCTGGATCTGACTAGTATCTGCTCGTCATGCTCAAAGCATATGAAACATTAGGACGAGTACATAGCATGGCGTACATGATAGATCCTATGGCTAAAGTATAAGGGATCTTATCCATGCGGTCTCTCTCCTCTTTAGAAAAGGGACTTTGAGTCTTCGAAAGACTCACACCATGTGACATCAGCAGAAATCCTTTATTGGAATTCTGCATGGCAAGTCGTAGTAATACCGTGTCAATATATGTACTTTGACTTAGGCCAAGCAATCTCTTAGATCTATCTCTATAGATCTTTATGCCTAAAATACAGGCTGTTTCACCTAAGGCCTTCATTGAGAAATAATTCCCCAGCCAAGTCTTTATAGACTGCAGTAAAGGGATGTCATTTTCAATGAGTAGTATGTCATCCACATACAATACAAGGAAGACAACTGTGTTCCCAACAACCTTCTTGTAGACACAGGGTTCATCTTCATTCTTGATGAAACTAAACTGTTTGATCGCATCATTGAATCAAAGATTCCAGCTCCGAGAAGCTTGCTTTAGTCCATAAATGGATTTATGTAGCTTGCATACTCTGCCAGTATGCAGTGGATCTACAAAACTCTCAGGTTGTGTCACGTACACATCCTCGAGCAAGTTTCCATTCAGAAACATGGTTTTGATATCCATCTGCCAGATCTCATAATCGTGGTATGCTGCAATAGCAAGCATGATCCGAATGGACTTAAACATCGCTATTGGAGAAAAAGTTTCATCATAGTCAATACCATGAATTTGCTTGAAACCTTTAGCTACCAAGCGACCCTTATAGGTAATAAGTCCATCCATGTCAGTCTTTCTCTTAAAGACCCACTTATATCCAATGGGGTTGACGCCTTCAGGTGGATCAACCAAAGTCCATACTTGGTTGGTGTATATGGATTTCATCTCAGATCTCATGGCCTCTAACCATGACTCAGAATCTAGTCTCATCATAGCTTCCTGATAGGAGGTAGGCTCATTCTCAACGAGCATAACGTCATCATGGTCAGACAAGAGAAATGAGTATCTCTCGGGCTGACGACGTACCCTATCAGACTTGCGAAGATGTAGGTTTACTTGAACTGGTTGTTGTTCCTCAACTCCTTGTGGAACAATCTCATCATCCACAACACTTTGTGGTTCCAGTTCAACTTCCATCAAGGCTTCAGTGCTATGGTCCATATCTTCAACTTCTTCAAGATTGAACATACTCCCACTAATTTTTCTAGAAACAAAGTCCCTTTCTAGAAATACCCTAGTTTTAGCCATAAACACTTTGTGTTGACTGGGAATGTAGAAGTAATATCCATTCATTTCCTTGAGATATCCTATAAAATAGCACTTATCTGATTTGGGTCCCAGTTTGTCCGAGACTTGACGTCGAACATAAACCTCACAACCCCAAATCCTTATAAAAGACATCTGGGCATCTCTCCCAGTCCATATCCTATATGGGGTCTTTATCACAACCTTGGATGGAACACGGTTAAGTGTGAAGGTTGTTGTGTCAAGAGCATATCAGCAAAAAGACATAGGAAGATCTGTGTGACTCATCATAGATCGTACCATATCTAATAAGGTATGATTCCTCCTTTCGGATACACCATTCCACTGTGGTGTTCCAGGAGGAGTGAGTTGGGATAGGATCCCACACTCAGCTAGATAGTCATGAAACTTATGGCTAAGGTATTCACCACCTCGATCTCATCGAAGTATCTTAATAGTCTTGCCTAGTTGGTTTTGTACTTCATTCTTGAATTTTTTGAACTTTTCAAAGGATTGTGACTTATGTGTCATCAAATACACATAACCATATCTACTGAAATCATCAGTAAATGTAATGAAGTACCTATAACCACCTCTGGCAGCGACATTAAAAGGGTCACATACATCACTATGTATAAGTCCTAACAAGTCAGTCGCTCTTTCGCTTTGTCCATTGAAGGGAGTCTTGGTCATCTTTCCCAGTAGGCATGACTCGCATGTCTCATATGATTCGAAATCAAATGAGTCCAGCAAACCATCTTTATGGAGCTGGGATAAGTGATTCTCATTTATATGACCTAAGCGACAATACCAGAGATAGGTTTGGTTCATCTCATTTGACTTGAACCTTTTGGTACTTACGTTATAGATGGGGCTCTCTAAGTCTAGAATATAGAGTCTGTTTATCAGAGGTGCATTACAATAGAACATATCGTTTAAATAAACGAAACAACATTTGTTCTTTATTATAAACAAAAAGCCTTTCTTGTCTAAACAAGATACTGAAATGATGTTCTTTGTGAGAGCAGACACATAACAACATTCATCTAATTCTAGTACATGCCCAGAGGGCAGATATAGATAGTAAGTTCCTATAGCAACAGTAGCAACCCGTGCTCTATTGCCTACTAGTAGGTCCACCTCGCCCTTCGTCAATGCCCTGCTATTTCTCAGCACCTGCACATTAGTACAAATGTGAGAAGCACATCCGGTATCCAATACCCACGATGCAGAAATAGATAGATTGACTTCTATAACATATATATCTGAAGTAGAAGTCTCACTTATCTTCTTCTTAAGATCTTCCAGATATACTTTGTAGTTCCTCTTCCAATGCCCGGTCTGACCGTAGTGGAAGCAGGTAGCATCCTTGGCAACCCCTCCTTTAGGTTTCATTATCTTGCCTTTGCCCTTAGCTTGGGACTTTTCCTTACCTTTAGGCTTGCCCTTGCCTTTATGCTTTTGCACCATCAAAATGGAGTTGGGCTTTACCTTCTTAAGGTTGAGCTCAGCAGTTCTCAACATGCTTAACAGCTCAGGTAGTGGCAGGAGGTGCCTCGGGAATGAGTTGCTCCAGGACATACAGTTTCCTTTCTTGTGTGAGAACAATTCTCATATTCCTGTACCAGTCCAGGAAATTAGCTCCATTGAGCTTGTCCTTGTCAAGGACAGAATGCGGGGAGAAGGTGTTCGTGTCTGTCGACATGATAATTTACAACAGAAAATAATGCAGAAAGTAAATATCATATTCCATTTATCATTTAATTAGGCCTTTAACTAAATGATGCTCCCATTGAATTATAGAACTTTTGTAGAATCAAGTCATGGATGTGGTCAAACCACACTACTAGATTCATACTAATGGGCTATAATTCACACGGGACAAGATCCACATCATACTACGCCTTGAGTTAGCTTTAGCTAAATCACCCAAGACTTAGTATAATAGGTAGATAACTAATTATCAATTACATCTCTATGCAACTCTTGTTTATAGAATCAAAATCCTCATTTATAAAAAACCTTGAGTTAGCTTTGGCTAAATCGCCCAAGATTTAGAATAAATGTGATCTTTATCCTATCTTCCCAACCGTTGGAAAATGCCTAAGTTATACCTGATCAAATAGAGTTAACTAGTTACACTCAATCAATTGAGTTTGTACTCACCCAAGCTTTGATAGGCGGAACCAAGATTGTCCCTCCGCACCCTACCAAGATAATATGTGTTGCTCTGCTTTGACAGATTCAACAACAACAAATGATCGAGGTAGTGATGGGTATCAAAACATGGTAGGCATTTCGAGTTAACTTGATTAAGATCTAATCTAATCGTTAATGTGTATCATATACGCATTAAGGCACTAATTACCCTACAATAGCATGCATCACATACACACAATGAAAAATAATGTGACATGGTTATGGCCCTACTATGATCCTCTCTAGCCAAAGAGAAGATCGAATGGTCAACCTAGGGATAGCACCTTCTCTAAGGTCTTCATTTGACCACCTTGTGTTATCGGCTTCCTTCTTGTAACTCCATCTTCAATTGTACATTACAAAAGTAAAACTTGAGTTACATTCGAGTCTAAAACTATTTTACAACAGGAATATTAAAAGAAGGAGGGCACGACACACAGGTCGTGTAACACAATACAACACTCGCAACCAAATGACGGCTCGCAGGTCGTATTATGAATTACAACACATAATTTCCAATCATATTGGGTCTTTTGGGCTATAACCATGAACACATCACACGCATATTCAAAATATGCATTTTTCATATATTTTCATAAATTTACTACTATTCTAACAACCCTCTATGAGCCGCAACTTCGCGGCGGTCTAGTTTGTTGATTTTTTGGTTGAGGTCAAGTAACAACTCCCCTTACGAGGTTAAAGGCAACACCCCTACTCACAAAATTAATTTTGTGAGTGTTACATAGATCTTACAGTACCTAAAATCATTTAGATCGTCGATTTGGTCGAGACCAACTCATTTGTGAAAATTTTCTTAGTGGCCGAAACCTCCAAGTGACTATACACTTGTTGTTTTGTCCCCAAGAGAAATATACTCATAAAAATATTAAAATTTAGTAAATTTACAGAAATTTACAGATTTTCAAATTTTATATAAATGCAAATAAAACTAGTATATGCTTCGTACGTGGCTCTGATACCACTGTTAGAACTTTCGATCCGCAAAAACCACTTTTTGTATTGCGGAAACCCTAAAGTTCTTGCCACGGATACGTGCGAAGATAAAAATTTACATATACATAGTTTTCTCCTAGATCTACATGGTAGAGATTATACCTTTGTAGCGAAGCCCTTCGCTTATCCCGCTCGTCCAAAAGTTGCCGGATCTCGTAGAGTGTCAAGTGAACACTCCTCTACAAGTATCAGCGGACAAAAGGTGGAGAAGAACCACTTAGAGTGTGCTAGCACTCTTGGGTGGCTCGACAATGGAGGAGAGGGAGAGAACAAGAGAATAAGAGGAGGAAGAAGAAGACTTCAATGAGCACATAATTGCTTTTACACCCCATTAAGTGGTCGGCCACTTTATGAGAGGTTATATACCTCCATGTAATACCAAGAGTCATGACTCTTGGTCTCCCTCATGAGGTGGCACAAACTTGATGTGCCCTTGATGATGTGGAACACCATCATTGGTCGGCCCATGCCAAGTCACAAATGAGGTGGCATTTGGTCAAGTCAAACTTGACCCTTCATCTTCCCTCTCAAGTCAAGTCAAACTTAACCCATTTATCTCCCATGGTTGATCAAATCTAACCTTCGATTCAAGTCAATTTAAATTTAATAAATCTCTATTCATTGAATTAAATTGATTCAATGAGTCATAAACTAAATTAGACTCATTTAACACATGAATCAAATTGAGTCCAACTAATTAGTCTAATTTGGATTACTCTTAATCCAATTTGGTTCATCATATAAACCTAATCCTCTTGGTCCATCATATGAACCTAATCTCCATCTAATTGTCCTTTGTGTGTGACCCTATAGGTTCTTGTAACATTGGCAATACTCTTAAACCCATTTAGAAACATAAGTAATGAGTGGTATCTAGTAACATATCATTACTACCCAAGTTATAAGAATGTTGAGATCAAACATCACCTTTGTGACTACTAATTGTGACTCTCACAATATACGATAATGTCCTTCTATCCTTGACATCTAGATTGATTAAATTGAGGCATAGACCGTGTCATCCTCTAATCAATCTATGTCTTGAACTCCAAGTAGACTCACTCTAAACAAATGAGCTCAATATCTCATATTGACTCATTTGAGCATGGCCATGCACTTAGTGGTCTCACTCTATCAAGAATCATGGTGTCACTCCCGTCATATAGGAGGGATAGATCCCATCTACATCACTCACATCCCTCCGCATAATTTGTTACATACCCAGTAATCGCCTTTATAGTCCACCCAGTTACGGGTGACGTTTGACAAAGCCAAAGTATGCAACTCCTTATGTAGGGAACCATGATGACTTCAGGTCCAAGGATTGATAGTGTTGGTGCGGTTAGCACTAACGGTCTAACTCAGGTTTTGATGAATGACAAATTGGATTAAGTTAGATTTGTTGTGATCTAACACTCTGACCGAGTGTGCAGACGAAGTCCAAACAGGTCGACGGGCTGACCAGATGTCTGGCAAGAAGTCCAGATAGGTCGATGGGCTGACTTGATAGCTGGCGAGAGTCCAAGCGAGGTCGACGGGCTGATCGGACGCTTGGCAAGAAGTCCAAACGGGTCGAAGGACGGACCGGACGTCTGACAGGTAAGTGAAGGTAAGTCACTGGAAGGGAGTGACTATGAGGATGCGTTCCCGGGAAGGGAACATTAGGCGTCGATCTAGCTTAGATCCATTTCGGATCTCTAAGTCGAGATCGTGACTAGATTCCGGTCTCGAAAAGACGGAATCTAAGTCATACTTTTTATGTCAAACTTATGAACTGTGCTAACACTCTGTTTTGTAGGATATACACTATTTATTCACCTCGGACTAACCTTGTCTTGTAGGAAAGCTGGTTTCTGGAGAAAGGTGGTCCGAGCGCCCGGAGGGGATTTGGGCGCCAAGAGGTCCGGGCGCCCGGGAGGTGATTTTTATCCAGATCGCGCGTCGCCACGTGGAGCTCATTGGTTGGACAGCCACATCTCACCAGGGCGCCCGGAAGGGATCCGGGGCGCCCCGAGCCTCATATAAAAGGAGGGTCAGAGGGGAGCTTCAAGACAACAATTGAAAAAGAGATCTTGTACTTCTTGCTCTGCTATTCTGCGCTGTTGCGACGCTAACGAAGCTCCGACAACTCGCTCCTGTTCTTTTAATTTCCTCCTTTGTCGGTATAAGCTTTGTTTTATTTTCGTTAGCACTTCTGTACTTAACTTTCTGTAATCAAATATTCGAACTGCTAGTGGATTGCCCAACGAAAGCACTCGACGAGTGCGAGCCTTGGAGTAGGAGTCAACACAGGCTCCGAACCAAGTAAAACCAAACTGTGTTAGCCTTGCCTTGCTTTCTTACTTTGTCTTTACTCTATTTCCGCTGTGCGCTTAACTCTTTTCAAACGAAAGTTTTAATCGATATTCACCCCCCTCTATCGAACGCTTACGATCCAACAAGTGGTATCAGAGCAGGTACCGCTCTGATTTGTTGCAACCACCAATCAGAAAAAGGGGGTAAAATATTTTTTAGTTTTTTTTTGGCTTTCATTTTTATGATTAATATCATTGCCCTTTTGGAAAGTATTTTTTTAGCAATTAATCTAAATTGGTGCAACACCAATTTAGATCTTTCTACTATTTTTAATTCTTCCTGCACTACTAATCCAAGATCGAGTCTTGGGACTTTTTATCTATTTGTTTACTTGTTTACAGGACTAAAATGTCACAGCTTGAAGGATTCAGCACAGTGCGTCCTCCCCTCTTCAACAGGGATGACTTCCCGTATTGAAAGAAGAGAATGGAAGTCTATCTCAAAACGGACTTCGACCAGTGGATGAGCATCACCAAACCCTATAAAATACCAGTAGACAGTTCCGGAAATCTACTGGATCCAGAAGATTGGACGTCAGACCTAAAGAAGAAGGCGTCAACAGAAAATAAGGCAATCAACACCCTACAGTGCGGATTGACCAAAGAAGAACTAAACTAGGTCGGACCACATAAGAACGCCAAAGAACTGTGGGACAAACTGATCGAGCTACACGAAGGAACGAGCGACGCTAAGGTAACAAAACAAGACTTATTATTAAAAAAATATTTAATATAAAAATTCAGGAAGGAGAAATTGAAAGTCAACTTCACGCGAGGATTAAGGACATCCTCAATGGGCTCCACGCCATCGGCCACCAAATGGAGAACAGAGACTTGATAAGGTATGCATTAAACGCATTTCCACGTAATAGTTTGTGGGCATCTATCGTAGATGCCTATAAAATTTCTAAGAATTTATCAAAACCTAAATTAGACGAGTTGTTTTGTGAATTAGAACTACACGAACAAACTAACGTCGGGGTCGAGAAAGGAATTGCTTTGTTTGCAAGTCCCTCCAAAGAAAAGAAGAACAAGCCTGAGCCTGAAGCAGATTCTGACCAGGACTCTGAAGATGAAGAGCACCTGGTGAACTTGGTAAGGAAAATATTCACCAGGAGAAAGAGGGGTTTCAGCAAGAAAGACCTTCAGAAAATCAACTCCCCCCGAATTAAGGAGTGTGACGTGCTTCAGATGCAATAAAAAGGGCCACTACAAGAACGAGTGGCCGAAACTGAAGAACGACAAACTGAAGCTGATAAAAAAGAAGGCGCTCAAAGCGACGTGGGATGACACTTTCTCGGATGAATCGGAAGTCGAAGAACAAAAGAACTAGAGTTACCTCGCGCTGATGGCCCGCGAAGAAGAATCGGAGGATGAATCGGAAGACGGGTCTGAACCCGAATCAAGCCACGAGTCCATACTCGTTTCCGAAGGTTCCGAAGAGGTATATCGAAATCTAAACAAAAATTTTTTTAAAATTATTTCCTGCTTAAATAATAATTAGTAAAAATAGAAAATGAAAATAAGTCACTCCTCGAGGAAAATCAATGCCTCAAGGAACAAATCAAAAAACTCAAGTCCAACTCAAGATCTAACACTTGAGGAGGAGAATCTATCACTAAAAATAGAAATTAATAATTTAAAAGAAATATTAGAAAAATTCACAATGAGGTCAAAGAACTTAGATTTAATTTTAAACAATCAAAAAGCAAGTTACAACAAAACTGGACTTGGTTACAAATCAAGTTCAACTAAAACTTTTAAATCATTAATAACCCAACACAAACCAACGAAACAAGCTTGGGTTCCGAAAGCGTGTTTAATCACACAAGTAGGACTTAATCAATACTACATCCCTAAAGATAAAATATATTATATAAAGTCAAATAAATCAAATAAACCAGAATACAACCCTGAACCAAAAGGGTTAAAATCTAAACATATTAAAACTCAACAAAATGTAAACTATCATCAAGTGAAATTTAATTATAAAAGAAATAGACATAAACTGAGAACAAAGTTAAATTAAATGGTAATTAATTCAGGGGGAGGCTCCAGAATAGCTGGTACCTCCAAAACTAACCTACCCGGCAGGGTAACCCTAACCAACCTACCCGGCAGGGTAATTAGGATTAGTTTAAAAGGGTTCAAGTTTAACTTGAAATATGGTACAGGTGAAATATTGGATGATAGTACGTTAGGGAAGCTTAGTCTATGTATGTCTAGGAAGATATGACTTTAACCTGGTGCATTTGGCTAAGTGGAACTGACCGAAGCTACCCTTTATGAATCCTAACCAGTTAGACCAAGGTTTTGTACTAAGTCCAATGGATAGGACTATTTGGAAAATCTCGAAGGCATGGTTACTTTAATGATGTCCGAGTGACTCACCATAGCCCAGAAGTTTATCCAGAGAACGCCTATTTGTTGAACCCAAAGCTAAACCTGAATCTAACACAAGTTAAAAACAAACTCTAAAATTGAATCAAAATTCATCTCACAAAATTATAGGATTCCCTGATTGAAAACATAAATCGGGTGAGATGACTAAGAAAGTTTAAATTAAATTTAAGTTAAAATTAATTAAAAATAAATTTAAATTAAATTAAATTAAATTTAAATTAAACTAAAATTAAAATTAAATTAAAATAATTAAAATTAAATTACAATTACATTAAATTAAATTAAATTTAAATTTAAATTTAAATTAAATTAAATTAATTTAATTTAAATTAAATTAAGTTAAATTAAATTAAATTAAAATTAAAGTAAATTAAATTAAAGTTAAATGTTCTTTTTTCAAAATTAAAACTTATTTTTTTAACTTTAAAATTTTTATTAAAAATTTTTTTACTTAAAAATTTTTATTAGTAAAACTTAAAATTAAAACTTAAATTTTCTTTAACTTAAAAATTTATGTTAAAATTGAAACTTAAATATTTTAACTTAAAAATTTATTAAAACTTAAAACATTTTTAAGTTCAATAGTTAGACTAACCCCAATTCCTACCTATTATAGGAAACTAAGTGGATTTTGGATAGCGGTTACTCCAAACACATGACTGGAGATCACACAAAATTCACTCAACTCACCTACAAAAGCCTAGGAACAGTTGCCTTTGGGAACAATGGCAAACTCAAGGTAATTGGTATAGGTAACGTAGAACTAAAAATTGACTTTATTATTACAAATGTTTTACTTGTTGAAAATTTCAAATATAATCTCTTGAGTATCAGTCAACTGTGTGATACTAGGTATAAGGTTAGGTTTTTATCTACAGAATGCTTAATCAAACACCTAGACAATCCTAACATAAGCCTAAAAGGGTTTAGAAAAGACAACATCTATGCAATCAACTTAACCACTTCTTCAATTGAGTGTCACTTAACACAAAAAGAAGAAACCTGGTTATGGCATAGAAGGATGTCACACACAAATTTTAGAAATATAAGTAAACTAAATGGATTAGTTAGAGGTCTACCAAAATTACCTAACTTACACTCAACCATATGTAATGCTTGTCAATAAGGTAAACAGACAAAATCCACCCACAAACCAACTAATCAATCACAAACCAACTCAATACTAGAACTATTACACTTAGGCCTATTTGACTCCCATGGAGTCAAATCAATAAATGGAAGTCTATACTGTCTAGTGATAATAGATGACTACTCTAGGTTCACCTGGGTAAAATTCTTAAAAAATAAGGATGAAACTTTTGAAATTTTTACAGACTTTTGTAAACAAGTTGAAAATGAAAAGGACCTTAAAATTAAAAGAATTAGAAGTGATAATGGGGGAGAATTCAAAAATAATAATTTCAACAAATTCTATCTTGAAAATGGCTACCATCATGAATTTTCATGTCCTAAAACCCTCCAACAAAATGGGATTGTAGAAAGAAAAAATAGAACCTTACTTGAAGCCTCTAGAATAATATTAAATGAATACAACCTACCTAAATACTTTTGGGCAGAAACTGTCAGTACAGCTTGCTACATACAAAACAGAACAACTCTAAATAAAATCCATAACAAAACATCGTTTGAAGTTTATCATAATAAACAACCCAATATAAAATACTTTAAAGTATTTGGGTGTCCCATTTTTATCCTAAACACAAGAGAACACTTAGGAAAATTCACCTCTAAAGTTGAAAATGGAATCTTTCTAGGCTACTCCCTAAATAGTAGAGGCTACAGGGTTTACAATAAGGTTACCTTAAGAATTGAAGAAACTACTAATGTGAAATTTGAAGAATCCAAACAAAATCCAGAACAAACACAACTTCAACCAATTGAATTTGTTCAACAAAATAATAATTCTGAAGGAACTAACCAAACTCTAAGTCCTGAAGAAGAAGAACAACCTCAAGAAAGTCAACCCCTAGAACTATAAGAGTCAACCCAAATCACCCAATTGATCAAATAATTGGTGATCCAGATCTTAGAGTTCAAACTAGATCATCCTTCAGAAATTTAAGTCAAATATCTTTAATTTCAAAAATTGAACCCAAAACCATAGCTGAATCACTACTTGACCCAGACTTGGTCATAGCTATGCAAGAAGAATTAGCTCAATTTGAGTGAAATGAAGTTTGGGACTTGGTACCACCACCCAAAAATAAGAAAATAATAGAAACAAAATGGGTATTTAGAAACAAATTAAGTGAAACTGGAGAAATTACACGAAATAAAGCCAGGCTAGTTGCTAAGGGATTCAGTCAAGTAGAAGGACTTGACTATGATGAAACATATGCCCCAGTAGCTACACTGGAATCCATTAGAATGCTACTAAGTTATGCAGCACACAAAGGGTTTAGACTATACCAAATGGATGTTAAGTCAGCATTCCTAAACGGACTAATAAAGGAAGAAGTCTACGTAGGACAACCACCTGGGTTTGAGAGTTTAGAACACCCTGATTATGTCTATAAATTGAAGAAAGTCTTATATGGACTTAAACAAGCACCTAGGGCATGGTATGAAAGATTAACATCTTACATAATATCTAAAGGATTTAACCAAGGACAAATTGACCCAACCTTATTTGTCAAGTTAATAAAGGAAGATATCTTTATAGCACAAGTTTACGTAGATGACATAATCTTTGGTTTAACAAATTCAGATTTCCTAGATGAATTTACAAGTTTAATGGAACACGAGTTTGAAATGAGTCTGGTAGGCAAATTAACCTACTTTTTAGGATTACAAATCAAACAAACAAATGAAGGTAACTACATTTATCAACAAAAATATACTAAGGAATTACTTAAGAAATTTGAAATAGAAAACACCAAAGAGATGAAAACACCTATGCCAGCAAACACAATCCTAGATGATGATCCCAATGGAAAACCAGTTGATCCAAAGCATTATAGGAGTGCCATAGGTAGCCTACTTTACTTAACTGCAAGTCGACCAGATATCTTATTTGCAGTTAGTATGTGTGCAAGATACCAAAGCTATGCTAAAGAATCCCATTTGACTCAAGTCAAAAGAATCTTTAGACACCTTAAAGGAACAACAAACGTAGGCATTTGGTATCCTAGGACTAATAACTTTGAATTAATAGGGTACTCTGACTCAGATTATGCTGGATGCAAGTTAGACCGCAAAAGCACAAGTGGCGGATGTCAATTATTAGGTCCATCACTTGTCAGCTGGTTTAGTAGAAAGCAACATTGTGTTGCCCTTTCTACAACTAAGTCAGAATATATAGCAATAGGAGAGTGTGTTGCACAATTATTATGGATGATGCACACCCTAAAAGACTTCAACTTGAACCTCACAAATGTCAAAGTCTTAATTGACAACATTAGCTCAATTAACCTAACAAAAAATCCAGTGCATCATTCCAGAACTAAACATATTGAAATTAGGCATCACTTCATCAGGGATCATGTTACTAAAGGGGGCATTGAACTCAAATACATTGAGTCCAAATCCAATTTAGCTGACATATTCACAAAACCACTCCCTGAAAGTGAATTTAGCAATCTGCGTAGACAGTTAGGAATGTGTTTAATAGACTAGGATTTTCAAAATTCAAAATTGCTTTCAAATTGACTGTTTTAAATTCTAGGTTAAATTTATTTTCATTTGTTTTAAAACCTTCCAACTTTTAGAATTTCAAAACAACTTTAACCTTAGACTAGAAAAATCCCCTTAGAAATCATGTTCCCCCAAGACTAGTATTTGAGCATCTCACCAACATCCTAGGATTACCTTGCTTGTGATTGACAAACTTAGAAAGGGGTGAGATGTATAGGCCAATTGCCTGGACTTAAGATGCTTATGTCAGTGCATCGATATAAGTCTGGGCGTTAAATACAAAACCTACATTAATCAAGTTAAGTTATTCAGCTTAGTCAACCACTAACTGATCACAATGAACTTAACTTGACTAACCAAGTGAAAGTTGCCATCTTCTGATAGTCAGTAAATAACTAATTGGTTAGACAGCTATTTTAGATGTCAGGTTTAGGGGGAGGATTAATTAGTCTCATACTTATTTTTCCTTTAATAAAATTGGTTTTTGAAAAATACTTTCTTAAAAATATTTTAAATCTATTTAACAAATCTGACTTATCTTTGTAAAATCTAATAAACTTGGTTTTGAAAATCTTACTTTTGCAAAATTATCTTTATAAAACTCATGTTTAAAAAGGTGTTTTAACTTTACAAGCTTATTTTGAAATTTTCAATAATTGGATCTAGCTTTAAAGTTTGATTTGAAAATTAAACTTCACTTCATTTTGAAAATCTGAATTTTGCAAACTTAGACTTGAAAAATAAATTTTAATTAGCTTTGAAAAGTAGATTTTCAAACTTAATTTTGAAATTTTGATTTTGAAAACTCATGTTTGTAAAGAATTCCAAGTTGAAACTTATTTTGAAAATTTAATTTCTTGAAACTTGGATACTTATGTTTGAAAATTAGACTTATACTTGAAAATTAGCTTTTAAAAAACTTTCTCTTTGAGTTTGCAAATTTATTTAATGTTGTAAAAATTACCCTTAAAAAAAATTTACTCAAAATATACTAAGTTATGTTGCTAAATTAGTTATTTTTCAAAACTTAATTAGTTATGTTACAAAAATTAAATTACTATGTGGTGAAATTTAAAACTCCCCCAAGTTAACTTGACATCATTCTATATTTTTGAATGTTTAAATTATATCCTTGTTTGATGAATGCCAAAGGGGGAGGGATAGGTAGTTAAGTTAGAAAAATAAAATAAAATTAAAAAACTAACTTAAACTTCATGCTAGAACAAAATGTTTAACCTTTTTACTTGCATATTTTTACTAACTTAACCAGGTTGTCATTCCATCAAAAAGGGGGAGATTGTTGGTGCGGTTAACACTAACGGTCTAACTCAGGTTTTGATGAATGACAAATCGGATTAAGTTAGGTTTGTTGTGATCTAACACTCTGACCGAGTGTGCAGATGAAGTCCAGACAGGTCAACGAGCTGACCAGATGTCTGGCAAGAAGTCCAGCTAGGTTGACGGGCTGACCGGATAGCTGGCGAGAAGTCCAAGTGGGTCGACAGGCTGACCGGATGCTTGGCAAGAAGTCCAGACGGGTCAAAGGGCTGACCGGACGTCTGGCAGGTAAGTGAAGGTAAGTCACTGGAAGGGAGTGACTGTGAGGACGCGTTCCCGGGAAGGGAACATTAGGCGTCGATCAGGCTTAGATCCATTTCGGATCTCTAAGTCGAGATCGTGACTAGATTCCAGTCTCAGAAAGATGGAATCTAAGTCATACTTTTTATGTCAAACTTATGAACTGTGCTAACACTCTATTTTGCAAGATATACACTATTTATTCACCTAGGACAAACCTTGTCTTGCAGGAAAGCTGGTTTCTGGAGAATAGTGGTTCGGGTGCCCGGAAGGGATCCGGGTGCCCGGGAGGTGATTTTTATCCAGATCGCGCGTCGCCACGTAGAGCTCGTTGGTTGGACCTGCCACGTCTCACTAGGGCGCTAGGAAGGGATCCGGGGTGCCCCGAGCCTCATATAAAAGGAGGGTCAGAGGGGAGCATCAAGACAACAATTGAAAAAGAGATCTTCTACTGCTTGCTCTGCTGCTCTGCGCTGTTGCGACGCTAACGAAGCTCCAATAACTCGCTCCTGTTCTTTTAATTTCCTCCTTTGTTGGTATAAGCTTTGTTTTATTTTCGTTAGCACTTCTGTACTTAACTTTCTGTAATCAAATATTCGAACTGCTAGTGGATTGCCAACGAAAGCACTCGACGAGTGCGGGCCTTGGAGTAGGAGTCAACACAGGCTCCGAATCAAGTAAAACCAAACTGTGTTAGCCTTGCCTTGCTTTCTTACTTTGTCTTTACTCTATTTCTGCTGTGAGCTTAACTCTTTTCGAACGAAAGTTTTAATCGATATTCACCCCCCCCTCTATCGAACGCTTACGATCCAATAGATAGTCATACTAATAGTCACATGAGAAAGTATATGACACTCATATAACGATCCATGATACTTTCTCATGGCGGGTCATTCAGTATACATTCTCTAATGCATACCCATGTGTCAACTTGATATCTCTATATCCATGACTTGTGAGATTAAGTCATCGAGTTGACCTACATGCTAGTCTCATCGCATTAACATTGTCCCTGAATGTTAATACTTGACTAGGAATGATTAAGAGTAGTGTTCTCTATATCATCTCACTATCAATTCAACCAACCGATTGATATAGATAAGAACCTTCTACTCAAGGATACTATTATACTTAGTTATTTGGCACCAATACAAGTAAGTATAATAACCATAAAGAAATGCCTTTATAAGTATATAGGAATATGATACATCGAGTGCATACAACAATCATCATATGATTGGCTCTAGGGCTCTAACTAACACAAGACTCATCCGGACACTGAATGAATCCATAAGAATGGATCACTTCATCAAACTGGATGTTCTAAGATCTCAAAGCTTGCTTCAGTCCATAAATGGATCGATTGAGCTTACAAACAAGATGCTCTTTGCCCTTTGCAATGAATCCCTCTGGTTGCTTCATATAGATGCTTTCTTCAAGACTTCCGTTAAGGAAAGCTGTTTTGACATCCATTTGCCAAACCTCATAATCCACATGAGCAGCAATAGATAAAAGAATCCGGATAGACTTGAGCATGGCTATTGGCGAAAAAGTTTTCTCATAATCGATTCCCTCTTTCTGAGTATACCCTTTTGCAACAAGCCTTGCTTTGAAGGTTTCCACCTTCCCGTCTATCCCTCTTTTTCTTTTGTAGACTCATTTACATCCAATGTCTTTTATACCATTTGGTGATTATACAAGCTCCCAGACCTGATTAGAATACATAGATTCTATTTCAAAGTTCATTGCATTTTTCCAAGATGCTGCATCTTTATCTTAGAGTGCTTCATCATATGTCCAGGGATCAAGTCTAAAGATTCTCCCAAAAACATGAATCTATCAGGTTGCTGAACAACCCTCCCACTACGATGAGACACTACTTGTAATTGTGCATCATTTGTGACACGTGTTGCAGTTTCTTGTGGTATCTCATCTTGTACCGTTGGTACTAAAGTAGACGTGTCTTCTCTTATTTCCTCAAGAACAATTTTACTCATAGGCTTGTGGTTCATCACATATTCCTCTTCTAAAAATCAGGCATTGGTGCTGACAATGACCTTCTGATCTTTAGGACTATAAAATAAACCACCTTTTATTCCTTTAGGATAACCCACAAACAAGCGAACTTCTGTACGTGATTCCAACTTATCAGCATCTCCCTTTAGCACATGTGCTGGACTACCCCAAATCCGAATATGTCTTAGACTAGGCTTATGCCCATTCCATGATTCTGTGAGAGTAGAGGGTACTGACTTAGAAGGTACCAAGTTCAGAATGTACGCTGCCGTTTCCAGAGCATATCCCCAAAATAAATTTGGTAATTCTGAATAACTCATCATTGATCTAACCATTTCCATAAGAGTCGTATTCCTTCGTTCCACCACACCATTCTGTTGGGGTGTACTAGGTGCAAATAGTTGTGATTGAATCTCAGCCTCTGATAAGTAATTCCTAAACTCTCCTAAGAGGTAGTCGCCACCATGATCAGACCATAATGTAATGATACTTTTACCATGACGTTTCTCCACATCAGCCTTGTACTCTTTGAACTTATCAAAGCACTCAGACTTACGGTGCATCAAGTAAATGTACTCATATCTCGAATAGAAATCTATAAAAGAGACAAAATATTTGAAACCACCTCTTGCCTGGATAGTCATAGGTCCACACAAATCAAAATAAATCAATTCCAACACATCTTTGGCTCTATATCCCTTGGCCTTAAAAGGTCTATTGGTCATTTTTCCTTCTAAGCAAGATTCGCAGATTGAAAAATTTTCCACCACTAATGAACTCAAAGGTCCATCGACTATTAGCCTTTGAATCATACTCAAGTTAATATGACCAAGCCTTAGATGCCAAAGATATGTTTGGTTTATTTTCAAAGGTTGCTTTCTCTTATTAGATTTAGAAGATGTGTTATTAATTTCCATTATTGCATTGTGGGAGTTATTTGATTAAGAGTGTACAAATTGTCAACCAACGTACCAGAACAGATGACTATCCTATTTTTCTTGACAACTACTTTATCATCAAAAGAAATAGAATATCCATCCATAATAGTTTAAAAACTGAAATCAAGTTCTTTCTAAAACATGGTACGTAAAGACAATTTCTCAAAATCAATGTTTTATTTCTATCAAAAGATAAATAAACATCTCCCACTGCAACAACCACCACTTTTGTAGCATTGCCCATGTAGACGGTGATTTCCCCATCATGTAGTCGTCTGGTTTCCTGGAACCCCTGCAATGAATTGCAGACATGATCAATGGCTCTCGTATCTACACACCAAGTACCGATAGATAACACCGCTAAACATGTTTCGACAACTAATAAATAAGATACACCTTCATTGTTCTTGTTTTTGTGAGGATAGCCCGTTAAATGAGCCATCATCTTGAGGATATGATCCCTTACGGGTGTTCTTTCAGTCATGATGGTCGTCATTAAGTTTCTCATGGCCTCCTACTTGACAGCTCGATTCTGGTATCCGAAGAGTTCCTTGAGATTGAGCATCATGCCATAGGCAATGGGTAGGGCCTGATTCTGATGTTGCAACACATTTGACATAAAAGCCAAAATGTAACACCGCACCATCTCATCTGCCTTGACCCATTTCCTATGCCTGCCAATCTCCTCTTCACTAGAATTGCTATCAGGCACGTTAGGACAGACCTCAAAAAGTACGAACTTGTACCCTTCAACAGTTAAAACAATGTCCAAGTTTCGTTTCCAATCAATATAATTGGGACCAGTGAGTTTGTTTTCTTTTAAAATAACAGCAAGAGGATTGAAAGCCATTTTGAAATCCTGAGAATCACAAAATATTAGTCAAAACTTTAGAATTTAAAATAATATTGATTCCTCGAACAATATAATTTAAATTCACCAACACCTCAAAATACCATGAATTTCGTATGCCACGATAGTGTGGACGTATACTAATTCAAACATTTGTAAGAGGAGGTTTTACCCATTAATTTTATTATCTTGTCAACCTAACTTTATGATAAATAAAATTAATAGTTGGTTTGTCTTCGGTCACACAAAATAATAGTAGTGACTCCCATGGGGAGGATACTATTAAATGCGCCTAAGTGTATACCATTACTTGATACTTAATCCATTAATTAGGATTGTGTCCCTTCAGATGGAGAAGATCACACAAAACTAAATAATTTCCTATAATTATCCATTAAGGAAGTTTGATTTAGTGATCCGCAAACAAACTCATCAGATGTGGAGGAAGACACTCAGAGCCAACATGCAAGTTTGAATGCATCACTTACAAACCAGTAATGGAGATCGTGGAATTTAAATAAACCCTCTCCCACTTAGTTATTTAAACAAGAAATTTTAACATGCACACATATCACACATGCACACAAAAGCATACACATCACAGCACATAAAGGCAATAAATATGAAAAAAATAAATTTCCAATTATTATGGCCTCATCCATAGTTGTCCTCCGTATGCCGCTGACCCTAGCCGCAGCCAATGGGTCATGTCGTCGCATCTATCTTGCTTCCTTTTTCGCTGCGTCTCTGGTCCTCAAATAGCACCACGCCTTACAAGGATACAATCCGCGACAAAAATAAAATTTTACATTTATCGAGCCTATATTCCACAAGGGAATGTACATGTAATCTAGATCGAACAGAATGTAAAATTCTAAAACTAATACAACTCCTGCTGTATTTAATAATTACAATCATTCACACACAAAATACCCTAGACATGCCCGAGGGTTCAAATCACACACAAGCACGCAAAAAGCCATAATAGTTGGATCTAGGATGCCTGCAACCATAGAGTTAATCAATCTAGCACATCCTACTATTATCCAGCCTAAACTTATGTATGAGCAGTGCATAATTTAACCGAAAACCAAACACACAGAGGCAGAAAACTAGCTCTGATACCACTTTCTTGTCACTACTTGGAATTCTGTTCTATTTCCCCTGTCAAAAAATTTTAGCAACCTATGTGTTTTTCAGAAGTTAAACTTGGATTGGAAATATAACTTAACATTTTTACTCAAAGTTCGTTCTTCAAAGTTAAACTTGGATTGGAAAAGAAACTTAACATTTTTACTCCAAGTTTAACCCTTGTGTTCTTCCAAAGTTAAACCATATTACAGAAGTTGATTAAATATTTATTTCAAGGATTGACTTCCAAGTCATTGGTGAGGCAGTAGGCCTTCTTGGTTATGGGATCATCCACCACTTCCTAGATAAAGCCTTTCAAAGAAATTGAATATTTAAACTTCTCACAGTAACCTTAGGTTTAACTACAGAGACCTCAATCAAAGCACAAGATCAAAACACAAAACCGAAGCACAAAGAAGAAAACACAAAATTGCTAGCCTCTTGTGTTGCTATTTCAGGATCCATACAAAGAAAATAAAACTAGTTACACTGCAGAATAAATAATTAGTTGTACCTTTCTTCGTAGACAAAGACCTCTTGATCTTCTGCCGTATTCCTCTCCTCTTCTTGGACATCGTGTGGGCGACGATCTACCAAGATAAAAACCACCCGAACCCTCTTTTGTTTCCAAGCCGCCTACCACCAAAAGATGCAAAGAAGAAGAGCGCCTTCTTCTTCTTTTTCTCCTCCAAACCGCCAGCCACCAAGGTGCTTTGTCTCTTCATTTTCTTTTCCTCCAAGCTCTGGCCACCAAGAGAAGATGGGGTGTCGGCTCTAGAGGGAAGAAAAGGGAAGAAGAAGAAGTGGGGCGACGACCCTAGAGGAAAGAAAAGAAAAGAGAGAAAAGAAGAGATGAGGTGTCGGCCACAAGCAAGGGGAAACAACTCAAGAGAGATTGGATGATTATGGTGCCATGGCCTCCTCCCCTTTTATAACCTTCTGCACCAAATAAAAAAAGGAGAAAAAGTAATAGTTTTTTGTTTAGAAAAAATCTCTAGAAAAGAATTAACATAATTCTTTTTAGAAAAATTTCTTAGGAAAGAATTAATATAATTCTTTTTAGAAAAATTCTAAAAAAGAATTAACATAATTCTTTTTAGAAAAAATCTCTAATTCTGTTGAGAAAAAATCTGTCTTTTCATAACTCTTTTTTTTTCTTTTGGTTTGACCAACTCCTTGCTTGGGCACCAAGCAATGTTTGGCCAACCCCTTTCTTGGGTACGAAGCAAGGCTTGGCCGGCCCCTTGCTTGGGCACCAAGCAAGGCTTGGCCGACCCCTTTCTTGGGTAGGAAGTAAAACCAAAATGGGTGAATGCGAGGCTTTATAGAGGCTACAACTAGGAAACGAGAGGAGGAATTGGTTTTGGCCTCCTGATGGACTTAAGCTTCCTATGTTCGACCCGAATGTTGGTGCAACCTTAGGTCAAGGTTGACCTGGTTGACCCGACTCGAGTTGACCTGACTCGAGTTATATTTTGATGTTTGACGAGAATAGAAAAGTTGTATCTTGATGTTTGACAAGAATACAAACTTGGGAGATTGTGGGTGCAACCTTCGGTCAAGGTTGACCTGGTTGACCCGACTTGAGTTGACTTGATTCGGTAAAGTCCAAGTATGGAGACTTGGCACGGGAAAAGTCCAAGTATGGAGACTTGGCACGGAAAAGTCCAAGCAGGGAGCTTGGCACGGGAAAAGTCCAAGTATGGAGACTTGGCACGGAAAAGTCCAAGCAGGGAGCTTGGCACGGGAAAAGTCCAAGTATGGAGACTTGGCACGGAAAAGTCCAAGCAGGGAGCTTGGCACGGGAGAAGTCCAAGTATGGAAGCTTGGCATGGGAAGTCGGAGAAGGCTCGGCAGCTCGTTCTCCATACTAGGTCAGAGAGGGCTCGGTAGCTCGTTCTCTGGACCGGATGAAGTCGGAGAGGGCTCGGTAGCTCGTTCTCCGGACTAGGTCAGAGAGGGCTCGGTAGCTCGTTCTCTGGACTGGATGAAGTCGGAGAGGGCTCGGTAGCTCGTTCTCCGGACTAGGTCAGAGAGGGCTCGGTAGCTCGTTCTCTGGAGCAGATGAAGTCGGAGAGGGCTCGGTAGCTCGTTCTCCGGACTAGGTCAGAGAGGGCTCGGTAGCTCGTTCTCTGGACCGGACGTGGAAGTCGGAGAGGGCTCGGTAGCTCGTTCTCCGGACTAGGTCAGAGAGGGCTCGGTAGCTCGTTCTCTGGACCAGACATGGAAGTCGGAGAGGGCTCGGTAGCTCGTTTCTCCAGACTAGGTCAGAGAGGGCTCGGTAGCTCGTTCTCTAGACCGGGAAGGCTTTAGGATTTAGGGCTGGGAAGCTCTAAGGCATTGGATCGGTCTGGTGACCGATCCAGTGATACTCAGGTTTATCTGATCGGTCTGGTGACCGATCAGTAACCAAACAGTGGTTCGCTGTAGGTTATCTGATCGGTCCACAGACCGATCAGAAAACGATCAGGAAGCTACTGATCGTTGCCTGATCGGTCCACAGACCGATCAGGCTTTAAAGCCAACCCTCACAGAGATGGCTGACCGGTCTGGGGACCGATCAGCCTAGGGCCTGATCGGTCCACAGACCGATCAGATGGCTCCCAGACCGATCAGGGTGGAGCCTGATCGGTCCAGGCCTAGCCGTTGCGACACAACGGCTAGATTTCTGTGTTGCTCTTTGTCTTCTTCACAGGTGCAGCAGGTGCAGGATATATATCGAGGTCGAGGGCCTCTATAGGGATAGTTCTTGCTCTTCCTCCTTACTGCGATTTGAGCTTTGCTGAGCTCCTCTTTGCTGAAGCTTCGTGTGAGCTTCCCTCGACTGGGTGATCAGCTGCTGTTGACATCGTGAAGTTGCTGCTTCATCGAACACCAGTCGACGAGAAGGCAAGCAAAGTGTTTTTACATTTATATTGTTCTTGTTTTCTTTCTCTATTGGTTGTACTCCATTCTTGCTGTTGCAAGAGAGATTGTGACGAGGTTTCTCCACCCAGAAGGAGTTCATATTAGCCGGTTATCCGGGGTCTCATCCACTGACGGATTGATAGGTTTCGTCCACCTTACGGACACGCCGAGGAGTAGGAGTATCATCTCTAAACCTCGTTACATCATCGTGTTTGAGGTTTGATCTTCTCCACTTTTGTTTCTACATTGTATTTCTGCTGCGCTAACCTAAATTGTAGGAAGAAACGATAATTTGAGGTCGGCTATTCACACCCCCCCTCTCTAGCCGCATCCGAAGGTCTTTACAAGTGGTATCAGAGTGAGGTTGCTCTTTGATGGATTAACACCCGGGGGAGCACAAGCTAGAGAATGGATTGACTTGGAGAAGACATCACGATTCCACCCTTCTACGATCGTGACGACTTCGCGTATTGGAAGGTAAGAATGAAGTATTTTCTTATGACTAACCTAGTAAATTGGAATTGTGTACAAGTAGGTTTTATTCATCCGGTGGATAAAGAAGGAGAACCTCTTGAGAAGAAGAAGTGGACGAAGGAACAAATCCACCGATCCATGATCAACGACGAGGTAACGAAAATCTTTGAATTTTCATTACCTAATGATGTCTTGCGTAAGATAGGTGGATACAACGATGCCAAGGAGTTGTGGAATAACTTGGCTAAGTTCCATGAGGAGAGCTCCAATTCAAGTCATGAAGAGGAGTCAAGTGAGCCAAGTAGCTCACATCATGGAGGTATGGAATTAGAAATTGAGGGCTACTCAACATCTAAGGAAGAAGAGGAGAAGAGTTCTTCTTCAAGATTGGAGCAAGAAGAAGAAGTCTCTACCTCCAGAAGGGATGAAGAAGAGAGCTTATATCCATCCTCAACCCTAGGTAACTCAAGCAACTTAGTTTCAAGTAAATTACATATAATGTGCTTTGAGTGTAGGGAATATGGGCATTACAAGAGTAAATGTCCAAAGAGGATTAGGAAGACTCCACCGGCGCCAAAGGTCAAGGAAGCCGGAGTCCCGATACGCAAGGACAAGGAGCACGTGGTGTGCTTCCAATGCAAGCAAAGGGGACATTATAGGAGCCAATGTCCTAGGGGGAGGCAACCTCACAAGGACAAGAGACCAAGCACATCTATGGGGGGAGCTAAGGCAAACCCTAAGGTACCCTTTAAGGCATATCCTTGCAATTCTAATAAGACACATGCTAGTAGCTATATTGCATTTGTCAATAATGATAAGCATGATAATTATAGAAACCGATACATGTGCTTAGGTGCCAAACATGTTAGTCTAGATAAGGACAATACTAGAAGTACTAGCCCTAGAATTAATTCATCTAAGGTTAAGGAAAACCTAGATAGGAATCCCAAAACAACTAGACATATGCCTAGGAATACCTCAAAGAAAAATGACAAATTAAAACTTGAGGTATTAGAGAAGGAAAATCAAGTCTTAAGGTCAAGACTTGACACTTTAGAAAAGGCCCTTAAGAATTTGGAGAAGTCAACTCTAGGGTCTAAGGGTCAAAAACAAAAGCCCAAGGACATGAGAGGTTTGAGTCACAAACCTAAGTCTCAAGTGGTCAAGCCCACTTATCATAATGTTCCATTCGATTATGGAACAAGACCTAGGGCTAGAAAGACCATCACCAAGGTCACAAGGGGAGTCACCCCTAGAGTTGATCTTGATGAGTCCCAAATAACCAAGGCTTTAAAGCCTAGGAGGGTCATTAGGAGGGTTGCTAGGGAAGTCATCCCTAGTGAATATTTAGTGAACCCAATAAGCTCAAATAGGTTTTGGGTTCCTAGGAGTGTGATTCCATCACGCTAGATGAGTTAGGGTGTGCCAACCTTAATTGGATAGGTAGTTAACCTAATCATGGCAAAAGGTGGCATTTTAGGAATTTTCAAGGTGTAATCAAGCCTTGAAAATGAAATTTAAAATTTTACTCATTCCTAAGGTGATTAGATGTGCCAACCACACTTGAGGAATTTTCTAGGGTCAATCTAATTGACACATAGTGATCTAAAAATCTTTAGTATATGATTTTAGATCTATTACATTTAGGAATATAGAATTTATGGCAAAATGATAAAAATTATCAAAAATGGCAACTAAAGCTAAAATTAGGTATTTTCTATACCTTTATATGTTATTTGCCATATATTGTTTGCCATATGCCATGTCATGACATCATATCTAATTTACTATCATTTGAAATGTCATGATAATGCTTAGGTTAGTTATATGTCATGCCTTATTTAAGTTTCATAATTTATGCCATGACATCATGACATTGGCACATGTTTCTACTTATGATATTATTTTATGTCATGTCATCATCTCTTGCATGTATGATCAATTAAATTGATTTAAGGATAAAAACATAATTTGATATGGAGATCAAATTGTTGTTTAGAAAATGCATGAAAACTTAGCTTAAGATGACCTAAACCCATATCTCACATCAAAATTGACTTGGATGTGTTTGATACACCTTATATGTGTGTGAGATATTAGGATTATGAGTTAGGATCAAGGTGCATAGTTCTTGTACCTAGATGAGCCTAATTTGAAATTGAGGATCATAGGGAAAGCTTGCGTACAAGTCATGTACACTTAGCCCTAAGATTGTGGTCCTAAATTAAATGGTTTAAAATCATTTCAAAATTGATTTGAAAAACCTTGATGAAGCTTTTCTAATGATAGCATTCATCATTGAGCAAGTTGACACAAAGATGGATTAACCTTGAGCTATTTCAAAGTCTTTCGAACTTTGTATCAAGATTTAAAAATGGAAGTTATTTTCATAGAAAACTATTTTTCCATGATAATATATGTTATGAGGAATGTATCCTCAAAATTTTACGATTTTTGAAATTTTCTGTGATTTTTTAGGAGTTTCTGAATTTCGGGAGAAAAATCAGAAATCCCTATCAGAGATTTGTGGACCGATCAGAGGGGATACTGATCGGTCCAGAGAGGTCTGGATCGGTCACTGGACCGATCCAGGGAAGTGTGGATCGGTCTAGTGACCGATCCAGTAAAGGGCAGAGCGTGCCAAAAATGCTGATTTTCGATTGTTGTCTGAAATTTCAGCTTTGGAAGTTGGTGTTTTTGATTTCTAAAGGGTTGAAACTCTCCAAGACATTGTTGGTGCAATGGTCAAGGGGGAGTTGACCTTTAGGGGGAGTTTTACCTATTGGTCAAAGGGGAGTTGACTTTTAGGGGGAGTTTTTACTCGATTTCTGAGGATGAGTGATATGGGATTATCACTAAGTTGATTATTGTCTTTAGTATCAAGGGGGAAATTAAGGGTTTCAATGAAAGGTATGAGACTTTCATTAGGAAGAAACTCTTAACCTTGATTCACTCTTTTTGATGTGTGTCAAAAAGGGGGAGAAATGTCTAGAGAATGTTCAAGGAAGAACATTGGAGTTTGGGGAGAATGTTCAAGGAAGAACATTGATTGGAGAACTATTGGAAAACCTAAGTTAGGTTATCGGGTTAACCTAACTTGATTATGGTTTTTGTCAAACATCAAAAAGGGGGAGATTGTTGGTGCAACCTTAGGTCAAGGTTGACCTGGTTGACCCGACTCGAGTTGACCTGACTCGAGTTGTATTTTGATGTTTGACGAGAATAGAAAAGTTGTATCTTGATGTTTGACAAGAATACAAACTTGGGAGATTGTGGGTGCAACCTTCGGTCAAGGTTGACCTGGTTGACCCGACTTGAGTTGACTTGATTCGGTAAAGTCCAAGTATGGAGACTTGGCACGGGAAAAGTCCAAGTATGGAGACTTGACACGGAAAATTCCAAGCAGGGAGCTTGGCACTGGGAAAAGTCCAAGTATGGAGACTTGGCACAGAAAAGTCCAAGCAGGGAGCTTGGCACTGGAAAAGTCCAAGTATGGAGACTTGGCACGGAAAAGTCCAAGCAGGGAGCTTGGCACGGGAGAAGTCCAAGTATGGAAGCTTGGCATGGGAAGTCGGAGAGGGCTCGGCAGCTCGTTCTCCGGACTAGGTCAGAGAGGGCTCGGGAGCTCGTTCTCTGGACCGGATGAAGTCGGAGAGGGCTCGGTAGCTCGTTCTCCGGACTAGGTCAGAGAGGGCTCGGTAGCTCGTTCTCTGGACCGGATGAAGTCGGAGAGGGCTCGGTAGCTCGTTCTCCGGACTAGGTCAGAGAGGGCTCGGTAGCTCGTTCTCTGGACCGGATGAAGTCGGAGAGGGCTCGGTAGCTCGTTCTCCGGACTAGGTCAGAGAGGGCTCGGTAGCTCGTTCTCTGGACCGGACGTGGAAGTCGGAGAGGGCTCGGTAGCTCATTCTCCGGACTAGGTCAGAGAGGGCTCGGTAGCTCGTTCTCTGGACCGGACATGGAAGTCGGAGAGGGCTCGGTAGCTCGTTTCTCCAGACTAGGTCAGAGAGGGCTCGGTAGCTCGTTCTCTAGACCAGGAAGGCTTTAGGATTTAGGGCTGGGAAGCTCTAAGGCATTGGATCGGTCTGGTGACCGATCCAGTGATACTCAGGTTTATCTGATCGGTCTGGTGACCAAACAGTGGTTCGCTGTAGGTTATCTGATCGGTCCACAGACCGATCAGAAAACGATCAGGAAGCTACTGATCGTTGCCTGATCGGTCCACAGACCGATCAGGCTTTAAAGCCAACCCTCACAGAGATGGCTGACCGGTCTGGGGACCGATCAGCCTAGGGCCTGATCGGTCCACAGACCGATCAGATGGCTCCCAGACCGATCAGGGTGGAGCCTGATCGGTCCAGGCCTAGCCGTTGCGACACAACGGCTAGATTTCTGTGTTGCTCTTTGTCTTCTTCACAGGTGCAGCAGGTGCAGGATATATATCGAGGTCGAGGGCCTCAACAGTAACAGTTCTTTCTCTTCCTCCTTACTGCGATTTGAGCTTTGCTGAGCTCCTCTTTGCTGAAGCTTCGTGTGAGCTTCCCTCGACTGGGTGATCAGCTGCTGTTGACATCGTGAAGTTGCTGCTTCATCGAACTCCAGTCGACGAGAAGGCAAGCAAAGTGTTTTTACATTTATATTGTTCTTGTTTTCTTTCTCTATTGGTTGTACTCCATTCTTGCTGTTGCAAGAGAGATTGTGGCGAGGTTTCTCCACCCAGAAGGAGTTCATATTAGCCGGTTATCCGGGGTCTCATCCACCGATGGATTGATAGGCTTCGTCCACCTTACGGACACGTCAAGGAGTAGGAGTATCATCTCCGAACCTCGTTACATCATCGTGTTTGAGGTTTGATCTTCTCCACTTTCGTTTCTACATTGTATTTCCGCTGCGCTAACCTAAATTGTAGGAAGAAACGATAATTTGAGGTCGGCTATTCACACCCCCCCCTCTCTAGCCGCATCCGAAGGTCTTTACACTGAACACCCAACTTAAGTTCATCAATAATAACTCATACCACTAAAGAGTTATTATTGAACTACCACACCAATCCCATATTATAATATGGGCTCATACTTATCGTGAGTGTGTTAGTCTCCCTGTGTTTAAGATATCGTATGTCCGTTAATTTAATGAGTTACTGACAACTCACTTAATTAACATCTATCTCCAAAAGTAGTACCACTCAACCTTATTATCATGTCAGACTAAGTCCACCTACAGGGTTTACATGATAATCCTTATTAGCTCCTCAAGGAGGCATCATCAACCTAAATTACTAGGACACAGTTTCCTTTTATAATCAACAACACACCATACAAATAATATTATTTCCCAACTTATCGGGCCTATTGATTTAACTGAATAAATCTCACCCTTTGATAATTTAAATAAATAAATACTAAGTATATATGTTTGTTATTATATCGGGATTAAGAGTACGCACATCCATAATAACAGAGGTTTTATTCTTTTATGCAATCAATATTAAAAGAAACAACCTCAAATGGTTCTACTCAATACACACATAGTGTACTAGTGTAATTTTATAGTCAAGATAAACTAATACCAAATTACACTACAACCATTCCAATGGTTTGTCCCAATCTATCTTGGTTATGAGCTACTATTTATAATTTATAAGGAACGGATAACATTATCTTCTGTGTGACACCACACTTCATGTTATCTACAATGTAAATTAAATGGACAACTGCATTTAACTAAACGCAGACATTTGACCAATGTGATTCTCATTTCAAAATAAATGTTCATACAAAAAGCTAGGCTTTTAGTATACATCATAACAGTAGAGAGAATGATCACAAAGTGAATAGTTGCATCAACTTGAACCCTAAGGGCTTCTTTTATAGGCATTGTTCAGTCGACTAAAAAATCGTTCTATCAACTGAACTTTTTGGTCAACTGATAATCCTATTCATCGACTAAATCCTGCACCTTTCCTTGTTTACTCTTATTTGATCCGTTTAATCCCATTATTTACACTGTTTGGTCAATCGATAAAACTTATCTATCAATGAAACCTAAAGAATTTCCTTCTCTACCTAATTTAATCTGATCGCCTGCTCTTTTCTTATTTTGATCGGTCG
The DNA here is from genome assembly GCF_018446385.1 of Zingiber officinale. Lineage (NCBI taxonomy): Eukaryota > Viridiplantae > Streptophyta > Magnoliopsida > Zingiberales > Zingiberaceae > Zingiber > Zingiber officinale. Next base: position 97,048,003 of record NC_055998.1, read on the forward strand.
ACTAATCCAACTTATCAGCCAACGGAATGAGGTATACACTATATCCATTGAGCTTTGATTTGATCTTTGCCACGCTAACCTGATCAGTCGACTAAAAATATTGTGTATTATATTTACTTAACTTTGATCTGATCGGTGCCAAGTGAAGGTGCTAGAATTCGATTCTGTTTAAATTTCCCCATACAAAAATTGTACAAGTACAGAATTTTTTCTAGCAGCCCGTATGTTCGATCAGACATGTGTTTGATCAATCAAACAAGTTCTTGATGGATCAAAGCACACCTTGATTGAAGTACAAGATCGCTGGCCTCTTGTGTTGGTATTCAAAATCGATATAAAGAAAACTAATTACGCAGCGGAATTAAAGAACTAGTTGTATCTTTCTTTGTAACCAAAGACCTCTTGATCTTCTACCGTATTCCTCTCCTCTTCTTAGACGTCATGTGGGTGACGATCTACCAAGACAACACCACCCTCTTTCTCTTCTTTATTTCCAAACTGCCGACCACAAAAGGAGCTCTAGGATAGGGCACCTTCTAATCTTCTTCCTCTTCTTCCTCTTCTTCAACTTCTTCCTCTTCTTCAAGTTGCCGCCCACCAAGGAGGAGGGGGCACCAGCCACCAAGGAGGAGGGGGGGTGTCGGCCACTAAGGAGGAGGAAAGGGGGCGCCGGCCACAAAGAATGAGGAGGGGAAGAATTGTGCTGCCGACCCTAGGTGGAGGAGAAGGTGGCATCGACCACAAGGGGAGAAGAGAATTATAGAATTAGAAAGTTAGGTTTTAGGGGGCACCTCCTACTCCTTTTTATAACCTTTTCCGTCGGTTACAAAGAAAGAAAAATAATAGAATTTTGTTTAGAAAAATTCTCCTTTTCTATAACCAAGTTAAACCAAGTTAAGTTAAACCAAGTTATGTAAAACCAAACCAAGTTAAACCAAGTTAAGTTAAACCAAACCAAGTTATAGATGGGTGGATGCGAGGATTTATATAGAGGCTACAATAGGGACCTAGAGGAGGAATTGGTATGGGTCTCCTGATGGGCTTGGGCTTCCTGTGTTTAGCCCAAACACTCAACCCAAGTCCATCAATAATAGCTCATACCACTAAAGGGTTATTATTAAACTACTGCACCAATCCCATATTAAAATATAGACTCCTTCTTATCATGAGTGTGTTAATCTCCCAGTGTTTAAGATATCGTATGTCCATTAATTAAATGAGTTACTGATAACTTAATTAATTAACATCTGATTCCAAGAGTAGTACCACTCAACTTTATTATCATGCCGGACCAAATCCACCTGCAGGGTTTACATGATAATCCTTATGAGCTCTTCAAGGGGACATCATCAGCCTAAATAATTAGGACATAATTTCCTTCTATAATCAACAACACACCATATAAATAGTAATATTTCCTAACTCATCGGGCCTATTAATTTAACGAATAAATCTCACCCATTGATAAGTTAAAGAAATAAATACTAAGTATACATTCTTGTTATTATATAGGGATTAAGAGGATGCACATCCATAATAACAGAGGTTCTGTTCTTTTATGTAGTTGGTATAAATTGAACAACCTCAAACGGTCCTGCTCAATACACACATAGTGTACTAGTGTAATTTTATATTCAAGACAGACTAATACCAAATTACACTACAGCCGTTCCAATGATTTGTCCTAATTCATCTTGGTTGTGAGCTACTATTTATATTTTATAAGGAACCGCTAACATGATCTTCTATGTGGTACCACACACCATGTTATCTACAATATAAATTAAATAGACAACTGCATTGACATATATAAATATAAAATGTAAACATTTGACTAAAGTGATTCTCATTTCAAAATATTTCAAAATAGATGTTCATACAAAAGCTAGGCTTATAGTATACATCCCAACACCAAGCTGGCTGGATCGGTTGACTAATCTCAACTATAAGTCAACCAAACCTTTGATCAATTCCAAAACTTTATTTATCTATAAAACAAAGTTATCATAGGCAATATATAGTAATAGTCATGCAAAACAGAGTTAGATAGATATTAAATATGTATAAGTATGACAATTAGGACTGCCTTGATCTCAACTTAGAAACCTTCATTAGTTTCTTCAGTTGGATCAGTGCCTAAAGTTTATCCCTATTGGAACACAATCTTATTGCACTCTCTCTATGAGTTTACCTCAACTTACTTGCCAAACATCAGGTCCTCCAAATCTGTTTAAACTTTAACTACGTAGCATCGAATCACCCTGCCAGGACTTCCTCTTGATTTGAAATCAGGTCCTCCAGACTTATTGAATCCATCTGCCAGATATTATATTCACTTGACCCATCTAGACTTCCTACCTTGTTTCCATGATCTACTGAGACTTTCCTTGACTAGTATTAGGTCCAGTTGACTTACTAGGACTTCCTAAGTTAAACAACTTGCACACTTAATCAATTCATCAGATAACAACAAGACTTAACTTGAACAATTGATAACATCAAAATATAGGTTCAATTATGATGCTCCCTGCACCAACACTGTATAAGGAGCTTTAAGGAAGAGCTTTCAAATCATCCCTTGCTCAATCATCTAGTACTGTCTAGTGCTCTGAGTGCTCTTTTTTCTTTTTGTACTCTGACACATTGCAACATACGCTTTATCTCTGATCAACAACACCTAAAGTAACCTTTTTTTTTATTATTTTAGTGTTACCTTAATCATTTTATTGTACTTAATTTTTAGATTCTTTTTCTGTATGGCTTCTCCACTTAGGAGAACTTAGACATAAAAATTATTTTTTTAAACTACTGCATGTCTATACTTCTGACTTGGTTAATCAATTTACATGCATATACTATTATTACTATATTTCAATATAGTCTTTGTCTTACATGATTGAATTAATCTAAGTTAATTTATTATTTTCACTGTGCTAACTCTGATTAATTCAGTTACTATCTACTCATTATTTTTATTGTACTAGTATCGATCTCGATCTTACAATTTGGTATCAGAGCGAGTTGAGTATAAACATTTTGTACTTAGAAATGTTCGATTAATTTGCTTAGAAATAAGAATCAAATTGGTCAAATATCTATATTTATAAGTTAAGTATAGTTGTTCGATTAATTTATATTGTAGATAACATGGTGTGTGATGTCACACATAGAAGATCATGTTATCAGTTCTTTATAAATTATAAACAGTTGCTCACAACTGAGATGGAAAGGAATAAACTATTGGAATAGCCGTAGTGTAATTAGGTATTAGTTTATATTGACTGATAAATTATACTAGTACACTCTGAGTGTATTGAGCAAGATCATTTAAGGCAAGTTCTTTTTATACTGACTTAATAAAAGAACAAGACCTTTGTTATTATGGAAGTGTGTGCTCTTAATCCCGATATAATAACAAGCATGTGTACTTAATATTTATTTTTTTGACTTATCAAAGGGTGAGATTTAGCTCGATAAATCAATAAACCCGATAAATTGGGAAATGATATTATTTATAGTGTGTGTTGTTGATTATAGAAGGAATCTGTATCCTAGTAATCTAGGTTGATAATGTCCCCAAGGGGAGCTCATAAGGATTGTCATGTAAACTCTGCAGGTGGACTTAGTCCGGCATGACAATAAAGTTGAGTGGTACTACTCTTGGACTAAGATATTAATTAAAATGAGTTGTCAGTAACTCAATTAATTAGTGGACATCCGACATCTTAAACACAGGGAGATTAACACACTCATAATAAGAAGGAGCCTAAAATATAATTTGGGATTGGTGTGGTAGTTCAATAATAATTCTTTAGTGGTATGAATTATTATTGATGAAATTAAGTTGGGTGTTCGGGACGAACACGGGAAGCTTAATTTCATCGGGAGACCAAAACTAATTCCTCCTCTCGGTCTCTATCGTAGCCTCTTATTTATAAAGTATTATACCCAACTATGCTGACCTTCTTACCCAACCTTAGGTGGTCGGCCAAGCTAAGATTGGAGTCCAAGCTTGGGTCGGCCAAAGCCAAAAGGTTGAGCCATTGTGGTGGTCGGCCAATGCTTGGAGCTCAAGCTAGTTGAGCCGGCCACAAGAGATTAAAAGGATTTTATTTTTAAAATCTTTTCTTTTGTGGATACCATAATTTTAAAAGAGAGTTTAAAATTTAAATCTTTCCTTTTATAGTTTTTACAAAAAGATTAAGTGAAGGATTTGATATCTTTCCTTATTTGTAGTTAAAAGGAATATTTTAATTTTTATAAAACTTTCCTTTTTTGTAACCATGTTCATGTTTTAAAAGAGAATTTTAAAATTAAATCTTTCCTATATAGTTTCTACAAAAGATTAAGAAAAGATTTGATATCTTTCCTTATTTGTAGATTGAGAGGAAGATTTTAATTTTAAAGATAACTTTCCTTTTTGGAAATCATCCACATGTTTTAATAGAGAGATTTTAATTTATAAAATTTCCTTTTATAACCAACCATGAATGGAAAAATTAATAGAGAAATTTTTATTTCCGGAAACAAATAAGGAAGTTTTAATTTTTTTTTAAAAAAAAAACTTGCCTTATTTGGAGCTTGGGATGTGGCCGGCCATGATAAGGGTTAAAAGGAAAGTTTAATTAAATTTTTCTTATTAACCAAAGGCAAGGAATATAAGGGAATTTTAATTATAATTAAATTTCCTTATTTGCCAAGGCCAAGTAATATAAAAGAGAGGGTAGAGGTGCCTCACCTTACAATATATCTTCTAGTATTCCCCTCCTCTCTTCCTTGGTGTGGCTGACCCTATTCTTCTCCTCTTCCCCTATTCTTCTTCTCAAGTGGCCGGCGGAATCATTTCTTGGAGTTCTTGTGGTGGCTGGATTTTGCTTGAAGAAGAAGGAGAGATAGGAGGCTTTGTTTTTTGCATCCCTTGGAGCTTGGTGGTGGTGGTCGAACCTCATCTTCTCTTGGAGTTCTTGTGGTGGCCGAAATTTGCTTGGAGAAGAAGGAAGCTTAGGTGAATTCTCGTCTCGGTAGATCGTCGTCCACACGATGCCCGAGATAAAAAGAGGAATACGATAGAAGATCAAGAGGTTGTTGCTTACAAAAAAAGATATAACTAGTAATTTTATTCCGCATCATACTAGTTTTTCTTTGAAAGAATTTTGAAATCCCAAACACAAGAAGCTAGAGATTCTAGATATTCGGATTTGTTTCGAATTTGTGTTTCTTTTATTTTTCGATCTTGTGATTCGATTGTTCTTTTTGGTTAAACTTAGAGTTATATAAGGAAATTAAATATTGGATTTCGTTAAGAGGCTTAGTCGAGGCAGTGGTAGATGTTCTCATACCCAAGAAGGCCAAGTGTCTCGCCATGTTTGACCTATGAGCTGATTTCTGAAATAAATATTTAATTAAATTTGTAATATAGGTGGATTTAGATCTATAATGTTAAATATCGTTTGCAATCCAAGTCTAAACCTCTAAGAACAGGTAAGTTAAATTTGGAATCAATAATGTTAAGTTCCGTTTGCGATTCCATATTTAATTTCTAAAGAACACACTAGGTTGTTAGGAAAGGTTCAGGAATTGTACAAAATTTTTGTACAGAGGAATCGGTACGATATTCCTAGGACCAACCAACAGCGACATCGGGACGACAATGACCGGTGATCGGGAAGGGGCGGTTTCAATGGTGCGATGGGTGCCACACGAGAGGGAGAGAGGGTGTCACACCAGGGAGGTTAACGGCTCTTGCTCGTGGTCGAAGAGGAATTAGCAACGATGCTTAAACCACGGTCGGTGGCATCGGCTCAAGAAGGAAAAGACTATGACGGTGCGGTGATGCGAAGCTAGGGCACGACCTGCACTACTTGGGCTGGGCGACGGATGAGAGAAGAAAGGATCGAGTGAGAGCAAAATGGTTTTAAAAATGCAACCTAGTTTTCAATTATATACTTAGTGTTTAATAACTATAACCTTTAATTTAATAAATTCAATTAACTTTCTCTTAAGGGATATTCCAAATAGACTCCCTCTAAGATCAATAGCTCCATCTTCTTAAAACATGTCATACAATCTCCATTTAAATCTTGAAAAATTTTTAAAAATTAAAAAAAATATATAATAAGGTTATTTCTCAATTAATGTCATTATTTAATTATTATTTAGTTATCGTATTTAATAGCCTCAATTTCGGACTCAGAGGACGACGATTCATCCCACAAAGCTTTTAAGTTCTTGTGCTTCACTCGTATTGACCTTTTGTCTTTTTATTTCTATTTCTTCTTTGGTTTAGGGCAGTCATCCTTGATATGCCCTTCTTCTTGACAATTGTAGCATCGTGTCTTCCTTTTGTTCTAAGATTGTTTCTTAACCTACAACTTATTAAATTTATTAGATTTAATACACTTACTAAATTTCTTAGCATTAGAGCCAATTCATTTTCATTGATTCATGCTTTGGAATCTTGTTTGTCCTTCTCGGCCTTTAGAGCAAGGTTGTCATTTGACTTCTCGGTTCCTATGGGATATGTACATCGAGTTTCATGAAGTTTGAAAATCAAAAACAAATTTTCTAGTGTACTTACCTTAAAGTCCATAGAGATTTAGTATGCATCTGCTTAGGATGACCATTCTGGAGTTCTCAAAAAAGTGTTGAGTACATACTGGATAGAATCTCGGTTCATTACCAATTCTCCGAGATTATTGAGTTGAGTAATGAGTTCTTTGATCCTTCCTTGGAGTTGAGCTACTTTCTCTCCCTTGTTCATCCAGAGGTTCGTTAGCTAGGTTCAAAGGATGTCCCATCTTCCTAACTTGGCTTCCAAAGTACCTTCATGTAATTCTAAGAATTTTTTCCAGAACTCTTTGGTGGAGTCATAGCTGTCGATTTGATTGATCTCCTGGGGGTGAAAGAACGCTCAACAGATGGAACTCTGCTTTCCCGTTTGTCACAAAGTCGGCTTGTTCTTTCTTTGTCCATAAGTACTCTTCTTTTTTAGCTCTTTGTTGGTCACTAGAGATTATAAAATCATATTTCATTATTAAAAGTATTTCAAAGTCTATTTTAAAAAATATTTTCATCTAGCACTTCCATTGCCTAAAGTCTCCCTTGAATTTTGGTGAATGAATGCTTAAACTGGCCATCGTCTTGTTGCTTTAGAGGCAATTAGTCCTTCTAAAGCTGTTTGGCTCTGATACCACTTGTTGGCCCAGGTAGGCCAACTAAAGGAGGTGAATAGCCCTGTAATAAAATAGAGCAACCTTTTACTTTTAGAACTTAGCAAGGATATAAGTCAGTTACGCACAAGCAATTAACATTAAAAAATAATAACAACTTAAAAGAAAAGAGGTGCAATAGTCACTTGGTTACAACCTAGTGTAAGTACCTCGAGATATTTTTGATGTGGTTAACCAAGTTAAGTTAGGTCCTATGTATGTTTGGTGTCTTGTGTCTAAGTGTACAGAAACTTAGGAGAACATGAAGTCGAGCGAAAGACACAGCTAGTGAGAAGGATGACACGAGATAAAGTCGATGGGCTTGGTGCATCCGAGGGATGAGGTGCTGCAGAAGAGTATACTAGAGGATAAGAAGGAAGCATGCAGTGTTTCTGAGGGACAAGAAGTCGGAGCCGAAGATTATTCGGGGAGAAAGCTTGAAAATGGGTTTGGGTGAGCTCTATTCTGGATGAACGAAATCACCCAAGAAAATGGAGCCAGAATGGAGGGGAAATAAGCAGTCAACAAAGGTTGACTGCTCTAGGTGCCTGGATGCTCCAAGCGATCGGACCCCCTTGGGCAACCCAGGGGCGTCTCCCTTGACGAGGCTTCGAACGGGCCAGGTCAACATGGTCCAAGCACCCAGAGCTTTCCAAGTGCTGGGACTAGATAAGGTTGATCCATTATGAGCCATTGAGAACTGTTGCAACATGGATAAAGTTTTATCCACGCCCAGGCCCTGGAGCCCTTCTAGGCGCCTGGAGGTACCACGTCAGCAAATGGTCAAATCTAACCAATAAGTTATAAATAGAGCCCTGGTCTTAGTAGTAGAGAATAATACTTGTACTTGCTTTGCTTTTTTGTTGTACTACTTTGATTGTGAGTTGTCAACGTTGTAAGAAGTTACTCCATCTGAAAGAGAATTCTAATGAGCTTTTCATAGTCTTGGATTAACAATTTTCTTATTACAAACCAAGTAAATATTATTCCTCTTTCTTTCATTAATTAATTTATTTTAATTAATTCTTTTATAAGCAAATGTTTCTCTAATTTAGTTTTAAAAGGATGAGAAAGGTTTAGTTTTATTTTTCAGAGTAATTCATCTCCTCTTGCCGGTTATGCCAAAAGGGGCCAACAAGTGGTATCAAAGCCAGACTCGATTTAGAAGGACTAATCATCATTCGAAACACAAGAAATGGCCAGATCCATCATCTATCCATCGAAATTCGAGGAAGATTTTGTGACGTGAAAAAAAAGAGTATGGAGGTATTTTCAAAACTAACTTTGTGATTTTGTTAATTATAAAGTATGATTTTATAGCACCTAAAGATTAGCACGGAGCCGATAAAGAAGAGTACACCTGGACGAAGAAGGAACAAGCCGACTTTGTGGTAAATAGAAAAGCAAAATTTCATCTGCTTAATGTTCTTCTGCCCTAGGAGGTTAGCCTAATCAGAAGCTACAACTCTACCAACTGATGAATTTCTAGATAAACAAGGGAGAAAAGGTAGCTCAACTTTATGTAAGGATCTAAGAACTGATCACCCAACTCAATAATCTCGAAGAATCGGTGACAAACTAAGATTCTATCTAGTACACACTCAATGCTTTTCTGAGAACTCCAGAGTGGTCAACCTTAGTATATGCATCCTATATCTCTAAGGATTTTGAGGTAAGTATGCTTGAAAATCTATTTTCTACTTTTGAACTTCAATAGTCTCGATGTGAAGATACTAAAGAAATAGAAAAGTTGAATAACATTGCCATAAAAGACAAGAAGGACAAATCAGATGCCAACACTTCCCTCGACAATAACGAAATAGCATTTATATTAAGGAAATTTATGAAATTTTTTAGATCTAATAAATTTAATTAAGTGCAGACCAAGAAAAGAAGAGCAAAGAAGGTAAGATGCTATAACGGTAATGAAGATAGGTACATCAAGGATGACTTCCCAAAACTGAAAAAAAAAAGACAACAAGAAAGGGTCAAGCATAATGAAGCACAAGACATTAAGGCTAGTTTGGTTGTGCATAATGTAATTGAGCTTGTAATGTAATCAAATTTGTGATGTAATATAATGTAATCTTGATTACATTACTACGTTTGGTAATGAAATGTATGTAATCTTTGATTACAAAGGTGATTACATTCTTTTGTTTGGTGTCAATTATTTTTATAAGGAATGTAAATCGTACTATTATAAAATGACAAAAATATCCTATGACTTCTACCGGCGGACGCTACATCTTTGTTGGATCGCCGGTCGCCGGCCGCCGCCGGTCGCCGGCCGCCGCCGGTCGTCGGTCGTTGGTGGTTGCCGGTCGCTGGCGGTTGCCGGTCGCTGGTCGCCGGCGGTTGCCGGTCGCCGGTAGTTGCCGGTCGCCAGCGGTTACCGGCCGCCGGCTGCCACTGGTCGTCGGTCGTCGGCGCCCGCCGGTCGTCAGCCGTCGGGGGGCGGTGGCAGTGGCGGCGGTTGAAGATGGCCGGTGACAGACAAGGGGTATATTTGACATTCAAATTTTTGTTAAAAGGTGACCTCGTAATGTAATCAGATTACAATGTGTTAGTTTTGTAATCCAGATTACAAAACTTCATTACATTTTGTAATCTAAATTACATTACATTACAAGTTAAACATGAAACTGGATTACATTACAAGGTAGATTACACCCTACCAAACGCAGCCTAAAGGCAATTTGGGATGAGACATCATCAAAATCTAAATTAGAAGAACATGTTGGACTAATACTGATGACAAGTCACCAAAAGGAGAGCATAAATGAAGGGGGAGCTATAACTGAAGAAAACAACAATGAGGAAGACGTAACCAACTTTAAAACGGATCTAGTTAGTCAGGCATGTCTGTTACCTCATGACGAATTATATTCAGGTATTAAATCTAAAACTAGATCGTTATATAAGCTTAAGTTTAAAAATAATAATTAAAAAAATGAAGTTTTAGAATTGAAAACAATCTTAGCGAATATATGTCCTTTAGAATTATATTATAAACTAAAGGATGAAATAAAAAATTGAAAGACCAAATTGAAAAATCAAAATTTTTTTGCATGTGTTAATCCAAATAATTCAAAGAATTATAGAAATCTAAATTTGTACTTTAAAAAATTGAAAAACTTTATTTTTTTTACAACTACCATTATATTTTGAACATATATAAAAATTAGCTAGATTTTTAGAATAGAAATACTATTTTTAAATATTTATTTTTAAAAATAAACATTATCTATTTAAAATATTTTTTGTGCGAGATTTTCTTATAATTTCTTATTCAAAATTTTTTTTAATGGAAAAGTTAGTTCTCTATCTAAATTTTTTAATTTTTTTTTGATAAATAATAAATTTTCTATGAATTATTTATCGAAAAACTTATTTATAAAACTAAAAAATCTTGAAAACTTATTTTTAAAAATTTAATTTTTCATTAGCAACATATTCTATTCTAAATAATTAGAAAAATTTGAGAGATTTCTTTAGATAAAAATTAAAATTTATCTAGTAAAAAACTACATTTCTAACCAAAATAATTTATTTATGCTAAAATACTTAAAGAATTTTTGTAATTTTTTTTTTTACATATTCATATACTACTTTTGAATAGTAAGAAAAAAAATTCAAAATTTTTTAATGTGTTAAACTTATTTTTAAATTAAATTTGATAAGTGTGATTATTAAATCTTAAATATTCAGATTTTGGAAAAATATTTTATAAAAATCTTTCTCACTTTGAATTATATTTTCTTAATCCTTAGAAAAAGTTTCAATCTTTTATCTATTTGTGTTTTTCTCCCAACTTTGTTTTGATGTGATCAAAGAGGATATAAAATATGGTACTCAAATAATAATTAAATAATAAATGTTAAATAATAAATGTTATGAGAGAAATAATCTTATTAGATTTTTTTAGAAATTTTTCAGGATTTAAATGGACTTCGTATGACTCGTTTTGAATAGATAAATCGGTTGTGTTAAGTGAAAGCCTATTTTGAAATACCCGTTTAGTTAGGAGTTAATTGAGGAGCTAACTTAGGGTTTAATTAACCTAACGCTAAGTATAAAAAATAACTACAGTGACCTAGCTTTTAAATGTCGAATCCTCTCCTTCTCTTCCACGATTTCCTTTTCCCCTCTGTCGGTCCCCATTGCGTCGATCGCCGGCCACTAGGCTTCGACACCGACGGCTTTCCCCTTACGCTACCGCCTCCTCTCCTTTCTTCCTCACTATGGTCGCGTCTTTGTCGCCACCCGATCGCTCGCCCTCTACTTTCTCTCTCTACATCGCCTTTGCCCTACATTGCCGATGCCGCCCGACGCCGTGCCGCCCGATGGAAGCTGAGCCACAACATCACTAATTCCAGTTGCTTTGCTGTTGTAGGAAGGGAGGAGCTACCACCTCTTTCAGCGAATGCTTGAGTTCGATTGTCGGCAGATTTGCACCTAGGGCATCGTCACCTTCTCTGCTCGTGTTGTTCCCAGCTGATCGACCACCGACGCTCTTTGTCGATGTATTCTTGGAGTACCGACCCGTACCACCACCGGGAGGCGACCAACTGAGCTGAGGCATTCAAACAGCGGGTTGTTGAAATCTCGCTGAGCAGATCCCTGATCTCTTCGGGGCTTATTTCTGTGAGGGATCCAAGTTCGAGAAGGGGGTTGATTAGGGTAAGTTTTAGTTCCAATTGTAAGGATTTCATAAATCTAATTGCTCTACGAGTTTTTTCTGGGTTTCAGATCTTTACCACAGCAAACAGGCATCCTTGAGGTGGTTAGGTTATTGGATGGATACATCATTTCTGGAGAAGGGGCTAAGTTTTGTGCTATTGAGGTAATGGAATCTATAGGATACAAGTTTTTGAGATTTTGCTTTTATTTTTGTTGTTATGGATTGAGGATTATTAGAGTTGTTAGATGATGTAATTGGATATGATTAGTGATTAATTTATAAGAATTAAGAAATTGATCGGTGGATTAAGGATGGATTAATTATCTAATTGGATTTAGATTATCAGATGGAATTTAAACATGGTTATCTAATTGAGTTAGGATTGGGTTTAACTAATTATTGTATGTGATTTGCTAAACTGTATATTATGTGATTTGCAGAATTTTTGATTTAAGACAAGCGTCTCGATGTGGGATTGTTTAGCACGATCGACAGATAAAGGCGGGTACTACTTGTTTTGTCTTTTTAGTACATTGATCTTAATGCTTGAACTATATATTCGGATAGTTACTGTGTTTATCTTGACACCACTCATGTTTTTTCTATGTTTGATGCTTATCCACTCTATCTTTGAGCTACTCGTTTCTATATCTATACAATCTCACATTGTTATCTATGATATTTAGCATAGACTAGATACTACGCTTACTTGCTTTGACTATTATTTATTCATGTATCTTATTGAGCATGCATGTTTCATGTAGCATACTTGATTTCTGTTTATATATATATATATATATATATATATATATATATATATATATATATATATATATATATATATATGATGCCTGTTGTATTTTACGCATCATGTCATTGCATTCATGCCGACGATCATGTCTCCCTTGTGGTTGAGAGAGTCGTTAGTATGAGCCGCACGCTCAGCCACTCATGGGTAGTGGTAGCTGGAGCAGATGCTGCTTGTCCTATCGTGCTCCCACTCACTCACTCATGGACAGTGATAGCTGGAGTTGCGAATAGCAGGGATCCCGTTGCAGATGTAACTAGTTAGTTACTATGCAACTATCCACTCGGTCACTCGAGAGTAGTGATAGTTGGAGTGTTGTACAGTTTGTCATTGTCCCGGCCTCTCGACCATACAAGGGTCATGGTACGGGGGTGGGCAGGAGTGACCATCCATGCATACACTTTTGTTATTTTACTTGCTTATGTTGTTGTTGCTTACGCATGTTGCTGTTGCTTACTTATGCTAATATGCTTACATATGTTGAGATATATATACCTATGTATGTGTTTAGACACTGGGTTACTTATTGGTATATGTATATTTCTCACATGTTACCCTCGTAGTTATGAGCAGTATTATGACAGATCCTTATTGCTCCTGACCTTCTATTACTAGCCTAGGATATGATTTCAGGTATGGACATTTACTGTGTATCATGGTAGTATCTGTTATTTCTCTACGAGACTGTATACCTTTAAATCTTTAGTGATATATATATTATGCTCATATACTATCTGTCTATTACTCGCTGAGCCTTAGTACTCACAACGTCGTAAACTGGTTTATTTCTTTAGATAGCAGGTAAAGGATTTATGGAGTCGCCTAGAGATCCTGTCCATCAGTCCCATGTCACATCGAGTGACTTCTATCATTATTGCTTCTACTCACATTATTGGTTTTGTATTTGTATTTATATTTGTATTATGTATCTTCTGTATGGTTTTTCGAACTGGTGTCCTTTATTTCGGTTATGAACTTGTTGTGTCAAGTCGGGTCGACTCGCAGTTAGTTGTATTTTTTTTTTTATATTTTTCTTATGTCTTCCGCTTTGTTTTTAGTATAGCCGTGTGGGCTGTTTATTATATAACTGCGTGGTTATGTTCTTTTTATTTTAGCCGTGTGAGCTGTGTGAATAACTGTGTGGTTGTATTTTATATCTAACCGTGTGGGTTGTTGGCTTGTGAGTAGCCTTGGGCAATATATACTGGTTTCATTTGTCACTGTTACAGGGGAGATGTTGTCCGATTTTCGTCGGACAACCTTACTCTCGGGGCATGACAAAGGAAGAATGAGAGATGAGAGCTTAAATCTAGGGGAGGTTATATTGTAATTTTTAGTTTATAAAATTCTAATTTTAATTGTCATTTTATTAATTCTATGTTTTACTCTAACTTTAACTCGAGTTTATGTACATCTAAAATGGAGAGATTGTAAATACCCCAAAGTAATTTTAATACGATCAACCGAGTTAAGTTAGGTCCTGTGTATATTTGATGTCTTATGACTAAATGTACATCAACATAGGAGCAGACGAAGTCCAGAGAAAAACGCAGCTAGTGAGACGGATGACACGGGAGAGAGTTGACGGGCTCGGTGCATTCGAGGGACGAGATGGTGCGGAAGAGTACGTTGGCGTACGAGAAGGAAGTGCACAATATTTCTGAGAGATGAGAAGTCGGAGTAGAAGATTTCTCGAGGAGAAGGCCGAAAAATGAATTCAAGTGAGTCCTATTCTAGATGGTCAAAATCACCCAAGCAAATGGAGCCAGATTTGAGGAAAAATAAGCAGTCAATAAAGGTTGACTGCTCTAGGCGCCTGGAGCAACTCCAGGTGCCTGGAACAGTTCTAGGCACCCGGATGCTCCGAGCGCTCGGACCCTTGGGGCAACCCAAGGGCGCCTCCCTTGACGAGGCTTCGAATGGGCTAGGTCAGCACAGTCTGAGCGCCCGGACCATATAAGGTTAATCCATTGTGAGCCGTTGAGAACCGTTGCGACGTGGATAAAGTTTTATCCATGCCTAGGCACCCGGAGCCCTTCCAGGCGCCTGGAGCTGCCATGTCAGCAAATGGTCAGATCTGACCAGCAGGCTATAAATAGAGCTCTAGTCTTAGTAGTAGAGAACAACACTTATACTCGAATTATTTTTTTGTTTTACTACTTTGATTGTCAGCTGTCAACGTTATAAGAGACTACTCCACTAGAAGGAGAATTCTAGTGAATTTTCATAGTTTTGGATTAGCAATCTTATGATTGCAAACCAAGTAAATACTGTGTCTCTTTTTTTCATTAATTAGTTTATTTTAATTAATTCTTTTACAAGGAAGTGTTTCTCTAATTTAGTTTAAAAAGAACGAGAAAGGTTTGGTTTTATTTTTCAGAGTAATTCACTCCCTCTTATCGATCGTGCCAAAAGGGACTAACACTTAGGTGGTTGCTAATCCAAGTCGGTTGAAAACTCAATGAAGATCTCCTTCTTTGAAGATGGAAAAACCTCTTACACTCTTTAAATGCTCAAAAATGAATTAGAAATTGATTATAAGAGTTGTTATTGAGATAGTAGCTCACAGACTACTTTTATAATTGCTAGTTTGGTCATTGGAGGCGCTTCGATTCATTGAGGGCGCCTCCAGCAGAGGAGAAAACTTTATCATATGCAATGGCCACTTAACATTCACTCTACGTCTATTGGAGGCACATCTAATCCTTTGGAGGCACCTCCACGCCTGCTGAAGCTTATCTGCTTTGCTCACATCCAAGGCGCGTTAGATCATCCGAGGTGCCTCCGCGCCTTTTGCTGCAACATTGCCTCAGTATGCGATCGAGGTGCCTCCAAGCACAATAAGGCGCATCGAGTCTTCAAAAGCCAAGGTTAACTCCCAAGTTAACCTTTTTCTGTGCTTCTCTCATGTGGGTGATACTCCGGTCAACTAGAGTTAAGCTCACCTGAATCTAACTCTGACCTTATCCTCAAATAGGCTTCCTCCCCTACTTCTCGTCCCTCGGAGATGCCGCGCATGTCCTTCTCATCCACTAGTGTACTCTTCCATAGTATCCGTCTCTCGGATGCACTGATCCCATCGACTCGCTTCTCGTGTCCTCCTTCTCTTTAGCTATGTCTTTCACTCGGCTTCTTATGTTTCTAGATTCATGAACAATTAGATACAAGGCATCAAACACAAACAGGACCTAACTTAACTTAGTTGATCACATCAAAATTACATAGGATACTTACAAAAGCTAAGTGAATTAAGTCTAAGTGGTTAAGATTTGGTAAACAAATTCCTAGCTGAATGCTAGATGAATCAAGTCAAAGTGGTTAAGACTTAATAGATAAATTTCTAGCTAGAGTCTAGGTGACTTAAGTCCAAGTGTGTGGAATCATTTGGAGACTGATTGCTTGGCAAAATGTCCAAGTGAGTGGAACCAGCTAGAGGTTGATTGTTTGGCACAAGTCCAAGTGTGTGGAATCGGCTAGAGGCTGATTGCTTGGCAAAACTTAACTAGACAAGTTAATTTAGTCAAGTAAGTGTGAGTAACTTTATATTCTATATCATACTCATTACTTGTGACAATTGCAAGAAAGCATGCTAGACAGTTCCAAGCAATCGGATGGAATTTGTAGGCGATTGGCTCGTGATAACTCTTGACAAAAAGATTTTAGAGGGTCTAGACAACTGAATATAGGGCGACCGAGCAACTTTCATGTGATGGTGGGGCAAAATTATCAGTAACCTGAACACAACAGTTAAGATGAAGTATGACCCCTACCCAGGTGACTGGGTGGTACATAGGCGACCGAGAAGTTTCGTTAATATTATCTTACTGATAGAAGTTGCAGGCACGTCAACACTTATACCCGGATACTCTAATATATCTAATTTATAAGGGCCCATCTATTGATAAGAACGATTACCTTATCTCATACATTCATATGATATTCACATATCTATTTTCTTTTTCTCGAATCTCATTTAATATAAGTAGAGGATGAATGATGGACATCGCTAAGAGAGGAAATTAAAGGAATTTGGACACTGGAATTGGTATACATTTACTAAATTGAAGTTGTATTGTAGAGACAGTAAGAATTGAAATATTTCACTAGTCTGATAATCTTTCTTCTTAAAAAAAGAGGATATCAATATTTTTTCTTTCTTTGCAACATATTGATGTTATATTTTGAAATAGTTCAAGTTATATCCCTAAACAAGTAAAATAAATAAATAAGTAATAATTAATCAATTTGTTTGAACTACAATAAAAGGAAAAGAAAACGGAAGTCTTATCCTCTTTTTTGATAGTGTCGGTTAGCTCTGATGATAAGAAAAGGCAAAACAAGAGTTGCTCTAGTTGAAAAGGAAGAAGGACTAGGATATGTCGAAAGGTTCTCCATCAACTGACAACAAATCTCTACATCCTATGTTATCAATATATTTAATACTTGCATTTATTTAAGCAGATAGTAGTGTGTATCTTCTTCATATCTTGTACGAGCTTTCCTCCTCTAAAAGTTTTTTTTCGGAAAAGGAGAGCATTAGTGAATTATTTATCTAAAATGAATCATGGGCTCGTAAGTCTTAGAGTAACAATCACTAGACTATGAACCAAGCAATCAACCAAGTTATTTCTTAATTTATATTCACAGAAATTTAAAGATTCAATTTTTACACCATTTGAACCAACAAAATGTTTAAACTTTAGCAATTTGAACTCATCTTTCATTCGGAAAGTAGCTAAGACTCCAATTGCGGGAAAGTAATATAAAATAACAATCACCATGATAATTGAGTGAAAAAGCATTAATAATGTTTTTCTTGATCTTTTTATATTAAGATAAAACTCCACGATGAAGAGAAAAAAAATACGTCATAGTAGTGCACCAGAAATCCACCTCATGATCATAACTAGACATTCTTGTGATTTGTACTCCGGAGCTGTGTGTCCAGCACTCTATGTGAAAAAAAAATGAGAACTAATTTGCCCTGAACATGACCAAACAATTCATTCAAATAGTACAAGGATAGAAAAATATCATATATGTTTTCAACATACCTTCACAGTTGCAAATGTCAAATTATTGGAATATGTTATGGTATACCTATTAGGATTTAATGAACAATAATTAGAATAATCTCAAAACAGTTGGCTTTCTTATAAGCACTATAGAAACAAAACATACCCAGCAACTTGACCACCAACATGCCAAGATCTCCAGTCTTCCACAATAGAAGAATTCAAGGATTTTACCCATTGTATTGTCCCCGAGAAGGGTACCATCAGATCATGATCACCACTAGGAATGAAGAAACCTTGCAATGACAAAACTATTTTCTAACAAAGCAAATGATATTTATATTAATTTGATCACCTATAAACCAAAGCACGGTATCCTCTTTGTAAAAGGCTGAGATGATACTTGATATTACTCTTGGGTTCTATCGGGTATGATAAGTGACGATTACACCTTATCCATTCTTTAATCGTCTCCTTCAACAATATTTACACCACGCATGAGGCTTTTAACTTTCAGCTCAATTGAATTCATTTGTGTTCTATATATCCCAAGATCGTTAAATGATTGAAATAACAAGGAAAAGCGTACCTGTTTGATATTGAGTGCCTTCCTTACCATGTTATTGTTAGCCCAATAGTAAGCCAGAGTATAGACATAACACTGTGATCAGTAAACATGATCAATTTACCTAGCACAATAAAATTAGAAATTCATTCATCAAATGGAGTTGAGTCCTTACTCGACAACCCGGATCGGGAAATGGTGGAGGGTGAAGAATGTTTTGATTCTCCTTCAAAATTCGTTTACCAGAAGTTGTGCTCGCAAGACTAGGTAGTGGTTTCAATCGACACTCAGGACAATACATTTCTAAAATGTGTTCATCATTAATTTCCGATACGAATAACTGTCCATGAAACGTATTTGTTATATTTCAGAAAATTTAAAAAGATTCATGTAAATATAATTATAGATTATTAGGATCCTTTACTTTCAATTTTTGAGGATATTTTGGATGTTAAATCTCTCAGTTCAAATCAAGCTCAAACTAAATTTACGTTGGTGGATTGTAGCAGAACTAGTAGTGAACCAAGATGAACTGATTCCTTTGACTAAGTCTTGACTTGTTTAGTTTCCCCGACTACATCGCTTAAGTACATTCACTACATTGCTTGACTTGATAGTTTCCTCAACCTTGTTGCCCTTGTTTAATTAGTGCTGCTAGAGTTTCAATTATGTATTCCATTGTTTGTGTTATTGTTTATCTATTGTCAAGTTATTGTTGGTGTGTTGTTATTTATATTAACTCACATTTCTAAATGAGTTAAGATGTATCTGGCATTTTGAAGTGGTGGGATTCCGATAGTCTTGCCCGCTGCAACTTTTTTGTATCATCTAAAAGTTCAGAAAGTAAGGTGATATAAGATATCATTTTGATATATTCGCCCTAATTGATCAATACTGGACTTAGATTACCTCAAAGAAGTCATCTGATATTATCCCCATGCCGTGAGCATAAGGTATTTTAGAATTCTCATCGACTTTTTCACCTATGAATGGGTTGCCAATCAAGTAACCCTGAAAGTCATCCATAAGTAAAGACTTTGCCTTTCATATACAATAAGATGACAACAATTAAAAGATCCTAAATAGGTATTTTCCATTCATTGCCAATGGTCCATCAATTCTAGCAATTTACCTGGAGGTTAAGTAGTGGTTCTTTCCCTTCATCAATACCTAGATTACAGTAAATGAAAATAGCTCTCACTTCACAGTTCACAGCCTCATCAATAGTTAAGTTAAAAGTAGAGTTACCATCCAATATTCTTTTGGCCACCATAGGTACAATTTTCCCAGCATATGAATCCCCAGCAATGTAGAGGGGATTGGAGATGAACTGTGGGTGCTCAACAAGCCACTGCAAAAGTGAAAGATTACAACTTTAAGGCACTTACAGTAATTACATCAGGAATATATGATCTTTCCCACCTGTAAAAGAAACTTAGAAGCCTGTTCGGACCAAATCGTATCGTTGGCATCATACCCTTCATATTTTCTTGAGTATGAGAATCCAGAACCCAATGGGGAATCTAAAAATATAATGTTGGCTACCTGCATGAATGTTTTCACACAGACATGACAAAAGCATGTATCATATTTCTTCCTCAATTACTGATCAAGAAGAAGAAGTCACCTTGGTCCAGGAATAGGGATTGTACACCAAGCTTGGCAAGCTCCCATTGTACTCGGTTGTCACAAATTTCAGGGGGCCTGCGAGTGGATTTCTACTATGAAACGAGAGTAGTTAATCATAGAAAACAAGGAAATTTCACCCACCGATCTGGAAGACCAAGCCGCAGAAGGCAGAGCACCTAGGGCCGCCGGTCAGCCAGAGGAGCAGAGGATCCTCTGTCGGCTTGTTCTCCGACTCGGTTAAGTAGTAGAAAAACTCTCCGCCGTGCTCCTCGTCCACCTCCACGTACCTGAAAGAATTAAAGCAGAGGTTCTTGGCGGTCACAACAAAGTTAAGGTAGGGGGGAAGCAGCATTCAGACCCTGTCTCTAAGTAGAAAGGTAGGGGGCCTTGGAATCCAGGCAAATGGGTGACCACCGAAGATGAGAGAGCAGAGGAAAAGAAACGGAGTAAGATTAGTGAGACAATCAGGAGGAGAGGGCTTTCCATCTTCTTCTTCTTCTTTCTTCGTTGTTGTTCAGTGACTTAGCTTCAACATGATTATGTAGTGTGCATTGGTACAATAATTTAAAAAGCTACAATAGAGGCTTTAATAATATAGCAATCATTAAACAACTATTGAGTAACAGCTGGTAATTTGATGGCAGATTTGTTACAGTGAATCGTGACGGCCAGGGCAAAGTTAAGGTTGACGGAAGCAGCATCCCGACCCTGTCTCTAAGTAAAGTAAGATAGAACATATAAAAATGCCCAATTAATTTAAAGAATCAGTCGAGGTGAAGGTTTATCCTGACGATTAAAATGTTGAATGGACAAGTCCAGGGAATGCGATGCGATGTCTCTCAAAAGCATAACCAGTGTGGTGTCATGTGATATGCATTCTCTTAAAAGTATAATACTTAATGTATAAATATTATTATAAGCCAGATTCCAAATAATATTCTTAAAATCTGGTCAGCTATACTATAATATATTTATAAACATTCTCTCCTCACCTTTCAAATCACTTATTTCTTTCATATTGTTTTTATTTTGTTATTTTCATTTTCTTTCTCTTTCATCATTTCATGTCACCACCGACCGTGAATTATGCAAGCCGATAACTTCGACTTTGTACTTGAAATTTAGATCCGATATTAGATTTGGAAACACCT
The DNA here is from genome assembly GCF_018446385.1 of Zingiber officinale. NCBI lineage: Eukaryota > Viridiplantae > Streptophyta > Magnoliopsida > Zingiberales > Zingiberaceae > Zingiber > Zingiber officinale. The sequence goes on from NC_055998.1 coordinate 97,069,063, forward strand.
TTACAAGACGTATCTAGTACTATCCATTTTACAAAGTTTTCTTTCGATCATGTTCGAATCTGTCGGTCCTTGCTCGATTACTTTTTCTATCATTCGTCGATTTCTTGCTCCTTAGGACTTGGGTAACTCGATTTCAAATCTTAACAGAAATTTTGAATTTTCTTTGAGGTAATTTCAGAAACTAAGCTTTTGAAAATTGGTTATTAGGGTTCATGTGATATATTATTGGTTGTTGGTTGTAGGTGCTATATTTGAGTCAATTGGAGATATTAATTATTTTTCAGAATTTATTTAGATATTATTTCAAAATTTTAAATTTATTAAATTAGGATTTTCGATCTTTATCCTTCAAACGTGCATATATATAAATGATTGATGAAACGTTGGGATGTGAACATGGAACAGCTCTAGCATGAGGAACAGCTCCAAGAACGCTCTCTCATGTCTGAACTAGGTAATTTAATATTATTGGATGTTGATAAAAATAAAATATATAATTTATTTCTATAGTGTGGAAATTAAATTTGTACTTTAGTTGGTGATGCAATAGTTTCCAACACCGTAAACTTTCAAAATTTTTAGAAACCCTTAGTCACAGACTGTTCGAAGTCGAGATGATAGTCACATATCTCAAACTAGCTATTAATGTTATGTCACAGCATTTTAATCTTTAACCTGAAGATGTATGACGATGGTCTTCTTTTGTTCTTCTCAACAAAATAGACACTACAACTCTCTTCTTTCTTAGACTCCATTTTCTTTCTTTTTCTCTCACAATACTTCACAAAAAAGTATGATTTATAGGATAAGATAAGAATATGGATAATCATTTAATTAAGAGGTTATTAATATTCACTTATGTTAGTAAAGTCATTTATGTTAGTGGAGTCATGAGATGGAGTTACTAATATTTATTTATATTAGTGGAGTCATGAGATGAAATTACTAACATTCATTTATGTTAGTGGAGTCATGAGATGTACATTTATGTTAGTGGAGTCATGAGATGAGTTACTATATTCATTCATGATCGTGGAGTCATGAGATGGAATTACAAACATACATTTATATTAGTGCAGTCATTTATGTTAGTGGAGTCATGAGATAACCTCCATTATCCCATTTGAATGCCTCATAACAAGCATACATTACTAACACCATATGGCTGTCCCATAGTGGGCATAAGTTATTAGCATCTCCCACTTGTACACAAGGGAATTTAATTTTCATCATTAGATCACGGCTTCGAATGAGTCCTCGTTCGATCTCGCCATTTGGTCGACCGATCCCGCTATCCTCGCTGGCTTATCTGGTCTGATCTGATCAATCCGGCCTGATCTTGGTCATTGTATATCTACTATTCGATCAATCGATCCCGAGGTTCGGTCGACCGATCCCTCGATCGAACCCAGTCTGATCTCTGGAAATATGATCCTGCTATACTGAGGTTCGATCGACTGATTCGGTCATTCGGTCAATCGATCAAGGTTAAGTCTGACCCTGTAAAATTTGATAGTTTCCTGCAAAATAGAATTAGACAAATAACAATTAATATGTAAATAAATAACTTGATAGCCTTCGGACTGTCCGGTTCTGACTTCGATTTTCCTCCGGAAACCCTAGGTCGAACTGATACTACTATTCTCTCAACGGGGAACGCGTCCTCACCTACTCCTCTCAGGAGAAGTTACCTGTTGCCAGACCGATCCTCACACCATTCTAAGTATTTTTCATATACAAACAAGATAATCCTAATGTGTTTGTGAGATGCTCTGGCTGAAATATATAGGTACATGCTCTCTAAAGGGGAAAATCCTACACTAGTTCCAATCTTTAAAAATTCTAGTAAAACTGAGAGTTTTGAAAATAATTTTTCTAGAATTTTTAAAACAAAACATAATTTTGAAAAGATAATAACAACTTTTTGAAGTTAACAATTTCTACTCTACTGTGCACATTCCTAATTCTCTTCTAAGTGTACTGAACTCAAGTTCAGGTAGGGATTTTGTAAAGATGTCAGCAAGGTTTGACTTGGAATCAGTATAGTCAAGTACAATGTCACCTTTAGCAACGTGAACCCTTACAAAGTGGTGTTTAACTTCTATGTGTTTAGTCATTGAATGGTGAATTAGATTTTTAGTTAAATTTATTGAACTTATGTTATCAATTTAGATTTTTGTAATTTTGTATTCAAGTTGATAATCTTTTAGGGTATGCATCATCCATAACAGTTGAGATGCACATTCTCCTATGGCTATGTATTCTGCCTCAGTAGTGGATAGAGAAACATAGTATTACTTTCTACTAGACTAGCTTACTAGGCACTAACCTAGAAATTGGCAGCTTTCACTTGTATTTTTTCTATCTAATTTACATCTAGCATAGTCTGAGTCAGAGAACCCAATTAAGTTGAATGTACTAGTCCTAGGGTACCAGAGTCCTACACTTAGGGTTCCCTTAATGTAACTTAGGATTCTTTTAACATTTGTTAAGTGTGATTCTTTTGCATAAGATTGGTATCTAGCACACATACCTACTACAAATAAAATATCAGATCAACTTGTAGTTAGGTACAGTAGGATTTCTATTACACTTCTATAGTATTTTAAGTCTACTAATTTTCCTTCTAAGTTAGAGTCAATTTTAGCATTAGCTGCCATTGGGGTATTTACATTTTTAGAATTCTCCACTCCAAATTTTCTAATTAATTTCTTAGCATATTTTGTTTGAAAAATATGAATTCTTTCTTTTGTTTGTCTTATTTGTAAGCATAAAAAGAAGTTGAGTTCACCTATTAGACTCATTTCAAATTCATTTTTCATTAATTTGATAAATTCTTTTAAGAATTTAGTATTAGTTGAGCTAAATATTATGTTGTCTACGTATATTTGGGCTATAAAAAAAATGTCATTTTCTAAGGTTTTAACAAACAGGGTTTGGTCAATTTGTCCTTGTTTAAATCCCTTAGTTATTAAGTATGTTGAAAGTCGTTCATACCAAGCCCTATGTGCTTGTTTTAGTCCATATAAAGCTTTCTTTAATCTAAGGACATGGTTTGGGTGGTCTAGGTCTTCAAATCCTGGAGGTTGATTTACGTAAACTTCTTTTTTGATGAACCCATTTAAGAATGCGGATTTTACATCTATTTGGTATAACTAAAATCCCTTATGTGCTGCATAGGCTAGCAATATCCTTATAGATTCAAGTCTGGCTATGGGTACATAGGTTTTATCATAATCTAACCCTTCTACTTGGTTGAACCCCTTTGCTATTAGTCTAGCCTTATTTCTTACTATTTCACCCTTGTCATCTAATTTATTTCTAAATACCCACTTAGTGTCAATTATAGATTTATTTGTGGGTTTAGGTACAAGTTCCCAGACTTGGTTTCTTTCAAATTAAGCTAATTCTTATTGCATTGTAATTATCTAGTCTGGGTCAGGTAGGGCTTCTTTTATAGTTTTGGGTTCAATTTTAGAAATAAAGGCTATTTGACCTAGGTTTCTATAAGATGATCTAGTTCAAACCCCTAGGGTTGGATCATCTAAAATTTGATCAAATGGGTGATTAAGGTTTATTCTAGATGGTCTTATATTAGAGTCAATAATTGGTTCTTATGATTCACTTGATTCGAGCCTAATTTCATTATTTTCATCATCTTTAATATTTCTGGTAATTTGGATATTATTTTCACTGATTTCATTAGGTGAGTTATTTTCATCAAAAATTACATTGGATGTTTCTTCTACTTTTAGGGTATTATTGTTATAAATTTTATAGGTCCTACTAGTTGTTGATACCCTAAGAAGATACCCGTTGAGGATTTTGATGTAAATTTTCCTAAGTAATCCTTAGTGTTTAATATGTGTACTTTACAACAAAATACTTTTAGATAGTTTAGATTGGTATTTTATTATAATATATTTCATAAGGAGTTTTATTGTGAAATTTATTAATTAAAATTCTATTTTGAATATAGTATGTTGTGTTTATTACCTCAGCCAAAAATTGGTTGTTTATGTTGTATTCATTTAACATGGTTCTAGCAACTTCTTGTAATATTCTATTTTTTTCGTTCTACTAGTCCATTTTGTTAAGGGGTTCTAGGGCATGAGAATTCATGTTTGTATCCATTAATTTCATAAAATTCAATAAATTTATGATTTTCAAATTCTCCTCCATGATCACTTCTAATTCTTTTAATTTTAGTATCTTTTTCATTTTCTACTATCTTGCAAAACTTACTAAAGATTTCAAAGGTTTCATCTTTAGTCTTTAGAAATTTTACCCAAGTAAACTTAGAGTAATCATCAATTATAACTAAGCAGTATTGGTTTCTGCTTAGTGACTTGGCTCTATCTGAATCAAATAGGTCTAAATGTATGAGCTCAAGTATTGAGTTGGTTTAACTTAGGTTTGTCGGTTTGTGAGTTGACTTAGCTTGTTTACCTTGTTAGCAAACACTGTAAATTAAATTTTCTAAGTTTTTTAATTTGATTAAACCTTTAACTAGACCATTTTGATTTATTTTTGAAATAAGTCTAATGTGAGTGTAACCCAGCCTTTTGTGCCACAGCTTGGTTTCCTCTTGTTGTATCAGAAGACACTTAAATGAGGAGGTAGGTAGGTTAATTGTGTAAACATTATTTTTCCTAATTTCCTTAAGTATGATTTTGGAATTTTCAATATTTTTAATTAAGCAATCAGAGTTAGAAAATGTTACTAGGTATCCAGAGTCATACAATTGACTTATGCTAAGTAAGTTGAAATTAAATTTATTGACTAATAACACTTTTTGAACAATAAAATCGAAACTTAATTTGATATTACCTATTCCAATTACCTTAAGCTTTCCATCATTGCTGAATGCAATTGACCCTAGGTTTTTATATTTTAGCTTGGTGAACTTCAATCGATCTCCAGTCATGTGTCTGGAGCATCCACTATCTAGCATCCATTGGTCCAAATCATTATGTTCGTACATATAAAGTATTTGTTTTGGATCCAATTTTAAAAGGATTATAAGATAGATTGATTGAGTTCAACCCCTTATTTTCCATCTCACTCAATGTAGGTTGTCAATCATGTTGCTCCTATGAGTGACTGTGAGATGGTTGATTGAGTTTTATGTCATTTTAATTTTAATTTTTAATTCACTTAATTCCTTGGGTTTGAATTAATTAATTTAATTTAATTGATTTATTAAGTTAAATGTTTAATTGATTTTGATTTATTAAGTTAATTGTTTAATTGATTCAGATTTATTAAGTTAATTGTTTAATTGTTTAGATTTGTTAAGTTAATTGTTTAATTGTTTAGATTTATTATGTTGATTATTTAGATTTGTTAAATTAATTAATTATTTAATTAATTTATTAAGTTAATTATTTAATTAATTTATTAAGTTAATTGTTTAATTGACTTGTTTTGAACTAAATTATTTATTTACCTAAGTCCACCTCACCCTTTTCTAAATTGTTAATCAAGGAACCTTATATGTTTTTGTGAGATGGTTAATTTTATCTTCAATTTAGATTATCATCTAAGGATTGATTTACATTTGAGTTAGACTACGATTTAATAGTTAGTCAATTAAATATTTATTTCAATAGTTAGCTTTCAGGCTGTGGCGAGACACTATGTCTTTTTGGGTATGAGATCATCTACCACTTCTAGACAAAACCTTTCAAAGAAATTGAATATTTAATTATCTTTCTGAAAATCCTAGGTCTAACTAGTCAAGTGTGAATCAAGCCTAGGTTCTTATCTACCCTAGTCTAAACATGTATAGTGAAAACAGTAATGCAAGCATCAAACAAATCTATCTAATGATAACAATGGTTTTTCTATTGGCTTCCCCTGGATCATAGCCTCGATAGAGTCTATCAAGGTAGTGGATTTGATTCTTGGGGATCCAATATTGACCAAGTCCAACTTGATTAACCAAGTTAGACTTGGGGACCCATGCTTGGACTGTTCTTCTATTTGTTCTATTGACAAGAGATAAGTATGATTTGAACTTGTATTTAGTCTTGTATCCAAGTCTAGATCGATTGTATACGGTCTTTTGTTTTTCAAGAATCAGATCAAGATTCTTAGAACCCAAGGTGAACCATTCCAATGTTCTCTTTAGTTCTTTGACTTTATCTCTCAGACTGGAATTTTCTTTCTCAAGTTGTTGAACTTGAGTTGAAGTTCTAGTTTGAATAGATTCGGTTAAAGAGCTTGGGCTAGTCACTTCCTTAAGGGTAGTTACCTTCTTTTGGAGTGACTTGACTTGGCTAATTTACGCATTAAATAATTAATTAAATTGTACAATTTATCTACTTAAGAGGATCTTACAACACTGTTTGGCCCTTCAGAAACATATACGGATCCGTGTCTTCTCTCGAACTCAGCTTCATATTCGCTTTCAGTTTTAGACTTGTCAAGTTGTTCTTGGGCTGGAAGTGCGAGGATACTTGCCTGCTTCAAGGTTCTCGTTGGAGTCTTCTGATGAATATTCATCCCACATCGCTTGAAGCACCTTCTTCTTCCGTTCCTTCTTTGTTTCCTTCTGGTTTGGACAGTTTGCTTTGATGTGTCCCTTCTTGTTGTAGCCATAGCAGGTTACTTCTGACTCGATTTTAGGGCTTGGTTGCATTGTTTTTTTATTGGATCACCTTTTTTATCTCCTTTTTGATGAATCCTTTCTTCTTCTTGTATAGTCTCTGGACTAGGTTTACGAGTTCGGTAGCAATCTCATCGTCGTCTTCTGAGTCCGGTTCATCTTCGGACTTGGGTTCAGTATGGCGCTTGAGCTTCGGTTCCCATGTTCTGCTTGCACCTACAATCAAAGCAATACCTTTCTCACCTAGCAATGCATTAGTCAATTCATGAATTTTAAATTCTGAAAAGAGTTCATCTAGTCTAATTAACAAAAGATCCTTGGATACTTTGTAGGCATCTACTATTGATGCCCACAATATATTTCTCAGAAAAGCGTTTAGTGCATACCTTATTATGTCGTAATTCTCTACTTTCTATCTAATCGCGTGGAGTTCATTTAGAAGATCATGTATGCAAGCATGAAGCTAGCTTGTTGACTCACCTTTCTATATTTTTATATTATATAATTTATTTAATGTGAAGTCTCATTTACTTGCCTTCGTGTCGGAAGTTCCCTCATGTAGCTCGATCAATTTTTTCTACAACTCCTTTGCACTGTTGAAGGGACTAACCCAGTTCTGTTCTTCTTTGGTTAGGTCGCATTGAAAAGTTTTTGTTGCTTTTGTGTTAGCCTTAATCTTCTTGCGGGTTGGTGTGCCCCATTTGTCATGAGGACAAGGACGCTATCTTCGGTGGGAAATGTGAATCATGTCTGGATTATTATCTACATTTCCTCCTGCATCTTGAGGTGGTACTACATTCGACCCTTCTAGTAGCCAAAATCTTCACCGAAGAAAAGAGGAGGCAAGTTGTGTTGTAGCCTTCTTGGTGGGCCATTAAAGAAATTTCGTACAAAAGAAAAATAACAAATGTTTCAAGACTTGGTCTTGGATTAGTAGTGTGGGAGAAAAATAAAAATAGTAATTCACTAATGTTGAGAAAAAAATAATAAAATATTAATAAAAAATATTATTATAAATTTTGATAACTGTGATGTTTTGCTAATACTAACCAATGGTGAAAAGATGAAAAAGAATTTTTCAAAAATAATTTTCGAGGAAAAAAATGAAAGACGTACGAATATTTTTAAAACAACAATGAAATATAATTTTCTTTCAAAAGGAACCCCCTCTGCTCGATTGGTGGTTTCACCAATTCAGAGCGGCCTAACTCTGATACCAATTGTAGGATCGATGACGTGTTAAAGGGGGGTGAATAGCATTCGTGGCTAATTCGTTCGTTTCGGAAAACTCAGAATAACGCAACGGAATAACGAAGGAGAATAAGAGCAATGCTAACATAGTTTTTTTTTACTTGGTTCAGAGCTTGTAATGACTCATACTCCAAGGCCCGTGATTGTTGATCACTTTCGGTGGACAATCACTAATAGTTCAGAAATATTTAATAAGTAAACAATTACAAGTATTGAAAAAACAAAGTATACTGACAATATGGAATTAGAAATTTATTCGTCAGTTGTTGGAGCAGCATTGAAGAGAGCAGCAGTTGTCCGTTCTTAATCTTGGAAATTGTGTTGTTGAAGCAACTAGTCGAGCCCTCCTTAAATAGCCAAGCTAGGCTTGATTCATATCTACTGATCTTAGGATCAAGTTTGACTCATCGCTGATCAGCCAACCGATCCCCTGGTACGGTCGACCGATCCTGCCTGAATCAGCCTACTTTCCCATCTAGATTCAGCTTCGGATGAGTCCTCATTCGATCAACCGATCCCGTCGTTCAGTCGACCGATCCCACTATCTTCGCTGACTTATCTAGTTTGATCCGATCAATCTGACCTGATCTCGATCACCGTATATCCACTATTCGGTTGACCGATCCCTCGATCAAACTTGGTCTGATATCTAGAAATCTGATCCTGTTATACTGAGGTTCGGTTGACCGATTAAGGCTAAGTTTGACCATGCAAAACTTGCTAGTTTCCTATAAAATAGAGTTAGACAAATAGCAATTAATATGTAAATAAATAATTTGACAGTTTGACCCTGCAAAACTTGTTAGTTTCCTACAAAATAGAGTTAAACAAATAACAATTAATATGTAAATAAATAATTTGACAGCCTTCGAACTGTGTAATTCTACCTACTGTTCCCTCAGTGGGGAACACGTCCTCACCTACTCCTCTCAGGAGAAGTTACCTATTGCCAGACTGGTCCTCCAGATTGACTGGACTTTTGCTCAGCACATGAGGCTTCAGGACTTTCTGTTGGAAATCCACTCCACGACTCGTCTAGTCTTCCACCTAGTCCGCGACCACCAGGGTTTTCACCTAGAGTCCCCGACTCTAGGGTTTTGCCCAAAGCGCTCGACCTGCCAAGACTTTCAGCCTATGGTTACCACCCCCTAGGACCTAGGGTTACCACCCTCTAGGACCTAGGGTTACCACCTCCTAAGGTTTTCCACCTGCCTAACCATAGCTAGGACTTTTTCCTAAGAACACTTAGGACTTTCCTATAAGCTCATTCAAACTTGTTAGACAATAAGTAACCTTAACTTTGAACCCTTTGTCATTATCAAAACATAGGTTCGATCATCTGATGCTTCTCGCACCAACACCTTCTAGCCTTGGATAGAGTTTTCCAGGGCCTATAAAAAGACCTGTGGAGTTAGGAAATCATCAAGAACTTATGTGCCTTCCAGCCTCAGATAGAGTTTTCCAAGGGCTATCAAAAGACTCCTGGAGGTAGGAAATCATCAAGAACTTGAACTACAACTCTTGTAACACTTTACTGCCATTTCTTTGAGCTTTTTAACGATTGTAAGAGGCTTCTCCGGCTGCAACGAAAGAGATCTTTTAGTGTCTTTCACTATCTTAGATTAACAACCACCTTGGTTGTAACAAAATAAAATTTTATCCTCTTAATCTTCCTTTTTAAGTTATTTAGTTCAGTTTTATTATTATTAGATTTAATTGTGCTACTAATTAAATCTAAAGATCAAGAAAGGTCTTTTTTAAATATGTAGGCAATTCACCCCCTCTTACCAGGCCCCGCTACACCAATATAAGACTCTACCCCCAGAGATCTTTGAGAGAGTAGCTCAAAGACATATCACAATTCGCAGGTGATATTTAAGATCTCAAACCTATCTTCTTATAGGCAATATGGATGTGACTACGTCCATGTCGATCATGTCACATATAACCTGATCCTAAACACATATCAGGGCGACTTAAGTTCTAGCAGGGCTACTCTCAAAACCTCTTACAGCTAGAAACCGTCTTATCCCCACTCTTGGAGGTGGACACTCGTGTGATAGAGTCAACCTTGCCTGCCTGACATATCTATTATATTACAGAACATATATATAACAAGTGTATTACAAAGATGTTATATATATAAATATGACCAATCAATTCACAAGAAGTTATATATTTCATTATGCATTACTATAGTCAAATCGATACAAAATAAGACATGTCATAAAGTACACAAACCCAATGACTCTTCGTCCCATAAAAGAGTCTCTATTAATAGGTTTAGTGAAGGGGTCAATAACCATGATGTGTGTTGAAATGTACTTGATAGTCACTTCATTCTTCTCAATGATGTCTCTAGCATAATGATATCTTATATCTATGTGTTTGGTTCTACTATGAAACTTAGAGTCTCGAGTGTAAGCGATAGTGGCCTGATTATCACAATAAATCATTATTGGTCTTCCACTATCCACTACCATCCCTAAGTCATCTAATAGTTTTCGAAGCCAAACACTCTCTTGAACTGCTAATGAGTCAAGCAATGATCTCAACCTCCATCATAGATAGAGCAACACAGGTTTGCTTCTTACTACTCTAGAAAATGGCTCTACCATTGAGCAAGAAAGAAAAACCTAATGTTGATTTGTGTTTACCTAGATAGCCTCCCCAATTGGCATCTGAATATCCCACAAGTCGCAAATCACCTCCTCCATAACACAAAGAGAAGTTTATAGTTCCTTTGAAATATCAAAAAATCCTTTTCATTGCTCTCCAGTGACCCCTTCCAAGATTTGCTTGATATCTATATACTAAATTGACTGCATAACATATATCCAGTTGTGTTCACAACATTGCACACATTAGACTTCCTACTGCATTGGAATAAGGTACTTTACTCATTTCCCTTACTTCTACTTGAGTTTTAGGACATAATTCCAAGCTCATGCCTTTACTTTTAGCGATTAGAGTATCAATTGGATTACTATCACTCATCCCAAAGCGCTAAAGAATTTCCTTAATGACGATCTCTTGTGAAAGAGCCAAAACTCTTCTCGAGCAATCCGTCTAGATCTTTACTCCAAGGATGAACTTAGCTTCACCCATGTCTTTCATGTCGAAGCTAGATGACAACCAAGTTTTAATGGTTATAAGATACCAATGTTGTTCCCAACTAACATTATGTCACCCACATATAACGACAGAATCACAAAATAGCATTTAACCTTTTTAAATATACACAATGATTCTCCTCGACCATTGTTAAACCATAGGATATCACCTCCTCATGAAATCTTAGGTACCATCGCCTAGATTATTGCTTTAGGCCATATATCGACTTTTGAGGTTGACAAACCTTATCTTCTTGACCTACTAAAATGAATCCAGAGGGTTGTTCTATGTAGATCTTCTCATCCAAACTTCCATTTAGGAAAGCGATCTTAATGTCCATCTAGTGTAACTCTAGATCTAAACTTGTAACAATCGCTAAAAGTAAATAGATCGATGTAAACTTGACTACTGAGAGAAAGTCTTCTCATAGTTAATACCCTTTGTTTGTGTGTAACCCTTAGCTAAAAGATGAGTTTTTTTATCTCTCGATCGATCCATCAACCTTCCTCTTTATTTTGAGAACCCACTTGTTCCCAATGAGAAATTCTCAATCAGGAAATGATGAAAGGTATTTCCTCGACCACTCCTATGAGGAGAGAGAGCCTCCCCACCTTTAGATGGACCACTCCCACTATGACCAAGATCCATAACTAGGTCTTGAATTCTACTGTTGGGCTCGATTGTACCACTAGGCTCATCCATCTCATAGAAGGTGTAGTCTTAATCGATTTCTCCTCTCTTAGGAAAATCATTCTTGAGAAACATGGCATCATGAGATTCAATCTTAGTTATTATGTCGTTCGTATGTTCTCCTAGGAACACATATCCTTTGGAGTGTTTAGAGTATCTGATGAAGATGCACTTCTTTCCTCACGGGCCTAACTTGTCGTACTTATGTGAGAAATCTCTAACATACGTAACACAACCACATGACCTAAGATTGCTAAGGACAAGCTGCCTCCCTGTCCAAAGTTTGTATGGGGTGCTAATCACGAACTTGATTGGAACATGATTAAGGACACAGACTGCGATCAATAACGCATCTCCCTATTGAGAGATTGGTAAATTTGCCTACGCCATCATGGACCTCATCATCTCCAATGGATTCCTATTCCTTCTCTCGGTGACTCCATTCTGCTAAGGAATAGCAGGAATAGTCAACTGTCTTATAACATAATTTTTGAAATTGAGCTCTCTAAACTGCTTAGATAGATACTCACACCCCCGATTGGTTCTGAGAGTTTTCATTCTCATGTCTAGCTGATTTTCTACCTCACTAATAAACCTTCTGAAACACTCTAGTGCCTCAGACTTATGTGAGATCAAGTAGACATTACCAAAATGTGTGAAATTGTCTATATACGTAATAAAATATGTGGCTCCGTTTCAAGCTCTCACATTCATGGGTCCGTAAATGTCAGAATAAACTAACTACAATAAAGTCCCAACCCTCATTATTTTTCCAAATGGTTTTCTCATAGTTTTTCCTTCTATAAAAAACTCACATATTGTTAACTCGACCTTGGTTAGCTGGCCTAATGCACCACATGCTATTAACTGACCCATCCTTTCTTGCCCTATATGACCAAGTCTGTTATGCCAAACATTCACATCATCCACTACACTATCAGAATTAAAGGCAATGGTAGATGTAGGATAAAACTCATGAAAAGAAATCAAGTTTAGTGCATATAGTCTCTCATGGACAAAATTGAAACATATTAAAGTAGTATTATATGAGATGAAAGCCTTAGAGTTTCCAATTATAGCACAATATCCTAACAGGTTTAGACTATGAAAAGAAACTAGATTCTGCCTTATTTTCGGAGCATATAACACGTCATGGAGATACAGGACTTGATTATTTTGTAGCAACAACTTGTAAGGGTCAATCTTTCTCACCTTCACAAATGCCTCTTTTCCCACATACAGTCTTCTGGCATGAGGACTTAAATGGCGGAATTCCATATATGTACTTCTATCATGAGCTACATGGTCTATGCCTCCTGAATCTACAATCCACAAAGAAGATGAGTTAGCAAACATCACATTAGATAACACATAACTCATAACATGTAAAGAAGAAGGATATACCTTTCGCTCGTTACAGTCACGTGCGAAATGCCTTGGCTTACCACATACATAGTGTTACGCCTTAAGGGTATATTTGTTCACCAAATATCACGATACCCCCTAGTGAGCATATAGAAAATAATCAATATTAAACAACTTCAAGCCAACACAAACTCTAATGCAATATAAAGTCAATAAACACTGAAAGATGATGTGTATATGTATGCATGTACAAGAAATTATACTACAATTGCACAAGATAATGGTTATACCATTTTAACAAAACTTCATCGATTTGATGAGGAAAGAAAAACATAAACAACGTAGCGGGATAGAAAAATAAATTAACTTGTACAAAAATCCAAACTCGAGTGGTACTAGCAGCCAGGACCTCTGAGCGACACAACACATCCTCTATCTGCTAACCTAAAAGTCAAAGGAAAAGTAAGGGTAGTGAGTAAAACAACTCAGTGGGTATAAGAAGATGGTGTAAGATGCTATATATATATATATATATATATATATAAGGAGATAAAAAAGAAACAGTCTCAGGTAATAACACTTACTACAGAAGTAAGGGCACCAACATAAAATCATCTTCTAATCAAACCATAAACAACAATATAAGCCATCACTAACCTACTCCACTAGGCATAACCAATAAATCACTTACATAAAGCAAACACATAACAAGCACATAATGAATATATATCAAGTCTTGATTGCGCGTAAACTCATGCTACCACTATCTAGTCTAGTGAGCAGTCAAGGTCACTATTTACGGGCAAACTCATGCTATCACTATCTGGTCTAGTGGGCAAACAAGATAAGGTAACTATCTAGCTCCTTAACTACTTATTGCGAGTGGAATCATGCTACCACTATCTAGCTTATTGGACAGTCAGAGCATATATATGTCACTATCTACAGGCGAACTCACACTACCACTATTTGGTCTAATGAGTAAATAGGACGTGTAGCTATCTAGCTATAGACTACAGAAGCAACGCTCTACAACGGATGATCCCGTGGGTAATCTATGTCTTATGATCACTGATGACTCTCTCAACCACGAATGGGAGACAATGGTCGACAAGATATACCAACGATCATTAACGACTCTCTCAATAATGAATCAGACACAATGGTCGTTAGGATATACCAATAATTACTAATGACTCTCTTAACTACGAATGGGAGACAATGGTCATCATGATATAATAGCGTAACGATAAAAAAAAAACTGAATAATCACATTCAATATAACACTCTATAATCAACCCTCAGTCTAATCTCACTAATGTATAGGCATGAGCCTAAACAACAAACAATGGTCTAGTAGGGTACTTGACATCATATACTATAGTATGATTTGACTCAATAAGCGCAAGCTCAAATCATCAATCAAGGGTTCAATATGATACTCAACATTCTACACTATGGTATGATGATATCATACATATATAAAAAATCAAGTATGAAGAATCATGAGACTACATAGATATAAAATGGATCATCTCTAAGGTCAAGCAATACAAAGTCAAGCTCAAGAGATAATATGAATAGATTCAAGATAAGTAAATAAATGCTACCTAATCAATATATGGATAGATATAATCATGCACTAAAATCAAAGATCTAAAGAAAATAAGCATGAACTACCCACCTCGATTGTAGATCGTCCTAATCATCTTCAATTCAAAGTGTCTGCTTCGAACTCAAATCCTATAAGTAAAGGATACGAAAGAATCTAAGAGGTCTATCCATATGTAAATCAACTTACCCAACCTATTCAATCAATTAATGATTCTATTAATCCTAACTTAATCATCCAATTTATTAAGTGATCTAAATTATAGGTTAATATCTTTCTTAATTAATCAATCTATTTAATAATTAATCAGATCAACAATATATCAATTAATCACTCCATTAATTTAATTAACCTTTCGTTACTTTTATAACAGCCAATTATCTAACTTATCCACTTAATCAAATAACATTAATTAAAAATATGTTAATTAATATGAGCAATTAATTAACCTTAAACAAGAAATCGTAACCAGATTAAATCTGTTAAATAAAACTTACCAACTATCAATTAATGATTCAAACCTATATTAATCCAACTAATCTTTAATTATATTCTAAATTAGTCTATCAAATTAACATATTAATCAAGGTAACCAGATTATTCCATTTATTAACTTAATTGATCTATTAATGAGAACTAAACTAACTGACCAATTAATTAATCCACATTAATCAAATTTAATTGAAACATTAATTTATTTGCTTAACTCAAAATTTACCCAACTCTCCCGTCGTGGCCTCTCAGCGGTAGGTGGACGGTGGTGGCGAAGGCAGCCCTGGTGATGTCGACAACACTATGGACCGATGGTGGCACTCAGAGTGGCTAGCATAAATAGCAGTTAGGCAGGCAAGCAAAGATAGTTGTTAGAGCTTGAGGGTGGCTCGGGCTAGTGAGGCACAAGCAACCGGGGCCACTATTCCTCATGGGACCACATGGATCGGCGATGATCGACAATGGCATCGAAGGAGGCGAGAGACATGGCTCTAGCATCATCTCTTAGCGATGACAGAGGTGGTGTCAACCATCCGCTGATTCAGGGTGGACGCTACATTATTGGTGCGTGGAGTGTAGGAATATGACACCATCGTTAGCTATTCGCGAGAATAGTCAAGCATCGCCAGTGGCTGGGCGTGCATGGGTAGCACCATTCGCTCGCACGGAGGAATAGAACTGTGTGCATGCAAGGAAATGGCAGAGGTGGTGCGACCAATAGCGCGAGGCGAGGTGGATGGAAGGGACGTGTAGCGCCGAATGTGGGGTGCGTGAGCAGTCGGCGCATTGATTGATGTGTGTAGATTATATACACTTTTATGCATACTTTGATGTACATTCACGTACTTTATTTATGTTTGATCTGTGCATTTCTACACATCTTGTCATATTTTTAGTATAATTACTCTTCTTTGTCATATATCTACTCTTTGTGTATTTTTTTATTGACAGAAGTCACTTTTGGGATGAAAATGGTGCTCATAAACAATCCGGAGAGCAAACAAGGATAGAAGACTCTGGCCGTGTGAATCCACATGGTCGTGTCAGAGAAGCAGAGAAGGAAAAGGCCATGGTCGTGTGGCTCCATACGACCGTGTGGCCTACTAGAGGAGGAGTAGAACACGGTCGTGTGACTCCACACGGTCGTGTGGTCTACTAGAGGAGTAGAACATGTCAATGTGACTCCTTACGGCCGTGCCACCCATCCAAAGACCAAGCAAGACACAGCCATTTAAATCCACACGATCATACCACCTGAACCGAGGCTAAGAAGAAGGTGGTTGTGTGGATGCCACACGGCGGTTGCACGAGCCGTGCCAGGCCTGTGCCCAACACTATATAAGAGGATCTCTTCCCCTTTCCAAGAGGAGGAAGGTTCTCCCTTTGGGAGATCCATCTTGGTGCCAATCTACGCTCTTCTTGATCTTCATTCAATAATCTGAATCCATTTCCATCACCTCATCGACTTCGAAAGAAAAGGATTGGATCTGAAGATCACTCTACACGATTGGATAAGCTTCTTCTCCCTTCTTCTTCTAGTTGTGTTTTGATGCTTGTAATTCTTATGTCTTTAGATCTTTTTCTTCTTACCATGGAGTAAGTCTATTGTTCTATGATTAAGAGAGTAATTGTGGTGTGGATTAATGTAAGAACTCATGGATATGTCAATTTCCTATCTACATGACATTATCATATCTTGTATCTATTTGATCTTATGTGCATTCATTGTGTTTGAGCTGAATCCTCATGTTTGATTAAATGGTTGTTTAGAATTCTTGATCCTGTAGGGGGGATGCCCTAGATTGTATGACTGAAGGGCTCTAGTGACAGGGGTAACCCATTTCCGGATGTCTAGGGCATCACCTTGAAAGGAGAAGTAATTCCTCACAAGGAAGTATGAAATTGTACGTAATTGTTATCTTTATCTCTATGGTTATTAAATATGAGTGCGTTTTTGTGATTTATGACTGAGGGGCCCTAGTGATAGAGGTGACCCATTATTGGACTCTATAGGAATCATTTCTATTTAATAGCAAGGGATATTGATCCAAATAGCATGCCGGCTTGACCACTGCAAGGGAGAGTTGGTAATGAATCTAACTTCCTGCAAGTGCATGTTAATTAAGGATAGGCAATTGGTGGACCATGATACATTGATAAACATCACAATGAAACTGAACCCCTAAAACATTTCTCCAAACCAAGTTTCTTCCTCTTTCTTTCCTCTTCTCAATCTATTTCCCTTTACTTAGCATATAACTTTCAATCATCAATTGTTTAACTAATTCTCCGTGAGAGATCACTAGTACTTATAAGCAATCTATGTGGGTTCGACAATCTTTTATATTACTGATGATTTAATCATGCACTTGCGATAGCGTTACAGCGACGACCACAAGCGGCAACGGGCATGTGAGGAGGGAGACGACGCTGAAAGATGGTAATCAAACTTAGGTTTTAGATATAAAACTTACATCAATTAATTTAATCAACTCTCATTTTAAATAAGCATTCCTAATTAGGCTTTTCTTTTATCCTTTTTTCCCCATAAATTATAAACATATTTATATAAAATCTATAAAAATTTCTAAAAATTCTATAAATTTATTTGCTTATTAATTATTTTGATTTTATTTTCCTAAATAAATTCATTTAGTTCCATTTTTAATCATGTCAAATCCTTTTCGATATATATATATATATATATATATATATATATATATATATATATATTAGTATTTGATATTCTCCCCCAATAATAAAAATTTGGTCTCTAAATTTACTACTCAATATGTAATGCTAAACTATCCTCATCTAAGGATAATAACAAGGCAATGCACACATATACTAGTCTAATCTTAAATAGTCTATAACAGTATGAGATCCCTTATACACTACATCATCTACTAGCTGCCTCCGAAATCATTTGTGCATGTTCATAGTAGATCTTCTAGTTAGTGAATGGTGCTCTCCCTCTGAAATGGATTATACTATGTTCCTCCTTACACTTAGGTACAAAAATCTTTCGATGTAAACCTGCTAGTCATTGACGCTCTTTGGGTTATGGCCCATAATGCTTCTGTTGCATCATTTTGATGTTCTACCTTCACTTGTTGAAATGCCAAGCCTTGAGCCATGAAGCCCACAATGTCCTTCTTCATATTAATAAGAGTCATATATCCAAATGTACTTTCTAGATCATCTAACCAGGTACGAGTGTTTTATGAGTCAAATCTTCCATGGAATAGAGAATATTGATCCTCTATTAATTGAGCTAATATTAGTATATTCACCTTGTCAATTACTCAATTAGTAGTAGCAAGGGCATGTACGATTGTTGGTGCTTTTTGAGACTATGTTCCTTGACCTCCAATAAGTTTTTTTTGATGGCTCGACCCCTAATTTCCAACTTAGTATCAATTAGTGCTATAGAAAAATCCACCTTCTCTGCATCATGTTTAGGTTCTAAAGAATCAACTGAGCGCTTTCTTGGTCAAACTCGACCACGACTACGAATAGGGTGATTCACTAAGTGTCATCATACAAAAACCAATTGTAAGTAAGTGAGTATCTAATAAATAAGTATAGAAACAACTACATAATCCAACACTATTAGACAGAGTCTAACTAACCATATCTTAATTCTTACAATATTCAACTTGTATAACAATGAACTAAACAGAGTAGTGAACCCAAAAGGTAAGATAATTGCTAGAAGTATACCTTACTTTCCTATAGCTCAGAGATGTCCTTTGGCTTGCCTTGCATCCCAAACTCAAAAACTATAAATCAAAACAAGATGGAAATCCCAATAACATAAAACCTAGTATTCGAACTCGAACTTGTTTTTGATTCCAATAAAATTGTCATGCCCTAAGGGTATACTTGTCTGCTAAACCAGATAATGCCCTCTAACAACAATATAGGAAATAATTGATATCAAATAACTTCAAGCCAACGCAAACTCTAATGCACTATAAAGTCAATAAACACATGAAAGATGATGCGTATATGTATGCATGTACAGGACATCATACTACAACTACACAAGATAATGGTTATACCATTTTAAAAAAACTTCATCGATTCGATGGGGAAAAGAAAATATAAATAGTGGCAGAAATACAAACTTGAGTGGGACCTGCAGCCAGGACCTCTAAGTGACACAACACATCCTCTATCTGCTAATATGAAAGTCAAAGTAAAAGTAAGGGATAGTGAGTATAACAACTCAATGGTATAAGAAGATAATACATGATACTATATATATATAAGGAGATCAAAAGGAAGCAGTCTCAGATAATAACACTTACTACAAAAGTAAGGGCACCAACATAAAATCATCTTCTAATCAAACCATAAACAACAATATAACCCATCACTAACTTGCTCCACCAGGTATAACCAATAAATCACCTACATAAAGAAAACACATAACAATCATATAACAAATATATATCAAGTCATGACTACGCGTAAACTCATGCTATGACTATTTAGTCTAGTGGGTAGTTAAGGTCACTAGCTGTGGGCAAACTCATACTTCCATTATCTGGTCTAGTGTGTAGACAAGATAAGGTAGCCATCTAGCTCCTCAACTACTAACTGTGGGCAGAATCACGCTACCACTATCTAGTCTAGTGGGCTATCAGAGTGTATAAATGTCACTATTTGTGGGCGAACTCAAGCTACCACTATCTAGTCTGGTGGGAAGATAGGACATGTAGCTATCTAACTACAGACTACAGAAGCAACGCTCTATCATGGATGGTCCCATAAGCAGTTGTATGTCTCATGATCGCTAACAACTCTCTTAACCATGAATGGAAGACAATGGTCGACAAGATATATCAACGATTACTAACGACTCTCTCGAATACGAATCGAAGACAATTGTCTTCAGGATATACCAAATATTACTAACGACTCTCTCAACCATGAATGGAGACAATGGTTGTCATGATATAACAACGTAATGATAAGCAAAAAAAAATTGAATAATCACATCCAATATAACACTTTATTATCACCCCTCAATCTAACCTCACTAGCATATAGGTATGAGCCTAAACAGCAAACAACGGTCTAGCAGGGTACTTGACATCCTATACTATAGTATGATCTGAGTCAATAAGTGCAAGCTCAAATCATCAACCAAGGGTCTAGCAGGATACTTAACATCCTACACTATGGTATGGTGATAACATACATATATAAAAAAAAATCAAGCATGAAGAATCATGAGACTGCATAGATTTAAAATGAATTATCTCTAAGGTCAAGCAATACAAGGTCAAGCTCAAAAAATAATATGAATAGAGTTAAGATAAGCAAATAAATGATACCTAATCAATATATAGATAGATATAATCATGCACTAAGATCAAAGATATAAAGAAGACAAGTAGGAACTACACACCTCGATTGTAGATCATCCTAATCATCTTCAAGTCAAAGAGTTTTCTTTGAACTCGAATCCTACAAGTAAGGATACGAAAGAATCTAAGAGGTCTATCCATACGTAAATCAACTTACCCAACCTATTCAATCCATTAATGATTCTATTAATCCTAACATAATCATCCAATTCATTAATTGATTCAAATTATAGATTAACATCTTTCTTAATTAATTAATATATTATTAATTAAGAGATCATCAATTTATCAATTAATCACTCCATAAATTTAATTAACCTTTTCATTAACTATATAACAACCAATTATCTAACTCATCCACTTAATCAAATAACATTAATTAAAAATCTGTTCACCAGTACTTCCCAATTTACCCTAGTGACCGGTGGAAAAAATCTATGGGGTCAAGCCAGTCACCTCTAGGACTAGTCAATGAGGCTAACTGGATTTATCATATTAATTAAAAATATATTAATTAATTTGAGTAATTAATTAACCTTAAATAATAAATCATAAATAAATTAAATTTATATCTTGAATTAGTCTATCAAATTAATATATTAATCAAGGTAACCAAATTATTCCATTTATAAACTTAATTTATCGATTAATGAGTACTAAACTAACTAACCAATTAATTAATCCACATTAATCAAATTTAATTAAAACATTAATTTATTTGCTTAACTCAAAATTTACCCAACTCTCTAGTAGTGGCCTCTCGGCGGCAGGTGGCAGACGGTGGCGCTGGTGGTGTCGATATCACTATAGACCAGTGGTGACACTCGGAGCAGTGAGCATAAACAACAGTTAGGCAAGCAACCAGAGGTAGTTATTAGAGCTCGAGGGTGGCTCGGTCTAGCGAGGCACAAGCACTATTCCTCATGAGACCATATGGACCGGTGATAACCGGCGATGATGTTGAAGAAGGAAAGAGATGTGGCTCTGGCATCATCTCTTAGCGAGGACATAGGTGGTACCGACCATCGGCCGATTTGGGGTGGACGTCGCATCACAAGTGCGTGGAGTGGAGCAGGAATGTAGGATCGAAAACATTAGATGGGGGGTGAATTGTAACGACCGCCTTTCTAAAACCCTAACTTAGGGCACGGATGTTACTTTTTGTTTTTTTTATACCTTCTAAGGACATTGTTATTTGCACTTCGCTCGATTCAGAAATCTAGTCTAAACTTGTTTCGACTGTTAATCCATGGTTTGGAGTGAAGCAGAGCTGAGAGGAACTCTATAGTTGCTAAGGGGTCTGGACCGTGTGACCCTAACCAGCCCTGTGGCCATACCCGTGAAGGGGCATGCTATGGCCGTGTGGTGATGACCGACCGTGTGGACTTACCAGACCTAAGTTTGGGCACGACTGTGTGCGCCACACGGCCATGTAAGGCCTTCCCTGCTAGAGCAGGGCATGGCCGTCTGGCTTCCACACAGCCGTGTCACCTGGGCAGTGAGGAAGAGGGGCACGGCAGTGTGGCTAACACGGCTGTGTCACCTCGGCTGAGATGAAGGGGGGCATGACCGTGTGAATCCACACGGTCGTTTCATCTTGCCCGAGAAGAAGAGGTGCACGGCCGTGTGAGCCACACGACCGTGTCACCTTGGCTGAGACAAAAAAGGTGCACGACCGTGTGGATCCACACGGATGTGTCACTCTAATCAATAGGAAGAGGTGCACGACCATGTGAAAGCACACGGCTGTGTCGCCTTGGCCGAGAGCAAGAGGTGCACGGTCGTGTGGGTCACACGCCCGTGTCACCTTGGCCGTAAGGGAGAGGGTTGGGGTCGTGTAACTCCACACGGTCGTGTCACGGCCGTGCGGGGGGTCACACACGGCTACACTAAAGTAGTGTTTCTCCCCTTTGTACTCCTCCTTGGCTTACCATTATATCTCACTATTTTAGGGGGAGTCTTTGACACACTATTTACTACCAAATCGTAAATTCATCATACATGATTTTTATTAATGTTCAGGTAAAGCTGAGATAAGGAAATACATTATCACAAACCCCACGATCTTCTTCCACTGTTTCGACACACGTACACACACACCCAGACACCGCTCCTGCTGCCTCCTCTTACTCTAGCTTTCCTTTACCTTTATCTGCAGTATAAGGAATACAATTTTGTAAGTGAATGCTTAGTAAGTACCATCTACTCACAAAACAATGCATTAAAAGGGAAAATATGCTTTGCAAAACTGCTTGAAGGGACACAAAACATGCACTCAATAATTACTCATGCTAAAACCCATAATTTGGAAACATGTACATGGCATTATTTTTAAATAGACTCATCATGCAAACATCAACATTTTTAAATAGGATTATCATGAGAACGTCAACATAAAACCATGCTTGTATTGAAAACAAGTAATGAAAACCATAGACCTTGCCATACAATAGAGTTTATCAAAACTACACCTTATAATCTCTAATTCCCAAACTTAAGAATGCTTCCACTTAAATAAGCAATGAACTTGGGAAAACTTCATATTACGTACTAGTGAAAATAATAATCAACTTGCTTTGGACCCGACATTGTACCACTTGGTGCGCATCCTTAATAAGATCCGAGGTAACTAATCTCGAACCTATTAAGGTACTACTAGGCGATCTAGGGGCCTAGGGGCGATCTAGGGGCCTAGGGGCGATCTAGGAGTCCACCCATGGACTTTGTGTCCAGTAAAATGCCACATCAAAGTAAAATATTTTCTTTAAATATCGCTTTCTTATACTTGCACTAGCTTGTCATTTCAACAAACACCTTGTGTGCACTTAATCCCTCACACTTATGGGGAAGCACCTTGGGCCACTTGATTATGCTTCTTAGTCCCAAAACTTAATGGGAAGCAAATTAAATACTCTAAACGTGCTCTTAATCCCAAAACTTTAGAGGGCATCTTACAATCATAACATCTATCTCCTTTAACATACATAAAACATATCATGGCATTAATTTTCTCTTAACTTACATAGATACATACTACAACATGCATCGACGAAGAAGCTTATACCACAGGTGAGAAGTACTTACATCCTTTGGCTAAATCTTACTCTTCTAGGGTGTAGGGAAGATAAATCCCCTCTTGAACGCTTTAATCCCCAAGACACCATCCCCGCGTGTACTACTTCCTTGAGAGAAACCCTCTCCTTCCTTAGATCCTTCACTTGAAAAGCTTCAAGATTTGGAGCCCTAGGTTTCTTGGCCAAAAATATCAAGGATAAGAAGGAGAAGGGAAAATTCGGTTAGGGAAAGAAGAGGAGATCTCTTCCTTTCCCTTTTATACTAGGTGGAAGTTGAAGCATCTTTTCACACAAAATCTACTTATAATCAATTGTTTCCTATTCCCAATGTGATGCTTTACCACCACCCTAATGGTAACTTTAACCAATCATAAATAAGAGGTCTTGAGTTCAATCCTAGCCAAAGGCCATTTGTAAATCTATTTTTATTTCTTTTATCTCTTCTTCTACTTCTTTTTTTTTTTTGCTGTATTTAAATAGAGGAAATTTATGGGTGTTACTGTTAGGACCAAAAGTAGCTAGAGGGGGGGTGAATAGCTCGTCGCATGCTCGTCATTGGCGTTGCTCGTTTCTTTGATGATATGCAGCGGAAATATAAGAAACAAGAGCATACAACGCTAACAAGGTTGGTTTACTTGGTATCCACCTCACAAGAGGTGACTAGTCCAAGGATCCACACCTACACACACACCCTCCACTAATAAAACTCTCCTTTATGGTAACTACGAAGGGCGGAGAAGCCCTACAAGACTCAATACAAGAAGAAAAGGAAAGGTAATGAAATACAAGCTTACAAGCTTACAATGAGAGCAACAACCCTAACCCTAGTTTCTTCTTCTTGCTTTGATCCGCCTCTTGACTTGGAAGAGCCTCCAAGAACCTTCAAGAACTGGCGATCTAGAGCTTGAGGAGAGCTGTGTAGAAGCTGGTGAAGATCTGAAATGAATCAGTGAAGAGATGCCGCAGCCATCGCATGCCTGCAGCTCAAATACGACGCAACGATC
Source organism: Zingiber officinale (assembly GCF_018446385.1). NCBI lineage: Eukaryota > Viridiplantae > Streptophyta > Magnoliopsida > Zingiberales > Zingiberaceae > Zingiber > Zingiber officinale. Next base: position 97,093,653 of record NC_055998.1, read on the forward strand.
AGATCCCGATCGATTCGAAAATTCCCAATCGATCGGGGAGGCTTTGGATCGATCCACGGATCGATCCAGAGTGCCTCTGTGCTCTGAGAAAAATGCCTGAATCGATCCACGGATCGATCCAGCGCTTATCGCGCGAACCAGCATCGTCCCAATCGATCGGCTGATCGATTGGGACCTCTGGATCGATCCACGGATCGATCTAGAGGCTCTCTGTTCACTGAGAAAAGCCTGGATCGATCCACTGATCGATCCAGCTCTTGGTTTTTGCCCAAAACCAAGTCCAAAACCCCCTAAACCAACATCTAGTCAACCATGACTTGTTGGTACATAAGACCTAGCATCTAGTCACCCTTGACCAGCTAGGACTCTCTCACCAAGTGTCCGGTCAATCCCTTTGACCCACTTGGACTTTTCTCTTTGTGCCAAGTATCCGGTCACTCCCTTGACCTACTTGGACTTCCACCAGATGTCTGATCAACCTTGACCCATTTGGACTTCCTCATGCCAAGTATCCAGTCAATCCTTTGACCTACTTGGACTTCCCAACACCAGATGTCTGATCATCCTTGATCCATCTGGATTTTCCCTTGCCTGGCTTCACTCACCAGGACTTTCACCTAGCTTCACTCACTAGGATTTTCCATCTGCCTGGCTTCACTCACCAGGACTTTCCAACTGCCTGGCTTCACTCACCAGGACTTTCCATCTGTCTGGCTTCACTCACCAGGACTTCCCATCTGCCTGGCTTCACTCACCAGGACTTTCACCTAGCTTCACTCACTAGGTCTTTCCTTCTACCTAACATCCCAGTTAGGACTTCCCAGTCAAGTATCCGGTCATCCTTGACCTACTTGACTCTTCTTCAATCAACCTTGCATTGTCAAACATCGAAACCCAAACCAAGACTCAAGCTTGGTCAACCAGGTCAACCTTGACCTGAGGGATGTTGCACCAACAATCTCCCCCTTTTTGATGTTTGACAATACCAACACTATCACTTACAATACCACATGTAAGTTAGGCTAATCTCATAGCCTAAACCTTCTTCATGCCACTAGGTCATGAACACATAAGTTAAGCTCTTCATTCTCCCCCTAAGAGGGCAAACTCCCTCTAGGTAATGAAAGTCTAACTTACTCCCTTTCACAAGTCCTTTCATTCTCCCTCTATTGGCACACATCAACCCTTGCCCCAATTTTGGGCACACATCAACCCATCTTTGTCGATGACTCTCCCCCTGAAGAGTTACTTTTTGTTGTTCACAACTTCACTCGTTGTAATCAACACGATAATGAAGGTCCCATACCCTTCATTATCCTTAACCCTACATTCTCCCCCAATGTAGGCAAATGCCCATCCTTGAGCATTATCCACTAGAAACCACTTTAACAATGAGGATATCCACTCCCCATCAAAGTTCAAACGCTCAACCTTGAGCATGTTCTTAACAGAAGGTTAACCACCTTCCAAGGTTCATGAAAAATAATTTTCATGTCTTTAAAGAGTCCCTCCCCCTAAAGACATGGTGGTGACTTCTGTCATTGCACCAAAAATGACTTGGAATCCCTAATCCTTTAGGAAACCCAATTTAGAAGTTTTGAGGTTCAAATGTTCAAAATTTGAAACAAACCTCAACCTAAACTTCAACTTAGCCTTCCTTAACCAATCCATCCTTGTTTTCAACATGAAAACACCCTCTAAAGGTATACAAACGTGTCTTGAGAGGTTAGGAATGGTTGTATTGACTAAAATAGGCTTAGAGCGCTGAAATCAGACCTTCCCAGCCAAAATCAGCGTCCTGGATCGATTGGAGTTGGGTTCCAATCGATTCAACCTATCTGAATCGATCCACTGATCGATTCAGGATGCGTGGATCGATCGGCTGATCGATCCAGCGAGCTTCTACTCGCGACTATTGCCTTCTGAATCGATCCACGGATCGATTCAGGAACTCCAATCGATCCATGGATCGATTGAAGCTCTAATAATTGCTGATATTCAAAATCAGCCAACTTCAGAAATCCCTAGAATATTCTACAAAAATCCAAAAATTATGAAATTTCGTGTAGACATTATTTAGGATATTCTTTATCATGGAAAAATAGTTTTCTATGAAAATACATCATATTTTCAAAGATTGACACAAGCTTGAAAACTTGCTAAAACTTTAGCGTTTTCTTCAAGTTTGTGTCTAACTATTCAATGGTAATTGCTATCAAAAGATAGCCTTCACCAAGGTTTTCCAAAAACATTTTTAAAATAATTTTCAAAACCAATATCCCATCACATTCCTTGGGCTTAATGCACATGACTTGTACATTAGCTTTCCCAATGATAGGAAGACACATAACTATGTGTTTTGATGAACCTAAAACTCAAAAGAATGCACTAAATCAACATCTTGAGTTTTGTTCATCTTCCTAACATCTCACTTGTATCTAATGTGCACTAAAACACATACAAGTCACCTTATAGTCCTTGTGAGATGTGAGATTTTGGTTTTGCCCTATTCTAGGGATCATGCATATCTATCTAGGCATTTTAGAGATATTAGACATCCACCTAGGATGTCACTTGTTAATAAGTGTTGTTAAATGTCATTTGTCCTTAATTACAAGGAATTAAACTTAATGCATGATTATGTTATGGCATACATCAAAAGGAAATAATTTTCAAAAGAAAATATCCTATAACTACATGATGTATGAATGTCATGACATGGTATTTTTGGATTTTTCATAATAAAACATGAAAAAAAAATAAAACATGATGCCATGGCATATAATGGGCAAACAATTATGGCAAGGTTTAGCATAAATAAAAATATACCTAGATTCCTTAACCACTTAGCTACCTTAAAAGGTTAAACCTAGATTACCCTAAATGCTTCAAGAAAATGCCAAAACCTAAATTGACATTTATATTTCTCTTGATTTGTTTATGCCACTTAAAAATTAAGCATATCCTCAAATATTGGCATATTCCATTTTTCCTCAAGAGTAATCACATAAATCAAGGCCCGGATTGCCTTAAATTTCTAAGAGAATACCAAAATCCCAACTTGGTATTTCTCTAGGTTTTCCCAAGTTATGCCATTTTAAGATAAATCAATTTTTCCACCATTAGGCACATTTTACTCTTTCAAGGAGTAAATAATAATTCCATTTCATTTTCAAAGGTTAACAAAAACCTTGAAAATGCTCCTTGAGTGTCAATTTCCTCAAAGTTAGGTTAACTACCCTTCTAATCGGAGTTGACACTCTCTAACCCATCTATGGGGTAGAGAAGATACTCCTAGGAACCCAACACCTATTGGTGCTCCTTGGATGCTCTAGGTACTCACTAGGGATGACTTCCCTAGATACCTTCCTAGTGACCTTGTTAGGCTTCTTAGAAGCCTTAGCCATAATTTCTAGGTCAACTCTAGGGATAGCCTCCCTTGTGACCTTGTTAGTGACTTTCTTAGACCTCTTAGAAGTTTTAGTCATATTTATTGCAAAAATACTCTTAGGGATGACTTCCCTAGTATTCTTGACTTGACCTCTAGACTTAGGGTTTGTTCCATAACTATATGGAACCCTATGATAACTAGGCACATCCTTCTTAGCTTTGGGTTTATATCCCAAACCTCTATGGTCATTGGATGGCTTTTGTACCCGTAAACCTAGGTTATGCCCATTTTGCCCTAATAGGATATTTTCCATCCTTTTTAGGGTCTTTTCCATTTTATCAAGTCTTGACCTCAAGACTTGATTTTCCCTCACTAAGTCCTTTGTATTTGATTTTTCATTTGTTCCATGAGCATTTTTATTCTTGGGCTTGTATCTATTATCCTTAGTGTTCTTACCCAAAAGTCTATCTACCTTCCTAACCTTAGGTTGGTTGGTCTTGGCATGTAGGGCCACATGCTTTTCCTTAATGCCCTCATGCTTTCTATTCTTATGATAAATTGCATTAAAATGATAAAAATTTGAACTATCATGCTTTTTACCATAATGTAAAGGGGTAGGCTCAATAAATGTTACCCTCTTCTTTACCTTAGAGGCTCCCCCTTCAGTTGAGCTTCCTCCATGAGCCTTGACCACCTTCTTCCCCTTAGGGCATTGACTTCGGTAATGCCCTTTTTATTGACACACGAAGCACACAATATGCTCCTTGCTCTTCTTTGTACCGGGGGTGGTCTCCTTGGGCTTCTCCTTGCCCTTTTGTGCCACTTGGCCCTTCTTCTTGACCAATTTAGGGCATTTACTCTTGTAATGCCCATGTTCCCTACATTCAAAGCATATAATATGATTTTTATTATTTATTGAATTACTTATACCTTTGCTTGTAGGAGTGACATCTTTTCCTTTGGATCCGGAGGTAGAAGCTTCTTCTTGATGAGACCTTGATTCTCCACCATTTGATTTTTCTTGACTTGTGGAGGTAGAAGCTTCTTCCTCCTCTTCTTCTCTTGACCCGGATGTGGAAGCTTCTCCTTCTTCTTGATCCAGCGTCACCAAGGATTGCTCCCCCTCAATCCTAGAGGTGGAGGCTTCATCATCTTGAATGTGAAACAAGGAGTATGCTCCCTCCTTGTTCCCTTCGTTGCATTCCCTTGAGGATGAAGCTTCTTCTTCAGAAGTTGAGCATCTCTCAACCTCGGAGTCCTCCTCTTGGTCTTGCTCCAAAGAGTCACCCTCTCTGGATTCTTCTTGGGTTGGTACAGTGGAGGGGATCTCTTCATGAAGCTTGGCCAATTTACTCCATAAATCCTTTGCATCTTCAAATTCTCCAATTTTGCAAAGGATGGTGCTTGGCAATAAATTGACCAAAAGCTTGGTCACTTTGTCATTGGCCTCGCACCTTTGGACTTGCTCTTGGCTCCACTTGCTCCTCTTGAGAACTTTGCCCTTTGAGTTTGTTGGAGCCTTGAAGCCTTCCATTAGAGCAAACCATTGCTCTATCTCCATCATAAGGAAATTTTCAATTCTTGATTTCCAAGAATCGAAGCTTGTGGATGTGTATGGTGGAGCCACCCTTGTGTCAAATCCAAGTCCATCTTGGAATTGCATCTTGAAGTTTAGCTTGATAAAATCTTGAACTTGAAGAATTTGCTCCAACTTCTTCACCCTCTAGCTTGGCTTGTTATGTTTGACCCTTCCGGCGATGATTCCGGTGAAGAGCAACCTTGCTCTGATACCATTTGTTAGGACCAAAAGTAGCTAGAGGGGGGGTGAATAGCTTGTCGCGTGCTCGTCGTTGGCGTTGCTCGTTTCTTTGATGATATGCAGCGGAAATATAAGAAACAAGAGCATACAACGCTAACAAGGTTGGTTTACTTGGTATCCACCTCACAAGAGGTGACTAGCTCAAGGATCCACACCTACACACACACCCTCCACTAATAAAACTCTCCTTTATGGTAACTACCAAGGGCAGAGAAGCCCTACAAGACTCAATACAAGAAGAAAGGGAAAGGTAATGAAATACAAGCTTACAAGCTTACAATGAGAGCAACAACCCTAACCCTAGTTTCTTCTTCTTGCTTTGATCCGCCTCTTGACTTGGAAGAGCCTCCAAGAACCTTCAAGAACTGGCGATCTAGAGCTTGAGGAGAGCTGTGTAGAAGCTGGTGAAGATCTGAAATGAATCGGTGAAGAGATGCCGCAGCCATCGCACGCCTGCAGCTCAAATACGACGCAACGGTCGGATCCCGATCGATTCAAAAGTTCCCAATCGATCGGGGAGGCTTTGGATCAATCCACGGATCGATCCAGAGCGCCTCTGTGCTCTGAGAAAAATGCCTGAATAGATCCAGCGCTTATCGCGCGAACTAGCATCGTCCCAATCGATCGGCTGATCGATTGGGACCTCTGGATCGATCCACGGATCGATCTAGAGGCTCTCTGTTCGCTGAGAAAAGCCTGGATCGATCCACTGATCGATCCAGCTCTTGGTTTTTGCCCAAAACCAAGTCCAAAACCCCCTAAACCAACATCTAGTCAACCATGACTTGTTGGTACATAAGACCTAGCATCTAGTCACCCTTGACCAGCTAGGACTCTCTCACCAAGTGTCCGGTCAATCCCTTTGACCCACTTGGACTTTTCTCTTCGTGCCAAGTATCCGGTCACTCCCTTGACCTACTTGGACTTCCACCAGATGTCTGGTCAACCTTGACCCATCTGGACTTCCTCATGCCAAGTATCCAGTCAATCCTTTGACCTACTTGGACTTCCCAACACCAGATGTCTGATCATCCTTGATCCATCTAGATTTCTTGCCTGGCTTCACTCACCAGGACTTTCACCTAGCTTCACTCACTAGGATTTTCCATCTGCCTGACTTCACTCACCAGGACTTTCCAACTGCCTGGCTTCACTCACCAGGACTTTCCATCTGTCTGGCTTCACTCACCAGGACTTCCCATCTGCCTGGCTTCACTCACCAGGACTTTCACCTAGCTTCACTCACTAGGTCTTTCCTTCTGCCTAAGATCCCAGTTAGGACTTCCCAGTCAAGTATCCGGTCATCCTTGACCTACTTGACTCTTCTTCAATCAACCTTGCATTGTCAAACATCGAAACCCAAACCAAGACTCAAGCTTGGTCAACCAGGTCAACCTTGACCTGAGGGATGTTGCACCAACAGTTACATGAATAGCTCTCATGGATTTTTCACGATTTTGGAAAACACGATCATGTAAAAATAGTGGAATTAAAAACAAGTAAAGAAAATAATGACACAAGTTGGTTTTACTTGGTTCAAAACATGTGACGACTCCTACTCTAAGGCTTGCACGTGAGAATACTTTCATTGGGCAATCACTAGTTAATTGAAAAGTTATAAAATCAAATTTACATCTTAAGTACAAGTAACTTCAAAATTAAATAATGTCGATGATTTAAAAGCAGATCTTCAACGTAGTCATCATTCGAGCAGCTTTCAGGCATCATAGAGACCTTTTCGGAGTAGTGTGTAGAAGCGGAAGATGTTTGAAATGATATGTTGAAGCTACTGGTTGAATCCTTCTTTTATAGCCCCATCTGGGCACCTAGATCCACTCCTAGGCACCTAGACTGTGTTGATGTGATGACCTATAGTCAAAACTTCATCCTCAAAATTTATCCACGTCCAGGCACTTGGACCCCCTCTGGGCGCCTGGACCACTGATGTGGGTCGGCCAATCGTCGCGCTCCAACTGAGCGTGTTGATGAGTTTTTGGTTGTCCAGGCGCCTGGAGCAACTCCGAGCTCCTGGATCGCCTGCGTGTCTGGCCAGGCACCTGCCCGAGGGCATTGCTTCATCGAATTTTTCCCCAGCGCCTGGAGCAACTCAGGGTGTCCAGAGTTCAGGCGCCCGGAGTTCGCGTGCCCAGAGTTCGAGGGCTCGGAGTCCAGGCGCTCTAACTAACTTTTTACTAGACCATTCTTTCTCCAAAATAGAGTTAGTCTAGGCAATAAATATATAAAGAATAATAAGTCTTGATAGCCTCCAGACTATCTAGTCTAGACTTTAAGTTTTGTTAAAACTCTAGGTCAGACTGACACCTATTGTCTCCTCTTCAGGGAACACATCCTCACCTACTCCTCTCAGGAAAGATTACTTTTTACCAGACCGATCCTCTAGATTGTCTGGACTTTTACTTAGCATCTGAGACTTTAAGACTTTCCACTAGACATTTGATCACAGGCTCGTGCAGTCTTTTGCATGGTGTTCGCAACCCTCAGGACTTTCACCTAGAATCTGTAACCCTAGGATTTCATCCAATATCCTTGAATTGCCAAGACTTTGCCCAATCCCCCAGACTAAAACTTCGTTTCCTAACTACAACTAGGACTTTCCACCCTTTTCCTAGCCTCATCTAAGACTTCTAATTTATCTAAAATCACTTGGGACTTTCCTACACACTTAGTTCAACTTGTTAGAACAATAAGGAACCTTAACTTTGAATCCTTTGCTATAATTAAAACTTAGGTTCAATCATCTGATGCTTTCTATACTAACAATCTCTCCCTTTTGGATTATGGCAATACAATTCAAAGTTAAGTAAAACATAACAAAAAATAATATAACATAAGTAAGGAATTTGAGCATAAATAAAATAATTTGACAATTTAATAAAGTAAAGATGCTCCCTCTTAATTTAATACTCTCCACCTCAATCTTTTGAAGAAAAAAACTTATTTATTAAGTTATGTTTTGAATTAACTTTTAACATTTCTCTCCCCAAAGAATACTAAGTAGAGAGAAAAGTTGTTAACTTGTAAAGATAGTATTTAATTTTGAAAAACTAAATTTTAACCTTTTTCTAAAAAATTAACTTTAAGCTCACTCTAAAAAGTGTCACTTCATTTTATTTTTTTTTTAAATTTAGCTTTTCTACTTTTCTTTTCCTAAAAAAATTTAGCTAAATGTTTAAACATGAAAAGAATTTCTTACTTAGCTTTAAAAGAATTTCCTTGAAGAATACTTAACTAAAAAGAATCTCTTTGAAAAAATATTTAGCTAAATACTTAATTGTAAAAAGAAACTCTTTGAAAATTAAGATACTTAATTTTGGCTCCTTTCACTCAAAAATTTTTTACTTAGAAGATTTCTTTAAAAGGTCCTTAGCTTTGGTTATACTTTTGAAAAGATACTTAGCTTTATGAAATAAAAATACTTAGTTTATCCTTAAAAAAAAAACTTTTTGGCGATACATAACTTAACTCTACTTAACTTAACTCCTTTACTTCTTAGTTTTTGAAACCTTAGTCCCTTTTAAAAAGCTTAACTTCGAACTTGGAAGAGTACTTAGGTTTAAAAAAACTTAGGTTTTTAAAAAAAACTACTTAACTTGATTTCGTTTACTCCCCCTTAATTAATGTCAAAAAAATAGAATAACTTTTAGGTAAATGCTTAAGTAATTACTATAAGTAATTATCATAATTTTAAGGGGAATGTAAGCTTTAAATTAAGTCAATGACTATGACCCTAGAGTCCAAGCATAAGAATAAAAATATATTTAAAATAATAATCTATTTTACTGATTTTCCATCTCACACTTTCTAAGTCATCAAATATATTAACTTATAATTTTATGTGAGATGAAGCAAATCTTAATTTTAAAGTTGATTTTAAGTTTGAGAATATTATCTCTAAATTTGAGAAATATTTAAGTTTAAGGAAAAATATTTAAATTTCAATTTCAAAATATTTAAGTTTAAAATTGAAAAAAATAGTTAAGTTTGAATTTTAAAAAAATTATACAAGTTTGAGTTTTAAAAAAATATTTAAGTTTGAATTTTAAAAAATATTTAAGTTTAAATTTTAAAAATATTTTATTTTGAATTTAAAAAAAATATTTAAGTTTGAATTTTAAAAATTATTTAAGTTTGAATTTTAAAAAGTATTTAAATTTGAATTAAAAAAAATATTTAAGTTTGAATTTTAAAATATTTAATTTTGAATTTTTAAAAATTTAAGTTTTAATTTTAGAATATTAAGTTTGAATTTTAAAAATAGTTAAGTTTGAATTTAAGAATATTTAGGTTTAAATTTTAAAAAATATTTAAGTTTGAACTTTTGAATATTTAAGTTTGAATTTAAAAAAATAAGTTTAAATTTAAAAAAATTAATTTTGAATTTCAAAAGATAATTAAGTTTGAATTTCAATAATATTTAAGTTTAAATTTTAAAAAAAAATATTTAAGCTTTAATTTTAAAAAGCTTAAGTTTAAATTTGAAAGTATTTAAGTTTGAATTTTAAAAAATTTAATTTTGAAATTTAGAATATTTAAGTTTGGATTAAAAAAATAAAGTTTGGATTTAAAAGAATATTTAAGTTTAAATTTCAAAATATTTAAGTTTGAATTTTAAAAATTTTAAATTTGAGTTTTAGAATATTTAAGTTTAAATTTTAAAAAATATTTAAGTTTAAATTTTAGAATATTTAAATTTGAATTTAATAAAAAAATAAGTTTGAATTTCGGAATATTTAAGTTTGATTAGAGTTAGATTTAATTTGAGTTAGGTTTGATTCAAGTTAGATTTAATTTGAGTTAGATTTGATTCGAGTTGAGTTAGACTAATTCTCAAATTTAACCCAAATTCATCTCACCCTTTTCTAGATTTTCAAATAGGTAATCTTAAAGGTTTTGTAAGGTAGTTAATTTTATCTTCAATTTAAATTGAAATCTAATAATTTATTTACATTTGAGTGAGACTTAGGTTTTAATAGTTAGTAGATTAAATATTCATTTCGATAATTAGCTTACAAGCTATGGCAAGGCACGGGCCCATCTTGGATTTGGAGCAATAATTACTTCTAGACAAAATATTTTTTTTAAAAAAATAGATATTTATTTATTTTTCTGAAAATCCTAGGTCTAACTGGTCAAGTGTCGATCGAGCCTAAGTAGAAATAAAGAAAGCAATAATTCAAGCATCAAACAAGTCTATATGATAATGAAGATAGTCTTTCTATTGACTCCCCCTGGATCATAGCATTGATAAGATCTATCAAAGTAGTGGATGTAATCCTTAGGGATCCAATATTAATTAAGTCCAACTTGATTAGTCAAATTAGACTTTAGAACTCATGCTTGAACTAGGTTTCTATTTGATCAATTCATTAAAGACAAGTATGATCTAAATTGATGTTTAGCCTTGTATCCAAGTCCGATTCGATTGTATATGACTCTTTATTTTCCAAAAATCAGATTAAGATTCTTGAAACTCAAAGTGAATCATTCTAATGTGTCCTTGAGTTCCTTGACTTGCCTTTCAAGGTGGAATTCTTTTTCTCTAGTTATTAGACTTGAGTTGAAGTTCTAGTTTGAATAGGCTGAGTCAAGGGACTTAGGTTAGTCACTTCCTTAAGGGTTATTACTATTGGAACCCGAAGGTTGTTTTGATGTGATCAAATAAGTTAAGTTAGATCCGATTTGGTTTAACCCTTGTGTCTAAGTGTGCAGAAGCTTAGGAGCACAGAAAGTCGACCGAAAGACGTGACTAGCAGAAGGACGACACGGGAGAGAGCCAACGGGTTCGGTGTATCCGAGGGACAAGGTGCCGTCGAAGAGTACACCGGTGGACGAGAAGAACATACGCGACATTTGAGGGACGAGAAGCCGGGGAAGAAGGCTGCTCGAGGAGAAAGCTAGAAATTGGGTTCGGGTGAGCTCTATTTCGGATGGCTAAGATCACCCAAGGGAGTGGAACCAGAGTGGAAGACCCGGACCGAGATGAATATTACTGAAACAGAGGGTCCGGACTGAAAAAGTCAACTATATTGACTTTTATGGTTCAGAGCGCTCGGAGTCCGGGCGCACGAAATCCTTCTGGGCACCTGGAACTCAACTTTTATCAGAATCGACTTGTACGTTGATCGATGTATTGGGGATAGAATTCTATCCCACTCTGGGTGCTTAGAATCCTTCCAGGCACTCGGAACAGTGCTATAAAGATAGCTCTGATTTCAGTAGTTCGGTAAACAACAAGCAATTTGAGTTCCAACACTTGTACGCTTCACTTTGTTAGTTTACCTTCATCTTTTTGTGCTTTCACTGCTGTAAGAGGCTTCTCCACCTGAATGAGATACTTAATGTGATTCATTTCCTTGGATTAACAACCTCCCCGGTTGTAAAAAAGTAAAATCTGTGAGACTTGTCTTTTAGTTTATTTCTTTATTTTATTTTATACAAGTGTTCCTTTAAGTTCGAGAAAGGTTTGTTTTTGTTTGTATTTGTGTAGGGGCTATTCAACCCCCTTCTAGCCGGCCAATGGGTCCCAACAAGTGGTATCAGAGCCAGGATGCTTCAAGAGGACTAACCACCGATCGAAGCACTGAATCAATGGTCGGACCGAGCATATACCCACCAAACTTTGAGGGGGAGTTCGCTAGCTGAAAAAATGAATGTAGGTATTCTTTAAAATCAACTTTGAGTTACTTTTCATAATGAGGTTTGGTTTTATAGCACCCGAGGGTAAGGAAGAATACTAATAGACGAAGAAGGAGCAGGCCGACTACATGGCAAACGATAAAGTAGAGTTCTATCTGATGAGCGTCCTTTCACCATAATAAGTCAATCGAATCGGCACCTACGACTCAGCAAAGGAGATTTGGGAGAAGTTTGTTGGATCGAAAGCGCTAGAGGAGGGGGAGGGGTGAATAGCGCTCGTGATTTTCACTCGTTTCGGAATCGCAAAACTCGAGTAATGACGTAGTGGAAATAAAATAATCAACACGCGAACACAAGTGATTTACTCCAAGGCCCACGCTCGTTGAGCATTTACATTGGGCAATAACTATAATCTCATAAAATTCAGTACAAGTATAGAATGAGTACACAAGAACTTTAAAGTAATACCGACAAAGTTAGAAAAGCATAGGTATACTAAATGAAATATTGACAGTCAACGGACTGTCCGGGTCTGACTTCGGATTTCCAACCGGAAACCCTAGGTCGACCTGACACCTACTGTTCCCTCTGCGGGGAATGCGTCCTCACCGACTCCCCTCAGGAGAGATTACCTGGTGCTAGTCCGGTCCTCCAGACCGACTGGACTTTCTGCTTAGGGTTACCACCCCCTAGGACCTAGGGTTACCGCCCCTAGGGTTTTTCTCCACCTAGGGTTACCACCCCCTGGACCTAAGTGTTGGAGGATCGATGGCCGGCTTGAAGGGGGTTGGATAGCTAGGCCACCTCCAATGTGATTTCTTCTCTACAAGATGGTTAGTGCACAGCGAAATATACTAAACAAAGCAATGAAACACAAACACGAATACAAACGCTAACACGCTCGATGTAACGTGGTTTGAAGATTGCTTACTCCTACTCCACGGCATGTCCTTGAGATAAACGATCCCTTGATCCTTCGGTGGATCAGTCCCCGACAATCTCCGGCTAGAGCTTCTCCTTCTCAGTGGAGCAAACCTCTCACAAAGTTCTCTTCCTCTTTACAAGATGAAACTTAGGGTTGAAGAGGAAGAGAGTAAACTTGGAAGCTTTGGACAAGACTAAGAAGGTTTACAATTAGCACCAGTAACCTTCTTCAAGCCCCAAAGCTCTCCTTAAATAAAAGAAGAGAGTTGATCAACAATCAACTCAAACCCCAACACGAGTCGATTGGTGTGCCGTTGGACCCAGCCAACGGCTCTTTGCAGAAAGCCAAATTCTGCCAACGACTATGTACCAGTCGACTGGTCTCAGGACCAGTCGACTGGTCCCCGTAGCCGACAAGCACAGAATGCTTCTGTGCATTCTGTGAAGCTGGATCAGTCGATTGGTCCCAGTAGATTCTCACACACTCATCCTTTCCGGAGTCACCTTTGAAGTCCTCTTCCTCGGCCTTCGTCCCTCAGATGCACCCGAGCCCGCAGCTCCTCTCTGTGCCATCCTTCACTTTGCCTTGAAGTCCACTTCCCTCGGCTCCACTCCATTGCTCCTCGTCCTGCGGTCCCTCGGATGTCTTCCACACCACCCTTCACCGACTCAATTGTAATGACCCAACTTTCCCTATTTTGAGTTCTAAATGTCCTTAAAAATATTTGGAAATTCTTTTAAAATATTCTAGAGATTTTTAGGAATTTTTAGAGTATTTTCATGCAATTTTTGGAGGTCGTTTGATATTTTTACTAAACGAAGGAAGTTTTGACAAAAAAATTGTCAAAACCGAGATTCGAACCGTGGACCTCGGACCTGAACCGAACCTTAACGGAATTCGGCCAGCCAATTGGTCCGCGACCTTTTTGTAAACATATATGGAACGAAATATATATAAGCAATAATTAGGAACATTTAAAATAAATTGAAATAAAAAGGGCGCGGCTGAGGAATCGAAGCCCAGACCTTTGACTCGGTTAAAAGCCGGCTGACCAAGTGGGCAAGCAGTCATTACTGATAAGATAAGGGATGAATAATATTTAAGCAGTAGTTAGATAATAAAAACCCTAGGGATAAAAGAGAACTTAGGTTTTCTTGTTACCGTAACCCGAATCCTTTTCCTCTCCTGACACCGTTCTTCTCTCGGGTGGAAACACGAAGGAGCTAGGGTTTCCTCCCTCCGGCGGCCGGCGAAGGCTTTTTCTGGCCGGTCTTCACTCGTGCGTGACCACCTCGACGAGAGGAGCTCGGAAACACAAAGAAGCCGCTGAGATTTGAAGCTTCACCCGAACCCTAGACCTTCTTCCCCCTTCGGTTGTAAGTCCTAAAAGCAAGTGTAAGTACTACTCACCTGTGGTAGGAGTTGCTCCGGACTTAGGGTTTCGTTCCTTGCTTTTGGATTTTGTTGTGCCGAGTAGAATTGTATGCTAGGGTTTTCTTTCCTTGCTCTGGTTGTCAAGCCGAATAGTCATACTTGTTCGCACGAGAATTTTGAGTTTTGTGATTGATATGCTACAATTATGATGATCCGAACAACCCTCTAATTCCAGCATGTAGTTCATGTTTTAAGCCTGCCTTTAGCACTTCAGTGTTGTATCTTTGTACATCTACCTACTGCCCATAAATTCTAGCAAGCTTGTTTTCCTTTTTGGGCCATGCAGATGGGCATAAACAACCCTTGATCTTTAGCATTTCAAGTTTAGGTAATCCTGGTTAATTAGTAGGCATGATCATCAGGTTATCTAAGTGGCAATATTAGTTTTTGGTGCTATCCTTGAATATGAACATCCCTATTTCTTTCCAGCATTACCATTCTGAATTCTCTGCTTTTTTTTGGTGAGCATGAACAGTTTGTAGCTTATTTCGGGAATTTGAAAGGATAGTAAGGTTGCTTGAACTTTTGATTGTAGGTGTTGAGTCCTTCTCCTGTTGGACATGGCATGGGTAGTTAGGTTTATGGATTGAAGTAAGATTTCTTGTAAATTCATTTGGATTTCCGAACAGTGCATGTTTCCATAAGGAATTAGTGTAGAGTTCTAATATAGCATGTTTAAAGATTTCAGTTTTACGTATTATCCAGATTGCAAACCAAATGTGTAAACAGCTTCATTAATTAGTATGCAGTGTTTTTTGGATTTGCTTTGCTACCTCCATGAACATGAACAACCATTAACTTATAACACCCCAAATTTCCTCAATTAGAGTCCTAAAAGTAATTTAAAAATATTTAAAAATGCTATAGAAATATTCTAGAGATTTTTAGAAATTTTTAGAGTATTTTTATGCAATTTTTGGAGGTCGTTTGGTATTTTTACTAAATGAAGGAAGTTTCGACAAAAAAATGTCCAAGCCGAGGTTTGAACCGGAAACCTCAGGTTTAAGCAGAAGTTCGTTTAACCAACAGACCAGCCGCGAGTTTCTCAGTAAAACCTGAACCCAATAGTATTTAAGTCGTAAGAGAACCCAAAGTTAGATTTAGTTATAAAGGATTAGGTTTTTTTCTCCCGAAACCTATTCCCTTCCTCTTCTTTTCTCTCACGCGGTGTCCACGACTCCTTCTCGGGCGAAATCGCAGCCGCCGCCAGGATTCCTTCCTCCGGTGGCCGACGAAGGTTTCCTTCCGGCGGATCTTCACCAATTGAGACCACCTCGGCAGGAGGGCCCGTAGGCACGAGGAAGCGGCCGGGGAAACTCAAGCTTCGCCGCAAACCCTAGATCTCTCTCTTCTTCGGTTGTAAGCCCAAGAACACGAAGGTAAGTCGCTTACTCACCTACGGTAAGAGTGGTTCTGGATTCGATTGATGTTTCCTTGTGTCTTTTGATTTTTGAAGCATGTTGTGAACAATGCTCCCATTGAACAATCATGTTGGAAACCTAGATCCATGCTCATGTAGGATACTTATATCCAAATTCAATTAAATTTATATGTAGTGGATAATGGGAAAGTGAGCATAATCTGTAAGTTGTTCTGCCACTAATATAATGCTACTTCCTATATTAATATGTCTTCGATGGTATCCATTGAAATGTCTGGCCACATTAGATCTTTAATTTGTAAAAGTTAAAGAAAAGCATGCCCTTGCATGTTTCTTTCTTTAACTTTTTGTCATTGGATGTGTCAGGTTTTTTCTAAAAGGCACTTAACTTTTAGTTGCCAAGAAAATGTAAATTCCTTTCTGTAAAAGTACAGTGCCTCACATGAAGTAGTAACCATTGAGTACATTTTGTAATCAGTAGTATCCGCCATTCAGATTTTAATTCAATTCCATCCCAATTGTTATGTCTAATATAGAAGCAACATGAAAGAGGAACATCAATATCATATACCATACTGCATCTTCTTCACTTTCTTGATGCTTTAATTCTTCCTATAATCTGTAGAACTATGGGTTAAGTATAGATAACATTCTAGGTGGTCTATTTCGTAATGTAAAGGACACACAAATAGGATGGAATGAAATAAGTATTCATGTAGAACAGATTTAGGTTTCTCTATATTATGTGTATGTTCTTCCCTCCTTCGACTTGTAGAGTTATTGGTTGGTGTGTAGAAGATGGATTAAGGATAGGACCAGATTCAATGTCAAATAAATTTAGAGAACAGTTAGGAAAGCATGGTATCCCATGAAGTAAGATCCTTGTTGGGTCTTCTGTACATTAGGTTTCTATAAGGTCTATATGATCTTTGCTGCTGCATAAAAACCCGAACTGCCTTTATTATCTAAGTATATAGTTAGATTTCTAATTTAGTTTCTAGTTTCCTTTTTGTTTTAGCAGTAGGCAGTTTTCCATTAAGTGCAGTTTTCATTAAGTGCAGATTTCTTCCATTAAGTGCAGTTCTTCATAAAGTGCAGATTTTTATAAATATTGTACACAGATTCTTATAAACATTGCTTGCAGATTTTGATAACTATTGTATGCAAATTTTTGATAAGTATTGTATGCAAATTTCTGTTAAGTGTAATGGTGCAGTTCTTATTAAGTATCATAGCACAGATCTGGTTAAGCATCACAATATTTTGAGTTTAAGAAAAGTATAAGAAAGATAAAGAAAAGAAAGAAAAAGGCCAAGGCCTTAAGTAGATCCCAAAGTCAAGACTTTAGGGATTTTGGCACACAAGGAGCTAAAGAAAATGCCGAGGCATTATATAGAAGTACTAAAAGATAACAAGTATTTTACTTTTATCAGTGGCACTGTGCTGGACTCTTAGTTGTCCTTGGGTTGGGCTCCCATAATCGTCCCTAGGTTTAGATAACCTAGTAGTAACGGCACAGCCGACGGTCGACGGTCGGCGACCCGAGGGTCGCCAAATGGGCCGCCGAATGGGTCGGGTCGTTACAAAAGTAAAAGCACAGTTGCTGGGCCCAAGAAGAAGTTGATTATTATTTTAAAGTATTATAAGTATAAGTTTTTGAACAAGTAAAATGAGTTTTACATAAACATAAAGTATTAAAAATTAAGTTTAGAACAAATGAAATAAGTTTCATATAGTTCTAAAAATCAGTAAGTTTAGTTCTTTATTCTACCATGTTTATCTAGTTGATGAGTATTTTTCATGTTTACCTATTAGATGAGTAGCATGATTAGCTATTAGAATTACATGAGTAGATTCCTTAGCTTTTCTTTGCTATTAGTTTGACATGAGCAGTTATGTTTATGCTTTATTTCTTTTTAGAGCATATAGTTTCTAGTTCTTTTCGTATACATGCACATTCGTGATTTTGTGAGTTAGATAGCGCTTACTAAGTAAATTTTGCTTATAGATTGCACTTCCTCTTACTGTAGATACAGGAAAGGAAAAGATATAGAAAGGAAGGCGACAAGGAGGTGTTCGAAGGATGTGTGATGCCAGGACTATGGAAGCCTTGGGACTAGGAAAGAAGTTTTAATTTTAGTTTCCGCATTTTAGTTATTGTAAACATTTGAGTTGTATTTTAAGTTCATGCCATTTAAGATTATTCTGTTTAGATTGCATGTAGGATGAGTTCAGTTTAGTAAGTAGATATTTGTGTGTTTGATACTTATTTAACTGCGTGGTTGATTGATATGTGTTCCAGCCGCTTGTTGCTGAGTATATATTGCATGTATTGTTGAATATGGTCACCGGTATAGGGGAGACTCTGTCGAAATTTTTCGGTAGGGTTTCCATGTGATTTTTAATCATACCAGTTAAGTAGAGTTAGTAGTTAAGTAACGGTCATCCTTAGAGAGTAGTAGTAGTAAGAAGGGTGGTCTTTACATAACTAGAGCATGCACGATTTAGCTTTCCTTACTACTTATTGAGCATGTACAATTTGGTGCACTAGTATGTTTGGATAGATCTTTTGTTGCTGTTTTAAGGGCAAGAACAACCTTTATCTAGTTGGAATGGGATTAGCATTTTCCTTGCAACTCAAAGGGCAAGAACAACCCTTTCTTTAATTAGAATGGATTTAGCATTTTCCTTTCTAATCAAAAAGGCAAGAACAACCTTTATCTAAAGTATGTAGTGTTAGTTTCTTGGTTTTCTTGATCATGAACAGTTTCCTTTGTTTTGCTGTTTACAAGCATGAGAAATTTACGAGCAGTATTAGTTCTTAATTTAGTTTCTAGTTTCTTGTTTTGATACATATGCATATATGTGTTAGTTAGCTTTTAATAGCTCTTTAATCTAAAGAATATAGTTGGTTGTTTTTTTGCTATTTTAATAAGATGAATAGCCATGTATTTTAGTGGAATGATTATGTGCCCTATTAAACCTTTTGAGGATTATGGGTAACTACAAGTAATAAAAAGACCAAGGTCTAGTTAGAAAAGATAATAAGTAAATTAAAGTAAGAGGCTAGTACCCGACTTCCGAGGTTGTCGTTAAACAAATCCAGGTGACCAATTCCGAGGTCTTGGCCCTGGTAAGACCGAGGTCTTTACCCTCATAGGACTGGAGGCTCACTACCTCAGTCTCTATTAGAGAGCGCGTATAAGATGGTACTAAACCTGGGCCCAAGAAAGAGAAGAAGAAAGTTAAATCTTAATTTCAAGTATAAGGCTATAAGTAAATGAAACAAGTATCACCTATGTTTAGAACCAGTAAAGTTCAGCTCTTATAATGCTAAGCATACAGTATTAGTTTTCATTTACTTTCCTTATGAGTTTATTGAGAATGATTAGCTTTACTTCCAGTATACAGATTTATTCTTGTATATCATGAGTATGCAGATTATTTTAGTGTTTTGCTATTAGTTGAGCATGTGTAGCTTTTCTTTTTAGCATTTCAGTTTTAGCATCCTTTGTATCTTATGCACTTTCGAGTTTTTGTGAGATAGTTTAGTACTTACTAAGCGTTTCGCTTATAGATTTATTTTTCCTCCTACCGCAGATAAAGGAAAAGCTAAAGTATAAAGAGGAAGGCGACAAGGAGGATGTGTGATGGATGTGTGTGATGGCAGGACTATGGAGGGATCTGGGAAGCTTTGAGTTTTCATGTTTAGTGGATAAGAAATAGTTGAGTTGTACTTTATGGTATATGTCATTTGAGATTGTATTTTTATTCCTTGTTTTATCGAGTTTATTCGTGTCTTAGATTGCATGCTGTGATGAGTCTCTGTGTAATAAGTAGTTATTTTAGTGTTTGATACTTATTAAACTGCATGAGTGTTTGATACATGTTCCAGCCGCCTGTGGCTGAAGTATATATTTATGTATTGATGATTATTGTCACTGGTACAAGGGAGACTCTGCCGAAATTTTTCGGTAGGAACTTCTCTGGGGCCGTGATAAATTAAGTGTTGCTAATAATAGCATAAGTAACACTAGTAAGTAGAGTAATAGATAAGTAACGGTCGTTCTTGGAGAGTAGTAGTATAGATAAGAAGGGTGGTCGTTACAGTTGGTATCAGAGCAGTTCCTATTCTCCAGCATCTCACACACATCAATATCAACCTTGCCGTCTCCAAGTAAGAAAGTATTTAAGTTTTCCTTTTATGCTTTCTTTATTATTTGCAGTAGAGAGTAATTGCTTATATGCTCTTTAGTAAGATAGAAGTTTGTTTTTTTTTATTCATACGTATGTTTGTTTAGAAAGGATAGAGAAAATACCAAGTCTTTTTCTCTGCAAAATTAGATGTCAAGAAAAGGATGTCCTCGTACTGTTCGTACTGAGAACCAAGATCAGGAAAATAAAGAGCTTAGATCAACTGAGCCCAATCTCTCTGAAGTTGTTGCCCAACTCCAGAGACAAGTAGTAGAGCAGCAACAAGTGATTGCCAATCTGATGGCCAATCAGCAGCCAGTTCCCCCCACTCCTCCAACCATCAATGTGGAGACTCCAGTGATGATTGAAGTTCCACCAGCCACCCTGGAAGTCGCCACAACACCTAGAAGACAAGAAGCATACTTAATACAGTGGCTAAAGCTGAAGCCAGAAAACTTCTCAGGCACGATTAAGCCCTGGGATGCTTAGGCTTGGTTCAAGACACTGGAGAGCACAATGAAATTTCTTGACTGGCCAGAAGTCAAGAAGGTTAAGTGTGCCTCTTTCTGCCTATCTGGAGATGCTCGTATGTAGTGGGAGCGAGTTAAGAGTAGGAGAGTAGTCAACCAGATGAGCTGGGTTGACTTTGAGACAGAGTTTTACGAAGAGTTCTTCCGCCAACGGATCACCAATAAACATTATGAGGAGTTTATAGAATTTAGACCAGGTGACCTACCAGTAGAAGAAGCGGTCAAAAGATTCAACAGGCTAGCTCGTCTTTGCCTAGAGTTAGTAAGTACAGAGAAAGAACGAGTCAGACTGATGCTCCGAAGGCTGAGACCAGAAATAGCACTTAATGTGAGTAATGAAACTCACCGACCACAGATTGGTGAAGATCTAGTCAGCAGGGTATTAGTGAGCACTATCTGAACAGCATCAAGGCACAACAAACGCAACACAAGTCAGTCAACATCGAAGACAAGACAGTGGGGAAACAGAGACCCCAGTCAAGTAATCAGAACTGGAAGGACAAAGATAACAAAAAAGACCCAAGAAGGAAGATGTTCGGGTAGTCTGTGAGTATCCAAAGGTATTTCCAGAAGGGCTACCTGGACTACCTCCCAACATAGAAGTGGAGTTTGAAATTGAATTGATTCCTGGTACTGGTCCAATTTCAAAAGCTCCATACCGCATATCTCCAGCAGAGCTAAAAGAGTTACAAGAACAACTTCAGGAGCTGCTTGATAAAGGCTTCATCCGCCCTAGTCATTCACCATGGGGAGCTCCTGTGTTGTTTGTTAAGAAGAAAGATGGATCTATACGAATGTGTATAGATTACAGAGCTCTGAATCAAGTGGCAATCAAGAACAAGTACCCCCTTCCCAGGATCGACGACTTATTTGATCAGTTGAGAGGGGAAACAGTGTTTTCAAAGATAGACCTGCGCTCTAGATACCATCAGCTGAAAGTGAAAGAAAGTGATATACCCAGAACGGCTTACAGGACCAGATACGGACATTATGAGTTTGTAGTCATGCCTTTTGGTGTGACTAATGCAGCAACGGTTTTCATGGACTTGATGAACAGAGTGTTCAGAGAATACCTTGACAAATTTGTCATCGTATTCATCGACGACATTCTGATCTATTCCAGAACCCCAGAGGAGCATGACACACACTTGAGAGTAGTACTGCAGACCCTACAGCAGAAACAACTGTATGCTAAATTCTTAAAGTGCGAGTTCTGGTTAAATCAGGTGGCGTTTCTAGGTCACATCATTTCTAAAGAAGGCATCCAAGTGGATCCAGCCAAAATAGAAGCGGTCAACAACTGGAGTAGACCCAAGAACGCCAGGGAGATCACAAGCTTCCTTGGTTTAGCTGGGTACTACAAAATATTTGTGGAGGACTTTTCCATGATAGCTTCTCTACTAACGGCCTTAACCAGAAAGAACAAAAAGTTTGAGTGGTCAGACAAATGTGAGCAGAGTTTCCAAGAGCTGAAGAAGAGACTGACCAGTGCTCCCATTCTGACTGTTCCAGCTAGTGACAAGAGTTTTGACATCTACAGTGATGCCTCCAAGATGGGTCTAGGAGCTGTTCTCATGCAAGAAGGAAGAGTTATAGCTTATGCTTCCAGACAACTCAAAGATTATGAAAAGAACTACCCCACTCATGATCTTGAGCTGGCAGCTGTGGTCTTTGCACTGAAACTCTGGCGACATTACTTGTATGGCGTTCAGTGCAAAATCTTCACAGACCATCAGAGTTTAAAGTATTTCTTTACCCAGAAGGACTTAAACATGAGACAGCATAGGTGGCAGGTTATCATCAGGTGAAAGTTAAAGAAGGGGATATACCCAAGACAGTATTCAGGACTAGATACGGACATTATGAGTTCATAGTCATTCCCTTTGGTGTGACAAATGCTCCAGCTACTTTCATGGACCTCATGAACAGAGTATTAAGGGACTATCTAGATAGATTTGTTATTATGTTTATCGATGACATTCTTATCTATTCAGGAACTCAGGAAGAACACGCAGAGCACCTGAAAATAGTATTGCAGACTCTTCAGCAGAACCAGCTGTACGCCAAGTTCACGAAATGTGAATTTTGGTTAGATCAGGTGTCCTTTCTGGGTCATATCATCTCGAAGGATGGTATCATGGTAGACCCCAGTAAAATAGAAGTTGTGAGTAACTGGAAAAGACCTAAGAACGCCAGTGAAATCAGAAGCTTCCTGGGATTAGCAGGTTATTACAGAAAATTCGTAGAAGACTTCTCCAGGATAGCCTCCCCACTGACAGCCCTTACCAGAAAGAACAGGAAATTTCAGTGGACAGAGGACTGTGAGAACAGCTTCAGCGAGTTAAAAAGGAGGTTGACCAGTGCTCCTATTCTGGCTCTACCAGAAAACACCGACGGTTTTGACATTTATAGTGATACCTCTAAATTGGGACTAGGAGCAGTACTGATGCAAAATGGCAAGGTAATCGCCTACGCCTCCAGACAACTCAAGGACTATGAGAGGAACTATCCTACTCATGATCTTGAGCTTGCAGCAGTCGTGTTCGCTCTCAAAATTTAGAGACATTACTTATACGGAGCTCAGTGTAGAGTGTATACAAATCATCAGAGTCTGAAGTATTTCTTCACTTAGAAGGATCTGAATATGCGACAGCGCAGATGGCTCGAGCTGGTCAAAGACTACGACATAGACATCCTCTACCACCCAGGGAAAGGTGGCAGACACACTTAGCAGGAAGTCCAGTGCTACCTTATTATCCCTAGCAGCCATGTCACCGCCCCTACAGAAGGAAATCACAGATTTCAGTCTTGAACTTGTAGTGGGACAGCTCTCTACTATGACCTTAGCATCTACCCTACTTGGTGACATCCAGACAGCTCAGGAACAGGATCCTGAAATTCAGAAAATCAAGCAAGGGATAGCAGAACCAGGAAGTGGAGAGTTCAGAATGGCTGATAGTGGGGCAGTATATTTCGGTGACAGACTATGTGTTCCAAATTAGGAGGAACTACGAAGGAAGATTTTAGATGAAGCTCACAGGACTCCCTATGCGATACATCCTGGCTCCACCAAGATGTACCAAGATTTGAAGAAACGTTTTTGGTGGCCTGGGATGAAGAGAGACATCGCTAGATATGTCAGCGCCTGTCTAACCTGTCAGAGGGTCAAGGCAGAACATCAGAGACCAGGAGGAGTTCTGCAGCCTATCCAGATCCCAGAATGGAAGTGGGAAGATATTTCCATGGATTTCATAGTGGGATTACCCAGAACCACGAATGGTTTTGACGCCATCTGGGTAATAGTCGACAGATTGACTAAATCAGCCCACTTCTTAGCTATCAGGATATCCTACTCCATGGAGCAGCTAGCTCAGTTGTATCTCAAGGAGATCGTCAGACTGCATGGAGTTCCATGGACTATCATCTCAGACAGAGACAGTAGGTTCACGTCACACTTCTGGGAGTGTGTACAGTCAGCATTGGGCACTAAGTTAAAATTCAGCACAGCTTTCCATCCTCAGACAGATGGTCAGACGAAGCGAGTGAATCAGGTACTCGAAGATATGCTCCGAGCATGTGCCCTAGACTTCAAGGGAAGTTGGTACAAATATCTGAGTTTAGCAGAATTTGCATACAACAACAGCTATCAGGTCACTATCGGTATGGCACCCTACGAGGCTCTCTATGGGCGGAGGTGTAGATCTCTAATCTGCTGGTATGAGAGTGGTGAACAGAAGGAACTAGAACTTCAGACATATCTAGTAGCAGACACCACAGCAACTATACAGCAGACCCGCCAGAGGATAGAGACAACTCAGAGCCGCCAGAAAATCTATGCTGATACATAGCAGACCCTTAGAGTTTTCAGTTGGGGATTCAGTGTTCCTCAGAGTAGCTCCCATGAAGGGAGTAATGCGTTTTGGGAAGAAGGGCAAATTGAGTCTCAGATATGTGGGACCATACCTTATCACTAGAAGAGTTGGCAAGGTAGCATATAAGCTAGAGCTACCCCAGGAGATGTCAGCTATCTATAATGTATTTCATGTCTCTATGCTGAAGAAGCATATCCCAGATGCCACCCAGGTGATTGAGCCCCAGACGGTACAAGTCCGCGAAGACCTCAACTATGACAGTCGGCCTATTCAGATAATAGACCAAGCAGTTAAGAAATTACGGAATAAAGAGGTACCATTAGTAAAAGTTATTTGGCAAAGTCACACAGCAGAAGAGGCAACTTGGGAGACAGAAGCCAGTATGAGACAGAAGTACCCAGAGTTATTCTAAGTTCGAGGACGAACTTTTTATAAGGTATGGGGGATTGTAACGCCCGAAAATTCTTGAAATACTTTTATAAAAATCCTAGTATTTTTCTGAAATTTTAGGATATTTTTATGGAATTTTTAGAATAGCGGAAGTAGCAAAAACAAATAGAAATGTAAAATGGTCTAGGCGGGAATTGAACCCAAGACCTATGGGACCTATGTATTATAGATAGCTCTAGTAACCAAGTGAACCCAGCAAAGCCGTGCTGAAAGAAAAGGGAATCAATTAGATTTATATTTAAGTTGGGCGAATTAACCACTTAATATAAGTAGAGAAATTAAGAGAGGAGTTATTTATTATTTTTTTTATTCGTAACTTTTCCTCTCCTAAACCCTCACACGCCGCCCTCTCCCTTCCTTCTCTTCTTCTCTCGGCGCACCAAGCCCCAAGGGCTAGGGTTCCGTCCCAAAGGCTCCAAGGGCACCTTCCGGCGACGACTCTAGCACGAGGACGTTCCTCTCCGCGAGAAGAGCATGTGGAAGCAAGGGGGTCGTCGAGAGGATCGTCTTTCCGGAAAACCTAGCGACTAGAATCGTAAGAAACTTCGAGCAAGAGGTAAGAAATGTAACGCCCGCCCTCCCTGCTACTCAAAGGGACGAGGCTACTTACTTACTTAACTATTCCAGGATACATGCATATTTAAAATTTCTTTCTTATAACATAAAGCAGCGGAAATATCATAAAGTTATACTGGAATGTAACATAAATACAAATGGTTCATGTCAAACATAACAAAATATTATAGCAGGTCTTATTTGTCTCAGCCGAGCCACTGCCACACACACCTCCTTGCCTCTCTTGCAGCTCCCTTAGGTCATCCATCCCTTGCCTTTATCTGTGGTACAAGGAAGTAAGCTATGAGCACACGAGCTCAGTAAAATTCTTTCCTACTCACAAAAACCGTATCTCAAGCATAATCATATAAGCATATCATCAATGAAGACATAATCATCTAACAATATGTATTGTGAGAATAGTTCCTTATCATAACATATCCTTATGAATCATGTTTCTAACATATCATAAATAAGGGATCATGTGAGGTGAATCATGAGAAACATAACATATCACCAGGTTATATGAAACTTAAAAGAAACATATCATATATGAATGGGTGCATTATGCAAAATGTCCTTTTAAAAACATATGTCATGTCGAGTGCAAGATGTCTTTAAACATATCTTTTAATACTTAAACATAATATCATCATCATGAGGGCCCGGCTTGTACCACATACATACATAAATGCGCGCAATCCCTAGGACAGGGTAGCTAGCCCCGAACCTACTAAGGATCTAGACCCGTTCATAGTCCGTCGGCCTAGGGGCGTACTAAGGAGCCCATCCCTTTTTACTAGACCCTTCATAGTCCGTCGGTCTAAGGGCGCTTATGGAGCCCACCCTCGGTACAAGCCATACAAAGTAAAGTACATGTCATGCATATCATATCATCATAACTGTCATATCATATCATCATAGATGTCATGCTCTTGTCTTAACATGAAGAGTGCTCTTAATCCCAACTTAAGGGAAGCAACTCTTTGCAATTTTCTTATCATATCATAAGGCATACATTCTTGGCACATAGCCATCATATAAAACCATTATCATGCTTGGTTCATAAGCTTACATAAATGAGCATGCAACATATTTGAAATCATACATGCTTGAGTACATAGTCATCTTAAGAATCATATCATGCATAATTCATAACATACATAAATAAACATGTTACTAGTCTTGTCATAAAGCATGCATACTTAAACATAAAACATATCATAAGGGTCATCATCATGCATAATTCATGAGCATCCTTAATTAAGTACATAAATTATCGTAGGCAACCATAATCATACATGGAAAACATTTACTAGCATCTCCTAGTTCATATTCTAGTATGTGAGACACCTAGTAAAGTCATGATTGGGTCTCTAACCCTAGTTTCATATGGTGGACGAGAGTCACCATGCTAAGTTTTAGGTTACAACTACATATAAGCATGTGAACCTTAAATCAAATTCATGTCATAAGCTAATAAGAATATCATGAGCATAGGTAGTAGGTTCTAAGCTTCCTAGCCCTTTTAACTTAGTTGTGGTCGAACCCCTAAGAGCATGGAATTAAGTTCTACATGAGCATAAAAATAACAAACTACCTTCATATCATATCATAAGGAAAAATTCATGGGCTTGCTAAGTTTAAGTTTAAACTTTCTTGAATCCTAGATTATAGTTATGGTCGAGAGTTCATAAAAATAACTTCTAAGCAACATACAACATGAATACTTAGCTAATTTCATAACATATCATAAGAAGTCTATGAACATACTAAATTAGGTTTGGAGCTTCATGAACCCTAAGAATTCATCATGGCCAAAACTTCATCAAATAGGAAATGCACTTCTAAGCAACATATAAGCATGAATTTCTAGCAAATTTTATAACATATCATAAGAAAGTCTATGAGCATACTAACTTAGGTTTTGAGCTTCATGAACCCTAAAAAGTTATCATGGCCGAAACATCATACAACTAGGAAATGAACTTCTAAGCAACATATAAGCATGAATTTCTAGCAAATTTTATAACATATCATAAGAAAGTCTATGAGCATACTAACTTAGGTTTTGAGCTTCATGAACCCTAAAAAGTTATCATGGCCGAAACATCATACAACAAGAAGTAGACTTCTAAGCAACCTATGAACATGAATACCTGGCCATTTTGATAACATATCACAAAGAAGCCTATGAACATGCTAAATTAGGTTTGGAGCTTTATGAAACCCTAAAAATCTATCATGGCCGAAACTTCATAAGATAAGAAGTAAACTTCTAAGCAACATGTAAACATGAATCTCTAGCTAGTTTCATAACATATCATAAGGAGGTCTATGAGCATACTAACTTAGGTTTTTTTTTTTTTTTGAGCTTCATGAACCCTAAAAAGTTATCATGGCCAAAACCTTCTCAAGCAAGAGTTAAACTTCTAAGCAACATATAAACATGAATCTCTAGCTACTTTCATAACACATCATAAAGAAATCCATGAGCATGGTAAATTAGGTTTTAAGCTTCATGAACCCTAAAATTTCATCATGGCCGAAACTTCCTCAAGCAAGAAATAACTTCTAAACAACATGTAAACATGAATCTCTAGCAAATTTCATAACACATCATAAATAAATCCATGAGCATGTTAAATTAGATTTTAAGCTTTATGAACCCTAAATTTTCATCATCGCCGAACCTTATAAAAAGAGAAGGTCAATAACATATTAATAAGAAGATCAACTTAAACATCATACAACATAATTTTTTTTTTTTTAACTAAATTCATATCATAACCTACTAAGATTCATGAGCATGGTTTCTTCTCTTTTTATTTTTATTTTCAAGAGTTCAAATCTTTCGAAAATACCGTAAGCAACTTGTACCACAGGTGAGGGAATACTTACTTCCTTATTTGATTTACTTAAGGGAAATATCTTGCTTGTGGAGCCTTCCTAGAGAGGGGTCCTCCTTTGTTTTTGGATTTCGGCAAGGAGAGGTGAGGAGAGATCTTGGTCACGGTGAGGAGGAGGAGGGAGGAGGAAGAGGAGAAAATGAGTTTTCCTCTTTAATTTCCCTTTTATTCATCATGAGAGAAGGAAGGGAAAATGTACTTTTCCTTCTCCTTTCTTTTATTTCTCCTTAATGAAAAGAGGAAGCAAGAATCCTCTTTTCTTTTGAGAGGGAGAAGACAACTCTAACTTCTCCTTCTCAATGAAAAAGCTCTTTTCTTACTCTTAACTATATTGTTACTTCTCTCTTTAATAATAACTTCTCTTGGTCTATTGGTTAACACCTACATATATCTAGTAAGAGGTCCAAGGTTCAAGCCTTGGTCATCTCTTTTTGATTCTATTTTATTTTATCATTTTTACAAATTTACACATAAGGCCTATTTATTTATTTATTATTATTTTTTTTTGATAAAAATATATCTAAAATCTTGCTAAGTACTCCATGGGTGTTACAAGAAACCCCTCACCTACAGTATAAGTAGTTCTCGTGTGATTTCCTTCTTTAGTTTAGTAGCATATGAATTTTGACACTTAGGCTATGCAATAGCGCACACCAAGTGTTCAATAATATGTTCCGCACAGGTAAAATGCAACCTAGGCATTTTAATAGCTTAGATAAATGCAATAGAAGCATTTAGTTAGTATATGTTCAGTTTTATTACAGCTTTTATGGGACTACGGTCCAATGGGTGGGCTCCCACAGTCGCCTCTAGGTTCAGACAACCTAGCTCTAGGTTCAGATAACCTAGAAATAACAAGATAAGAAAATTCAGCTATAATCAGTATTTTATTTTCAGCAGTGGCACTGTACTGGACTAGATGTCCATTGGGTTGGGCTCCCATAGTCGTCCCTAGGTTTAGCTAACCTAGTAAACCCTACTAGATTCGGAATTTGCAACCCCGGGTCTAGTGAGGGATGCGCGCATAGCAAATACAGTTGTCGGGCCCATCAGCAGCATGATTAGTATTTTGATCTATTATTATAAGTAGTTTTTCAAAATCTCACAATCAGTTATGTGTACATGCTTTAAATTCAGTATTAGCTTAGTTCAGTTCAGCTCAGGGTTGTATCAGTTTAGCTTCTCTCCATTGATACATGTGATAGTTTCATGTTTAGCTCTTGATATCCCATGACTAGTTTTGATGCTATGTTTTATTATACACGATTAGTAAATTCAGTATTTAAATTTCAGCATGTCAGCATGTATTTCACATAGCATGTTTAAAAAGCATGATTTCACCGTATGCATGTTTTGTGAGGTAGATGGTTTCTTACTAAGCGAAAGCTTACAGATATTTCTTTTTCCTTATACTGCAGATAAAGGTAAAGGAAAGATGAACTAGCGGGGGGGGGGGGGGCGGGGGGGCAATGCAATGAAGATGTGTGTGGATGGAACCTAGAATAGAGATCTTGGAAGAACTGAAACATTTAAGAACTTAGCGTTTCTTATCATGTTACTCTTTGCTTACTTAGTTATCTAAATGCTTGGAATTATGAAAAATCTGCTTGGATTGTTAGTGACCATGTTTAGAATGCTAGTTATTTGTTAGTAGGATGTTTTCCCAGCCATTTTAGAACTCATAGATGTGATTCGGCACGAAACAGTGCTGAAATCAGAGCTCAGCTGTGAAATCAGAAACTCTAATCGATCAGCCGATTGATTGGAGGCCCTCAATCGATCCACTGATCGATTGGGGAGTCTGTTTCCGTGAACAGTAAGCTTCTGGATCGATCCGCCGATCGATCCAGTGGTATTCTGTCACGAACAGAAGGTTAAGGGGTCGATTAGTGGATTGATCGAGGAATTAACTCTCGCGAACAAAGAGCTCTGGAATCGATCACTGGATCGATTGGCCAGCCTGGATCGATCAGCCGATCGATCCAGAATAATGCTCCATGCACAGTAGCATGCTGAATCGATCAACGGATCGATCCGAACATCTCAATCGATCAGCCGATCGATTAAACGCCTGTTTCAACTGGAAACACTTTAGTTCAATCCTTAATCATATGTGAAGGCTAGATCTTCTCTTTTGAGTAAAGATACAGCATTTAAAAAGGTACCTTTAAGCCTAAGTTTAGATTTAGTGGCAATTGGCATGAGTTTAGTAAATTTTAATTAGTTCACGTTTCCGCACCTTAAGGTATAGCTTAGCACAGCATAATGTGACGGTCCGACCTCGCAACCTAGCTAGTAGGAGGTGGGTCGTTACAGATTCACACCACAATGAGATACTTGCTTAAGATGTAAAAATATAAGTCTCCATGACCAAATAACTTGTATACCTCAAATTGAAGGAAACTTGCACTCGTGCTGTAGTAAGAACTTCACCGACATATCTATATATATGTAGACAGCCATATGAAGTCTTACAGTAAGTTACTCCAATGAACTAGGTACCATAACTAGCATCCACATTTAACTCTCGACATCCCAATGTCTCCAGCCGTGAGAAAACAACTGCTTGGCCGAGCCAAGGAGTATAACTCATGCTAGTCTTACATAATTGATGATGTCCGAATACATCAATTCGACGACTAGGGCAATTTCAATATATTCATAATTACATATGTAGAGATAATCACTAGTTGCGATTCAATCATAAATTCTCTCATGCTATGAATTATGTTACTGATATTTAGTAAATGAGTTTAAGATAATCAAACATATCATATGCACTCAAATAGTAAACCTATACTTATCAAATAAATAGAAAAAAATCGTAAGGCTATTGCCTTAGGACATCTCTCAAATTCTAACACAAGTAACTTTGAAATTAAAGAATACTAACGACTTATAAGCGGATCATGAAAATAGTCATCATTGGAGCAGCTTTCGGGCATTGTAGAGACCTTTTCAGAGTAGCGCGTAGAAGTAGAAGATGTTTGAAATGATGTGTTGAAGTTGCTAGCCAAAGCCAACTTTTATAGCCCTGTCTGCTAGATCCCCTCCCAGGCTCTTGGACTATGCTAACACTGTGAGCTCTCGTCAAAACTTCATCCTCAAAGTTTATCCACGTCCGGGCGCCTGGACCCCCTCCGAGCACCTGGACCACTAACGTGGATCGGCTAGTCGGCATGCTCCAGCTCAGCGTGTTGATAAGTTTTTGGCTATCTAGGCGCCTGGAGCAACTCTGAGCACCAAACTGCCTGGGTGACTGGCCAAGCACCCACCCAGGAGCGCTGCTTCATCGAAGTTTGCCCGAGCGCCTAGAGTAACTCCGGGCGCCTAGCCCCCCTCTTGCGCCCGCACCCACTTTTTACTAGACCCTTATTTCTATAAAATAGAGTTAGTTTAGACAACAAATATATAAAGAATTATAAATTTTGACATCCTCCAGACTATTCAGTCTTGACTTTGAGTTTAGTTGAAACTCTAGGTCGGACTGACGTCTATTGTTCTCTCTTTGGGGAATGCGTCCTCATCTTCTCCTCTCAGGAGAGATTATCTTTTGCCAGACCGGCCCTCTAGACCATCTGAACTTTTTCTCTACATCCGAGAATTTAGGACTTTCCACTGGATGTCTAATCCCTAACTCATCCAGTCTTCCGCCAGGTGTCCACGACCCTTAGGACTTCCACCTAGAATCCGTGACCCTAGGATTTTGCCCAATGTCCTCGACCTACCAAGACTTTTTTTAGTTCTCTTGACTAGGACTTCATTATCTAACCATAGCTAGGACTTTCCACACTTTGCCTAGCCTCAACTAGGACTTTACTTTACCTAAGATCACTCAGAACTTTTATGTACACTTAGTTCAACTTGTTAGAACAATAAGAAACCTTAAATTTGAACCTTTTGTCATAATCAAAACTTAGGTTCGATCATCTGGTGATTCCTGCACTAACAAGGAATACGACACGGTCTTCAACTATTTTCAAGGATAGCCGAGTGTCGCCGATGGCTGAGCGTGCAGGGGCGACGTCGTTTGCTCACACGGAGGAATAGAACCACGTGTGTGTGAGGAAACGGCAGAGGTGGTGTGGCCGATAGGGCGAGGCGGGGTGGATGGAAGGGACGCACGGCGCCGATTGTGGGACGCGTGGGTAGTCGGCACGGCGACGGCCGTAGGCGGTAACATGCATGCTCGAGGAGGGAGGTGACGTCGAATATGGTAATCGAACTTAGGTTATGAATATAAAACTTACATCAATTAATTTAATCAACTCTCATTTTAAATAGGCATTCCTAAACAGGCTTTTCTTTTACCCTTTTATCCCCATAAAATATTAAAATATTCATATAAAATCCATAAAAATTCCTAAATATTCTGGAAAGTTCTATAAATTTATTTACTTATTAATTATTTTGATTTTATTTTCCTAAATAAATTTATTTAGTTCTTTTTTTAATTGTTTTAAATCCTTTTCATACTGAATAATTATGTATATATATATATATATATATATTTGATATTTTACACGTAGCATCGAACATTGCTCTTTATGAGCTTCTTCTTCTTCTTCTTGCCTTTCTGTCCCTGTCCTTTTTTGTCTGTCTTTATAACTGGCTTCTTCTTGCCACGACCTTTGGTCTTCTTCTCATGCTTGCACCAATTGTGCTTTGTACCCCGAGAGCCCTTACTTGATTCTGAAAGTGAGCATAACGTAAAGCAAATCTAGTCACCTCCTGGCACTCCTCCTCGATCTCACAATGCCTACTCACATCCATGAAAGTATGGATGCTTTCAGTATGTGTGAGATAGGTCTTAATAGTACCCTAGGAGTCAGGCAAGGACTAGATCACTCCTAATACTTGAAGCTCATTTGACATATGCTCCCTCATATTCTTCGAAAAGACAATCATACTCGACATATGCATTAAATGTTGTTTCATAGTATGATCAGACCTCTTGCTTTGAGTTATGAACTTATAGGTTAGCATCCTCAACTTAGGAGTTAACGAGGTGCCATAATGCTCTTTAAGAGCATTCCAGACCGACAAAGAAGTAGTATACTACTCATAAATTGGGATTAGTTCATCATGCATGCTACTGAGAAGAATTACCTTAGCTTGGCCATCCTTCTTTTTCCAAGCATGATATACCTCCTGATCACGTCTTGTCTATGTTATGGTACCTTCCCCAGATTCCACCATCTCATGCTTAAGAACCTCCCTGAGCTCTTATTCCTTGAAAACAACTAAACCTTCCGGTGTCAAATTTTGTAGTTGTCACTGTTCAGCTTGTCTCCCTTCACAAGATCTAGTATGACATTCTTTGTTGCAATCATATCTCTGTTACACAGAATAGAGAGACGTTAATAACATTTGATGCTTAATATATCTACTTTATGTACCATACAAATCATCTTAATTTAAATGACTCGAATATAAATTCCAAGACGAGAGTATTAGTCAACATACATCATACACCACAATTTGAAATTATCTCTCACTATTCAAATTAAGATGTTGTACACAAGTAGTTACTTTATACTCTCAAGGCTAACCTACGTGCCACTGTGAGTCCACACACCACCAAACACCAGTGACGTTATGTCACATGTCTCGGAGTTGGGCTTCTTCGTCTTACCCTGAGATACTCGGTTTAAGCCAAGGTCAAGTGGTTGTCTCCTACTCTGAGCTTTAAATCGAGTGTAATTCGAACAAGTGCTTAGCAATGCGCATGTCACACATCACATTGTGCTAAGCACCTCTGCATGTTGAGCACTATGGTCCTCTGCTCCCAAGAACCACACTTTTGTGTCGATAACCCGAGCACTACAGTTCTTCCCAAGTTCTTCCCGAGCACTATGGCTCGGTCGCATTCCTAAGAACCTACGCTGAGAGCGCGGTTTGAGAAGTTTTATACATGGCTTAACACATGCGGCAAGCATTTCTTCTCGAGCTTCCCAAGCATCTCTACATGCCCGGACGTCTTGAGAAAACTCTACGTGCGTGATTTTTAGCAGAGTTCACAAGTTTTTTACTTGCAAATTCGTTGATCACTTGGTCAACGAAGTGCATCAAACCAACTTGGCTCTGATACCAATGTTGGATGTTGATAAAAATAATACATATAATTTACTTCTACTTTACAAAAAATAAATTTGTACCTTGGTTGGTGATACACTAGTCTCCAATACTGCAAACCTTCAAAATTATTGGGAGCCATGGACTGCTAGAAGTTGAAATGATAGTCACGTATCTCAAACTATCAACGTTATGTCACAATGCTTCAACTCTTAACCAGGTGATGTGTGACGATAGCCTTCTTTTGTTTTTCTCAACAAGATAGAGCCTACAACTCTCTTCTTTCTTAGACTCCCTTCCTTTTTCTTTATTTTTCTCTCACCCATACTTTACACAAGAAGTATAAATTTATAGGATAAAATAAGAATAAGGATAGTTATTCCATTAGGAGGTTACTAACATTCACTTATGTTAGTAGAGTCATATATATTAGTGGAGTCATGAGATAGAGTTACTAACATTCACTCATGTTAGTGCAGTCATGAGATGAAGTTGCTAACATTCACTTATGTTAGTAGAGTCATGAGATAACCTCATTATCCCATTTGAATGCTCGATAATGGGCATACAATACTAACATCGTATGAATGCCCTATAGTGGACATAAGTTACTAACAAATATATTTCATCTTATTTCTACCATATGTTTATGGATTTAAATTGAAGATAATAACAAAATAATCTACCTAAACTAATTTGTGATGAAGAAATTAGGAGATAATATCTCTAAGACTACAACAAAATATGTAATTATAAAATTCCCAAAATTTACTTTTAGTTTGAACTAAGTTTATTTGTATCATATTTTTTGGTAGGTGGTTTAAATTCAGAAGATGGTGGTTTCATGAATGATGCACAGTTATTTGTAAAAGACAGTGAGATTGAGCCCAAGGTTGGGATGAAATTTAAAAATGAGAATGAAGTCTTTCAATTCTACAAGATGTATGCCTATCATGTTGGTTTTCCAGTTAGAAGAAGAATCTCACATAAAAATAACAAAGGAGTTATTACGTACGTTGCATTCACATGTAGTCGAGAAGGACACAGAGCTAGTAATACAAATACTATACTGAATCCCCAACCAAACAATCAAACCGGTTGTAAAGCTAGGTTGTCAGCTTGTTCAGATGCTAATGGAGTATAGAAAATTACCGGTGTCCATTCCAAATCCAGAGTATTTTGATGCTATCATCAGTTGAATGCTCATGTGAAACGACAACTAGAGGTGAATGATATAGTAGGTATTCCTCTTCATAAAAGTTATAACTCGATTGTTGTTGAAGCAGGTGGATATGAGAAGGCAACTTTTATGAAAAAGATTGTCGAAATTAGATTGATAAGGTCTGAAAATTAAGACTTGGAGAGGGAGCTATAGTTGTTATTCAAGCTTATTTCTCCAAAATGCAGTCACTTTGTCCTGGTTTTTTCTTTAGCTTGGATTTGGATGATGAGGGTCGATTGAAGAATGTATTTTGGGCAGATAATAGGAGTAGGCAAGCTTATAAGGAATTTAGGGATGTAATGACTTTTGACACAACATACTTAACTAATAAGTACAACATGCCATTTGCTCCTTTCATCTGTGTATATCATCATGGGCAATCGACACTACTTGGGTCTGGTCTACTTTCTAATGAGGATACAGAGACATTTGTATGGTTGTTTAGGATATGGCTAGATTGAATGGAATTTCGAACACCTTAAGGAATAATCATTGATCAGGACAAGGCAATACAGAATGACATCCAAGCAGTATTTCCTAACACAAAACATAGGTGGTGTCTATGGCATATACTTAAGAAATTAGCTGAAAAATTTGGATATCATTGTCAAAAGGCTTCCATACTCTCGTCTGTACACGAATTGGTATATGAATCACAAAGTGCAGATGAGTTTAAACAGGATTGGTTTTCTATGCTTGAAATGTATGAATTACAAAATAATGATTGGCTGATCAGGCTTTTTAGGGAGAGGAGTTGTTGGGTTCCATGTTTTCTCAAAACTTCATTTTGGGTCGGAATGTCAACAACTCAACGGAGTGAGGGCATAAATGCCTTTTTTGACGAATATGTGCATTCAAAAACATCTTTAAAAAAATTTGAGGAGCAATATGAGCGAGCCCTGAAGAGTAAAGTTGAGAAAGAGTTTCAAGCCGATTTTAAGTCTTTCTCCCTTGCGTTACTCGATTCGATATGGAGAGGGGATTTCAAAGTGCTTATACAATTGTAAAATTTAAAGAATTTCAACAAGAAAGGATGTATTGTGACGTTGAATCCACTGAGGAGAGGTCTTTTGGTACGAGATATATGGTCACAGAAGATTTTATATAGTGCGTGAGAGAGTTAAAGAAAAATTTTACAGTGCGTGATATTATGTTTTTCAAGTTTCATGTTGTTATTCATATCTATGTTTGTTTCTTACATTTGTATAATAATTATATGGTGTTCATCACCATCCTTGGAATATCGATTACAGAGCACATTTAGTATCCAATTATGAAATTGATCAAGCATCGACAACACTATGCTCGTCAAGATGGTGTTCGAATGAGGATGAAGTGAAATGATCTAAGGGTGTAATGAGTTATGAAGCAAGGTGATTCCATAAGTAACTAGATATATTTGAATTTTGATCATTATTTTTATATATGTTAGAAGACTCTAATTTTGAAATGAATGTGAATTCATATTTCTGATCCCACCCAATTTTATATGTTATTGTTCCTATATTTACTTCATGAAAACTATATTTAGTTTGTTGTATGCATTCACTAAGAGATCATAATATTACCCATTAATAACCAATTTGAAAAAAATAAAATTTACTATTTTCAAAAAACTCAACTTATAAGTAAAGAACAAAAAAGAAAATGTTTGAAGAAAAAAAATATTAAATTTAAATAAAAATAATATTTGAAGTTTGAACAGCAAAGTTTTTTTTCGTTGAAAATAATCTTAAATAAGAATAAGAATTTTTTCCCCTTAAATAATTAAAAGGAGTGAAATAAATAATAATATTTTTTTATTTAAATTTTTTTTTAAGCAAATCAAACAATTATAGATAAAGAAATCATTTTTGAAATAATTTTATAGTTTAATTATTGCGTGTACACCTACGCGTAAGGTTATATGTACACAGCATGATCCCTCTTAAATATGCATGTATTGTATGTGAAAGGTATGCATCATGGTAAATTTTTAAAAGGCGCACTTTAAATTTAATTTTGTAAAAAAAAATTAAATTGTCAAATAGGTTACTTAATTTCTATTTACTCCTATAATATTTCTCTTTTATTTGCATATAACATTTACATTTAATAATCTCTAGTTTTTTTCTCTCTCCTAATTTTCTTCTAAAGTTTAATTGGTACACTAAATTTGTTTATTTTTATTTTTAAAACTTTAATAAAAAAAATAATAAAATATGAAATAAAATTAATTAAAATATCAAAAATGGTTTTTTTCTATTTTTAATATCTTCTATTTTTAAATATCTAATTATAAAAGAATAATAAAATAAAATAAATAGAAAGAGATTTTATTAATAAAAGTAACAAAAAAATGAAATAAGAATTGCATAGGTGTTGATCTTCATAAATGAGCACAACAACTTAAATATCAATATTATTATGGTGTTAGTTTCCGAATACCAGCACCATAATATCACAAAAGTTTCAAACCATTTTGACCAATATTAGGAGGGCCTTAAAATAGTAAATGATGGCATATTTGATCTCAGATTCATCTAATAAAGTCATAAGAGTTTGAATGAGCTCGATCAGAACTCTTTAGGTCTATCAATGAATTTTGACCAAAATTCATTGATGGACCTAGAGAACTCAGATTTATAAAAACTTGAAATGAGATGGAAGATATAAGTGTGTAAAAGGGAGATATGTTGAAAACCCCTGATGTTGAGTCTCTTACGCGAAGTTATATGTAGGATTGAAAAAAATTTAGATATCTCCACAATGGTATGATATTGTCCATTTTGGACTTAAACCCTTATGATTTTACTCTTAGGCTTTACCCAAAAGGCCTCATATCAATGGAAATATCTTTTTCTTGTAAACTCATGATCTTTCTCATATGTTTTCAATGTGAGACTATGTTTATAACCTTGCAACACCAACAATCCCCCCCAACAAAGGACCACAAGGTCCCTCCTCAAGCATCAGGTCACTCTTGACCTCACTACAACAAATCTAGTCTTTCTCAACAGTGGAAAGATAATAGTTTTAGTAAAAATTGTTATAAATTTGGCAAAAGACAATGGTTTTTAACAAAATTGTTGTCTTTGATGCAATAGTTACTCCAAAACATAATTTTAACAACAGTTGGGACAACGGTGCAATAAACCGTTGTCAATGAGAATACTTTTATAATGCTTGGAATAACGATGCATAAACCGTTGTTATTATCCTAATAAGACAATGGTTATAAACTGTTGTCAATGAAATTACAGCCGTTGTATTTTTTTCTCGCCTGAAAACTCATACATGGGGAAATGCAAAAAAATAAAAAATAAAAAACTTTAACCTAGATCTATTCTTGCACAACTCCTTTATTTACACTTCAGCCTTCGACCTCGCCACTTCACCACTCTACCATAAAACAAGAAAGAGAGAAATAGAAGAGGAGGATGGAGAAGATGTAAAATCTCATGACAGCCTTCTCTTCTTCCTCTCTCTCTCCACGCGTCGCTGCCATCACTAGGGTTGTGCCTCCACTCGTGGAGCTAGTGGGGGAACGCAGTGGAGGCACAGCTGAGAAGGCACTTGTGGTGCTTGGAAGCCTGGCAGTAATACTGGAGGGGAGGGAGGCGGTGGTGGCGGCGGGTGGGATTGCGGTGCTCATGGAGGAAAGGAAATAGGACCAACAACTGGGAGAGAATTCATTGTGCATGTGTTGCTGCAACTTGTCGCCAAAAGCCCCTATATCCAAGGGCTCCTAGTGGGAGAAGGCCTAATTCCACCGCTGGTTGCTCTGTCGCAGTCGAGCTCATCGAGGGCAAAGCGCAAGGTATCTCTTTTGCTTGTTTTTCCTTTACTCAATCTTCTATTAATCATCTTACCAACGTCGGAATTACTTCACAGGCGATGATGCTACTGGGCTACTTGCAGGAACTGCGGTACTAGAACTAATTTGCGTTGGTAGAAGCAGGGTAAAGATTACATGGTAACGTTAAGCACTGTACAAATTTTACCATTTTGTATACATTTTAAGCATTAATAATGGATTGTTAATAGAATTAATGGAGTCTTGAATGGACTAGGGCAAGTCTGGGACTGTGAGTAGTCGTATGAATATAATTTTGGTTGTTTAGTTGCTAACAGTCTAACAGTGTGCTTATATGTAAGTGGCCACTCCTACAACGTTTTATAGTTGTGTAATAGTAATATTGGTTTTGATAGAAAAAATTATGGGTTTCAGTGAGAATTCTCTCATTTGGACAAGGTAAATACAAGATTTTTATCTAGCATAAATGAAAGTTTTTGTGAAATTTAGATTGTCTGTAGTAGATGGTATTTACTAGGAGTTTAGAGTAATTTCTTATAGTCTCCAATGCTTGTTGCATTGTTTCTCTAAAGGAGTGTTCAATGTGACCAAAGGAACTCAGTTGGGAACCAAAACCTAAACTTGTCTCTGTGACTCAAAAGAAACATTGGTTGAACCATATTTTCATTTGGTGTAATAGATAAATCAGAGATTGGAGGTAGCTTTATATATAAGATGTTTTTTACATACAAGTTAATGCCTCAATGTTGCTACTAATAATAATTTTTCCAATATTTCTTTTTGTATAGAGGTTCTCTTTAGTTTGAATAATGTGATTGGACATCCTGATGCATTGTAATCAGATAATGTAATGATAATGTTGTTTCAGCACTTGGAAAATATGTCAATTTTATCATGATGGTATTGATGCAGCTAAGGTATTGTTATTGCTCATATTTCTTTGCAATTTTTTTTATGTGCATTTCATGTGCTTTATGATTGTCAATTTTGTTGTTTGAAGACTTGTCAAAATATTTCAAATTTCTTTCTTTTTTATAATTGTGTTGCCCTTTTTTTCTATTCTGGTATTTGGTAATTGTAATCAGTTAAAGCATCCAAAATTATGAACTTTTTGTTTGCTAATGGATGATATTATTTAGGTTAGATAAGGACATATTATGCATTTGGATAATCTGCGTGTGTTGCATCTTACCTATTTAAATTGCATCTCACCTATTTAAATCATTAACATTTCCTAATGCTAAACAAGTGTCATCTTATATTGAATTTGCCAGAGAATTCTAAATATTGTTGGTTTTCAATTTGCCTTTTCTTAAGACTCTGTTACTTTTTCTATAAATATTATTTTGCCCTTCATTATTCTTATACTGCAGAATACTAATGAAGCAGAATTTTTTTTTTTTTGATTTGATCAAGGGGAGATTTATCAACTATTACTTCAGTAATAGAGGGTTGCATGGATATTCATGTCTACACTAGAAATCATGTTGGTTATATATACTTTGATATGTGTGAATTTTTTGTGAATAAATTCATGCAAATAATATTGTGTGTATTTTTTAATTGGACTCAAGATTTTTTTTTTTTTAAATTGATCTTATTTTTGAGCATGTTTTTAATCTCCATGCAAGGGTGAGGTCGTTGGAAGTGGACTTAGAGAAGCAGAAGGTAGTGGTGGTTGCAGACAACATTACTCCATTTGAAGTCCTCATTGGTGTATCAAAGATTATGTTTGCAAAGTTGTGGCTAGACCCTTAGTTAATTGATTACTTAGCAAGGATAATGCAAACAAAACCAAATGCAAACTAATTCTCTCTGGTATGTTTTCTAGTAATTAAAAAAATCTTTGCATCAATCTATTTAAAGTGCAAGCAAATTTATTTAAGTACTTCTTGATGAGGTTTTGAAATCATTGTATTAGTTTGTATCAAAAGAGAAAAAGCTTCCAACTAGCTATCCTTTGGAGAACTCTAAAATTGAGAAAGTTTCATTACTGACTTCAATAGATGTCGAATCTACTAGACATGAGAATGAGAAATTAGAAGTATTTTATATATGTTTGTAAGAAGTATGCTTTGAACTGCTAGCTTCCAACATTTTTTCATTTGTTAATCAATTAGTGACTAGTACTTTGTGGAACAGTGAGCAACATCTTTGGACTTACCCACCACACATCACCTTTGATTCCTTACTGGTTCTTAATCATAATTTTTTACAAAGGGAATGAATTCTTCATGTAGTCCAAATTATTTGGGATCAACTCCTTAATTTGTTTCTGCCTAGATTTCCATGTATCAACAAAATTTCTAGGAGGACAATATGAAGTTTGAACTACTTGATATGACTCGCCGAAACTGCTGGTGGGAACTATATGTGCTATAACTTATTGCTTGTTTGAGATATTATTGTCCTCCCTTTTAATCATCTTTTTTCGTTTGCATATTAGCTGTGAACTTTGGATGAGTTACATTTTTTTTATTGTTTTTCTCTATCAGTTGTGTCCATTGTATCCACATAATCTAGAGCTTTGCTATTATTGATACTTATATTATTCTCTAATCTTAACACCGGACAAGTTTTTAAGAGTATTATAGCATAACTTAGAGACAACACAATTACTAGGATTGAAGTTTTGCACAATGTTTATGATTTTATGTGCATTTAGTCTCCTGCAATTTTGAATGTCCTAAGAAATAACTTCTTGTAGATTTTATTCCATTTGTATGATACAAATTGTTTATCAAGCTCTATGATAGAGTTCCCAAAACTATTCTTGTTGCAATGTCTTGAAAACTATAAAGCATACTAAAGCTCAATTTCCTATTATTATTTTAATACTTCGTTACTAGACTCCAGCATATTGAATATTGTAAGGTTATTTGACTAATTTTGTTAATTTATTCTATTTTACATTTTTGCATCTCAAGAGTAATGTTAATATTCTTGCTATGGTGTTGACTTGAAATATATCTTTACAGCTGGTCCTATATATTTATTCATTATGCCCTCCTTGTTGCTTATATGGCTCGCTCTTCAGAGATTTTAACACACACCTTCAGCATTCCAGTGTATGTGTGCTTTTAGTCTCTCATTAGAGCTGTATATGAAAGAAAATCTATATTATTTTCTTTGAGTTTGTTAGCAGGAGTTTTATTTTCTTATGTTTCACTTATTTTAGCTTAATCATACTCCAATTTTTTTTATCTTTAGATCTTTTTTTGTGGTTTATTTTTGGATTGGACATTGTTCTTCCATAAGTCATCTCCATCTACCTTATTTTTATTATGTTCAATGATTGTTTGCAAGAGGTATCAGCATGATTAGATGGTCATGGCCTATTGTGCTTGAAAAGTGAACTGTGTTCCAGCTATATTCACGATTGTACACTAAACTTTTCTTATCTTTATTTTTAAAAAATATTTTATTTCTGATGAATTTTCCTATTTAATAATGACTCAACAATGTCATGGTAGTCATGCACATTTTGGTTCAATTTTTAAAGAGCGAAATATAATAATTATGAAAAACAACCATTTCTAATTTTATTTATATCTACATGATGGTTTTAGCATAATGAGAACTAAAAATTTACAACTTTTAGAAGGAAAATTCTCATGTGTGACATTCCTAAGAAAATGTTGTACCATGAAACATATAGTGTAACACCCATAAATTTCCTCTATTCTAAAAGGGCAAAAAGAAATAGAAGAAGAGAATAGAAATAAAAATATATTAATAAATAGCCCGGGTAAGGATTTAAACCTGAGACCTCTTATTTGAGATTAATTTAGGTTGCCATTATGGTGGTGGTAAAACATCACATTGATAATAGGAAACAATTCCTTATAAGCAGATTTTGTGGGAAGAGATGCTTCAACTTCCAATTAGTATAAAAGGGAATATAAGAGACCAAAACCTAAAAAAATCTTTTCATTTCCTCTTCTCCTTTAGCCAAAATTTATTCCTCTTCACTTCAAATTTCGGCCAAGAACCTTAGGGTTCCATCCTTTGAAGCTTTTCAAGAGGAGAATCTAAGAGGAGGATTTTCTTCCGGGGATTAGTACGCGGGTGAAGAGAAATCCGGAGACCAAGGCATACAAGGGAGGCTTATTCTCCCAAAACCCTAGTGGTATAATCGTAAGGAATAACGAAAGGATGTAAGTATCTCTCACCTGCAGTAGAAGTTGCTTTAAAGATGCGTTTTGTACTGTCTTTTATGCATGATTTAGAAGATGCATTTTGAGATATGCTTTAGATGTGTTAAGGAAGAAGCATGTCACGTTATGTATGATGCCCTCTAAAGTTTTGGGATTAAGAGCATGTTTAGATCATCTTGATTTGCTTCCCATTAAGTTTTGGGACTAAGAAGTATAATCAAGTGTCTAAAGTGCTTCCCTATAAGTACGGGGGAATTAAGCGCACATAAGGTGTTTGGTTAAATGCCAAGCAAGTGTAAATACAAGACATTAATAGTTAAAAGAAAGTATTTTACTTTAGACAGGCATGTACCGGACACAAGGTCCATGGGTGGGCTCCTAGATCGCCTAGTAGTACCTTGATAGGTTCGGAATTAGCTACCTCGGATCTTATTAAGGATGCGCGCAAAGAGGTACAATGTCGGGCCCAAAGC
Organism: Zingiber officinale; assembly: GCF_018446385.1. Lineage (NCBI taxonomy): Eukaryota > Viridiplantae > Streptophyta > Magnoliopsida > Zingiberales > Zingiberaceae > Zingiber > Zingiber officinale. Next base: position 97,137,493 of record NC_055998.1, read on the forward strand.
AAGATGATTATTATTTTCACTAATTATGTACTATAATGTTTTCAAACTTCATGGTTTATTTTAGTGTAAGCTTCCCAAGTTGAGAATTTGAGTTATAATGTGTAGCCTTGATGAACTCTATAATATGCCAAGATTCCTGTGTTCCTTACATTACTAGCAAGGTTTTTAAGTTGATGGTTTGCATGATAAACTAATTTAGAAATACATGTCATGTATATATTTCTGAAGTATGGTTTTAGCGTGAATTATAGTCAAGTGCATGTTTTGCGTTTTCCCAAGCAGTTCTAAAAAGCATGTCCTCTTTCAATGTATTGTTTTGTGAGTAGATGGTACTTAACGACCCGCCTTCTGGGCACTGGCTGTAAGGCCGATCGTCACAATAATGCTAAACTATACTGTGCGAAAAGCTGGGCTAATTAAAAATTTTACTCTACTAAGGACGGATACAACTGGTAAGAAAGGCTAAAGACCTTCTTTGCTGGTTCTTTGCTGGTGTACACATGCTAAGGAGGGAAACTGGACATCCCAACTGAACTAGGGACTAGGACTAAACTTCCCAACTACCCACAGACCTGCCGATCGATCCACATATCGATCGGAGCTGCGGTCGTTCTGTTCCCAACGGCGTCGTTTATGGATCGGTCGGCCGATCGATCCAGCGGCGAACGTTCTGGAATCAGAACCTCTGATTTCATATCGTGTTGGATCGGTCGGCCGACCGATCCAGTAGCATATTGTATCTATCTGGATCGGTCGGCTGACCGATCCAGTGGCACTGCCCAGGCTCTGATCGGTCTGGAGACCGATCAGAGTTCTGATTTCGTCCGGGGACTCTGATTTCAGCACTTTGGCGTGCCAAAACCTCACACAACAATTCTAACAAGGCTAGGAAACACTCTAACAATGGAAACTAACATTCTCACGTCATAAGCGAAGGGTTCTAAGCATAATAGAGTGCATAGCTAACTAATTCATAGTGATTAACAACTAGAGTGCAAATAACAAAATACTGTAAAGTTCTGATGCTTAAGTAAAACTTGCTAAAATCCCTTAGAATCTTTTATTCCAGTTCCTGCCACACACATCTTGATCTGCATTGACCTCCAGCCTCCGCTACTGGTCCACTTTTCCTTTACCTTTATCTGCAGTATAAGAAAAGTAGTATATATAAGCTAAAAAGCTTAGTAAGAAACCATCTACCTCACAAAAATATACAACGATGCAAATATGATTTCAAATCATGCTGTTTAAAACATATGCTGGATATACTGAATAACTAAGCATAGCATGGCATAGAAGCATATAATCATGGCATATCTAAAGCTGAGCATAAAGTCATCATGCATATTCACAGGGAAAAACTAAGCTGATACTAAGAACTGAGCTACTGCTAGAACTGTACTGAATTCACGAACTACTTTATGAAAGGTTGAAAACCATATACATATAATAAGTGAAAATACTAAACATGCTGCTGATGGGCTCGGCAACTGTACGTGCTATGCGTGCATCTCTAACTAGACCCGGGGTTGCAAGTCCCGAATTTAGTAGAGCTACTAGGTTATCTAAACCTAGGGACAGACTATGGGAGCCCAGCCCAATGGATATCTAATCCAGTACAGTGCCAACTGAAAAGTAAAATACTGAGTATAGCTAAACTGTTCTAAATTGCTGTTTCTAAGTTATCTGAACCTAGAGCTAGGTTGTCTGAACCTAGAGGCGACTGTGGGAGCCCACCCATTGGACCGTAGTCCCATATAAGCTAGAATAAACCGCTTTACTAATTTAGATGCTTCTAATGCATTCAATTGTGCTAATAACAATGCCTAAGTTGCATTCTTTCTCTAAGCTGGTTATTTAATCGAACACCTAGTGTGCTTTAACTCCCTTCTCTATTAGGGAGACTATCTTTAGGCACCCGACAGCATCTAAACCTCCAACTGAAGGAGAAAAGACGTGTCCGGCCCATCTAAAGGTACTCACTAAATCCCTAAACCTGCGAGGAGGGTTAAGTACACCTTATGTGTCGAAAACATGCGCATATAACTAAACTAATGCACAGAAAATCAAACGATAGCTATTATACTGCAGGTGAGGGGTTTCTTACCTTGTGCGCTAAATTTCTTACAAATCTAATCGCTATAAATTCCGGTGGAGGTGCCCCTTTCGAGAGACTTCTCGCGTCTATGCATTCCTCTCGCGAAGGAGTGCGCCCTCGTGTCGAAATCGTCGCCGGAAAGTGTCCTTGGGGCCCTAGAGAAAGAACCCTAGGTCTTCCTTGGTGTGGCGCCGAAAGAAGGAGGAGGAAACGGGAGAGGTGGTGTGAGAGGGTTTCGGTGGAGAAGGATGTGCCGAACCAAAATAAAATAAACCAAACCCTCTTTAAGTTTCCTATTTATATTAAGTGGATTATTGAACCCAACTCCAATATAAATATAATTGGTTCCTCATTCTTTCAGCACGGCCCTGCTGGGTTCACCGGTTATTAAGGCTAACTAAAGGTTTAGCGGACCCGAGAGGTCCCGGGTTCGATTCCCGCTGAAGCCTTTTTATTCTTCTAATTATTTTTGCTACTTCCGCTACTCGGAAAATTCCGGAAAAATATCTAAAAATTCTAGAAAAATCATAGAATATTTATAATGCAAGTTTGAGAATTTTCGGGCGTTACAATCCCCCATACCTTATAAAAAGTTCGTCCTCGAACTTAGAACAATTCTGGGTACTTCTGTCTCATGCTGGCCTCTGTCTCCCAAGTTGCCTCTTCTGCTGTGTGACTGTGCCAAATGACTTTGACTAATGGTACTTCCTTGTTCCGCAATTTCTTAACTGCTCGGTCTATTATCTGAATAGGCCGACTATCATAGCTGAGGTCTTCGCGGATCTGTACCGACTGGGGCTCAATCACCTGGGTGGCATCTGGGGTATGCTTCTTCAGCATGGAGACATGAACTACGTTGTGGGCAGCTGACATTTCCTGGGGTAGCTCTAGCTCATATGCTACCTTGCCCACTCTTCTGCTGATAGGGTATGGTCCCACATATCTGGGACTAAGTTTTCCCTTCTTCCCAAAACGTATCACTCCCTTCATGGGAGCTACTCTGAGGAACACTGTATCCCCGACTGAAAACTCTAAGGGTCTGCGCCGTGTATCAGCATAGCTTTTCTGGCGGCTCTGAGCTGTCTCTATCATCTGGCGGATCTGCTGTATAGCTGCTGTGGTATCTACTACTAGATCTGTCTGAAGTTCTAGTTCTTTCTGTTCACCACTCTCATACTAGCAGATTGGAGATCTACACCTCCGCCCATAGAGAGCCTCGTAAGGTGTCATGCCGATAGTGGCCTGATAGCTGTTGTTGTATGCAAATTCTACTAAACTCAGATATTTGCACCAACTTCCCTTGAAGTCTAGGGCACACGCTCAGAGCATATCTTCGAGTACCTGGTTTACTCGCTCCGTCTGACCATCTGTCTGAGGATGGAATGCTGTACTGAACTTTAACTTAGTGCCCATCGCTGACTGTACACACTCCCCGAAGTGTGATGTGAATCTGCTGTCTCTGTCTGAGATGATGGTTCGTGGGACTCCATGTAGTCTGACGATCTCCTGAAGATACAACTGAGCTAGCTTCTCCATGGAGTAGGAGATCTTGATAGCTAAGAAGTGGGCTGATTTAGTCAACCTGTCGACTATTACCCAGATGGCGTCAAAACCATTCGTGGTTCTGGGCAGTCCCACTATGAAATCCATAGAGATATCCTCCCACTTCCATTCTAGAATCTGTATAGGCTGCAGAACTCCTCCTGGTCGCTGATGTTCTGCATTGACCCTCTGGCAGGTGAGGCAGATGCTAACATATCTGGCGATGTCTCGCTTCATCCCGGGCCACCAAAAATGGTTCTTCAGGTCTTGATACATTTTGGTGGAACTTGGATGCATCGCATAGGGAGTCTTGTGAGCCTCATCTAAAACCTGTCTCCGTAGCTCCTCCTGATCTGGAACACAGAGTCTGTCACCAAAGTACAACACCTCGCTATCGGACACTCTGAATTCTCTACTTTCTGATTCTGCTAGCCCTTGCTTGATTTTCTGAATTCCAGGGTCCTGCTCCTGAGCTGACTGAATATCACCAAGCAAGGTAGACTCTAAGGTCATAGTAGAGAGCTGTCCAACGATGAGTTCGAGACCGAAATCCACGATCTCCTTCTTTAGGGGCGGTGACATGGCTGTAAGAGATAATAAGGTAGCACTGGATTTTCTGCTGAGTGCGTCGGCTACCTTATTGACTTTCCCTGGATGGTAGAGAATGTCTATATCATAGTCTTTGACCAGCTCAAGCCACCTGCGCTGTCGCATGTTCAGATCCTTCTGAGTGAAGAAGTACTTCAGACTCTGATGATCTGTATACACTCTGCACTGAGCTCCATATAAGTAATGTCTTCAAATTTTGAGAGCGAACACTACTGCTGCAAGCTCAAGGTCATGAGTAGGGTAATTCTTCTCATAATCCTTGAGTTGTCTGGAGGCATAGGCGATCACCTTGCCGTTTTGCATCAGTACTGCTCCTAGTCCCAACTTAGAGGCATCACTATAGATGTCAAAGCGGCTGGTGTTGTCTGGTAGAGCCAAAATGGGAGCACTGGTCAAACTCGCTGAAGCTGTTCTCACAGTCCTCTGTCCACTGAAATTTCCTGTTCTTTCTGGTAAGAGCTGTCAGTGGGGAGGCTATCCTGGAGAAGTCCTCTACAAACTTTCTGTAATATCCTGCTAATCCCAGAAAGCTTCTGATTTCACTGGCGTTCCTCGGTCTTTTCCAGTTACTTACTGCTTCTATTTTGCTGGGGTCTACCATGACACCATCCTTTGAGATGATGTGACCTAGGAAAGACACCTGATCAAGCCAGAATTTACATTTCGTGAACTTGGCATATAGCTGATTCTGCTGAAGTGTCTGTAGTACTGTCTTCAGGTGCTCTGCATGTTCTTCCTAAGTTCCTGAGTAGATAAGAATGTCATCGATAAACACAATAACAAACTTATCTAAATACTCCCTGAATACTCTGTTCATGAGATCCATGAATGTAGCTGGAGCATTGGTCACGCCAAAGGGCATGACTACGAACTCGTAGTGTCCGTATCTGGTTCTGAATGCTGTCTTGGGTATATCACCCTCCTTGACTCTGACTTGGTGATATCCTGATCTGAGGTCAATCTTAGAGAACACTGCTGCTCCCTTTAACTGGTCGAACAGGTCATCTATTCTGGGAAGAGGATACCTGTTCTTGATCGTGACCTGATTCAGTGCTCTGTAGTCTATGCATAGCCGCATGCTTCCATCCTTCTTCTTCACGAACAGTACAGGCGCTCCCCATGGTGAGTGACTAGGGCGTATGAAGCCCTTGTCAAGCAGCTCCTGTAGTTGCTCCTGAAGTTCCTTCAGTTCTGCTGGAGCCATGCGATATGGCGCTTTGGAAATAGGATTGGTGCCGGGGAAGAGCTCTATCTCAAATTCAATCTCCCTGACTGGTGCTAGGCCTGGTAACTCCTGGTAGTCACATACAACTCAGACCCCTGCTAGCTGTTGGTCCTTGTCCTGGCTGGTATTGACTACATGTGCTAAGTACCCCGTACATCCCGAATCCATCAACTTCTGTGCCTTCATAGCTGAGAGAAATTTTCTGGCTTTTCTCTTTGGTTCTCCGATGTACTCGAACTGTGTTTCTGCTTCGGGTTGGAATACGACTTTCTGTTTACGGCACTCTATGGAAGCACCGTATCTGATCAGGAAGTCCATTCCAAGGATGACGTCGTAGTCAGTCATTTCCAGCAGGATCAGATCACAAAAGAGTTCCCTGTCTGCTATAATGACCGGCACTGCTCTGAGCCAGTGCGTGGATGCCATGATCTCTCCTGAAGGTAGTGCCGTCAAAAACTGACCACTGAGTACCTCTGAGGGTATTTCTAATTTTTCGGAGAACACCCTGGCTATATATGAATGGGTTGCCCCAGTATCAAATAGAACAGTAGCACTATACTGAAAAATGCTAATCTGACCTGTGACAACTGTCGAGGCATTGGCTACGTCCTCTCTGGTGAGTGAGTAGATCCTCGCATTCGCCATAGTTGGAGGGGCTTCTAATCTGCCCTGGCTGATAAGTGGACCTTCTAGAGCGGCCTGCATCTAATATAACTGAGCTGGCTGGCCTGCATACTGAATCTGCTGTGGCTGAGGAAGACCGGTCTTGTTCGGGCACTGCTTGGCCATGTGCCCTTCTTGTCCACATTCAAAGCATCCTCGTGTGCCCTTGCGACAAACCCCTGGGTGGAATTTCCCACAAGTAGCACACTTTGGATAACTGGGTCGCTTGCTAGATGGCCCTCCTTTTGGGTCACTTCCTGATTTGCGCTTGCTGTTGGAGTTCCCTTTCCAGTTAGAGCTGTGGCCTTGCTGTTTTTGAGTGTGAGAGTTTCCTTGGCCTTTGGACTCTGAGGAGACCTGCTTCTGCTGCTTTATGCTGTTCTGGTAATGCTCTGTGGTCAAGGCACTGCTCACTAACTCCTCTGTGGTTTGTGGCCTATGTATGCCACCAGCCACGTTCACTGCTATCTCTGGCCTCAGCATCTTGAGCATCAACCGGATTCGTTCCTTCTCTGTGCTGACTAGCTCTGGGCATAGACGAGCCAACCTGTTGAATTTCTTCACGGCTTCCTCAACTGAAAGGTTGCCCTGACGAAACTCAGTGAACTCGTCGTAGTGGCGGTTTGTAACCCGTATATGAAAGAACTCCTCGAAGAACTCCTTCTCGAAGTCGGCCCATAACATCTGGTTTACTGGGCGTTTCGTTCTGATTCTTTCCCACCACATGCGTGCATCTCCTGTCAGGCAGAAGGAGGCACACTTCACCTTCTCATGTTCTGGCCAGTCCAGAAGCTCCATCGTGCTCTCCAGTGTTTTGAACCAGGCTTGTGCATCCCATGGTTCACTAGTGCCTGAGAAGTTCTCTGGCTTGACTCGCTGCCACTGGATCAGATAGGCTTCCTTTCTTGGCTCAGCTGCTGGAACTGCTGGTGCTGGTACTGGTGCTGGCGTTGGCGCTGTAGGCTGAGCTGGTGGAACCTCTAAGACTTCTGGAGTCGTCAGATTCGGTTCCGGGGTGACTGTGGGGGTACTCTACTGATTAGCCTTTAAGGTGGCTATCTCCTGTTGCTGTTCAGCTAGCTGCTGCTGTAACTGAGCCACTAATGCTATAAGGTCTGGAGGAGGCACTGAACTGCCTGCCTCTTGCTGGGGTTCAGTAGCTAGTGCCCTTCTAGCTGGGCGTCTTCGTGCCATTTCTAAGGACATAGAGAACATAACATAACTAATGTAATCACAGTTATATAACTACTGATATCATGTTCAAAAACTATCACATACTAACAAGCAATAGGCATATAAACATGAACTGGAATAACAAAACAAGGAGCATAAATTAAGTAGAGGTATTCTTACTTGGAAGCTGCAGGTACAATGCTGATGTGTGTGTAGGAAGTATGGAACACTGCTCTGATACCACTCTGTAACGACCCGCCTTCTGGGCACTGGCTGTAAGGCCGATCGTCACAATAATGCTAAACTATACTGTGCGGAAAGCTGGGCTAATTAAAAATTTTACTCTACTAAGGACGGATACAACTGGTAAGAAAGGCTAAAGACCTTCTTTGCTGGTTCTTTGCTGGTGTACACATGCTAAGGAGGGAAACTGGACATCCCAACTGAACTAGGGACTAGGACTAAACTTCCCAACTACCCACAGACCTGCCGATCGATCCACAGATCGATCGGAGCTCGCAATGTTTCCCAATCGGATCGGTGGCGACCGATCCAGTGTGGCCGGATCGGTCGGTTAGACCGATCCAGATATCCGGATCGGCCGATCGACCGATCCAGCACCAAGCTCTCTTGAACGCTATCGATCGTCTTTGGATCGGCCACCGATCGATCCGTGAGGATACATGAGATATCAGATCTATCCGGATCGGCCTACCGATCGATCCAGCATCGCTTGTGCTCGATCGGCCCGAGACCGATCGAGTTCGATTTTGTCCGGACTCGATTTCAGACTTTGCGTACAAAACCTCACACAACAATTCTAACAAGGCTAGGAAACACTCTAACAATGGAAACTAACATTCTCACGTCATAAGCGAAGGGTTCTAAGCATAATAGAGTGCATAGCTAACTAATTCATAGTGATTAACAACTAGAGTGCAAATAACAAAATACTGTAAAGTTCTGATGCTTAAGTAAAACTTGCTAAAATCCCTTAGAATCTTTTATTCCAGTTCCTGCCACACACATCTTGATCTGCATTGACCTCCAGCCTCCGCTACTGGTCCACTTTTCCTTTACCTTTATCTGCAGTATAAGAAAAGTAGTATATATAAGCTAAAAAGCTTAGTAAGAAACCATCTACCTCACAAAAATATGCAACGATGCAAATATGATTTCAAATCATGCTGTTTAAAACATATGCTGGATATACTGAATAACTAAGCATGGCATGGGATAGAAGCATACAATCATGGCATATCTAAAGCTGAGCATAAAGTCATCATGCATATTTACAGGGAAAAACTAAGCTGATACTAAGAACTGAGCTACTGCTAGAACTGTACTGAATTCACGAACTACTTTATGAAAGGTTGAAAACCATATACATATAATAAGTGAAAATACTAAACATGCTGCTGATGGGCTCGGCAACTGTACGTGCTATGCGTGCATCTCTAACTAGACCCGGGGTTGCAAATCCCGAATTTAGTAGAGCTACTAGGTTATCTAAACCTAGGGACCGACTATGGGAGCCCAGCCCAATGGATATCTAATCCAGTACAGTGCCAACTGAAAAGTAAAATACTGAGTATAGCTAAACTGTTCTAAATTGCTGTTTCTAGGTTATCTGAACCTAGAGCTAGGTTGTCTGAACCTAGAGGCGACTGTGGGAGCCCACCCATTGGACCGTAGTCCCATATAAGATAGAATAAACCGATTTACTAATTTAGATGTTTCTAATGCATTCAACTGTGCTAATAACAATGCCTAAGTTGCATTCTTTCTCTAAGCTGGTTATTTAATCGAACACCTAGTGTGATTTAACTCCCTTCTCTATTAGGAAGACTACCTTTAGGCACCCGACAGCATCTAAACCTCCAACTGAAGGAGAAAAGACGTGTCCAGCCCATCTAAAGGTACTCACTAAATCCCTAAACCTGCGAGGAGGGTTAAGTACACCTTATGTGTCGAAAACATACGCATATAACTAAACTAATGCACAAAAAATCAAACGGTAGCTATTATACTACAGGTGAGGGGTTTCTTACCTTGTGCGCTAAATTTCTTACAAATCTAATCGCTAGAAATTCCGGTGGGGATGCCCCTTTCGAGAGACTTCTCGCGTCTATGCGTTCCTCTCGCGAAGGAGTGCGCCCTCATATCGAAATCATCGCCGGAAAGTGTCCTTGGGGCCCTAGAGAAAGAACCTTAGGTCTTCCTTGGTGTTGCGCCGAAAGAAGGAGGAGGAAACGGGAGAGGTGGCGTGAGAGGGTTTCGGTGGAGAAGGATGTGCCGAACCAAAATAAAATAAACCAAACCCTCTTTAAGTTTCCTATTTATATTAAGTGGATTATTGAACCCAACTCCAATATAAATATAATTGGTTCCTCATTCTTTCAGCACGGCCCTGCTGGGTTCACCGGTTACTAAGGCTAACTAAAGGTTTAGCGGACCCGAGAGGTCCCGGGTTCGATTCCCGCTGAAGCCTTTTTATTCTTCTAATTATTTTTGCTACTTCCGCTACTCGGAAAATTCCGGAAAAAAATCTAAAAATTCCAGAAAAATCATAGAATATTTATAATGCAAGTTTGAGAATTTTTGGGCGTTACAACTTACTAAGCAATTGCTTATAGATTTGTATTTCCTTATACTACAGATAAAGGTAAAAGAAAGCACGAGTAAGAGGGGGCAGCAGGAGCTGTGCTTGGTGGGTGTGTGAGTGACAGAACCGTGGAAAGGATCCTGGAACTTACTAGTGCAGGTAATGTGTTAAAACTGAGTGTAGTGTAATTTCCTACTTTGTGGTTATGCATGAAATACTGTTAAGAGTTGCCTATGATGAATTTATAGTTTTCTAGCAATTAGTGTGGCAAAGACTCTTTCTCAAGTAAAGGGATAGAAAGGTAGTCTAAGGTGGAGTACAAAGGGGAGAACAACTCCTTTTGTAGGGCTGGGTGTGACCCCCACACGGCCCGTGACACGACCGTGTGGATTCACACGGCCACAATCCTCTCCCTTTCGGCTAAGGTGGCACGGTCATGTGAATTCACACGGTCGTGCACCTCCTGCTCTCAGCCAAGGTGACACGACTGTGTGGTTTCACACGGCCGTGCCAGAGTGGGGTGTGTGATCCCTACACGGCCGTGTGGAGTCACACGACCCGAAACTTTCTCTTCTCGACCAAATTAACACGGCCGTGTAAATTTACATGGTCGTGCCATGTTCCCTCTCTGGAGGACCTACACGGCCGTGTGGTATACATGTTCGTGCCCAACCTAGTCTCTGGAAGGGGTTACACGGTCGTGTGCTACACATGACCATGCAAGGCTTAGCTTCTGGAAATGTCACACGGTCATGTGACACACACGACCATGTGATGGGTCTTGCTTCAAAGGTGACACGTGTTGGTTAGTCCTAGGAAAACTTACCGGTTCCACTGTACAAAATTTTTTTGTACAAGTGTCGAACCTTTCCTTAAATAACCTATTGTGTTCTTTTAGAAGTTAAATTAGGAATCGCAGATGGAACTTAACATCATTTATTCCAAATTTAACTTATCAGTTCTTAATGATTTAGATTTGAATCGCAAGTGGAACTTAACACTATTGATTCAAATCCACTTATGTTATTAATTTCATTAAATATTAATTTCTAAAATTGACTTCCAGGACTGCATGGCGAGGCACATGACCTTCTTGAATATAGGAGCAACCACCACCACCTAGACAAAGCCTTTTAAGGAAAGCTAATATTTAATTTCCTTAAATAACTCTAGGTTTAACCAAAAAGAGCAATCAAATCACAAATTCAAAAAATAAAACAAAAGAAACACAAATTCGAAACAAATCTGAAAACTCTAGAATCATATGCCTCTTGTGTTTGGTATTTCTAAAAATAACTATACAAAGAAAACTAGTATGATGCGAAAAACAATTACTAGTTATACCTTTCTTTGTAAGCAAATAACCTCTTGATCTTCTATCGTATTCCTCTTCTAACCTCGGACGTTGTGTGGGCAACGATCTTCCGGGATGAGAACCACCACGCACCTTCTTCTTCCTTCTAGGTTTCGGCCACCACAATTCTCCAAGAGAAGTAGAGTTCCGGCCACCACCACCAAGCTCCAAGGGATGCATGAAACAAAACCTCCTTTCTCTCCTTCTTCTCCTAGCTAGAACCGGCCACCATCAAGAGCTCCAAGAGGGGTTGCCGCCGGCCACAAGAAGAAGAGAAGAGGGAGAAGCTAGGGCCGGCCACCAAGGAGGAAAAGAGAGGAAGAATAGAATAGAGTTGTTAGCCATGAAGGCTCCTCTACCCCCTCTTTTATATTCCTTGGTCTTGGCAAATAAGGAAATTTTAATAAAAACTTCCTTAATTCCTTCGGCATTCTTTGTATTTCCGCTGCACATCTTTGAAGAAACAAGCAACGCCAAGCAACGTCGAGCACCGAGCGAACGCGACGAGCTATTCCCCCCCCCCCCCCCCTCTAGCTACTTTTGGTCCTAACAAGTGGTATCAGAGCGAGGCCGCTCTTCACCGGAATCATCGCCGGAAGGGTCAAGCATAACAAGAAAATCTAGAGGGTGAAGAAGTTGGAGCAAATTCTTCAAGTTCAAGACTTTATCAAGCTCAACTTCAAGATGCAATTCCAAGATGGACTTGGATTTGACACAAGGGTGGCTCCACCGTACACATCCACAAGCTTCGATTCTTGGAAATCAAGAATCGAAAATTTTCTTATGATGGAGATAGAGCAATGGTTTTCTCTAATGGAAGGCTTCAAGGCTCCAAGAAATTCAAAGGGCAAAGTTCTCAAGAGGAGCAAGTGGAGCCAAGAGCAAGTCGAAAGGTGCGAGGCCAATGACAAAGTGACCAAGCTTTTGGTCAATTTATTGCCAAGCACCATCCTTTGCAAAATTGGAGAATTTGAAGATGCAAAGGGATTATGGAGCAAATTGGCCAAGCTTCCTGAAGAGATCCCCTCCACTGTACAAGAGCAAGAAGTATCCAGAGAGGGTGACTCTTTGGAGCAAGACCAAGAGGAGGACTCCGAGGTTGAGAGATGCTCAATCTCTGAAGAAGAGGAAATCCAAGAAGCTTCATCCTCAAGGGAGTGCAACAAAGGGAACAAGGAGGGAGCATACTCCTTGTTTCATATTCAAGATGATGAAGCCTCCACTTCTAGGATTGAGGGGGAGCAATCCTTGGTGACGCCGGATCAAGAAGAAGGAGAAGCTTCTACATCCGGGTCAAGAGACGAAGAGAAGGAAGAAGATTCTACCTCCACAAGTCAAGAAAAATCAAATGGAGGAGAATCAAGGTCCGATCAAGAGGAAGCTTCTACCTCCGGATCCTAAGGAAAAGATGCCACCCCTACAAGCAAAGGTATAAATATTTCAATTAATAATAAAAATCATATTATATGCTTTGAGTGTAGGGAACATGGGCACTACAAGAGCAAGTGCCCTAAATTGGCCAAGAAGAAGGGCCAAGTGGCACAAAAGGGCAAGGTGAAGCCCAAGGAGACCACCCCCGGGACAAAGAAGAGCAAAGAGCACATTGTGTGCTTCTTGTGTCAACAAAAAGGGCATTATCGAAGTCAATGCCTCAAGGGGAAGAAGATGGTCAAGGCTCAAGGAGGCATTAGTCAAGGGGGAGCCTCCAAGGTAAAAAGAAAGGTAACTTTCATTGAGCCTACCCCTTTAAATTATGGTAAAAAGCATGATAGTTCTAATTTTTATCATTTTAATGCAATTTACCATAAGAATAGAAAGCATGAGGGCTTTAAGGAAAAGCATGTGGCCCTACATGCCAAAACTACCCAACCTAAGGTTAGGAAGGTAGATAGACACTTGGGCGAGAACACTAAGGATAATAGATACATGCCCAAGAACAAAAATGCTCATGGATCAAATGAAAAATCAAATACTAAGGACTTAGTGAGAGAAAATCAAGTCTTAAGGTCAAGACTTGATAAAATGGAAAAGACCCTAAAAAGGATGGAAAATATCCTATTAGGGCAAAATGAGCATAGCCTAGGTTTAGGGGTACAAAAGTCATCCAATGGCAATAGAGGTTTGGGATACAAACCCAAAGCTAAAAAGGATGTGCCGAGTTATCATAGGGTTCCATATAGCTATGGAACAAACCCTAAGTCTAGAGGTCAAGTCAAAGATACAAGGGAAGATATCCCTAGAAGTATTTTTGCAACCAAAGTGACTAAGATTTCTAAGAAGTCTAAGAAAGTCACTAACAAGGTCACAAGGGAGGCTATCCCTAGAGTTGACCTAGAAAATATGACCAAGGCTTCTAAGAAGCCCAACAAGGTCACTAGGAAGGTATCTAGGGAAGTTATCCCTAGTGAGTACCTAGAGCATCCAAGGAGCACCAATAGGTGTTGGGTTCCTAGGAGCATTTTCTCTACCCCATAAATGGGTTAGAGAGTGTCAACTCCAATTAGAAGGGTAGTTAACCCAACTTTGAGGAAATTGACACTCAAGGAGCATTTTCAAGGTTTTGTTAACCTTTGAAAATGAAATAGAATTATTATTTACTCCTTGAAAGAGTAAAATGTGCCTAATGGTGGAAGAATTGATTTTAATCTTAAATGGCACATATTGGGAAATTCATAAGAACTACCAAGTTGAGATTTTGGTATGTTCTTAGGAAATTTAAGGCAATCCGGGCCTTAATTTAAAAGTGCTACTCTTGTGAAAAATGAAATATGCCAACATTTGAGGATATGCTTAATTTCGACTGGCCAATTTAGGCTTTGGCATTTTCATGAAGCACTTTAGGGCAATCTAGGTTTAAGTTGTAAGTTTAGCTAAGATTTTAAGGATACTTAGATAGTTAATCTAGGTATATTTTAGTTATGCTAAATCTTGCCATGATTGTTTGCCCATCATATGCCATGACATCATGTCTATTTTTGCATTCATGTTTTATTATGCAAAATTCAAAAATACCATGTCATGACATTCATACATCATGTAGTAATAGGAATCTTTCTTTTGAAAGTTATTTTATTTTGATGTATGCCATAACATTATCATGCATTAGTTTAATTCCTTGTAATTAAAGACAAATGGCATTTAACAACACTTATTAACAAGTGACATCCTAGGTGGATGTCTAATATCTTTAAAATGCCTAGATAGATATGCATGATCCCTAGATTAGGGCAAAACCAAAATTTACATCTCACAAAGACTATAAGGTGACTTGTATGTGTTTTAGTGCACATTAGATACAAGTGAGATGTTAGGATGATGAACAAAGCTCAAGATGTTGATTCAGTGTATTCTTTTGAGTTTTTAGGTTCATCAAAACACATAGGTATGTGTTTTCCCATCATTGGGAAAGCTAATGTACAAGTCATGTGCATTATGCCCAAGGAACATGATGGGATATTGGTTTTTTAAAATGTTTTAAAAAAAAAATTGCTTTTGGAAAACCATGGTGAAGGCTATCTTTTGATAGTAATCACCATTGAATAGTTAGACACAAACTTGAAGAAAACGCTAAAGTTTTAGCAAGTTTTCAAGCTTGTGTCAATCTTTGAAAAATATGATGTATTTTCATATAAAACTATTTTTCCATGATTAAGTATGCCCTAAATAATGTCTACACGAAATTTCATGATTTTTGGATTTTTATAGAATTTTCTAGGGGTTTCTGAAGTTGACTGAAATGGAATTTCAGCAACTATCAGATCTCCGATCGATCCATGGATCGATTGGAGTGCCTGAATCGATCCGTGGATCGATTCAGAAGGCAAGTCTCCCGCGAGCAGAAGCTCGCTGGATCGATCAGCCGATCGATCCAGGTAGTCTGAATCGATCCGTGGATCGATTCAGAAAGGTTCAATCGATTGGAACCCAACTCCAATCGATCCAAGTTGCTGATTTTGGCTGGGAAGGCCTGATTTCAGCATCTTTGAACCTCTTTGAGTCTGGGTAACCATTCCAAACCCTTAAAATACATTTGTATACATACAAAGGGTGTTTTCATGTGAAAACAAGGATGGATTGGTTAAGGAAGGCTTCATTGAAGTTTAGGTTGAGGTTTGTTTCAAATTTTGAGTAGTTGAACCTCAAAACTTCTAAATTTGGGTTTCCTAAAGGTTTAGGGATTCCAAGTCATTGTTGGTGCAATGACAGAAGTTACCACCATGTCTTTAGGGGGAGGGACTCTTTAAAGACATGAAAAATTATTTTTCATGAACCTTGGAAGGTGGTTAACCTTCTGTAAAGAAAATGCTCATGTATGAGTTTTTGAACTTGTAATGGGGAGTGGATATCCTCATTATTTCAAGTGGGAACTCAAGTGGTTAGAGAATGCTCAAGGTTGGGTATTTGTCTACATTGAGGGAGAAGTTCAGGATAAAAGAAGGGTATGGGACCTTCATTATCGTGTTGATCACGACGAGTGATGTTGTGAACAACGATGAGCAACTCTTCAGGGGGAGAGTCGTCAACAAATGGATTTGTTGATGTGTACCCAAAATTGGGGCATGGGTTGATGTGTGCCCAAAGATGGGTTGATGTGTGCCAATAGGGGGAGAATGAAAGGACCTGTGAATGGGTGTAAGTTAGGCTTTCATTACCTAGAGGGAGTGTGCCCTCTTAGGGGGAGAATGAAAAGCTTAATTTATGTGTTCATTACCTAGTGGCATGAAGATTGAGGCTATAGGATTAGCCTAACTTACATGTGGTATTGTAAGTGTTATTGTGGTATTGTCAAACATCAAAAAGGGGGAGATTGTTGGTGCAACATCCCTCAGGTCAAGGTTGACCTGGTTGACCAAGCTGAGTCTTGGTTTGAGTTTAGATGTTTGACAATAAGAAATTGATTGAAGAAGAATCAAGTAGGTCAAGGTTGACCGGATACTTGACTGGGAAGTCCTAACTGGGATATTAGGTAGAATGGAAGTCCTGGTGAGTGAAGCCAAGCAGAAGGAAAGTCCTAGTGAGTGAAGCTAGACAGAAGGAAAATCCTAGTGAGTGAAGCTAGGTGAAAGTCCTGGTGAGTGAAGCCAGGTGAAAGCCCTAGTGAGTGAAGCTAGGCAGATGGAAAACCCTAGTGAGTGAAGCTAGGTGAAAGTCCTGGTGAGTGAAGCCAGGCAAGGAAAAATCCAGATGGATCAAGGATGATCGGACATCTGGTGGTGGGAAGTCCAAGTAGGTCAAAGGATTGACCAGATACTTGGCATGAATAGAAAAGTCCAAGTAGGTCAAGGGAGTGACCAGATACTTGGCATGAATAGAAAAGTCAAAGTGGGTCAAAGGGATTGACCAGACACTTGGTGGGAAGTCCTTGCAGGTCAAAGGAGTGACCAGATGCTAGGCATGATGTACCAACAGGTCAAGGTTGACCGGATGTTGGTTGGGTAGGCTTGGAACTTGGTTTTGGGCAAAAACCAAGTACTAGATCGATCAGTGGATCGATCCAGGAGCTGGATCGATCAGTGGATCGATCCAGGCCTTTCCCAGCGAACAGAAAGCCTCTGGATCGATCAGTGGATCGATTGGGACGCTGCTGCTTCGCTCGATAAGCGCTGGATCGATCCGTGGATCGATCCGGCATTTTTCCGAGCACAGTGGATCGATCCGTGGATCGATCCAAAGCCTCCCCGATCGATTGGGAACATTCGAATCGATCGGGATCCGACCGTTGGCGTCGATAAAGGCCGTAGGCGCACGATTCCTTCGGCATCTCTTCACCGATTCACTCCAGATCTCTCACCAGCTCCTCCACAGCACTCACAAAGCTCAGATCGCCAGTTCTTGAAGGATCTTGGAAGTTCTCCAAGTCAAGAGGCGGATCAAAGCTAAGAAGAGAAGCTAGGGTTAGGGTTTATACTCATTGTAAGCTTGTAAGCTTGTATTTCTTGTATCCTTTCCCTCTCTTCTTGTATTGAGTCTTGTAGGGCTTCTTCGCCCTTGGTAGTTACCATAAAGGAGAGTTTTATTAGTGGAGGGTGTGTGTGTTGGTGTGGATCCTTGGATTAGTCACCTCTTGTGAGGTGGATACCAAGTAAACCAACTGTGTTAGCGTTGTGTGATTGTTTCTTTGTATTTCCGCTGCACATCTTTGAACAAACAAGCAACGCCAAGCAACGTCGAGCACCGAGCGAACGCGACGAACTATTCACCCCCCCCCCCCTCTAGCTACTTTTGGTCCTAACAGAAGGCACCTCTACCCCCTCTTTTATATTCCTTGGTCTTGGCAAATAAGGAAATTTTAATAAAAACTTCCTTAATTCTTTTTCCATGAAAAGGGAAAAAAAAATTTAATTAAAAAATAATTTCCTCCTCATAAACATCTTGGTCGGCCACTTCTAATTCCAAAACAAGGAAAGTTTAAATCACACAAGAATTAAAACTTCCTAATTTGTTTCCAGAAATTTATAAAAATTTCTCCAATAAATTTTATCCCTTCATGATTGTTAGTAAAAAGGAAATTTTATAAATTAAAAACTTTCTTTTAAACATGTGGATAATTTCCAAAAATGAAAGTTATCTCTAAAAATTAAAATCTCCTTTCAATCTACAAATATGGAAAGATATCAAATCTTTTCTTAATCTTTTGTAGAAATTAATAAAAGAGAATATTTAATTTTTAAACTTTCTTTTAAATCATGAACATGGTTAAAAAGGAAAGTTTTCTCAAAATTAAAATTTCCTTTCAATCTACAAATAAGGAAAGATTTCAAAACTTTCCTTAATCTTTTGTAGAAAGCTATAAAAGGAAAGATTTAAATTTAAAACTCTCTTTTAAAACCATGATATCCACATAAGAAATAATTTTAATTAAAAATAAATTCCCTTTTAATATGGTCGGCCAATCAAGCTTGGGCTCCAAGCTATGGCCGGCCAATTAAATTGGCTCAACCTTTGGGTCTTGGCCGGCCCTAAGCTTGAGCTTCAAGCTTGGCTTGGCCGGCCCCTATAGGTTGGGTAAGAAGGTGGGTATGTGGTGAGTATAAATCTCTATATACAAGAGGCTACGATAGGGACCGAGAGGAGGAATTGGTTTTGGTCTCCCGATAAAATTAAGCTTCCCATGTTCGCCCCGAACACACAACTTAACTTCATCAATAATAATTCATACCACTAAAGAATTATTATTAAACTACCGCACCAATCCCAAATTACATTTTGGGCTCCTTCTTATTATGAGTGTGTTAATCTCCCTGTGTTTAAGATGTCGAATGCCCACTAATTAATTGAGTTACTGACAACTCGCTTAATTAATATCTTAGTCCAAGAGTAGTACCACTCAACCTTATCATCATGTCGGACTAAGTCCACCTGCAAGGTTTAACATGACAATCCTTATGAGCTCCTCTTGGGGACATTATCAACCTAGATTTCTAGGACACAGTTTCCTTCTATAATCAACAACACACACTATAAGTGATATCATTTCCCAACTTATCGGGCATATTGATTTATCGAACTAAATCTCACCCATTGATAAATTAAAGAAATAAATATCAAATATATGTGCTTGTTATTATATTAGGATTAAGAGCACACACTTCCATAATAACTAAGGTCTAGTTCTTTTATCAAGTCAGTATAAATAGAACTTACCTAAAATGGTCCTACTCAATACACTTAGAGTGTACTAGTGTAATTTATTAGTCAAGATAAACTAATACCTAATTATACTACGACTATTCTAATGGTTTGTTCCTTTCCATCTTAGTTGTGAGCAACTATTTATAATTTATAAAGAACCGATAACATGATCTTCTATGTGTGACACCACACACCATGTTATCTATAATATAACTTAATTGAACAACTACATTTATCATAAATGTAGACATTTGACCAATGTGATTCTTATATCTAGATAAATGTTTATACCAAAAGCTAGGCTTTTAGTATACATCCTAACAACACAACCATGTGTCCTTTACATGGTCGTGTCCTGCACTAGCAAGGAAGGCCTTACACGGCCATGTGGCACACATGGCCGTGCCCAGACTCGAGTCCTGTAAGGTCACATGACTGGTTATCACCACACTGCCACGACTAGCTCCTTCTCAGGTGAGGCTACACGGTCGGTCAAGGTCACACAGCCCAGACCCTCTAGCAGCTCTAGACTTCATCTCAGCTCTGCATCGCTCCAAACCATGACTCAATAGTCGAAACAAGTTCAGAGTAGATCTTTGAACCGAGCAGTGTGCATATAATGAAGTCTTTAGAAGGTATGAAAAGTGTAACTTCCGTGACTTAGGTCTGAGTAAAAGAAGTAGTGCGGGTGTTACAGTTTAGTATCAGAGTAAGTTCCATCCTTCCGTCACACACATCAAGTATTGATCCTGCAACTTCCAAGTAAGAAAGTACCTTCTCACGACTTTTATGCATTTTATTTCTGTTATGATTAGTAAGAAATTCTTGTTAAGATTTAGCATGCTTATATATAAAAGTAGTGATGATAGCAAGTAGGAATGAGGATGGGTTGACGTATGTCTCACTGGTTTGGTTTATGATATGTAGAATGACTAAAGGACGACCGGCTAGACAGCCGAGAGTTAATGAATCTCAACCAGTGGAAAATGAGTCTGCACCATAGCCCAACCTTTTAGAAGTAGTAGTTCAGCTGCAGAGACAATTGGCGAAGCAGCAGCAGGTTATTGCCGCCCTGACTGCTAACCAGCAAGCTCCTCCTGTAGTCCCACCAGAAGCCAATATGGTGGCACCTATCACGGCAGAAGTTCCAGCAGTCACACCTATAGTCCCAGCAAAGGTAGCGAGGTAAGAAGCATACCTCATCCAGTGGCAGAAACTGAAACCATAGAATTTCTCTGGCACCAATGAGCCATGGGATGCTCAGGCATGGTTCAAAACCCTGGAGAGTATAATGGAGCTACTGGATTGGCCGGAGGTAGAAAAGATTAAGTGTGCGTCCTTCTGCTTTACTGGTGATGCAAGAATGTGGTGGGAACGGGTTAAGGCAAAACAAAAAGTGGATCAAATGACCTGGTCTGACTTCAAGACTGAGTTCTTCGAAGAGTTTTTCCATATGTGAGTCACGAATAAACATTATGACGAGTTCATGGAATTTCGTCAAGGAGATTTTTTTGTGGACGAAGCCGTGAAGAAATTCAATAGACTAGCTCGCCTATGTCCCGAGCTAGTCAGCACTGAACGAGAAAGGATAAGGCTAATGCTCAAAATGCTGAGGTCGGAGATAGCCCTAAATGTAGCTGGTGGAATTAATAGACCGCAGACTGTAGAAGAGTTGATTAGTAGTGCTCTGATCACGGAGCATTACCTGAATAGTATCAAGCAGCAGAAGCCAGTACTGATTGAGAATAAAGGTCAAGAGAGTT
Source organism: Zingiber officinale (assembly GCF_018446385.1). Classification (NCBI taxonomy): domain Eukaryota; kingdom Viridiplantae; phylum Streptophyta; class Magnoliopsida; order Zingiberales; family Zingiberaceae; genus Zingiber; species Zingiber officinale. Next base: position 97,158,157 of record NC_055998.1, read on the forward strand.
CTGGCACTCAGAAACCTCAAAGCCATGGCTCAACTTGGAAGGGGAGCTCCAAAGAAAGCAATGGGGTAATAAAAAGGGAGGATCCGTAAGCAAGCAGCCTAAGTATGCTACGTGTTCCATGTGCGGTAAGATGCATCCTGGAATCTGTCGCAAGGGCACGAGTGGTTGTTATACGTGTGGTCAAGAGGAGCATATGGCCAAGAATTGCCCGACCAGGATCAACCTACCTTCTGCACAACTTGTACAATATGGAGGCAAATAGACACAGCTACACCAGATGCAGGTTGCGTTGGAGGGTCCTTATATTAGCCAAGGCAGACTGGAAGCTCACCAAGTTCTACAAATGCTCGAGTTTTCTCTCTTACCAGAGAGGAGGTAGCAAATGCCTCCACTGTTGTCACAGGTCAGATATACATTTTTAGTCAATATGCAACTGTGTTATTTGATACTGGGGCAACCCATTCGTTTGTCTCCATAGCATTTGCTGAAAGAATAGGTATACCCCCAGAGGTCCTACATGGATAATTCTTGACAACGCTACCCTCGGGAGAGATAATGACATCTACGCACTGGCTACGTGCGGTACCAGTCAAAATTTCAAACAGAGAACTATACAGTGATCTGATAATGCTGAACATGTCTGCTTATGATGTTATTTTTGGGATGGACTTTCTGAACAAGTATGGTGCTTACATCGAGTGTCGTAAGTGACGAGTCTTGTTCCAACCCAAGGCAGAGCCTAAGTTTGAGTTTATCGGAGAATCAAAGAAGAAAACCCAGAAGTTCTTATCGGTCATAAAAGCTCGAAAAATGTTAGCCGATGGATGTGCTGGGTTTCTAGCTCATGTGGTTAACACCCAGCAAGAAAGAGCCCAAAATCTAGAGGAAGTTAGAGTCGTATGTGACTACTCGGAAGTGTTTCCGGATGAGTTGCCAGGTATAGTTCCGGATAGAGAAATTGAATTTGAGATTGAACTCATTCCTGGTACCCATCCAATCTCAAAAGAACCTTACCGCATGTCTCCGACAGAATTGAAAGAACTTCAGGAACAACTATAGGAGCTACTTGACAAGGGTTTTATTCACCCTAGTCACTCACCATGGGGAGCTCCGGTGTTGTTCGTAAAGAAGAAAGACGAGTTCATGCGAATGTGTGTGGACTACCGAGCACTGAATAAGGTAACAATTAAGAATAGGTATCCCCTTCCTATAATTGATGATCTATTTGATCAGTTAAAGGAGCCACGGTCTTTTCCAAGATAGACTTGTGGTTCGGATATCATCAAGTAAAAGTGAAAGAGGATGATGCATCGAAGACGGCGTTCCGAATGAGGTATGGGCACTACGAGTTTGTAGTTATGCCTTTTGGAGTGACGAACGCTCCTGCTACGTTTATGGATCTAATGAATAGAGTGTTCAAAGGATACTTGACAAGTTTGTAATCATTTTTATAGATGATATCCTTATATACTCCAGCACCCAGGAAGAACATGCTGAACATCTGAGGACAGTATTACAGATTCTTCAGCAGAGCCAGTTGTATGCAAAGTTCTCTAAGTGTGAGTTCTGGCTCGATCAAGTGTCCTTCTTAAGTCACATTATTTCCAAAGATGGGGTTATGGTGGACTCAACAAAAATAGAAGCTGTGAGTAACTGGAATAGACCTAAGAATGCCAGTGAAATCAGGAGTTTCCTTGGGTTAGTAAGCTACTACAGGAAATTTGTAGAGAACTTCTCAAGGATCGCTTCCCCATTGACAGTACTTACTATAAAGAACAGAAAATTTGAGTGGACATAGGATTGTGAAAAGAGTTTCATTGAACTGAAAAGGAGACTGACCAGTGCTCCAATCTTGACTCTTCTAGAGAATAATGAGAGCTTCGATATTTACAACGGTGCTTCTAAATTGGGGCTCGGGGTTGTACTGATGTAGAATGGAAAAGTCATTGCCTATGCCTCGAGACAACTCAAGGATTATGAGAAGAACTATCCTACTCATGACCTTGAGTTAGCAGCGGTAGTCTTCGATCTCAAGATTTGGAGGCATTACCTATATGGAGCTCAGTGCAAGATTTACACATATCACCAGAGACTTAGGTATTTCTTCACTCACAAAGACCTAAACATGAGACAGCGGAGATGGATAGAGCTGGTCAAAAACTATGACTGTGAAATCCTCTACCATCTAGGGAAAGTGAACAAAGTGGCAGATGCACTAAGTGGAAAATCTTGTGCAACGTTATTGTCTATATCTACTATGTCCCATCCTCTACAGAAAAAAATAGTAATTTTGGGCTTGAAATTATTACTGGGCAGCTCTCCACATTGACACTAGTGTCAACCCTGCTTGATGATATACAGAAAGGGCAAGATGAAGATCCTAATATTCAGAAGATCAAGCAAGAAATACAGGAAGGAGAAAATGGGGAGTTCCGAGTATTAGACTGTGGGATATTATATTACGGTAATCACCTCTGTGTCCCTAATCAAGAAGAACTGCGAAAGAAAATTCTAGATGAAGCCCATGGAACACCCTATGCAATGCATCCTAGTTCCACCAAGATGTACCAAGATATAAAGGAACGCTTTTGGTGGTCTGGAATGAAAAGAGGTGTTGCTAGATACGTCAATACCTGTCTGACGTGTCAACGGGTTAAAGCAGAATATCAGAGACCAGGCGGAGTTCTACAGCCTATCCAAATCTCAGAGTGGAAGTGGAAGGATATATTTATGGATTTTATAGTAGGATTACCCAGAACTATGAATGGTTATGATGTCATCTAGGTAATAGTGGACAGATTGACCAAGTCTGCTCATTTCCTAGCTATCAGAACATCCTACTTTATTGAACAGCTAGCACAAATGTATGTTAAAGAGGTCATCAGATTGCATGGGGTACCCAAAACCATAATTTCTGATAGAGATGGTCGCTTTACTTCACACTTCTGGGAGTGTGTTCAAAGAGTTCTTGATACTAAACTATGGTTTAGCACTGCATTTCATCCTCAAATTGACGGGCAAAAAGAACGAGTGAACCAAGTTTTGGAGGATATGCTACGGGTTTGTGCCTTAGATTTCAAAGGAAACCTATGCTTAGCAGAATTCGCATACAATAATAGCTATCAAGCTACTATCAGAATGACACCCTACGAGGCTCTATATGGGAGGAGATGTAGATCTCCTATCTGTTGGTATGAAGGTGGTGAAAAGAAAGAAATGGGACTCCAAATAGACCTTATCGAGGACACCACCAAAGCCATTCAGAACATTCGCCAGAGAATAGAAACTACTTAGAACTGCTAGAAGAGCTATGCGGATGTGCGCCGAAGACCGTTAGAATTTGAGGTCGGGGATTTAGTATTCCTCAAAGTAGCTCCTATGAAAGGAGTGATGCGGTTTGGAAAGAAAGGAAAGTTAAGTCCACGTTATGTGGGGCCATACCTGATTACTAAAAGAGTTGGCAAAGTAGCTTATGAGCTGGAACTACCTCAGGAAATGTCAGCTATTCATAATGTATTTCATGTCTCAATGTTGAAGAAGCATGTTCCTAATGCAACCAAGTGATTGAGCCACAGACGGTACAAGTTCAAGAGGATCTCAGTTATGAAAGTCAACCTATTCAAATAATAGATCGAGAAGTTAAGAAGCTGAGGAACAAATAGATATCTATAAAATACCGGAAATAGGCGAATATTAATAAGGGAATTTTCTGGAATTTTTGGAAATTTTTCGGAAATTTTTCAGAGTTCGTACGGACGAGTTTACGGGGATAAAAGTGGGCCCCGGGAAAGCCTGTTTTGGGCTACCCATTTAAGTGAGGAATTGTTTATATTTATAATTCTTTTTTCCGTTTCTTTTTCTTCTTATTTCTTTATTTCTTCTCTTCCTCACCGAAAACCTGCGAGCCCGAGCCCTTTTCTCCCCGACGCCGCCTGCGCCCTCTCCGAGCCCTAACCGCCGGCTATGGCGGTTTCTCCCTTTATCTTCTCTTCTTCTCGGTGAAGCCGAGCCTTTCCTCCTGGTCACCGAGCATTTCACCTCCTCCATCGTCGACAGCCTCTGCCCTAGACAAACTCCAGCGCCGGCCGCCGTCACTTGTGCCCTAGCGCCGGCCCTTCTCCTCTTCCGAGCACCGGCAGCCGACGCTCCTCTCGTTCCTCTCTTGCGCTGAGTGACCGATTCCTCTGAGCCAGCCACCGAGTTTCCCCAGCCGATCCTTCGCTGTGCTTTAGCCATTTTCGACAGTGCCGACTCTTCCTCTTTTTCCCTCGCTGTGGAGATTCCGGTGCCACCGCCGCCGACGGCCGAACCTCTCTGCCGACACCACTGTTCTCTCTGGACCGGAGTAGTTTGTGCCCTAGTTATTTTCCCCTTGCCACGGCTACTGCCGCCGCCGATCAGCAGGCACACTCCAGCAACGTTGGTGTTCTCTCGTGCCCTAATTCCCGACTCTGTGCCCTAGCCAGCTCTGACGCCGTACCCTAGCAGCGATTTTGGAGGTAAGTATTATACCTAGCTGTGGTTTTGAACTTGATCTTGGTAGAGTGGTGTTGATTTGGGAGTTTTGTGTCCGAAGGTAGGAGATTTGCTAGACTTCAGCCACTCCATCACTGTTCGCTGGGGTTTCTTTCTCCATATTGTTCCTCACCTCGGATCAGTGGAGAGAAAGAGGTAAATGAATAGGTTGGTTATGGAATTTGTTAATGTTAACAAGAGGTGCAAATTTAGGTGAAATCATTGAATTAAGATGAATTGGGAATTTAGTGGATTAATTGTGTTTAGTTGTAGATCAAGGATTAAATTGAATATTGTGGTTAGTTGTTTATTTATGGTGGGGTTATCTGGTGGTAAGTTGAAGACTGAATTGCCACTAGAATTGATTTAAGTATAGACTTAGATTTAAATGGAATTGATACTCTAGCTTCCTAATCGGATTAGGATTTAGTTTAGCTAATTTTTTTTATAATGAAAATTAGCTAAATCTGAATATCTATTGGATACAGGATTTTGGCGCGAGACGAGTATCTCGGAGTCAGATTGGACCTTTCTATTTACGGAGGCGGGTACTTTTGACTTATTGTCTTTGATATGCTTAGTAATGAAAATAATATGTTGCATTAATTGTGTTTCATATTTGTTTCGGTTAATCACTGCCCAATACATGTTACCTGTTTGATTGGTTGTTTGATTGCATCTCGTATTGATCTTGTACCTGATTTATCATGCTCATGGGTAGTGATATAACCATGTTTCACATGTTCAGGACCTAGGTTTGATACCTTATTGATCATTATATCTTGATTTGATCTATTCACTATGGTGCCCATTGTTATATGTCCAGAGGTTGGTTTAGTATATTACCATGCTTAGTGACATGCACCATTTGCATGATCGCATGCTGTGCGATAGATTGCTCAATTATTGTCGAGCACTTTGCTAGTTTTCATCACTGTTCGGTGCTCCGTTGTGACGCTCATGGGTAGCGTGACACAGCGTGGTAGCACGTCAGTTTGACTCTTCCGGTGCTCCGTTGATCCGCTCATGGGTAGTGTGACGCAGCGTGTAGCACGTTAGAGATTCCTCTCCGTCATAGTGTACCGGGAGATGAGAGCATTGCGCTCCCCCATTTATGATTTGGGGTAGGAGTATGTATGTACTCCGACAGCATCCCGTCCACTCGATCACTCATCAGGAGTAGTGTTGCAGAGTGCACGGTTGTCACAGCCCTACGTACTTGGTCCCACTTTTGTTGTGAGTTGGCTGACTGGCGTCAGGGGTGACCATGACATTGGCATCATATGCATGATGCATTTATTGTTTGTGATTGTGTTTGCTGCATTTATATGCTGCATATTGTTTGGATACCTATGTTTGACATGCATATATGTCTTCTATACTTTTCAGACTGTTTCTCCTTATACCGGGTCCTGGTTAGTACAGATTCTCTCCTGTCTTCTTCGGTTTGCATTTACCTTTATCTTTATCAGGAGACTGTACGCATGATTAGTGCTAGGTGTTATTTCTTTACTTTGCATATCAATTGTACCTGCTGAGTGTTGGACTCACCCCGCCTCCATTGTTGTTATATTTTCAGGTTGAGGCTGTCCGGAGCAGTTCCAGTCGCTAGTCCTCACTGCGCGTAGTGCTAGATCCCTGCAGACCTCGACATTTTATTTATCATTTAGTTTGGTTCTTATTTGGTTATGTGTGTACTTGGTTATTTGGATACTTGGACATCGTATGTTTTTCTTTTGATATTGATGGATGTTCTATTCGATATGTTTTACTACATGCCTGCCTGGATGGCAGAAGAGGTAAGTTTGCCGAATTTGTGTTTTACGAGTGTAGTTGAGTAGGGTGGTTTTTCGAGTCAGAGTATTACTGCTTTGTTTGATTATATATAACTGCATGGATGTTTGTGTGGTTGTGTTATATTTATTGTTATTATTCCAGCCGCATGTGGCTGAGGTATGGAGATATGTAGAAAGTTTCAGATTGTTCGCCGTACAGGGGAGATGCTGCCGAAATTTCTTCGGATGGGGACTCCTCTGGGACGTGACAATATCATTAGTAAAAGTGTTGTGCAAAGTCAACAGTATGAAGAGGCAACATGGGAACGTGAGGAAGATATGAGACAGAAGTATCCGCAACTGTTCTAAGTTCGAGGATGAACTTTTTATAAGATATGGAAGATTGTAACACCCGTAAATTTCCTCTATTCTAAAAGGGCAAAAAAAATAGAAGAAGAGAATAGAAATAAAAATATATTCATAAATGGCCCAGTAAGGATTTGAACCCGAGACCTCTTAGTTGAGATTAGTTTAAGTTGCCATTAGGGTGGTGGTAAAGCATCACACTGGCAATAGGAAACAATTCCTTATAAGTATATTTTGTGGGAAGAGATGCTTCAACTTCCACTTAGTATAAAAGGGAATGGAAGAGACCAAAACCTAAAAAAATCTTTTCATTTCCTCTTCTCCTTTAGCCGAAATTTCTTCATCTTCCCTTCAAATTTTGGCCAAGAACCTTAGGGTTCCATCCTTTGAAGCTTTTCAAGAGGAGAATCTAAGAGGAGGATTTTCTTCCGGGGATTAGTACGCAGGTGAAGAGAAATCCGGAGACCAAGGCATACAAGGGAGGCTTATTCTCCCAAAACCCTAGTGGTATAATCGTAAGGAATAGCGAAAGGATGTAAGTATCTCTCACCTGCAGTAGAAGTTGCTTTAAAGATGTGTTTTGTACTGTCTTTTATGCATGATTTAGAAGATGCATGTTGAGATATGCTTTAGATGTGTTAAGGAAGAAGCATGTCACGTTATGTATGATGCCCTCTAAATTTTTGGGATTAAGAGCATGTTTAGATCATCTTGATTTGCTTCCCATTAAGTTTTGGGACTAAGAAATATAATCAAGTGCCTAAAGTGCTTCCCTATAAGTACGGGGGAATTAAGCGCACATAAGGTGTTTGGTTAAATGCCAAGCAAGTGTAAATACAAGACATTAATAGTTAAAAGAAAGTATTTTACTTTAGATAGGCATGTACCGGACACAAGGTCCATGGGTGGGCTCCTAGATCGCCCCTAGGCCCCTAGATCGCCTAGTAGTACCTTGATAGGTTCGGAATTAGCTACCTCGGATCCTATTAAGGATGCACACAAAGAGGTACAATGTCGGGCCCAAAGCAAGATGATTATTATTTTCAGTAATTATGTACTATAATGTTTTCAAACTTCATGGTTTGTTTTAGTGTAAGCTTCCCAAGTTGAGAATTTGAGTTATAATGTGTAGCCTTGATGAACTCTATAATATGCCAAGATTCCTGTGTTCCTTACATTACTAGCAAGGTTTTTAAGTTGATGGTTTGCATGATAAATTGATTTAAAAATACATGTCATGTATATATTTCTGAAGTATGGTTTTAGCATGAATTATAGTCAAGTGCATGTTTTGCGTTTTCCCAAGCAGTTTTAAAAAGCATGTCCTCTTTCAATGTATTGTTTTGTGAGTAGATGGTACTTACTAAGCAATTGCTTATAGATTTGCATTTCCTTATACTGCAGATAAAGGTAAAGGAAAGCACGAGTAAGAGGGGGCAGCAGGAGCAGTGCTTGGTGGGTGTGTGTGTGACGAAACCGTGGAAAGGATCCTGGAACTTACTAGTGCAGGGAATGTGTTAAAATTGGGTGTAGTGTAATTTCCTACTTTATGGTTATGCATGAAATACTGTTAAGAGTTGCCTATGATGAATTTACAGTTTTCTAGCAATTAGTGTATCAAAGACTCTTCCTCAAGTAAAGGGATAGAAGGGTAGTCTAAGGAGGAGTACAATGGGGAGAACAACTCCTTTTGTAGGGATGGGTGTAACACCCACACGGCACATGACACGACCGTGTGGATTCACACGGCCACAGTCCTCTCCCTTTCGGCCAAGGTGACACGGCCGTTTGAATTCACACGGCGGAGTCACAAGGCCACGAACTTTCTTTTCTCGACCAAGTTGACACGGTCGTGTCATGTTCCCTCTCTGGAGGACCTACATGGTTGTGTGGTATACACGGTCGTGCCTAACCTAGTCTCTAGAAGGGATTACACGGTCGTGTGCTACACACAGCCATGCAAGGCTTAGCTTCTGGAAATGTCACACGGCCATGTGACACACACGGCCATGTGATGGGTCTTGCTTCAAAGGTGACACGACCGTGTGTCCTTTACATGGCCATGCACTGCACTAGCAAGGAAGGCCTTACACGGTCATGTGGTACACACGGTCATGCCCAGACTTGGGCCTGGTAAGGTCACACGACTGGTTATCACCACACGGCCATGACTAGCTCCTTCTCGGGTGAGGCTACACGTCGGTCAGGGTCACACAGCCCAGACCCTCTAGCAGCTCTAAACTTCATCTCAGCTCTGCATTGCTCCAAACCATAACTCAACAGTCGAAACAAGTTCAGAGTAGATCTTTGAACCGAGCAGTGTACATATAACAAAGTCTTTAGAAGGTATGAAAAGTGTAACATCCGTGACTTAGGTCTGAGTAAAAGAAGTAGTGCGGGCTTTACATATAGCTATGTCAAAATATTCATCATTTATAGCAAAAGCCTGAATATTCTAGTACTTGATAATAAGTGTCTTTAAACCTGGATTGCAAGTAAAGCAATTAAAGTTTCTTTTGTGTTTTTACCTATAAATTTGGTTCTTCCAGATTGATTAGAAGTTATTGAGAAATTATGACAAAAGACACAACAAATGGGAATTGGGGGAAATTGGTTTGGTTTCATTTGGGACTTTGGGATATACCCATTTTTTTACTAATTTGATTAGTTAGTAACCGGTTCATGATAGACTTAGAGTTTACCATTAAAAACTGAACTGATCCTTGTTGAACTAGCTAAGCTATTTAGAGCATTAGTGGCTTGTGATTCATTCATGGGGATGTAAGATGGAAGTTTGTACTGGAATTCTTCATTGAAGAGCTTGATAAATGCGGAACTTTGCTTGAGCATGTTATTTACCATACAGGAAACATTTGTAAGTACTAATGGTCTTGGCTAGAGGTGTTAGACAGAAAAAAAGTATTTAATTTCCACTTAGTCATAGTTATTTTTCCTTTTCTCTATTATCTCGTGTTGGACTTGTTGTTATCCTTCGTTATGCGTTTATAGACAACATTGTATTTTATAACTTGTTTCATTAAATTTGTCTCTTATCTTTTTAATGGTAGATTTATTAACTTTTTTTTCATCAATGAGTATGCCTTTTGTGATCTTTGTTGTTAGTCTGATGATTTTACTTGGTTATGTGAGTTTCACATCAAATGTTTTCGGCTACAAACATCAAAACTTGTGCAGGTGCTTGTTTACCATGATTTGCTGGGAATGTTGCAACATCCTCATCATACCAAGGTAATTTTATTTTTAATCAAATTTTCTTTATCCTGATTTATCCTTTGTAGGTAGAGTTCTAAGACAACACTTCTGTCCTGAATTCAGTGAAATTAGTTGATTGTAGAAGAAGAGAAGAAGCAAAAAACTTGGTTCTAAAAATATTGCAAAGGAGAGGCCATGACGTATCGAAAAATTGAAATATTATTTGTCAGAAGGATTTTGGCGATAAGATATCGTTGTATGAATTTATTTTTTGTGGTTGTTTACTTTAATTTGCAGTAATGTATGTTGGACCTCGTCGTTATTTTGGTGTGATCAATCAAGTTAAGTTACGTCCTATTTTGGTTTAATCCTTGTGTCTAAGTGTGCAGGAGCTTAAGAGCATAGGAAGTTGAGCGGAAGATGTAGCTAGTAAGAAGGATAGCACGAGAAGGGAGTCAATGGGCTCAGTGCATCCGAGGGATGAGGTGTTTTGGAAGAGTACACTGGTGGATGAGAAGAACGTACGCGACATTCGAGGGACAAGAAGCCAGAGCGGAAACCTGCTCGAGGAGAAGGCTGGAAATTAGGTTTGGATGAGCCCTATTTTTATTAGCTGCAATCACCCAGGCGATTGGAGCAGTAGAAGAGAGAAAGAAGCTGATGAAGACTACTAGAGGTGCCCTCAATAGGAGTTGAAGGTGCCTCCAAGGCGCCCGCGCGCCTCTGCCACCTTCAGGCGGAAGGCGCCTCCCATGGGCATGGAAGGTGCCCTCCATAAGCATGGAAGGTGCCCTCCATGAGCATGGAAGGCGCCTTCGACCAGGAAAACTGATCGTTGCCAAGGGATAAAACTCTATCCCTTGGCGCCTCGCTAGAGGCGCCCTCAAGCTACGAATGGGATTTCCATGAGCTATAAAAAGGCCCCTGGAGCTAGGAAATAGGACAACAACTTCTATAATCACTTTCCTAGTTATTTATGAGCTTTCAATGTGTGTAAAAGGCTTCTCCACCTTCAGAGAAGGAGATTCTTAGTGAGCTTTTTCAACTGCCTTGGATTAACAACCAACTAGGTTGTAACTAAGTAAATAGTGGCATTTTACTTATTTCTTTAAGTTGTTAATTATGTTTTTAATTGCGTTTCTAGTCTAAGTCCAAGGATCGAGAAGGGGTTTTATTTTTCTATTTCAGGTAATTCACCCACCTCTTACCGGCCCTGTTGCGCCAATAATGTACTCTTTGTGTATGTGGTAAATAGTTAATATATATGGTTTGCTACAAGTTTGTATATATATTTTGCTACAAGTTTGTATATATCAGAAGTGATCATTTAAATTGGGATATTTATGTTTGTAGAAAATGGATTATTGTATATTGTTTATAGACAATGGTTTATTGTTCTCTAGTGTATTTAGAAATGATAACGGTTAAATTGATATATTGAGAAATGATAATGTTTAAAATGGACAAACGATAACGGTAAAAAACTATTGTATCAGACTAAAAAAACCATTAGATTTTTATGTGTACATTTTTTAAATAAAAATAGTAAAAACTATTGTGAAAGAGGCAAAAAAACCGTTGTTGTTATCTGTGTTGAGAAAGATAGGATCGCTCAAAGACAACGGGGGAAAATCGTTGTTTTTTTACTTTAAACACAATGGTTATAAATCATTGTCATTTTTGAAAAAAAAAAGACCATTGTAATCTTTATCACATACACAACGTTTCAACTTGAAACACAATGGTGAAAAACTATTGTATTTCAGGTAAATAGACAACGGTTTTTAACCGTTGTCTTTGAGCGATCCTATATTTCTCAACGCAGATAACGACAATGATTTTTTTACCTCTTTCACAATGATTTTTCACTGTTATCTTTGTGTATTTTTGTTGAAGTGCCTGCTTAGAGCCTCCCCTCGAGCATCGTGTCACTCTTGACCTGCTCAGGGCCTCCCCTCAAGCATCAGGTCATTGACCTGCTCAGGGCCTCCCCTACTTTGTTTAAGTTTTTACCCACATGGTTCGATTTGGATCATGCCTCTAACTCGTGCTTCTTCCAACGATTAGTTCAATGAAGTGCGACTTCACTCTGATACCAATTAAAGAGTTTGGACTGCCAAAAGGTCTAATCGCCAACTATATACAAGAGTTATGGTCTAATTAAGTTATATAAGTAGAATATTGGCGTCAAATAAAGGAAGTGGAGGTTCTCATGTCCAGATCAAGAGAAGCAAATACCAGGCAGGAAGTCCTGGTGGACAGCCAAGCAGAGAATTATGGCTAGGCAAGGAAGACCAAGTAACTCGGTTAGACTAAGGGGCAAGGAAGTCCTAATAGATTGAGTGGACTAAGGGACAAGGAAGACCTGCTAGGTTGGTTGGATCAAGGTGCAGGAAGACCTAGTGGATAGAGGATCATATATCAAATGGATAGGCTTTCCACTTAAGGGGGGCCTATGGTTCTTCTTTTGAGGGGGGATTGCTGGAATTGCAAGGTTGCAAATAAATTCACATATTGAAAATAAATGGGAAAGATCATGTACTTATAAGAGAAAGATATCTCTATTGGTATCTATTGGTATGTGGGTTTTAGGGTAGGACCTAAAAATAAAACTATGAGAGCTTATGTCCAAAGTGGATAATATCATAACATTATTGAGATATTTAAATTCCTTCTCTCTTAATAGTCATAATACATGTAGGCAAAGTTATAATCGTGTGTTAACTAATGTAAACTATGGTGCTAGTTTCTGAAGACCAACACTATTGTGATGATGGTTTCAGAAGACCAGCACTATTGTGGTGATGGTCTAAAGAAATTAGCACCATAGTGATGGTGGTTTTCAGAAATTAGCACCACAGTGATGGTGGTTTTCAGAAATCAGTACCACGTGTGGTATTGGATACCAATGCGGTTCTACAACTACTTGGTTAAGACATTCCATTTCGAGGGGTGGATAAGAGGCTAGAGTTTGAGAATGTGCTCATGGAGGCAAAGACGGAGGTGGAGGTGGAGGCAAAGCAGATTTTCTACATGGGGATCTTGAAGGATGATTGGTGGATCGTGATTAGGGTGTGTAGCTCATCGTATAACTTTGTAAATCAATAGCTCAACTACATAGAAGTCAACTATAGTCAAAGATTATAACTAGAATTAAAACCAAGGGAAATCTTTAAAAAACTATTCAAAGTGTGTACCTTCAAATTTTAGGCCATGTTTACTTGGGAGTTACTGTTGGAATAATCTAGGTACCCTAGGTTTTGATATTTAACCACAAGTTTAAGTTAGATTATTTATTGTATTTGATATGTGTTTGTGAGTGTGCAAAATGCAAATACAACAAAGCAAGTCCAAGTGGATCATTGGTAGTGTAAATCCAAGCATGTAGTCTTGGTAACGTAAGTCCAAGTGGGCTCTTGGCAATGGTGAAGTCTTGGAGAGTGGCTCTTGGCAATGGTTGTTGGAATGTATACTAAAAGCCTAGCTTTTTGTATAAACATTTATTTAGAAATAAGAATCACATTGGTCAAATATCTACATTTATGCTAAGTGTAGTTGTCTATTTAATTTATATTGTAGATAGCATGGTGTGAGGAGATACACAGAAGATCATGTTATCAGATCCTTATAAATTATAAATAGTAGCTCACAACCAAGATGGAATGGACAAACCATTGGAGTGGTTGTAGTGTAATTTGGTATTAGTTTATCTAGACTATAAAATTACACTAGTACACTATAAGTGTATTGAGCAAGACCATTTGAGGTTGTTCTTTTTGTTGGGTTTTTCGGGCCGCGAAAATGGCTTTTTCGCGTCGCGGAAACCCCGAAGCCCCAAGCCACCGAATCCGTGCGAAGTAGAAATAAAACAAAAATACGAGTACGAGTTTCTAATCTAATCGAAAGGGTGCATCTTGTACATGATTTAGATCTAATCTAATCGTTAGGCACTAATTAATTACTAATCATGCATCACATACACACAAGCAATTAATTAAATTAATTTTTGATTAGTCATGGCCCTACTACGATCTTCTCAAGCCAATGAGAAGATCAGATGGTCAACCTAGGGTCAACAGCTTCTCAAGCTCCGATCTTTGACCACCTTGTGTTGCTCGCGCCCTCCTCGTAACTCCGTCTCGCGTGGACCTTCCACCGCTCCAATTTTGTACATTACAATTTTGAAACTCGAGTTACATTCAAGTCTAAACTAATTTACAACAAGAATACAAAATAGAGAAAGGCACGACGCGCAGGTCGCGAATCAAATGTACAACACGCACAACACAAATAACGGCGCAGGTCGTAATATGAATTACAACACAAATCTAATCAGATTGGGTATTTTTGGGCCATGACTATCACAAATTATACATCATTCTAAATTATGTCATTTCCATAATTTTTTGTAATTTTAATACTAATTTTTACAATTTTTACAAGTAAAATTTCCCAGCGGTCCCGTTTAGCGGTTTTCGGGCACAATCGCGGAACGAATCCCCTTGCGATGCCAGGGGCAGCGCCCCTACCCGCGATCTAACCATCGCGAGTGTCCCTAAGCGATCCTACAGCGTCTTATTCCGCTGTCCCAAAAAGTTTTGGGGTGAAACTTTGTCGTTTCGGAAAAATCTTCTCGGTAGCCGAAGCCTACAAGCGTATAAACACTTGTGCTTCGCTTCTACGAGAAAATTACTCATAAAAATCCATAAAAACTTAAATTTACAGAAAATCATAGAAGCTATATTTTTCATAAAAATCAAAATAAACTCGTACAAGTCTTCGCACGTGGCTCTGATACCACTGTTGAGTTTTTCGGGCCGCGAAAATCACTTTTTCGCGTCGCGGAAACCCCGAAACCCCCGCCACATAGATCCGTGCGAAGAAAAATGAAAACAAAATACGAGTATGAGTTTACAAACTCTAGATCTACACTAGATAAGAGCGTTACCCTTGATACATGCCTTTCACGAATCCCGCTCGTCCAAGGTGTCGGATCTCAAGTTGTTATGGTAGATAACTCTCTAGAAGTATCCACACGAACACAAGAAGGAGATCACCAAAATAAAGTGTGCTAGCACCTTAGTAGGGTTCGGCAAGATGAGGAGAGGAAGATCAAGAAGAGAGAGCACTAGGAGGAAGAAGATGAGAGTTACACTACAAAAATGAAACTCATACACTCCCATAAAGTGGCCGGCCACACATATGTGGTTTGTAACCTCCATGGAATGCCAAGAGTCACAACTCTTGGTAACTCCTATGAGGTGGCATCCCACTTAAGCAACCATGATGATGTGGAGCATCATCATTGGCCCACTCAATGCCAACTCACCAATGAGGTGGCATAAAGTCAAGTCAAACTTGACTCTTCATCTTCCTCTCAAGTCAAGTCAAACTTGACTTAATCTCTCTCATGGTTGATCTAATCCAACCATTTAATTCAAGCCAATTTAATATAATGAATCTAATTCATTTAATTAAATTGATTCAATGAGTCATAATCTAAATTAGACTCATTGAACACATGAATTAACTTGAGTCCAACTCAATTAGCGCAATTAGGATTACTCTTAATCCAATTTGATTCATCAAATGAATCTAATCCTCTTGGTTCATCATATGAACCTAATCTCCATCTAATTGTCCTTAGTGTGTGACCCTATAGGTTTTTGTAACGTTGGCAATGCCCCTAAACCCATTTAGGAGCATAAATAATGAGCGGTATCTAGCAACACATCATTACTACCCAAGTTACAAGAATGTTGAGATCCAACATCACCTTGTGACTACTAATTGTGACTCCTCACAATATATGACAAGTGTCCTTCTATCCTAGACATCTCGATTGATCAATGTGAGGCATAGACTGTGTCATCCTCTGATCAATCTAAATCTTTATCTCCAAGTAAACTCACTAAATCAAATGAGCTCAATATCTCATATTGACTCATTTGGGCATGGCCATGCACTTCGTGGTCTCACTCTATCAAGAATATTGATGTCGCTCCCGTCATATAGGAGGGATAGATCCCATCTACATCACTCACATCCCTCTGTATAATTCGTTACATACCCAGTAATCACCTTTATAGTCCACCCAGTTACGGGTGACGTTTGACGAAACCAAAGTACATAACTCCTTATGTAGGGATCCATGGTGACTTCAGGTTTAAGGACTAGTAGTCATACTAATAGCCACATGAGAAAGTATATGACACTCATATAACGATCTATGATACTTTCTCATGGCGGGTCATTCAGTATACATTCTCCAATGCATACCCATGTGTCAACTTGATATCTCTATACCCATGACTTGTGAGATCAAGTCATCGAGTTGACCTACATGCTAGTCTTATTGCATTAACATTGTCCCTGAATGTTAATACTCGACTAGGAATGATTAAGAGTAGTGTTCCCTATATCATCTCACTATCGGTTCAACTAACCGATTGATATAGGTGAGAACCTTCTACTCAAGGACGCTATTATACTTAGTTTATTTGGCACCAATACAAGTAAGTATAATAACCAAAACAAATTCCATTATTTATATATAAGAATATGATACAATAAGTCCATAATACAATCATCAAATGATTGGCTCTAGGGCTCTAACTAACACTTTTTATACTGACTGCATAAAAGAACAGAACCTCAGTTATTATGGAAGTGTGTACTCTTAATCCCTATATAACAACAAGTACGTATACTTAGTATTTATTTCTTTGACTTATCAATGGGTGAGATTTAGCTCATTAAATCAAAAGACCCGATAGGTTGGGAAATAATATTATTTATATGGTGCGTTGTTGGTTATAGAAGGAAACTATGTCCTAGTAATCTTGGTTGATGATGTCCCATTGAGGAGCTCATAAGGATTGTCATGTAAACCCTGCAGGTGGACTTAGTCCTGTTGGACCCCGTGGTTGTTTTGATGTGATCAACCAAGTTGATTAGGTCCTGCTTTATGTTTGATCCCTGTGTTTGAGTGTGCAGGAGCTTAGGAGCGTAGGAAGTCGAGCGAAAGACGCAGCTAGCGAGAAGGACGGCACGGGAAGGGAGCCGACGGGTTCGGTGCGTCCGAAGGACAAGAGAGCTGTGAAAGAGTACACCGGTGGGAGAGAAGAATGTGCACGACGTTTGAGGGACGTTAAGCCGGGGAGGAAGGCTACTTGAGAAGAAGGCCGGAAATTGGGTTCGGGTGAGCCCTATTTCGGTTGGTTGTAATCACCCAAAAGAACGGAGCTTCGGAAGTCAAAGCGAAGGAAAAAGTGAACTAGAATTCAAGCTCAAGGCGCCTTCATCAAAGCTTGAAGGCACCTTCATCTCGAAGGCGCCTTCAATGCTTGTTGGAGGTGCCTCGGACCTAGCCAAAGTGGTTGTTGAGCTTTCGGATAAAGTTTTATCCGCTGACTTGGTTAGAGGCGCCTTGAATCTTGTTGTAGGCGCCTTGGACCCTCGGGATAGACTTTCCAGGAGCTATATAAAGGCCCCTGGAGCTAGGAAATAATAATCAATTGTTCAATCAACTCTGTATTCATTTCTAGCAATAGTTCTGAGCTGTTAGAGTGTAAAAGGCTTCTCCATCTTCGGTAAAGGAGACTTTTTCTAGTGCACTTTTCTTCGCCCTGGATTAACAACCTTCTTGGTTGTAATCAGGTTAACTATTGAGTCTCTGTTTCACTTCTATTTATTTATTTCAGTTATTTTATTATTGCTATTGCATTTTTTGAGTTGAAAGCATGAGGAGGGTATAGTTCTTTTTTCAGGCAATTCACCCCCCTCTTACCGGCCTCCGCTGCACCAACATGTGGTATCAGAGCCCAACAGCCTCAAAAGGACTAACCGCCGACTAAAGCACAAAGATCGGGACGATGGCCGACACAAACATTCATCCCCCGAAGTTTGACGGAGACTTCGCTACTTGGAAGCGAAAAATGGAGGTATTTTTTAAAACTGAATTTGATATACTTTTAATAATAAAGTAAGGATATGCAGTGCCAAAATATAAAGAAGAGTGCAACTGGACGAAGAAGGAGCAGGCCGATTGCGTGGCCAACGGAAAGGCTAAATTTCACCTGCTCAGTGTTCTGCCACCCCAGGAGGTAAGTCGGATCGGAAGTTACGACTCCGCCAAAGACCTCTGGGATAAATTCCTGGAGCTCCACGAAGGCACCTCAGAAGCAAAGCTAGCAAGGCGCAACATCCTCCGGACCCAGCTTACGAACCTCCGGATGAACAATGGCGAGAAGGTAGCACAACTCCAAGCAAGAATTAAGGAGCTAATAACTCAACTAAGCAACCTTGGAGAAGAAGTAACGAACCTGGACTTGATCCGGTACGCACTTAATGCCTTCCCGAGAACTCCCGAGTGGGCCTCCTTAGTAGATGCGTACTACATCTCTAAGGACTTCGAGATAAATACTTTAGAAAATTTATTTTCAACTTTTGAACTTCACGAATCTCGGATTGCAGAGCCCTATGAAGTGGAGAAAACAAGTCAGAACATTGCCTTAAAGGCAAGAACAAACGATTCTGACTCCGAAGCCTCAATCAACCAATCGGAAGCGGCACTACTAGTAAAGTGTTTCAATAAGTTTTTTAATTCTAATAAATTTAGATCGCAGACAAAGAGGCATGAGCGAAAGAGAAGAACGGTTCGTTGCTACAACTGCAACAAAGAAGGACACATCAAAGATAATTGCCCAAACTTGAAGAAAAAGGAAAAAGTAAAGGAAAAGCGACAATCTTTCTCCAAATACAAGAACCTGAAAGCCACATGGTTAGACTCATCCTCCAAATCAGACGTCGAAGAATTCTCGAGGTTAGCGCTAATGGCTAACCATCAGCTGGAAGAAGAGTCAAGCTCAGAAATGAGCATAGATGAAGGGGGAGGAACATCAGAAGAGGAAAGCTGCAGTGAAGGGGGAGCATCACCAAGTCAGGTAAGTCAGGTGCGTAATCTTACCCCTACTCAGTCCTTTCACTTTATTAAAGCCCTTTCTAAAGAGTTAGATAAATTAGAAAAGGAAAATGAACACTTGAAATTAGAAAATGCAAAATTGAAAGATGAAATTGAAAAAACGAAGACTGATGCATGTTTTAAAATAAATATTTTTCAAAAGTCAAAACTTAAGATTTATGGAAAATTAAACTGGTATGTTAAACATTATCAAGGTCAACTTAGGAAAATTCTCAAGAATTATATATCCCCTAAGTTTCTGAGTAATCCAGTAGGAAAGAACCTCTATTGGGTTCCAAAAGCCTTATTAGAATAAATTTCTTTTTAAAACTTCCAGCAAGAAAATTAAACGTTAAAATTTCTTTATGAGGTTTTGTCTAAGGAAGTGGTTGTTGCTTCAATAACCAAGAAGGCCTAGTGCCTCACCACGACTTGGAAGCTGAAATATTAAAATAAAATGTTTAATTTCTGAAAAAGCATTAAAACTAGAATTAAATGGTTTGAAAGTTTTTTAAATACTTTCTTGGAAAACTCTAAAAATTCATTTTTGCTTAGAAATCTTTTTTGAAAATTTAGAAAATTCATATTCTCTTATTATTACCCCGTTTTTGCTGTGACCAAAGGAGGAGAGATAGGTACAAGTTTAGGGGGAGAGAGAGTTTAAACTCTCTGAGTTTAAATACTTTTTTTTAAAATTCTGTTTAAACTCTTAAATAGTCGCAATTTTATTTATTGCAAAGTTATGCTTAACATGTTACTTAATTACTTTTTGTCTATTTTTATCCTAACTTGAACTTGGGTTGATGCACATCAAAATGGGAGAGATTGTTGGACCTCGTGGTTGTTTTGATGTGATCAACCAAGTTGGTTAGGTCCTGCTTTGTATTTGATCCCTGTGTCTGAGTGTGCAGGAGCTTAGGAGCACAGGAAGCCGAGCGGAAGACGTAGCTAGCGAGAAGGATGGCACAGGAAGGGAGCCGACGGGCTCGGTGCGTCCGAAGGATGAGAGAGCTGCAGAAGAGTACACCGGTGGGCGAGAAGAACATGCGCGGCGTTCGAGAGACATTAAGCCAGGGAGGAAGGCTGCTCGAGGAGAAGGCCAGAAATTGGGTTCGGGTGAGCCCTATTTCAGTTAGCCGGAATCACCCAAAAGAACGGAGCTTCGGAAGTCAAAGAAAAGGAAAAAGTGAGCTGGAATTCAAGCTCAAGGCGCCTTCATCAAAGCTTGAAGGCGCCTTCATCTTGATGGCGCCTTCAATGCTTGTTAGAGGCGCCTCAGACCTGGCCAAAGTGGTCGTTGAGCTTTCGGATAAAGTTTTATCCGCTGACTTGGTTAGAGGCGCCTTGAACCTTGTTGGAGGCACCTTGGACCCTCAGGATAGACTTTCCAGGAGCTATATAAAGGCTCATAGAGCTAGGAAATAACAATCAATTGTTCAATCAACTCTGTATTCATTCCTAGTAATAGTTCTGAGTTGTTAGAGTGTAAAAGGCTTCTCCGCCTTTAGTAAAGGAGACTTTTTCTAGTGTGCTTTTCTTCACCCTGGATTAACAACCTTCTTGGTTGTAACCAGGTTAACTGCTAGCCTCTGTTTCACTTCTGTTTCTTTATTTCAGTTATTTTATAATTGCTATTGTATTTTTTGAGTTGAAAGTACGAGGAGGGTATAGTTCTTTTTTCAGACAATTCATCCCCCTCTTGCCGGCCTCCGCTGCACCAACAAGTCCGACATGACAATAAGGTTGAGTGGTACTACTCTTGGAGTTAGATATTAATTAAGTGAGTTGTCAGTAATTCATTTAATTAGTGGGCATTCGATATCTTAAACACAAGGAGATTAACACACTCATGATAAGAAGGAGTCCATATAGTAATATGGGATTGGTGCGGTAATTCAATAATAACTCTTTAGTGGTATGAGTTATTATTGATAAACTCGAGTTGGGTGTTCGGGGTGAACACAAGAAGCTCAAGTTCATCGGGAGACCAAAATCAATTCCTCCTCTTGGTCCCTGTCGTAGCCTCTTAATTATAAAGTCTTATATCCACCTAAAGTCCACCTTCTTACCCATCCTTAGGTGGTCAGCCAAGCCAAGCTTTGAGCCCAAGCAACGGCCAGCCAAACCAAGCCTTGGATGGGATTAAGATGTGGCCGGCCTAGCTTGGAGCCCAAGCATAGGTGGTCGGCCACATAAAAAATAAAAGGGAGTTTATTTTTAAAATCTTTTCTTATATGAAAGCCATGATTTTAAAAGAGTTTTAAAAATTAAATCTTTCATTTTATAGTTTCTACAAAGGATTAAGAGAAAGATTTGATATCTTTCCTTATTTGTAGTAAAAAGGAAGATTTTAATTTTTGGAGAAAAGTTTCCTTAATTATAATCATCCACATGTTTTAAAAGAAATATTTTAATTTATAAAAGTTTCTTTTTATAACCAACCATGAAGGAAATTTAAAAGAGAAATTTTTATTTTAAAAATTTTTGGAAACAAATAAGGAAGTTTTAATTTTATGTTTAAAACTTGCCTTGTTTAGTGCACATGATGTGGCCGTTCATTGAAAGATTAAAAGGAAGTTTTAATTAAATTTTTCTTTTTAGTCATTGGCAAGGAAAATAAGGAAGTTTTAATTATGTTTAAAACTTTCCTTATTTGTCATGATCAAGGATTATAAAAGAGAGGGAGGGATTGCCCCATGAGATAACACATCTATTATTCCTCTCCTCTCTTCCTTGGTGGTGGTCGGCCCTCTTCTTCCCCTATTCTTCTTCCTTGGTGGTCGGCGGCATCTCATCTCTAGGAGTTGTTGGTGGCCGGATCTTATTAGAGGAAGAAGGAGAGATAGGAGGCATTGTTTCTTAGCATTCCTTGGAGCTTGGTTGGTGGCCGAAGTTCTTCATCTCTAGGAGATCGTTGGTGGCCAAAACTTGCAAGGAGAAGAAGGAGGTTTGGGTGGATTCTCATCTTGGTAGATCATCGCCCACGCGACGTCCGAGATAAGAAGAGGAATACGACAGAAGATCAAGAGGTCTATAATCTAGAAAAGGTATAACTAGTTATTAGTTTCCGCATCATAACTAGTTCATTCTTTTGTTTAGATCTTGAAATACCAAACACAAGAGTCTAACAATTCTAGGTTTCGGATTTATGATTCTATTTTGTGTTTCTTTTGTTTTTTGATCTTGTGATTTGATTGTTCTTAATGGTTAAACCTAGGGTTACTGTAAGGAGATTAAATATTGAATTTTGTTGAAAGGTTTTGTCTAGGAAGTAGTGGATGATCCCATACCCAAGAAGGCCTAGTGCCTCGCCATGTTTAACCTGGAAGTCGATCTCTGAAATAAATATTTAATCAAATTTGTAACATGGGTGGATTTGGATTAATAATGTTAAGCATCATTTGTGATCCAAGTCTAAACCTCTAAGAACAGATAAGTTGAATTTGGAATTAATAATGTTAAGATCTATTTGTGATTCCAAATTTAATTTCTAAAGAACACAATAGGTTGTTAGGAAAGGTTCGGGACTTGTACAAAATTTTTGTACAGGGGAACCAATACGATAACCCAAGTAGCAACCAATAATTGGTATCAGAGCTAGAGTTTGCCTCTGTGTTTTTGGTTTTCCAGTTTAATTATACACATGTTATACATATTTTAGGCATGATAATAGTAGGATGTGCAAATAGATTAACTTTGTGGTTGCAGACATCCTAGATCCAACTATTATGGCCCTAATGTGATTGTGTGTGATTGGACCCTCGAACTTGTCGAGGGAATTTTATATGTGTACATGATTGTATGTATTAAATATAGTAGGAGCTATATTAGTTTTAGGATTTTATATTTTTGTTTCGATCTAGATTACATGTACATTCCCTTGTGGAATATAGGATCGATACATGTAAAATTCTATTTTTGTCGCGGATCATATTCTTGCGAGGCATGGTACTATTTGAGGACCAGAGGTGCAGCGAAATGAGAAGCAAGATAGATGCGACGACTAGACCCGATTGCGGTCGCTAAAGATGGCAGCTACTAGGGTTGGCAGCACATGGAGGACAGTGATGGAAGAAGCCATAATAGTTAGAAAATTATTTTTACATATTTATTATTTTTTATTTGCTGTGATGTGTGTGTGCATGTGATGTGTGCTTACATGATAAAATCCTCATCTTAAATAACTAAGTGGGAGAGGGATTTTAAATAAATTTCACGGTCTCCATTACTGATTTGAAAGTGATGCAAACAAACTTGCATGTTGGCTCTGAGTGCCTTCCTCCACAACGGATGAGTTTGTTTGCGGGTCACTAGATCAAACTTCCTTTTATGGATGGTTATAGAAAATTATTTAGGAGCGTGTGACATTCTCCAACTGAAGGGGCACAATCCTATTTAATGGACTAAGTATCAAGTAATGGTACACACTTAGACGCATTCAATAGTATCCTCCTCAACGAAGTCACTACTATTTTTTGCGTAACTAAAGGAAAACCAACTATTAATTTGTCATAAAGCTATGTAAAACCCCCTTTAACAAATGTTTGAATTTGTATACGTCCACACTAACGTGGCATACAAAATTCACGATGTTTGAGGTAATTTTATTTTTCATAAAGTTAGGTTGACAAGATAATAAAATTAATGGGTAAAACCTCCTCTTACAAATGTTTGAATTTGTATACGTCCACACTAACGTGGCATACAAAATTCATGGTGTTTGAGGTAATTTAAGGTTGAGACCCTCCTCTTACAAATGTTTGAATTTGTATACGTCCACACTAACATGACATACAAAATTCACGGTGTTTTGAGGTAATTTTATTTGTCATAAAGTTAGGTTGACAAGATAATAAAATTAATGAGTAAAACCTCCTCTTACAAATGTTTGAATTTGTATACATCCACACTAACGTAGCATACAAAATTCATAGTGTTTGAGGAAATTTAAGGATGCCAAGATAATTAATGGGTAAGACCCTCCTCTTACAAATGTTTGAATTTGTGTACGTCCACACTAACGTGGCATACAAAATTCACAGTGTTTGAGGTGTTGGTGAATTTAAATAATATTGTTTGAGGAATTAATATTATTTTAAATTCTAAAGTTTTGACCAAATATTTGATCGAAGACAGATCAACTATTAATTTTATTTGTCATAAAGATAGGTTGACAAGATAAAAAAATTAATGGATAAAATCTCCTCTTACAAATGTTTGAATTTGTATACGTCCACACTAACGTGACATACAAAATTCACGGGGATTTTGAGGTGTTGGTCTTGACCAAATATTTTTGTGATTCTTAGGATTTCAAATGATTTTCAATCCCCTACATACACTTACTAGTCCCAATTAAAATGATTGGAAACAAAACTTGGACACTAAGGTAGACTGTCCTCTCAGAAATTAGAACAATAAAGGTATTTTATTCATTAGTTGTTGAAACATGTTTAGTGGTGTTATCTACTAGTACCTGGTGTGTAGATACGGGAGCCACTGATCATGTCTGTAACTCATTACAGGGGTTCCAGAAAACCTGACAACTATATGAAAGGGAAAACACCATCTACATGGGCACTACTGCAAAAGTAGCAGCTGTTGCAGTGGGAGATGTTTATCCTTTTATAGGAATAAAACATTGATTGTCTTTACGTACCAAGTTTTAGAAAGAACTTGATTTCAGGATGGATATTCTGTCTATTTTGATGACAAAGTTGTTATCAAGAAAAATAGGGAAGTTATCTGTTCTGTTACGTAATACTACCACAATGCAAATGGAAATTAATAACATATGTTCTAATAAGAGAAAACAACCTTCGGAAATGAACCTACCATATCTTTGGCATCTAAGGCTAGGTCATATTAACTTGAGTAGGATTCAAAGGTTAATAGCCGATGGACTTTTGGGTTCATTGATAGTGGAAAACTTTCCAACCTGCGAGTCTTGCTTGGAAAGAAAAATGACCGAGAAGCTTTTTAAGACTAAGGGGTATAGAGCCAAAGATGTGTTGGAACTGGTTCATTCTGATTTGTGTGGACCTATGACTATCCATGCAAGAGGTAGTTTCGAATATTTCATCTTTTTTATAGATGAATATTCAAGATACGGGTACATGATGCGCCACAAGTCTGAGTGCTTTGATAAGTTCAAAGAGTACAAGGCTGATGTGGAGAAACATCATGGTAAAAGTATCAATACACTACGGTGAGATCGTGGTGGCAAGTACCTCTTGGGAGAGTTTAGGAGTTACTTATCAGAAGTTAGGATTCAATCTAAACTGACTGCACCTGGTACACCCCAACAGAATGGTGTGGCAAAACGAAGGTATAGGACTCTTATGGAAATGGTTACATCAATGATGAGTTATTAAGAATTACCAAATTCATTTTGGGAATATGCTCTAGAAACAGCAGTGTACATTCTTAATATGGTACCTTCTATGTCAGTACCCTCTACTCCCATAGAATTGTGGAATAGGTATAAGCCTAGTCTGAAGTATATTCGGATTTGGGGTAGTTCAACACGTGTGCTAAAGGGAGACACTGATAAGTTGGAATCACGTACAGAAGTTCGCTTGTTTGTGGGTAATCCTAGAAGAACGAAAGGTGGTTTATTTTATAGTCCTAAAGAACAGAAGGTCATTGTTAGCACCAATGCCTAATTTTTAGAAGGGGACTATGTAATGAACCACAAGCCCATGAGTAAAATTGTTCTTAATGAAATAATAAAGGAGACGTCTTATCTAGTACCAATAGTACAAGATGAGATACCACAAGAAACTGCAACACGTGTCACAAATGATGCACAATTATCGACAGTGCCTCGTCGCAGTGGGAGGGTTGTTAGGCAACCTGAAAAATTAATGTTTTGGGAGAGTCTTTGGACTTGATCCCTGGTGAACATGAACCTGATCCCCGGACATATGACGAAGCACTCCAAGATAAAGATGCATCATCTTGGCAAAGAGCAATGAATACAGAAATAGAATCTATGTATTCTAACAAAGTCTGGGAACTAGTAGAACCATCAAATAGTGTAAAAGCTATTGGATGTAAATGGATCTACAAAAGGAAAAGAGTGATAGACGGAAGGTGGAAACCTTCAAAGCAAGGCTTGTTGCAAAGGGGTATACTCAGAAAGAAGGAATCGATTATGAGGAAACCTTTTTGCCAGTAGCTATGCTTAAGTCTATCTGAATACTCTTATCTATTTATGCTCATATGGATTATGAGGTTTGGCAAATGGATGTCAAGACAGCTTTCCTTAATGGAAGTCTTGAAGAAAACATTCATATGAAGCAACCAGAAGAGTTTATTGCAAAGGGCAAAGAGCATCTAGTGTGCAAGCTCAATCGGTCGATTTATGGACTGAAGCAAGCTTCAAGGTCTTGGAACATCTAGTTTAATGAAGTAATCCAGTCGTATGGATTTATTCAGTGTCTAGATAAGCCTTGTGTATACAAGAAGTATGATGGAAACGTGGTGATATTTCTTGTATTATACGTAGATGACATTATGTTTGTTGGAAACAATATCAAAGTGTTGTCGGAAGTAAGGGTATGGTTGTCCAAGCAATTTGATATGAAAGACATGGGAGAATGCGCACATATTCTCGAGATAAAAGTAACAAGGGATCGCAAGAAAAGAATATTGTGCTTATCCCAGGCTTCATATATCGATACAATCCTAGCTCATTTTAGCATGCAAGACTCCATGATAGGTTTTTCTACCTTTTGGGCATGGAATATCTTTATCTAAAGAGATGTCTCGGAAGACATCAAAAGAGATAGAAGAGATGAAGGCAGTTCCTTATGCTTCAGCTGTATGAAGCCTAATGTATGCTATGTTATACATGAGACAGGATATCTATTTTACCATGGGCATAGTTAGCTGATATCAATGTAATCTAGGACCGGGACACTGGATTGCCATAAAACATATATTAAAGTACCTGAGAGGGACTAGAGATTATATGCTAGCTTATAAGGCAGATGATTTGCTCCCTGTGGATTACACGGATTCAGACTTCCAATCCGAAAGGGACAAGAGTAAGAAACCTCGAGGTTTTGTGTTTACTTTAGGAGGTGAAGTCATAACTATGGAGGAGTGTTAAGCATAGGTGCTTTTTCGAACTCCACCATAGAAGCTGAGTATGTGGCAGTCTTTGAGGCAGTCATAGAAGTTGTATGGATAAGAAACTTCATGATGGACTTAGATGTGATTCCTAGTTTGCCCAAAATTATTTGGTGCAGTAGAAAACTCGAAGGAACCACGAGCCCATAAGGCAAGTAAACATATAGAGCGCAAGTACCGCCCAATACGAGACATCGTATAATGAGGAGAAGTTGTTGTCGCCTAGATTACATCAGGAGATAACTTGTATCCTTTCACTAAGGCCCTTAAGGCAAGAACTTTTGATGGACATATTGAGGGGTTGGGAATCAAATGTATGGAAGGGTATATGGCAGCATAGTTTTTTAGTATAAGTGGGAGATTGTTGGAATGTATACTAAAAGCCTAGCTTTTGTATAAACATTTATTTACAAATAATAATCACATTGGTCAAATGTCTACATTTATGCTAAGTGTAGTTGTCCATTTAATTTATATTGTATATAGCATGGTGTGAGGAGACACACAGAAGATCATGTTATCAGATCCTTATAAATTATAAATAGTAGGTCACAACCAAGATGGAATGGACAAACCATTAGAGTGGTTGTAGTGTAATTTGGTATTAGTTTATCTAGACTATAAAATTACACTAGTACACTATGAATGTATTGAGCAGAATCATTTGAAGTTGTTCTTTTTATACTGACTGCATAAAAGAACAGAAACAGAGTTATTATGGAAGTGTGTACTCTTAATCCCGATATAACAACAAGCACGTATACTTAGTATTTATTTCTTTGACTTATCAATGGGTGAGATTTAGCTCATTAAATCAAAAGGCCCGATAGGTTGGGAAATAATATTATTTATATGGTGTGTTGTTGGTTATAGAAGGAAACTGTGTCCTAGTAATCTAAGTTGATGATGTCCCCTTGAGGAGCTCATAAGGATTATCATGTAAACCCTGCAGGTGGACTTAGTCTGACATGACAATAAGGTTGAGCGGTACTACTCTTGGAGTTAGATATTAATTAAGTGAGTTGTCAGTAACTCATTTAATTAGTGGGCATTCAATATCTTAAACATAGGGAGATTAACACACTCATGATAAGAATGAGCCATATAGTAATATGGGATTGGTGCGGTAGTTCAATAATAACTCTTTAGTGGTATAAGTTATTATTGATGAACTCGAGTTGGGTGTTCGAGGCGAACACGGGAAGCTCAAGTTCATCGGGAGACCAAAACCAATTCCTCCTCTCGGTCCTTGTCGTAGCCTCTTAATTATAAATTCTTATATCCACCTAAAGTCTACCTTCTTACCCATTCTTCGGTGGCTGGCCAAGCCAAACTTTGAGCCCAAGCAAGGGTCGGCCAAACCAAGCCTTGAATGGGATTAAGATGTGGTCGGCCTAGCTTGGAGCCCAAGCTTAGGTGGCCGGCCACATAAAAAATAAAAGGGAGTTTATTTTTAAAATCTTTCCTTATATGGGAGCCATGATTTTAAAAGAGAGTTTTAAAAATTAAATCTTTCCTTTTATAGTTTCTACAAAAGATTAGGAGAAAGATTTGATATCTTTTCTTATTTGTAGTTAAAAGGAAGATTTTAATTTTTGGAGAAAATTTTCCTTAATTATAATCATCCATATGTTTTAAAAGAGAGATTTTAATTTATAAAAGTTTCCTTTTATAACTAACCATGAAGGGAATTTAAAAGAGAAATTTTTATTTTAAAAGTTTACGGAAACAAATAAGGAAGTTTCAATTTTATGTTTAAAACTTGCCTTGTTTAGTGCACATGATGTGGCCGACCATTGAAAGATTTTAATTTTTGTAGAAAATTTTCCTTAATTATAATCATCCATATGTTTTAAAAGAGAGATTTTAATTTATAAAAGTTTCCTTTTATAACTAACCATGAAGAGAATTTAAAAGAGAAATTTTTATTTTAAAAGTTTACGGAAACAAATAAGGAAGTTTCAATATTATGTTTAAAACTTGCCTTGTTTAGTGCACATGATGTGGCCGACCATTGAAAGATTACAAGGAAGTTTTAATTAAATTTTCCTTTTTAGTCATTGGCAAGGAAAATAAGGAAGTTTTAATTATGTTTAAAACTTTCCTTATTTGCCATGACCAAGGATTACAAGAGAGAGAGAGGGGTTGCCCCATGAGATAACACATCTATTATTCCTCTCCTCTCTTCCTTGCTGGTGGCCGGCCCTCTTCTTCCCCTATTCTTCTTCCTTGGTGGTTGGCGGCATCTCATCTCTAGGAGTTGTTGGTGGCCGGATCTTGTTAGAGGAAGAAGGAGAGATAGGAGGCATTGTTTCTCAGCATCCCTTGGATCTTGGTTGGTGGCCGAAGTTCTTCATCTCTAGGAGATTGTTGGTGGCTGAAACTTGTAAGGAGAAGAAGGAGGTTTGGGTGGATTCTCATCTTGGTAGATCGTCGCTCACACGATGTCCGAGATAAGAAGAGGAATACGATAGAAGATCAAGAGGTCTATAAGCTACAAAAGGTATAACTAGTTATTAGTTTCCGCATCATAACTAGTTCATTCTTTTGTTTAGATCTTGAAATACCAAACACAATAGGCTAACGATTCTAGGTTTTGGATTTATGATTCGATTTTGTGTTTCTTTTGTTTTTCGATCTTGTGATTCGATTGTTCTTAATGGTTAAACCTAGGGTTACTGTAAGGAGATTAAATATTGAATTTCATTGAAAGACTTTATCTAGGAAGTGGTGGATGATCCCATACCCAAGAAGGCCTAGTGCCTCGCCATGTTTAACCCGGAAGCCGATCTCTGAAATAAATATTTAATCAAATTTGTAACATGGGTGGATTTGGATTAATAATGTTAAGCATCGTTTGTGATCCAAGTCTAAACCTCTAAGAACAGATAAGTTGAATTTGGAATCAATAATGTTAAGATCTGTTTGCGATTCCAAATTTAATTTCTAAAGAACACAATAGGTTGTCACGCCCCGGGAAAGTCACTGTCTGAAGAAATTTCGGCAGCACCTCCCCTGTACGGGTGACAATCTGAAGCATTTCTACAGGCATAATATACATCAGCCACAGGCGGCTGGAATATACACACAACCACACAGTTATATATATATCATCAGCCCACACGGCTGGAACAAAACCAACACAATGGAAAATGACAGAAACCCAATACAAACCAAAACACAAAAACTGCTAGCCGGCTAGGCTTACACAACCAACAACTAGTACAAAATATCACATAACAACAACAACACTCCAAAAACAAAACCGGAGTACAGAGCTAAACAAACTGATACATAAACAAACAAAACATAAGTGAAACCGATAAGTCTTCTGATGTGACGTGGGGACCAGCAGACAGGATACTCCAAGCGACATCATAACAACCTGGTACCTGAAAAAGATAGTGTCCACGGGGGTGAGTTCAACAACTCAGCAGATACCTAGTTGACATGCCTAGTAAGATATATCTAACAGCAATAAACATGGAATACAGCTTCCTAATCATATATATAGGAAAGATGCAAAACTAAAAGGTAACTGAGGAAGCTGTACTCACCAGGAACTCCTATCCAGACAAAAGGGCCGTCAATCCGAAAGTGCCCTAAATCCTGTATGCATGTCAAACATATGCATCCAACCAAATGCAGCAAATAAATGCAGCAAAAACAATCACAAGAAATAAATGCATCAATGCATATGATGCCAATGATGCGTCCTGGTCACCCCTGACGCCAGTCAGTCATCTCACACACAAATGGCGAGACCGAGTGGGTAGGGCTGTGACAACCGTGCACTCTGTCGTCACTGCTCCTGATAAGTGACCGAGTGGACGGGATGCTGTCGGAGTACACCTATCCTCCTACCCCAAATCATAAATGGGGGAGCGCAATGCTCTCAACTCCCGGTACACGATGACGGGGAGGAATCCCTGCCGGCTAACACGTTGTGTCACACTACCCATGAGCGGACCAACGTAGCCAAACAAAGTCCCTGCTGCAACACATACTGCCTGAATCGACCACTAACCCATGAGTGGTGGTGTGTGCAGATCCATGTAAATGGCGATGTGCTCAACAATAATGGAGTCGACTATCGCACAGCATGCAATCATGATGCATGACACTAAGCATGGCAATATCCTGATCAACATAGAAAAATCCATATATATATAATATGGATACCATAGTATCAGTAAGTCAAATCCACGGATCTAGGGTATACTGGTCCTCTATGGTATAACAACCTAGATCCTATACATATCCCCCTCCATAACATATGTACCAACAATATGCACAGATCAAAGAAAAAGGTTCTAGGTACACAAATCAAATATGATATACAAATAGAGGTACACAAGCCAGGTATGGTATAAAAACCTAGGTATCAGATAATCTAGATACACATGCCCGAAATAAAATCCAAAACCTAGTCCTAACCTCAGTAAAGCATGGTATGTCACTTACTCCAGGAACTAAGATACTCATGAAAATAATCGCGAGGTATAAACATGGATACATGACCAGCAACAAACCGAACATACTATGGGTATCAAACAGTGACATACCAAAGACAAACATGATCATTGCTTGTAGCTATAAAATACTATGCATATCAAATTGACAATATCATAAAAAGATAAGTCAAGAGGTACCCACCTTATCATAGATCGTGTTGAATGTCCTCTAATCAGAGCTCTTGTCTCGAATCGGAACCCTGAAATAAATATACAATCAACACTTAGTTTTATGGTAGATCAGATAATGCAAGCCAAACCTCAATAAATCCAATCTAATGAGCTCACCCTTTTCTTCCAAAACACATTCAACACCTAATAATCATTTTCTGTTAATATCATCCACCTTAACAATTTCCTTAAATAAATGATTACTAGTGAATCTAAATCTGTAACTAAACTCCAATTAAATTCACAACTGGAAATGAAATCCAATCTCCATTGCCAACAGATTAATAAATTCAAAAATCAATTTAAGATTATCACTAGATGTCTATTCGGATTCAGTTCCTTACCCAATTCACAGCACACACAATTTTAACTCCACATGTCACAATACATATACCTCACAGCCGTGATTATTGCTCCACCTCTCTCATCTAGTTGCTCTCTGAACCCCACTAATATCAACCGGATCAAGCAAGTCGCTGATGTGATCGAGCAAAAAGGTTGGCGACTTGAGGAGGAACACAAGCTAGGGCACAAGGAAAAAACATCGGATTTAAATCCTCCTTGCTCTTGGCCAGAAACAACCCAAGCAGAACTAGGGCATGGCTTGGAGGGCTTTGGCAGGTCTAAGGCAAAGAAACTGGGTCGGCTGCCGGCGCCCGGAAGAGGAGAAGAAGGGCCGGCGCTAGGCTCTTGTGGCCAGTGGTGTCTCGGAAGGGTGAGGGAGTCGGGATTCGGCCGAGAAGTCTCGGTGGCGGCACTGAGAAGATCAGAGAGAGGGCTGGCGGCGTCGACAGAAGGGAGGAAGAGGAATCAACTTAGGTCCTTATCGCTCGGGAAGAAGACACCCGCCGCGACGCCGTTTAGGGCTTCGGTGTCGCGGAGAATGAGGGAGGAAGGAGAAGGCGCAAGGGTGTCGGGCGCACGGGAAGAAAACGAAGGGATTAAAAAGAAAATAAAGAAAAGAAAAGGAAAGGAAATTAAGAAAATAAACATTTCCTCGTTAAAACGGGGTAGCCCAAACAGGCTTTCCCGGGGCCCAATTTTGATCCACGGAAACTCATCCATACGAGCTCCGAAAAATTCCAGAAAAATTTCTAAAAATTCTGAAAAATTCCCTTATCATTATTCGCCATTTTCAGTATTTTACATAGGTTTTTAGGAAAGGTTCGGGACTTGTACCAAATTTTTGTACAGGGGAACCAATACGATATTCCGAGTAGCAACCAACAATGGTGAAGTCCCAGAGGAAGGAGCTCTTAACAATGGAAGACTTGACAATAAGGAAAAGGCCAAAGGAAGCTCTTAAAGGCAAAATGTAAAGGATGGTGAAGCATCTGAGGGACGCAAGGATGATGGAGGAGGCTAGAAGGTAAAGTCAAGGTTGTGCGGGTCAAGACAAGTGCTGAGAGATTATACTTAGGATAAATCCTAGTTTTAGGGTTTACCGATCGATGGTGTATATACCAATCGATTGGTGATTGGACTAGGAGAGAACAGAATATTTTTTCTCTCAACTAAAGTGGATCAGTTGACTAGTTCTAGCACCAGTGAACTTGTATCGAGCCATTTGAGCTGTAACGGTAGAATTTCAGAGGACCAGTCAACTGGTAACGACAGGAATAGCAAGCTATTCCTCCCGAGCTCTATTTAAGAGAGCTCGGGGTGAGTGGCTCAAGTTGACGAAATTAGACTTGGTTAAAGTCTATTAAAGTCTCTCAAGCCCTTGTGTGATCGGTGTGCATGTATTTAAGTGTTTGTGGTGAGGTTTCTCCACCGACAAGGAGCTTGAGCTAGCCGAAGATTTTTTAGGGAGTCATCCATTGATGGATCAGGATCGTCTACCTTACGAACAGTCATGGAGTAGCAGTAAGCTATCTCTAAAAGGAAGTGAATGACATGGGTGATCGGCTATTCACCCCCTCTAGCTGGGTGCCAAAGGTCCCAACAAATGGTATCAAAGAGAGGTCGCTCTTCATTGGACTAATCGCCGAAAGGAACAAGTCCTAGAGGAAGAAGATGGAGTCGGAAGGACCACTAGAATGGGATATCTGAATCCTACCTCTATATGATTGAGAAAATTTCCAGTATTGGAAGAAGCAGTGACTTAATTCCAAATGGATTGGGACCATTGGACTGCGTTGGAAGTTCCTTTTGAAACTCTAATGGACAAAAAGGGGAAGCGCCTCTAACCTCGATATTGGACAAAGAAGCAAAGGAAGAAATCGGAGGCGGACAAGGAGGCAACTAGGATTTTAATTAATTTATTGTCTCCTAATGTGGTATTGTGTGTAGGTGAATATAAGTGTGCTCATGACCTATGGAGTAAAGTGATTGCTCTACATGAAAACCATATACAAGTCCAAGGAGTGGAGGAGCCCAAGGAGAAGGGCACATTGGTCCAAGAGGAGTAGAAGGACCAATCGGATGTGGAGATGAGCTCAACATCTGAAGAGGAGGAAGAAGTGGAACCGTCCACATCTTTAAGTGAGGAAGAAGAGTCTAAGACAAGTGAGGAAGAAGTCTTGGAAGTCCAACCCTCAACCTCAACTACTGAGAAGAGTGGGAAATCACACATCAAGTGCTTTGAATGTGGTGAGATGGGGCATTATAAGAGCAGGTGTCCATTGCTCATGAAGGTAAAGGAGGTAAACCCTAAACCCAGTAAAGTTCTTTTGAAGACTAACGTGGGTTGTAGGGATAATGCAAAGGAGAAGAAGCACATTAGAGGCTTTACGTGTGGTGAGCTAGGCCACTATCATACGAAGTGGCATAGGAGAGGAGACCTCAATAAATTGGCGCACTTGAAGAAATGGGAGAAGAAGAGAAGCTCAAATCAAGGGGGAGCTCCAAAGGTAAAAGGGAAGGTAATCCCTAATTTGAAGTTTAATCCAATTTCAAATTCTGTCATGCTTGTTAGGAATAATAAAAATTATGTACCCATGCATAATTAAGGATTTAAGTATAATGATAGGAATAAGGTTAACATTGTTGATAACCCTAGGAAATCATATGCAAATAGTAGACCTTGTTGGTGCAACATCCCTCAGGTCAAGGTTGACCTGGTTGACCAAGCTTGAGTCTTGATTTGGGTTTCAATGTTTGACAATACGAGACTTCGATAATATGGACAAGTGTAGGTGCAGTTGTTCATTTGGGGAGATTGTATAGTGCAATTCCCCTCTGATCAGGGTCTGATCAGGTTGACTGAAGAAAGTCAAGTAGGTCAAGGTTGACCGGATACTTGACCGGGAAGTCCTAATTGGATGTTAGGCAGAAGGTGAAAATCCTAGTGAGTGAAGCTAGGTGAAAGTCCTAGTGAGTGAAGCTAGGCAGAATGAAAATCCTAGTGAGTGAAGGTAGGTGAAAGTCCTAGTGAGAGAAGCTAGATAGAATGGAAGTCCTGGTGAGTGAAGCCAGGCAAAGGAGAATCCTAGTGAGTGAAGTTAGGTGAAAGTTCTGGTGAGTGAAGCCAGGCACGGGAGAAATCCAGATGGGTCAAGGTTGACCAGACATCTGGTGAAAAGTCCAAGTAGGTCAAAGGATTGACTGGATACTTGGCACGGAGAAATTCAGATGGGTCAAGGTTGACCAGACATCTGGTGAAACTTCAAGTAGGTCAAAGGAGTGACCGGATGCTTGGCATGATGAAGAAAAGTCTAAGTGGGTCTAAGAGGTTGACCGGACACTTGGTAAGGGAGTCCTAGTAGGTCAAGGGTGACCAGATGCTAGGCATGATGAACCAACAGGTCAAGTTTGACCAGATGTTGGTTTGGGAGGTTTGGGACTTGGTTTTGGGCAAAAATCAGTATCCGGATCGATCAGCCGATCGATTGGCTAGAGCCCAATCGATTGGTGTGTCCCTGTGACAAGCCTTCGTCCCAATCGATCAGTGGATCGATTGGGAGGCAGTCGCGAGCACACAGTAGCCTTCTGGATCAATCAGTGGATCGATCCAGAGGTCCCAATCGATCAGTGGATCGATTGGGAAGGTGATGTATGTCGCGATAAGCCTTGGATCGATCCACCAATCGATCCAGGCGAATTTCCAAAGCACAGAGGCGCTCTGGATCGATCCGTGGATCGATCCAAAGCCTCCCCAATCGATTGGGAGCAATCCAATCGATCGGGATCCGACCGTTGGCGCAGATAAAGGTCGTTGGCGTGCGTCTTCTTCGGTAGAACTTCAACGATTCACTTCCGATCTTCACCAGCGAGTCCACAGCATCTCTTGAGGTTCAGATCGCCAGTTCTTGAAGGATCTTGGAGAGACATCCAAGTCAAGAGGCGAGAACACAAGAAGAAGGAAAAGCTAGGGTTAGGTTGTTTAGCTGTAAAACCTGTAAGATTTGTTATATTTATTGTTCCCTTTGCTTTCTTCTTGTATTGAGAGATTGTAGGGCTTCTCCGCCTTTGGTAGTTACCATAAAGGAGTGTTTATTAGTGGAGGGTGCGTGAGTAGGTGTGGATCCTTGGACTAGTCACCTCTTGTGAGGTGGATACCAAGTAAACCATCCTTGTTAGCGTTGCGTGTGTTTGTTTCTTGTATTTCCGCTGCATATCTCTGAAGAAACAAGCAACGACGAGCACCTAGCACGCGACGAGCTATTCACCCCCCCCCCTCTAGCTACTTTTCGGTCCCAACAAGTGGTATCAGAGCGAGGTCGCTCTTCACCGGAATCATCGCCGGAAGGGGAAAACAAAACAAGCAAAGCTAGAGGGTGAAGAAGTTGGAGCAAGAATTATCAAAGTCAAAGAATTCAAGAAGCTCAACTTCAAGATGCAATTCCAAGATGGACTTGGATTTGACACAAGGGTGGCTCCACCGTACACATCTACAAGCTTCGATTCTTGGAGATCAAGAATCGAAAATTTCTTGATGATGGAGATAGAGCAATGGTTTGCTCTCATGAAAGGATTTGAAGCTCCAACAAACTCCAAGGGCAAGCCTCTCAAGAAAAGAAAATGGAGTCAAGAGCAAGTTCAAAGGAGCAAGGCAAACGATAAAGTGACCAAGCTTTTGGTCAACTTATTGCCAAGCAATATTTTGGCTTAAGTTGGAGAATTTAAGGATGCCAAGGAGCTTTGGAGCAAGTTGGCATCAATTCATGAGATCCCCTCCACTGTACCGAATCAAGAGGAATCCAAAGAGGGCGACTCATTGGAGAAAGACCAAGAGGAGGACTCCGAGGTTGAGAGATGCTCAACTTCCGAAGAAGAAGTCCAAGAAGAAGCTTCATCTTCGAGGGAATGCAATGAAGGGAACAAGGAGGGAGCATACTCCTTGTTCCATGTACAAGATGATGAAGCCTCCACCTCTAGGATTGAGGGGGAGCAATCCTCGGTGACGCCGGATCAAGAAAAAGAGGAAGCTTCTACATCCGGGTCAAGAGAAGAAGAGGAAGAAGAGGTTTCCACCTCCACAAGTCAAGCAAAATCAAATGGAGGAGCATCATTATCGGATCAAGAGGAAGCTTCTACCTTCGGATCCAAAGAAGAAAGTGCCAACCCTACACAAAAAGGTATAAACATTTCAATAAATAATAAAGATCATATTATTTGCTTTGAGTGTAGGGAAAAAGGGCACTACAAGAGCAAGTGCCCTAAACTGGCCAAGAAAAAGGGTCAAGTGGCAAAGAAGGGCAAGGAGAAGCTCAAGGAGACCGTCCCCGGAACAAAGAAGAGCAAGGAGCATATTATATGCTTCTCTTGCAATCAAAAGGGGCATTACCGAAGTCAATGCCCTAAGGGGAAGAAGACAGTCAAAGCTCAAGGAGGAAGCTCAACTCAAGGGGGAGCCTCCAAGGTAAAAAAGAAGGTATCTTTTATTGAGCCTATTCCCTTGCATAATGGTAAAAAGGATGCTAGGTCAAATTTATATCACTTCAATGCTATTTACCATGAAAATAGGAAGCATGATAGCATTAAGGAAAAACATATAGCTTATCATGCTAAAACCTCTCAACCTACGTTTAGAAAGGTAGATAGAAATTTAGGCAAGAACCCTAGGGATTCTAGGTATTTTCCTAAGAAGAAGAAAAATCAAGGTTTTAGTGAAAAACCTAAGGTTGAAGAATTATGGAAGGAAAATCAAGTCTTGAGGTCAAGACTTGATAATTTAGAGAAGACCCTTAGAAAAATCACAAATATGACACAAGGGTCCAAGAGAAAAAATCTAGGTCTAGGAGTATCAAAGTCATCCAATGGCCATAGAGGTTTGGGATACAAACCTAAGGCTAAGAAGGATGAAACTTCGTACCATAGGGTTCCATATAGCTATGGAACCAACCCTAGGTCTAGTGGTCAAGTCAAAAATACTAGGAAGGACATTCCTAAGAGTATTTTTGCAACAAATGTGACTAAGACTTCTAAGAAGTCAAAGAAAGTCACAAAGAAGGTCACAAGGGAAGCAATCCCTAGGGTTGACCTAGAAAAAGTGACCAAGGCTTCTAAGAAGCCAAACAAGGTCACTAGGAAGGTATCTAGGGAAGTTATCCCTAGTGAGTACCTAGAGCATCCAAGGAGCACCAATAGGTTTTGGGTTCCTAGGAGCATTTTCTCTACCCCATAGATGGGTTAGAGAGTGTCAACTCTAAGAAGAAGGGTAGTTAACCCAACTTTGAAGAAATTGACACCCAAGGAGCATTTTCAAGGTTATTATTAACCTTCGAAAATGAAATGGATTAATGAGGTACTCTTTGAAAGAGTAAAATGTGCCAAAATTTGAGAAGTATTGATTCCATTTTAAAATGGCACATATTGGGAAAATTATAAGAACTACCAAGTTGGGATTTTGGTATGTTCTTAGGAAATTAAAGGTAATTTAAGCCTTAATTTAAAAGTGC
Organism: Zingiber officinale; assembly: GCF_018446385.1. Taxonomy (NCBI): domain Eukaryota; kingdom Viridiplantae; phylum Streptophyta; class Magnoliopsida; order Zingiberales; family Zingiberaceae; genus Zingiber; species Zingiber officinale. The sequence continues at coordinate 97,196,651 of NC_055998.1, forward strand.
TACTCTTGTGGAAAAAGGCAATATGCCAATCCTTGAGGAATAAGCTTAATTTCAATTGGCATAAATTAAACAAGAGAATTAGAACTGTCAATTTAGGTTTTGGCATTTTCTTGAAGCATTTAGGGCAATCTAGGTTTAATTTTTAAGTTTAGCTAAGTTTTTAGGATACCTAGATAGGTAGTCTAGGTATACTTTATTTATGCTAACACTTGCCATGTTTTGTTTGTCCAATATATGCCATGACATCATATTTAGTTTTGTATTTTGCATTCATAACTTATTATGAAAAATACAAAAATATCATGTCATGTCATACATACATCATGTAGTTGTAGGAATCTTTCTTTTGAAAGCTATTTCATTTTGATATATGCCATAACATTATCATGCATTATGTTTATTTCCTTAAAATTAAGGACAAATGGAATTAGTTCAACAAGTGGCATTTGTTTAACAAGGGGAATAAACAAGTGGTATTTGTTCAACAATTGGTAATCAACAAGTGACATCCTAAGTGGATGTTCAATATCTATTTCAAAATGCCTAGATAGATATGCATGATCCCTAGATTAGGGCAAAATCAAACTTTACATCTCACAAAGACCTATAAGGTGACTTGTATGTGTTTTAGTACACATTAGATACAAGTGAGATGTTAGGATGATGAACAAAACTCAAGATGTTGATTAAGTGCATTCATTTGACTTTTAAGTTCATCAAAACACATAGTTATGTGTTTTCCCATCATTGGGAAAGCTAGTGTACAAGTCATGTACATTAAGCCCAAGGAACATGGTGGGATATTGGTTTTGAAAATGTTTTTAAAATGATTTTAGAAAACTTTGGTGAAGGCTATCTTTTGATAGTAATCATCATTGAATAGTTAGACACAAACTTGAAGAAAACACTAAAGTTTTTGCAAGTTTTCAAGTTTGTGTCAATTTTTGGAAAAATGATGTATTTTCATAGAAAACTATTTTTTTCATGATAAAGTATACCCTAAATAATGTCTACACAAATTTTCACGATTTTTGAAATTTTGTAAAATTTTCTAGGGGTTTCTGAAATTGACTGAAATTGAATTTCAGCAAATTTCAGGCCTTCAATCGATCAGTGGATCGATTGGAGTGCCTCAATCGATCAGCCGATCGATTGAGAAGGCATTTCTCGCGAGCAGAAGCTCGCTGGATCGATCATCCGATCGATCCAAGAAGACTGAATCGATCAGTGGATCGATTCAGCAGGGTTCAATCGATTGGAACCCAACTCTAATCGATCGAAGATGCTGATTTTGGCTGGGAAAGCTTATTTTCAGCATTTTGAACCTATTTTAGTCTAGGTAACCATTCCTAACCCCTCAAAATACATGTGTATACATAAAAAGGGTGTTTTCATGATGAAAACAAGGATGGATTGGTTAAGGAAGACTAAATTGAAGTTTAGGTTGAGGTTTGTTTCAATATTGAATTTTTGAACCTCAAAACTTCTAAATTTGGGTTTCCTAAAGGTTTAGGGATTCCAAGTCATTGTTGGTGCAATGACAGAAGTTACCACCATGTCTTTAGGGGGAGGGACTCTTTAAAGACATGAAAACTATTTTTTCATGAACCTTGGAAGGTGGTTAACCTTCTTTTCAGAACATGCTCAAGGTTGAGCGTTTGAACTTTAATGGGGAGTGGATATCCTCATTGTTCAAGTGGTTTAAGTTAAAAAGCTCACGAATGGGCATTTGACTACATTAATGGGAGAATGTAGGGTTAAGGATAATGAAAGGTATGATACTTTCATTATCGTGTTGATCACAACGAGTGAAGTTGTGAACAACGATGAGCAACTCTTCAAGGGGAGAGTCTCAAAGGGGAGAGTCTCAAAAGGGAGAGTTTTCAACAAGTGAATTTGTTGATGTGTGCCCAAGGATGGAGCAGGTTGTTGATGTGTGCCAATAGGGGGAGAATGAAAGGACTTATGAAAGGGGGTAAGTTAGGCTTTCATTATCTAAGAGGGTTGCCCTCTTAGGGGGAAAATGAAGAGCTTAACTTATGTGTTCATTACCTAGTGGCATGAAGAACGATTAGGCTATGAGATTACATGTGGTATTGTAAGTGGAAGTGTTGGTATTGTCAAACATCAAAAAGGGGGAGATTGTTGATGCAACATCCCTCAGGTCAAGGTTGACCTGGTTGACCAAGCTTGAGTCTTAGTTTGGGTTTCAATGTTTGACAATACGAGACTTCGATGATATGGACAAGTGTAGGTGCAGTTGCTCATTTGGGGAGATTGTATGGTGCAATTCCCCTCTGATCAGGGTCTGATTAGGTTGACTGAAGAAGAGTCAAGTAGGTCAAGGTTGACCAGATACTTGACCGGGAAGTCCTAACTGGGATGTTAGGGAGAAGGTGAAAATCCTAGTGAGTGAAGCTAGGTGAAAGTCCTAGTGAGTGAAGCTAGGCAGAATGAAAATCCTAGTGAGTGAAGGTAGGTGAAAGTCCTAGTGAGTGAAGCTAGGCAGAATGGAAGTCCTAGTGAGTGAAGCCATGCAAAGGAGAATCCTAGTGAGTGAAGCTAGGTGGAAGTTCTGGTGAGTGAAGCCAGGCACGGGAGAAATCCAGATGGGTCAAGGTTGACCAGACATCTGGTGAAAAGTCCAAGTAGGTCAAAGGATTGACTGGATACTTGGCACGGAGAAATCCAGATGGGTCAAGGTTGACCAGACATCTGGTGAAAGTCCAAGTAGGTCAAAGGAGTAACCGGATGCTTTGCATGATGAAGAAAAGTCTAAGTGGGTCTAAGAGGTTGATCGGACACTTGGTAAGGGAGTCCTAGCAGGTCAAGGGTGACCGGATGCTAGGCATGATGAACCAACAGGTCAAGTTTGACCAGATGTTAGTTTGGGAGGTTTGGGACTTGGTTTTGGGCAAAAACCAGTATCCGAATCGATCAGCCGATCGATTAGCTGGAGCCCAATCGATCAGCCGATCGATTGGCTGGAGCCCAATCGATCGGCCGATCAATTGGTGTGTCCCTGCGACAAGCCTTCGTCCCAATCGATCAGTGGATCGATTGGGAGGCAGTCGCGAGCATACAGTAGCCTTCTGGATCGATCAGTGGATCGATCCAGAGGTCCCAATCGATCAGTGGATCGATTGGGAAGGTGCTGTATGTCGCGATAAGCCTTGGATCGATCCACCAATCGATCCAGGCAAATTTCCAGAGCACAGAGGTGCTCTGGATCGATCCGTGGATCGATCCAAAGCCTCCCCGATCGATTGGGAGCAATCCAATCGATCGGGATCCGACCGTTGGCGCAGATAAAGGTCGTTGGCGTACGTCTTCTTCGGTAGAACTTCAACTATTCACTTCCGATCTTCACCAGCGAGTCCACAACATCTCTTGAGGTTCAGATCGCCAGTTCTTGAAGGATCTTGGAGAGACATCCAAGTCAAGAGGCGAGAACACAAGAAGAAGGAAAAGCTAGGGTTAGGGTTTTCAGCTGTAAAACCTGTAAGATTTGTTGTATTTATTGTTCCCTTTGCTTTCTTCTTGTATTGAGAGATTGTAGGGCTTCTCTGCCTTTGGTAGTTACCATAAAGGAGTGTTTATTACTGGAGGGTGCGTGAGTAGGTATGAATCCTTGGACTAGTCACCTCTTGTGAGGTGGATACCAAGTAAACCATCCTTGTTAGCGTTGCATGTGTTTGTTTCTTATATTTCCGCTGCATATCTCTGAAGAAACAAGCAACGACGAGCACCTAGCACGCGACGAGCTATTCCCCCCCCCCCCCCCCTCTAGCTACTTTTCGGTCCCAACAGACCTAACAAGAAACAATCCACTTTACCTAAGAAGATGAAAGTGGTGAAAAACCTAGGCACCAATCCCAAGAAGGGGATATTGGTGTAATTTCCCTAGGTCAAGGTTGACTAGTTTGACTAAACTTGAGTTAGCTACAAAGAAAGGTATAACTAGTTATTGGTTTCCGCATCATAACTATTTCATGTTCTTTGTATAGATCTTGAGAAAACAAACACAAGAGGCTATCGGTTTTAGTTTATCATTTTGTTATCGATTTTATTTTTCGATTTCATGTTTCGATATTCTATTTCTATTGAGGTCTCTATAGTTAAACTGAGTTTACTGTAAGAAGTTAAATATCCAATTTCTTTGAAAGACTTTATCTAGGAAGTGGTGGATGATCTCATACCCAAAAAGGCCTAGTGTCTCGCCATGTTTAACTTGGAAGCCGATCTTTGAAATAGATATTTGATAACTTCTGTAATATGGTTTAACATAGGAAGATCTTATCGGTTAAACTTGGAGTAAGAATGTTAAGTTTCGTTTCCAATCCAAGTTTAACTTCTAAAGGGGAAATTTGGATTAATAATGTTAAGTATCATTTGTAATCTAAATTTAACTTTAGTAGAGCACATGGGTAGCTAGGATAGTTCTATGCTTGTACAAATTTTTGTACAGGGGAACTAGGACGGTATTCCGAGTAGCAATCAACAATTGGTATTAAAGCTAGGTTTTAGCCTCTGTGTGTTTGGTTTTTAGTTTAATTATGCACATGTCATACATATTTTAGATAGGATAATAGTAGGATGTGCAAATAGATTAACTCTATGGTGCCTTCCTCCACATCGGATGAGTTTGTTTGCGGATCACTAGATCAAACTTCCTTAATGGATGATTATAGGAAATTATTTAGGATGTGTGTGATCTTCTCCAACTGAAGGGGCACAATTCTATTTAGTGGACTTAGTATCAAGTAATGGTATACACTTAGATACATTTAATAGTATCGTCCCCATCGGAGTCACTGCTATTATTTGTGTGACCGAAGAAAAATCAACTATTAATTTGTCATAAAGCTAGGGAAACCCCCCTCTTACAAATGTTTGAATTTGTATATGTCCACACTATCGTGGCATACAAAATTCATAGTGTTTGAGATAATTTTATTTGTCATAAAGTTATGTTGACAAAATAAAATTAATGGATAAAACCTCCTCTTACAAATAATTGAATTCGTATACGTCCACACTATTGTGTCATACAAAATTTATGTTGTTTGAGGTAATTTAAGGTTGACAAGATAATTAATGGGTAAGACCCTCCTCTTAAAAATGTTTGAATTTGTATACGTCCACACTAACGTGGCATACAAAATTTATGGTGTTTGAGGTGTTGGTGAATTTAAATGATATTATTTTGAGGAATCAATATTATTTTAAATTCTAAAGTTTTGACCAAATATTTGATCGAAGACAGACCAACTATTAATTTTATTTGTCATAAAGATAGGTTGACAAGATAATAAAATTAATGGATAAAATCTCCTCTTACAAATGTTTGAATTTGTATATGTCCACACTAACGTGGCATACAAAATTCACAGGAATTTTGAGGTGTTGGTCTTGACCAAATATTTTTGTGATTCTTAGGATTTCAAATGTTTTCAATCCCCTAGGTGTTAGAAAATACACTTACTAGTCCCAATTATAATAATTGAAAACAAAACTTGGACACTAAGGTGGACTGTCCTCTCAGAAATGAGAACAATAAAGGTGTATTTTATTCATTAGTTGTTGAAACATGTTATCTACCGATACCTAGTGTGTAGATATAGAAGTCACTGATCATGTCTGCAATTCATTGCAGGGGTTCAGGAAACCCAACAACTATATGAAAGGAAAATCACCGTCTACATGGGCACTACTGCAAAAGTAGCAGTTGTTGTAGTGGGAAATGTTTATCCTTTGATAGGAATAAAACATTGATTGTCTTTACATACCAAGTTTTAGAAAGAACTTGATTTCGATTTCTAAAACTATTTAAGGATGGATATTTTGTCTCTTTTGATGACAAAGTAGTTATTAAGAAAAATAGGGAAATTATTTGTTCTGGTACGTTGGATGACAATACTCCCATGATGCAACATTAGGAAATTAATAACACATTTTCTAAATAAGAGGAAGCAACCTTCGGAAAAGAACTAAACATATCTTTGGCATCTAAGGCTAGGTCGTATTAACTTGAGTAGGATTCAAATGTTAATAGCCGATGGACTTTTGGATTCATTGGTGGTGGAAAACCTTCCAACCTACGAGTCTTGCTTGGAAGGGAAAATGACCAAGAGGCCTTTTAAGACTAAGGGGTATAGAGCCAAAGATATGTTGGAGTTGGTGCATTCTGATTTGTACCTATGACTATCCAGGCAAGAGGTGATTTTGAATATTTCATCTCTTTTAGATGACTATTCGAGATACGGGCACATGATGCACCACAAGTCTGAGTGCTTTGATAAGTTCAAAGAGTACAAGGCTAATATAGAGAAACGTCATGGTAAAAGTATCAAGACACTACGGTCTGATCGTAGTGGCGAATACCTCTTAAGAGAGTTTAGGAGTTACTTATCAGAGGTCGGGATTCAATCCCAACTATCTGCACTAGGTACACCCCAACAGAATGGTGTGGCAAAATGAAGGAACAGGACTCTTATGGAAATGGTTAGATCAATGATGAGTGATTCAGAATTACCAAATTCATTTTAGGGATATGCTTTGGAAACAGCAGTGTACATTCTGAATATGGTACCTTCTAAATCAGTACCATCTACTCCTATAGAATTGTGGAACGGGCGTAAGCCTAGTCTGAAGCATATTCGGATTTGGGATAGACCAGCACATGTGCTAAAGGGAGACACTGATAAGTTGGAATCATGTACAGAAGTTTGCTTGTTTGTGGGTAATCCTAAAGGAACGAAAGGTGGTTTATTTTATAGTCCTAAAGATCAGAAGGTCATTGTTAGCACCAATGTCCGATTTTTAGAAGATGACTATGTAATGAACCACAAGCTCATAAGTAAAATTATTCTTAAGGAAATGATAAAGGACACGTCTAATCTAGTCCCAACAGTACAAGATGAGATACCACAAGAAACTGCAACACGTGTCACAAATGATGCACAAATTACAAACAGTGTCTCGTCATAGTGGGAGGATTGTTAGGCAACCTGAAAGATTCATGTTTTGGGAGTATTTTTGGACTTGATCCCTGGAAAATATGAACCTGATCCCTGGACGTATGACGAAACACTCCAAGATAAAGATGTGGCATCTTGGCAAAGAGCAATGAATACAGAAATAGAATCTATGTATTCTAATCAAGTCTGGGAGCATGTAGAACCACCAAATGGTGTAAAAGTCATTGGGTGTAAATAGGTCTACAAAAAGAAAAGAGGGATAGATGGGAAGGTGGAAACCTTCAAAGCAAAGCTTGTTGAAAAAGGGTATCGATTAAGAGGAAACTTTTTCACTGGTAGTCATGCTTAAGTCTATCCAGATTATTTTATGTATTGCTACTCATATGGATTATGAGATTTGGCAAATGGATGTCAAGACAGGTTTCCTTAACTAAAGTCTTGAAGAAAACATCCATATGAAGCAACCAGAAAGGTTTATTGCAAAGGGCAAAGAGCATCTAGTATGTAAGCTCAATCGGTCTATTTATGGACTGAAGCAAGCTTCAAGGTCTTGGAACATCCGGTTTAATGAAGTAATACAATCGTATGGATTTATTCAGTGTCTGGTTGAGTCTTGTGTATACAAGAATTGTGATAGAAACGTGGTGGTATTTCTTGTACTATACGTAGATGACATTTTGTTAGTTGGAAACAATATCAAAGTGTTATTGGAGTAAGGGTATGGTTGTCCATATGAAGGACTTAGGAGAATGTGCACATATTCTCGGGATCAAAGTAATAAGGGATCGCAAGAAAAGAATGTTGTGTTTATCCCAAGCTTCATATATCGATACGATCCTAGCTCGTTTTAGCATGAAAGACTCCAAGAAAGGTTTTCTACCTTTTAGGCATGGAGTATCTTTATCTAAAGAGATGTCTCCAAAGACATCAAAAGAGATAGAAGAAATGAAGGCAGTTCCTTATGCTTCAGCTGTAGAAGCCTAATGTATGTTATGTTATGCACAATACCAGATATTTGTCTTATCGTGGGCATGGTTAGCAAATATCAAAGTAATCCAGGACCGGGACATTGGACTGTCGTAAAGCATATATTAAAGTACTTGAGAGGAACTAGAGATTATATGCTAGCTTACAAGGCAGATGATTTGCTCCTTGTGGATTACATAGATTCGGACTTCCAATCTGATAGGGACAATAGTAAGTAAACCTCGGAGTTTTGTGTTTACGTTAGGAAGTAAAGTCATAACTATGGAGGAGTGTTAAGCATAGGTGCTTTTTCGGACTCCACTATGGAAGCTGATTATGGCAGCCTCAGAGGCAGCCATAGAAGCTGAATGGCTCAGTAACTTCATGATGAACTTAGATGTGATTCCTGGTTTACCCAAAATTATTGGTGCAGTAGCAAACTCAAAGGAACTACGAGCCCATAAGGCAAGTAAACACATAGAGCGCAAGTACCACCCAATACAAGACATCTGTTAGTTAGAGCCCTAGAGCCAATCATATGATGATTGTTGTATGGACTCATTGTATCATATTCCTATGTATATAAAGGTATTTTGTTTTGGTTATTATACTTACTTGTATTGGTGCCAAATAACTAAGTATAATAGCGTCCTTGAGTAGAAGGTTCTTATCTATATCAATCGATTAGTTGAATCGATAGTGAGATGATATAGAGAACACTACTCTTAATCATTTCTAGTCAAGTATTAACATTCAGGGACAATGTTAATGTGACGAGACTAGCATGTAGGTCAACTCGATGACTTGATCTCACAAGTCATGGATATAGAGATATCAAGTTGGCACATGGGTATGCATTGGAGAATGTATACTGAATGACCCGCCATGAGAAAGTATCATGGATCGTTATATGAGTGTTATATACTTTTTCATGTGGCTATTAGTATGACTATTAGTCCTTGGACCTGAAGTCACCATGGTTCCCTGCATAAGGAGTTGCATACTTTGGCTTCGTCAAACGTCACCCGTAACTGGGTGGACTATAATGGCGATTACTGGGTATGTAACAAATTATGCGAAGGGATGTGAGTGATGTAGATGGGATCTATCCCTCCTATATAACGGGAGTGACATCGTTATTCTTGATAGAGTGAGACCACTAAGTGCATGGTCATGCCCAAATGAGTCAATATGAGATATTAAGCTCATTTGATTATAGTAAGTCTACTTGGAGTTCAAGATTTAGATTGATCAGAGGATGACACCATCTATGCCTCAAATTGATCAACCTAGATGTCAAGGATAGAAGGACACTTGTCATATATTGTGAAGAGTCACAATTAGTAGTCACAAGGTGATGTTGGATCTCAACATTCTTGTAACTTGGGTAGTAATGATGTGTTGCTAGATACCGCTCATTACTTATGCTTCTAAATGGGTTTAGGAGCATTGTCAACGTTACAAGAACCTATAGGGTCACACACAAAGGGAAATTAGATGGAGATTAGGTTCATTTGATGTACCTAGAGGATTAGGTTCATGTGATGAACCAAATTGGATTAAGAGTAATTCAAATTAAACTTATTGAGTTGGACTCAATTTGGTTCATGTGTTAAATGAGTCTAATTTGGACTTGGATTCATTGAGTCAATTTAATTCAATGAATAAGATTCATTAAATTAAAATTGACTTGAACCAAAGGTTGGATTTGATCAACCATGGGAGAATTTAAGTCAAGTTTGACTTGACTTGAGAGGGAAGATGAAAGGTCAAGTTTGACTTGACCATTGCCACCTCATTTGTGAGTTGACATTAAGTGGGCCAATGATGATGTTCCACATCATCAAGGTTAGCGCATGTGTGTGCCACCTCATGAGGGAAAACCAAGAGCCATGACTCTTGGTCTTCCTTGTGTGGTCGGCCACTTAAAAGGAGGAATTAGTGCATTTGTGTGCTAATTCAAGGCAACCTTAACTTCATCTTCTTCCTCCTCTCTTCTTGCTCTCCTTCTCCTCCTCCTTGGCCAAACACCATTAGAGTGCTAGCACACTCTAAGTGTTTTCTCCATCTCTATTGTTCGTGTGGATACGTATAGAGGTGTGTCCACTTGAACACACTCGAGATCCGGCAACTTTTGGACGAGCGGGATTCGCGAAGGGCTTCGCTACAAGGGTAATCTCTTAACCATGTAGATATAATGTAGATCTAGGGTAGAAAAACTTGTACATGTAAAATTTTATCTTCGCACGGATCCGGTGGCATGGGATTTCGGAGTTTCCGCAACGCAGAAAGCAGTTTTTGCGGCTCGAATATCCCAACAGTGGTATCAGAGCCACGTGCGAACATGTACTTGTTTTTATTTTAATTTTTATGAAAAATTAAAGTTCTGTAAGTTTCTGTGATTTTATGATTTTTATGGTTTTTATTAGTATTTTTCTCGTAGAAGCGAAGCAACGAGTGCTAGGACACTTGTAGGCTTTGACTACCGAGAAAAATTTTTCGAAACGGCAAGTTCTCGCCCAAAATGTTTTGGGGCAGTAGCTTAGGGCGCTGTAAGATCGTCGTGGGGCACTCGTGAGACTCATTTCATGAGAAGAGGTGCTGCCCCTAACCCCACAAGGGGCATTGTCCCGCGATCGCGCCCGAAAATTACTAAACGGGATCGTCGGGAAATTGTTACTCATAAAATTGTAAAAATAGCAATAAAATCACAGAAATTTATATAAAATATATAATTTAGAATTATGTATGATATTGTGATGGTCATGGCCCAAAGAACCCAATTTTATTGGAAATATGTGGTGTAATTCATAATATGGCCTGCGTGCCATTTTTGTGTGATTGTGCGTGTTGTATATGATCGCGACCTGCGCGTCATGCCTTCCTTTATTTTATATTCCTGTTGTAAATAGTTTAGACTCGAATGTAACTCAAGTTTCGAATTTGTAATGTACAAAATTGGAGCGGTGGAAGGTCCACTCGAGGAGGAGTTACGAGGAGGGTGCGAGCAACACATGGCGGTCAAAGGAAGGAGCTTGGAGAAGCTATTGACCCTAGGTTGACCATCCGATCTTCTCATTGGCTTGAGAAGATCATAGTAGGGTCATGACTAATTACAATTTAATTAATTGCTTGTGTGTGTGTATGTGATGCATGCTAGAGTAGAGTAATTAATTAGTGCTTTAACGATTAAGATTAGATCTAAATCGCGTATACGATGCACCACGATTAGATTAGATCTAAATCGAGTATATGATACACATCAACGATTAGATTATATCTAAATGGCGGCAACTCGAAATGCCTACCATGCCGTGATACCCATCACTACCTCGATCACATGTTGTTGTTGAATCTGCCAAAGCAGAGCAACGCATATTATCTTGGTAGGGTGCGGAGGGACAATCTTGGTCTCGCCTATCAATGCATGGGTGAGTACAAACTCAATCAGATTGAGTAAAAACTAGTTAAACTCAATTAGATCGGGTTTAACTATAGGCATTTTCCAATGGTTGGTAGATAGGTCAAAATCACATTTATATTAATTCTTGGGCGATTTAGCCAAAGCTAACTTAAGTTTTAATATTTATGCGGAACTTGATCCTATAAACAAGAGTTGCATAGAGATGTAATTGGTAATTAGTTACCTACCGATCATACTAAGTCTTGGGCGATTTAGCCAAAGCTAACTCAAGGCTTAGTATGATATGGATCTTGTCCCGCAAGAATTATAGCTAGTTGGTTAGAATCTAGTAGGTGTGGTTTGACCACATCCATGACTTGATTCTATAAAAGTTCTATAATTCAGTGGGAGCATCATTTAGTTAAAGGCCTAATTAAATGATTAGTGGAATATGATTATTTATTTTCTGCATTTTCTGTTGTAGATTGTCATGTCGTCAAACACGAACACCTTCTCCCTACGTTCTGTCCTTGATAAGGACAAGCTCAACGGAGCTAACTTCCTGGACTGGTACAGGAACCTGAGGATTATTCTCACACAGGAACGAAAACTGTACGTCCTGGAGCAGCCCATTCCTGAGGCACCTCCTGCCACTGCCACGCGAGCTGACCGTGACGCTTATAAGAAGCATCAAGATGACGCATTAGATGTGTCCTGTCTCATGCTTGCGACCATGAACTCTAAGCTTCAGAAGCAACATGAGTTGATGGGAGCTTATGATATGGTTGAACATCTTCGTCAACTATATCAAGGACAAGCTAGGCACGAGAGATTCGAGATCTCTAAGGCATTGTTTCAGTGCAAGATGCAAGATGGGACTCCCATAGGTCCATATGTACTCAAGATGATTGGGTACATAGAAAACCTACAGAGGTTGGGATTCCCCCTTGGCCAAGAGATGGCCACTGATTTGGTCTTGCAATCCTTGCTAGAGAGCTACGGTCAATTTGTCATGAACTACAACATGAATGAAATTGACAAGCCACTACCTGAGCTTCTGAGTATGTTGAGAACTGCTAAGATCAACCTTAAGAAGGTTAAGCCCAACTCCATTTTGATGGTGCAAAAGGGCAAAGGCAAGGGCAAGCCTAAAGGTAAGGGAAAGTCTCAAGCCAAGGGCAAAGGCAAGGCACTGAAACCCAAAGGAGGGGTCGCCAAGGATGCTACCTACTTCCACTGCGGTCAGACCAGGCACTGGAAGAGGAATTGCAAAGTCTACTTGGAAGATCTTAAGAAGAAGAGAAGTGAGACTTCTACTTCAGGTATATATGTTATCGAAGTCAATATATCTATTTCTTCATCATGAGTATTAGATACCGGATGTGCTTCTCACATTTGTACTAATGTGCAGGCATTGAGAAATAGCAGGGCATTGACGAATGGCGAGGTGGACCTACGAGTAGGCAATGGAGCACAGGTTGCTGCTGTTGCTGTAGGGTCTTATTTTCTATCTCTGCCCTCTGGGCATGTACTAGAACTAGATGAATGTTGTTATGTGCATGCTCTTACTAATAACCTAATTTTAGTTTCTTGTTTGGACAAGAAAGATTTTTCATTTATAATAAAGAACAAATGTTGTTCAGTTTATTTAAATGATATGTTCTATTGTAGTGCACCTCTGATAAACTGACTCTACATTCTAGACTTAGAGAACCTCATCTATAACATAAATACCAAAAGGTTCAAATCAAATGAAATGAACCAAACCTATCTCTGGCACTGTCGCTTAGGTCATATAAATGACAAACGCTTATCTCAACTCCATAAAGATGGTTTGCTCGACTCATTTGATTTTGAATCATATGAGATATGCGAGTCATGCCTACTAGGCAAGATGACCAAGACTCCCTTTAGTGGACACAGCGAGAGAGTGACTGACTTGTTAGGACTTATACATAGTGATGTATGTGGCCCTTTCAATATCACTGCTATAGGTGGTTATAAGTACTTCATTACATTTACTGATGACTTCAGTAGATATGGTTATGTGTATTTGATGACACATAAGTCAGAATCCTTTGAAAAGTTCAAAACATTCAAGAATGAAGTACAAACTCATCTTGGCAAGAGTATTAAGATACTTCGATCAGATCGAGGTGGAGAATACCTTAGCCATGAGTTTCGTGACTATCTAGCTGAGTGTGGGATTCTAACCCAACTCACTCCTCCTGGAATACCACAGTGGAATGGTGTATCCGAAAGGAGGAATCGTACCCTATTAGATATGGTACGGCCTATGATGAGTCACACAGATCTTCCTACATCTCTTTGGGGCTATGCTCTGGACACAGCAGCCTTCATACTCAACCGTGTTCCATCCAAGGTTGTGATAAAGACACCATATAGGATATGGACTAGGAGAGATGTCTAGGTGTCTTTTATGAGGATTTGGGGTTGTGAGGCTTACGTTCGACGTCAAGTCTCAAACAAATTGGGACCCAAATCCGATAAGTGCTATTTTATAGGATATCTCAAGGAAACGAAGGGATATTACTTCTACATTCCCAGTCAACACAAGGTAGTTGTGGCTAAGACTGGGTTTTTCTAGAAAGATACTTTGTTTCTAGAAAAACTAGTGGAAGTACATTCAATCTTGAAGAAGTTCAGGATATGGACCATAGCACTGAAGCCTTGATGGAAGTTGAACTGGAACCACAAAGTGTTGTGGATGATAAGATTATTCCACAAGGAGTTGAGGAACAACAACCAGTTCAAGTAGACATACATCTTCGCAGGTCTGATAGGGTACGTCATCAGCCTGAGAGATACTCATTTCTCTTGTCTGACCATGATGACACTATGCTCATTGAAAATGAGCTTACCTCTTATCAGGAAGTTGTGATGAGACCAGATTCTGAGAAATGGCTAGAGGCCATGAGATCCGAAATGGAATCCATGTACACCAACCAAGTATGGACTTTGGTTGATCCACCTGAAGGGATAAAACCCATTGGATGTAAGTGGGTCTTTAAGAGAAAGACTGACATGGATGGACTGATATATAAGGGTCGTCTGGTAGCTAAAGGTTTCAAACAAATTTATGGTATTGACTATGATGAAACTTTTTCTCCAGTAGCGATGTTTAAGTCCATTCGGATCATGCTTGTTATTGCAGTATACCACGATTATGAGATCTGGCAGATGGATGTCAAAACCACGTTTCTGAATGAAAACTTGCTCGAGGATGTGTACATGACACAACCTGAGGGTTTTATAGATCCACAGCATACTGGTAGAGTATGCAAGCTGCATAAGTCCATTTATAGAGTAAAGCAAGCTTCTCGGAGCTAGAATCTTCGATTCGATGATGTGATCAAATAGTTTGGTTTCATCAAGAATGAAGATGAACCTTGTGTCTACAAGAAGGTTGTGGAGAACACAGTTGTCTTCCTTGTATTGTATGTGGATGACATACTACTCATTAGGAATGACATTCCTTTACTGCAATCTGTCAAGACTTGGCTAGGAAATTGTTTCTCAATGAAGGACTTAGGTGAAGCAGCCTGCATTCTAGGCATAAAGATCTATAGAGATAGATCTAAGAGATTGCTTGGCCTAAGTCAGAGTGCATACATTGACAAGGTATTATTACGGTTTGCCATGCAGAACTCCAAGAAGAGATTTCTGCCGATGTCACATGGTGTGAGTCTTTCGAAGACTCAAAGTCCCTCTTCTAGAGAGGAGAGAGACCGCATGGATACGATCCCTTATGCCTCAGCCATAGGATCTATCATGTACTTTATGCTATGTACTCGTCCTGATGTCTCCTATGCTTTGAGCTTGACGAGTAGATACCAGTCAGATCCAGGTGAAAGTCACTTGATAGCAGTCAAGAATATTCTTAAGTACTTAAGAAGAACTAAAGAATATTTCTTGATATATGGAGGTGATGATGAGCTAGCTATAAAGGGTTATAGTGATGCCAGCTTCTAAACTGACAGGATGATTATAGATCGCAGTCTGGGTTCGTGTTTTGCTTGAATGATGGTGCTGTGGGCTGGAAAAGTTCGAAGTAGGACACAGTCGTTGATTCTACAACAGAGATCGAGTATATTGCTGCATCAGAAGCAGCAAAGGAGACAATTTGGATTCGCAAGTTCATTACTGAGCTTAGGGTGGTTCCTAGCATAGCTGATCCGATAGAGCTCTATTGTGACAACAATGGAGCAATTGCACAGGCTAAGGAACCTCGCTCACCCCAGCGGACCAAACATATACTACGGCGCTTCCATCTCATTCGAGAGATCATCGATAGAGGAGATGTGAAGATTTGCAGAGTACCCACAGAGGCTAACATCGTTGATCCCTTGACCAAGGCTTTGGCACAGAGAAAGTATGATGGTCACACTAGGTCATTGGACCTTAGAGCCTACACTGATTGGCACTAGTGCTAGTGGGAGATTGTTAGTTAGAGCCCTAGAGTCAATCATATGATGATTGTTATATGGACTCATTGTATTATATTCCTATGTATATAAAGGCATTTTGTTTTGGTTATTATACTTACTTGTATTGGTGCCAAATAACTAAGTATAATAGCGTCCTTGAGTAGAATGTTCTTATCTATATCAATCGATTGGTTGAATCGATAGTGAGATGATATAGAGAACACTACTCTTAATCATTCCTAGTCAAGTATTAACATTCAGGGACAATGTTAATACGACGAGACTAGCATGTAGGTCAACTAGATGACTTGATCTCATAAGTCATGGATATAGAGATATCAAGTTGACATATGGGTATGCATTGGAGAATGTATACTGAATGACCCGCCATGAGAAAGTATCATGGATCGTTATATGAGTGTTATATACTTTCTCATGTGGCTATTAGTATGACTATTAGTCCTTGGACCTGAAGTCACCATGGTTCCCAAAATAAGGAGTTGCATACTTTGGCTTCGTCAAACGTCACCTGTAACTGGGTGGACTATAAAGGCGATTACTGGGTATGTAACAAATTATGCGGAGGGATGTGAATGATGTAGATGGGATCTATCCCTCCTATATAATGGGAGTGACATCGTTATTCTCGATAGAGTGAGACCACTAAGTGCATGGCCATGCCCAAATGAGTCAATATGAGATATTGAGCTCATTTGATTATAGTGAGTCTACTTGGAGTTCAAGATTTAGATTGATCAGAGGATGACATCGTCTATGCCTCAAATTGATCAACCTAGATGTCAAGGATAGAAGGACACTTGTCATATATTGTGAAGAGTCACAATTAGTAGTCACAAGGTGATGTTGGATCTCAACATTCTTGTAACTTGGGTAGTAATGATGTGTTGCTAGATATCGCTCATTACTTATGCTTCTAAATGGGTTTAGGAGCATTGCCAACGTTACAAGAACCTATAGGGTCACACACAAAGGGCAATTAGATGGAGATTAGGTTCATTTGATGTACCTAGAGGATTAGGCTCATGTGATGAACCAAATTGGATTAAGAGTAATCCAAATTAAACTAATTGAGTTGGACTCAATTTGGTTCATGTGTTAAATGAGTCTAATTTGGACTTGGATTCATTGAGTCAATTTAATTCAATGAATAAGATTCATTAAATTAAAATTGACTTGAACCAAATGTTGGATTTGATCAACCATGGGAGAATTTAAGTCAAGTTTGACTTGACTTGAGAGGGAAGATGAAAGGTCAAGTTTGACTTGACCATTGCCACCTCATTTGTAAGTTGGCATTAAGTGGGCCAATGATGATGTTCCACATCATCAAGGTTTGCACATGTGTGTGCTACCTCATGAGGGAAAACCAAGAGCCATGACTCTTGGTCTTCCTTGTGTGGCCGGCCACTTAAAAGGAGGAATTAGTGCATTTGTGTGCTAATTCAAGGCAACCTTAACTTCATCTTCTTCCTCCTCTCTTCTCCCTCTCCTCCTCCTTGGCCGAACACCATTAGAGTGCTAGCACACTCTAAGTGTTTTCTCCATCTCTATTGTTCGTGTGGATACATATAGAGGTGTGCCCACTTGAACACACTCGAGATCCGGCAACTTTTGGACCAGCGGGATTCGTGAAGGGCTTCGCTACAAGGGTAATCTCTTAACCATGTAGATCTAATGTAGATCTAGGGTAGAAAAACTTGTACATGTAAAATTTTATCTTCGCACGGATCCGGTGGCATAGGATTTCGGGGTTTTCGCAACGCAAAAATCGGTTTTTACGGCTCGAAAATCCCAACAACATCATATAACGAGGAGAAGTTATTGTCACCTAAATTGCTTCAGATGATAACCTGGAAGATCATTTCACTAAGGCCCTTAAGGCAAGAGCTTTTGATGGCCATGTTTAGGGGTTGGGAATCAGATGTACTGCTGGGTATTTGGCAGCATAGTCTTTTAGTATAAGTGGGAGATTGTTGGAATGTATACTAAAAGCCTAGCTTTTGTATAAACATATATTTAGAAATAAGAATCACATTGGTCAAGTGTCTATGTTCATGCTAAGTGTAGTTGTCCATTTAATTTATATTGTAGATAACATGGTGTGAGGAGACACACAGAAGATCATGTTATCAGATCCTTATAAATTATAAATAGTAGCTCACAACCAAGATGGAATGGACAAACCATTGGAGTGGTTGTAGTGTAATTTAGTATTAGTTTATCTAGACTATAAAATTACACTAGTACACTATGAGTGTATTGAGCAGGACCATTTGAGGTAGTTTCTTTTTATACTGACTATATAAAAGAATAAAACCTCTATTATTATGAAAGTGCGTACTCTTAATCAGGATATAATAACAAGCATGTATATTTAATATTTATTTCTTTAATTTATCAAAGGGTGTGATTTAGCTCATTAAATCAATAGACTCGATAAGTTAGGAAATGTTATTATTTATAGAATGAAACTGTGTGCTAGTAATCTAGGTTGATGATGTCCCCTTGAGGAGATCATAAGGATTATCATGTAAACCCTGCAGATGGACCTAGTCCGGCATGACAATGAAGTTGAGTAGTACTACTCTTGGAGCTAGATATTAATTAAGTGAGTTGTCAGTAACTCATTTAATTAGTGGACATTCTATATCTTAAACACAGGGAGATTAATGCACTCATAATAAGAAGGAGCCCATAATATAATTTGGGATTGGTGCGGTAGTTCAATAATAACTCTTTAGTGGTATGAGTTATTATTGATGAACTTGAGTTGGGTGTTCAGGGCGAACACAGAAAGCTTAAACTCATCGGGAGACCAAAACTAATTTCTCCTCTCGGTCCCTGTTCTAGCCTCTATAAAATCTTGTATCCACAAAGTCCACTTCTTACCCAAGTAATGGGTCGGCCACATCCTTGTTTGGTGCAAGGGGTCGGCCAAGCATGAACTTGGAAGCCAAGAGGTGGTCAACCATAGCTTGGTGCCCAAGCTAAGGGTCAGCCACATGGAGAATAAAAGGAAAAAAAGTTTTATTTTGAAACAAAATTTTGTCAAAATCTTTCCTTATTTGTAGTTATCTACAATGGCTAAAAGAGAGATTTTATTTTGTTAAAATCTTTCCTTATTTGTAGTTATCTACAATGGATAAAAGAAAGATTTCAATTTCCTTTTATAGCCATCCTCATGATTTTAAAAGAGAGTTTTAAAATTTTAAAATCTTTCCTTTTATAGCTATCTATAAAAGATTAAAGAGAGATTTTAATTTTGTTAAAATCTTTTCTTATTTGTAGTTATCTATAATGTTTAAAAGAGAGATTTTAATTTTTGATAAAACTTTCTTTTTTTGTAACCATAATTTAAAAAGGAGAAATTTTAATTAATCTTTCCTTTTTGTTGTTGTCTACATGTTTTAAAAGAGAGAAATTAATTTTAAAACTTTCCTTTATTGCCATGTACAATAGGAATTTTTAAAAGAGAGATTTTAATTTTATTTAAAATCTTTTCTTGCTTGGAGCACAAGCTTGTGGTCGGCCACACCATGATAGAAAAGGAAGTTTTATTTTTTGTTATAAAACTTTTCTTTTTTGCCTTGACCAAGGATTATAAAAGAGAAAGCGAGAATGCCTCATGAAGAGAGATAACCCTAATTCTATTCCTCTCTTCTATTTTCCTTAGTGTGGCCGGCTTCTCCTCTCCCTTCTCTCTTCCTAAGGCTGGCAACACATCCTTGCTTCCTCTTTCCCTTTCTTCCCTCTAGGGCTGGCACTCCATATTATCTTTGTGGCCGGAGGTTGGAGAAGAAGAAGAAGATAAGAAAGAGCATAGAGGTGGCCGGTTGCTTAGAGAGGAAGAAGAAGAGAAGGAGTTTTTCCTATTTTGGCATCCCTTGGTGGCTCGAGAGTCTTGGAGGAGAAGAAGTGGTTTGAGTGGATTCCATCTTGGTAGATCGTTGCCCACACAACATCCAAGAGGAGAAGAGGAATACAACAGAAGATCAAGAGGTCTTTAGCTACAAAGAAAGGTATAACTAGTTATTTGTTTCTGCATCATAACTAGTTCATGTTTTTTGTATAGATTTTGAAAAACCAAACACAAGAGGCTATCGATTTTAGTTTATTGTTTTGTTATCGATTTTATTTTTCGATTTCATGTTTAGATATTGTGTTTCTATTGAGGTCTCTATAGTTAAACCGAGTTTACTGTAAGAAGTTAAATATCCAATTTCTTTGAAAGGCTTTGTCTAGGAAGTGGTGGATGATCTCATATTCAAGAAGTCCTAGTACCTCGCCATGCTTAACCTGGAAGTCGATCTTTGAAATAGATATTTGATAACTTCTGTAATATGATTTAACTTAGGAAGATCTCATCGGTTGAACTTGGAGTAAGAATGTTAAGTTTCGTTCCCTATCCAAGTTTAACTTCTAAAGGGAAAATTTAGATTAATAATGTTAAGCATCGTTTGCAATCCAAATTTAACTTTAGTAGAGCACATGGGTAGCTAGGATAGTTCTATACTTGTACAAATTTTTGTACAGGGGAACTAGGACGGTATACCGAGTAGCAACCAACACTTTCTTCGAGTATTTTCGCTGCACATCAGTATTAAAGTGAAGCGACGAGATATTTACCCCCCCCCCCCTTTAGCTCCAAACTGACCCAATAGGGGAGACATATGCCAAGAAAGAGTAGGTTTATGAGTGTCCAAGGTAGACATGTTGACTCTAGGGTTAAAACCTAGAATTGGAAAATTAAACCTTGAAGACAAGGCTTGAGGAAATGGAGAAAGTCCTAGATAGGTTCATTATTGGACCTAGAGGATTTGATATGTGTTTAGATGGTCAAAGACCCTAAAATGACAAATTAGGTCCCTCCAAGACTACAAGGATGTCAAGTGCTAGGGTGGCACATGACATTGATAAAGGAGAAGTGACCAAGGGCAAAGGAGTATCATCCAAAGCTGATGAAAAGAAATATGCTAGGGTGTCATATGATTATAGCAAAGAGAGGTCAAGAAGTGGAAAGGGAAATCCATTTAAGGATAAAGAGAAATTAATAAAGAACAAGATGTTTAAGGTTAAAAAGGTAAGGTTTATAGGCCAAGTGTTACCCAAGGTGCACTGAAGTGGCCTAGCCATAGTGGATGAGTCACCTAGAAGGTGACTAAGGTTAAGAGCTCTAGGGGGAGCTCAAAGAGTCTTTTCAAGACCCATGGTTAATGGATCTCAAGCAGACCATGTTTGGGATTATAAATGAGTCATGAAATGTGTCAAAGAGGTTTTGAGACGGACTTGAGTCTCAAACCTAGGGAATTGGCACATATAAGATGTGTTTCATGCATAAAAATATGACATTGGGTTCATATTGCATGAAAATTTATTTTGGATGTATAAATGCTATATAAATTAATGCTAGGGATGCATTATGGTTTAGTATGGGTAGATACATCAAGAGGAAGCTAAAACTAAGACTTTAAGTCAAGGTTCAATTGAACCATCTAGCTAGTTTTGAGTTTTATGTTAATCTTGGGATCTGAGACATATATATTTTTAAATGCATTTTTTTAAGTAAACATTGGTAAAACAGACCTCTCCATAAAATTTAAAAATTTTTGGAGGTCTATAAAATTTTTGGTGCATTTCTAAAAGTGGATCAAAATGCTGATTTGGGCTGATATAGGGTACCAATCAACTAGTGCAGAGATTAGTCGACTAGTAACATTGTTCACAAGCATAGAATGGTTCTATAAGCTTGATTTTATGAGAGCAATCAACTGGAGTCAATTGCAGTCGACTGATACAGTCTAAAATTTTTTTTAGCAATTTGAAAATGACCAAAGGGATGGTATACATATACATAATCTTATGAGAAATTAATACATGCTAATTGTGCTCATTAGAGGTTAAAGAGTCTAATAATTGGAATATTTTTAGAGCTCTTTTTGATGATCGGTAAAGGAGGAGAAGTGTTAGGTTTAAGTGAAAAACGTACACACCTTTATAAGAAATCCTAGCTCAAGGGGGAGCTTAGGTGAAGGGGGAGCCTAGGGTTAGGTTCCATGACTCGTGCATGTGTAGATTGCATGTTTATTTGCATTGTTATTACATTTATATTTTCCTAACTTAAATGGATTGTCAAATATCAAAAAGAGGGAGATTGTTAAAGCAATGTAGGTGCCCTAGGTTTTGATACTTGGACAAAGGTTTAAGTTAGATTATTTATTATATTTGATATGTGCTTGTGAGTGTACAAGATGCAAGTACAACAAGGCAAGTCCAAGTGGAGTCTTTGCGGTGTAAGTCCAAACATGTAGTCTTGGCAACATAAGTCCAAGTGAGCTCTTGGCAATGCTGAAGTCTTGGAGCGTGGCTCTTGGCAATGGTGAAGTCCCAGAGCAAGGAGCTCCTAGCAATGGAAGACCCGACAATAAGAATAAGGCTAAAGGAAGCTCTTTAAGGCAAAGCGTGAAGGATGGGGAAGTATCTGAGGGACGCAATGCTGATGGAGGAGGCTAGGAGGCAAGGTCAAGGTTGTGAGGGTGAGGACGAGTGCTGAAAGATTGTACTCGGGGTAAAATTCTAGGTTTAGGATTTACCAATCGACTAGTGTATATATGAATCGACTGGTGGTTGGACTAGGAGATAACAGAATGCTTCTATTCTCTCAACCAAAGTGGACCAGTAGACTGGTATCGAGCCATTGGAGATGTAACGATTGAATTCCACAGAGGACCAGCTGACTGGTGGGGTGACTAGTAGACTGGTAATGACAAGAATAGCAAGTTGTTCCTCCCAAGCTCTATTTAAGAGAGGTCAAGGTGAGTGGCTCAGGTTGGCGAAATTAGACTTGGTTAAAGTCTATTAGAGTCTCTGAAGCCCTCATATGATCACTGTTCTTGTATTCAAGTGTTTGTAGCAAGATTTCTCCACTGACAAGGAGCTTGAGCTAGCCAAAAGTTTTCTGGGGAGTCATCCACCGACGGATCGAGATCGTCTACCTTATAGACAACCATATGGAGTAGGAGTAAGCTATCTCCAAACCATGTTACATGAATGTGTCAATTTGTTTTCTTGTTTATTGTCTTCTAGGGTTTAGCTTTCTACTTGTTAGTTTTATTTTTATATTCCGTTGTGCGCTAACAAGTTGTAGGAAGTTAACAACGTGGGTGGTCGGCTATTCACCCCCTCTAGCTGGGTGCCAAAGGTCCCAACAGTTACTTCACCCACAATTAACATTATGGTGCTGGTTTATGAAAACTGGCACCACTATGGTACTGGTTCTCAGAAATCAACACCATAGTATGTGCTAGTTGGCACGCGATTATAATTTTACTTATGTGTATTAGGACCTAGATTGGACACCATATATACTTTTACACACTCCATACTTCCATCTTATTATAAAATTTCAAAAATCCAAGTCATTTAGGCCCATTAATAGGTTTCGGTCAAAACTCATTGATGAACTTAGAGAGCTTTGATTGGAATCATTTTAACTCTTAGGGTGCGTTTGGTTCAAGGTTATCATGATAACCTTGGTTATCTCTTGAAGGTTATCATTGATAACCCTATTTGGATTAGGCAATGACAGATTCCAAGTACTAAAGGATGCATGTTAACAAAAGGAGGAATCTGATTACCTTAGAAATAGGTGGTTTTCAATAATTCCAGGGTTAACAAAATCATATTTCCAAAATTATCCTCCACCTATGTCTTGTTCCTTGTAGGCATTGTAGCCTCTCCAGATCGAGAAGCACTGAAAGGTGCTCAACATCACCGGCATGCAAACCTACATGGATGATGGCAACTGCAAGGAAAAGTGATGAGCCTTGCATTTAACACATCTTTAAACGCCTCTCGACCTCATCTTTCAACGCCTTTCATCCACTCTTCTCTAGCCTCGATGATTCCGGTGGTCGTCAATCTAGATTCTCTATTTAGAAAGCTTGAGATCAAGAGCAGAGGAGCCACGGCGAGTTTTCCTCTCTATTTTTTTCCCTATGCAGGGAGAGAGATTGATTGGTAATGGAACAAGTCGGTGACTGTTGGCAGGAGGAGTACCAGTGG
This sequence comes from Zingiber officinale, assembly GCF_018446385.1. Lineage (NCBI taxonomy): Eukaryota > Viridiplantae > Streptophyta > Magnoliopsida > Zingiberales > Zingiberaceae > Zingiber > Zingiber officinale. Next base: position 97,220,530 of record NC_055998.1, read on the forward strand.
TCGATGTGGTTGCGGACACTGCTGTTGATGAGCTTCTTCATGCAATGCAAGCAGCGCGACTCATTCCCACTGGAGAGAGTGCAACATATACTGCCTCGACTGCACGAGTGGTGCCCTTTACCCTCTCTGCGTTCTCTCTCACCGCAACCACCACACCATTCAAGTACCAATCGGTTCACAAAAAGCTTCGATTTTGATTTGTTCCGATGGCGATGAAATGATTGCTTGATGTGCAGATAAGGCGGTCATCATACACCACAACATGATTAGAGTGTTGGAGATCCAAACGGTGCTCGACTCACCGACGTGCAAACCTACATCATCAACATTGCCTGCGTCATCTTCCTCAATGAGTGCCCCCAACTATGGCCTGGCAAGGGCATCACCAGAACTTGCGAGGTTTGTTACCATAGCCTTGTCGATTCCTTCCATTTCTACTCCCTCGTATGCAAGGTCCTCCTCCAATATCCCCCATGAATCTCCCTTGTTTTTCCTCTTTTCCACCAAAACCCCCCACCAACTGTTTGATGAAATGTGCATTCCATCTCGCTAGAACCTCCAACAATGACGATGACAAGAACAAATCGAGATGAGGATCAGACTTGGAGCGCTCGACCAGTAACGAGACATGCAACACTACCCAGAGCTTCTCCCCGTTGACTCTGCCATTGTCGAGCGCCAAGAGGCGGAAGGGCATTCCCCACTGAGCCCCCTTTAGAAGCCTAATGTTGGGATTCTAACCTCCCATACATAGATCTTTCCCAAATTCCCAACACTCAGTGCTTCTCGATCTCGAGAGGTAGGTGATGCTTCTCATCCTGCTCTGCCACCTGCACTGTCAACTCCTCGCATGCAAGCTCACAGCCCAAGCGGAAGAAGAAGTGTCGGTAGCCATGGCAACAGCTAACAAAAAGAGATTGAAGAATAAAGCTCCGCAAGGGTAAATTAGTAAAATATTAAACTAAGTTGTTACATTATCTAAGTTGAACCAAACAATATTAGGTTATGTGCGATAATTTGAACCAAATGCACCCTTATAGGTTTCTATAGTTCCTTAGAGTCCAAGGGTGTTCTCCGTTATTATTGTAAAAGATTCTCAGCATTGCTTAGAAGATTTAGAAAGTTTTAAACTTTGTGTCAATTATATAATTTCACGTAAGAGACGTAGGGCCAAAATTTCTCAACATATCTCTCTTCTATACACTCACATCTTTCATCTCATTTCAAGTTTTCATAAATCTGAGTCTCCTAGGTCCATCAATAGATTTTAGTCAAAACTGATTGATAGACCTAAAGAGTTTTGATCAGACTCATTCCAACTTCTATTGGTTTATTAGGTGAACCTGAGTCCAAATATGCACTCATTTACTATTTTAAAGTCCTCCCAACAATGCTTTGAAATTTTTATAACACTGTGATGTTGGTCTTCGAAAAGTAGCACCACTGTGATATTGGTATTTAAACTGTGATGTTGATTTTTGAAAATCAGTACCAAAGTAATTTTAAATTTTTTTGTTATTTTTATTAATAAAATCAGTTTTATTCATTTTATTTTATTATTTTTTATAATTAGATATTAAAAAATAAAAGATATTAAAAATAATAAAAATATTTTTGATGTTTTATTAATTTTCTTTTATATTTTAAGATATTTTATTAAAAATTTTAAAATAAAAATAAAATTAAAAAAATTTAGAGTACCGATTAACATTTAATCAGATTAATTTTAGATTTGAGAGAAGAGGAGAGAAGAAAATTAGGAGAAGGGAAAGAGAATTGGAGATTATTAAATGTAAATGCACGAACATGTTCTTTAAAATTCAATAATACCATAATGATAATGTTTTTTTAATGCAATATTATAGTGGTTTATAGTGGTTTGCAAAAGGGATAAAATGGAAAAATAAATGTGTCCTTTAATATACTTAAAAGTTAGATACGTCTTTTAAATATTTCACAACTTTAATGCGCTCTTAGCCTCTTAGATCAATCATTACAATACATAACTCAACGAACAAATAGATAATAATGCTGTGAAGAAACTTCCTAGTGCACCATTATTTTTCAAAAGAAACGTAATTAATTAAGGAGACTTGCTATTTTTCCATGATACTACTAATCGTCTAAAATACTTTCTTCCACGTTTGCCAATTTGTTTAACGAAGCCTGTTGCACACAAAAAAGACAACAAATTAACGCAGTATTTTTATTCCCCTTCATTAATTATATATTTAATCTGACACGATCACTAGACATGATTGCTTGCTATCCATAAATTAAGTCGATCAGCTTCAGTCTCTTGCTTGTGAACATGCAGGTAGATGGAGAAGCTCTCCATGTTGTTCATGTTTTGTATTCTCCAGGGGAAGACAAAGGGACTAAAATACAGGGAGAAGGGACAATTTGTCCACTGCAGGAGCAGCACCGGAGAGGGATTCCTGCTCCTCATCGATTCATTTATGGATGAAATAATGTTTTTGGAGCAGTCGATTGACCCATGATTAATCCCCTAATTAAGTTGTGACATCTGAGTGTGCAGCGGCAAAAGCATTTTGAATCCCTACTTTTCTTCTAATAAGATGAAAATTTTGAGAAGTTAATTGTTGGATGTGGACCTGATTGTGCTTCTGAATTTATCTGGTGGACCTAATTGTTCAAAAGGTACGCCACAGCTCAATCCTTTGGCCATGAACTGAGGAAACACCAAACTGACAAACAAGATTCTCTTCTGTTTCTTCTTCCTCCTCCTCCTCCTCCTCCTCCTCTGTCATTGACTTTCGTCCACCTCCCACCATTTAAAGCGCCCCCACCCCACGCTCATCCTCCCCCTCTCTTTTCTCCTTTGCACTCCAACAGCCATGGCCTGTCCTCCAAAGCCAGCCCCTGCCGGCGTCCGGCGGCTTTCCGAGCTGCTGGCAGAGCAGCAGGAGCCCTTCTCGTTGGATGCCTACCTGCTGCAGAAAGGCTATCCGGAGCGGAGCCTCCCAGCGCCTCTCTGTTGGTCCATCCTCAGCGCAGGCCGTGGCCTCCAGCGGATCAAGAGCAGCAGATTCCAGCTTCTCAAGCGCAAGCTGGTCGAGCTTCTCCATCCGAAAGCCTCGAGCAGCGGCGACAACGATAGCAAAAAGGACTTCCTCAAGGGCGACACTAGCGCCGTGGAGGAGGAGGACCATGACCACCTCTGCTCTCTCCAATGGAAAGGCTGGGAGGTGGAGCGCAGCCCTGTCTCTGTCCTCGACCTGCCCTCCTCTGAAGAAGATTCCTCCTGTTCCTGCGCGTTCTTCTCCATGACAGACGAAGATGAGACAAAAGATTTTGACGGCTTCAGAGAGTTGCTCGATGAGCCAAAAAAGCTTGTCCTGGACTACGAGCAGGATGAGATCGCCTCGGCAATCACCAGCATTAATCAATTGACATTCCAACCTCACACTAGAGAGATTGGGGCTCATGTAGAAGAAGCCATTTTTGAAGCTCTAATCTTGGAGACGATAAGCTTCTGTTGTACATTATGAAGAAGAAGTTAATTACGAGTAGAGATTGGTGCATTCAAAAATGTCGTGTTTGTGTGTCTCCTCTCCTCATCATTGAAATCCCAACCACCATGGGCATGTACAGTGCAGTGCAGGACCACAGCAAACAGAGATTGGCAGGTTGATGATCGAAAAAAGTTCCCTGCCATTAGGACCTCAATGCCTGCACTACACCTGATTAACTATTCTCATGGTCCTTTCTCTATGGAATAGATGTGACAGAGAGCCTCATTAATGCAGAAATGCAATTATTACAGGTCAATAGAAGCAACAAATTTGGGCAAAAGAAAAAAAAAACAAACGAAATAAAACAATGATCTAGGATTTGAAGTTGTGTCAAATCATGAACAGGACATGCATGTTCCAGTGAGCTATGTAAGGATTATTAATTCATAATGTCTGTAGTAGAAGACAAAAGCTTCCTATCGAACTATAAAATATGTGTTTAAAGAAAAAAAATATATGAAGGATGATTTGGTAGGTAAATGCAGACAAACTTCTCTCAGGGAAAAACCAAATTGTTTAAACAATTGAAGTATTTGGTATGTTTCTGGCAAAAGATGATTGATTCACCTCAACTTAACTCCTAGGAAAAGCCAAATTGTTTAAACAATTGAAGAACTGTATGTTTCAATGGCAAAAGGTGACCATAATAAGATGAATAAAGTAAATGATTTTGTTGGTGAAAGAAATTTTATTTTTAAAGGGATTATTTCATGAGATTCAATCTCTATTCTCATATGATAATTTACTATCCAAATATTAAATCAATTATGTCCGTGTAAACAAATATTGTATCTTCCTGAACAAGTGCATCAATCATTCAATGGGGTTCATATAAAGAAGATGTCATCTCTATGCTATTAATTTACCCTATAACGAATTAGAAAATTATTACTGTTGGGAGCACAATATTTAATCAAGAGTTTTGATGTATGATTAAAATTAAAATGAAATTAGTTGTGATATAACAAGTTGTGTCAAGTATGCATGTGTAACTTACTTGATCAATGTTAAAATCTAGGGATGTAAACGAGCCGAATCGAGCCGAACAGTATTAGAATCGAACTCGGCTCATTTAAATTATATTCGGGCTCGAGCTCGGCTCGAGCTCGGCTCGAGCTCGAATCAAACTTTTATTATAAGGCTCGAGCTCAATTCATTTTGGAATTATCAAGCTCGCGAACAGTTCGAGCTCGGCTCGTTATTAGCTCGATTATCATAGTTAATGAGCATAATTCATTAAGCGAGTTCGGGCTCGTTTTCGGGCTCATTTTAGAGCTCGTTTTTTTGGCTCGCTTTAAAGCTCGTTTTAAGGTTCGTTTTAGAACTCGTTTTTTGGCTCAATTTAGAGTTCATTTTTTGGCTCGATTTAAGGCTCATTTTTTGGCTTGTGAGCCTACAAATGAACATGTTCGCAAGCTCACGAGCCGAATATCCTTAAACTCGAGCTCGGCTCGATAAAACTGTCGAGCTCGAACACGGCTCGATAAGATAAACGAACGAACTCGAACGAGCTTTTTATCGAACCGAGCTCCGAATAACTCGCGAACCATTTGATTCATTTACATCCCTATTAAAATCCTATTTGGGAGTCAAGCAATGACTATGTTTTAGAAGAACTAGACAAATGAAGACTTAATTGGGAGTCAGACATGAGATAAGTTTTTGTTGGAACCAAACAGACAAAGTCCTAACTGAGAGTTAAGTGAATCAAGTTCAAAAGGAGTAAACTGAAAGATAAAGTCCTAACTGAGAGTTAAGTGAATCAAGTTCAAAGGAAGTAAACTGAAAGATGAAGATTTGATAGGTAAAGTCTTAACTAAATGCTAGATGAATCGAGTCTAAATGGAATCAATTGAGAGTTAAATGTTTGACAGATAAAATTCTATTTAGGAGCTAAATGAATCAAATTCAAATGGAGTCCGTTGAAAATTAAAAATTTAGAAACAACTCCGAGAGGAATTGGGAAAGACGATTTATTTATAAAATTAATCAGATGTTCGAATATCTAAATTATCAACAAACAAAAATCGATAGTGAAAATTTCAATAGTTTTTATATTTTAGGATGAAAAATAGGATGTGACATTGTTTTAATATTTTTTCAGCATAGGATACTTTTTTAATGATAAAAGAACAAAAGACATCCTATTGATTTTTGTCCATACAAACTATGTGCAAATTAATGAGTAAACATTTAATATAATACAAAGATATCCTATGTAAAACATAATTTAAAAAATCACATTCATAATTCTTATCATATATACAATTCACATACAAAATAATAAGATCATGGTTGAATTTGTTTAGAAATGTTTCATCATAAATCTTATTTTATACCATTTTAAAAATAAAATAATAAATTGTTAAATTTAAATTTAATTAATTAAACTAAGTCTAACCTATTATAAAAATTAAATCAGATGGAATTTACTACAAATTACACTCAAATTAGTATGGAAGGAAAATAATGAATTTAATAGTTTATTAAAATAATTCATAATATGAACTTCAATTTGGCAATCTTAATTTGAATCACCATCTGATAGAAAATATTGAAGCCCTTCCTACTGGGCAGATGATGAAAAGGCTAAAGTAAAGAGTAGTGGTTATGCCACTAAGTGTAGTCTTGCAAGGAGAACAACTTCTATTAATTGAAATGTATCAGAAGTTTTTGTTTTTGGTTTTTTTTTTACATTTTGAAGGGCATTTCAGTTTTTTTTTTTTTGGCTTTAAATAAACCTTTGTAAGCAACATTGATTTTTGGCTTGGTGAATAGTTTAGGTAGATTCTTTCAATATACTCAGACCTTAATTAAATGAATAAATTTGAAAAGGCATATGTATTTAGTTTATTAATATTCATTAACAAAGATTATGACTTGTGCATAATTTCTATGAATATTTATCAAACTTATAAATAGATAAAGAAACTTTTAAAAGGAATAAATAAATTTATAATATCAACTCATTAACCCACCAAGTAAATTTAAAAAATATAAACAATTTAAATAATTAATTAAGCAAAGTACTCGAATTAAGATAGCATCAAAACAAACAAACGTCCCGTTAAGTTTAAACTAAACTTAAGTTCATTAAAAAAAATCGAAACAACCTGAAAAAAAAAAATTTAATGCCTTAGTTCATTTTAAATTTGATTACTTTATCAAATAAATTTAAACAATATAAAATTAATTTAGCTCGTCTTAACTAAACATTTATTGTGTGAATCGGTGATATTATTAATCGGATGTGTGGGAGTGATAGCAAATCACGGGATGGCCACTCTTTTTCAATAGTTTCACGAGCTATGTTTTTTCTTTGTAACCAAGTGGGTCGCATTAAATTGAGAATTACATTAATTGGGAGTGTCTCATGGAACAAGGGCAATTGCGAAGAAAAAGACTCCTGTTTTTTCTCTTCATCTTTACTTTGAAAAACTCCCTTCTCATGAATGACCTAAAAAGGATTTATTAATTCTGAAATTTGAAGTTGCTAAAGAAATTATATTAAATCTTTCTATTTGTCTTTAGGCATGTAGCATCTCATATAATTTTGTGATTGCTTAGGTAGTGAGTCGGTTACCTAAACAAGTTGATTATGCTGCTAGTCCAATTAGATTGATTTAGCCGAGTGCAACACGTGATGAACAACAAATTTAAGAGCTAAGCCCTATTAGACAAGATAAGTCAAGCATATAACATAAGTCAAACAAATTTACCAACCAAATTAGGTTCATCAAAATGGTTGATCAGTCAAAGTAAAATGAATGGATCAAACGAGTCAAGTGAGATGGACAATTAGGTCGAAGCTGATTGGGGTTGAGTAGTTCTAACAACTTAGGATATGCAAGCCAACCAACCCAAGTCGAACGGGCTAGACAACTCTATGAGTTGTGCCCATGCAAGTCTAGCTAAGGATGCATATCAAGTAGATTGATTAAATCAACCACAACATACAACTTATGGTCATTCAAGTAGTAGCATTCTTCCCTTTGGAGAGGGGGAAGTTACTTATCAATTCACTTACATGTTTAACTTTGAAGCAATCCCCAGCAAATTAACCTTACAAAATGTTTAAAATCTAAGCAGCCTCCAGAAAGTCACTTATCACTTTAGGATACAAGACACAGCATTCTCTATTTGGCTGTTAACATTAGCCTCGCTCGTATCGCCAGCTTATATTCTTCTTAAATTTCGGATATGAATTTTGATTCCTCCTCCATGTTATTTGTTGCTTAGTCAAGAGGAGAGGCTTTGCCAGTGTGTTAGTTTAAGGCTCCAGGAATTATGTTCTACATGTAGAAATGACTAAATATCCACAAGCAAAAAACCAGATCACTGACACAACTATGTTCCTCTATTAACACAATTTGAAACAAAAGGAAACAATTAGGTAGAATAAAAAACTAACTAAAGCAAGCTGATTAGATGGTCACCACATTGACCTTTCAGAATTAGCAGGTGGTGTCACCTTGGCTGACATGCATGAACTTAAAGCCTCCTCTCTTGCCGACCGGTGTTCCTGTTGGGTGTGCATGAGTTCAGTTAGATATTCGGACTCAGTTGTTTACTACTTGGGCACGTATTTCTGAAAATACAAGTTGTTTACTACTTGGATGGTTGTTGACTTGTTTTACAGGCATAATTGCTGTTGGCAAACTTGAAAACAAAAAGGAACCATCGCTTCATTAGACAGCATAAAGTTGAGCAAATCATTAAGATAAGATTGAAAGCATTTAAAAAAAATTATGCAGTAATTGTATTTTTCAGCTTCAGATTTATGTACTGGTTTCTTTCATTTTGAATTCAGGGGAAAAAATATATCTAGATAAACAGGATCCCTTCTAAATTTGGAAACAAGCATAATCCTTCAGTTCAGTAATAAATGACAGTATGATTTCTTATTTAGATAGCTACCAGGATTACTTTTGATGAAAACTGATACATCCTAATAAGGTGTTTCGGTAGATTATGAAACTAGTAGATCCATTTGCATATTGCTAAGTTATTGGTAAAAACACAGATGCAGTATACATAGAAGTTGAGATAATCTTACTATGCGAAAGGGGAATTCATCTCCTTCAAGCATGTGTATGATTTGCCCCATCTTGGGACGCTTTTGAGCGTCCATGTCTATACAGCGAAGGCAAATCAGCAATACTCTCTTCAAGGCTCTTGTTGACGGCTTAACCTCAATTGACGGATCAAGCACTTCCTCGTCATGCTTTCTTTGTACAGTACGCTTAAACCATTCAACCATGTTTACCTGTGCTCACAGATTAACCACTTATACAGGAGAACAATATGAGAAAAATTGGAAAAGTCGATTTAAACCAACCTCTCCTACTGGTCTGTTGTAATCTACTGGACTTCTTCCAGAGATTATTTCCATTAAGAGAACACCAAAACTGTATACATCACTGCTCTCGTTAAGCATACCGGTGCATGCATATTCAGGAGCAACATAGCTGCACAATTGTTCACAAAAGTGGCAAAATACAAGTAAATTGTCAGAATACAAGACAGCATATTATTTGAAGTGTGCGTAGATATGAGATAATATGCGACATGTTTACTTGAGGTAACAGCAAATTGAGGCTTAGAAATAAGAGAAACATGCATGTCTGAACTTTGGAGTGATACAACTTACCCAAATGTTCCCATTACTCGGGTTGTTACATAGCTTGAACCAGAGCCCAAGACCTTCGCCAATCCAAAGTCTGACACTTTCGGATACCATTGCTTGTTTAGAAGAATGTTACTTGATTTGATATCTCGATGCACAACTTTAGGCTCCAACCCTTCATGCAAGTAAGCTATGCTGCAATTCAATAATCATAATAGGAAGACCATACAAAAGCTTAGAATTTGGACAACTTGCATGTTAAAAAGCAAGTGGACTTGGTTTCTTTAATTAAATAATCAGAATCAGTTCTTTTGACTCCATGGTTAAATGAACAAAGAATGGAAGTACCAACCCTTTTGCTGTTCCAATGGCAATTTTCATTCTGATATCCCAGGTTAGTGGACTAATTAGTCCAACATCACCATGTAACCACTGCTCCAAAGTGCCATTGTCAATATATTCATAGACAAGCATCCTGAGCCAAAATAGAATTTTGACATGCATATGAGTAACCAACAAGATAATGGGCTTTACTGAAGAACAAAATGCTTTAATGCTTTTGATAGGTTTGATCACCTTTTAGCACCTTCAGCACAATATCCAATGAGTCCAACGAGGTTCTTATGCCTTACTTTTCCAATGGCTTCAACTTCCACCTTGAACTCTTTTTCTGCTTGCCCCCTGTAGTACAAGTTTCCATCATAGAGAATTAAGCATCAGCACGAAACAGTAGCATATGAAATAGGAATTTCCCTAAACATGTAATGTCCAAATAGTATAACAAATCTACTATTCTTATAACTTCATCAGTAGCATTATTTGTTCAACAAGAAGCATAAACCCATAAAATAACTTCAGAAATATAATCAAGTTTGATGACATTTCTTCATTTCAGTAAACGGAAATATGGTTACTAGTTGCAGGTGAAAACATCTCTGATTTGTTATTTGTAATTATGTTGGCATGGCCATTCAGCAACATAACTGTAATAATGGTAAAGTAGTTTCACAGATAATTAAAAATTAGAAAAGGGGAAAACCTATCAGGCCAGCCAAGTAGAGAACAAAAAGAATCTAAGAACTCAAAAGAAAAAAAAAACAAATTTGCAACACAGACAAATCTAGGTATGTTTGCCATATTTTGTTATGGCTCAAATTGCAACAAAACAGCACCCCATTTGGTCGACAAGTATATCGTCAAATCTCTAAGCTCACACTGACCAGGAAGGGAAAAAATTCACAATAATGAAAAAGCACAACTTTTGACCAGATGGGCGATAACATAAAGCTGACTTCAACTAAGTGAACCTAATATTCAGACGTGCTTTGAGCCCTAGAAACCGATCGTCACTAAACACCGAGGAAAGACTTTTACCATAAACAAATAAATTAGCACCGATCGGAATGATGGTTGTGTCATTCATCAAAACCATCCCAGATATATATGGCTGTTTCTTGAAGGCCAAACAAGGCAAATTGAGGTCCACTAATCGAACCACATCGAAGCTTACCAACGTCACACAGCACATTTTTCTGCTTCCGCAGCAGAAATCACGACATGATTCCAAAATGCTGTGCTAAAAAGCAGAAGAGTGAAAGGAACGTGAATGATCGGGACTAGTTAAGAGTAGCTTCCTACTCACTTGTTGTTTAGGAGATTTTTGACGGCGACAATGGAGAGATCCGGCAAAACACCACGGTAAACAATCCCATAACCCCCCTCTCCAATCACATTCTCGGAGTTGAACCCCGCGGTTGCCGCCTCCAGCTCCGCCAGCGTGTACCACCGCCCCCATCCTATGTTCTCCATCTTCTTCTCCTTCTCCAGTGACACCGACGAGGAGGCGGAGGACGAAGAAGACGAACCTTCAGACGGCTTCACGACGGCAACCACCTTCTTGGCCTCTTCCTCGCCCTTAGCATTTCTAACTGGAGTGATCTCCGCGATCTCCTTGGTGGAGGTGGGAATGAGGGGAGCGAAGCGGCGGTTGCCGCGGGAGCGGCTGCAGCGTCGGAGGGAGAAGAAGAGGAGAGCAAAGACGAGGGCGGCTGCGGATATGGTGAGGAGAGCGTAGAGGGGGAGGCCGAGCAGCGGCGTAGTGGAGGCAAGGAATCCGCCGGAGGGATCCGCGTCTGCGCCCATCGCCGACGGAGCGTGACCGCCTTCTCGGAGCGTGAGAACTAACCGTTACGAAGAGAGAGAAAAGGTGCGAGTGGTTGTTATACCCGGAGCGTAGCGTAGAAGAGAGGAGGGAGAGCGTGAGAGTATTCAAAGCGGGTAGGCGGCGACAAGGAGTAATTGTTTTCGGTAAAATGTTGGCAGGGTAACCGACGATTGGTGTGGGAACGGGTATTATCCGTCGGTGGCTGGGCGACGAAGCGTGCCGAGTGAACTAGCTACCGTCCTCTACCCATCACAAATTGTTTCTTACTCGTTAAATTACCCGATCAGGCACCGGCACCCTCGCCAGCGCCCGAAAACAGACGCCACACCACCGCTTCCAGCTCTGAGGAATCCAGGTAGAAAAGCGGGTGATTAACTCTCGAGACAAGAAGGAAAGCAGCAAATGGGGCCCTCATTGACGGTTGCAACAGAAGCAGCAGGTGGAACTAGGGGTGAACAGTCAACTCGTCAAACCGATCAACCCGCTTATATCAACCAGAATCGAACCGAAAAAAAATAATCCACCGGATATAGTGCTGGATGTAGGGTCCTAATATTATATTATCTGATCTAGTAGGGTCGGATAGTTTTTTATCCCAATAACCGAACCAACCCGATCCGTAATCACCCCTAGTTGTAGCAACTAATGTTGATAAGCTATTACATGTTGTAGCAACTACTGTCGATAAGCTGTTACACGTTGTAATAGCTATTTCTGATTAGCTGCTATAACGTGTAATGAGTAATGTCTATTATCATTTTAAATTTTATTTTCTTTGTTATATTTATATTTATATTTTATATTTCATTGGATATAGGGTCGGATATCCAAATAACTGACAACCCGTTGGATATCTGATACATAAAAATCGCCGGATATAGGACCGAATGTAGGTTCCAATTTTACATTATCTGATCTAGTAGGGCGGCCGGATAGTTTTTTAGTCTAATAACCGAACCGATCCGATCCGTAATCACCCCTAAGTAAAACTTCGGGTAGATTAATAAATAGCGTTAAATCTTTTAGTGTGATTATATAAATCATATATGATTTATGATCTCTGACGTTAGAGATATCATGTGTTTGTTATATTCTAAATAAATAAATAATAATAATAATAATAATAATAATAATATAAAAAAATAGATTTACTTTTTCAAGAATCTCCTATTATCAGTGTGGGCTCTATCAATATAAAGAAAAATAAATAGAAATAGTGTATGATAAATCTTCTTCAGTTTCTAAAAATCTATATCTAATTATTATAGTAGAAATGTCATATGCGAGACAATAATAAATAGCATTAACAAAATAGGAATTGCTACCTAATAAATAATATTAAAAAAAATATAAATCTATTACATTATCTATCTTGATCTTATGGGCATGAGGAAAAATATATATAAATATATAAATATCAAGCGTATAATAAAATAAACTCTAGGTTCCTAAGCGATAATGAATAATCAGTTATGAATGCCCTACCTAATAAATAACGTTAAAGCATTTACGGGACATGAACGTAACAGTATGCAACCTCAGAGGCCGAGCCATTTCTAATTTCCCAGAAAAATCGGAGAGCACTCAATCCGTACCTACCATGTCACTGGGGGACTGGCAACCAGAGGCGAGTAAACGGGTGGGTATCGTCGGGTACTGTTTTACGAAATTGGTTGTTGAAGTAGAGCTGTACACTTCACTTTACTCTGCTGCAAAATTTTTAAATTACCGGGATAGCCTCCGATGATGGAGACTATCGGCCAGTGTTAAAATTAGTAGCAGGGGAAGGCATCGCTGGAGGATAAAAAGGTCATTTCAGATTAATAAGGGTGCTTTAGTAAAGAAAAAACAAAAAGGGCGCGCTGTGCTTTTACTTTGGCCCTCATGATACGGAAGCAGGTCAATTGTTGAAATTCAAAAAGAAAGACGGGGAGGTGTAAATTTCGATGGCATTGTTTGTCTAGTATTGTTCCCAGCTATTTGATTTTTAATTAAAGAATAACCTCTTTTAATTAAAGAGGATAGCGAATATATACGAGTGTCTTTTTCGACTAATAAATGTCTATTATCATGTGTGGAGGGAGACATAAGCTCACAACTCAAAGTCATGGCTAGAATGATGGTGAAATTAGTTCAAGGCAAAAGGGAAGGGTTACATGAAGATGAACTATAGGAGCCCAAGCCAACAATGAATATTAACTTAAGATAAGATGATGACTAAATATCTCATCATAGAGAGGAGACATGAGTAGTGGCTAAACCATTGTCGATTCAAAGTCCTTTCACCTTAGAAATACAAATGAATTGATCCCCGATAACTTTCAGATATCGAGCGTATAAGCATTTATCTAAGGAGCATCAACCCTCCAATGCAGGGAGTTCGCCACTACCTCAAGAGGAGTCACACACAGATGGTATGTGTGGCAGTCTATTGGCTAGATCGGAAGTTTCAAAGAGCTAACTCAAAGCGATGATGCATACTTTATCGGGAGTTCAGAGTGTAGACTGAAGCACTAAGAACTTGATGATAACAAGAGGTGAGGGGAGCCATTGTCTAAGTTTGTCAGGAGATCCATGGAGTTGGCCAAGCAAGATGATGATTCCAACTTGATTGTGCTAGTGGTGACTTTCAAATTAGTATTTACACTTTGCTAACTTCTCATTCTACGTATAAGAATTCGTTCAAACATCAACATTAGGTTAGAATAATCATTCGAGAAGTAGTTGGTCTTTCAGGATGTTTAAGACTACATATGATGCATATAAATAGAATGGTCAGTGTTCTAAAACGTGGGCTAGGCTATTGCCTCGGCACTCGGTGGCTAGTAATCGCATCAGAAAGGTGCTAGGTGACCTGTGTAGCACTGGGCGGCCCTGTGCGGTGTTGGGCATCACGGAAATTTTATTTTATTTTTCTTTCCTTTAAAACCCTAAATCCAATACTTTATCGATTCATTTGTCTCTTACGCCAGTTCGGCTGCCTCTCGTCTCCTCAGGAGGCATCAGCTCGATGATCGATAAATTTTTCAGTAATTTATTTTATACAATTAATTTTTTTTTTGTCTTCCACAACGAGTCTCGCTGCACAAAGATTTTGGGATTTTTTATTTTTTTATTATTTATTTAATTCAAATAACTCCTCACTCATATAAGGTAATTCGAATAGAATTTTATAAATTCTAATTAAATTATCCTACTAAACTATATAAAAAATATTTTTTTAAAAATTTTATTAATTTATTTATATTATAATAATATTATATTTAAAATATAAAAACTATAATAAATATTATTAATTAATTTATATTATGATATTTTATATTAATTCATATAAACCATATTATATTTATAATTTTATATTTAAAATTAAAAAATTCTAGTAAATTTTATTAATTCATATAAATCATATTTATATTATTTTATTGATTTATATTTTTTTGATTTATTGATTTTAGTGGTGTTAAGTCTTATTCATGTCAAATATAATAATTCCATTAGAATATTACTTTTATATATAATTTTTTTCTTAGACTTGTTAATTATTCTAAAGTTCTTAAATTTATTCTTAAATCATTTTTTAGGTTATCATAATTACAATGTCAAGCAATTCATTTTCGACGGTATCCATCACTCAACTCAAATCCAAAATTCTTAGGAGAAAGTCAAATGACATTGGATATGAATTTGAGATGTCGACTAATTTTAAAAATCTCGACAAAATTAAATACAAGTTGTGTGAAAAACGATGTCAGGGGAGTATATAAGATCAAATAACACATAGGAAATACTGTATTCTAAATGCATGAAATTAAAAGGTAAATTGTAAACACTTACAGCGATCTCCCGTAGATCTGCAATTGGTGACGGCAGAATGTGATATTCGGACTTGCCGTCAGAAGAGCAATTACAAAATCGAAAAGCTCTCTGTAATTTAACAAACCAAATCCCGTGGCTTCGGAAGCTACAACTCCTCGACTCTTCCACTCATCCCCTTGATGAAAGACTTGGGCACCTTATATAATAGGAATACCAAGGGGTATATTAGTAAATTGCCCTGTGAAACTATATGGACAACGTGGGTATCATGGGTAGCTCATATTTCCACATTCCCATTGAAGGTCGGGGTAGGTCGGCTAGAAAGGGGGTTGAATAGCCTGAAAAAATAAATCAAGACCTTTCTCGTTCTCTGGACTCGGGTTAGCAGCAATAGTATAATAAAAATAAACAATACAAAATTTGAAAGAAAAGACTCAAAATTTTACTTGGTTACAACCGGGGTGGTTGTTAATCCAAGACAATGACAGCACTAGAAAAACTCCTTTATGTAAGCGAAGAAGCCTCTTACAATTTTTGAATGCTTAGACTATTGCTAGGAATTGAATGCTTAAGTCGATTGATTATTTCCTACCTCCAGGGGTCTTTTATAGCTCCTGGAAATTCTATTTATAACTTGAGAGTGCCTCCCAAGGGTACAGAGGGCACCTCCAGTGAGGCGACATGGATAAAACTTTATCCGTTGTGAACAGTCAACCTTGGCCAAGTCGAGGGCACCCTCAAGGCTGTGGAGAGCGCCCTCAATGTTATGGAAGGAACCCTCTATATCATAGGGCGCCCTCTATGGAGGGTGCCCTCAATCATGGAGGGCTCCCTCTACCTGCAGCGTATAAATAGCTTCAGCTTTCCTTTGCATCTTCTGCTGCTCCGTTCGCTTGGGTGATTGCGACCAATCGAAATAGAGCTCACCTGAACCTAATTTCTGGCCTTCTTCTCGAGCAGGCTTTCGCTCTGCCTTCTCGTCCCTCGAACGCCACATACGTTCTTCTTATCCACCGATATACTCTTCCACGGCACCTCGTCCCTCAGACTCATGTAGTCCGTCGGCTCTCTCCCGTGACGTCCTTCTCGTTAGCCGCGTCTTCTGCTCGACTTTCTATGCTCCTAAGTTCCTGCACATTTAGACACAGGGATTAAACCAAAATAGGACCTAACCTAACTTAGTTGATCACACCAAAAATAACCTTGGGGATCCAACAATCTCTCCCTTTTTTTTTATGTGAGCAACCCAAGTTAAGTTAAGGTAAAACAATCATAAGGTAAAGATAAAATTGTAAAAATAAATAAAGTTGCAATTATGCAATAAGGTACAAAGATAAAGATTTTCAAAATTGATCAAAATTTAAATTTTGAACTATCTCCCCCTAGACTTAATCTTCCCTTCTCCACTTTTGATCACGCAAAAAATTGGGGTATTCAATAAAAATCTAAAGGTAAAAAAGTTTTAACAGCAAAAAAATTTGCAAAAAAAATCTAAGTGAAATTTTGAAAAAACTTCTAAGTGAAGTTTGTAAGTTAAGTGAAAAATATTTTAAATGTTAAACCATTGACAAAAATTGAAAGTATTTAATTAACAATTTTATGCTTATCAGTTTGTCAATTAAATATTCAATTCAAAAATTGGCTTCCAGACTGTGGCGAGGCACTAGACCTTTTTGGTTATTGGATCATCAACTACTTCTAGACAAAATCGCTTAATGAATTTAAACATTTAATCTTCTATCTGAAAGCCTAATGGAATTTTTAATTCAAATATTCTTTAGGACCCAATATAGGTTCCTTCCTACTAGGTTAATTAGAAATTTACGGGGAACATAACTTTTCAGAATTTTCCTAATTTGACTTTTATGAAATCTAAGATACTAATTCAGATTTCTATATTTCCTAATATTTTCAGTGTATAAACATGCATGATTTTTCTGATTTTCTATCTCTATTTTTAATTTATCATTTTCTTTTTGCAGATTATCATATAAATCCTAGTGGACATGCTTTGGACAATTGTATTTTCATATCTATGTTTTCTTTTTCTAACTTACAACATTCTTTAGTTAATAACTTCACAAATTTAAACAATTTGTCAGGTGGGAGAGATCGTACCTTACTTACCTTGTCGATCTCATTATCCGTAGATCCCCCTGAATTGTTGCTTTCTTCTGTTGACGCCCTCCCTTCATTGATGCTCTCGATGCTCATTTCAGACGAGCTTGCTTCGTGTTCGTCTTCTTAGTAACTTGCCATCAACGCAAGTCCGAAGAAAGCTTCGACCTTTTATTCGGATGACGTTTCGTCCCACGTCGCCTTTAGGATCTTATGTTTGTTTGTTTAGATGGACTTCTTGTCTTTGCCTTTGTCTTTCTTTTTCAATTTAGGGCAGTTGTCTTTTACATGCCCTTCTTCATCGTAGTCGTAACATTTTATTTTCCTTCTTCTTCTACCTTGCACTTGGTTAATTGTTTAGATTTAAATAATTTTTTAAATTTACGTACCATCAGCGTTGTTTCATCATCATCAAAGGAGGATTCTGACTCTTGTTCATTCATTTTTGCCTTTAGAGCAATATTATATTTTGGCTCCTTCTTTGAATCTGCACATCTTGTTTCATGAACTTCAAAAGTAGAGAATAATTCATCTAAAGTAACAAATTCAAGGTCCTTAGAGATATAATAGGTATCCATTAATAATGCCCATTCTTTATTTCTAAGGAAAGCATTAAGTGCGTACCTTAGCGAATCTCGCGGTTGCTTACCTTTTCTCCGATATTCGAAAGACCGGTGATTAGTTCCTTGATCCTTGAGTGAAGATGTGCTACAGTCTCATCTTCTTCTAATCAGAGGTTGCTGATCTGGTTGTGAAGTAAGCCCCGTTTTGCAAGTTTTGCCTCCGAGGTTCCTTCATGAAGTTCCAGGAATTTTTCCCAGAGCTCCTTGGCGGACTCGTAAGCTCCGATCCGATTGACTTCTTGTGATGGTAGGACGCTCAGCAGATGAAATTCTGTTTTGCCATTTGCCACGAAATCGATTTGTTCCTTCTTTGTCCAGTGAAATTTATCTTTACCTTCGGGTGCTGAAAAATCAATCTCCATTATAAAAAATAAATCAAAATCAGACTTGAAAAATACCTCCATCTTCTTTTTCCAATTGGCGAAGTCCCCTTCGAACTTTGGTGGGTGAATGTTTGATCCGACCGTCTCGTGTGCTTCGTTCGACGGTTAGTCCTCCTGAAGCAAACTTGGCTATGATACCAATTGAAGGTCCAGGCAGGTCAGCTAGAAGGGGGGTTGAATAGCCTGAAAAAATAAATCAAGACCTTTCTCATTCTCTGGACTCAGGTTTGTTGGTTGCTATTATGAATACTATCCTAGTTCCCCAGTACAAAAATTTGTACAAGCATAGAACTATCCTAGCTACCCATGTGCTCTACTGAAGTTAAATTTGGATTGCAAACGATGCTTAACATTATTAATCCAAATTGTCCTTCAGAAGTTAAACTTGAATTGGAAACGATACTTAATATTTTTACTCCAAGTTTAACCGATGTGATCTTTCTAAGTTAAACCATATTACAGAAGTTAATCAAATATCTATTTCAAAGATCGGCTTCCAAGTTAAACATGGCGAGGCACTAGGTCTTCTTGGGTATGGGATCATCCACCACTTCCTAGACAAAGCCTCACAAAGAAATAGGATATTTAACTTCTTACAGTAAACTGGGTTTAACTATAGAGACCTCAATAGAAGCACATTATCGAAACATGAAATCAAAAAATAAAATCGATAACAAAAATGATAATTTAAAATCGATAGCCTCTTGTGTTTGGTTTTTCAAGATCTATACAAAAACATGAACTAGTTATGATGTGGAAACAAATAACTAGTTATACCTTTCTTTGTAGCTAAAGACCTCTTGATCTTCGGTTGTATTCCTCTCCTCCTCTTGGGGGTCGTGTGGACGATGATCTACCAAGATGGAATCCACTCAAACCATTTCTTCTCCTCCAAGACTCTCAAGCCACCAAGGGATGTCAAAATAGAAAACTCCTCTTCTTCTTCTTCTCCAAGTAGTTCGGCCACCAAGAGATCTCCAATGCTTGATGTCGCCGGCCCTTATGTTTCCTTTCCTCCAAGCAAGCTGCCGACCCTCAAGGAAGGAAAACAAGGGGAGAAGGGAAGGGAAGAGGGGGCGGCCACCAAGGGAATAGAAGAGGAGAAAGCCTAGGTTACCCCCATGAATGCACCCTCTACCTCTTTTTTATAATCCTTGGTCATGGGAAAAAAGGAAAGTTTTAAACATAGTTAAAACTTCCTTATTTATGGCCTCCCTTTAAAAAAAGAAATTTTAATAACAATTAAAATCTCTCTCTTTTAATTTTTCTATTGTACATGGCAATAAAGGAAAGTTTTAAAATTAATCTCTCTCTTTTAAAACATGTAGACAACTACAAAAAAGGAAAGATTAATTAAAACTTCTCTTTTTAAATCATGGTTAAAAAAAGAAAAGTTTTATCAAAAATTAAAAGTTTTCTTTTAAACATTATAGATAACTACAAATAAGGAAATATTTTAACAAAATTAAAATCTCTCTTTAATCTTTTGTAGATAGCTATAAAAGGAAAGATTTTAAAATTTTAAAACTCTCTTTTAAAATCATGAGGATGGCTATAAAAGGAAATTAAAATCTTTCTATTAACCATTGTAGATAACTACAAAAAAGGAAAAATTTTAACAAAATAAAATATCTCTTTTAACCATTGTAGATAACTACAAATAAAGAAAGATTTTAACAAAATAAAATCTCTCTTTTAATCATTGTAGATAATTACAAATATGGAAAGATTTTAACAAAATTTTGTTTTAAAACAAAACTTCCTTTTTCCTTTTCTAGTGGTCGGCCCCTAGCTTGGGCACCAAGCTTGGTCGGCCACCTCTTAGCTTCCAAGCCCATGCTTGGCCAGACCCTTGCACCAAGCAAGGATATGGCCAGCCTATTACTTGGATAAGAAGTGGACTTTAAGGATACAAGGATTTATAGAGGCTACAATAGGGACCGAGAGGAGAAATTGGTTTTGGTCTCCCGATGAGCTTGAGTTTCCTGTGTTCGCCCCGAACATCAACTCAAGTTCATCAATAATAACTCATACCACTAAAGAGTTATTATTGAATTACCGCACCAATCCTAAATTACATTATTGGCTCCTTCTTATCATGAGTGTATTAATCTCCCTGTGTTTAAGATATCGAATGTCCATTAATTAAATGAGTTACTGACAACTCACTTAATTAATATCTAGCTCCAAGAGTAGTACCACTCAACTTTATTGTCATGTCGGACTAAGTCCACCTGCAGGGTTTACATGACAATCCTTATGAGCTCCTCAAGGGGACATTGCCAACCTAGATTACTAGTACACAGTTTCATTCTATAATCAACAACACACCATATAAATAATATTATTTCCAAACTTATCGGGTCTATTGATTTATCGAACTAAATCTCACCCATTGATAAATTAAAGAAATAAATACTAAGTATACGTATGTGTTATTATATCGGGATTAAGAGCATACAATTCCATAATAACAGAGGTCTTGTTCTTTTATTAAGTCAGTATAAAAAGAACTAGCTCAAATGGTCCTGCTCAATACACACCTAGTGTACTAGTGTAATTTTATAGTTAAGATAAACTAATACCAAATTACACTACAACCACTCCAATGGTTTGCCCCATTCCATCTTGGTTATGAGCTACTATTTATAATTTATAAGGAACTGATAACATGATCTTCTATGTGATACCACACACTATGTTATCCTCAATATAAATTAAATGAACAACTACACTTAGCATATAAATGTAGATATTTGACCAATGTGATTCTTATTTCAAAATAATTGTTTATACAAAAAGCTAGACTTTTAGTATACACTCTAACAATCTCCCACTTATACTAAAAGACTATGCTACCATAAACACTGCCATACATCTGATTCACATCCCCTCAACATGCCCATCAAAAGCTCTCGCCAGAAGGGCCTTAGTGAAAGAATCTACCAGGTTTTCATCAGATGCATCTTGACGACAACAACCTCTCCTTGTATTAAGTAGTACTTGCACTCTATGTGTTTACTCGCCTTATGGGCTCGTGGTTCCTTCGAGTTTGCTACTGCACCACTATTATCACAATAAACTGTAATAATTTTGGGCAAACTAGGAATTACATCTAAGTCCATCATGAAGTTTCTGAGCCATACAACTTCTACGGCTGCCTCAGAGGCTGCCACATACTCAGCTTCCATGGTGGAGTCTGAAACACATTTCTACTTATCACTCCTTTAGTGTTATGACTCTAGCACCTAAAGTAAACACAAACCTCGAGGTAGACTAACTATAGTCCCTATCTGATTAGAAGTCAGAATCTGTGTAACCTACAGGGATCAAATCATCTGCCTGGTAAACCAGTATATAATCTCTAGTCCTTCTCAGGTACTTTAATATATGCTTTACGGCAGTCCAATGTCCCCGTCCTGGATTATTTTGATATCTGCTAACCATGCCCACGATAAAACAGATATATGGTCTCGTACATAACATTACATACATTAGGCTTTCTACAGCTAAAGCATAAGGAACTGCCTTCATTTTCTCTATCTCTTTTGATGTCTTAGGAGACATCTCTTTTGATAAAGATACTCCATGCTGAAAAGGTAAAAAGCCTTTCTTGGAGTCTTGCATGCTAAAACGAGCTAGGATAGTATCGATATATGAAGCTTGGGTTAAGCACAATATTCTTTTCTTGCGATCCCTTATTACTTTGATCCAAGAATATGTCCGCATTCTCCCAAGTCCGTCATATCGAATTGCTTGGACAACCATACCCTTACTTGTGACAACACTTTGATATTGTTGTCAACTAACAAAATGTCATCTATGTATAGTACAAGAAATACCATCACGTTTCCGTCACACTTCTTGTATACACAAGACTCATCCGGACACTGAATGAATCCATAAGACTTGATAACTTCATTAAACCGGATGTTCCAAGATCTCGAAGCTTGCTCTAGTCCATAAATAGACCAATTGAGCTTACATATAAGATGCTCTTTGCCCTTCGCAATGAATCCCTCTGGTTGCTCCATATGGATGTTTTCTTCAAGACTTCCATTAAGGAAAGCTGTATTGACATCCATTTGCCAAATCTCATAATCCATATGAGCAGCAATAGATAAAAGAATCCGGATAGACTTAAGCATGACTACCGATGAAAGGGTTTCCTCATAATTGATTTCCTCTTTCTGAGTATAACCTTTTGCAACAAGCCTTGCTTTGAAAGTTTTCACCTTCCCGTCTGCCCCTCTTTTTATTTTATAGATACATTTACATCCAATGACTTTTACACCATTTGATGGTTCTACTAGCTCCCAGACTTGATTAGAATACATAGATTCTATTTCAGAGTTCATTGCATTTTGTCAAGATGCTGCATCTTTATCTTGGAGTGCTTCATCATATGTCCAGGGATCAAGTTAATGTTCACTAGGGATCAAGTCTGAAGACTCTCCCAAAAACATGAATCTATCAGGTTGCCTAACAATTCTCCCACTACGACGAGTTACTTCTTGTAGTTGTGCATCATTTGTGACACGTGTTGCAGTTTCTTGCGGTATCTCATCTTGTACAGTTGGTACTAAACTAGACGTGTCTTCTCTAATTTCCTCAAGAACAATTTTACTCATAAGCTTGTGGTTCATTACATAGTCTTCTTCTAAAAATCGGGCATTGGTGCTAACAATGACCTTCTAATCTTTAGGACTATAAAATAAACCACATTTCGTTCCTTTAGGATAACCCACAAACAAGAGAACTTCTGTACGTTATTCCAACTTATCAGTATCTCCCTTCAGCACATGTGCTCGACTACCCCAAATTCGAATATGCTTCAGACTAGGCTTACGCTCATTCCACAATTCTATGGGAGTAAAGGGTACTGACTTAGAAGGTACCATATTCAAAATGTGCACTGCTATTTCCAGAGCATATCCCCAAAATGAATTTGGTAATTCTAAATAACTCATCATTGATCTAACCATTTCCATAAGAGTCATATTCCTTCTTTCTGCCACACCATTCTGTTGGGGTGTACCAGGTGCAGACAGTTGGGATTGAATCCTGATCTCTGATAAGTAACTCCTAAACTATCCTAAGAGGTACTTTCTATCACGATCAGACTATAGTGTCTTGATACTTTTACCATGACATTTCTCTACATCAACCTTGTACTCTTTGAACTTATCAAAGCACTTAGACTTGCGGCGCATCAAGTAAAAGTACTCGTATCAAGTAAAAGTACTCGTATCTCGAATAATCGTCTATAAAAGAGATGAAATATTCGAAAACAGCTCTTTCCTGGATAGTCATAGGTACAAATCAGAATGAACCAATTCCAACACATCTTTGGCTCTATATCCCTTGGCCTTAAAAGGTCTCTTGGTCATTTTCCCTTCCAAGCAAGACTCGCAGGTTTAGAAAATTTTTCACTACCAATGAATCCAAAAGTCCACCGGCTATTAACCTTTGAAACCTACTCAAGTTAATATGACCTAACTTTAGATGCCAAAGATATGTTTGGTTCATTTCCGAAGATTGCTTTCTCTTATTAGAGTTAGAAGATGTGTTATTAATTTTCATTTGTTGCATCATGGGAGTTATTGAATTTAGAGTATATAAATTGCCAACCAACGTACCAGAATAGATAACTTCCCTATTTTTCTTGATAACAACTTTGTTATCAAAATAGATAGAATATCCATCCTTGAATAGTTTAGAAACTGAAATCAAGTTCTTTCTAAAACTTGGTACGTAAAGACAATTTCTCAAAATTAATATTTTATTCCTATAAACATCTCCCACTGCAACAGCTGCTACTTTTGTAGCAGTTCCCATGTAGACGATGATTTAGTCGTCGGGTTTCCTAGAACCCCTGCAATGAATTGCAGACATGATCAGTAGCTCCCGTATCTACACACCAGGTACCGGTAGATAACACTACTAAATATGTTTCAACAACTAATGAAATAGAATACACATTTATTGTTCTCATTTCTGATAGGGCAGTCCATCTTAGTGTCCAAGTTTTGTTTCCAATCATTATAATTGGGACTAGTAAGTCTATTCTCTAGAATAACAGCTAGGGAATTGAAAACCATTTGAAATCCAAAGAATCACAAAATATTTGATCAAGACCAACACCTCAAAACCCATGAATTTTGTATGCCACGTTAGTGTGGACATATACAAATTCAATCATTAATTTTATTATCTTGTCATCCTAACTTTATGACAAATAAAATTAATGGTTGCTCTATCTTTAATAAAATATTTGGTCAAAACCTTAGAATTTAAAATAATATTGATTTCTCAAACAATATCATTTAAATTTACCAACACCTCAAATATCATGAATTTTGTATGACACGATAATGTGGACGTATATAAATTCAAACATTTGTAAGAGGAGGGTTTTACCCATTAATTATCTTGTCAACATAAAATTACCTCAAACACCATGAATTTTGTATGTCACGATAGTGTGGGCGTATACAAATTCAATCATTTGTAAGAGGAGGTTTTACCCATTAATTTTATTTTGTCAACCTAACTTTATAACAAATAAAATTACCTAAAACACTATGAATTTTGTATGTCACGATAGTGTGGACGTATACAAATTCAATAATTTATAAGAGGGGGTTTTACTTAGCTTTATGACAAATTAATAGTTGGTTTTTCTTCGGTCACACAAATAATAGTAGTGACTCCAATGGGGAGGATACTATTAAATGTGTCTAAGTATATACCATTACTTGATACTTAGTCCATTAAATAGGATTATGCCCCTTCAAATGTATACCATTACTTTTCAGAATTTTCCTAATTTGAATTTTATGAAATCTAAGATACCAATTCAAATTTCTATATTTCCTAATATTTTCAGTGTATAAACATGCATGATTTTTCAGAATTTATATCTCTATTTTTAATTTATCATTTTCTATTTGCAGATTATCATATAAATCTAGTGGACATATTTTGGACAATTGTATTTTCAGATCTATGTTTTCTTTTTCTAACTTACAACATTCTTTAGTTAATAATTTCACAAATTTAAACAATTTGTCAGGTGGGAGAGATCCTACCTTACTTACCTTGTCGATCTCGTTATCCATAGATCCCCCTGAACTGCTGCTTTCTTCTGTTGACGCTCTCCCTTCATTGATGCTCTCGATGCTCATTTCAGACGAGCTTGCTTCGTGTTCGTCTTCTTGGTAACTTGCCATCAATGCAAGTCCGAAGAAAGCTTCGACCTTTTATTCGGACGACGTTTCGTCCCATGTCGCCTTTAGGATCTTGTGTTTGTTTGTTTGGATGGACTTCTTGTCTTTACCTTTGTCCTTCTTTTTCAATTTAGGGCAGTTGTCTTTTACATGCCCTTCTTCATCGTAGTGGTAGCATTTTATTTTCCTTCTTCTTCTACCTTGCACTTGGTTAATTGTTTAGATTTAAATAATTTTTAAAATTTACGTACCATCAGCGTTGTTTCATCATCATCAAAGGAGGATTCTGACTCTTGTTCGTTCATTTTTGCCTTTAGAGCAATATTATATTTTGGCTCCTTCTTTGAATCTACACATCTTGTTTCATGAACTTCAAAAGTAGAGAATAATTCATCTAAAGTAACAAATTCAAGGTCCTTAGAGATATAATAGGTATCCATTAATGATGCTCATTCTTTATTTCTAAGGAAAGCATTAAGTGCGTACCTTGGTGAATCTCGGTTGCTTACCTTTTCTCCGATATTCAAAAGACCGGTGATTAGTTCCTTGATCCTTGAGTGAAGATGTGCTACAGTCTCATCTTCTTCTAATCGGAGGTTGCTGATCTGGTTGCGAAGGAAGTCCCGTTTCACAAGTTTTGCCTCCAAGGTTCCTTCGTGAAGTTCCAGGAATTTTTACCAGAGCTCCTTGGCAGACTCATAAGCTCCGATCCGATTGCCTTCTTGCAGTGGTAGGACGCTCAGCAGATGAAATTCTGCTTTGCCGTTTGCCACGAAATCGGCTTGTTCCTTTTTTGTCCAGTGAAATTTATCTTTACCTTCGGGTGCTGAAAAATCAACCTCCATTATGAAAAATAAATCAAAATCAGACTTGAAAAATACCTCTATCTTCTTTTTCCAGTTGGCGAAGTCCCCTTCGAACTTTGGTGGGTGAATGCTTGATCCGGGTGGTTAGTTTTCCTGAAGCAAACTTGGTTGTGATACCAATTGAAGGTCCGAGTAGGTCGGCTAGAAGGGGGGTTGAATTAAGGGTGTCAATTTGGGTGGGTTGGGTCGGGTTAGGTCGGGTTGAGTTTTTTTTTTTTTACACCCAACCCGAACCCGACCCGAACCCGAGTTCAATCCAAAACACCTAAACCCGAACCCGACCAACCCAAACCCAACCTAGATAACCCGAAAATCTGATTCAAAACAACTTTTTTGGACTATTTTTCCTATAATTCTTCACTTTTATCTCAATACTCTATCATTATCATACAAACATGATATTAATATACATAAAAACATCTTAATTTTCAAAATAAAATTTGATTTAACCCCAAAAAACCCACTAAACCCTATATTTAAGTCAACCTGGGTCAACCCGAACCCAACCCAACCCAACCCGAAAATTTTTAACTTTCCAACCCTCCAACCTAAACCTGACTCGAACCCGAAAATGTCCAACCATAACATGATTTTTTTCGGGTCGACTCGGGTTGAGTCGTCGGGTCGGGTTCATTTTTGACACCCCTAGGTTAAATAGCCTGAAAAAATAAATCAAGACCTTTCTCATTCTCTGGACTCGGGTTAGCAACAATAGTATAATAAAAATAAACAATACAAAAACTGAAAGAAGAGACTCAGAATTTTACTTGGTTACAACCGGGGTGGTTGTTAATCTAAGATAATGACAATACTAGAAAAACTCCTTCGTGTAGGTGGAGAAGCCTCTTACAATCTTTAAACGCTCAAACTATTGCTAGGAATTGAATGCTTGAGTTGATTGATTATTTTCTAGCTCCAGGGGTCTTTTTATAGCTCCTAAAATTCTATCTATAGCTTGAGGGCGCCTCCCAAGGTATAGAGGGTGCCTCCAGCGAAGTGGCATGGATAAAACTTTATCTGCTACGAACGGTCAACTTTGGTCAGGTCAAGGGTGCCCTCAAGGCTGTGGAGGGCACCCTCAATGCTATGGAGGGCGCCCTCTATATCATAGGGTGCCCTCTATGGAAGGTGCCCTCAATCATAGAGCGCCCTCGATCAAGGAGGGCACCCTCTAACTGCAGCGTATAAATAGCTCCATCTTTTCTTTGGATCTTCTGCTGCTCCGTCCACTTGGGTGATTGTGGCCAACCGTAACAGGGCTCACCTGAACCCAATTTCTGGCCATCTCCTCTAGCAGGCTTGCACTCCGACTTCTCATCCCTCGAACGCCGCATACATTCTTCTCGTCCACTGGTATACTATTTCGCGGCACCTCGCCCCTCAGACCCACCAAGCCCGTCGGCTCTCTCCCGTGTTGTCCTTCTCACTAGCCGCGTCTTCTACTTGACTTCCTGTGCTCCTAAGTTCCCACACACTTGGACACAGGGATTAAACGAAAATATGATCTAACCTAACTTAGTTGATCACACCAAAAATAACATTGGGGATCCAACACCCATTACCAACATCTCCCACTCGTCCAAGTCAAGCCACAAAGACCAGTTCATTCAGGTAAGTCATTAAAACTAGTTAGTCATAAAGATCAAAATAAGTCACGTTGACTATATAAGAGTTTAGTCACAAATATCATATAAAAACATCCAACCATACTTAGAGAAAATGGTTCGTGCGACAGCAAGCACACTGAGCGATAGTTGCTAAGAAGATTGTTACACCTTACATAGCTGCTCTCAGAGCGATCAATGCTAACAAAGTTGTTACATTTTACTTAGCTACTCTTCTAAATGAATTAGAGACATACTCATCATGGCACATAACCTCTTTCTTGGTGGTACATATCCATTATCCAAGAAACATCCAATCTCCCGGTGGCACACAACCATTATCTTAGAGATATTCATGTCTTGTTATTTATCCAGATTAAATAATCTTCATTTACATCAATATGATCATCTCTAATCCCCTATCATGACTATTATGTTAAGAGTATATTCCATATTCAATATTCACAATCATTTCTATACATAACAAAAATGGATCGTCCAGTGAATAACATCAAAAGATATAAATCTATTTAATCTTCCTTTTTTAGCTAGAATCTATTCATTCTAATCAGTTACTTTCCTAGTTATGCTCTATAGACTAAATTATCTATAGTCATAGGATATATGCTAAAGTAGCAGACACTGATTAAAACTTCAAATAAACAGCTAATTAAATAGTCACTAAGAGAAAAAATTGAGATTAATTTATAATCTCAAATGTCTCATATAGTAGAGAAATATGGATTCATTCTCCTACTACTCTTATTGTCGCAATAGCACTTATGGTATGAATCACATGCTACAATGCTATTCTTTTTACTAAAAAGAGTGCATGTTTTTCTCAAATTTAACATGGTATAGATTTTGATCTAAACATACCTAATGTCTAATCTTGAATTCAACATATGAATTCCAATATGGCCTTCAACAAATTTAGTAAATGGTGAGTTTATTTACTTTGATCATTATTCAACATAAATAGTCTCATATTGACACAACTATAAAAATGACCTTAACTTATGGATCTATCTCTGTTCACAGCTACAGAAGTTGTCACATAAGTAACGGTCTTACCTCTATTTGTACCTAACAAACAGAGATTATTGTCCATGTGAGTATATTAATTTCAACTTGTTAACATGCTCACCGAGATCTTATATGAATGTAATAAAATCATATACACTAAATAAATTATGACAAATTACACAATCAAATCACAATATCTAATTGTTATTATAATATTGTTACATTCTACGAAGTTCCAAAGACTTTACATATTCTTTAAATGACTCTTTAGTCATTAGCTTAGTAAAAAGATCTACAAGCATAGTACGTGTAGGAACATGCTCAAGAATTAATTTTATTTTAGCCATAATATCTCTCACAGAGTTATATTTTATGTTTATGTGCTTGCTTTTACTGTGATATTTGAGATTATTGGAAAATGTTATTATAGCTTGGTTGTCACAGTAGACAGTTACTGGACTCACACTGTCCTCAGTAATTTTCAAATGCTTCAGAAACCTTCTTAACCAGACCACTTCTTGCAAAGCCATTGAACATGCCACATATTCAGCTTTTATAGTCAATAAAGCTACACAAGCTTATTTCTTGTTGTTCCATGAGATGACGCTACCATTTAGCAAAAACACATAGCCTAATGTGGATTTTCTATCATCCAGGTCTCCATCCCAATCTATATCTGAATAACCTTTTAGACTCATATCTGATATTTGAAAATAAAAATAATAATCTGTTGTCACCTTCAAACATTTGAATATCCTTTTTTACCATGTTCTAGTGTCTCGGTCCTGGATTTGACTAAAAGCGACTGACTAAGCCAACAGTATAGCTAATATCGGGACGTGTACATAACATAGTGTACATCAAACTACCAATAGCACTGACATATAGTTTTTTATTCATCTCAGCTATTTCTTCTGGAGTATTGGGACGCATACTCTTACTTAAAATAGTACATTTCATAATATGTGTATGTTATACATTGCAATTAGACATACTAAAATGATGTAACATCTTATTTATGCAAGACTCTTGTGATAGACCCAAAAGTCATTTAGGACTATCTCTAATGATCTTCACCCCTAAGATATATTCAGCTTCTCCCATATCCATTGTATTCTCCTATATCCATTGTATTAAATTGTGATGACAACTACTCTTTAACTTCATTCACATACCCTATGCCATTTCTAACTATGAGCATATCATCAACATATAATGATAAAATTACATATTTTCCTTTTTCTCGTTTAAGAAAATGCAATGATACTCATTGATCATCTTGAAATCATAAGATAAAATGACTTTGTTATATCTTATGTTCCATTGTCTTGACGCTTGCTTTATCCCATAAATAGACTTTTTAAGCCTATATACTTTCTCCTCTTGGCCTTCAACAATGAAACTTTATGACTGAACCATATAAATTTTCTCATCAAGCTCACCATTAAGGAGAGTTATTTTTATATCCATTTAATGTAATTCTAAGTCATAATGTTCCACAAAGGCCAAATAACTTATATTGATATAAATTTTACTACGGAAGAAAATGTCTCTTCAATGTCAATATCCTCCATTTGAGTATATCCTTTTATAACTAAGCTTTGTATCTATTAATTGATCCATCAGCTTTCCTCTTTATTTTGAGAATCCACTTATTCCCAATATCCTTTTAGCCCGGAGGAAGATCGACCAAGTCCCAAACATGATTTTGATTCATAGAATCCATCTCTTCAACCATTGCAGCTTTCCACTTTTCTCTAACTCTATATCCCAATGCTTCCTTAATGGATTGAGGTTTGTCATCGTCAACTAGAAGTGTTATCAATGCTTTATTCTCAATATTAAATCTCTTCTTAGGTTTGATTTTACGAACACTTCTTCGTAAATTGGGTTGTTGAGAAGTCAACTCATGACTTGGCATATCACTCCCACTTGATTGACTAGACTCAGGCATCCCTTTTAACACCTCTCTTGTTGATAATATCTCATCCTCCTTCAATAGAGGAACTCCTTTATCAACATCACCTCTAGTTGGAAACTCTATTTCAAGAAAAGTCGCATATGTTGAATCTATTTCGGAGATAGTTCCATCAAGTTACTTACCTATGAAAATATAACCTTTAGATGTCTCATGATATCTAATAAAGATACATTTCTTACCCCTAGGTCCTAATTTTTCATACTTATGAGAACTATCATGAACATAAGAAGTTGACCCCCAGGGTATCAGATTACTCAAATCCAATTTTTACCTGTCAACATTCATATGAGGTAGATGGAACTGACTTTGAAGGCACTTTGTTAAGTATATAAGTTGTAGTTAGTAATGCATTTCCCCAATAAGAGATAAGCAAATTAGCCCACGCCATCATAAACCTAACCATTTCCAGAAGAGTCTTATTTTTTCTTTCAGCTACCCCATTTTGCTGTGGAGTTCCAGGAATTGTCAGTTGTCTAATAATCCCTTTATCATTACATATTATCTTGAACATATCAGACAAATATTCCACTTCATGATCAGTGCGTAAAGTCTTAACTTTACATTCTGTTTGATTCTCAACTTCATTTATATAACGAATAAAGCAATCCAATGCTTTAGATTTATGAGAAATCAAATACACATGATCGAAACGAG
Organism: Zingiber officinale; assembly: GCF_018446385.1. Taxonomy (NCBI): domain Eukaryota; kingdom Viridiplantae; phylum Streptophyta; class Magnoliopsida; order Zingiberales; family Zingiberaceae; genus Zingiber; species Zingiber officinale. The sequence continues at coordinate 97,252,156 of NC_055998.1, forward strand.
AGAAATAGTCAATAAATGTAATGAAATAGGAAGCTTCATGTTTAGCCTTCACATTCATTGGACCACAAATATCCAAATAAATTAACTGCAATAGTGATTCAGCTCTTATAACCTTACTAAATAGTTTCCTAGTTGCTTTTCTAATAAGATAATGCTCACATATTGATAAGTGAATCTTAGCCCAAGTGCCCAATAGACCCTTTCTAGCCAATCGATTCATACATTCTTCTCTTATATGTCCTAATCTAACATGCCAAGTCTTATCAGTTATATCTGCATCACTAGTTAGAGCAATAATTGGAAAACAACCTTCAATAGTAGAATTGACATATGGTTCTACATTAAGAACCATAAAACTATTTGTTAAAAAACCATATCCGATTAACACTGAGTTAATCTTAAGTTCAACACATCAACTATAAAAATTAATACAATACCCTAAATCAAGAAGACATATAACGGAAACAAGATTCTATAGAATTTTAGGAGCATACAGGACATCATGTAGAAACAAAATACTACCACCATGGAGATTAAGTTTGCAAGCGTCGACTCCTTTGACCTCAATTCTTGTATTATTTCCTACATAGATCCATTTGTTGCCAGTTGGTACCCGACGATACTCTACAAATGTAGCTCACTCCCAAGCTACATAGTTGGTTGCTCCCAAATCTATAATCCACAAAGGATAAGAATCAATTAACAACACTGAACTAGCAACAAAATGCTCAGAAAAAAGAAAACACACTTGGATTTACCTTTTTTAGCTTAGTGCACTCTCGAGCGAAATGATCCTTTTTGCCATAGTTAAAACAAGTCAACTTGCTTTTATGTTTCATTCCAGTCTTCTTTCCTTTCTTCTTAATTGGGTCATGTCCCATAGCAGCAGCTTCTCTCTTCTTTCCCTTCTCTTTCTTGAACCATTTCCTTTTCATGGATCTAGATGATCCAATAGAACCGATAATCACATAGGCTAGTCCAGAAATCTTTACAGATTCAACTCTCTTTGCCTCCAATTTTACATGGCGCGAAGCATCAGTGAAAGTCTTGATACTTTCAATGTGAGTTAGGGTTTGCTTGATTATCTCCCAAAAATCTGGAAGGGAACGAATAACTGCTTGAACTTGTTGTTCATCGGTCAACTTATGACCAACAGTTTTAAGCTCCCAAATCATGTTCTACATCTTCCTGAGGTGTTGAACTATTAAACCATTTGAATGCTTCTTATAGCTATCAAACTTGATCGTCAGCTTTTGAAGCTTGCTCAGACTTACTCCATTGTATTTTTCTTTAAGGGCTACCCATACTACATGAGATGTAAGATATGACTCATACTCAAAAGCTAGGTCATCTTCCATTGAACTAATCAATATGCCCTTTAGAGTGGAATCTTTTTTCTTCCATGCCTTGTAGACATTAAGATCTCATTTATTCTGTGTAGTGGGATCATCTACGGGTTCTACCATAATCTAATTTACAATCTCCAGAACTTATTATCCTCAAGTACATACTGTATCCTAAGGTGCCTAATCTTATACTTATCCCCTTTAAGTTTTTCACACTTGTTGAGTTCAGCTATGATATTTTTTGGTTGTCATAATCTATCATAAATAAACACATTATTTAATATTTAGTATAATTCATATGCATGCAATTTATGATTGACTCAATATTAATTTGAGTTGATTTACAAAATTAAGTATAATTATATTTTCACTCATCATTTGTATGACTAATCAAATCAACATTGATCAATTCTATTACACATATCCCAATAAATGAATTAATCATTTATTATCATGATTTCTTTAATTAAATAAACTAATCATTTAATAAAATGAACTAATCATTTATCATGCATCATGTAGAGTAAACAGAATAAATAAACGTATGAATGAATATATCATTAACATAAAAATATGTTGCATATTGTTAACATATAACAAACTAGCATGAACTAAATGGACTAATACTATTCATACATAACGACAGTAACAATAACAAAATTCTAATAAACTAGATAGACTAACATCATTCCCACTAGGATAGACACTAGTGCAGTGGCCCACATTATCCCTTTCAACCTGGACTTATTTAAGGTAATCTTAGGTGGAATAGCTTCAGGATTCTCCCAATGCTAATATAAGGATTTACTTGATATCCACCTCAAGAAGTGACTAATCCAAGGATCCACACGGTGCACACTCTCCACTATGAACACAAACACCTTCTCAGAACAACCAGAGGTATAGAAACCTCATACAAGACTCTCACAAGCATACAACTCAAAACAAGAAGTAAATACACGATATTACAAATGAAAACCTTCTTGTTTGATCTCTTATAGCTTGTAGATGTCTCTTGACTCTGGGAAGTGTAGCAACACTTGTCCCTAAAATGCTTCAAGAACTAGCTGAAGAATCGTGAGCTCGGTGGAGAAGATCTCGTGTAACCACTGCCTCATTTGAACTTGTTGTTGCCTTTATATTCTGCAATCAAGGGCTCCCAATCGATTGAGCCAACTCCCAATCAATCGATTGCCACATCAGATCTTAGTAATTCTAGTCATCCAAAACCTGCATCCTGTACAACAATCATATCCCAATCGATTGGGTGTAGATGGATCAATTAGCTGATTGATCTAGAGGCTTTCTGTGCTTTCACAAAAAGCCTCGAAATTGATTGACCAATCGATTCTGACTTTTCCTTGCGTCACTATGAGAAATCAAGCCCTAATTGATCGACCGATCGATTGGATCAGCCCAGTCGATTAGCTGATCAATTAGGGAGTACACTGCTCTCCTACACGAATAACTTCCAATCGATTAGATGATCGATTGGCGTGACCCCAATCAATCGGCTGATCGATTGGGGAGAACATTGCTCTCCTGAACGAATAACCTCTAATAGATCGGCTGATAGATTGGCATGACCCTAGTCTATCGGCTGATCAATTGAGTTCTGGTTCAATCAATCAGCTGATCGATTGACCAACCCTAACTTGACTAACTCATGTTTAGGGTTCCCATACCCAACATCCGGTCAACCATGACCTGTTGGGTCTGGGTCGTGCCTAGCATCTGGTCAATCTTGACCTGTTGGGACTTCGTCACCAAATGTTTGGTCAATCCTTTGACTCACTTAGACTTTTCTCCTTATGCCAAGTGTTCAGTCAATCATTTGACCCACTTGGACTTTTCTCCTTGTGCCAAGTGACCGGTCAACCTTGACCCACTTGGACTTACCGTCTCATGTCAAGTGTCCGATTTTCCATGACCCACTTGGACTTCCAAATACCAGGTGTCCGGTCACCCTAGACCCACCTAGATTTCTACGCGCCTGGTTTCACTCACCAAGATTTCCTCACTACCTAACTTCACTCACTAGGGCTTTCACTTGGCTTCACTCACGAGGATTTCCATCTACCTATCTTCACTTACTAGGTCTTTCACTTGGCTTCACTCACCAGGATTTCCATCTACCTAACCTCAAATTAGGACTTCCCAGTCAAGTATCCAATCAACCTTGACCTACTTGACTATTCTTCACATTAAACTAGTCAACCTTGATTGCTCCTGTAATCTCCATACATTGTCAAAACAATCTTCATATATTGTTAAACATCGAAACTCACACATTACGACTCAAACTTGAGTCAAATCAAGCTTGAGCCAAATCAAGCTTAGTCAACCTGGTCAACCTTGACCTAGGGAAATTACACTAACAATCTCCCCCCTTTTGATATTCGACAATACATTTAAGTTAGGCTAATCTCTTATCCTCAACTTCTTCTTCATGTCAAAGCATGAATGAGGGTTTTCCTTCATCCTCTCTCTTTCCTAGAAGAAAAACTCCCCCTTCGGGTAATGAATGTCTAACTTAAATCCTACATTCTCCCCCTTTGGCACACATCAAAAACACTCCCCCATGAAGAGTTATCCATACGTGTTCACAACCTCACATGTTGTTCACAACATCACAATGAAGGTCTCATACCCTTCATTGTCTCCAATTCTCACTCTTGAGCATTAACCCATTTCACAATGCTCATTCTAGAGTATTCACAATTCACAATGAAGATATCCAATCTTCCATTGTTTTCTAATGCTCAACCTTGAACATTTACTATAAAAAAAGGTTTTACAACCTTCCATGGTTTCATAATTTATTTTTATGTCTTTAAGAAGTAGCTCCCCCTCAAAATATAGTCTAAATGTCTATCATTGAACCAACAATGACTTAGAATTTCTAAAAATTTAGGAAACTCAAAATTTAAAGTTTTGAGATCTAAAATCCAATAATAAAACTAAACCTCATCCTAAAGTTCAACTTAGTCTTTTTTTAACCAATCCAATCTTATTTTCATTAAGAAAACTATCCTTAAATATTCTAAAAAGAATTTCATAGGGTTTAAGATGGTTAATATGACAAAAAATGGCTTAATGGGATGAAATTAGACCCTTTCAGCCAAAATCAGCCTTTCAATCGATTGACCAATCGATGGGAGCCTTTCAATCGATCCATTGATTGACTCCACGAGCTTCTGTTCACGAAAAATGCCCTTGAATCGATCATCTGATTGATCCAAGCAGGGTCAATCAATTGACTGATCGATTCCGTGAGCTTCTGCTCACGAGAAACCCCAGTTCAATCGATCAGTTGATCGATCGAACTCTCCCAATCGATCGGTTGATCGATTGGGTTTTTGATTTCCTGAAATCAAATTTCAGTCAAAATTTAGAAATGCCTCAATAATTTTATAAAATTCTAAAAATCATGAAAATTCTTGTAGACATTATTTAAGACATATACTATCAAGAAAAAATAGGTTTCTAAGAAAATAATTTCTATTTTCAAATATTGACCTAAAATTGGAAACTCTTGAAAACTTCAATAATTTTCTCTAATTTGTGTCAAATTTTTCAATGATGATTACTATCAAGATAAGTTTCCACCAAGGTTTTCTAAAAATATTTTGAAATAATTTTCAAAACTAATTCCTAACTATGTTCTTTGGGCTAAATGCACATGAGTTGTACAGTAGCTTTCCCAATGGTTAGATAATACATAACTATGTGTTTTGATAAAGCTAAAACTCAAATGGATGCACTAAATCAACATCTTAAGTCTAGTTCATCATCCTAACATCTCACTTGTATATAATATATACTAAAACACATACAAGTCATATTATAGTCTTTGTGAGATGTAGACTTTGGTTTTGCCATAAATTAAGTGATCATGCATATCTATCTCGGTGATCTTGTCCGAACCAGGGGTCAACGAACGCTGGGGACGTGGCGCTCCCTGCTGAATCCTCGAGTGCTCCGGCGAACCTGCAACAAAACCGAGCCGGGAGGGGTGTCCCGGCGACGGCCCTCCGACGCTCAAGTCAGACGAGGGAATAGATGAAGGAAGTGGCTCAAAGATGAAGACTCGTGTACCTCCGGTTGAAGAAGTGGAGGCCTTATATAGACTTCTGAGGAGGCTGATGTACATATACCGAGGCACACACACGTGTCCTCAACCCATACCCAGTATGGGCTTGTCAGAGGAGCTTGCCTGACTCCTTACTGCTATAGTACGAGCACGTCTTTGATGGGACAGTGAGCATGTCTTTGATGGGACAGTGAGCCCATGTCCTTGATGGGACAGTGAGCCCATGTCCTAGGATCCTGCATATCATCTACTGTCAGAAGATGTTCCTATCCTTGCCTTTTCTTACTCCCCGTCAATCGTCCGACCGGCCGCTTCCTCGGCCCTACCGATCGGATGTTCGATCCGCGGAGCTTCCGGTCATGTGCTCGACCGCTCGCAGCTGATGTTTTATTCCTTCCGAGCAGCCCTCCGCTCGCCTTTCCTACCTGCTCATCATGAGCGTTTGAACCCGCCCCGGGTATATTGCTTCCGCCGAAGCCTCACCGGTCGTCGCCCCCTTATCCGCCGCCAAGGCCTTTGCCTCCTCGCGTTGACTCGCTAAATGGGGTCCCCATCTTATTGCGGATCACTTGCCTCCTCTTCAAGTCTAGTCGAAGGAGGCATGAGTCCGATCAACTACTATGTGTCCGAACGGGCGGTCGTCATCTTACCGCCGCTTATGATATACCTAGAGTCGTTCGGCCCTCATAACTCATCATCCGCTCGGCTCTTCGTTCTGAATGTCTGGGCCTCCAGCGTGGATGTTTGCTTGTCTAAATCTTCTCGAAAATTGCGCAAATCTTTTCCATTAAGTTGAAGCATGCGCGGTATGGGCGCATTAATTGCGCCTAGTGACAGAGTGCCACGTGGCTCTTCTCGCGTGGCGGTGATGATCCGTACGATGGGACGCGATTACTTTGAAATGGACGGTTAGATGATAACCTCGTCTCTCGTGACCTGCATCTGACGGACGAGGTCGATCAGCCTCGTTCGCATAAAGCCTTCGTCTCCACCCTTACGCCGCATTTCTCTGTTTCATCGCTCGTCCTCCGTCGAAGGTGCCCGCGGCTGCTTCATTCCGGTTGTCCTAGCTTTCGCCTCTTGGTGGTTTTCGGCTTTCTGGTGATCTTCTCCGTTCACCTTTCCTCAGTAAGCTTCTCCCTTCCTTTCGTTCGGCCTTTCCTTTTCGCGTGGAACTCCTTTCGTTCCCCTGCTTGCGAACTCTTGTCTGTCCTCCGTTTCCGAGTTTCCTTCGGCTTCCTTCTTTCTTTTTCTTGATACTTCAGTCATGGCAAGTACTTCCGTACCCACTGTGGATGTTCATGGCCCTTGGTATATGACCATGGAGAGTCGGTTTGATGAAGAGGGTGCTCGGCGTCTTGTTCGGACGTATGGGATCCCTGATGACCATGAAATAATTATAGCCGCCCCGCCCGATCGGCCCCATAACCCGCCGATCGGCACCATTTGCTTCTTTCTAGACCACTTTCAGGGCGGCCTTAGATTTCCTACCCATCCATTTATTTTGGAGGTTTGTAATTATTTCCGCATCCCGCTCGGCCAACTTGTGCCGAACTCCTTTAGGTTGCTGAGCGGGGTGGTTGTCCTCTTTAAGCTGCACAGTATCCCACTTGACCCCAAAATATTCCACTTCTTCTTCTACCCCAAACAATCCGAGCCGGGCACTTTCATTTTCCAAAGTAGAATAGGCTTTAAATTTTTTGATAATATGCCGACCTCTAACAAGCACTGGAAGGAGTTTTTCTTCTATATCCGACTTCCCGAGCGGCCAGCATTCGTAACCAAATGGCAGACCGCTGTGCCGACCCAGCCGGAACTCTAATCCGGCCTACCTTCATGCGGCAAACTGGTTGTCTGGTCAGCGGTACAAAATCGACCAGTTGCTTCTCAAGGGGGTGTTATACATTTTCGGATTATCTCCCGTTCGGGCAAATCTCTCCTACCGCATGAGTAAGGACTTTTTACTCTCTTTACCTTTTTTGTCTAACTGATTTTAATTTCTTCCATTGCAGCTGAAGTCATGTGGCGCTCCAAGGCCACTGATCATCTGAAGTTGAAGGCCGTGGAAATTGAGGCGGCGACTAAAAAAGAACTCGCCGAGCGGGGTCTTATTCCCAGCCGCCCGGCAGCTACCGGAGAGGGGGGGACGCAGTCCGCCCCTGAAACAGAAGTTACCCCATCCGCTTCAACGGAAGTTGAGGCGGACCCTGTTTCCTCTGCCCCAGCCGAGCTGGGGGTCCCCCAGGTCGGGGATCCCCCACTGGAAGTTCGGCGAAAACGTCAAAGAGACTCCAGCCTTCCGCCGACCCAAGAGGGCGGACCACAGGCACCGATCGGGGTAGCTTCGCCAGATCGCACGCCGTCGCAGATCGGGACTCTAGTGGCCTCGCCCACCGCACAGCCCTCTGGTTCTCCTCCACGAACTCGCCATCGCTTACGACGGTTGGGCGAAACCTCTACCATAGGGGAGTCCTCGGGCAAGGCGAGTGCGGCCGAGGAAACGCCGTCCGGCCACCCGACCATCAAGACTACCCTCCGATTTCCATCGGAGGAATATTTGCTGTCCGCCGATCGGCCATCAAGCCCCGTACATGAAATAACCCTGACGGGTCCGCTCGCCAAGCTCTTAGAGGATGCCCAGATTCAAGTGGCCCTCATGACGCCTAAGCAGCTCGGCGATAACAACATGCAGCAGGCCACTCAGGTGAATTCATTTTTCTTTCTGTGCCATGCTACTGTCCGGTTCCTCATTTTATTATTTTCCTTACAGCGCTGGGCTGAGCAAATCGCCACTAGCCATCGGCTAGCCGAGCTAGAGGATCTCCTGGAGAAACTCCAAGTGTCGGGGGGTCCATCGGCCGAGCGAGAGAAACAAGCCCGCGAGGCCGAACAGAAGAAGGTCGCCGACCTGTCTACAGAGGTGGCTCGGCTAGAGGGCCAAATCAAGAAGCGCGAAGCGGATGCCAAACGCGCTACTGCCCGGAAGAAGCGAGCGATAGCTGATCTGGACAAGATGAAAGTAGATGTCCGTGCGCTAGATCAGCGATCCAAGGATCTGGAGGCCCAGCTGAACGCCGAACGGGAAGACCGTTCGGCAGAACGCACAAAGGCTAAAATGGACTTGAAGGCAGTCCAAGATTCCTTAACTGCTTCCCGGGCGGTACTCAGAAAATATAAGGAGGGAGAGCCGAGCCGCCTAGTAGCAGCGCGCCAAGACTACCTCCGCTCGGAACGATTCGGCGCAAAATTCGGCGGCAACGTCTCATCAACCTTCGCCGAGGCGGTCAAGGTCACCGTGGCGTACTTGAAGAAGGGTGGCCACCTTCCTGCGGGAATGCACATTCCCGCCTCCGACCTGACGGCCATGATTAACGATATCCCGGATGCCTTTTTCAATTTTGAGGACCCGGAGTGAGGCGAGTTCTTCCAAGTACTTACTGTATTTCATCCGCTCGGCGGATGTAAAATTTTTGTACGTGCCGTTGGGCCTAATTGTATTCCTTTGCTTCCATTTTTGTCGGTCCTTTATTGCCCTCTTCTGTCTGTTTGGTGCTCATTTGTAGAGTCAGTTAAGCTATACGTGTCTCCCACTAGACAACCGATCAGGTTAATCAATTAACTCGTTTTCCTCGAAATCGTTTAGCTATTATACTGCATTCAATGAATGCGGTATTAACAAACCGACTACCGATCAGACTTAAACAATTTAGTTTTTGCGAATGCTCGTTGCGCGGATGTTTATAGAAATCGGCGTTCTCGATTTTAACGACGGAGCTCGTCGGTCTTCCGCCGGATTTATAGGCCTGCCTCGATATTTAACGCCGGTGCTCAACCGCGCGGATATTTATAGCCGGTCGGCGGCTCGATTTTAACGACGGGCTCGCCGATCTCCCGCCAGAGGGTTTATAGACGCTCGCCTCTCGATATTTAACGACGAGCTCGCTTGCCGGATATTTATAGCCTCGGCTCCTCAATGTTTAACGACGGGCTCGCCGGTCTCCCCGCCGAGGGTTTATAGACGCCGCCTCGCTCTCGATATTTAACGACGGAGCTCGCCGCGAATATTTATAGCCGGCCTCGGCCTCGATGTTTGACGGGCTCACGGTCGCCCGGAGGGGTTTATAGACGCCTGCCTGCCTCGATATTTGACTGAGCTCGCCGGTCTTCCGCCTGGGATTTATAGACGCCGCCTGCCTCGATATTTAACGCCGGTGCTCGACGGCGCGGATATTTATAGCCGGTCCGCGCGGCTCTCGACGCTCGCCGATCTTCCGGCCTGAGGGTTTATAGACGCCGGTGCTCTCGATATTTAACGACGGAGCTCGCGTCATGATATTTATAGCCGGGCGCTGCCTCGATGTTTAACGACGGGCTGGTCTCCGCCGAGGGTTTATAGACGCCACTCGCCTCGATATTTAACGACTAAGCTCGCTTGGATATTTATAGCCGGTCGGGCGGATATTTATAGCCGGTCTGCGCCTCGATATTTAACGACGGAGCTCGCGCTGATATTTATAGCCGGCGCTGCCTCGATGTTTAACGACGGGCTCGCGGTCTCCCACTCTGAGGGTTTATAGACGCCACTCGTCTCGCTATTTACGAAGCTCGTCGGCGTGGATATTTATAGCCGATCTGCGCGGATCTCGATGGCTCTCGATATTTAACGACTGAGCTCGTCGGTGCGGATATTTATAGCCTGGCGGCTCTACGCTTAACGTCTGGCTAGACGGCCTCCCGCTTGAGGGTTTATAGGCCTGCCTCGATATTTAACAACGGAGCTCGGTGATATTTATAGCCGGCTCTACGGCTCTGATTTAACGTCTGGCTAGACGTGCTCGCCCGGCCCCACCCGGACCGAACCAGAACCGACACCATTACCTATCATTGATGACTAGTTCCATGCACTCACGGAGGTTCTTTTCAGGTTTTGTCCTCACTGCACGCACCCTCGAAAACTTCCTGTGAGGTCACCCATCCCGATTTCTCCAAGCCAAGCACGCTTAACTTTGGAGTTCTTAAGTTTGGGCTTCCAAAAGGAAGGTGCTGGTGATATGGATAGTAGCATTTAACCTTTAAGTCATACTTAACTGAATCTCGAACCGGGTATTACAATCACCCCACTTAAAGACACAACGCCCTCTGTGTAACCACAAATCACACCACAAACAAATCCTAGAATCTCCTCGCTAGGTGGTGCCCTGGTGCTCCTACCACAGGCGCACTCACGGCCGCAAGGTCGCTCTGATACCATCTACGCCCCAGCCCGAAGGGCCCCACCCGGACCGAACCAGAACCGGGAACCCACCAGATTTGATGACTAGTTCCATGCACCACCGGAGGTTCTTTCAGTGTTTTGTCCTCACTGCACGCACTCGAAAACTTCCTGTGAGGTCACCCATCCTCAGATTTCTCCAAGCCAAGCACGCTTAACTTTGGAGTTCTTAAGTCTGGGCTTCCAAGGTGCACCTTGGTGATATGGATAGTAGCATTTAACCTTTAAGTCATACTTAACCGTAATCTCGTAACCGGGTATTGACTGCCTCCCGCCTGAGGGTTTATAGACTGCCTCTCGATATTTAACGACTGAGCTCAACATGATATTTATAGCCGCGCGGCTCTACGGCTTAACGTCTGGGCTAGACAGGCTAACTCCTTACCGTGTCGAGCGACCTTGGCCTTCATAACTTATCTAGCGCTGACAGTTTTCAGTCTACCGAACCAAGACGGGTCATTTGCTTCTGCATCCAATCGGCCGAGGCCTTCACTATTCGAGCTTGCCTGATAATCCATATGCCCTTTCACCCAAATTGAGAACGACTCCGCCAAACGGCCTGTGGTCCGCTCACGAGCATTTTGCTCGGATAATTTACCTCCGTCCAAAAGGTTCGATCGAGCGCTTGGCTCGACCCATTTACCTCCGGCCTGGCTCGGGGCCTTCGCATCGAGCCTCCGGCTAGTATATCAACCTCCCACCGAGCGCGGGGCCTTCATTCGGAAAATTACGATGAATTCTACGCCCGAAAGAAACTATATCTGAAAAACTAACCTGCCGATCAGCATAAGATCTAACGCAATTTCTCAACTCCCGAATACCCGTGGAGTGAGGTGGATACAATGTACTTCGTCGAAATTCATCTAAGGCCAGGAGGATGGCGAAACTTCCCGGTCGGTCCTCCATGGCCGTTCGGCCTACCAGAGGTGGAGGCGTCCTGCTGCATTATCCTTTTACTTGAGCCTTCTGCTCCCATTGCTCCATGAGCCTTCGTCAGCGAGCGCCTGGCTCGGATACTATACCTCCAGCCGAACGGCTCGAGGCCTTCTTCATCGATCCAAGAGCGCTTGGCTCGTATCTTATACACCATGAAGATAGGCCGCTCGGCCAATAATTCCAATTGCGCACATTATAACATTTTGCCTTCTACATTTCAAATATACAACCAAACGGAAAATATACAGCACATATTCTATTGGTGCACCTCTCGCCCTGCCCCGGACAGGCTAGAGATAACTTGTGCTTCATGGTGGATCCAAGTGCCAATCTCTCTTCATCCGCTCGGCGGCTCGTCCACCCAACTTCCTCGTATGCGGACGATTCATCGCCTGACATCAAACTCCCGCTCTTGAGGTTCCAGAAGGAGGGGCTCGCTATAAGTCGAATTCGGGAGATGAAGTATCTGCTTTTGAGGGAAATGGAACTGTGGCAGTCGGTGCTTCCGCTCGGGAGAAGCGTCCGTTCGGAGGATTTTGCGAAAGAGTGCCTGAGGGAACCCTCCTGTTGAAACATATTCCGGGCGGTCTGCTTGCGCCGCCCGACCTGCTGAAGCCGAGGTTTGTTGTTGCGCTCGCTCAGCCTGTGCTTTCTCCTTTTGCTGCGCCACTATCTTGGCTGCCCTCATCTCGACCAGAGCGTCGAGTGCTTCTGTTGAAAGCGTCACCGTGTGTTGTCGTCCAGCCTCGTCCATCGTTCCCGTTCGGATGCAGGAGCGTTCCCACAGACGACGGGACGTGGCGCTCCCTGCTGAATCCTCGAGTGCTCCGGCGAACCTGCAACAAAATCGAGCCGGGAGGGGTGTCCCGGCGACGGCCCTCCGACGCTCAAGTCAGACGAGGGAATAGATGAAGGAAGTGGCTCAAAGATGAAGACTCGTGTACCTCCGGTTGAAGAAGTGGAGGCCTTATATAGACTTCTGAGGAGGCTGATGTACATATACCGAGGCACACACACATGTCCTCAACCCATACCCAGTATGGGCTTGTCAGAGGAGCTTGCCTGACTCCTTACTGCTACAGTACGAGCACGTCTTTGATGGGACAGTGAGCATGTCTTTGATGGGACAGTGAGCATGTCTTTGATGGGACAGTGAGCCCATGTCCTTGATGGGACAGTGAGCCCATGTCCTAGGATCCTGCATATCATCTGCTGTCAGAAGATGTTCCTATCCTTGCCTTTTCTTACTCCCCGTCAATCGTCCGACCGGTCGGCCGTTTCCTCGCGTCCGGCCGATCGGATGTTCTGATCCACGCGGGAGCTTCCGGGTCATGTGCTCTGGACTGTTCGCAGCGTTGATGTTTTATTCCTTCGGCCGAGCAGGCCCTCTGCTCGGCCTTTCCTACTGTTCATCATGAGCGTCGGAACCCCGCCTCCGGCGGGGTATATTGCTTCCGCTCGGAAGCCTCAGCTGGTCGTCGCCCTCCTTATCCGCTCGGCCAAGGCCTTTGGCCCTCCTCGCGGCGTTGACTCTGCTAAATGGGGTCCCCCATTCTTACTGCCGGATCACTCGGCATTATAATCTTGATCATCCGCATAGGATGTCACTTGTTGATAAATTCCTTTACCACACTTGTTGGTAAATGTCATTATCCTTAATTACAATAGAATTTTAAAATAATGCACGATGACTTATGATATACATCAAAATGAGTAATTTTCGAACGAAAAAATATACTATAGTTGCATGATGTATGTATGACATGACATGATATTTTTTTATATTTTTTATAGTAAAATAAATATGAAATATGATGTCATGACATATGATGGATAAATAATCATGGTAATTTAGCATAAATAAATATACCTAGATTATTTATCTAAGTATCTCTAGATCTTTGCTAACTTGAAATTAATCCTAGATTGTCCTTATTTTCCTAAGAAAATGTCAAAATCTCAAATTGGCATTTCTTGACTCTTTCCTATTTGTGCTAATTTTAATTAATTCTAATTCTTCAAAGTTTGAAACATTTTACTCTTTTAAGCAGTAATTATTTAATCCTTTTCATTTTCAAGGTGTAACAATACCTTGAAAATGGCTTCCAAGTATCAACTTTTTCAAGTTTAGGTTAACTACCCTTCCAATTAAAGTTGACACTCTCTAAACCCATCTAGGGTGTAAAGAATATACTCCTAGGAATCCAAAATCTATTGGTTCTCCTTGAGTATTCTAGATATTCACTAGGGATAACTTCCCTAGTTACCTTCTTAATAACCTTTCTTGGCTTCTTAAAAGCTTTGGTCATGCTCCTCTCCTGTAGGTCAACTCTAGGGATAGCTTCTCTTATGATCTTCTTAGTGACTTTCTTAGGCTTCTTAGATGTCTTAGTCACGTTGTTCTTCTCAAGGTTAGTTCTAGAGATGACCTCCCTTATAACCAAGTAAAGGCTCCTAGACCTATGGTTAGTTCCATAACTCATCCTTGCTCGCACAACCTAGCCCTAGCATTCTAGCTTCCTCTGTTAGCCTCGCGCCCCTCAGATGCCTCCCCATCCTTCACACCTTGTCTTTTGGAGCTTCCATCAGCCTTGTCATTGTTGTCAGGCCTTCCTTTAACAAGAGATTGTGCCTCCAGGACTTCATCTATTGTCAAGTCACACATGGACTTATGTCACCAAGACTTACCCTTGGACTTTCCTCCTTTACCAAGATCACACTTGGACTTTCCTTGTTGTACCTGTATCCTGCACACTCACAATGCATATCAAATACAACAATAAACCTAACTTAAATCTTTACCCAAATATTAAAACCTAGGGTACCCAGATTGCTCCAATAATCTCCACCTTTTTTATGTTTGGCAATCTGTTTAAGTTAGGGAAATATAAATGTAATAACAATACAAATAATAATGCATATCTACTCATGCATAAGTCATGGAACCTAACCCTAGGCTCCTCCTTCACCTAAGATCCCCCTTGAGCTAGGATTTCTTGCAAAGTTAAACTTCTCCCCCTTTGCCAACAAGTGAGCAATTGCTCCCCCTTCACCTAAGCTCCCCCTTAAGCTAGGTTTTCTTGCAAGGGTGTGTAGGTTTCCCACTTAAACCCAATACTTCTCCCCTTTGCCATTCATCAAAAAAGAGCTCTAATTGTTGGAACCCCAAGGTGTTTTGATGTGATCAAACAAGTTAAGTTAGGTCATGTTTGGTTTAACCCTTGTGTCTAAGTGTGCAGAAGCTTAGGAGCACAGGAAGTCGAGCGGAAGACACGGCTAACGAGAATGATGACACGGGAGAGAGTCGATGGGCTCGGTGCGTCCGAGGGGCGAGGTGACCATGGAAGAGTACACCGATGGATGAGAAGAACGTACGCAACGTTCGAGGGACGAGAACCCGGGGAGGAAGGCTGCTCGAGGAGAAGGCCGAAACTTGGGTTCGGGTGAGCCCTATTCCGGATGGCCGAGATCACCCAAGCTAGTGGAACCGAAGCGAAAGACCCAGCCTGAGATGAGCTGAACCGGAGCAGAGGTCCTAGATTGAGAAAAGTCAATT
Organism: Zingiber officinale; assembly: GCF_018446385.1. Classification (NCBI taxonomy): domain Eukaryota; kingdom Viridiplantae; phylum Streptophyta; class Magnoliopsida; order Zingiberales; family Zingiberaceae; genus Zingiber; species Zingiber officinale. The sequence continues at coordinate 97,267,359 of NC_055998.1, forward strand.
CTGTTGACTTTCCTGGTTCGGGCGCCCGGACTAGTCCGAGCGCCTGGGATGCTTCTGGGTGCCTGGACCCGACTTTTTGACTAGATCAAGTTTTGACTCGATCTGAATATTGGGGGATAAAATTTATCCCCCCAAGGCAGCCGGACCCTTCGAGATGTCCCGAACAATACTATAAATATAGCACTGTTCTGCACAGTTTATTTAATTCACTTGTAATCCATTTCTCTGTGCTTTACATTTCTGTCTGTGCTATTAACGCTGTAAGAGGCTACTCCACTCGAAGGAGACATTAGATAGTGCGTCTTATTTTCCTTGGATTAGCAATCTCCTTATTGCAAACCAAGTAACTTTCTTGTGTCTGTTTTCTTTTTTTTTATTAGTCTCTTTATTTTAAATTACAAGTGCTTTTATTTAGTTGAAAATCCGAGAAAGGGTTGTTTAATTTTTGTAGCGCAATTCACCCCTCCTCTCTTGTTGGCCTCCAAAGGGACCAACAAGTGGTATCAGAGCAAGGATGCTTCAGGAGGACTAACCGCCGATCGAAGCAACGAGATGGTCGGACCAAGCATCGTTCCACTAAAATTCGAGGGGGACTTCATACACTGGAAGCGTCGTATGGAGGTATTTCTGAAAATTGATTTCGAAATTCGTCTAATTATTAAATATGGCTTTGTAGCTCCTACTAATCAACATGGAGAAGAAAAAGAAGAGAGTCTCTGGACGAAGAAGGAGCAGAATGATTCCGTAGCGAACAACCGAGCGGAGTATCACTTGTTGAGCGTGCTGCCGCCTCAAGAAGTCAACCGTGTCGGAAGCTACTCGTCGGCCAAAGAACTCTGGGAAAAATTCCTAGAACTTCACGAAGGCACGTCCAAAGCCAAACTAGCAAGAAGAGACATCCTTCGGAACAAACTGACGAACATCCGTCTGAAAAAAGGTGAGAAGGTAGCCGATCTACACGCGAAGGTAAAGGAATTAATTATCGATCTCGAGAACCTCGGTGAAACGGTAACCAACCAGGATACCATACGCTACGCACTCAACGTGTTTCCCAGAACTCAAGAATGGACATCAATCATCGACGCCTACTACATTTCAAAGGACCTAGAGGTAAGTACCTTAGAAGAGTTATTTTCTACTCTTGAATTACATGAAACCAGATGCGCAGGGACAATAAAGGAATCAAGCCAGATTGTGGCGCTAAACGCAACCAAAAAGGATGAACCCGAGGCAGACTCAGAAGAAGATCAAGAAGCATATATGGTAAGAAACTTTAGAAAATTCTTTCGATCTAATAAATTTAAAGAAATGTAGAATAAGAAGAATCCGAGAAATAGAAGAAGGGTTCGTTGCTACCAGTGTCAAAAGGAAGGACACTTTAAAGAAGATTGCCCAGAATTAAAGAAGGACAAAGTCAAGATACCCAAGAAGCACAAGAATATAAAAGCTACTTGGGACGATAGTTCATCATCTGAGTCCGAGATACAAGAATATGCTGGGCAAGCTATGAAGGGCAAAGTACATCAGAACCTTGCATCGATGAAGGGGGAGCGACTTCAGATGAATGCAGCGAAGCAGGGGGAGAGTCAGGCTTCAAGTTTGATATTGTAAGTGAGTTACGCCTCTTACCTTCTGATCAACTTTATTTTGGTATCAAGGCTATGGCAAAATCCATGTACAGATCAGAAAATAAAAATACCAAATTAAAAAATGAAATTTTAGAAATAGAAAGAGTTTTGGCAAAATCTTGTTTAATAGAAGGCTTTGATAAATAAAATTTAAAAATGATAAATTAAAAGAAGAAATAGAAAATTTTTAAAAGTCTACCTGTTCGAATATTTTTGCTTTTAAAAATTATAGAGGATTAAACTGGTACTATAGGTTTCACCAAAATCAAATCATAAAAATATCAAAAGCCTATGTGCCAAGAAAATACTTGATTAACCCTGTAGGAAGGAACTTCTATTGGGTTCCAAAAAATTATTTAATTTAAAAATTAAAATTAGACTTAGCATTTTCAGTAAGAAAATTAAATATTTAATTTTTTATGCGGCTTTGTCTAAGAAAGTGGTTGTTGATCCAATAACAAAGAAGACATAGTGCCTCACCACTGCCTGGAAGCCAAGTATCGAAATAATAGTTTAATTGACTAACTGAAAAAGCATTAAATTTTTTAAAAAATATTTTAAAAGGTTACTCAATTTGTTTTGAAAAATTAATAAAAAATAATAAAATAATTCTGAGAAGATATTTTTGTCTAAGTTAAAATTTTCAAAAAAAAACTTAGAATTTTTTTTTAAGTTGCAATTTGCCTTAGAATTTCTTTTTACTTATGAATTTTTTTTTCTTTTTCTTTTGTTTTTTTTAAGCTTCAAAATTTTTTTTTCGTTGCACAAAAATTCTATGCTTAATTATTCTTACATTTCTTCTAAAGAAAATTAAAAATAGAAATTTGTTTACTTAGAAATTTTTGCACATTTAAATTCTTTGGAAAATTCTCAAAAATTTCTAACTTACATTTTTTTTAATACTTAAATTTTTATTAGTTAACCTTAGACTTGTCAAAAGAACCCCATTTTTTATGTGATCAAAGGGAGCGAAGAATGTTAAGTCTAGGGGGAGGTATAAATTTTTTCTATTGAAGAATCTTTGTACTTATTTGCAAAATTTTGTTTTTACTTTATGTTTATTTTACCCTAACTTAACTTGGGTTGCTCACATCAAAAAGGGAGAGATTGTTGGAAGCCCAAGGTGTTTTGATGTAATCAAACAAGTTAAGTTAGGTCCTGTTTGGTTTAACCCTTGTGTCTAAGTGTGCAGGAGCTTAGGAGCACAGGAAGTCGAGCGGAAGATGCGGCTAACGAGAAGGACGACACGGGAGAGAGCCGACGGGATCGGTGCGTCCGAGGGACGAGGTGATTGCGGAAGAGTACACCGATGGACGAGAAGAACGTACGCGACGTTCGAGGGACGAGAAACCGGGGAGGAAGGTTGCTCGAGGAAGGCCGGAACTTGGGTTCGGGTGAGCCCTATTCTAGATGACCGAGATCACCCAAGCTAGTGGAGCCAGAGCGAAAGACCCAGACCGAGACGAGCTGAACCAGAGCAGAGGTCCCGGACTGAGAAAAGTCAATTCTATTGACTTTCCTGGTCTGGGCACCCGGAACCATGCCGGGCGCCCGGACCAGTCCGAGGCGGCCGGGATGCTTCCGGGCGCCCGGACCCGACTTTTTGACCAGATCGAGTTTTGACTCGATCTGAACTTTGGGGGATAAAATTTATCCCCCCTAGGGCACCCAGACCCTTCGGGGCGCCCCGAACAATACTATAAATATAGCATCATTCTGCACAGTTTATTCAATTCACTTGTAATCCATTTCTCTGTGCTTTACATTTCTGTCTGTGCTATTAACGCTGTAAGAGGCTACTCCGCCCAAAGGAAACATCAGATAGTGCGCCTTATTTTTCTTGGATTAGCAATCTCCTTATTGCAAACAAAGTAACTTTCTTGTGTCTGTTTTCTTTTTTTATTAGTCTCTTTATTTTAAATTACAAGTGCTTTTATTTAGTTGAAAATCTGAGAAAGGGTTGTTTAATTTTTGTAGGGCAATTCACCCCTCCCCTCTTGCCAGCCTCCAAAGGGACCAACACTAATAATATCTCAATTATTTGACTCTTTAACCTCTAATGATCATAAACATCATGTATTAATCTCTCATAAGATTATATACATGTTCACCATCCTTTTGGTCATTTCCTATTGCTAAAGCACATTTTCAAACTGTATCAGTCGACTGCCATTAACCCCAGTCAACTGCCCTCTTCAAAACAAGCTCACAGAGATATTCTATGCTCATAAACAGTGTTACTAATTGACTAGTAATTGTATCAGTCGTCTGGAACACTATTTCAGCTAAAAATAATATTTTTAACCCAACTTCAGAAATGCAATAGAAATTCCACAGACCTCAAAAAAATTTTAAATTTTATGGAGAGGTTTGTTTTACCATTATCTACTTGGAAAAAATATATACAAAAATATATTTATCACAAATTCTAAGATTGAGACAAAACTCAAAACTATCTCAATGGTTCAATTGAACCTTGGCCTAAAGTCCTAGTTTTGACTTCCTCTTGATGTATCTGCCTATACTAAACCATAATGCATCTCTAGCATTAGTTTATATGTCATCTATACTTCAAAAACTAATTTTCATACAATATGAACCCAAATCATATTTATATGCATGAAACTCAACCCAATTGTGCTAATTTCCTATATTTGGGACTCATATCCGTCTCCAAATCACTTTGGCACATTTGATGACCCATCTTGAGTCCCAAGAATGGTTTTATTGAGATTCATTTATCATATATTCCAAAGACTTTTTGAGCTTTCCCTAGAGCTCTTATTCTTAGCCACCTCCCTAGGTGACTTATTCACTATGGCTAGGCCACTTTGGTGCACCTCGAGTGATAATTGACCTACAAACTTGATTTTTTTAACCTTAGACACCTTGTCTTTGATTAATTTCTTCTTGTCCTTAACCTTGGATACCTCATCCTTGTCATAATTATATGCAACCCTAGCATATTTCTTCTAATTGGTTTTGAATGACACTCCCTTGTCCTTGGTCACTTTGATGTGCGTAAATATTATGATCGTTTATGCATATTTTAACGCACATTCACTTGCTTTATACGTATATATTCTTTGCATGATCACCTCTTTTATCATGTACTCATCATATATACTTTTTTGTTTGGATATCTGCTCTTTGTTTGGTCTTGTGTTGACAGGGATAACTTTCAGAGAAAAAACAACGATTATCGTCGCACTGGAATGAGCCAGAGAACACGACCGTGCAACCTCGCACTTTCGTGTGGCCAAACAGAAGAGGAGCAGTGCACGGTCGTGCGACCAACCAGAGGCAGATCAAAGCATGGTCGTGCCCCCCCCCCCACGACCGAAGCCAAGCAAGGAACGGTTGTGCAACCCTGCACGGCCATGTCCTAGGAGCCGATCCCGAAGTTCACACGGCCATGCCAATTGGCACGGTCGTACAGCACAACCAGAAACAAGAAAGGGCACAGTCGTGCCATATTGGCACGGTCGCGCCGCTGCAGTCGTGCCCTAGCCTATAAAAGGGTTTTAACCCTTCTCGTCAAAAGGGGGGAAGCCGGAAGCGAGCCGTCAGAGAGGGAAACACCTTGGTGCCGTTCCACATCGTCCAGGACCTCCGTCCATCGATCCTTCATCACCACATCGACTCCAAAAGAAAAGGATTGGATCCGAAGATCACTCGTCGTTGTTAAATAAGCATCCTTTCTCTTTCTCTCTTCTTGTTTGAGATTGTATGCTTAATTACATCATGTCTTCGGGTTTTTCTCCAGCGTCTATGGAGTAGATTCCTTGTTCTAGGATTAGGGAGTAGTTGTGGATCGATTTGATGTAAGACTCATACTTATGCTTATATTAATTGGATGATTTCGCTTGCTTTGTTTCAATTGTATATTAATTAATTATGTAGGAATTGCTAACCTCGTAGAGAGATTATCTTAGATCGTACACCCGAGGGGCCTTAGTGACAGGGGTAACCCATTCACAGACATCTAGGGTATTTCATCGAAAGGAGAGGCAACTTCTCCGCAAGGAAGTAAGAGACCAAACTGAACCCTTACTTCTATCCTTAATTGTTAGTTGCTACTCGGAATATCATACCGGTCCCCCTATACAAAAATTTTGTACAAGTCCCGAACCTTTCCTAACAACCTATTGTATTCTTTAGAAATTAAATTTGGAATCACAAACAGAACTTAACATTATTGATTCCAAATTCAACTTATCTGTTCTTAGAGGTTTAGACTTGGATTGCAAACGATGCTTAATATTATTAATCCAAATCCACCCATGTTACAAATTTGATTAAATATTTATTTCAAAGATCTGGTTCTGGGTTAAACATGGAGAGACACTAGGCCTTCTTGGATATGGGATCATCCACCACTTCCTAGACAAAGTCTTTCAACGAAATTCAATATTTAATCTCCTTATAGTAACCCTAGGTTTAACCATTAAGAACAATTGAATTACAAGATCGAAAAACAAAAGAAACACAAAATTGAATCATAAATCTGAAACCTAGAATCGTTAGCCTCTTGTGTTTGGTATTTCAAAATCCATACAAAGAAAACTAGCATGATGCGGAATAAAACTACTAGTTATACCTTTCTTTGTAAATAACAACCTCTTGATCTTCTATTGTATTACTCTCCTTTTCTTGTACGTTGTGTGGGTGACGATCTACCAAGAAGAAATCCACCAAAGCCTTCCTTGCTTCCAAGTTTCGGCCACCACCACAATGCTCCAAGGGATGCTAGAAAACAATGTCTCCTTTCTCTACTTCTTCACCTCCAAGCAACCGGCCACCAAGAGCTCCACAAGAGATGATGCCGCTGGCCGCAAAGAAGAAGAGAAAGAGAAGAGGAAGGGCCGACCACCTAGGATGGAGGAGAGGAACAATAGAATAGGTTGTGTCCCTCATGAAGACACCCCCTCCCCCTCTTTTATATTCCTTGGTAAATCCAAAAAAGGAAAGTTTTATAAAAAAAAATAAAACTTCATTTTATTCCTTTCTATGGCCGGCCACACTATGTTTAATCAAACAAGGAAAGATTTTAAACAAAAATTAAAATCTCTCTTTAAAATCTCTTTTGTGGTTAGCTATAAAAGGATTGTTTTATAAATTAAAATCTATCTCTTTTAAATCCTTTTATGGATATCTATAAAAGATAAGATTTAAAACTCCTTTTATATCATGGTTACAAAATGGAGAGTTTTCTTAAAAATTAAAATCTTTCTCTTAACATTATAGATACCTACAAATAAGGAAAGATATCTAATCTCTCTTTTAATCCTTTGTAGAAAATCTATAAAAGGAAACAATTTAAAATTAAAAAGTCTTTTAAAACCATGTGGATAAAAACATAAAAGGAAAGATTTTATCAAAATTTTATTTTTAATAAAATCCCTTCTTCCCTTTCACACTTGGTCGGCCCCTTGCTTGGGCACCAAGCAAGGCTTGGCTGGCCCTGGCCTTAGCTCCAATCTTGGCATGGCCGGCCCCTTGCTTGGGTTCCAAGCAAGGATAGGGGTCGGCCCCTAGCATGGGCTAAGAGGATAGACTTTGGATGGATATAAGGCTTTATATAAGAGGCTACAATAGGGACCGAGAGGAGGAATTGGTTATGGTCTCCGATGAACATGAGCTTCCCGTGTTCGCCCCGAACACCCAACTCAAGTTCATCAATAATAACTCATACCACTAAAGAGCTATTATTGAACTACCGCACCAATCTCAAATTACATTTTGGGCTCCTTCTTATTATAAGTGTGTTATTCCCCCTGTGTTTAAGATATTGAATGTCCATTAATTAAATGAGTTACTGATACTCACTTAATTAACATCTAGCTCCAAGAGTAGTACCACTCAACCTTATTGTCATGTCAGACTAAGTCCACCTGCAGGGTTTACATGACAATCCTTATGAGCTCCTCTTGGGGACATCATCAACCTAGATTGCTAGGACACAGTTTCCTTCTATAATCAACAACACACACTATAAATAATATTATTTCCCAACTTATCGGGCCTCTTGATTTATCAAACTAAATCTCAACTACTGATAAATTAAAGAAATAAATACTAAATATATGTGTTTGTTATTATATCAGGATTAAGAGCACACACTTCCATAATAGCAAAGGTCTTGTTCTTTTATGCAGTCAGTATAAAAAGAAACTATCTTAAATGGTCTTGCTCAATACATTTAGAGTGTACTAGTGTAATTTTATAGTCAAGATAAACTAATACCAAATTACACTATGACTATTCCAATGGTTTGTTCCTATCCATCTTAGTCGTGAGCTACTATTTATAATTTATAATTTATAAGGAACTGATAACATGATCTTCTGTGTGTGACATGACACACCATGTTATCTACAATATAAATTAATTGAACAACTACACTTAGTATATAAATGTAGACATATGACAAATGTGATTCTTTATTTAAAAATAAATTTTTACAAAAGCTAGGCTTTTAGTATACACTCTAACAATCTCCCACTTATACTAAAGGACTATGCTATCATAAATGTTGTCATACATCTGATTCTCATTCCTTCAACATGCTGATCAAAAGCTTTCACCGGAAGGGCCTTAATGAAAGGATCTGCCAGGTTATCTACTGATGCAATCTTGGTGACAACAACTTCTCCTTGTTTTATGATGTCTCATATTAGGTGGTACTTGCGCTCTATGTATTTACTCGCCTTATGGGCTCGTGGTTCCTTCGAGTTTGCTACTGCACCGCTATTATCACAATAAATTGTGATGATTTTGGGCAAACCAGGAATCACATCTAAGTCCATTAGGAGGTTCCTAAGCCATACAACTTCTTTGGCTGCCTCAGAGGTTGTCACATACTCAGCTTCCATGGTTGTGTCTGAAACGCATTTCTGCTTAACACTCCTCCATGCTATGACTCCACCTCCTAAAGTAAACACATAGCCTGATGTAGACTTACTATTATCCCTATCTGATTGGAAGTCAGAATCTGTGTAACCCACAGTGAGCAGATCATCTGCTTGGTATACCAGCATATAATCTCTAGTCCTCCTCAGGTACTTTAATATATGCTTTACGATTGTCCAATGTCCCTGTCCTGGATTACTTTGATATCTGCTAACCATGACCATGACAAAATAGATATATGGTCTCGTGCACAACATAGCATACATTAGGCTTCCTACAGCTGAAGCATAAGGAGCTGCCTTCATTTCTTCTATTTCTTTTGATGTCTTCGGAGACATCTCTTTAGATAAATATACTCCATGCCTGAAGGGTAGAAAACCTTTTTTAGAGTCTTGCATGTTGATCCTGTCCGAAAGCTGAATCAACGGACGTTGGGCACGTGGCGCTCTCCAAGCGACTGACGTAGATCTGCCGACTATCCGCCCGGACCTCCAGTGAACCTGCACAGAAGTCTGGCCGGGAAGGGGTTCCCGGCGACGACCCTCCGACGCTCAAGTCAGGCAAAGTTCAACAAGAAAGTGGCTCCAAGAATTGTAGAATGCGTACCTCCGGCGAAGAGTGAGGGCCTTTATATAGGGCTATGGAGAAGTGAGTGCACACACACCGAGGTGTGCACGTGTCCTTCCCCATACCGTAGTGTGGGCTTGTCAGAGGAGCTTGCCTGACACCATACTGCTACAGTTTAGGCACGTCTCTGATGGGACAGCAGATCCTTCTATCGTAGGAGTGAGTTATAGCCTGCACGTAGAACATGCCCGCTGTCAGAAAAAGATGTCCCTTGTCCTTTTCCCCTTACTCCCGACCGGGCGTCCGGCCGGCCAGCCTCCGCCATACGTCCGGCCGGACACATATAGCGGTCTACTTGGGAGATTCTTGGTAATGTGCTTTGTGGAGACTGTCAGCAGTATGCTACCTTATGTCTTCGGCCGAGCTTGCCATCCGCTCGGCCTTACCATCCTGTTCAACGAGCGCCGGGGCCCAACTTCCTGCCAGGGCGCCTTTTGCTATCAGTTAGACACTGGTCGGCCGGCCGGGCGGTCGACCCACCCTTCTCCGGTTGGCCACCTGCCCTTTGACTTCCACGTGGCGTTGACTCCCAGAACGGGGGTCCCCTGTTCTTACTGCCGGATCACTTGCCTCCCCTTCAAGTCTAGTCGAAGGAGGCGATTAGTCCGACTGACTGGACTGTGAGTCTAGCCGGGCGGCGCCTTCGTGCCATTATCCTCCGCTCGGCCTACCGCAGGGATGGCCTTTTAAGGTTAGTCAACAGCAATATTCCTTGAATCTCCTCGCACTCTGCGCCAATCTTCGACATTAAGGTTGAGCATGCGCTCATTAAATGCTTCGAATGGCGAAATGCCACGTGGCGCAATGTCGTCATCTTACGACGGCGGTGGTGTGGTGCTTTGATGGGATCGAAGCGGTTCGAAATGGACGGTGCGATGCACACTTTGATTCCCGTGACCTGGATCCAACGGTGGAGGCCGCCTGGCCTCCACCCTATAAAATCTTCGTTTTCTCCTCCATCGCCTCACTCCTTCTTTCGCGTGCTCCTGATTATCCCTTGCGTTCTAGATCTCCGGCGATCGTGTTCTCCTGCTTCCGTCAATCCCCGGTGTTCTTCCTTCGATCCTCCTTTTTCTCATAAGGTTCTCCTCTCTTCTTTCTTGTTTCCGGTGCTTTCTTTACATTTCTTTCCCCAGTTTTCGCTCCCAGGTACTCTTCGTTGCCTTCTTCTTGTCTTTCTCCCGTCTTCTTTTTCGATTTCTTCCGCTCGGACCATGGCTAGTTCTTCTCATCTTGAAGATCAGTCCCTCGGCCCATGGTACACTACCATGCAGTCACGATTCGACCAGCGTGACTTTGATATTCTGACCGATAATTTTAAAATCCCCGATGATTTTGAACTTCTTTTAGCCGGTCCTTTCGCTCGGCCACACAGGCCGCCGCGCGGAGCTTTCTTTGTCTTCCACGACCAGTTTACTATCGGTCTGCGTTTCCCTGTACATCCCTTCATTGTAGATGTTTGTAACTTTTTTGGTGTTCCGCTCGGCAGTCTAGTACCCAACACCTTTCGCCTTCTTTGTGGTGTTGTCATTTTGTTCAAAATCCACAACATCCCCCTCCGACTGGAGGTCTTTTATTATTTCTATTACCCCAAGCAGTTCGAGCCGGGCACCTTCATGTTCCAAGCTCGGCCCGGCCTAGTCTTCTTTAATAAACTGTCTTCTTCCAATAAACATTGGAAGGAGTATTTTTTCTATATTCGTATGCCCGATCAGGCCAATTTCCGGACCAAGTGGCAGGTCGACCTACCCCCCACTCCTGAGCTGAAGAAGTTCAAGACCCGACCGGACTACCTCCATGCTGCAACTATGCTAGCCGGTCTGCGACTTGACATCAATAAGCTTCTTCACGAAGGAGTGATGTACATCTTCGGCCTGAGTCCCATACGGACTCCCCTTCCGAGCAGCTTCGGTAAGAATTTAACTTGGGCATATGCTTTGATTGCTAACTGATTTCTTTTCTTTCCTTTGCAGCGGACATCGTCATGGAGTCAGTAATGGCCGGCATTTTGAAGAAAAAGGCGGCAGCGCTCGAAGCCGCGGCAGCAAAGGAGATGGAGGCGCTCGGCATCCAGCCGGTCGGCTCGCATGAAGGAGAGAGCGGGACTCATGAAGAGTAGGGCCGCTCCGGCCTCTCAGCAGAATGTGGCAAGCGGAGCCACTCCCAGTGGAGGACCAACTGTCCCAGAAGAAGGTTCCGCTCGGGAAGAGGGACAACCCAGCTCGAAGAGGCGCCGAGTGGAGACTCCACTCCGATCGGCTACGTCTGCCGTTCAACCGTCCGCCCGAGCTACTACACGTGCTCGCGGCAAGGCTCCAGAGGTCGAAGCTATTTCGTCTGACCGGACACCCTCTGAATGGGACGAGCCGGTAGCCCCTATTGAGGCTATTCCGGTCAACACCCTTCCGCCCGCTCGTCAACCAGTCCAACGTTCAACCATCCGATCTCAGTTTTCAGCACCGGCCTCTGATCCTCTTCCGACCGCCAGTCGGACGATCACTCTTCTTCTCTCGACTGAAGAGCTGCTGTCAGAGGCCGACCGCCCAACCGCGCCCGAGCACACCATCACCTTGAAGGGGCCCCTAGCTGAGATGTGGGCCGACGCTCGGGCGCGCGTCGCGCTGATCCCCCTCCGAAATTTGGCCAATAGCCACATGCAGGAGGCCACGGGGGTAAGTTCGTTTTCTTCGAAGTTTGGTATGCATTATCTCCGCTCGGCCACTAACAACTTCTAATTTTCTCTCGCCAGAGATGGGTGGAGGAGATAGCTGTCTCCAACCGCCTGGCGATGGTGGACGAGGAATTAAGACAACTGAAGGCGGCTAGCGGTCCGTCCGGCTCTAAAGGCCCTTCGTATGCCGAGCTGCAAAAGGAGCTGAAGAAAGCTCAAGATTTGTTGGCGGTCGAGCAGAAGAAGACGGCCGATCAGGCCCACGCCTTGGCCGAGTCCGAGCGACAAGTCAAGTCGCTCGACACAAAAATAACCCTGGCCACCACTCGAAAAAACACGGTCATCTCCGATCTGGAGAAAAAGAATGTGGAGGCTCGGGGCCTAGAGCAGAAAGTAAAGGAACTGAGGGACCAGCTCGATGGCGAGAAAGCGGGCCGCTCGGCTGACGCAGTCAAGCATATAGACGAGCTGAAAACTTTGCAGGAGTCCCTCGTCGCGTCTTAATTGGCCTTCCAGGAATACCAAGAGGCCGAGCCGAGTCGGGTAGCTGCCTTAAGACAAAGCTACATCCGCTCGCCCGAATTCTTGGAGAAAGTCTGCGAGCTGATGTACACAGCCTTCAACCTGGCTATGACCGCCACCACTACGTATCTGAAGTCTAAGGGTCTTCTTCCGGACTCCACTACTATTCCGGCCGGCGATCAAGTGGCGCTCCTGAACAACATTCCCAAGGACCTTTACGATTATATTGAGTAGACGTTTTTATATGTAATTAGGTCGCTCAGCCAAAGATGATCCTTTTTTGTACTTAAGCCGCTCGGCTTAAAGTTTTATTTTTAATGCAATGCTTTCCTTTCGCGTACTTTGCCCCTTTGGCTAGCTAATATATGTGTTGCCCGCCCATCTATTATCACACCTCTAGCATCCGAAAGGGATTTTTATGAAGTATTTGGCGTGACCCTTCCGATCGGCTAAATATGTAATATTCCGCTTTGATAGCAGAGATCGCTCGCTAGATGCCGATGAAGTACCTTTGGGTTCTGAGCCAAGCGGAACGTAGAGACGGGCGAACGATATTGACGGCGAGTTTCTTGGACACTTGCAGTGCTTTTTATTGGCCTCATCCACTCGGAGGGTTTATAGACGCCGACTCGTCTCTCGATTTTTAACGTCGGAGCTCGACGGTCTTCCGCTCGGAGGGTTTATAGACGCCGGCTCGTCTCTCGATATTTAACGTCGGAGATCGACGGTCTTTCGCTCGGAGGGTTTATAGACGCTGACTCGTCTCTCGATTTTTAACGTCGGAGCTCGACGGTCTTCCGCTCGGAGGGTTTATAGACGCCGACTCGTCTCTCGATTTTTAACGTCGGGCTCGCTCGGAAGGTTTATAGACGCCGGCTCGTCTCGATATTTAACGTCGGAGCTCGGCGGTCTTCAGGGAGGGTTTATAGACGGCAGCTCGTCTCTCGATATTGCGTCGGAGATCGGCGGTCTTTCGCTTAGAGGGTTTATAGGCGGCTCGTCTCGATTTTAACGTCGAGCTCGGCGATCTTCGCTCGGAGGTTTATAGGCGTCGGCTCGTCTCGATTTTAACGTCGGGCTCGGCGGTCTTCCTCGGAGGGTTTATAGGCGGCTCGTCTCTCGATTTTTAACGTCGGAGCTCGACGGTCTTCCGCTCGGAGGGTTTATAGACGCCGGCTCGTCTCTCGATTTTTAACGTCGGAGCTCGACGGTCTTCCGCTCGGAGGGTTTATAGACGCCGGCTCGTCTCTCGATTTTTACGTCGGAGCTCGACGGTCTTCAAGGCTAATTTTGACACTGCCCTTCGGCTAACTTTGCCATCCTTTTATCATTTCGGCTTCCTGCTTCAAGGTCAGGCGCCTTTATAATTACGTCGGCGCGCCTCTCACCAGCTCGGACGGCTGGAGTCTTCCGCTCGGAGGGTTTATAGACGCCGGCTCGTCTCTCAATTTTTAACGTCGGAGCTCGACGGTCTTCCACTCGGAGGGTTTATAGACGCTGGCTCGTCTCTCGATTTTTAACGTCGGAGCTCGACGGTCTTCCGCTCGGAGGGTTTATAGACGCCGGCTCATCTCTCGATTTTTAACGTCGAAGCTCGACGGTCTTCAAGGCTAATTTTAACACTGCCGTTCGGCGAAGCTATTAGCCATCCCTTAAATCATTTTTGCTTCCTGCATTACAGGGACATAGGCGACCAAAATATACACAAAAATGACTTACATCAGTGCACCTTTCACCCAGCTCTATAAGGTTGGAGATGATTTGCGCTCCATGGTCGGTCCAGCTGTCGCCCGTCTTCATCCTCCAAATAATAAGCGCCCGAGCGGAGCTTTTCAATGATTTTGAAGGGGCCTGCCCAAGGAGCCTCCAGTTTTCCAACGTCGATGACCGGCTTTACTTTCTTCTAGACAAGGTCGCCTACCTGGAATGATCTGAGGATTACGCGTCGATTGTAGTTTTGCTTCATCCGTTGCCGGTACGCCATCAGTCGGACGGACGCCTTGGCTCGCTCTACGTCGACCAAATCCAGCTCCATGTTCCTCCGCTCGGCGTTGCCATCATCATAATTCTGGATCCGGACGAACTCGACGCCGACTTCGACAGGAATCACCGCTTCGCCGCCGTACACCAGATGGAAAGGCGTGATGCCCGTTCCTTCCTTTGGGGTCGTGCGGATGGCCCATAAGACGCCAGGCACTTCATCCACCCAGCTTCCTCCCAAATGGTCAAGCCGAGTGCGCAGAATACGAAGAATTTCCCGATTGACTACTTCGGCTTGACCATTGCTTTGAGGATACGCCACGGACGTGAAGTGTTGCTCGATGCCATAGCTTCTGCACCAATCTTCGAGCAACTTTCCTGTGAATTGCCGACCGTTGTCTGAAACAAGTCGACGGGGGATGCCGAACCGGCAGATGATATGTTGCCAGATAAATTTCTTGACCATCTGCTCGGTGATCTTGGCTAGCGGCTCGGCCTCCACCCACTTGGTAAAATAATCAACCGCCACCAATAAAAATTTCCGTTGTCCGGTCGCCATAGGAAACGGACCCACAATATCCATTCCCCATTGGTCAAACGGACAAGAACCGATGTGCCTTCATTTCTTCGCCGGTCGGTGAGAGAAATTATGATACCTTGGCAAAGAAGGCACGTCGCGGACAGCGGCGCGCGCTTGTAAAGTTGGCGATATCCGGCGGCGATTTTCTTAGCGGCGATCGTCGCGGATGCCCTCCGCAGGATCCCTGATGCACTTCTTGGAGGATGTACACCGCGTCTTCCGAGCTCACGCATTTCAACAGTGGGCGAGAGAAAACCTTCTTGTATAGTTGGTCTCCAATGAGCGTGAACCGACCGGCTCTCCTCCTTAGTAGCTGGGCCTCATCCCGATCGGACGGTGTAGCACCCGAGCGGAGAAACTCCATGATGGGTGTCCGCCAGTCGCTGGGGAACGAGAGGCCCTCCATCCGGTCGACGTGCGCCACCAAAGATACTTGTTAAACTGGCTGCTGGATGGCGACCGGCGTTATTACGCTTGCGAGTTTGGCTAACTCATCGGCCGCTTGGTTCTCCGCTCGGGGTATCTTCTGGATAATAACCTCTCTGAAGTCGGCCTTGAGTTTCTCGAAGGCTTGAGCGTAAAGCTTGAGCCGAGCGTTGTTGATTTCAAAAGAGCCTGAGAGTTGTTGAGCGGCCAATTGGGAGTCTGAATGTAGCGTCACCCGTCCGGCCCCTACATGTCGGGCAGCTTGTAAGCCGACTATAAGAGCCTCATACTCCGCTTCGTTATTTGTAGCTCGATAATCCAGCTAGACGGACAAGTGCATCTTTTCTTCTTGAGGAGAGAGTAATAATACGCCAATCTCGCTTCCGAGCCGAGTGGACGATCCATCCACGAATATTTTCCACATGGCTTCGGATTCTGGCCTTTGTACTTCGGTGACGAAATCTACCAAGGACTGTGCCTGTATCGCCAAACGGGGCTGGTATTGAATATCAAATTCGCTCAACTCCGTTGTCCATTTGATGAGCCGCCCGGACGCTTCTGGATTCAACAGCACTCTTCCCAATGGGTTGTTCGTCCGGACGATGACAGTATGAGCCAAGAAATAGGGATGGAGGCGAGCGGCGAGGACCAAAGCGAAAGCCAGTTTCTCGAGCCCAGTGTAGCGAGATTCAGCATCTTTTAAAATATGGCTCAGAAAATATACAGGCTCTTCTCCGCTCGCCCTTACTAGTGCCGAGCCGACGGCTTGCTCGGTTGAAGATAAGTAGATACAAAGTGGCTCACCCGTAGCTGGCTTGGCTAGTACCGGAAGAGAATTCAAATATGTCTTTAGCTCTTCGAACGCCCGATTGCATTCTTCGTCCCAGTGAAACTTGGTGGCTTTGCGCAAGATTTTGAAAAAAGGCAGGCTCCGATCGGCAGTCTTGGAGATAAATCTGGACAGGGCAGTTATCCGACCGGTCAAGCGCTGCACTTCCCTCAGATTTCTTGGGGGCGGCATATCTTGTAAGGCTTTTACTTTGCTGGGATTTGTTTCAATGCCCCGCTCGATCACTATGTAACCCAAGAAACGCCCTCCTTTTGCTCCAAACAGGCACTTCTGAGGGTTTAACTTAACGCCATATTTCCACAGCGTTCGAAAAGTTTCCTCCATATCTTTAAAGAGATCGGCCGCTCGGACGGACTTGATGAGAATGTCGTCCACGTATACTTCCAGATTTCGCCCGATCTGCTCTTTGAACACTTTGTTCATCAAGCGCTGATAAGTGGCTCCCGCGTTCTTCAGTCCGAACGGCATCACATTATAGCAATAGGTGTCGTCGGCTGTAACAAAGTTGACTTTTTCTTGATCTTCTCGGGCGAGCGGCACTTGATGATAGCCTTGATAAGCGTCGAGCATGCATATCAACTCGCAGCCGGCCGTAGAGTCCACCAGTTGATCGATCCGGAGCAGGGGATAAAACTCCTTTGGGCATGCCTTGTTAAGGTCCCGGAAATCGATGCACACTCTCCACTTGTTGTCAGTCTTGGAGACAAGCACCACGTTCACCAACCAGCTCGGGAACTGGACCTCGTGTATGTGGCCGACCTCCAGGAGTTTCTCCACCTCCGCTCGGATGATGACATTCTGTTCGGTGCTGAAATCCCTCTTTCTCTGCTTCACTGGCCGAGCATCCGATCGGACATGGAGCTCATGCTGCGCTATACTTGGTGAAATTCTGGGCAGCTCATGCGTCGACCAGACGAAGACATCATGGTTTCTTTGGAGGCATTGGATCACTTCCTCCTTCTGGCTCGCCTTTAGATCGAACGCGATGAATGTCGTGGCCTCAGATCGAGTCAGGTGAATTTGCACTTCCTCTTTTTCTTCATAAATTAAAGAGGGTGGCTTTTCAGTGATAGCGTTCACCTCGATCCGGGGCGTCTTCCCAGCGGAATTGGCTTCTGCTCGGACCATCTCGACGTAACATCGTCGAGCTGCTAGTTGATCTCCTCGTACTTCTCCCACTTTGTCCTCGACGGGGAACTTGATCTTCTGGTGGAAGGTGGAGACGGCTGCTCCGAATTCACTGAGAGCTGGTCGCCCCAATATGACGTTGTATGCCGACGGAGAGTCCACCACGACGAAGTTTGCAGTACGCGTCCTTCTGAGCGGCTCTTCTCCCAGCGAAATAGCCAATCGGATTTGCCCGACCGGCTGAACTTCATTGCCCGTAAACCCGTAAAGGGGAGTCGTCATGGGCAGCAGCTCGGCTCGATCAATTTGCAGTTGATCGAATGCCTTTTTGAATATGATATTGACCGAGCTTCCTGTGTCAATAAAAACGCGGTGAATAGTATAATTGGCTATTACCGCTTTGATGAGAAGAGCGTCGTCGTGGGGAACTTCAACCCCTTCCAAGTCCCTGCGCCCGAAACTAATTTCGGGTCCGCTCGCCCGTTCCTGGCTGCAGCCGACCGCATGGATCTGGAGCTGCCAGACGCTCGCCTTCCTTGCTCGGTTGGAATCTCCTCCAGTCGGACCACCAGCTATGATGTTGATTTCGCCTCGGGAAGAGTTGTTTCTATTCTCTTCTTCCCGAGGGGACGGTATAAGCCGCTCCCTAGACATCCGAGGATTGCCTTCAAGCCTTGGAGTATGCTGCCGCTCGAGAGTTTGTCTTTGTCGGCTATCAGATATAGTCCGATCGGCTCCATGAGTTCTCTGTCGCCTATCGGACGATGGCGATCAGCGGTCGCCACTCCGGGGAACGGGATGGGCGATCAAGGGAAGACTCCGACAATCTCTGGTGTTGTGCGTGTCCGTCCGGTGGAATGAGCAAAACATAGGAGTCCATTTCTTCTTTTGCTTGGGCCGTTCGGCTGCTACTTCTTGGACATGAGATCTTGGATGATGAGAACAAATTGCCTCGGCCCGCGGTCCTCTGGGCGGCTGATGAGCAATGTGAGGCTTCCGCTCGGCAGGAGGAGCCCTCTCAGTCGGGATTTCCTTTCTTCGTGTCGCTTGGGCTTCCTCTACATTGATGTATTCGTTGGCCCTGTGCAGCATATGGTCGTAGTCTCGGGGTGGTTTCCGAATGAGCGATCGGAAGAAATCCCCATCCACGAGGCCTTGTGTGAAGGCATTCATCATGGTCTCCGAGGTGGCTGTTGGAATATCCATGGCCACCTGGTTGAACCGCTGGATATAGGCTCGGAGCGATTCCCTGGCTCTTGTTTGATGGCGAATAGGCTGACACTCGTCTTCTGGTAGTGCCGACTGCTGGCGAAGTGGTGGAGGAAGGCTGTACAGAAGTCTTTGAAGCTTGTGATAGATCCATCCGGCAACCTCTGAAACCACTGTTGAGCCGATCCAGAGAGGGTGGTGAGGAAAACGCGACACTTCACCCCATCTGTGTATTGATGCAGGGTTGCCGTGTTATCAAACTTACCCAAATGATCATCCGGGTCGGTGGTTCCATTGTATTCACCGATCGTCGGAGGCACATAGTGCTTGGGCAGAGGGTCTCGTAGAATAGCCTCTGAAAAATAGCGGTTGATCCGCTCGGGCGATGCGTCCGCTCATGGGGCTTTCCCTTTTTTGTTATCTCGTCTTGGCATTTCATCCGAAGAAGATCCCCGATCTCGATTAGTTGCTGCGGCTTCAGGAGTACGGAATAGGGCCCGATGGAATGCAACGGTGGCCTGAGGTGCTTCCGCTCGGCCGCCTGATGTTGATGTTGCTTGCTGCTTCCGCCCGGACCTCCGATGACCTACCCATAAGTCGGGCCGGGAAGGGGTTCCCGGCGATAACCGTCCGACGCTCAAGTCAGGCATTGCTCAACAGACAGTGGCTCCAAGAATTGTAGAATGCGTACCTTCGGCGAAGGATGAGGGCCTTAAGGGCTGTGGCGAAGCGGGTGCACATCTGACTATCCGCCCGGACCTCCGGTGAACCTGCACAGAAGTCGGGCCGGGAAGGGGTTCCCGGCGACGACCCTCCGACGCTCAAGTCAGGCAAAGCTCAACAAGAAAGTGGCTCCAAGAATTGTAGAATGCGTACCTCCGGCGAAGAGTGAGGGCCTTTATATAGGGCTATGGAGAAGCGAGTGCACACACACCGAGGTGTACACGTGTCCTTCCCCATACCGTAGTGTGGGCTTTTCAGAGGAGCTTGCCTGACACCATACTGCTACAGTTTAGGCATGTCTCTGATGGGACAGTGGATCCTTCTGTCGTAGGATTCTGAGTATGGCCTGCACGTAGAACATGCCCGCTGTCAGAAAAAGATGTCCCTTGCCCTTTTCCCCTTACTCCCGACCGGGCGTCCGGCCGGCCAGCCTCCGCCATACGTCCGGCCGGACACATATAGCGGTCTACTTGGGAGATTCTTGGTAATGTGCTTTGTGGAGACTGTCAGCAGTATGCTACCTTATGTCTTCGGCCGAGCTTGCAATCCGCTCGGCCTTACCATCCTGTTCAACGAGCGTCGGGGCCCAATTTCCTGCCAGGGTGCCTTTTGCAATCAGTTAGACACCGGTCGGCCGGCCGGGCGGTCGACCCACCCTTCTCCGGTCGGCCACCTGCCCTTTGACTTCCACGTGGCATTGACTCCCAGAACAGGGGTCCCCTGTTCTTACCGCCGGATCACATGCTAAAACGAGCTAGGATTGTATCGATATATGAATCTTGGGATAAGCACAACATTCTTTTCTTGTGATCCCTTATTACTTTGATCCCGAGAATATGTGTGCATTCTCCCAAGTCCTTCATATCGAATTGCTTGTACAATCATACCCTTACTTCCGACAACTCTTTGATATTGTTTCCAATTAATAAAATGTCATCTACGTATAGTACAAGAAATACCACCACGTTTCCATCACACTTCTTGTATACACAAGACTCATCCGGACACTGAATAAATCCATATGATTGGATTACTTCATTAAACCGGATGTTCCAAGATCTTGAAGCTTGCTTCAGTCCATAAATTGACCGATTGAGCTTACACACTAGATGCTCTTTGCCTTTTGCAATAAATCCCTCTGGTTGCTTTATATGGATGTTTTTTTCAAGAATTCCGTTAAGGAAAGCTGTCTTGACATCCATTTGCCAAACCTCATAATCCATATGAGTGACAATAGATAAGAGTATCTGGATAGACTTAAGCATGACTACCAACGAAAAAGTTTCCTCATAATCGATTCCCTCTTTCTGAGTGTACCCCTTCGCAGCAAGCCTTGCTTTGAAGGTTTACACCTTCCCATCTGTCCCTCTTTTCCTTTTGTAGATCCACTTACATCCAACGGCTTTTACACCATTTGGTGGTTCTTTTACCTTATTAGAATACATAGATTCTATTTCAGAATTCATTCCTCTTTGCCAAGATACTGCATCTTTATCTTGGAGTGCTTTGTCATATGTCTGGGGATCAAGTTCATGTTTATGAGGGATCAGGTTCATGTTTACCAGGGATCAAGTCCGAAGACTCTCCCAAAAACATGAATCTTTCAGGTTGCCTCACAACCCTCCCACTACAACGAGGCACTGTCTGTAACTGTACATCATTTGTGATACGTGTTGCAGTTTCTTGTGATATTCCATCTTGTACTGTTGGTACTAGACTAGACATGTCCTCTCTAATTTCTTCTAAAACAATTTCACTCATGGGCTTATGGGTCATTACATAATCTTCCTCTAAAAATCGAGCATTGGTGCTAACAATGATCTTCTGATTTTTAGGATTAAAAAACAAACCACCTTTCGTTCCTTTAGGATATCCCACAAACAGACAAACTTTTGTACGTGATTCCAACTTGTCAGTGTCTCCCTTCAGCACATGTGCTGGACTATCCCAAATCTGAATGTGTTTCAGACTAGGCTTACGCCCATTTCACAATTCTATGGGAGTAAAAGGTACTGATTTAGAAGGTACCATATTCGAATGTACACTGTTGTTTCCAGAGCATATCCCCAAAACAAATTTGGTAATTATGTTGGTTAATCCTAGGAAAACATACCGGTTCCACTGTACAAAAATTTTTGTACAAGTGTCGAACCTTTCCTTAAATAACCTATTGTGTTCTTTAGAAATTAAATAAGGAATCGCAGACGGAACTTAACATCATTGATTCCAAATTTAACTTATCTGTTCTTAATGGTTTAGATTTGAATCGCAAACGGAACTTAACACTATTGATTCAAATGTACCTAGGTTATTAATTCCATAAATATTAATTTTCAAAATTGGCTTCCAGGACTGCATGGCGAGGCACATGGCCTTCTTGGATATGAGAGCAACCACCACCGCCTAGGCAAAGCCTTTTAAGGAAAGCTAATATTTATTTTCTTAAATAACTCTAGGTTAACCAAAAGGAACAATCGAATCACAAATTCGAAAAAGAAGAAAACACAAAATCGAAAAATAAATTCGATAACTAGATCTAATTGCCTCTTGTATTTAGAATTCATACAAAGAAAAATAATTAGTATGATGCGAAAGAAAAATACTAGTTATACCTTCTCTTTGTAAGCTAATGACCTCAAGATCTTCTGCCGTATTCCTCGCCTCGCCTTGGACGTCGTGTGAGCGACGATCCTCCAAGATGAACACCACCCAAAAGTTTTCTCCTTCTTCTTCTAAAATCCGGCCACCACCACCACCAAGGAGAAGAGAGCAAAGGGAGAGGAAGAAGGGAGAGGGCCGGCCACCAAGAGATCACCCAAGCAAAAGAATAAGAGTTGTCTCATGAAGCCCCCTCACCCCTTCTTTTATATTACTTGCCCAAGGCAAATAAGGAAAAACCTTTTACAAAAAAATAAAATCATCCAAAAGTTTTTCCTTTTCCCTTTTTATTTTTCCTTTTCTTTCCTCTTGATTGAATCAATCACCAATCAATGGTTATGATCAATCATATTTGGTTTAGGATTGAATTTAGTTTAATCCTATTGGCCGGCCCTTGCTTGGGCACCAAGCAAGGTGGCCGGCCACAATTAAAAGGAAAGGAAAAATAATTTTTTAAAAAAATTTTACAAGAAGAAATCCTTATAAAATTTACAAGCTCTCTTTCGTAAAGTTGAGTTAAAAAGGAAAGTTTCTAAAAATTAAAACCATGTTTTAAAATTTAAAAACTCTTTTATAAAATTTCCTTTTTTTAACATGGTGATAGAAAATTTAAATTTTAAAACTTCTTTTCCTTTTTTTCTTAAACCATAAGGATGGTTAAAAAAGGAAAGTTTTAAAATCTTTTAAACTCTCTATTTAAACATGTGGCCTAATTCAAATAAGAAAAGATTTAAAAATTAAAATCTCTCTTTTAAAACTTATAGTTTTCTACAAAGAGAAGATTTTAAAAATTCAAAACAACCCTCCCTTTTTGAATTATTATGTCCGGCCCCTACAAGCTTAGTCACCAAGCTATAGGGCCGGCCCCTTTCAAGAGGATGTGGCCGGCCATTGCTTGGTCACCAAGCAATGGTCCGGCCCCCTTCTTGGACACCAAGAAGAGCCTTACATTTGGATGGACTTGAGGCTATAATGAGGCTACGACAGGAACCTAGAGGAGAAATTGGTTTTGGCCTTCCGATGAGCTTGAGTATCCCGTGTTCGCCCCGAACACACAACTCAAGTTCATCGATAATAACTCATTCCACTAGAGAGTTATTACCATACTACCGCACCAATCCCAAATTACATTATGGGCTCCTTCTTATCATGAGTGTGTTAGTCTCCCTGTATTTAAGATTATGAATGTCCACTAATTAAGTAAGTTACTGACAACTCACTTAATTAATATCTAGCTCCAAGAGTAGTACCACTCAACTTTATTGTCATGTTGGACTAGGTCCACCTGCAGGGTTTAACATGGCAATCCTTATGAGATCCTCTTGGGGACATTCTCAACCTAGATAACTAGGACACAGATTCCTTCTATAATCAACAATACACACTATAAGTAATATCATTTCCCAACTTATCGGGCATATTGATTTATCGAGCTAAACCTCACCCTTTGATAAATCAAAGAAATAAATATTAAATATACGTGCTTGTTATTATATTAGGATTAAGAGCACACACTTCCATAATAACTAAGGTTTAGTTCTTTTACTAAGTCACTACAAAAAGAACTTACCTAAATGGTCCTACTCAATACACTTAAAGTGTATTAGTGTAATTTATTAGTCAAGATAAACTAATACTTTATTACACTATGACTATACTGATAGTTTGTTCCTTTCTATCTTAGTCGCGAGCAACTGTTTATAATTTATAGAGAACCGACAACATGATCTTCTGAGTGTGACACTACACTCCATGTTATCTACTATATAAATTAATTGAACAATTACATTTAATAAATAAATACAGATATTGACCAATGTGATTCTAAATGTTTACAAAAGCTAGGCTTTTAGTATACACTCCAACAAATTATAAATAACTCATCAATGATCTAACCATTTCCATAAGAGTCATATTCCTTCGTTCTGCCACACCATTTTGTTGGGGTGTACCAGGTGCAGACAATTGGGATTGAATCCCGGCCTCTGATAAGTAATTCCTAAACTCTCCAAAGAGGTATTCGCCACCACGATCAAACCGTAGTGTCTTGATACTTTTACCATGACATTTCTCCACATTAGCCTTGTACTCTTTGAACTTATCAAAGCATTCAAACTTGTGGTGCATCAAGTAAATGTACCCATATCTCTAATAGTCATCTATAAAAGTGACAAAATATTCGAAATCACCTCTTTCCTGGATAGACATAGGACCACACAAATCAGAATGAACCAGTTCTAACACATCTTTAGCTCTATACCCCTTGCCCTTAAAAGGTCTCTTGGTTATTTTTCCTTCCAAGCAAGATTCGCAAGTTGAAAAGTTTTCCAACACTAATAAACCCAAGAGTCCATCGACTATTAGCCTTTGAATCCTACTCAAGTTAATATGACCAAGCCTTAGATGCCAAAGATATGTTTGGTTCATTTCCGAAGGTTCCTTTCTCTTGTTAGAATTAGAAGATGTATTATTAATTTCCATTTGTTGGTTTGTGGGAGAAATTGGATTTAGAGTATACAAATTGCCTAGTAATGTACGAGAACATATAATAATCCTATTTTTCTTGATAACTACTTTGTCATCAAAAGAAACAGAATATCCATCCACAAACAGTTTAGAAACTGAAATTAAATTCTTTCTAAAAGTTGATACATAAAGATAATTTCTCAAAACTAAAGTTCTATTCCTATCGAATGATAAGTAGACGTCTCCCACTGCAACAGCCGCCACTTTCGTAGCATTGCCCATGTAGACGGTTATCTCTCCTTCATATAGTCGTTGGATTTCCTGGAACCCCTGCAATTGATCAGTGGCTCCTGTATCTACACACCAGGTACTGGTAGATAATACCGCTAAACATGTTTCAACTACTAGAGAATAAGATATACCTTTATTGTTCTCTTTCCTACAAGGACAGTCCAACTTCCAATGTCCAGACTGCTTGCAGATGAAGCACTTGCCCTTTGGCTTCTTCACTCCAACTTTTGGTCTAGTACCTAGAGATCTATTCACCTTCGTTGCTGAGCCAACCTGTTTCTTCTTCTTCTTGCCTTTCGACTTAGAAGTAGAAATATTTTCAGCAAAGTGAATTTGAGAATTATGACGAAATAACCCTTCTACTGCCTGAAGTTCTGTCAGTAGTTCCACTAATAAATAAATCCTTTTATTCATGTTGTAGTTTAGGCGAAACTACTCAAAACATTTGGGTAACGTTTGGAGAATAATATCAACTTGGGTTCCCCCATTGATTTCAGCTCCAAGGATTTGTATTTCATTCAAGTAAGCCATCATCTTTAGGATATGATCCCTTATGGGTGTCCCCTCAGACATGGTGGTTGTCATTAAATTTCTCATAGCCTCTTGCCTAGCAGCCCGATTCTGGTGTCCAAAGAGTTCCTTGAGATTGTTCATCATGTCATAGGCAGTTGGCAAGTCCTGATGCTGATGTTGCAGCACATTTGACATCGAAGCCATAATGTAACACTGCGCCATCTCACTACCTTTACCCATTTCTTATGATACTCAATCTCCTCTTCACTAGAATCACTATTAGGCATATTAGGGTAGGCCTCTAACAGTACAAACTTATAGCCTTCAGCAGTTAGGACAATGTCCAGGTTTCTTTTCCAATCTATGTAGTTGGGGCCAGTAAGTTTGTTCTCTTTCAGAATAATAGCCAGTGGGTTGAAAGTCATCCTAAGAATCACAAACTAAACTATTGGTCAAGACTCTAAATTTAGAATAATATTGATTCCTCAAACAATATTATTTAAATTTACCAACACCTCAAAACACCGTGAATTTTGCACGCCACGTTAGTGTGGACGTATACAAATTCAAACATTTATAAGAGGAGGGTTCATCTTATTAATTTTATTATCTTGCCATCCTAACTTTATGACAAATAAAATTAATTGTTGGTTTTCCTTCAGTCACACAAATAATAGCAGTGACTCCGTTGGGGAGGATACTATTAAATGTGCCTAAGTGTGTACCATTACTTGATACTTAGTCCATTAAATAAGATTGTGCCCCTTCAGTTGGAGAAGATCACACGCTCCTAAATAATTTCCTATAATCATTCATTTAGGAAGTTTGATCTAGTGATCTACAAAACAAACTCATCCGTTGTGGAGGAAGACACTCAGAGCCAACACGCAAGTTTGTTTGTATCACTTACAAACCAGTAATGGAGACCGTGGAATTTATTTAAAATCCCTCTCCCACTTAGTTATTTAAGGTGAGGAATTTTAACCATGCAAGCACACATCACAGTAAATAAAAGCAATAAATATGAAAATTAATTTTTCAACTATTATGGTTTCTTCCATCACTGTCCTCCATGTGCTGCCAGCCCTAGGGGTCATGTCGTCGGGTCCATCGAGCTTCCTTTTCTGCTGCACCTCTAGTCCTCCAATAGTACCACCCCACGCAAGGATAAGATCCACAACAAAAATAAAATTTTACATATAGCGATCCTATATTCCCCAAGGGAATGTATATGAAATCTAGATCGAACAAAAATGTAAAATCCTAGGGATAATACAGCTCCTGCTATATTTAATAAATACAATCATGCATACACATAAAATACCCTTGACATGTCCAAGGGTCCAATCACACACAATCACATTAGGGCCATAATAGCTGGATCTAGGATGCCTACAACCATAGAGTTAATCTATTTGCACATTCTACTATTATCCTGCCTAAAATATGTATGACATGTGCATAATTAAACTGAAAAAACAAACACACAGAGGCAAATCTAAGCTCTGATACCAATTGTTAGTTGCTACTCGGAATATCATACCGGTTCCCCTGTACAAAAATTTTGTACAAGTCCCGAACCTTTCCGAACAACCTATTGTGTTCTTTAGAAATTAAATTTAGAATCGCAAACATAACTTAACATTATTGATTCCAAATTCAACTTATCTGTTCTTAGAGGTTTAGACTTGGATTGCAAACGATGCTTAATGATCCGGCGGTAAGAATGGGGGACCCACAGATGGGGTCCCGTCCGAGCGGAGCCAGAGATTACCCAGCCAAAGGTTTGGGTTTCCGACGCCAAAGCAAAAGAACCGGAGCCGAGTGGCCGAGCGGAGGTGTCCGCTCGGCCGAGGACAGAATAGCCGAGCGGAGGTGTCCGCTCGGCCGGAATCGTGGCGAGGGAACAGTGATTAGCCGAGCGGCCTATTCGCTTGGCTCGGGATATGATATGTCAGCAAAGGCATGATGATTAGACTGTACGCAAGATGGCACTATTAAAGGCCTCATCATCATGTCACGGACAGGTTGATACAGTAGTAGTATGGTCTTATGGATGCCCTTCTGACAGGCCCACACCTAGGCATGGTCGAAAGCAGGTGATCGCTTCGATTTGTGTGCCCAGGCTCCTTCGAGAGGTCTATATAAGGCCTCCATTTCTTCAACCGAAGGTACACAAGTCTCCATTTTCTCAGCCGCTTTCTTATTCCTTCGCCTGACTTGAGCGTCGGAGGGCCGTCGCCGGGACATCCCCCTCCCGGCTCGGTTTTGTTGCAGGTTCGCCGGAGCATTCGAGGATACAGCAGGGAGCGCCACATCCCCAGCGTCCATTGACCCAGGTTCGGACAGGATCAATTTGGCGCCGTCTGTGGGAACGCACCTGCATCCGAGATGGACGAGGCTGGAAGACTACATACCGTGGCACTCTCACAAGAAGAGTTTGACGCTATAGTCGAGGCGAGGGCAGCCAAGGCAGTGGCGCAGCAAAAGGAGAAAGCACAGGCTGAGCGAGCGCAACAGCAAACAACCTCGGCTTCAGCAGGCCGGGCGGCGCAAGCAGACCGCCCGGAATATGTTTCAACAGGAGGGTTCCCTCAGGCACTCTTCCGTACTCCCCCAGAAATCGCGCCTGCTCACGGGGAGCAAGGATCTTCATCCGATGAGCCTCCCGTTCGGGATCATAGGAAGGGCAAAGCTCCCCAAGCGAACGCACCACCCGAGCAGGTTCACCGACAGTTCTCTGAAGCCATACATCGGGATCCGTTACCAAAATACTATACACCACCGCCGATCGGAGCTTACAATGGGACGACTGACCCCGACGATCACTTGGGGAAGTTCGACAGCATCGCCACCTTGCATCAGTACTCCGATGGCGTAAAGTGTCGGGTATTTCTCACCACTCTATCGGAATCTGCACATAGGTGGTTTCGGAGGCTGCCGGACGGCTCTATCACTTGCCTCCCCTTCATCCTACAACGTGATACTGGGGCGACCGGCATTAAGCGAATTCCGAGCTGTTGTGTCGACGTTCTATCAGAAGATCAAATTCCCGGTCGAGGACGAAATCGGTGAAGTTCGAGGAGATCAGTTAGCCGCTCGGAAATGCTATATGGAAATGGTCCGAGCCGAATCCATCGCCGCGCGAAAGGCTACACGGATCGAGGTACACGCCATAACCGAGAAACCTCCTGCTTTAATTTATGATGAAAAGGAGGTTCAGATCCATCCGAGTCGATCGGAGGCTACAACCTTTATTGCCGCCGACCTGGAGGACGAACAGAAAGAAGAAGTGGTCGAGAAGCTCCGTTCGGGCGCTTATTACCTCAAGGATGCGGAAGGTCGGATGCTGGATCGGCCATGGAGTGCAAATCACCTTCAGCCATATAGGGCTGGGTGAGAGGTGCGCTTTTGCTCTATCTTGTGTAAAGTCAAAATAGCTGTACTCCTTTTATCGCAGGAAACAAATTATTCCCAAGGCATTCTGTGTTCATAGCTGAACGGTTAGTTATCGAAGGCCCCGTACCGTTCGGACGGAGGTATATTAGCCGAGCCAAAGGCTCGAGGATCGAAGGCCCCGAACCGTTCGGCCGGAGGTAAATTATTCGAGCAAAATGCTTAAATCCGAAGGCCCCGTACCGCTCGGCCGGTGGTAAATTATCCGAGCCAAAGGCTCGAGTATCGAAGGCCCTGTGCCGCTCGGCCGGAGGTAAATTATCGGAGCCAAGCGCTCGACGACAAAGGCCCCGAGCTGCTCAGCCGGAGGTATATTGTACGAGCCAAAGGCTCAATTCCGAAGACCCTGTGCCGTTCGGCCAGGTGGCTATAAATATAAGCCCCGGCGAGCTCCGTCGTTAAAGATCGAGAGCCGCGCCGATAAATATCCGCCCCGACGAGCTCCGTCGTTAAAGATCGAGGGACGAGCCGGCGCGCCGGCGAGCTCCGTCGTTAAAGATCAAGAGCCGACCGCCGAGCATAATATCCGACGAGTTCCGTCGTTAAAGATCGAGAGCCGAGCCGACGGAATACCGGCGAGCTCCGTCGTTAAAGATCGAGTCGGCCGGCGACTATAAATATCCGAGCGGAAGACCGGCGAGCTCCGTCGTTAAAGATCGAGTGCCGCGCCATCGGCAACCGGCGAGCTCCGTCGTTAAAGATCGAAGCCGCGCCGACCGCTATAAATATCCGCGACGAGCTCCGTCGTTAAATGTCCGAGCGGCAATACCGGCGAGCTCCGTCGTTAAAGATCGAGCGCCGCGCCGACCGGCGGAAGACCGACGAGCTCCGTCGTTAAAGATCGAAACCCGCCGGCTATAAATATCCGGCGGAAGACCGACGAGCTTAAATCGTTAAAATCGAGGCCCGGCTATAAATATCCGCGTCGTCGAGCTCGGCGTTAAAGATCGAGAGCAGCCCGGCTATAAATATCTGCGCCGACGAGCTCCGTCGTTAAAGATCGAGGGCCGCGCCGTTAAATATCCGCGGCGACGAGCTCCGTCGTTAAAGATCGAGAGCCGCGCCGATCGATATCCGCGCCGGCGAGCTCCGTCGTTAAAGATCGAGAGCCGCGCCGACCGGCTAAATATCCGAGCGGAAGACCGACGAGCTCCGTCGTTAAAATCGAGAGCCGGCGACCAGCTATAAATATCCGCGTCGTCGAGCTCCGACGTTAAAGAGCCGCGCGACCGGCTATAAATTTCCGCGCCGACGAGCTCCGTCGTTAAAGATCGAGTCGCTCCGGCGGCTATAAATATCCGCGCCGACGAGCTCCGTCGTTAAAGATCGAGAGCCGCGCCGACCGGCTATAAATATCCGCGCCGACGAGCTCCGTCGTTAAAGATCGAGAGCCGCGCCGACCGGCTATAAATATCCGCGCCGACGAGCTCCGTCGTTAAAGATCGAGAGTCGCGCCGATCGGCTATAAATATCAGCGCCGACGAGCTCCGTCATTAAAGATCGAGAGCCGCGCCGACCGGCTATAAATATCAGCGCCGACGAGCTCCGTCGTTAAAAATCGAGAGACGAGCTGGCGTCTATAAAAACCGAGCGGAAAACTGACGAGCACCATCGTTAAAAATCAAGAGTCGGTCCGGCGACTATAAATACCCCGGGCGGACGAACGAATATCAAAGAATAAGAAACCGCGAAAACCACAAGTATTAAAACATTTAGGCCCGCT
The DNA here is from genome assembly GCF_018446385.1 of Zingiber officinale. Classification (NCBI taxonomy): domain Eukaryota; kingdom Viridiplantae; phylum Streptophyta; class Magnoliopsida; order Zingiberales; family Zingiberaceae; genus Zingiber; species Zingiber officinale. Next base: position 97,297,722 of record NC_055998.1, read on the forward strand.
CGGGCGTTGGTCCTTCGATACTTGGCGTTTGTCGACTTCGCACTGGCTAGATACGTGCAGAGCGAGTAGGTCATCCCGCTCGGACTTTGTTTTATGGATTAAGCTGATCGGCCGCGTGACGGAGAACACTTAGAGCATGATTGACTCTAAGCATAAACGTTAAGCAAACAGAAGAATATTATGGATAAGGATCAGGAAGACGCAAGCAAAGACATAATTGCATTAAAGGGAAAGCATGCCGGACGGCAAGTACAAAAAGTTACGCTGGGCGTAAGAAACGCAAAAACATGATAGAGACGAGGTCATCATCTAACAGTTCATTTCAAAACAAATGGCGTCCCATCGTACGGAGCGTCACCGCCACTAGAGACAAGCCACGTGGCGCTCTGCCACCAAGCGCAATTAATGCGCCCATACCGCACACGCTTCGGCTTAATGAAAAAGACTTGCGCGATTTTCAAGAGGATTTAGACAAGCAAACATCCACGTTGGGCGCCAAGGCATACAAAGCGAAGAGCCGAGCGGATAAATTTGGCATGAAAGCCGAACGGCTCAAGGGATATCAGCAGCAGCGATAAGGCGACGATCACCCGCTCGGACACACAGTCCAGTCAGTCGGACTCACTGCCTCCTTCGACTAGACTTGAAGGGGAGGCAAGTGATCCGGCGGTAAGAATGGGGGACCCACAGATGGGGTCCCGTCCGAGCGGAGCCAGAGATTACCCAGCCAAAGGTTTGGGTTTCCGACGCCAAAGCAGAAGAACCGGAGCCGAGTGCGAGCGGAGGTGTCCGCTCGGCCGGAATCGTGGCGAGGGAACAGTGATTAGCCGAGCGGCCTATTCGCTCGGCTCAGGATATGATATGTCAGCAAAGGCATGATGATTAGACTGTACGCAAGATGGCACTATTAAAGGCCTCATCATCACATCACGGACAGGTTGATACAATAGCAGTATGGTCTTATGAATGCCCTTCTGACAGGCCCACACCTAGGCATGGTCGAAAGCAGGTGATCGCTTCGATTTGTGTGCCCAGGCTCCTTCGAGAGGTCTATATAAGGCCTCCATTTCTTCAACCGAAGGTACACAAGTCTCCATTTTCTCAGCCGCTTTCTTATTCCTTCGCCTGACTTGAGCGTCGGAGGGCCGTCGCCGGGACATCCCCCTCCCGGCTCGGTTTTGTTGCAGGTTCGCCGGAGCATTCGAGGATACAGCAGGGAGTGCCACATCCCCAGCGTCCATTGACCCAGGTTCGGACAGGATCACTTAACATTATTAATCCAAATCCACCCATGTTACAAATTTGATTAAATATTTATTTCAGAGACCGGCTTCAAGGTTAAACATGGTGAGGCACTAGGCCTTCTTGGGTATGGGATCATCCACCACTTCCTAGACAAAGCCTTTCAACGAAATTCAATATTTAATCTCCTTATAGTAACCCTAAGTTTAACTATTAAGAACAATCGAAAAACAAAAGAAACACAAAATCGAATCATAAATCCGAAACCTAGAATTGTTAGCCTCTTGTGTTTGGTATTTCAAAATCCATACAAAGAAAACTAGTATGATACGGAATAAAACTACTAGTTATACCTTTCTTTGTAAGTAACAACCTCTTGATCTTCTATTGTATTCCTCTCCTTTTCTTGGACGTTGTGTGGGTGACGATCTACCAAGAAGAAATCCACCAAAGCCTTCCTTGCTTCCAAGTTTCGGCCACCACCACAATGCTCCAAGGGATGCTAGAAAACAATGTCTCCTTTCTCTACTTCTTCACCTCCAAGCAACCGGCCACCAAGAGCTCCACAAGAGATGATGCCGCTGGCCACAAAGAAGAAGAGAAAGAGAAGAGGAAGGGTCGGCCACCAAGGATGGAGGAGAGGAACAATAGAATAGGTTGTGTCTCTCATGAAGGCACCCCTCCCCCTCTTTTATATTCCTTGGTAAATTCAAAAAAGGAAAGTTTTATAATAAAAAATAAAACTTCCTTTTATTCCTTTCTATGGTCGGTCACACTATGTTTAATCAAACAAGGAAAGATTTTAAACAAAAATTAAAATCTCTCTTTAAAATCCCTTTTGTGGTTAGCTATAAAAGGAATGTTTTATAAATTAAAATCTCTCTTTTAAATCCTTTTATGGATATCTATAAAAGATAAGATTTAAAACTCCTTTTATATCATGGTTACAATAAGGAAAGTTTTCTTAAAAATTAAAATCTTTCCCTTAACATTATAGATACCTACAAATAAGGAAAGATATTTAATCTCTCTTTTAATCCTTTGTTGAAAATCTATAAAAGGAAAGATTTTAAAATTTAAAACTCTCTTTTAAAATCATGTGGATAAAAATATAAAAGGAAAGATTTTATCAAAAATTTATTTTTAATAAAATCCCTTCTTCCCTTTCACACTTGGTCGGCCCCTTGCTTGGGCACCAAGCAAGGCTTGGCTGGCCATAGCCTTAGCTCCAATCTTGGCTTGGTCGGCCCCTTGCTTGGGTTCCAAGCAAGGATAGGGGTCGGCCCCTAGCATGGGCTAAGAGGCTAGGCTTTGGGTGGATATAAGGCTTTATATAAGAGGCTACAATAGGGACCGAGAGGAGGAATTGGTTATGGTCTCCCGATGAACTTGAGTTTCCCGTGTTCGCCCCAAACACTCAACTCAAGTTCATCAATAATAACTCATACTACTAAAGAGCTATTATTGAACTACCACACTAATCCCAAATTACAATTTGGGCTCCTTCTTATTATAAGTATGTTATTCTCCATGTGTTTAAAATATCGAATGTCTATTAATTAAATGGGTTACTAACACTAACTTAATTAACATCTAGCTCCAAGAGTACTACCACTCAACCTTATTGTCATGTCGGATTAAGTCCACCTGCAGGGTTTACATGACAATCCTTATGAGCTCCTCTTGGGGACATCATCAACCTAGATTGCTAGGACACAATTTCCTTCTATAATCAACAACACACACTATAAATAATATTATTTTCCAACTTATCGGGCCTCTTGATTTATCAAACTAAATCTCACCCATTGATAAATTAAAGAAATAAATACTAAATATATGCGTTTGTTATTATATCAGGATTAAGAGCACACACTTCCATAATAACAAAGGTATTGTTCTTTTATGCAGTCAGTATAAAAAGAAACTATCTTAAATGGTCTTGCTCAATACACTTAGAGTGTACTAGTGTAATTTTATAGTCAAGATAAACTAATATCAAATTACACTATGACTATTCCAATGGTTTGTTCCTATCCATCTTTGTCGTAAGCTACTATTAATAATTTATAAGGAACTGATAACATGATCTTCTGTGTGTGACACCACACACCATGTTATCTACAATATAAATTAATTGAATAACTATACTTAGCATATAAATGTAGACATATGACCAATGTGATTCTTTATTTAAAAATAAATGTTTACAAAAAGCTAGGCTTTTAGTATACACTCTAACAATAATGACATCAATTAGAGTTGCGTTCTTGTGATTTATCGAGGTGCCCTAGTGACAGGGGTTACCGTAACAGGATTTCACAGGGATCTTCTTTATTTAGCGCTTAAGGATAGTAGCTTTAGCTTCTGGCGAATGCATGTTGATGAACAATGAGTAGAGGATAGAACGTGATACATCAATACCACCACAACGAAACCGAACTCCTAGAACTCTTCATAAACCAAGTAAATTACTCTCTCTTCACTAGTTCTCGTTTTCGTTTCTCATTCTCTTTTCTTTAGATAACTCACAACCATTAATAGTTTAGCTAATTTTAAGTGAACCATTGCTAGTTCTTATAACCAATCCTCGTGGGATCGATAATCTTTATTACTGATGACGAATCCGTGCACTTACGGAATCGTAACAAGTTTTTAGCGTCGTTGCCGGGGACTATGTCTATAATATTAGCAAAAATCATATTAGATTAGACTAGACTTAGTTTTTTTTCCTTTATCTTTCCTTTTCTAGTATTCTGCATTTTAGAGATAAATAATTTTATTTTTGCTTTTCTTTATTTTCTACAATTTTTATTAAAACGCTTATATATATATATATATATATATATATATATATATATATATATAATTTCACTCTTTTCTTTACTATACTCCATATCTTGTTTTTGCATGCGAAGAGCTAATCTTTCAGGACAAATTCTTCCGTTCAATCCAGAGATTGATAGGACTTTCTTGAGAAGAAGAAACTTATAGAAAGCATTTCAAGCCGCACAAGAATCTTCATAAATGACTGACAAACTATTGAAGGATTATGCAGCACCTTATGCAGGAGGGGTTCGGTCTAGCATCACTCGACCGTCAATTGAAGCCAACAATTTTGAAATCAAGCCTGAAGTGATCCACATGGTCCAGCATAATCAATTTGGAGGAGGACCGCACGATGATCCAAACCACCACTTAGAGCTTTTCTACGAGATTTGCGGAACTATGAAAGTGAATGGGGTCCCTCCAGAATCAGTAAGATTGCCTCTTTTCGAATTTTCCCTGAAAGACAGAACCAAGCAGTGGCTAAATTTCCTTCCAGCAAACAACATATCATCTTGGGAGCAGTGTGAGCAGAAATTTCTGGACAAGTTCTACCCACCAAGCAAAACTGCCCACATGATGAATTTGATCACTAGCTTCAAACAGATAGACTCAGAATCATTATTTGAAGTCTGAGACAGATTCAAAAGTATGCTGAGACAGTGCCCCCATCATGGCCTTGAGAAGTGGTTGGTTCTACACACATTCTACAATGGAATCAACTATCAAACGAATGTATCCCTCGATTCTGCAGCAGGAGGAGCACTAATGAACAAAAACCTTGATGAAGCTGAAGAGATCATAGAGAATGTGGCACAGAACCACCATCAGTGGGCAACTGAAAGATCTGGTAGTTCTTTCCCATTGAATCCAATTAAGGCGTTAGGAAAATTTGATATAGATGCAGTCACACTCATGTCTGCAAAGCTGAACGCTCTGACCAAGAAGTTTGAAGCCATGGGAAACAACACGGCCAATGAAATCGTTTGTGTTTGCGAGACTTGTGGAAGTACGGATCATGCTCAACATACTTGCCCCTTAGGGCCAATACAAGTATAGATAAACCAACTTGAGCAATGCGATGCGATAGTCAATTACAACCAAAAATAGAACAATCTGTACTCCAACACATATAACCCTGGATGGAGGAACCACCCAAATTTCTCATATCGGAATAACTAGAACCAAGGGCCAGCAAAACAAAGCCATCAACCTGGGAAACAGAGCTACCCATCTGGATAACAGACTTATCAACAGCAACCTTCACAACTGTCCAAAATCGAAAAAATGCTTGAAGAAGCTCTCTCAGAGCAAAAAGAGATGAAGAATGAGATCAAGCAGTTGACTCAAAGAATGAAAAATTCTGAGAAACATCAAAAGATGTAAGACAGTCAGATAGCCCAGATAGCCCAGTCCTTCTCAAGAGCACAGGGAACATTTCCAGGAAAGTCAGATATAAACCTAGTGGAATACTGCAACCGCATCGAGCTGAGAAGCGGACGAACTTTGGGAGACCCCCAAATCACTACTCAGAAAGGACTTAACTCAGAGGAAGACCCCTCTCCCCTAATCCCCGATCAGATCCAGAATAGGGATGGAGAGGAGGTCACCAAGAAAGTTGAAGGAACTTTTCAAATTCCCCCACAAAGTCAGACGATTCCTTTCCCTCAGAAATTGATAACATCCCAAAAGGATGAAGAGTTCAACCGATTCCTGAAGAAGATTAAGGAAATTTGCGTAGAAGTACCACTGATAGATGCATTACACAAAATGTCGAAGTTCGCAAAATTTTTAAAGGGAATTTTATCTAACAGGAGGCAGAAGGGAAACTTCGAGACCGTAGCATTAACAGAAAATTACAGCGGTCTACTTATGGCAAATATTCCACCAAAACTTCAGAATCCAGGGAGTTTTCCCATACCTTGCAAAATTGGTTCTAAACTCATATAGAAAGCTTTCTGTGACTTGGGAGCCAGCGTTAGCCTACTTCCATACTCGTTGTGTAAGAAGCTAGGACTTCAGAACATTAAACTGACTACTATGACATTGTAATTAGTTGACCATTCATGTAGATATCCAATGGGAATAGTGGAAGATGTGTCAGTAGAAGTGGGTGGATGTATCATTCCCACATATTTCATTATCCTGGATATGGAGGAGGATCCCAAGATACCGATCATCCTTGGAAGATCATTCCTTGCCACAACTGAAGCCCTCATTGATGTGAAAAGTTACAAGTTATTCTTAGAGATCGGCAAAGAAAGGATTGAATTTGATTTATCTGATTCTTCTATCTGCGACCCCTCTTCTCAGGGAAACTCTAGTAAGATGAACATACACAAAGTCGAGGAGTGCAGTTTCCAAGAGAGGTCCCCTCCAGTGAGCGATAAGAAGTACATTTTTCCTACACGAGCGAAACTAAAGGTGCAGACTGGAGCATTAACCCTAGGACGAGAGCCATGCTTCCATGGGTTTAGTCCACACTAACTAAAATGGGGCCGAGTTAAAGACCTAAAACAAGCGCTTCTTGGGAAGCAACCCAAGGGTTTTTCATTTTAGTTCATCATTCCGTTTATCATTTTATTCGAGTACTTTTGTTATTTCTGTATTATTGGGTCTTCATTTTCAAGATGTGCACAGCCTCCACGAGCTGGTCGTGAACATTTTACGGGTGTAGAGGTGTCAGAGGAACCAAAATGGCGAAAGGTGAGTCACCGTGCGCTTAAAGGAGTCGGTCGTGTGACCCCACACGACCGTGCGAAGCCAACAGAGGGGAAAAGGCCACGGGTCATGCAACCTTACACGACCGTGTGGCCTGTGCAGAGAAGAGGAGAACATGGGTTGTGCCAATTGGCAGAGCCGTGCAAGACTACCAGAGAGGAAGAAGACTCAGGTCGTGCCAATTGGCACGGCCGTGCGACCTATGTAGAGAAGAAGGAGGCATGGGTCGTGCCAACCGGCACGGCCGTGCGACTTTGGCCGAGGGGAGAAAAGTTGGGGTCGTGCCAATTGGCATGGCCATGAAGAAATCATACCTAACCCGGTTGTGCCTATAAGGCACGGTCGTGCCCCTACCCATGTGCGCCGCTACTCCTCCAAAAGCCCTAATTTCCATCTCCTTCTCTCCCAAAAGTCTTCTCCTCCCTACTACACCTCCTCAAGCCCCAATCCCCACCTCTAAAGCTCACCTTTGCTTAGATCTATATCTAGATCTAACACTTCCTCAAGCCACAAATTCGGAAAGAGAGAAGCAACTCCCCTATTTTCCTTCCTTCTCCTCCTCTCCCATCCTCAAGATCCATCTCCACAAGAAATTCCTCAAAGCCTTGCACATCATGTTGCAAATCTTGAAGAGACTTCGTTGAGGAAGCGGTGGATCTGGCGAAGGAGATGCGCCGGGAGGCGACAAAGGCAAAGGGAAGGCTTCTTCTTCAAAAGGCAAAGGAAAAGGGTGGCACGCGACGAAGGTAACAAAAATGAGTTTAATATTATTTTTAGAAATCATGAACATAAAGCTAGATATGATATCCTTGTCGCTAGAAAAATTATATGCACTAGATATATGGATCCCGCTACTTTGGATATGCTAGGAATTAGGTTTAGATTGGAACGATATTATGTATGCTCATTTACTGACTTACCCCTACCTAGTCCTTGAATTTTTGAGCTCAATTGATGTTAAATTTTCGTCTGAGGATGAATATATAGGGGTCATAACTTTTAGACTGATGAATAAAGAAGTACGGTGGGCATTCAGTGATTTTAATAATTATTTTGGTTTACCTATTGATAGTGCTCGTAGATTTGATGATAATATTAGATGGAACAAATTTTGAACATCAATAACCGGATCAAAGGACCCTTATGAACCCTCTAGAGTTAAAGCATCCCGTATGCAAAACCCGACCTTTAGATACCTTCACCGAGTGATGAGCAACATGATCTTTGGTCGAGGAGAGAGTGATGGGGTGATTAGAAAGGTATAGCTCTATTCTCTTTGGGCAATGTTGAATAAAGTAGACTTTGATTCCGGATTTCATTTCTTGCAAAATTTATTGAGAGCAGCTAAAGCATCTTCGGGGATGATAGTGTTTGGTGGATTGATCACCCAAATTGTATTCAATCTGGGTTGTGAGTTTGATGGATTAGAGGTTATTCATGGCAATGACAAGATCGACATCGATTCTTGTCTTGCTATGAAGATGATTTGTCGGGATGAGAATGAGTTTGCCTTCCCTAGAACTAATGATTTTCCATTGCCCCTTTCTTGCCCCGAGCACACTTCAATTCGCAACCCCGCAAACTGGGTGATTACTGACTTGATCCGCGAAACTGTTCCCTCCATTATAGAAGAAACCGAGTACCACCAAGAGCCCTCGTCATCAGGATTCCCACACCCTTTCGGATATCCAGAACCTCCTAGGCACTCTTTTTCCTATGGTATGGGACCTTCTAGATTTGATTTTTCTGACTTCCGTGCCTCCTTAGACTCCCTTCATGAGAAGCAAAATACCCAACAACGATTGTTGGAGGGTCACTTCAAGTTATCTGACGACCAATTTAGGGAGGTATAGGATCATTTTCAGTTTACTAGGGACTTCCATAGTCAGGTGACAGGGTTCATTCAAGACTATGAGGTTGACCAAGAAAGAATGAGGAATTTTATGGATGATATGGATATCACTAGACAACAAGTAGATGTCCTTTATCAATATCATCAACACCTTGACTATCTTCCTGGTATGCCTAGATTTCCCCCTGGTACACATCGGGGACCCCCTTACCCCCACCCCCGCCACCGTATTGATTTCATCGAGATGATGAAAAGTTTAAGTCTAGGGAGGTGTTGTGTTTGCACAACCTGAGTCTAGTCAAGTTTTCTTTTCTTTATGCATATTTTATTTTTCTATTTTGCATATTAGTTTGCTTGTTTATTCGTTTCATATTTCTATTTGCATCTCATTTGCATTTTCTTAGATTTTGAGGCATATTTGAGAACATCAAACCTTCTACTTTTTTTGCTACTTGTCCGATAGTAAAATGACTAGCATTTTCTTAGTTCATGTGTTGTCAAGATAGTGTTAGTATGTTTGGTGTATTTCCTTTCTCTATCTTTAGTAGCATGAAATAAGATAAGTATTGTATGGAGTTTGGTATAAGTCTTGGCCTAACCTTAAGGATCTTATTTTCACTACACTTAAGTACTTAAGCTTGAATAGTAGAAATATTTTTGGAATAGTTATGATTCATTAAAATTTTTTAGTACTTTTGTTCCCATGGTGATTTCTTACTTGCATTTTGGTTACTGGATGACCTCGGATCATGGAAGCTCATTTGGAAAAATCTAAATCCCAACATATGCGCAGTTGTGACAAGTGCTACACTATAGCACCAAATAAAAAATGAATAAGGGATAAAAAATAGTAGCCGTTAGTGGAAACTAACAATTCACCCCTTTGAGACCGAGTTAGGTTACTGGGAACATGAATGTTATGTTTCTCTTGATTTCGAGTAGTATCCTTTGAGACCTTGTGTAATTTAAGGGCAACGAACCAAGTGTGTGGCAGGTAAGTGCCTATCACCGGGAACATTATGAACTCAATTGTATGACGACTTAACTAGGACAGAGAATTGAAACATGAAGAGTTTGTGTTACTTATTGCACCGAGCACAAAGAATTTATGATTAGACCATACTTAGGTTACTCTATAATCATGGCTATCAATGAAACTAGTTGATAGAGTTAGGTAAATGCACTAGGGATTATGAAATACTGCTAGGCACTCATGAACATAGTTTGCAGCGTTTTGCTTGAGAACAAGCAAAGGTTCAAGTCTAGGGGTGTGATGTGCATAAATATTATGATCGTTTATGCATATTTTAACACATATTCACTTGCTTTATACGTATATATTCTTTGCATGATCGCCTCTTTTATCTTGTACTCATCATATATACTCTTTTGTTCGGATATCTGCTCTTTATTTGATTTTGTGCTGACAGGGACAACTTTCGGAGCAAAAATAGCGATTGTCGTCACACCGGAATGAGACAGAGAACACGGTCGTGCAACCTCGCACAGCCGTGTGGCCAAACAGAAGAGGAGCAATGCACGACCGTGCAACTCTTACATAGCCGTGCGGCCAACCAGAGGTAGATCAGAGCATGGTTGTGCAAGCCTGAACAGTCGTGCCCCCCCCCCCACGACCAAAGCCAAGCAAGGAACGACCATTAAACCCTGCACGGCCGTGTCCCAGGAGCCGAGCTCGAAGTTCACACGGCCGTGCAGCGCAGCCAGAGACAAGAAAGGGCACGGTCGTGCCGCCGCAGCCGTGCCCTAGCCTATAAAAGGGTTTAAACCCTTCTCATTAAAAGGGGAGAAGCCGGAAGCGAGCTGTCAGAGAGGGAATCACCTTGGTGTCGTTCCACATCGTCTAGGACCTCTGTCCAATGATCCTTCATCACCACATCAATTCTAGAAGCAAAGGATTAGATCCGAAGATCACTCGTCATCGTTGAATAAGCATCCTTTCTCTTTCTCTCTTCTTGTTTGAGATTGTATGCTTAATTACATCATGTCTTCGGATTTTTCTTCGGCGTCTATGGAGTAGATTCCTTGTTCTAGGATTAGGGAGTAGTTGTGGATCGGTTTGATGTAAGACTCATACTTATGCTTAAATTCATTGGATGATTTCACTTGCTTTGTTTCAATTGTGTATTAATTAATTGTGTAGGAATTGCTAACCTTGTAGAGAGATTATCTTAGATCGTACACCCGAGAGGTCATAGTGACAGGGGTAACCCGTTCACAGACATCTAGGGTATTTCCTCAAAAGGAGAGGCAACTTCTCTGCAAGGAAGTAAGAGACCAAATTGAACCCTTACTTCTATCCTTAATGACATCAATTAGAGTTGCGTTCTTGTGATTTACCGAGATGCCCTAGTGACAGGGGTTAACCGTAACAGGATTTCATAGGGATTTTCTTTATTTAGTGCTTAAGGATAGTAGCTTTAGCTTCCGGCAAATGCATGTTGATGGACAATGAGTAGAGGATAGAACGTGATACATCAATACCACCACAACGAAACCGAACTCCTAGAACTCTTCATAAACCAAGTAAATTACTCTCTCTTCACTAGTTCTCATTTCCGTTTCTCATTCTCTTTTCTTTAGATAACTCACAACCATCGATAATTTAGCTAATCTTAAGTGAACCATTGCTAGTGCTTATAACCAGTTCTCGTAGGATCGATAATATTTATTACTGACGACAAATCCGTGCACTTGCGGAATCGTAACACACTCCTCCCTTACTAATGTCATGTGTCACCCTATCACTTGACCTCCTTTTGGTTTTAGAGGGACCCAATTTAATATTTTTAGGTCTTTGACCATCCAAATACATATCAAGTCCTCTAGGTCCAATAATAAATCTATTTAGGACTTTCTCCATTTCCTCAAGAATTGTTTTTAAGGCTTGATTTTTCAATTCTAGGGTTCTAACCCTATAATCAACATGTTCGCCTTGGACATTCCTAGATCTACCTTTCCTAGGCATATGTTTCCCCTTATTAGGATTAATGCTTAGATTTTTTTCCACTTTTATCTCCTTAGGTAAGGTAAGTTGTTTCTTTTTAGGTCTAACCTTAGTGTATGATTTCCTAGGGTTATCTACTATGTTAACCCCATTCCTATCATTATACCTAAATCCATAATTATGCATGGATACATAATTTTCATTATTCCTAACAATCATGAAGGAATTTGAAATTGGATTAAACTTCAAATTAGGGATTACCTTCCCTTTTACCTTTGGGGCTCCCCCTTGACTTGAGCTCCTTTTCTTCTCCCATTTCTTTAAGTGCGCTATTTTCTTGAGTTCTCCTTTCCTTAGGCACTTTGTGTAGTAGTGACCTCACTCACCACATGTGAAGCATTGAATGTGTCTCTTCTCCTTAGTATCATCCCTACAACCCACGTTAATTGCCAAAAGAACTTTACCGGGTTTAGAGTTTACCTTCTTGAGCGAAAGGCGCCTACTCTTGTAGTGCCCCATCTCCCCGCACTCAAAGCACTTGATGTGGGCTTTAGTGCTCTTCTCAGTGTGTGCGGTTGAAGGTTGAGCTTCCAAGATCTCCTCTTCCTTGGATTGCTCTTCTTCTTCTTCCTTTGAAGATGTGGGCGATTCCACATCCTCCTCCCTTGAAGATGTGGATGACACTTCCTCATCTTCCTTCTCCTTCTCAGATGTTGAACTTGTTTCAACTTCCAATTGGTCCTTCTCCTTCTCTTAGACTAATGAGCCATTCTCCTTGGACTTCTCCACTCCTTGTGCTTGTGTAGGGTTCTCATGAAGTGCGATTACTTTGCTCCATAACTCATGAGCACACTTGTACTCACTTACATACGACACAATATTAGGAGGTAATAAATTCAATACAATTCTAGTTACCTCCTTATCTATCTCGGCTTGCTCCCTTTGCTCCTTCGTCCAATATCGAGGTCAGAGACGCTTCCCTTTCTTGTCTGTCGGAGCTTCAAACGGAACTTCCAATGTGGTTCAATGGTCCCAATCCATTTGTAACCAAGTCTCCAATCACTTCGTCCAGTACTCAAAATCATCTTGATCGTATGGAGGTGTGATTCGGATATCCCATCCTAGAGGTCCTTCAAACTCCATCTTCCTCTAGAGCTTTGCTCCCTCGACGATTAGTCCGTAGAAGAGCGACCTACTCTGATACCACTTGATGGGACCTTGATGCCCGACTAGAGAAGAGTGAATAGTAGATCACCCAAATCGTCGCTTCCTACACTCGTTAGTATACAACGGAAATATAAAATAAAATACTAACAAATATAAAGCAAAACCTAAACAATACAAAGAAAAAAACCAAGAAAACCTTAACACGTTTAGTTACCTGGTTCAAAGATAATTTGCTCTTACTCCACAGCGTGTTCGTAAGGTGGACGAAACCTTAATCCATCGATGGATCAATCCCCGAAAAACCTCCTGCTAGCACAATCTCCTTGTGGGTAGAAAAACCTCGCCACAACCTTGATCACGTACACATAGATAACACACAAGAGCTAAGAAAACTATTAATAGGGGTTAACCATCTCTATTTTGTTATCTTGCTCAAGCATCCCGAGCTCCATTAGATAGAGCTCGAATGGAAACATCTAAGTAATGTTTCCGCCACCAGTCGACTAGCTTTCATGGATTTCGACTGTTATAAGCCAATGACTCGATACCAGTTGACTGCTACAATAACGTTACAGTAATACTATAGTAACGCCATAATACCTGCTACAGTAACTTGAAATTTTACCCTAAATATAGTCTCTCACACATGTTGGATCGAGAAGCGCTAGAGGGGGGGTGAATAGCACTCGTGGCTATTTCGTTCGATTGTCGGAAAACTATCGGAGTTAAAATGTGCAGCGGAATAAGTGGAAATAAAATAAAGAGACAACACAAAGAGACAGGTCGATTTTACTTCGTTCGGAGCCTAAGTCGACTCCTACTCGAAGGCCCGCGATCCTTGATCGCTTCCGGTGGGCAACAACTATAAGCTCGTTAAAAGATTACAATTATGAGTACAAATAAAAACTATCAAAAATTATACCGACAATAAGAAATGCTAATTCTGAAGCTTCGGGTCGTCGGGCACTTGTAGTAGCACTTCGGAGCGTCTTTTGGAGCAGCGTGTAGATGAAAGATCACTTAGAATTCGTTGTTTTTTGAAGCTGCACCTCAACCCTCCTTTTATATGCGGTTCCGGGCGCCTGGATCCCTTCCGGACGCCTGGAGTGTGACGTGGCCAACCAACCAGGATGCTCCACGTGGTGAAGTCGCGAGGATAGTGGTCCGGCGCCGGACCTCCGGGCCGGATCCATCAGGCGCGGGGGCCTTTTCAGCGGGTTCCTCACCGCAAACAAAGATTAGTCGAGCAAAATACCCGCAAGACAATGTTAGAATCGATAAAACACAGTAATAATTGGCGGTCTTGATTGTCAAAGTCTGACTTTGGATTTCCGGTAGGAAGCCCTAAGTCGAAGCGCCTACTGTTCCCTCTTGGGGAACGCGTCCTCACCTACTCCACTCGGGAGATTTACTTGTTGCCAGTCCGATCCTCCAGACTGATCACTCGATGCTTCTGGACTTTCTGTTGGACATCCGCTTCCCGGCTAGTCCAGTCTTTCACCGTTCGCGACACTGGGACTTTTCACCTAGGGTTACCACCCCCTAGGACTTTTGCCTGAAGCCATCAACCTGCCAAGACTTTACGCATAGGGTTACCACCCCCTATGACCTAGGGTTACCGCCCCCTAGGGTTTTCCCTTTGCCTAACCGCAGCTAGGACTTTCCTAAAATCCTCAAGTAGACTTGTTAGACTAAAAAACATCTTAACTTTGAATTCTTTGCCGTTATCAAAACACGAGTTCGATCGTCGGATGCTTCCCGCACCAACAATCTCCCCCTTTTTGATTATGGCAACACAAATTCGAAGTTAAGTAAACAAGCGAATAGATAGTCATTTTAAACACAGGCAAAATTTGCTAAGTATAGCTGAACAATGTAACTAAAGTAAATTTTGCCCTATATACTCCCCCTTAATTTTGGCTCCCCCTTAACTTTTGCTCCCCCTTAATTTTTAACTTGAATTTTATGTTTACATTTTTGCTACTCTCCCCCTTTGCCATAACTCAAAAAATAGGCAATGTATAAAGAGTTGTACATGATTAAAGTTAGCAATATTCAACAGAGTTTGGAAGTTAAGGTCAATTGGAATTTAAGTTTTTAGGACCAGATTATTCATTTAAGTTCAGTTGGTCCTTAAGTCCAAGCACAAGTCATGTTTATATATTAGGTATCAGAGCCATAGAGAACAAAACATTCTTGAAAAAGAAATTGAGTATCTTTTGCCAACTGTCTAACCTTTAGTTACTTGCTGATTGTCTATAGGACAATAGCTTTTACTAGGTTAGTCAAGTTAAGTTATTTAGGTCCAGATAGACTTGACTAGAGCTGGAGAACTTTAACTTGATTAATGTTTATTGCATATTTAACGCCCAGACTCATATTGATGCACAGATATAAGCATTCTTGAGTCCAGGCTATACCCTATGCATCTCACGCCATTCTATATTTTTCATTCACAATCAAGATAAACCTAGGTGTTTTGTGAGATGCTCTGGCTTAATTCTAGGGGAACATGCTATCTAGGAGGGAAATCCTAGACTAAACCCAACTTTTGAAAGTCTAGTAAAATTGGAGTTTTGAAAAACTGTTTTTCCTAGAATTTGAAAACAAAATAATAATAGTAAGATATCTATTCTACCCAACACATTCCTATTTGCCTTCTAAGTCCACTGAACTCAAGTTCAGGTAAGGGTTTTGTAAAAATGTCAGCTAGGTTTGATTTGGACTCAACGTGGTTGAGTGCAATTTCACCTTTAGCTACATGATCCCTTACAAAGTGGTGTTTTACCTCTATGTGTTTGGTCCTAGAGTGGTGTATAGGATTTTTGGTCAGATTAATTGAGCTGATATTATCAATAAAGATTTTAGTATTTTTATAGTCTAGTTGATAGTCTTTTAGTGTATGCATCATCCATAACAATTGAGATGCACATTCTCCTAGAGCTATGTATTCAGCTTCTGTAGTAGATAGAGCAACACAATGTTGCTTTCTGCTTGACCAACTTACTAGGCACTGACCTAGAATCTGGCAGCCACCACTTGTAATTTTTCTGTCTAGCTTGCACCCGGCATAGTCTGAATCAGAATAGCCATAAAGGTCAAAAGTGCAAGTTCTTGGATACCAAAGTCCTACATTTAGAGTTCCTTTAATATACCTCAGTATTCTTTTAACATATGTTAGGTGTGACTCTTTTGCACAGGATTGGTATCTAGCACACATACCTACTGCAAACAGTATGTCAGGTCGACTTGTAGTTAGATAAAGTAAACTCCCTATGGCACTCCTATAGTATTTTGGGTCTACAGGTTTTCCTTCAGGGTCAGAGTCAATGTTTATGTTGGTTGCCATTGGAGTATTTATAATTTTTGAGTTTTCCATGCTGAATTTTTTGATTAACTCCTTAGCATACTTAGTTTGATAAATGTAGATTCCATCTTTGGTTTGTTTTATTTGTAAGCCTAAGAAAAAGTTGAGTTCCCCAACCATGCTCATTTCAAATTCACTTTCCATTAACTTAATAAATTCTTTTAGAAATTTTGAGTTAGTTGAGCCAAAAATTATGTCATCAACATAGATTTGGGCTATAAAGATATCTTTTCCTATAGTTTTCACGAACAAAGTAGGATCAATTTGTCCTTGGTTAAATTCTTTGGATATTAAGTAATTAGATAATCTTTCATACCATGCTCTAGGGGCTTGTTTTAGTCCATATAGTGCATTTTTTAATTTAAAAACGTGATTAGGGTAGTCTATGCCTTCAAACCCTGGAGGTTGGCTTACGTAGACTTCTTCCTTGATAAAACCATTTAAAAAAACTGACTTAACGTCCATTTGGTACAATTTGAATCCTTTATTGGCTGCATAGGCTAATAACATCCTAATGGACTCGAGTCTAGCTACTGGAGCATAGGTTTCATCATAGTCTAGGCCTTCGAATTGACTAAACCCTTTGGCTACTAATCTTGCCTTGTTTCTTACTATATCACCGTGATCATCTAACTTATTCCTAAAAACTCATTTAGTATCTATTATTGATTTATCTATGGGTTTAGGTACAAGGTCCCAGACTTGGTTTCTCTCAAATTGGGCTAATTCTTCCTGCATTGCAATGATCCAGTCTGGATCAGGTAGGGCTTCTTCTATAGTTTTAGGTTCAATTTTAGAAATTAGAGCAATCTGACTAAGGTTTCTATAGGACGATCTAGTTCTGACTCCTAGGTTTGGATCACCCAAAATTTGGTCAGGTGGGTGAGAGGTGCTTATTCTAGTTGGTCTTATTTGTGAGTCAGAAACTGGTTCTTCAGACTCATTAAGATTAGTTTGGATTTCATCATCATCTACATCTCTTGGATTAGTGTTAATATTTGCAGTTATATTAGGTAAGTTGTTTTCTTCATCAAATATTACATTAGTTGTTTCTTCAACTTTCAATGTATTTTGATTATATACTCTAAAGGCTCTACTGGTAGAGGAGTATCCTAAGAATATTCCTTGGTTAGATTTGGGTGTAAATTTTCCTAAGTAATATTTAGTATTTAAAATGTGAACTTTACAACCAAATACTTTTAAATAATTTAGATTGGGAATTTTATGATAGTAGAGTTCATACGGTGTTTTGTTGTGATATTTGTTTATTAAAATTCTGTTTTGAACATAATTTGTCGTATTTATTGCTTCAGCCCAAAATTGGTGACTTAACTCATATTCGTTTAACATTGTCCTAGCGGCTTCTTGTAGTGTTCTATTTTTTACGTTCTACTAGTCCATTTTGTTGGGGGGTTCTAGGACATGAAAATTCATGTTGGTATCCATTTACTTTACAAAATTGGGTGAACTTATGATTTTCAAATTCCCCTCCGTGATCACTTCTTATCCTTTTAATTTTAGTATCTTTTTCATTTTCCGTTAAGTTGCAAAAATTACTAAATATTTCATAGGTTTCATCTTTTGCTTTTAGAAATTTTACCCAAGTATACCTGGAGTAGTCATCAATTATTACTAAGCAATATTGGTTCTTGTTTAGTGATTTAGCTCCATGTGAATCAAATAGATCGAGGTGAAGGAGCTCAAGTATGGTGTTGGATCTTTCTAGGTTAGTTGACCTATGGGTTGACTTGGTTTGTTTTCCTTTTTGACATGCATCACAGATTGAATTTTCAATAAATTTTAATTTGGGCAAATCTCTAATTAGACCATTTTGACTCATTCTTGAAATAAGTCTTGTGTGTGTGTGACCCAGCCTTCTGTGCCACAGTTGGGTTTCCTCTTGTTGTGTCAGGAGACACTTTACAGAGGATATTGATAAATTAATTGTGTAGATGTTATTTTTCCTAAGTCCCTTAAGTTTAATTTCTGGATTTTCAATATTTTTAACTAGACACCCAGTTTTATCGAAATTAACTAAATATCCGCTGTCACACAATTGACTTATACTTAGTAAATTAAAGTTAAAATTGTCAACCAATAAACATTTCGAATAATGAAATCGGAACTAAGTTCAATATTACCTTTTCCGATTACTTTAAGTTTACCGTCATCTCACCCGATCTAAATTCTCAATCAGGGAGTCCTATAACTTTTTGTGAGATGAATTGAGGTTCAATTAAAGGGTTTTGTTTAGTCTTGTGTTAGATTCAGGTTTAGCTTTGGATTCAACAAGTAAGCATTCTTTGGATAAACTTCTGGGCTATGGTGAGTCACAAGGAGCTCATTAAAGTAACCATGCCTTCGAGGTTTTCCAAATAGTCCTACCCATTGAACTTAATACTAAAACTTGGTCTAACTAGTTAGGATCCATTTAAGGGTAGCTTCGGTCAGTTTCACTTGGCCAAATGCACCAGGTCGAAGCCATATCTTCCTAGACATGCGATGCCCAAGTTTCCCTAACGTACTATCATCCAAAAACTTCACCAGTACTGTGATTCAAGTTA
Organism: Zingiber officinale; assembly: GCF_018446385.1. NCBI lineage: Eukaryota > Viridiplantae > Streptophyta > Magnoliopsida > Zingiberales > Zingiberaceae > Zingiber > Zingiber officinale. The sequence goes on from NC_055998.1 coordinate 97,316,426, forward strand.
AATTTATCCCGTTTTAATCTAACCTTAACTACCCTGCCGGGTAATCTATTCTTGTTTTACACATTCCGGGTAAATTAGGTTCAGTTACCTTGTCGGGTAGTTCAGTTTGAGGTGCCAGCTAGTTTGGACCCTCCATCTATTTATAATTTCGATTTGTTTAATTTTGAATTTGTAATTTTGAATTTTTAATTTAATTTCGAATTGATTTTTAATTTTAAAATTTTTAATTTAATTTCGAATTTTAAATTTTGAATTTGATTTTTAAGTTTTAAATTTTTAATTTTAATTTCGAATTTTAAATTACGATCGTTTTCATTTTAGCTTTCCTTGGATCACGGCCTCGATATGGTCTGTCGAGGTAGTATATTTGATCCTTCGGAACCCAGTATTGGCCAAGTCCAATTTGATTTATCAATTTGGACTTGGGGACCCATGCTTGGACTAATTTACTACTTTGTTTGTTTATTAAGGATAAATAAGATTTATATTTCTTTTTACTTTTATATCCTAGCCCAGTTCTATTGTAGACGACTCTTTGTGTCCCAAGAATTAAATCCAAATTCTTGGAGCCCAGAGAGAACTTTTCTAAAGTAATTTTTAAATCATTTAACTGATTTTTCAGATTTGAATTTTCTTTCTCAAGTTGTTGTACTTGAGTTGAATCTTCAGTTAAAGATTTTGAGTTAGTTACTCCTTTAAGAATGGTTACTTCTTTTAAAAGTGACTTAATTTTCAAATTTGACTTGGCTAATTTGCGAAGTAAATAATTGACTAAATTATTAAGCCTAGGAATACTTACAGCGGAGTCTGGCCCTTCGGAAACGGATGCGGATCCGTGGCTTTGCTCGGAGTCGGCTTCTGACTCGCTCTCGGATTCGCTGATCTGGTCCAGGGCCATCAATGCGAGTAAACTTGTTTGGTCGAGTTCGTCGTCTTCGTCCTCCGAAGAAGATTCGTCCCAGGTTGCCTTTAGTGTCTTCTTTCTTCTTTGCTTTTTGGCCTCCTTTTGGTTGGGACAGTTGGCCTTGATATGCCCTTTCTGGTTGCACCCGTAACATGTGACTTTGAACTTTACCTTTGAGTTTTGTTGGGCCTCCCTGGATTGAACTGCCTTCTTTAGATCTTTCTTGTTGAAGCCCTTCTTCTTCTTGTAGAGCTTCTTTACAAGATTCACAAGTTCGCTGGTTAGTTCATCTTCTGAATCTTCTGAGTCAGGTTCATCTTCTGATTCCGATTCAATTTTTCGCCGTCCTCTTGATTCCCGTGTTTGATTCGTTCCTGCAACCAAAGCAATCCCTTTCTCGGATGGCTGTGCATTAGTTTGTTCATGGAGTTCGAATTCACTAAATAATTCATCTAATTTCAAGGAGGACAAATCCTTAGAGACTTTATAGGCATCTACCATTGATGCCCATAGTGTACTCCTAGGGAATGAGTTAAGGGCATACCTTATTATATCTCTGTTTTCTACCTTCTGCCCAATTCCATGTAGAGAATTTAGGATATCTTGAATTCGGGCATGCAAAGAGCTTGCCGTCTCACCTTCCTGCATTTTCAAATTGTATAGTTTATTTAGTAACAAATCACGCTTACTTACCTTGGTTTCCGAGGTGCCCTCGTGTAGTTCGATCAGTTTCTCCCATAGTTCCTTTGCGGAGGAGAATGGACCGACTCTGTTGAGCTCTTCTTTGGTAAGACCGCACTGGATTGTGCAGGTGGCTTTGGCGTCGGCTTCCACCTTTTTGATAAATGCTGGCTCCCAGTTCTCACAGGATGTAGGCTTACCGTCTGTACCTGTTGGTAGTTGCAGTCCTGTTTTGACGATCATCCAGGTGTCGAACTGTATCTTTAGATAAATTTCCATTCGCCCCTTCCAATATCCGAAGTCTTCTCCGGAAAATAATGGGGGACGAACGGTGCTAAATCCTTCTTGTTGGGCCATTTAGATCTAAAAAACAGAAACAACAAGATCTATTCCAAGACTAAGTCTTGGATTAGTAGTGAGGGAGGAAGGAAAAAAAATAATAGGCTCAAGTGGTATTGACCGGCTTTGAGCAGAAAATCGATTCGTAAAAAAAATTAGAATATAGCTATGAGGCTAAATTCTAATCGACTCCGAACAAAACCACGAAAAAAATTATCTCGAATAGTGGTTGCACTGATTCAAGACGACCCCGCTCTTATACCAATTGTTGGATCGAGAAGCGCTAGAGGGGGGGGGTGAATAGCACTCGTGGCTATTTCGTTCGATTGTTGGAAAACTATCGGAGTTAAAACGTGCAGCGGAATAAGCGGAAATAAAATAAAGAGACAACACAAAGAGACAGGTCGATTTTACTTCGTTCGGAGCCTAAGTCGACTCCTACTCGAAGGCCCGCGATCCTTGATCGCTTCCGGTGGGCAACAACTATAAGCTCGTTAAAAGATTACAATTATGAGTACAAATAAAAGCTATCAAAAATTATACCGACAACAAGAAATGCTAATTCTGAAGCTTCGGGTCGTCGGGCACTTGTAGTAGCACTTCGGAGCGTCTTTTGGAGCAGCGTGTAGATGAAAGATCACTTAGAATTCGTTGTTTTTTGAAGCTGCACCTCAACCCTCCTTTTATATGCGGTTCCGGGCGCCTGGATCCCTTCCGGGCGCCTGGAGTGTGACGTGGCCAACCAACTAGGATGCTCCACGTGGTGAAGTCGCGCAGGGGATAGAATTTGGTCCCGGGCGCCCGGACCTGTTCCGAGCGCCCGGACCTCCGGGCGCCCGGATCCATCCCAAGCGCCCGGACAGCCTTTTTCCAGCAGGTTCCTCACCTGCAAACAAAGGTTAGTCCGAGCAAAATACCCTGCAAGACAATGTTAGAATCTGATAAAACACAGTAAGTAATAATTGACAGTCTTCGGACTGTCCGAGTCTGACTTTGGATTTCCAGCCGGAAGCCCTAGGTCGACCCGACGCCTACTATTCCCTCTTCGGGGAACGCGTCCTCACCTACTCCACTCAGAAGATTTACCTGTTGCCAGTCGATCCTCCAGATCGACTGGACTTTTGCTCAGCACTCGATGCTTCCGGACTTTCTGCTGGACATCCGCTTCCCCGGCTAGTCCAGTCTTTCACCTGGTTCGCGACACCAGGACTTTTCACCTAGGGTTACCACCCCCTAGGACTTTTGCCTAAAGCCATCAACCTGCCAAGACTTTACACATAGGGTTACCACCCCCTATGACCTAGGGTTACCGCCCCCTAGGGTTTTCCCTTTGCATATCTGCAGCTAGGACTTTCCTGAAATCCTCAAGTAGACTTGTTAGACTAAAAAACATCTTAACTTTGAATTCTTTGCCGTTATCAAAACACGAGTTCGATCGTCGGATGCTTCCCGCACCAACAACACACTCGTCCTTCCCCTCACAACCTAGACCTAACCTTCTAGCCTCCTCCATCAGCTTCACGTCCCTCGGATGCCTCCCCATCCTTCACGCCTTGCCTTCTGGAGGTTCCATCGGCCTTGTCATTGTTGTTAGGTCTTCCTTTGCCAAGAGACCGTGCCTCCTAGATTTCATCCATTGTCAAGTAACACTTGGATTTATGTTGTCAAGACTATATGCTTGGACTTACACTTCCAAGACTCACCCTTCGACTTTCCTCCTTTGTCAAGATCACACTTGGACTCTCCTTATTGTACCTATATCCTGCATACTCAAAATGCATATCAAATATAACAATAAACATAATTTAAACATTTATCTTGATATTAAAACTTAGGATACTTAGATTACTCTAACACCAAACCTATTCGAAGAAGAAGAAGAAGAAGAAGAAGAAAAATTTTTTCTTATTCTTCCCGTGCAAAAAAACAAAAATTGTTCACGTTTTATTTTGATTTTTTTTAATCAACAGAACTTATCTTGCAAATGAAAGAAAAAAATGTTATTTTATTATTTTATTTGATTTATTAAAATCAAACTTTTCTCATTAAACACTGTACTTCGTGTTTCTTCTTCTCACCGCTTTCTTCGTTGTACACCACCCACACTGCACGCTACTACTTCCATACAACCGCGACAGACATGGTTGCCAGCCACGAAGGCCATCTCCGACCTATTCGGGTGATCGTTGGTCCTTTCCAGTGCTAGACACCGGTCGACTTCTGCCCAATGATGTCACCAATTGCTGTTCTACGTATCCTAGTCACTAGCGCATCATGGCCAAGCGGGAAGCCATCACCGGCTCCAGAACGCCATCGTCGGCATATCCCTGTTGCCCGAGCCCGACTCCAGTGGAAATTGAGACACTATCACAATTTTCCAACCTGGTACAGTGCGCTGCCTGACAGCAGTGCTAATGCCAACGAGCGACGCTTACCTATGACCCTGTCGCTGGTCTCCCTGTGACCCTACTGTAGGCATTCTACTGTCGTGATACAATCATTGGTGCTCGTCTGCTATGACACATTAGTCGAGCAAATGGTGACAAGAAATCGCAACTAGGTATAATTCCTAATGCTCTGATACTAATGAAGGAATTATTATTAAAATTTACTATACAAAACAATAAATCATACCTCGTTGCGGTGAAATTTGAAGGAGGAGTAAAATGTTGGATGGAGGAAGTCGTCTCTTGCCATCTGCGAGAAGGTTACAATGACAAACGCTTTTCGACGATTCCACAAACCAAATCTCACTACCTAATGAATGTTCTTGTTTTCTCTTTTCTTTCTTTTTCTATCTCTCTCGAAGAAAGACTTGGACGCCTTATATAATGGGAATACCAAGGGGTATATTAATAAATTGTCCCATGAAAATTTGGACAATGTGTGTATCATGGGTAGCCCACATTCCAACATTCTCATTACCAATAGGAAAAATACCTGAAAATGTATCTAGTTGTCGAAAAGCATCTCAAGGATAAAAATAAGTATAAACGAACTATTTTAGAAGGAAGGAACAAAAAAAAATAAAATAATAAAAGAACAAAGTTATAGAGCAGATATGATTATTTGTTTAGACAAAAAAGAAGATCCTAAAATTGAAGGGATAGATAAAATTAAAAAACCTCTTCCACTTGGCCCTATAGATAGATATACATCGATAATTGTTTCAAAAAATGTAGGTTCTGATGGGAGTAAATGTAACGACCCAAATTTTCCTATTTCGAGTTTTAAAAGTCCATAAAAATATTTGGAAATACTTTTAAAATATTCTAGAGATTTTTAGAAATTTTTAGAGTATTTTTGCGTAATTTTTGGAGGTCGTTTAGCATTTTTACAAAACCAAAGAAGTTTAGGCAAAAAGCGTTGAAAGCGAGGTTTGAACCTGAGACCTCGGGTCAGACTGACCCAAGCCAAAACCGGCCTGACCAACTAAGCTAGGAGATTTATGTTAACCCTATATAGAAAGAATTAAGGATATAGTATAGTTTGGAATAAAACCCTTATATATAAAAGGGAATTAGGTTTTGGATTTTCCAAAAACCTAACATTTTCTCCCGAAATTGTTTCTCCCCTTCTCCCTCGCGACAGCGCCGTCTCTCTCGGCGGAAACCAAGAGGAAGCTAGGTCTTGGGTCTCCGGCGCCGGTGAAGCCTTATTCCAGTCATCCTTCACCGTGGGTGGTTATCCCGACGGAGAGGAGCTCGCGGGTACAAGAGGAAGCCAAAATTTTGCAAGCCGCCGAGCCCTAAAAGTCTTCCCCTTTCTTCCTCCGTCGGTTGTAAGTCCAAGAATCGTCGGTAAGTACTACTCACCTGTGGTAGGAGTTGCTCCGATCTTTCGGTTTTCGTTTCCTTGTTTTTTTTCTGAGTTTCTTGAATCCGAAACATGCTATAAAGATTTTGGCTTTGGGTGTTCTGCCGTGGGTTCCCTTTGTGTTATTTTCGGTTGTAACATGCCTAAAGGTTTCTGTGATTCTGTGAAGGTATAGTTTTGAATAAGCTACGTGGGTTTTGTTTGTAACATTTCAGCAAGTAGAATTATGCTAGGAAAGGGGCACGATCAGCCTTGTTACTTGGTTCCAGTAGTAGATTCTATGTTATCTGTAAAGCGTACACATTGCTATGTGTTTATTGAGTTCTTTAGATTTGGATTTCTTAAGTTTCAATTCAGCAAGTTGGATTCTTGCTTTTGGGTGGCTGCTGTGAGTTGATAAAAGGGAGAAGAAGGGATTTGAATGGTTTTAAGTCTGTTCTAGTTTAAAGCATGTGGTGTTAGCTTTAGATACTTGTTGTTTTAGATTTCTTTTGAATTTAGTTCATTCCTGTGGACTGAACAGTAGCAATTCTTCAGCTTTCTTTTGGCTGCCGTGAGTTTTATAGGAAGTTGAGAAGAGGTTTTAGGTAAATGGAGTAGTTTCCATTAGAAATTAGTTGGGCAGGTGTAATTTCCCCTTGCTGCCATGAAACTTAATTTAAACTGTGTAGTATTGAACAGCTTATTTGTAGCTTAGTTTTACCTTGTTATATTAAGCACAAACAACATACATTTAGAGCACCTTGTAGTTCAGTTTTCCTGGCCAAAACAGGGCACGAACAGCTATATATAAAGTGTGTTTTGTAGCATGATTAATAAGATCAAATTAGTCTTCCCTTGCCCTATTTCACAGCATGTTTAGTAAGCTCAAAGTTGCATTCTTTTGTCTATCTTACGGCATGTTTAGAAAGTCCAAGTTAGCTTTCTTTTGTTCTATTTTACGACATGTTTAGAAAGTCCAAGTTAGCTTTCTTTTGTTCTATTTTACGACATGTTTAGAAAGTCCAAGTTAGCTTTCTTTTGCTCTATTTTATAGCATGATTAGCAAGTTTGAATTAGCTTTCTTTTGCTCTATTTTATAGCATGATTAGCAAGTTTGAATTAGTTTTCTTTTGCTCTATTTTATAGCATGATTAGTAAGATTAGATTAGCTTTCTTTGCTCTTATCACAGCATGTTTTAAAAGTTCAAACTAGCTCTCTTTTGCTCTATTCTAAAGCATGATTAGTAAGTTCAGATGTGCTTTCTTTTTCTTTGTTTTACAGCATGTTTAGAAAGTTCAGATTTGCTTTTCTGTTGCTTTGTTTTATAACATGCTTAGAGAGTCTCTAGATTTGTTTCCCTTGTATTGTTTTTATATAGCATGCTTAGTTAATTGTAATTCTACACTTGTTAGGTATATCTAAAGGATTCCAATAAACTCTAATGAAGGATTATGAGGAAACTGAGTAAAAAGAAAAAGACTAGAGTCTAGTTAAAAAGAGATAACTAGTAAATTAAAGTAAGAGACTAGTACCCGACTTCCGAGGTTGTCGTTAAACAAATCCAGGAGACAAATTCCGAGGTCTTGGCCCTGGTAAGACCGAGGTCTTTATCCTCATAGGGCTGGAGGCTCGCTACCCCAGTCACTATTAGAGAGCACGCAAAACAAAGATGGTATTAAGCTTGGGCCCAAAGAAGAAAAGAAAAGTTAAGTAAAAGAAAGAAAGAAGAAGAAAGTAAAAGATAGAAATTAAAAGATTAATTTCTATTACAAGGATATAAGAAAATATAATAAGTTTTATACTTAGAATAAATAAAAAGTTAGTTTCTTTAATTCTAAGCTTACAGTGTTCATTTCTTATTATCCTATTAGATAGTGAGCATGTTTAGTATTCAGTTTCATTTTCTGTATACCATGAGCACATGCAGATTTGCTTTAGCATTTCAGTTTCAGTATTATTGCATTTCTTTTATGCGCTTCGAGTTTTTGTGAGATAGATTAGTACTTACTAAGCGTTTTCGCTTATAGATCTTTTGTTTTTTTTTCCTCCTACCGCAGATAAAGGAAAAGCTAAGATATGAAGGGAGACGACAGGATGGTGGTGGTGATGAAGGTGTGTGATGTTTGGACTGTGGAGAGATCCAGGATTAGCTGATAAACCTGTTAAGACATTCTATTTAATTCTTTTAGATTGCCTTAAGTGTTATTTTGAGTTGAGATTGTATTTAAGTTATTCCGCACTTGTATGTAGTTCACTTGTATTATTCGTGGAGTGATGTAGTTGGTTGCTTACTAGAGTAGTTTCTTTCTTTTACTGTTGATTTATTACTGCGTGGTTATGAATAAAATGTGTTCCAGCCGCCTGTGGCTGCGTATATATTGTTTGTATTATGGATTTGGTCACCGGTACAGGGGAGACTCTGCCGAAATTTTTCGGTAGGAATTCCTCTGGGACCGTGATAAATCTAAGTGTTGCTAATATTAGTATAAGTGACACTAGTAAGTAGAGTATAGATAGGTAATGGTCGCCCATAGAGAGAATAGTAGTAGTAAGAAGGGTGGTTGTTACAGTAAAGTGTTTTGCCAAAAAAATATAAATGAGACTCTTTTCAAAAAGAGAACTCAACAAGATTCAACAATATATTGGGAGATGAGTTTATGAAAATGTAATCTTGTTCAATGTTGTTGATAATAGCTTCAAGTAACTAATGGAGGTAATGGGTCAATTTAGATTAGGATTCATGCCTCCAACTCAATATCAATTTAAGGAGTCATTGTTGAAAGTCGAAGTTGAAAGAACAAGCAATTGCTGAAACAACATGAAAACGAATGGACAAAGAATGAGTGCTCGATCATGACAGATGCATTCAGTATGCATGGAGTGATAGAAAAAGAAGAAGCATCTTAAATTTGTATATCAATTGCAAGGAGGATACTATATTTTTAGAGTCTAAGGAGTCTTCAGAGGAGGCACATACAACTAAATTTATTTTAAAGTATGTTGACAAGTGTGTTGAGCAAGTAGGAGCTCAGAATATTGTTTAGATTCTAACAGACAATGCCACCAACAATATAACTGCGACTAAATTAATTAGAGAAAAATGACCTGAGGTCTTTTGGAGTTCATGTGCAACTCACACAATTAATCTCATGCTTAAAATTATTGACAAACTTTCACGATATAAAAAGATTATTGAGAAATCCAAGTCTTTTACTATTTTGATTTATAGAGAAATTTCACGAAGAAGAGAAACATAGTTCAGTAGAAGTTATCAGGTTTGCATCAAATTTTCTCGCATTGCAAAGTTTGATTGAAAAAAAAAATCTATTTTAAGGATTATGCTTACAAGTGATATGTGAGAGAAATATAAATGATCAAAAATAAATAAAGAAAAATTGACTTACTCTACTATGCTAAACAGGAGTTTTTGGAATGGTGTGATATTTTAGTAAGAGTTCTTCGATTGGTAGATGGAAACCATCCATGGGGTTTATATGTGGAGCTTCTTCAAGCTAAAGAAGATATCAAGGTGACCATGAACAACGTAATTATTCAATCAAAAATGAAAGATAGATTTATACATTATTGCATACCACTGACCCTTCTATTGCTCGTTATAAGGAGGTTGTGACGGGAATTTTTGAAAGCATAGAAATTTTGCATGTCAATAAACTAAATCTATAAGATACAGTTATATTAACAAAGAATTTACAAAATAAAAAGACAAGACTAGATTATTTGAAAAAACATTAGCAACAAAAAAAATGTGAAAAAAAATAATATACATTTTCTCCATATGCATGGTGGAGTGTATACGGAGCTCATATAACCAACTTGCTAAAAGTGACATTAAGAATATTTTCATTAACTATAAGTTCATCTAAATGTAAACAAAATTAAAATACATTTAAATTAGTAAACTTTAAGTCTTTAATTAAAATAAAATATTAATTTTTTAATTAAAATAAAATATTAATTTTTAAAATTTATATTCACGTTGCTAACTATAATATTTACTTTCTCTTTTTTTTTAATTCATACATAGAAAAAAAATAAGTTAAACATCAACGGATTAAACAATCTAATATTTATCCAATTTAATACTAAATTGTTGAACAAACAAAAAAGAATAAAAAGGAAATAAATGTTGATGTCTTTACAAAAAATATTTCAAATCCACAAGATTGAATTATGGATGATCCGGTGGTAAGAGCCCGGGACCCCCTAACGAGGGGTCAACGCCACGTGGAGGTCAAAAGGCCAGGTGGTCCGTCGAAGAAGGGTGAGCCGATCGGACTCATGAGAAAAGGGCAAGCCGATCGGTCTGCCAGTAAACATCTGATAGTAAAAGGCACCCTGACAGAGATCAGGGTTCCGACGCTCAATGAAACAATGTCTAAGAGCCGAGCGGAATGCACTCGCCCAGAAGTCTCCCCAGCATTTCAACGCCAGCGACAGGCGAGACGTGAGGGGTGTGCCGCCCGGCCGGCGCAGGGGATGAAGGCCGTCCGGACGACGGTCTCCGTCCAGCCGGCCGGACGTACGTCCCGGCCGGCGGTGGGCAAACTAGAACAGGAACATCTTCTGACAGCCGTCAAGTCATATGGCTAAGCCATACTCCTAGTCTGACAACGGGGTGTCCTGTTGTCCCATCGAAGGCGCAATGGGACTGTTGCAGTATGGCGTCAGGTAAGCTTTCTGACAAATACATACCGAGGTATGGGCTGCGGACACGTACGCGCCTCGGTGGGCGTGTAGAGGCTCTTTCACCGCTCTATATAAGGAGTAGCAGACTTCGCCGGAGGTACGCGTTCTATAAGCTTTGGAGCTACTTTTTCCACCATCTGCTTGCCTGACTTGAGCGTCGGAGGGTCGCCGTCGGGAACCCCTTCCCGGCCCGACTTCTGTGCAGGTCCGCCGGAGCTTCGTACGACTAGCCGGAGGCCCACGTCATCGATTAGGAGAGCGCCACGTGCCCAGCGTCCGTTGAGTCAGCGTTCGGACAGGATCAATTTGGCGCCGTCTGTGGGAACGCTCCTGCATCCGATCGGAAGCAATGGACGAGGCTGGACGACAACACATGGTGAGGCTTTCGAACGAGGAACTCGACGCTCTGATCGAGATAAGGGCCGCCAAGATTGTGGAGCAAAAACAGAAAGCCACAGCCGAGCGGCCGGAGCAGCAAGCAACATCAGCGTCTGGTGGTCGAGCGGAAGCACCACCTGCCACCGTTGCATTTCATCGAGCCCTATTCCGCACCCCTGAAGTCGTACCAGATCATAGAGATAAAGGATCTTCTTCGGATGAGATGCCTAGACGAGATGACAGAAAGGGGAAAGCCCCCCGAGCGGACGCATCACCCGAAAGGATTAATCGCCAATTTTCAGAGGCTATTCTGATCAGAGATCCTCTGCCGAAGTATTATGTGCCTCCGACGATCGCCGAGTATAATGGGACAACTGACCCAGATGATCATCTAGGTAAGTTCGATAACACAGCTACCCTCCATCAATACACAGATGGAGTAAAGTGCCGAGTTTTTCTTACTACTCTCTCGGGATCGGCTCAACGGTGGTTTCGGAGGCTGCCGGACGGATCCATCACAAGCTTCAAGGACTTCCGAACGGCCTTCCTACACCATTTTGCGAGCAGCCGACGCTACCAGAAAACAAGCGTGAGCCTATTCGCCATCAAGCAAGAAGCCCGTGAATCGCTCTGAGCTTACATCCAGCGATTCAACAAAGTGGCGATGGATATTCCAACGGCCACTTCGGAAACCATGATGAATGCCTTCACACAAGGCCTAGTGGATGGGGATTTTTTCCGATCACTCATCCGAAAGCTGCCCCGAGATTACGATCACATGCTACACCGAGCTAACGAATACATCAACGTGGAAGAAGCGCAAGCGGCCAGGAAAAAGGAAACTCCAGCCAAGCGGGCTCCTCCGGCCGAGCGGAAACAGCACGCCACTCATCAGCCGCCTAGAGGACCAAGGGCCGAAGCAATCCGATCCCCCCACGCCAGGTCTCATGTGCAAGAGGTAGCTGCTGCCCGGCCCAAGCCAAAGAAGAGATGGACCCCGATGTTCTGCTCCTTCCACCGGACGGATATGCACAACACAAGGGATTGTCGAAGTCTTCCCTTCGTGGCTCATCCTGTGCCCCGGAATGCTGGACGACGGTCTCCCTCAGTCGACAGGCGACAGAGAACTCATGAAGCCGATCGGACGCGAGCTGGTAGGCCACAACAACAAACTCCCGATCGGCATCATTCTCCAAGGCAGGAGAATCGCCGAGCGTCCAGAGAGCGGTCTAGACCGTCCGCTCGGGAAGAGGAAAATAGAAGCAATACTTCCCGAGGTGAGATCAACATTATTGCTGGCGGGCCGACCGGAGGAGACTCCAACCGAGCTAGAAAGGCGAGCGTCCGGCAACTCCAGATTCATTCGGTCGGCTGTAGCCGAGAACGAGCGGAAGGACCCGAAATTAGTTTCGGGCCCGGGGACTTGGAAGGAGTGGAAGTACCCCACGACGATGCTATGCTCATCAAAGCGGTAATAGCCAATTACACTATTCATCGCGTATTTGTTGACACAGGGAGCTCAGTCAACATCATATTCAAGAAGGCGTTCGATCAGTTGCAAATTGATCGAGCCGAGCTGTTACCCATGACAACTCCACTCTATGGGTTCACTGGTAACGAAGTTCAGCCGGTCGGACAGATCCGGCTGGCTACCTCGCTGGGAGAAGAGCCGCTCAGGAGGACAAGAACAACAAACTTCGTGGTGGTCGACTCTCCCTCTTCCTACAATGTCATTTTGGGACGATCGGCGCTCAGCGAATTCCGAGCGGTCGTCTCAACCTTCCATCAGAAGATCAAGTTACCCGTGGAGGACAAAGTGGGAGAAGTACGGGGAGATCAGCTAGCAGCTCGGCGATGCTACATCGAGATGATCCGAGCAGAAGCCAATTCCGCTCGGAAAGCGCCCCGGATCGAGGTAAACGCCATCACCGAAAAGTCACCCTCTTTAATTTATGAAGAAAAAGAGGAAGTGCAGATTCACCCAACCCGATCGGAGGCCACGACTTTTATTGCATCCGATCTGGAGGAGAAGCAGAAAGAGGAGCTGATCCAATACCTCCGAAGAAATCATGATGTCTTCGTCTGGTCGACACATGAGCTGCCCGGAATTTCGCCGAGCATAGCGCAGCACGAGTTGCATGTCCGACCGGACGCTCGGCCAGTAAAGCAAAGAAAAAGAGACTTCAGCGCCGAGCAGAATTCCATCATCCGAGCAGAGGTGGAAAAACTTCTGGAGGCCGACCATATACGCGAGGTGCAGTTCCCGAGCTGGTTGGCTAACGTAGTATTAGTCTCCAAGCCAGGCAACAAGTGGAGAGTGTGCATAGATTTTCGAGATCTCAACAAAACTTGCCCGAAAGATTTTTATCCTCTGCCCCGGATAGATCAGCTGGTGGACTCTACGGCCGGCTGCGAATTAATCTGTATGCTCGACGCCTACCAGGGCTATCACCAAGTGCCGCTCGCCCGTGAAGATCAAGAAAAAGTCAGCTTCGTGACAGCCGATGGCACTTATTGCTATACTGTGATGCCGTTCGGATTGAAGAATGCGGGGGCCACATATCAGCGTTTGATGAATAAAGTATTCAGAGAGCAGATCGGGCGGAATCTAGAAGTTTATGTGGACGACATTCTCATTAAGTCCGTCCGAGCGGCCGATCTCTTCAAGGATATGGAAGAAACCTTCCGAACACTACGCAAATATGGAGTCAAGCTAAATCCCCAGACGTGCCTGTTCGGAGCAAAAGGAGGGTGATTCTTGGGGTACATAGTGACCGAGCGGGGCATCGAAGCAAATCCCAGCAAGGTGAAAGCACTACAAGATATGCCGCCTCCAAGAAATACAAGGGAAGTGCAACGTTTGACCGGTCGGATAACCGCTCTGTCCAGATTCATCTCCAAAACTGCCGACCGGAGCCTTCCGTTTTTCAAGATCTTGCGCAAGGCTACAAAATTTCACTGGGACAAAGAATGCGACCGAGCGTTCGAGGATTTAAAGGCATATCTGAATTTGCTCCCGGTATTAGCCAAGCCAACGATTGGTGAGCCACTTTGTATTTATTTATCCTCGACCGAGCAGGCAATCGGCTCAGCACTGGTGAGGGCGAGCGGAGAGGAGCCTGTGTATTTCCTTAGTCACATTTTAAAAGATGCTGAATTTTGCTACACTGGGCTCGAAAAGCTATCTTTCGCTCTGGTCCTCGCCGCTCTGCGCCTTCGCCCATATTTCTTGGCGCATACTATCATTGTCAAAACCAATAGCCCGCTCAGGCGTGTATTGTTGAATCCAGAAGCGTCCGGGCGGCTCATTAAATGGACGACGGAGTTAAGTGAATTTGACATCCAATACCAGCCCCGCTCGGCAATCAAAGCGCAGTCCTTGGCGGATTTTATGACTGAAGTTCAGAATTCGGAGCAGGAAGCTATGTGGAGAATATATGTGGATGGGTCGTCCACTCGGCTCGGAAGCGGGATTGGAATATTGTTGCTCTCCCCTCAAGAAGAAAAGATGCACTTATCCGTCCGGCTGGATTATAAAGCTACCAACAATGAAGCAGAGTATGAGGCCCTCATAGCTGGCTTGCAGGCTGCCCGGCATGTGGGAGCCGGTCGGGTAACGCTTCACTCGGATTCGCAGTTGGCCGCTCAGCAGCTCTCTGGTACCTTCGAAATCAATAATGCTCGGCTCAAGCTCTATGCTGAAGCTTTCGAGAAGCTCAAAGCCGATTTTAGAGAAGTCGTTGTCCAGAAGATACCCAGAGCAGAAAATCAAGCAGCTGATGAGTTAGCTAAACTCGCGAGCTCAATAACGCCGGTCGCCATTCAGCAGCCAATTGAAAAAGTACTGTTGGTGTCAGACGTCGACCGGATGGAAGGCCTCACATTTCCAAGCGACTGGCGGGCACCTATCATAGAGTTCCTCCGCTCAGGCGCCACACCATCCAATGAGTATGAAGCCCAGCTGCTAAGGAGGAGAGCCGGTCGGTTCACACTCATCGGCGATCAGCTTTACAAAAAGGCTTTCTCACGCCCGTTGTTGAAATGCGTGAGCTCGGAGGATTCGGCTTACATCCTCCAAGAAGTACATCAAGGATCGTGCGGAGGGCATCCGGGCGGACGATCATTGGCCAAGAAGATCCTCTTGGCCGGGTACTTTTGGCCGACTTTACAAGCAGACGCCGCTCGGACCGTGTCGACGTGCCTCTCATGCCAGAAGTACCATAACTTCAATCACCGACCGGCTGAGGAAATGAAGGCATCAACAGTTTCATGTCCGTTCAATCAATGGGGAATGGATATTGTCGGTCCATTTCCGGTGGCGACCGGGCAGCGGAAATTTTTGCTAGTTGCGGTGGATTATTTTTCCAAGTGGGTGGAGGCTGAGCCGCTAGCCAAGATCACCGAACAGATGGTCAAAAAATTTATCTGGCAACACATCATCTGTCGGTTCGGCATCCCTCGCCGATTGGTTTCCGACAATGGGCGGCAATTTACAGGGAAGATGCTAGAGGAGTGGTGCAAAAGCTACGGCATCGAGCAACACTTCACGTCCATGGCTTATCCCCAGAGCAACGGTCAAGTCGAAGTAGCCAATCGGGAAATTCTTCGTATTCTGCGCGCTCGGCTCGACCATTTGGGAGGAAGTTGGCCGGATGAAGTGTCGGGCGTCTTATGGGCCATCCGAACGACGCCGAAGGAAGGGACGAGCGTCACGCCGTTCCATTTGGTGTATGGCGGCGAGGCGGTCATTCCGGTCGAAGTCGGCGTGGAGTCCGTCCGGATTCAGAGCTATGATGATGGCAACGCCGAACGGAGGAACATGGAGCTCGATTTGGTCGACAAGGAACGAGCCAAGGCGTCCGTTCGGCTGATGGCGTACCGGCAACGGATGAAGCAAAATTACAACCGCCGTGTAATCCCCAGATCATTCCAGGTCGGCGATCTTGTCTGGAAGAAAGTCAGGCCGGTCGGTGACGTCGGCAAACTAGAGGCACCATGGGCGGGCCCCTTCAGGGTTATTGAAAAGCTCCGCTCGGGCGCATATTATTTGGAGGATAAAGACGGGCGGCAGCTGGATCGACCGTGGAGTGCAAATCATCTCCAGCCTTATCGGGCTGGATGAAAGGTGCACGAATGTAACTCATTTTTGTGTATATGCTAGTCGCCCGTGTCCTTGTAATGCAGGAAGCGAAATTAATTCAAAGGATGGCCAAGGGTTCCGCCGATCGGCAGTGTCGAAGTTAGCCGTAAAGGCCGTCGAGCTCCGACATTAAATATCGAGAGACGAGCCGGCGTCTATAAACGTCCGAGCGGAAGACCGTCGAGCTCCGACGTTAAATATCGAGACTAGCGGCGTCCATAAACCGTCCAAGCGGAAGACCGCCGAGCTCGGCGTTAAATATCGAGAGACGAGCGGCGTCTATAAACGTCCGAGCGGAAGACCGCCGAGCTCCGGCGTTAAATATCGAGAGACGAGCGGCGTCTATAAACGTCCGAGCGGAAGACCGTCGAGCTCCGACGTTAAATATCGAGACGAGCCGGCGTCTATAAAGCCTCGGCGGAAGACCGTCGAGCTCCGGCGTTAAATATCGAGAGACGGCGTCTATAAACCGTCCGGCGGAAGACCGTCGAGCTCGGCGTTAAATATCGAGAGATGAGCCGGCGTCTAAACCGTCCGGCGGAAGACCGTCGAGCTCCGGACGTTAAATATCGAGACGAGCCGGCGTCTATAAACTCGCCGAGCGGAAGACCGTCGAGCTCCGACGTTAAATATCGAGAGACGAGCCGGCGTCTATAAACGTCCGAGCGGAAGACCGTCGAGATCCGACGTTAAATATCGAGAGACGAGCCAGCGTGTATAAACGTCCGAGCGGAAGACCGTCGAGCTCCGACGTTAAATATCGAGAGACGAGCCGGCGTCTATAAACTTCCGAGCGGAAGACCGTCGAGCTCCGACGTTAAATATCGAGAGACGAGCCGGTGTCTATAAACGTCCGAGCGGCTCGCATTGTGAAAATCTATCGAAAACTCCTTTGAGGTAAGGCGCGAAGCAAAAGATGATTAATCGGAATTAAAAATGCGAACAAGTGAACGTGCGCGCCGAGCGGCTGCTCAGTCGCATACTGAAAGACGTTATTAAAGACAATCGACTTGTCTGACAGAGCGTGGTGCCGAGCGGAGGAGTTTTAAAGAACACTTTAGTTATGACGAGAGAAAAATTTCTTGCCAAAACAAAAGTTGAAGGAAAGGAAAAGATTATCTATTAAGCACAGGGCTAACCAAAAAAGTTACAGCAAAAATAAGTTTGGCCGAACGGCGGGGATACAAAAAAGTTCATAAGAAACACTCCTCATGCGTCGAAATCAAAAAGAGCATCAGGGATGGCGCCCATCACAGTCGCGAGGTCCTCGGGAGGAATGGTCAGCTCGGCGGGCAGATGGCCTTTGGCCTTTAAGTGATCCACAACCGCTTTGATCGCCTCTTCAAAGGTGAGGGAGATCTTGTCAGTAAATTTCTCCCCAAAGGCATCCGAGCGGACGAATGCCTTCCTCACCTCGTCGGAGCGAGCCGACTCCCCCTCTTGATATTCTTTGAGCTCGGCGTGGGCAGCGTCGCTGGCAGCTTGGAGATCCTTCAATTCTCCATCAAATCTTAGGAGATCGGCCGAGCGGCCCTCCTTCTCGGTGGCCAGAAGAGCATCCAGATCCTTGATGTGTTGCTCCAGCCCTCTGATATCCACCTTCATTCGGTCCATGTCATCGATGGCCTGGCGCTTCCGGGTGATCGCCGTCTTGATCTCCTTATCTCGTTGTTTGACCATCGCTTCGAGCCGAACGACCTTGCTTGCTGGATCGGAAGCCCGTTTCCGTTCGGCTTCCAGTAAATTTTTGGCCTTCTCCAGAGCGGCCGTCGACTGTTGGTTGTCCCCCGCGGCTTTGAGTTTTTTCAATTCATCCTCCAGCTCGGCCAACCGATTGCTAACGGCAATCTGCTCCACCCAGTTCTACGAGCAAAAGTGAACAGGTTAAAAACTTAATCCAAATACACGAACAAAGGAAAAGAGCATACCCCGGTGGCCTGTTGAAGGTTGCTGTCGCCGAGCTGCCCGGGAGTCATCGCTTTTATCCGGCGCCGAGCGTCCTCCCAAGCTTTTGCGAGAGGATCTGTCAAGGTGATCTGCTGCTCGGGGACCACTGGCCGATCAGCAGCAGCCATATATTCCTCTGAGGGGAGGCGCAGGACGGTTTTAATCAAATTCGAGCCGCTCGGCTCACCCGGAGAAGCATCGGCCTTACCGGATGGCCCACCGGTGGACGAGGAAGGAAGCTCGCCCAAACGCCTGATACGGCGCAGAGTTCTTGAAGGGCTGGACGGCGGCACCTCAGAGCTTGCCCTCGGAGAGCCCTAGGGAAACCGTCCCGGACAACACCGGAGCATCCGCGCCCCGCTCGGGCTGTGGCTCATCAAGTGGAGTTGAGGCAGATGCAGATTCCAGTCGTCGGCGCTTCCGAGTGAGTAGCGGAACAGCATCTGCCGAACGACCCTCCACCTCGGCTTGGGTAGAAGGTTCTGTGCCGCCCGCTGCCTCGTCGTGAGAGGTAGTGGCTGCTAAGGCTTCAGGGGCATCCTGAGTCCCCTCGCCTGATTCGCCGGTCGGATCGGCTGGATCAAGGCCCCGCTCGGCGACCTCCTTGTTCGTCACCGCCTCAATCTGAGCGGCTTTCAATTTGAGCTTCTCGGTCGCCTTAGCACGCCACATGACTTCAGCTGCAGAAACAAAGATTAAATCAATTAGAACAAAAGAAAAAGGAGGGATGAGAATCGCTTACTCATGCTGCAGGGCAGATCGGCGGGGGTAGAAGACAAGCCGAATATGTGCATTACTCCCGGAAGGAGCAGCTTGTCAATATGATAGCGCTGACCGACTAGCCGTTCTGCCGCATGAAGGTAGGCCGCATCACCTCTAAATTTGCCGAGCTCCGGTTACGCCGGCATCGCCGTCTGCCACTTGGTACGAAAAGTTGGCAGCTCGGGAAAACGCACATAGAAGAAGTGTTCCTTCCAATGTTTGTTGGAGCTCGGCATATTATCGAAGAGGACGAAACCTATCCTAGACTGGAAAACAAAGGTGCCCCACTCGGCTTGCTTGGGATAAAAAAAGTAGTGGAAAATCTTAGGGTTGAGGGGGATGCCGTTCAGTTTGAATAAAATTATCACCCCGCTCAGCAGCCTTACGGAGTTCGGAACTAGTTGGCCGAGCGGGATGCGGAAGTAGTTGCAAACTTGCAAGAAAAATTTATGGAGGGGGGGGGGGGGGGAAAGAACGGTGCCGGGCGGCGGTTCATGAGGCCGATCGGCCGGTGTGGCTAATACTATTTGGTGGTCGGAAGGAATGTCGTAAGTCCGAGCGAGACGCAACGCGTCCTCCTCGTCAAAACGGCTCTCCATGGTCGTGTACCATAGACCCGGAGCGCCGCCAGTCGACTGCGATGTGCTAGTCATGGTCGAAAGACAAGAATACAGGACCAAAAGGGAAGGTTCAAGCAAGGAATGGAGGAAAACCGACTGAAGGAAACGATTAACAGAAAGAAGAAAACGTTGGGAACGAGAAAGAGGGTCTTACGAGCAAGAAAGATGATCGACGGGGGCCTGGGGGTTGCCGAAGAGTTGAGGGGCGAGGTCGTCGGAGAAAAAAAACGAGCAGAGGAACGCCGGAGGAGGATGAAGCAACAATGCGGCGGAAACGGAGTCGCGGGCTTTATATCACCGCCCGGGAGCAACCTCCACCGTCCGATCCAGGTCATCGATAACGAGGTCATCATCCAGCCGTTCATTTCAAACGGTGGCTGTCCCATCGGAAGTGAAGCCACCGCCATACGCTGACAAACGCACGATCGCCACGTGTCAGCAGGATATTGACCGCATTTAATGAGCTCCCCTTACCGTGCGCAGCGCACGTGATGGGTAGTGGGGGAGAGCATCGGACATGGATTCCAAGAGAACACAAGGCACAGACAAGATACCGCCGAACGGATGAATATCCCTGTGCCTGGCCGAGCGGCCTAATGCAGTGCGCATTGCTCAGTCAGATCGGCAGTCCAGTCAATCGGACTTCGCCTCCTTCGACTAGACTCGAGGGGAAGGCAAGTGATCCGGTGGTAAGAGCCCGGGACCCCCTAACGAAGGGTCAACGCCACGTGGAGGTCAAAAGGTCAGGTGGTCCGTCGAAGAAGGGTGAGCCGATCGGACTCATGAGAAAAGGGCAAGCCGATCGGTCTGCCAGTAAACATCTGATAGTAAAAGGCGCCCTGACAGAGATCAGGGTTCCGACGCTCAATGAAACAATGTCTAAGAGCCGAGCGGATGGCACTCGCCCAGAAGTCTCCCCAGCATTTCAACGCCAGCGCGCCGGCCGGCCGGCGCAGGGAATTAGGGCCGCCCGGACGGCGCTCTTCGTCTAGCCGGCCAGACGGATGTCCTGGCCGGCGGTGGGTAAATAGGGACAGGAACATCTGCTGACAGCCGTCAAGTCATATGGCTAAGCCATACTCCTAGTCTGACAACGGGGTGTCCTGTTGTCCCATCGAAGGCGCAATGGGACTGTTGCAATATGGCGTCAGGTAAACTTTCTGACAAATACATACCGAGGTATGGGTTGCGGACACGTACGCGCCTCGGTGGGCGTATAGAGGCTCTTTCACCGCTCTATATAAGGAGTAGCAGACTTCGCCGGAGGTACGCGTTCTATAAGCTTTGGAGCTACTTTTTCCACCATCTGCTTGCCTGACTTGAGCGTCGGAGGGTCACCACCGGGAACCCCTTCCCGGCCCGACTTCTGTGCAGGTCCGTCGGAGCTTCGTACGACTAGCCGGAGGCTCACGTCATCGATTAGGAAAGCGTCACGTGCCCAGCGTCCGTTGAGTCAGCATTCGGACAGGTTCAATGGATAATAGAGAAAATGATAAAGTTGAACTAAATTTTAAACTCACATGGTAAATTATTGATAAAACAAGTCAAGCAAATATAAATCTACAACTCCAAATAAATTCTAGAGTAAGAAAACTTTATAAAAATAATTTTACATCTAAAAAAAATGAGAATTATAATAATGATATTAAATTTATCCGATGAAAAATAAATTATTGAAAATTATGAAGAAAGAGAATAAATATATAATATTTTATTAATTATATAATTTTAAACTTATTTTAAATTTAATATTATTATATTAAAATTATAATTCATGATTTATTATGTAATTTATGTTAATACCGAAATATCCGACTAATGACATACTAATCCCCACTTAAAAAGCTGAGGGGATTTAAGAACCTTGAGAATGGTTGAAATGTTCATGGCCGTAGTAACATTGCAACATTACACAGAATGGTAGGTTTACATTGCACACATGTAAATGCTTAATCTCCTTTCCCCCACATAATCCATCCTAGATAATTTAATATAAACACATCATTATTGGAACATGAAACACGCAAAACAGGCCTAAATCCAAGTTTGAAATCCCAAAATAAAGACATGGTTTGTCTAGTGATCATGATGCTTCTTCTCAAATAGACCATCAGGACCTGGCATCCAAATACAATAAACAACATCAGCAAAAAAAAGGAAGAAAGCCAAAGGTACACATGCATCAGTGCAAAAATACAGGGCAAATGTACTGTATCATTTTGTGGGTTTTGAGAAATGTTCAAAACGAATAGAATCTAAACTGTAAATGTTATGATCAAACAAACTACAGCACACAAGCACTTCGTCAGAAGCAGAGCTGATGATGTGGGAAAATGCATGTATAAAAAATTCAACTAATTTAACATTCAAATTTCTTATCGAACTGACAGAAAACAACAAAAATTTCCATATTGTACAGCTAAACCCTGAACATTTGATCAGTATGAAATGAATACACGATCAGTCCAGATCCAAACCGAGGTTCTAATTTAACCACGTACCCAACCAGACTCTAAAAAGGAAAATATAAGATGAATAACATTTGGATGTGGTAAAAGAAAGAATAAAAAATCTCTAACATGAGTGATTCTCAATGAAGCTCCAAATGAAATTCTCACTACAGAGTACAAAACTAGTCACTTTTATTTGGTTCACTAAAACAATCATTATGATCTTTGGAAGCAAAAGAAACCTGTGGTTAACACAAAATAATAATAATAATAATAATAATAAAAAGATCAGCCAAGAACAAGAAAACATGAACTGATGGATTGTACCACGTCTAGAAATTTCTTACAACCCCAAGCTATAAAACGCTGGGAGGTGTTTATAAAATGGCAATTAACACAAGCAAACTGAATGGCCAAAGTCCTCTTACATAGACTGCTTAACCCAAGCTGTGCGTGAACTATCTGAACAAAATGTGCATCCAATTGTGAAAAACTAATTGACAAATGAGAGCAGTATATAAACATTTAATAAAAGGGTTAGTAAAGCACAAAATATTTGTCAAGTCTAGATCTTCTTAACATTGATAATATAATCTAAATTGATGAATAACTTAAACTACGTTAAGTTGCATGGCTAAAATCATCCCTCTCACATGCTTCAACAATAAGTAAAACAGCAAATAAGACACCCAACAAAAAATTATTTTCCATATCAATTGTGTTATCTCTGATCAGTATATTATTTTTTATTGACGACATCATTAAACTTCAGTTGACATTCACAAGAATGCTAAAAATGCTTGCAAAGGCTGTACATTGAATATATACACACATGATGGCAGATGAGCATGGGGATGAAAAGGAAGGTTCTTTCTATAAATGGATGAACCTCAGAGTTACTCTTTTTCAATTTCTGGATTTGATATGCAAGAACGCAACTGGTGAGTTACTTTAGTAAATATTCATTTTGTTCATGATAATAGATGCGGTGATTAGAGGGGTCCCACCGTGCTGCCACAGTGGAGGTCAAAGTCAAGACAGTCAACGGATTTACGATGTTAGCCGATCAGGCGAGTCATACGCCGATCGGGAATTAAGCACCGACCCACCATCTTCAGTATAGGGAGCAATCAGACCGATGCTCAAAGGACGCGCAGAAGCCAAGCCGAGCGGCTCCTTCGCTCGGTCTAGCAGCAGACTCAACATCAACTGAGCACGCAAACGGTAAACTACCCACCAAGCGGCTATCCCACTCGGCCCAACAATCGAGCATGAGGACAGTGGGCTTTCGGTCGAGCGGCTATCCCGCTCGGCCCGGCAACAGACGACACTTGGACAGTGAACTCTCAGCCGAGCGGCTATCCCGCTCGACGTAACAGCAGACAGCGCAAGGATAGCAGAATTCCGGTCGAACGGCCATTCCGCTCGGCCAAGCAATAGACACAGAAAGATATCTTTCGACATACTTTTGGGAGCTAGTGTCGCTGACAAATGGCATGGTGGAGATCGTACGGTAGAAGCTTCCACTGTCACTTCAAAGATATGCTCGGCCCATTAAGGTATTGTTAGGGACACTTTAGTACATGTCTTTTTAGGGAAAGCTTCGAGATACGTGCTCGCCTTGGGAAGCATGCATGCGCGCTTCCAGGTCCTATATAAAGGGGGTCCAAGCATCGGCGGAGGTATGCTTTTCTCGCGATTTCTACTGTTGCGCTACAGTTCTCTTTGCTTCTTCTTGCTTCGCCGGAGACTAACTTAAGCGTCGGAGGGCCATCGCCGGGGACCCCTTCCTTGGCTCGGCACTGACGCTGCTTGTGTTGCAGGCGAGAGCGGAGTACACAGGATGCCAACAGGAGTGTCACGTCCCAGCATCCATCTCACCGACTTTCGAACAGGATCATATTTGGCGTCGTCTGTGGGAACGTCTCCTGAATCCGAGCCGAGAAGATAAAAGACACTGGACAACTAACCACCGTGACGCTAACTCAAGAGGAGCTGGAGATGCTCGTGCAAGCACGGGCAACAAAAATGATAGAGCAACAACAACAACAACAGGCACTAGCCGATCGGCCAACGCTGCAACCTGCAACATCGGCGGTCGATAGACGAGCGGGGCAAGAAAATCGAGCGGAGCAACTCTCCGTATGAGGGCAGGACTGAAGGCCGACCGTCACCCAAGGGGAAGTGCCGCCCACGTCGATCCCCTTTTATCGAGCTCTGTTCCAAACCCCCTCGGAGATATAGCCCAAGCGCATCAGGAGCGGGGATCATCTTCCGATGATGCGCCCGTTCGGGATGCGTGGAAAAGAAAAGCGCCCCGAAGCGCCGTGTCTCCCGAACAGATCAACAGGCAGTTCTCGGAGGAGATCTTACAAGACCCTCTGTCTCGACACTACACCCTGTTAGCGATCGGGACGTACAAAGGGTCGACCGACCCAGATGATCATCTGGATCAGTTCAACAATGAGGCTACGCTGCACCAATACACGGAATAAAGTGCAGAGTCTTTCTCACGACTCTCTTCGGATCGACGTAACGCTGGTTCAAAAAACTGCTAGACGGCTCGATATGAAGCTTCAAATACTTTCGAGACGCCTTCCAGCACCACTTCGCCAACAACCGACGTTACCAGACGAGCGTTAGCATCTTCGCCCTGAAACAAGGGCCCAAGGAAGCGCTCCGAGCGTACATCCAGCGTTTCAACCAAGTGGTCATGGACATCCCCTCGGTCTCGTCCGAGATCATGCTGAATGCCTTCACTCAGGGGCTCGCCGAGGGAGATTTCTTCCGATCACTCATCCGGAAGCCGCCCAAAGACTTCGACCACATGTTCAAGAAGGCCAACGAGTACATCAACGTGGAAGAAGCCCAGGCGGCTAGAAGAAAGAAGGCGTCGACCGAGCATTCGGCGCCGATCGGCTAGCAGCCATCTGTCGCCCAAAGGGCCGAGAGTTGAAGGAGCACGACCGCACCAGGAGACCAGGGCACATGTCGTACAGCATATGGCGCCCGGTCGACCCAGGGCATCGAAGGGCAAGGTATAGATGTCTATGTTTTGTTCATTCCATCAATCAACGACGCATAACACACGGGACTACCGAGGGCTAACGCCAATTGTCAGCCGATCGGCGCCTAGAGGATATCGCTGCCGCTCCTTATCTCCTGATCGACAAGATCGTCGTCGCTCGATCGAGCGGCGAGAAGAAGAAAAAAGGGAGCCCGAGCTCCATCGCCATCAACGAAGGGAGGAAACCGATCCCAGCCGAGCGTAATAGGACATCCGCCCGGGAAGAGGAAAACAAGAACAACGCTTCCCGAGGAGAGATAGACATGATCGCAGGAGGGTCGACCGGCAGAGACTCCAACCGAGCCAGGAAGTCATACGCTCGCCGGTTGGAGACCCATGTCGTAGGGTGCAGCAAGGAGAAGGCCGAAGGGCCTCAGATCAGCTTCGGCCCCAGCGATCTGGAGGGGGTCGAGATCCCTCATGACAATGCACTGAACATCCGAGCGGTGATCGCCAACTACACCATTCACCGGACCTTCGTTGATACGAGAAGTTTGGTAAACATCATTTTTAAAAAGGTATGGACGCCTATGTTTTGTTCATTCGATCAGCTGCAGATCGATTGCAACGAGCTGCTGCCCATGGCGACCTCGCTTTATAGATTCACAGGCAATGAGGTTTTGTCAATTGGAAAAGCAAGATTGGCCATTTCATTGGGAGAAGAGCCGTTGAGGAGGGACCCGGACTACTAACTTCATAGTAGTGGACGCGCCACCGGCTTACAACGTCATCTTGGGTCGACTGGCCCTCAACGAGTTCCGGGCAATAGTGTTGACCTACTGCCAGAAGGTGAAGTTCCCAATAGATGATCAGGTGGGCGAAGTTAAAGGCGACCAATTGGCTGCTCGGCGCTGCTATGTGGAAATGGTCATGATCGAGGCCAAGGCCGCTCGAAAAACTCTACGGCTAGAGGTAAATGCTATCACTGAAAAACCTCCCACTTTAGTATATGAAGAAAAGGAGGAGGTTCAAATCCGCCCGGCAGGTCGGAAGCCACGACCTTCGTTGCCGCCGACTTGGAGGAGGAGAAGAAGGCAGAGTTGATCGCCTGCCTCAAACAGAATCACGATGTGTTCGCTTGGTCGACACATAAGCTGCTCGGCATCTCCCCGAGGGTGGCCCAGCATGAGCTTCACATCTGACCGGACACTCGACCGGTCAAACAAAGAAAGAGGAATTTCAGCGCAGAGGAGAGCGTGATCATCCGAGCGGAGATAGAAAAGCTAATGTTGGTCGGTCATATCAGGGAAGTCCAAATCCCGAGCTGGCTAGCCAATGTTGTGCTAGTCTCCAAGCCGGACAACAAATGGCGAGTCTACATCGACTTCCGCGTCCTCAACAAGGCCTGCCCGATGGACTTCTATCCACTACTCAGGATAGATCAAATGGTGGACTCAACGACGGGCTGCGAGCTGATCTGTATGCTCGACGCATATCAAGGATACCACCAAGTGTCGCTCGCCTGCGAAAATCAAGAGAATGTCAGCTTTATTACGGCCGACGGAACATACTGCTACAATGTCATGTCGTTCGAACTAAAGAACACCGAAGCCACCTACCAGAGGCTAATGAATAAAGTGTTCCGACGACAGATCAACCGTAATATGGAGGCATACGTCGATGACATACTCATCAAATCCCTCCGAGCCGCTGATTGGTGCGCAGATATCAATGAGACTTGCCGAACACTAAGGGCATACAGAATAAAGCTGAACCCGAGCAAATGCTTATTCGGCGCAAAGGGTGACCGCTTCCTGGGCTACATCGTCACCGAACAGGGCATCGAAGTCAATCCAAACAAGGTCGAAGCTTTGTAGAACATGCCTCCGCCTCGGAATTTGAAGAAAGCTCAAAGGCTAACCGGTCGGATCACGACGCTATCCAGGTTCATATTCAAGTCATCCGATCAAAACCTGCCATTCTTCAAGATACTGCACCGAGCTACAAAATTTCAATGGGACGCCGAGTGCGACCGGACGCTGGAGGAGCTAAAGGAGTATCTGAACTCGCTGCCTGTGTTAGCCAAGCCAGTCGCGAGTGAGCTGCTCTAGATCTACTTGTCATCTAATGAGCATGTGGTCGGGTCAACTCTTGTTAGGCAGAATGACCCAGAGCAGCAACCTGTGTATTTTTTGAACCACATATTAAAAGATGGTGAGTCCGGCTACACTGATCTCGAAAAGTTGGCTTATGCATTAGTACTCGCCGCGCGGAGGTTTCGGCCGTACTTCCTAGCACACTCAATAATAGTGACTACTAACAACGCCTTGGGAAGAGTCCTCCTCAATCCAAAGACGTCCGAACGGCTGATTAAGTAGACGATAGAGCTCAGTAAATTCGACATTCAGTATCAACCCCGATCGGCGATCAAGGCTTAGGCGTTGGCAGATTTTGTCACAGAAGTCCAAAGTGACGAGCCGGCGGCAACGTGGAGGATATGTGGGCGGCTCGTCCACTCGACAAGGTAGCGGGATCGGCATATTGCTTATCTCGCCTCGGGAGGACCGGATGCAGCTGTCCGTCCGGCTGGACTACCGAGCCACTAATAACGAAACAGAGTATAAGGTGTTGATAGCCGGACTATAGGCAGCTCGACACGTGGGAGTAATTAAAGTCCTCATACACTCGAGCTCGCCGCCCAGCAGTTATTTGGGACCTTCAAGATAAACAGCACACGGCTGAGGCTCTATGCAGAAACTTTTGAGAAGCTGAAGGCCAACTTCTAGGAGGTTGTTATCCCTCGATCGGAGAACCAAGCGGCAGATGAGTTAGCGAAGCTAGCCAGTTTGTTAACGCCGATCGTCATAGGTCGGCCGATCGAGCAAGTCTTGCTTGTGGCGCACGTCGACCGAATGGAGAGAATCACCTTCCCGAACGACTGGAGGACGGTCCTGACAGAGTTCTTATATTCGGAAGCTGCACCTGCCGATCCCGAGGAAAACTCGCTTGCTAAAGAAGAGGGTCGGACGGTTCACATTAATCAATGACCAGCTCTACAAAAGGGCTTTCTCCCGACCCCTCCTCAAGTGCGTCGGACCAGAAGACGTCGAGTACATCCTGAAGGAGGTGCACCAAGGCTCTTGTGGAGGTCATCCGGGCGGTCGTGCGTTAGCCCGAAAAATACTTTTGGTCGGATATTTTTGGCCGACCCTCAAGGAGGATGCCGCTCGAACAGTAGCAACTTGCTTGTTCTGCCAGAAGTATCACAGCCTGCCGCACCGACCGAGGAAATGAAAGCGTCCACGGTATCATGCCCGTTCGACTAATGGGGCATGGACATCGTCGGGCCTTTCCCCATGGCGACTGGTCAGCGGAAATTCTTACTCGTGGCGGTGGACTACTTCTCGAAGTGGGTAGAAGCCGAGCCGCTAGCAAAAATCACCGAGCAGATGGTCATCAAGTTCGTGCGTCAGAACATCATTTGCCGGTTCGGCATCCCACGCTGGCTTGTATCCGACAATTGAAGGCAGTTCGCTGGCCGAGGACTTAGAGAATGATGTAAAGGCTATGACATCCAACAAGCCTTCACTCGGTAGCTTACCCGCAGGGCAACTAGCAGGCCGAAGTCACTAATCAGGAGATCCTCAGTGTCTTGCGCGCTCGGCTCGACCACATGGGAGGCAGCTGGGTCGACAAGCTCCCCAGTGTGTTATGGGCTCTCAGCACAACTCCGAAAGAGGCGACCGGCGTAACCCCATTCCAGTTGGTGTACGGCAGCGAAGCAATTGTCCCCATGGAGGTCGGAGTAGCCGAGGTCCTTCTAGGTCGGCGACCTCGTTTAGAAGAAAGTGAAGCCGATCAGCGACGTCGCCAAGCTCAAGACACCGTGGGCAGGACCGTTCAAGGTCGTGCAGAAGCTCCGATCGGGCGCGTACTATCTAGAGGATGAAGAGGGGAGGCAGCTCGAGAAGCCATGGAGCGCGAACCATCTTCAACCCTACAGGGCTAGATGAGAGGTGCGCAAGTGAATCTTGTACTTTGTATCTGTTGTGTGTTTGCCGAACGCAGGGCTAAGTTTGAATAAAAAAGTAGAGGCCTCCAAGTGCATCTCCTTCAACGGTCGAGCGACAACTTTAAACCCGGATGTATAAATTTATATCAACGGTCGAGCGGCGACCTTAAACCTGAGTCTTCGTCAAATCGTCGAACGTCGACGTTAAACGCGAGTCTCCACCAAATCGTCGAGCAACGACGTTAAACTCGAGTCTCTGCCAACTCGTCGAGCGGCGACGTTAAAAACGAGTCTCCACCAAATCGTCGAGCGGCGATGTTAAACGCGGGTCTATATTAGCGGTCGAGCGGCAACCTTAAACTCAAGTCTTCACGAATTCCTCAACAGCGGTCGAGCGACGACCTTAAACCCAAGCTTTTATCAATAATCGAGCGGCGACTATAAACCCTCGATTCAGAGACTCCCGTGCCGCTCGGCTGGATTTGACATTGCATTCAACTTACGGGCCCGGCATGCGAAACTCACATCTCTCTCATTCGGAGTCAAGTGGTCGGACGGGGCATAAGGGTTTCCTTTTCTTCCCCGTGCGAGGTCAAGTAGTCTTCGAATAGGGAGATCGTTCGGCGCTATTTTTCAAGTAGTCTTCGGAACAGGGAGATCATTCGGCACTATTTTTAAAAATACTTTCCGAGCTGATCGGGAATTAGAAAAATGATGGACGAAACTAAGCGTTTTAGCAAATAAGCAAGATGCGAAGAAACATACAAGGAGATAAAGTTCGTCCGAGTGAACAAGCATGCGTTTCAACTTCAGAAATTTTACAAGACTTGAGGACTACACACTCCAGGGCTCTACCTCACTCAAGATAATCTAGTACGTCGTCGGGCAGCGCGGTTGTAAGCTTGTCCCGGCTTATGACCTTGCTGGTCATAGCGGTCAACAGGTGGCCCCCCTCGCGAAGCTGATCGATCGCCCCCTCAATCGCCAAGTCGAATAGTCGAAGGGCCCGGTCGATGACTTTATCGCAGAATGCGTCCGAACGGATGTAGGTCTGCTTCATCGCCTCAAACCTACTCCCTTCGGCATCCTAATAAACACTCAATGTCGCCCGGTAGCCCTCTAGCTCATCCTTAGCGAAGGTAATTTGGCCGCGGAGGGACGCTTCTTCCGTCGAGCGGCTATTCCGCTCAACGATCAGGAAATCCTTGGCCTCTTTAAACTTTTGGGCAAGGCTCCGGGCCTCTTTATTCTTCTCGTCCAGGTCAGCAATGGCCCGGTTCTTCCTCGCGTTCGCTGACTCGATCTTGTTATCAAAGGTGGCGACCTGCTTATTCAGCCGCTCGAGCATGGTGGCCTGCCCAGCGCTCTTTACCCGTTCGGCCTCGAGCAGCTTCTCGCTCTTCTCCAGAGCGACTTGGAGTCGAGCCACCTCGGTGCCAGTCTTTTCCTGAGCAGCGGAGGATTGGCCGCTCAACGCCTTCAGCTGTTTAACTTCCTCCTCTAAAAACGCGAGTCTATGACACATGGCCAGACTCTCCACCCAGTACTGCAGACAAGCAAAAAAAGAGTTTGTGAGGGTCAATCGAAGGTAAATTATGAATTTATATTAAAATACTTACTCCAACGGACATTTGGGTGTGACAGTCCGCGAGCGCCCCTGGGGGCATCATTGTCGCGCGGGCGCGAGCGCCCTCCCAGATCTTCACAAGCGACCCTTAAATGTGAATCTGGTGCTCGGAGGCCCTAGACTCCGTGCTCGACTCGCGGTACTCTTCGGTCGGCAAATGGAGGATCGCCGTGATATGACGTTGGCCGCTTGGGGTCGATTGCGCCGAAGTCGCCCAGCCAGACAGTCTGGAGTCGAATGCCGGACGGATGCCAGACTTTTTTACCTTCAAAGGCCTCGAAGGTGGCGGCATAAAGGCCACCGGCGGAGCGGCTAGAGTCCCTTATGGCAGCTCGACAAGGGGCGTCGTCCGATCAGACGACGCGGAGGCCACTGTTTGTTGAACCGGAGTTAGGGTCGAAGTCTCGACCCGCTCGACCGACTGCACCCCCGAGGTGGCGGAGCGCGATGAAGTTCCGCTCGTCGCCTCTTGCGCCGGTTCAGGGGCACGTCAGAGGATGTCGAGCCCGATGGCTCCTCGACAGGAATCATGGGGTGTTGCTTGGCCGGAGGCTGTGAGCCCGGGGCGGCTCCTCCGCTCGGCGCGTGGCTAGACTCGCCTTCACCCACCACCCGGGTGTCTCCTCGCTCAGGCCGAGCGGATCTTCGTGGGAGCCGACCGGTTGCAAGCCTCGGCTCACTAATTCTTCAGAGGCCACCGCCTCGATCGCAAAGTCCTTGAGCTTCGCCTTGCCGGCCATACGTGCTCGCATTATGACTTCGACTGCAAGAGAAAAAGAGAAATCAGTTAGCATCAAAGGAAGAGGTAAAGAAGCTTAATACCTAGGCTCGTAGCAGATGGGTGCGGATCGGACTCAGACCAAAGATGAACAAGACGCCCTCCAGCAGTAATTTATGGATGTCGTATTTCTGACCGGCTAGCATAGAGGCTGCGTTCAAGTAGTCCAAGCGGCTCTTGTAACTTTTCAGAGGGGGTTGAGGCGCCACTTCAAGCTGCCAGCGGGTCGGGAAATCTGGCCGCTCGGAAAAGCGCATGAAGAAAAAGTATTCCTTCCCATGCTTGTTGGAGGTCGGCAGTTTGTCGAAAAAGACTAGACCAACTCGCAACTGGAAGAGGAAGGTCCCGGGATCAGACAGCTTAGGGAAATAAAAGTAGTGAAAGACCCGGGGATAAGGGAA
The DNA here is from genome assembly GCF_018446385.1 of Zingiber officinale. NCBI lineage: Eukaryota > Viridiplantae > Streptophyta > Magnoliopsida > Zingiberales > Zingiberaceae > Zingiber > Zingiber officinale. The sequence goes on from NC_055998.1 coordinate 97,347,978, forward strand.
ATGTCGTGCAGGCGGAATAAGATGATGATTCCACACAACAACCGAACAGAGTTCGACACGAGTTGAGGAAGGGAAATGCGGAAGTATTTACAAACCGCTGGAATGAAAGAATGAAGAGGAAATCGCAGACCGGCAACAAATTCGTCGCGGAAGAAACAAAGGCAGCAGGTCGGCGGGAAATTGGGCTGATCGGACAGAGAAGGCAAAATGATTTGATGATTAGAAGGAATTTCAAAAGCCTCGCGCAAGCTCTCAACGTCACCCCCATCAAACCTAGACTCCATGGACGAGTACGAGTCCAGGGACAGGAGCAAGCAGTTGAGAGGAGCTGGCCATCGCAAAAACAGACGAAAAAGGGAGTCGAAGGGAGAAATGTGATCGAAATAGGTAAAAAGGCCATCGGAAAGTCGTCGGAACAGGAAGAAAGGCCGAAGAGTTCAAAAGCAGACTTGATTAGGAAGAAAGCTTACTGGGAGAGGGTCGTCGAGTAAGGAGCGCGGAGGATCGCAAGAGCAAATCGCACAGAAGCAGAACACGAAGGTCGCCGAGAGCACTCGAGGAAGACGAACGCGTAAAGGAGGCGGCGATGCAACGGGCTTATAAACCCCAAGCTCGACCGACCGGAGCCGTCGAATCTAGGTCGTGAAAACCCAGGCCAAGATCTCACCATTGAATTCAAACCGCCAAACGTCACATTACACTTATCGCGTCAAGCGTGCGGCGGCTGCGGGCGTGACACGTGGCGCACCATCACAGGTCGGCAATTAAGGAAGACGTGGGAATATGTTCAACCTTAATGAGCGGGGATTTGCACAATTCCCAAGAAATCAGGGTGACGTCAGCCTAGCCCGCACTCGCCTGAGACAACCCTAGGAAAAAGTTCTACAAGTGCAAACTTTTGTCCGCTCAATTGGATCGAGGGAGCGCGCTTATGACCGAGCGGCAAGCTTCAAAAGGTCGATCAGCAAGTATCGAGCCTATCCTGATCGGAGTCCATACAGTGACGAGGGTCGATCGAGAGGGAATCAGCTCGCACAATGGTCCAATCAGTCGGACTACAACCTCCTTCGACTAGACTTGAAGGAAATGTTTGTGATGCGATAATTAGGAGAGACCCCACCGTGCTGCCACGATGGAGGTCAAAGTCAAGACAGTCAACAAGCGTACGGTGTTAGCCGATCGGGCGAGTCATACGTCGATCAGGAATTAAGCATCGAGCCATCGACCCACCATCTTGGGTACAGGGAATAATCAGATCGACGCTCAAAGGACGCGCAGAAGCCGAGCCAAGCGGCTCCTACGCTTAGTCTAGCAGCAGACTCGACATCAGCTGAGCGCGCAAACGGTAAACTACCCACCAAGCGTCTATCCCGCTTGGCCCAGCAATAGAGCATGTGGGCAGTGGGCTTCCGGCCGAGGGGCTATCCAGCTCGGTCCGGCAACAGACAACACTTGGATAGTGGACTCTCAGCCGAGCGGCTATCCCGCTCGACGTGACAACAGGCAGCGCAGGGATAGCAGAATCCCGACCGAACCGTCATTCCGCTCGACCAAGCAATAGAGGATATTTTTCGACATCCTTTTGGGAGTTAGTGTCGCTGACAGGTGACATGGTTAGACAGGAGATCGTACGGCGGAAGTTTCCACTGTCACTTCAGAAATATGCTCGGCCAGTTAAGGTACTATGTTAGGAACACTTTACTGACATGTCTTTTAAGGGAAAGCTTCGAGATGTGTGCTCGTCTTGGGAAGTGTGCACGCGCGCTTCCAAGGCTCTATATAAAGGGGGTCCAAGCATCGATGGAGGTATGCTTTTCTCGCGATTTCTACTGTTGCACTATAATTCTCTTTGCTTCTTCTTGCTTCGCCGGAGAATGACTTGAGCGTCGAAGGGTCATCGTCGAGGACCCCTTCCCTGACCGACATTGACACTACTTGTGTTGCACGCGGGAGCAGAGTCCATAGGATGTCAGCAGAAGCGCTACGTCCCCAACATCCATCTCATCGACTTTCGGACAGGATCAATAATATATGTAAGTTGGTAGGTCTTTGATAATAAAAAGCATGGTTAATGAGTGACACCCCCCCCCATATCATAGATTCTAATTAAAATGATGAAACAGTCTAATTGCATGTCATCATAAACATAAATGAGTGTGTATTCAGAAGGATATGAGATGAAAAGAAAATCAATCAGATATAATGTTCCCAATGCTAATCACGATTTATCATTTTATTTTGTTTGTTTATACATTGTCTTGAACATCCCCTACATATATAACTCTAAAACTTTTAAAAGAACTTTAATATGCAAGCTATAAAGACAAAAAAAATCAAAATTATATTTTAAACTTATTTCACAAGGGTATTGCCTTAATCCTGTCTGTCTCTTAGTCATCCCCCATGCTATCTAGGATGTTATGTGTTGCATCCAAAAGATTATGAGCGTTTCTAGGTGACTCCCCTTCCACTAAGTTATGGAAGACCTAGCATCTTGCTTTCAGAAAATTCTATTGCCAATCAACCTTAACGTTTGCAGCACACCCATCAACTATCCTGTATTAGCTTTAACATAATATTGAATGAGCACGTCCCCAATGAAGCAGAGATGAACGTGAAAGAAAATAGTTCAAAAATTTCTAGAAGTTTCTGTAACAGTACTTGTAGATATCTGCTTTGAAAGGGGCAAGGAAAAATAATCTTCAGAAAAGACATCATGAAGAACATATATACATGCTGACAGGAAATAATAGGTCATTGAACAATGCAGAGTATGATCATAGAGCTTGTGGCACTTTAGGAGGATAACAATTAAAATCAAGTTGAGCGATACAGAAGAACATGGGAGCAAGGTGAACTTACATGATTGGTCCATGAAAACTCTTCCTGAAAACAACTAAATAAGTGTTGTCGACTAAATTTTTAAAATTTCTGATTACTAAAGTATCCACACATACAAGTCCAATTTGTAAATACAACCATGAACATGATAATCCGATCAGGTAAGAAGTTGAAACAAAAATCTTACTAAATCAAAGACGTAAAAATTCTTAGAAAAAAAAAGAAATAATCCGAATCACAATTTCAATAAATATAGCAATCACCAAAATAGACCCATAGACTAAAAACAGATGAGGATAAAAAAAGAGTTTTCGAACAGTAATCAAAGTAAGGATACAAACCCCAAGGGAATTCCTTGTTTCGAATGTGCAGATAAGGGTAAGCCTGCAGATGATGATATAAAGATCATAAATTAGATCACCATACACTTAGTATTGACATGAAGCGGAGAAAGATGAAATACCGGGGGTTCTTCATGATGAGGATGCCCCTTCCAGAGATTATAGATCGCGAGGATAGTGCATGTAGTAATCCCGGCATAAGGTATCTTCTCCCACTTCGCAGCCTCGCCTGCAAAGATCACGATCAAAAGCAACCGATTTCAAAATCTAAGAATAGAAACAGCACCAAGAACCTTACGAGGAGAATCGAACGTGAGGAGAACCAAAAAGAGAAAGATCAACCAACAAAGACCTAAATGGAATTAGGAAGCCTTACTGGCGTCATCATGTGCCGAAGCAGAGAAACTACGCTTAGCTGAGGCCGCGCCGTTGCCCTTTGCTCCTTGTCTAAGAAGCAAGGACGCAGATCGAAGGCCGAATCTCGCCATTGATGCCGCCATCGTCCCCTCCCTCTCTCGCCAGAAAGCTCGACGGTTTTGCTTCTCGCTAGTCGCTAGGTCATCCGCCGGTTCAACTCATCATAATGGTTCTAAGAGAAAAAAAGATTCTGGACTTGGCTTTATTTTCCATTTCACCTCTCAAACTTGTCTAAATTGTATGTTACCCTTTGAAATTTATGAAATTGCATTATTTCACCCTCTAAATTTAATATCACCATGATAGAATATGGTGGCCTTAGAGAAAATTGAATTTTACCCCTTAATTATCTTTTTTTTTTAATTGTAGGCTTTGGATTTTAAACTTATCAAAATTTAGAACAAAAACTACAATAATTTACTGAAGCAGTTAGTTAAGGTTTCAAATGCTCAAAACGCACATTATATTTTTCAAATTATCAAACTATGTATACTAAAAATACCCCCTCAAATGCTTGTTCAATCATTAGCCACTTGAAGAGGCAATTGACGCAGCTACAAAATCGATTTTGTAGCCAGATGCTAAGTTGATTGCAAAATCTCATCGAGTGGCTACAATTTTTGAAGTCAGTTCAATATTTGAAAATCTTCAAAGAAAATATGCAAAATTTATTTTACTATGATATGAGTGCTTTGTATTTGACAAGTTAAAAAGAGGTGAATTAGCTTACAAAAGATTAAAGAATATTCCCTAGTGTTTAATCAACTTGTGCCAACAATAATATAATCTATTATAACAACCAAGATACTATTAGAAGGGCATATAATAGCATGTATGATTGAAAATCTTAAGATAACAAAAAAATATTAGTAATTAATTCCTAATGGGATAATATCCATTAACTATGTGATGTTAAAAAAAAAACAAATTTTATGTTTGCTATATAAAGATTTTCTTAGAGTTCAAGTATATAACTCATCAAAAGGAATGAGATTAAAACTTCAAAATAAAATCAATAAGCATTAATTCACTCATTGTCATTCACTCTTGGATAGAAAAGGTACAACAAGAAAAATGGTAGAATTAAGCAACATTTTTACGAAGATTTTGGGTCTATATTTTTTTTATTATTCAAAATTCACATTATCTCCTCTTCTCTTTTGTTTTAAGTTTGTTCCTTTTTCTTAATCTTAGAGAACTCCAAATCATTGGCAATTTGTTAGCTTTAAAGATTTGGAATACCTTATCTCTAATCATTGTATCTTAGTGATACAATTTGTTGGGATCGTTGTACTCGGCTAGAGAGGGGGGTGTGAATAGCCGACCCCAAATTCTTCGCGTTTCTTCCTACGATTAGGGTTAGCGCAGCGGAAATAACTAAATAGAAACGCAAAAAGGAAAGATCAAACCTCAAACTCGAACTCGACGATGTAACGAGGTTCGGAGATGAAACTCCTACTCCTCGGCGTGTCCGTAAGGTGGACGAAGCCTATCAATCCGTCGGTGGATGAGTCCCCAGAAAATCGGCTAATAAGAACTCCTTCTGGGTGGAGAAACCTCACCACAAACTCTTGCAACAGCAAGATCAGAGTACAAGTACAAAAAGCACAGCAAGATACAAATATAAAGATGAATGTAACAACTCTTGCTTGCCTTCTCGTCGTCGACTGAAATCTGTAGATGAAGCACCAACTTCATAGAATCACAGCAGCAGCTGAAACCAGTCGAAGAAGACGAGGAAGCTCACGTGAAGCTTCGGAAGCAAGCTTAACAAAGCTCTAGAACAGCAGAAGCAATAACTTGCAGAAGCAAGAAGAAGATCAAGAAGAAGCAGAAGCTTCGGAGAGGAAGAAGAACCAAACTGTAGCAGCCCTCGATCTCCTTCTATAACCTGCATCCACCTGCGAAGAAGAAGCCAGAAGACAGCAGAAGACAGAAGACCGTTGTGAGCCAACGGATAGTTCTGGACCGATCAGGCTCCAACCTGATCGGTCCACACTGTCCCTGATCGGTCTTGGGGACCGATCAGGCTAGGACCGATCGGTCTACGACCGGTCCAGAAGACCCTGATCGGTCCCGGGACCGATCGAAGCTTCTGATCGGTCCAGGGATCGATCAGCATGCATGCCCCTTCCTTTTTCTCCCGAACTTCTTGCCTTCTGATCGTTGTTTCCTGATCGGTCTGCAGACCGATCAGATAACACTCAGTAGGCTACTGTTTGGTTACTGATCGGTCACCAGACCGATCCAGATACCCAATGTATCACTGGATTGATCCACTGATCGATCCAGAGCTTGGTTTTTGTCCAAACCAAGTCCCAAGCCTTCCAAACCAACATCCGGTCAACCTTGACCTGTTGGTACATCATGCTTAGCATCCGGTCACTCCCTTGACCTGCTAAGACTCCCCACCAAGTGTCCGGTTAATCTCTTTGACCCACTTGGACTTTTCTCTTCGTGCCAAGTATCCGGTCACTCCCTTGACCTACTTGACCTTCTCAACACCAGATGTCCGATCACCCTTGATCCATCTGGATTTTCCCTTGCCCGGCTTCACTCACCAGGATTTTCACCTAGCTTCACTCACTAGGATTTTCACCTGGCTTCACTCACCAGGATTTCCAATCTGCCCGGCTTCACTCACCAGGACTTTCCAACTGCCTGGCTTCACTCACCAGGACTTTCCAACTGTCTGGCTTCACTCACCAGGACTTTCCCACTGCATGGCTTCACTCACCAGGACTTATCCGTCTTCCTGGCTTCACTCACCAGGACTTTCCACATCCGGTCCAGAGAACGAGCTACCAAGCCCTCTCTGATCACAGTTCGGGGAACGAGCTACTGTAACGCCCGAAAATTCTCAAAACTATTTTAGGAATATTCTATGATTTTTCTGGAATTATTAGATATTTTTCTGGAATTTTCGGAGTAGCGGAAGTAGCAAAAATTATTAGAAAAGTAAAATGGCTTAAGCGGGAATCGAACTCGGGACCTCTCGAATCCGCTAAACCTTTAGTTAGCCTTAAAACCGGTGAACCCAGCAGGGCCGTGCTGAAAGGAAAGGGAATCAATCATATTTATAATTGGTTTGGCCGAATTAATTACTTAGTATAAATAGGAAATTTAAGTTGGGATTTGGTTTATTTTTTTTAATTTGGTTCAGCAACCTCTTCCCCTCCAAACCCTCACGCCGAACACCTCTCCCTCTCCTCCCTCTCTCGGCGCCAACCACAAGGAGAACTAGGGTTCCATCCCTAGGGTCCCAAGATCACTTTCCGACGACGATTTCAGCACAAGGACGTTCCCCTCCGCGAGTAGAGCACGTGGACGCGAGCGAATCGTCGAGAAGTCGTCTCCACCGGAATTTCTAGCGATTAGATTTGTAAGAAATCTAGCACACAAGGTAAGAAACCCCTCACCTGCAGTATAAGTAGCTCCGTTTGGTTTTATACGCACTAGTTTAGCTATATGCTGTTTTTATCGACGCATAGGGTGAATTTGACCCTCCTCGCATATTTAGGGATTTAGTGAGTACTCCTAGATGGGCCGGACACGTATTCCCTCTTCAGTGGGGATTCCTAGACGTTTTCGGGTGCCTAGAAGTGGTCTCCCTAATAGAGGGGAGAGTTGGGGCACACTAGGTGTTCGATAAAATAGCTAGTTAAGTTAAAATGTAAATTAGGCATTTTAATAGCTCAGTTAATTGCATTAGAAGCATTTAAATCAGTAAATCAGTTTATTTTAGCTTATATGGGACTACGGTCCAATGGGTGGGCTCCCACAGTCACCTCTAGGTTCAGACAACCTAGCTCTAGGTTCAGATAACCTAGAAACAGCAAGTTAAAACAGTTAGCTATATTCAGTATTTTACTTTCAGTGGCACTGTACTGGATCAGATATCCATTGGGTTGGACTCCCACAGTCGTCCCTAGGTTTAGATAACCTAGTTAACCCTACTAAATTCGGGACTTGCAAACCTGGGTTTAGTTAGGGATGCGCACACAGCAAGTACAGTTGCCGGGCCCAAACAACATGTTTAGTATTTTCACTTACTATATGTATATGGTTTTCAACCTCTCACAAGTTAGTTCGTGAATTCAGTACAGTCCTAGCAGTAGTTCAGTATTAGCTTAGCTTAGTTTTTAGTATCAGTTTAGTTTTCATTGATACCATGTGATTGATATCATGTTCAGCTTAAGATATGCCATGATTGTATGCTTATATGCCATGTCATGTTTAGTTTATTCAGTCTACTTAGCATATCCTTTCAAACAGCATGATTTAAAATCATATTTGCATCGTATGCATGTTTTAGTGAGGTAGATGGTTTCTTACTAGGCGAAAGCTTATAGATACTTTCTTTTCCTTATACTGCAGATAAAGGTATAGGAAGGATGGACTAGCGGAGGCTGGAGGGCAATGCTACGAAGATGTGTGTGGTCAGGAACTTGGAGTAGAGATCTTAGGGAACCTTAGCAAGCTTGTTTCAACATTAGAACTTTTCAGTGTTTTTATCATCTTGCACTTTAGTATGTTAATCGCTATGAATTAGTTAACCATGCACCTTATTATGCTTAGAACACCTCTTTTATGTTGTTAGAATGTTAGTTGTTGTCGTTAGAGTGTTTCTTAGTCATTTTAGTACTTGTAATGTGATTGAAGCACGAAACAGTGCTGAAATCAGACCTTTGGCACGGAATCAGAAACTCGAATCGATCAGCTGATCGATTCGAGAGTTTCCAATCGATTGAAGGATCGACTGGGCACCTGGTTTCGCGAACAGTAGGCTTCTCGATCGATCAGTCGATCGATCCAGCCAATTCCGTCGCGAACAGAAGGCTCTGGGATCGATCACTGGATCGATTGATCAGTCTGGATCGATCAGCCGATCGATCCAGAATATTGCCCGAGCACAGTAGCGTGCTGGATCGATCCAACCTATGTCCCGCATACAGTAGCCGGCTGGATCGATCACTAGATCGATCCGACTATTCCAATCGATCCGTGGATCGATTGGGAGGTCTGATAACAGCTAGAAAACATATATTTCAGTTCCTTGACCATAGGGGATGTAGTATACGTTAGGTATACTCTAGATTACATTCCTTAGTACATATAGCACCAAGAAATGTTAACAGCTTCGCAAAATTTTAAATTAGTCCAGCTTCCGCATTTAGTTCTAGAGGTGGTCAGGGAATAGTTTAGCACAGCATGATGTGACGATCGACCTTATAGCCTAGTTAGTAGAAGGCGGGTCGTTACAGCTACCGAGCCCTCTCCGACTTCCATCCGGTCCAGAGAACGAGCTCCCGAGCCCTCTCTGACCACAGTCCGGAGAACGAGCTACCGAGCCCTCTCCGACTTCCCATGTGCCAAGCTTCCATACTTGGACTTCTCCGTGCCAAGTCTCCATACTTGGATTTTTCCCGTGCCAAGCTCCCTGCTTGGACTTTTCATCATGCCAAAACTCCCTGCTTGGACTTTTCACTATGCCAAACTCCCTGCTTGGACTTTTCCCATGCCAAGCTCCCTGCTTGGACTTTTCCCATGCCAAGCTCCCTGCTTGGACTTTTCCGAGTCAGGTCAACTCACCTCGGGTCAACCAGGTCAACCTTGACAATGGGTTGCACCCACAATCTCCCAAGCTTGTATCCTTGTAAAACATCAAGATACAACTTTTCTGTTCACGTCAAACATTGTCAAACATAACTCGTCAAATATCAAAACACAACTCGAGTCAAGTCAACTCGAGTCTGGTCAATCAGGTCAACCTTGACCTAAGGTTGCACCAACACAATTGTCATCGACAGTAAACACTTGGGTGCTATTTTGTCAAGAGAGGAAAGTCCAATTCTTCTTGATTCACTTCCAAATTGTTGACCTTTTGTCGAGTCACTAGTTCACTAAGTCGCTTCCGAGTCAAAATGTATGAGCTCATGGTGGCAGTTCGCCCCTAGCGCCCGCGTCAACCCGTCCCAGGGTCAACACGGAGGTAAATCACGGACGGCTACTAGCCTTTGTAATAGTGACTAGCACATAAGGAAGACTTTGGAATAGTGACTAGCACACAAGGGAAACATTTATCTAGGTTTTGCCGAGATTCGAACCCCAGACCTCATGGTGGCAACACCTCATGTGCTAGCCACTAGACCCATCCGAGGAGACCAAAATGTATGAGCTCATGACTTTATATTAGGATGACCTAGACACAACCATTAAGTAGTTTTAAAATTAACAATGTTTATCACAAACAAATTAAGCTAGTTGGCCTTCTATTATCCTCAACAACCTTAAAGTTTTAATTTTAAACAAGGAGTTGAAGATATAGGATGCATCGAGATGTATATATGGATAAAGAATCTTCTTCAAATTTGATGATGAATTCGACAATGCCCAATCTCTCTTAGTTGAAAAATTCTTATATGTTGGATTTGAACCATAGAACAATTTCACGCACTGACAAAATCAAAGTTGAGATGGAAAAAAAACCCTCAAACAAGGTTTCTATTTAAAAATAAATAATATATTCCTCTTTGCAAAGATTCAAACAATTACCATCATTGCTAAATCTCTCCCAAACTTTGGTGAATATTGTTTGGAATATAACAAAGATTTACAAACTAAATAATTTAAAAAAAATCATGGAATCATTCTAAGATGAGTTCTGTATTGTGATCAAATCAAGTTTGTAGAACTAGAGTTTGAGAATGATAAACAAATTCAGACTAATGTTTTGCACATTAGCATGATTTTGTGATCTGTAAAGGCTTGAATTCGGTGCATCTCCACAAATATATCAAATAATTATAAGAATCAGTTCAAACACATATATTATGAAGAGACAAAAAGATTGAGATGTTAATCATGAAATATTCTGACAATATTTGTACAAATGAACACAACAATTTAATATGTTTGCATTAATGTTTCTTGCTTTATTACTTGATCCTCTTTGTTCAAAGGTTATTATCTCAATTCCCTAGAGAAACTTGATGAACACAAAATATATTTGGCATGCATTAAGCCTCTTACTTGAGATCTCTCAGTAAAACTGAATAAACAGGTTCATATTATATTGAGGAGCCACATCCATATTAATTGCTCCCTTTCATTTGCAATGCATGGATCAGAACTAGAAATTAGAATACTACAACACTAGCTAGAGATATGCTTCATTGTGTAGAGAGTAGAAGATCCAACAAAAATTGAACACCCATAAGCACACCACTAGAGGAACAGCTCCATATATGTGTCGGTCGTAACCTAATCCTCCTTTTCACCATGATCATAAACTTTGGAGTTTTCAGTCCTGTTGAAGCTGTTGCTCCTTTCCTGTACCATATGCAACATAGGCAATTTATCAGTAGGCTAGTGGGTGTTGTTCTATCTTACAATTAAGCTAAGGAACAAGTAGCATTTGTGTTTGGATTTACCACTTCGGAGATCGGAGATAGCTTCTTGCTCTCCGAGGTTGAAGCGATTGTCGTCGAGCAACGAGGATCGCATTTCGCCCACTTCGTTCATGTAGGAGTTAAAGGAAGGAAGGAAGGGTCGGACTATGAAATTAAAGGAACATGTTTTTATTTGTAGAGAACTCACATTCTTTGCTGCCATGCTAAATGCTTCTCTGTGAGGAATATCAGGCTGAGCAGCTTTGATTCTCTGTATTTCCTCCCTAATTTCATGGCAATGAACATTAGTCATCAGGCAATACCTTTTATCACCAGTTAATGCTATCTTAATGTATGCTTAAGTATGAATTGACCTTCTAAAGCTTAAAACTAAACCTCATCCCCCAAATTTTGCCAAAGTTGCTCACAAGTTCTTCACTTTAATTTGCTAGACAATTATTACTCTCCTGCTCGGCTGCTTGAGTTGTCCTTGTGCAAACTTTATTGATCTTGAATATATATATTTTTTGGCATCTTGAATGCATGGCCTATGAACTAGCGTACGCCATAGCGTAGCATTTAAAGGACTCACGCATGCATGGCATATGTGCTGCTGATTTACTCAATGGCGATTTACTAGTACACAACTAGATATACAAGATCCTCCTAAACTATAACTATTCTGACTAGTAGACGACGACCTAAGCTACAACTAGGATCACAGTGTTCATTGAGGACGTGCATAGAGATCTTACTTCATGAAGCGATTGTAAGCAGAAGGCATCCTGTGTTTCTTCTCAGGAGCTGTACCATGAATTCATGCAGGCCAAATTATATATATATATAAAACATATAGAGAGATCTTTAATTTCTAGAATTAATGAAAAAAAAAAAACTAGAATATAATACAGCAATCTTACGTTTCACAACGAAGGGTGGTTTTTGGATCATTGACTCACTGGAGAAGGACGACGACGGCGGTGAAACCCTCAGGCAATCGGAGCAATGAACCTGGAGTTGGCTGGTTGGATGTTCAGCCAGAGTTAAGGGTTGCTGGATGGGCCTAGGGCTAAGGAAGGAGAGATGGTTGCAGTGGCCACACTTGACGGTCACTGTGTCCAGAAGCCTCTTGCATGGAACCCCAACCTGCAGCCAAGAAAAAGAGGTATTAATTCTGTAAAATAAAAAATAAACAAATTCTTTGTTGACCGATCCATTTATCGTGTTCCACTGAATTCTGTAAGAATGCATCGAAGCTCTTGAGATCTTACAAGTGTTTTAAGTAGTAAAAAATAACGACTCCTGATCTTAAAACTAAAGCATGGAAACCCTAGCAATCGAGTCTCCTCGTGCATGAAGTAATTGATCTGGATCTTCCATGAGCTTCTTGAAATCTTTATTTTTCCAAAAAAAAAAAAAAAAAAAAATCCCCTCTTCCAAATCCCAAGGGAGGCTACAGCAAGAACCCTAGAAGGCATGCATCAGAGTATTAAACCTAACAACAACACAAGCAGAAAAGAAAAGAAAAAGAAAAAGAAAAGAAGAAAGAAAGAAATTAGAAAGAAAAAGCAATACTTCTAGTCGATCGATCTTCTGAAAGATCATTCGTAGTTAGAGGCCACGTTTAAAGATCCCAAATCAGGACAAAAGAATCGCGATGAGGGATTGCTTTAATTTAGGCTATAGCTGAAAAAGTTCTGCCACAAAGAAAGAAAAAAACGCACACACACACACAGATACACACTGGAAAAGAAACATGTATGGCAATATAATATGGACAATGAGGCTGCGATCGTTCACTAGCTTGTTAATCGTCTCTTCTACTATTGAGGTGCCGTTAATTACCGCAAGAACAGTGTTGCAGTAGGTGCAGCGCACGTAGCACAGGTGCTCAGTGGGAGAGACCAAATCCATGAGATCAGCAACAAGACAAGAGCTAGCTGATTAGATTGAAGGAGGATGGAAGAGATCCAAGTAATTGATAGATAGATAGATAGATAGGCGATGGAGCTTGCTCATATGATCATGCAGTCCATGATACCTGCTTAGGGTTTCTATTCTGGCAATAATGCCTGGGCGAGGCAACCCCACTCACCACTCTCAGTGATATCTAGCTAGCTAGCTATATCTTTCTTCTACATACACAGTGGATCCGAGTACATATATGCTCTTTAATTAATTTAATTATATATATTTCTCATGCCACACTTGATTGATGATCATGTTCTACATTTTCTAAATAGATAATTTGGTCAAAAGCTGTTATTATATATCCTCGCAAGTGACAAGCTACTACTACATCTACTACATCTGGTAGGATGTCTATATATAGGTATAAGCTTTTAAGCAATTCCCATAATACATAATATATACCTCTAATCTATACACGCTTTCACATCGATTCCCTTTTAATATACAAACGTTTGAAAGAGCTAGCTGCATTAGAATTTGGAGAAGAAGGAGAAGGAAGAATATATAATGTATTGATAGATATATAATATGTAAGGAGGAAGAGGAGAAGGGGGAGGAGGACAGGGAGAGAGATGAGGGTTTCAGTTGTCATTATCGAGGGAGGCCAGTGAGTGCGGGAAGTGATGTGACTATTCCTCGGTTTCCCAACAGGGTAAAAGAAAGGAGGGCCCTCACAGTTGCCCACTTCGTATAAACCCCACCACCATTGCCTTGTCTCCACTCTCCATTAGCCTTCTCCTCCTAACCTCAACTCATCACATCGACCACAGCAACAAGCATAGCCATAGGCTCTGCGGGCAGTAGCTGCCATGGCATATATCTTTGATGGATTTGGCGACGCCGAGTGGGTGTGAGCCAGGCCTGACTTCCTACCATCTTGGGAAAGGTAAGGCATTAGGGCGAGGGCAAAGGCAAGGCAAGGGAATTGGACGTGATTGATTCATTAATGTCTGATATATAGATGTTGGCGTAGATGATGATGGATTGTATTGACTTTCCAAATCCCAAGCTAGCATGCAGATGTATTCATGGTAATTTGTTGCTTGCTTTTTTAACGCAGGGGAAATTATTCCCATCCATCACCCCTACGCGTTCGTCCTCCATCTGCTCGGTCTCGGTGTCAGTGCACCACCAGCCACCACACCCTCCTCATCAGCTATAGCTGCCGCAGGCCAGAAGAGCTGGCCAGCTTGCGCCAGACGCAACAAGCTAGCCTTTTACCATTTCCAGCCAAAAGAAACAAAGAAAAACCTTCCTCTATATATATTTATATAGTAAAAATTAATTAATTATTCATCAAATATACTTCTCATTAATTATTGTTCGTGGCTTGTCATCTTGTCGCGGGCATGGGGTGGGAGTGCGATCGAGCACATGCGCCGCTGCAGAAGCTGAGCATTTCCGTGCGTACGCTGTGTGAGGAATGCTTTAATTTGTGGGCTTTAATATTAACCTCGATACCACTGTTTTGTTTTTGTTTTTTTTAGAAAAGGGCTGAAGTAATAAATAGGAAAGAAAGAGAGAAAGAAGAAGAGAGGGGGAGAGGAGAGAAAAGAAGATGGAGAAAAGTGTGTTAGATGGAAGGTACCTGGCATTTAATATATAATATGGAAGTTAATTAAAGAGCTGATGGCAAAGGTACGAGACCTAGCTAGAAGTAGATCTTGTGCACAGATCTAGTGAGGGAATTAAGATCCTCCATATGTTGTATTTAATATCTTTTAAGATTGGTTCAAAATGTAATTTAAGATTTATGATATGAGACATGTTAAGTGATCTTATAACTTAAAGGTTTTTAGAGATCTTGATCTAATTTTTTAGTCTCCAAGATTTTAGGGATCTTGATCTAATTTTTTTTCCCTATCGACAAGAATTTTATGGTGTTGTTACCCTCTAATTTCCTTAGAAGATCATCTTCTTTCTTACTCTTCTTCTTCCTTAGGGATCTTTCAGACGACACTAAAAGACAACGACAGTGACTCTTTAATCAAGTTAATTGTCATATTTGGTTTATATTTTATGTTAATATGTCATGTTTTCGACATAACTAGATCCATGTTCATATGTCTTATATTTTTTTTTGTTTGAGTTCTTATTTCATTACTAAAATTCATGCGGTTAAAAGAAAACTCAAATTTTAATAATTGGTATGAAAGTCTTAGCTCTATTTCTTTTATTGCATGGTAATACTATTTGGTTTTAGTTGATCTATTCTTATGCTAGATAAATTTTTCCTTGTATAAACTATGTTTAATCGTCGAAATCATTTATATAGAAAACCTAGGGAAAACTTGTTTTTTAAGGTTTTCGTGAATATCACCAAGAACATGAATAGTGGTGAACCATCGTCATCTTCGAAAAGAAGCGTTGCGTTTAACTTAATTTTAGGTCAAATTATGATAATTCAATTGATTGGTTTGGTCGGCCAATCGATTATCAAATGAACAGAATCATATCAATTGACTTAATCTATTAGTTGGCCCTAATTGATTGCATTAGTTTGGAAACTAATTGACTCAACGAAGATTGAATACGCGATTTATTTTAATCAATTACAGGTTTGATCATGGTTGCCTAATCGATTGATGATTTTTATCAATAGATGAAATGCTTTAAAATTAAACACAGAAATGATTAGAAATGATCGATCAATCGATTAAAGTTATCGTGATCGATTGAAAATTTTTTTCAATCGATTACCATTCTTAAATTACAAGAAGATGAATTACCAATGAATTAAACTTTTTTCTAATCAATTAGAATTATTTCTACATGAAACAGTACATGAAACAAACTATTAAAGGCCATTAAATAATTTTTTAATGCGTGATTGTTCAAGAATGAGATTACGGAGCCTTAAATGATGATTCAATTAAAGAAATTCAAAGAAGATTTGAGTGGATTCTATATAATCCTATAATATAGTAGGTTTTTAAATTGATTGTGCAAATTAATTGAATAAAATCAATCATTGACATATGATATTAATTAATTAATAAGCTTGATTTTGAGCTATTAAAGTGGATTAAGTGATTATTTATTTGGTTAAAGTTACTAAGATTTTCTTAGACATATCTACACATATGCTATTAAATTGAACTAATGTGTTGATCCAAAAGAAAACATTTTAGATAGTTTTACTAGATTTTGTATTAGTAGACGTATATCTATGATAAAAATAATTGACCCAAAAGGAAAATTACATTTATATCAAATATATGTTCAAGATAATCTACAATTATAGTATTGGTATAATTTCTCCTGGGTTGAAGTTGACCAATTAGACTAAGCTTGAGTCGGCTCAAGCTTGAGTCTTGATACTTGAGTTTCAATGTTTGATAATATATGGAAATTGTTGGTGCAATTGTCCAAATGGGAAATTGACAGTCAAAGATTGACTAGAAGAGTCAAGTAGGTCAAAGTTGACCGGAGACTTAACTGGGAAAGTTCTAACTGAAATTTAGGTAAGGACAAGACCAACGAGAAGGTTGATAGAAGAAGGAAATCCAAGTGGGTCAGTGTTGACCGGACACTTGGTATTGGAAGTCCTAGTGAGTGAATCCAGGTAGATTGAAAAGTCTTGGTGAGTGAAACCAGACAGCTGGAAAGTCTTGGTGAGTGAAACCAAGCAGTTGGAAAGCTCTTGTGAGTGAAGCCAGGGATGTAGAAATCTAGGTGGGTTAAGGTTGATCGAACACTTGGTCTTTGGAAGTCCAAGTGGATCATGAAGGACTGGACACTTGGCACGAGATAGTAAGTCAAAGTGGGTCAAGGTTGATCGGACACTTGGCACGGGGAGAAAAGTCCAAGTGGGTCAAAAGATTGACCGGATACTTGGTGACGAAGTCCCAATAGGTCAAGGTTGACTAGATGTTAGACATGAGGAAGTCCTAAAAGGTCACAGTTGATTGGATATTGGGATTGGGAACCCTAGACTTGAATTAAGAAAGTTAAAGTTGGTCAATCAATCAGGTGATCGATTGAGCCATCGATCGCTAAGAAGCATGGTGAATCACTCAGTTGATCGATTATGAGCACCACGATTTGACACAGAGCGCTACCCAGCTGATCGATTGGGCTACTCCAATCGATCGATTATCGTCAGGTTTTAGCTAAGCACAGTACACACTGTGTTGGATCGATTGGTAGGGAGTCCAATTGATTCTGGGGTTTTCCATGAGTGCACAGTGACATTCTGGATCAATCGATCAGGTGATTGATTGGAATATGTCCGTTGTAAACTGTGGGATAAAAAGCGCTCAAAGATTCAAATGGCTACAACTCTTCTTCTCACCAACTCTCATAGATTTCTCTCCAACACTCACTACCAAAGTTCTTGAAGACTTAGAGGGAAGTGGTTGCATTTCCAAGTTGATCAAGAGGTGGACAAGCAAGAAGACGTAAGCTAGGGTTTCATTGGTGTAAATCTTGTAAGATTTCATTTTTATTAGCTTATCTTATCTTCTTGTTGTATTAGATTCTTATACGAGATTTGCCTACCTCTGGAGTGTTTCCGAGGAGTGTATTTGATAGTGCATATGTGAGAGAGGGCTGGATCTTTGGATTAGTTACCTCTTTGAGGTCGATACTAAGTAAATCCCTTGTGTTAGCATCGAGAAGTTCACTTCGAGTATTTCCGCCCCCCCCCTTCTATCTCTCGGAGTGTCTCAATATATAAAACATAATTTATTTTGTTCAAATCATGCACAAAATATGTCAGCTCAAAGGAAAGCATATTGTATGACAGATTAAAGTTATTGTAAACTATGGACTAATTTATAACTCATATAAAGTATTGAATTATTCTCATAATGGGTCGGTCCAAAAGAAGGCTCATTATGTGACTAATTAAATTTTGAGTTATATTAGAGAGTACTACTAATAAATTATATTTTAGTGCACAGAGTAAAAATGTAATATTATATTTGATATCTCATAAAGAGTCTATTTATATACATTTTAAATTTTATTTTATTTATATAATTTTATTCATATTCTTGGCTTTAAATAAATCGTGAATTTATATGATCTACACTCTTTTAATTTTAGTACAATCTGTTACTGCCAGTATTAATAACATCCTCACACTAACTGATTTAAATTTTGTTGAATGGAAAGAGTATGTTATCGTAGTCTTAGGTTGCATGGACATAGACTATGCATTAAGACATGATCGTCTCACACCCCTGACTAGTGCTAGAGTACTATAGAGTAGAGGAAGAATTTGAAAAATGGGAGCGATCAAACCGTATATGTTAAGTATCATGAGGCTTTTCATTCCGACACCAATTAAAAGTTTGATAATTGAGGAAGAGGATATGAGGGGTTTCCTTAGTCAATTAGCATATTGTTTCATGGCAAACAAAAATGTCAAGATAATCATACTTCTTTCGAAGTTGATAACTATGTGGTATAACGACAAAAGAAACATCATGGAGTATATTATGGAGATGTTCAATATTGTCATAAGTCTGAGAGACTTAAACTTAATATGTCTGAGTTTATATTAGCTCATTTCTTCTGGATGTCTCTATCTGCATGGTTCATTACTTTTAAGATTTTATATAATACTCAAAAGGAAAAGTAGACATTAAATGAGCTTATAGTTCAGTGCATGCAAGAGGAGGAAAGACTAAAGTGTGAGATATTTGAAAGTACTCATCTAGTATCTAGTTTCTAAGGTTCAGGCAAGAAGAGAAATAAGATCAATAAAGGAAAGAGAAACCAAACTGTAGATTATGGGAATTTTGGCCAAAAGGAGCAAAAGAAGTAAGATAAGGAGTTCACTTATTTTTTCTGCAAGAAGAAAGGTCATTTGAAGAAAGATTGTCACAAATACACCAACGGACATGTAAAGAAAGGTATACTTTTCAAATTTATTAGTTTAGAAGTCAATTTTGTTGGGACATTTCAAAACTAGAAGGGGGGGGGGGGTGAATAGCTCATCTTACTAGCTCTCTCGCTTCGTAAATGTTGTTGCAGTGGATAAACTCGAAGCAAAGCTCCCCAATACTAATACAAGGATTTACTTAGTATCCACCTCAAGATGAAGTAACTAATCCAAGGATCCGACCTTCTCTCATACGTCCACTATCAAAACACTCTTTCTCGGAAATAATCCAGAGGTGGAGAAGTCTCGTAAAAGCTCACACACAAAGTAATACAAGAAGAAAGAAATGAGAAGCTAATACAAGTGAAATCTTATAAGATTACACAATGAAACCCTAGCTTGCTCTTTTTCTTACTTGGAAACACCTCTTGATTAGCTTGGAAGTGTAATAACACTCCTCTCTAAGCCTCCAAGAGCATATGTGTGTTAGTGAGAAATGTGGACGAGAGAGAGCTTGAAACATTGCATGCTAAAACCCTTTTCTAGGACTCTTCGGGCGCCTTAATCACTTAAACTTACTCTTAAGCGATTACTGTGATTACCACGTCAGCAACTTGCTTCAAACGACTATATTTTTGAAGCTTAATCAACTAACCCAATCAATTACACATGCCTAATTGACTAGTCTAATCGATTAGGCATGCTTCTATTTACGCGAGAATAACCCATAAGTGATTAAGCTTCCCTGCTTAATCGCTTACCGTAGCTATTGTTTCCACATAAATAGCCTTAATCTATTTGTCCAATCGATTATCCTAATTGATTCAGCTTCATTCTGTTTCTCGCAATAATGAGGTTAATCGATTAGGGTAATCACTTAAGCTATGGTAATTGATTGGCCTAATCGATTACCAAACCCTAACTTCCAAACCTAAATCTAGGGTTCCTTTACCCAACATCCGGTCAACTATGACCTATTATGACTCTTTCTTGCCTAGCATCCAGTCAATCTTGAACTGCTGGAACTTCTTCACCAAGTGTTCGGTCAGTCTTTTGATTCACTTAGATTTTTCTACTCATGCTAAGCGTCTGGCCAATCCTTTGACTCACTTAGACTTTCCTATCACCAGATGTCTAATCAACCATTGACCTATCTGGACTTTCTGTTTCGTACCAAGTGTCTGATCATCCATGACCTACTTGGACTTCCACTTACCAGATGTCTAGTCAATCTTAACCTACCTGGATTTCAACTACCTGGTTTCACTCACTAATACTTCCTTATTGCCTAGTTTCACTAATTAGGACTTTCCCACCTACCTAACTTCACTTACTAGAGATTTCCAACTGTCTGGCTTGACTCATTAGGACTTTTCAATCCGCTTGGCTTTACTCATCAGGATTTTCACACTGTCTAGCTTCACTCACTAGAGCTTTTCAGTTGGCTTCACTCGCAAGGACTTTTCATATCTACCTTGCTTCACTCACTAGGGCTTTTCATCACCTAACTGTTGGGATCGTTCGTACTCGGCTAGAGAGGGGGGGTGTGAATAGCCGCCCCAAATTCTCGCATTCTTCCTACAGTTAGGGTTAGTCGCAGCGGAAATACAAGGAAGAAACTGAGGAGAAGAAAAACAAACCGATGTAACGAGGTTCGGAGATGAACTCCTACTCCTCGGCGTGTCTGTAAGGTGGATGAAGCCTACCAATCCGTCGGTGGATGAGTCCCCGGAGAACCGGCTAAATATGAGCTCCTTATGGGTGGAGAAACCTCGCCACAACTACTTCTTGCAACAGTAAGATAAGGAGTACAAATACAAGAGAAGCAAGAAGTAAATACACAGCAAATGTAAACAACCCTTGCCTTCTTGTCGATTGTGCAACAACTTCTCAGACGCCAACCACAGCAGCAGCTCAGGAAGAAGCTCACGCGAAGCTTTCGAAGAAGAGCTCAACAAAGCTCAAGCACCAGAATAGAGCAGAAGAGAAGAGGAAGAAGCTCTAGCACGAAGATGCCCTCGTCTCCTTTATACCGCGAAGAAGACAACGAAGAAACTAGCCGTTGCGTTGCAGCGGCTAGAACTCTGATCGATGCGTGGACCGATCAGGTTCCTCGATCGGTCCCCGCATCGGTCAGCGGTACGTAAAATTTGCGTACTCGATCGATGTGGACCGATCAAAGCTGGATCGGTCCACGCACCGATCCCAACTCTTGGCTTTGAAGCTCTTCCTTCCGCGACATCGTCTCCTGATCGGCCGCACGAACGGAATGCTCTGATCGGTCCATGGACCGATCAGGCGTTTTCGCGGCCATCGATCACCCGATCGGTCGCACCGATCGAATACCGATCGATAGACATCGGTCACCGGACCGATCAGATAACTAGTGACTTGGTTTTTGCCCGAACCAAGTCCCAAGCCTTCCAAACCAACATTCGGTCAACCTCGACCTGTTGGTACTTCATTCCTAGCATCTGGTCACTCCCTCGACTTGCTAGAATTCCCCGCCAAGTGTCCGATCAATCCCTTTGACCTACTTGGACTTTCCTCAACACCAGATGTCCGATCATCCCTGATCCATCTGGATTTTCCTTTGCCTGGCTTCACTCACCCGGACTTTCACCTGGCTTCACTCACCAGGATTTCCACACTGCCTAACATCCCAGTTAGGACTTTCTCACTGCCTGGCTTCACTCACCAGGACTTTCCAACTGCCTAACATCCCAGTTAGGACTTTCCCACTGCCTGGCTTCACTCACCAGGACTTTCCACACTGCCTAACATCCCAGTTAGGACTTTCCCACTGCCTGGCTTCACTCACCAGGACTTTCCACCTGCCTAACATCCCAGTTAGGACTTCTCCGTGCCAAGTCTCCATACTTGGACTTTTCCAGTGCCAAGTCTCCATACTTGGACTTTTTCCCGGATCAGGTCAACCAGGTCAACCTTGACCTACATTGCACCAATAATCTCCCAAACATTTGTCCCATATCAAGAATACAACTCTTCCACGAGTGTCAAACATCAAAATACAACTCAACTAGGTCAACCTTGACCTAAGGTTGCACCAACAATCTTCCTAAGTCAAACATCAAAATACAACTCGAGTCAGGTCAACTCGAGTCAGGTCAACCAGGTCAACCTTGACCTAAGGTTGCACCAACAATCTCCCCCTTTTTGATGTTTGACAAAACCATAATCAAGTTAGGTTAATCCGATAACCTAACTTAGGTTTCCCAATGTTCTTCAATGTTCTTCCTTGAACATTATCTAGAACATTCTCCCATTCTCCAACACTCTCCCCCTTTTTGACACACATCAAAAAGAGAGAATCAAGGTCAAGAGTTTCCTCCTAATGAAAGTCCCATACCTTTCATTGAAACTCTTAATTTCCCCCTTGATACTAAACTCAACAATCAACTTAGTGACAATCCTATGTCACTAATCCTCAAAAGTCTTAAGGAGTAAAAACTCCCCCTAAGAGTCAACTCCCCTTGACAATTAGGTAAAAACTCCCCCTAAAGGTCAACTCCCCCTTGACCATTGCACCAACAATGTCTTGGAGAGTTTCAAACCTTTAGAAACTCGAAACTCAACTCCCAAAAGCTGAAATTTCAGACACCTGCTGAAAATCAGAAACTGGCACGCACTGATCGGTCCTAAGACCGATCAAAAACCCCCTGGATCGGTCCCCAGACCGATCCATGCTTCATTGATCGCACTGGATCGTCACTGATCGGTCACCAGACCGATCAGGCCTTCACCAGATCGCACCAAGCCCTCTGGATCTTACTGGATCGGTCTGCAGACCGATCCATGCTTCACTGGATCGGTCCACAGACCGATCAGGACTTCCCTGGATCGGTCCCCAGACCGATCCAGACTCTGACAGGAGATTTCTGAAATTTCCTTCCCAAAATTCAGAAACTCCTAGAAAATTCCAGAAAATTCAAAAAATTATGAAATTTTGAGGATACATTCCTCATAACATATACTATCATGGAAAAATATTTTTCTATGAAAATAACTTCCATTTTTCAATCTTGATACAAAGTTCAAAAACTTTGAAATTGTTCAAGTTTAACTCAACTTTGTATCACAATGTTCAATGATGAATGCAATCACTAAGATGGCTTCATCAAGGTTTTCCAAATCAATTTCAAAATGATTTTAAACCTTTTAATTTAGGACCATAATCTTAGGGCTAAATGTACATGACTTGTACACACGCTTTCCCTATGATCCTCCATTTCTTGAATTAGGCTCATCTAGGTACAAGAACTATGCACCTTGATCCTAATTCATGATCCTAATATCTCACACACATCTAAAGTGTATCAAACACATCCATGGCAATTTTAATGTGAGATATGGGTTTAGGTATCTTAGACTAAGGTCTCATGCATTTTCTAAACACAAATTTGATCTCAATATCAAAATGTGTTTTTCATCCTTAAATCAATTCAATTGATTATTAATGCAAGAGATGATGACATGGCATAAAATAGTATCATAAATGAAAACATGTGCCAATGTCATGATGTCATGGCATAAAGTTTGAAACTTAAATAAACATGACATAAAAACTAGCCTAAGCATTATCATGACATTTCAAATGATAATAAAACCTAGATTACCTATCTAAGTATCCTTAACCACTTGGCTAACTTCAAATTTAATCCTAGATTGCCCCAAAATGCCAAAAACCTAATTTTGACACTTCTTGAACTCTAGATTAATTCATGCCACTTAAAGATCAAATTTATCCTCAAAACTTGGCATGTTTCATTTTTTTTTCGAGAGTTCTCTAGATTTTCCCAAATTGTGCCAATTGAGATTAAAAATGAAAATTCTAATCTTTAGGCACATTTAACTCTTCAAAGGAGTAAATGATAATTCCATTTCATTTTCAAAAGTTCTCAAAACCTTGAAAATGCTCCTTGAGTGTCAATTTCCTCAAAGTTGGGTTAACTACCCTTTTAATCAGAGTTGACACTCTCTAACCCATCTATGGGGTAGAGAAGATGCTCCTAGGAACCCAATACCTATTAGAGCTCATTGGGTTCACTAAATATTCACTAGGGATAACTTTCCTACCAACCCTCCTAATGACCCTCCTAGGCTTTAAAGCCTTGATCATTTGGGACTCATCAAGATCAACTCTAGGGGTGACTCCCCTTGTGACCTTGGTGGTGGTCTCCCTAGCCCTAGTTTTTGTTCCATAATCGAATGGAACATTATGATAGGTGGGCTTGACCATTTGGGACTTAGGTTTGTGACCCAAACCTTTCTTGTCCTTGGGCTTTGAAATTTGACCTTTAGACCCTAGAGTTGACTTCTCTAAATTCTTTAGGGCCTTTTCTAGAGTGTTAAGTCTTGACCTCAAGACTTGATTTTCTTTCTCTAAAACCTCAAGTTTTAACTTATCATTCTTTCTTGAGGTGTTCCTAGGCATATGTCTAGTTGTCTTGGGGTTTCTACCTAGATTTTCCTTAGCCTTAGATGAGTTAATTCTAGGGTTAGCATTTCTAGAATTGTTCTTATCTAGGCCAACATGCTTGGCTCCTAAGCACATGTATCGATTTCTAGTGTTAACATGCTTATCATTATTGACAATGGCAATAAGACTACTAGCATGCATCCTACTAGAATTGCAAGAATGAGCTTTAAATGTTACCTTAGGGTTTGCCTTAGCTCCCCCTTTACACGTGTTTGGCCTCTTGTCCTTGTGAGGTTGCCTCCCCCTTGGACATTGACTCCTATAGTGTCCCCGTTGCTTGCATTGGAAGCACACCACGTGCTTCTTGCTCTTGCATGTCGGGACTCCGGCTTCCTTGACCTTTGGTGCCGGTGGAGTCTTTCTAACCCTCTTTGGACACTTACTCTTGTAGTGCCCAAACTTCCTACACTCAAAACACATTATGTGTAATTTGCTTGAAATCACAGTGTTTGAGTTACCTAGGGTTGTGGATGTAGATGAGCTTTCTTCTTCATCCCTTCCGGAGGTAGATGCCTCTTCTTGCTCCGATCTTGAACAAGAGCTCTCCTCCTCTTCTTCCTTGGATGTTGAGTAGCCCTCAACTCCCAATTCGCTTCCTCCATGATGTGAGCTACTTGGCTCACTAGGCTCCTCTTCATGGAATTTTGCCAAATTGTTCCACAATTCCTTGGCGTTGTACCTATCTATCTTGCACAAAACATTATTAGGTAAAGCAAATTCAATAATTTTTGTTACCTCGTCATTGATTTCGGATTGTCGGATTTGCTCTTTCGTCCACTCCTTCTTCTTGATAGGTTTTCCTTCCTCATCCATCGGAGGGGAAAACCCTTCTTGTATACAAAACCAATTTAACATATTAGTCCTAAGAAAATACATCATCCTTACCTTCCAATATGTGAAGTTGTCGTGAGACTCGTAGAAGGGTTGAATCGTGACATCTTCTCCATAGAGATCCATCTCTAGCCCGTGCTCCCCCGGGTGTTGATCCGTCGAAGAGCGGCCTCGCTCTGATACCACTTGTTGGGATCGTTCGTACTCGGCTAGAGAGGGGGGGTGTGAATAGCCGCCCCAAATTCTCGCGTTCTTCCTACAGTTAGGGTTAGTCGCAGCGGAAATACAAGGAAGAAACTGAGGAGAAGAAAAACAAACCGATGTAACGAGGTTCGAAGATGAACACCTACTCCTCGGCGTGTCCGTAAGGTGGACAAAGCCTACCAATCCGTCGGTGGATGAGTCCCCGGAGAACCGGCTAAATATGAGCTCCTTATGGGTGGAGAAACCTCGCCACAACTACTTCTTGCAACAGCAAGATAAGGAGTACAAATACAAGAGAAGCAAGAAGTAAATACACAGCAAATGTAAACAACCCTTGCCTTGAAGAAGCAACAGCTTCTCAGACGCCAACCACAGCAGCAGCTCAGTCAGAGTCCCAGCCGAAGGAAGAAGCTCACGCGAAGCTTGCGAAGAAGAGCTCAACAAAGCTCAAGCACCAGAACAGCAGCTCTGTAGCAGAAGAGAAGAGGAAGAAGCTCTAGCACAGAAGATGCCCTCGTCTCCTTTATACCTGCGAAGAAGAAACAGCGAAGAAACTAGCCGTTGCGTTGCAACGGCTAGAACCCTGATCGGTCTGTGGACCGATCAGGCCCTGCGCTGATCGGTCCCCAGACCGATCAGTCAGTGCACAGAAACATTCTGTGCGTACTCTGATCGGTCTGTGGACCGATCAGGCCACAGCTGGATCGGTCCACAGACCGATCCCAACTCTTGGCTTTGAAGCTCTTCCTTCCGCGACATCGTCTCCTGATCGGTCGCCACGACCGATCAGGGAAGCTCCTGATCGGTCCACAGACCGATCAGGCGTCTTTCTCGCGGCTACTGATCACCTTCTGATCGGTCTGCAGACCGATCAGATACCGATCAGTAGCACACTGATCGGTTACTGATCGGTCACCAGACCGATCAGATAACTAGTGACTTGGTTTTTGCCCGAACCAAGTCCCAAGCCTTCCAAACCAACATTCGGTCAACCTCGACCTGTTGGTACTTCATTCCTAGCATCTGGTCACTCCCTCGACCTGCTAGAATTCCCCGCCAAGTGTCCGGTCAATCCCTTTGACCTACTTGAACTTTCCTCAACACCAGATGTCCGATCATCCCTGATCCATCTGGATTTTCCTTTGCCTGGCTTCACTCACCCGGACTTTCACCTAGCTTCACTCACCAGGATTTCCACACTGCCTAACATCCCAGTTAGGACTTTCTCACTGCCTGGCTTCACTCACCAGGACTTTCCAACTGCCTAACATCCCAGTTAGGACTTTCCCACTGCCTGGCTTCACTCACCAGGACTTTCCACACTGCCTAACATCCCAGTTAGGACTTTCCCACTGCCTGGCTTCACTCACCAGGATTTTCCACACTGCCTAACATCCCAGTTAGGACTTCTCCGTGCCAAGTCTCCATACTTGGACTTTTCCAGTGCCAAGTCTCCATACTTGGACTTTTTCCCGGATCAGGTCAACCAGGTCAACCTTGACCTATGTTGCACCAATAATCTCCCAAACATTTGTCCCATATCAAGAATACAACTCTTCCACGAGTGTCAAACATCAAAATACAACTCAACTAGGTCAACCTTGACCTAAGGTTGCACCAACAATCTTCCTAAGTCAAACATCAAAATACAACTCGAGTCAGGTCAACTCGAGTCAGGTCAACCAGGTCAACCTTGACCTAAGGTTGCACCAACACTAACTTCACTCACTAGGATTTTTCAATCTGCTTGGCTTCACTCACCAGGACTTTCCATACAAAGTGTTAGGTCAATACTGACCCACTTGAATTTTCTTCTTCTGCTAACTTTCCAGTTGGACTTGCCCTTGCCTAACCTCTAGTTAGGACTTTCAATCAAGTATTTGATCAATCTTGACGTACTTGACTCTTCTACACATTAAACTGGTCAACTCTTGACTAAAAGGGAATTGCACTAATAATCTCCTCAAATGGACAATTGCACCAGTAATATCTGGAACATATATCATCAAATATCTGGTCAGTCGTAACCTATTTGACTCCTTCCTCTCATATTATCAAACATCAAAACCCAAGCTCAGCTAATTTGAGCTTATTCAACTTGATCAATATTGACCTAGGGAAATTACACCAACACTCTTCCCATTTTTTATGTTTGACAATATGTTTAATTTAGGTTCATCCACTAGACTCAACTTCTTTGTCATGCTAAAGCATGAATGAGGGTTTCCTTCATTCTCCCCTTGCATGAGGATTTCCTAACTTAAATCCTATATTTCCCCCCTTTGACACACATAAAAAAACTCTTCTCCTAAAGAGTTATTCACATGTTATTCATAACCTCACTTGTTGTTCACAACATTACAACTAAGGTCTCATATCCTTCATTGTACCCTATGCTTATCCTTGAGCATACACAACATGACAAGGAAGATTTCTCATCTCCCATTATTTTTCAATGCTCAACCTTAAGCATTAACAATGAAGGTTTCCATCTTTCATTGTTTCATTGTTTAAAAATAATATTTAAATCATGTCTTTAAGGAGTAGTTTCCCCATAAAACATGCTATAATTTTCTATCATTTCACCAACAATAACTTGGAATTTCTAAACCTTTAGGAAACCCAAAATTTGAAGTTATAAGGTTTAAAATTTTAACTTTGATACTAAACCTCATCCTAAACTCCAACTTAGTCTTCTTTAACCATTCCTCTCTTATTTAATCAATAAAACTACCCTTAAATACATATAAATGTATTTTGTAGGGTGAGGGATGGTTAGCATGATTAAATATGGCTTAATGTGCTAGTGCAATTTCCCTAGGTCAAGGTTGACCAGGTTGACTAAGCTTGAATTGACTCAAGCTTGAGTCATAATGTGCAAGTTTCGATATTTGACAATATATAATGATTGTTTTGACAATGTATGAAGATTGTAGGAGCAATCATCCATTTGGGGAGATTGGTTAAGGTTGCCCAGTTTAATATGAAGAAGAGTCAAGTAGGTTAAAGTTGACTGAATACTTAACTAGGAAATCCTAATTGGAGGTTAGGTAAAGGAAGTCCAACGGGAAGGTTGGTAGAAGATGAAAATCCAAGTGGCTCAGTATTTGATCAGACACTTGGTGGGAAAGTCCTGGTGAGTGAAGCCAGGCAGAAGAAAAGTCCTAGTGAGTGAAGCTAGGCATATGAAAATCTTGGTGAGTGAAGCTAGGCGAAAGATCTAGTGAGTAAAGCTAGGCAGATGAAAATCTTGGTGAGTGAAGTCAGGTGAAAGCCCTAGTGAGTGAAGTTAGGTAGTGAGAAAGTCTTGGTGAGTGAAGCTAGATGCGTGGAAATCCATGTAGGTCCAGGGTGACCGGACACCTGGTGTTTGGAAGTCCAAGTGGGTCATAGAGGACCGAACACTTAGCATGAGACAGTAAGTCCAAGTGGGTTAAAGGATTGACTAGACACTTGGCACGAGGAGAAAAGTCCAAGTGGGTAAAAGAATTGACCGAACACTTGGTGACGAAGGTCCAGTAGGTCAAGGTTAACTAGATGCTAGGCATGGGCGAGTCCCAACATGTCATGGTTGACCAGATGTTGGGTATGAGAACCCTAGAATTGAGTTAGTCAAGTTAGGGTTGGTCAATCGATTAGCAGATCGATTGAACCAGAGCTTAATCGATCAGCTAATTAATTTAGGTCGTGCCAATTGATCAACCTATCAATTAGAGGTCATTCGTGCAGGAGAGCAGTGTGCTCCTATTACGAACCATAAGTGCATAATTACGTCGTCAATAATAAAAAGATATTGAACACATAGGGATTGTTGATTAAACACTAGTTAACTTCGCACGACGAATTATCTAGATAAATGAAAGGTTAGTTGAGAAAGAGAGTAAGTAAGATAAAGGTTAAGGATAAAGAGCGAGAGAAGGAATAAGAGAGTAGAGAAGAATGTAGATGGTGAATGATAGATGCTAGGATTTTGGTTTCGTTATGATGCTAGTTAATGTTCTTATGCATTATTTATCTACCTAACTCCATGTTTACACTCGTGTAAGGATTCTAACTAAAGTCCGAACCCCACAAAAGTCACACCGGGGAGTTTACCTAAGTTCTACTGCCATTAAGTAAAGAAGTAGCTCTAGAAAGTTCGTTAACGGAATACTCCTATCACTAGGGTCCCACAGTCATACAATCCTAGAGTTAATCGATTTACCTCCTAACGGTAGATTAATACAATTAACTAGAAGAGGTAACTTAGGAAGTCCGGTTAAAGGGTTGCCCTCTATAACAAGCCTCGACCATATGTTCCTAGATCAACCCCTATAACAAGCCTCGACCATATGTTCCTAGATTACACAAGTCACTTTCTAACATTAATTTAGGAGAACCCTCTAAACTCTAATTAGTTTCCCTTTACGTAATGAATCTCTGTTTCAAGGAAATAACGTAGAGAGTAAGGGATACCTTCTATCACAAAGTCCCATGGTCTTACAATCCAAGGCTCTTCCCCTACATGGTGATCAAAGTCCTACATTTACATGAATTGACCTCACACACATTTCGTCAAACACATACAAGGCACAACACACATAGAACATGATATAAACACTTCACTGCATAGGAAAATATCTAAATATATAGTTCGTACATCACAATCACATCACAGCTATTTTCTACATCCTAGATCTGGAGATCTACTCCATTATAAGGGATTTACAACTAAAGATGATAAGTAAAACAATCTATAACTCAATACATGGAGATAAAGAGAAGAGAAAGCTTATCTTTGAACCGTAGCATCCTTGGAGGCATTCCCTTACTTCGGAGGTGGATAGATCGACAAAGATGAAAGATCTAGGATTCCCCCAAGGGGGAAACCCTTCTCTAAGGAATGGGGGCTAACCAAGCCAAAGATTCCCCAAAAGGGGAGAAACCCTTTAAATAGGGAAGGGCATGAGCCTGACATAGTTTGTGCCATGGTCGTGTGGCATCCGCATGGCCAGAGCCTTCTTAGTCTCGGCCAGGGTGACACGATCGTGTGATTTCACACAGCCAAGTCCTACTTATCCTCTAGAATGGTTGCATGACCGTGTGGGATGACATGGCCATGCTCTTCTTGCTCTCTGGAGACCTCATACGACCATGTGAATCTACACGACTGAGGTTTGTTCTGCCTCTGGAATGTGGCACGCCCGTGTTGATTCACATGGCCGTGTGTTGCTTTGCCTCTGGAATGTTCACACGACGTGTGTATTAGCACGATCATGGTCCTCTTCCCTTTGGATTGTTTCACAACCGTGTGAGTTCACACGGCTGGGGCTTGATTTGGCACGGGCAAGACCACAGAGTTGGATTTTCACAAGTTGCTCCTGATGGTGCATCGGGGCGGGCAAGAGGGGGGTGAATTGTCTGAAATAGAAAATAAAATCTCTTCCCGATCCTTGGACTTAGACTAGAAACACAATTAAAACATAATTAACAACTTAAAGAAATAAATAAAAGACCACTATTTACTTGATTACAACCTAGTTGGTTGTTAATCCAAGGTGGTTGAAAAGCTTACTAAGAATCTCCTTCTCTGAAGGTGGAAAAGCCTTTTACACACAATAAAAGGTCAGAAAAGACTAGGAAAGTGATTATAGAAGTTATTGTCCTATTTCCTAGCTCCAAGAGCCTTTTTATAGCTTCTGAAAATCCTATCCATAGCTTGAGGGCGCCTCCAAAGGGTTTAGAGGGTGCCTCCAGTGAGGTGCCAAGAGATAGAGTTTTATCCCTTGGTAACGGTTAGTTTTCCTGGTTGAAGGCACCTTCTATGCTTACGGAGGGCACCTTCCATGCTTACGGAGAGCGCCTTTCATGCTCATGGGAGGCACCTTCCATCTGAAGGTGGCAAAGGCGCGCGAGTGCCTTGGAGGCACCTTCCACTCCTATTGAGGGTGCCTCCAGCAGTCTTCATCAGCTTCTTTTGCTCTTCTGCTGCTCCGATCGCCTGGGTGATTGCAACCAACCAAAATAGGACTCACCCGAACCTAATTTCTGTCCTTTTCCTCAAGCAAGCTTCCACTCTAGCTTCTTGTCCCTCGAATGTGGCGTACATTCTTCTCGTCCACCGGTGTACTCTTCCGCAACACCTCGTCCCTGGGATGCACCGAACCCGTCGACTCCCTTTCTGTTTCATCCTTCTCTCTAGCTGCATCTTCCGCTCGACTTCTTGTGCTCCTAAGCTCCTGCACACTTATACACAGGGATCAAAACAATACAAGAATTAACTTAACTTGGTTGATCACACCAAAACAATCACGGGGTCCAACAATCTTCCCCTTTTTGATGTGCATCAACCCAAGTTCAAGTTAAGATAATAACGAACACGTTACAATAAAAGAAATTGCAAAACTAACATTTTAAGCATAAAGTTGTAATAAAAGAATTTACAACATCAAGTATAATTCAAATTGATTTATCAAAATTCAGACTGATAAAATAGAGTTAGCAAAATTTAAAATTTGATAAAAGTTAAAAAATTCTAACTCCCTCTAAACTTATCCTAACTTGTACCTATTCCTCCCTCTTTGATCACATAAAAAAAAAGGTTACAAAAATAAGTTTAGAAATTTTTGAAATCTAATTTTTAGGGAAATGAAAAAAACTTGATTTAATAAAAGAAATTTAAAACAATTTCTAAGTTGTGAAGTTTTCAAACAATTGATAAAGATTGAAAGCATTATTTTAATTAATTTCACAAGCTTATCAGTTTGTCAATTAAATGTTTAATTTAGTAATTGACTTCCAGGTTGTGGCGAGACACTAGGCCTTCTTGGTTATTGGATCATCAACCACTTTTAGACAAAACCTTTTAAAGAATTTAAACATTTAATTTTTCTGAAAGCCTTAGATCCAAAAAAAATGTTTAATCTAAGTATGATTTTAAAACTCAGTATATGTTCCTTCTGGGTTAGCTAAGAATCTGGGGGTACATATTTTCTGGGAATTCTTCTAAATTGTTCATGATGTTTTCTAATATACCAGTTTAACTTTCCATAAATTCTAAGCTTTGACTTTTGAAAGTTATTTGGTTTCCAGCATGCATCTTTTTTGCAAACTTTCATTTTACAGTTTCAATTTATCATTTTCTAACTTTAAATTGTTAAATAATTCTAAGGGGCATGTTTTTGCTAAGTTCAATTTTAACTTAGTATTTTCCTTTTCTAATTTTACTAAATCTTTAGAAAAAATTTTAATAAAATTAAAGGACTGCTTAGGAGATAGAACATGTACCTTACTTACCTCATTTTTTGATGCTCCCCCTTCATCACTGCTTTCTTCTGATGACCCTCCCTCTTCATTAATGCTCATCTCTGAGCTGGTTTCATCTTTTATTTGATGGTTGGCCATTAGGGCTAGTCCTGAGAAGGCCTCAACCTCGGACTCAGAGGATGATGATTCATCCCGTGTGACCTTCAGGTTCTTGTGTTTGGAGGATGTTGGTCTTTTGTACTTTTCCTTTTCCTTCTTCTTTAGTTTAGGGCATTCATCCTTGATGTGTCCTTCTTCATTGCAGTTGTAACAGCAGACCTTTCTTTTGCTTCAATAATCCTTATTCGCCTACGATTTAAATTTATTAGATGGAATAAACTTATTGAACTTTCTTACCATTAGGGTAGCTTCGTCTTTATCAATTGATTTTTCAGAGTCAGAATCATTCATTCTTGCCTTTAGGGCAATGTTCTGGCTCGGTCTCTTTTGTCCTGCACATCGAGTTTCATGTAATTTAAAAATGGAAAAGAGATTTTCTAGTGTACTCACCTCGAGATCCTTTGAGATATAGTTGGAGTCTACCATCGATTCCCATTTCGATGTTCTTGGGAATACATTTAATGCATACCTTTGTACATCCTGATTCGTTACCGTTTCTCCGAAGTTTGTTAATCTGGTGATTATATCCTTGAGTCTTCCGTGTAGTTATGCTACTGACTCTCCTTCCATCTAGAGATTCATCAGTTGATTCTGAAGCATGTCTCGTCTCACAAGCTTTGTTTCGGATGTTCCTTCATGCAATTTCAGGAACTTCTCCCAAGTTCCTTTGTTGAGTCATAATCTCCAATTCGATTTACTTCCTGGGGTGGAAGTACGCTGAGTAGGTGGAACTCAGTTTGTTCGTTTGCTATGAAGTCTGCTTGCTCCTTCTTGGTCCACTGATATTCTTCTTTTTCTTCTCCTTGGGGGATTTTTGGAGCTACAAAACCGTATTTAATTATTAGTAGAATTTCGAAGTCAGTTTTGAATAATACCTCCATGCGTTTCTTCCATGACGCAAATTCTCCTTCAAATTTTGGTGGATAGATCATTGGTCTAGCCATCGTCTTGATCTTGATGCTTCAGTCGGCGGTTAGTCCTTCTGAGACAGTTGGGCTCTGATACCACTTGATGGTGCAGCGGGACCGACAAGAGGGGGGTGAATTACCTAAAATAGAAAAATAAAACCCCTTCCCGATCTTTGGACTTAGACTAGAAACACAATTAAAACAAAATTAACAACTTAAAGAAATAAGTAAAAGGCCACTATTTACTTGGTTACAACCTAGTTGGTTGCTAATCCAAGGTGGTTGAAAAGCTTACTAATAATCTCCTTCTCTGAATGTGAAGAAGTCTTTTACACATAATGAAAGCTTAGAAAAGACTAGGAAAGTGATTACAGAAGTTGTTGTCCTATTTCCTAGCTCCAAGGGCCTTTTTATAGCTCTTGAAAATCTTATCCGTAGCTTGAGGGTGCCTCTAAAGGATTTGGAGGGCGCCTCCAGCGAGTCACCAAGGGATAGAGTTTTATCCCTCAGCAACAGTCAATTTTCCTGATCGAAGGCGCCTTCCATGCTCATAGAGGGCTCCTTCCATGCTTACAGAGGGCACCTTCTATGCTCATGGGAGGCACCTTCCGTCTGAAGGTGGCAGAGGTGCGCGAGCACCTTGGAGGCACCTTTCACTCTTATTGAGGGCGCCACCACTAGTCTTCATCTGCTTCTTTCGCTCTTTTGCTGCTCCGATCGCCTGGGTGATTATGGTCAACCGAAATAGGGCTCACCCGAACCCAATTTCCGGCCTTCTCCTCGAGCAAGCTTTCTCTCCAGCTTCTCATCCCTCAAACATCACATACATTCTTCTCGTCCGCTGGTGTACTCTTCCGTAGCACCTCGTCCCTCGAATGCACCGAGCCCGTCTGCTCCCTTCCTGTGTTATCCTTCTCGCTAGCTGCTTCTTCCGCTCAACTTCTTATACTCCTAAGCTCCTGTACACTTAGACACAGGGATCAAAATAATACAGGACCTAACTTAACTTGGTTGATCACACTAAAACAACCACGGGGTCCAACAACTCCAATGTGCATCTTTTGCTCTGTTTTCACTCAAAATTGCATCTTATCAATCAAAATAGATAAAGAGCAGATCTCCGAACAAAAGGAGTAGAAATATGATATTATAATAAAATAGGGTAAAATAAATATAGATTATGCTAATGAAATATAAGTAGATGTGCGTCAAAATATGTATAAAAGTGTATATAATCTAGCACATCACACCCCCAGACTTAAACCTTTGCTTGTCCTCAAGCAAAACTCACAATCTAGATTTATGTGCTAGATGCATGTAATGATCCCTAGTGAATCAATATAAGTCTATCATATAGTTTCATTGATGAACATGATACAAAAATTATTTGCGTGTGACCTAAGTAGAAGTTCTCCATGCTCAGTGTGATGAGTGACTTAACTTTTTCAAGTGTCAATCTCTATGTTTAGTCAATTTTTCATTTAACCGTGTTCCTTATAATTCTGGTGATAGACACTTACCTACCACATGCAAGATTCATCCCCCACAAAAATGCTATGCACTATCTACACAAGGTCTCAAAGGAATACTTAGTATCAAGAGAAATATATCATTCATTTCCCCAGTAACCTAACTCGGTCTCAAAGGAATAAATTACTAGTTTCCACTTACGATAACTATTTTTATCTCTTATTATATTTTTTTATGAATATTTGCAAAGTATCAAACTTGAATAAACCTTCATATTTTTTAGGGATTGATTTTTCCAAATGAGCTTGCATGATCTGAGTTTATCCAGTAATCAAAATGTAGTTGAGAGGTCACCATAGAAACAAGAGTACTAGTCTAGTTCTATGAATCATGACTATTTTTCAAAAATATATACCATCAAAGTTAAGCATAAAGTGAAGAGATCCTAAAACTATGCCAACATTCAAATTCTTCTAGTAATAACAATGTTCACTTCATGTTACTATGGATAGGAAAATATAGATCAATAGATATACTAGAATACCAAATTATTGGTTGGTCCTAGGAGAATCGTACCAGTTCCACTGTACAAAAATTTTATACAAGTGTCGAACCTTTTCCTAAACAACCTATTGTGTTATTTAGAAGTTAAATTAGGAATCGCAAACGGAACTTAACATTATTGATTCCAAATTTAACTTATCTGTTCTTAATGGTTTAGACATGGATCGCAAGCGGAACTTAACAATATCGATCCAAATCAACCTATGTTATAAATTTAATTAAATAATAATTTTCAAAATTGACTTCCAAGACTGCATGACGAGACACATGGCCTTCTTGGGTATGGGAGCATCCACCACCGCCTAGACAAAACCTTTTAAGGAAAGCTAATATTTAATTTCCTTATATAACTCTAGGTTTAACCAAAAAGAACAATCGGATCATAAATTTGAAAAATAAAACAAAAGAAACACAAATTCAAAATAAATCTGAAAACTCTAGAATCATATGCCTCTTGTGTTTGGTATTTCCAAAAATAACTATACAAATAAAACTAGTATGATGCGGAAAACAATTACTAGTTATACCTTTCTTTGTAAGCAAAAATAACCTCTTGATCTTCTACCGTATTCCTCTTCTAATCTCGGACGTTGTGTGGAAAATGATCTTCTGAGATGAGAACCACCCAAGCCCTTCTTCTCCAAGCAAGTTTCGGCCACCACAAAAACTCTCAGAGATGTGAGGTTCGGCCACCACCACCAAGCTTCAAGGGATGCTAGAAACAAAGTCTCCTTTCTCTCCTTCTTCTCCTAGCTAGAACCGGCCACCATGGACTTCTCTTGTGTTGATGCCGCTGACCACAACGGAGGAAGAGAAGAGAAGGAGAAGAGGCTCTAGGGCCGGCCACACCAAGGAAGAAAAAGAGAGGAAGAAATAGAATAAAGTCGTTAGCCTTGATGACACATTTACCCTCTCTTTTATAATCCTTGGCCTTGGCAAATAAGGAAATTTAAATAAAAACTTCCTTAATTCCTTTGCCATGAAAAAGAAAAATTCAATTAATTAAAATTAAAATCCTTTTCTTAAACCATATGGCCGGCCACTCCAAAAGCTTCCAAAACAAGGAGAGTTTTAATTAACACAAGAATTAAAACTTCCTAATTTATTTCCGGAAATTTATAAAAATTTCTCCAATAATTTTTTCCTTCATAGTGGCTTGTAAAAAGGAAATTTTATAAATAAAAATCTTTCTTTTAAACATGTGGATGATTTCCAAAAGGAAAGTTATCTCTAAAAATTAAAATCTCCTTTCATTCTACAAATAAGGAAAGATATCAAATCTTTTCTTAATCTTTTGTAGAAACATATAAAAGAAATATTTAATTTTTAAACTCTCTTTTAAATCATGAATATGGTTACAAAAAGGGAAAGTTTTCTTAAAATTAAAATCCACCTTTCAATCTACAAATAAGGAAAGATTTCAAATCTTTTCTTAATCTTTTGTAGAAAGCTATAAAAGGAAAGATTTAAATTTTAAACTCTCTTTTAAAACCATGTTATCCACATAAGAAAAAATTTAAATAAAATCCCTTTTTTATATTATATGTGGCCAGCCACACCTAGCTTGGACTCCAAGCTAGGGCCAGGGCCGGCCACTAATCTTGACTCAATCCTTGGGTGTTGGCCGACCCTAACTTGGGTTCCAAGCTAGCTTGGCCGACCACCAAAGAGTGGTTAAGAAGTTGGGTATAGGTGGGTATAATTCTCTACATATAAGAGGCTACGATAGGGACCGAGAGGAGGAATTGGTTTTGGTCTCCCGATGAAAATAAGCTTCCCGTGTTCGCCCCGAACACACAACTTAATTTCATCAATAATAATTCATACCACTAAAGAATTATTATTGAACTACCGCATCAATCCCAAATTATATTTTGGGATCCTTCTTATTATGAATGTGTTAGTCTCCTTGTGTTTAAGATGTCGAATGTCCACTAATTAATTGAGTTACTGACAACTCATTTTAATTAATATCTCAGTCCAAGAGTAGTACCACTCAACCTTATCGTCATGTCGGACTAAGTTCACCTGCAGGGTTTAACATGACAATCCTTATGAGCTCCTCTTGGGGACATTATCAACCTAGAGTACTAGGACACAGTTTCCTTCTATAATCAACAACACACACTATAAGTAATATCATTTTCCAACTTATCGGGCTTATTGATTTATCGAGCTAAATCTCACCCATTGATAAGTCAAAGAAATAAATACTAAATATATGTGTTTGTTATTATATTAGGATTAAGAGCACACACTTCTATAATAACTAAGGTCTAGTTCTTTTATCAAGTCAGTATAAAAAGAACTTACCTAAAATGGTCATGCTCAATACACTTAAAGTGTACTAGTGTAATTTATTAGTCAAGATAAACTAATCCCTAATCACACTACGACTTTACCGACGGTTTGTTCCTTTCCATCTTAGTCGTGAGCAACTATTTATAATTGATAAAGAACTGATAACATGATCTTCTGTGCATGACACCACACACCATGTTATCTACGATATAAATTAATTGAACAACTACACTTAACATAAATGTAGATATTTTTGACTAATGTGATTCTTTATTTCAAAATAAATGTTTACAAAAGCTAGGCTTTTAGTATACATTCCAACAATCTCCCACTTATACTAAAAGACTATGCTGCCATAAATGCTGTCATACATCTGATTTCCAACCCTTCAACACGCCCATCAAAAAGCTCTTGCCTTAAGAACCTTAGTGAAAGGATCTACAGGTTATCACCTGATGCAATCTAAGCGGCAACAACTTCTCCTTGTTATACGATGTCTCGTATTGGGTGGTACTTGCGCTCTATTGTGTTTACTTGTCTTATGAACTTATGTTTTCTTCGAGTTTGCTACTGCACCACTATTATTACAATAAATTGTAATAATTTTTGGACAAATCAGAAATCATATCTAAGGTCATTATGAAGTTTCTGAGCCATACAGCTTCTATGGGTTCCTTAGAGGCTGCCACATACTCAGCTTCTATGGTGGAGTCTGAAAAACATCTATGCTTAACACTCATCCATTATTATGGCTTTACCTCCTAAAGGAAACACAAAGCCCCAAGGTCGACTTACTATTGTCCTTATATGATTGGAAGTCAAAATCCGTGTAACCCACAGGGATCAAATTATCTGCCTTGTAAACTAGCATATAATCTCTAGTCCCTCTAGGGTACTTTAATATATACTTTACGGCAGTCTAGTGTCTTGGTCTTGGGTTACTTCGATATCTGCTAACTATGCCTTGGGCAAAACAGATATCCAATCTCGTACATAGTATTACATACATTAGGCTTCCGATAGCCGAAGCATAAGGAACTGCCTTCATGTCCTTTATCTCCTTTGATGTCTTTGGAGACATTTCTTTAGATAAAGCTACTCCATGCCTAAAAGGTAGAAAACCTTTATTGAAGTCTTGCATGCTAAAATGAGCAAGGATTGTTTCGATATATGAAGCTTGGGATAAGTAAAATATTCTTTTCTTGTGATCCCTTATTACTTTGATCCCAAGAATATATGCATTTTCCCAAGTCCTTCATATCGAATTGTTTGGATAACCATACCCTTACTTCTGACAACACTTTGATATTGTTTCCAACTACCAAAAATGTTATGTACGTATAGTACAAGAAATACCACCACGTTTCCATCACACTTCTTGTATACACAAGACTCATTCGGTTATTAAATAAATCCATAGGTCTGGATTACTTTATTAAACCGGATGTTCCAAGACCTTAAAGCTTTACTTCAGTCCATAGATTAATTGAGCTTACACACAAGATGTTCTTTACTCTTTGCAATGAACCCTTCTGGTTGCTATATATGGATGTTTTCTTCAAGACTTCCATTAAGGAAAGCTATCTTGACATCCACTTGCTAAATCTCACAGTCCATATGAAAAGTAATAGATAAAAGAATCCGGATAGACTTAAGCATGGCTACCGATGAAAAAGTTTCCTTTTTCAACAAGCCTTGCTTTGAAAGTTTCCACCTTCCTGTCTATCCCTCTTTTTCTATTGTAGACTTATTTTCACCCAATGTCTTTTACACCATTTGGTGGTTCTACAAGCTCCCAGACTTTATTAGAATACATATATCCTGTATTCATTGCTCTTTACAAAGATGCTGCATCTTTATCTTGGAGTGCTTTGTCATATGTCTGGGAATTAGATTCATGTTCACCAGGAATCAAGTCCAAAGACTCTCCCAAAACATGAATATTTTAGGTTGCCTAACAACCCTCCCACTATGACGAGGCACTTTCTGTAATTGTGTATCATCTGTGATACGTGTTGCAGTTTCTTGTGATATTTCATCTTGTACAGTTGATACTAGATTAGACGTGTCTTTTATTATTTCCTTAAGAACAAATTTACTTATGGGCTTATGGTTTATTATAGTCCTCTTCTAAAAATCGTGCATTGGTGCTAACAATGACCTTCTGATTTTTAGGACTATAAACATCATTTCATTTCTCTAGAATAACCTACAAACAAGTGAACTCCTGTCCAACTTATCAGTGTCTCTCATGTGCTAGACCACCTGAATATGCTTCAGACTAGGCTTACGCCGATTCTGTAATTCTATGGGAGTAGAGAGTTCTGACTTAGAAGGTACTATGTTCACTTCCGTTTCTAGTGTATATCCTCAAAATAAATTTTGGTAATTCTGAATAACTTATCATTGATCTAACTATTTCCATAAGAGTCCTATACCTTCTTACTACACCATTCTGTTGGGGTGTATCAGGTGCAGTTAGTTGGGATTGAATCCCGTCTTCTGATAAGTGACTCCTAAACTCTCCCAAGAGGTTATTGCCACTACGATTTCAGCGTAGTGTCTTAATACTTTTACCTTGACGTTACTCCACATCAGCCTAATATTCTTTGAACTTATCAAAGCACTTAGACTTGCAGCGCATCAAGTAAATGTACCCGTATTTTGAATAGTTGTATATAAAATTGATGAAATATTCAAAACTACCTCTTTCCTGAATAGTTATAGATCCACACAAATCAGAATGAACCAATTTCAACATATCTTTAGCTCTGTACCCCTTATACTTAAAAGCTTCTTGGTTATTTTTCCTTCCAAGTAAGACTCGTAGATTGGAAAGATTTCCACTACCAATGAACCCAAGAGTTCATTGATTATTATCCTTTGAATCCTACTCAAGTTAATATAGCCTAGCTTTAGATGCCAAAGATATGATTGGTTTATTTCTGAAGGTTGCTTTCTCTTATTAAAGTTAGAAGATGTGTCATTAATTTTCATTTATTGCATCGTGGGAGTTATTGGATTATAAATTGTCAACCAACATACCAGAACAGATAACTTCCCTCTTTATCTTGATAACAACTTTGTTATTAAAAGAGGCAGAATATCAAGTTCTTTAAATAGTTTAGAAACTGAAATTAATTTCTTTCTAAACTTGGTACTTAAAGACAATTTCTTAAAATCCATGTTTTATTCCTGTCAGAGGATAAACACCTCCCACTGCAATAACTACTACTTTTACAGCAGTGCCTATGTAGACGGTGATTTTTCTTTCATATAGTTGTCGGGTTTCCTGGAACCCCTGCAATAAATTGCAGACATGATCAGTGGTTCCCGTATCTACACACCAGGTATCGGTAGATAACTCCACTAAACATGTAACAACTAATGAATAAAATACACCTTTATTGTTCTTAGTTCTAAGAAGACAATCCACCTTAATGTCCAAGTCTTATTTCTAATCATTATAATTGAGACCACTAAGTCTATCCTATAGTATAACAGATAGGGGATTTGACCAACATTTTAAATCCTAAGAATCACAAAAATATTTGGTCAAGACCAACTCCTTAAAAATCCCCATGAATTTTGTATGTCACGTTAGTGTGGACGTATACAAATTCAAAGAGGAGATTTTATCCATTAATTTTATTATCTCGTCAACCTTACTTTATGACGAATAAAATTAATAGTTGGTCTTGTCTTTGGTCAAATATTTGGTCAAAACTTTAAATTTAAAATAATATTGATTCCTCAAAATAATATCATTTAAATTCACCAACACCTCTAACACCGTGAATTTTGTATGCCACGTTAGTGTGGATGTATACAAAATCAAACATTTGTAAGAGGAGGGTCTTACCTATTAATTATCTTGTCATCCTTAAATTATCTCAAACGCCATGAATTTTGTATGCCACGTTAGTGTGGACGTATATAAATTCATTGTTTGTAAGAGGAGGTTTTATCCAATTTATTTTGTCAACCTAACTTTATGAAAAAATTTCCTCAAACACCGTGAATTTTGCATGCCACGTTAGTGTGGACGTATACAAATTCAAATATTTGTAAGAGGAGGGTTTCACCTAGCTTTATGACAAATTAATAGTTGGTATTCCTTTGGTCCCGCAAAATAATAACAGTGACTCCATTGCGGAGGATACTATTGAATGCGTCTAAGTGTATACCATTACTTGATACATAGTCCATTAAATAGGATTATGTCCCTTCAGTTGGAGAAGATCACACGCTCCTAAATAATTTCCTATAACCATCCATAAAGGAAATTTGATCTAGTGATCCGCAACACTCATCCGTTGTGGAGGGAGGCACTCAGAGCCAACACACAAGCTTGTTGCATCACTTACAAACTAGTAATGGAGACCGTGGAATTTATTTAAAAATCCCTCTCCCACTTAGTTTTTTAAAGTGAGGAATTTTAACCTATGCTAGCATACATCACATGCACATCACAGTAAATAAAAGCAATAAATATGGAAATTAATTTTCCAACTATTATGGCTTCTTCCATCACTGTTCTTCGTGTGTTCCAACCCTGGCTGTTGCCATCTTTAGCCACCACCATCGGGTCCATGTCGTCAGGTCCATCGAGCTTCCTTTTCTGCTGCGCCTCTGGTCCTCCAGTAGCACCACGCTTCGCAAGGATACGATCCGTGATAAAAATAGAATTTTACATATATCGATCCTATATTCCATAAAGGAATGTACATGTAATCTAGATCGAAACAAAAATATAAAATTCTAATAACTAATACAACTCCTGCTGTATTTAATATTACAATCATGCACACACAATAAAATGCCCTTGACATATCCAAGGGTCCAATCACACACAATATCTATATGCCATAATAGTTGGAGCCTGCAACCACAAAGTTAGCACATCCTACTATTATCCTGCCTAAATTATGTATGACATGTGCATAATCTATTTGAAAACCAAACACACAGAGGCAAACCCTAGCTCTGATACCAAT
This sequence comes from Zingiber officinale, assembly GCF_018446385.1. Classification (NCBI taxonomy): domain Eukaryota; kingdom Viridiplantae; phylum Streptophyta; class Magnoliopsida; order Zingiberales; family Zingiberaceae; genus Zingiber; species Zingiber officinale. Next base: position 97,390,948 of record NC_055998.1, read on the forward strand.
TGTTGGTTGGTCCTAGGAGAATCATACCGGTTCCATTGTACAAAAATTTTGTACAAGTGTCAAACCTTTTCCTAAACAACCTATTGTGTTCTTTAGAAGGTAAATTAGGAATCGCAAACGGAACTTAACATTATTGATTCCAAATTTAACTTATCTGTTCTTAATGGTTTAGACTTGGATCACAAGCGGAACTTAACACTATTGATCCAAATCAACCTATGTTATTGTAACGACCCAAATTTCCTCATTTTGAGCTCCAAAAATAATTCAAAAACATTTTGAAATGCTATAGAAAAATTCTAGAGATTTTTAGGAATTTTTAGAATATTTTTACGTAATTTTTGGAGTTCGTTTGGTATTTTTACCAAGAGGAAGAAGTAAAAAAAAAAAAAAGAAAATTAATATATGTTGAAGCCGGGTTTTGAACCCAAGATCACGGACCCGAACCTGAGTCTTAACGAACTCAGCCAAACCATCTGGTCTACGGATGTTTTGTTAATCATAAATGGAGCGATATATATTTAACTAGTAGTTAGGAACAGTAAAATAAATTGGAAATAAAAATGCGCAGCTGAGGAATCGAAGCCGAGATCTCTGACTTGGTTAAAACCGGGCTGACCAAGTGTGCTAGCGATCATTTGTTATTAAAGAAGGAGAAAAATTCTATTTAAGCTATAGTTGGAAATGAAAATAACCTTAAGTATAAGATTTAAATCTTTTTCCTAAAACTTAAAATTTCCTCTCTCGAAGCCTTCCTCTCTGCTTCACCCGTGCACGGCGCCGATTCCTTCTCGGGCGAAAATGAAGCTAGGGCTTCGTCTCCGGCGGCCGACGAGCACTTCTCTCCGTCAGTTCTTCACAGATTCGAGGTCTCCTCGTTGAAGAGAGCTCGTGGGCACGAGGAAGGGTTGAAATTTGAAGTTTCTCCGCGAACCCTAGAGGTTTTCTTCTTCGGGTTGAATTCAAGAATCATGGTAAGTGCTTACTCACCTGCAGTAGGATAGCTCCGAGGTTTAAATCTTGATCCTCTCCTTGTTTCTGAAGCTTTGCATGAATTTTCTTGCGTTTCCAGTGTTCGGATCTATTTTGTGCTTGTTGCCGTGTGCTTCAAAGAAAGGGAATAGGGTTTTGTTGTTTAACTTGTGCTTAATTACTTTGGACCTTGTTTCCTTTTGTTACTGCATATTTCTGAATTATGGCCTGAAGATGATAGAATTTGGGGGCTTGGGTGCTTTCTTCCGTGGTCTTCATGAGGGAAAGGGAGAAGAAAACACTTTGTTTAGTTAGAATTTGTTTGTTTGTTGTTTGTTTAGCATAAGATAGGCAGCAGTGGTTTTCTTTTCTTTTGTGTGCTTGCTGCCGTGCCAAACAGGAACAACCTTGGTTTTGATTTAGATATGATCTTGTGGGCAAATTTAAAAGGTTTGAGCATGCGGGCTGTTTTACCTCAAGCTTTGTAGCTAGAATTCGGATTTTGATGTCCTAGGCAAGGAGCATGAAGAACAATTATGATTTTAGATTTCTAGTAGCAACATTTATGTTCTCTGTTGATTTCTGTGGTACCTAGCGTGAAGAACAATTAAGATTTCTAGTTTCTAGTAGAAATTTTCTGGATTCCTTCAAGCTTTGGAATTAGTATTGTAGCTTTTGATTTGAAGTCTTCCTTACATCACTGATTGGTGGTTTTATTGTTAATATTCCTTCCTTGGCAGACTCAAAGAAAAGGAATTGGTTTGATATAAGCTTTGGTTCTATAATTAGGAAGATAATTCCTGTACCGATTTTTGAGGTTAGTTTAGTTTAAAGGGTTTGATGCCGTGAGTTTTTAAAGGAAGATAAGAAGGGGTTTTAATGGATTTGGCATATAGTTGGGTTTAATTACTGATTTAAAGTTATTCAAGTTTGATTCTTTAAGTTTCAATTCAGCAAGTTGACTTCTTGAGGTTCAATTCAGCAAGATTAATTCCTTGCATTCAGTTCTAGTGTTGTAGCATTTGTGCATTGCTTGTACATTGTAAGTGTTTGTAGAAGCATGAAGATTAATTCCATAAGCAAGAACAACCTTATAGTTAGCGTGACAGATGGGGCTTCTTTGGTAAATTAATGAGTATGAATAGCTTTAGGTCAACATTTAGTTTAGTTCTTTTGCAAAGGTTATTAAGAATGGACAACCGACCTTCTCTTTTAGCTTTGCAGTTTATTTCCTTTGCAAATCAGTGAGCTTGAATGGTCTATTTTAATGTATGCAAATCTTAGATTTCCTTGTTATTGGACAGCATGTATAGTTAGATGCAATTCCTTATGTTCACAGCAAGTCTTAACGAATTGAACTTGTTTTATGCAACTCTAGAATCTATATGTACATATAGTATTCTACTTAATCCTTTTAGGGATTCATGAGAAGTTATAAGTAAAGTAAAGACCAAGGTCTGAAGAAGAAAAAGATAAATATTTGAAAGTATAGGAAGTATAAGTTTTATAGAGCTTCAAGTTCTAACTAGTTTAGACCCTTTTGTTATCAATTGTTTAACATGCTACTAAATTCTTTGTTAGTGATCCTTTAACCTGCAGTTATAGTTTTAAGCTTAGCATGTTAGTTTCAGATTTCATGAAAACATTTCAGAAGTAGATTTTCAGTTTTAGTTTATATATATATAGCTATGCCACGAACTGCCTTTTATTCCAAGTATATATATATATATAGTTAGATTTATCTTTAAGCTTTTAGTTTCCCTTGGTTCTGTTATTAGGCGATGAACATAGAATGACTTGGGTTAAGTATTGGTTTATTAGGCAAATTGGAGGTTGATCCGGCAGTGATTTTGGTTTATTTATGATGAAGTAGGTAGTGTAATCCCTTTAGTGCAGAAGTGTGGATGAAGGAGTGAAGATGAGCATATGAAATATGTTGTTTTGGTGAGTATCACGTATTAAGTCTAAAAGATGATTTGAATTGTTGTAATGAATTTAACAGGTGAGAAGTATGTGATTGATTTAGATATGCAAGTAGTAACTTCTTAGTAGAAGTTTAGTTTAGAAGATGAGAAAAGAGATTTAAAGGTTAGATAATTCTGAGCATGATTTCTATTCTTTTTAGGCGACTCTAAATGTTGGTACAACACTAGTTTAACGACAAGACCTTTCTTCTAGATAGGGTAATGGTTAGATTAGATAACTCTTTATCATGACTAAAGGAGTAAGATTGTAGAATGAGTAGAGTTGAAGTTTACCTTATGTTAGCTGAATTTGTGCAGTTATGAATCATCAATTTTATGATATTTGAATGTTACTACACTATTGAGGTTTAATGTAGTTGCTTCAACTAACTGCTTAGGGGGCTTGGAATTATGGAACAACTAGAGCTGTAGTCTTTGTTCTAAAAACACAGATAGTTAATAGAAAGCATTGTAGAACGAGGCTTTAGATTTCGTTTAAATATGCATGATTGTGTGTTACCTAGTTGATTTCACTTATAGATGCATATTAAAAAAAAACCCTAACAGTATTTTGAGTTTAAGAAAAGTATAAGAAAGATAAAGAAAAAAAAGTAAAAGGCCAAGGCTTAAGTAGATCCCAAAGTCAAGACTTTAGGGATTTTGACACACAAGGTGCTTCTTAAAATGCCAAGACATTATATATTAGAAGTATTAAAAGATAACAAGTATTTTACTTTTATCAGTGGCACTGTGTAGACTCTCAGTTGTCCTTGGGTTGGGCTCCCATAGTCGTCCCTAGGTTTAGATAACCTAGTATACTCTACTAGATTCGGGACTAGCTACCTCGGGTCTAGTTAGGGATGCGCGCAAAGTAAGTACAGTTGCCAGGGCCCAAGAAGAAGTTGATTATTATTTTAAAGTATTATAAGTATAAGTTTTTGAACCAGTAAAATAATGTGTTTACAAAAGTTTACAAGTATTAAAGAATAAGTTTTAAATAAGTGAAATAAAAGAATAAGTTTTTAAGCAAGTGTAATAAGAATCAGAATGAGTTTAAAATTCAGTAAGTTTAGCTTTCTTCTATGCTAGCATGATTGTATAGATTAGCTTTATATGTTTAGGCCTCAGTTTGTTTCTTTTACTAGTAGATGAGCATGAGTAGTTTTCCTTTTGAGCATTCAGTTTTAGTTTTTAGTATATTCTCATGCATATCGAGATTTTGTGAGTTAGATAGCGCTTACTTAGCAAATTTTGCTTATAGACTGCATTTCCTCTTACTGCAGATACAGGAAAGGAAAAGACATGGAAAGGAAGGCGACAAGGAGGTGTTTGAAGGATGTGTGATGCCAGGACTATGGAAGCCTTGGGACTAAGAAAGAAGTTTTCTTTTAGTTTCTATTGTCTTTTGCTATGTTAGAAGTATTTGAGATAGTACATGATATTTTGATGTGATTAGGACATAGTAGATGAATTGTGATATGGTGTGATGAGTTGTGGTATTGTTTTCTTTATTTTGGATTTATTATACTGCGTTGTTGATTGATATGTGTTCCAGCCGCTTGTGGCTCAGTATATATTGTATGTATTGTTGAATATGGTCACCGGTACAGGGGAGACTCTGTCGAAATTTTTCGGTAGGGTTTCCATGTGATTTTTAATCATATCGGTTAAGTAGAGTTAGTAGTTAAGTAACGGTCATCCTTAGAGAGTAGTAGTAGTAAGAAGGGTGGTCGTTACAGTTATAAATTCAATTAAATATTAATTTCTAAAATTGACTTTCAGGACTGCATGACGAGGCACATGGCCTTCTTGGGTATGGGAGCATCCACCACCGCCTAGACAAAGCCTTTTAAGAAAAGCTAATATTTAATTTCCTTATATAACTCTAGGTTTAACCAAAAAGAACAATCGAATCACAAATTTAAAAAATAAAACAAAAGAAACACAAATTCGAAACAAATCCGAAAACTCTAGAATCAAATGCCTCTTATGGTATTTTCAAAAATAATTATACAAAGAAAACTAGTATGATGCGGAAAACAATTACTAGTTATACCTTTCTTTGTAAGCAAAAATAACCTCTTGATCTTCTACCGTATTCCTCTTCTAATCTCGGACTTTGTGTGGGCAAACGATCTTCCGAGATGAGAACCAACCAAGCCCTTCTTCTCCAAGCAAGTTTCGGCCAGCACAAAAACTCCAAGAGATGTGAGGTTCGGCCACCACCACCAAGCTTCAAGGGATGCTAGAAACAAAGTCTCCTTTCTCTCCTTCTTCTCCTAGCTATAACCGGCCACCATGGACTTCTCTTGTGTTGATGCCACCGGCCACAAAAGAGGAAGAGAAGAGAAGGAGAAGAGGCTCTAGGGCCGGCCACACCAAGGAAGAAAAAGAGAGGAAGAAATAGAATAGAGTCGTTAGCCTTGATGACACCACTACCCTCTCTTTTATAATCCTTGGCCTTGGTAAATAAGGAAATTTAAATAAAAACTTCCTTAATTCCTTTGCCATGAAAAATAAAAATTTAATTAATTAAAATTAAAATCCTCTTCTTAAACCATATGGCCGACCACTCCAAAAGCTTCCAAAACAAGGAGAGTTTTAATTAACACAAGAATTAAAACTTCCTAATTTGTTTCTGGAAATTTATAAAAATTTCTCCAATAATTTTTCCCTTCATGGTGGTTTGTAAAAAGGAAATTTTATAAATAAAAATCTTTCTTTTAAACATGTGGATGATTTCCAAAAGGAAAGTTATCTCTAAAAATTAAAATCTGCTTTCAATCTACAAATAAGGAAAGATATCAAATCTTTTCTTAATCTTTTGTAGAAACTTATAAAAGAAATATTTAATTTTTAAACACTCTTTTAAATCATGAACATGGTTACAAAAAAGGAAAGTTTTCTTAAAATTAAAATTCACATTTCAATCTACAAATAAGGAAAGATTTCAAATTTTTTCTTAATCTTTTGTAGAAAGCTATAAAAGGAAAGATTTAAATTTTAAACTCTATTTTAAAACCATGTTATCCATATAATAAAAAATTTAAATAAAATCCCTTTTTTATATTATATGTGGCCAGCCATACCTAGCTTGGACTCCAAGCTAGGGTCGACCACTAATCTTGACTCAATCCTTGGGTCTTGGCCGACCCTAGCTTGGGTTCCAAGCTAGCTTGGCCGACCACCAATGAGTGGGTAAGAAGGTGGGTATATGTGGGTATAATTCTTTACATACAAGAGGCTACGATTGGGACCGAGAGGAGAAATTGGTTTTGGTCTCCCAATGAAAATAAGCTTCCCATGTTCGCCCCGAACACACAACTTAATTTCATCAATCATAATTCATACCACTAAAGAATTATTATTGAACTACCGCACCAATCCCAAATTACATTTTGGGCTCCTTCTTATTATGAGTGTGTTAGTCTCCTTGTGTTTAAGATGTCGGATGTCCACTAATTAATTGATTTACTGACAACTCATTTTAATTAATATCTCAGTCCAAGAGTAGTACCACTCAACCTTATCGTCATGTCGGACTAAGTTCACCTGCAGGGTTTAACATGACAATCCTTATGAGCTCCTCTTGGGGACATTATCAACCTAGATTACTAGGACACAATTTCCTTCTATAATCAACAACACACACTATAAGTAATATCATTTTCCAACTTATCGGGCTTATTGATTTATCGAGCTAAATCTCACCCATTGATAAGTCAAAGAAATAAATACTAAATATATGTGTTTGTTATTATATTATGATTAAGAGCACACTTTTATAATAACTAAGGTCTAGTTCTTTTACCAAGTCAGTATAAAAAGAACTTACCTAAAATGCTTCTACTCAATACACTTAGAGTGTACTAGTGTAATTTATTAGTCAAGATAAACTAATCCCTAATCACACTACGACTTTACCGACGGTTTGTTCCTTTCCATCTTAGTTGTGAGCAACTGTTTATAATTTATAAAGAACTGATAACATGATCTTCTGTGCGTGACACCACACACCATGTTATCTACGATATAAATTAATTGAACAACTACACTTAACATAAATGTAGATATTTTTGACCAATGTGATGCTTTATTTCAAAATAAATGTTTACAAAAGCTAGGCTTTTATTATACATTCCAACACAAATCACACAACATAAATATCTAGATAAAACGTGCTAGCATCTTACTATTAGGAACAAACAATGATGACATGATGAGTAATGCAACTACGAAATATTTATTTAAAGAAATAAGCAAAAATGAAGAAATATGACAAACACTAACCTAAACCCATACATCACCCTAGACTTAAACATTTCATTGTCCCAATGAAAACTAGAAATGAAATATGGAGGAGATTTTTGAAGTTAAAGAAGTTACCAAGTGATGTGCTCCAAATATTTGAGACATTCATGTTCTAAAGATACTTCCCTATATGTGAATTGTGCTCCTCCACAACTTGTAATTCTACAAAAAGAAATAGACAAGAAAAATTAAGTAGAGGATATGAGTTTATTATGAGGAAAGAAATGAAACTAGAAAGAATTAAAAATATAAAGAAAACAAGAAAGAAAAACTTGGGTTGCCTTCCAAGAAGTGTTTGTTTAAGGTCATTAGCTCGACCCCTTATTTGTTTCACTTAAATCGTGATCTTGTTAGAGTAAGATACCTCCAGACTTTTCAGCTTATGGCCTAAAATGCAAAGGGAGCTCCAGACTTTTCGGCTTATGGCCCAAAATGCAGAGGGAGCTTTCATCATTGGAAACATATCATGGAAAATTGCTCTCTTCTTCTTCCCTTTAAAGGGTCTTATTGATGGGAGGAGAAGGTTCACATGAAGTGCCCTGGCCATGAGCGCAGTGATCACAGTTGATGTTGAGGCCTTGTTTTGATGAAAGTGAAGTATAGGCAAAGGTGGGAGTGTCCAGCTTTGGGGTCTTCGACTTTCCACCACTTCCCACCCAGAGGGATGCATACAAATATTATCATCTGCTTCCTCTATAATCCCATCACCACTCAAGCATGTATTATTAGAGGTTGTAGCAAGATCAACAACAAGATTGGTTGAAGACACATCAATGGTCCTATCAATGTCTAGAGTATCAACAAATACATTATCACCATGCAAAGTAGTAGAGGGGTCTTGTAGAGCTGCAGAATCATGATCATAGTTGCCTTCAGCTTTACGTTCCATCCCCTCCAAATCATTCTTCAACTGAGACTCTGAATTTGGACTTGACATATCATCTTACTGTAGGGATCAGAGAATCAAGATCCCCTCTAACATCAAGAGCTCTTCTAATTCTTGAAATTTAGTTTTCATCTAATTGGGAGCAAGAATATCTAAGTCTTGGGAGTCCTCCCAGGTAGTTGGCTCTGTTGGAGGATCAGTGGTCGGCTTGAAGGGGGGGTTGGATAGCTAGGCCACCCCCAAATCGATTTCTTCTCTACAAAAGGTTAGTGCGTAGCGGAAATACAAAAACTAAAGCAATTAGAAACAAATAAGAATACAAACGATAACACGCTCGATGTAACGTGGTTCGGAGATGATGCTCCTACTCCACGACGTGTCCTTGAGGTGGACGAGCCCTTGATCCTTCGGTGGATCAGTCCCCGACAATCTCCGGCTAGAGCTTCTCCTTTTCGGTGGAGCAAACCTCTCATAAAGGTTCTCTTCCTCTTTACAAGATGGAGTTTAGATTGGGAGGAAGGGAATTGACTTGGGAGCTTTGGGCACAGAATAGGAGTTAATCTATATGCATCAATAGTCTCCTTAATGCCCCAAAGCTCCCCTTAAATAAGAGGAGAGAGTTGATCATAAATCAACTCAAACACCGACACTAGTCGACTGGTCCAAGCACCAGTCGACTGGTGTGTCGTTGGACCCAACCAACGGCTCTTTGCAGAAAGTCAAATTATGCCAACGGCTATGTACCAGTCGATTGGTCCCATGACCAGTCGACTGGTGTTCGCAGCCGACAAGCACAGAACCATTCTGTGCATTCTGTGAATATGGATCAGTCGACTGGTCCCAGTACATTCACTCCTCTCATCCTTTCCGGAGTTGCCTTTGAAGTCCTCTTCCTCGGCTTTCGTCCCTCAGATGCACCCGAGCCCGCGGCTCCTCTCCGTACCATCCTTCACGCTGCCTTGAAGTCCACTTCCCTCGGCTCCACTCCATTGCTCCTCGTCCTGCGGTCCCTCGGATGTCTTCCACACCACTCTTCACCGACTCAACGATCCGAGCCCTTAGATGAGCTTCCCATACTTGGTCGTACCAAGTTCCACATGTATTTCTCCAAGTCCTGCAAGACTTAAACACATATCAAATACATATGAAAGCCTAACTTAAACTCTTTGACACACACATCAAAACCTAGGTCGATTGCACCAATAATCTCCCCCTTTTTGATGTGTGGCAATATGTTTAAGTTAGGCATAAATAACAACTTTGAAAATTTGAAGCAATATGTAAACATGAAGCATAAAACCCAAGCTCCCCCTTAACACATGCTCTCAACCTTAATTTTCAAAGATTTGCCCACAAGTAAACCAAGTAGGTTACTAACTTAACCTTCCATTTTTCTCCCCCTTTGACACTATCAAAAATATTGTACCAGACACGTACACATACTATGATATCAATTCCAACCAATTTTGGACCAAAAACTTGATTTCAGAAACCCTCAGAGTGCTGAAAGGCTAGTACCAGTCCACTGGTACCTGTCACAGTCCACTGGTACATGCTGAACCCAAATTTTAGCCTTCTGAGGCCAATTTCAGAAATGCATAAAAAATTCCAGAAAATTCGAAAAATCATGAAATTTTGATAGCATATTTCTTAACATGTTCTTTAACAAGGAAAAATATATTTTCATGAAAAGTCAAAGTATTTTTGAAATGTTTGACCAAATCTCAAAAATCTCAAAATCATGCAAGTTTGTATCAAGTTAAACCTTAGTTTTGCAATCATATGTTTCAACATAGCTATTCCATAGTAAATAAAACATATAATTGTTTTAAAAACATTTAAAATATCCAACTATGATCTTTGGGCAAGATGTCCATTAATTAATCATTTGCTTTCTCCATAGTTGGTCTATGATTACTAACCATATGATACAATTCATAACTCATCAAAATGCCATAAACATAAGTGAATTATTTGTATCATCCTAATATCTCACATTCATGGTTAGAAAATAATGCAAATCATTGTGAGATAAAGGTAACCTCTACTTAGCCCTCTTGATCATGAATCTCTATCAAGGCTAAGTCCTCCCCCTTAAGGTTCCAAGTTAACCATTTTTCAAAAATTTGAGTTATGATTTCATTGGTTGACTAAACTCAAAATCCTCTAACCCTTGAGGATTGATTTTGGCATCCAATAGAAATTCTTTCTAATTGGGTTAACCAAATATTCCTTGGGGATCCATTTTCTATCTATGGTCTTGGTTTTTGATTGCCCCCTAGCAAGTAAACAATGATAGGTCTTTTCATTATTTGGTTCATTGTATCTTATCCCATTTTTCTTAAAACTTGCCCTTTGGCTCCCAATGATCATGTTTAGGGTTTTAGAGCCAATTTCAAATTTCCTAAGGGCATTGGTAAGGTATTCTACCTTTTCCCTTAATTCCCTATTTTCTTCTTCTAAACATGAATCATTTGAAGAATTAGAAGAAGCATGCATATTGTTGCCCTTAGAGCACATAGATTCTAATTTTTCTTCAAGCATGCTAATATCATGTTTCAAAGACTTGTTTTTCCTTTTTGCCTTGAACAAGTCATCATTTGTACTTGAAATAATTTTAATTAAAATATGAGGAGGAAGATTATATACCTCACTTACCGAGAAGTCCGAATCCGATGTTTGACCTCTCCCTTCACTTGAGCTCCCTTCTTCGTCTTCACTTGAGCTCCTTCATTCTTCTTGTTCGGATGAGGTGGAAGCTACATCATCAATTCCCATTAGAGCAAAATTTACTACATGGTTCTCTTCTTCCTTCGATGATGATGATGGATCATCCCATATCGCCTTTAGATTTTTGACTTTCTTCCCCTTTTCTTTTATCTTTTTCTTTTCTTCCTTCTTCTTCAATAGGGGGCACTCATCTCTTATGTGCCCCTCTCCTTGAAAATTGTAGAAAATGATCTTCCTTGTCCTACTTTTGCTTCTTGAGCTTTTCCTAGCATGAGATTTGTTAGATGAAAATTTTTTAAAAGCTCTTCTCATTTTTCTTACCATATAAGCCTCTTGGTCGCTATCCATTGAGGCGCTTGATTCTTCGGAGTCGGAGGATGGTGGGGATGAAGACATCTTCTTCTTACCCTTTCCCTTGTTTGCCACAAGGGCTACTCCTCTTGATCTATTTGCTTCTCCTTCTAAACCTTCAACCCTTGTTTCGTGAAGCTCCATTGTTGAGAAGAATTCATCTAGAGAGCTCTTCTCTAGATCCTTTGAAATGTAGAATGAATCTACAATGGAGCTCCATGTCGAGTTTCTTGGGAAAGCATTGATGGCTTTCATTATGATGTCTCGGTTGGAGAGTTTCTCACCTACACTTGTTAGTCCACTTAAAATTTCTTTAATTTTAGCATGAAGTGTAGATACCTTATCTCCCTTCTCAAGCTTTACATTGTTGAGTTGAGTTCGGAGAAGATCTCTTCTTGCCAATTTAGCCTCCGATGTGCTTCATGAAGCTCCACTAGCTTTTCCCATAACTCCTTGGCGCTTGAGTAGGTTCCCACCCTTGTTACTTCTTGTTGGGGAAGAACATTTAGTAGATGATGGATGACTTTCGAATTCGCTAAATGTTCTTCTCTTTGCTTCTTGCTCCACCTTGTTTTCTCAAGTATCTTATTGTCTTGATCCCTAGGCACCTCGAAACCATTTTCCATGATTAGCATAATATCAAAATCGGTTTCAAAGAATACCTCCATTCTCTTCTTCCACCAAGAGAAGTCCCCTTCAAATTTGGGTGGATGAATGTTTGAGCCGGCCATTTGATGATGTTGTTCTTCTTGGTGATTAGTCCGTTGAAGAGCGTCCTTGCTCTGATACCAATTGTTGGAGGATCGGTGGCCGGCTTGAAGGGGGGTTGGATAGCTAGGCCACCAACAAATCAATTTCTTCTCTACAAAAGGTTAGTGCCTAGCGGAAATACAAAAACTAAATAAATTAGAAACAAATAAGAATACAAACGCTAACACGCTCGATGTAACGTGGTTCGGAGATGATGCTCCTACTCCACGACGTGTCCTTGAGGTGGACGAGCCCTTGATCCTTTGGTGGATCAGTCCCCAGCAATCTCCAGCTAGAGCTTCTCCTTTTCGGTGGAGCAAACCTCTCACAAAGGTTCTCTTCCTCTTTACAAGATGGAGTTTAGATTGGGAGGAAAAGAATTGACTTGGGAGCTTTGGGCACAGAATAGGAGTTAATCTATATGCATCAGTAGTCTCCTTAATGCCCCAAAGCTCCCCTTAAATAAGAGGAGAGAGTTAATCATAAATCAACTCAAACCCCAACACCAGTCGACTGGTCCAAGCACCAGTCGACTGGTGTGCTGTTGGACCCAACCAACGGCTCTTTGCAGAAAGTCAAATTCTGCCAACGGCTATGTACCAGTCGATTGGTCCCATGACCAGTCGACTGGTTTTCGCATCCGACAAGCACAGAACCATTCTGTGCATTCTGTGAATATGGATTAGTCGACGGGTCCCATGACCAGTCGACTGGTCCCAGTACATTCACTCCTCTCATCCTTTCCGGAGTTGCCTTTGAGGTCCTCTTCCTCGGCCTTCGTCCCTTAGATGCACCCGAGCCCGCGGCTCCTCTCCGTGCCAACCTTCACGCTGCCTTGAAATCCACTTCCCTCGGCTCCACTCCATTGCTCCTCGTCCTGCGGTCCCTCGGATGTCTTCCACACCACCCTTCACCGACTCAATGATCCGAGCCCTTGGATGAGCTTCCCATACTTGGCCGTACTAAGTTCCACATGTATTTCTCCAATTCCTGCAAGACTCAAACACATATCAAATACATATGAAAGCCTAACTTAAACTCTTTGACACACACATCAAAACCTAGGTTGATTGCACTAACATGCTCATCTGGTTGCAATTGTTTTGGTCCATTTAATAGTGAATCATCTTGAAATTTTAATGGACTTTAATTTGCTTGAGAAGCCTATTCAACACTTTGAATGTTATTGTACTCAAAATTATGATAATCCATCCCATCTTGATTGAAGTGTTGAGGTGAGTTAGGGATATGCTGCTGTAATTATAACTGCTCATCCTCCTCAAAAGTGTGCTGGGGCTGGAAGTTTTGAATTTGTTGATCTCCCCAGACATAGCTAGAAATACTGGGAACTGAATCATATCTGTCTTGATGTACAAGTTGGAATAGATTATGAAGTTCCATAGGAGAGGTAGCAGTCTTTTGGAAGAAGTACCATATAGCGGCTGGGTGGGATGAGCTACCAAAAACCGTGTAGATATCATCAGTTAGTTCTGTAGAAGGGTCAACTTCATTTTAGAAGAGGTGGCATATGGCAGACGAATGGTTATTATGACTGCCACATACCATGCAGATGTTCATCATTTGCTCATCATCCAAATTATACTTTGCACCTCCAGGTTTCCAAGAATACCAATCCATGGCTATAGAAAAATTTTGGTGTCACTTGAAACAATAGCTCTGAACTCACAAGATATGGTGAGTAATCATCACATAACACATGGATATAAGGGATATAAAATAATCAAGGTGCTCAATCAATTTTTTTTGTTTTGATTTTTAAAAAATAAATGCAAAATTTAAATGTAGGAAGGAAAGTGCATAATGAAAAGAAGAAAGAAAGTGAAAAAAGTTAAAAAAAAAGAAAAATATCTAGAGTAACTCATATGATAATCAACTAATGTTAATCGAAAATAGTCCTTGGCATTGACGCTAAAAACTTGTTACGAACCGCAAGTGCACGGTTATGTCGTTAGTAATAAAAAGATATCAAACCCATAGGGACTGTTGATTAAGCACTAGTTAACTTCGCACGGTGAATTATCTAGACAAATGAAAGGTTGGTTGAGAAAGAGAGGAAGTAAGAGAAAGGTTAAGGAGAAAGAGAGAGAGAAGGAATAAGAGAGTAGAGAAGAAGGTGGATGGTGAATGATAGATGCTAGGATTTCGATTTTGTTATGATGCTAGTTAATGTCCTTATGCATTGTTTATCTACCTAACTCCATGCTTACACTCATGTAGAGATTCTAACTAAAGTCTAGTACAACCTCACGAAAGTCAAACCGGGGAGTTTACCCAAGTTCTACAACCATTAAGTAAAGAAGTAGCTCTAGAAAGTCCGTTAATGAGATACTCCTATCACTAGGGTCCCTCGGTCATATAATTCTAGAGTTAGCCGATTTGCCTCCTAACTGTAGATTAATGAAATTAAATAGAAGAGGTAACTTAAGAAGTCCGGTTAAAGGGTTGCCCTATGTTACAGGGCCCTCCGGTCATACGTTCCTAGATTACACAAGTCACTTCCTAACATTAATTTGGGAGAACTCTCTAAACTCTAATTAGTTTTCCTTTGGGTAATTGATCTCCTTTTCAAGGAAACACCGTAGAGAGTAAGGGATACCTTCTATCACAAGATTCTATAGTCTAACAATCCAAGGCTCTTCACCTACATGGTGATCAAAGCCCTACATCTACATGAATTGACCTCACACATATTTTGTTAAACACATACAAGGCACAACACACATAGAACATGATATAAACACTTTATTGCATAGGAAAATGTCCAAATATATAGTTCATACATCACAATCACATCACAACTACTTCCTACATCCTAGATCTGGAGATCTACTCTATTACAAGGGATTTACAACTAAAGATGATATGTAAAGCAATCTATAACTCAATACATGGAGATAGAGAGAAGAGAAAGCTTATCTTTGAACTGTAGCATCCTTGGAGGCATTCCCTTGCTTCGGAGTTGGACAGATCGATAAAGATGGAATATCTAGGGTTCCCCCAAGGGGGAGAACCCTTCTCCAAGGAATGGGGGCTAACCCCAAGCCAAAGATTCCCCAAAAGGGGAGAAACCCTTTAAATAGGGAAGGGCATGAGCCTGACATAGCCCGTGCCACGGTCGTGTGGCATCCAAATGGCTGGATCCTTCTTAGTCTTGACCAGGGTGACACGGTCGTGTGGTTTCACATGGCCATGTCTTACTTATCCTCTAGAATGGTTGCACGCCAGTGTGGGATCACATGACCATGCTCTTCTTGCTCTCTGGAGGCCTCATACGACCGTGTGAATCTACACGATCGAGGTCTGTTCTACCTCTAGAATGTGGCATGGCAGTGTTGATTCACACAGCTGTATGCTGCTTTGCCTCTGAAATGTTCAGATGACCGTGTGGATTAGCATGGCCGTGGTCTACTTCCCTTTGGATTGTTGCACGACCGTGTGAGTTCACACGACCGAGGCTTGATTTGGCATGGGCAAGACCACACAACCATGTGGTTTCACACGACCTGAGCTGGAATTTCATAAGTTGCTCTAATGTGCGTCTTTTGCTCTATTTTCACTCCAAATCACATCCTATCAATTAAAATAAGTAAAGAGAAGATCTTTGAATAAAAGGAGTGGAAATATGACATTACAATAAAATATGGTGCAATAAACATAGATTATGCTCATGAAATACAAGTAGATGTGCATCAAAACATGCATAAAAATGTATATAATCTACGCACATCAACTTCCCAATCGATCAGCCGATCGATTGGGCCACTCCAATCGATCGGTCGATCGATTGGGCCACTCCAATTGATCGGTCGATCGATTAGGGCTCAATTTCTCACAGTGACGCAAGGAAAAGACAAAATTGATTGGTTAATCGATTCCGGGGCTTTCTGCGAAAGCACAGAAAGATTTTAGATCGATCAGCTAATCGATCTAGCTATAACCAATCGATTGGTCGATCGATTGGGATATGACCGTTGCGTAGGATGTAGGTTTGGGATGGCTGGGATTGCTAGAATCTGACGTGGAAATCGATTGGGAGGAGACCCAATCGATTGGGAGCCCTAGATTGTGCAGATATAAAGGCGACAACAAGGTTCAAACGAGACATCTCGTGACTCCATCTTCTCCGCTACTATTTCCCGGACCTAGAACCTTGGAAGACAAGTGTTACTGCACTTTCTAACTAGTCTAGGGGCATCTACAAGCTATAAGAGATCAAGCAAGAAGGTTTTCATTTGTTTTATCATGTATTTACTTCTTATTTTGAGTTGTATGCTTATGAGAGTCTTGTATGAGATTTCTCCACCCCCGGTTGTTCTGAGAAGGAGTTTGTGTTCATAGTGGAGTGTGTGCATCGTGTGGATCCTTGAATTAGTCACCTCTTCTTGAGATGGATACTAAGTAAATCCTTGTGTTAGCATTGGGAGCTTGCTTCGAGTCTATTCCACTACAAATCATCATCATTGAAGTGCGAGAAGCTATTCACCCCCTCTAGCTTCAAAGTGACCCAATAAGTGGTATCAGAGCGAGACCACTATTTACCAGACTCATCGCTGGAAGGGAAATGAGCTAGAGGAAGAAGAAGTTGAAGCCCAAATTTCATTAAGTCGAAGACTTCATCAAAGGCTTAACTTCAAGATGGAATTCCGAGATGGGCTCGAATTTAACACAAGGGTGCCTCCTCCATTCACAATGACAAGCTTTAATTCTTGAAAATCAAGAATCAGAAACTTCTTCATGATGGAGATAGAATAATGGTTTGCTCTAGTGGATGGTTTTGAAGCTCCAAAGGATAGCAAAGCCAAATTATCAAGAAGAACAAATGTAGTAAGGAGCAAGTTCAAAGATGTGAGGCCAATGATAGAGTGACCAAGCTATTGGTCAATTTATTGCCTAGCGACATCTTGAGCAAGATAGGGGAATACAAAGATGCCAAGGAGTTTTGGAGTAAGTTGGCAAAGATCTATGAAGAACCCTCTACTACACCAAGTCAAGAAAAATCCAAAGAGGGCAACTCATTGGATCAACAAGAAGAGGACTCCGAGGTTGAGATGTGCTCAACATCAGAAGAAGAAGAAGTCTAAGAAGTTTCATCCTCAAAGGAGTGCAATGAAAAAGGCAAAGAGGGAGCATACTCTTTGTTTCATGTACAAGAGGATGAAGATAGAGAAGCCTCCACCTCAAGGATTGAGGGGGAGTGTGGAACATCAATATCGGATTAAGAAGAAGTCTCTTCATCTGGATCAAATGGAGAAAGTGCCACCCCTACAAGAAAAGGTATAGAAATTTCAATTATAAATAATAAAGATCATATCATTTATTTTGAGTGTAGGGAAAAAGGACACTATAAGAGTAAGTGCCGCAAATTAGCCAAGAAGAAGAGCCAAGTGGCACCAAAGGGCAAGGAGAAGCTTAAGGAGTTTGGCCCCATGGTACACAAGAGCAATGAGCACATTGTGTGTTTTTTGTGTAAACAAAATGGACATTACCAGAGCTAGTGTTCAAAGGGGAAGAATCTGGCCAAAGTCAAAAGAGGAAGCTTAAGTCAAGGGGGAGCTTCTAAGGGAAAACTCAAGGTATCATTTATTAAACCAATTCCTTTGACACATGATAAAAAGCATGCTAGGTCTAGATTATATCATTTTAATGCTATTTATCATGAAAATAGTAACCATGATAGGATTAAGGAAAAATATGTAGCCTATCATACAAAGACTACTTTACCTAAAGCTAGGAAGGTAAAAAATGGGTTGGGAAATAATTCTAAGGATTTTGGATATAGGCCCAAAAATAGAAGTGTTCAAGGATTTAAGGAAAAAAATCTAAATCTAAGGATTTAAGGATTAAAAACCAAGCTTTGAGGTCAAGGCTTGATAAATTAGAAAAGACCCTAAAGAAAATGAAAAGAGTTTTAAAGAGGTCAAATGGACATAACCTTGGGTTAGAAATAGATAGACAAGAGTCATCCAATGACCATAGAGGTTTGGGATACAAATCTAAAGCCAAGAAGGATGTGACGTCATACCATAGGGTTCCATATAGTTATGGAACTAATCATAGGTCTAGGGGTCAAGTCAAAGATACAAGTGAAGTAATCCCTAGAAGTACTTTTGAGAAGACTAATGCGACTAAGGCTTCGAAGAAGTCTAAGAAGGTCACAAGGGAAGTTATCCCTAGAGTTGACCTAAAGGAAAGGAGCATGACCAAGGCCTCTAAGAAGCTTAGGAAGGTCATTAGGAAGGTAACTAGGGAAGTTATCCATAGTGAATACCTAGAACACTCAAGAAGCACCAATAGGTTTTAGGTTTCTAGGAGTATATTCTCTACACCCTAGATGTGTTTAGAGAGTGTCAACTTTAATTGGAAGGGTAGTTAACCTAACCTTGAAAATGTTGATACTTGGAAGTCATATTCAAGGTTTTGTTACTCCTTGAAAATGAAAAGGATTAATTGATTACTCTTTGGAAGAGTAAAATGTATCAAACTGTGAGGAATTGGACTTAATTTAAATTGGCACAAGTAAGGAAAAGGAAAAGAAATACCAAGTTGGGATTTTGGCATTTTCTTAGGAAAATAAGGGCAATCTATGATTAATTCTAAGTTAGTAAAGATCTAGAGATACTTAGATAGATAATTTAGGTACATTTATTTATGCTAAATTACCATAATTATTTGCTTATCATATCTCATGACATCACATTTCACATTCATTTTATTATGAAAAACATAACAAAAAATACCATGTCATGTCATACATACATCATGTAGCTATAGGATTTTTCTTTTGAAAAATATTCATTTTTATGTATGTCATAAGTCATCATGCGTTATTTTAAATTCCTTATAATTAAGGATAATGACATTTACCAACAAATGTGATAAAGGAATTTATCAACAAGTGACATCCTAGGTGGATGATCAAGTTTACAATGCCCAGATAGATATGCATGAACTCTTAGATTAGGACAAAACCAAAGTCTACATCTCACAAAGACTATAAGTTGCCTTGTATATATTTTAGTGCACATTAGATACAAGTGAGATGTTAGGATGATGAACAAGACTCAAGATGTTGATTTAGTGTATCCATTTGAGTTTTAGCTTCATCAAAACACATAGTTTTGTGTTATCCAATCACTGGAAAAGTTAATGTACAAGTAATGTGTATTGAGTCCAAAGAACATGGTTGAAAATTGGTTTTGAAAATAATTTCAAAATACTTTTGGAAAACCTTGGTGAAAACTATCTTTTAATAGTAATCATCATTGAAAAGTTTGACACAAACTAGTGTAAAATATTGAAGTTTTCAAGAGTTTCTAAGTTTGTGTCAATCTTCGAAAATAAGAATTATTTTATTAGAAAATTATTTTTCCTTGATAGTATATGTCTTAAATAATATCTACAAGAATATTCATGATTTTTAGAATTTTGTAGAATTATTGGGACATTTCTGAATTTCGACTGAAATTTAATTTCAGGAAATCAGAAACTCAATCGATCAACCGATCGATTAGGAGAGTTTGATCGATCACCGATTGATTGAACTGGGTTTTCTCATGAGTAGAAGCTCACGAAATTGATTAGTCGATCGATTGACCTTGCCTGGATCGATTAGGTGATCGATTCAAGGGCATTTTCCATGAACAAAAGTTCATGGAATCGATCAGTGGATCGATTGAAAGGCTCCAATCGATTGGTCAATCGATTGAAAGGCTCCAATAGATTGATCAATCGATTGAAAGGCTCCAATCGATTGATCAATCGATTGAAAGGCTGATTTTGGTTGAAAGGGTCTGATTTCAGCTCATTAGATCATTTTTATTCATATTAACCATCCTAAACCCTATAAAATACTTTTTTGAACATTTAAGAGTAGTTTTCTTGATGAAAATAAAGATTGGGTAAAGAAGACTAAGTTGAAGTTTAGAATGAGGTTTAGTTTCATTATTAGATTTTAGACCTCAAAACTTCAAATTTTAGATTTTCTAATGTTTTAGAAATTCAAAGTCATTGTTGGTGCAATCAGAAATTTAGACCATGTTTTGAGGGGGAGCTACTCATTAAAGACATAAAAACAATCTTTGAATTCATGGAAGATTGTAAAACCTTCATTATGATAAATGCTCAAGGTTGAGCATTAGAAAACAATGGAAGATTGGATATCTTCATTGTTTGAGTGTGAATGCTCTAGGATAAATATTGTGAAGTGGGTTAATAATCAAGGGTGAGCATTGGTGATAATGAAGGGTATGGAACCTTTATTGTGATGTTGTTCACAACATGTGAGGTTGTGAACAATGTATAGATTACTCTTCAGAAGGAGAATTTTTTATGTATGCCAAAGGAGGAGAATGTAGGGTTTAAGTTAGACTTTCATTAACCAAAGAGGGAGTTGCCCTCTAGGAAAGGAAGAGAATGAAGAAAAACCCTCATTCATGCTTTGGCATGAAGAAGAAGTTGAGACTATGGATTAACCTAACTTAAATATATTGTCAAACATAAAAAAAGGGGATATTGTTGGTGCAATTTCCTTATATTAAGGTTGACCAGGTTGACTAAGCTTGAATTGGCTCAAGCTTGAGTTGTAATGTGCGAGTTTTGATGTTTGACAATATATGAAGATTATTTTGACAATGTATGAAAATTGCAGGAGCAATCATATGTTTGGAGAGATTGGTCAAGGTTGACCAGTTTAATATGAAGAAGAGTCAAGTATGTCAAGATTAACTGGATACTTGATTGGGAAGTCCTAATTGGAGGTTAGGCAAAGGAAGTCCAATGGAAAGATTGGTAGAAGATGAAAATCTAAGTGGGCTAGTATTTGACAAGACACTTGGTGGGAAAGTCCTGGTGAGTGAAGCCAGGCAGAAGGAAAGTCCTAGTGAGTGAAGCTAAGCAGATGAAAATCCTGGTGAGTGAAGCCAGGTGAAAGACCTAGTGAATGAAGCTAGGCAAATGAAAATCCTAGTGAGTGAAGCCAGGTGAAAACCCTAGTGAATGAAGCTAGGCAGTGAGGAAGTCTTGGTGAGTGAAGCCAGACACGTGGAAATCCAAGTGGGTCCAAGGTGATCGGACACCTGGTGTTTAGAAGTCTAAGTTCATAAAGGACCAAACACTTGACACGAGACAGTAAGTTCAAGTGGGTCAAAGGATTGATTGGATACTTGGCACAGGTAGAAAAGTCCAAGTGGGTCAGGATTGACCAGACACTTGGTGACGAAATCCCAGTAGGTCAACATTGACCAGATGCTAGGCACGGGCGAGTCCCAACAAGTCACGGTTGACCGGCTATTGGGTATGGGAACTCTAGACTTGAGTTAGTTGAGTTAGGGTTGGTCAATCGATCAGCCAATCGATTGAACTAGAGCTCAATCGATCAACAGATCGATTTGGGCCACGCCAATCTATCAGCCGATTGATTAGAGGTCATTCATGTAAGAGAATAGTGTGCTCCCCAATCGATCAGCCGATCAATTAGGCCACTCTAATCGATCGGTCGATCGATTGGGGCTTGGTTTCTCGCAGCGACATGGGGAAAAGCAAGAATCAATTGGTCAATCAATTCTGAGACTTTCTGTGAAAGTACAGAAAGCTTTTGGATCGATCAACTAATCAATCTAGCTACACCCAATCAATTGGTCGATCGATTAGGATATGACCATTGCATAGGATGTAGGTTTTGGACGGCTGGGATCGCTGGGATCTGATGTGGCAATCGATTGGGAGGAGGCCTAATCGATTGGGAGCCTTAGATCGTGCAGATATAAAGGCAACAACGAGGTTCAAACGTGACATCTCTTGACTCCATCTTCTCCGCTACTGTTCGCCAGACCTAGAGCCTTGGAGGATAAGTGTTGCTGTACTTTCCAACTAGTCCAAAGGCATCTACAATCTACAAGAGATCAAGCAAGAAGGTTTTCATTTGTTTTATCGTGTATTTACTTCTGGTTTTGAGTTGTTTGCTTGTGAGAGTCTTGTACAAGGTTTCTCCACCTCCGGTTGTTCCGAGAAGGAGTTTGTGTTTATAGTGGAGAGTTTGCACCATGTGGATCCTTGGATTAGTCACCTCTTCTTACGGTGGATACCAAATAAATCCTCGTGTTAGTATTGGGAGCGTGCTTTGAGTCTATTCCACTACAAATCATCATCATCGAAGCATGAGAAGCTATTCACCCCCCTTTCTAGCTCTGAAGTGATCCAACATAATGGACTAAAATTAGACCATTTAAACTAAAAACAAACTCCTTAATCAATTAGTTTCAGCTACCAATCGATTATAGCCTATACGAATTGATTGAAGTTGGGATTCAATCGATTACTGAGTGCTAATCGATTAGTATCAATTAATCAATCACTTGATCGATTTCGTGAGCCTCTGCGCTCGCAAAAATGCACCCTAATCGATTTCCCTACTCGATTGGGGTGTGACAATTGATTGACCCAATCGATTACCATAACTCAATTTCTGAATTCAATTTCAACTGAATTTCAGAAATGCATAAATAATTTTATAAAATTTTAAAAATCATGAAAATTTATACAAACATTATTTATATCATATACTATCATGAAAAAATAGATTGACCCCAGGGGTGTCACTGCCTGGGGTTAACGTCTCCACCATGCACTTTCCACCTGTGTACCTGCATTTACCTCCCTCCATATCCATGGGACCGGCTCTAGGGGGGCCGCTGATGTGGCGGTTCCACATTTTTTTTTATGAAAAAATAGTTTTCTAAAAAAATAATTCCTATTTTCAAAAATTAACACAAATTTGGAAACTCTTGAAAAACTTCAATGTTTTGCTCTAGTTTGTGTCTAACTATCCAATTATGATTCCTATCAAAAGATAGCTTTCACCAAGGTTTTCCAAAAGTATTTCTAAATAATTTTCAAAACAAATTTCCAAGCATATTTCTTGGGCTAAATGCATATGATTAAACATGACTTAATGGACTAAAATCAGACCATTTAAACTAAAAAAACTCCCTAATAGATTGGTTTCAGCTACCAATCGATTACAGGCTATACAAATCGATTGAAGTTGGGATTCAATCAATTACCAAGTGCTAATCAATTATCCTAATCGATTAGTAGCGTTTAATCAATCACTTGATCAATTCTGTGAGTCTCTGTGCTCACGGAAATGCACCCTAATCGATTAGGGTGTGGCAATCGATTGCCCCAATCGATTACCATAACTGAATTTCTAAATTCGATTTCAACTAAATTTTAGAAATGTATAAACAATTTTATAAAATTTTAAAAATCATGAAAATTTGTGTAGACAGTATTTATGTCATATACTATCATGAAAAATAGTTTTCTAAAAAAATAATTACTATTTTTAAAGATTGACACAAATTTGGAAACTCTTGAAAAATTTTAATGTTTTGCTCTAGTTTGCGTCTAAGTATCCAATTGTGATTCCTATAAAAAAAATAGCCTTTATCAAAGTTTTCCAAAAGTATTTCAAAATGATTTTCAAAACTAATTTCCAACCATGTTTCTTGGACTAAATACACATGACTTGTACACTAGCTTTTCCAATGATTAGATAACACATAATCTATGTGTTTTGATGAAACTATAACTTCAAATGATGCACTCAACATCTTGAGTTTTGTTCATCCTTCTAACATCTCACTTGTATCTAATGTACACTAAAACACATACAAGTCAACTTATAGTCTTTGTGAGATGCAAATATTTATTTTCCCTAATTTAAGGGTTCATGCATATCTACCTAGTCATTTAAATTGTGATAATCCATTTATGATGTCATTTGTTAACTAATGTCATTGTCCTTAATTAGAATGATTTAAAGTAATACATGATGATCTATGGCATACATCAAAATGAGTCATTTTCAAATGAAAACATACTATAGCTATATGATGTATGTATAACATGACATGTGATATTTTTCATAATGATATGAATGTAAAATATGATATCATGGTATATGATGGGCAATCAGTCATGGAAATTTAGCATAAATAATATACCTAGAGTATCTATCTAAGTATCTCTAATTAATTGCTAAATTTAAAGAATCGACCTAAGTTTACCCTTATCTCAAGAGAATGTCGAAATCCCAACTTGACATTTCTTTTACTTTTCCTATTTGTACCAATTTTAATTAAGTCTAAATCTTCAAATTTTAGTACATTTTACTCTTCCAAAAGAGTGAACAATTAGACCTTCTCATTTTCAAGGTGTACAACTACCTTGAAAATATCCTCCAAGTGTTAACTTTTTTAAGGTTAGGTTAACTACCCTTCCAATTAGAGTTAACACTCTCTAAACCCATCTAGGGTATAGAGAACACACTCTTAATAACCCAAAACCTATTGGTGCTCCTTAGGTGTGCTAGGTACTCACTAGGGATAACTTCTCTGGTTACCTTCCTAGGTCATAGTACTAAAAGTCTAGCTTTTTGTATAAACATTTATTTTGAAATAAGAATTACATTGGTCAAATGTCTACATTTATGCTAAGTGTAGTTGTCCATTTAATTTATATTGTAGATAATATGGTGTGAGGAGACACACAGAAGATCATGTTATCAGTTTCTTATAAATTATAAATAGTAGCTCACAACCAAGATGGAATGAAACAAACCATTGGAGTGGTTGTAGTGTAATTTGGTATTAGTTTATCTTGACTATAAAATTACGCTAGTTCACTATGAGTGTATTGAGCAGGACCATTTGAGGTAGTTTCTTTTTATACCGACTATATAAAAGAACAAAACCTCTGTTATTATGGAAGTGCGTACTCTTAATCATAATATAATAACAAGCACGTATACTTAATATTTATTTCTTTAATTTATCAAAGGGAGTGATTTAGTTCGTTAAATCAATAGGCCCGATAAGTTGGGAAATGATATTATTTATATGGTGTGTTGTTGATTATAGAATGAAACTGTGTCCTAGTAATCTAGGTTGATGATGCCCCCTTGAGGAGCTCATAAGGATTGCCATGTAAACCCTGCAGGTGGACTTAGTCCGACATAACAATAAGATTGAGTGGTACTACTCTTGGAGCTAGATATTAATTAAGTGAGTTGTCAGTAACTCGTTTAATTAATGGGCATTCAATATCTTAAACACAGGGAGACTAACACACTCATGATAAGAAGGAACCCATATTGTAATATGAGGTTGGTGCGGTAGTGCAATAATAACTCTTTAGTGGTATGAGTTGTTATTGATGAACTTGAGTTGGATGTTCGGGGCGAACACGGGAAGCTCAAGCTCATTGGGAGACCAATACCAATTCCTCCTCTTGTCCCTGTTGTAACCTCTTATTTATAAAGCCTTATATCCACTTAAAGCCAAGCTTCTTACTCATCTTATTATGGCCGGCCAAGCCAAGCTTGGAGCCCAAGCTAGGGCCGACCAAGCCAAAGAGTGGAGCCAAGATTGTGGCCGGCCAAGCTTGGAGCCCAAGCTAGGTGGCCGACCACATAAAATTAAAAGGGTATTTTAATTTTAAAATCTTTCCTTTTGTGGAAGTCATGGTTTTAAAAGAGAGTTTTTAAATTTTAAAATCTTTCCTTTTATAGCTTTCTACAAAGGATTAAGAGAAATATTTGATATCTTTCCTTATTTGTAGTTAAAAGAAAGATTTTAATTTTTGATAAAACTTTCCTTTTTTGTAACCATCCACATGTTTTAAAAGAGAGATTTTAATTTATAAAATTTTCCTTTTATAACCAACAAGGGATTTAAAAGAGCAATTTTTTATTAAATTTCTTACCGGAAACAAATAAGGAAGTTTTAATTTTATGTTTAAAACTTTCCTTGTTTGGAGCACAAGAATAGGGTCGGCCATGACAAGCATTAAAGGAAGTTTTAATTTTTTGTTTTTAAAACTTTCCTTTTTAGTCATTGGCAAGGAATATAAAGAAGTTTTAATTATGTTTAAAACTTTCCTTTTTTGCCAATATACCAAGGATTATAAAAGAGATGGATGGGTGCCTCATGAGATAACACATCTTCTATTCCTCTCTTCCAATCCTTTAGTGGCCGACCCTTGTCCTTTTCTCTTCTCCTTTTGTTTTCTCTCTTGGAGGCCGGCAGCATCAAGCATTGCTTTCTCTTGGTGGCCGGTTGCTTGAAGGAGAAGAAGAAGAGAAGGAAGCTCTCTTGTCTAGTATCCCTTGGAGGTTAGTTGTTGGCCGGATCTAGGAAGCAAAGGAAGAAGCTTGGGTGGATTTCATCTTGGAAGATCGTCGCCCACACGACATCCAAGAGAAGGAGATGAATACAGAAGAAGATCAAGAGGTCTATAAGCTACAAAAGGTATAACTAGTTATTAGTTTCCGCATCATAACTAGTTCATCTTTTGTATAGATCTTGAAAAACCAAACACAAGAGGTTATCAGTTTTAGGTTATCATTTTTTTTATCGATTTTATTGTTCGATTTCATGTTTCGATATTATACTTCTATTGAGGTCTCTATAGTTAAACCTAGTTTACTGTAAGAAGTTAAATATCCGATTTCTTTGAAAGGCTTTGTCTAGGAAGTGGTGGATGATCCCATACCCAAGAAGGCTAGTGCCTCACCATGTTTAACCTAGAAGCCGATCTTTGAAATAGATATTTGATTAACTTTTGTAATATGGTTTAACTTAGGAAGATCACATCGGTTAAATTTGGAGTAAAAATGTTAAGTATCGTTTCCAATCCAAGTTTAACTTCTGAAGGGCAATTTGGATTAATAATGTTAAGCATTGTTTGCAATCCAAATTTAACTTCAGTAGAGCACATGGGTAGCTAGGATAGTTCTATACTTGTACAAATTTTTGTACAGGGGAATTAGGATGGTATTACGAATAACAACCAACAGAGGGGAGAGCCGGGAGGCGAGCCGCCAACAGGAGAATCACTCTGGTGTCGTTCCACGCCATCCAGGACATCGACTCAATGATCTTTTATCACCACATCAACTCCAGAAGTAAAGGATTGGATCCGAAGATCACTCATCGTCGTTGGATAAGCATACTTCTTCTTTCTCTCTTCGTGTTTGAGAATTTGTATGTTTAATTACATCATGTCTTCGGGGTTTTCTCCGATGCCTATGGAGTAGAGTCCTTGTTTTAGGATGAGGGAGTAATTGTGGATTGGTTTTGATGTAAGACTCATATTATGCTTATATTCATTGGATAATTTCACTTGCTTTGTTTCGACTACTCGATCTCTTTGTCGTGTTGATTAATTGTATAGGAATTGCCAACCTCATAGAGGGAATACCTTAAATCATACACCCGAGGGGCCCTAGTGACAGGGGTAACCCGTTCACGGACATCTAAGGTACTTCCTTGAAAGGAGAGACGACTCCTTCACAAGGAAGTAAGAGACCAAACTAAGCTCCTTAATTTTATCTTTGATAACATCAATTAGAGTTGTGTCCTTGTGATCTACCGAGGTGCCCTAGTGATAGGGGTTAACCATAACAGGATTTCATAGGGATCATCTTTCTAATCTCTTTTCTTAGATTACTTACAACCATCGATAGTGTAGCTAATCTTAAGTGTGCCATCACTAGTGCTTATAATCAGTCCTCGTGGGATCGATATTCTTTATTACTGACGACGAATCCATGCACTTGCGGAAGCGTAATATTAACAAGGTCCTAAGAAAGTGTCAGATTGAGGGGGAGGCCTAATTGAAAGATCAAACATAGTTTTCCAAATTCTTTCAAAGTTAATTTTCATTTTTTTTAAAAAATCATGTTTGATTTTTTTTTAAAAAATTATTATATTTTTAACTACATTTTCAAAAGTGATATTTTCAAAATAATGTTTGAAAACAAATGCTTTATTAAAAATTTCTCAAGTGTTTTAAAATTGTTAGTGCAAAACCAATGGAACCTTAGGAAATCATTTTGATGTGTGTTAAAGGGGAGAGTGAACATAAGTTAAAAATATTGTGTCTCCCAACTTTGGTATAAAAACCTAAAGACCAAATACCTAACTTAAGAATATTATCAAACATCAAAAAGGGAGAGATTGTTGGTGCAATCAACTTCTAGGGTTTTGATGTTTGACAATGTACCTAAGTCTGATCAGTTTGACCAAGGGTTGATCCAAATAAGACTTTGATGTTTAGAAGAGAGAAGTCTAGTTTGGACTAGATGACTAGGAAGGAAAAGTCCTAACTTAGTTAGGTAAGGGTAAGTCCTAGAGAGTGAAGCTAGATAGTGAAAATCCTAGGGGGAGGTAACTCTAGGTGGTGGAAGTCTTGGTGAGTGAAGCTAGGCAATGGAAATCTTAGGGGGAGGTA
This sequence comes from Zingiber officinale, assembly GCF_018446385.1. NCBI lineage: Eukaryota > Viridiplantae > Streptophyta > Magnoliopsida > Zingiberales > Zingiberaceae > Zingiber > Zingiber officinale. The sequence goes on from NC_055998.1 coordinate 97,419,226, forward strand.
ACACTAGGTGGTGGAAGTCCTGGTGAGTGAAGCTAGGTAGTGGAAATCCTAGGGGAGGCAACCCTAGGTGGTGGAAGTTTTGATGAGTGAAGCTAGGCAGTGGAAATCCTAGGGGGAGGTAACCCTAGGTGTTGGAAGTCTTAGTGAGTGAAGCTAGACAGTGAAATCCTAGGAGGAGGTAACCCTAGGTAATGGTAAAGTTTTAGAAATAGTCCAAGCATGAAGCCTAGCAGGTCGGGTAGACTTACAGAAGTGCAACTTGATCATAAGGGATTGACCCTTATGTGGTAGATTTGGGGAAGGGACCTCCAAGTAAAAAAGCAAGCCTAATAGGTTAGGTAGACTTATAGATATAGGCTAGGTTGCTTGTTTATGATTTGTATAGTTGTTTTGTAGGAGCCTAAAGCTAGAAGCAAAATAAAGAGAAGACAAACACAAATAGGTGAACTAGACTCGACTCAGGTTGAATAGGACCTAAACCGATTTAATAGACCGAACCGGCAGTTTGCTAGATCAACTGGGTTTGGTCTATATTGTTGAGTTGTTAAATGTTATATGGAAGATGATGTGGTAAAAGATCTGGTTCATCTTTATGATTTAGATGGGGATAAGGATAGACCAGATGATGTGGATAGAAATAAGGCTTGATCCAGATATTGCTTCATCCATATATGACTTTATCCAGATAAGAGTTGATCCAGATAAGGATCTGATGTGAGCTCGCAAGTATACGAGTGTTGTCAAGTAATAAAATATCGATCCCATAGAGACTATTGATTAAACACTAGTTAACTTCACATGGTGAATTATCTAGACAATCAAAATGTGGTTCACAAATGCAAGAAAGAGAGATTAAGAGAAGAGAGAGAGAAAGAAAGAGAATAGAGAGAGAGGAGAGTAAGTGAATGAAGGATGATAGATTTTAGGATTTTAGTTTCATTATAATGCTTGTTAATGTCCCTACCCTATGCATTGTTCATTTATCTAACTCCATGCTTACACTCGTATAGGAATTCTAACTAAAGTCTGACACAATCCTGTGAAAGTTGCATCGAAGAGTTTACCCAAGTTCTAACACTACTAAGTAAAGAAGCAACGCTAGAAAGTTCAGTTAAAGGGATACCCTCTGTCACAAGATCCCCCGGTCATATAATTGTTAGATCTATCCAATTTACTTTCTAATAATAGATTAATGTAATTAAGTAGAAAAGGTAACTTAGAAAGTCTGGTTAAAGGAAAACCCTTTGTTACAGGGCCCCTCGGTTATACAATCGCTAGATTACACAAGTCACTTCCTAACATTAAGTTGTAAAAAACTCCTAAAACTCTAAATAACCTTCCTAGTAGAGAATTGATTCTTGTTTTAAGGTAACATGGTAGAAAGTAAGGGATACATTATGTCACAAGGTCCCATGGTCTTACAATCCAAGGCCTTTCCTTTACATGGTAATCAAAACTCTACATCTTAATGTATTGACCTTATACACATTTCGTCAAATATATATAAGGCATAACACATATAGAACATGACATAAACACTTCATTGAATAAGAAAACACATAAGTACATAGTTCATACATCAACATCGTATCATAAATACTCTCTATATCCTAAGGATCAAAGGATCTACTCCATAGAGAAGGAAATACAACCAAGAGACAAGAATTAAAGCAATCTACAACTCAAAACATAAAGAAAAGAAAAGAGAAGACTTATCCATATAGAGAAGGTCTTCTTGGATGTAATCCTCACTCTAGAGGTGGACAAATCAGCAAAGATGAAGCTTTTAGGGTTCCCCCAAGGGGGAGAACCCTTTCCCCAAGAAATGGGGGCAAGCCTCAAGACAAAGATTAGTGAAAAGGGGAGAAAAACTCCTTGTATAGAACTAGGCACAACCCCTATGAAATTTTACATGACCGTTGGATTCCATACGACCGTGTGGAATCCACACGATTGTGTGGATTTCACACAGCCAAGGTCTGCTTCATCTCTGGAAATTCCACACAGTCATGTGGATTCACATTGTCGTGTGTCAAGGCCGTGTGAATCTTGTAGAACCTTTTAGAACATCTTAACAAAGTATTCTTGAGTTTAAGTCTTCATCAAAATTATAGATCTTGAAGTTAGCTACATTTTGGTATAAAGAATAGCTGAAAATCTAATTGACCAAAAAGTTATGACTATTTTACTTTTGATGCCTAGTGCAAAAAATGTAGAATTTGACACGACCATGTGTTAAGGCCATGTGAGTCTTAAAGAGCCTTTTAGCACATCTTAACATGGTATTCTCGAGTTGAAGTCCTAGAAAAGTTGTATATCTTGAAATTAACTAAATTTTAGTATAAAGAACATGCCCAAACTCCAACCAAGTAAAAAGTTATGGTCAATTTACTTTTGATGTGCAGTATTGAAAACTCTAGAAATTTCACACGGTCATGAGAAATCACACGACTGAAGCCTTATCCTCCTCTAGAAATTGACACGGCTATAACACCCATAGGATCCCAAGAAATTTTACATGAATTTATGCATGATTAAATAGGTTTCATGTGGATTCTTCTTTTAAAAAAAAATAAAAAGAACCAAAAAGAGGCATGACCAAGGATTGAACCTCGGACCTCTTAGTAAGTGGTTCCATGTTATAACTAGTAGCCCCAGCAGGGGTGTCCTGATATGAAAAGAGGGAAATTATGGTTAAAGGTAAGGAAAGTGAAGGCTCTTTTCACTAAGAAAGGAGAAGTCCAAGTTTCCTTCTTCTTCTTACAATGAAAAGAGAGTTTTACTTCTCCCTTCATTTAGGATGAGTAAAAGAAAAGGGAAGGAAAAGTTCATTTTTCCTTCTTCCTTTCATTTGGAATAAAAGGAGAAAAGGAAAGAGAAAATTTCATTTTCTTCTCTTCCTCCTCCCTCCTCCTCTCCACCGAAACCAAGCTCCTTCTTCCTCACCATTGCCGAACCAAGCAAAAAGGTTTTCTCTCTAGGAAAAGCTTCACAACCAAGGTTACTTCTCTTAGAGAATTAAGCGAGAGAAGTAAGTATTCCCCCTCACCTGCAGTACAAGTAGCCTCCTACGTTTTCTATGCTTAAAATGTTTTGAAAAGAAACTTAGGGTTCGGGCATGATAAGTTTTTGAAATCTAAACATGCTTGTTTATGCTCCTTCATGATACATGATCTATTATATGTTGTTAGTTAAGTTTTCATGCTACATGATATATAAACAAAACCTAGAATCTTACCTTAGGTTTCGGGCAAGGATGAACATAAGGTTTAGAGCAAGGTTTTGAAATCTAAACATGCTTGTTTATGCTCCTTCATGATACATGATCTATTATATGTTGTTAGTTAAGTTTTCATGCTACATGATGTATAAACAAAACCTAGAATCTTACCTTAGGTTTCGGCCAAGGATGAACATAAGGTTTAGAGCAAGGTTTTGAAATCTAAACATGCTTGTTTATGCTCCTTCATGATACATGATCTATTATATGTTGTTAGTTAAGTTTTCATGCTACATGTTGTATAAACAAAACCTAGAATCTTACCTTAGGTTTCGGTCAAGGATGAACATAAGGTTTAGAGCAAGGTTTTGAAATCTAAATATGCTTGTTTATGCTCCTTCATGATACATGATCTATTACATGTTGTTAGTTAAGTTTTCATGCTACATGTTGTATAAACAAAACCTAGAATCTTACCTTAGGTTTCGGCCAAGGATGAACATAAGGTTTAGAGCAAGGTTTTGAAATCTAAACATGCTTGTTTATGCTCCTTCATGATACATGATCTATTACATGTTGTTAGTTAAGTTTTCATGCTACATGTTGTATAAACAAAACCTAGAATCTTACCTTAGGTTTCGGCCAAGGATGAACATAAGGTTTAGAGCAAGGTTTTGAAATCTAAACATGCTTGTTTATGCTCCTTCATGATACATGATCTATTATATGTTGTTAGTTAAGTTTTCATGCTACATGATGTATAAACAAAACCTAGAATCTTACCTTAGGTTTCAGCCAAGGATGAACACAAGGTCTAGGGCAAGGTTTTGAAATCTAACCATGCTTGTTTATGCTTCCTCATGATGTATGATCTTTAATATATGGTTGGTTTAAGTTTCATGCTTCATGTTGTATTTAAAAGTTTAAAACCTCACAATTAGGTTTCGGCCAAGGTTGAATTATGAGCTTAGAGAAAGTTGTAGACCTAAACTATATTTGTTTTATGCTTCCTCATGATGTATGATTTTCTATACAATGTTAGATTGAATTTCCATGTCTTAAGTTGCATGAAAAACCTAGAAACCTTACCTTTAGGTTTCGGCCAAGGAAAGAAAAGGGGCTTAGAGAAAGTTGTAGACCTTAACTATACTTGTTTTATGCTTCCTCATGATGTATGATTTCCTATGCAATGTTAGGTTAAATTTCCATGGCTTATGTTGCATGAAAAACCTAGAAATCCCACCTTGAGGTTTCGGCCAAGGTTGAATATTAGAGTTAGAACCTCACTTATGGTTACCCAAGGACTCACTTGCTATGCTATGTAGGTTGCAAAGGTTTCATGCTTTAAATTGATTAAAGAAAAATTTAAAACATGCCTTCATGTTTCGGCCAAGATAAGAAGAATGAGGTTAAGAAGCTACCTAGGGTTCCTAAGGTCTTACATGTTATGATTAATGATTATGAGGACTTAAGTAGTTGATTTCATGTCTCCATGTTGCTTGAAAATCTATGATGTATGTTTATATGTTTTGGCCAAGCATGATTTAGGGCTTGTAAGAAGTTTCAAAACCTTAATCATGCATGATGTTGACTCTTATGATATGATATGAACTTTTATGTCACCATGTTAATTGATATGTGCACTTCATGTTATCATGTTATGTTTTTTTATGAGATGCTATATAATGTGCACTTCATGCCATCATGTTATGTTTTTATGATATGCTATATGTTATGTGCACTTGGTGCCATCATGCTATGTTTATGCAAGGCTTATGTAAGATGAAAAGCTTAAGAGATGCTTCCCTTAAGTTGGGATAAAGAGCACTCTTCATGATATGACAAGAACATGAAATGTTATGATATGACAAGAACATGATATGTTATGATATGACATGATATGACATGCTATTTTACTTTGTATGGCTTGTACTAAGGGTGGGCTCCACAAGTACCCCTAGGTTGATGGTCTATGAAACGGGCCTAGTAAAAGGGATGGACTCCTAAGTTGCCCCTAGGTCGATGGTCTATGAAACGAGCGTAGTTCCTAGTAGGTTCAAGATTAGCTACCTTGGATCTATTTAGGATGCGCGCATTTATGTATGTATGTGGTACAAGCCGGGCCCTCATGTTGAGATTATGTTTAAGTATGTATATGATATATGTTTTCAAAAGGACATCTTGCATATACTCATTTCATGATACATGTTTTCAAAAGAACATCTTGCATCTACAAGTTCATGTTATATGGTTTCCTTTATGCTTATTTAAGATGCTCTTGAAATATGTCTATGATGCTTATATGATCATGTTACTACTTTAAGTTATGCTCTCACATGTTATGATATGATCTTATGCTCTCACATGGTATGATATGACTTAAGTTTATGCTCTCACATGATATGATATGACTTTATGTTTATGCTCTCACATGATATGATATGACTTTATGTTTATGCTCTCACATGTTATGTTATGATTTACCAAATGAACATGTTATCACTTTATGTTCATGCATGAATCATGGTTTTTGTGAGTAGGAAAGGGACTTACTAAGCCTATGGGCTTATAGTTTTTATGTTTCCTTGTACTGCAGAAAAAGGAAAGGAATGGCTAAACTAAGAGGAGCAGCAGGAAGGGCAAGAGTGTGTGTGGCAGTGGCACGGTGGAAGAAAGCTGCTTTATGCTTTTATGTTCTAAGTTTGCATATGAACCATGTGTTGTCTTTATGCTTTGATAGTACTTGAACTAGTATGGATAGTTATGCACTTATGTTCTCCATGTTTCATGCTAGTATGCTTATGATATCATGAATCATGTTTCAAGTAGTTGATATTAACTAAGTTGTATGCATGAATTAGTATGTCTACATGTTCAATATGATAAGCATGATGATTAGTGTAGAAAAAAAAATAAATAAATAACTATTTCCGCTGCCATGATTTTATATGTATGCATGCACGTATGACCGTAAGTAAGTAACCCCGTCCCTCCTAAGCAGTGGGAGGGCGAGCGTTACAGTTTGGTATCAGAGCAGGTCTGCCTTTCCACTACACACACACATCAAGCCTATATCCTGCCGCTCCAAGTATGAATTTCTATACCTACTCTATTCTTTTTATGTATGATAAGGAATGCTTTAATTTATGTATGCATGTCTACTCCATATTTTTTATTATGATAAGTTACAGTTTTAGTTTAAGTATGCATGATGGTAGATTAGGAATAATAATAACTTATGCTAGTCTTGTTGTCATTCATGAAGATAAGCATGGCTAGAAGACGCAATACTAGAGCCGATGAGACAGTACCTCCACCTGATCTGATGCATGTAGTCACTGAACTTCAGCTTCAGGTCACAAAACATCAGCAAATAATAAATACTCTGATGAATCAGCAAGGGAACCTTGCTACCCCACCAGGGAATCAGAATGCGATGCCAGTCATACCTGCGGCTGCACCAGTGCCACTGTCACCTGTACCACCGGTAGGCCCAGCCCCAGTGGTTCGCCAGGAGGCGTATCTGATTCAGTGGCAAAGGCTGAAGCCGGAAGCTTTATCCGGTAACTGTGAGCCATGGGACGCCCAAGCCTGGTTCAAGACTGTGGAGAGCATAGTGGAGCTATTGGACTGGCCTGAACACGAGAAAGTCAAGTGTGCATCATTTTGCCTTACGGGCGATGCCAGAATGTAGTGGGACCGAGTTAAAGCAAAGAGACAAGTAAATCAAATGAGATGGACGGACTTCGAGACTGAATTCTTCAAGGAATTCTTCCACATGCGTGTGACAAACAAGCACTACGACGAGTTCACCGAGTTCCGACAAGGTGACCTCTCAGTTAATGAAGCTGTGAAGAGATTCAACCGTCTAGCGCGCCTATGCCCAGAGTTGGTCAGCACAGAAAGAGAAAGGGTAAGACTTATGCTGAAGATGCTCAGACCTGAGATAGCTCTGAATGTGGCCGGCGGAGTTAATAGACCGCAGACTGACGAAGAGCTAATCAGCAGTGCCCTGATCACCGAACACTATTTGAAGGCGCTGAACGAGGGCAAAAGTCAAGCCCAGCCGGGAGGACAGAAATCTCAAAACACCAAAGCCAACTGGAAAGGAAACCACAGTGGCAAGAGAAAGCAATGGAATGACTCTAAGGGTGGTCCAGCAAGCAAGCAACCTACGTTCCCTCAGTGTACCACATGTGGGAAGAAGCATCCAGGAAAATGTCGTATGGGCACAAATAAGTGCTACAACTGTGGATTGGAAGGACATATGGCCATAAACTGTCCTACCCAGAGTCAGACACCTCCTCAGCAGTATGCCCAGAACAGAGGTGCTCCCCCACAGCTACACCTGATGCAAGCTGCGATAGAAGGTCCTCAGATAAGCCAAGGGAGATTGGCGGGCCCGCCAGTTACGACGAATGCCAGAATCTTCTCCCTCACCAAGGAAGATGTGGCGAATGCTTCTACCGTTGTCACAGGTCATATATTTATTTTCAATCAGCATGCTACTGTATTATTTGATACTGGGGCAACGCACTCGTTCGTCTCTACCCTGTTCACAAGAAAGATAGACATGCCACCCCAAGCCTTAGATTGAAAATTCTTAACGACCCTGCTTTCGGGAGAAGTAATGCCATCTACTCATATGTTGCGAGCCGCGCCCATCAGAATCGCAGACAGGGAACTCTACTGTGATCTGATAGTGCTCGACATGCAGGATTATGATAGTATATTGGGCATGGATTTCCTGAGCAAGTACGGTGCTTCGATAGAGTGCCGTAAGAGAAAAGTGATTTTCCGGCCTGAAGCAGAACCGATGTTTGAATTTATTGGGAAACCAAGAGAAATTTGGTGCTACGGGGCCGAAAATGTGTCCGAACAGCTCTCTACCCTGACTATAGCACCGATGCTGTTCGATGATATATTGGGGAAGCAAACCCGTGACCCAAGCATCCAAAGGATCAAGCAAGAAGTCTTAGAGGGAAAGAATGATGGATTCTGTATCGCTGACAGTGGAATATTATACCTCAAGGATCGCTTATGTATTCCCGACGACCCAGAATTGTGAAAGAAGATACTGGAAGAAGCCCATGCAACACCCTATGCGATGCATCCTGGATCCACCAAGATGTACCAAGACCTGAAAAAGAAATTCTGGTGTTTCGGTATGAAAAGAGACGTGGCTCAGTATGTCAGTACTTGCCTGACCTGCCAGAGGGTTAAAGCAGAACACCAGAGACCTGGAGGAGTACTGCAGCCAATCCAAATTCCAGAATGGAAATGGGAAGATATCTCTATGGACTTTATTTCAGGATTACCCAAAACGACAAACGATTACGACACTATATGGGTAATCGTGGACAGATTAACAAAATTCGCCCACTTCCTAGCAATCAAGATGACCTATTCGACTGAACAACTGGCTCAATTATATGTCAAGGAAATTATTAGATTACATGGGATTCCTAAGACCATTATTTCTGATAGAGATGGTCGCTTTATCTCATATTTTTGGGAATGTGTTCAGAAGGCTCTTGGCACACAAAGCTATTGTTCAGTACTGCCTTCCACCCTCAAATTGACGGACAAACAGAAAAGGTGAACCAAGTACTAGAAGATATGTTACGAGCTTGTGCCTTAGACTTCAAGGGGAGCTGGTGTCGATATTTATGCTTAGCGGAATTCACCTACAACAATAGTTACCAAGCTACTATTGGAATGGCGCCTTACGAGGTTTTGTACGGGAGGAAATGTAGATCCCCTATATGTTGGTATGAAGGTGGTGAAAAGAAGGAGATGGGGTTCCGAACATATTTCATTGACAACACCACCCGTGTTATACAGAACATCCGCCAAAGAATAGAAACTGCTCAGAGTCGACAGAAGAATTATGTAGATAAGCGACGAAGGCCGTTGGAATTAAGTGTCGGAGATTCGGTATTTCTCAAGGTAGCTCCCATGAAAGGAGTGATGAGGTTCGGAAAGAAGGGAAAACTGAGTCCGCGCTATGTGGGACCATATCAGATTCAGAAAAGGGTCGGCAAGGTAGCTTATGAGATAGAGTTGCCTCAAGAAATGTCAGCTATCCACAACGTGTTCCACATTTTGATGCTAAAGAAATGTATTCCGAGCACGGACCAAGTGATCGAGCCACAGACAGTACAAGTTCAAGAGGACCTAAGTTATGAAAGCCGATCGGTTCAGATATTAGATCGAGATGTCAAAAGACTAAGGAATAAAGAGGTACCCTTAGTAAAGGTCCTGTGGCAAAATCAACGGTTCGAAGAAGCCACTTGAGAACACGAAGACGATATGAAGCAAAAGTACCCGGAGCTATTTTAAGTTTGAGGATGAACTTTTATGAGGTATGGGGGACTGTAACACCCATAGGATCCCAAGAAATTTTACATGAATTTATGCATGATTAAATAGGTTTCATGTGGATTCTTCTTTAAAAAAAAATAAAAAGAACCAAAAAGAGGCATGACCAAGGATTGAACCTTGGACCTCTTAGTAAGTGGTTCCATGTTATAACTAGTAGCCCCAGCAGGGGTGTGCTGATATGAAAAGAGAGAAATTATGGTTAAAGGTAAGGAAAGTGAAGGCTCTCTTCACTAAGAAGGAGAAGTCCAAGTTTCCTTCTTCTTCTTACAATGAAAAGAGAGTTTTACTTCTCCCTTCATTTAGGATGAGTAAAAGAAAAGGGAAGGAAAATTTCATTTTTCCTTCTTCCTTTCATTTGGAATAAAAGGAGAAAAGGAAAGAGAAAATTTCATTTTCTTCTCTTCCTCCTCCCTCCTCCTCTCCACCGAAACCAAGCTCCTTCTTCCTCACCATTGCCGAACCAAGCAAAAAGGTTTTCTCTCTAGGAAAAGCTTCACAACCAAGGTTACTTCTCTTAGAGAATTAAGCGAGAGAAGTAAGTATTCCCCCTCACTTGCAGTACAAGTAGCCTCCTACGTTTTCTATGCTTAAAATGTTTTGAAAAGAAACTTAGGGTTCGGGCATGATAAGTTTTTGAAATCTAAACATGCTTGTTTATGCTCCTTCATGATACATGATCTATTATATGTTGTTAGTTAAGTTTTCATGCTACATGATGTATAAACAAAACCTAGAATCTTACCTTAGGTTTTGGCCAAGGATGAACATAAGGTTTAGAGTAAGGTTTTGAAATCTAAACATGCTTGTTTATGCTCCTTCATGATACATGATCTATTATATGCTGTTAGTTAAGTTTTCATGCTACATGTTGTATAAACAAAACCTAGAATCTTACCTTAGGTTTCGGCCAAGGATGAACATAAGGTTTAGAGCAAGGTTTTGAAATCTAAACATGCTTGTTTATGCTCCTTCATGATACATGATCTATTACATGTTGTTAGTTAAGTTTTCATGCTCTGGAGATGGACGGAACGTTGAGGGAAGGCGATGGATGAAGCTCTAGGGTTTCCCCCGAAGGAGAAAATCCTTTCCCAAGGAGAGGGACGAAGTCCTCGAACCAAAGATGCCAAGAATAGGGTTCTTGACCCTTTTATACCTCCTCCAAGCCGCCCAAGAAAACTAGGATTACGGGACGTCCGGTAAAATGAGTTTTTCACCCATTAAACCAGGTTTTCTCATGATCTCCCCTGAACCAAAGTTGTATCTCTTGAAATTATGTTCAATCTGATACTTGGATCGAGCTCTGGCTCCAACCGACCCCAAAGTTAAGGTGGTTCGAAGTTTGGTCTGCGGTCTGGGCGGAGGTCCAGTTGAACTCACGGTCGGGAGGCACGGACATGCCATTTAGCATGGGAATACAATTTTTTCTCTCTGTTGGATCTGAAGAAAAGTTGTAGATCTTGAAGTATTCTATGTTTTGGTATAAAGAACAGCCCGAAACTCCAACGGAGCACAAAGTTATGGCTGAATTACGATCGGTCTGCAATCTGCCCAGAATTCAGCACAGCTCTATTTTGGCGTGGCACAGCTCGTGTTCTTCATCGCACGACCGTGTGGAATCCACACGGCCTCACACGGCTTCCTCTCGGATTGAGTCACACGGCCGTGTGGGGTTACACGGTCGTGGCCTTCTTCGTATCTGCTGAGGTCACACGGCCGTGTGAATTCACACGGCCGTGTGGCCTTCTCTCCACTGGAATGTTGGCACGACCGTGTGCTGCTTGGCCACTGTCATGGGGGCACGACCATGCATGGTTGCACGACCATACCTTGCTTGGCTGGTGGTGGTGAGGCACGGCCGTGCAGGGTTGCACGGTCGTGCTCTGATCCCTCTCTGGATTGGCCATACGACCATGCAAGGTTGCACGACCGTGTTCTCTGCTTTGTCCTGGTGCGTCGACAATCACCATTTTCGCTCCAAAAGTTATCCCTGTCAACACAAAACCAAACAAAGAGCAGATATCTAAACAAAAGAGTATATATGGTGAATACATGCTAAAAGAGGCAATCATGCAAGGAATATATACGTATAAAGCAAGTGAATGTGCGTCAAAACATGCATAAATGATCATACTATTTACGCACATCACACCCCCAGACTTAAACCTTTGCTTGTCCTCAAGAAAAACCCGCAATCTAGATTCATGTGGTTAAATAGTGCATCATAATCTCTAGCGAGTCAATCAAATTCTATCAAATGATTTCATTGGTGAGCAAGATACAAAAGTAGTTTGAGTATGACCTAAGTAGTAATCCTTTGTGCTCAGTGTGAAAGTGGCCTAGATTTATCAAGTTGCAATCCCTAAGTCTAGTCAAGTCGTCATAAAATTGTGTTCCTTATGCTTCCGGCGATAGGCACTTACCTGCCACATGCAAGGTTCGTTCCCCTCAAAAATGCTTTGCATCGTCTACACAAGGTCTCAAAGAAATACTCAGTATCAAGAGAAACATAACATTCATTTCCCCAATAACCTAACTCGGTCTCAAAGGGGTGAATTGCTAGTTTCCACTCACGACAACTATTTTTTATCCCTTATTTTTTTTTTCATTTTTTTTCTTTGAATGTTTGTAAAGTATCAAACTTGAACAAACCTTCAATTTTTTATTTTTTATTTTTTGGGATTGATTTTTCCAAATAAACTTACATGATCTGAGTTTATCCAGTAACTAAAATGTAGTTGAGAGGTCACCATAAAAGCACAAGTACTAGTCCAATTCTATGAATCATGACTATTTTAGAGTTATTAACCATAAAAAATAGACGTAGTGTATAGAGGTCCTAAAACAAAGTCAATATTTAAACTCTTATAGTAAAACATTGCTCACTTCATGCTATCATAGATAGAAAAAGATAGATCACTAAACATAAGTAACACATGAACCACATAAAATCTAGAATAGACAGTATTTTGCATTAAGGAATAAACAATCATAATATGATGCAGGATGCAACTAGCAAAAATTTTATTATGCAAAAAGAAATAAGCAAAAGCTGAACTAAACTAAATGCATCTAATGCATCCCCCTAGGCTTAAACTTTTCATCGTCCCGATGAAAACTAGAAATGTAATGTGAAGGAAATTTATGAAGTTTAGAGAAGTTACCAAGTGATGAGCTTCAAATCATTGACATTCATGTTTTTGAAGATACTCCTCTATCCAATGCTTACATTCCTCCATAACTTTGAAATCTACGAAAATAATATAGATAAGAAAAATTAAGTAGAGGGTATGATTTATTATCAATGAAGTAAAAACAAACTAAAAATAAAACAAGGAAAATGAACTTGGGTTGCCTCCCAAGAAGCGCTTGTTTAAGGTCATTAGTTCGACCACCTCAATAGATTCATCGAAATCTTGCTCTTGGAGGGGTAAGATATTTTAGAACCCTCTTACCAAGGGCTCTTATTATGGAGGGAGCTTTCATCAAAAGGTGAAGAATCGCTCTCTCCATCTTCGTCTTCTTGGAAATTCTTTCAGGAGGTCGTAGACGGTTCAGATCGAGCTTCCAATTATAGGTCCCATGAAAATCTGCACACCCAAAACAAAGGCAAACCCCCCACAAGCATGTAATATTAGAAGGAACTAGAACTGTATTAGTATGAACTGAATATTCATTAAAAATTAAATCACATCCAACAAAATCAATTATAGGTACTTCTATGAAATTTTCTAAAAGATCACTAGAAATACTAACCTTGCATTGTTGAGATGTACCTGAAAGTTTTAAACAATGGGCTGTGACTTCTTCAGAATTAAGAATTGGTTCTGGTTCTAGCTCAGGTGGAAGTGGCTCTAAAAGTAGTGATTCTTGGGACTTTGCTTCTATTGCACAAGTCCCTACACAATTATCATCAACCAACTCCATTCTTGCAAATTCCATAGTATCGATTGGTTGTACAACCAAGAGAGGTGATCCTTGGTACATTTCCTCCTTAGTACATGCCCCTACACTTTTGTTTACCACATCATCATCATAAGTGGGGAAGAGTCCACTAACACTAATGTCATCAATAGAGGGATCAACAACATTATTAGAAATTTGAAATAATATTCGTAAAGCTGAGATCCCCCGTTGCACCATTAGCTATTCAGAAACTTGTGTTGTAGTCTCCATCTGACTTGGAGCAAGGATATTTGTGCGTTGGGAGTCCTCCAAGTCAATCTGCTAATCTAATTGTGAATGATGTGGTCTATCCAGTGAGAAATCATCCTGAATCTCTAAGAAACTTTGAGATGCTTGAAAAGAATGATCAACACCTTGCACATTTCTATAATCAAAATTTTGATAATCCCTTCTATCCTGATTGTAGTGCTGAGGTGGGTAAAAGTTCTGCTGCTGGGGAAATGACTGCTCACTTTGCTCTAGAATTAACTGAGGTTGAAAGTTCTGAATTTGATGATCTTCCCAGTCATAGCCATAACTATCAGGAACTTGCTCATATGTATCTTGATGTTGAGGTTGAACCAAACATTGAAGTTCCAGAGTCTTAGCAGATTTTTGGAAAAATGGCAAATAGCAGCTGGATGAGAAGTGCTACCACACACTCCACAAAGGAACTCAAATTGATCATCTTCTGAATCATAATATTCATCAATGGAAGATCTTGCACTCATGGGTGTGAAAAATTCTCTTGAAGTCCTACTTGACATGTTAGTGCTCAAGATATTCAAGAAAAAATTATGAGAGAAAAACAAAAATGAAGAATTAAAGATAAGAAATAAAATGCTATATGAAAAGCAAGAAACAAAACGCAGAATTTAAATTGCTAGGAAAAAAATGCAGGTTTTTTTTGAATTATGAAGATGGAAAAACAAAAATTATTCACAAGTCTAGACTAACTAATTTGCTAATCTACTAATGTTAATACGAACAGTCCCCGACAACAGTGCCAAAAACTTATTACGCAACCGCAAGTGTACGGTTTCGTCGTCAGTAATATAAAAGATTTGTCGAATCCATAGGGACGGTTGATTAAGCACTAGAGATATCGCAAGTAGGTTATCTAGACGGTCGAAAGTTGGCTTTGGCGCTTACAAACTAATGAGGGTGAATGAAGAGAGAAAAAAGGTTGAGAAGAGGAAAGTGAGAAGAGAATAGAGAGAACTAATCTTGGATGGAATGAGCTTCGGGAGATGGATTCTAGGATTTCAGTTTCATTGTAATACTAGGAGATACTACATAGATTGCTTAGTTTCTATCCTCTATGTCAATGCTCTTGCAGGAAGTTAGGTTGGCCAGTATCCCTAAGTATCACGTAGAGACGATCCCTGTGCAATCCTGTAACGGTTAACCCCCCTATCACGAGGGTGCCTCGGTAGATCACTGGGATACATATCTAGTAAAGAACAATAAGGATAAGGGTAGAGGTTTGGTACGGTTACCTACTTACTTATGGAGGAATTGCCTCTCCTTTCAAGAGAATGTCCTAGACATCCGTGAATGGGTTACCCTTGTCACTAGGGCCCCTTGGGTATACGATCTAGAGCACGCTCTTTACGAGAGCAGCAGTTCCTAAGGGGTTGTCTCTCCTTTTGAGGGAACGTCTTAGACGTCTGGAAAGGGTTACCCCTGTCACTAGGGTACCTTGGTCAATACGCTCTAAGGTATCCCATTTGCGGGATCAACAATCCTCCACATCAATAAATCAAAGAATAGAAATATAAACATCTCACACAAGCATGAACAAGACATTAACAAGTCATCGTATATAAACAAATTGAATCTATATAGTTCTACATCTCCATCGCATTACAAATACTTCCTAATCCTAGAAGGGGACATCTACTCCATTATGGGGGAAGAACAACCCCAAAACATAAAGAAGAACATACTTACAACCCTAGGTGTGAGAAGAAAGGGAAGAAGCGATGCTTGCCGAGGTTTCCGATGTCTTGGAGATGCCCCCTTGCTATGGAGATGGATGGAACGTCGAGGGATGGAGGTGGATGATTCTCTAGGGTTTCCCCCTAAGGAGAAAACCCTTTCCTAAGGAGAGGGACGAAGTCCCCGAACCAAAGATGCCAAGAATAGGGTTCTTGACCCTTTTATACCTCCTCCAAGACGCCCAAGAAAACCAAGATTACGGGGCATCCAGTAAACTGAGTTTTTCACCTATTAAACCAGGTTTTCTCGTGATCTTCCCTGAACCAAAATTGTATCTCTTGAAATTATTTTCAATCTGATACTTGGATCGAGCCCTGGCTCCAACCGACCCGAAAGTTATGGCGGTTCGAAGTTTGGTCTGCGGTCTGGGCGGAGGTCCAGTTGAACCCACAGTTGGGAGGCACGGCCGTGCCATTTAGCACAGGCAGACAATTCTTTCTCTCTATTGGATCTGAAGCAAAGTTGTAGATCTTGAAGTTAGCTACGTTTTGGTATAAAGAACAGTCCTAAACTCCAACGGAGCACAAAGTTATGGCTGAATTACAATCAGTCTGCAATCTACCCAAAATTCAGCACAGCTCTGTTTTGGCATGGCACAGCCCGTGTTCTTTGTCGCACGGCCGTGTGGAATCCACACGGCCTCACACGGCTTCCTCTCGGATTGAGTCACATGGCCGTGTGGGGTCACATGGCTGTAGCCTTCTTCGTCTCTGCCGAGGTCACACGGCCGTGGCCTTCTCTCCACTGGAATGTTGGCACGGCCGTGCCATTTGGCACGACCGTGTGCTGCTTGGCCACTGTCATGGGGGCACGGCCGTGCATGGTTGCACGGCCATACCTTGCTTGGCTGCTGGTGGTGAGGCACGACCGTGTAGGATTGCACGGCCGTGCTTTGATCCCTCTCTGGATTGGATACACGGTCGTGCAAGGTTGCACAGCCGTGCTCTCTGCTTTGTCCTGGTATGTCGACAATCACCGTTTTCGCTCCAAAAGTTATCCCTGTCAACATAAAACCAAACAAAGAGCAGATATCCGAATAAAAGAGTATATATGGTGAATACATGCTAAAAGAGGCGATCATGCAAGGAATATATACGTATAAAGCAAGTGAATGTGCATCAAAACATACATAAACGATCATACTATTTACGCACATCAATACCATAGTAAGTTGGGCTGGATAAATATCGAACGAGTTTTGATTGACTTGATAAATTTTGCGCGTCACAACCCACTCGACCAACTTAAGGTCGAATTAGTTTTGATTGAATTAAAGACTTTGGGCGCTTTGTTTTGCTTGGCTTATTTAATGCCTAAGTAATCTTTGTAGCCTCAACCAAAGGGGGAAAAAAAAGGAAACTTTCATAAAATGAAAATACTCATTAAAATTAATAAAAGATCAACACATATCAAGAAGCAATGTTTGTCTCAAAACATCCCTAAATTAATAGATAATCCAACACATAACAAATCATGAAAGCTTAGGAAATAGATCAGGTGGAGCGTTATTAGTTATCCGGTCATAATCCAAAGAGCTGACAGGAGGGTCAGAGGTTAAATATCCACCCTCTTTCAATTGCTCCATCATGCCTTGCACCCCCAGTATAAATGCCTGGACAATGGAATGAGCAATTGGTGTATTGAACTCTAGTGTTTGGAAGAGCTCATTTTTCTTTATATTAAACTACTCTTCTTCTCCTGCCTAGTAAGTCTCTAATGTTGCTTGGATGGTTGTCAATTCCACTTGGACAAACACTAGATTAGTTTGGGTGGTGCTTAGCTCTGATACCAAAGAACCCGCTCAACTTTTTGAGCTACTAGCTCTGATGCCTTGGCGGATAGCTTAGTAGCATGGGCAAATTCTTGTGTCTGCATTTGACTAGATAATTGTGTAATCTTGTCAATATGTTACTTTAGCTTTGTTTGTGTTTCTTCTTGGAGGTTTGCCTCTATTTGAAGTTGAATCTTAATAGAATCTAAGGTGTTTTGCAGTTAGTTGCTCTCTTGAGCTCATTTTTTGCTTGCTCTTGAGCTTCCTGAAGTTGAGCTAATAATTCTTTTGTTTGGGTAGAAGAATTAGCGCTCATCATTGCAAAATTTTGTTACTTTAATAGCTCATTCTCTTGGGCTAGATCATGGAAATGTTGAGTGATATTCATGCTAATTGCCCTGCATGTATGACAAGCATGAATATTAGAAAATAAGAGCATAAAAAAAGAGATGGAGATTGATCGATTAAGGTTATGGTACCTTAGTTTGCTCATACGTGAATTCATCGGATAACTCTTTAGGAGGGAGTTCACTTAGCATTTTTTGGGCCTCTGCCCAAGCATTCACCAGACGCCCTCCTAAAAAAAGGGGAAAGGTAATAGGAGGAAGATAGTCAGGGGAAATTGGACTTGGAGTAGAGGGTAAACAGGAAAGCATAGGGGATGGGCCAAGCTCTTCTGGCATGGTGTCACTAGACTTTCCTTAAGGATCTAGAATCGTTGTCACTCAATTTAGGGAGATAAGAAACGAAGATGGGATCCTGTTTAAGTTGGGTAGAATCTGGGAGAGAAGGAAAGGAAGATTGCCAAACGGCGGGCCAAGTGGAGGAATCAGGCATTTTCATAAAGGAAAAATGGGATTTCTAGCTTTTAATGGAAGAGGCATCTCCTTAAAGAAGACTACCTTTGGTTTAGATTGGAAAAGGAAGGTTCTAGGTTTTGATTTTTTGGGATTGGTGAATAGATATAAGTTGCGGGGAGTAGGAGGAATGCCAAACAAGTGGAATAACATATACATCCCACACATATATCGGAAAGCATTCAGGATGAATTGTTGCAAGGGAATGTGAAAGTACTTCGAAGAAGAATGGGTGGATAGAGAAGCACAAGCCTACTACCACTTGGTCAGAGAAGAATGTGAGATGATCATCAGGAGGAAGATGAAGACATTCATCCATAGAGGGGAGGCGAATCTGATAGCTATGGGGTATGCCATATTTGGAATAGAGGTGAGCTCGGTCAGAAGAATCAAAGCTGAAGGAAGTCAAGGCATACCATAGAGTAAAGGATTCTTGGGCCATGATAGGATACAATCCAAAAGATGATCAACTTACTAGGTCCGCTGGAAGTCGGGAAAGAGAAAGTGCAGAGGAAGAGAGGTTGTCAGAAAGAACAGATGGGAGAAGATGAGAAGCTATAGGTGAAGAGTCGGTGTTGTTTAGGGTTTTATAAGGAGTAGTTTAAGCACCACCGTTAGATTGAAAGGGCCCATACAAGGAGGGTCATTGACTTGCAAGGTTAAATGAATGTGCCATTGTACTTTACAAGGAGGGGGATGATGGATCGAAAGCGCTAGAGGGGGGGGGGGGTGAATAGCGCTCGTGGCTATTTTATCGATTTATGGAAATCGTTCGAGTAACTAAAGTAACACAGTGGAAATGAAAAGTAAAGTAAATGCAGAGACACAATTGATTTACTTCGTTCGGAGC
The DNA here is from genome assembly GCF_018446385.1 of Zingiber officinale. Taxonomy (NCBI): domain Eukaryota; kingdom Viridiplantae; phylum Streptophyta; class Magnoliopsida; order Zingiberales; family Zingiberaceae; genus Zingiber; species Zingiber officinale. The sequence goes on from NC_055998.1 coordinate 97,438,254, forward strand.
CTATCTCGATTCCTACTCGAAGGCCCGCGATCCTTGACCGCTTTCGGTGGGCAACAACTATATAGCGCAAATCATACAAGTGAATAAGTATAAGTAATTGCAGTAAATAAACTATACCAACGAAAAGGAGAATAGAAAACTTTGGATTGATTCGTTGGAGCAGAGCGTTGTTGAGGCGTTTAGCAGCAGCACACGGAAGAGCAGAGTTTTCTATTCGAAGTTGATGTCCTGAGCTGCACCTCGAGGCCTCTTTTTATAGCTCTGCAAGGTCTGATCCAAATCCCCAATCTCGGGATCAGATTTGACCCGAAGCGGATCGGTTGACCGATCCTCACGTTCGGTTGACCGATCAGATGATCTCCACCGCATCTGATCCATCCATCCATCGCTCCGCTTCGATATGGTCAAACTTTATCCCTAGGTTCGGTCGACCGATCCCAAGGTTCGATAAACTGATCAGTCTCCTCTGACCCGCACACCTCGGCTTGATCCAGTCGACACCTATCCCAGGTTCGGTCAACCGATCCCGAGGTTCGGTCGACCGATCCCTGGTTGAACCTGGTCCAACTTCTGGAGATCTGATATGGTAGCTTGGAGGTTCGGTCGACCGATCCCAAGGTTCGGTCGACCGATCCCGGTCAGTACTAACCCTGCACAAAAGTATTAGTTTCCTGCAAAACAGAGTTAAAACACTAAAGATAATATATAAACAAATATATTGACAGCCTTTGGACTGTCTGGGTCTGACTTCGACCCGACGCCTACTGTTCCCTCTACGGGGAACGCGTCCTCACCTACTCCACTCAGGAGATTTTACCTTTTGCCAGTTCGATTCTCCAGATCGACTGGACTTTTGCTCAGCGTCCGATGCTTCCGGTCTTCATGCTGGATGTTCGGTCCTCGACCCATCCAGACTTCTACCCGGTTCGCGACACCAGGATTTTAACCTAGGGTTACCACCCCTAGGATTTTTGCCCGAAGCACCAACCCGCCAAGACTTTCCGTATAGGGTTACCACCCCCTATGACCTAGGGTTACCACCCCCTAGGGTTTTCCTTTTGCCTAACCGCAGCTAGGACTTTTCTCCACCTAGGGTTACCACCCCCTAGGACCTAGGGTTACCACCCCCTAGGGTTTTCACCTTGCCTAACCACAGCTAGGACTTTCTTGAAACACTTAGTCATACACATTAGATAACAATTAAACTTAACTTTGAATCCCTTTGTCATTATCAAAACTAAGGTTCGATCGTCGGATGCTTCCCGCACCAATAATCTCCGCTTTTTTTATTATGGCAACCGAAATTCAAAGTTAAGTGAAAAAAAATGCAATAAAGGTAAATAAAATCTAAGCACATTGAAGCTCCCCCTTAATGGAAGCTCCCCCTTAAGCTGATTTCTTTTAGTTTTTAAATTTTTAATACCTTTTGGTTTTTGAATTTTTAATACCTTTTGGTTTCCTTTGAATTTCCTTATTTTTGAATTTCCTTATCTTTGAATTTCCTTATACTCTCCCCCTTTGCCATATATCAGAATAAGGAGGGAAGAAGAAAAAAATGAGTACTGAAGTAACACTTAGCTTTTCATTAAAGTATGAGTATTTCTTTTAAAATTTTTAACAAAATTTCTTTTAAATTCTAAGTATAAGAAATGATTTAAATTATTTTGGAATAATTTTCAAAGTATTTTTCAAATAATTTTTGAAATTAATTTTCAATGGATTTTTGAAATAAATTTTTGAAGAATTTTTAAAATGATTTTGAAATTAATTTTTAACAGGATTTTTAAAATTATTTTGAAATTAATTTTTAAAAGGATTTTTAAAATGATTTTGAAATTAATTTTTAAAGTAATTTTGAAATAATTTTTCAAAGGATTTTTAAAATGATTTTAAAATTAATTTTTAAAAGGATTTTTAAAATGATTTTGAAATTAATTTTTAAAAGTATTTTTAAAATGATTTTGAAATTAATTTTTAAAGTAATTTTGAAATAATTTTTCAAAGGATTTTTAAAATGATTTTGAAATTAATTTTTAAAAGGATTTTTAAAATGATTTTGAAATTAATTTTTAAAGTAATTTTGAAATAACTTTTCAAAGGATTTTTAAAATGATTTTGAAATTAATTTTTAAAAGGATTTTTAAAATGATTTTGAAATTAATTTTTAAAGTAATTTTGAAATAATTTTCGAAGGTTTTTAAAAATGATTTTGAATTAATTTTTCAAAGGATTTTTAAAATGATTTTGAAATTAATTTTTAAAAGGGTTTTTAAAATGGTTTTGAAATAAATTTTCAAAGTAATTTTGAAATAAATTTTCAAAAGATTTTTAAAATGATTTTGAAATTAATTTTTCAAAGGATTTTTTAAAATGATTTTGAAATTAATTTTTAAAAGGGTTTTTAAAATGATTTTGAAATTAATTTTTAAAAGGGTTTTTAAAATGATTTTGTAATTATTTTTTAAAGTAATTTTGAAATAATTTTTCAAAGGATTTTTAAAATGATTTTGAAATTAATTTTTAAAAGGATTTTTAAAATGATTTTGAAATTAATTTTTAAAGTAATTTTGAAATAATTTTTCAAACGTTTTTTTTAAAATGATTTTTAAATTAATTTTTCAAAGGATTTTTAAAATGATTTTGAAATTAATTTTTAAAAGGGTTTTTAAAATGATTTTGAAATTAATTTTTAAAGTAATTTTGAAATAATTTTTCAAAGGATTTTTAATTTTTAAAGTAATTTTGAAATAATTTTTCAAAGGATTTTTAAAATGATTTTGAAATTAATTTTTAAAGTAATTTTGAAATTCATTTATTCATTTGATTTAATTAAGTCGTTTTATTTGAATAAATTGAATTTATTTAAGACTAAATTTAACCTAGATCCATCTCACCTGATTCTATGTTATCAAACAGGTAATCTTACGTATTTTTGTGAGATGGTCATCTTGATTTAAGTAGTTTCTAAGGATTAATTTACATTTGAGTTAAAAAATAGGTTTTCCAATTAGTCAATTAAATAAGTATTTCAAAGATTGATTCCCAGGTCAGGGCGAGGCTCTAGGCCTTCTTGGGTATGAGATCATCCACCCCTTCCTAGACAGAATCGCTCAAAGAAATATATATTTAATTTCCTTTTTGAAACTCCTAGATTTAACTGGCAAGTGTAAATTATGCCTAGATCATTAAGCTATCCTAGTCTAAACATGTATATTGCAAGGAAAATAAATAAACAAGCATTTTATCTATTTATTGAGATAGTTTTTCTATTTGCTCCCCCTGGATCATAGCCTCGATATGGTCTATCAAGGAAATGGATCTGATCCTTGGGGACCCAATAGTGACCAGGTCCAACTTGATTAACCAAGTTTGACTTGGGGACCCATGCTTGAATTATGTTTCTATTATTTCTATTTACTAACGACAAGTATGATTTAAACTTTATTTTGGTCTTAAATCCAAGTCCGGATTTGTTGTAAATGGCTCGCTGTTTTCCAAGAATCAAAACCAAATTCTTGGAACCCATAATGAACCGTTCCAACGTGTCCTTGAGTTCCTTAATTTGAGTTTTCAAATTGGAATTTTCTTCCTCAAGTTGTTGGACTTGAGTTGAACTTCCAATTTGAACTGACTCAGTTAGAACTGACTCAGTTAGAACTAACTCAGTTAAAGAACTTGAGTCAGTCGCTCCCTTAAGGGCTGTTACCTCCTTTTGGAGCGACTTAACCCGGATGTTAAATTTAGCCAACTTTTTAAGCAAGTACGGAATTAAATTCTCCGCGTCATCTAAGTTAATACTAGACATTAAAGCACTTACAGTGGGGTTCGGTCCTTCGGAAACGGATGCGGATCCGTGGCTTCGCTCGGACTTAGTTTCCGACTCGCTCTCGGTTTCGGACTCGAATTCAGACTCGGTTTCGTCAATATTTACTTGTACTGGCAACGCGAGGAAGCTTGTCGGTTCTTCTTCATCGGAATCGGATTCATCTAATGATTCAGACCAGGTCGCCTTTAATACCATCCTTCTTTTCTTCTTGTTTGGACAGTCTGGCTTGTAGTGCCCCTTTTGGTTACAGCCGTAACAGGTGACTTCGGACTTGTCCTTCGTATTTGTTTGATTCGCCTTTTTCGACTTGCATATTCTCCGTACGAGCTTTTTCAGTTTGGAAACAACTTCGTCATCGTCCTCTGCATCTGATTCATCTTTGGACTTGGGCTTACTTTTATGCTTTGACATTGGTTCATGCGTTTTGCTGGTACCTGCAACCAAAGCAACACCTTTCTCGACCGGGCGTGCATTAGTCTGTTCATGCAATTCTAATTCCGAAAAGAGTTCATCTAACTTAATAGTAGATAAATCCTTAGAAACCTTGTAGGCATCTACCATGGATGCCCACAAGGTGTTCCTCGGAAAGGCGTTTAAAGAATACCTTATGATGTCCCGGTTATCTACCTTCTGTCCAATTGCATGAAGACCGTTGAGCAGATCTTGAATTCGGGCATGGAGTTGGGCAGCTGTCTCACCTTCCTGTAGTTTGATATTAAACAATTTATTCAAAATTAAGTCTCTTTTACTTACTTTAGTGTCTGACGTCCCTTCGTGAAGTTCAATGAGCTTATCCCACAACTCCTTGGCACTGCTGAAAGGGCCGACGCGGTTGAGTTCTTCTTTTGATAGGCCACACTGGAGGGTGCAGGTCACCTTGGCATTGACTTCCACCTTCTTAATCAGAGATGCATCCCAGTCCTCGTATGGTAGTGGTTTGCCGGCGCCATCAGTTGGTAGTTGGATTCCGGTTTTGACAATCATCCAGACTTCAAAATGAGTCTGGAGATATGCTTCCATCCGACCCTTCCAGTACCCGAAGTCGTCTCCGGTGAATAGCGGGGGGCGGGCTGTATTGTAGCCTTCTTGAAGGGCCATTTTAGATCAACTAAAAAAAAATAAACAACAAGAAAGTTCCAGGACTTGGTCCTGGCTTAGTAGTGCGGTATATAAAAAAAATAGACCACGAACTCGGGTGGTGTTGCACCAACCTCGAGCAGAAAACCGAATTGAGAAAATAATTAGAATATAGCTATAAAGCCAAATTCTAATTGACTCCGAAAAAAACTGAAAATACCACGACAAATTATTTTGAATGGTGGTTGCACCGTTTCAAAATGACCCCGCTCTGATACCAATTGATGGATCGAAAGCGCTAGAGGGGAGCGGTGAATAACGCTCGTGGCTATTTTATCGATTTACGGAAATTGTTCGAGTAACTAAAGTGACGCAGCGGAAATGAAAAGTAAAGTAAATGCAGAGACACAATTGATTTACTTCGTTCGGAGCCTATCTCGACTCCTACTCGAAGGCCCGCGATCCTTGACCGCTTTCGGTGGGCAACAACTATATAGCGCAAATCTTACAAGTGAATAAGTATAAGTAATTGCAGTAAATAAACTATACCAACGAAAAGGAGAATAGAAAACTTTGGATTGATTCGTTGGAGCAGAGCGTTGTTGAGGCGTTTAGCAGCAGCACACGGAAGAGCAGAGTTTTCTGTTCGAAGTTGATGTCCTGAGCTGCACCTCGAGGCCTCTTTTTATAGCTCTGCAAGGTCTGATCCAAATCCCCAATCTCGGGATCAGATTTGTCCCGAAGCGGATCGATCGACCGATCCTCACGTTCGGTCGACCGATCAGATGATCTCCACCGCATCTGATCCGTCCATCCATCGCTCCGCTTCGATATGGTCAAACTTTATCCCTAAGTTCGGTCGACCGATCCCAAGGTTCGGTCGACCGATCAGTCTCCTCTGACCTGCACACCTCGGCTTGATCCAGTCGACACCTATCCCATGTTCGGTCGACCGATCCCGAGGTTCGGTTGACCGATCCCTGGTGGAACCTGGTCCAACTTCTGGAGATCTGATCTGGTAGCTTGGAGGTTCGGTCGACCGATCTCAAGGTTCGGTTGACCGATCCCGGTCAGTACTAACCCTGCACAAAAGTATTAGTTTCCTACAAAACAGAGTTAGAACACTAAAGATAATATATAAACAAATATATTGACAGCCTTCGGACTGTCCGGGTCTGACTTCGGGTTTCCGACCGGAAACCCTAGGTCGACCCGACGCCTACTGTTCCCTCTACGGGGAACACATCCTCACCTACTCCACTCAGGAGATTTTACCTTTTGCCAGTTTAATCCTCCAGATCGACTGGACTTTTGCTCAGCGTCTGATGCTTCCGGTCTTCATACTGGATGTTCGGTCCTCGACCCATCCAGACTTCTACCCGGTTCGCGACACCAGGATTTTAACCTAGGGTTACCACCCCCTAGGATTTTTGCCCGAAGCGCCGACCCGCCAAGACTTCCCGCATAGGGTTACCACCCCCTATGACCTAGGGTTATCGCCCCCTAGGGGTTTCCTTTTGCCTAACCGCAGCTAGGACTTTTCTCCACCTAGGGTTACCACCCCCTAGGACCTAGGGTTACCACCCCCTAGGGTTTTCACCTTGCCTAACCACAGCTAGGACTTTCCTGAAACACTTAGTCATACATATTAGATAACAATTAAACTTAACTTTGAATCCCTTTGCCATTATCAAAACTAAGGCTCAATCGTCGGATGCTTCCCGCACCAACAGGGGATGCCAACAGGCGTCATGAAGAATGAATGGAAGGGACACGTGACAATCATCTAGGAATAGGCATTTATGAAGGGCATGACAAGAGAGACCTTTTAGTAGCCAAAAATATCTTTTTACACACCCTCGATACTCAACCTAGCGAAAGGAGGACTATTTTTTTTTGAAGAAGTCACTAAGTGCCTAAGGCACAAATTGCTAGACGCTTGAGGTATGATTGAGAACATGAATTGTAAAAGAATCCTACTATCAAAGAAAAATAAGTAAACAGGAATGAAATAGGAAAGCGGTTAAATTTAAAATTCATTGATTAGCCCGCTGAAGTACAATTGATTGCCCCTCATCAACCTTTAAATTAGGTTATCCTCTTTTATAAGGGAGAATGGGAAAGTTAACTCTTGGAAATTAAGTCACAAATGAGGAGTAAATGAGACTAGAACTTGAGTCCAATCAGTCAGTTATATCTCCTTCAACTAGATTGAGAGGAAGGCTAGTGATACAGGTTATGACGAGTAGATTTAGAGGATGACAAAGATATTAAAGTTAAGGTGAAGTGGCAATCAAGGTTAGGATAGGGTGATGTTTGTTAACTGGTTCTGTTGATTGCCCTACATCAAAGTCTTGAAAGCGCGCCCGAGCGTTCTTTAAGCAAGATGCTCAGATATGGCCAACCGGTTATATACTCGATCTAATATAAGGTTGCCTGTGTGCACTTGACCGGGTAAAGCTCAATCGAGCTTAAAGGTACTCAGCCTTATAAAGCTTTTAGTATACGATCAGCCGAACGAAGGTCGAATGAACATAAGGTTGATTGTGTGTACTTGACCGGGCAAAGCTCGATCAAGCTTAAAGGTACTCAGCCTTATAAAGATTTTAGTATACGATCAGTCGAATGAAGGCCAGACAAACATAAGGGTGTATGTGTGTGCTCGACTGAGTAAAACCCGGTTAAGCTTAAAGGTACTTAGCCTTATAAAGTTTTTAGCATATGATCGGCCGAGCGAAGGTTGAACAAACATAAGGTTTCCTGTGTGCGCTCAACCGGGCAAAACCCAAGTGAGCTTAGAGGTACTCAGGCTTATAAAGCTTTTAGCATACGATTGGCCAAGCGAAGACCGAAAGAACATTAGGTTACCTGTGTGCGCTCGATCGAGCAAAGCCCAAGCGAGCTTAGAGGTACTCAGCCTTATAAAGCTATTAGTATACGATCGGTCAAATGAAGGCTGAATGAACATAAGGTTGCTTGTATGTGCTCGACTGGGCAAAGCCCGAGCGAGCTTAGAGGCACTCAGCCTTATAAAGCTTTTAGTATACGATCGACCGAGTGAAGACCGAATGAACATAATGTTGCCTGTGTGCGCTTGACCGGGCGAAGCCTGAGCAAGCTTAGAGGTACTTAGCCTTATTAAGCTTTTAGTATATGATCGACCGAATAAAGGCTGAATGAACATAAGGTTGCTTGTATGGGCTCGACCGGGTAAAACCCAATTGACCTTAAAGGTACTCAACTTTACAAAGCTTTTAGTACACGATCAGCCAAACAAAGGCCAAACGAACATAAGGGTGACTATGTGCGCTCGACCAGGTGAAGCCCGAGTGACCTTAGAGGTACTCAACTTTATAAAGCTTTTATCATATGATCGGCTGAGAGAGGACCGAATGAACATAAAGTTGACTGTGTGCACAAGACTGGGTGAAGCTCGAGTGAGCTTAAAGGTATTTAGCCTTATAAAGCTTTTAGCATATGATCGGTCGAGTGAAGACTGAACGAACATAAAGTTTCCTGTGTGTGCTCGATCGGGTGAAGCCCGAGCGAGCTTAAAGGTATTCATCCTTATAAAGCTTTTTGCATACGATCGGCTGAGCGAAGACCGAACGAACATATGGTTGACTGTGTGCGCTCGTTTGAGCGAAGCCAGATCAAGCTTAAAAGTACTCAACCTTATAAGAAGCTCAATATATGACCAGCTTAATGACCGACTGGGATATATTCAACAGAAGGAATGCTCAATATACAACCAACTTAATGACTAGCCGGGATATATTCAACAGAAGGTATGCTCAATATATGACCGGAATAAAGACCAACTAGGATATATTCAACAGAATGTATGCTCAATATACGACCAGCTTAATGACTGACTAGGATATATTCATCAAAAGGTATGCTTAATATACGACCGGCTTAATGACCAGCTAGAATATATTCAATAGAAGGTATGTTCAATATACGACCGACTTAATTGTCGGCTAGGATATATTCAATAGAGGGTCTTTTCAATATACGATCGGCTTAATCACCGATCAAAATATATTTAGCAGACAAGTAGTCGACAACCTTATGACAACTTGGTGAACTTGTCGAGAAATATTGTCTCGAAGCTTCCTCATTAATTAATCAGTTACAGTGATATGCTCCTTTGAATATTTCATCAAAGGTCCAAGTTATAAAAGATAAAAGAGGTACATCTAGGGTAGAAAAAAGATTCCTCGGAAGACTATTGAATGTCGTCAGTTGTACTTCTTGTTGGTGCAACCTTAGGTCAAGGTTGACCTGGTTGACCTGACTCGAGTTGTATTTTGATGTTTGACGAGAATAGAAAAGGTCTATTATGATGTTTGATGAGAGTAGAAAAGTTGTATTCTGATGTTTGACAGAATACAAACTTGGGAGATTGTGGGTGTAATCTTTGGTCAAGGTTGACCTGGTTGACCCGAGGTGAGTCGACCTGATTCGGAAAATCTTGGTGAGTGAAGCCAGGTGAAAGTCCTGGTGAGTGAAGCCAGGCAAGGGAAAGTCCTGGGAGTGAAGCCAGGCAGTTGGAAAGTCCTGGTGAGTGAAGCCAGGTGAAAGTCCTGGTGAGTGAAGCCAGGCAAGGGAAAGTCCTGGGAGTGAAGCCAGGCAGTTGGAAAGTCCTGGTGTGTGAAGCCAGGCAGTTGGAAAGTCCTGGTGAGTGAAGCCAGGCAAGGGAAATCCAGATAGGTCAAGGTTGACTAGACATCTGGTGAAAAGTCCAAGTATGGAGACTTGGCATGGAAAAGTCTAAGCAGGGAGCTTGGCACGGGAAAAGTCCAAGTATGGAGACTTGGCACGGAAAAGTCCAAGCAGGGAGCTTGGCACGGGAAAAGTCCAAGTATGGAGACTTGGCACGGGAGAAGTCCAAGTATGGAAGCTTGGCGTGGGAAGTCGGAGAGGGCTCGGCAGCTCGTTCTCCGGACTAGGTCAGAGAGGGCTCGGGAGCTCGTTCTCTGGACCAGACGAAGTCGGAGAGGGCTCGACAGCTCGTTCTCCGGATTAGGTCAGAGAGGGCTCGGTAGCTCGTTCTCTGGACCGGACGAAGTCGGAGAGGGCTCGGTAGCTCGTTCTCCGGACTAGGTAGGGTTTAGGGCTGGGAGCTCTAAACCTTGATCGGTCTGGTGACCGATCCAGTGATACGCTAGTTGACTGATCGGTCTGGTGACCGATCAGTAACCAAACAGTGTGTTTCTGTGAATTACCTGATCGGTCTGGTGACCGATCAGAAGCGAAGAAGATCGGGAGAAGAAAGAGGGGGGATCGGTCTGTGGACCGATCCACCTGAGTCCTGATCGGTCCACAGACCGATCAGAGACGAGGCCAACTCTCTGTGAGAGTTGGCTGATCGGTCTGGGGACCGATCAGCCTAAGGCCTGATCGATCCCAAGACCGATCAGAACACTCCTGGACCAATCAGAAGTGTGCCTGATCGGTCCAGGCCCTAGCCGTTGCGACACAACGGCTAGTTTATCTGTCTTCTTCTTTGCAGGTTATATATCAAGGTCGAGGGCCTCTACAGTAACAACTCTTCTTCCTCCAAACTGCAACTTGAGCTTTGCTGAGCTCTCGATTTGCTGAAGCTTCGTGTGAGCTTCGTGCTGGTTTTCTAGCTGCTGCTTCATCAACGGACTCCGACGAGAAGGCAAGCAAGTGTGTTTACAATTTCTATTGTTCTTGTTTGTTTCCTCTATTGTTGTACTCCTCTGTTTTGCTGTTGCAAAGACTTTGTGGTGAGGTTTCTCCACCCAGAAGGAGTTCATATTAGCCGGTTATCAGGAGTTTCATCCACCGACGGATTGATAGGCTTCGTCCACCTTACGAACACGCCGAGGAGTAGGAGTTTCATCTCCGAACCTCGTTACATCGCTGTGCTTGAGGTTTGATTTCTCCATTTATGTTTCTGTTGTTATTTTTCCGCTGCGCTAACTTGATTTGTAGAAAGAAACGCAAATTTGAGGTCGGCTATTCAAACCCCCCCTCTCTAGCCGCTATCCGAAGGTCCTAACAAGTGGTATCAGAGCGAAGGTTGCTCTTCGTCGGATTAACACTCGAGGGAGCACAAGCTAGAGAATGGATCTACTTGGAGAAGACATCACGATTCCACCCTTCTACGATCGCGACGACTTCGCATATTGGAAGGTAAGAATGAAGTATTTTCTTATGACTAACCTAGTGAATTGGAATTGTGTACGAGTAGGTTTTACTCCTCCGGTGGATAAAGAAGGAGAACCTCTTGAGAAGAAGAAGTGGACGAAGGGACAAATCCACCAATCCATGATCAATGATGAGGTAACGAAAATTCTTGAATTTTCATTACCTAATGATATGTTGTGCAAGATAGGTGGATACAACAATGCCAAGGAATTATGGAACAACTTGGCTAAGTTCCATGAGGAGAGCTCCACTTCAAGTCATGAAGAGGAGTCAAGTGAGCCAAGTAGCTCACATCATGGAGGTAAGGAATTAGAAGTTGAGGGCTACTCAACATCTAAGGAAGAAGAGGAGGAGAGTCTTCTTCAAGATTGGAGCAAGAAGAAGAAGCTTCTATCTCCGGAAGGGATGAAGGAGAAAGCTCATATCCACGCTCAACACTAGGTAACTCAAGCAATTTAATTTCTTGTAAATTACATATAATATGTTTTGAGTGTAGGGAATATGGACATTACAAGAGTAAGTGTCCAAGGAGGATTAGGAAGACTCCACCGGCGCCAAAGGTCAAGAAAGCCGGAGTCCCGATACGCAAGGGTAAGGAGCACGTGGTGTGCTTCCAATGCAAGCGAAGGGGACACTATAAGAGCCAATGTCCGAGGGGGAGGCAATCTCACAAGGACAAGAGATCGAGCACGTCTATAGGGGGAGCTAAGGCAAACCCTAAGGTAATCTCTAAGGCACATTCTTGCAATTCTAGTAGGATGCATGCTAGTAGCCTTATTGCTATTGTCAATAATAATAAGCATGATAACTATAGTAATCGATACACGTGCTTAGGTGCCAAACATGTTAGCCTAGATAAGGACAATACTAGAAAAACCAACCCTAGAATTAACTCATCTAAGGTTAAGGAAAACCTAGGTAGGAATCCCAAAACAACTAGACATATGCCTAGGTATCCCTCAAAGAAAAATGACAAATTAAAACTTGAGGTATTAGAAAAGGAAAATCAAGTCTTGAGGTCAAGACTTGACAATTTAAAAAAGGCCCTTAAAAATTTAGAGAAGTCAACTCAAGGGTCTAAGGGTCAAAGATCAAAGCCCAAGAACATGAGAGGTTTGGGTCACAAACCTAAGACTCAAGTGGTCAAGCCCACTTATCATAATGTTCCATTCGATTATGGAACAGGACCTAGGGCTAGAAAGACCATCACCAAGGTCACAAGGGGAGTCACCCCTAGAGTTGATCTTAATGAGTCTCAAATCACCAAGGCTTTAAAGCCTAGGAGGGTCATTAGGAGGGTTGCTAGGGAAGTCATCCCTAGTGAATATTTAGTGAACCCAATGAGCTCAAATAGGTATTGGGTTCCTAGGAGCGTGATTCCATCACGCTAGATGAATTAGGGTGTGCCAACCTTAATTGAATAGGTAGTTAACCTAATCATGGAAAAAGGTGGCATTTTAGGAATGTTCAAGGTGTAATCAAGCCTTGAAAATGAGATTAAGAAATTATTCCTAAGGTGATTAGGATGTGCCAATCACATTTGAGGAGTTTCCTAGACTCAATCTAATTGGCACATAGTAATCTAAAAATCTTTAGTATATGATTTTAGGTCTATTACACTTAGGAATATGGAATTTATGGCAAAATGATCAAAATTATCAAAAATGGCAACTAAAGCTAGAATTAGGTATTTTCTATACCTTTATATATTATTTGCCATGTATTGTTTACCATATGCCATGTCATGACATCATATTTAATTCATTATCATTTGAAATGTCATGATAATACTTAGGTTAGCTATATGTCATGCTTTATTTAAGTTTCATACTTTATGACATGACATCATGACATTGGCACATGTTTTCACTTATGATATTATTGTATGCCATGTCATCATCTCTTGCATTTATCAATTAAATTGATTTAAGGATAAAAACTCAATTTGATATGGAGATCAAATTGTTGTTTAGAAAATGCATGAGAACTTAGATTAAGATGACCTAAACCATATCTCACATCAAAATTGACTTGGATGTGTTTGATACACCTTAGATGTGTGTGAGATATTAGGATCATGAGTTATGATCAAGGTGCATAGTTCTTGTACCTAGATGAGCCTAATTCAAAATGGAGGATCATAGGGAAAGCTTGTGTACAAGTCATGTACACTTAGCCCTAAGATTGTGGTCCTAAATTAAATGGTTTAAAATCATTTCAAAATTGATTTGAAAAACCTTGATGAAGCTTTTCTAGTGATAGCATTCATCATTGAGCAAGTTGATACAAAGTTTAGGTAAATTTGAACTATTTCAAAGTTTTTAAACTTTGTATCAAGATTTGAAAATGGAAGTTATTTTCATAGAAAACTATTTTTCCATGATAGTATATGTTATGAGGAATGTATCCTCAAAATTTTATAATTTTTGGAATTTTCTGTAATTTTGTAGGGGTTTCTGAATTTCGGGAGGAAGAAATTCAGAAATCAGATGTGTGACCGATCAGGAGGTTCCCTGATCAGTCTAGGGGATGCTGGATCGGTCACTGGACCGATCCAGGGAGCTCCTGATTGGTCTGGTGACCGATCGGGCGTGCCAAAATGCTGATTTTCGACTGTGTTGTCTGAAATTTCAGCTGAAAGTTAAAACACAGTTTGTGTTTTGGATTTCTAAAGGTTTGAAACTCTCCAAGACATTGTTGGTGCAATGGTCAAGGGGGAGTTGACCTTTAGGGGGAGATTTACCTATTAGTCAAGGGGGAGTTGACTTTTAGGGGGAGTTTTTACTCTAAAGACTTGAGTGATATGGGATGATCACTAAGTTGATTGTTGACTTTAGTATCAAGGTGGAAATTAAGGGTTTCAATGAAAGGTATGAGACTTTCATTAGGAATAAACTCTTGACCTTGATTCACTCTTTTTGATGTGTGTCAAAAAGGGGGAGAATGGGAGAATATCCAAAGAATGTTCAAGGAAGAACATTAGAGTTTGGGGAGAATGTTCAAGGAAGAATATTGGGAAACCTAAGTTAGGTTATCAGGTTAACCTAACTTGTTTATGGTTTTGTCAAACATCAAAAAGGGGGAGATTGTTGGTGCAACCTTAGGTCAAGGTTGACCTGGTTGACCTGACTCGAGTTGACCTGACTCGAGTTGTATTTTGATATTTGACGAGAATAGAAAAGCTCTATTCTGATGTTTGACGAGAGTAGAAAAGTTGTATTCTGATGTTTGACAGAATACAAACTTGGGAGATTGTGGGTGTAATCTTTGGTCAAGGTTGACCTGGTTGACCCGAGGTGAGTCGACCTGATTCGGAAAATCCTGGTGAGTGAAGCCAGGTGAAAGTCCTGGTGAGTGAAGCCAGGCAAGGGAAAGTCTTGGGAGTGAAGCCAGGCAGTTGGAAAGTCCTGGTGAGTGAAGCCAGGCAGTTGGAAAGTCCTGATGAGTGAAGCCAGGCAAGGGAAATCCAGATAGGTCAAGGTTGACCAGACATCTGGTGAAAAGTCCAAGTATGGAGACTTGGCATGGAAAAGTCCAAGCAGGGAGCTTGGCACGGGAAAAGTCCAAGTATGGAGACTTGGCACGGAAAAGTCCAAGCAGGGAGCTTGGCACGGGAAAAGTCCAAGTATGGAGACTTGGCACGGGAGAAGTCCAAGTATGGAAGCTTGGCGTGGGAAGTTGGAGAGGGCTCGGCAGCTCGTTCTCCGGACTAGGTCAGAGAGGGCTTGAGAGCTCGTTCTCTGGACCAGACAAAGTCGGAGAGGGCTCGGCAGCTCGTTCTCTGGACTAGGTCAGAGAGGGCTCGGTAGCTCGTTCTCTGGACCGGACGAAGTCGGAGAGGGCTCGGTAGCTTGTTCTCCGGACTAGGTAGGGTTTAGGGCTGGGAGCTCTAAACCTGGATCGGTCTGGTGACCGATCCAGTGATACGCTGGTTGACTGATCGGTCTAGTGACCGATCAGTAACCAAACAGTGTGTTTCTGTGAATTACTTGATCGGTCTGGTGACCGATCAGAAGCGAAGAAGATCGGGAGAAGAAAGAGGGGGGATCGGTCTGTGGACCGATCCACCTGAGTCCTGATCGGTCCACAGACCGATCAGAGACGAGGCCAACTCTCACATAGAGTTGGCTGATCGGTCTGGGGACCGATCAGCTTAAGGCCTGATCGGTCCCAAGACCGATCAGAACACTCCTGGACCGATCAAGAGTGTGCCTGATCGGTCCAGGCCCTAGCCGTTGCGACACAACGGCTAGTTTATCTTCTTTCTTCTTCGCAGGTTATATATCAAGGTCAAGGGCCTCTACAGTGACAACTCTTCTTCCTCCTAACTACGACTTGAGCTTTGCTGAGCTCTCGGTTTGCTAAAGCTTCGCGTGAGCTTCGTGCTGGTTTTCTAGCTGCTGGAGCTGTGAAACTGCTGCTTCATCAACGGACTCCGACGAGAAGGCAAGCAAGTGTGTTTACAATTTCTATTGTTCTTGTTTGTTTCCTCTATTGTTGTACTCCTCTGTTTTGCTGTTGCAAAGACTTTGTGGTGAGGTTTCTCCACCCAGAAGGAGTTCATATTAGCCGGTTATCCGGAGTTTCATCCACCGACGGATTGATAGGCTTCGTCCACCTTACGGACACGCCGAGGAGTAGGAGTTTCATCTCCGAACCTCGTTACATCGCTGTGCTTGAGGTTTTATTTCTCCATTTACGTTTCTGTTGTTATTTTTCCGCTGTACCAACTTGATTTGTAGAAAGAAACGTAAATTTGAGGTCGGCTATTCACACCCCCCCTCTCTAGCCGCTATCCGAAGGTCCTAACACTTCTCTTATCTTCTAACAAACTCTAATAATTGGGGACCACCTTACGATCGTGGAGGTTATGTAAGGTGGTATAAAAAGGGGAATCCTCTCCGCTGGCAAGGTACACAACGCAAACAATTGCTTCTGAAGCCCTACTCTCCTGCATTTTTCATTACTATTCTTCTTCCACCTTCGGGCAAAGAAACTGACTTAAGCATCGAAGGGCCTAGCCAAAGATTCCCACCCCAGACTTAGGTCACTAACGCTTTGTTGGTTCATCTGACTATGCATAGGATCGTTGAGGAGTTTCCTTCAGATATCGGGAAGCTTATTGTACGTCAAGCGACCACCTATTGGAGCCAGCGTGTCATCTCATCCCCTTCAGACATGATTAAAGGCTAATACTTAAACTCTTACAGTAAAAACATTATTCATTTCATACTATCATAGATAGAAAAAGATAGATTACTAAACATACTAACACCATAAGTAACCAATAAACCACATGAAGTCTAGAACATGCATGCTAGGATTTTGCGTTAAGAAATAAATAGTCATAATTTGATGAATGATGCAACTAGAAAAAAATTTATTAAGCAAAAAGAAATGTGCAAAAACTGAACTACAATCCAACACATCCCCCCAAACTTAAACTTTTTATTTTCCCAATGAAAACTAGCTAGAATGTAATATGAAGGAGATTTTTGAAGTTAAAGAAGTTACCATGTGATAAGCTCCAAATGGTTGACATTCATGTGCTAAAAATACTCCTCTATCTGATATTCATATTCCTCCATGATTTTGAATCCTATATAAAGAAGATAGATAATAAAAATTAAGTAGAGGATATGAGTTATTATTAATAAAGAAAAGAAACTAGAAAGTAACTAAAAACATATATGAAGAAAAGAAAGAAGAACTTGAGTTGTCTCCCAAGAAGTTCTTGTTTTAGATCCTTAGCTTGACCCTTTATTTGGATCACTTAAATCATGATCTTGCTGGAGTAGAGTACTTCCGGACTTTTCTTCCAATGGTCCATATTATTATGGAGAGTGTTGTCGTTATGAGATCAATGTAGTTTATCACCTCTCTCTCCATCTTCGTCTCCTTGTGAATTCTTTCCGAAGGGCGAAGACGGTTCAATGTGAGCTTCCAATTTTCTACTCAAATGAACTTTGCACAACCAAAAGAAAAATATATCTCCCATAAACATATTATATAAGAAAGAACCAGAACCATATTGAGATAAGCTGAATAAGTAATAAAAACTGAATCACATCCAACAAAGTCACTTATAGGTATCTCCATAAAATTTTTCAAAAGATCACAAGAAATACTAATCTTACTTTGCTAAGAGATACCTAAAACTCTCAAAATCTCAGAAGGTTGTGTGGATAAAGGAGGTGATTCTTGAGATGCTGCTTTCATAACATAACTCCCTACACTTCCTTCCATATCATTAACATCATCACATACATTGTTGAACAATGCACCAAGATCAATATCATCTATAGGAGAATCAATAACTTCACTCGCAGTCTTAAATTAATCTACCTCATCACAATCATCATCTGAAAATTCTGTTTCACTATAATGCCTTATAAACCCAAGAGGTAGATCTGAAAATTTATTGACTACTACATTATCATTACACTCCTCATCTGAAGAGTCCTCATCTTTATACACGTCAAGAAATTTGCACTCAACCATATTGACATTATAGAATTTGCCAAAATCTTTATTATTGTTGGCCCCTACTAGCCTTTGTAGAAAAGGAATCCTTAGTGAAGGTCTTGGGAAGGATTGATCTTTCTTTTTTATATATATATTTTCTTTGAGCTCGTGGCGGAGGTCCAACTTACTTGTCTATTGATGGTGTGATCAACCATTGAGGGAATGGTACTTGTGTCCTTTGGACACTTTCTGGAGTAATGGAACTGAGTTTTTGTGGTTTTTTATTATTCTTCTCTTCAATTCTATACAAGTGCTTCTCTAGAAGTTCTTTATGATTCTTACCACTTCTCAACTTAATATCATTATAATGTTCACTAGACCTTGTTTGGGTAGGAGAGAGGTCATATTTGAACCATTTTTAAATTATGCTATCAATCTTTGCCTCCAACTATTCAAACCTCTCATTCTATGACTTGTGATTTTCAAAACTCTTGGATGGTTGAACTGCATTTTGTTTGACAAACTCTTTTGCCTTCATGGCTTGCACTTCTGAAGTTCTCAAAGGAAATTTCATCCAACTTTTATCTGACCATTCATGAAGATTCAATGTCACTTGATTAATTAATGTGAATGCTTCGTCCACCCCTTTATTCATAAAAGAACCTCCAGTAGATGAATCCAATAATAACTTATCTGAAAAAGAAATCCTCATATAGAATATGTGTAATTGCAGCCACCTTTCTAAACCATGATGCATACACTGCCTTAATAAAATTTTGAATCTCTCCCATGCTTCAAATAGTAATTCTCTATTTGCCTGAGCAAAACTTGTAATGCAATTCCTCATATACGCTGTTTTTCTTGGAGGGAAAAAATGATTTAGAAATCGCTGCTCCAATTGTTCCTAATTTATGATACTTTGAGGATGAAGGGAATAAAACCAAGTCTTTGTCCTATCCTTGATACTAAAAGGAAATGACATCAACTGAATGACATCCACTGAGACACCCTCATAGTTTACTATATCACAAAGCTCCAGGAATATCTTAAGGTGCAGATATGGGCTTTCTGATACTTCTCCAAATTTATGACCTTGTATTATAGTAATTATTTCTGGGTCTAATTGAAAACTTTTTACTTTAATATCAGGTTATACAATCAGAGATAAAAATCTTACATAAATGGGTGTAAAGAATTCTCTTAAATGTCTACTTGATATGTTAATGCTCATAGAATTTTAAAAAAATTATGAGGAAACATAGAAATGTAGAATTAAAGACAAAAAGTAAAATACATAATGAAAATAAGAAAGAAAATGCCAAAAGTAAAAGAAAAAGAAAAGTATCTAGAGTAACTCATATACTAATCAACTAATGTTACTCAGAAACAGTCCTCATCAACGACACTAAAAATTTGATGTGAGCCCCAAGTATACAGGTGTCGTCAAGTAATAAAATATCAATTTCACATGTACTGTTGATTAAGCACTATTTAACTTCACATGGTGAATTATCTAGATAATCAGAATGTGGTTCACAAATGCAAGAAAGAGAGATTGAGAGAAGAGAGAGAGAGAGAGAGAGAATAGAGAGAGGAGCATAAGTGAATGAAGGACGATATATTCTAGGATTTCAATTTCATTATGATGCTACCTAACTCCATGTTTACACTCGTATCGGAATTCTAACTAAAGTCTGATACAACCCTACGAAAGTCACACCGAAGAGTTTACCCAAGTTCTAACGCTATTAAGTAAAGAAGCAACTATATAAAGTCTGGTTAAAGAGATACCCTCTGTCACAGGGCCCTTGGTCTTACAATCACTAGAGTTATCCAATTTACTTCCTAATAATAGATTAATGTAATTAAGTAAAAAAGGTAACCTAGAAAGTCCAGTTAAAGGGATACTCTCTGTCATAGGGGCCCCCGGTCATACAATTACTAGATTACACAAGTCACTTTCTAACATTAATTTGAAAAAAAAACTCCTAAAACTCTAATTAACCTTTCTAGTAGATAATTGATCCCCGTTTCAAGGTAACATAGTAGAAAGTAATGGATACCTTCTATTACATGTCCCATGGTCTTACAATCCAAGGCCCTTCCTCTACATGGTGATTAAAACTCTACATCTTAATGTATTGATCGTATACACATTTCGTCAAACACATACAAGGCACAACATATATAGAACAAGATATAAACACTTTATTGAATAAGAAAACACATAAGTACATAGTTTATACATCAACATTGCATCACAAATACTCCCTACATCTTAAGAATCAGAGGATCTACTCCATAGCGAAGGAAATACAACCCAGAGATAAGAAGTAAAGTAATATACAAATTCAAACATAAAG
The DNA here is from genome assembly GCF_018446385.1 of Zingiber officinale. Classification (NCBI taxonomy): domain Eukaryota; kingdom Viridiplantae; phylum Streptophyta; class Magnoliopsida; order Zingiberales; family Zingiberaceae; genus Zingiber; species Zingiber officinale. Next base: position 97,458,168 of record NC_055998.1, read on the forward strand.
ATAAGAGAAGAGAAGGCTTATCTATGTAGCGAAGGTCTTCTTGGATGTAATCCTTGCTCCAGAGGTGGACGGATCGACGAAGATGAAACTTCTAGGGTTACCCCAAGGGGGAGAACCCTTTCCCCAAGGAATGGGGGCAAGGCCCAAGCTAGACTAGTGAAAAGGGGAGAAACCCCCTTTTATAGCACTAGGTACAACCCCTGCGAAATTCCACACGACCGTGTGGATTCCACACGACCAAGGTCTGCTTTATCTATAGAAATTCCATACGATTGTGTGGATTCACACGGTCATGTGTCAAGGGTGTATGAATCTGATAGAGCCTTTTAACACATCTTAACGAGGTATTCTTGTTAGCTAGAGCCCTAGAGCCAATCATTTGATGATTGTATTTTGGACTTGTTGTATCATATTCTATATAAATAAAGATATTTGGCTTTTGGTTATTATACTTACTTGTATTGGTGCCAAATAAACTAAGTATAATAACGTCCTTGAGTAGAAGGTTCTTACCTATATCAATCGATTGGTTGAATCGATAGTGAGATGATATAGGGAACACTACTCTTAATCATTCCTAGTCGAGTATTAACATTCAGGGACAATGTTAATGCAATAAGACTAGCATGTAGGTCAACTCGATGACTTAATCTCACAAGTCATGGATATAGAGATATCAAGTTGACACATGGGTATGCATTAGAGAATGTATACTGAATGACCCGCCATGAGAAAGTATCATGGATCGTTATATGAGTGTCATATACTTTCTCATGTGGCTATTAGTATGACTACTAGTCCTTAGACCTGATGTCACCATAGTTCCCTACATAAGGAGTTATGTACTTTGGTTTCGTCAAACGTCACCCGTAACTGGGTGGACTATAAAAGCGATTACTGGGTATGTAATGAATTATGCAGAGGGATGTGAGTGATGTAGATGGGATCTATCCCTCCTATATGACGAGAGCGACATCGATATTCTTGATAGAGTAGACCACGAAGTGCATGGCCATGCTCAAATGAGTCAATATGAGATATTGAGCTCATTTGATTTAGTGAGTCTACTTGGAGTTCAGGATTTAGATTGATCAGAGGATGACACGGTCTATGCCTCACATTGATCAATCTAGATGTCTAGGATAGAAAGACACTTGTCATATATTGTGAGGAGTCACAATTAGTAGTCACAAGGTGATGTTGGATCTTAACATTCTTGTAACATTGGGTAGTAATGATGTGTTGCTAGATACCGCTTATTACTTATGCTCCTAAATGGGTTTAGGGGCATTGCCAACGTTACAAGAACCTATAGGGTCACACACTAAGGACAATTAGATGGAGATTAGGTTCATATGATGAACCAAGAGGATTAGATTCATTTGATGAATCAAATTAGATTAAGAGTAATCCTTATTGGGCTAATTGAGTTAGACTCAAGTTGATTCATGTGTTTAATGAGTCTAATTTGGATTATGACTCATTGAATCAATTTAATTAAATGAATTAGATTCATTATATTAAATTGGCTTGAATTAAATGGTTGGATTAGATCAACCATGAGAGAGATTAAGTCAAGTTTGACTTGACTTGAGAGGAAGATGAAGAGTCAAGTTTGACTTGACTTTATGCCACCTCATTGGTGAGTTGGCATTAAGTGGGCCAATGATGATGCTCCACATCATCATGGTTGCTTAAGTGGGATGCCACCTCATGGGAGTTACCAAGAGTTGTGATTCTTGGCATTCCATGGGAGTTACTCACCCTCTTAATGTGGCCGGCCACATGAATGGGGAGATATGTTTTCATTTTGTGAATTAATCTCATTCATTCCTTCATCTTCTTGCTTGCTCCAATTTTGCTCTCCCTCTCCTCTCTTGGCCGAACCATTCAAAGGTGCTAGCACACCTTTTGTGTGATTTTTATCCACCTACTTGTTTGTGTGGATACATATAGAAAGTTGTCTACGTTGACAACTTCGAGATCCGACACCATTTGGACGAGCGGGAACGCGAAGGGCTTCGCTTCAAAGGTATAACTTTTTCTTTTGTAGATCTAAGTGTAGATCTAGGTAGAAACTCGTATTCGTATGTTTTTCAAACTCTTTCTTTGCACGGATCCGTTGGCTAGGGGCTTTCGGGGTTTCCACGACGCGAAATAGCGGTTTTCGCGGCCCGAAAAACCCAACAGTGGTATCAGAGCCACGTGCGAAGACGTATACGAGTTTATTTTGTGTTTTATGAAAACTTTTCAGTTCTGTCATATTCTATAAATTTAGGATTTTTATAGTTTTTATGGGTATTTTTCTCGTAGAAGCGAAGCACAAGTGTTTTGATACTTGTAGGCTTCGACTAAGTTTCACCCCAAAACGGCCAAGTTTCGCCCCAAAACTTTTTGGGACAGCGGGCTAAGGTGCTGTTAGATTGCAATGGAACCCTCGCGATGGTTAGATCGCGGGTAGGGGCGCTGCCCCTGTGTTGGCTTATCGGGCCGTGAAAATCCTGAATCACCCATGCCACTGGATCTCGTGCGAAGAAAAACTTTCAAAAATATGAGTACGAGTTTAAAACTATGATCTACAGTAGATCTACAAAGGAAAAACATTTTATACCTTTGAAGCGTGCCCTCGCAAATCCCGCTCATCCAACGGTACGCCGGATCTCAAAGTTGTCAACGTAGACAACTCTCTAGTGATATCCACACGAACAAGATGTGTTCTCTAACACTCAAGGATGGAGAAGAGAGCACCACAAGTGTGCTAGCACTCTCTAGGGCTCTCGGGTAGGATTGGAAGAAGAAGAAAGGAAAAGAAGAGAACACACTCCTCTAAAATCTCTATGTGACTTTCACTAACCTTTCTTCTTGGATTAGATTCACTCTCCTTTCTTCTCCCTTGCTTGAAACCCACGACCAAGAGAAGAGAAGGAGCAAGAAGAGAGCTTAGGAGGAGGAAGATCACTTGAATGAGAGTTACACTTGTAAAATGAAACTCTTTTCATCTAATTAAGTGGTTTGTAACCTCCATGGGATACCAAGAGTCACAACTCTTGGTAACTCCCATGAGGTGGCACTTCACTTAAGTAACCATCATGATGTGGAGCATCATCATTGGTCCACTTAATGCCAACTCACCAATGAGGTGGCATAAGTCAAGTCAAACTTGACTCTTCTTCCTCTCAAGTCAAGTCAAACTTGACTTAATCTCTCTCATGGTTGATCTAATCCAACCATTTAATTCAAGCCAATTTAATATAATGAATCTAATTTATTTAATTAAATTGATTCAATGAGTCATAATCTAAATTAGACTCATTGAACACATGAATCAACTTGAGTCCAACTCAATTAGCCCAATTAGGATTACTCTTAATCCAATTTGATTCATCAAATGAATCTAATCCTCTTGGTTCATCATATAAACCTAATCTACATCCACTTGTTCTTTGTGTGTGACCCAATAGGTTCTTGTAACGTTGGCAATGCCCCTAAACTCATTTAGAAACATAAGTAATGAGCGGTATCTAGCAATACATCATTACTACCCAAGTTACAAGAATGTTGAGATCCAACATCACCTTATGACTACTAATTGTGACTCCTCACAATATATGACAAGTGTCCTTCTATCCTAGACATCTAGATTGATAAATGTGAGGCATAGACCGTGTCATCCTCTAATCAATCTAAATCCTGAACTTCAAGTAGACTCACTGAATCAAATGAGCTCAATATCTCATATTGACTCATTTGGGCATGGCCATGCACTTCGTGGTCTCACTCTATCAAGAATACCGATGTCTCTCCCGTCATATAGGAGGGATAGATCCCATCTACATCACTCACATCCCTCCACAAAATTTGTTACATACCCAGTAATCGCCTTTATAGTCCACCCAGTTACGGGTGACGTTTGACGAAACCAAAGTACATAACTCCTTATGTAGGGAACCATGGTGACTTCAGGTCTAAGGACTAGTAGTCATACTAATAGCCACATGAGAAAGTATATGACACTCATATAACGATCCATGATACTTTCTCATGGCGGGTCATTCAATATACATTCTCTAATGCATACCCATGTGTCAACTTGATATCTCTATATCCATGACTTGTGAGATCAAGTCATCGAGTTGACCTACATGCTAGTCTTATTGCATTAACATTGTCCTTGAATGTTAATACTCGACTAGGAATGATTAAGAGTAGTGTTCCCTATATCATTTCACTATCGATTCAACCAATCGATTGATATAGGTAAGCACCTTCTACTCAAGGACGTTATTATACTTAGTTTATTTGACACCAATACAAGTAAGTATAATAACCAAAAATCAAATGCCTTTATTTATATAGAATATGATACCACAAGTCCAAAATACAATCATCAAATGATTGGCTCTAGGGCTCAAGCTAACAATCTCCCACTAGCACTAGTGCCAATCAGTATAGGCTCTAAGCCCCAATGACCAAGTGTGACCATCATGCTTCCTCTGTGCCAAAGCCTTGGTCAAGGGATCTACGACGTTAGCCTCTGTAGGTACTCTGCAAATCTTCACATCTCCTCTTTCGATGATCTCTCGAATGAGATGGAAGCGCCGTAATATGTGTTTGGTCCGGTGGTGTGAGCGAGGTTCCTTCGCCTGTGCTATAGCTCCATTATTGTCACAATAGAGCTCAATGGGGTCAACAATGCTAGGAACCACCCCAAGTTCAGTGATGAACGTGTGGATCCAAACTGCCTCCTTTGCTGCCTCTGATGCAGCAATGTACTCGGCTTCTGTTGTAGAATCAGCTACTGTGCCCTGCTTCGAACTCTTCCAGCTGACAGCACCACCATTAATGCAAAATATAAACCCCGACTGCGATCTATAGTCATCCTGGTCGGTCTGGAAGCTAGCATCACTGTAACCCTTTACAGCTAGCTCATCATCGCCTCCATATATCAAGAAATATTCTTTAGTCCTTCTTAAGTACATAAGAATATTCTTGACCGCTATCTAGTGACTTTCACCTGGATTTGACTGGTATCTGCTCGTCATGCATAAATCATACGAGACATTAGGTTGAGTACATAGCATGGCGTACATGATCGATCCTATGGCTGAGGCATAAGGGATCTGATCCATGCGGTCTCTCTCCTCTCTAGAAGAGTGACCTTGAGTCTTCGAAAGACTCACGCCATGTGACATCGGCAGAAATCCCTTCTTGGAGTTCTGCATGGCAAACCGTAGGAGTACCTTGTCAATGTATGTACTTTGACTTAGGCCAAGCAATCTCTTAGATCTATCTCTATAGATCTGAATCCCTAGAATGCGGGATGCCTTACCTAAGTCCTTCATTGAGAAGCAACTCCCTAGCCAGGTCTTGACAGACTGAAGCATAGGGATGTCCTTCCCAATGAGTAGTATGTCATCCACATACAATGTGAGGAAGACAACTATATCCCCTACAACCTTCTTGTAGACACAAGGCTCATCTTCGTTCTTGATGAAACCAAACTGTTTGATCGCATCATCGAATCGAAGATTCCAGCTTCGAGAAGCTTGCTTTAGTCCATAAATGGACCTATGCAGCTTGCATACTCTGCTAGTATGCTTTGGATCTACAAAACCCTCAGGTTGTGTCATGTACACATCCTCAAGTAGGTTTCCATTCAGAAACGTGGTTTTGACGTCCATCTGCCAGATCTCGTAATCGTGGTAAGCTGCAATAGCAAGCATGATCCGAATGGACTTGAACATCGCTACTGGAGAAAAGGTTTCATCATAGTCAATACCATGAATCTGCTTGAAACCTTTAGCTACCAAGCGACCCTTATAGATAAGTCCATCCATGTCAGTCTTTCTCTTAAAGACCCACTTGCACCCAATGGGTTTTACCCCTTCAGGTGGATCAACCAAAGTCCATACTTGGTTGGTGTACATGGATTCCATCTTGGATCTCATGGCCTCTAGCCGTTTCTCAGAATCTGGTCTCATCACAGCTTCCTGATAGGTGGTAGGCTCATCATCTATGAGCACAACGTCATCATGGTCAGACAAGAGAAATGAGTATCTCTCAGGCTGACGACGTACCCTATCAGACATGCGAAGAGGTATGTCTACTTGAACTGGTTGTTGTTCCTCAACTCTTTGTGGAACAACATCATCCACAACACTTTGTGGTTCCAGTTCAACTTCCATCGAGGCATCAGTGCTATTGTTCGCATCTTGAACTTCTTCAAGATCGAGCAGCTCCCACTAGTCTTTCTAGAAACAAAGTCTTTGCCACAACTACCTTGTGCTGACTGGGAATGTAGAAGTAATATCCCTTAGTTTCCTTGGGATATCCAATAAAGTAGCACTTGTCAGATTTGGGTCCTAACTTATCTTAGACTTGACGTCGAACATAAGCCTCACAACCCCAAATCCTCATGAAAGACACCTGGGCATCTCTCCCAGTCCATATCCTATATGGTGTCTTTATCACGGCCTTGGATGGAACTCGGTTGAGTATAAAAGCTTCCGTGTCTAGAGCATAGCCCCAAAGGAATGTCGGAAGATCAGTGTGACTCATCATAGACCGTACCATATCTAATAGGATATGATTCCTCCTTTTGGATACACCATTCCACTGTGGTGTTCCAGGAGGAGTGAGTTGGGATAGAATCCCACACTCAGCTAGATAGTCACGAAACTCATGGCTAAGGTATTCTCCACCTCGATTGGATTGAAGTATCTTGATACTCTTGCCAAGCTGGTTCTGTACTTCATTCTTGAATTCTTTGAACTTTTCAAAGGATTCAGATTTATGTGTCATCAAGTACACATAACCATATCTACTGAAGTCATCAGTAAATGTGATGAAGTACCTATAACCGCCTCTAGCAGCGACATTGAAAGGGCCACGTACATCACTATGTATAAGTTCTAACAAATCAGTCGCTCTCTCGCTGTGCCCACTAAAGGGAGTCTTGGTCATCTTACCTCGTAGGCATGACTCGCATATCTCATATGATTCAAAATCAAATGAGTCCAGCAAACCATCCTTATGGAGCTGGGATCAGCGCTTGTCATTTATATGACCTAAGCGACAGTGCCAGAGGTAGGTTTGGTTCATGTCATTTGACTTGAACCTCTTGGTATTTATGTTATAGATAGGGCTCTCAAGATCTAGAATATAGAGTCTATTTATCAGAGGTGCACTACAATAGAACATATCGTTTAAATAGACGGAACAACATTTATTCTTTATTATAAACGAAAATCCTTTCTTGTCCAAACAAGAAAATGAAATTATGTTCTTAGTCAAGGCAGGAACATAACAACAATCATCTAATTCTAGTACAAGCCGAGAGGGCAGAGATAGATGGTAAGTTCCTACAGCAATAGCAGAAACCCGTGCTCCATTGCCTACTCGTAGCTCTATCTCACCCTTCGTCAATGCCCTGTTATTTCTCAGCGCTTGTACATTAGTAAAAATGTGTGAAGCATATCCGGTATCTAATACCCACGATGAAGAAATAGAGAGGTTGACTTCCATAACATGTATACCTGAAGTAGAAATCTTATTTCTCTTCTTCTTAAGATCTTCCAGGTATTCTTTGGAGTTCCTCTTCCAGTGCCTTGATTGTTCTTAATATAGGTGACAAAGATGTTCAATCATATCGTAAGCGCCCATCAACTCATGTTGCTTCTGAATCTCAGAGTTCATGGTCGCGAGTATAAGACAGGACACATCTAATGCATCATCTTGATGCTTCTTGTAAGCATCTCGGTCTACTCGTGTGGCAGTGGCAGGAGGAGCCTCCGGAATGGGCTGCTCCAGAACGTACAGTTTACGTTCTTGGGTGAGAACTATTCTCAGGTTCCTGTACCAGTCTAGGAAATTTGCTCCGTTGAGCTTGTCCTTCTTAAGGACAGATCGCAGGGAGAAGATGTTCGTATTCGACGTCATGGTAATCTACAACAGAAATAAATGCAGAAATAAGTATCATATTCTTAATCATTTAATTAGGCCTTTAACTAAATGATGCTCCCACTGAATTCTATAATTCATGTGGGACAAGATCCACATCATACTAACCCTTGAGTTAGCTTTGGCTAATACGCCCAAGACTTAGTATGATCGGTAGGTAATGATTACCAATTACATCTCTATGCAACTCTTGTTTATAGGTTCAATATCCGCATTATATTAAAACTCGAGTAGCTTTGGCTAATACGCCCGAGAGTTAATATATATGTGATTTTGACCTATCTTTCCAACCGTTGGAAAAATGCCTATAGTTATACTCGATCCAACCGAGTTAACTAGGAATACTCAATCTAATTGAGTTGTACTCACCCATGCGTTGATAGGTAGGACCAAGATTGTCCCTCCGTACCCTACCAAGATAGTATGTGTTGCTCTGCTTTGGCAGATTCAACAACAACATGCGATCGAGGTAGTGGTAGGTATCACGACATGGTAGGCATTACGAGTTGACGTGATTTAGATCTAATCTAAACGATGATGCGTATCATATACTCGACAGATCTAATCTAATCGAAGGGTGCATCATGTGCACGACTTAGATCTAATCTAATCGTAAGGCACTAATTAATTACTTAATTAACTAGCATGCATCACATACACACAAAACAATTAATTAAATAATTAATCAAATAATTTTGTGATTATGTCATGACCCTACTATGATCTTCTCAAGCCAATGAGAAGATCGGATGGTGAACCTAAGGTCAACAGCTTCTCAAGCTCCTTCCTTTGACCACCTCGTGTTGCTCGCGCCCTCCTCGTAACTCCGTCTCGAGTGGACCTTCCACCGCTTCAAAATTTACATTACATTTTGAAACTCGAGTTACATTCGAGTATAAATCTAATTTACAACAAGAATAAAAGAGAAAGGCACGACGCGCAGGTCATGAAAAATAAAAACATACAACACGCACATCACATCACGACACGCAGGCCGTATTATGAATTACAACACGAATTATCCAATCAAATTGGGTATTTGGGCCATGACTATCACAAAAATAATATATAATTCAAAATTATATATTTCTATAATTTTCTGTAATTTTTTCTATAATTTTTACAATTTTTACGAGTACAATTTCCCGGCGGTTCCGTTTAGCTGTTTACGGGCGCAATCGCGGAACGAATCCCCTTGCGGGGCCAGGGGCAGCGCCCCTACCCGCGATCTAACCATCGCGAGGGTTCCATTGCGATCTAACAGCACCTTAGCCCGCTGTCCCAAAAAGTTTTGGGGCGAAACTTGGCCATTTTGGAAAAATCTTCCCGGTAGCGGAAGCCTACAAGCGCCGAAACACTTGTGCTTCGCTTCTACGAGAAAATTACCCATAAAAACTATAAAAACATGAATTTACAGAAAGTTTACAGATCTATATTTTTAATAAAAATATGAATCTAAACTCGTGCTCGCTTCGCACGTTGCTCTGATACCACTGTTGGGTTATCGGGCCGCGAAAACCGCGTTTTCGCGTCACGGAAACCCCGAATCACCAATGCCACTGGATCTCGTGCGAAGAAAAACTTTCGAAAATATGAGTACGAGTTTAAAACTATGATCTACAGTAGATCTAAAAGGAAAAACATTTTATACCTTTGAAGCGTGCCCTCGCAAATCCCGCTCGTCCAACGGTACGCCGGATCTCGAAGTTGGCATCGTAGACAACTCTCTAGTGATATCCACACGAACAAGATGTGTTCTATAACACTCAAGGATGGAGAAGAGAGCACCACAAGTGTGCTAGCACTCTCTAGGGCTCTCGGGTAGGATTGGAAAAAGAAGAAAGGAAAAGAAGAGAACACACTCCTGTAAAATCTCTATGTGACTTTCACTAACCTTTCTTCTTGGATTAGATTCACTCTCCTTTCTTCTCCCTTGCTTGAAACCCACGACCAAGAGAAGAGAAGGAGCAAGAAGAGAGCTTAGGAGGAGGAAGATCACTTGAATGAGAGTTACACTTGCAAAATGAAACTCTTTTCATCTAATTAAGTGGTTTGTAACCTCCATGGGATACCAAGAGTCACAACTCTTGGTAACTCCCATGAGGTGGCACTTCACTTAAGTAACCATCATGATGTGGAGCATCATCATTGGTCCACTTAATGCCAACTCACCAATGAGGTGGCATAAGTCAAGTCAAACTTGACTCTTCATCTTCCTCTCAAGTCAAGTCAAACTTGACTTAATCTCTCTCATGGTTGATCTAATCCAACCATTTAATTCAAGCCAATTTAATATAATGAATCTAATTTATTTAATTAAATTGATTCAATGAGTCATAATCTAAATTAGACTCATTGAACACATGAATCAACTTGAGTCCAACTCAATTAGCCCAATTAGGATTACTCTTAATCCAATTTGATTCATCAAATGAATCTAATCCTCTTGGTTCATCATATGAACCTAATCTCCATCCACTTGTTCTTTGTGTGTGACCCAATAGGTTCTTGTAACGTTGGCAATGCCCCTAAACTCATTTAGAAACATAAGTAATGAGCGGTATCTAGCAATACATCATTACTACCCAAGTTACAAGAATGTTGAGATCCAACATCACCTTGTGACTACTAATTGTGACTCCTCACAATATATGACAAGTGTCCTTCTATCCTAGACATCTAGATTGATAAATGTGAGGTATAGACCATGTCATCCTCTAATCAATCTAAATCCTGAACTCCAAGTAAACTCACTGAATCAAATGAGCTCAATATCTCATATTGACTCATTTGGGCATGGCCATGCACTTCGTGGTCTCACTCTATCAAGAATACCGATGTCTCTCCCGTCATATAGGAGGGATAGATCCCATCTACATCACTCACATCCCTCCACATAATTTGTTACATACCCAGTAATCGCCTTTATAGTCCACCCAGTTACGGGTGACGTTTGACGAAACCAAAGTACATAACTCCTTATGTAGGGAACCATGGTGACTTCAGGTCTAAGGACTAGTAGTCATACTAATAGCCACATGAGAAAGTATATGACACTCATATAACGATCCATGATACTTTCTCATGGCGGGTCATTCAATATACATTCTCTAATGCATACCCATGTGTCAACTTGATATCCTATATCCATGACTTGTGAGATCAAGTCATCGAGTTGACCTACATGCTAGTCTTATTGCATTAACATTGTCCTTGAATGTTAATACTCGACTAGGAATGATTAAGAGTAGTGTTCCCTATATCATCTCACTATCGATTCAACCAATCGATTGATATAGGTAAGAACCTTCTACTCAAGGACGTTATTATACTTAGTTTATTTGGCACCAATACAAGTAAGTATAATAACCAAAAATCAAATGCCTTTATTTATATAGAATATGATACCACAAGTTCAAAATACAATCATCAAATGATTGGCTCTAGGGCTCTAGCTAACACCCTGGCCCCGCAAGGGGATTCGTTCCGCGATTGCGCCCGAAAATCGCTAAACGGAACCGCCGGGAAATTGTACTCGTAAAAATTGTAAAAAATTATAGAAAAATTACATAAAATTATAGAAATATATAATTTTGAATTATATATTATTTTTGTGATAGTCATGGCCCAAAGACCCAATTCGATTGGATAATTCGTGTTATAATTCATAATACGGCCTGCATGCCGTGATGTGATGTACGTGTTGTATTTTATTTTTTTTCGCGACCTGCGCGTCGTGCCTTTCTCTTTTATTCCTATTGTAAATTAGATTTAGACTCGAATGTAACTCAAGTTTCAAAATGTAATGTAAATTTTGAAGCGGTGGAAGGTCCACTCGAGACGGAGTTACGAGGAGGGCGCGAGCAACACGAGGTGGTCAATGGAAGGAGCTTGAGAAGCTGTTGACCTTAGGTTGACCATCCGATCTTCTCATTGGCTTGAGAAGATCGTAGTAGGGCCATGACATAATCACAGAATTATTTAATTAATTGCTTTTGTGTGTATGTGATGCATGCTAGTTAATTAAGTAATTAATTAGTGCCTAACGATTATATTAGATCTAAGTCGTGCACATGATGCACCCTTCGATTAGATTAGATCTATCGAGTATATGATACGCATCATCATTTGGATTAGATCTAAATCGCGTCAACTCGTAATACCTATCATGCTGTGATACCTACCACTACCTCGATCGCATGTTGTTGTTGAATCTGCCAAAGCAGAGCAACACATACTATCTTGGTAGGGCACGGAGGGACAATTTTGGTCCCGCCTATCATCGCATGGGTGAGTACAACTCAATTAGATTGAGTAACTAGTTAACTCAATTGGATCGAGTTTAACTATAAGTATTATCCAATGGTTGGTAGATAGGTCAAAATCACGTTTATATTAACTCTTGGGCGTATTAGCCAAAGCTAACTCGAGATTTAATATAAATGCGGATTTTGATCCTATAAACAAGAGTTGCATAGAGATGTAATTGGTAATCGTTACCTACCGATCATACTAAGTCTTGGGCGTATTAGCCAAAGCTAACTCAAGGGTTAGTATGATGTGGATCTTGTCCCACATGAATTATAGAATTCAGTGGGAGCATCATTTAGTTAAAGACCTAATTAAATGATTAAGAATATGATACTTATTTCTGCATTTATTTCTGTTGTAGATTACCATGACGTCGAATACGAACACCTTCTCCCTGTGATCTGTCCTCGAGAAGGACAAGCTCAACGGAGCAAACTTCCTGGACTGGTACAGGAACCTGAGAATAGTTCTCACCCAAGAACGTAAACTGTACGTTCTGGAGCAGCCCATTTCGGAGGCTCCTCCTACCACTGCCCCGCGAGCTGATCGAGATGCTTTCAAGAAGCATCAAGATGATGCATTAGATGTGTCTTGTCTAATGCTCGCGACCATGAACTCTGAGCTTCAGAAGCAACACGAGTTAATGGGCACTTACGATATGGTTGAACATCTTCATCAACTGTATCAAGGTCAAGCGAGGCATGAGAGATTTGAGATCTCAAGGGCACTGTTTCAGTGCAAGATGTTAGACGGGGCTCCTGTAGGCCCATATATACTCAAAATGATTGGGTACATAGAGAACCTACAAAGGTTGGGGTTCCCACTTGGCTAAGAGCTGGCCACTGACCTGATCTTGCAATCCTTGCCGGATAGCTACAGTCAATTCGTTCTAAACTACAATATGAACGAGATTGACAAGCCTCTGCCCGAGCTGCTTAGTATATTGCGAACTGCTGAGCTGAACCTTAAGAAGGCTAAGCCCAACACTGTTCTGTTGGTTCAGAAACATAAGGGCAAGGGCAAGCCCAAAGGCAAGGGAAAGTCCCAAGCCAAGGGAAAAGGCAAGGCACTGAAGCCTAAAGGAGGGGTCGCCAAGGATGCTACCTGCTTCCACTGCGGTCAGACCGGGCACTGGAAGAGGAACTGCAAGGTATACTTGGAGGATCTTAAGAAGAAGCAAAGTGAGACTTCCACTTCAGGTATATATGTTACAGAAGTCAATCTATCTATTTCTACATCATGGGTATTAGATACTGAATGTGCTTCTCACATTTGTACTGATGTGCAGGCGCTGAGAAATAGCAGGGCATTGACAAAGGGCAAGGTGGACCTACGAGTAGGCAATGGAGCACGGGTTGCTGCTGTTGCTGTAGGGACTTACATTCTATCTCTGCCCTCTGGGCTTGTACTAGAGTTAGTCGATTGTTGTTATGTGCCTGCATTAACTAAGAACATTATATCAGTTTCTTGTTTGGACAAGAAAGGTTTCTCGTTTACAATAAAAAAAATAAATGTTGTTCCGTCTATTTAAATGATATGTTCTATTGTAGTGCACCTCTGATAAACGGACTCTATATTCTAGACCTTGAGAGCCCTATCTATAACATAAATACCAAGAGGTTCAAGTCAAATGACATGAACCAAACCTACCTCTGGCACTGTCGCTTAGGTCATATAAATGACAAGCGCTTATCCCAGCTCCATAAGGATGGTTTGCTGGTCTCATTTAATTTTGAATCATATGAGATATGCGAGTCATGCCTACGAGGCAAGATGACCAAGACTCCCTTTAGTGGGCACAGTGAGAGAGCGACTGATTTGTTAGGACATATACATAGTGATGTATGTGGCCCTTTCAATGTCGCTGCTAGAGGTGGTTATAGGTACTTCATCACATTTACTGATGACTTCAGTAGATATGGTTATGTGTACTTGATGACACATAAGTCAGAATCCTTTAAAAAGTTCAAAGAATTCAAGAATGAAGTACAAAACCAGCTTGGCAAGAATATTAAGATACTTCGATCAGATCGAGGTGGAGAATACCTTAGCCATGAGTTTCGTGACTACCTAGCTGAGTGTGGGATTCTATCCCAACTCACTCCTCCTGGAACACCATAGTGGAATGGTGTATCCGAAAGGAGGAATCGTACCTTATTAGATATGGTACGATCTATGATGAGTCACACAGATCTTCCGACATACCTTTGGGGCTATGCTCTAGACACGACAGCTTTTATACTCAACCGAGTTCCATCAAAGACCGTGATAAAGACACCATATAGGATATGGACTGGGAGAGATGCCCAGGTGTCTTTCATGAGGATTTGGGGTTGTGAGGCTTACGTTAAATGTCAAGTCTCAGACAAATTAGGACCCAAATCCGACAAGTGCTACTTTATTGGATATCCCAAGGAAACTAAGCGATATTACTTCTACATTCCCAGTCAGCACAAGGTAGTTGTGGCAAAGACTGGGGTCTTTCTAGAAAGGGACTTTGTTTCTAGAAAGACTAGTGGGAGCGCGTTCGATCTTGAAGAAGTTCAAGATGCGAACAATAGCACTGAAGCCTCGATGGAAGTTGAACTGGAACCACAAAGTGTTGTGGATGATGTTGTTCCACAAGGAGTTGAGGAACAACAACCAGTTCAAGTAGACATACCTCTTCGTAGGTCTGATAGGGTACGTCGTCAGCCTGAGAGATACTCATTTCTCTTGTCTGACCATGATGACGTTGTGCTCATAGATGATGAGCCTACCACCTATCAGGAAGCTGTGATGAGACCAGATTCCGAGAAATGGCTAGAGGCCATGAGATCCGAGATAGAATCCATGTACACCAACCAAGTATGGACTTTGGTTGATCCACCTGAAGGGGTAAAACCCATTGGGTGTAAGTGGGTCTTTAAGAGAAAGACTGACATGGATAGACTTATCTATAAGGGTCGCTTGGTAGCTAAATGTTTCAAGCAGATTCATGGTATTGACTATGATGAAACTTTTTCTCCAGTAGCGATGTTTAAGTCCATTCGAATCATGCTTGCTATTGCAGCTTACCACGATTACGAGATCTGGCAGATGGATGTCAAAACCTCGTTTCTGAATGGAAACATACTCGAGGATGTGTACATGACACAACCTGAGGGTTTTGTAGATCCACGGCATACTAGCAGAGTATGCAAGCTGCATAGGTCCATTTATGGACTAAAGCAAGCTTCTCGGAGCTGGAATCTTCGATTCAATGATGCAATCAAACAGTTTGGTTTCATCAAGAATGAAGATGAACCTTGTGTCTACAAGAAGGTTGTAGGGGACATAGTTGTCTTCCTTATATTGTATGTGGATGACATATTGCTCATTGGGAAAGACATCCCTTTGCTACAGTCTATCAAGACTTGGCTAGGGACTTGTTTCTCAATGAAGGACTTAGGTGAAGCATCCCGCATTCTAGGGATACAGATCTATAGAGATAGATCTAAGAGATTGCTTGGCCTAAGTCAGAGTACATATATTGACAAGGTACTCCTTCGGTTTGCCATGCAGAACTCCAAGAAGGGATTTCTGCCGATGTCACATGGCGTGAGTCTTTCGAAGACTCAAGGTCCCTCTTCTAGAGAGGAGAGTGACCGCATGGATTAGATCCCTTATGCCTCAGCCATAGGATCGATCATGTACGCCTTGCTATGTACTCGACCTGATGTCTCGTATGCTTTGAGCATGACGAGCAGATACCAGTCAGATCCAGGTGAAAGTCATTGGATAGCGGTCAAGAATATTCTTAAGTACTTAAGAAGGACTAAAGAATATTTCTTGATATATGGAGGCAATGATGAGCTAGCTGTAAAGTGTTACAGTGATGCCAGCTTCCAAACCGATCAGGGTGATTACCGATCGCAGTCAGGGTTCGTATTTTGCATTAATGGTGGTGCTGTCAGCTGGAAGAGTTCGAAGCAGGACACAGTAGCTGATTCTACAACAGAGGCCGAGTACATCGCTGCATCAGAGGCAGGAAAGGAGGCAGTTTGGATCCGCAAGTTCATCACTGAACTTGGGGTGGTTCCTAGCATTGCTGACCCCATTGAGCTCTATTGTGACAACAATGGAGCTATAGCACAGGCAAAGGAACCTCGCTCACACCAGCGGACCAAACACATACTACGACGCTTCCATCTCATTAGAGAGATCATCAAGAGAGGAGATGTGAAGATTTACAGAGTACCTACAGAGGCTAACATCGTAGATCCCTTGACCAAGGCTTTGGCACAGAGGAAGCATGATGGTCACACTAGGTCATTGGGACTTAGAGCCTACACTGATTGACACTAGTGCTAGTGGGAGATTGTTAGCTAGAGCCCTAGAGCCAATCATTTGATGATTGTATTTTGGACTTGTTGTATCATATTCTATATAAATAAAGGCATTTGGTTTTTGGTTATTATACTTACTTGTATTGGTGCCAAATAAACTATGTATAATAACGTCCTTGAGTAAAAGGTTCTTACCTATATCAATCGATTGGTTGAATCGATAGTGAGATGATATAGGGAACACTACTCTTAATCATTCCTAGTCGAGTATTAACATTCAGGGACAATATTAATGCAATAAGACTAGCATGTAGGTCAACTCGATGACTTAATCTCACAAGTCATGGATATAGAGATATCAAGTTGACACATGGGTATGCATTAGAGAATGTATACTGAATGACCCGCCATGAGAAAGTATCATGGATCGTTATATGAGTGTCATATACTTTCTCATGTGGCTATTAATATGACTACTAGTCCTTAGACCTGAAGTCACCATAGTTCCCTACATAAGGAGTTATGTACTTTGGTTTCGTCAAACGTCACCCGTAACTGGGTGGACTATAAAGGCGATTACTGGGTATGTAACGAATTATGCAGAGGGATGTGAGTGATGTAGATGGGATATATCTCTTCTATATGACGGGAGCGACATCGGTATTCTTGATAGAGTGAGACCACGAAGTGCATGGCCATGCCCAAATGAGTCAATAAGAGATATTGAGCTCATTTGATTTAGTGAGTCTACTTGGAGTTCAGGATTTAGATTGATCAGAGGATGACATGATCTATGCCTCACATTGATCAATTTAGATGTCTAGGATAGAAGGACACTTGTCATATATTGTGAGGAGTCACAATTAGTAGTCACAAGGTGATGTTGGATCTCAACATTCTTGTAACATTGGGTAGTAATGATGTATTGCTAGATACCGCTCATTACTTATGCTCCTAAATGGGTTTAGGGGCATTGCCAACGTTACAAGAACCTATAGGGTCACACACTAAGGACAATTAGATGGAGATTAGGTTCATATGATGAACCAAGAGGATTAGATTCATTTGATGAATCAAATTGGATTAAGAGTAATCCTTATTGGGCTAATTGAGTTAGACTCAAGTTGATTCATGTGTTTAATGAGTGTAATTTGGATTATGACTCATTGAATCAATTTAATTAAATGAATTAGATTCATTATATTAAATTGGGTTGAATTAAATGGTTGGATTAGATCAACCATGAGAGAGATTAAGTCAAGTTTGACTTGACTTGAGAGGAAGATGAAGAGTCAAGTTTGACTTGACTTTATGCCACCTCATTGGTGAGTTGGCATTGAGTGGGCCAATGATGATGCTCCACATCATCATGGTTGCTTAAGTGGGATGCCACCTCATGGGAGTTACCAAGAGTTGTGACTCTTGGCATTCCATGGGAGTTACTCACCCTCTTAATGTGGCCGGCCACATGAATGGGGAGATATGTTTTCATTTTGTGAATTAATCTCATTCATTCCTTCATCTTCTTGCTTGTTCCAATTTTTCTCTCCCTCTCCTCTCTTGGCCGAACCATCCAAAGGTGCTAGCACACCTTTTGTGTGGTTTTTCTCCACCTACTTGTTTGTGTGGATACATATAGAGAGTTGTCTACGTTGACAACTTCGAGATCCGGCACCATTTGGACGAGCGGGAACGCGAAGGGCTTCGCTTCAAAGGTATAACTTTTTCTTTTGTAGATCTAAGTGTAGATCTAGGTAGAAACTCATATTCGTGTGTTTTTCAAACTCTTTCTTTGCACGGATTCGTTGGCTAGGGGCTTTCGGGGTTTCCGCGACGCGAAAAAGTGATTTTCGTGGCCCGAAAAACCCAACAATTCTCTAGTTGAAGTCTTCATCAGAGTTGTAGATATTGAAGTTAGATACATTTTGGTATAAAGAACAACCCTAAAATCTAATCGAACAAAAATTTATGACCATTTTACTTTTAATATGCAGTGTAAAAAATGCAGAATTTGATACGGCTGTGTATCAATGTCAGGTGAATCTTGTAGAGCCTTTTAGCACATCTTAATATGGTATTCTCAAGTTTAAGTCTCCAGCAAAGTTATAGTTCTTAAAGTTACTACATTTTAGTGTAAAGAACAACCTAAAAATCCAACTGAATAAAATGTTATGGCCATTTTACTTTTAATCTGCAGTGCTGAGAACTCTAGAAATTCCACATGGCCGCGTGAAATCACATAGCCGAAGCCTTCTCCTCCTTTGGAAATTGACACGGGCGAGTAGATTCCACATGGCCCAGGCATTTTGGAGGCTCTAGTATCCATTTTAGCTCTGTTTTCTATCAAATTTCTTTCATAGGAGCGTGCACGAGTCATGGAAAATGGCTAGAGTGTATTCCTTGATTCAATCTCTAATTTAAAGTGTTGGTGCGGGAAGCATTTGACGATCGAACTCAAGTTTTGATAATGGAAAAGGGATTCAAAGTTAAGTTTAATTGTTATCTAATGTGTATGATTGAGTATTTCAGGAAAGTCCTAGTTGCGGTTAGGCAAGAAGAAAACCCTAGGGGGTGGTAACCCTAGGTTATAGGGGGCGGTAACCCTATGCGGAAAGTCTTGGCTGGTTGAGGGCCTCAGGCAAAAGTCCTAGGGGGTGGTAACCCTTGGTGGAAAGTCCTGCTCTCGCGAACCAGGTGGAAGACTGGACGAGCCGGGAAGCGAAAGTCCAGTAGAAAGTCCGGAAGCATCGAGCGCCGAGCAAAAGTCCAGTCAATCTGGAGGATCGAGCTAGCATCAAGTAACTCTCCTGAGAGGAGTAGGTGAGGACGCGTTCTCTGCAGAGGGAGCAGTAGGCGTTAGGTCGACCTAGGGTTTTTCGGTTGAAAATTCGAAGTCAGACCCGGACGGTCTGTAGACTGTCAAATTTATTTCTATTATCTTTTGTGTTCGAACTCTGTTTTGCAGGAAACTAATATTTTCATGCAGGGTTAGGACTGACCAAGATCGGTCGACCAAACCTTGGGATCGGTCGACCGAACCCCCAAGCTAGCAGATCAGATTTCCGGAGGTTGGACCGGGCTCAACCAGGGGATCGGTCGACTGGACCTAGGGATCGGTCGACCGAACCTAGGATGGACGTCGATTAGATCATGCCGGGTGGACTGAGTCAGAGCAGCTATTCGGTCGAACGAACCTGGTTATCAGTTGACCGAACCTCGGATAAAAGTTGATCGGATCGAGGCAGAGCGAGCGAATCAGATGAGGTGGAGGTCATCTGATCGGTTGACCGAACCAGTGATCGGTCGACCGATCCACCTCAGGTCAAACTTGATCCCGAGCCTTGGGGATCTGGATCAGTTTTTGCAGAGCTATAAAAGGGAGCCTCGAGGTGCAGCTTCAAATCAACTCGAACAGAAGAACTTGTGATCTGGTGTGCTGCTCCGAAACCTTCGACTACACTCTGCTGCTCCGACAATCGGCAATCACTTTCATCTTTTGTAGTTTGTCGGTATAACTTTTCTTTCAAGCTTATATTTGTACTCACCTGTTTATAAAGATTTACGAACTTATAGTTGTTGCTAACCAAAAGTGATCAACGATCGCGGGCCTTGGAGTAGGAGTCGTCACAGGCTCCGAACCAAGTAAATCT
The DNA here is from genome assembly GCF_018446385.1 of Zingiber officinale. Lineage (NCBI taxonomy): Eukaryota > Viridiplantae > Streptophyta > Magnoliopsida > Zingiberales > Zingiberaceae > Zingiber > Zingiber officinale. The sequence goes on from NC_055998.1 coordinate 97,478,395, forward strand.
TGGACTCTTTTGTGTGTCTGTCTTTTATTTATTTTCGCTGCGTTACTCGTAAGATTTTTGAAACGAAAAGTGAAATCCACGAGCGCTATTCACCCCCCCCTCTAGCGCTTTCGATCCAACATAAAGGTCTTTTTAGAAGCCTTTTTCTTCATGTATATTTCGTGTGAGCATGCTCCTTCCTTTGACTTCCCGTTTTAAGGTTTTTTACTCTATTTTTGCTCTGAAAATATATCCTATCAATCAAAATAAGAAAAGAGCAAATATCTAAATAAAATAAGTGGAAATATGATATTGTAATAAAATAGAGTGCAATAAACATAAATTATGCTCATAAAATACAAGTAGATGTATTTTGAAGTATGCATAAAAGTATATATAATCTACGCACATTAGGATTTGATCCAACTCGATAAGAGGAGATGAAGGCTCTATGTATACATCTATTCCTTGACTACTCATACTCCATGCACTCAAAAGGAAAGCTATAATGTGAAGCTCTATGAGCGGGGAAGCTTTAGGAAGGGTGCGCTGGGCTCAAGACTTCTGATTCGGTTCAGTAAAGTGTTTGTTTGTATTTTTATTACAAGCTATATTTTTTTTATCAATCTTTTAATCTTGAACTTGATAAACTATAAGATAGGTTTCTCTACCTCTAGAAAGCTTCTGGAAAGTAGACCACTAGTGGACTCATGCTTGAGTGTGTAGGCCTTGGACGTACTGACCCTAGGGGATTGGGAACTACGTAAATCCCTTGAGTGTTCTTTTTTATGTACTTTATTTTATATTCTACTACTATTAATGACTTTAATAGCAAGAACAAACAAAATTGAAAAGAAAGCGACAAGTCAAGATTCACCCCCCTCTCTTGACTGCACTGATCCTACAAAACTTGATATATAGATTTGTCATGATCATTCAAGAGATATTCTTGGACTTTCATAATATGCCTATATTGAAAAAGTACTTATAAGGAATGACATGCTGAATTATACACCTGGTGACACACCTATATCAAGAGATGACAAGTTCAGCTTGCAATAGTGTCCACGACTTGAACTTGATATAAAGGAGTTGGAATAATTCTCATATGCATCAGCAGTTGGAAGTCTCATGTATGCACAAGTTTATACATGATTGGATACAACATTTATAGTGAGAATGTTAGGCAAATATATAAGTAACGCAGAACCATCATACTGGAAAGCAGTAAAGAGAGTGATATAGTATTTGTAAAAACTAAAGGACACATGCTCACGTATTGGAGGTCATATCACCTAGAGGTGATTGGATATTCAGACTCTGATTTTGTTGGAGGCTTAGATAGCAGGAGGTCTATTTTGGGCTATATTTTTATACTTGCTGGAGAGACTATATCTTGGAAGAGCGTTAAGCAGATACTAGTAGTCACATCTACTATAGAGGTAGAGTTGATAGCATGTTATGAAGCATTCAATCATGGGATTTGGTTGTGGCTCTTTATCATTATTGGGGGTCTCGATGTGATGCATGCTAAAACATGCTTTAGAATACATGTATAGTGAAAATAAAAATATAATAATTTTAATTATTATATAATACACACCACACGCATGTAAAGATATAATGCGACAAGACATGATCATAAAATAAAATTTTCTAAAATAACTTTTACTCTAGGTATACCTGATGGATGATGCAAAGTAAAAAGAGCATCAACTAGTAAACTCAATGGAGTTTGCCTCTACTAGTATCTGTTGGAAGCAATCTTGAGGGTCTGGTGTGACCATGTATTTTGATGTTTGAGCAAAGAGTTTAAGTTAGGTTTACCCTTATATTTGATATGTGTATTTAAGTTGTACAAGTTTGTAGGATACACATATGACTTAGCTTGATGGCTTCGGATCCGGTGAAGGATAGAGCATCTGAGAGACAGTGGACAAAGGAACAAGGACAAGTCGAGGGAAATGCAGTTTGAGGTATATACGAAGGATGACATTGGGACAAGCCATGGGCTTGAATGCATCTGAGAGACGAGAGCCAAAGGAATAGGCTTGAAGGCAAGAGGTTAAGGCTGTGAGAAAGAGTCAAGTGAGTTTTGAGGGTCTGGTGCGAGAGAAATATACTCAGGAAGGGAAACCCTAGGTTTAGAGTTTTATCAGTCAACTAGCATCTAGAGCAGTCAACTAGGGTAGACATAGAATGCTTCTGTGGCCAACAACTAAAGGTATCAATTGACTGGTCATAACACTAGTCGACTGGTAAACAACCGTTAATAGAATCACAGGTTTTGCAGAGGACCGTTGGCCAGTTGTTACGTAACCGCAAGTGTACGGTTTCGTCGTCAATAATATAAAAGATTTGTCGAATCCATAGGGGCTGTTGATTAAGCACTAGAGATGTCACAAGTAGGTTATCTAGACGGTCAAAAGTTAGCTTTGGCGCTTGCAAACTAATGAGAGTGATTGAAGAGAGAAAGAAGGTTGAGAGAGAGAGAAGAGATCTTGGAGGGAATAAGCTTCGGGAGATGGATTCTAGGATTTCGATTTCATTATAATACTAGGAGATACTACATAGATTGCTTAGTTTCTACCCTATATGTCCATGCTCTTGTAGGAAGTTAGATTGGTCAATATTCCTAAGTATCGAATAGAGACGGTCCCTGTGAAATCCTATAACGGTTAACCCCTATCACTAGGGCGCCTCGGTAGATCACAGGAATTTATATCTAGTAAATAACAATAAGGATAAAGGTAGATGGTACGGGTTCCTACTTCCTTATGGAGGAATTACCTCTCCTTTCAAGATAATGCCCTAGACGTCCGTGAATGGGTTACCCTTGTCACTAGGGCCCCTCGGGTATACGATCTAGAGCACTCACTCTACGAGAGCAGCAATTCCTATGGGATTGTTTCTCCTTTTAAGGGAACGTCTTAGACGTTTGGAAAGGGTTACCCCTGTCATGAGGGTACCTTGGTCAATACGCTCTAGGGCATCCCCTTGCGTGATCCAACAATCCTCCACATCAATCAACAAAGTGTGCAAGAAACATAACTACGTCACACACACAACTTCATCAAGTATGAACAAGGCATAAACAATTCATTGAATAGAAATAAGGCGAATCAACATAGTTCTACATTTCCATCGTATTACAAATACTTCCTAATCCTAGAAGAGGATGTCTACTCTATTGTGGTGGAAGAACAACCTCATAACATAAAGAAAAGCATACTTACAACCCTAGAAGGAAAGGAAGAAGAGATGCTTGATGATTCCGATGTCTTGGGGATGCTTCCTTGCTCCGGAGATGGACGGATCGTGAAGAGATGGCGGTGGATGAAGCTCAATGGCTTTCCTCGAGGGGAGGGACAAAGTCCTGAACCAAAGATGAACCCAGGAATAGGTTTCGTGACCCTTTTATAAGCTAGGGTATGGGCGCCGCACGACCCGTGGCATGGCCGTGCAAGGTTGTCACGGCCACGCCCATCCTCTCCTATGGCGAAGCTGCACGACCGTGCCGATTGGCACGGCCGTGTGGTCTCTGGATTCTGCTCCCTGAGGCACGACCGTGCATTGCATGACCGGGCATTCCTTTGTCTTGGCCTGGGGTAGCACGACCGTGCAATGATGCACGACCATGCACTGCTTCGCCTCTACCATGGCCGCACGACTGTGCAAGGGTGCACGACCGTGCACTACTCCGCCTCTGCCATGGCTGCACGGTCGTGCAAGGGTGCACGGTCGTGCACTGCTCCCTTCTGTTTGCTCACACGGCTGTGTGTTACATGACCGTGTTCTTTGGCTTGTTTCGGTGCATAGATAATCATAGTTTTTTCTCCGAAAGTCATCTCTGTCAACACAAAACCAAACAAAGAGCAGATATCTGAATAAAATAATATATATAATGAATACAAGACGAAAGAGGCAATCATGCAACGAATATATATGAATAAAGTACATGAATGTGCACTAAAACATGCGTAAATGATCATAATATTTGCTCACATCACCAGTACCAGTCGACTGGTGTAAGCATCAATCGACTGACGCCTGAAGTAGTCAACTAGGGTAGGACACAGAATGCTTCTGTGCCCAATGACTGAAGAGATAAGTCGACTGGTGATGGCACCATTAGACTAGTAAAGAGCCATTTGCAGAATTGCGGCTCTGCGAAGAACCATTGGCCAACACCAGTCAATTGGTGCAAGCATCAGTTGACTATTAACGATAAAATCAACTTGCCAATTTTCCCAAGCTCTATATAATGGAGCTTGGGGTGGCTGACCTTGGTTGACAAAATTAGTGGTGGTTAAACCTAATTAAAAGTCTCCAAGTTATCTAAGTGCTCTTTGTGTTTCAAGTGTTTTTGGTTGGTGTTGTGGTAAGGTTTCTCTACCCACAAGGAAACCTGAGCTAACTCAAAGTTTTCTGGGGACTAATCCACCGACGGATAGGGATCGCCCACCTTACGGACAACCATGGAGTAAGAGCAAGTTATCTCTGAACCATGGAAATCGACGTGTATTGGAAGCAATAGATTTGGGGTGAACGTTTATTTAACTCCCCTTCTAGCCAGCCAAATATCCTCAACAAGTGGTATCAGAGTAAGAACGCTCTCCATCGGACTAACCGCTGAGGAAGCTAAGGATGATTGACTTGATGGTTATGCCAAAATATGAAAGAGGAAGTCTATAGGACATCCCGTTTTGGATGGTGAAAATAAAGAACTTCTTTGAGATGGATTGGGACACCATGATGGTTGTCAAGGAGTCATTTGAAGTTCCAAGAGATAAGATAAAGAAGAGACTCCGACCACCTTATTGGACGGAAGAACAAGCCTCATGTTTAAAGGCAAATTCAAAGGTAATATCAATTTTAATCAATATTTTACCTAATGATGTTGTGAGTTGTGTAGGTAAATATAAGAACACCCACGCTTTATGGAGCAAAGTGAAGAAGGTTATAAGTGAAGAACCTATGCCTACACATGAAGAGGAGAAGTCCAAGGGAAGGGACAAAGTGACTCAAGTGGAGGTAGAGCAACCAGAAGTTAACTCATGTTCAACATCCAAGGACGAGAAGGATGAGGAAATTCCATCCATAAGTATGGATGAGGAAACATTATCAAAGGTTGAAGAAGAAACCAAGACGAATGAAGAAGTCTTGAAAGTAGTCAACTTAGCTAGCACCTCCATTGAAGTGAAGTCAAAGGATCACATCATTTACTTCAGTTGCAATGAGAAGGGGCACTACAAGAGTAGGTTCCCAATGGGTAAGAAGAAGGTAAATCCTAAATCCACTCAAGTTGTTTTAGATGCTAATGTGGGTTATAGGAATGAAGAAGCCAAGAAGAAGAGAATACACATTGTGTGCTTCACGTGTGGGGAGAAAGGGCACTAACACATTGAGTGCCCTAAGAATAGGGATACTGATCTAGTTTCTCTAAGGCCAAAAAGAGATCATTTGCTAGGGTGACAAATGATAATAGCAACAGAGAGTCATCCAAGGCCAATGAAAAGAAATATACTAAGGTTGTATATGTTGGTGCAGGAAGAATCCGACGATCAAACTGGTGTTTTGATTGTCAAAGGGTTCAAGTTAAGTTGGTTTGTTATCTAATATGCTTGAATGAACTTTGCAGGAAAGTCCTAAGTGTTCTTAGGCAAAAGTCCTAGCTGCGGTTAGGCAGGTGGAAAACCCTAGGGGGTGGTAATTCTAGGTCCTATGGGGTGGTAACTCTAGGTGGAGGAAAACCCTAAGGGGTGGCAAACTTAGGTCCTAGGGGGTGGTAACCTTAGGTGGAGAAAAATCCTAAGGGGCGGTAACTAATGTGTGTAGATTATATACCTTTGTTTAGCATGTTTTGATGCACATTCACATACTTTGCGCATGCTTTATCTATACATTTTTGTACTTCTAGCTTTCCTTTTAGCATATTTGCTCTCTTTGTTCGAAGATATGCTTTTGTACATTTTCTGTATACAAGGGTTGAAATTGGTGAAGGATTCATGTTCGAGGCCAAATCTGCAAGTGAAGCTAGAGAGGAAGGCGCTGTACCTGAACCTCACACGTCCCTGCCATGGGGGGTTGCACAGGCCGTATGGAGATCCTTGGCCATGTGGCTGTAGCAGAAAAGGAAGTGGCCTCGGCCGTGTGAACCTCACACAGCCGTGCCAAGATTTGAAGCCAAAAGGAGCCAGGCCGTGTACACCACACAACCATGCAAGGTTTCTAGAGATCAAGAAGGCCTTGGCCATGTAGATCTACACGGCCGTGCAAGGTTTCCAGAGACCAAGAAGACCCTGGTCATGGGCACGACATGGTCGTGCAAGGTTTATAGAGGCAGAGGCAGTGCAGGTCGTGTAGATCTACATGACCGTGCAAGGGAAGCAGAAGCAGTGTATGCCACGACCGTGTATCACACACGACCGTGTAAGGTAGGCAAAGAAGGGAGTGGCCTTGGTCGTGTGAACTTCACACGGTTGTGCCTCGGGGCCGTGTGGCGCCCAAACCCCTCCTCTATATAAGGGCCCCTTCATGAATTCAAAGGGGATCTTTCTCCCTTTTGGGGGAAATCAAGATTTGGGCCTTCCTCCACCATCTTGGAGGGGTTTTCCGGCAATTCAAGGGCGGGTCTTCAACGCTTCTACTCCAAGATCGTGGATTGGATCCGAAGATGGTTCTTCATCATAGATAAGCTTTATTTCTTCCTTTTCTTGGATTTGGGATTAAGAATGCTTGTAATATTCTTCTCTTCAGATTTTTTTTCTTCATTTCATGGAGTAGATTTCTATGTTCTAGGATGGAGGGAGTAATTGTAAGGATGATTTGATGTAAAACTCTTGTTGATTTGTCAATTTCGTATTTCTATGCTTTTGCCCTGTTTGTATCTATTCTTTCTTGTGTGGATTGTTGTGATTAGGGCTTAATTACCATGCTTGATTGAATGTTTGAATATCTTGTGGATCTTGAATGGATTGCTTCTCATTCAATTTTTTGAGGAACGTTCGTGACAGGAACATGCCCGTGTAAGGACGTTTAAGGGGTAATCTTGAGGGTGAAATAGGGTTATTCAAGGGGGTAGGATAGATTGTATGTGTTTATATATTATATCTTGATGCGGTTGAGGAGTGACGAATTCTATGTTGATTATCCGAGGGGCACACGTGACAGGCAAGCCCGTGTAAGGACAACATAAATTCATTCCTAATTGATCACGTTTAGGTATAGATTTCAATCCTAGGTCAGTTGTCTATTACAAGAGAGAACCGACAACCTTCTACAAATGATGGTCAATTGAGGAATAAGATTTGGTAGATCATTTACATTGAAGAACCTTACAAAGAAACCAAAACTCCTAGAACATCCCTTTTTATCAAAGCCCTTATTCTTGTTTGTTATTATTTCATTTCTATGTTTTACTTTGCATAGTTGCATTTAGCTTTTGAAAACCAATTGATTAGTTGTTTAGCTAATTCACATTGATAAATCTTTAGTGGTTATTCTAGCCCTGTGGATATGATATCTTTTATTATTACTTACCCAACTACCACCAACATGATCTAACTTAGTTTTAAGACCTCTGATGATCTCCCTGTTGGTCACCTCCGCTTGACCATTACTCTATGTATATGCCACAAAGGTGAAAGTCTGTGTAATGCCGTATCCTGCACATCATTCTTCAATCCTTTTCCCTTGGAACTGCGTACCATTATCGGATACCAATTTATGAGGGTTACCAAATCTATAAATAATGTTTTGCCATAGAAATTTGATAACCACGCTTTCAGTAATTCTCGCCAATGGTTCCACTTCTATCCATTTGGAGAAGTAATCCACGGCTACTAATAAGAACCTCCTCTGTACAGTTGCCAGGGGAAAATGTCCTACTATATCCATGCCCCACTGATCAAAAGGGCAAGATACTACAGAGGTTTTCAATAGTTGAGTAGGGTGATGTGAAATATTCTGATGCTTCTGACAAGATATACAGGTTCGCACAAGTCGAGCCGCATCTTCTTGTAAGGTAGGCCAAAAATACCCGGCTAGTAATATTCTGCGAGCTAGAGACCTTCCCCCTGCATGACTACCGCACGAACCTTGATGAACTTCTTGTAGAATATAGGGTATATCGTCTATTTCGATACATTTAAGTAGGGGACTAGAAAAGGCTCTCTTGTATAGATGGTCTCCTATCGAAGTGTAACGAGTAGCCTTCTTCTTAAAGACCCTGACTTGTTCTACATCTACAGGGAGCATACCTTGTTGCAAGAACAATATGATGGGCGCGTGCCAGTCTCCTTGCATCTCCGCATTGACTACTCTCTCAATACAAGATACTAAAATGGTTTGTTCTACTAGTTTATCTAGATTCCACGGTATCACTACAGATGCGAGTTTTGCTAATTCATCGGCTACTTGATTCTCTGATCGGGGTATCTTCTGTATATTAACTTCCTGGAATGAAGCTCGTAACTTATCAAAGGCCTCTACATATAACTTGAGTTGGTCATTATTAATTTCAAACTTGCCCGTTAACTACTATGCTGCTAACTGAGAGTCGGAATAAATCTGTACCCTTGGCGCCCCCACATGCCGAGCCGCTTGCAACCCAGCTATTAATGCTTCATATTCTGCCTCATTATTAATGGCCCTGTAACTTAGGCAGACGGAAAGTTGGATTCGATCCTCATTAGGAGATATGAGAAGAATTCCAATCCCACTGCCTTGCCTAGTGGAGGATCCATCTACATAAACCTTCCAAATCCCTTCTTCTTCTGAACCTTGTACCTCTGTTATGAAATCTACCAATGCTTGCACTTTGATGGTCGATCGAGGCTGATATTGTATGTCATATTCATTGAGTTCAGTTGTCCATTTGATCAAACGACCCGATGCCTCAGGATTAAGAAGCACTCGACCCAGGGTACTATTGGTCAATACTATAATGGCGTGTGAGAGGAAATAAGGACGCAGCTGTCAATACTAAGGCATAAGCTAATTTCTCAAGCGTAGTATATCTACACTTGGCTCCTTTTAATAGGTGGCTTGAAAAATATACAAGTTGTTGTTCCTTGCCCTCCTGTCTTACTAATACTGAGCCTATAGCATCCTTATTTACAGAAAGATAGACCCACAAAGTTTCTCCTACCATTGGTTTGGCCAGGACAGGCAAGGTAGACAAATAATCCTTCAATTCTTGGAAAGCTTTATTACACTCTCCATCCCATTGAAACTTAGTGGCCTTCTGGAGTATCTTGAAGAAGTGGAAACTCCGGTCTGCCGAGCGAGAGATGAAACGGGATAAGGTTGTAATTCTGCCGGTCAACCTTTGGACTTCTTTTATGTTGCGCGGTGGTTCCATGTCCTGGATCGCCCTGACTTTGTCGGGATTGACCTCTATTCCCTGCTCTGTGATTATATAGCCTAAAAACTTTCCACTTTTGGCTCCAAACAGGCATTTGCATGGGTTCAGCTTGAGCCCATATTGTCTCAGTGTTCTGCAAGTTTCTTCTATATCCCTGCATAAATCATTAGCCTGAAGAGATTTAATCAATATTTCATCCACATAAACCTCCATATTTCTTCCAATATGATTTCTCAAGACCTTATTCATGAGTCTTTGATATGTCGCCCCTGTATTTTTTAGTCCGAAAGGCATAACATTATAACAATAAGTACCCTCAGAGGTTATGAAACTAACCTTTTCTTGATTTTCCTTGGCGAGGGGGACTTGATGATAGCCTTGATAGACATCCAACATACAAATATACTTACATCCGGCGGTAGAGTCCACCACTTGATCTATGCGAGGAAGAGGATAATAATCTTTTGGACAAGCTTTGTTAAGGTCTCTAAAATCAATGCATACTCGTCACTTGTTCCCAGGCTTAGAAACCAGGACCACATTAGCCAGCCAACTAGGGAACTGCACTTCTCCGATGTAACCTGCCTCCATTAGTTTATCAACCTCCTCTTTAAAAATCTGATTTTGATCAGCTCCGAATTCTCTCTTTTTCTGCTTCACGGACCTAGCATCGGGGTAGACATGTAGCGAATGCTCCATTACCAGAGGAGATATGCCTGTAACTTATTTGGGCATCCAGGCAAACACATCACTGTTTCGAACGAGGCATTGAACTAACTCTACTTTGAGAAGAAGATCCAGATCGGCCGCTATGTAGGTTATGGCTTCCGGTCTCCCAGCTTGTATATGTATTTCTTCTTTTTCATCGTACACCAGGACGGGCGATATTTCTTCAACCGCATTAAGTTCCATTCTCTGCATTTTACGGACCGCATTAGCTTCCGTACGGACAATTTCCACATAGCATTTGTGTGCCAACAACTGATCTCCGTGAACTTCTCCCACCTGATCCTCAACAGGGAATTTCACTTTTTGACAGAACGTAGAAACAACTGCCCTGAATTCATTCAAGGCAGGCCGACCTATTATGACATTATACACAAAGGGTGCATCTACTACCATAAAATAAGATCTTCTGGTTCTCATTAAAGGCTCTTCTCCTAAGGAGATGGCAAGCTATATCTGACCTAGTGGTTGCACTTCATTGCCGGTGAATCTGTAGAGAGGAGTCATCATGGGTTGAAGCTCACTGGGATCTATTTGCAGTTGGTCAAAAGTCGGCTTGAATATGATATTAACAGAACTACCTGTATCAATGAAGGTGCGAGAAATATTGTAATTAGCTATAACAGCCTTAATTATTAGTGTATCGTCATGCGGTATTTCCACCCCCTTTAGATCTTTAGGGCCAAAACTAATTTCTGGCCCAGCCGCCTTCTCAACACCACACCCTACAGCATGTATCTACAATCGCCAAGCATGTGACTTCCTCGCCTTGTTTGAGTCACCGTCAGTAGGACTGCCTGTAATCATATTTATATTACCTCGCGGGGCATTGTTCCGATTTTCTTCCTGGCAGACTGTGATCATTTCGGACTGTCTTGGTTCGGGCGTCCGAGGACCGCCCGGTGTCTGCACCGTGCCCTGCTAGGGATCGATCACCCGATACTCCATCCTGGGCGGGCTATTCCGTCTCTGGTAGGTAGACCGATTAGGAGATCGTCGGCAGTACCTGCCATCATTGGTTCGCTGATTCTTCAGGTAAAAACAATTCTCAGTGGAGTGGGTACCTGACATGTGATATGTACACCATCTTCTGGGGATATTATGTGGTATTTGCACGTGGTGTACTGCATGAGGTCTCTGCTCAAGTTGTCGATGTAGTGGGGGAGCTGCACGGGGTCCTCTTGGGGGGTGTATAGGAACATGAATTCTATCATTAATTGCTGGTGGAGTAGGAGCAATAGTTTCCTTCTTTCGAGCTGCTTGTGCCTCTTCCACATTGATGAATTCCGTGGCTCGATCAATTAATAGATCAAAATTATAGGTGGCTTACGTACTAAGTCTTTGAAGAAATCATTATCATTGAGCCCCTGAGAGAAGGCACTCACCAGGATCTCTATGGTAGCATTTGGAACATCCACTACAACTTGATTAAATCTCTTGATATAGGCCCTAATGCTTTCCTTGGGCCCCTGTTTGATGGAAAACAAACTCCATGGGGTCTTGTGATATCTCCTATTGCTGGAAAAATGATGCAGAAAAGCTTTTTGGAAATCTTTAAAACGCTTAATAGAATTTTTGGGTAGTCTTTTAAACCACCTCTAGGCTGCTCCTCCAAGAGTAGTAAGAAACATACGACATTTGACCCCATTTGTAAATTTCTACAACAGGGTTGCACTCTCAAATTTGGAAAGGTGATCTTCTGGATCAGTGGTCCTAGAATATTCTCCAATGTTCAACGTCTGATAGCGTTTGGGTAGGGGATCATCAAGGACTCTCCGGGAAAAGGGGGTGACAATCCTTTCTGGAGAGCTATCGCTGGTCACCGCTTTTCCTTTGCATTTTTCCTTCATGGGTGCTTCATTTGAAGATTCCTGAAGCACAGGTTTCCGTCCTCCTTGATCCATTGGAGTACGAAAGAATGTTTGGGGATGACGAGTGGGTGAAACAGGAGCTGGAGTTATGTAACCAATTTCTTCTTCTTTCACACCTTTGTTTCTCCATCGATCTGTGGTGGAAATTGCTATATTCATCGTCACTGGCAACGTACCACCAGCATTCACTTGTTGTTGTTATTGTTGCAATGCTTTTTGGACGCTGGAGTTGATGAGCAACTCCAGATCTTCCCGAGTCATGGTGATAGTATTATTTTTTCCAGCGTCCTCCATCACGAAGTCTCATATTTAGGTGAAGATTCCCACAGACGGTGTCAAATTTGATCATGTCCGAGAGCTTGTGAGATGAAGCACTGGGCGACAATGGGTGATGGCGGCGATGGGTGATGGCGTACTTTGATACCGATGAACAAGGGAGGATCTGAGAAAACCACAGCAGACCTCACTTGCGCTTGAAGATAGGATCACCAATCCGAGAAGACCAAAGCGGATCTGATGAATAATACCTCCCATAAAAGAACGCCAGTACGATGACTCCCAAGATCAGTAGGGATCTAGCGATCCGATGGATGAGATGACCTTGCGATCCTGCACACAATGAGACTAACCATCAAAGCGTTAGTAACCTAAGATCGGGGTGGGAATCCCTGGCTAGGCCCTCCGACGCTCAAGTTAGTTTCCGGCGAAAAGAGGAAGTAATCTGGAAGAAGATGAAAATTAGGGTTTGAGTTGTGTCAGAATGATTGCATGCCTGGCTAGTGGAGAGGATTCCCCTTTTTATACCACCTCACTTGACCTCCACAGTCATGAGGTGGACCCCGGTTTATTGAAGTTGGTTATGAGATGATGTAAGCACCGCTTGTGAAAATAGTTCAAGGAATCTTTATCGTACCCTAGATGTACCTTCTTTGTCGTTTAGTAAACCTGTACAAGCTTCTAGAAGACATTTCCCGCCAAATTAGTTACTCTCTCATATAATCACAAAGTATTTCTGTATGATTTATATATGCCAAAGTTTGTGGGAAGTCAAACGGTGTGAGACTTGGTCAACCTCTTTCGCTCGGTCGGTCTTCACCTGTTGGGCACACTGTGCCTTGTTTGCTATGAGGCCACATGCCTCTTCTGCTTGACCGGCTGTTCTGGCTCGGCCTGTCTTGGCCGCCCGAACTTATATCCTCGGTCGGCTTTTTCCACTCGGTCGACCTTCACCTGTCGAGCACACTGTGCCTTGTCTGCTATGAGGCCATATGTTGGTGCAACCTTAGGTCAAGGTTGACCTGGTTGACCCGACTCGAGGTGACTTGACTCGAGTTGTATTTTGATGTTTGACTTGGGAAGATTGTCTGTGCAACCTTAGGTCAAGGTTGACCTAGTTGAGTTGCATGTTGATGTTTGACACTCGTGAGAGAGTTCTATTCTTGATATGGGACAAGAATAGATGTTTGGGAGATTATTGGTGCAACCGTAAGTCAAGGTTGACTTGGTTGACCTGATTCGGGAAAAAGTCCAAGTATGGAGACTTGGCACTGGAAAAGTCCAAGTATGGAGACTTGGCACGGAGAAGTCCAAGCAGGGAGCTTGGCACGAGGGAAAGTCCTAACTGGGATGTTAGGCAATTGGAAAGTCCTGGTGAGTGAAGCCAGGCAGTGGAAAGTCCTAACTGGGATGTTAGGCAGTTGGAAAGTCCTGGTAAGTAAAGCCAGGCAGTGGAAAGTCCTAACTGGGATGTTAGGCAGTTGGAAAGTCCTGGTGAGTGAAGCCAGGCAGTGGGAAAGTCCTAATTGGGATGTTAGGCAGTTGGAAAGTCCTGGTGAGTGAAGCCAGGCAGTGGGAAAGCCCTAACTGGGATGTTAGGCAGTTGGAAAGTCTTGGTGAGTGAAGCCAGGCAGTGGGAAAGTCCTAACTGAGATGTTAGGCAGTGTGGAAAGTCCTGGTGAGTGAAGCCGGGCAAGGGAAAAATCCAGATGGATCAAGGGTGATCGGACATCTGGTTGGGAAAAGTCTAAGTGGGTCAAAAGGATTGACCGGACACTTAGCGGGGAGTGCTAGCAGGTCAAGGGAGTGACCTGATGCTAGGGATGATGTACCAACAGGTCAAGGTTGACCGGATGTTGGTGTGGAAGCCTTAGGTTTAGGGCTGAGAAGTTTGGATCGGTCTGGTGACCGATCCGGATATCGCGGTTGCCCGATCGGTGACCGATCGAATAATCGATGGCTCATCGTAATCGATCGGTGCGGAGACCGATCAGAGGCAACGCAACCTCGCGAGAGAAAGGTGGATCGGTCTATTGACCGATCACCCATACCGACGGCCGGCACCGATCGCATAGATCGCTGGTCGAGGAAATCGATCTATGGACCGATCGAGGTTCCTCGATCGGTCCACGCCGATCGAGACGCCGATCGATTTAGGATCGAAGCCTGATCGGTGCGTGGACCGATCAGAGGTTCCCGATCGGTCCATGGACCGATCAGAAGCTAAGGCTTCTTCCCTCTTCTTCGCAGGTATAAAAGAGGCTCAGGACTACGGTGAAGCACTCTTCTTCTGCCGCTTCTTCTTCCTTCCTGTTACGAAGTGCTGTTGTGCTTGAGCTTTGTTGAGCTCCTCCTTGTCGAAGCTTCGCGTGAGCTTCATTCCACGATTGGATCAGCTGCTGCTGAGTTGCTTGTTGCATCTGTCCGTGAAGTTGCTACTTCATCCGGGACCCCAGTCGACGAGAAGGCAAGCTACTGTGTTTACATTCCTGTTGTATTTTGTTCTTGCTATTCTCTTGTACTCTTAGCTTGCTGTTGCAAGTGATTGTGGCGAGGTTTCTCCACCCACAAGGAGTTTGATTTAGCCGGTTTTCCGGGGACTCATCCACCGACGGATTGATAGGCTTCGTCCACCTTACGGACACGCCGAGGAGTAGGAGTTTCATCTCCGAACCTCGTTACATCCTTGCGTAGAGGTTTGATTTCTTCTCCTGTTTTCTTTCTGCATTTAGTTTCCGCTGCGCTAACCCTAGTTTGTAGAAAGAAACGCGAGCAATTGGGGTCGGCTATTCACACCCCCTCTCTAGCCGTCTGAAGGATCCTAACACAAAGCTCATGTCGGACTCTAAACAAGGATGCTAGAGCAACTCGGAGACGACATCACCATTCCACCCTTCTACGATCATGACGACTTCGCGTTTTGGAAGGTAAGAATGAAATATTTTCTTATGACTAATCTTGAGAATTGGAGTTGTGTCCAATTAGGTTTCAAGCCTCCGACGGACAAGAAAGGAGAAACCCTAGAGAAGAAGGAGTGGACCAAGGAACAAGTCCACCAATCCCTAGTCAACGATGAGGTATTGAAGATTTTTGAATTTTCTTTACCTAATGATGTTTTGTGTAGGATAGGTGGATACAATAATGCCAAGGAGTTGTGGAACAACTTGGCTAAGTTCCATGAGGGGAACTCCACTTCAAGCCATGAAGAGGAGTCAAGTGAGCCAAGTAGCTCACTTCATGGAGATGTGGATTTAGAAGTTGAGGGACACTCAACATCTAAAGAAGAAGAGGAGGAGAGTTCTTCTTCAAGTTCGGAGCAAGAAGAAGCTTCTACCTCCGGAAGGGATGAAGGAGAGAGCGTTCATCCATCCTCACCTCTAGGTAACTCAAGCCATTTAGTTTCTAGCAAATTACACATAATGTGCTTTGAGTGTAGGGAATTTGGGCACTACAAGAGTAAGTGTCCAAAGAGGATTAGAAAGACTCCACCGGCGCCAAAGGTCAAGAAAGTCGGAGTCCCGATACGCAAAGGCAAAGAGCACGTGGTGTGCTTTCAATGCAATCAAAGGGGACACTATAGGAGTCAATGTCCGAGGGGGAGACAATCTCACAAGGACAAGAGACCGAGCACGTCTATAGGGGGAGCTAAGGTAAACCCTAAGGTAATCTCTAAGGCTCATTTTTGCAATTCAAATAGAACACATGCTAGTAGTTTGATTGCAATTGTTAACAATAATGATAAGCATGATAATTATAGAAATCGATACACATGCTTAGGTGCCAAACATGTGAGCCTAGATAAGGATAACACTAGGAAAGCCAACCCTAGAATCAACTCATCTAAGGTTAAGGATAACCTAGGTAGAAATCCCAAATCATCTAGACATATACCTAGGAATACCTCAAAGACAAATGACAAGTTAAAACTTGAGGTATTAGAGAAGGAAAATCAAGTCTTGAGGTCAAGACTTGATACTTTGGAAAAGGCTCTTAAGAACTTGGAGAAGTCATCTCTAGGGTTTAAGGGTCAAAAACCAAAGTCCAAGGACAAGAAAGGTTTGGGTCACAAACCTAAGTCCCAAATGGTCAAGCCCACTTATCACAATGTTCCATTCGATTATGGAACAAAATCTAGGGCTAGGAAGACCATCACCAAGGTCACAAGGGGAGTCACCCCTAGAGTTGATCTTGATGAGTCCCAAATGACCAAGGCTTTAAAGTCTAGGAGGGTCATTAGAAGGGTTGCTAGGGAAGTCATCCCTAGTGAATATTTAGTGAACCCAATGAGCTCCAATAGGTATTGGGTTCCTAGGAGTGTGATTCCATCACGCTAGATGGATTAGAGTGTGCCAACCTTATTTGGATAGATAGTTAATCTATTCATAGCAAAAGGTGACATTTGAGGAATTTTCAAGGGGTAATCAAGCCTTGAAAATGAAATTAACAATTATTCCTAAGGTGATTAGAATGTGTCAATCAAATTTGAGTTTTCTAGAATCAATCTAGTTGGCACGTAGTGATCTAAACATCTTTGGTATATGATTTGAGGTCTATCACACTTAGGAATATAGAATTTATGACAAAATGATCAAAATTATCAAAAATGGCAACTAAAGCTAGAATTAGGTATTTTCTATACCTTTATGTGCTATTTACCATATATTGTTTGCCATATGCCATGTCATGACATCATATTTATTTTATGGTCATTTGAAATGTCATGATAATGCTTAGGTTAGTTATATGTCATGCTTTATTTAAGTTTCATACTTTATGCCATGACATCATGGCATTGGCACATGTTTTCATTTATGATATCATTTTATGTCATGTCATCATTTCTTGCATTTATAATCAATGAAATTGATCTAAGGATAAACAACACAATTTGATATGGAGATCAAGTTGTTGTTTTAGAAAATGCATGAAAACTTAGCCTAAGATAACCTAAACCCATATCTCACATCAAAATTGACTTGGATGTGTTTGATACACCTTAGATGTGTGTGAGATATTAGGATGATGAGTTAGGATCAAGGTGCATAGTTCTTGTACCTAGATGAGCCTAATTCAAAAATTGGGGGATCATAGGGAAAGCTTATGTACAAGTTATGTACATATAGCCCTAAGATTGTGGTCCTAAATTAAAAGGTTTAAAAATATTTTAAAATTGATTTGAAAAACCTTGATGAAGCTTTTCTAGTGATAGCATTCATCATTGAACATTGTGATACAAAGTTTAGTTAAACTTGAACTATTTCAAAGTTTTTGAACTTTGTATCAAGATTGAAAAATGGAAGTTATTTTCATAGAAAACTATTTTTCCATGATAGTGTATGATATGAGGAATGTATCCTCAAAGTTTCGTAATTTTTGGAATTTTCTTGAATTTATTAGGAGTTTCTGATTTTCCGGAAGGGGAAATCAGAAGTTCTGATTTCAGTGGCTGGATCGGTCCGGGGACCGATCCAGGGAAGATCTGATCGGTCTGCGGACCGATCCAGAGTATTGTGGATCGGTCTGCAGACCGATCCAGTGAGTTCCAGTAGCACGAGTGCGATCTGGTGAAGGGCTGATCGGTCTGGGGACCGATCAGGGCGTGCCGAATTTCTGATTTTTCAGCGGTTGTCTGAAATTTCAGTTATGGAAGTGGTGTTTTTTTTTTTTTGGGATTCCTAAAGGTTTGGAACTCTCAAAGACATTGTTGGTGCAATGGTCAAAGGGGGAGTTGACCTTTAGGGGGAGTTTTACCTAATTGTCAAGGGGGAGTTGACTTTTAGGGGGAGTTTTTACTCCTTAAGACTTTTGAGGATTAGTGATATGGGATTATCACTAAGTTGATTGTTGAGTTTAGTATCAAGGGGGAAATTAAGAGTTTCAATGAAAGGTATGGGACTTTCATTAGGAAGAAAACTCTTGACCTTGATACCCTCCTTTTTCTTTTTGATGTGTGTCAAAAAGGGGAGAGTGTTCATTGGAGAATTATTGGAGAACCCAAGTTAGGTTATCGGGTTAACCTAAACTAGGGGAGGAATGTCAAGGAATGTTCGAGGAAGAACATTGGAATTCTTTTTGATGTGTGTCAAAAAGGGGGAGAATTATTGGAGAACCCAAGTTAGGTTATCGGGTTAACCTAAGGGGAGAATGTCCAGAGAATGTTCAAGGAAAGAACATTGGACATTGGAAGATGGTTGGAAAACCTAAGTTAGGTTATCGGGTTAACCTAACTTGATTATGGGTTTTGTCAAACATAAAAAAGGGGGAGATTGTTGGTGCAACCTTAGGTCAAGGTTGACCTGGTTGACCCGACTCGAGGTGACTTGACTCGAGTTGTATTTTGATGTTTGACTTGGGAAGATTGTCGGTGCAACCTTAGGTCAAGGTTGACCTAGTTGAGTTGCATGTTGATGTTTGACACTCGTGAGAGAGTTCTATTCTTGATATGGGACAAGAATAGATGTTTGGGAGATTATTGGTGCAACCGTAAGTCAAGGTTGACTTGGTTGACCTGATTCGGGAAAAAGTCTAAGTATGGAGACTTGGCACTGGAAAAGTCCAAGTATGGAGACTTGGCACGGAGAAGTCCAAGCAGGGAGCTTGGCACGAGGGAAAGTCCTAACTGGGATGTTAGGCAGTTGGAAAGTTCTGGTGAGTGAAGCCAGGCAGTGAGGAAGTCCTTGGAGAAGTCCAAGCAGGGAGCTTGGCACGAGGGAAAGTCCTAACTGGGATGTTAGGCAGTTGGAAAGTCCTGGTGAGTGAAGCCAGGCAGTGGGAAAGTCCTAACTGGGATGTTAGGCAGTTGGAAAGTCCTGGTGAGTGAAGCCAGGCAGTGGGAAAGTCCTAACTGGGATGTTAGGCAGTTGGAAAGTCCTGGTGAGTGAAGCCAGGCAGTGGGAAAGTCCTAACTGGGATGTTAGGCAGTGTGGAAAGTCCTGGTGAGTGAAGCCGGGCAAGGGAAAAATCCAGATGGATCAAGGGTGATCGGACATCTGGTTGGGAAAAGTCTAAGTGGGTCAAAAGGATTGACCGGACACTTAGCGGGGAGTGCTAGCAGGTCAAGGGAGTGACCAGATGCTAGGGATGATGTACCAACAGGTCAAGGTTGACCGGATGTTGGTGTGGAAGCCTTAGGTTTAGGGCTGAGAAGTTTGGATCGGTCTGGTGACCGATCCAGTGATACTGCGGTTGCCCTGATCGGTCTGGTGACCGATCAGAATCAGATCAGTGGCTCACTGATTGTAATCTGATCGGTCTGGAGACCGATCAGGAGGCAACGCAACCTCGCGAGGAGAAAGCCGTGGATCGGTCTGTTGACCGATCCACCCATACCCTGATCGGTCGGCAGACCGATCAGGCATAGATCAGTGGCTGAGGAACCGAAGCCTGATCGGTCTATGGACCGATCAGGAGGTTCCCTGATCGGTCCACAGACCGATCAGGAGATGCCGATCAGACGAGGGACCGAAGCCTGATCGGTCTGTGGACCGATCAGGAGGTTCCCTGATCGGTCCATGGACCGATCAGGAATCTAGCCGTTGCGACGCAACGGCTAGTTCTCTGCTCTTCTTCTTCACAGGTATAAAAGAGGGCTACAGGACTACGGTGAAGCACTCTTCTTCTGCTGCTTCTTCTTCCTTCCTGTTACGAAGTGCTGTTGTGCTTGAGCTTTGTTGAGCTCCTCCTTGTCGAAGCTTCGCGTGAGCTTCATTCCCGACAGTTTCATCGACTGGCTTGCTGTTGCATCTGTCCGTGAAGTTGCTACTTCATCTGGGACCCCAGTCGATGAGAAGGCAAGCTACTGTGTTTACATTCCTGTTGTATTTTGTTCTTGCTATTCTCTTGTACTCTTAGCTTGCTGTTGCAAGTGATTGTGGCGAGGTTTCTCCACCCACAAGGAGTTTGATTTAGCCGGTTTTCCGGGGACTCATCCACCGACGGATTGATAGGCTTCGTCCACCTTACGGACACGCCGAGGAGTAGGAGTTTCATCTCCGAACCTCGTTACATCCTTGCGTAGAGGTTTGATTTCTTCTCCTGTTTTCTTTCTGCATTTAGTTTCCGCTGCGCTAACCCTAGTTTGTAGAAAGAAACGCGAGCAATTGGGGTCGGCTATTCACACCCCCCTCTCTAGCCGTACGAAGGGATCCTAACAGAGCACACTGTGCCTTGTCTGCTATGAGGCCATATGCCTCTTCTACTCGACCGACTATTCTGGCTCGGCCTGTCTCGGCCGGTCGAACTTAGATACTCGGCCGGTCTTTAACTGTCGAGCACACTGTGCCTTGTTTGCTATGAGGCCATATGCCTCTTCTGCTCGACCGACTGTTTTGTCTCGGCCTGTCTCGGCCGACCGGACTTAGATAGTCGGTCGGCTTTTCTGCTCGGTCAGTCTTTACCCATCGAGCACATTGTGCCTTGTTTGCTATGAGAACCTATGCCTCTTCTGCTCGACTGGCTGTTCTGGCTTGGCCTATCTCGACCGGCCGAACTTAGATACTTGGTCGGCTTTTCTGCCCAGTCGCTCTTCACCTGTCGAGCACACTGTGCCCTGTTTGCTATGAGGCAATATGCCTCTTCTGCTCGACTAGTTGTTCTGGCTCGGCCTGTCTAGGCCGACCGAACTTAGATACCCGGTCGACTTTTTTTGTTTAGTCGGTCTTCACTTGTCGAGCACACTGTGCCCTGTTTACTATGAGGCCATATGCCTCTTCTACTCGACCGGCTGTTCTGGCTCAGCTTGTCTAGGCCGACCGAACTTAGATACTCGGTCGACTTTTTCCGTTTGGTTGGTCTTCACTTGTCGAGCACACTGTACCCTGTTTGCTATGAGGCCATATGCCTCTTTTGCTCGACCGGCTGTTCTGGCTCGGCCTGTCTAGGCTGACCGAACTTAGATACTCGGTCGACTTTTTCCGTTTGGTCGGTCTTCGCTCGCCGTGCCTATATGAACATCACTGTTCGCTTAGTCCTCTCTTCCCTCTTTTCTAGAAAAATAGATCCCTTCTTCATAACCCGTATCAGTTATTATTTCATTTCTATGTTTTACTTTGCATAGTTGCATTTAGCTTTTGAAAACCAATTGATTAGTTGTTTAGCTAATTTGCATTGATAAATCTTTAGTGGTTATTTCAGTCCCTGTGGATATGATATTTTTTATTATTACTTACGACATTTCCATACACTTGCGGAGAGTCAACAAGTTTTTTGGCGTCGTTCTCGGGGACTGCGCTATAACATTAGGGATTATCAATTGAGTTAGACTAAACATAACTTTTTTTTTTTCATTAGCATAGTTGAATCTAAATTTTAGAATTATGTTTTCATAACTTTTTCTTGTATTCTTTTCTATTTCTTGCTTATTGCAATTCTAATTCTGTACTTTTAATTTTCGAACATTCTAATCTAATTTTTCTCTGTTTTTCTTGTCTTTGATTCAGTTTCGTTCTTCTTTCTTTTTCTTTTGAACAACTATCATTTTGCAATCTTGTTCTTGTGTATGCGAAGATTTAACTTTGTAGGAGAACTTCTTCCTCTAGACCTTGAGATAGACAGAACATTTCATAGAAGAAAAATTCTGCAAAGACATTTAGAAGAACAAGAACATTCTATCATGGCTAATAGACCACTAAAGGATTATGCAGCACCTTACGCTAGGGGTTTCCGATCTAGTATTTCAAGACCTTCAGTTGAAGCAAACAATTTTGAGATTAAACCTGTAATTATTTCTATGGTGCAACAAAATCAGTTTGGTGGAGGACCGTATGAGGACCCAAATCAACACTTGGAGGTCTTCTATGAGATATGCGGCACAATGAAAATGAATGGTGTTCCTTCTGAGGCAATGCGCTTGTTATTATTTGGGTTCTCTTTGAGAGATAGAGCTAAGCAATGGTTAAATTCTTTAGCTCCAAATAGCATCACCACATGGGAACAATGTGAGCAGCAATTTCTTGATAAATTCTATCCTCCAAGTAAAACAGCTCATATGAGGAATCTTATTGAAAGTTTCAAACAAGCTGACTCAGAATCTCTATTTGAAGCTTGGGATAGATATAATAGTATGCTCAGACAATGGCCACACCATGGTTTGGAGAGGTGGTTAGTGTTACATACATTTTATAATGGCATCAATTATCATACAAAAGTGTCCCTTGATTCAGCTGCTGGAGGGGCACTTATGAACAAGAGATTGGATGAAGCCGAAGAAATAATTGAAAGTGTAGCACAAAATCACCATCAATGGGCTAATGAAAGAAGTGGTGGCTATTCTTGTGTGAACCCAACAACAAAAGCATTAGGGAAATTTGATGTTGATGCAGTTACTTTATTGGCTGCAAAACTGGATGCTCTTACAAAGAGATTTGAAAACATGGGAGCTCCTTTAAGTACGGTCAATGCCATTGTTTTGTCTTGTGAAGTATGTGGAAGTTTTGAACATTCGAATGACTGATGTCCTTTGGGAGCTATTTCTGCATAAATCAATCAATTAGAGCAATGTGACGCCATCATGAGTCTTAATCAAAGGCAGAACAACCCATACTCAAATACATACAACCCTGGGTGGAAAAATCATCTTAATTTTTCCTATAGAAATAATCAAGATCAAGGACCATCCATGGGGGCAAGACCTAATTTTCAATCTGGGCAGCAAAATTTTTCAGCAACAATATTCTCAAGGATTTCCTATGTCTAAAATCAAAAAGATGTTTGAAGAAATTATCTCTAATTAGAATGAAATGAAGCAAGACATTTTGAAGCTTACTCAGAGAATGGATAATTCTAAAAGACATCAAAAGATTCAGGATAGCCAGATTGCCCAATTAGCTTCCTCATCTTCTAGAGCACCAGGACAACTACTCGGTAAATCTGATGTTAATCCTATGGAGCATTGTAATAGAATTGAGCTTAGGATAGGAGCGGACGGACCTTAAGAGATCCCCAAGTGACTGCTCCAAAAGGGATGCAAACTGAAGAAGAGCTCTCACCTCCAACCCCAAATCAGATTCAAGATGATGAGGAGAGTACCATTAAGGTTGAAGAGACTCTTCCACTTAACCAATAAAGTAAAGTTGTCCCTTTTCCTCAAAGACTTGTAATGCTCAAGAAGGATGAAGAGTTTGGCAAATTCTTGGAGAAGGTTAAAGAAATATGTGTTGAAGTGCCACTTATCGAAGCAATTCTACAAATGTCCAAGTTTGCCAAATTCTTGAAGGACATCATGTCGAACAAAAGAAGGAGAGGAGATATAGAGACCATAGCGCTTACAGAGGAATGCAGTGCTCTTTTTGAGAAGAATACTTCCCCAAAGTTGAAGGATCCAGGGAGCTTCTATATTCCATGCAATATAGGAACTGAATTTATCGAGAAAGCTTTTTGTGATTTGGGGGCAAGTGTTAGCCTCATTCCTTATTCTAATTGTAATAAATTAGGTCTCAAAATATTTAAACTTACTATTATGGCACTGCAACTCGTTATCATTCCTGCAGGTACCCTATGGGTATCATAGAAGATGTGCCAGTAGAAGTTGGTGGGAGTATAATTCCCACCGACTTTGTTGTGCTAGACATGGAGGAGGATCCAAAAATCCTTATCATATTGGGAAGATCATTCCTTGCTACAGTGGGAGCTATTATAGATGTTAAAAATCATAAACTTTCTTTGGTAATTGGTAAGGAACGGTTGGAATATGATTTATCTAATGCCTCTAACCATGTTTCTTCTATTTTGAATGCTTGTAGTAGGGCAAGCATTTATAAACTTGAGGAATGAAATTTCCATCCTCATGGGAGGCCACCAAATGAAGAAAATATTGTGGTAGAAGATGTTGGGAGAAGACCTCCCAACAAAAATGAAAAGTATGTCTGCCCTCCCAGGGTGAGGAAAAGAGAAGAATGATTAAATTGGTCGAGCTAAAGACCTTAAACAAGTGCTTCTTGGGAGGCAACCCAAGTGTTCTTTTAGTTAAATGCATTTCATGTTTTTTTTTATTTTTCATTGGTAGTGTTTTTACTTTGTTTTTGCTTTTGTTTTCAGATTGAAATTTCACTTCCATGAGCTGGCCATGATTGCTACATGGGCATGGAAGTATTGGAGAAGCAAGAAAGGAGAAAAATCATCAAGTGGAGCAAAATAGAGCATAGCCGTGTGTTGTACACGACCAAGCATATGCTGCAGAGAAGGGAGATGCTCGGGTCGTGTCTACATAACACGACCATGTAGAGTCCCCAGTGAAGAAAAGATGCATGGTCGTGTCCCAGACACGGCTGTGTGGAGACTCTAAAGGAGGAAAGCTTCTTGGTTGTGTCTCACACATGGCCGTGTGAAGAAACTAGTACAGAAGCATGCACTGGCCATGTCATCCGACATGGCCGTGTGCTAATTCCAGAGGAAGAAATGGGTGAGGCCGTGTCCCAGACACGATCGTGCAAAGATAGCCAAGGAGAAGAAGGTTATAGTTGTGCCAATTGGCACGATCGTGTGAGTCAACCCGAGAGGGAGAAGGGAGGGGTCGTGTAGATCTACACGGCCCATGTGGAGAAAATTGTTCAGGTCGTGTCTCCTATACACGGCTAGATTTAAGCCATGTCCACCACACACCCCCTCATCTCAACACCCTCTTCTCTCCAAAACTCCTTTCTTCTTCAACCTTTTCAACAAATCCTCTCAAATCTAGGTCTAAAATTCTTTCTTTTCCACAAACTTCATCTAGATCTAGATTTTTATTTTCTCCTAGACTCAAGATCTCCACTTTCATAACCCTAAGATTTTATTCTTCAAGATCTATTTATTCAAGATCTAGCTTCTCTCTAATCACAAACAGTACCCTTCTCCACTCAAACTTGACAATATGTCCAACCTTCTGAAGAGACTTCGCAAGGGGGGTGGTGGATCTAGTGGAGACAAAGGGAAGGAGCCAACCAAAGATAAAGGGAAACAACCGGTGAAAGGCAAAGGAAAGAGGACCTCGCGCGACGAAGGTAATGACAATGAATTCAATATCGTGTTTAGAAATGATGATCAAATAACTAGATTTGCAATTCTTGTCAATAGAAAAATCGTGTGTACTAGGTATATGGACCCAATCGTTTTAGATATGATTGGAATTAGAGATGATATAGATTGGATGATTGGGTTCTTAGATTGGAGTGATATTTTGTACACACATCTACCTACTTATCCTCGCCTTGTTTTGGAGTTTCTAAGTTCACTAGATGTCCATTTTGCCAATGAGGATGATTATATTGGCAAGATAACTTTTAGATTAATTAGTCAAGAATTTCAATGGACATTTAGTGACTTTAACACTTGCTTTGGATTGTCTTCCAGTAGCTCTCGGAGGTTTGATTCTAGGTTTAATTGGAACAATTTTTGGAGTTCGATCACCAGATTAGATCAACCTTATGAGCCCTCTAGAGCCAAGGCTTCTCACATGCAAAACCCTATTTATAGATATCTACATTGAGTCATGAGCAAAACTATTTTTGGTAGAGGGGAAAGTGATGGAGTCGTTAAGAAAGTTGAACTTTATTCACTATGGGCTATGTTACATAAGGTTGATTTGGATTCCGGTTTTCATTTTTTGCAAACCTTAGTGAGAGCTGCGAGGGCATCTTCGGGGTCAGTAGTTCTTGGTGGTTTGATTACTCAAATAACCATTAACTTGGAACTTGATTTAGATGGGTTGGAAGTTATTCATGGCAATGATATGATCGACATGGATGCATGTCTTGCTATGAAAATGATTATTCGGGATGGGAATGGTTTTACATTTACTAAGAGGAATGGTTTTCCTTTACCTCTTCCTTGTCCTGATCGAACTTCAGTTCGCAACCCAGCTAATTGGGTAATCATTGATCTAGACCCCAAGAATGTTCCTTCCATATTCGGAGATACAGAGCCACACATTGAGCCCTCGACATCTGGATACCCGCAGCCCTCCGGTCATTCGGATCCTGCTAGGCATTCTTTTGCCTATGGTACGGGTCCCTCCAGATTTGACTTCTCAGATTTTCATGCATCTCTAGATTCACTTCATGAGAAGCAAAATGCCCAACGAGAAATGTTGGAAGGTTGCTTCTCTTTATCAAATGACCAGTTTAAAGAGGTACAAAATCACTTTCAGTTCACGAGGAATTTTCATGGTCAAGTGGCTGAATTTTTCCAGGATTATGATACGGATCAAGCTAGAATGAGAGATTTTATGCAGAGCATGAGTGTCACTAGCCAACAAGTAGATGCTTTGTTTGAGTATCATATAATCCTGAGCGAAACTCCAGGTTTTCCTAGTTTTCGCATTGGCCAACCATGTCGTAGGCCGCCTTTCCCTCGTCCACCTCTACCTCCTCCACCATATTGATTTCATCGGGATGATGAAATGTTTAAGTCTGGGGGGGGGGGTGTCGAACCTGATTTTTCTTTGTGTATTCTAGTTTTCAGTTTTTGCTTATTTTCTGCATGTTTAGTTTTTTTTTTTTTCATTTGTTCTTGCTTTGATTGCTTGATTTTTGATAGTCACTTGACTATCTTTTGAAAATCTTATGGCATACATCTTGAGAACATCAATACTTCACTTATATGCTTTCTTGTCTTCAAGTTAAAATGTTAGCACATTCATTATCTAGATTCATGAGGTTTAAATGATGCTAGTAGTATGCTTAATGTACATCGTTTCTCTATCTTGGGTAGCATGATATAAGCTAAGTATCATATGGAAATGAGTTTTAGTCTTGGCTTAACCTTAAGTATCTTATCTTCACTTCACTATACTTGAACTTGAATAGTTGATATCATTAAAATAGTCATGATTCATCTTGTTTGTTTAGTACTTGGTTTCCACGGTGATTTCTCAAACTTCATTTTGGTTACTGGTTGAGGCTCAAATCATGTAAGCTCATTTGGAAAAATCAAAATATCCCAACAATTGTGCTAAGTGTTAAAAGTACATTTGTAGATAAGTTTTGCACAATGCAAATACTTATGAAAAAAAAGAATGAATAAGGGATATAAAAAATAGTTGTCGTGAGTGGAATCTAGCAAGTCACCCCTTTGAGACCAGTTAGGTTACTAGGGAAATGACTGCTTAGCTTCTCTTGAGATTGAGCACGCCTTTGAGACCTTGGGTTGATTGAGAAATATGAACCAAGTGTGTGGCAAGTAAGTGCCTATCACTGGTTACTTATCTATCACCAGAAACATTAGGAATTCAAATTTGATGACGACTTGACTAGGACGTAGATTGAAACTTGAAGAGTTTTGAGTTACCTTGCACTGTGCACAAGAGACTTATACTTGAGCCATACTTAACTTGTTTCCATGATTATGGTTGTTAATGAAACTTTTTTTGATAGAGTTAGGAGAATTCATTAGGGATATGAGAGCATTGTAAAACATATGAATTTAGATTGCGGCATTTTGCTTGAGGACAAGCAAAGGTTTAAGTCTGGGGGTGTGATGTACGAAGATTATATACCTTTGTTTAGCATGTTTTGACGCACATTCACATTCTTTGCGCATGCTTTATCTATGCATTTTCGTACTTCCAGTTTTCCTTTTAGCATATTTGCTCACTTTATTCAGAGATCTACTTTTGTGCATTTTCTGTATACAGGGGTCGAAATTGGTGAAGGATTCATGTTCGAGGCCAAATCTGCAAGCGAAGCTAGAGAGGAAGGCGCTGTACCTGAACCTCACATGCCCCTACCATGGGGGGTTGCACAGGCCGTATGGAGATCCTTGGATGTGTGGCTGCAGTAGAAAAGGAAGTGGCCTCGGCCGTGTGAACCTCACACGACCGTGTCAAGATTTGAAGCCAAAAGGAGCTAGGCCGTGTACACCACACGACCATGCAAGGTTTCCAAAGATCAAGAAGGCCCTGGCCGTGTAGATCTACATGGCCGTGTAAGGTTTCCAGAGACCAAGAAGACCCTGGTCGTGTGCACGACACGGTCATGCGAGGTTTCTAGAGGCAGAGGCAATGCAGGCCATGTAGATCTACATGACCGTGCAAGGGAAGAAGAAGTAGTGTGTGCCACGGGCGTGTATCACACGCGACCGTGTAAGGTAGGCAGAGAAGGGAGTGGCCTTGGCCGTGTGAACTTCACACGGTTGTGCCTCGGGGCCGTGTGGCATCCAAACCCCTCCTCTATATAAGGGCCCTTTCATGAATTCAAAGGGGATCTTTCTCCCTTTTGGGGGAAATCAAGATTTGGGCATTCCTCCACCATCTTGGAGGGTTTTTCCGGCGATTCAAGGGCGGATCTTCAACGCTTCAAATCCAAGATCGTGGATTGGATCCAGAGATGGTTCTTCATCATAAATAAGCTTTCTTTCTTCCTTTTCATGGATTTGGGATTAAGAATGCTTGTAATATTCTTCTCTTCGGATTTCTTTCTTCATTTCATGGAGTAGATTTCTATGTTCTAGGATGGAGGGAGTAATTGTAAGGATGATTTGATGTAAAACTCTTGTGCATTTGCCAATTTCCTATTTCTATGATTTTGCCTTGTTTGTATCTATTATTTCTTGTGTGGATTGTTGTGATTAGGGCTTAATTAGCATGCTTGATTGAATATCTTGTGGATCTTGAATGGATTGCTTCTCATTCGATTTTCCAAGGGACGTTCATGACAGGAACATGCCCGTGTAAGGACGTGTAAGGGGTAATCTTGAGCGTGAAATAGGGTTATTCAAAGGGGTAGGATAGATTGTATGTGTTTATATATTATATCTTGATGCGGTTGAGGAGTGATGAATTCTATGTTGATTATCTGAGGGGCGCACGTGACAGGCAAGCTCGTGTAAGGACAACATAGATTCATTACTAATTGATCACGTTTAGGTATAGATTTCAGTCCTAAGACGATTGTCTATTGTAAGAGAGAACCGGAAACCTTCTACAAATGATGGTCAATTGAGCAATAAGATTTGGTAAATCATTTACATTGAAGAACCTTACAAAGAAACCAAAACTCCTAGAACATCCCCATTTATCAAAGCCCTTATTCTTGTTTGTTATTATTTCATTTCTATGTTTTACTTTGCATAGTTACATTTAGCTTTTGAAAACCAATTGATTAGTTGTTTAGCTAATTCACATTGATAAATCTTTAGTGGTTATTCCAGTCCCTATGGATACGATATCTTTTATTATTACTTACGACATTTCCGTACACTTGCGGAACGTCTACAGTAACCTTAGGTCCTAGGGGGTGGTAACCCTAGGTAGAAAAAAACCCTAAGGGGCGGTAACCTTAGGTCCTAGGGGGTGGTAACCCTAGGTGGTGGAAAATCCTAAGGGGGGTAACCTTAGATCCTAGGGGGAGGTAACCCTAGGTGGCGAAAACCCCTAGGGGATGGTAACCCTAGGTGAAAAGTCCAGTCGTTCTAGAGGACTGGACTAGCATCAAGTATGCTCTCCGGAGTGGAGTAGGTGAGGACGCGCTCCCCGGAAGAGGGAATAGTAGGCATTGGTTCGACCTAGGGTTTCTGGTTGAAAATCCAAAGTCAGAACCAGACAGTTCGGTGACTGTCAGATATTCTTGTTTATATTATTATTGATGTGCTAACTTTGTTTAGTGTTGTTTTGTGGACTAACCTATCTTGCAGGGACAAAATAGCACTTTGTGCCTCAGATGAACAGTACCCGAGGAGCCCTCATGGAGCTTGGAGGCGCCTCGGGTGCAAAGGAGAAGATGAGCGCACAGCAAGGCCGGAGGCGCCCTCATGGAATCTTGAGGCGCCTCAAACAGACTTGAAGGCGCCTTCAAGAGGATCAGCGAGGGCTTCTTCAGCGCTCATCCATGTGGCTGACTCAGCAGTGATGGAGGAGACCTCGAGGGGCCTTGAGGCACCTTCAACAACCATTATATGCAGATCTCGACCAGCAGCTCCATTAAATCAATAGCCAAGCGATCATTCTCCTGTGTGCTGCTCAAGAGACGTTCTAGAAGTGCTGTAGCAACACACCGATGACCCGGAGCTTCGATTTCTGTATTTCTGTTGTCGGTATAGCTTTATTGTTATTGTTTTGTAATACATATTTGTAACTTTGCGATCTTATAGTGAATTGCCCAAAATAAATGCTCAACGAGCGTGGGCCTTGGAGTAGGAGTCACCCAAGGCTCTGAACCAAGTAAAAACACTTGGGGCCTTGATTTGTCGATTACGATAAGTGAAACCACGAGCGCTATTCACCCCCCCTCTAGCGCATCTCGATCCAACAATTGGTATCAGAACGGGGTCGCTTCGATTTGGGAAACCACCGGTCAAGCACATTTTTTGTGGTGAATTTTAGTTTTTCGGAGTCGGTCGGAGTCAGTGTTTTTGCCACCTTTCGATCTGATTTTTTGTAATCGAATTTTTCTCGAAGTTTGTGCAACACCACTCGAGATTGTATTTTGTTCTTATTTTAAACCGCATTACTAATCCAGGATCTATTCTTGGGGCAAGTTTTTTGTTTATTTTGTGTGTAAGTTTTATCGTCGATTTTATGGTACTCCAAGAAGGCTACAGTACAACCCGACCTCCGCTCTTCACTGGAGAAGATTTCGGCTAATGGAAGGGACGAATGGAGGCATACCTCTAAACGTATTTTGAAGTATGGATAATCATCAAAACTGGTCTGGATCTTCCAACTAACGACACTAGCAAACCTATCCCATGCGAGAACTGGGATGTAACACTCATAAAGAAGGTAGAAGTAAACGCCAAAACAATGTATATACTTCAGTGCGGACTAACCAATGATGAGCTGAACCGCGTTACCCTTTCTCAAGTGCAAAAGAATTGTGGCAGAAGCTGATTGAGCTACATGAAGGTACTTCTAATACGAAAGTAAGTAAGCATGATTTAATAGACGAATTATTTGAGCAGACTAATACTACTCTGACCGAGGAAGGTGTTGTGTTGGGTGCAGGTACAAGCAAGACAAAGGAGGCTAGAAAGAAGAAAGTGTTGAAGGCAACATGGACCGAGTCATCAGACGAATCTGAATCCGACGAAGAAGAACAAACGAGCTTTCTCGCTCTACCGGTATAAGCAAACATCGTCAAAACCGAGTCCGAGTTCGAGTATGAAATCGAGAGCGAATCAGATATCGAGTTTGAGCGAAGCCACAGATCCGTATCCGTTTCCGAAGGGCCTAACTCCACTGTAAGTTCTCTATTCACCGGTACTCAAGTAAACGATTTACAAAAGTTAGTTTCTTATTTGTTAAGGAAATTAGCTAAATCCAACGTCCGGGTTAAGTCACTCAAAAAGGAGGTAACAACCCTTAAGGAAGTGACTAACTTGAGTCCTTTGACTAAGCCAGTTCAAATTGGAAATTCAACCCAAGTTCAACAACTTGAGGAAGAAAATTTCAATTTGAAAACTTAAGTTAAAGAACTTAAGAACACGCTTGAACGGTTCACGTTGGGTTCCAAGAATCTTAATTTGATTCTTGGAAAACAAAGAGCCGTTTATAACAAATCCGGACTTGGATTTAAGGCCAAACACAAATAGAAGTCGTATTTATCACTTGTAAATCGATCAAATAGAAAAGTAGTCCAAGCATGGGTCCCCAAGTCAAACCTGACTAATCAAGTTGGACTTGGAAACTATTGGGTCCCCAAGGATCAGATATATTACCTTGATAGACCATATCGAGCCTATGATCCAGGGGGACCAATAGAAAAACTATCTAGATAAGTAAATAAAATTGATTGATAATTGTTTATTTTATTTTCTTTATAATATGCATGTTTAGATTAGGATAGATTAAGGACCTAGATGTAATTTACACTTGTTTAGTTAAACCTAGGGATTTCAAAAGGGAAATTAAATATATGATTTCTTTGAAAGGCTCTGTCTAGAAGTTGTGGATGATCTCATACCCAAGAAGGCCTACTGCCTCGCCACAACCTGGGAGCCAATCTTTGAAATGTGTATTTAATTGACTAATTGGAAAACCTAAGTCTAACTCAAATGTAAATTAATCCTTAAAAATAATCTAAATCTAAAAATAACCATCTCACAAAAATCAATAAGGTTTCCTGGTTGATAACTTAGAAAAGGGTGAGATGGATCTAGGTAAAAATTTAGAATTAATTTACCAATTTAATTAACAATTTAATTTACAAATTGTAATCAACAATTGATTAAAATACTTAATCAATTCAATTAAATTAACTTAATTAATTTTAATATTAATGTTTAAATAATAATTAAATTATATATTTTTTAATTAATTTCAAAAGTCTATTTAATTCAATCAAAGTAAATTAATTATTTTTGATATTTTCAAAACTCAAAATCATTATTTACAAAGTTATAATTTCAAATCATAATTAATCTCACTCAATTTGAAAATTATTTTAAGAACCATAATTAATCTTACTCAATTTGAAAATTATTTAAAAAAACATAATTAATTTCGAAATCTTACTTAATTTTATAATTAACTTTAAAATCATAATTAATTTCAAAATACTATTTAAATTCTATAATTAATATTAAAAATTTCAAAATCTTATTTAAATTTTATAATTAATATTAAAATAACTATTTCAAAAAAAACATAATTAATTTGATAATTATTAATTAATTTTTAAAATCATAATTAATTTCAGAATCTCACTTCATATCATAATTATTCAAAAACATAATTAATTTCAAAATCTCAATTTATTTGAAAATATCTTTAAAATCATAATTAATTTAAAAATCTCAATTAATTTGAAAATTATTTTAAATATAATAATTAATCTTCAAAATTATATTTAATTCAAAATCTTAATGATAATTAATTTTTAAAATCTCAATTAATTCTCAAATCATATTTTCAAATTATGATTTAAAACTGAATTAATATTATATTCAAAATCTTCATGATTTTAAAATGTTTACTTATATTTTTTAAAATTCATACTCTTGGAAAATTCAAAGTTATATTTTAATAAAGACAACTCCGTCTCACACTTACTCATAAGCTGAACATGCTGGATAACCTAGAATGGGTGAGATGGAAATTTAGGAAAAATCATATGTAAAAAATTTAACAATGTTTTTTATTTTACATGCCTTGACTCTAGGACCCTAAGAATTTATTAAAACATTAATCAAGGGGGAGTGAAGGGAGTCGAGCTAAGTTTTTTTTAAAAAAAAAATTGTTTCAAAATATTTCCAAAAATTCAATTTATTTTTAAAATATCTACAAAAACTAAGTATTTGCTCAAGTATTTTTCAAATCACTTACTTAATTAAGTAGTTTTTCAAGAAAATATTTTTTAGTTAAGTTTTTCACTTTAAATCTAAGATTCTTTTATTTTTTTTTAAGCTAAAGATTTTATGAAAATCTATTTTAAGTTGAGTATTTTTTTTTTTTTAAAAAAAAACCTCTACTTAAAGCTAAGTGTTTTACGTTTAAAGCTAAGTACTAAATTTATCAAAGTGTTTTTAAGTTAAATTTTGAAAGCTAAGTACTTGAGAAAACATTTACTTTTAAAATTTAGCTAAGACTCTATTGAAAATATAAATGTTTTCAAAGCTAAGCTTTTATGAAAATCCTCTTAAAGTTAAGTACTTAAACTAAACTTCAATCAAGAAAATCCTTTTAAAAGTTAAGTATTTATCAATACTTTTAAGGGGTTGTCAAAATATTTCAAAGGCTTTTCTGTAACGACCCACCTCCTACTAACTAGGCTGTGAGGCCGATCGTTACATTAATCTGTGCTACTATTCCCTGACCATCACTAAAACTAGATGCGGAAGCGGTACTAATTAAAATTCTACTCGACTACTAACATTTCTTGGTTCTATACATGCTAAGGTAGGTAAACTAACTATTCATGACATGTTTTACCTTCCCCATGGTCAAGGAACTGAACTTAGACATTTTCCCGCTGATATCAGACCACCCAATCGATCCATTGATCGATTGGAACGTCGGATCGATCCAGTGATCGATCTAGCATGCTACTGTGCTCGGGAAATAATTTGGATCGATCGGCTGATCGATCCAGGCTGGTCAATCGATCCATTGATCGATCTCAGAGCTCTCTGTTCGCGACGAAAATGGCTGGATCGATCGGCTGATCGATCCAGAAGCCTACTGTTCGTGGAACAGATTGCCCCAATTGATCAGCTGATCGATTGGGGAACCCCCAATTGATCCACCGATCGATTGGAGTTTCTGATTTCGCAGCTAAACTCTGATTTCAGCATTGTTTCGTGCCTCAATCACATTAC
This sequence comes from Zingiber officinale, assembly GCF_018446385.1. Taxonomy (NCBI): domain Eukaryota; kingdom Viridiplantae; phylum Streptophyta; class Magnoliopsida; order Zingiberales; family Zingiberaceae; genus Zingiber; species Zingiber officinale. The sequence goes on from NC_055998.1 coordinate 97,512,838, forward strand.
AAGTGCTAAAATGACTAAGAAACACTCTAACGACAACAACTAACATTCTAACAACATAAAAGAGGTGTTCTAAGCATAATAAGGTGCATGGTTAACTAATTTATAGCGATTAACATACTAAAGTGCAAAATGATAAAAACACTGAAAAGTTCTAATGTTTGAAACAAAACTTGCTAAGGATCCCTAAGATCTCTATTCCAGGTTCCTGCCCACACACATCTTCGTAGCATTGCCCTCCAGCCTCCGCTAGTCCATCTTTCCTTTACCTTTATCTGCAGTATAAGGAAAAGAAAGTATCTATAAGCTTTCGCTTAGTAAGAAACCATCTACTCACAAAAACATGCATACGATAAGTTCGTGCTTTGAGAGATGCTGATTGAAAACATGATGGAGAGTGCTAGGCATGACATACTATCATACAAGACATAAAAACCAAGAGCTACTCATGGAAATAACTGAAGTATCAACAAGAAAGAACTAAACTAAAACATAACTGAGTTAACTAAAACTGATTTCAAAACATAATCATATAACTGATTGTGAGTTTGGAAAGCTATTACCATAATAGATCAAAATATATAATCATACTGCTAATGGGCCCGGCAACTGTACATGCTATGCGCGCATCCTTAACTAGACCCGGGGTTGCAAGTCCCGAATTTAGTAAGGTTTACTAGGTTATCTAAACCTAGGGACCGACTATGGGAGCCCAGCCCAATGGATATCTAATCCTGTACAGTGCCCCTACTGAAAGTAAAATACTGGATCATAGCTAACTAATTTATCTTGCTTTTACTAGGTTATTTGAACCTAGAGGCGACTATGGGTGCCCACCCATTGGACCGTAGTCCCATATATGCTGTAGCAAGACTAACTAAGCTATTTTAAATGCTTCTATTGCATTTACTGAGCTATTAAAAATGCCTACTGTAGCACTTTACTGAGCTAAGCATTTTATCGAACACTTAGTGTGCTCCAACTCTCCCCTCTATTAGGGAGATCACCTCTAGGCACCCGACATCGTCTAGAATCTCCAACTGAAAGGAGAAAACGTGTCTGGCCCATCTAGAGGTGCTCAACTAGATCCCTAAATCTGCGAGGAGGGTTAAATACACGCTATGCGTCGAAAAATCTACATATGGCTAAATTAAAAGCATTCTATCGTACGAAAAGCTACTTATACTGTAGGTGAGTGGTTTCTTACCTCCTATTCGAAGTTTCTTACGATTCTAATTGCTAGATTTCCGGAGGAGACGATCCTTTCGACGACCTTCTCGCGTCTATGCGTTCTTCTCGCGGAGGGGAACGCCCACGTGTCAAAGTCATCGTCGGAATTGCCCTTGGAACGGAACCCTTGCTTGTTCTTGTGGTTGGCGCCGAGAGGGGAAGAGAAGGGAGAGGGTCGGCGGAAACTAGGGTGAGGAGGAGCAAGTCACGTTAAAGAGAAAAATAACTCTTCACCCATTAATTCCCTATTTATATCAAGTGGGTATTTCGGCCCAACTTAAACTTAAATATAAATGTTTCCCTTTCCTTTCAGCACGGCCCTGCTGGGTTCACTTGGTTACCATGGTTCACCATAAGGCATAGGACCCAATAGGTCTCGGGTTCAATTCCCGCTTAGGCCGTTTTCGTTTTCTATTTATTTTTGCTACTTCCGCTACTTTAAAAATTCTGTAAAAATATCCTAAAATTCCAGAAAAATCATAGAATATTTCTAAAATAGTTCTGAGAATTTTCGAGCATTACAATCCCCCATACCTTATAAAAAGTTCATCCTCGAACTTAGAATAACTCTGGGTACTTCTCTTCCATCTCCCAAGTTGCCTCTTCATGTGATTTTGCCAAATGACTTTGACTAATGGTACTTCCTTGTTCCGTAATTTCTTAACCGCTCGGTCTATTATCCAATAGACCGATCATCATTGAGGTCTTGCGGATCTGTACCGACTGGGGCTCAATCACCTGGGTGGCATCTGAGATATGCTTCTTCAGCATAGAGACATGAAATACATTGTGGACAACTGACATTTCCTGGGGTAGCTCTAGCTCATATGCTACCTTGCCCACTCTTCTGCTGATGAGGTATGGTCTCACATATCTGGGACTTAGCTTGCCCTTCTTCCCAAAACGCATTACTCCCTTCATGGGAGCTACTCTGAGGAACACTGAAAACTCTAAAGGTCAGCATAGCTTTTCTGGCGGCTCTGAGCTGTCTCTATCCTCTGGCGGATCTGCTGTATAGCTGCTGTGATATCTGCCACTAGATCTGTCTGAAGCTCTAGTTCTTTCTGTTCACCACTCTCATACCAGCAAATTGGAGATCTACACCTCCGCCCATAGAGAGCCTCATAAGGTGTCATACCGATAGTGGCCTGATAGCTGTTGTTGTATGCAAATTCTGCTAGACTCAGATATTTGCACCAACTTCCTTTGAAATCTAGGGCACATGCTCGGAGCATATCCTCGAGTACCTGATTTACTCGCTCCATCTGTCCATCTGTCTGAGGATGGAAGGCTGTGCTAAACTTCAACTTCGTGCCCAAAGCTGACTGTACACACTCCCAGAAGTGTGATGTGAACCTATTGTCTCTGTCTGAAATAATGGTTCGTGGGACTCCATGTAATCTAACGATCTCCTTGAGATACAACTGGGCTAGCTGTTCCATGGAGTATGATATCCTGATGGCTAAAAAGTGGGCTGATTTAGTCAACCTGTCGATTATTACCCAGATGGTATCAAAACCATTCGTGGTTCTGGGTAATCCCACTATGAAATCCATAGAAATATCTTCCCACTTCCATTCTGGAATCTGAATAGGCTGCAAAACTCCTCCTGGTCTCTGATGTTCTGCCTTAACCCTCTGACAGGTTAGGCAGGTGCTGACATATCGAGCGATGTCTCTCTTCATCCCAGGCCACCAAAAACGCTTCTTCAAGTCCTGGTACATTTTGGTGGAGCCTGGATGCATCGCATAGGGAGTCTTGTGAGCCTCATCTAAAATCTTCCTTCTGAGTTCTTCCTGATCTGGAACACATAATCTGTCGCCAAAGTACAACACCCCGCTAGTGGACACTCTGAATTCTCCACTTTCTAATTCTGCTAATTCTTGCTTGATTTTCTGAATTTCAGGATCCTGCTCCTGAGCTGTCTGGATGTCATCAAGCAAGGTAGACTCTAATGTCATAGTAGAGAGCTGTCCGACTATGAGTTCGAGATCGAAATCTGTAATCTCTTTCTGTAGGGGTGGTGACATGGCTGCCAGCGATAATATGGCAGCACTGGACTTTCTGCTAAGTGCATCTGCTACCCTATTTTCTTTTCCTGGGTGGTAGAGGATGTCTATGTCGTAGTCTTTGACCAGCTCTAGCCATCTGCGCTGTCGCATATTCAGATCCTTCTGAGTGAAGAAGTACTTCAGACTTTGATGATCTGTATACACTCTGCACTGAGCTCCATACAAGTAATGTCTCCAAATCTTGAGAGCGAACACCACCGCTGCAAGCTCAAGGTCATGAGTGGGGTAGTTCCTCTCATAATCCTTGAGTTGTCTGGAGGCGTAGGCGATTACCTTGCCATCTTGCATCAGCACTGCTCCTAGTCCCAGTTTAGAGGCATCACTATATATATCAAAGCTGTCTGTGCTTTCTGGTAGAGTCAGAATAGGTGCACTGGTCAATCTCCTCTTCAGCTCGCTGAAACTGTTCTCACGGTCCTCTGTCCACTGAAACTTTCTTTTCTTTCTGGTAAGAGCTGTCAGTGGGGAGGCTATCCTGGAGAAGTCCTCTACGAATTTCCTGTAGTAACCTGCTAATCCCAAAAAACTTCTGATCTCACTAGCGTTCTTGGGCCTTTTCCAGTTGCTCACAACTTCTATCTTACTGGGGTCTACCATGATACCATCCTTTGAGATGATGTGACCCAGGAAGGACACATGATCTAACCAAAATTCACATTTCGTGAACTTGGCGTACAGCTGGTTCTGCTGAAGGGTCTGTAATACTATTTTCAGGTGCTCTGTGTGTTCTTCCTGAGTTCCTGAATAGATAAGAATGTCATCGATGAACACGATAACGAACTTATCTAAGTATTCTCTGAATACCCTGTTCATGAGGTCCATGAAAGTAGTTGGAGCATTTGTCACGCCAAAGGGCATGACTACGAACTCATAATGTCCGTATCTGGTTCTGAATGTTGCCTTGGGTATGTCCCCTTCTTTGACCTTCACCTGATGATAACCTGATCTGAGGTCTATCTTAGAGAACACTGCTGCTCCCTTTAGCTGATCGAACAGGTCATCTATTTTGGGAAGAGGATACCTGTTCTTGATCGTAACTTGATTCAGTGCCCTGTAGTCTATGCATAAGCGCATGCCCCCGTCCTTCTTCTTCACGAACAGTACAGGCGCTCCCCATGGTGAGTGACTAGGGTGTATGAAGCCTTTGTCAAGCAGCTCCTGTAGTTGCTCATGAAGTTCCTTCAGTTCTGCTGGAGCCATGCGGTACGACGCTTTGGAAATAGGGTTTGTACCGGGAATGAGCTCTATCTCAAATTCAATCTCCCTGTCCGGTGCTAAGCCTGGTAACTCTTCAGGGAAGGCTGCTGGGTAGTCACATACGACTCGGACCTCTGCTAGCTGTTGGTCCTTGTCCTGATTGGTACTGACTACATGTGCTAAAAATCCCGTACCTCCTGAATCCATTAATCTCTGTGCCTTCATAGCTGAGAGAAATTTCTTGGGCTTTCTCTTTGGTTCTCCGACGAACTCAAACTGTGTTTCTGCTTCAGGTTGGAATACGACTTTCTGCTTACGGCATTCTATTGAGGCACCGTATTTAGTCAGGAAGTCCATCCCGAAGATGACATCGTAGTCTGTCATATTCAGCACTATCAGATCACAAAAGAGCTCTCTGTCTGCTATAATGACTGGCACTGCTCTAAGCCAGTGCGTGAATGCCATGATTTCTCCTGAAGGTAACGTCGTCAAAAACTGACTACTGAGTACCTCTAGAGGTATTGCTAACTTCCCAGCAAATGCCCTGGATATATATGAATGGGTTGCCCCAGTATCGAATAAGACAGTTGTACTTTGCTGTAAAATACTAATCTGACCTGTAACAACTGTCGAGGCATTTGCTACGTCCTCTTTGGTCAGCGAGTAGATTCGTGCATTTGTCGTGGCTGGAGGGGCTTCTAGTCGGCCCTGGCTGATGTGTAGACCATCTAAAACGGCCTGCATATGATGTAGCTGTGTTGGCTGGCCTCCATACTGTATCGGCTGTGGTTGAGGAAGACTTGTCTTGTTTGTGCATTGCTTAGCCATATGCCCTTCCTGTCCACATTCAAAGCATCCTCGTGTGCCCTTGCGACAAACTCCCAGGTGAAATTTCCCACAAGTAGCACACTTGAGATAACTAGGCTGTTTACTAGCTGGTCCTCCTTTCGGGTAACTCCCTGGTTTGCGCTTGTTGCTGGAGTTTCCTTTCCAGTTGGAGCTGTGGCCCTATTGTTTCTGAGTGCCTGAGCCTCCTTGACCTTTAGATTCTGAGAGGACTTGCTTCTGCTGCTTGATACTGCTCTGGTAGTGCTCGGTGGTCAGAGCACTGCTAACTAGTTCTTCAGTGGTTTGCGGCCTGTGAACGCCGCCAACCACGTTCACTGCTATTTCCGGCCTCAGCATCTTGAGCATCAACCGGACTCATTCTTTTTCTGTACTGACTAGTTCAGGGCATAGACGAGCCAATCTGTTGAATTTCTTCACGGCTTCCTCCACTGAAAGGTTGCCCTGGCGAAACTCAGTGAACTCGTCGCAGTGGCGGTTTGTGACCCGCATGTGAAAGAACTCCTCGAAGAATTCTTTCTCGAAGTCAGCCCATGTCATCTGATTGACTGGGCGCTTCGCTCTAATTCTCTCCCACCACATGCGTGCATCTCCTGTCAAACAGAAGGAGGCACACTTCACCTTCTCATATTCTGGCCAGTCCAGAAGCTCCATCGTACTCTCCAATGTTTTGAACCAGGCTTGAGCATCCCATGGTTCACTGGTGCCTGAGAAGTTCTCTGGCTTGACTCTCTGCCACTGGATCAGATAGGCTTCCCTCTGTGTTCCTGCTGCTGGGGCTACTGGTACTGTAGGCTGGACTGGTGGAACCTCTAAGACTACTGGTGTCGCTAAGTTTGGTTCCGGGGTGACTGTAGGAGTATTCTGCTGATTAGCCTTTAAGGTGGCTATTTCCTGTTGCTGTTCGGCTAGCTACTGCTGTAACTGAGCCACTAATGTTGTAAGGTCTGGAGGAGGCACTGAAGTGCCTGCCTCATGCTGGGGCTCAGTAGCTGGTGCCCTTCTAGCTGGGCGTCCTCGTGCCATTTCTAAAGGAACAAAGGACATACATAACTAATACAATCATAATGGAGTAACTATTGTCATCATGTTAACTACTATCGTAAATCAACATGCTACAGTATCTATAAACATGAAAGAAAGAACATAATAAAGTGAGAGACGTTTCTTACTTGGAAGCTGCAGGTTCAATGCTGATATGTGTGTAGGAAGTAGGGAAACTGCTCTGATACCACTCTGTAACGACCCACCTCCTACTAACTAGGCTGTGAGGCCGATCATTACATTAATCTGTGCTACTATTCTCTGACCATCACTAAAACTAGATGCGGAAGCGGTGCTAATTAAAATTCTACTCGACTACTAACATTTCTTGGTTCTATACATGCTAAGGTAGGTAAACTAACTATTCATGACATGTTTTACATTCCCCATGGTCAAGGAACTGAACTTAGACATTTTCCCGCTGATATCAGACCACCCAATCGATCCATTGATCGATTGGAACGTCGGATCGATCCAATGATCGATCTAGCACGCTACTGTGCTCGGACAATAATTTGGATCGATCGGCTGATCGATCCAAGCTGGTCAATCGATCCATTGATCGATCTCAGAGCTCTCTGTTCGCGACGAAAATGGCTGGATCGATCGGCTGATCGATCTAGAAGCCTACTGTTCGCGGAACAGATTGCCCCAATCGATCAGCTGATCGATTGGGGAACCCCCAATCGATCCACCGATCGATTGGAGTTTCTGATTTCGCAGCTAAACTCTGATTTCAGCACTATTTCATGCCTCAATCACATTACAAGTGCTAAAATGACTAAGAAACACTCTAACGACAACAACTAACATTCTAACAACATAAAAGAGGTGTTCTAAGCATAATAAGGTGCATGGTTAACTAATTCATAGCGATTAACATACTAAAGTGCAAAATGATAAAAACACTGAAAAGTTCTAATGTTTGAAACAAAGCTTGCTAAGGTTCCTTAAGATCTCTATTCCAGGTTCCTGCCCACACACATCTTCGTAGCATTTCCCTCCAGCCTCCGCTAGTCCATCTTTCCTTTACCTTTATCTGCAGTATAAGGAAAAGAAAGTATCTATAAGCTTTCGCTTAGTAAGAAACCATCTACTCACAAAAACATGCATACGATAAGTTCGTGCATTGAAAGATGCTGATTGAAAACATGATGGAGAGTGCTAGGCATGGCATACTATCATACAAGACATAAAAACCAAGAGCTACTCATGGCAATAACTGAAGTATCAACAAGAAAGAACTAAACTGAAACATAACTGAGTTAACTAAAACTGAACTAAAACTGATTTTAAAACATAATCATATAACTGATTGTGAGTTTGGAAAGCTATTACCATAATAGATCAAAATACATAATCATACTGCTAATGGGCCCGGCAACTGTACATGCTATGTGCGCATCCTTAACTAGACCCGGGGTTGCAAGTCCCGAATTTAGTAAGGTTTACTAGGTTATCTAAACCTAGGGATCGACTATGCGAGCCCAGCCCAATGGATATCTAATCCTGTACAGTGCCCCTACTGAAAGTAAAATACTGGATCATAGCTAACTAATTTATCTTGCTTTTACTAGGTTATCTGAACCTAGAGGCGACTATGGGTGCCCACCCATTGGACCGTAGTCCCATATATGCTGTAGCAAGACTAACTAAGTTATTTTAAATGCTTCTATTGCATTTACTGAGCTATTAAAAATGCCTACTGTAGAACTTTACTGAGCTAAGCATTTTATCGAACACTTAGTGTGCTCCAACTCTCCCCTCTATTAGGGAGATCACCTCTAGGCACCCGACATCATCTAGAATCTCCAACTGAAAGGAGAAAATGTGTCTGGCCCATCTAGAGGTGCTCAACTAGATCCCTAAATCTGCGAGGAGGGTTAAATACACGCTATGCGTCGAAAAATCTACATATGGCTAAATTAAAAGCATTCTATCGTACGAAAAGCTACTTATACTGCTGGTGAGTGGTTTCTTACCTCCTATTCGAAGTTTCTTACGATTCTAATCGCTAGATTTCCGGAGGAGACGATCCTTTCGACGACCTTCTCGCGTCTATGCGTTCTTCTCGCGGAGGGGAACGTCCACGTGTCAAAGTCGTCGTCGGAATTGCCCTTGGAACGGAACCCTTGCTTGTTCTTGTGGTTGGCGCCAAGAGGGGAAGAGAAGGGAGAGGGTCGGCGGAAACTAGGGTGAGGAGGAGCAAGTCACGTTAAAGAGAAAAATAACTCTTCACCCATTAATTCCCTATTTATATCAAGTGGGTATTTCGGCCCAACTTAAACTTAAATATAAATGTTTCCCTTTCCTTTCAGCACGGCCCTGCTGGGTTCACTTGGTTACCATGGTTCACCATAAGGCATAGGACCCAATAGGTCTCGGGTTCAATTCCCGCTTAGGCCGTTTTCGTTTTCTATTTATTTTTGCTACTTCCGCTACTCTAAAAATTCTGTAAAAATATCCTAAAATTCCAGAAAAATCATAGAATATTTCTAAAATAGTTCTGAGAATTTTCGAGCGTTACATTTTCAAATTTAGCTATGTTTGATTTTGGAAAAAGATATAAAAGTTTCTAAGTTTTTGTTGAAAAAGTTAGATATTTTTCAAAATATCCCTTAATTAGCTAAGTATTTTCAAAGCTAAATTTTGCTAAGTGCTACTATTCAGGGGGAGCTTAAAATTATATAAAATATTTTTTCTCTCTACTTATTCTTTTTGATTTATGTCAAAGGGGGAGAGAAAAGTCAAAGTTAAAGAAACTTAAGAATTAAGAATTTAAACATAAGGAGGAGCATAAGTTTTACAAATTTTTACATTCATGCTCATGTTTAAGTTTCTTAATTTCATATTTAAATTTTGTCATATTTTTACTTAACTTTAAACTGTGTTACCATAATCAAAAAGGGGGAGATTGTTGGTACGAGAAGCATCCGACGATTGAACCGGTGTTTTGATTATGTCAAAGGGTTCAAGTTAAGTTGGTTTGTTATCTAATGTGCTTGAAAGAGCTTTGCAGGAATGTCCTAAGTGTTCTTAGGCAAAAGTCCTAACTGCGGTTAAGCAGGTGAAAACCCCTAGGGGGTGGTAACCCTAGGTGGAGGAAAATCCTAAGGGGTGGTAACCTTAGGTCCTAGGGGGTGGTAACCCTAGGTGGTGGAAAATCCTAACGGGAGGTAACTTTAGGTCCTAGAGGGAGGTAACCCTAGGTGGCGAAAAACCCTAGGAGGTGGTAACCCTAGGTCCTAGGGGTAACCCTAGGCGAAAAGTCCAGTCGATCTGGAGGACTGGACTGGCATCAGGTATGCTCTCCTGAGTGTAGTAGGTGAGGACGCGTTCCTCGGAAGAGGGAACAGTAGGCGTTGGTTCGACCTAGGGTTTCTGGTCGAAAATCCAAAGTCAGAACCGGACAGTCCGGTGGTTGTCAGATATTATTGTTTATATTATTATTGATGTGCTAACTTTGTTTTGTAGGATATAGTGTTATTTTGTGGACTAACCTATCTTGCAGGGACAAAATAGCACTTTGTGCCTCGGATGAACAGTACCCAAGGCGCCCTCATGGAGCTTGGAGGCACCTCGGGTGCAAAGGAGAAGATGAGCGTGCAGCAAGGCTGGAGGCGCCCTTATGGAAGCTTGAGGCACCTCGGACAGGCTTAAAGGTGCCTTCAAGGGGAATGGAGGCGCCTTCAAGAGGATCAGCGAGGACTTCTTCAGCGCTCATCTGCGTGGCTGACTCGGCAGTGATGGAGGAGCCCTCAAGGGGCCTTGAGGTGCCTTCAACAACCATTATATGCAGATCTCGACCAGCAGCTCCATAAAATCAATAGCTAAGCGATCATTCTCCCGTGATCAAGAGACATTCGAGAAGTGCTATAGCAACACCCCGACGACCCGGAGCTTCGATTTCAGTATTTCTATTGTTGGTTTAGCTTTATTGTTATTGTTTTATAATACATATTTGTAACTTTGTGATCTTATAGTGAATTGACCAAAGTAAATGCTCAACGAGCGTGGGCCTTGGAGTAGGAATCGCCCAAGGCTCCGAACAAAGTAAAAACACTTGGGTCTGTCGGTGATTGTTTACTTATTCCGCTGAGTTTAACTCGTTGATTTGTCGATTACGATAAGTGAAAGCCATGAGCGCTATTCACCCCCCTCTAGCGCATCTCGATCCAACAGTATATGATTATGGAAAGGATGAAGTGTCTAAGGTTTAAAAGATAAGGAATCTTCTAAAGGGCATCATTATGGTTTAGCCACAATAGATGAGTCACCTAGGGTGGTGGCTAAGGTTAAGAACTCTAAGGGGAGCTTAAAGAGTCAATTTGGGACCCATGGTAAATGGATCTCAAGTGGACATTACTTGAGATTCTAGATGGGTCACGGAATATGCCAAAGTGTTTGAAAATGGACTTGAGTTTCAAATCCAAGGAATTGATATAATTGGGTTGAGTTTCATGAATAAAAATATGAATTGGGATAATATTGCATGACAATTGGTTTTAGATATATAAATGTCATATAAACTAATGTTAGGGATGCATTGAGGCTTGATGTGGGTAGATACATCAAGAGGAAGCCAAAACTAGAACTTTATGTCAAGGTTCAATTGAACCATTTAGATAAATTTAGATTTTGTGTCAATATTGGGATCCAAAATATGTACATTTGTAAATGTATTTTTCCTAAGTAGACACGGCTAAAACAGATCTCTCCATAAAATTTGAGAATTTTTAGTATATTTCTAAAATTAGATTCGGAATGCAGTTTAAGCTAAAAATAAGATGCCAGTCAACTAATGTAGATACTAGTCGACTGGTAACAATGTTTATCAAACACAGAATAGTTCTGTGAGTTGAATTCGATAAGGGCAGTCAATTAGGGTCTAGAGTAGTTGACTGGTACAAGTTTGAAACTATTTTCCAGCATTAGGCTAGACCGGGACAACTCGTATAGGTGTATAAGATCCTTGGGGGATAAATACATGAGTTTAGGGTCAGTTTGAATGATCAAGTTTTGGCAATTGGGATTTTGTTAGAAGTTTTTTGATATTAGTGATGTGAGCCTGCAAGTATACGGGTGTCATCAAGTAATAAAAATATCGATCCCACAGGGACTATTAATTAAGCACTAGTTGGCTTCACTCGGTGAATTATCTTGGCAATCAAAAGATGATTCACAAACACAACAAAAAGAGATTGAGAGAAGAGAGAGAGAAAGAAAGAGAGAATAGATAGAGAGAATAACTACAGGTGAGTGAAGGATGATAGATTCTAGGATTTTGGTTTCGTTATGATGCTAGTTAATATCTTTATGCATTATTCATCTATCTAACTCCATTCTTACACTTGTATAGGAATTCTAACTAAAGTCTGGCACAACCCCCGTGCAGGTCATACCAGAGAGTTTACCTAAGTTTTAACGTCATTAAGTAAAGAAGTGGCTCTACAAAATCCAGTAACGGGATACCCTTGTCACTAGGGCCTCTTAGTCATACAATCCTAGAGTTAACTGATTTACTTTCTAATGGTAGATTAATACAATAAAGTAGAATAGGTAACCTAGAAAGTCCAGTTAAAGGGATACTCTTTGTCATAGGCCCCCCCCCCCAGTCATACAATCGTTAGATTACACAAATCGCTTCCTAATATTAATTTGAAAAACCCCTCTAAACTCTAATTAGTTTCCTTTGTAGGGAATTGTCATTCGTTTCAAGGATGATACCGTAGAGAGTAGGGGATTGCCCCCAGTTAAATAAACCTAAGTATCCCCTCTATACGGTGAATAAAATCTTACATCTACATGAATTAACCTCACACACATTTCGTCAAACATATACAAGGTACAACACACATAGAACATGGCATAAACACTTCATAAAATAAGAAAATGTTTACATACATAGTTCATACATCCACAACACATCATAACTACTTCCTACATCCTATATCTAGAGATTTACTCCATAACAAAGAAGAAACAACCAAGAGACAATTAGTCTAGCATCTACAACTCAAAACATGGATTGAGAGAGAGAAGACAATGTTTATCTGTGTGTCACTGGTCTTCTAGATTGGACTTCTTGCTCCAGAGGTGGATGGATCAATAAAGATGAGGCTTCTAAGGTTCCTCTAAGGGGGAGAACACTTCGTCAAGGAATGGGGGTGAGCCCCAAGATAAAGATGAGTGAAAAGGGGGGAAATGCCCCATTAAATAGTGCTGAGCACGGGCTTGACATGGCCCGTGCCATGGTCGCGTGGCATCCACACATCCACCCTCTGATTGGCTTATGGTAAGGTGGCACGGCCATATGAATTCACATGGTTGTGTACCACTTTGCCTTTGGAAAATCCACACAGCCGTGTGGAATCCATACGACCAGAGTCTGATCCTTCTTAGAAAACCCACACGGCCGTGTGAATCCACACAGCTACGGGTATCTTCTTCTCTGCTTCATTTCATGGCTGTGTGGAATCCGCATGGTCGGGGTCATCTCCTCCTCTAGTAAGTGATACGATCATGTGGATTCCACACGACCAAGTCCCTCTATCTTCGTTTGTTCTCCAAATTATCGATCAACACTATTTTTGCTCTAATAGCACACCCTATCAATAAGAAAATATACAAAGAGCAGATCTCCAACAAAGAAGTGAAAATATTATATTATAATGAAATAGAGTGTAATGAACATAGATTATGTTCATGAAATAAAGTAGATATGGGTCAAAACATGCATAAAAGTGTATATAATTTACGCACATCACACCCCTAGACTTAAACCTTTGCTTGTCCTTAAGCAAAAACTATATCTAAATTCATGTAGTTAAATAGTGCATCATAATCTCTAGCAAGTCGATATAATCATATCAAATGATTTCATTGGTGAGTAAGATACAAAAGTTATTTGAGTATGACCTAGGTAATAGTTCTCCGTTGTGGCATTGTGGCAAAAGGCGAATACGCTCGCCCCCAGCGCCCCCGCCAACCCGTCCCAGGGCCAACACGGAGGAGGTAAATCACGGGCGACCACTAACCTTTGGAATAGTGACTAGCACATAAGGGAGGTATTTACCTCAGCTTTGCAAGATAATAGTTCTCCGTGCTCAGTGCAATAGTGGCCTAAATTTATCAAATATCAATCCCTAAGCCTAATCAAGTCATCATAAAATTGTGTTCATTATGCTTATGGCAATAGACACTTACTTGTCACATGTATGGTTCATATCTCTGCAACTACACAAGGTCTCAAAGGACTACTCAGAATCAAGAGAAACATAACATTTATTTCTCCAGTAACCTAACTTGATCTCAAAAGGGGTAAATTATTAGTTTCCACTCACGATAATTGTTTTCTATCCCTTATCCATATGATAAATTTTTTATTTTATTTTCTTTTATTTTCTTTTATTTTCTTTTTTTTTTAGTGCTTTAAAGGTGCAACACTGACACAAATGCAAATATATAAATGTAAATGTAGATATTTTTATTTTTCTAAGTGACTTGCCATGATCTGAGATCATCCAGTAACCAAAATGTAATTAAGAGGTCACCTTAGAAACATAAGTACTAGTCCAGTGTTATGAACCGCAAGTGCATGGTTACATCATCATTTTTATATACTTGGTTCATAATTTGCATAAGGATCTACTTAGCATTTTTATTGCATCAAATAATCAGTCAAAGGATAAGAGTCGTACCTCACTTCCCATGTCAGATTCGCAAGTGGAAGCCCCCTCCTTCGATGTTCTCTTTTGAAGTGGCATCGTCGTCTTCTTCTTGGTGGCTAGTCATTAATGCTAGTACGGCATATTGTTCCATCTTGGACTCTTCTAATGATAACTCACTCCACATTTCTTTGAGGTTCTTTTATTTGAACCTTCTTGACCTATTGTCCTTGTCTTTGTCTTTGTTCTTTAAGCTAGGGTAGTTATTCTTGATATACCCTTCTTCATTGCAATTGTAGTACCTTACTTTTCTCTTCCTCCAAAGAAGCTTTGTTGCCTATTTCTTATCAAAGTTGTTTAAGTTAAAAAAGTTTTAAAATTTTCTTATCATAAATGTATTCTGAATCTAGTTCAATCTTCTTAGCTTTTAGGGAGAGGTTCTAACTTGACCTCTCTTCATTTCTTGATCCTGCACATCTTGACTCATGTAATTCAAAAGTAGAAAATAATTCTTGTAAACTACTTACCTCGTGGTCTTTTGAAATATAATATGAATCTACAATTGAGGTCTACTCTTGAGTTCTTAGAAAAGAATTTAAAGTGTATCTAATTGAGTCTCGATTCGTTATTGTTTCTCTGGGTTGGTGAGTCTGGTAATCAACTTCTTGATCTTTATGTGCAGTTAAGTCACCTTTTCTCTCTTTTCCATTTGAAGGTTTGTTAATTGATTTCAGAGTAGGTCTCGTCTTGCTAGCTTTGCCTGTGAGGTTCGTTCATGGAGCTCTAGGAACTTATCTTAAAGTTCTTTGGCAGGGTCATAGGCGCCGATCGATTTGACTTCTTGAGGTGGTAGAATGCTTAGCAAATGAAACTCTACCTTATCATTTTCCACAAAGTTAGTCTATTGCTTTTTGTTCCATTGGTGCTCTTCTTTTTCTTCTCCATTCCCATCCCTTGGTGTTTCAAAACCATATGTAATTGTTAGAAGAATATCAAAGTTGGTTTTAAAAACTACTGCTATCTGGCTCTTCTAAAGTGTAAACTCCCCTTGAATTTTGGTAGGTAAATGCCTGATCCAATCATATTCTTATTGCTTTAATCGGTAGTTAGTCCTTTTAAGGTTATTGGGATCTAATACCACTTGTTAGATCGGATGGACCGGCTAGAGGGGGTGAATAGCCTACAATTTAAAATTACAACCTTCTCTTGCTATTTACTTAGTAAGTAAAGACACATTAATTAAGCAGAAATAAATAACATAAAAAATAAAGGGGACATGAAGAGTTACTTGGTTTACAACCGGGAGGTTGTTTATTCAAAGCAAAATCAAGTGCAATAAGAACTCCTTCGGCAATGTCGGAGGCGGAGAAGCCCCTTACATAAATTGAAAGCATGACTAGAAAGAATGCAATTAGAAATGAAAGTACATAGTGTGTTATTATATTTCGAGCATAAGAGCTCTATTTATAGCTTAACGGACAAAATGATTATTATGCTGACATAAATGGAGGAGCCTCGAATTAATTTGAGGCACCTCAATTCTATCTAAGGTGCCTCATTTCCATCTGAGGCACCTCAGGTCCAATGGAGGTGTCTCAGTTTGGCTAAGTTTTTATCCTCTTCGCCAATGTTTGATTGATCTGGCAACTTTGGAGGAGCCTTAGTTAGGCTAATGTAGACTCCATTGCTTATTCGTTTGGCAACGACTCCTGGGCATCAAAGGCGCCTCCAGTTGACCTAAGGTACCTTAAGTATTGTTCACCTGAGACACCTCTAGTCCCATCTAAGGTACTTCAAGTACTGTTCATCAGAATGGTCAATCTTAGCATTGACCATTCTTTTCCTCGCGCTTGCTTAGGTGATGCTTGGGTTGTCTAGAGTTGAGTTTACCTGAATCCAACTCCGGCCTTCTCCTCAAATAGGCTTCCTTCCTACTTCTTGTCCCTTAATTATGTCACCTGCGTCCTTCTCACTTCACCGGTGTACTCTTCCATAGCTCATCCCTCTAATGCACCGAGCTCATCAACTCTCTTCCCATGCCATCCTTCTCATTCCCTATGTCTTTCGCTCAACTTCTTATATTCCTAAGTTCTTGCACACTTAGACACAAGACATCAAACAAATAGTACCTAACTTAACTCAGTTGTTCAATATCAAAACTACCCCGGGTACTTATAGTTAAGTGATCTAACTTAAGGTTATTGCATATTGGGTTATTGGATGTGGACCTCGTATGGTAGAACCCATTATCAGCATCCATTATCAACTTTAGGCTGACAATGGATGTCTACTATATATAGGGTTGGTCCCCAAGGGTTTAGGGATCTTGACCTAACTTCTTGTTCCCCATCGATAAGAAGTTTTATGGTGTTGTCACCCCCTAATTCCATTAGAAGATGATCTCCTTGCTTCCACTTCTTCTTCTTCATTAGGGATCTTATAGATGACATTAAGGGTGTGTTTGGTTGGAGTCATCCTTGATAACCTTGGTTATCCATCCAAGGTTATCAACGAAAACCCTGTTTGGTTTAGATAATCGATGATTCCCGAGTAATGTTCCATGCCCGACACGTCAGCAAAAGGGGCATGCAACCCGGAATCGAAAAACCTCGAAAAATTGAGGTTTTTCTTGATTCCGGGGTTAACAAAAATTTTTTACCAAAAATACCCTCGAATAAAAAAATATGATAAAAAAGAAAAATATAAAGAAAAAAATAAAAAACATAAAAAATACAATAAAAAACTTTTTAAAAAATTTAAAAAACATATTTTTTTAAAAAAATTATAAAAAATAAAAACAATGTAAAAAAACATTAAAAAATAATTAAAAAATGAGGAAAAAATAAAAAATAGGAAAACGTAAAAAAAATTTAAAAATAATTTAAAAAATTTAGAAAATATAAAAATAATAAAAAACATAAAAAATTTTAAAAAAATATATAAAAATAGGAAAATTAGAAAAAATTAAAAAGCATAAAAAATAAAAAAAAATAGAAAATAGGAAAGTAAAAAAATTATAAAAATAAAAAACGTAAAAAAAATTAAAAAAATTTAAAAAAATTAAAAAATTAAAAAAACTTTAAAAAATTTAAAAATTAAAAAATTTTTAAAAATTTTAAAAAATGAAAAAAATGAAAATAAATAAAAAATAAAAAACATAAAAATAAAGAAAAAATGTGAAAAATAAAAAATAAAAAAAATGTAGAGTTTAAAAGATATATATGGTTGGTTTTGTAACTAAGGGTAATATAGTAAAATATTAAATTAGGTTATTCATTAAAACCTTCAAACAAATAAGTTTTTGTTACATTACCTAGGTTGAACCAAACAATATTTGATTATGTTTTATTCCTCATAACCTTGGTTATGTGATTACTTGGTAATCACATAACCAAGGTTATACATGATAACTTGAACCAAACACACCCTGAAGGACAATGACAATGGCACTTCAATCAGGTTACTTGTCGTATTTGGTTTATGCTTTATGTTATTATGTCATATTTTCGACATAACTAGATCCATGCTTATATGTCTTGTGTTTTTTTTTTCTGTTTGAGTTCTTATTTCATTCCTAAAATTCATGCAATTAGGAGAAAACTCAAGTTCTAACACCACATGCTTATGAATTCACAGTCACAATTGAACATGTTTAAAAGTTTATATATAATCAAGGGGTAAAACTTATAGGTGAGCTCTACATATACACTAATAATAAACAAATGGTTCTCTAAGCTCTATAGATCTTTTCCTATTTTTATGTAAAAAAAAAGAGAGAGATTTTATCAAATTTTCCTAATTTTCCGTCTCATTTAAGGTTGTTGATGAAGCTTTCTTCCACGATATAGTTGGACTTGCATAGATTAGCAAGTGTCAAAGGGCTCATCGGGAGTTACCTATGAGACCCTTTTGATACTTAATTCACACTTAAGAGAAAAATAAAGTAGTAAAACCAATGAGGTAGTGATAGCCATCATTTTATCATGATATATTGACTCATATAAGCATACTATTTGATCTTCTCATGTGTTAATTCCATGTTTATATCACATTTCATGAGTTACATTTATTTTTGAACTTAATTACAAATTCTCTTATATTTGTGATATTTGATGCTAATATTTGAATGCTAACTTTATAGACATCAAATGATCATAGATCTGGATCAGATCATACTAATTCAAACCTAAATCTGTATTTAAACAAGGAGATCATGTTTAGGATCAATTTGGATCGTCCAATCAAGATCTGAGGAGATCTGAGCCATTCATCATGATCTGGTCTATCTAAGCCAAAGAGAAAGTAGATCATCACCATTGATCTAGATCTAAGCCTTTGGATCAGATTTAGATCAAATCTCACCGTTGGATCATATGCAAAAGAATCACAACTGTCCGTTCAGATCTGGGATCAAGTTTAAAAGGGGTGATAAGCTACATTGTCAAGGATAGCGATTTTGATGGAGGTAGAGAACGTGCGAACAGAGGAGCTTTGTCCCATCGTCCACCACCGACCATCTTCGCCTTCCCACCACCGATTGGAGCTCCACTTCATCTCCACCTTTGTCCTTCATCCTCTCCTAATTCAGAGAGGGAGTGGAGCAATCTCCCTCCACCCACAACTTCTTCCTTTGTAAGCCTTAATCGATCGGTGAAGCTTGCAAGAGTGGAGATCACACATCTGAAAAGGCACCTCATTGGCCAGATTTGCTTTCTCAACTCTATCTTCTTCATCCTCCATAGCTCTGTTAACGCCATCTTGTTTCACCACAGTCGCTGTTGTCGATCTCCATCATTGTCTATCTTCTTCCTTTCTTCAAATCCAATTCGGTACGAGCTTGGAGATGCCCTAGCTTGAGTTGTAAGCCCCTATAGATTCTTAGATTCATTCATGTTGATCTATAGTTTTTCTCCCATGTAATGAATTGTTGGACTGGAGCTCCATTTCAATCCATTTTGCATTTGATTGGTAGGTTATGGATTTACATCTATGTTTTGATCTTGATATTACTGTTCACATTCGATTTCTATGTCATAGTAGATTAGGTCTTATGATATTGATTGTATTCCAATTGCATGAATTAGGTTGTCTTCCCAGTATAGTTTTCTCTATTTTCTATTCAGTGCAAGTAAGGTAGAGTAGGTGTTAGGTTTTGTTAATTGCTTTAGTTTCATTAATTGCATGTTGTTTTCAATTCCCTTGCAATTGTAGTTTAGGTTAGATTAGGTTTTTATTATTCGCATTGTCTTGCATTTTTTAGCTTTAGAACCCGAAACCCAAACCCTCATTTTAACCTCAAAATACCAAGCAATAATACTTGATCCTAGATTTATCATATGTTGCCTACATTCCTTGTAAGAGATGACCCAAGTCATCTCTATGCTATATTAGTGTAGAGGGTTTTGGTACTTTATTTTTGATACCCAATTCATGATAAAAATCAGGTTTATCAAATTGGCATCGTTATTGAAAAATATAGCGGTGTTTGATAATCTAGGGATTGTTTTTATTGTGAAAATTTTAAAAAATAATTGTTTGCATTCCTTACATCTCTTGTTTTCATATGCTTCATATTATATCTTTTCCATGTCTTTAATCTTGTTTGCTAGTATTTTAGGTAAGACTAGGAACTCTCCCTTGTGTGCAACACGGATCATGATAATAGAACTCTTAGAGAACTTTGGACATTAGATTTGACTTATCAACCTTTTTGCACCTAGTATTTTGATTTAAATTTGGACTTTGAGTTAAGATATGTAATCATACAATCACTTCCAAAATTCTATGGTCTTTTTTATGAGAATCCTAATAGGCATCTGTAGGAATTTCATGAAGTATGCTCAACCATGACACCATATAGTATATCAGTAGAAGACATCATACTTCAAGAATTTCCATTTTCACTGACAAATGCAGTAAAGGATTGGTTGTATTATCTTCCACTTGGTTCTATTAGTCGTTGGCACGAGATGAGGAAATCATTTTTGTTGAGATTCTTTCCTTCTTTCAAAATTACATTCATCCAAGAAAGTATTCGCAGCATTCAACAATTCATGGTTCTAATTCGTTCTTCTTGTTGGCTCTCAGTGCCAAATTTTGACTTGGCTCCTTTTCCTTTCTTGATCCAACATTAAGACTCATGTAATTCTAATGTTGAAAACAAATCTTCTAAAGTAGTTACCTCTAAGTCTTTTGAAATGTAGTAGGCATCTATGTTGATGTCCACTCTTGGATTCTTGAAAAGGTGTTGAGTGCATATTGGATTAAGTCCTAATTCGTTACCAATTCTCTGAGGTTAATGAATCCAGTGATCAACTACTTGATCTATAAGTACTCTAGGATTAGTTTTGATGTGATCAATTAAGATAAGTTAGGCTCTGCATTTCTTATGTCTTGTGTCTAAGTTTGTAGAGACATAGGAATACAAGAAGTCAAGTAGAAGACGCGGCTAATGAGAAGGATGACACAAGAAGCGAGTTGACAGGCTTAGTCTATCCAAGGGATAAGATACTGTAGAAGAGTACACCGGCAGATGAGAAGGAAGCACGCGACGCTTCTGAGGGATGAGAAGTGGGGAGGAAGACTGCTCGAGGAGAAGGTCAGAGTTGGGTTTGGTTGAGCTCAACTCTAGACGGTCGGAGTATCATCCAAGCAACGAGATGGAAAATTGGTCAACCTGGAAGCTGACCTAGTCTAGGTGCCCAGACTCCATGTACCTAGACCAAGTCTAGGCACCTAGATTCCTTCGGGCCACATCAGCAAGGCATTGTCGAAGAGGATCATCATGGAGCCATGTCAGCCGACTCCAAGCGCCTGGAACAGCCTAAGCATTTGGGAAGCCTTAATACATTAAAAAGAAGTCATTATTAAGTGGATTAAGGCGACCCAGTTCAAGAGCCCAGACCAGGTCCAGGAGATTGAAGCTGCCACGCCAACTAATGGCTAACTTTGACTAATGGGTTATAAATAGAGCCCTGATAATCAAAGTTTGATACAACACACACTCGTAGTTCATTCGTAATTCTATTTTAGTTGTTCATGCTTTCAATATTGTAAGAGGCTTCTCTACCTACATCGAAGGAGAATTTTAGTGAGTTTCCACTACCTTGGATTAGAAACCTCCCAAGTTACAAACCAAGTAAAATCTTCTGCCTCTTCTTTATTTTTTTTATGTTTTTATTTGTTTAATTAATGTATGTGTGCTTGCTAAGATCGAAATAAAGAGAAAGTTTTAATTCTAACTTACAAGCAATTCACCCCCTCTTATCAATTAATAAAGATCTAATAATTAGTATCAGAACAAAGATACTTTAGAAGGACTAATTGCAGCCTGAAGTAAAGAAGACAATGGTCGGAACTGTAGGTCCCGTACAACCGGCAAGAGGGAGGGGTGAATTGCCTTGTAAAGATAAAAATATCATTTCTTGAAGCTTCTGACTTAAGACAAACACTTTAAAAAGCAGACTAAATAATATAAAAATAAAAGAGACTATCAGATTTTACTTGGTTGCAACCAGGGAGGTTGTTAATCCAAATAAAGTGCACTAAAATTCTCCTTTTGTCATAGGCGGAAAAGCCTCTTATAAGCATTAAAAGTACAAAAAAAGTAAAATGAATAAAGAATTCGAAGTATAGAGAGTGTTGTCCTAAACTGATTGAACCAGGGCTCTATTTATAGTGTTTTGGTGAAATTTATTCGTTGTTGATGTGGCATGGTTCGGGTGCCTAGACCCTCTCCAGGCGCCCATAGGTTGGCAAATTTTAACTCCACGCAATGGCTTCGTGCAACAGTTGGAAGATAGACTTTTTCATATCCAGGCACCGGACCGGTGCTGACATGGACCCAAACGTGATTCACATTAACGACACTGCGACAAGGCACTTGTGAGGCACCTTGGTAGTCTTGGTGCCTAGACCATCTTGTCCAGGTGCTCGAATGGTCCGGGCACCCAGAGTAGTCAACCTGGAGCTGACCGTCCGACGTCATCTTTGGTCACTGTCTCCTTCGCAGTCACTTGGGAGATCCTTTGGCCTTCCAGAGTTAAGCTTACCCGAATCAAATTTTGGTCTTCTCCTCGAGTAGTATTCCGCTCCGACTTCTTGTCTCTTGGAAGTGTTGCAAGTCCTTCTCACTCCACTGGCGTACTCTGGAGGTATTTTTTTAACGTAGATTTTATAAATTTTGATAACTATTAAATACAATTTTTAAGCACCAAAAAGATGAGAACGGAAGAGAACTAGAAGAATTCTGATGGAGCAAGAAGCAACAGAATAAATTCATGGCGAATGGGAAGACCGAGTTTCATCTCCTGAGTGTATTGCCACCTCAGGAGGTCAACTGGGTAGGTGCCTATAACTCTACAAATGAGTTCTAGGAAAAATTCTTAGAGCTTCATGAAGGGACCCTGAAGCTAAGCTCACAAGACGATACTTGCTCCGGAATCAACTGATGAACCCTTGGTTGAAAGAAGGAGAGTCGGTCCCTCAACTACATGCCAAATTGAAGGGGTTGATCATCGAACTTACAAATCTCAGAGAAATGATAACGAATAGAGACTCCCTAAGGTATGATCTTAATGCTTTCTTGAGGACCATGTATTGGACATCAATAATCAACTCCTACTATATCTCTAAGGGTCTAGAGGTAAGTACATTAGAAGGTTTATTTTCTACATTAGAACTTCACTAATCTAGATATGTAAGACTAAGAAAGGTGCCAAGTCATAATCTAGTGCTGAAAACCAAGAAGGATGAACCGAATTCTGACACATCACTCGACAAAAATGAATGGCACATCAAAGATAACTGCTAGAAACTAAAGACCAATGAAAAGGACAAAGAGAAAGGAACAACAAGGTCTAAACACAAGAATCACAAAGCTACGTGGGATGAGTGATAACCATGATTTTACTATACTATTTTGATTCATACATATATGATTTGATGTTGTTATTATAGATGAAACTCATATTTACATCACATTTCATGCATTACATTTATCTTGGACTTAATTACAAATTAGTTTATTAACATGGTATTTGATGCTAATAGTTGATATATTCTTTGTAGGCATCAAAAGGATCATGGATCATATCAGATCAGAATTACGATCAAATCTAGGGCTAAATGAGATGATCAAGCCTTGGAGCAATTTGGACCGTTCATCCAAGATCGGAGCAGATATAAGTCATCCGTTGAAAATCCAGCCCATCCAACCTAATGAGGAGCAGATCTCAGCCGTTGATGAAGACCAAGAGATTTTGATCCAAATCTGAGACGTTCTTACCGTTGATCAAGATCCGGGCATTCTAGACCGTCCGATCCAATTTGAGGTTGATTTAAATCGCGAGAAGCTACAGTGATCCAGGGAGCTCGGGCATTTCTCACGATTTCTATACTATTCATCTTCTTCCCCGATGCTTCCGTCCGCAACCCAGATCCGTGAGTTGGATTTCTTCATCGCCGGCGATCTCTGAGCTGCCGGTGTTCGTCGTCCGAGGTCAGAGAGCGGCAGAAGGCATTCCCCAGTCCATGAGTTGGATTTCTATTTTCCCGTTCACAATCCAGATCAGAGGGTGTTCCCCAAATTTATGATTTCCATCAACCAACGGAGCTTGAAGGGCATTCCCAGAAGCTTCCGATTTCAATCCAAATTTCACTTTATCCGATGCACTTGAATCGATCTGATCAATCGATCGAGTTAAACAATTTAGAATTTAGCATCTGTTCTTCATGTGATGAGAGTGCCAACCAGCAGTGAGCTCGATGGGCAGTCCCAGAAGCTTTGACCGTACGTTGCACTAGCTGGGATGTTTGGTTCTTGCCAGTGATTGCCCGAAGGGTGTTTTCCAGAGGCGGTTTTGTTTGACAACAAAATGGAGAATCTGCCGCATGGATCTGTGTTTGTGAATGATTTATTTTTCTTGTAATTTAGTTTTTTTTCTTTTCATTGAACTTGCTCAAATCATCAGATCTGATTTCTTACTTGCTATTCCGATTTTGTTAAACTCTTGCAATTCAACTCTTGCTTTAGCTACAGAATTAGTTGCAATCTATGTTCTATTTTGAATTTATAATTCGTTTTCTGTTGGTTTGTTAGATTTGGTTATTTAGATAGTAAATTCTTATTCTCTACAATTGATTTTTGTGACTGAGATTATGTTTGAATGGCTTAACTTGAGCTTTTGATTGTTACATCTGTTCAACATCACTTTGTTTGAGTTTTTGAGTTTAATTGTTGGATTTGATTATAAGTGTAAATTGGATGATACTTCGATTTCTATAAGTTAGTGCTTAGGTTCAATTCATGGATTTAGAAACCCTTTTGTTCGATTCAATGGATTTGTTGTGATTGCGTTCATGCTTGAGTGTTAAATGAATCTCTTGAGTTTTTCATTGTAAACCTCTATGATATGTAGTTGATTGTGGTGTGATTGGATAATTTGTTAGTTGTAGAACTTGATTCAATGATACTTAATTGATACTAGTTTGTTGAGATGAAGCGGATCATGTTTAGATGAGAACAACATTTCTTTGATCCCATTTTAAATTGTTCTAGTGCACGTTTGAGAAGTAGATGTATTCAAGTAGAAATGATAATTGAATAGAAATGCTTAACGAACCTTGTTGATGTAAGAATTCAATTTGAATCAATTTTAGAATTTGCACACATTCATTAGTTATCCTTGGAAAAATATGACTTGGGTCTCCTTACTACAACTCTTGTCTTTGGTTTTAATGGGTTCTAATCTTTATTAATTTTGAAGTGCCAAGTAACATGCAAAAATGGTAACATCAAAATTTTGGCGTCATTGCCGGGGAACTAACTAGTAGTGTGTGTTTATTTTGGATTGTGCATTGGTTGATTTTCTTTGTTAGCATCTTTCTTGATTTGAGTGCTTATCTTTTGTGTATTTTCATGTTGACTTATTTTTGAATTGTCAAGTTCTTTAATGATCATGTATTCATGTGTTTGAAACTTTATGCTCTTGAGTCTTCTAATATTGATTGTTAGTGTTGTAGTGTAAGAATAGGAGATTTCTTTAGCATGGATACATATTTTCATTATTTTGGAGGTGAAATTGAGAGTCAGTATTTTCAGCCTGAGCATCAATTTTATCCAACCATGGAACACCAAAATAGGTATGAGTCATTTTCTAATGCTTATAATGCTAATTGGGTGAATCATTCACATTTCAGGTATGGAAATGTACAAGGATAATTTATTGAGTCATATCCAGCCTACCAAAATTCATATAGATTTCAAGAGGTTTCAGCGGCTACTTGGCCACATTCTTTTCAACAAAATGATCCTCAAATTGAAGAGTCAACATGGAAAGTCAAGGAGATTATGAAATGAATGAGAGAGTATCAAGATCAATAATTTTTAAGGATACAGAATATACAGAATCAGTTAGATCAAATTGCATCATCTATCAATCATCTACAAACACAAAACTCCAGTGAGGAGATGGAAAGTAGAGATTCTGTCAGGACTGACCCTACTTCCATTACTTCACAAGATTTCTCTAATAGTGTTACTTTAGATGTTGTGAATGATGCAGGAAATGAAAATTTACTTGTTGATGATATAAGTGTAGGTGATTGCACATTGGAAGTAATACCCCAAGAATCACCTGAATTTGATGATGATGAGGATGATAAGAGTGTAGGAACTTGTGCTTTGGAGGCAGAGCCCCAAGAATCACTTATTTTTGATGCACTGGAGCCTGAGAGATTACTTAATGAAGAGGAGGTAACAATCACCAATTTAGAACCTTTAGGTACCTTTCAACATGACAAGGTGAGTATTTCTTGTGATACATCAAAAAATTTCATAAAGATACCATTCATTGATTTTATTATATGTGATTCATTGCTTGATATATTTTCTACCAAAACTAATATTCTCCTATTATCTTCTTATCCCATATGCGTATGGGAGATTTTGTCCTTTATTGATTGTGTTGGAGAATTTAAGTTTCCGGAGTAGATGCTTAAACTGAACCAACTTCGACCTCTAGAAAGAATTTTCAATGGAAAAATGATGGATAAAAAGAATTTGAGGGGAACTACAATTACTCCACTATCGGTGTGGATTCTTCTTCTAAATCTTCTTCAACCACCGGGAATTAAGGAGAGTTTGTTCCTTGTTTTTCTTGTTGCTTTATACATTTCTTTAGTTTCGTACTTTACATTTGCATTTTACTTCAATATTTTGCATTTTGTTTAGTATACATAGCATGCCATTTTGAATAAATTCTTCATGGAATTTTTTCTAGTAATATTTTTAAGATGGTAAAAGTTTCTTAATTTTGACCATCAATTTTAGATCATTAGACATGATTGGATGCTTTACTTACATGATATTGGTTAGTGTAGTAGTGGATTCTATTGTGATTAATTGAGTTTGATTGCAAAAATTATCTAGAGAGGGCCACCTTAAGCCTATGCTCTATTATTCTCTTTGTGTGATATGCACTCATAACAATTGAACTCTAGAACTTGCTTAGCTTCTTTTCAAAGTCACAATAGCATATGTATGCATGAAAATTAAGGTTATTTCTCATTCTAGTTTCCTCATAATTCTAGTTTCTTTCCCCACAAATGTCGTAAAACATTCTCATCTAACATTTTAACCTATGATCAACTTTGCTTGTCATTCTTTTATTGAGAGTTTACGTTGAATTCTTAATGAGTTGGATTGACCAGATGGACAAAGATTTAAGTGTGGGGGAGAATTGTATATGCTTGAGATTCATGAGGTTTTCTACTTCAAATTGTTTGGAAATTCTGAAGTTGTAAATTCAAGTTGATAGTTGCATTGCTTGAGGTTAAAGGACGGTGAACAGTTTTTGAGGCAGTATTTTCATTAAGATTTCTTATTTCAGTTTGATTGAGATTGCTGGAGTTTGGGATTTTTGAACAGAATTATACATTTGGATAGGAAATTATTTCCAACTTGGTTGATTTGAAGAGTGCTACATCAGTTTTATAGACATTCAAAGTGCTATAATTTCCAGAAACTTACAAAATCTGTGTAACATGTTTATGGTATGTTTTGTGCCAAGTACATAAACTTGATCTGTATGAATGGAATTTCAAGATGGCGGCATAGGAATAAAAAAGACAAAACAAAAAAAAAATTGATGTATCAGCTGTTATAAGTTGAGTTCCAAGGTCCTTTTGTAAGTCTCTGATTAGTAAAAAGTCCTAGTGGACCATTTGATCATTTACTGTCAATTGTTGCTCCATCCTTCCAAGTTTTTTTTATGCTTAAGGAAGCTGTAATCTCATCAAAAATTGAGTTCTAAAATTACTATTGGAGATGAAGGAATTTCTTAAGCAGTAGATCAGAATCTGATTCTCTGGGTTTAGGCAACTTTGATTCGTGTAGCTTGAGAAAGAATTTGATGTTACAAATTGGATTGGAGCTGTTGGATATTTAGATTACTCTTATCACGTTCCATTCATATGCTGGAGCAACACCAAAAATTAAAGGAAGAGTTTCTGAGTTGCTGCATGTGTGAAACTTATGAAGATCAGTGAGCAACTCAAATTAAGAATTCCATAATAACAAATGTTGTTCCTCTATTTCCAAGTGTGCATAATCAAAAGCTTTGAAATCTTATTGAATTCTGAATTATGAAGAGTGGAACATAATTCTGAACTGAAATGCAGCATTCAGGTGCAAATTTTGTGCAAACAGAACTCTGAATTTTTTACCAATTTTTCATATTGTTTCTGACCAGAATATAAACTGAACTCCAATCCTATTAATTCAATGCTTACTGATACCTTCTTCCAAGTTGAAGTTTTGATCAATGAAGCTAAATTCACCTTGAATATTAGATTCTGATACTGAGGTTGAAAAATCAGAATTTATAAGATGCATTTACTTGATTTTTGAATATCTAAAATGCAGACGTTAAGTGAGAGTGAGCCGAGATCTGTTTGGTGCCAAATCCACATGCTAGCTCTGTACATCAGCAGATAGAAATCAAATCCTTTCACTCTAGTACTAATTGATACCTTATAGTGAGCCTAATTTGTATGACTTAAATTGGAAGCTTCTAGGATTCTAATTTTTAAACTAAAGAGATTGAATTCAACTTGGTAAATTCAGAATTTAGCTCCATTGCTGGAACTCTTTGGAAATAATTCTTCAAATCCGATTCTTGAACCCATGAGTTACAGAAGACATGGTTATGGAATCCAATAAAGCTTCCAAGATGAATTCTTCAACTCATGTAACTCTGAAGAAATGGAAAGTGATCAGGCAGTGTTAGTAAAAGAAGTTGATATGAACCTGCAGAGATAAAAAAAAATTAGCAAGTGTGTGCCAAGTTCTCTTTGAAATTCTCTAATCAATGGAAGGCTCAAGGAAATCTAGGTGTATGTAATACGAATGCATTTATAAGCTGTTTGATATACAGAAATAAGCAACTTGCAAAAACTACAGAAGTGAAAAAAAATCTACAGAAATGAATTCTTGAAATTTATTCCGTGGAGTTTTGAAACAATAGTGCAAGAGTGCTGGTTTTTTGAATTTAATCATGAATCTGAATTCATGAGTTCAATCTCCTGCTTCTTTGATTCCTAAAATTGCCTAACTGGATTGGTACAGAATTGTCAAGTTTCTATCTCCACACTAATCCAGTTGTGAAACCAATTAAAATACACTGGCCTTTGCAGTCCTACAAGATTTTCATTAACTCACAATTCCTGATACTAGATCTTTGGCAACAGATTACCGGAACCAGAATCTATTTACAAAAAACAACAACACATCATAGATTCAAACAAAACAATTAGATTTGCATAAATATTAGAAGAGTTTTGTGGCAAATCAGATAAGGAAGAAGAAAGCTTACACGAAATTTTTTTGTCAAACTCCAAGGAATGTTTCTCAGAGTGTTGGTTACTTGAATCCTTAGAGTCATTTTTCAAAAAAAAAAAAAAGAAAGAAACTGTGCATACAAATTGCAGTTACAGTTTTTGTGCCAAATGTCCATGCTCTTTTTATGGTACAAACTTTTCAACCTACTTTCTGATTAGGATCAAGGTGAATTGAATTCTATACTAGTGCAGTGCTAATTGATGTTTGTTTCCAAGCTTAACTCTTCATGAATCCAGCTAGGATCTCTTTGAATTCCTGACTCTGAAACTAAGAACTGAGTTACAGATTTCAAAATCTAGCCATGCATTCTGAAATTGATCTGTGAAGTTGCTGATGCTCTACCTTTTTCAAGTCTCTTGTGTGCAAAACTTTTAGGTTGCAATAAATCAAAGTTCTGATACTTAACCTGGAAAACATCCTGCTAAAATTATATTTCTAAAGCTGTAAACTGAGTACAGTTTCTGAAATTTTCAGAAACTGAACTTCAATTCCAAATTGCTACAGGATCATAATTGGCATTCTATCAATGCAATTCTCAAGCGAATTGGAATGGAGTGTCAGAAAATAGAATTCAGCAATGTAGTCTAAGAATTAACAGGAAACATGTTTAGGTTGAATTCTGATTCTAAAATCGAATTCTGGCAACCTATAATTTAGATCTGCAAGAACAGAAATAGAGAAAGAATGCAGAAACAGTGGCTAGAGGTGTATCAACTTGGATTGGATGTGTTTTATTGTCCGAGACGACCAATATTTTAAGTGTGGGGGAGGGAACTCTTCTTCATAAGTTGATGTGAGATTAATTGGAAAAACAATGAAGGAAAAAAAATGGTAATCAAAAGAGTATCAAGTGTGGAGATAGAGTATCAAGAATTGTGGATGACCATCAAATTGAAGGAGAGTTTGGTTTGATCTTTTGTGTAGATAATGACAAATGGTATTCATCTCTTTTCAAATTGGTCAACTCATCAGGTTTATTTTTCCAATACTCTTATTCTCTCACTTTCTTCATTAAATTCTTTTTTTTTGCCTACTACATTCACTTCATTGTTCTTTTTTATTCCATTTCAATTCTTGATAAAATCCTTTTGATTCATGTATGCTATGTTTTATAGTGGCGGAGAAGTAGAAATTAAGCAAGCTTATGGTAGTGAAATGTTGTGGGTGACATTTAGTTGAGCTCCACTTATATGCATATTTGAGTGTGAGAGTTAGAATAGATGAATAACTTGTGAGATTGTATCTTATTTAATTTTTCAATTGGATTGAAACTACCATACTTACTGATTATTGTTTGGATTGTATTCATGATTGTTTGTGATCTTTAAATGACCTTAGTTAATTACCTTTTACCATCTTCTAGGTATTGCTAGGGAATTATTGTGGAGATGATTTCTAGGTTTTCTTGACTTGCACGGGATGTTCAAGACTAAGTGTGAGGGATTTGATAACCATGATTTTACTATATTATTTTGATTCATACATGCATGGTTTGATGTTGTTATCATAGATGAAACCTATATTTACATCACATTTCATGCATTACATTTATCTTGGACTTAATTACGAATTAGTTTATTAACATGGTATTTGATGCTAATAGTTGATATATTCTTTATAAGCTTCAAAAGGATCATGGATCCGATCAGATCAGATCAGAATTGTGATCAAATCTAGGACTAAACGAGATGATCAAGCCTTGGAGTAATTTGGACCATTCATCCAAGATCGGAGCAGATCTAAGCCATCCGTTGAAAATCCAACTCATCCAACCTAATGAGGAGCAGATCTCAGCCGTTGATGAAGACCCAGAGATTTTGATCCAGATCTGAGATGTTCTTACCGTTGATCAAGATCCGGGCATTCTGGACCGTCCAATCCAATTTGAGGTTGATTTAAATCGCGAGAAGCTATAGTGATCCAGGGAGCTCGGGCATTTCTCGCGATTTCTATACTGTTCATCTTCTTCCCCGATGCTTCCGTCCGCAACCCAGATCCGTGAGTTGGATTTCTTCATCGCCGGCAATCTCTGATCTGCCGGTGTTTGTCGTCCGAGCTCAGAGAGCGGCAGAGGGCGTTCCCCAGTCTGTGAGTTGGATTTCTATTTTCCCATTTGCAATCTAGATTAGAGGGCGTTCCCCAAATTTGCGATTTCCATCAGCCAACGGAGCTTGAAGGGCGTTCCCAGAAGCTTCCGATTTCAATTCGAATTTCACCTTATCCGTTGCACTCGAATCGATCTGATCAATCGATCGAGTTAAAAAAATTCCAGAATTCAGCATCTATTCTTTCTGCGATGAGAGTGCCAGCCAGTCGCGAGCTCGAAGGGCATTCCCAGAAGCTATGACCATACGCTACCCTAGCTGGGATGTTTGGTTCTTCGCCAGTGATTTCCTGAAGGGTGTTTTCCAGAGGTGGTTTTGTTTGACAGCAAAATGGAGAATCTGCCACATGGATCTGTGTTTGTGAACAATTTATTTTTCTTGTAATTTAGTTTTTTTTTCTTTTCATTAAACTTGCTCAGATCATCAGATCTGATTTCTTACTTGCCATTCTGATTTTGTTGAACTCTTGCAATTCAAATCTTGCTTTAGCTACAGAATTAGTTGTAATCTATGTTCTATTTTGAATTTGTAATTCGTTTACTTCTAGTTTGTTAGATTTGGTTATTTAGATAGCAAAGTCTTGTTCTCTACAATTGATTTTTGTGACTGAGATTATGTTTGAATGGCTTAACTTGAGCTTTTGATTGTTACATCTGCTCAACATAACTTTGTTTGAGTTTTTGAGTTTAATTATTGGATTTGATTATAAGTGTAAATTGGATGATACTTCGGTTTCTATAAGTTAGTGCTTAGGTTCAATTCATGGATTTAGAAACCCTTTTGTTCGATTCATTGGATATGTTGTGATTGCGTTCATGCTTGAGTGTTAAATGAATCTCTTGAGTTTTTCATTGTTAACCTCTATGATATGTAGTTGATTGTGGTGTGATTGGATAATTTGTTAGTACTTAATTGATATTACTTTGTTGAGATGGAGCGAATCATGTTTAGATGAGAACAACATTTCTTTGATCCCATTTTAAATTATTCTAGTGCACTTTTGAGAAGTAGATGTATTCAAGTAGAAATAAGAATTGAATGAAAATGCTTAACGAACCTTGTTGATGTAAGAATTCAATTTGAATCAATTTTAGAATTCACACACATTCATTAGTTATCCTTGGAAAAATACGACTTGAGACTCCTTACTATAACTCTTGTCTTTGATTTTAATGGGTTCTAATTTTTATTAATTTTGAAGTGCCAAGTGACATGCAAAAAATGGCAACATCAATGAGTCATCATCTAAAGAGTCTGAACTCAAGGAGTACGCTAGATTAGCGTTAATGGCCAACCATCAATCTGACGATGAAGCCACTCTGGAAGCAAGCAACGATGAAGGGGGAGCATCAAACGACAAATCTGACACTGTAAGTGAGGTAAAATCTCTATACTCTGATCAATTATGCAATGCTATAGAAATGTTAAGTAGATCTTTATGCAAGACTAGGACGAAATGCATAAATTCAAAGAAACCTTATGCTTTTTTATTAGAAAATTTTGGAAAATAAAATGCTAAAAATGCAAAAAAATATATATATAAAATAGAATTATTAGAAAATAATTCTGCAAGTTTAAATTCCAATTCTAGAAATTATAAAGGTCTTAATTGGTATATTAGAAATCATAGGGGTTAAATTATAAGAATTCCTATAAATTATATCCACAAATTTTTTAATAAATCTAGTAGGTAGAAACTTATTTTGAATTCCTAAAACATGCTTATTTTGATTAAAATTAATTTATATGTATACTATAATTTTAATTTATTTTAATTTTTAATATTGCTTACAAAATTAAATAGTTCATATACCTTCTTTTTATATTTTCTGTTGAAATATTTTTCTGTGATGAACTAATGAATATTCAATTAGAATAAAAAAATTTCAAAATTTTCGATAATTATATGATCATTAATGAATTTTTGATAAAAAATGTAATTTAAAATTTAAATTTGTTAGAGTTTAGTTTTGAAAACCTAAATTTTAGGCTTGCTAATTACCATTGTATTTTAAATGTATAAAAGAATATCTAAATTTTTAGGACTCGAACATTTTTTAAAAATATTTTATTTTTGAAGATAACTTCATCTGTTCAAAATATTTATTATAGTTAATATAAATATATTATGTGCATTAAAAATTTTATAATACTTTGAATAGTTATGCTTGTTACTGAAAAAAAAATTAGGATTTTTCGAAACCATAGATAATTTTTAAATTATTTTTCAAAAATCTTTAGATTAATAGATTAAAAGTTATTTCTTTGAAAATTAATTTCAATAAAAAGGTAGATTACTGAAAATTCTATTTCCAACTCCTAGAAAAACTCTTAATATTTTTCTAATGATTTTTTATATTATAAATTTCCAACTCCTAGAAAAACTCTTAATATTTTTCTAATGATTTTTTATATTTTGCCTATATTTTTTATGTGATCGAAGGAGAAGAAATAGGGATTAGTTTAGAGGTACTAGTTTTCTTTACAAATTTATGTCATGTTATAAATGAAAATAAATGTTTTATTATTTGTTTTTACCTTAACTTAACTTAGGTTGATATACATCAAAAAGAGAGAGATTGTAAGTATCCGGGGTCAGTTTTGATGTGATCAACTGAGTTAAGTTAGACTATACATTTCTTATACCTTGTGTCTAAGTATGCAAAGACTTAAGAACACAAGAAGTTGAGTGAAAGACACAGCTAATGAGAATGATGGCACGAGAAGCGAATAGACAAGCTCGGTGTATCTAAGGGATGAGGTACTGCGGAAAAGTATGCCGACGAATGAGAAGGGTGCGCGCGGCACTTTTGAGGGACGAGAAGCCAATGAGGAAGCATGTTCAAGGAGAAGACCGAAGTTGAGTTCAGGTGAGCTCAACTCTGGACGCCCAAAGTATTACCCAAGCGACGAGATGAAAAATCAATCAAGCTGGAAGTTGACCGATTCCATACGCCTGGACCTAGTCCAGGTACCCAGACTCCAGGCGCTCGGACCAGGTCCAAGCATCCGGACCTAGTCCAGGCATCCAAACCTGGTCTAAGTGCCCGGACAAGGTCTAGGCACCTGAACCAGGTCCAACCACCCGAATTCCTTTGAGCCACATCAGTAAGCCATTATCGAAGAGGATCAACACGGAGCCGCGCCATCCAACTTCAGGCACCCGTACCAACCTAAGCGTCTGAGGAGGCTTGATTTATTGGAAAGAAGTCATTGCCAAGTGGATTGAGGTGACCTAGTCCATGTGCCAGATCAGGTCCTGGAGCTCGAAGCTATCACATCAGCCAACGATTAACTTTGACCAATGGGCTATAAATAGAGATCTGGTTACTCGAAGTTTGATACAACACACACTCGTACTTCATTCGTAATTCTATTTTAGTTGTTCATGCTTTCACTTTTGTAAGAGACTTCTCTGCCTACATCGAAGAAGAATTTTAGTGAGCTTCCACTGCCTTAGATTAGTAACGCCCCTAGTTGCAAGCCAAGTAAAATCTTCTTCCTTTTATTTATTTTGTTTATGTTTTTATTTGTTCAATTAATATGTGTGTATTCTTGCTAAAATCGAAAGTAAAAGAAAGTTTTAATTCTAACTTACAGGCAATTCACCCCTCTCTTGCTAGTCAATGAAGATCCAACATGATCTTTGCATGTAGTTGAGCCACTGTTTCTCCTTTTTTCATTCAGAGGTTTGTTAACTGATTTCGAAGGATATCTCATTTTGCTAGTTTTGCTTCTGATGTTCCTTCGTGAAGCTCTAGAAATTTCTCTCAGAGTTTTTAGGCCAAGTTGTAGTTTCTGATGCGGTTGACCTCTTGAGGTGGTAATATAGTTAGCAAATAAATTCTACTTTTCTGTTGGCCACGAACTCATCCTGCTCCTTGTTTCTCTAGAGATGTTCTTCTTTTTCTTCTCTATGTTGATCTCTGAGTCCTACAAAAGTATATTTTATTGTTAGTAAAATTTTGAAATATGTTTTAAATAATACTTCCATCTTCTTTTTCTATATTGTGAAATCTCCCTCGAATTTTGATGGCTGAATGCTCGCTTCGGCCATCTCCTCGTTACTTTAGTTTGCGATTAGTCCTTCTAAAGCGCGCCTCACTCTGATACCAATTGTAGGTCTCGGTAGACTAGCTAGAGAGGGTGAATGGCCTATAATTTAAAATTAATACTTCTCTTGCTATTTGAACTTAGTAAGGACACACAGTTAAATAAAAATAAATAATATAAAAAGAAGTTAAGAGACTCGAAAGATTTACTTGGTTATAATTAGAGAGATTGTTAATCCAAGACAACTGAAAAGCTCCACTAGAAGATCTCCTTTGATGAAGGTGGAGTAGCCTTTTACAAACGTTGAAAGCATAGACTTAAAACAAGAAATGAATTCGAGTATAGAGTGTGTTGTACCGAACTTCAAGTACCAGGGCTCTATTTATAGCCCACTGGTCGAAGTTAGCAGTTGGCTGATGTGGCATCTCCCGGGCACCTGGACCCAGTCTAGGCGCCATACATGGTCAACTCGATCCACTCCACAATGACTTATTTCCAACGGATCTTCGCATCTCGGGCCCTAGACCCAGTTCGGGTGCCTAGAGTTGGCTGACATGAACTCCAATTCTGATCTTTGTTGCAATGGCTCGCTGATCTAGCCAAGACTGCTCCGGGCGATTAGACCTAGTTTGGGTGCCTAGAGTCTGAGGGCTTGGACTTGGCTCAGGTGCCTAGACTTGGTCAACTTCCAAGTTGACCAATTTTCTATCTAGTCGCTTGGGTGATATTCTGGTCATCCAGGGTTGAGGTCACTTGAACCCAACTCTAGCATTCTCCTTGAGCAGTCTTCCTTCCCACGTTTTTGTCCCTCAAAAACATTGTGTGCTTCTTTCTCATCTGTCGGTGTACTCTTCTGTAGCTTTTCGTCCCTCGGATGCACCAAGTCTGTCAACTCATTTCACATGTTATCTTTCTCGCTAGCTGCATCTTCCACTCGACTTCTTGTATTCCTCAGTCCTTGCACACTTAGACACAAATGATCAAACCACAAAGCCTAACTTAACTCGATTGATCATATCAAAACTCATTCGAGATATTTACACTTTCCTCCACCTGAATAAGGTGCTTCCTCAATGCATCCATTTTCTTGCAAAATGCATATAATTGTGATGACAACAACTTGTTCTTTTAAATTTCAATGGATATCTCTTCCTTCAATGATTCTTACTATCTACTAATTGCATCTATTTCAACACTCAAAGATATGCACCACGCCATAAATTCATTTTGTGCTCCCCTTATGCCTAACTCCTGTGTCGTGTTATGTGAAACATCTCCTGATTCCTATTACTTATGGAAATTTTTATTTCAGCAGAAGTAAGCTCCACAACATCTTCAGGCATAGACGATCCTATATAATCTTTAGGTACATACTTCTATGCAACTAGACAAGTCGTATGGGAAATAGTGGTTCCTAACCAATCATCCCTTGAATCGTCCTTAGGGTCAGCAAACTCTTGTGAATGACTAAAATATCATGGCCTGATCCATACATCACCTCACCAAATTCATCATCGACATACACCAACTTGCTAATCACCTTGGTCTCATCTTCCACCTCTTCCTTCGTATAATCATTAATCGATCTTACACCTAGCCTCAATGCATGAAGTTGTTGAAACAAAGTTAAAGTGTAATCCAAGGTAAGAAAGTGACTCTTCATATTCTTTTTCATCTTCTCTCAATCAGTGATCTTGGTTTTGCCCTGTCTGTCAAGTGATCGCCATAACTGCTCCCACCGCGTTGATGCTCAGCCTTTG
This sequence comes from Zingiber officinale, assembly GCF_018446385.1. NCBI lineage: Eukaryota > Viridiplantae > Streptophyta > Magnoliopsida > Zingiberales > Zingiberaceae > Zingiber > Zingiber officinale. The sequence goes on from NC_055998.1 coordinate 97,549,708, forward strand.
AGTTTGATGGCAATCAATTTTATTTTCACATGATAGAACACTTTCTTATAATAAAAAGTGTTCTCCATTCGTTAATCCAATCAACGAATTCTTCTTCTTGTGACGTACCAGAAAACTCAAGTAGATCAACCGAAAAATCAAGGTCTTGATATTGTTCCTCTCGACCATGGCATTTTCAAAATTGGGCACTCCTTTGCAATTGGATGCACCTATTTTATATACACTAAAGGGAGCTCTTTACAATTGGCACCACTATAATGGCAACACCAAATTGGCCATCGTACAGAGATCCTCACGTGCTTGGGCTCGATCTTCTAAGTCTTTAGCTACTAAATGCCCGGGCGATCGGGTGATTGGGTGATCGGGTGATTGAGCGATCAAGTGATCAGGTGATCAGGTGATCGAATGATCGGATGATCGGAAGATTAGATGATCAGGTGATCAGACAATCGAACGATTATATGATCAGGTGATCGGGTGATCGGACAATTGAGCGATCAGGCGATCGGGTGATCTGACAATCGAGCGATCAGGCGATCAGGTGATCGGACGATCGGGCTCAAGTTTGTTAGGATATGTATGAACGAGAATCGGTGAATAGCTCATTTTGCTTCTTTGAAATTGAATGACAACGGAAAACTAGAAGCAAAACTCTCAATCGCTAACACCTTCAATTTTACTTACTATCTACTTTCTTGAGGTGACTAATCTAAAGGTCCACTACTGTAGGTCCCTTTGGCGGCCGGCAAGAGGGGAGGGGTGAATTGCCCTACAAAATAAAACCAAAAACCCTTCTCGGATATTCAACTAACTTAAAAGAACTTGTAATTAAAAAGGCAGAGACTAATTAAAACAGAAAATAGACACAGAGGAATTACTTGGTTTGCAATCAGAAGATTGCTAATCCAAGGCAAAGAAGGCGCACTAATTGATTCTCCTCTGGGCGGAGTAGCCTCTTACAGCGTTGAAAGCACAGAAAGAAATAACACAAATGAAAGCACTGGATTACAAGTAGTTGTTCTTGATTCATGATTGCTTCTGGACCAAGGCTATATTTATAGAAGGGTTCCGGGCGCCCTGGGGGGGATAAATTTTATCCCCCAACGGTCGGATCGAGTCAAAACTCGATCCTGTTGAAAAGTCGGTTCCGGGCGCCCGGAGCCCTAAGGTCAACATAGGTTGACTTTTCGACTCCGATTCAGCTCGTCTCGATCCAGCTCATCTCGGTCCGGGTCTGTTCGCTCCGGCTCCGTTTGCGTGGGTGATCTCGGCCTTCCGGAATAGGGCTCACCCGAACCCATGTTCCGGCCTTCTCCTCGAGCAGCCTTCCTTCTCGGTTTCTCGTCCCTCTAACGCCGCGCACGTTCTTCTCATCCGCCGGTGTACTCTTCCACGGTCACCTCGTCCCTCGGACGCACCGAGCCCGTCGGCTCTCTCCCCGTTCCGTCCTTCTCGTTAGCCGCGTCTTTCGCTCGACTTCCTGTGTTCCTAAACTCCTGCACACTTAGACACAAGGGTTAAACAAACGCAGGACCTAACTTAGCTTGTTTGATCACATCAAAACACCTTAGGGTTCCAACAATCTCTCCCTTTTTGATGTGAGCAACCCAAGTTAAGTTAGGGTAACCATATGCAATAAAAACAATTTATATTCCAATTTTCAATTGAAAAATTATAGTACCTCTCCCTAGACTTAACATACTTCTCCCCCTTTGATCACATAAAAATTGGGGTTCCAACAAGTCTAAGGTAGACAAAATTTTAAGTGAATTTTAAAAAAAAATTCTAAGGCAATTAATATTAATTTGTAAGGCAATGTTTCAAAAGAGAATATCTAGTTTAATAAAAAAAATTCTAAGTCAATATTCAAATTTTTTTTTTAATTATAAATTAATTTTAAATATTTTCTAACACAAATTGAATAACTCTTTTAAAGCATTAGGTAAATTAAATTAATGCTTTTTCAGTTAATCAATTAAACTTTTCATTTCGATATTTGGCTTCCAGGTCGTGGCGAGGCACTAGGCCTTCTTGGTTATTGGAGCAACAACCACTTCCTTAGCCAAAGCCTCATAATGAAATTAGTCGTTTAATTTCCTTGCTGAAAATGCTAAGTCTAAATTTAAGTTAAACAGGTTTTTGGAACCCAGTAGAGGTCCCTACCTACAGGGTTAACCAAGTATTTCCTAGGTACATAGATTTTTGATATATTTCTAATTTGACTTTGATGAAATCTATAATACCAATTTAAACCTCTATAATTTCTAAAAGTAGAAATATTTGAACTTTTATATTTTTTCAATCTTTCTATTTCTTCTTTTAGTTTTTCATTTTCAATTTTCAATTTATCAAAATCCTCTATAAGACATGATTTTGCTAATATTCTTTTTGTTTCAAAAATTTCATCTTTTAATTTGATATTTTCATTTTCTAATTTATACATGGATTTAGTCATTGCCTTAATCCCAGAATAAAGTTGATCAGGGGGTAAAAGGCATACCTCACTTACCATATCGGACTTGAAGCCTGAATCTCCCCTGCTTCGCTGCCTTCATCTAAGGTCGCTCCCCCTTCATCGATGCTAGGTTCTGATGAGCTTTGCCCTTCGTAACTTGCCTTCAGCGCTATCCCAGCATATTCTTGAGCTTCTGATTCGGATGAAGAGGTGTCGTCCCAAGTTGCTTTTAGGTTGTGTTTCTTGGGTGTCTTCATTTTGACCTTCTTGAGTTCTGGGCAGTCTTCCCTTATGTGTCCCTCCTTCTGACACTGGTAGCACCGTACCTTTCTTCTACCTTTTTGATTCTTGTTATTCTGCATTTTAAATTTATTAGATCTAAAAAACTTTTTAAAGTTTCTTACCATGTACGCTTCTTGATCGTCTTCGGAGTCTGACTCGGGTTCATCCTTATTGGTTGCGTTCAGCGCCATAGTCTTGGTTGTGTCCTTTGATATCTCTGCACATCTAGTTTCGTGTAATTCAAGGGTAGAAAACAACTCTTCTAAAGTACTTACCTTCAGGTCTTTTGAAATGTAGTAAGCATCGACGATTGATGTCCATTCCGGAGTTCTTGGAAACGCATTGAGCGCGTAGCGTATAGTGTCCCGGTTTGTTACCGTTTCACCAAGATTTTCGAGACCAGTAACTAGTTCTTTTACCTTTGCATGTAGACCGACTACTTTCTCACCTTTCTCCAGACGGATGTGCATCAGTTTGTTGCGGAGGATGTCCCTTCTAGTGAGCTTTGCTTCGGACGTGCCTTCGTGGAGTTCCAAGAACTTCTCCCAAAGTTCTTTAGCAGATAAGTAGTTTCCGATGCGGTTGACCTCTTGAGGCGGTAACACGCTCAGCAGGTGATGTTCCGCACGGCTGTTTGCTACCGACTCATTCTGCTCCTTTTTTGTCCAATCGCTCTCTTCTTTTTCTTTTCCATCTTTATCTATTGGAGCTACAAAACCATATTTCATAATAAACCGAATTTCAAAATCTGTTTTTAGGAATACCTCCATACGACGCTTCCAATCTGCGAAGTTCCCCTCGAATTTTGGTGGAACAATGCTTGGTCCGACCATCTTTGTTGCTTCGATCGGCGGTTAGTCCTCCTAAAGCGCCTCGCTCTGATACCACTTGTAGGTTCCTTTGGTGGCCGGCAAGAGGGGAGGGGTGAATTGCCCTACAAAATAAAACCAAAAACCCTTCTCGGATATTCAACTAACTTAAAAGAACTTGTAATTAAAAAGGCAGAGATGAATTAAAACAGAAAATAGACACTGAGGAATTACTTGGTTTGCAATCAGAGGATTGCTAATCCAAGGCAAAGAAGGCGCACTAATTGATTCTCCTCTGGGCGAGTAGCCTCTTACAGCGTTGAAAGCACAGAAAGAAATAACACAAATGAAAGCACTGGATTACAAGTAGTTGTTCTTGATTCATGATTGCTTCTGGACCAAGGCTATATTTATAGTCTTGGTCCGGGCGCCTAGAAGGGTTCCGGGCGCCCTGGGGGGATAAATTTTATCCCCCAACGGTCGGATCGAGTCAAAACTCGATCCTGTTGAAAAGTCGATTCCGGGCGCCCGGAAGGGTTCCGGGCGCCCCGGTCGGTTCCGGGCGCCCGGAATGGTTCCGGGCGCCCGGAGCCCTAAGGTCAACATAGGTTGACTTTTCGACTCCGGTTCAGCTCGTCTCGATCCAGCTCATCTCGGTCCGGGTCTGTTCTCTCCGGCTCCGTTTGCTTGGGTGATCTCGGCCTTCTGGAATAGGGCTCACCCGAATCCATGTTCCGGTCTTCTCCTCGAGCAGCCTTCCTTCCCGGTTTCTCGTCCCTCGAACGCCGCGCACGTTCTTCTCGTCCGTCGGTGTACTCTTCCGCGGTCACCTCGTCCCTCGGACGCACCGAGCCCGTCGGCTCTCTCCCCGTGCCGTCCTTCTCATTAGCCGCGTCTTCCGCTCGACTTCCTGTGTTCCTAAGCTCCTGCACACTTAGACACAAGGGTTAAATAAACGCAGGACCTAACTTAACTTGTTTGATCACATCAAAACACCTTAGGGTTCCAACACTACTCACTCACAGTTTCACTATGAAAACCTCTTTCTTAGCGGTGGAGAAGCCTTGTACAATCTCAAACACGAGAAATACAATAAGAAATGAAAGCAAATACAATGAATATAAATAACTTTACATGAATCTTGCTTTCAATGCTTTTCAATTACTTGGAAATGCCTCTTGATCGATTAGAAATACAATAACACTTCTTCCTCAACTTTCGAAGAACTGGCTACTTTAAAACATCATGAAACCCCCTTTTTCTATGATTTCTCTCGAGCTGAAAAATACCTTCCAACCGATTTACCTTATACCTAATCGATTATCACATCAAATCAATCATTCAAAACCTATATAACGACTCTTTTTTGCCTATCCAATTGATTGATAAGTCATACCAGTCTATTAGAAACTTCTAATCAATTGATCTAATCGATTCATAAACTTTCTATTCTTGCGAAAAACACTCTAATCAATTGGGCCAATTGATTGAACTATGTCAATCGATTCCAGCACCTTCTGTGCTATCACGAGAAATCGATTAATTGATTGCCTTAATCGATTGGCACCTCTAAATCGATTAGGCTAATCGATTTAGAAGTCTACTGTGCTTCGCGAAAAACCCAACTAATCGATTGTCCTAATTGATTAGGGATGTCACAGTCGATTGACCTTATCGATTCCGGATCTTTCTATTTTCACAAATTAAGCTCCCAATCGATTAGCTTAATCGATTGGCCTTGTCCAACCCTAAACTCTGAACCCAAGTTTAGAATTTCTTTGCCCAACCCTAAAGACATCTGTGACTCATTGGGACTTTCCGTTGTCTAACATCTAGTCAACCTTGACCTGTCAGAACTTCTTCATGAAGTGTTGGGTTCTCCTTAACCTAATTAGACTTTTCCTTGCCAACTTCCCATTGGACTTCCAAACACCAAGTGTCTGGTCAACTTTTGACCCACTTGAACTTTCTCACTAAGTATCTGATCCTCCTTGACCTACTTGGATTTTCCTCTTGCTAACCTTCAACTTCCCTTGCCTAATCTCCATTTAGGACTAGTCACTCGGTAGACATCTCATCCTTACCTAACATATAGTTAGGACTTCCTTTGTCTAACCTTCAATTAGAATTAGTCATTTGGTAGACTTCTCACATTTGCTTAACCTCTAGTTAGGACCTCCCTTTACCTAATCTTAGTTAAGATTTTTCATCGTCTAATATCCAGTTAGGGCTTTCCCTTTCCTAACCTCAGTTAAGACTTTCCAATGTCTAACATCCAGTTAGGATTTTTCATTGCCTAACCTCCAGTTAGGGATTTCTCTTGCCTAATCTTAGTTAAGATTTTTCGTTGTCTAACCTCCAGTTAGAACTTTCTCAATCAAATATTTGATCCTCCCTTAATCTACTTGACTTCTCTCTCATATATTTGTTAAACATCAAAATTTAAATTTATGTCAATCCGAGCTTGGTCAATCTTGACCTAAGTACAATTACACCTAAAAAATTCATGAGCTCGAGTATTCGATGTTGGACAATCGAGTTCTTGGGTAGTCTGGTACTTGGGCTCAGGTTCTCGAATTCTCATGTACTCGGGTACTCAGACCTAGGCTCTCGAGCTCTCACCTCTGAGGTGCTCGGATGGTCGGACTCAAGTAGACGATTAACAAGTCGACTTACGGATTAGTGGACTATAAAGTTAACTAAATTAATATTTTATTTAAAATAACTATATCATTGATAAGATCTTATTTATCAAAATTATTAAAAATATATTAAATATTAAAAAATAAAAATGACTAAAAATAGTAAAATAAATATTCGGAGCCTCCGAAAAGACCCTAAACAATATTTTTGTAAGATCGTTGTGTGAGAGAGGAGCAAATAGTGCTCATGACTTTTTCATACTTTCCAGAAAACACAGAATAAACGCAACAAAAATAGAAAGCAAGATAAAACAAATGCTAATAAGTGTTGGTTTTACTTAGTTTGGAGCCTGTGACGGCTCCTACTTCAAGGCCTGTGATTGCTGATCACTTTCGTTGGGTAATCCATTATCAATTCGAATATTACAAGAATAGTTAAATTACAATATAGATGCAAATATTAAAAGTTACCGACAATTATAGATTTTAAAGATTTTTGACTTTGATTGTCGAAGCAGCGTTTGGGTGTTGTCGAGCCGTTTTTGGAGCAGCGCATAGGAGAAAAACTTGTTCGGAATGTTGTTCTTGAGGTGTTGGTCAAATCCTCCTTTTATAGCCCACTCCGGGTACCTAAAACCTCCCCCGGGTGCCCCCCCCCCCACAGGGCTGATGTGGCGTGCTGTCATTGAAACTCGATCTATAAAGATTATCCATCTCCAGGCACCCAGACCACCGTCGGGCGCCCCCACAAGGCTGACATGGTGTGCTCTCATCAAAACTCGATCTGTAAAAATTATCCATCTCTGGGCGCCCAGACCTTGACATAGCTCCGCTAGTCAGTGAGCTCCAGCTATCCGAGCAGATCGAATTTTGGTAGTCTAGGCACTTGGAGCAACTGCGGGTGCCCGGACCACAAGGGTGCCTGGCCAGGGGCTCCACCAGGGTTGTTCACCATTGAAGTTATTTCGGGTGCTCGAACTAGAATGGTCCGAACCAGCTCCGGGTGCCCGAACCACCATTATCCAACTTCAATTTCCTGCAAAATAATATTAGTCCTGGCAAATAATATGTAAAGAATGACAATATTTGATAGTCTTCGGACTGTTGACTTTAAGTTTCGTTGAAACTCTAAGTCGGATCGATGTCTACTGTTTCCTCTTTGAGGAATGCGTTATCACCTATTCTTCTCAGGAGAGTTTACCTTTTTGCCAGATCGATCTTCCAGATCGTCTAGACTTTTTCTCAGTGTCCGAGACTTCAGGACTTTATGCTAAACGTCTGATCCACGACCCGTTCAGTGTTCCATCTGGTGTCCGCGACCCATAGGATTTTTACATAGAATCCTCGACTTTAGGATTTCACCCAAAGTCCTCAATCCGCCAATACTTTGCTCAATCCCCTAAATCAGGACTTCATTGCTTAACTGTAGTTAGAACTTTCCACTTGTCTAGCCTCAAATAGGACTTTTTCTTTGCCTAATATCACTTAGAACTTTTCTATAAAATCAATCACACTTATTAGATCACAAGATAGCTTAACTTTGAACCTCTTTTCCATAATCAAAACACAGGTTCGATTGTATGGTGCTCCCTGCACCAATAATTTTTAGGATTCAAAATTGGCAGTTATAGATTTCATTTGATAAAAAATCTGCCTCTGAATGAACTTCGATTCAAGCCTGAGAACATCTCGTTCTGATACCCAAATTAAAAATTATAACCCTTTAAAATTCCAAAGATTTTCTTGGATCAATCCTGCTCACCTAGCTACATACACAATTGTTAGTTAGAACCCTAGAGTCAATCATTTGATGATTGTTGTATGGACTCGTAGTATCATATTCTTATATATATAAAGGAATTTGTTTATGGTTATTATACTTACTTGTATTGGTGCCAAATAACTAAGTATAATAGCGTCCTTGAGTAGAAGGTTCTTACCTATATCAATCGGTTAGTTGAATCGATAGTGAGATGATATAGGGAACACTACTCTTAATCATTCCTAGTCAAGTATTAGCATTCAGGGACAATGTTAATGCGACGAGACTAGCATGTAGGTCAACTCGATGACTTGATCTCACAAGTCATGGATATAGAGATATCAAGTTGACACATGGATATGCAATGGAGAATGTATACTGAATGACCCGCTATGAGAAAGTATCATGGATCGTTATATGAGTGTCATATACTTTCTCATGTGGCTATTAGTATGACTATTAGTCCTTGGACCTGAAGTCACCATGGTTCCCTATATAAGGAGTTACATACTTTGGTTTCGTTAAACGTCACCCATAACTAGGTGGACTATAAAGGCGATTACTGGGTATGTAACAAATTATGTGGAGGGATGTGAATGATGTAGATAGGATCTATCCCTCCTATATGACGGGAGAGACATCGATATTCTTGATAGAGTGAGACCACTAAGTGCATGACCATGCCCAAATGAGTCAATATGAGATGTTGAGCTCATTTGATTAAGCGAGTCTACTTGGGATTCAAGATTTAGATTGATTAGAGGATGACATGATCTATGCCTCATATTGATCAATCTAGATGTCAAGGATAGAAGGACACTTGTCATATATTGTGAAGAGTCACAATTAGTAGTCACAAGGTGATGTTGGATCTCAACATTCTTATAACTTGGGTAATAATGATGTGTTGCTAGATACCGCTCATTACTTATGCTTCTAAATGGGTTTAGGAGTATTGCCAATGTTATAAGAACCTATAGGATCACACACAAAAGGCAATTAGATGGAGATTAGGTTCATTTGATGAACCTAAAGGATTAGGTCCATGTGATGAACCAAATTGGATTAAGAGTAATCCAAATTAGGCTAATTGAGTTGGACTCAATTTGGTTCATGTGTTAGATGAGTCTAATTTGGACTTAGACTCATTGAGTCAATTTAATTCAATGAATAGAGATTCATTAAATTAAAATTGACTTGAACCAATGGTTAGATTTGATCAACCATGGGAGAGAAGTGGTCAAGTTTGACTTGACTTGAGAGGAAGATGAACAGTCAAGTTTGACTTGACCATTTGCCACCTCATTGGTGAGTTGGCAACGAGTGGACCAATGATGATGCTCCACATCATCATGGTTGCTTAAGTGGGATGCCACCTCATGGGAGTTACCAAGAGTTGTGACTCTTGGTATTCCATGGAGGTTATTAACCTCTTAATGTGGCCGGCCACAATTCATTCAAGAGAGGAGTTTTTCATTTTGTGTGTAACTCTCATCATCTTCCTCAAGCTCTCTTCTCTCCCTCTCTTTCTCCATTGCCGAGAGCCACAAAGGGTGCTAGCACACTCTAGTGTTTTTTCTCCATCTCCTTGTTCGTGTGGATACACATAGAGGAGTGTCTACTTTGACATTCTCGAGATCCGATATCATTTGGACAAGCGGGATTAAGCGAAGGGCATCGCTTCAAAGGTATACCTTATGATCTTGTAGATCTAATATAGATCTAGGAGTAGAGAAACTCATACATGAATTTTAAACTTCGCACGGATCCGGTGGCATGGGATTCGGGGTTTCCGCAACGTAAAAAGGCGGTTTTTGCGGCCCGAAAATCCCTACAGTGGTATAAGAGCCACGTGCGAAACACGTACGTGTTTATTTTGTGTTTTTATGAAAAACTTTCAGTTCTGTAACTTTCTGTGAATTTCCTAATTTTATGTGTTTTATGGGTAATTTTCTCGTAGAAGCGAAGCAACAAATGTTTCGACACTTGTAGGCTTCGACTACCGAGAAAACCTTTCTGAAATGGCAAGGTTTCGCCCAATTCATTTTGGGACAGCGGACTATGGCATTGTAGGATCGCTTAGGAACACTCGCGATGGTTATATCGCAGGTAGGGGTGCTGCCTCTAACCCCGCAAGGGCCTTCGTTCTGCAATTGAGCCCGAAAATCGCTAAACGGGACCACCGGGAATTTTTACTCATAAAATTGTAAAAATTGTAAGAAAATTTACAGAAATTTATAGAAATTATATAGTTTAGAATTATGTATCATTTTGTGATGGTCATGGCCCAAAGACCTCAGTTTGATTGAAAAATTGTGTTGCAATTTATATATGGCCTGTGATGTGCGTGTTGTATATGATACACGACCTGCGCGTCATGTCTTTCCTATTTTATTTCCTATTGTAAAATAGTTTAGACTCGAATGTAACTCGAGTTTCACCTTTGTAATGTACAAAATGAAGCGGTGGAAGGTCCACTCGAGACGGAGTTACGAGAAGGGTGCGAGCAACACATGACGGTCAGAGGGAGGAGCTTAAGGAAGCTATTGATCCTAGGTTGACCATCCGATCTTCTCATTGGCTTGAGAAGTTCGTAGTAGGGTCATGACTAATCACAAAAAAGTTTAATTAATTGCTTGTATGTGTATATGTGATTCATGCTAGATTAGTAATTAATTAATGTCTTAACGATTAGATTAGATCTCAGTCGCGCACATGATGCACCTCCACGATTAGAATAGATCTAAATCGAGTATATGATACACATCGACGATTAGATTAGATCTCAATCGCGTCAACCCGAAATGCCTACCATGCCGTGATACCCATCACTACCTCGATCACATGTTGTTGTTGAATCTGCCAAAGCAGAGCAACGCATATTATCTTGGTAGGGTGCGAAGGGACAATCTTGGTCCCGCCTATCAACGCATGGATGAGTACAACTCAATTAGATTGAGTAACTAGTTAACTTAATTGGATCGAGTTTAACTATAGGCATTTTCTCATGGTTAGTAGATAGGTCAAAATCACGTTTATATTAACTCTTGGGCGTATTAGCCAAAGCTAACTCAAGTTTTAATATAAATGAGGATCTTGATCCTATAAACAAGAGTTGCATAGAGATGTAATTGGTAATTAGTTACCTACCGATCATACTAAGTCTTGGGCGATTTAGCCAAAGCTAACTCAAGGCGTAGTATGATGTGGATCTTGTCCCACTTGAATTATAGAATTCAGTGGGAGCATCATTTAATTAAAGGCCTAATTAGATGATTAATTGAAATATGATATTTATTTTTCTGCATTTTCTGTTGTAGATTACCATGTCGTTAAACACGAACTCATTCTCCCTGCGTTCTGTCCTCGATAAGGACAAGCTCAATGGAGCTAACTTCTTGGACTGGTATAGGAACCTGAGAATAGTTCTCACAGAGGAACGAAAATTGTACATCCTGGAGCAGCTCATTCCTGAGGCACCTCATGTCACTGCCATGCGAGTTGATCGTGATGCTTACAAGAAACATCAAGATGACGCATTAGATGTGTTATGTCTTATGCTCGCGACTATGAACTCTGAGATTCAGAAGCAACATGAGTTGATGGGCGCTTATGATATGGTTGAACATCTTTGTCAACTATATCAAGGATAAGCGAGGCACGAGAGATTCGAGATCTCTAAGGCACTGTTTCAGTGCAAGATGCAAGATGGGACTCCCGTAGGCCCATATGTACTCAAAATGATTGGGTACATAGAAAACCTACAGAGATTGGGATTCTCGCTTGGCCAAGAGCTGGCCACTGACCTGATCTTGCAATCCTTGCCAGATAGCTATAGTCAATTCGTTCTAAATTATAACATGAACGAAATTGACAAGTCACTGCCCGAGCTACTTAGCATGTTGAGAACTGCTGAGCTCAACCTTAAGAAGGTTAAGCCCAACTCTATTCTGATGGTTCAGAAACACAAGGGCAAGGACAAGCTCAAAGGTAAGGGAAAGTCCCAAGCCAAGGGTAAAGGCAAGGCACTGAAACCCAAATGAGGGGTTGCCAAGGATGCTACCTGCTTCCACTGCGGTCAGACCGGGCACTGGAAGAGGAACTGCAAAGTGTACCTGGAAGATCTTAAGAAGAAGAGAAGTGAGACTTCCACTTCAAGTATATATGTTATAGAAGTCAATCTATCTATTTCTTCATCATGGGTATTAGATACCGGATGTGCTTCTCACATTTGTACTAATGTGCAGACGCTGAGAAATAGCAGGGCAATGACGAAGGGCGAGGTGGACCTACGAGTAGGCAATAGAGCACGGGTTGCTGCTGTTGCTATAAGAACTTATCATCTATCTCTGCCTTCTAGGCTTGTATTAAAATTAGATGAATGTTGTTTTGTGCCTGCTTTAACTAAGAACATAATTTCAGTTTCTTGTTTGGACAAGAAAGGTTTTTCATTTATAATAAAGAACAAATGTTGTTCAGTTTATTTAAATTATATGTTCTATTGGAGTGCACCTCTGATGAACGGACTCTACATTCTAGAGCTTGAAAACCTTATCTATAACATAAGTACCAAGAGGTTCAAGTCAAATGACATGAACCAAACTTATATCTGGCACTGTCGCTTAGGTCATATAAATGACAAATGCTTATCCCAGCTCCATAAAGATGGTTTGCTGGACTCATTTGATTTTGAATCATATGAGACATGTGAGTCATGCCTACTGGGCAAGATAACCAAGACTCTCTTTAGTGGACACAGCGAGAGAGTGACTGACTTGTTAGGACTTATACATAGTGATGTATGTAGACCTTTCAATGTCGCTGCTAGGGGTAGTTATAGGTACTTCATTACATTTACTGATGATTTCAGAAAGTTTAAAGAATTCAAGAATGAAGTACAAAACCAGCTTGGCAAGAGTATTAAGATACTTCGATCAGATCGAGGTGGTGAATACCTTAGCCATGAGTTTCGTGACTATCTAGCTAAGTGTGGGATCCTATCCCAACTCACTCCTCCTGGAACACCACAGTGGAATGGTGTATCCGAAAGGAGGAATCGTACCTTATTAGATATGGTACGGTCTATGATGAGTCACACAGATCTTCCTATGTATCTTTGGGGCTATGCTCTAGACACAGCAACCTTCATTCTCAACCGAGTTCCATCTAAGGTTGTAATAAAGACACCATATAGGATATGGACTGGGAGAGATGCCCAGGTGTCTTTTATGAGGATTTGGAGTTGTGAGGCTTACATTAGACGTCAAGTCTCAGACAAATTGGGACTCAAATCCAATAAGTGCTATTTTATTGGATATCCCAAGGAAACGAAGGGATATTACTTCTACATTCCCAGTCAACACAAGATAGTTATGGCTAAGACTAGGGTATTTCTAGAAAGGGATTTTGTTTCTAGAAAGACTAATGGGAGTACGTTCGATCTTGAAGAAGTTAAAGATGTGAACCATAGCACTGAAGCCTCGATGGAAGTTGAACTGGAACCACAAAGTGTTGTAGATGATGTTGTTCCACAAGGAGTTGAGGAACAACAACCAGTTCAAGTAGACCTACCTCTCCGCAGGTATGATAGGGTGCGTCGTCAGCCTGAGAGATATTCATTTCTCTTGTCTGACTATGATGACGTTGTGCTCATTGAGGATGAGTCTACCACCTATCAGGAAGCTGTGATGAGACCAGATTCCGAGACATGGCTAGAGGCCATGAGATTCGAGATGGAATCCATGTACACTAACCAAGTATGGACTTTGGTTGATCCACCTAAAGGGGTCAAACCCATTGGGTGTAAGTGGGTCTTTAAGAGAAAGACTGACATGGATGGACTTATTTATAAGGGTCGCTTGGTAGTTAAAGGTTTCAAGCAAATTCATGGTATTGACTATGATGAAACCTTTTCTCCAGTAGCGATGTTTAAATCCATTCGGATCATGCTTGCTATTGCAGCGTACCACGATTATGAGATCTGGCAGATGGATGTCAAAACTGCGTTTCTGAATGGAAACCTGCTCAAGGATGTGTACATGACACAACCTGAGAGTTTTGTAGATCCATAGCATACTGGCAGAGTATGCAAGCTGCATAGGTCCATTTATGGACTAAAGAAAGCTTCTCGGAGCTGAAATCTTCAATTTGATGATGCAATCAAATAGTTTGGTTTCATCAAGAATGAAGATGAACCTTGTGTCTATAAGAAGGTTGTTGGGAGCACAGTTGTCTTCCTTATATTGTATGTGGATGACATACTACTCATTGGGAAAGACATCCCTTTGCTGCAGTCTGTCAAGACTTGGCTAGGGACTTGTTTCTCAATGAAGGACTTAGGTGAAGCATCCCGCATTCTAGGCATACAGATCTATAGAGATAGATCTAAGAGATTGCTTGGCCTAAGTCAGAGTACATACATTGACAAGGTACTACTTCGGTTTGCCATGTAGAACTCCAAGAAGGTATTTCTACCGATGTCACAGGTGTGAGTCTTTCAAAGACTCAAGGTCCCTCTTCTAGAGAGGAGAGAGACCGCATGGATCAGATCCCTTATGCTTCAGCCATAGGATCTATCATGTACTCCATGCTATGTACTCGTCCTGATGTCTTATATGCTTTGAGCATGATGAGCAGATACCAATCAGATCCAAGTGAAAGTCACTGGATAGCAGTCAAGAATATTCTTAAGTACTTGAGAAGGACTAAAGAATATTTCTTGATATATGGAGGCGATGATAAGCTAGCTGTAAAGGGCTACAGTGATGCTAGCTTCCAAACTGATCAGGATGATTATCGATCGCAGTCGGGGTTCATGTTTTGCATAAATAGTGGTGATGTGAGCTGGAAGAGTTCGAAGCAGGACATAATCGCTGATTCTACAACAGAGGCCGAGTATATTATTGCATCAGAAGCAGCAAAGGAGGCAGTTTGGATCTGCAAGTTCATTACTGAGCTTGGGGTGGTTCCTAGCATAGCTGATCCCATAGAGCTCTATTGTGACAACAATGGAGCAATAGCACAGGCTAAGGAACCTCGCTCACACCAGCGGACCAAACACATACTACGGCGCTTCTATCTCATTCGAGAGATCATCGATAGAGGAGATGTGAAGATTTGCAGAGTACCCACTGAGGCTAACATCGCAGATCCCTTGACCAAGGCTTTGGCACAGAGAAAGCATGATGGTCACACTAGGTCTTTGGGCCTTAGAGCCTATACTGATTGGCACTAGTGTTAGTGGGAGATTGTTAGTTAGAGCCCTAGAGCCAATCATTTGATGATTGTTGTATGGACTCGTTGTATCATATTCTTATATATATAAAGGCATTTGTGTATGGTTATTATGCTTACTTGTATTGGTTCCAAATAACTAAGTATAATAGCGTCCTTGAGTAGAAGGTTCTTACCTATATCAATCGGTTAGTTGAATCGATAGTGAGATGATATAGGGAGCACTACTCTTAATCATTCTTAGTCAAGTATTAGCATTCAGGGACAATGTTAATGCGATGAGACTAGCATGTAGGTCAACTCGATGACTTGATCTCACAAGTCATGGATATAGAGATATCAAGTTGACACATGGGTATGCATTGGAGAATGTATACTGAATGACCCGCCATGAGAAAGTATCATAGATCGTTATATGAGTGTCATATACTTTCTCATGTGGCTATTAGTATGACTATTAGTCCTTGGACCTGAAGTCACCATGGTTCCCTACATAAGGAGTTACATACTTTGGCTTCGTCAAACGTCACCCATAACTGGGTGGACTATAAAGGCGATTACTGGGTATGTAACAAATTATGTGGAGGGATGTGAGTGATGTAGATGGGATCTATCCCTCCTATATGACGGGAGAGACATTGATATTCTTGATAGAGTGAGACGACTAAGTGCATGGTCATGCCCAAATGAGTCAATATGAGATGTTGAGCTCATTTGATTAAGTGAGTCTACTTGAGATTCAAGATTTAGATTAATTTGAGGATGACACGATTTATGCCTCATATTGATCAATCTAGATGTCAAGGATAGGACATTTGTCATATATTGTGAAGAGTCACAATTAGTAGTCACAAGGTGATGTTGGATCTCAACATTCTTATAACTTGGGTAATAATGATGTGTTGCTAGATACCGCTCATTACTTATGCTTCTAAATGGGTTTAGGAGTATTGCCAATGTTATAAGAACCTATAGGATCACACACAAAAGGCAATTAGATGGAGATTAGATTCATTTGATGAACCTAAAGGATTAGGTCCATGTGATGAACCAAATTGGATTAAGAGTAATCCAAATTAGGCTAATTGAGTTGGACTCAATTTGGTTCATGTGTTAGATGAGTCTAATTTGGACTTAGACTCATTGAGTCAAATTTGGACTTAGACTCATTGAGTCAATTTAATTCAATGAATAGAGATTCATTAAATTAAAATTGACTTGAACCAATGGTTAAATTTGATCAACAATGGGAGAGAAGTGGTCAAGTTTGACTTGACTTGAGAGAAAGATGAACAGTCAAGTTTGACTTGACCATTTGCCACCTCATTGGTGAGTTGGCAACGAGTGGACCAATGATGATGCTCCACATCATCATGGTTGCTTAAGTGGGATGCCACCTCATGGGAGTTACCAAGAGTTGTGACTCTTGGTATTCCATGGAGGTTATTAACCTCTTAATGTGGTCGGCCACAATTCATTCAAGAGAGGAGTTTTTCATTTTGTGTGTAACTCTCATCTTCTTCCTCAAGCTCTCTTCTCTCCCTCTCTTCCTCCATTGCCGAGAGCCACAAAGGGTGCTAGCACACTTTAGTGTTTTTTCTCCATCTCCTTGTTCATGTGGATACACATAGAGGAGTGTCTACTTTAACATTCTCGAGATCCGACATCATTTGGACAAGTGGGATTAAGCGAAGGGCATCGCTTCAAAGGTATACCTTATGATCTTGTAGATCTAATATAGATCTAGGAGTAGAGAAATTCGTACACGAATTTTAAACTTCGCACGGATCTGGTGGCATGGGATTCGGGGGTTCCGCAATGCAAAAAGACGGTTTTTGTGGCCCGAAAATCCCTACAACAATCCCTCTATATACAGATTCTTCAAAACATGATTTTGAATGATAATTACACTTAATCAAGAATTTCATGAGTATTGGATGCAAATGAAAATAAAATAGGTAAAGAGTAATGAGCACACGAACAAAATAAGAGATGCATTTTCAATGAAAGCGCCCTATGCACGCTTTAATGTGGATTGCTAAAGAGGAGTTCAACGAAAAAATAATTGTTAATTCAAGTGTACAAACCTTCGACCTATTAATCCTAGAGGTACATGGACAGCCTTCTCCATAGTTCGTTCACGAGTAAATCTTGAAGTGCAGCAATTAATCATGAATTAGACTTTAGATAACTTGCACGTACGTCTCACAAGTGGTTATAAAAAAACCACGAACTAGACATTCATAGGCACCTCCTTGTGATTTCCACAATTCTAGACTTGTATTCAATATGGAGGCATGCCTTGATTGACTCTTTCTCTACTTGCACACCATATACTTCTTGGTTCCATCGATGTATTCTTAATAGTTTATCCTACGCGGGGATTTATTTTTTTATCCTAAAGAGTGTAAATTTTTACGTAGCTCATGCTGCATATATAATAAAATTATGCTGCATATATAATAAAATTATGCTGCATATATAATAAAATTATGCTGCATATATAATAAAATTATGCTGCATATATAATAAAATTATGCTGCATATATAATAAAATTATCACCAAGGTGCTTATGATTAAATGAAAACCTCTTCATTAGCATTGTGTCTAAACTAGCCTCAACATGATCCAAAATTGCACCAAGGACTATTCATAGTGAATAACCATATTTTCATTTGTTGTATAATAAAATGATTTTCCTATGAATAGATGTAACCAAACATAAGAGTTAGATAGACATCAAGATCTATATAAAATTTTAATTTCATAATACCAAAAACAAATTATAGTAGTCCTATTATTCACATGGGATGTTTGTTGTCCCACCCATCTTTCTTCTCTATAATTCATAAATTTTCGTCTCTCCAACTTCATGATTGGTCCACTTCGAATGCATATCCATTTCTAATAAAAGTATGTCACAAATTGAGCGAAAGGGGATCCACTTATGTTTGGGATTTTACATATAAAAACTAAAGTATTTATAATTAAGTTAATTAATGTTCAATTTACAAAAATAATAACAGCATGTATAAGAATACAATCCAAATTCACTCATAAACCCAAAATGAGTAATAATTAAAATATTTTTCTCATTTGCTCTTAACAAAGGATGCATAGTGCTAAAAAATAGTTGACCTCAACCCTCAAGGATACAGTTGTATGAGCCTATAGAACACATCCGGTTCAAGTAAGGTCGTTCAAAAATAGTTGAAAAAAAAACATAACAATGATACTTAGTATTTTATGCATATTCAAGAACCATACATTCCATTGTGAAAATCAATTGGATTATATTTTGTAGATTCTAAATTGTATTTCAAAGATTACATATAAATAAATGTGAACTAAATTTACGTAGACTTGGTTAAGAGGATAAATCTAAAGAGGACTAAGTCAATTGTACGGCTAAATCAAAAGGGCTAAGTCCAGGTTTTAACTCTATGTTAAATAGTTGAAGTGAGTTTGAGGTTGTGTTTTAAATCCAGAAAAGTTTTATTATAGTTAGATTTAGTGAATATGTATTTTATCAATGGTTTAGTAGTTAAAGGAAGAGATTGTTATAGAAGAGTTTCTTACCGAAGGTGTCGAATAAAATGACAATCCTTTGTAATGTGTTTGGTGTTTTGAAGGAAGACACCATTATGAGTAATTTATAGTACTTTTATTGTCTCAATGCAATGGCATGTCACTATTGATAGTCGCACTCGAAGATCATTGAGTCATCCTATCCAAATATATAGATGTCCAAAGGCAATACTTGTAAGAGCATGATGTTCTAACACAACTCATTATTTCTTGTTGTGCTATGAGATGAGAGGATCAACAACAAAGAAACAAAATACAATTATAGATCTATGATCAAAGTGATCCTTCGCACAATCTAATCGACATTAAAATAGGCATGCTATCTAAAATTAATGGTCTCCAAAAATAATCTTATTCATTGATACAGCGAATAGGGGTGGCCCCAAGGACAATGGGGGATCAATGGTCAAGGTGATATGATGGTCAAAAATTAAACATGACATTCAAGGTGGGGGAGTGCGTGTCCAAACTGACTATTTTCTCCCAAACTTAGCTTCCTGAGCACGACTCCTAGTTTATTCTCGGCCGGTCCAAGTATCGGTTGGCCCCCAGGGCTCCGCCCATCACTTTTTCTGAGCACTGCTCCCAGTCTACTCTTGGTCGGCCCCAGCGTCAGTCATGTTAGTACATGTTGCACTAATAATATGGTTTTGATGTATGACAAATAGGTTAAAGTTAGATGTGGTGTTTGTTTAACCTTTCTACCAAGTGTGCAGAAGTTAACTAGTCTGAAGGACCTGACATTAGACTGAAATCTAGTTAGGTCCATAGGACCCGATAGCTGGTGTGAAATTCAGATAGATCAGTAGGACCTGATATCTGGAAGGAAGTCCAGTTAGGGGTCCGCGGGACCTTACAACGGGTCGAAATCTAGTTGGGTCCATGGGACCTGACAAATGACGGGATGACCTAGCGGGTCAAAAATAACGTCAAGTGACTGAGTAGATAAGTGTAGGTAAGTAACTGGATGAGAGATCCAGTGAGGGTGTGTTGCCGGTTGAGGGAACTGTAGGTGTCGATCCAGCTTAGGTCCATTTAACAAACCTAAGCTAAGACCTTAACTAAATCCTGGTCTCGAGAAAATAGAATCTAATTACTACTACTATCACATTTTTAATGTGTTAACTCTGTTTTGCAGGATAATTTTTATGCATAAACTAACTCTTTTTTTATAGGGAAGTGAAGGCTGAAAAAGAGAGTTCAGGCGCTCAGAGGGGATCTGGGAGCCCGGAGTTGGTTCGAGCGGCCAGAGTTGGTCCGGACGCTTGGACTAGTTTAGTCTGTGGGTGCCTAGCCAGGCACCGGGCGGTTTGGGCGCTCGGAGTCGGTCCAGGAGCTCGGATCACAAAAGTTACCCAGAAGTTGAGTTTGAGAGCGACAACTGGCCAAACTCACATCAACGATCCAGGTGCCCTGGAGGGGGTCAGGGCGCCCAAAAGTGGATAAACTTGACGGATCAAGTTTTGACGAGAGCTCACCACATCAGCATAGTCCAGGGCCCCGGGAGGGATTCTAGGCACCCGGAATGAGCCTATATAAAGGCCTTTGACCAACAGCTTCAAAATATCATCTTCTACAAGTTTTATTCTTACGTGTTGCGCCGACAAGGCTTCGACGACACTAGAAGACTGCTCCAAAGTTCGAAGAACGAAATATTTCAATTTCCTTTCTATTTGTCGGTAACAATTATTTCAGTTCTTGTACTCAATACTTGTAACACATTATTCGAACTAATAGTGATTATCCAACGAAAGCGATCGATGATCACCGATCTTGGAATAGGAGTCATCACAGACTCCGAACCAAGTAAAACTTAGCTTTGTTAGCGTTGTTCTTTGTTTTCTTTTTTCCATTGCATAACTCGTTTTAACTTATGATGTTCGATGAACGCTATTATCGCCCACCTCTAGCGTCTCTACGATCCAACAAAATCTCTTTCCAAAAATTCATTCTTTACATTCTTGTAAACAAAGAGTCCATTTACAAACTATGGCTATAACAATATCAAGTCAGGAAGATGATCATAAAGAAGAATGCTCAAGTTGCACTCCTAACCCCTTAGCAACAAGTCGTGAAATTAGAAAGAAGAATATTATACACTTTGGATGCAACTAGGAAAGGCAAGGTTAACTCTATAAGTACCCCGGATTAGTTTTAATATGGTCAACCAAGACAAGTTAAGTCATGTTATATTTTGATCCTTGTATCTAAGTGTGCAGAAACTTAAGAACACAAGAAGTCGAGTGGGAGACACAACAGACGAGAAGGATAGCTCGGAAAGAGAGTTGACGGGCTCGGTGCATCTAAGGGATGAGAAGCTACAGGAGAATACATCGGTGGAACAAGAAGGAAGTGTGTGATGCTTCTAAGGGATGAGAAGCCAGAGTGAAAGATTGATCGAGGAGAGAAGGCCGGAGTTGGGTTCTGGTGAGCTCAACTCTGGATGACCGGAGAATCACCTAAGCCATTGGAGCAGAAGTCGGACAAGTCAAGGTGAAGTTGACTTGTCCAGGCGACCAGACTCCAAGCACCCAGACCAGGCCCGGATGTCTGGACCAACCTGGTATCGAGCAGGTGCCTCCTCTTCGAGATGTTGTTGCGGATAAAGTTTGGGTCCACGTCAGCAATAGTCCAGGAGCCTAGACCGGTCCAAGTGCCTGGGTACCGATAAAGACTTATCATCAAGCCATTGAAAAGCTGTTGCGAGCCATAAAATGCATTACTGGGGTCACCCAGGCCCAGTCCAAGTGATCGGAGTTGCCGCGTCAGCAAACAGACATATTTGACCAGCAGGCTATAAATAAAGCTTTGGTCCTCTTCATTTGATACAACACTTGTATACGAGTCTTTAAAGTCATTATCATTTTCTGAGCTGTTAATCGTTGTACGGGGCTTCTCCGCCTTCGACCTTGTTGAAGAAGGAGTTTCTATAATGCACTTCACTTGTCTTGGATTAGCATTCTCCTTGGTTGCAAACCATGTAAATTCGGTAGCCTCGTTTATTCTTTTATGCAATTTGTTTTGATTAACTAAGTGTTTGTTTAACTTAAGTCGAAAGAACAAGAAAGGGTATATTTATAATTTTAGGGTAATTTAGCCCCCTCTTATCGACTGCACTAGGATTAACAATTGGTAGCAGAGCCCAACCGCCTTAGAAGGACTAACCACCAACTGAAGCAATAAGACTATGACTAGTTCAAGCATTCATCTACCAAAGTTCGAAGGAGAATTTGTGCTTTGGAAGCACAAAATGGAGGTATATTTTAAAACCAATTTCGATATATTTCTAATGTTAAAAAATGGTTTTGAAGTGCCCAAGGATGAAAATGGAAAACAAAAAGAGGAACACCTCTGGAAAAAAAAAGCAGCAAGCCGAGTTTGTGGTCAACGGTAAAGCAGAATTCCATCTGCTAACCATACTACCACTACAAGAAGTCAACCGAATCTGTGCCTACAACTCTGCCAAAGATCTCTGAGAGAAATTCCTAGAGCTCCATGAAGACACCTCGGAGGCCAAGTTAGCGAGACGGGACATCCTCTGAAATCAGCTAACAAACCTCTGAATGAACAAGGGAGAAAAGATGACTCAACTTCATGTGAAGATCAAGGAACTGATCACCCAACTCAACAATCTCGGAGAGCCGGTAACAAATCAGGACTCAATCTGATATACTCTCAACATCTTTCCGAGAATACAAGAATGGTCATCCTTAGTAGGTCCATACTATATCTCTAAGGACTTGGAGGTAAGTACCCTAGAAGAGTTATTTTTGACTTTCGAATTATACAAGTCTCGATGTGCAAGAATTATAAAAGAAATAGAGTCAAGTCAGAACCTATCCTTTCAAGCCAAGAAGGATGAATCAGATTCTAACACATCACTCGACGAAGATGAAGTAGCTTTTATGGCAAGGATGTTTTAAAAAAAATTAAGTCTCATAATTTTGGTAAGAAACAGGCTAAAATGCTAATAAAGGAAAGAAGAAAGGTTCAGTGCTATAATTGTCAGGAAGCATCAAAGAAAACCTGCAAAAATTGATGGAGAAAGACAAGAACAAAAGGTCAACACGAATGCATCACAAGAACCTTAGAGCAACATGGAACAAGTCGTCATCTGAGTCCGAGCTAGAAGCATATGCTAGACTAGCACTGATAGCGATCACTAGAAGGACAATGAAAGTACCTCATAGATGAGCATCGACGAAGGGAGAGATACTTCAGAAGAGAGCAACTATGAAGGAGGAGCATCGAACAACGAGACCGACTTAGTAAGTGAAGTACATTCTCTACCTCATGATAAATTATATAAATTTATCAAAATACTTTCTAGAAATTCATGTAAACTAAAAATAAAAATTGAATAAATAAAATGGAGAATTTAGAATTAAGAGTTACCTAGATCAAATAGAAAAATTGAAAAAGAATGATTCATGGTCAAATGTTCAAAATTTTAGAAAGTTTAATTGGTATTTTAGATATCACAAATGTCAAATTGCAAAAGTGTCACGAAAATATATTCCTAGTTTAGAATTTCCTTACTTAAAAAATTATTTCTTCTGTAAACTTTCTATTAATTTTTTTTTTCAAAATTTTTATGATGGCATAGAGTAGATATTATTCTAGAATACTAATTTTCTAAATGTTTTTACCATTAATGAATTTTCTATGAATTTTTTACCAAAAATTAATTTGTAATATTAAAAATTCTTGAAAATTTAATTTTGAAAATTTTAATTGTGGAAATTTTAATTTTTAAAAAATATACATTCAATTTTACATACTCAGAAAACTTAGCAAGATTTTTCGAGATCAAAATCTATTTTTAATATTTATTTTAGGAAAATATATGTTTTTATATAAAATGAATTATTTCTATTAAAATAAATTTATTTTTTATGTGAAAAATTTTATCCTAATCCGAATATTTCTGTTTAACGTTGATAAAAATTTTAGAATTTTTAAAAAATTTTAGAATTTTTAAAAAATTTTAAATTATTTTTAACAGATCTGGCCTTTAATTCTTAGAAATTTAATTTTTTAAAAAATAATTCTTAAAAAAAAATCATTGATTACTATTTCAATCACCCTTAGTAAAATTTTTATATATTTTTTTCTCTATTTACCCTTTTTTTTATGTGATTAAAGGAGGAGAGAAATTTAGAGGTTAAGGGAGAGATAATTGCATTATCCATGTTTTAAATTGTCAATTTATTTTTCAAATAAATTTTATGTTTATTTTCTTAACTTTAATTTGGGTTGATGTACGTCAAAAAGAGGAAGATTGTAAGTACCCTGGGTTGGTTTTATATGGTCAACCAAGTCAAGTTTGGTTATGTTGTGTTTTGATCCTTATGTCTAAGTGTGCAAGAACTTAGAAATACAAAAAGTTGAGTGGAAGACGTAGCAGACAAGAAGGATAGTACGGGAAGTGAGTCGATGGACTCGGTGCATTCGAGGGACAAGAAGCTACAGAAGAATTCATCGATGGAGCGAGAAGGGCACGCGCAACGCTTCCGATGGATGAGAAGCCTAAGCGAAAGATTACTCGAGGAAAGAAGACCGGAGTTGGGTTCATGTGAGTTTAACTCTAGATGTCCGGAGAATCACCCAAGCGACCAGAGTTGAAGCTAGACAAATCAATGCAAAGTTGACTTATTCAAGCGCTTGGACCAAGTCTAGGCGTCCGGACTCTAACTACCCAGATTGGGTCCAGGCACCAGGACCAGCCTGGTACTGAACAAGCACCTCCTCTTCGAGACGTTGTTGCAGATAAAGTTTGGGTCTATGTTAACAACAGTCCAAGCACTCGGGTATCGATAAAGATTTATCATCGAGTCGTTGAACAGTCGTTGTGAGCAGATAAAGTGCATCGCTGGGTGCCCAGACCCACTCCAGGCGTCTGAAGTTGCCACATCAATCAACGAACATATTTGACCAAAAGACTATAAATAGAGTCATGATTCTCTTCATTTGAGACAACATTTGTATATGAGACTTTAAAGTCAGTTTTCATTTTCTGAGCTGTTAATCATTGTACGAGGCTTCTCCACCTCTGACCTTGATGAAGGAGTTTCAATAGTCCGCTTCACTTGTCTTGAATTAACAGTCTCCTTGGTTGCAAATCAAGTAAATCCAGTAGTCTCATTTATTCTTTTATGCAATTTATTTCTATTAATTAAGTGTTTGTCTAACTTAAGTCAAAAGAACGAGAAAGGGTATTTTTATAATTTTAGGGCAATTCATCTCACATGTTAGGTAGTCATAAAAATTTTAGAGTTAAGTACATTAAATTAGAATATCAAGGCTTGAGATTATCCCTCTTATCTAAGTTTTAAAGAGTTGTGGCTTCTCAATGGTTTCGCCTTCTCAACGATATGCTTTTGATCATAATGTTACTCTTGATTTTTGTTGTAGTAACATATAATAATAAAAATGAGTGAAATAAGATAAGATCTATTCATATATTTAAAAGATAGCTATTAGATTTTTCTTGGCAAAGGAAAGGAAGACCAATAAAACCTAACTAATATAACTAAAAAATATTTTAATATCTCGAGTGTTATTAATGGTTTATCTTTAAGTAGCGTTGAAAGGATAGAACATTCATATAAAACATCAAATATGCCTACTTGTTAGTGTTGATACTGATCTAATGAATTAATTATAGGTTAACACCACTTTTAATGATTTTAATTATGCTCATTAGGGTTGGTGGAATTTTGTTTTCCTTTGCCTCAAATGCATGTTGGCCTTCCACAAGAATCAAAGCTTTCAATTCATACTTAAGATTGTCCGATCCCAAGTAACCATCAAGAAGCTGAAACCAACAACCATTTGCTGTATAATAAAATTCTACTCCAAACACCAACAACTTGGTGGGTCCATTAGATTGGATTGACCAACATATTTGACAAAGGAAAGATAGCCAACAAAGATAGCAGTGGTTCAACCAATTTAGTAATAAATTCTAACAATATGTTAAAGTTCGAAACTGTATAATAGCATAGTTAGGAAGAAGTTAACCTTATTGCGCTCATCTCCAGTGGAGACTACACTCAATGTGTATAGGGACACGAGATTGATAACGACACAATGAACAAATCACAAGTGCCTGTTTCTTGTATCATCAATATGCACCAATCTATTTGGTGCATTTGCACATCAAAGCTATACATGCTAAGAAGGTTTATCAAATACAAATTGCATAACATAGTTTATCAGATAAGAGCCAGGAGCAGTGATTTTCGGTGCCAACAGTCACAATGTCCAGACCAGCTAAGATGGACATCATTTACCACCATCGCCGAATAGGTAACCAAGCGAAGAACCACCACCAGGAGCAGCATGCACCTTAGTCGAAGGTCGATCCTGTGCAATTAAACTTTTACATTTAGCTTGTAGATGATCAACAAATAGCAAGATGCTTCTTGTATGCTCTGCAGTTACTTATCAGGATTTGGTGGGTTAGCCTCTATCACAATAACATAAATGGTAAGTTTGAATATGCCTATTTGATGCGGTCATGATGGAGGTGTTGAAGTTAGGAGGCTCTGTGCCATTAGTCTCATATAGAAAAGTACAATGGTTCATTATAAAAATATAAATGGTTTTTTTTTCTAAGAGCATGAATTTTTTAGATAAATGGTTAGCCAACCACTTTAAAAGTATACATGTAGCAGATCCAAAGATGCCAAGTGTAAGAATCTCATGAGAATCAGTGCATTGTTTAGATCTATCAACCAAAAAATAGCTCTCTATTTCTTTTGCTTCTAATTAGACTGCAAGGATCTACCAATGGGGAGCTAGGTTGCAAAATGTACTGTTAAATCACTTCATTTACAAGCAATATTTTATAGTCTTATGCCAAAATACATAGATCATGCATGAAACAAATATTAAATGGGAGGATTTCTGTTGCTTAATGTCATGGCCATCCTGCGCATCAATAGGGAGGCCAGTAATGCATCTAATATCTCCTGATGCAGATTGAAAGATTTTTTAATGGTGGCATATTTAAGAAATAAACATAGGGAGGGCAGCAATAACTTACAGTTATAAAATTGGTACAGTTCTGTCCATCTGCACTATAGAAGTTCTTAGCTTGACTGCTTTGAATGCCTGCTGGAATCTCTTTGTTGATAGGAGGTGGAGGAGCTGGCTTTTGAACTGGTGCATCAGCGTCAGATGCAGATTTTGGAGCCTCATCTCCACCAAATAAGTACCCCAAGGAGCTCTGACCCCCTCCACTGCTTATGCCACGTCCCATTTTAAACTTGCCTAGTTTATACTTCAATATTCTGCAAAATATCAAGCACCACTGAATCGATGACCTTAGATATAAATGAAGGGTTGAAATGGAAATGATGTTAAAAATGGGGATAGCAATTTGCCTTACATCATCCACCATGATTAAGGTTGCCTTACTGTAATAAGTAAATGGGGAAAGAACGAGACCAAAAAAAAAACACAAGATAAGACGGATGTGAGATAGAATTTTATGCTTGGCCTTGCCTCACCTCGCTAACCAGATTTAGTTTACATTATATATTTTCTGTAGATAACCATATGTATTTTATTTTACATTTTATTGTCGTGCCCAGACTAACGTGCATGAGAAGTAGGACGTGGCAGCTTTGGGAAAAAAACAACTCATCCCATATGCCCAACCACACACTGCTTCCCAAAATGGGGAAAGGATAGGAAGTTAAAAATCCGTCTTGCCTCTCCCCATTGTCAATCATTGTACATACTCATATATAGTAAATGCCATCAAATGACCTACTAATTTCAGCAAAGAAGCTTTCTGGTCACAGAAAACCTTTTCTGGCTTAAAGCAGTTCGTCAGCTAGTAGATACCATGGTGATGCTAGCCACCATGTTTGCTCAGCAGTTACCATAATAATAACGTAGCTTTGCTTTTGTATTTTTTAGGTAGTATATTGAGGTAATGCACTATAAACTCAAATTTTACATATAGCATAGTAACGATAGAATTAAGCCATTGGTTATAGAAAGATGGATTTCATCAAGAATTCTGCTCAATAGAAGGCAAGAAATGCATACAGCTAAAAAGTAACCTCTCTAGTTGACTCTAATGGAAAATTGATGAATTTATCTTCTAAAGAAGCATTATTTATATTTTTAAATGATAAACAAATTTTTCGTCGACCATGCATTCCCATAAGAATATCCTGCAACTACATGACCAAAGGGAAACTATCGAAACTATGGATTAACAGGAAAATCCATTAGACTGCAATCAGGTCACACAAGATAATATTACAAGATAAATATCGAGGTAATATGTCATTTTAAGAACAATGTTGAGGCTCCACATGATAGCTTTACTGCAACTAAAATCCAAATTGATAAATAGGAAATTAGGTAAGCCAAAGAGGCGTTTACATATAACAATAACTGTTGCAAATCATAACTATACATGGCCTCCGTCAGTGATCTCTTTTTTTTTTTTTTTTTTGAAGCAAAATTTTGAGAGAAATTTGAATTGATTAAGAAATTCCACCCAGCTACGAATCACATAGTCTTCCATAAGAACAGAAACTCTTTCAATAAAGAACTAAGAAAGACAATATCACATGTTTTTGCCCCATTCTAAACAAAACCAAACTTCCCATTGTTTCAAAAAACAGTAAGAAAGGAACTCCGAATTTACAAAGCTTACGAAAAATCTGATCAAATTCGGAGCATAGCTCCAACCGCTAACAACTACAATCACCAAGACCTCAGTCGTATCAAAGCGGCAGGGCAAAAAACGATTTTTAGGGGAAATAATATAAGTAAAAAGACGAATCTTAAGGGGCAAATGAAAAGAGAGCCGCCACTGAGAAGCAACGTCTGATTTCACTTGAGATAGCCTCAACAAAAGAAACAATCTCGAGATCCATAAGCTGAAAAAGCCGATCGAGGACAGGAGCTTCGACAGGTTATAAACGAAGAACAGTAACAAAACTACAAAATGCAAACATGGATTAACAGCAAAATGGAAGAGAAATCCACACACAGGATTAAGATCTCATACCTTTCCGGACCAGGGAGGGCAGGATCAGATCGCAAGAAGAGACGGTAGATTCAGAGAGAGGGGTTACTGCGATTGCGAAGAGGGATCGGAATTTAAAGCGGTAAAAAGAAAGCGGAAAATAAAAGCGAGAAAGACAGTGATGTTTAAATGGAAAATTTCCATTCTATTTTTTAAAAAATATTATTCAGGGTTTTAAAATCTAAAAATACACTTTAATATGATTATTTTATAATCTTTATTACGAATATTAACAAATTATATATATAATGAAAACTAAGTGTGTTCCTTGGTAAAGATGACAACTCATATATCAATATATATTTGGATTGCAATTTACTTTAATCGTAATGAACACATGAAAAGTGTAGAACAAACAAAAAAAGTATATATAATTAATTAGAAAAAAATCCCACAAAAGCAAGTCAATTAAATTTTTTTGGGGTCAAAACTAAGAGGAAGAAGTAACATGCATCCATGTTCAAAAGCTTTTGCATTTATTTAACACCAATATAATTGCTACAAGTCAACCAGACATCATAATTTGGTATCAACATATTCAATATATTTAGATGGACTACCCATTGATTGAGCCTAATTAGTTGATTATTATAAAGCAACTTCACTGATATTCTCCTCCCCCCCCCCTAACAATAGGGTGGCAGGAGTTTTTTCAGTTTATCAGGTATATAAGAGTTTTAAATTTGATGATTTAATGGATAATTTTTTTTTAATGAACAATTGACTTAAAAATATTGGACTGATAGGTCGTTCGATGTGAGTTTTTCCTGATTTATCCTATTGACTCATGAAAAATTTCTATGAAATTAGACTATTTAACTTAGGATTAGTCGATATAAGCTAAATATATGATATAATTCCTAGAATTAATCCAAGTGTCAACTTAAAAAAAAAACTTGATTAATATCTATTTGTAATCTATTTAGGCATCTAAAAATTAAGTTTAGTATGAATATTTGGTTTTGATACAATTTGATTTTGACTAAAAGATATTAGACATCGATAATGGTAAAATCTTCATCAGATTGTTGAAATATGAAGGATCGAAGAATGCGCTAGAGTGAGGTAAATAACACGCGTAGTT
Organism: Zingiber officinale; assembly: GCF_018446385.1. Classification (NCBI taxonomy): domain Eukaryota; kingdom Viridiplantae; phylum Streptophyta; class Magnoliopsida; order Zingiberales; family Zingiberaceae; genus Zingiber; species Zingiber officinale. The sequence goes on from NC_055998.1 coordinate 97,579,621, forward strand.
TTTTTTTATATTTTTTGTAAAAATGAGAGAAAATATAGCAGAAATATAATTAAGAGAATGATAAAGAAATCGTTAACACAAGTTAGTTTTACTTGGTTCCGAATCTTCAACAACTTCTACTCCAAGGCTCACACTCATTGAGTGTTTACATTGGACAATTCACTAATAGCTTGAAGAATTACAGAAGAAATTTGAATTACAAAGTAAATGCAAATACAAAATTTACCGACAACTTTAAATGAATAGCAGCTTTGATGTTGGTTATCGGATCAGCTTTAGGATGACATGGAGAGCTTTTCGGAGTAGCACACAAGTACATAAATTATAGAGAAATGTATTCTAAAACTACTAGTCGAAGCCCTTTTATACCCTTTTCCAGGTGCTTGGACCAGTCTCAAGTGCCTTGACTGAAGCATATTCAATCCTTCTTTGTTTGAAATTTACCTAATTCAGATGCTTGGACCACCCTCGGGTGCCTAGATAGCTGATTGGCGAAACTCTATCTGCGTAAGTCTTATCCATCTCCAAGGGCCTGGACCCATCCGAGCGCCTCGACTCTGACGTGTGTTCGCCAATCGGAGCATGCCACCTTATCTGCACTCATGGCTGGGTTCAGCCCAATCCGATCGCTTGGACCCACTCCGAGCGCTTGGACCCACTCTGGTGCTTGAACATCTGGGTGCTTAGACCCTTCCCGTGCGCCTAAAAATCCCTTTAACGACCAACTTTTAACTTCAATTTCTTGCACCACAAAGTTAATACAAAAGGCAAAATATAGCATTTTAACTTAGTTTGACAACCATAGGATTGTCCGGTTTTGAATTTCAAATTTTTTATGAAATCCTAAGTCGAACTGATGCCTACTGTTCCCTTAACGGGGAACAAGTCATCACATACTCCTCTCAGGATAGTTACCTTTTAGCAAACACCTATTTGGACTTTTGCTTAGCATCTGACCTTGACCCACGGGACTTCTGCTAGACGTTCAATCCTCGACCCTCCTAGACTTCTGCCTAGTGTTCGCGACCCTATGACTTCCGTCCAATATCCTCAATCTGCTAAGACTTTTGCCCAGTCTACTTGACTAGGATTTCATGCCCAATCCCTTGACCAAGACTTCATGCTCAATCTCTTAACCAGGACTTCATTGCCTAACCTCAACTAGGTCTTTCCTACACACTTAAGTAAGATTGTTAAATCACAATGCAGCTTAACTTTGAACCCTTGCCATTATCAAAATTAAGTTTGATTAGCTAGTATTTTCAATATCAACAATCTCCTTTTTCATTTATGGGAAAACTTGGATCAAAATTAAGTAAAAACATAACACTTAAAAAAATTTAACACAAAAAAAAATTCTTTAAAAATAAGTTAAGTGTTTTAAGAGAAGCTTTTAAATTTTTAAAGTAGGGATTTTTTTTAAAAAAAAATTGCTCCCCTTAATTTGATATTCTCCCCTTGGAGATTTTCAAAGATAGTGTACTTTTAAAATAAAATTCATTTACATATTTTGAAAAATATTAACTTAACTTTTAGTCTTTCTCTCTCCCTTGACATATATCAAAAATAAATTTTGTAAGAGAGAATGTTTTTGCCAAACAATTTTGAAGTTTTGAAACACTTTGTTTGAAAAGTTAAAAAATCGATTTAGATTTTAAAAAAATATTGTAAGTACTCCAGGTTAATTTTGATGTGATCAGCCAAGTTAAGTTAGGCTCAGCGTTTTTAATACCTTATGTCTAAGTATGCAGGGACTTAGGAATACAAGAAGTCGAGCAAAAGACATAGCGAGTGAGAATGATGGCACGGGAAGCGAGTCAACAGGGTTGGTGCATCCGAGGGACGAGAAGCTACAGAAGAGTATATTGACGGACCAGAAGGACGTGTGCAGAGCTTCCTAGGGATGAGAAGCTAGGTAGGAAAATTGCTCGACGAGAAGGCCTGAGTTGAGTTCGAGTGAGCTTAACTATGGACGGCTGGAGAATCACCCAAGCGACCGGACAAAGTAAACATCAGAAGTTGACTTCATCCAGTGCCTGAACTAGGTCTAGGGGCCTAGACTTGAGGCGCCCCGACTAGGTCCAAGCACCTGGACAGTCCCGACCACATCATCGAGTAGTTGCAGTGAGGACCAGACTAGAGTCCACATCAACAGACTCCAGGCACACGAGAAGCGATAATCGTTGGAGAAAGAAGTCATTGGAAGTGGATCAGATCGACCCGGTCCATGTGCCCGGACCAGATCTAGGTATTATGAGGTGCCACGTCAACCAATGGCCAACCTCAATTAGTGGGCTATAAATAGAGCCCGGGTCCTTGAATTTTTAAAACAACACTTGTACTTTTATTTACTAACTCGTTCTTTAGTTTCTGTACTTTCAATTTCTATAAGAAGCTACTCCACCTTCAATGAAGGAGTTGTTTAGTGGAGCTTTCATTTCCTTAGACTAGCAACCTCCTTGGTTGCAAACCAAGTAAAACTCTTTGCCTTTTCTATTTTATGTTTATCTTAATTAACTAATGTGTGTTTATCCTTGCTAAGTCTAGAAGCAAGAAAAAGTTTGAATTTATATTGCAGAGCTATTCAATCCCCCCTCTAGCCAGCCTATATGGGACCAACAATTAGTATCAGAGCAAGGTGCGCTTTAGAATGACTAACCGCCAACTGAAGTAATAAGAAGAGGGTCGGAGCAAGCATTCATCCACCGAAGTTCAAGAGAGATTTCACCATATGAAAAAAGAAGATGGAGGTATTTTTAAGACCAATTTTGAGATCTTACTGATCATTAAATATGGCTTTATAGCATCCAGAGATTAGCATGGAGAGGAGAAGGAAGAACACTTCTGGAACAAGAAAGAGTAGAGCGACATTGTGGCCAATGGAAAAGTAAAATTTCATCTGCTAACTGTACTACCATCTCAAGAAGTCAACCACATTGGAAGTTACACCTCGGTCAAAGAACTCTGGGAGAAGTTCCTGGAGCTTCGCGAAGGCACATCAAAAGTAAAGCTAGTAAGATGAGACATCCTTCGAAGTAAGTTAACAAACCTCTAAATGGAAAAAGGAGAGACGGTGGCTTAACTACAAGCAAAGATCAAGGAGCTAATCACAGGACTTATCAACCTTGATGAATCAATAATAAATTTGGATTCAGTTCGTTATGCACTTAATGCTTTTCCGAAAACTCCAGAGTAGACATCAATAGTAGATGTCTATTACATCTCAAAAGACTTGGAAGTGAGTACTTTAGAAGATTTATTTTCTACATTAGAATTACATGAGTCTAAATATGCAAGTATAAGAAAATAAAAGGAATCAAATCATAACTTAACATTGAAAGTCAACAAGAAGGTGAATCGGAGTCAGATTCTTCACTCAACGAAGACAAAGAAGCATTTTGTTGGTGCAGGTTGCACTAATAATCGGATTTTAATGTATGACAAATAGATAGCTAGATGTGATGTTTGTCTAACATTTCTACCAAGTGTGCAGGAGTTGATTGTTCTAAAGGACCTGACACCAGACTGAAATCCAACTAGGTTCGTGGGACCTGATAGCTACTAGGAAGTCCAGATAAATCCACGGGACCCGATATATGGTGGGAACTCTGGTTGGGTCCGCAGTACCTGACAACTGGTCGAAGTCCAATTGGGTCTACAGACCTGACAACTGGCGAGAAGACCTAGTGGGTTAAAGGCAAGTCAAAGTACTACAGTTGGTAAGTGGATGTAAGTAACTGAAGGAGAAATCTAGTGAGGGCATGTTTCCCGTTGAGAGGACTGTAGGCGTTGGTATAGCTTAGGTCCATTTGGGAAACCTAAATTGAGATCTTGACTAGATCCTAATCTCGAGGAGAAAAGATCTAATTACTACTATTATTTTATTATATTGTGCTAACTCTGTTTTGTAAGATAAATATATTTTCTATTATCTGGACTAATCTTTTTACAGGGAAGAAGCTGCTAAAGAAAAGGAGAGTTCAGGCGCCTGGAGTCCGAGCGCCCGAACCAGGTTCGCTCGGGCAAGTGTCGTTGGCACCTAGGCGGTCAGGCGCCCGGAGTCGGTCCAAGCGTCTGGACCCAAAAATTCATCCAAAAGCTGATGTGGAGCGCGTTGACTGGCCAAGCCACGTGGTCTAGGCACTTAGAATGAGCCTATATAAAGACCTTCAACCAAAAGCTTCAGAACAACAATTACTATAAGTTTCTCTCTTGCGTGTTGCTCCGAAAAAACTCCGATAACACTGAAAGGCTACTCTGAAATTTGAAGAACGAGAGATTCTTATTTCCTTTCTATTTGTCGATAACGAGTTCAGTTCTTATACTCAATACTTATAACATCTTATTCGAACTGATAGTGATTGCCCAACCAAAGTGATCGACGATCGTGAACCTTGGAGTAGGAGTCATCGAAGGCTCCGAACCAAGTAAAACTACTTGTGTTAGTGTTGTCTTTTATTCTTCCACTGCGTAATTCGATTTAATTCGTTTTCGATTTTCGACGAACGCTATTCACCCCCCCCCAGCATCTTTCCGTTCCTACACATTTATGGTAAGAAAGCTAAATAAGTTTTTTTAAACTAATAGATTTAATAAGTCACAGGCCAAGAAATTCCTTCTGTGAAAGAGGAAAGTCAGATACTACAACTGCCAAGAAGAATGACACATCAAGGATAACTGTCCAAAGCTGAAAAGTAAGGAAAGAGATAAAGGGACAATCGAAGTAAAAAAATCTAAAAGCGACATGGGATGAGTCGTCGTCAAAGTTCGAGATCGAAGCTTACACCGAATTTGCACTAATAGCAAGTCATCAAGAAGAAAAACACAGTGAAACTTCGTCTGAGATGAGCATCGAAAGCATCGATGAAGGGGAAGCTTCAAATTACAAGTCCAACACGGTAAATGAGGCATGACTCGTACCTCTTGATCAGTTGTATGAAGGTATAAAAATATTATCTAGGTCATTATGCAAACTACGAACTACATGTATGGATTTAAAATAGAAAACGATGAGTTAAAGATAAACCATTAGAACTTTTTGATAAAATTTAAAAAGAAAATACATAATTGAAAACAACAAATAGATTTGTCGAAAATAAGATACATGTCAAATTTGAATATTTCTCATTTTAAAAATTGAAGGACTAAATTGATATATTAGATCTCATAGGCGTCAAATTATAAAAATGCTTTGAAATTATATTTCAATAAAATACTTGATTAATCTAGTAGGTAGAAATTTATATTGGATTTTTAAATCCGTTTTAAACTATTAAATTGATTTTATTTGCATGCTTATATTTAATTTTATTTAATTTTAAACATGCTTGAAAAAAATAATTATTTAGTAAATCTACTTTTCATGTTTGCTATTGAATTTTTTTTGTAATATAAAAATGGATCAACTATTAGTATAAAAAATTCTGATTTTTTTTTACTAGTAATTAAATTTTTATGAATTTTTTATCAAAAAAGTAAATTTTAAAAATTAAAATTTTTTAGGCATTAATTTTGAAAAAAATAATTTTTAGGCTAAAGGTCGTTAAATTTTGAATGCATAGAAAAATCAACAATATTTTTAGATGAGAAATTCTATTTTTAAAAATTTAAATTTAAAAATAATCATTCATGTTAAAAAATATTTATTTCATTTAAAATAAATATATTCTGTGCATGAAATTTTATCATGTCTTCAAATTCTTATGATTGTTATTATAAAAAATTTTCAAGAATTTTTGAGACAATAAAATAATTTTTAAATTATTTTTCTAAAATTATTAGTTTACTTGATTAAAAAAATACTTCTTTGAAAATTAATTTTGGTAGAAAGGTAGATTACTGCAAATTTTGTTTCACACCCCCTAGGAAAAGTTTCAATATTTTTCTAAATTTTCTTCAAATTTTTTCCTAACATTCTTTGAGAAAGTTAAAAAGATGAGCTATCACTCTTAAAAGGTGAATGAAAGAAAGTATGATAATCTCAATAAACCTTATTAATTATCTTTGGGATGATCGATCTGGTCTCACAGAAGTTTTTCACTAACCATCAGGGTAAATTGAGAAGCTAAGTCCACATGACAGCCAGCCCAGAAGCCTAGCATCATTTGGTTGTACCCTCTATTTAGAGGAAAAATTCTTGTAAATACGTCATACTTGGAGATCGAACTATGGATGTCTGGGTGACAAAGTGGATGTCCTATCGTGTCACCATAGCCCTAGGGACTCGACATAAAGTAAAATTAAACAAATATATTAAGGATATTTTTTGTCCAAAATAATTTAGATGATATCCAAGTTTTTGGATATGTTGAAACCTAAAAAAGGAGGTGGGTTTCATCAATACCTAAGTTTTTTTGTTTCATTCCAAAATATAATTTTCATTCACATCAACCAAACATAAGGTTTGGAAATAAATCAAATTCCTCATTCCCATACTCGTATACTAAACGCCACCTAAGTTAAGAGAAAGGAATAAATAAAGGGGGAGGTATAACATTTTATATTTCATTGAATTTATTACAAATTCATTATCTTATTTAAATTATTTTGGTTAACTCTAACTTAACTTGGGTTGATGCATATCAAAAAATGGGGGATTGTAAGTACCTCAGATTGGTTTTGATGTGATCAACCAAGTTAAATTTAGAATTTTTTTATACATTGGATCTAAGTGTGAAGGGACTTAGGAATATAAGAATTTCAAAGGAAGACGCAACGAGTAAGAAGGATAGCACAGGAAGTGAGTCAACTGACTCAGAGTATCCTAGGGATGAGAAGTTGTAGAAGAATACACTACGGACAAGAAGGATGTGTGTGACGCTTCTGAGGGACGAGAAACTGAAGAGAAAGTCAACGTTAGAAGTTGGCTTTGTCCAAGTGCTTGGACTAGGTCCAAGTGCCCGGACTCTAGGCGCCAGGACCAGGTCTAGGTGCCTAGACAGTCTCGGCCACATTGATGAGTCATTGCAATGAGGATCATACTGGAATCCATGTCAGCAAACTCCAAGCACCCGGACTTGGTCCAGGTGCTTGGGAAGCGATAATCACTGGAGAAAGAAGTCATTGCAGAGTGGATCGGATTGACCTAATCCGAGCACCTGGACTGGAGGTGCCACATTAGCCAACGACTAACCTCGACTAGTGGACTATAAATAGAGCTCTGGTCCTAAAAGTTTTAAAACAACACTTGTACTTTCATTTACAAACTTGTTCTTTAGTTTCTATGCTTTCAATTTCTATAAGAGGCTACTCTGCTTTCAACGAAGGAACTATTTAATGGAGATTTCATTACCTTGGACTAGCAATCTCCTTGGTTGAAAACCAAGTAAAACTCTTTGTCTCTTCTATTTTATGTTTATCTTAATTAACAAATGTGTGTTTGTCCTTACTAAGTCTAGAAGTAAGAGAAAGTTTGAATTTATATTGTAAGGTTATTCAACCCTCTTTAGTCGGTCTACACTGGACCAACAAATACTACCCACTTTTTTAATTTTTAAAATTAGCATTTTATTATATTTTCAATGAGGGGAATGTTCTTAAAAAACTTCTTAAGTAATTTTGCAACATACTAAGGCAGTTTGTGAAATTTACTTAAGAAAGAGAGCAGATAAACAAGATTTAAAGATTAATTCCCTTATTATCCAAGCATACAAAAAATAAACTAATTTTTGTTAAAAAAATATTTTAAAAAATCATCTACTCTCCTTAAAATAAATATCTAACCTTTAGTTACTAGTTGTCTATTAGAAAATATTAATGTTCACTTAGTTAAGTCAAGTAAAATATCTAGCAAGTTATTGTCTTAGAAGGATTACTAAACTTGATCAATGTTAATTTAAAGTTTGTTTACGTTGAATTAATTAAAGTTTAATTTAAAGTTTGTTTAAGTTGAATTAGTTTAACTTTAATTAATCTAATTAGTTCTAAAATTCATCTCACCTTTTTTTTAATTATCAATCAGAAAACCTTTAATTTTTATGAGATATTTATTAATTTTATCTTCATTAATTTAATTTGCAATTTAAGAATTGATTGACATTTGAGTTAGATTCAAGTTTAACCATCAATCAATTAAATACACATTTTAAAAATTAGCTTTCAGGCTGTGGCGAGGAATAGGGGCCTTTTTGGATATCAGAACAACGACTATTTTTAGACAAAGTTTTTTAAAGAAATTGTATATTTAATTTTTATATTAAAAACCTTGGTGTAAGTAGTCTAGGATGAGACGAGGTAGCTTCGGTTAGTTCTACTTAGCTAAGTAGACCAAATAGGGTACACCTTACCCTATTTGACTCCTAGATCAAGCTTCCCTAATGTACTATCATCTCGCCCCACTCTGATACTGTTGGATCGAAAGCGCTAGATGGGGGTGAATATCGCTCGTGGCTTTTTTATTTTTTTTGTGTAAAACTATCGAGAAAGAAAATGCAGCATAAATAAGAATAAAGAATAGCACAGCCAAGTTTTTACTTGGTTCGAAACCTGTGACACTTCTACTCTAAGGCCTACACTTGAGAGCGCTTTCATTGGACAATCCACTAATAACTCGAATAAGATTACAAATTGAAGTATAATAGCTATAAAATAAAGTTACCAACAACAAATGGAATTGGAAAACTTTAACGTAGGTTGTCGGAGCCGCATTTTAGCATCGTAGAGTAATTTCTGGAGCAGTGCGCAAGAGAGAATGTCATTCGAATTGATTTCCTAAAGTTGTTGCTCAAAGGCCTTTATATTGGACCTCTCTAGGTGCCTGGAGCCACCCCCGGGCACTTGGTGTGTTAACGTGCCTGCACCTCGTCGAATGTTTATCCAGTAAACTTTATCCACCTCCGGGAGCCCGGACCAGTCTAGGCCCCTGGACTGTGACGTGCGCTAGCCAACTAGTGTGTGCCACCTCAACCATCGTCCGGGCGCCTTATCCACCTGTCGGGTGCCTGGAGCAACTCCGAGCGCTCGGACCTCCTTACGCTTAGATAAGGTCTAGGTGCCTAGAGCCCCTTGATTTTTCTTTTTCTTTCTTGCATTATAAGGTTAGGCCGACAAGTAATAATATGTAAAGAAGAGTAATATTTGACAATCTCCATATTGTCCGATTTTGACTTTGAGTTTCATTTGAAACTCTATGTCAGACTAACGCCTATTGTTCCCTCTACGGGAAATGATTCCTCACCTACTATTCTCAGTAGAGTTTACCTTTTTCTAAACCAGACCTCTAAACCATTTGAAATTTAGCTCAACATTCGAGACCTCAAAACTTTTGGCTAGACGTCCGAACCCCGACCCGTCTAGTCTTCCACCTGATGTCCGTGTTAGCTAGAGCCCTAGAGCCAATCATTTGATGATTGTATATTGGACTTATTGTATCATATTCTATATAAATAAATGCATTTGGATTTTGGTTATTATACTTACTTGTATTGGTGCCAAATAAACTAAGTATAATAATGTCCATGAGTAGACGGTTCTTACCTATATCAATCGGTTAGTTGAACCGATAGTGAGATGATATAGGGAACACTACTCTTAATCATTCTTAGTCGAGTATTAACATTCAGGGATAATGTTAATGCAATAAGACTAGCATGTAGGTCAACTCGATGATTTGATCTCACAAGTCATGGATATAGAGATATCAAGTTGACACATGGGTATACATTAGAGAATGTATACTGAATGACCCGCCATGAGAAAGTATCATGGATCGTTATATGAGTGTCATATACTTTCTCATGTGGCTATTAGTATGACTACTAGTCCTTAGATCTGAAGTCACCATGGTTCCCTATATAAGGAGTTACATACTTTGGCTTCGTCAAACGTCACCCATAACTGGGTGGACTATAAAGGCGATTACTGGGTATGTAACAAATTATGCAGAGGGATGTGAGTGATGTAGATGCGATCTATCCCTCCTATATGATGGGAGAGACATCGGTATTCTTGATAGAGTGAGACCACGAAGTGCATGACCATGCCCAAATGAGTCAATATAGGATATTGAGCTCATTTGATTTAGTAAGTCTACTTGGAGTTCAAGATTTAGATTGGTCAGAGGATGACACGGTCTATGCCTCACATTGATCAATCTAGATGTCTAGGATAGAAGGACACTTGTCATATATTGTGAGGAGTCACAATTATTAGTCACAAGGTGATGTTGGATCTCAACATTTCTTGTAACTTGGGTAGCAATGATGTATTGCTAGATGCCGCTCATTGCTTATGTTTCTAAAGGAGTTTAGAAACATTGCCAACGTTACAAGAAGCTATTGGGTCACACACAAAGAACAAGTGGATGGAGATTAGGTTCATAGGATGAACCAATTGGATTAGGTTCATATGATGCACCAAAGATTGGATTCGGATTAATTCAAATTAGACTTATTGAGTTAGACTCAATTAGATTCAATTGTTGAATGAGTCTAATTTAAATTTGATTCATTAAGTCAATTTATATTAATGAATTGAGATTCATTAGATTGAAATTGGCTTGAATCAAAGAATGAATTGAACTCAACATGGAAGAGATTTGGTCAATTTTGACTTGACCAAAATGGGAAGTTGAAACATCAAGTTTGACTTGATGAATTGCCACTTCATGGAGGATGACTCATCCTACATGGCAGCCACATCATCTCCTAGTTGTCAAGGAGGTTACAATCCTCCATTTAATGTGGTCGGCCACATTAAATGAGGGGGTTACCCATGTGTGGCCGGCCACATAATGAGAGGGGTTTTTCATTTTTGGTGGTATATTGATGTGGTGGTAATTTATTCCATCTTCTTCCTAGCTTCTTCCTCCTCCTTTGCTGTGGTTGCCGTGAGCTTTCATGGAGGGAGAAGGTGTATGAGTTGTGTTCCAAGAAAAGGGTGAAGTGAAGGTCACAAAGGAGGATACCTAGAGGATTATGTGAGATCCCTTTTTCTTTCTCTCCTTTCTCCCCTTTCTAAATCCTACCCGAGAGCCCTAGAAAGTGCTAGCACACTTGGGTGCTCTCTTCTCCATCCTTGTGTGTTAGAGAACACACCTTGTTCGTGTGGATATCACTAGAGAGTTGTTTACGTTGACAACTTCGAGATCCGACGTACCGTTGGACGAGCGGGATTTGTGAGGGCACACTTCCAAGGTAAAATGTTTTTCCTTTGTAGATCTACTGTAGATCATAGTTTAAAACTCGTACTCGTGTTTTCGGAAAGTTTTCTTCGCACGAGATCCAATGGCTAGGGTGATTCGGGGTTTCCGCGACGCGAAAACGCGATTTTCGCGGCTCGAAAAACCCAACAGTCCGCGACCCCCAGGACTTTTCCCTAGTGTCATCGATCCTATGATTTCTTCCCGACATCCTCGACCTGTCAAGAATTCGCCCAGTCCCCTGAACCAAGACTTCCTTTCCTAACTGCAACTAGAACTTTCCACCTGCCTAGTGTCCACTAGGACTTCTTTGCCTAACCTTAACTAGGACTTTCACCTTGCCTAAGATCACTTAGGACTTTCCTGCATACTCAACCAACCTTATCAGTACAACAACAAACATTAACTTTGAATCATTTATCATTGTCTAAACTTAGGTTCAATTATCTGGTGCTTTCTACATTAACAATCTCTCACTTTTTAATTATGGTAACATAGTTCAAAGTTAAATTAAGCAAATAATATTTCAACAAGTTAAGAGCAAATAAAATTTTTTACAAGAATTTTAAAAAGAATGCTTTTTCAAAGTAAAAATTAAAAAAAAAAATTTTTTTAAAACTAAGAAATTTCTAAATATTGAAATATTTTTTTTCAAGTTAATATTTCTAAATTAAAATTCCAAAAAGAACATTTTAGCTTTAACCTCTCTGAAAAGTAATTAGTTTTTGAAACTTTAAAAGCTCCTCCTGAAAACAATCCTTAGTTATTAATCATAGCTTTTGAAATTTTAAAAAGGTCTCCTAAAAATAACACTTAATTTTAAAAAATTTACTTAATTTTAAAAATTTTACTTAACTTTTAAACCAATACTTTTGAAAGTATTTAACTTGTAAACCTTCTTTTGAAAAAATATTACTTTGCTTTTAAAAATATTTAACTTTTGAAAATACTTAACTTACTGTACTTTTTCAACCCCTTTGATATATATAAAAAATAAGCAGTGTTCTTTGCAAAAGCCTAAATTTCAAACACTTTTTGTAAAAAAATTTCAATGATTTGAAATTCCTCCCATTTAATTAATACTTCTTTTGAAAAATTTTGAAAATATTATTAAAGAAAATTCAACAACCTCAAACTGGTTTTAAAGGGTAAAAATTTTGAAAATGTGTTTCAAGATTAAAAAAAATATATTTTAAAGATAAAAAATTTTGAAATCAATTTTGATAAAAAAAATTAAGAAAAGAAAAAACTATGTACTTGCAAGAATGAAAGACTAGTAAAATAAAAGCATAAGTATGCAACCTACAATCTAAACATGATTAAAAAATACTTAATTTTCGTAGCATCTCACCTATTTAGATTTTCAAATGTGGTTGTCACGCCCTGAAAAAGTCCCTGCCTGATAAACAGACAACATCTCCCCCCTTATGACAACAAATGGAACCTAGATGCATAGTCGCTCAAGTATACATAAGCAATAACCTCAACCCATATGCCTAGGTACAATCACAACAGAAGACATAAGAAGACTCACATAAACTAATATAAAATGTATAAATAGGAAAATGTCTACATGCGCGTATGCCTAACAAATAGCATACTTTATTTGTAAATTGACCAAGTGGAGCAACTATGAAAGTAAAACAAAACAAGTTATTAAAGCAAATTTCAAAGCAAATCTCGAATACCAGAAAATCAAAATGCTATAACAACAAAAATGAACAAGAGACATCTCAGACGACATAGAGCCGACAGCTAGGACCTCCAAGCAACATGATTTTATTTGTCTACCTGCTAACCTAAAAATAAAAAGGAGGCAAAGGGATAGTGAGTAAAAGATACTTTGTGAGTATAAGATTGATTGTGCATGATATCAAAAAGTAAAGGAGCAGTCTCAGGTATACCAATTACTAGCGAAGGTAAGAGCAAAGCACCAACTTAGAAACCCACAAACCTAAACAACCGAACATGGCATATACATATAACGAGTATACAACTATTGACTGCAGTAAAACAGTCAGCCAGGGCATGTAAAACGTCACTGTCTGTTAAAGAACACTCTACCACTAATGGTCCCATGGGTAGACTCGTGGTCACTGCCTACGAGAGAACACTCTACCACAGATGGTCTCATGGGCAGATAGGGCATGAATGTAGCTATCTGGCTATGGATTACGGGCAAACACGCTACTACGGATAGTCTCATGGACAATCAAAATATACAAGTACTCAACCAATAAGAGCAAAAACAGACATCAGTGTGTATTAGGATGCACGTCACCAGCTATATCATTGTATAAAGGTATTGTACATGTATAAACAATCACACATAGAAATAAGGAGTCTGCATAAATGTCCAATGGAATAAACATAAGGGCAAGTAGAACAAATAGTAATATCAGGAATTAATCAAACATAACGTCAAAGTAAGCTATGTATACGATTATAACAATGAAATAAAATCATGTACCAAATACAAAGGATCTAAAATAGAACAAGAGGGAACTGCCCACCTCTAGTGTAGAACGTTCCAGTAGTCTTCAAATCCGGTGCTCTCTCTTTCTCTCTCTCGAGTTTGAATCCTAAAATTACAAAGGTTATTTAAGTATTAAGTTAATATCAAGAACAACTTCATATAAACAATTTATTCCTCCCTTCTTTAGTATTGGTATTACCAACTTCTTAATTGCTTGCTAGGCTTTTAATTATTAGATCCATAGCTTCGTTAATCTATCTACCCATTTATCATTCTATAAATCTAACAGACTTGTACTTGAATCAATTAAGTCGCAACCTTGTCCCCTCTGATGGGTCTAGTGGTTAGCACTGTTGGTTGCTACTCGGAAAGCCTAGAGGTTCCACTGTACAAAAATTTTGTACAAAGGTCTGAACATTTTTCTAGCTACCATGTGTTCTTTTAAATTAAATTTTGGATCGCCTGCGGAACTTAACACGTTTGATCCAAAACTTAATCTATTTGTTCTTTTAGGTTTTGACTTGGATCTCCTGCGGAACTTAACACGTTCGACCCAAGTCACCTTAAGTTATTAATTCCATTAAATATTAATTTCCATAATCGGTTCCTAGTACTGACGTGGCGAGGCACATGGCCTTCTTGGATATGGGAGCAACCACCACCGACTAGACAAAACCTTTTATAGAAAGCTAATATTTAATTTCCTAAAATAACTTTAGGTTAACCGAAAAAAACAATCAAATCACAAGGAAAAGAAAAACAAAAGAACACTATATCGAAAACAAATTCGAAACTCTAGAATCGTATGCCTCTTGTATTTAGTATTATTTCCAAAAATAACTAGTATGATGCGGAAAGAAAAATTACTAGTTATACCTTTTAGAAAAACCTCTTGATCTTCTACCGTATTTCTCTTCTAACCTCGGACGTTGTGTGGGCAACGATCTTCCGAGATGAGAACCACCAAGCACCTTCTTCTTCCTTGCAAATTTCGGCCATCAAAACTTCTTCTAGGATGAAGAGGTTCGGCCACCACCACCATGCTCCAAGGGATGCTAGAAACAAAGCTTTCTTTCTCTCCTTCTTCTTCTTCTTCTCTAAACTTGATCCGGCCACCATATGGGTCTCCACAAGAAGGATAAGGTTCGGCCATCAAAGAGAAGAAAGGAGGAGAGGACGGCCACACCAAGGAAGAAAAAGAGAGAGGAAAAATAAAATAGAGTTGTTCACCATGAAGGCACCTCTACCCTCTCTTTTATAATCCTTGGCCTTAGCAAATAAGGAAATTTAAATAAAAATTTCCTTAATTCTTTTGTCATTGATAAGGAAAATTTATTTAATTAAAAATAATTTTTTTCTCATCAATAATGTGGCCGGCCACTTTAAACCAAGCAAAGGAAATTTAATTCAATCAAGAATTAAAACTTTCCTAATTTGTTTCCGGAAATTTTATAAAAAATTTCTCTAATAATTTTCCCTTCATGATGGTTAATAAAAAGGAAATTTTATAAATTAAAATATTTCTTTTAAACATGTGGATAAAAAGAAAGTTATCTTTAAAAAATTAAAATCTCTTCCAATCTACAAATAAGGAAAGATATCTAATCTTTTCTTAATCCTTGTAGGAGCTTTATAAAAGAGATTTTTAATTTTAAACTCTCTTTTAAATCATGAACATGATTAAAAGGAAAGTTTTTATCAAAATTAAAATCAACCTTTTAATCTACAAATAAGGAAAGAGTTTTAACTCTTCTCTTAATCTTTTGTAGAATCTTATAAAAGGAAAGATTTAAATTTTTAAACTCTTTTTTAAATCATGTTATCCACATGAGAAAAATTAAAAATTAAAATTCCTTTTTATTTTAATAGGGCCGGCCACCTAAGCTTGAGTTCAAGCTAGGGTCGGCCACATGAATTCACCCATGAACCAAAACATGGCCGGCCCTAGCTTGGTCTCCAAGCTAGCTTGGTCGGCCCCCTATAGGATGAGTAAGAAGGTGGGTATAGGTGGGTATAGTACTCTATAATTAAGAGGCTACGATAGGGACCGAGAGGAGGAATTGGTTTTGGTCTCCCGATAAAATTAAGCATCCCGTGTTCGCCCCGAACACACAACTTAATTTTATCAATAATAATTCATTCCACTAGAGAATTATTATTGAACTACCGCACCAATCCCAAATTACATTTTTGGGCTCCTTCTTATTATGAGTGTGTTAGTCTCCCTGTGTTTAAGATAACAAATGTCCACTAATTAAGTAAGTTACTGACAACTCACTTAATTAATATCTAGTTCCAAGAGTAGTACCACTCAACTTCATCGTCATGTCGGACTAAGTCCACCTGCAGGGTTTAACATGACAATCCTTATGAGCTCCTCTTGGGGACATTCTCAACCTAGTATCTCTAGGACACAGTTTCCTTCTATAATCAACAATACACACTATAAGTGATACCATTTCCCAACTTATCGGGCTTATTGATTCATCGAACTAAATCTCACCCATTGATAAATTAAAGAAATAAATATCAAATATATGTGCTTGTTATTATATCAGGATTAAGAGCACACACTTCCATAATAATCGAGGTCTTTGTTTCTTTATAAAATCAGTATAAAAGAAACGACCTCAAATGGTCCTACTCAATACACTCTAAGTGTACTAGTGTAATTATACAGTCAAGATAAACTGATACCTAATTACACTACGACCTTCTAATGGTTTGTTCCTTTCCATTTTGGTCGTGAGCTACTGTTTATAATTTATAAGGTACTGATAACATGATCATCTGTGTGTGACACCACACACCATGTTATCTACAATATAAATTAATTGAACAACTACATTTATAACAAATGTAGACATTTGACCAATGTGATTCTTATTTCTAGATAAATGTTTATACCAAAAGCTAGGCTTTTAGTATACACTCTAACAATCTCCCACTTATACTAAAAGACTAAGCTGCCATATCTGCTGCCATACATCTGATTCCCATCCCTTCAACATGCCCATCAAAAAGTTCTTGCCTTAAGGACCTTAGTGAAAGGATCTATAGGTCATCACCTGATGCAATCTAGGCGGCAACAACTTCTCCTCGTTTATACGATTCCTCGTATTGGGTGGTACTTGCGCTCTATTGTGTTTACTTGCTTTATAGACTTATGGTTTCTTCGAGTTTGCTACTGCACCAACATTATTACAATAAATTGTAATAATTTTTTGGACAAACCAGAAATCATATCTAAGTCTATCTTGAGGTTATTGAGTCATTCAGCTTTTATGGCTACCTCAGAGACTTGCCATATACTAAGCTTCTATGGTGGAGTCCAGAAAAACACCTATGCTTATCACTCTTCCATAGTTATGACTTTACCTCCTAAAGTAAACACAAAACCCCGAGGTTGACTTATTATTGTCCCTATCCGATTGGAAGCCAAAATCCGTGTAACCCACAGGGACCAAATTAACTGCCTTGTAAGCTAGCATATAATCTCTAGCGCCTCTAAGGTACTTTAATATATGCTTTACTGCAGTCCAATGTCCTTGTCTAGGGTTACTTTGATATCTGCTAACTATGCCCTTGGCAAAACAGATTTCTGATCTTGTGCATAGCATACATTAGGCTTCTAACAGCCGAAGCATAAAGAACTGCCTTTATTTCCTTTATCTCCTTTGATGTCTACAGAGACATATCTTTAGATAAAGTTACTCCATCCTGAAAAGGTAAGAAACCTTTCTTGGAGTTTTGTATGCTTAAAACGAGCAAAGATTTTTTCGATGTATGAAGCTTGGGATAAGTAAAATATTCTTTTCTTGTGATCCCTTATTACTTTGATCTCAAGAATATATATATTCTCCCAAGTCCTTTATATCGAATTATTTGGACAACCATACCCCTACTTCTGACAACATTTTGATATTGTTTCCAACTACCAAAAATACTATCTACGTATAGTACAAGAAATACCACCACGTTTCCATCACATCTTTTGTATACACAAGACTTATCTGTTTACTCAATAAATCCAAAGGTCTGGATTACTTTGATAAACCGGATATTCCAAGACTTTGAAGCTTTGTATCAGTCCATAGACTGATTGAGCTTGCACACAAGATGCTCTTAGTCCTTTGCAATGAACCCTTCTGGTTGCTTTATATGAATGCTTTCTTCAAGACTTCCATTAAGGAATGCTGTCTTGACATCCACTTACCAAATAGATAAAAGAATCCGGATAGACTTAAGCATGACTACCAGTGAAAAAGTTTCCTTTTTCATCTAGCCTTGCTTTGAAAGTTTCCACCTTTCTGTCTATCCCTCTTTTCCTATTATAGACCTTTTTATACCCAAAGGCTTTTACACCATTTGGTGGTTCTACAAGCTTCCAGATTTTATTAGAATACATATATTCTAATTCTTTTATTCATTACTCTTTGCCAAGATGCTGCATCTTTATCTTGGAGTGCTTTATCATATGACCGGAGATCAGGTTCATGTCCTCCAGGGATCGAGTCCAAAAACTCTCCCAAAATATGAATCTTTTTAGGTTGTCAAACAACCCTCCCACTACGACAAGGCACTTTCTGCAATTGTGTATCATTTGTGATACGTGTTGCAGTTTCCTTGTGGTATCTCATCTTGTACAGTTGGTACTAGATTAGACATGCCTTTTATTATTTCCTTAAGAACAAATTTTCTTATAGGCACATGGTTTATTACATAGTCCTTTTCTAAAAATCGGTCATTGATGCCAACAATGACCTTCTGATTTTTAAGACTATAAACCTACTTTCATTTCACTAGGATAACCCACAAACAAGTGAATTCCTGTCCAACTTATCATTGTCTCTCTTCTGCATATGTGCTGGATTCCGAATATGCTTCGAAATAGGCTTACGCCTATTCAGCAATTCTATATGAGTAGAGAGTTCTGACTTTAGAAGGTACTATATTCACTCCTGTTTCCAGAGTATATCCTTAAAATGATTCTGATAATATTCTTAATAACTCATCAATCTACTTATTTCCATAAGAGTCATATACCTTCCTTTTCCTACACCATTCTGTTGGGGTGTACCAGGTGCAGTTAGTTGGGATTGAATCCCTACTTCTGATAAATGACTTCTAAATTCTCCCAAGAGGTACTTGCCACTACGATCTTACCGTAGTGTCTTGATACTTTTACTTTGCCGTTTCTCCACATCAGCCTCGTATTCTTTGAACTAATCAAAGCACTTAGACTTGCGGCACATCAAGTAAATATATCCGTATCTCAAATAGTTGTCTATAAAATAGATGAAATATTTGAAACAACCTCTTGCATGGATGCTCATAGGATCACACAAATCAGAATGAACCAATTCCAATATATCTTTGATTCCTTACCCCTTAGACTTAAAAGCTTCTTGGTTATTTTTCCTTTCAAGTAAGACTCGTAGGTTGGAAAGATTTCCACTACTAATGAACCCAAAAGTTCATCAGCTACCAATGAATCCTACTCGAGTTAATATAACCTAGCCTTAGAAGCCAAAGATATAATTGGTTCATTTTCGAAGGTTACTTTCTCTTAAAGTTAGAAGATGTGTTACTAATCTCCATTTGTTGCATTGTGAGAGTTATTGGATTTATAAATTGCCAACCAACGTACCAGAACAGATAACTTCCCTCTTTTCCTTAATAACAACTTTGTTATTTAAAAGAGGCAGAATATCAAGTTCTTTGAATAGTTTAGAAACTGAAAACTAGTTCTTTCTAAACTTGGTGCGTAAAGACAATTACTAAAAATTTTATTCTTATCAAAAGATAAACATCTCCCACTGCAACAGCTACCATTTTTACAGTAGTGCCCATATAGACGGTGTTTTAATTTTCATTTAGTTGCTGGGTTTCCTGGAACCCTGCAATGAATTACGGACATGATTAATGGCATCTGTATCTACACTCCAGGTTCTGGTAGATAACACCACTAAACATGTTTCAACCAATGAATTAAATACACCTATATTGTTCTTAGTTCTAAGATGACAGTCTACCTTAATGTCCAAGTCCTATTTCCAATCATTACAATTGGGATTGCTAAGTCTTTCTTATAGTATGACTACTAGGGGATTGACAAACATTTTAAATCCTAACAATCACAAAAATATTTGGTCAAGATCAATTCTTTAAAATCCCCATGAATTTTGTATGCCACGATAGTGTGGACGTATACAAAATCAAAGAGGAGATTTTATCCATTAATTTTATTATCTCGTCAACTTTACTTTATGACGAATAAAATTAATAGTTGATCTGTCTTTGATCAAATATTTGGTCAAAACCTTTTGAATTTAAAATAAAATATTGATTCCTCAAACAATATTATTTAAATTCACCAACACCTCAAACACCGTGAATTTTGCATGCCATGTTAGTGTGGACGTATACAAATTCAACATTTGTAAAAAGAGGGTTTTACCCATTAACTATCTTGTCAACGTATCTTTATGACAAATAAAATTATCTCAAACACCGTTAATTTTGTATGCCACGTTAGTGTGGACGTATACAAAATCAATCATTTGTAAGAGGGGTTTTAACCCTTTAATTTTATTATCTTGTCAACCTAGTTTTATGACAAATTAATAGTTGGTTTCATTTGGTCACACAAATAATAGCAGTGACTCCGATGGGGAGGATACTATTAGATGTGCCTAAGTGTATACCATTACTTGACACTAAGTCCATTAATAAGATTATGCCCCTTCCGTTGGGGAAGATCACACGCTCTTAATTAACTTCCTATAGTCATCCAAAATGGAAGTACATTCTAGTGATCCACAAACAAGCTCATCCGTTATGGAGGAAGGCACTCAGAGCCAACGCGCAAGCTTGTTTGCATCACTTACAAACCAGTAATGGAGACCATGGGATTTATTTAAAATCCCTCTCCCACTTAGTTATTTATAAACGAGGAATTTTAACTATGCTAGCCTACTAGTCATGTATACTAACATGCACACACAGCACAATATAAAAGCAATAAATAGAAAATCTAATTTTCAACTATTATGGCTTTTATCTCTAGTTGTCCTCCGTGTGTTGTCATCCCAAGCTGCTGCCATATTTGGCCACCGCCACCGGGTCTAGCTGTCGCATCCATCTTGCTCCTTGTTCCGCTGCGCCTCTGGTCCTTAGAAGGTTCCACGCTTTACAAGATTCGATCCGCGACATAAATAGAATTTTACAATTTTGATCCTATATTCCATAAAAGGAATGTACATGTATCTAGATCAAAAATAAAATCCTAATAAAACTAAATACAGCTCCTGTTGTATTTTATAATACAATCATGCACACACATATAAATGCCCTTGACATGTCCAAGGGTCCAATCACACACATAAAACTATAAGCCATAATAGTTGGATCCTGCATCCACAAAGTTAGCACATCCTACTATTATCCTGCCTAAATTATGTATGACATGTGCATAATTAAACTAATACCAAATACACAGAGGCAAAACCCTAGCTCTGATACCAATTGTTGGTTGCTACTCGGAAAACCTAGAGGTTCCACTGTACAAAAATTTTGTACAAAGGTCTGAACCTTTTCCTAGCTACCATGTGTTCTTTTAAATTAAATTTTGGATCGCCTGCGGAACTTAACACGTTTGATCCAAAACTTAATCTATTTGTTCTTTTAGGTTTTGACTTGGATCTCCTGCGGAACTTAACACGTTCGACCCAAGTCACCTTAAGTTATTAATTCCATTAAATATTAATTTCCATAATCGGTTCCCAGTACTGACGTGGCGAGGCACATGGCCTTCTTGGATATGGGAGCAACCACCACCGACTAGACAAAACCTTTTATAGAAAGCTAATATTTAATTTCCTAAAATAACTTTAGGTTAACCGAAAAAAAAACAATCAAATCACAAGGAAAAGAAAAACAAAAGAACACTATATCGAAAACAAATTCGAAACTCTAGAATCGTATGCCTCTTGTATTTAGTATTATTTCCAAAAATAACTAGTATGATGCGGAAAGAAAAATTACTAGTTATACCTTTTAGAAAAACCTCTTGATCTTCTACCGTATTCCTCTTCTAACCTCGGACGTTGTGTGGGCAACGATCTTCCGAGATGAGAACCACCAAGCACCTTCTTCTTCCTTGCAAATTTCGGCCATCAAAACTTCTTCTAGGATGAAGAGGTTCAGCCACCACCACCATGCTCCAAGGGATGCTAGAAACAAAGCTTTCTTTCTCTCCTTCTTCTTCTTCTTCTCTAAACTTGATCCGGCCACCATATGGGTCTCCACAAGAAGGATAAGGTTCGGCCATCAAAGAGAAGAAAGGAGGAGAGGATGGCCGGCCACACCAAGGAAGAAAAAGAGAGAGGAAAAATAAAATAGAGTTGTTCACCATGAAGGCACCTCTACCCTCTCTTTTATAATCCTTGGCCTTAGCAAATAAGGAAATTTAAATAAAAATTTCCTTAATTCTTTTGCCATTGATAAGGAAAATTTATTTAATTAAAAATAATTTTTTTCTCATCAATAATGTGGCCGGCCACTTTAAACCAAGCAAAGGAAATTTAATTCAATCAAGAATTAAAACTTTCCTAATTTGTTTCCGGAAATTTTATAAAAAATTTCTCTAATAATTTTCCCTTCATGATGGTTAATAAAAAGGAAATTTTATAAATTAAAATATTTCTTTTAAACATGTGGATAAAAAGAAAGTTATCTTTAAAAAATTAAAATCTCTTCCAATCTACAAATAAGGAAAGATATCTAATCTTTTCTTAATCCTTGTAGAAGCTATATAAAAGAGATTTTTAATTTTAAACTCTCTTTTAAATCATGAACATGATTAAAAGGAAAGTTTTTACCAAAATTAAAATCAACCTTTTAATCTACAAATAAGGAAAGAGTTTTAACTCTTCTCTTAATCTTTTGTAGAATCTTATAAAAGGAAAGATTTAAATTTTTAAACTCTCTTTTAAATCATGTTATCCACATGAGAAAAATTTAAAAAATTCCTTTTTATTTTAATAGGGCCGGCCACCTAAGCTTGAGTTCAAGCTAGGGTCGGCCACATGAATTCACCCATGAACCAAAACATGGCCGGCCCTAGCTTGGTCTCCAAGCTAGCTTGGTCGGCCCCCTATAGGATGAGTAAGAAGGTGGGTATAGGTGGGTATAGTACTCTATAATTAAGAGGCTACGATAGGGACCGAGAGGAGGAATTGGTTTTGGTCTCCCGATAAAATTAAGCATCCCGTGTTCGCCCCGAACACACAACTTAATTTTATCAATAATAATTCATTCCACTAGAGAATTATTATTGAACTACCGCACCAATCCCAAATTACATTTTGGGCTCCTTCTTATTATGAGTGTGTTAGTCTCCCTGTGTTTAAGATAACAAATGTCCACTAATTAAGTAAGTTACTGACAACTCACTTAATTAATATCTAGTTCCAAGAGTAGTACCACTCAACGTCATCGTCATGTCGGACTAAGTCCACCTGCAGGGTTTAACATGACAATCCTTATGAGCTCCTCTTGGGGACATTCTCAACCTAGTATCTCTAGGACACAGTTTCCTTCTATAATCAACAACACACACTATAAGTGATACCATTTCCCAACTTATCGGGCTTATTGATTCATCGAACTAAATCTCACCCATTGATAAATTAAAGAAATAAATATCAAATATATGTGCTTGTTATTATATTAGGATTAAGAGCACACACTTCCATAATAACCGAGGTCTTTGTTTCTTTATAAAATCAGTATAAAAGAAACGACCTCAAATGGTCCTACTCAATACACTCTAAGTGTACTAGTGTAATTATACAGTCAAGATAAACTGATACCTAATTACACTACGACCTTCTAATGGTTTGTTCCTTTCCATTTTGGTCGTGAGCTACTGTTTATAATTTATAAGGTACTGATAACATGATCCTCTGTGTGTGACACCACACACCATGTTATCTACAATATAAATTAATTGAACAACTACATTTATCACAAATATAGACATTTGACCAATGTGATTCTTATTTCTAGATAAATGTTTATACCAAAAGCTAGGCTTTTAGTATACACTCTAACAAGCACATGAGGTGTTGTTATAATGAGGTCTGGAGTTCGAATCTCGACAAAGCCGAGATAATTCTAAAGGCTAGTAGCCGCCCGTGATTTACCTCCTCCGTGTTAGTCTTGGGACGGATTGACGAGGGCGCTGGGACGAGCGTATTCATCCTTTTTGTCATAATTAAGTCGCAACCTTACTAGCTAATCACACCAACTAGTAATAATGTTCAACCAGCCTTACCCCTACTATTAGCACGTAATAATAAGTTAACTTATTTAACTTACTGTTAACAGCCAGCTATTGGAATTCCAAATCAACGAGCAGCCTTCAATTCCTATTAGCCGGTGATGATACATTGGATGAGAGTTAGCTCATCAACCTCATTATTCCAACTTGTACATGGTAATAGTACCAATTTGAACAAAACTTAGGTAAGCCAAGGTTAGCATACCACATCAATTGAAGGGGGTTTAATTCATCTTCCTTACTGTTAACAGCAATAAATCCCAAAATCTATAACCACCCTCAAATCCCAAGGTTATTACCCTTGGGTTTCTTCTTCTTCGACAGTGGCTCCCGGCGACCTGTGGAAGCAACGACTTGAGTTAAGGCGGCGGTGACAGCAATCGTGACAGGAACAGGATCTACTGTCGAGGTCCGAAAGGTTTGGGTGGCCGAAGATCGATCTTCCGGCCGCGTCCCAAGTCTCTGGCGACGGTCTACAACAGCCGACGGTGACCCCTCCCTTGTCTGAGACGGCGACCGCAAGCACTGGTTGCTCTGTGGCGCCAGCGGTGTCGAGCGGAGGTGGCGTAGCGTTGGGCAAAAAATCGCAGAGAAAGGGAGAAGGGTCGGTGCGGAAGGAAGTTAGGGCCGACGGCTTTGAAGTCGCACGAATGCGGCTTCGAAATCGCGAGAGAGAAGGAAGAAATCGGCGGGGGTCAGAGCAAAAGGAAAACTAATTTTGGAAAAATCAACTTTTCCTTTGAATAGATAAACATAAACAGACTTTTTCTATATATATTTTTTGAGAGATACATAATTTATATAATATAGAATTATATAGAATTAAGTCTATTATTATTGGTAAGTTTGTCACATAGAATTCTCATATATTTTATTTGATTTAATTTAATTTAGATTTTAATCCAAGTTAAAATAAGTTTAAATCATTTTTGGATCAAGTTAAATAAATTAAAGTTTTTGAAAATTAATTAAGTTTTGTAAAATTAATTAAAGTTTTTAAAAATTAATTTAGGTTTTAAAATTAATTATGTTTTAAAAATTAATTTAAGTTTTGAAATTTAATTAATGTTTTGAAATAAATTATGTTTTAAAATTAATTGAAGTTTTGAAATTTAATTAAGGTTTTAAAATTAATTAAAGTTTTTGAAAATTAATTAAAGTTTTTGAAATTCAATTAAGTTTTGAAAATTAATTAAAGTTTTTTTTAAAATTAATTAAGTTTTGATTAGGTTTTAGGTTAGATTGAGTTTGGGGAAGTTTAGGTTAATCTTGAGTTAGGTTTGATTTATGTTTGATTCAACTAATTCATTTGTAACCTAAATCTATCTCATCCTTGTCTAGATTTTCATACAGGAAATCTTATAAGTTTTGTAAGATATTTTTTATCTTCAATTTAATTTGAAATCTAAGGATTGATTTACATTGGAATTTGATTTAGGTTTGATAGTGTAACGACCCGACCCCTCGGCCCCTTGGGCGGCTCAACTGGCGACCCATTTGGCAACCCCTTATGTCGTCCAGGCTAAGTACTAGAGTTTATGAATCCTGGTAGCCAAGTGAGCGGCCGATTAAATATCTATTTTAATAATTGGCTTCCAAGTTGTGGCGAAGCATAGGGGCTTTCTTGGGTATCAGAGCAATGCCCACTTCTAGACAAAACCTTTTAAGGAAATTAAATATTTAATTTTCTTTCTATTAATCCTAATTCTAACTAGTCAAGTGCCAATCAAGTCTAAATCCTTATCTAACCATCCTAATCTAAGTAAAAATAAAAAAAGTAGCCTTGATAAGGTCTATCAAGATAATGAAGTTGGTTTTCAGGGATCCAATATTAATTAAGTTCAACTTGATTAGTCCAGTTAGAATTAAGGACCCATGCTTGCACTAAATTTTTATTGGTTTGATTCACTCAAGATAAGTAAGATCTAAAATGATATTTAGCCTTATATCAAAGTTCGAATCGATTCTATATGACCCTTTATTTTCCAAGAATCAGATCAAGGTTCTTGGAACCCAAAATGAAACATTCCAATGTGTCCTTGAGTTCCTTGACTTGACTTTTTAAAGTGGAATTATCTTCCTCAAGTTGTTGGACTTGAGTTGAGGTTTCATCTTGAATTTTGTTAGTTAAGGAACTTAGGTTAACCACTTCCTTTTGGAGTGACTTGACCCGGACTTTAGACTTGGCCAACTTTCACATCAAACAATTAATTAAATTATACAATCGTTCTTCTATAGGAGAATATACCTCATTATTTGGGTCATCTGAAATGGATGCAGATCTGTGACTTCTTTCAAACTCAGCCTCCGATTCGATCTCAGGCTTTGACTCAGATTCAGTTTCGGTAATGTGAGCTTGTATCGATAGAGCAAGGAAGCTCAGTTGAGTTTGTTCTTCTTCATCTGACTCTTCCATTAATTCGGACCACGTTGCTTTCAGAGCCTTTGATTGGATCATCCTCTTTTTCTTTAGCATTTTCCAAACTAGGTTGACTGGTTCTGAGGTGATATCTTTGTCATTGTCTAAATTTGATTCATCTTCAAATTTGGGTTCGATTCTAGGCTTGGGCTTTGACTCCTTAGTCTTGAATTTTCCTGCAAGCAAAGCAATATCTTTCTAGACCGGGCATGCATTAGTCTGTTTATATAACTCAAATTTGAAAAATAATTCATCTAATCTAATAATTAAAAGATTCTTGAAAACTTTGTAGGCATCTACCATAGATACCCGTAAGGTATTCCTAAGAAATCCTTATAGTGTATACCTTATAATATCATGGTTCTCCACTTTATGTCCAATCAAATGGAGTCTATTGAGTAGATCTTGGATTTGACCGTGTAGTTGACTTGCTGATTCTCCGTTCTACATTTTATTATACAACTTATTTAAAATTAATTCTCTTTTACTTATCTTTGTGTTGGAGGTCCCCTCCAGTTTGATTAACTTCTCTCATAGGTCCTTTGCACTTGAGAATGGACTACCTTGGTTCAGCTCTTCTTTGGTCAGGCCGCACTTCAAGGTTTGGGTTGATTTTGCATCTACCTCGATCTTTCTCCTTGCTAATGCGTCCCACTTATGGCAGGGGAGGAGTACTCTATCTTTAGTGGAGAGTGTGAATCCGGTTTGGCTAATGATCCACATATCCACCTGCGTCTTTAGGTGATACTCCATTCAACCTTCTAGTAACCGAAGCCCTCGTCGGACAAAAGAGGCGGGCATGAGGTACTGTAACCTTCTTGATCGGTCATTTTAAATAAAGCTCGCAAAATAATCAAAAATAAGAACATACCAAGACTTAATCTTAGATTAGTAGTGCAGAAGAAAGAGAAAGAAATATTACTCAAGTGATGTTGCACCAACTTTAAAAAATTCTAAAACAAAATATGAGAAATTTGTCAGAAATGGTCATTATTCTAATTTTGACTTATGACAAAAATTTAAAAATGCAAAATTGGGGAAAAAAGTGTAAGAATGTTGTCATGCTTAAGCGAAATATATTTTTTGCTTAAAAAAATGAAAAAGCAACAAAATGCTCTTATGGTAGTTGCACCAATTCAGAGCTCCCCCGCTCTGATACCAATTATTGAATCGAAAGTGCTAGAGGGGGTGAATGGTGCTTGTGGCTTTTTCATTTTTTCACGTAAAACTATCAAGAGAGAAAACACAGCAGAAATAAAAATAAAGAATAACACAACCAAGTTTTTACTTGGTTTAGAGCCTGTGGTGAGTCATACTCCAAGGCTCGCACTTAAGAATACTTTCATTGGGCAATCCGCTAATAGCTCAAATAAGATTACAAAATTGAAGTACAATAGCTATAAAATAAAGTTATTGACAATAAAGAGAGTTGGAAAACTTTATCGTAGGTAGTTGGAGTAACATTTTGATATCGTAGAGTTGTTTCTGAAGAAATGTGCAAGAGAGAAAGTCATTCAAATTGATTTTCTGAAGTGACTACTCAAATGTCTTTATATAGGACCTCTCCAGGCGCCTGGAACCACCCTTGGGCACTTGGAGTGTGCTGACGTGGTTGCACCTCATCAAAGTTTATCCCGCAAACTTTATCCACCTCCAGGTGCTCAGACTAGTCTGGGCGCCTGGACTATGATGTGAGCTAGCCAACCAATGTGTGCCACCTCAGCTGTCATCCGGGTGTCTTATCCACCTATCCGGGCACTTGAAGCAACTCCGGGCACCCAGACCTCCTTGCGCCTAGATAAGGTCCAGGTGCCTGGAGCCCCTTGTTTTTTCTTTTGCTTTCCTACATTATAAGGTTAGGTCGACAAGCAATAATATGTAAAGAAGAGTAATATTTGATAGTCTCCAGACTGTCCAATCCTAACTTTGAGTTTTAGTTAAAACTCTAGGTCGGATCGATGCCTACTTTTCCCTCTACGGGGAATGTGTCCTTACCTACTCCTCTCAGGAGAGTTTACATTTTTCTAAACCGGTCCTCCAGACCATTTAAACTTTAGCTCAGCATCTGAGACCTCAGGACTTTCTGCTAGACGTCCAAATCCCGATCCGTCCAATCTTTTGCTTAGTGTCCGTAACCCCCAGGACTTTCACCTAGTGTCCTTGACCATAGGATTTCTACTTGATGTCCTCGACCTGTCAAGACTTCGCCCAGTCCCCTAGACTAGGACTTCCTTTTCTAGTCGCAACTAAGACTTTCCACCTGTCTAGTGTCCACTAGGACTTCTTTGCCTAGCTTAACTAGGACTTTCATATTCCCTAAGATCACTTTGAACTTTCCTACACACTTAGTCAACCTTATCAGTACAACAACAAACCTTAACTTTGAACCCTTTATCATTATCAAAACTTAGGTTTGATTATCTAGTGCTTTCTGTACCAACGGGTACTAGGTTGAGCAAGTGTCAAACAAGGCTAAGTCTTTATCTAACCATTCTAAATTAAACAAAAATTAAACTAAGCATGTATATTAAAGCAAGAAATCAAGCAATCAAACAAGTTTATCTAATTATAAAAATAGTTTCTCTATTGGCTTCCCCTAGATCATAACCTCGATATGGTAGATCTAGGTAATGAATTTGATCCTTGGGAATCCAATATTGGTTTAGTCCAACTTGATTATTCAAGGTTGACTTAGGGACTCATACTTAGACTTGGCTTCTATTTCTATTTATAATTGATAAATACAATTTAAAATGAGACTTATCCTTGTATCATAGTCTGGATCTATTTTATATGGTTCTTTGTTTTCCAAAAATCATATTAAGATTCTGGGAACCCAAAGTAAATCATTTCAATGAATCCTTAAGCTCTTTGACTTGAGTTTTCAATGTTAAATTTTTTTCCTCAAGTTGTTGGACTTGAGTTGAAGTTTCACTTTGAACTTGCTCCATCAAAGCACTTGGGTTAGTCGTCTCGTTAAGGGTTATTACCTCCTTTTGGAGTGATTTGACCCAGGCATTGGACTTGGCTAATTTACAAGTTAAGTAAGATATCATGTTATATGAATTTTAACTAATGTAGAACTTACATTGGTGTTTGTTTCTTCAAAAATGGATACGGATCCATGGCTTCTCTCAGACTCAGCTTCGGATTCAACTTTGGTTTCAGACTCTAACTCAGTTTTGACCACTCTAATACCAATTGTAGGATCAAAATCTCTAGAGGGGGGTGAATAACGCTCATGGCTTTTCACTTTTTTTTGGAAAATGTTCGAGAGTAACAACGTAGCGGAAATAGAAAGTAAAATAAAACAAGCGCTAACACTTTATTTTTTACATGATTCAAAGTCTGTTATGACTCCTACTTTAAGGCCTACACTCATTGAGTATTTACTTTGAAAAATTCACTAATCATTCATAAATTACAAGTACAAAAGACGATTGCAAGAAAATTATAATTTAAGTGATCTATAAAGAAAGATTATACCGATGACTTAAGGATCCAGAGAGTCGCGCTTTCGGTCGTCGAAGTTGCGTCATAGAGTTGTAGGATAATCTTTGAAGCAGCATACAAGAGAAGGTTCATGAGAATGAGTTATGTTTGAAGAGCTACTCAAACCAACCTTTTAGATTGTTGAAGGCACCTTCAACACCATCCAAGGCGCCTCTAGCTATATATCTTATCCCCTTATCCTCAGACTCGATAACCCTCACATTCTGCAAAGTTCATCCATTCGAAGGCGCCTTCAAGCTAGTCTCTAAGGCACCATTAGCCACATGGAAGGCGCCTCCACCCCTTTTCGATCAGGACTTCGACCAAGTTGTCCGAGGCACCTTCAGCACCATGGAAGGCACCTTGAGCAGTGTTCGCCTGAGGTAATCCTTTGTGCATTTCACTTCCTGCAAGGCACATTAGTACAAATATAAAAGATATCTTACACAATAAAGTTAGCACAATAAAATATGATAATAAACTATTTAACAATCTCTGGACTATCCGGTTCTAACTTTTGAATTTCTCAAAAATCCTAAGTCAAAACGATGACTAATGCTCCCTCAACGGGGAACACGTCCTCACCTACTCCTCTCAGAAGAATTTACTTTTTGGTAGATCAGTCTTCCAGACCATCTGGACTTTTGATCAGTGTCTAAGACATCAAGATTTTTCGCTGGACATCCGATCCCCGACCATCCAGCCTTCCTCTTGGTGTCTGCGACCCCCAAGACTTTCACCTAGCATCCTCAACCCTAGGATTTCACCCAACGTCCTCAATCTACCAAGACTTTGCCCAGACCTCCAAACCAGGACTTCATCACCTAACCACAACTAGGACTTTCCTTTGCCTAAGATCACTTAGAACTTTCCTGCACACTTAGTTATATTTGTTAGACCAACAATAACCCTTAACTTAGACTCCTTTATCATTATCAAAACTCAGGTTCGATCATTTGGTGCTCCCTGCACTAATAGGTCGTGCCTCTTCAGGGTTGGACGTGGATGTTTCTATTTGTTATTATAATATTTTATTGTAATATTATTTGTGCATGTCTATATTTGACATGTTTAGTGACACGCTTGTCTTTGTTGACCTTTGTTAGGTATATCTACACCTGTTATTTTAATAATGATAGCATTAGTGTATTATCTCATATTTTTATTTATATGTTATATTTTCTGGTCAATTATTTGTATGTGAATTTAATATATATTGAACATTAGTGTACCCTATTGGAAACAAACAAAATACAAAATGAAAGAAATTGGATATATAAAAATGACTTTACCTAACCTTCGAGGTTTAACTAATGAGTTTATAACTGGGTTAACCTAATTTTTAAATTTTTCATCTAGTAATGTTGAGTATATAAATTGTAATAAGATAAGGTGCCCGTGCAAAAAGTATCACAATGGTAAATTTTTACACTTCAATAAAGTTGAAGAACATCTTTGTAGATTTGGTTTTATACTGAATTACTATAATTGGACATGGCATAGTGAACCATTCATATCTGATATGAATTATGGATAAAATATATAAGTTTTAGTTAGTGGAGATCAGAGTTATTATAATTAATTAAATCTATATCGGAGGATGCTAATTGTTGTAGCAGGTTAAAATTTCATTCCCGAACCACATAGTGCAAGTTCTAGTTGTCCTCCAACAGTTGAACAAATATTTACTACTTGTACATCACCCTCGGAGGAGGTAGAAGTACATGTGTTGATGAAACATATCATCAATTTCAGGAGTGTTGAGTGCTGTAGATGAACCATTATAGGCTGATTGTGATAATCTTACTAAATTATCTCTCACCGCAAGATTGTTGAGTGTCAAGGTAGAGCATAATGTGTTGCAAGATTTTTTTTAATGATTTTGTTCAAGATTTTGGAGAGGCATTGCCATGTGATCACATACTGCCTAATGATTTTTATAGTATGAATTTTTTTTTTGAAAGAATTAGGTCTTCCGATAGAAAGAATTGATGTTTATAGAGATGGTTGTATGCTATATTGGAGAGATGATGCAGATGTAGAAGAAAAAGGGATGCCTAATATGTATGGAGAGATCAGAGAGATCAAAGTCAATTAAATTGAAACATATGAAGAAACTAAGTTATTTTGATTTTCATAGATAATTTTTATCACCAAATCATAATTTAAAAAAAATAAAGATCAATTCACTAAGAATAAAATAGAAAGAATACCTCCGCCATTGAAATTAACATGTGAACATATTTGGTTCAGAATGTTTAACTTTTCATCTGTTATTGAAGAGTCACATGGTATAATATATGAATATGAAAGTACACATAAATGGATGAAACATAGTATATTTTGGGATTTATCATATTAGTTTAGTCATTTGATTCATCATAATCTCGATGTGATGTATATTGAGAAGAATAGTTTTAATAATTTGATAAATACAATGATGGATATCAATGAAAAAATCAAAGACAATCTCATGCAAGAAAAGATATATGACTCCTTTATAGAAGACTCACTCTTGATGTCGATAAAAATAGTAGGGGGCCAAGCCAAAGATAGTTTATACATTGAATAAGGATTAGAGACATGTTGTTTGTGAATGGTTGATATCATTGAAATTTTCAGATAGTTATGTCTTTAGTTTTGGAAGATGTGTTGATATAAAAGAATATAAATTGATTGATTTGAAAAGTCATGACCGTCATATAATTCATACAAAGGCTTATTCATATTGTTTTTAAGGAACTATTATCAAATTTTATATGGGGTGCAATTATAGAGTTAAGCAATCTCCTATATGATATTTGCTCAACAGTTTTGAGACACTCACATATGGAGATGTTAAAGAGAGACATTCCAATTATTTTGTGTAATTTGGAAAGAATATTTTCACTCTCATTTTTTTTATTTCATGGAACATCTTTTGGGTCACTTGTCATACGAGGCCAAAGTTGTAGGATCTGTCCATTTTCGATGGATGTATCTATTTGAAAGGTAAAATTTGTATCTTCTATACTTCGACAATCAGAATGCATAAAAATTTACTAATTTTATTATATATTAATATATAATACAATTTATTTTATTACCATCAGATTCCTATATCATTTGAAAAAAAAAATGAAAAATAAGGCACGAGTTGAAGCCTCTATTGTTAATGCATATATTGTAGAGAAAGTAACAACTTTTGCATCATATTATTTTGAGCCTCGCATTCAAAGAAAAAGGGAATACCAAGAAGAAATGATGAGGGTCCTAATGATCTCAATTTGAACTCATTCTCAATTTTTAACTACCTTAGTAGACCATGTTGACCATGTAAGCAAAGATAGTTAACTATTCAAGAATGGTTGGTAGCCCACACATATATTTTATTGAATTGTCCAGAAATATCATCATATTACGAGTTAGTATATATTTTTTATTTTTTCTATTTCTTATGTAGTAACTTTTAGTGTTATAATTTATTTTCTTATGGTAGGTGATGTGTATAGATATTATGATCGTTTATGCATGCTTTAACACACATTCACTTGTTTTATTTGTATATATTCTTTGCACGATCATCTCTCTTATCTTTTATTGAGTATTTATTACTCTTTTGTCAGAGATCTGCTCTTTGTTTGGTTTTGTGTTGATAGGGACAACTTTTGGATCGAAAACGACAATTGTCGATGCACCCGAGCAAAGCAGAGCACGGGCGTGCACCCCTGCACGGTCGTGTGGCGATTCCAGACAGAGAGCAGAGCATGGTCGTGCAACCCTATGTTGGTCCCCGTGGGCGTTTTGATGTGCTCAACCAAGTTGGTTAGGTCCTGCTTTGTTTGATCTCTGTGTCTAAGTGTGCAGGAACTTAGGAGCGCAGGAAGTCGAGCGGAAGACGCAGTTAGCAAGAAGGACGGCACGGGAAGGGAGCCAACGGGCTTGGTGCATCCGAAGGACGAGAGAGTTACGGAAGAGTACACCAGTGGGCGAGAAGAATGTGCGCGACGTTCGAGGGGCGTTAAGCCGGGGAGGAAGACTGCTCGAGGAGTAGGCCGGGAATTGGGTTCGGGTGAGCCCTATTCCGGTTGGCCGCAATCATCCAAAAGATCAAAGCGTCGGAAGTCAAAGCGAAGCAAAGAAGTAAGCTGGAATTCAAGCTGCCAGCTTGGAGGTGCCTCCAACAAGCTTGGAGGTGCCTCCAGCTTGAAGGTGCCTTCAATAGGTCAAAATGACCGTTTCAAGCTGTGGATAAAGTTTTATCTGCTCACCCATTGGAGGCACCTTGGACCTCTATTGGAGGGACCTTGGACCCTCGAGATCAGATTTCCAGAGGCTATTTAAAGGGCCCTGGAGCTAGGAATTCAAAACAACTGAAGCAATCAATCGTGTAGCCATTCCTAGCAATAGTTCTAAGCTTCTAAAGTGTAAAAGGCTTCTCCGCCTTCAGTAAAGGAGATTCTTTTTAGTGCGGTTCTCATTTCCCTGGATTAACAACCTCCTTGGTTGTAACCAGGTTAAATTCCTATTTCTTTTCTGTTTACTGCTTTATTATTTTACTGCTTTATTTACTATTGAACTAATTGAGTTGAAAGCATGAGGAGGGTATAGTTTATTTTTTGATTTCAGCAATTCACCCCCCTCTTGCCGGCCTCCGCTGCACCTACAATTGGTATCAGAGCTTGACCGCCTCAGAAGGATTAACCGCCGACTGAAGCACGAAGATCAAGACGATGGCCGGGACAAGCATTGATCTCCCGAAGTGTTAGTTAGAGCTCTAGAGTCAATCATTTGATGATTGATTATAGACTTGTTGTATCATATTCTTATATAAATAAAGGTATTTATTTTTGGTTATTATACTTACTTGTATTGGTGCCAAATAAACTAAGTATAATAGCGTCCTTGAGTAGAAGGTTCTTACCTATATCAATCGGTTGGTTGAATCGATAGTAAAATGATATAGGGAACACTACTCTTAATCATTCCTAGTCGAGTATTAACATTCAGGGACAATGTTAATGCAATAAGACTAGCATGTAGGTCAACTCGATGACTTGATCTCACAAGTCATGGATATAGTGATATCAAGTTGACACATGGGTATGCATTGAAGAATGTATACTGAATGACCCACCATGAGAAAGTATCATGGATCGTTATATGAGTGTCATATACTTTCTCATGTGGCTATTAGTATGACAACTAGTCCTTAGACCTGAAGTCACCATGGTTCCCTACATAAGGAGTTATGTACTTTGGTTTCGTCAAACGTCACCCGTAACTGGGTGGACTATAAAGGCGATTACTGGGTATGTAACAAATTATGCGGAGGAATGTGAGTGATGTAGATGGGATCTATCCCTCCTATATGATGGGAATGACATCGATATTCTTGATAGAGTGAGACCACGAAGTGCATGGCCATACCCAAATGAGTCAATATGAGATATTGAGCTCATTTGATTTAGTGAGTCTACTTGGAGTTCAAGATTTAGATTGGTCAGAGGATGACACGGTCTATGCCTCACATTGATCAATCTAGATGTCTAGGATAGAAAGACACTTGTCATATATTGTGAGGAGTCACAATTAGTAGTCACAAGGTAATGTTGGATCTCAACATTCTTATAACTTGGGTAGTAATGATGTGTTGCTAGATACCGCTCATTACTTATGCTCCTAAATGGGTTTAGGGGCATTGCCA
Source organism: Zingiber officinale (assembly GCF_018446385.1). Classification (NCBI taxonomy): domain Eukaryota; kingdom Viridiplantae; phylum Streptophyta; class Magnoliopsida; order Zingiberales; family Zingiberaceae; genus Zingiber; species Zingiber officinale. The sequence continues at coordinate 97,615,176 of NC_055998.1, forward strand.
ACATTACAAGAACCTATAGGGTCACACACTAAGGACAATTAGATGGAGATTAGGTTCATATGATGAACCAAGAGGATTAGATTCATATGATGAATCAAATTGGATTAAGAGTAATCCTAATTGAGCTAATTGAGTTGGACTCAAGTTGATTCATGTGTTCAATGAGTCTAATTTAGATTATGACTCATTGAATCAATTTAATTAAATGAATTAGATTCATTATATTAAGTTGGTTTGAATCAAATGGTTAGATTAGATCAACCATGAGAGAGATTTGGTCAAGTTTGACTTGACTTGAGAAGGAAGATGAAAGGTCAAGTTTGACTTGACCATTTGTCACCTCATTTGTGAGTTAGCATTAGGAGAACAAATGATGATGTGCCACATCATCAAGGCTAGAACATGTGTGTGCCACCTCATGGAGGTTACAAATTCCCTTTCAATTTAATGTGGCCGGCCACATTAAATGAGAAGGTGTTACACATGTGGCCGACCACTTTTGTGAGTGAATGGAATTCACTTTCATTCAAGGCATTTTGATTCCATCATCTTCTTCCTCCTCTCATTCTCTTCTCCCTCTCCTCCTCCTTGGCCGAACACTTCATAGGTGCTAGCACACCTTTTTGTTTGGCCTCTCCACCTAGTTTGTTCGTGTGGATACTTCTAGAGGATCGTACGCTTGACGATCTCGAGATCCGGCGAACCGTTGGACGAGCGGGATTGCGAAGGGCATTGCATCGAGGGAAACTTTCTTCTCCTAGTGTAGATCTAGGCTTTAGTAAACTCGTACTCAAATTTTTGTTTTATTTTACTTCGCACGGATCCGGTAGCTTGGGGTTCGGGGTTTCCGCGACGCGAAAAAGCGGTTTTTGCGGCCCGAAAAACCCAACAGTGGTATCAGAGCCACGTGCAAAGTCTTGTACGAGTTTATTTTATATTTTTATGAAAAATAGAAGTTCTGTAATATTCTGTAAATTTCCTATTTTTATAGTTTTTATGGGTATTTTTCTCGTAGAAGAGAATCACAAGTGTTTCGACACTTGTTGGCTTCGACTACCGAGAAGATTTTTCCAAAACGGCAAGGTTTCGCCCCAAATATTTTTGGGATAGTGGGATAAGGCACTGTAGGATCGCTAAGGAACACTCGCGATGGTTAGATCGCGGGTAGGGGCACTGCCCTTGGCCCCGCAAGGGGATTCGTTCCACGATTGTGCCCGAAAACCCGCTAAACGAAACCGCCGGGAATTTTACTCATAAAAATTGTAAAAATTATAGTAAAAATTACAGAAAATTATAAAAAAATACATAATTTAGAAATATGTATCATTTTGTGATAGTCATGGCCTAAAAATACCCAATTTGATTGGAAATGTGTTGTAATTCATAATACGACCTGCGTGCCGTCATGTGATGTGCGTGTTGTATATTTGATTCGCGACTTGTGCGTCGTGCCTTTCTCTATTTTATATTTTTGTTGTAAATTAGTTTAGACTCAAATGTAACTCGAGTTTTAAAAATTATAAGGTGGTCAAAGGGAGGAGCTTGAGAAGCTGTTGACCTTGGATTGACCATCCGATCTTCTCATTGGCTTGAGAAGATCGTAGTAGGGTCATGACTAATCATAAATAATTTAAATAATTGCTTGAGTGTATGTGATGCATAATTAGTAATTAATTAGTGCCTAGCGATTAGATTAGATCAAAATCGTGTACAAGATGCACCCTCTCGATTAGATTAGATCTCAATCGCGTCAACTCAAATGCCTACCATGCCGTGATACCTATCACTACCTCGATCACATGTGTTGTTGAATCTGCCAAAGCAGAACAACACATATTATCTTGGTAGGGTACGGAGGGACAATCTTGGTCTCGCTTATCAACGCATGGATGAGTACAACTCAATTAGATTGAGTAACTAGTTAACTCAATTAGATCGAGTTTAACTATAGGCATTTTCCAATGGTTGGTAGATAGGTCAAAATCACATTTATATTAATTCTTGGGTGTATTAGCCAAAGCTAACTCGAGTTTTAATATAAATGCGGATCTTGATCCTATAAACAAGAGTTGCATAGAGATGTAATTGGTAATTGTTACCTACCGATCATACTAAGTCTTGGGCGATTTAGCCAAAGCTAACTCAAGGCGTAATATGATGTAGATCTTGTCCCACTTGAATTATAGAATTCAGTGGGAGCATCATTTAGTTAAAGGCCTAATTAAATGATTTAAAAGAATATGATATTTATTTTCTGCAATTTTCTATTGTAGATAACCATGACGTTGAATACGAACTCTTTCTCCCTGCGTTTTGTTCTTGAGAAGGACAAGCTCAACGGAGCAAATTTCTTGGACCGGTACAGGAACTTGAGAATAGTTCTCACCCAGGAATGTAAACTATACGTTCTGGAGCAGCCCATTCCGGAGGCTCCTCCTGCCAATGCCACGCGAGCAGATAAAGATGCTTACCAGAAACATCAAGATGACGCATTAGATATGGTTCAGAAGAAACACGAGTTGATGGGCGCTTATGATATGGTTGAACATCTTCGTCAACTATATCAAGGACAAGCGAGGCACGAGAGATTTGAGATCTCAAGGGCACTATTTCAGTGCAAGATGTCAGATGGGGCTCCCGTAGGCCCATATGTACTCAAAATGATTGGGTACATAGAAAACCTACAGAGGTTGGGATTCCCGCTTGGCCAAGAGCTGGCCACTGACCTGATCTTGCAATCCTTTCCGAATAGCTATAGTCAATTCGTTCTAAACTACAACATGAACGAAATTGACAAGCCACTGCCCGAGCTGCTTAGCATGTTAAGAACTGCTGAGCTGAACCTTAAGAAGGTTAAGCCCCACTCTGTTCTGATGGTTCAGAAACACAAGGGCAAGGGTAAGCCCAAAGGCAAAGGAAAGTCCCAAGCCAAGGGCAAAGGCAAAGCACTAAAGCCTAAAGGAGGGGTCGCCAAGGATGCTACCTGCTTCCACTGCGGTCATACTGGGCATTGGAAGAGGAACTGCAAGGTGTACCTAGAAGATCTTAAGAAGAAGCGAAGTGAGACTTCCACTTCAGGTATATATGTTATAGAAGTCAATCTATCGATTTCTACATCATGGGTATTAGATACCGGATGTGCTTCTCACATTTGTACTAATGTGCAGGTGCTGAGAAATAGCAGGGCATTGGCAAAGGGCGAGGTGGACCTACGAGTAGGCAATGGAGCATGGGTTGCTGCTGTTACTGTAGGAACTTATCATCTATCTCTGCCCTCTGGGCTTGTATTAGAATTAGATGAATGTTGTTATGTGCCTGCTTTAACTAAGAACATAATTTCAGTTTCTTGTTTGGACAAGAAAGGTTTCTCTTTTATAATAAAGGACAAATGTTGTTCTGTTTATTTAAAAGATATTTTCTATTGTAGTGCACCTCTGATGAACGGACTCTACATTCTAGACCTTGAAAGCCCTATCTATAACATAAATACCAAGAGGTTCAAGTCAAATGACATGAACTAAACCTATCTCTGGCACTGTCGCTTAGGTCATATAAATGACAAGCGCTTATCCCAGCTCCATAAGGATGGTTTGCTGGACTCATTTAATTTTTAATCTTATGAGACATGCGGGTCATGCCTACTAGGCAAGATGACCAAGACTCCCTTTAGTGGGCACAGCGAAAGAGCGATTGATTTGTTAGGACTTATACATAGTGATGTATGTGACCCTTTCAATGTCGCTGCTAGAGGCGGTTATAGGTACTTCATCACATTTACTGATGACTTCAGTAGATATGGTTATGTGTACTTGATGACACATAAGCCTGAATCCTTTGAAAAGTTCAAAGAATTCAAGAATGAAGTACAGAACCAGCTTGGCAAGAGTATTAAGATACTTCGATCAGATCGAGGTGGAGAATACCTTAGCCATGAGTTTCGTGACTATCTAGCTGAGTGTGGGATTCTATCCCAACTCACTCCTCCTGGAACACCACAGTGGAATGGTGTATCCGAAAGGAGGAATCGTACCCTATTAGATATGTTACAATCTATGATGAGTCACACAAATCTTCTGACATTCCTTTGGGGCTATGCTCTAGACACGACAGCTTTTATACTCAACCGAGTTCCATCCAAGGCCGTGATAAAGACACCATATAGGATATGGACTGGGAGAGATGCCCACGTGTCTTTTATGAGGATTTGAGGTTGTGAGGTTTACGTTCGACGTCAAGTCTCAGACAAATTAGGACCCAAATCCGACAAGTGCTACTTTATTGGATATCCCAAGAAAACTAAGGGATATTACTTCTACATTCCCAGTCAGCACAAGGTAGTTGTGGCAAAGACTGGGGTCTTTCTAGAAAGGGACTTTGTTTCTAGAAAGACTAGTGGGAGTACGTTCGATCTTGAAGAAGTTCAAGATGCGGACTATAGCATTGAAGCCTCGATGGAAATTGAACTGGAACCACAAAGTGTTGTGGATGATGTTGTTCCACAAGGAATTGAGGAACAACAACCAGTTCAAGTAGACATACCTCTTCGCAGGTCTGATAGGGTACGTCGTCAGCCTGAGAGATACTCATTTCTCTTGTCTAACCATGATGATGTTGTGCTCATAGAGGATGAGCCTACCACCTATCAGGAATCTGTGATGAGACCAGATTCCGAGAAATGGCTAGAGGCCATGAGATCCGAAATGAAATCCATGTACACCAACCAGGTATGGACTTTGGTTGATCCACCTGAAGGGGTAAAACCCATCGGGTGTAAGTGGGTCTTTAAGAGAAAGACTGACATGGATGGACTTATTTATAAGGGTTGCTTAGTAGCTAAAGGTTTCAAGCAGATTCATGGTATTGACTATGATGAAATCTTTTCTCCAATAGCGATGTTTAAGTCCATTCGGATCATGCTTGCTATTGTAGCATACCATGATTATGAGATATGGCAGATGGATGTCAAAACCACATTTTTGAATGGAAACCTGCTCGAGGATGTGTACATGACACAACCTGAGGGTTTTGTAGATCCACACCATACTAGCAGAGTATGCAAGCTACATAGGTCCATTTATGGACTAAAGCAAGCTTCTCGGAGCTGGAATCTTCGATTTGATCTTGCGATCAAACAGTTTGGTTTCATCAAGAATGAAGATGAACCTTGTATCTACAAGAAGGTTGTAGGGGACATAGTTATCTTCCTCATATTGTATGTGGATGACATACTACTAATTGGGAAAGACATCCCTTTGCTACAGTCTGTCAAGACTTGGCTAGGGGCGTGTTTCTCAATGAAGGACTTAGGTGAAGCATCCCGCATTCTAGGGATACATATCTATAGAGATAGATCTAAGAGATTGCTTGGCCTAAGTCAGAGTATATATATTGACAAGGTACTCCTTTGGTTTGCCATGCAGAACTCCAAGAAGGGATTTCTGCCGATGTCACATGGTGTGAGTCTTTCGAAGACTCAAGGTCACTCTTCTAGAGATGAGAGAGACCGCATGGATCAGATCCCTTATGCCTCAGCCATAGGATCTATCATGTACGTCATGCTATGTACTCGTCCTGATGTCTCATATGCTTTGAGCATGACGAGTTGATACCAGTCAGATCCAGGTGAAATTCAATAGATAGCGGTCAAGAATATTCTTAAGTACTTAAGAAGGACTAAAGAATATTTCTTGATATATGGAGGTAATGATGAGCTAGCTGTAAAGGGTTATAGTGATGCCAACTTTCAGACCGATCAAGATGATTATCGATCGCAGTCAGGGTTCGTGCTTTGCATTAATGGTGGTGTTGTGAGCTGGAAGAGTTCGATGCAGGACACAGTCGCTGATTCTACGACAGAGGCTGAGTACATTACTGCATCAGAAGCAGCAAAGGAGGCAGTTTGGATCCGCAAGTTCATCACTGAACTTGGGGTGCTTCCTAGTATCATTGACCGTATTGAGCTCTATTGTGACAACAATGGAGCTATAACACAGGCTAAGGAACCTCGCTCACACCAGCGAACCAAACACATACTACGACACTTCCATCTCATTCGAGAGATTATCGAGAGAGGAGATGTGAAGATTTGCAGAGTACCTACAGAGGCTAACATCGCATGGCCCTTGACCAAGGCTTTGGCACAGACGAAGCATGATGGTCACACTAGGTCATTGGGGCTTAGAGCCTACACTGATTGGCACTAGTGCTAGTGGGAGATTGTTAGTTAGAGCCCTAGAGCCAATCATTTGATGATTGTATTATAGACTTGTTGTATCATATTCTTATATAAATAAAGGCATTTGTTTTTGGTTATTATACTTACTTGTATTGGTGCCAAATAAACTAAGTATAATAGCGTCCTTGAGTAGAAGGTTCTTACCTATATCAATCGATTGATTGAATCGATAGTGAGATGATATAGGGAACACTACTCTTAATCATTCATAGTCGAGTATTAACATTCAGGGACAATGTTAATATAATAAGACTAGAATGTAGGTCAACTCGATGACTTGATCTCACAAGTCATGGATATATAGATATCAAGTTGACACATGAGTATGCATTGGAGAATGTATACTGAATGACCCGCCATGAGAAAGTATCATGGATCGTTATATGAGTGTCATATACTTTCTCATGTGGCTATTAGTATGACTACTAGTCCTTAGACCTGAAGTCACCATGGTTCCCTACATAAGGAGTTATGTACTTTGGTTTCGTCAAACGTCACCCGTAACTGGGTGGACTATAAAGGCGATTACTGGGTATGTAACAAATTATGCGGAGGGATGTGAGTGATGTAGATGGGATCTATCCCTCCTATATGACGGGAGTGACATCGATATTCTTGATAGAGTGAGACCACGAAGTGCATGACCATGCTCAAATGAGTCAATATGAGATATTGAGCTCATTTGATTTAGTGAGTCTACTTGGAGTTCCTGATTTAGATTGGTCAGAGGATGATACGGTCTATGCCTCACATTGATCAATCTAGATGTCTAGGATAGAAGGGCACTTGTCATATATTGTGAGGAGTCACAATTAGTAGTCTCAAGGTAATGTTGGATCTTAACATTCTTGTAACTTGGGTAGTAATGATGTATTGCTAGATACTGCTCATTACTTATGCTCCTAAATGGGTTTAGGGCATTGCCAACGTTACAAGAACCTATAGGGTCACACACTAAGGACAATTAGATGGAGATTAGGCTCATATGATGAACCAAGAGGATTAGATTCATGTGATGAATCAAATTGGATTAAGAGTAATCCTAATTGAGCTAATTGAGTTGGACTCAAGTTGATTTATGTGTTCAATGAGTCTAATTTAGATTATGACTCATTGAATCAATTTAATTAAATGAATTAGATTCATTATATTAAGTTGGTTTGAATCAAATGGTTAGATTAGATCAACCATGAGAGAGATTTGGTCAAGTTTGACTTGACTTGAGAAGGAAGATGAAAGGTCAAGTTTGACTTGATCATTTGCCATCTCATTTGTGAGTTGGCATTAGGAGAACAAATGATGATGTGCCACATCATCAAGGCTAGCACATGTGTGTGCCACCTTATGGAGGTTACAAATTCTCTTTCAATTTAATGTAGCCGGCTGGCCACTTTTGTGAGTAAATGGAATTCATTTTCATTCAAGGCATTTTGATTCCATCATCTTCTTCCTCCTCTCATTCTCTTCTCCCTCTCCCCCTCCTTGGCCGAACACTTCATAGGTGCTAGCACACCTTTTTGTTTGGCCTCTCCACCTAGTTTGTTCTTATGGATACTTCTAGAGGATCGTACGCTTGACGATCTCGAGATCGGCGAACCGTTGGACGAGCGGGATTGCGAAGGGCATCACATCGAGGGTAAATTTCTTCTCCTAGTGTAGATCTAGGCTTTAGTAAACTCGTACTCGAATTTTTGTTTTATTTTACTTCGCACGGATCCGGTGGCTTGGGGTTTGGGGTTTCCGCGACGTGAAAAAGTGGTTTTCGCGGCCCGAAAAACCCAACACGAAGTTCGACGAAGACTTCACGACGTGGAAACAACAAATGGAGGTATATCTTAACACAGATTTCAATATTTTATCAATAATGAAATTTGGTTATGAAGCACCTAAGACAACGAATGGAGAAGAACTCGAGATACACCTCTGGACCAATAAGCAACGTGACGAGTCTATGGCAAACGCTCGAGCTGAATTTCACCTTCTAAGCATACTGCCAGATGAAGATCTCGATAGAATTGGCGACTACCGAAGTGCAAAAGAACTTTGGGAAAAGTTCTTAAAACTCCACGAAGAACCAATTGAAGTTGAATTCGACTCCTCGATGGACACTGATCCAACGTCAGAAGAGTCCGAAACCAAGGTAAGTGCCGAGACAGAACAAGAAACCGAACTCCAACTTGAAGACCTAGAATGCTCATCACAAATGAGCATCGATGAAGGGGGAGAATTTTCGAAAGAAAACAATTCAACAGCAGGAGAATCAACCACTGACAAGGTAAGTCAAGTATGGTCTCCAACTCTTGGCAAATTAATTTATTCAATTGAAATATTACCGAAAGATTTTCATGAATTACGAATTATTTTGTCGAAAGAATATTTTGAATTAAAAACTAAAAACCTATTAAAGAATATTGAGTTAAAAGACATAATTTGTCAATTAAGAGATTTCGACAAACTAACAATAGAAAATATACAATTTTTTGCATGCTCAATATTTTTTGCTACAATTATAAAAAAACTGTGATTTGAGAAATTATGAGAAGCTAAAATGGAAATTTAAAAATCATAGAGAATTTTGATTTAAATTGAAATGTTAATTAGACTTAGCGCTTTTCAGAGAAGAAAATTAAACAGAAAATTTTCTTATGCGCCTTTGACTAGAAAGTGGTTGTTGCTCCAATAACCAAGAAGGTCTAGTGCATCGCCACTAACTGAAAGCCAAATATAGAAATGAAAGGTTTAATTAACTTTCTGGTAAAAGCATTAAAGTTAGAATAGAATAGTGCTTTGAAAGTTTTTTCAAACATTTTTTTCTAAAAATTAATTCTTGACTTAGAAATTATTTTTGGAAAATTTTAAAAATTAATTTAACTTAGGATTTTTTTTTCTTTCAACTTAAAAATCTGATAAATATTTTTTAATATTATACTCTTACCCCGTTTTTGCTGTGATCAAAGGGGGAGATATTAGTACAAGTTTAGGGGGAGTTAGGAAAATTTTTAATTATTTTTCTACACTGTGTTGCAATTTTATTTATTGCAAAACTTATACTTAATACGCTAGTTTAGTAATTTTTCTTTAAAATTACTTTTTGTGTTTGTTTTTAACTTGAACTTGGGTTGATGCACATCAAAAGGGGGGAGATTGTTGGTCCCCGTGGGTGTTTTGATGTGCTCAACCAAGTTGGTTAGGTCCTGCTTTGTTTGATCCCTGTGTCTAAGTGTGCAGGAACTTAGGAGCGTAGGAAGTCGAGTGGAAGACGCAGCTAGCGAGAAGGACGGCACGGGAAGGGAGCCGACGGGCTCGGTGCGTCCGAAGGACGAGAGAGCTGCGGAAGAGTACACCGGTGGGCGAGAAGAACGTGCGCGGTGTTCGAGAGACGTTAAGCCGGGGAGGAAGACTGCTCGAGGAGAAGGCCGGGAATTGGGTTCGGGTGAGCCCTATTCCGGTTGGCCGCAATCACCCAAAAGATCGGAGCGTCGGAAGTCAAAGTGAAACAAAGAAGCAAGCTGGAATTCAAGATGCCAGCTTGGAGGCGCCTCCATCAGGCTTGGAGGCGCCTCCAGCTTGAAGGCGCCTTAAGCCCTGTTGAAGGCGCCTTCAGCAGGTCAAAATGACCGTTTCGAGCTGCGGATAAAGTTTTATCTGCTCACCCATTGGAGGCGCCTTGGACCTCTATTGGAGGCGCCTTGGACCCTCGAGATCATATTTCCAGAGGCTATTTAAAGGGCCCTGGAGCTAGGAATTCAAAACAACTGAAGCAATCAATCGTGTAGTCATTCCTAGCAATAGTTCTAAGCTTCTAAAGTATAAAAGGCTTCTCCGCCTTCAGTAAAGGAGATTCTTTTTAGTGCAGTTCTCATTGCCCTGGATTAACAACCTCCTTGGTTGTAACCAGGTTAAATTCTTGTTTCTTTTATGTTTACTGCTTTATTACTTTACTGTTTTATTTACTATTGCACTAATTGAGTTGAAAGCACGAGGAGGGTATAGTTTATTTTTTGATTTCAGCAATTCAACCCCCTCTTGCCGGCCTCCGCTGCACCTACACCCTACACGGTCGTGTAGCCATTCACCGAGAGAGAGCAGAGCATGCCAGTGCCTCACAACTAGCAGCCAAGATCCACACGGTCATGTGAACCTCACACGGTCGTGCAGTGCAGCCCGAGCCAAAGCAAGACACGACCGTGCAGACGTGGCACGACCGTGCCACTTTACCCGAAGACAAGAAGAGCTTGGTCATGCGTATTTCTCACGGCCATGGCACGAGTCGTGCGACGCCCGTGCCTAGCATATATAAAGGCCTTTAGCTCTTCTTCTTTTGGGGGGGGGGGGGAGGCGAGCCGTCAGAAAGGATTTACCTTGGTGTCATTCCACGCTATCCCGAACTTTCGAGATCATCGTCATCATCGCATCAACTCCATAAGCAAAGGATTAGATCCGAAAATCACTCGACATTATTGGATAAGCATCTTTTCTCTTTATCTCTTCTCATTTGAGGATTGTATGCTTACTTTTATTATGTCTTTGGGTTTTTCTCCGGCGTCTATAGTGTAGATCCCTTGTTATAGGATCAGAGAGTAGTTATGGATAGGGTTTGATGTAAGACTCATGTTTATGCCTTTACTTATTGGATGATTTCAGTTGCTTTGTTTCTATTTGATATGCATGAGACTCGCTGCTGAGATTATCTCGTCATATTAGTCAATTGTGTAGGAATTGCTAATTTCGTAAAGAGAGGATCTTAGATCGTATACCCGAGGGGCCCTAGTGACAGGGGTAACCCATTCACGGACATCTAGGATACTCCCTTGAAAGGAGAGGCAACTTCTCCAGAAAGAAGTAAGAGACCAAACCAAACCCCTATCTCTATCCTTAATCATACCGATTAGATGTATATTCTTGTGATCTACCGAGGCACCCTAGTGATAGGGGTTAACCGTAACAGAATTTCACAAGGATCTTCTCTATTTAGTGCTTAAGAATAGCAGCTTTAACTTCCGACAAATGCATGTTGATTGACAATGAGGAAAAGATAGAACATGATACATCAGGTTCCACCACAACGAAATCGAACTCCTAGAACTCTTCCCAAGCCAAGTTAACCTTTCTCTCTTTTGCTAGTTCTCACGTCTACTTCCCCATTAACTTTCCTCTTAGGAAATAGTAAACTTACAACCATCGGTAGTTTAGCTAATTCTACGTGAACAATCGCTAGTGCTTATAACCAATCCTCGTTGGATCGATAATCTTTTGTTACTAACGACGTATCCGTGCACTTACGGAAACGTAACAGTAGGATTTTTGAAAACTTGTATTCTAAATTATCGACATAAGAGTTTAATTGCTTATGCCAAGAGAAATTTACACCATGGTTCAAATCATATGTAGTAGTCAATTTAAATTTGATTTACACATATGAAGGTTCGTAACAATTGCCGTATTTAAATTTAGGTTCATGATAATCAAGCTCACCTTAAACATGATTTGTTAATCCATTTGTTATGGGGTCCAAAAACATTACAATGCACTTGGCCAGCATATTTCATAAACGTTAGGACCAAACTGATCTAATAGCTTGCTCGCGTCAATAAAGATGATCTTGCAGCGGAAAAACTCAAAGCAATGCTAATGCCTTGATTTACTTGGCATCCACCTTCTTTAGGTGACTAATCCAAGAATCCGACGCTCTCTCACACATACACTATGAAAGAGCTCCTTCTCAGAAACAAATCAAAGATGGAGAAGCCTTTTACAAGCTCAAGAACAAGAATACAACTCGAAATAAGGAAAAAAATACAAATTGAAACATGACTTATAACTTTAAACCTTGATTTGCTTGAGTTTTTCTTACTTTGGAATGCCTCTTGAAGGTGGGAAATGCAGCAGCACTTGTCTCTCCCAAATCTCAAGAATCGGTGTTGAAAGCTCTTTTGAGAATGGTAATAAAAAATCATTTTCTAGGGTTACCTTGGGTGTCTTAATCGCTTTAGAATCTCCTAAGCGATTACCATGTCAACAACCTGGTTAGAATAACTATATTTTTGAACCTAAGAAATTACCCCAATTGCTTAAGAGGGGCAGAATCAATTAGCCTGATTGATTCTGCTCCCTTCTGCTCGATCGCGAGAACGACCATAAATAATTAAGTTTTCCTATTTAATCGCTTACTACAGCTAAAGCAATTAAGGTAATTGCTTTAGCACCTTTCTGTTTCTTCACAGAAAGATCTTAAGCGATCACCCTGATCGCTTAAGATCTGTTGAATTGCTTACCCTAAGTGATTCAGTATCCTTCTGTTCATTTGCGATTTTTCTCCTTAAGAGATTAAGATGGAGCTTAATCGCTTAAGCTCTACCAAATTGAATGTCCCAATCGATTTGGCAACCCTAACTCCTAAACCCCAATCCTAGGGTTCCCTCTCCAAGTATCCAATTAGTCGTGACCTATTGGGCTTCTACCAAGTGTTCAATCAAACTTTGACCTACTTAGACTTTTTATCTCATGCCAAGTGTCCGGTTAACCTTTGACCCACTTGGACTTTCTAATCACCAAGTGTCCAGTCAATCGTTGACTAATGCGCATAGATTCTATATGTTATTTCGCACTATTTAACGCACATCTACGTATATTTCATGTCTATGATATATGTGTTTTTCACCCTTTTCTATCATATTTCAGCATAATTACTATCTTGCATCTAGAGATCTGCTTGGTGCTTGTTTTAACTTTCAGGAGCAATTTAGAGTGGAAAAGGATGTTTAAGACACAAATGAAGATCAAATAAAGCAAGGATTGGAGTACCCAAGTCATTTCATAACCCAATTGGACCTAGCCATGCTGTAAGCCACAGCAAAGAGAAGCTCAAGGAAGGGGGTGTGCCATTTGGCATAGCCAAGGAACCAGCAAAAGACACTAGACATGCCAAATGGCACGACCAGGAAGTGAACTCAGTGCAAAGGAGGACTAGGTCGTGCTTCAGAGCACGACCAAATGTTGTCCATGCCATTTTCCAGAGTCAAATTGGGCTTGGTCGTTCCTTGAGGCATGGCCATACACTTGAAGGCGCAGTTTTGAAGAGTTGGTCGTGCCAATTGGCACGACTCAGAAGAAGCAAAGCAGAGTTGCTCTGCTTTGGCCATACCAAACAACATGGTCTGGCCATGTGGACAAAGCGAAACTTGCTTTGGTCGTGCCTTATGGCACGACCAAGAAGCCAGTAGTAGAAAGGGGGTCGTGGCATTTGGTACGACTAAACAATTGTGGTCGAGATTGATTGGCTCTAGCCATGCCAAAAGGCACGGCCAAATGCCCTAGCCAAGTTCAAGTCGTGCCTAGAGGCACGACCTCCCCATGCTTCACCTTTATTTAAGGGGCACTTCATCCCCTTACTGAGAAGGAAGATCCAAGGGCGGAAGAAGACTATCTAGGTTAAATTCTCGCATTTAAGGATGTCATCTGGACGATCCAAGGCTATTCCACTGATCCATCCTCGTCGACATTCCAAGATTTACATCCAAGCTCTTCACTCGACGCCAAAGGATAAGTTTTTACTCCCTTTCCTTATGGTCTTAGAAATTTCTATGTTTTTGAGTGGTTGGGTTGTATTTCTTCCCATTATAGAGTATATTCTTATTGTTATAGGACGTAGGAAGTAATTGTAATGTGTGGATGATGTAAATTCTATGAAATTGCCATTTTCCTAGTTTGATGAAGCTTGTATGCACTTTCTCTGTTTGATGAAATGCTTGCGTAGAGGCTTTCCCTTATGAATATGAATTTATCTATCTAGATTGCGTTTCTGTATGCGTAGATCTTATTTCTGAGTAGATACATTACTGTGTATCTAAATTGGGACTGTACATGAACCTAAATTTTCATTGATCAGATGCATAAATTATCGTCTCTTTTGAGTGTGCATTCCGATATAGCTCGACGACATGGCCTTAGGATACTTATTTGAAGTTGAGTATCTAAGGTAACTATCCTTCTATATAGAACGTAACCTCCTAATGGAGGATGACTCTATGTATGGATAAGTCTATCACTTGGCCTAATTGGCTTCTCATAATCATATGCTACATAAGTGACCTACGTAATCTAGAGACGTATACCCAGGGGAGACCTTGTGACAGGAGGTCCTCTACTAAAACTCGAACTCTCTAAGTTACTTCTTCACTTGATGGCATACTTGATTACTGATAAGGGGAGTACTCTGATATACCATCACGGGGTGGAATTCAGTAAATGTTTAGACTGTCCTGCAATCATACAAGCAGAGAACTAGGAATTGGCCAATTCATAGCACAATATCCACCATTACAATGAAATTTTTGACCTAGAATATTTTTTGAATTAAGGACTTCCTCAACTATTTCTTACTTTTATTTTCATGTTTTAGTTGAAAACCTCATAACAACCCATTATCGATTTTGTCTAGTTAAATTCGAAGTGTAGAACCAACTAGCATTTAATCTTCAATCCTCGTGGGATCGACTTTTACAAATTTTATTACTTGATGACAATTGTGTGCTTATGATCACAACATCAAGTTTTTGGCGTCGTTGTCAGGGATTGAATGTTTTAAATCTAGTTAGTTTACATTAGAATTTATCTAGACAAGTACTTCAGTTCTTTAGTTCTTTAATTCTTATTCTTTATTCATTATCATTTCTTTACTGCACTTTAATTTTTACAATTTCAATTCTGCAATTTGCTTTCTTAAAAATTTAAAAACAACAAATTTCAGTTTGCCTCTTGTTAGTGTGTTTGTGTATGTGAAGAAACACTGTTGATCTTTTGCCCGTTGATCCTGAGATCGACTAAACATTTCATCGAAGATTAGATCTACAAAAGAACTAACAAGAGCTGGAACAAAGAATTATAGTAAATAAACCGTTAAAGGATTATGCAATGCCTTATGCAAGAGGGCCAAGATTCAGTATCTCCAGACCTATAGTTGAGGCCAATCAATTCGAATTGAAGCCGGCTTTTATTTCTATGGTTCAACAGCACTAGTACGGTGGTGGTCCGATGGAGGATCCAAATTATCGTCTTGATAACTTCAAAGAATTATATAGCACGATGCACATCAATGGAGTTCCTCCTGAAACCATCAGACAATTATTATTTGGGTTTTCTTTGAGGGGCAGAGCTAAGACTTGGCTAAATTCTATCACTTCCTAGGCCTAATGTGAGCAAGTCTTTTTGGATAAATTCTTTCCACCAAGTAAAATAGCACACCTCTAAAATCTCATTGCAAGTTTCAAGCAAACAGACTCTGAATCTCTTTACAAAGCTTGGGATAAGTTTAAAGGAATGCTGAGAGACTGCCTACATCATGGATTGGAAAAGTGGCTCATGATTCACACTTTCTACAATGGGATTAATTATCAAACAAAGGTTTCCTTAGATTTTATCGTTGGGGCCACATTAATGAACAAGAACCTTGATGAGGTAGAGGATATTATTCAAAGTGTGGCACAGAATCATCACCAGTTGGCCTCAGAAAGAAGTTCAGGAGTGATCAAAATACCAGGAAAATACAACATGGATGCCCTTGACATAATCACTGCAAAGCTTGATTCATTATCGAAGCATTTGAGAATATGAATGCATGCCTTGTGAATGCAATTTATATATCTTGTGAAGTATGCGGGGCTTCAAAACATGTGAAGGATGCTTGTCCTCTTGGAGCTATCAGTATGCAATTATCTCAAGTGGAACAGTGGGATGCTATTGGTAACTACAATCAGAGGCAAAACAATCTTTACTCCAATACTTACAATCTAGGGTAAAAAAATCATCCCAACTTCTTATATAGAAGCAATCAAGACTTTGGGCAACAATCAGGGCAACAGTCAAATCCACAACCAAGCCTATTCGAAAAGCTACTTGAGGAGATATTAGCTAACCAAAATGAAATGAAGTCTGACATCAAGCAATTGAACATCCGGTTGGACAACTCAGAAAAGCAGATAAATGCAAGAATGGATAACCAGGACAAACATATTAAGATGTTTGAGAATCAAGTTGCTCAAATAGCTAGTTCTTCTTCCTCAAGAGTTTAAGAAAATTTTCCTGGAAAACCTAAACTTAACCCAGTGGAGCATTGCAAGGCAATTGAGTTAAGAAGTGGATGAACCTTGGGAAATCCCCAAGTGACCGCTACAGCCGAAGATGGAATTAACCTTAGTGAAGAGTCGTCTACTTCTTCCTTACATCCAGAGCAAGATAAGAAGGAAGAGGAGATTACCGTCGAGGTTGGAGAGCTCTCACCAGCAACCAAAATTCAAATAGTTCCATTCCCCCAAAGATTTCTCAGAGCCCAAAAGGATGCAGAGTTTGAGAAATTTTTAGAAAAGATTAAGGAGATTTGTATTGACATACTATTGTTGGATGCCCTACATCAAATGCCTGAATTCGCTAAATTCATGAGAGGTATAATTTCAAGCAAAAGAAAGAAGGAAGGGATCGAGATTGTTACTCTAACTGAGGAGGTTAGTGCATTACTTCTAAATACGTTGCCTTCTAAGCTCCAAGATCCAGGCAGTTTTTCAATACCATGCAAGATCAAAGATACTATTATTGACAAAGCCTTTTGTGACCTGGGAGCTAGCATCAGTCTCATGCCATTTTCTATTTGTAAGAAGCTAGGATTGAGTGATCTGAAACTGACTGCCATCGTACTTTAACTAGCTGGTTCCACCTGCATATATCCGCTGGGCATAGTTGAAGATGTGAACGTAGAGGTAGGGAATTTTATCATCCCTACATATTTTATGATCTTGGACATGGAAGAGGACCCAAAGATCACCATAATTCTTGGAAGGCCTTTTCTCACCACAGCTGGAGAAAATATAGACATGAAGAATCACAAGCTATCACTGAAAGTTGGCAAGGAAGAGCTTACCTTTAACTTATCCCCAGCTTCACAGTATCCTTCTTTTGAATTAATTTCAACTTCTTTTTCAAATACTTCGATGTTAATTGAAGATAATTGTAGATTTGAATAAGACAAGAAAGAATAATTTTTGTATCACCTAACTCAACCCCCGAACATAACAGTTAGCCAGGGAAAGCAAAATGTAGTTTTGGTAGGAAACCACCAGGTTTGACTTCACCATCTTTCTAACACGGCTGGTCGTGGAGGGGAGCATCTCCCTTTCAAGGCCAAGGCTCCCAATTGAGTCATGTCAAAGGTCGAGCTTGGGACCTAAAATCAGCGCTCCTTGGGAGGCACCCCAAGAGTTTTCTTTTCTTTTGCTTCGTTATTTTATGTTTTGTTAAGTCTAATAGCTTCATCTTTTCATTTTACAGGTTTCTAGACCTGGTCATGCCATTTGGCATTGCCTAAAGAGTAAAGAGACTGTGTAGATCCATATGACCAAATCCTCTTGTCAGCTAAATCACACGGTTGTGCCAATTGGCACGGGCAATTCGGCCAAAATAAGCTCCCGTGCCATTTGGCATGGGACATTGGGAGAACCCATGCTCTAAGGCACGGGATGGAAAACATAATAGAGTCATTTTGGCTCTGCCTATGCAATTTGGCACGGGCACCAAGCAATAAGGTAAGCTTGTCGTGTTATGTTGGCACAGGTATAGGTTGAGAAACCGAACCATTTAGGTTTTGCTCGTGCCAAAAGGCACAGCTACAAGGGAGGAGAGTGCAAGCTGGCAGTGCCAGTTTGGCATAGCCCGTGCTATTTGGCATGGGTCGTGCTAATAACACATGGATGGGTTATAAACCCAGTCGTGGCCATGCCCTAGAGTACGACAGTCATCTCATACCCAACTCTTTGCTACTATTCACCTCTTTCTCCTACACAAGATCTACTCTCTCCATCCTCAAAATTTCCCCTCTCTCTTCCAAATAAGAGTAGATCTTGAATAAATTCTTCCTTACATCCATTCAAAAATGAAGATCTATTCCTTTCTCTTTTCTCCTTACTTTTTCTTCATTAGATCTAATTTCTTAATTTGTAAATAAATCTTCCTGATCTTAGATATATTTTGATATGTCTAACATCATGAAACATATTCACAAGTTGATTGGATCTAGTGGAGGGGATGATCCACGGAAGGACAAAGGTAAAGGAAAAGCACCCATGAAGGAGAAGGCTCCTGCAAAGGCAAAAGGAAGCGCTTGTTGGTGCATGGAGTACCAGACGATAGAACCTAAGTTTTGATTATGGAAAAGGGTCCAAAGTTAAGATATCTTGTTGTCTAACAAGTGTGATTGAGCTTGCAGGAAAGTCCTAAGTGTTCTTAGGTAAAAGTCCTAGTAGATTCTAGGCAGGTGGAAAAATCCTAGGGGAAGGTAACCCTAGGTCCTAGGGGGTGGTAACCCTAGGTTATGGAAAATCCAAGGGGGAGATAACCCTAGGTCCTAGGGGGTGGTAACCTTAGGTGGAAAGTCTTGGTGGGTCGAGCACTTTGGATGAAATCCTAGAGTCGAGGACTCTAGGTGAAAATCCTAGTGGTCACAGACTAGGTGAAAGTCTAGACGGGTCGTGGAGTGGACGTCCAGTATGAAGACCTAAAGTCTCGGGCGCTGAGCAAAAGTCCAGTCGATTTGAAGGACCGATATGGCAAAAGGTAAACTCTTCTGAAAGAAGTAGATGAGGATGTGTTCCCCGAAGAGGGAACAGTAGACGTCAGTTTGACCTAGGGTTTTAGGGAAATCCAAAAGTTAAAATCGGACAGTCCGAAAGCCATCAAGTAATCTATTGCTTTATTATTTTCTATTTGTTTAACTTTATTTTACAAGAAGACTAACGTTTTTACAAGGTCAGATTTAGCCATGTTTCATCGATCAAACGTCCAGATCAATCGATCGAACCACTAAGTGAATAGATCAAATTCCAGCTCGCGGTGAAGTGTTGACCAGGGGATCGAGTTAGATAAACTAGTGAGGTCAATGGGATCAGTCGAATGATCAGCATGATCGGTCGACCGAATGAAAACTCTTATCCGAGCAAAAGCATGTGGATGAGAAGCTGGGTAGGTTCAGAGGGTTCGCTCGACCGAACACCTGGATCGGTCGACCAATTAGCGTCGAGTCAAAGACTGATTCTGAGATCAGTGGATCTAGATCAGGTCTGGCTCAACTATAAAAGGAGGGTCAACCAGTAGCTTCATAAAAACACATTCAAAATGACCATCTTTTGTGTGCGCTTCTCCGAGATGATTCAACGATGTCCAAACGCTGCTCTAACAATCTTTGAACAACTGCTAATCATTTGTTGTCGGTATACTTTAGTTTTAATACTTGTACTTGCATATCTATAAAGCTTTTACGAATTGATAATGGATTGCCCAACGTAAGTGATCAACGATCGCGGGTCTTGGAGTAGGAGTCATCACAGGTTCTGAATCAAGTAAAATCAAAGGTGTCAACTTGATTTTTATTTTCTTACTTTTCGCTCTTTAATTTCCGCTACACGAACTCTTACGCGATCGAGTTTTCGAAAACAAGTGAAAAAGCCACAAGTGTTATTCCCCCCCCCCCCCCCCCAGCACGCATCAATCCTATAATTAATATCAAAGCTAGGCCACTTTGAATTGGTAAAACCATCAATTGAGCAGGGGGGGTCTTTTTTTTGGAAATGTAAATTATATATCGTGTTTGTTTAAAAAATATTCTTACACCTTTCATTTCCCTCCAAATTTCTTTTTCAAAAAATTCACTTTTATTTTTTCACTATCAGTCAAAAGTTGTGAAATAGTGCATTTTACAAAATTTTGTTATAATATTTTATTATTATTTTAGTATTTTCCTCAAAATTAGTACAATATTACTCGAGTAATTTCTTTATCTCCCACATTACTAATCCAAGACTAAGTCTTGGAACATGTTTAATTTTTTTTTTTTTGTGAAAGATTTATTTCTTAAATGACCCACCAAAAAGGATATAGCACAGCACGCCCGCCTCTTTTTTTCCAGCGAAATATTCAGCTACTAGAAGGGTTGAATGGAGTACCACCTCCAGATGTAAGTTGAGATGTGGATGATCATCCAGACCGGCCTGGTACTTCCACTCGACGACACTAAAAAACTAGTTGTTGGGACCGAAAATGAAGCTAGAGGGGGGGGGGGGGTGAATAGCTCGTCGCAATCTTGTGCTCGTCGTTGCTTGCTTCTTCATTGATGTGCAGCGAAAATACAAGAAAACAAACACACAACGCTAACACAAGAGATTTACTTGGTATCCACCTCAAGAAGAGGTGACTAATCCAAGGATCCACACACTCACACACCCTCCACTATGTAAACACTCCTTTTCGGTAACTACCGAAGGTGGAGAAGCCCTACAATACTCTCAATACAACAAGAAACAAAGAGAAGCAAATACAAGGGAAAGCTTACACGGTTTACACAAGAAACCCTAACCCTAGCTTTTTCTTCTTGTTGTAGATCTGCCTCTTGATTTGGAAATGCCTCCAAGAACCTTCAAGATCTGGTGGTAAGAACTTTGTGGAGAAGCTGTGATGTCATTGTGAAGATCAGAGAGGAAAGCCGAGAGTTTTATCAAGAGAAACGCTCACCGACAGCTAAATACGACGCCAACGGTCGAATCCCAATCGATTGGATTGCTCCCAATCGATTGGGGAGGCTTTAGTTCGATCGGCTGATCGATCCAGAGTGCCACTATGCTCTCGGGAATTGCCTAGATCGATCGGCCGATCGATCCAGGACTTATCACATAGAATCGCGACTGCCAATCGATCGACCGATCGATTGGAGGCTCCAATCAATCGGCCGATCGATCCAGAGCCATTCTGTGTGATCGTGAGCTTCTCCCAATCGATCCACTGATCAATTGGGAGGAGGCTTATTATGGGGACTCACCCAATCGATCAGCCGATCGATTAGGCATGAGCCAATCGATTGTATGATCGATCCAGCTCAAGGTTTTTGCCCAAAACCAAGTCCAAAGTCCCCTAAACCAACATCCGATCAACCATGATCTGTTGGTACATCATGCCTAGCATCCAGTCACCCTTGACCTGCCAGGACTCCCTCACCAAGTGTCTGGTCAATCCCTTTGATCCACTTGGAATTTTCTCCTCGTGCCAAGTGTCCGGTCCTCCATGACCCACTTGGACTTCCACCAGTTGTCTGGTCAACCTTGACCCATCTGGATTTCCTATGTCTGGCTTCACTCACCAGGACTTCCCTTCTACCTAGCTTCACTCACTAGGACTTCTCCTCTGCCTGGCTTCACTCACTAGGACTTTCCTTACTGCCTAGCTTCACTCACTAGTGTTAGGATGTATATTAAAAGTCTAGCTTTTGGTATAAACATTTATCTAGAAATAAGAATCACATTGGTCAAATGTCTACATTTATGATAAATATAATTGTTCAATTAATTTATATTGTAGATAACATGGTATGTGGTGTCACACACAGAAGATCATGTTATCGGTTCCTTATAAATTATAAACAGTAGCTCACGACCAAGATGGAAAGGAACAAACCATTGGAAGGTCGTAGTATAATTAGGTATTAGTTTATCTTAACTATATAATTACACTAGTACACTTAGAGTGTATTGAGTATGACCATTTGAGGTCATTTCTTTTATACTGACTTTATAAAGGAACAAAGACCTCAATTATTATGGAAGTGTGTGCTCTTAATCCTAATATAATAACAAGCACATATATTTGATATTTATTTCTTTAATTTATCAATGGGTGAGATTTAGTTCGATAAATCAATAAGCCCAATAAGTTGGGAAATGATATCACTTATAGTGTGTATTGTTGATTATAGAAGGAAACTGTGTCCTAGTGATCTAGGTTGAGAATGTCCCCAAGAGGAGCTCATAAGGATTTTCATGTTAAACCCTGCAGGTGAACTTAGTCCGACATGACGATGAAGTTGAGTGGTACTACTCTTGGAGCTAGATATTAATTAAGTGAGTTGTCAGTAACTTACTTAATTAGTGGACATTCGACATCTTAAACACAGGGAGACTAACACACTCATAATAAGAAGGAGCCCAAAATGTAATTTGGGATTGGTGCGGTAGTTCAATAATAGTTCTCTAGTGGAATGAATTATTATTGATAAAATTAAGTTGTGTGTTCGGGGCGAACACGGGATGCTTAATTTTATCGGGAGACCAAAACCAATTCCTCCTCCCGGTCCCTATTGTAGCCTCTTAATTATAGAGTACTATACCCACCTATACTTACCTTCTTACCCATCCCATAGGGGCCGCCCAAGCTAGCTTGGAGACCAAGCTAGGGCCGGCCAAAGTTTGGTTCATGGGTGCTTCAAGGTGGCCGGCCCTAGCTTGGGTTTAAGCTTGGTGTGGCCGTCCCAAATTAAAATAAAAGGTTTTTTATTTTTTAAAATTTTTCTTATGTGGATAACATAATTTAAAAGAGAGTTTAAAATTTAAATCTTTCCTTTTATAAGATTCTACAAAAGATTAAGAGAAGAGCTAAATCTCTTTCCTTATTTGTAGATTAAAAGGTTGATTTTAATTTTGGTAAAATCTTTTCTTTTAATTATGTTCATGATTTAAAAGAAAGTTTAAAAATTAAAAATTCTCTTTTATTAGTTTCTACAAAAGATTAAGAAAAGATTTAATATCTTTCCTTATTTGTAGATTGAAAGGAGATTTTAATTTTTAGAGATAACTTTCCTTTTTGAAAATTATCCACATGTTTAAAAGAAAGATTTTAATTTATAAAATTTCTTTTTATTAACCAATCATGAAGGGATTAAAATTATTGGAGAAATTTTTATAAATTTCTATAAACAAATTAGGAAGTTTTAATTTTTGTTTTAATTAAAACTCTCCTTGTTTTGGGGAAAGAGGTGGCCAGCCAAATAAATTGGAGAAGAGAAAATTATTTTTAATTAAATAAATTTTCCTTTTCATGGCAAAAGAATTAAGGAAGTTTTTATTTAAATTTCCTTATTTGCCAAGACCAAGGATTATAAAAGAGGGGGGTAGAGGAGGCTTCATAAAAAAAAAAACGACTCTATTCTTTTTCTTCCTCTCTTTTCTTCCTTGGTGTGGCCGGCCCCTAGAGGTTCCCCTTCTCCTTCTCTCTTCTCCTTCTTGTGGCCGAGACTTCATCATCTCTTGGAGGCATAGAAGTGGTCGGATCTAGCTTGGAGAAAAGGAGAGAAAGGAGTCTTGTTTCATGCATCCCTTGGAGCTTGGTTGGTGGAAAAAGATCTTCATCTTTTGGAAGCATTGTGCTTGGCCGAAACTTGAAGAAAGGAGAAGAAGGTGCTTTGGTGGTTTCTCATCTCGGAAGATCGTTGCCCACACAACGTCCGAGGTTAGAAGAGGAATACGGTAGAAGATCAAGAGGTCTTTATAAAAGGTATAACTAGTATTTTTTCTTTCCGCATCATACTAGTTATTTTTGGAAATAATACCAAATACAAGAGGCATGCGATTCTAGTATTTCGAATTTGTTTTCGATGTTGTGTTCTTTTGTTTTTTTTTCTTTTCCTTGTGATTTGATTGTTCTTTTCTGTTGACCTAAAGTTATTTAAGGAAATTAAATATTAACTTTCCTTAAAAGGCTTTGTCTAGTCGGTGGTGGTTGTTCCCTTATCCAAGAAGGTCATGTGCCTCGCCACATCAGTACTGGAAGCCAATTTTGGAAATTAATATTTAATGAAATTAATAACCTAGGTGATTTGGATCGAACGTGTTAAGTTCCGCAGGAGATCCGAGTCTAAACCTAAAAGAACAAATAGATTAAACTTTGGATCAAACGTGTTAAGTTCCGCAGGCGATCCAAGTTTAATTTAAAAGAACACATGGTAGCTAGGAAAAGGTTCAGACCTTTGTACAAAATTTTTATACAGTGGAACCATTAGGTTTTCCGAGTAGCAACCAACAATTGGTATCAGAGCTAGGGTTTTGCCTCTGTGTATTTGGTATTAGTTTAATTATGCACATGTCATACATAATTTAGGCAGGTTAATAGTAGGATGTGCTAACTTTGTGGATGCAGGATCCAACTATTATGGCTTATAGTTATTATGTGTGTGATTGGACCCTTGGACATGTCAAGGGCATTTTATTGTGTGTGCATGATTGTATTATAAAATACAGCAGGAGCTGTATTTAGTTTTATTAGGATTTTATTTTTTGATCTAGTTACATGTACATTCCTTTTATGGAATATAGGATCGATGGATGTAAATTTTATTTTATGTTCGATCTAGTTTACATGTACATTCCTTCGAGGAATATAGGATCGAAAAATGTAAAATTTTATTTATGTCGCGGATCGAATCTTGCAAGGCGTGGAAACTTTTGAGGATCAAAGGCGCAGCGGAACAAGGAGCAAGATGGATGCGACAACTAGACCCGGTGGCGGTGGCCAAAGATGGCAGCAGCTAGGATTGGCGACACACGGAGGACAGCAATAGATAAAAGTCATAATAGTTGAAAATTAGTTTTTCTATTTATTGCTTTTTATGCTGTGTTGTGTGTGCTTGTTAGTATGCATGCTAAGTAGGCTAGCATAGTCAAAATTCCTCACTTTAAATAACTAAGTGGGAGAGGGATTTATTTTTAAATAAATTCCACGGTCTCCATTACTGGTTTATAAGTGATGCAACAAGCTTATGCGTTGGCTCTTAGTGCCTTCCTCCATATCGGATGAGCTTGTTTGCGGATCACTAGCTTAAACTTCCATTTTGGATGACTATAGGAAGTTAATTAAGAGCGTGTGATCTTCCCCATCGGAAGGGACATAATCTTATTAACGGACTTAGTGTCAAGTAATGGTATACACTTAGGCACGTCTAATAGTATCCTCCCCATCAGAGTCACTGCTATTATTTGTGTGACCGAAAAAAACCAACTATTGATTTGTCAAATAAATAAGTTGACAAGATAATAAAATTAAAAACCCCTCTAACAAATGTTTGATTTTGTATACGTCCACACTATCATGGCATACAAAATTCACGGTGTTTGAGGTAATTTTATTTGTCATAAAGATTTATTGACAAGATAATTAATGGGTAAACCCCTCCTCTTACAAATGTTTAATTTTGTATACGTCCACACTATCGTGGCATGCAAAATTCACGGTGTTTGAGGTGTTGGAGAATTTAAATAATATTGTTTGAGGAATCAATATTATTTTAAATTCAAAAGTTTTGACCAAATATTTGATCAAAGAAAGATCAACTATTAATTTTATTCGTCATAAAGTAAAGTTGACGAGATAATAAAATTAATGGATAAAATCTCTTCTTTGATTTTGTATACGTCCACACTATCGTGGCATACAAAATTCATGGGGATTTTAAGGAATTGATCTTGACCAAATATTTTTGTGATTCTTAGGATTTAAAATGTTTGTCAATTCCCTAGCTGTTATACTATAGAAAAGACTTAGTAGTCCCAATTGTAAAAATTGGAAATAGGACTTGGACATTAAGGTAGTCTGTCTTTTTAGAACTAAAGAACAATATAGGTGTATTTAATTCATTAGTTGAAACATGTTTAGTGGTGTTATCTACCAGAACTTGGAGTGTAGATACAGATGCCATTAATCATATTCGCAATTCATTGCAGGGTTCCAGGAAACCCGACAACTAAATGAAAATAAAAACACCATCCACATAGGCACTACTGTAAAAGTGGCAGCTGTTACAGTGGGAGATGTTTATCCTTTAAATAGGAATAAAATATGGATTATTAGAAATTATCTTTACGTACTAAGTTTAGAAAGAACCTGATTTTAGATTCTAAACTATTATAGAATAGATATTGTGTCTATTTTGATAACAAAGTTGTTATCAAGAAAAATAGAGAAGTTATCTATTCTGGTATGTTGGTTGACAATTTATAATCCAATAACTCCCACGATGCAATAAATGGAAATTATAACATATCTTCTAACTTTAAGAGAAAGCAACCTTCGGAAATGAACCAATTATATCTTTGGCATCTAAGGCTAGGTTATATTAACTTGAGTAGGTTTCATTGGTAGCTAATGAACTTTTGGGTTCATTAGTAGTAGAAATCTTTCCAACCTGCGAGTCTTACTTGGAAGGAAAAATAACCAAGAAGCTTTTAAGTCTAAGGGGTATGGAGCCAAAGATATGTTGGAATTGGTTCATTCTGATTTGTGTGATCCTATGACTATCCAGACAAGAGGTAGTATCGAATATTTCGTCTATTTTATAGACAACTATTCAAGATACAAATACATTTACTTGATGTGCCGCAAGACTAAGTGTTTTTGATTAGTTCAAAAAGTACAAGGCTGATGCGGAGAAAAGTCAAAGTAAAAGTATCAAGACACTACGGTGAGATCGTAGTGGCAAGTACCTCTTTGGGAGAATTTAGGAGTCACTTATCAGAAGTAGGGATTCAATCCCAACTAACTGCACCTGGTACACCCCAACAGAATGGTGTAGAAAAAGGAAGGTATAGGACTCTTATAGAAATAAGTAGATTGATGATGAGTTATTTGGAAAATTACCAAATTCATTTTAAGGATATACTCTGGAAACAGAAGTGAACATAGTACCTTCCAAAGTCAGAACTCTCTACTCATATAGAATTGCTGAATAAGCGTAAGCCTATTTTGAAGCATATTCATATTCGGGTAGTCCAGCACATATGCTGAAGAGAGATAATGATAAGTTGGACAGGAATTCACTTGTTTGTGAGTTATCCTAGAGAAATGAAAGTAGGATTATAGTCTTAAAAATCAGAAGGTCATTGTTAGCATCAATGATCGATTTTTAGAAAAGGACTATATAATAAATCACGTGCCCATAAGTAAATTTGTTCTTAAGGAAATAATAAAGGACATGTCTAACCTAGTACCAACTGTACAAGATGAAATATCACAAGAAACTGCAACACGTATCACAAATGATACACAATTGCAGAAAGTGCCTCGTCGTAGTGGGAGTGTTGTTAGGCAACCTAAAAAGATTCATGTTTTGGGAGAGTTTTTGGACTCGATCCCTGGAGGACATGAACCTGATCTCCGGACATATGACGAAGCACTACAAGATAAAGATGCAGCATCTTGGCAAAGAGTAATGAATAACAGAATTAGAATATATGTATTCTAATAAAATCTGGAAGCTAGTAGAACCACCAAATGGTGTAAAAACCTTTGGGTATAAAAAGGTCTATAATAGGAAAAGAGGGATAGACAGGAAGGTAGAAACTTTCAAAGCAAGGCTTGATGAAAAAGGAAACTTTTTCCTTGGCAGCCATGCTTAAATCTATCTGGATTCTTTTATCTATTTGGCAAGTGGATGTCAAGACAACATTCCTTAATGGAAGTCTTGAAGAAAGCATCCATATAAAGCAACCAGAAGGGTTCATTGCAAAGGGCTAAGAGCATCTTGTGTGCAAGCTCAATCAGTCTATGGACTGAGACAAATCTTCAAAGGTCTTGGAAAATCCGGTTTATCAAAGTTATCCAGACCTATGGATTTATTTAGTAACCGGATAAGTCTTGTGTATACAAAAGGTGTGATGGAAACGTGGTGGTATTTCTTGTACTATACGTAGATTACATTTTTGATAGTTGGAAACAATATCAAGGTGTTATCGGAAGTAAGGATATGGTTGTCCAAGCAATTCGTTATAAAGGACTTAGGAGAATAAGCACATATTCTTGGGAACAAGGTTCGCAAGAAAAGAATGTTGTGCTTATCTCAAGCTTTATATAACAAGCTCGTTTTAGCATGCAAAACTCCAAGAAAGGTTTTCTACCTTTTAAGCATGGAGTGTCTTTATCTAAAGAGATGTCTCCGATGACATCAAAGGAGATTGAGGACATGTAGGTAGTTCTTTATGCTTCGAAAGATAGACAGCCTAATGTATGCTATGCACGAGATCAGAAATCTGTTTTGCTAAGGGCATAGTTAACAGATATCAAAGTAACCCTAGACAAGGATATTGGACTGCAGTAAAGCATATATTAAAGTACCTTAGAGGCACTAGAGATTATATGCTAGCTTACAAAGCAGTTAATTTGGTCCCTGTGGGTTGCACGAATTTTGACTTCCAATCAGATAGGGACAATAATAAGTCAACCTCGGGGTTTTGTGTTTACTTTAGGAGGAAAAGTCATAACTATGAAAGAGTGATAAGCATAGGTATTTTTCTGGACTCCACCATAGAAGCTGAGTATATAGCAAGCCTCTGAGGTAGCCATAAAAGCTAAATGACTCAATAACCTCAAGATGGACTTAGATATGATTTCTGGTTAGTCCAAAGATTATTACAATTCATTGTAATAATAGTGGTGCAGTAGCAAACTCGAAGAAACCATAAGTATATAAGGCAAGTAAACGCAATAGAGCGCAAGTACCACCCAATACGAGAAATCGTATAAACGAGAAGAAGTTTTTGCTGCCTAGATTGCATCAAGTGATAACCTAGAAGATCCTTTCACTAAAGCCCTTAAGGCAAAAGCTTTTGATGGGCATGTTGAAGGTTTGGGAATCAGATGTATGGTAGCAGATATAGCAGCTTAGTCTTTTAGTATAAGTGGGAGATTGTTAGGATGTATACTAAAAGCCTAGCTTTTGGTATAAACATTTATCTAGAAATAAGAATCACATTGGTCAAATGTCTACATTTGTGATAAATGTAATTGTTCAATTAATTTATATTGTAGATAACATGGTATGTGGTGTCACACACAGAAGATCATGTTATCGGTTCCTTATAAATTATAAACAGTAGCTCACGGCCAAGATGGAAAGGAACAAACCATTGGAAGGTCGTAGTATAATCAGGTATTAGTTTATCTTAACTATGTAATAACACTAGTACACTTAGAGTGTATTGAGTAGGACCATTTGAGGTCGTTTCTTTTATACTGACTTTATAAAGGAACAAAGACCTCAGTTATTATGGAAGTGTGTGCTCTTAATCCTAATATAATAACAAGCACATATATTTGATATTTATTTCTTTAATTTATCAATGGGTGAGATTTAGTTCGATAAATCAATAAGCCCGATAAGTTGGGAAATAATATCACTTATAGTGTGTATTGTTGATTATAGAAGGAAACTGTGTCCTAGTGATCTAGGTTGAGAATGTCTTCAAGAGGAGCTCATAAGGATTGTCATGTTAAACCCTGCAGGTGGACTTAGTCCGACATGACGATAAAGTTGAGTGGTACTACTCTTGGAACTAGATATTAATTAAGTGAGTTGTCAGTAACTTACTTAATTAGTGGGCATTCGACATCTTAAACACAGGGAGACTAACACACTCATAATAAGAAGGAGCCCAAAATGTAATTTGGGATTGGTGCGGTAGTTCAATAATAGTTCTCTAGTGGAATGAATTATTATTGATAAAATTAAGTTGTGTGTTCGGGGCGAACACGGGATGCTTAATTTTATCGGGAGACCAAAACCAATTCCTCCTCTCGGTCCCTATCGTAGCCTCTTAATTATAGAGTACTATACCCACCTTCTTACCCATCCCATAGGGGCCGGCCAAGCTAGCTTGGAGACCAAGCTAGGGCCGGCCAAAGGCATGGTTCATGGGTTCATGAGGTGGTCGACCCTAGCTTGATGTCAAACTTAGGTGGCCGACCCTATTAAAATTAAAAGGTTTTTTATTTTTTAAAATTTTTTCTTATGTGGATAACATAATTTAAAAGAGAGTTTAAAATTTAAATCTTTCCTTTTATAAGATTCTACAAAAGATTAAGAGAAGAGCTAAATCTCTTTCCTTATTTGTAGATTAAAAGGTTGATTTTAATTTTGGTAAAAACTTTCCTTTTAATTATATTCATGATTTAAAAGAAAGTTTAAAAATTAAAAATTCTCTTTTATTAGTTTTTACAAAAGATTAAGAAAAGATTTAATATCTTTCCTTATTTGTAGATTGAAAGGAGATTTTAATTTTTAGAGATAACTTTCCTTTTTGGAAATTATCCACATGTTTAAAAGAAAGATTTTAATTTATAAAATTTCTTTTTATTAACCAATCATGAAGGGATTAAAATTATTGGAGAAATTTTTATAAATTTCTAGAAACAAATTAGAAAGTTTTAATTTTTGTTTTAATTAAAACTCTCCTTGTTTTGGGGATAGAGGTGGCCGGCCAAATAAATTGGAGAAGAGAAAATTATTTTTAATTAAATAAATTTTCCTTTTCATGGCAAAAGAATTAAGGAAGTTTTTATTTAAATTTCCTTATTTGCCAAGACCAAAGATTATAAAAGAGGGGGTAGAGGAGGCTTCATAAAAAACAAATGACTCTATTCTTTTTCTTCCTCTCTTTTCTTCCTTGGTGTGGCCGACCCCTAGAGGTTCCCCTTCTCCTTCTCTCTTCTCCTTCTTGTGGCCGAGACTTCATCATCTCTTGGAGGCATAGAAGTGGCCGGATCTAGCTTGGCGAAAAGGAGAGAAAGGAGTCTTGTTTTATGCATCCCTTGGAGCTTGGTTGGTGGAAAAAGATCTTCATCTTTTGGAAGCATTGTGTTTGGCCGAAACTTGAAGAAAGGATAAGAAGGTGCTTTGGTGGTTTCTCATCTCGGAAGATCGTTGTCCACACAACGTCCGAGGTTAGAAGAGGAATACGGTAGAAGATCAAGAGGTCTTTATAAAAGGTATAACTAGTATTTTTTCTTTCCGCATCATACTAGTTATTTTTGGAAATAATACCAAATACAAGAGGCATGCGATTCTAGTATTTCGAATTTGTTTTCGATGTTGTGTTCTTTTGTTTTTTTTTTTCTTTTCCTTGTGATTTGATTGTTATTTTCGGTTGACCTAAAGTTATTTAAGGAAATTAAATAATAACTTTCCTTAAAAGGCTTTGTCTAGTCGGTGGTGGTTGTTCCCATATCCAAGAAGGTCATGTGCCTCGCCACGTCAGTACTGGAAGACAATTTTGGAAATTAATATTTAATGAAATTAATAACCTAGGTGATTTGGATCGAACGTGTTAAGTTCCGCAGGAGATCCGAGTCTAAACCTAAAAGAACAAATAGATTAAACTTTGGATCAAACGTGTTAAGTTCCGCAGGCAATCCAAGTTTAATTTAAAAGAACACATGGTAGCTAGGAAAAGGTTCAGACCTTTGTACAAAATTTTTATATAGTGGAACCATTAGGTTTTCCGAGTAGCAACCAACAACTAGGACTTTCACCTGACTTCACTCACCAGGATTTTCTTCCGCCTAACTTCACTCACTAGGTCTTTCACCTGGCTTCACTCACCGAGATTTTCTTCCGCCTAGCTTCACTCACTGGGTCTTTCACCTGGCTTCACTCACCATGATTTTCTTCTGCCTAGCTTCACTCACTAGGACTTTCCACCTGTCTTCCTAGCTTCACTCACTAGGTCTTTCCACCTGGCTTCACTCACCAGGATTTTCTTCTGCCTAGCTTCACTCACTAGGTCTTTCACCTGGCTTCACTCACCAAGTCTTTCCAGTCAAGTATCTAGTCAACCTTGACCTTCTTGACTCTCCTTCACAATCTCCCCATATGAACAATCGCACCTGCAATCTCCATGTGTTGTCTATATGTATTATCAAACATCGAAACTCAAACATCAAGACTCGAGCTTGAACCAATTCAAGCTCTGTCAACCAGGTCAACCTTGACCTAGGGAATATTGCACCAACAATCTCCCCCTTTTTGATGTTTGACAATACCTTTAAGTTAGGCTAATCTCATAGCCTCAACTCTCCTTCATGTCAATGTAAGAATGATGGTTTCCTTCATTCTCCTCCTTTTTTAGAGGGCAAACTCCCTCTTAGGTAATGACGGCCTAACTTAACCACACATTCTCCTCTTATTGGCACACATTAAAAACTCTCCCCATGAAGAGTTACCCAACGTTGTTTACAACTTCACTCGTTGTTCACAACACAATAACGAAGGTCTCATACCCTTCATTATTCATAACGCCCATCCTTGAGCATATACCACTTGGTATATTTACACACGATTCAAATGAAGGTCTCATACCCTTCATTGTCATCAAATGCTCATCTGTGAGTATACACCACTTGAATAATGAAGATATCCACTCTCTATTACATTCAAATGTCCAACCTTGAGCATTTTTGCTAAAGAAGGTTAACCACCTTCCAAGGTGTATGAAAAATAGATTTTCATGTCCTTAAAGAGTAAGTCCCCCTAAAGACATGCATGTAACTTCTGTCATTGCACCAACAATGACTTGGAATCCCTAAACCTTTAGGAAACCCAAATTTAGAAGTTTTGAGGTTCAAAAATTCAATATAGAAACCAAACCTCAACCTAAACCTCTACTTAGTCTTCCTTAACCAATTCATCCTTGTTTTCATCATGAAAATTTCCCCTAAAGGTATACAAATGTTTTTGAGGGGTTAAGAATGGTTTGATAGACTAAAAATGGTTTTAAAATGTGGAAAATAAGCTTTCCCAGCCAAAATCAACATTCTCAATCGATTGGAGTTGGGTTCCAATTGATTGAACCCATCTAAATCGATCCACTGATCGATTCAGACTGAGTGGATCGATCGGCTGATCGATCCAGCGAGCTTCTGCTCGCGGGAAAACTCCTCTCAATCAATCGCCCGATCGATTGAGGCACTCTAATCGATCGGGTGATCGATTGGATCTCTAAAAAACTGAAAATTTATTTCAGTGAATTTCAGAAACTCACCTAAAATTCAAAAAAAATCGAAAAATCATGAAAATTCATATAGACATTCCTTAGGGCATATACAATCAAGGAAAAATAGTTTTCTATGAAAATACTTTATATTTTCAAAGATTGACACAAACTTGAAAACTTATAATAAGTTTAGTGTTTTCTTCCAAGTTTGTGCTCAACTATTCAATGATGATTACTATCAAAAGATAGCCTTCATCAAGGTTTTCCAAAATATATTTAAAATCATTTTCAAAAACCAATATCCAACCATGTTCTTTGGGCTCAATGCGCATGACTTGTACATTTGCTTTCCCAATGATTGGAAAACACATAATTATGTTTTTTGATGAACCTAAAACTCATAAAAATGCACTAAATCAACATCTTGAGTTTTGTTTATCATCCTAACATCTCACTTATATTTAATGTGTATGAAACCACATACAAGTCACCTTATAGTTCTTAAGTGAGATGTAAACTTTGGTTTTGCCCTAATCTAGGGATCATGCATATCTATCTAGGCATTTTGAGGTTAGGAACATCTACCAAGGATGTTACTTGTTAATGAATGTCATTTGTCCTTCGTTTGCACGAAATTAAAAACAATGCATGATATGTTATGGCATATATAAAAAATAAATAATTTTCAAAAGAAAATTTCCTATGACTACATGATGTATGTATGACATGACATGGTATTTTTGTATTTTCCATAATAAAACATGAATGCAAAATATGATGTCATGGCATATGATGGGCAAACAACGCATGGTAAATTAGCATAAATGAAATACCTAGATTATCTATCTAAGTATCCTTAATCCTTAGCTAAATTAAAATCTAAAACCTAGATTGCCCACTATTTCCCAAGAAAATGCCAAAATTCAATTTTGACATTTCTTTTGATTTTCCTAATTTCGTGCCAATTTAAATTAAACAAATTCCTCAAATTTTTGGCACAAATTACTCTTTTAAAGAGTAACAAATTAAGTTAAGGCTTAAATTGCTTTTAATTTTTCCTAAGAACATACCACAATCCCAACTTGGTGGTTCTTATGATTCTTCCAAATGTGCCAATTTAATTTTAAAATTAACTCACATTAAGGCACATCTTACTCTTTCCAAGAGCAAACCTTTAATTCTCATCATTTTCAAAGGTTAATAATAACCTTGAAAATGCTCTCTGAGTGTCAACTTCACCAAAATTGGGTTAATTATCCTTCTAATCAGAGTTGACACTCTCTAACCCATCTAAGGAGTAGAGAAAATGCTCCTAAGAACCCAAAACCTATTGGTGCTCCTTGGATGCTCTAGGTACTCACTAGGGATAGCTTCCCTAGATACCTTCCTAGTAACCTTGTTAGACTTCTTGGAAGCCTTAGTAATATTTCCTAGATCAACTCTAGGGATTGCCTCCCTTGTGATCTTCTTAGTGACTTTCTTGGACTTCTTAGAAGTTTTAGTCACGTTTGTTGCAAAAATACTCTTAGGAATAACCTCCCTAGTATTTTTGACTTGACCATTTGACCTAAGGTTGGTTCCATAATCATATGGAACCATATGGTAATAAGGCACATCCTTTTTAATTTTAGGTTTGTATCCCAAACCCCTATGGCCCGTGGATGACCCTTGTAGTGCTAAACCTAGGTTTTGCTCTTTTTGCCCTTTTAGGATACTTTCCATCCTTTTTAGGGTCTTTTCCATTTTATCAAGCCTTGACCTCAAGACTTGATTTTCTTCCCATAAATCCCTAGATTTTGATTTTTCTTTAAATCCTTGAGCATTTTTATTTCTAGGCTTATAAATATGGTCCTTAGTGTTATTGCCTAACCTTTTACCTACCTTCCTAACCCTAGGTGTGGTAGTCTTAGCATGGAGAGCCATATGTTTTTCTTTAATGCTATCATACTCTCTATTTTTATGGTAAATAGCATTAAAATGATAAAAATTAGAATTTACATGATTTTCACCATTATTTAAAAAGGTAGGCTCAATAAATGATACCTTTCGTTTTACCTTGGAGGCTCCCCCTTGAGTTGTGCTTCCTCCTTGAGCCTTGACCGCTTTCTTCCCCTTGGGGCATTGCCTCCAATAGTGTCTCTTTTGATTGCAAGAGAAGCACACAATGTGCTCCTTGCTCTTCTTTGTTCCAGGAGCGGTCTCTTTGGGCTTCTCCTTGCCCTTTGGTGCCACTTGGCCCTTCTTCTTGGCCAATTTAGGACACTTGCTCTTGTAGTGCCAATGTTCCCTACATTCAAAACATATGATATGTTGTTTATTTTTATTTGAAATATTTATACCTTCATATGTAGGGATGACATCTTCTCCTTTTGATCCGGAGGTAGAAACTTCCTCTTGTTCCGACAATGATGCTCCTCCAATAGATTTGACTCGACTTGTGGAGGTGGAAGCTTCTTCATCCTCTTCTTTTCTTGACCCGGATGTGGAGACTTCTTTTTCTTCTTGATCCGGTGTCAATGAAAATCACTCCCCCTCAATCCTAGAGGTGGAGCCTTCATCATCTTCATCTTGTACATGGAACAAAGAGTATGCTCCCTCTTTGCTCTTTCCATTGCATTCCTTTGAAGATGAGGCTTCTTGGACTTTTTCTTCGGAAGTTGAGCATCTCTCAACTTCGGAGTCCTCTTCCTCTTGATCTTGACTCATGGAGTCGCCCTCTTTGGATTCTTCTTGAATTGGTACAGTGGAGGGGATTTCATGAATCGTTGCCAATTTGCTCCAAAGCTCCTTGGCATCTTTGAATTCTCCGACTTGAGCCAAAATATTGCTTGGCAATAAATTGACCAATAGCTTGGTCACTTTGTCATTTGCCTCGCTCCTTTGAATTTGCTCTTGGCTCCATTTGCTCTTCTTTAAGATCTTGCCTTTTGAATTCTTTGGAGCTTTGAAGCCTTCCATTAGAGCAAACCATTGCACTATCTCCACCATCAAGAAATTCTCGATCCTTGATCTCCAAAGATCGAAGCTCATCATTGTAAATGGTGGAGGCACCCTTGTGTCGAATCCGAGTCCATCTCGGAATTCCATCTTGAAGTTGAGCTTCTTGAATTCTTTGACTTTGATGAATTTGCTTCAACTTCTTCACCCTCTAACTTTGTTGCCCCTTCCGGCGATGATTCTGGTGAAGAGCGGCCTCGCTCTGATACCACTTGTTGGGACCGAAAATGTAGCTAGAGGGGGGTGAATAGCTCGTCGCAATCTCGTGCTCATCGTTGCTTGCTTCTTCAATGATGTGCATCGGAAATACAAGAAAACAAACACACAACACTAACACAAGGGATTTACTTGGTATCCACCTCAAGAAGAGGTGACTAATCCAAGGATCCACACACTCACACACCCTCCACTATATAAACACTCCGTTTCGGTAACTACCGAAGGCGGAGAAGCCCTATAATACTCTCAATACAACAAGAAACAAAGAGAAGCAAATACAAGGAAACTTACACGGTTTACACAAGAAACCCTAACCCTAGCTTCTTCTTCTTGTTGTAGATCTACCTCTTGACTTGGAAATGCCTCCAAGAACCTTCAAGATCTGGCGGTGAGAACTCTGTGGAGAAGCTGTGATGTCGCTGTGAAGATCGGAGATGAAAGCCGAGAGTTCTATCGAGAGAAACGCTCACCAACAGCTAAATATGACGCCAACGATCGAACTCAATCGATTGGATTGCTCCCAATCGATTGGGGAGGCTCTGGATCGATCGGCTGATCGATCCAGAGTGCCACTATGCTCTCAGGAATTGCCTGGATCGATCGGCCGATCGATCCAGGGCTTATCACACAGAATCGTGACTCCCAATCGATCGGCCGATCGATTGGAGGCTCCAATCAATCGGCCGATCGATCCAGAGCCATTATGTGTGATCGCAAGCTTCTCCCAATCGATCCACTGATCAATTGGGAGGAGGCTTGTCGCGGGGACTCACCCAATCGATCAGCCGATCGATTGGACATGAGCCAATCGATCGGCTGATCAATCCAGCTCAAGGTTTTTGCCCAAAACCAAGTCCAAAGTCCCCTAAACCAACATCCGGTCAACCATGACCTGTTGGTACATCATGCCTAGCATCCGGTCACCCTTGAACTGCCAGTACTGCCTCACCAAGTGTCTGGTCAATCCCTTTGACCCACTTGGAATTTTCTCCTCGTGCTAAGTGTCCGGTCCTCCATGACCCACTTGGACTTCCACCAGATATCTGGTCAACCTTGACCCATCTGGATTTCCTCTGCCTGGCTGTTAGTTAGAGCCCTAGAGTCAATCATTTGATGATTGTATTATGGACTTATTGTATCATATTCTAATATAAATAAAGGCATTTGTTTTTGGTTATTATACTTACTTGTATTGGTGCCAAATAAACAGAGTATAATAGCGTCATTGAGTAGAGGGTTCTTACCTATATCAATCGATTAGTTAAACCGATAGTGAGATGATATAGGGAACACTACTCTTAATCATTCCTAGTCGAGTATTAACATTCAGGGACAATGTTAATGCAATAAGACTAGCATGTAGGTCAACTCGATGACTTGATCTCACAAGTCATGGATATAGAGATATCAAGTTGACACATGGGTATGCATTGGAGAATGTATACTGAATGACCCACCATGAGAAAGTATCATGGATCGTTATATGAGTGTCATATACTTTCTCATGTGGCTATTAGTATGACTACTAGTCCTTGGACCTGAAGTCACCATGGATCCCTACATAAGGAGTTATGTACTTTGATTTCGTCAAACGTCACCCACAACTGGGTGGACTATAAAGGCGATCACTGGGTATGTAACGAATTATGTAGAGGGATGTTAGTGATGTAGATGGGATCTATCCCTCCTATATGATGGGAGAGACATCGATATTCTTGATAGAGTGAGACCACAAAGTGCATGGTCATTCCCAAATGAGTCAATATGAGATATTGAGCTCATTTGATTGAGTGAGTCTACTTGGAGATCAAGATTTAGATTGGTCAGAGGATGACATGGTCTATGCCTCACATTGATCAATCTAGATGTCTAGGATAGGAGGACACTTGTCATATTTTGTGAGGAGTCACAATTAGTAGTCACAAGGTGATGTTGGATCTCAACATTCTTGTAACTTGGGTTGTAATGATGTGTTGCTAGATACCGCTCATTACTTATGCTCCTAAATGGGTTTAGGGGCATTACCAACGTTACAAGAACCTATAGGGTCACACACTAAGGACAATTAGATGGAAATTAGGTTCATATGATGAACCAAGAGGATCAGATCCATGTGATGAATCAAATTGGATTAAGAGTCATCCTAATTGGGCTAATTGAGTTGGACTCAAGTTGATTCATGTGTTCAATGAGTCTAATTTAGATTATGACTCATTGAATCAATTTAATTAAATGAATTAGATTCATTATATTAAATTAGCTTGAATTAAATGGTTGGATTAGATCAACCATGAGAGAGATTAAGTCAAGTTTGACTTGACTTTATGCCACAGCATTTGTGACTTGGCATTAAGTGGCCAATGATGATGTGCCACATCATCATGCTTAGCACATGTGTGTGCCACATCATGGAGGTTACAAACTCCATTTCCATTTAATGTGGCCGGCCACATTAATTGTAAAGGGGTTACAATTGTGGCTGGCCAGTCAAGATTCATGGAATGAATTTTTCATTCAATTGTATTCATTCTATCTTCTTCCTCCTAGAGCTCTCTCTTCTTGCTCCCCTCTCCTCATATTGCCGAGACCTTCTTGGAGTGATAGCACACTCTAAGGTTCTCCCTCCATCGAGTTGTTCGTGTGGATACTTCTAGAGGGTTGTCTACTTTGACAATCTTGAGATCCGGCACCTTGGACGAGCGGGATTCGCGAAAGGCACGCATCAAGGGTAAAACTCGTACTCTAATGTAGATCTAGAGTTTGTAAACTTGTACTCATAGGTTTTTTGAAATTTTATTCTTCGCACGGATCCGGTGGCGGGGGTTTCGGGGTTTCCGCGACGCGAAAAAGCGGTTTTCGCGGCCCGGAAGACCCAACAGTGGTATCAGAGCCACGTGCGAAGACTTGTACGAGTTTAGTTTGTATTTTTATGAAAAATATAGATTCTGTAACATTCTATAATTTTATGAGTTTTAGAGTTTTTATGGGTATTTTTCTCGTAGAAGCGAAGCACAAGTGTTTCGACACTTGTAGTCTTCGACTACCGAGAAGATTTTTCTGAAACGGCAAGGTTTCGGCCTAAAACTTTTTGGGACAGCGGGCTAAGGTGCTGTAGGATCGCTTAGGGACACTCGCGATGGTTAGATCACGGGTAGGGGCACTACCCCTGGCCCCGCAAGGGGATTCGTTCCGCCCTTGCGCCCGAAAACCGCTAAACGGGACCGCCAGGAATTTTTACTCGTAAAAATTGTAAAAATTGGTATTAAAATTATAGAAAATTATGAAAATTACATAATTTAGAATTATGTATAATTTGTGATGGTCATGGCCCAAAAAGACCCAATTGGATTGGTATATTTGTGTTGTAATTCATATTACGGCCTGCGCGCCGTCATTTGTATTGTGTGTGTTGTATATTTGATACGCGACCTGCGCGTCATGCCTTTCTCCATTTATTCTTGTTGCAAAATTAGTTTAGACTCGAATGTAACTCGAGTTTCAAAATTGTAATGTACAAAATTGGAGCCGTGGAAGGTCCACTCGAGACGGAGTTACGAGGAAGGCGCGAGCAACACAAGGTGGTCAAAGGGAGGAGCTTGAGAAGCTGTTGACCTTAGGTTGACCATCCGATCTTATCATTGGCTTGAGAAGATCATAGTAGGGCCATGACTAATCAAAAATAAATTTAATTAATTGCTTGTATGTATGTGATTCATGATTAGTAATTAATTAGTGCCTAACGATTAGATTAGATCTAAATCGTGTACAAGATGCACCCTCTCGATTTGATTAGATCTCAATCGCATCAACTCTAATGCCTACCGTGCCGTGATACCTATCACTACCTCGATCACATGAGTTGTTGAATCTGCCAAAGCAGAGCAACACATATTATCTTGGTAAGGTACGGAGGGACAATCTTGGTCTCGTTTATCAACGCATGGGCGAGTACAAACTCAATTAGATTGAGTATTCCTAGTTAACTCGATTGGATTGAGTACAACTATAGGCATTCTTCCAACGGTTGGAAAGATAGGACATAAATCACATTTTTATTAATTCTTGGGCGTATTAACCAAAGCTAACTCAAGTTTTAATATAACTGCGGATAATAATCCTATAAACAAGAGTTGCATACAGAAGTAATTGGTAAATCGTTACCTACCGATCATACTAAATATTGGGCGTATTAGCCAAAGCTAACTCAAGGGTTAGTATGATGTGGATCTTGTCCCACATGAATTATAGAATTCAGTGGGAGCATCATTTAGTTAAAGGCCTAATTAAATGATTTAAAAGAATATGATATTTATTTTCTGCATTTTTATGTTGTAGATAACCATGACGTTGAATACGAACTCTTTCTCCCTGCGTTCTGTTCTTGAGAAGGACAAGCTCAACGGAGTAAATTTCCTGGACTGGTACAGGAACTTGAGAATAGTTCTCACCCAGGAACGTAAACTGTATGTTCTGGAGCAGCCCATTCCGGAGGCTCCTCCTGCCAATGCCACACGAGCAGACAAAGATGCTTACAAGAAGCATCAAGATGACGCATTAGATGTGTCCTGTCTAATGCTCACGACCATAAACTCTGAGCTTCAGAAGTAACATGAGTTGATGGGCGCTTACGATATGGTTGAACATCTTCGTCAACTATATCAAGGACAAGCGAGGCATGAGAGATTTGAGATCTCAATGGCACTATTTCAGTGCAAGATGTCAGATGGGGCTCCCGTAGGCCCATATGTAC
Source organism: Zingiber officinale (assembly GCF_018446385.1). NCBI lineage: Eukaryota > Viridiplantae > Streptophyta > Magnoliopsida > Zingiberales > Zingiberaceae > Zingiber > Zingiber officinale. The sequence goes on from NC_055998.1 coordinate 97,655,995, forward strand.
TCAAAATGATTGGGTACATAGAAAACCTACAGAGGTTGGGATTCCCACTTGGCCAAGAGCTGGCCACTAACTTGATCTTGCAATCCTTGCCGGATAGCTATAGTCAATTCGTTCTAAACTACAACATGAATGAAATCGACAAGCCACGACCCGAGCTGCTTAGCATGTTAAGAACTGCTGAGCTAAACCTTAAGAAGGCTAAGCCCCATTCTATTCTGATGGTTCAGAAACACAAGGGAAAGGGCAAGCCCAAAGGTAAAGGAAAGTCCCAAGCCAAGGGCAAAGGCAAGGCACTGAAGCCTAAAGGAGGGGTCGCCAAGGATGCTACCTGCTTCCATTGCGGTCAGACTGGGCACTGGAAGAGGAATTGCAAGGTGTACCTGGAAGATCTTAAGAAAAAGTGAAGTGAGACTTCCACTTCAGGTATATATGTTATAGAAGTCAATCTATCTATTTCTTCATCATGGGTATTAGATACCGGATGTGCTTCTCACATTTGTACTAATGTGTAGGCACTGAGAAATAGCAGGGCATTGGCGAAGGGCGAGGTGGACCTACGAGTAGGCAATGGAGCACGAGTTGCTGCTGTTGCTGTAGGAACTTATCATCTATCTCTGCCCTCTAGGCTTGTATTAGAATTAGATGAATGTTGTTATGTGCCTGCTTTAACTAAGAACATAATTTCAGTTTCTTGTTTGGACAAGAAAGGTTTCTCTTTTATTATAAAGGACAAATGTTGTTCTGTTTATTTAAAAGATATATTCTATTGTAGTGCACCTCTGATGAACGGACTCTACATTCTAGACCTTGAAAGCCCTATCTATAACATAAATACTAAGAGGTTCAAGTCAAATGACCTGAACCAAACCTATCTCTGGCACTGTCGCTTAGGTCATATAAATGACAAGTGCTTATCCCAGCTCCATAAGGATGGTTTGCTGGACTCATTTGATTTTGAATCTTATGAGACGTGCGAGTCATGCCTACTAGGCAAGATGACCAAGACTCCCTTTAGTGGGCACAATGAAAGAGCGACTGATTTGTTAGGACTTATACATAGTGATGTATGTGGCTCTTTCAATGTCGCTGCTAGAGGCGGTTATAAGTACTTCATCACATTTACTGATGACTTCAGTAGATATGGTTATGTGTACTTGATGACACATAAGTCTGAATCCTTTGAAAAGTTCAAAGAATTCAAGAATGAAGTACAGAACCAGCTTGGCAAGAGTATTAAGATACTTTGATCAGATCGAGGTAGAGAATACCTTAGCCATGAGTTTCGTGACTATCTAGCTGAGTGTGGGATTCTATCCCAACTCACTCCTCCTGGAACACCACAGTGGAATGGTGTATCCGAAAGGAGGAATCGTACCCTATTAGATATGTTACGATCTATGATGAGTCACACAGATCTTCCGACATTCCTTTGGGGCTATGCTCTAGACACGTCAGCTTTTATACTCAACCGAGTTCCATCCAAGGCCGTGATAAAGACACCGTATAGGATATGGACTGGGAGAGATGCCCAGGTGTCTTTTATAAGGATTTGGGGTGGTGAGGCTTACGTTCGACGTCAAGTCTCAGACAAATTAGGACTCAAATCCGACAAGTGCTACTTTATTGGATATCCCAAGGAAACTAAGGGATATTACTTCTACATTCCCAGTCAGCACAAGGTAGTTGTGGTAAAGACTGGGGTCTTTCTAGAAAGGGACTTTGTTTCTAGAAAGACTAGTGGGAGTACATTCGATCTTTAAGAAGTTCAAGATGCGGACCATAGCACTAAAGCCTCGATGGAAATTGAACTGGAACCACAAAGTGTTGTGAATGATATTGTTCCACAAGGAATTGAGGAACAACAACCAGTTCAAGTAGACATACCTCTTCGTAGGTCTGATAGGGTACGTCGTCAGCCTGAGAGATACTCATTTCTCTTGTCTGACCATGATGATGTTGTGCTCATAGAGGATGAGCCTACCACCTATCAGGAAGCTGTGATGAGACCAGATTCCGAGAAATGGCTAGAGGCCATGAGATCCGAAATGGAATCCATGTACACCAACTAGGTATGGTCTTTGGTTGATCCACCTGAAGGGGTAAAACCCATCAGGTGTAAGTGGGTCTTTAAGAGAAAGACTGACATGAATGGACTTATTTATAAGGGTCGCTTAGTAGCTAAAGGTTTCAAGCAGATTCATGGTATTGACTATGATGAAACTTTTTCTCCAGTAGCGATGTTTAAGTCCATTCGGATCATGCTTGCTATTGCAGCATACCATGACTATGAGATATGACAGATGGATGTCAAAATCACATTTTTGAATGGAAACCTGCTCGAGGATGTGTACATGACACAACCTGAGGATTTTGTAGATCCACACCATACTAGCAGAGTATGCAAGATGCATAGGTCCATTTATGGACTAAAGCAAGCTTCTCGGAGCTGGAATCTTCGATTCGATGATGCAATCAAACAGTTTGGTTTCATCAAGAATGAAGATGAACCTTGTGTCTACGAGAAGGTTATAGGGGACATAGTTATCTTCCTCATATTATAGGGAAAGACATCCCTTTGCTACAGTCTGTCAAGACTTGGCTAGGGGTATGTTTCTCAATGAAGGACATAGGTGAGGTATCCCGCATTCTAGGGATATAGATCTATAGAGATAGATCTAAGAGATTGCTTGGACTAAGTCAGAGTACATATATTGACAAGGTACTCCTTTGGTTTGCCATGCAGAACTCCAAGAAGGGATTTCTGCCGATGTCACATGGCGTGAGTCTTTCGAAGACTCAAGGTCCCTCTTCTAGAGAGGAGAGAGACCGCATGGATCAGATCCCTTATGCCTCAGCCACAGGATCTATCATGTACGTCATGCTATGTACTCGACCTGATGTCTCGTATGCTTTGAGAATGATGAGCAAATACCAGTCAGATCCAGGTGAAAGTCACTGGATAGCGGTCAAGAATATTCTTAAGTACTTAAGAAGAACTAAAGAATATTTCTTGATATATGGAGGCGGTGACGAGCTAGCTGTAAAGGGTTACAGTGATGCCAGCTTCCAGACCGATCAGGATGATTATCGATCGCAGTCGGGGTTCGTGTTTTGCATTAATGGATGTGCTGTGAGCTGGAAGAGTTCGAAGCAGGACACAGTCGTTGATTTTACGACAGAGGCCGAGTACATTGTTGCATCAGAGGCAGCAAAGGAGGCAGTTTGGATCCGCAAGTTCATCACTGAACTTGGGGTGGTTCCTAGTATCGCTGACCCTATTGAGCTCTATTGTGACAACAATAGAGCTATAGCACAGGCTAAGGAACCTCGCTCACACCAGCGGACCAAACACATACTACGGCGCTTCTATCTCATTCGAGAGATTATCGACAGAGGAGATGTGAAGATTTGCAGAGTACCCATAGAGGCTAACATCACAGATCCCTTGACCAAGGCTTTGGTATAGAGAAAGCATGATGGTCACACTAGGTCATTGGGGCTTAGAGCCTACACTGATTGACACTAATGCTAGTGGAAGATTGTTAGTTAGAGCCCTAGAGTCAATCATATGATGATTGTATTATGAACTTATTGTATCATATTCTAATATAAATAAAGGCATTTGTTTTGGTTATTATACTTACTTGTATTTGTGCCAAATAAACTGAGTATAATAACGCCCTTGAGTAGAGGGTTCTTATCTATATCAATCGGTTAGTTGAACCGATAGTGAGATGATATAGGGAACACTACTCTTAATCATTCCTAGTCGAGTATTAACATTCAGGGACAATGTTAATGCAATAAGACTAGCATGTAGGTCAACTCGATGACTTGATCTCACAAGTCATGGATATAGAGATATCAAGTTGACACATGGGTATGCATTGGAGAATGTATACTGAATGACCCGCCATGAGAAAGTATCATGGATCGTTATATGAGTGTCATATACTTTCTCATGTGGCTATTAGTATGACTACTAGTCCTTGGACCTGAAGTCACCATGGATCCCTACATAAAGAGTTATGTACTTTGGTTTCGTCAAACGTCACCCGTAACTGGGTGGACTATAAAGGCGATTACTGGGTATGTAACGAATTATGCAGAGGAATGTTAGTGATGTAGATGGGATCTATCCCTCCTATATGACGGGAGAGACATCGATATTCTTGATAGAGTGAGACCACGAAGTGCATGGCCATGCCCAAATGAGTCAATATGTGATATTGAGCTCATTTGATTGAGTGAGTCTACTTGGAGATCAAGATTTAGATTGGTCAGAGGATGACATGGTCTATGCCTCACATTGATCAATCTAGATGTCTAGGATAGGAGGACACTTGTCATATTTTGTGAGGAGTCACAATTAGTAGTCACAAGGTAATGTTGGATCTCAACATTCTTGTAACTTGGGTAGTAATGATGTGTTGCTAGATACCGCTCATTACTTATGCTCCTAAATGGGTTTAGGGGCATTACCAACGTTACAAGAACCTATAGGGTCACACACTAAGGATAATTAGATGGAGATTAGGTTCATATGATGAACCAAGAGGATTAGATTCATGTGATGAATCAAATTAGATTAAGAGTAATCTTAATTGGGCTAATTGAGTTGGACTCAAGTTGATTCATGTGTTCAATGAGTCTAATTTAGATGATAACTCATTGAATCAATTTAATTAAATGAATTAGATTCATTATATTAAATTGGCTTGAATTAAATGGTTGGATTAGATCAACCATGAGAGAGATTAAGTCAAGTTTGACTTGACTTGAGAGGAAGAGGAAGAGTCAAGTTTGACTTGACTTTATGCCACATCATTTGTGACTTGGCATTAAGTGGCCAATGATGATGTTCCACATCATCATGCTTAGCACATGTGTGTGCCACATCATGGAGGTTACAAACTCCATTTCCATTTAATGTGGCCGACCGCATTAATTGTAAAGGGGTTACAATTGTGGCCGGCCAGTCAAGATTCATGGAATGAATTTTTCATTCAATTGTATTCATTCTATCTTCTTCCTCCTAGAGCTCTCTCTTCTTGCTCCCCTCTCCTCATATTGCCGAGACCTTCTTGGAGTGCTAGCACATTCTAAGGTTCTCCCTCCATCGAGTTGTTCGTGTGGATACTTCTAGAGGGTTGTCTACTTTGACAATCTTGAGATCCGGCACCTTGAACGAGAGGGATTCACGAAAGGCACGCATCAAGGGTAAAACTCGTACTCTAATGTAGATCTAGAGTTTGTAAACTCATACTCGTAGGTTTTTCAAAATTTTATTCTTCGCACGGATCCGGTGGCGGGGGTTTCGGGGTTTCCGCGACACCAAAAAGCGGTTTTCGCGGCCTAAAAGACCCAACACTAGCTTCACTCACCAGGACTTCCCTTCTGCCTAGCTTCAGTCACTAGGACTTCTCCTCTGCCTGGCTTCACTCACCAGGACTTTCCTTACTGCCTAGCTTCACTCACTAGGACTTTCACCTGGCTTCACTCACCAGGATTTTCTTCCGCCTAGCTTCACTCACTAGGTCTTTCACCTGGCTTCACTCACCGGGATTTTCTTCTGCCTAGCTTCACTCACTAGGTCTTTCACCTGGCTTCACTCACCAGGATTTTCTTCTGCCTAGCTTCACTCACTAGGACTTTCCACCTGGCTTCACTCACCAGGATTTTCTTCTGCCTAGCTTCACTCACTAGGTCTTTCCACCTGGCTTCACTCAACAGGATTTTCTTCTGCCTAGCTTCACTCACTAGGTCTTTCACCTGACTTCACTCACCAGGTCTTTATAGTCAAGTATCCAGTCAACCTTGACATTCTTGACTCTCCTTCACAATCTCCCCACATGAACAATCGCACCTGCAATCTCCATGTGTTGTCTACATGTATTGTCAAACATCGAAACCCAAACATCAAGACTCGAGCTTGAACCAATTCAAGCTCAGTCAACCAGGTCAACCTTAACCTAGGGAATATTGCACCAACACTAGTATCATTTGAGAACTGGGACACAAATTTGATGAAGAAGATCGAAGTCAATGCCAAGGCAACATGTACTATACAATGCGGCCTAACAAAAGAAGAGCTTAATAGAGTCAATCCATTTTCAAGTGCAAATGAGCTGTGGGAAAAATTAATCGAGTTGCACTAGGGTACTTCTGACAAGAAGGTAAGAAAATGAGATATACTATTAAACAAATTATATAATATAAAAATACAGGAAGGTGAGTCAGTGAGCTAGCTACATGCTCGCATCCAAGATCTTCTGAATGAACTCCACGCGATTGGACAGAAAGTGGAAAATTGTGATGTAATCAAGTACGTGCTAAATGCTTTTTCGAGGAATACCTTATGAGTATCGATGGTAGATGCTTACAAAGTATCCAAGGATCTTTCAAGTACTAGATTAGATGAATTATTTTCTAATTTTAAGTTACACGAACAGACTAATGCATGCCTGACCGAGAAAGGTATTACTTTGATTGCAGGAACAAGCAGAACATGGGAACAAAAAATCAAATGTCAAACCGAACTCGAGCATGAAGATGAATCGGACTCAAAAGAAGATAAAATCACCACTAAACTAGTCAAACTAGTTCAGAAAGTACTTAATAAAAAGAAGATGACTCAATCAAATATGAAGGTCAAGTCTGAAGTTACCTGCTTCATCTGCAACCAGAAGGAACATTATAAGCCTGAGTGTCCAAACCAGAAGCAAAGAAGAAGGAAGGCCTTGAAAGCAACGTGGTTTAAATCCTCGGAAGATTCCGATGAAAAAGATGAGCAAACAAGCTTCCTTGCCCTACCGGTATAAACTTATGTTGTCGAAACCGAGTCCGAGTCCAGAACTGGAGTCGAATCAGAAATAGAGTCCGAAAAAAGCTACGGATCTATATTCATTTTTGAAGGGCCTAACAACATTTTAAGTTCTCTGTTCGCTAGTACTCAAGTAGAAGAATTACATAACTTAGTAAATTATCAAATATATAAACTAGTCGAATCCAACGTCCGGGTGAAATCACTTCAAAATGAGGTAATGGCCCTTAAAGAGGTGACTAATCCAAGCTCCTTGACTAAATCGATTCAGATTGGAACTTCAACTCAAGTCCAACAACTTAAGGAAGAAAATTCTAACCTGAAAAGTTAAGTCATGGAACTTAAGGACGCATTGGAACGGTTCACCTTAGGTTCCAATAATCTTGATTTGATTCTTCGAAAACAAAGGGTCGTATACAATCGAACTGAACTTGGATTTAAGGCTAAACACAAATTTAAATCTTATCTATCTCTGGTTAATCGAACAAATAGAAAAACAGTCCAAGCATGGGTCTCCAAGTCTAATTTGATTAATCAATTTGGACTTGGTCAATATTGAATACCCAAGAGTCAAGTTAATTACCTTGACAGACCTTATTGAAGCTATGATCCAGGGAGCCAATAGAAAAACTGTAACGCCCGAAAATTCTCAAATTATTTTTAGAAATATTCTATGATTTTTCTGGAATTTTTAGATATTTTTTCGGAATTTTCCGAGTAGCGGAAGCAGCAAAAATAAATAGAACCGCAAAATAACTTAGGCGGAAATCGAACCCGAGACCTATGGTTTAGGGATAATGTTAGTAACCGGTTGAACCCAGCAGGGCCGTGCTGAAAGGAAAGGGGATCAATTATATTTATAATTGGTTTGGCCGAGTTAATTAATTAGTATAAATAGGAAAACATAAGTTGGTTTGGTTTATTTTTGTATTGGTTCGGCAACTCTCCTCACAAAACCTCACGCCACCTTCTCCTCTCAAACCCTCACGCCGGCGCCCCTCCTCTTCCTCCTTCTCACGGCACACCAAGCCCCAAGGGCCAAGGGAACTTCTTCCGGCGAGATCTTCGATACGAGGACGTTCCCCTTAGCGAGAAGAACACGTAGACGCGAGCGGATCGTCGAGAAGATCATCTCCACCGGAGTTCTAGCAAATAGAATCGTAAGAAATTACGAATAGGAGGTAAGAAACCCCTCACCTGCAGTATAATAGCTCCGTTTGGTTTTCTACGCATTAGTTTTAGCTATATGCAGGTTTTTCGGCACATAGGGTGTGTTTGAACCCTCCTCGAGGATTAGGGATCTAGTTGAGCACCTCTAGACGGGCCGGACACGTTGGTCTCCTTTAGTTGGAGATTCTAGACGTTGTCGGGTGCCTAGAGGTGATCTCCCTATTAGAGGAGAGAGTTGGAGCACACCAAGTATTCGGTAAAATGTTAGTGTAGCTAAATACCACCTCAGTTATGTTTAACAACTCAGTTAAATGCATTAGTGGCATTTAAATCAGTATGTTAGTCTAGTTTCAGCTTACATGAGACTACGGTCCAATGGGTGGGCTCCCACAGTCGCCTCTAGGTTTAGATAACCTAGCTCTAGGTTCAGATAACCTAGAAACAGCAAAATAAGCAATTAGTAGCTATATTCAGTATTTTATTTTCAGTGGCACTGTACTGGATTAGATATCCATTGGGCTGGGCTCCCATAGTCGGTCCCTAGGTTTAGATAACCTAGTCAACCGTACTAAATTCGGGACTTGCAAACCCGGGTCTAGTTAGGGATGCGCGCATAGCAAGTACAGTTGCCGGGCCCAAACAACATGATTACTATTTTCACTTATTATGATATTAGCTTTCAAACTCTTAATCTAATCCAGTGATTATAGTTTAAGATCAGTTTTAGCGCAGTTCAGTTTCAGTTCAGTATCATGCTTCAGTTTAGTTTTTCCCTGTGAATATGCATGATAACTTTATGTGCAGTTGTTATACATGTTTTTATGTTCAGGTTTAGATATGTCATGATTGTATGCTTATATGTCATGCCATGCTAGTTTATTCAGTATATCCAGCATATGTTTTAAACAGCATGATTTAAAATCATATTTGCATCGTTGCATGTTTTTGTGAGGTAGATGGTTTCTTACTAAGCTCTTTAGCTTACAGGTACTACTTTTCTTATACTGCAGATAAAGAAAAGTGGACTAGCGGAGGCTGGAGGACAATGCTATGGAGGTGTGTGTGTGCAAGGGGTTTGGAATAAAGATCCTAGGGGTCGAAACAGTTTAACTTCAGCATTTACGTTGTTAGTCTATTTATGGTTTAGTCCTTAGCTAGTTAAATGTTTAATCCAGTAAAACTATGCACTATTCAGTTCGTCCAGTTTAGGACGCATGTAGATTAATGTTAGATTGTTTTTCATATATCTAGAACCTATGTCTGTGAGTTGTAGTACGTTCCAGTGCTTGAAATTTCTGAAATCAGAAACTCTGATTTCATATCAGAGTTGGATCGGTCTGCCGACCGATCCGTTGCAGTATCAGGGTCCTGGATCGGTCAGCCGACCGATCCAGAGGCATACAGTATGCTACTGTATGCTATCTGATCGGTTTGCAGACCGATCCAGACACATCTGGATCGGTCCGCAGACCGATCCAGCCTCTACTGGATCGGTCCCCAGACCGATCCAGCCAGTGTTCGCGTGGGGGTCAGTGGATTGTTCCACGGACCGATCCAAAGCTCCAATTTCGCCTCCTCCTCAGTATAGCTATGAATATCTAGAAGGTAGTTGGATATGAAATCTCACTCTCACAGAGTTAACAGAGGCAACTACAATAGTTTAGTAAAATTTTATTTTACCCAGTTTCCGCACAGTACAGCACAGTAGTTTCAATAGTTAATGTAGCAATCCGGCTCACAGTTTAGTACTCAGCAGAAGAGTGGGTCGTTACAAAGTGGTATCAGAGCAGTGTTCCATACTTCCTACACACACATCAGCATTGTACCTGCAGCTTCCAAGTAAGGATACCTCTACTCTCTTTATTGTTCTTACTTTCTAGTTACAGTTCATGTTTATATGTCTATCGCCTGTTAGTCTGTGCTAGTCTTTTAACATGATATCAGTAGTTATATAACTGCCATTACCTTAGTTATGTTATGTTCTCTATGTCTTTAGAAATGGCACGAGGACGCCCAGCTAGAAGGGCACTAGCTACTGAGCCCCAGTAAGAGGCAGGCAGTTCAGTGCCTCCTCCAGACCTTACAGCACTAGTTGCTCAGTTACAACAACAGCTAGCTGAACAGCAACAGGAAATAGCCACCTTAAAGGCTAATCAGTAGAGTACCCCCACAGTCACCCCGGAACCGAATTTGACTACTCCGGTAGTCTTGGAGGTTCCACCAGCTCAGCCTACAGCACCAGCACCAGCAGCCCCAGCAGCTGAGCCAAGAAAGGAAGCCTATCTGATCCAGTGGCAGCGGGTCAAGCCAGAGAACTTCTCAGGCACTAGTGAACCATGGGATGCATAAGCCTGGTTCAAAACACTAGAGAGCACGATGGAGCTTCTGGACTGGCCAGAACATGAGAAGGTGAAGTGTGCCTCCTTCTGCCTGACAGGAGACACACGCATGTGGTGGGAAAGAGTCAGAACGAAGCGCCCAGTAAACCAGATGACATGGGCTGACTTCGAGAAGGAGTTCTTCGAGGAATTCTTTCATATGCGGGTTACAAACCGCCACTACGACGAGTCCACAGAGTTTTGTCAGGGCAACCTTTCAGTTGAGGAAGCCGTGAAGAAATTCAACAGGTTGGCTCGTCTATGCCCAGAGCTAGTCAGCACAGAGAAGGAACGAATCCGGTTGATGCTCAAGATGCTGACGCCAGATATAGTAGTGAACGTGGCTGGTGGCATACATAGGCCACAAACCACAGAGGAGTTAGTGAGCAGTGCCTTGACCACAGAGCATTACCAGAACAGCATAAAGCAGCAAAAGCAAGTCTCCTCAGAGTCCAAAGGCCAAGGAAACTCTCACACCCAGAAACAGCAAGGCCACAGCTCTAACTGGAAAGGGAACTCCAACAGCAAGCGCAAATCAGGGAGTGACTCAAAAGGAGGACCATCTAGCAAGCGACCCAGTTATCCAAAGTGTGCCACTTGTGGGAAATTCCACCCAAGGGTTTGTCACAAGGGCACACGAGGATGCTTTGAATGTGGACAAGAAGGGCACATAGCCAAGCCGAACAAGACCGGTCTTCCTCACCACAGATTGATGCAGCCACTCAATTATACCAGATGCAGCGCCTAGAGGGTCCACATATCAGCCAGGGTAGAAGCCCTCCGGCTATGGCGAATGCGAGGATCTACTCACTCACCGGAGGATGTAGCCAATGCCTCGGCAGTTATCACAGTCGATTAGCATTTTTGCTACTGTTCTATTTGATAATCGGGCAACCCATTCATATATAGCAGGATGTTCTCCAAAAATTAGAAATACCCCGAGGTACTCTGGTCAATTTCGGCACTACCTTCGGAGAGGTCATGGCATCCACGCACTGGCTGAGAGGTACCATTATAGCAGACAGGGAACTCTTTTGCGACCTGATCCTGCTAGAAATGACTGACTATGACATCATCCTTGGAATGGACTTTCTGATCAGATACGGTGCTTCCATATAGAGCCGTAAATAGAAAGTCGTATTCTAACCCGAAGCAGAAATATAGTTTGAATACCACGGAGAACCAAAGAGAAAAGCCAGAAAATTTCTCTCAGCAATGAAGGCACAGAAGTTGATGGATTCAGGATGTACGGGGTACCTAGCACATGTAGTCAATACCAGCCAGGACAAGGGCCAACAGCTAGCAGAGGTCCGAGTTGTATGTGACTACCCAGCAGTCTTCCCTGAAGAGTTACCAGGCCTAGCACCAGTCAGGGAGATTGAATTTGAGATAGAGCTTTTCCCCGGCACCAATCCTATTTCCAAGGCGCCTTACCGCATGGCTCCAGCAGAACTGAAGGAACTTCACGAGCAACTACAGGAGCTGCTTGACAAGGGCTTCATACGCCCTAGTCACTCACCATGGGGAGCGCCTGTACTGTTCGTGAAGAAGAAAGATGGAAGCATGCGACTGTGTATAGACTACAGATCACTAAACCAAGTCACGATCAAGAACAGGTATCCCCTTCCCAGAATCGATGATCTGTTCGACCAGCTGAAGGGAGCAGCAGTGTTCTCTAAGATAGATCTCAGATCAGGTTATCATCAGGTGAAGGTCAAAGAAGGGGACATACCGAAGACAGCCTTCAGAACCAGATACGGACACTACGAGTTCGTAGTCATGCCCTTTGGCGTGACCAATGCTCCAGCTACATTCATGGATCTCATGAACAGAGTATTCAGGGAGTATTTAGATAAGTTTGTTATTGTGTTTATCGATGACATTCTTATCTATTCAGGAACTCAGGAAGAACATTCAGAGCACCTGAAACTAGTATTGCAGACCCTTCAGCAGAATCAGCTATACGTCAAGTTCACGAAATGTGAATTTTGGTTAGATCAGGTGTCCTTCCTGGGTCACATCATCTCAAAGGATGGTATTATGGTAGATCCCAGCAAGATAGAAGTAAGTAACTGGAAGAGACCTAAGAACGCCAAAGGAAGCTTTCCGGGATTAGCAGGATATTACAGAAGTTTGTAGAGGACTTCTCCAGGTAGCCTCCCCAGCGCTCTTACCGAAAGAACAGAAATTTCAGGAGAGGATGAGAACAACAATGAGCTAAAAGGAGGTTAACCGTGCTCCCATTTTGGCTCTACAAGACACAGACAGCTTGACATCTATAGTGATGCCTCTAAGTTGGGACTAGGAGCGACCGATGCAAAATGGCAAGGTGATTGCCTATGCCTCAGACAACTCAAGGATTATGAGAAGAATTACCCTACTCATGACCTTGAGTTGGCAGGAGTGTTCGCTCTCAAAAGTTGGAGACATGACTTAGATGGAGCTCAGTTCAGAGTGTATACAGATCATCAGAGTCTGAAGTATTTCTTCACTCAGAAGGATCTGAACATGCGACAGCGTAGGTGGCTTGAGCTGGTCAAGGACTATGATGTAGACATCCTCTACCATCCAGGGAAAGCCAATAAGGTAGCAGATGCACTTAGCAGAAAATCCAGTGCTACCTTATTATATCTTACAGCCATGTCACCGCCCCTACAGAAGGAGATCGTAGATTTCGGTCTCGAACTCATCGTTGGACAGCTCTCTACTATGACCTTAGAGTCCACCTTGCTTGGTGATATTCAGTCAGCTCAGGAGCAGGACCCTGAAATTCAGAAAATCAAGCAAGGGCTAGCAGAATCAGAGAGTAGAGAATTCAGAGTGTCCGATAGCGGGGTGTTGTATTTTGGTGACAGACTCTGTGTTCCAGATCAGGAGGAGCTACGGAGACAGATTTTAGATGAGGCTCACAGGACTCCCTACGCAATGCATCCAGGTTCCACCAAAATGTATCAGGACCTGATGAAACATTTTTGGTGGCCCGGGTGTTGGTTGCTACTCGGAAAACCTATAGGTTACACTGTACAAAAATTTTGTACAAAGGTCTGAACCTTTTCCTAGCTACCATGTGTTCTTTTAAATTAAATTTTGGATCGCCTGCGGAACTTAACACGTTTGATCCAAAACTTAATCTATTTGTTCTTTTAGGTTTTGACTTGGATCTCCTGCGGAACTTAACACGTTCGACCCAAGTCTCCTTAAGTTATTAATTCCATTAAATATTAATTTCCATAAAAGGTTCCCAGTACTGACGTGGCGAGGCACATGGCCTTCTTGGATATGGGAGCAACCACCACCGACTAGACAAAACCTTTAATAGAAAGCTAATATTTAATTTCCTAAAATAACTTTAGGTTAACCAAAGAGAACAATCAAATCACAATGAAAAGAAAGAAACAAAAGAACACAACTTCGAAAAACATATTCAAATACTAGAACGTAAGCCTCTTGTATTTGGTATTATTTCCATAAATAACTAGCATGATGCGGAAATAGAAATTACTAGTTATACCTTGTAGAAAAACCTCTTGATCTTCTACCGTATTCCTCTTCTAACCTCGGACGCTGTGGGCAACGATCTTCCAAGATGAGAAACCACCAACCACCTTCTTCTCCTCCAAGCAAGGTTCGCCACAAAAGAAAAGCTTTACCAAGGAGAAAACCAAAATACTAACCAAGCTCCAAGAGATGCTAGCTTCTCTCCTTCTTCTTCTTCTTCTCCGAGTAGTATCCGCCACCACAAGAACTCCAAGGGAGAGGGAGAGGTTCGCCACCACAAGAGGAAGAGAAGGAGATGATGGCCACACCAAGGAACAAAGAGGAGAGGAATAATAGATGTTGTATCTTGTGAAGGCACCTCACCCTTCTTTTATATTCCTTGGCCTAGGTAAATTAGGAAATTTAATTACAATAAATTTTCCTTAATTTCCTTGACATGATTTAATTGAGAAAAATAAAATAATATTTCCCAATTAAACAATGATGGCCGGCCAAATCAATAGGAAGCAAATTGGACAAGTTTCAATCAACAATTAAAACTTTCCTTATTTGTTTCCGGAAATTTTAAAAATAAAATTTCTCTTTAAAATCTCTTCATGGTTAATAAAAGGAAATATCTATAATTTTAATTTTATTAACATGTGAATAATTTTAAAGAGAAAATAAAACATCTCTCCAATCTACAAATAAGGAAAGAGATCTAATCTCTTTCTTTAATCTTTGTAAATCTTTTACAAGAGAGATATTTTAATTTTAATTCTCTTTTAAATTAAATCTTCCACATAATAATAAACATTAAAATTAAATTTTCTTTTAATTAATTATGGCTGGCCCTACTAGCTTGGGTTCAAGCTAGGGCCGCCACCTTAAACTCAAGCTTCGGCCTAGCTTGGTTCCCAAGCTAGCTTGGCCGGCCCCCTTTAGGTGGGCATGAAGGTGGGTGTATGTGGGTATAGTACTCTATAAATAAGAGGCTACGATAGGGACCGAGAGGAGGAATTGGTTTGGTCTCCCGATAAAATTAAGCATCCCATGTTGCCGAACACACAACTTAATTTTATCAATGATAATTCATTCCACTAGAGAACTATCATTGAACTACCGCACCAATCCCAAATTATATTTTGGGCTCCTTCTTATTATGAGTGTGTTAGTCTCCGTGTTTAAGATATCGAATGTCCACTAATTAAGTGAGTTACGACAACTCATTTAATTAATATCTAAGTCCAAGAGTAGTACCACTCAACCTTATTATCATGTCGGACTAAGTCCACTCGCAGGGTTTAACATGACAATCTTTATGAGCTCCTCTTGAGGACATTATCAACCTAGTATCACTAGGACACGGTTTCCTTCTATAATCAACAACACACACTATGAGTGATACTATTTCCCAATTTATCGGGTTTATTGATTCATCGAACTAAATCTCACCCATTGATAAATTAAAGAAATAAATATCAAACATATGTGCTTGTTATTATATTAGGATTAAGAGCACACACTTCCATAATAATCGAGGTCTTTGTTCCTTTATAAAGTCGGTATAAAGGAACGACCTCAAATGGTCCTACTCAATACACTCAGTGTACTAGTGTAATTATATAGTCAAGATAAACTAATACCTAATTACACTCGACCTTCTAATGGTTTGTTCCTTTCCATTCCGGTCGTGAGCTACTTTTATAATTTATAAGGTACCGATAACATCATCTTCCGTATGTGACACCACATACTATGTTATCTACAATATAAATTAAATGAACAACTACAAACAAATGTAGATAATTAGACCAAATGTGATTCTTTATTCATAATGAATGTTTACAAAGCTTAGGCTTTCAAGATACACTCCAACAATCTCCCACTTATACTAATGACTAAGTTGCCATATCTTCTACCATACATCTGATTCCCATTCCTCCACATGCCGATCGAAAGCGAAAGGGCCTTAGTGAAAGGATCTGGTTATCCGCTGATGCAATCTTGGCGATGACAACTTCTCCTCGCTCCACGATATCTCGTATCGGTGGTACTTGCGCTCTATATGTTTACTCGCCTTATGAGCTCGTGGTTCCTTCGAGTTTGCAATCGCACCGCTATTATCACAATAAATTGTGATGATCTTGGGCAAACCAGAATCACATCTAAGTCCATTAGAAAGTTCCCGAGCCATACTGCTTTTTAGGCCTCAGAGGCTGCTACATACTCGACTTCCATGGTTGAGTCCAAACGCATTTTCGCTTAACACTCCTCCATGAAATGGCTCCACCTCCTAAAGTAAACACATAGCCGATGTAGACTTACTATTGTCCCTATCTCATTGAAAATCTGAATGTAACCCACAGGGAGCAAATCATCCGCTTGGTAAACTAGCATATAATCCCTAGTCCTTCTCGTGTACTTTAATATATGCTTTACCGCAATCCAATGTCCTTGTCCAGGGTTACTCTATGACCATGCCTACGGTAAAAGCGGATATCGGTCTCGTATATAGCTTTGCATACATTAAGCTTCCTACACCAAGCATAAGGAACTGCTTTCATGTCCTCTATCTCTTTTGATGTCTTTGGAGACATCTCTTTAGATAGAGCTACTCCATGTCTAAAAGGTAAGAAACCTTTCTTGGAGTCTTGCATGCTAAAACGAGCAAGGATTGTATCTATATATGAAGCTTGAGATAGACACAACATTCTTTTCTTGCGATCCCTTATAACTTTGATCCCAAGAATGTGTGCACATTCTCCTAAGTCCTTCATATCAAATTGTTTGGACAACCATACCCTTACGTCTGATAATACCTTGACATTGTTGCCAATTAACAAAATATCATCTATGTATAGTACAAGAAATACCACCACGTTTCCGTTACACTTCTTATATACACAAGACTCATCCGGACTTTGAATAAATCCATATGACTGGATTACTTCATTAAACCGGATGTTCCAAGACCTTGAAGCTTGCTTCAGTCCATAAATGGACCGATTGAGCTTGCATACTAGATGCTCTTTGCCTTTTTCAATAAATCCTTCTGGTTGCTTCATATGGATGTTCTCTTCAAGACTTCCATTAAGGAAAGCTGTCTTGACATCCATTTGCCAAATCTCATAATCCATATGAGCAGCAATGGATAAGAGTATCCGGATAGACTTAAGCATGGCTACCGGTGAAAAGGTTTCCTCATAATCGATTCCCTCTTTCTGAGTGTACCCTTTCGCAACAAGCCTAGATTTGAAGGTTTCTACCTTCCCGTCTGTCCCTCTTTTCCTTTTGTAGATCCACTTGCATCCAACGGCTTTTACACCATCAGGTGGTTCTACAAGCTCCCAGACCTTATTAGAGTACATAGACTCTATTTCAGAATTCATTGCCTTTTGCCAAGATGTTGCATCTATATCTTGGAGTGCTTCGTCATATGACCGGGGATCAGGTTCATGTTTTCCCGGGATCAAGTCCGAAGACTCTCCCAAAAACATGAATCTTTCAGGCTGCCTCACAACCCTCCCACTACGACGAGGCACTATCTGTGGTTGTGTATCATGTGTGACACGTGTTGCAGTCTCTTGTGGTACTTCATCTTGTACTGTTGGTATTGAAGTAGACATGTCCTCTCTAAGTTCTTCTAAAACGACTTTACTACTGGGCTTGTGATCCATTATATAGTCTTCTTCTAAAAACTGGGCATTGGTGCTAACAATGACCTTCTGGTCTTTAGGACTATAAAATAAACCACCTTTCGTTCCTTTGGGATATCCTACAAACACACGAACTTCGAGATTCTAACTTATCAAGATCTGGTTTCAACATGTGGACTACCCCAAATCCGAATATGTCTTAGACTGGGTTTTCGCCCATTCCACAATTCTATGGGAGTAGAAGAAACTGATTTAGAAGGTACTAAGTTCAGAATATACACTGCTGTTTCCAGAGCATATCTCCAAAACGAATTTGGTAATTCTGAATAACTCATCATCGATCTAACCATCTCCATAAGAGTCCTATTCCTTCGCTCGCCACACCATTCTGTTGGGGTGTTTCAGGTGCGACAATTGGGATTGAATCCTGCCTCGATAAGTAATTCCTAAACGCTCCTAAGAGGTATTCGCCACCACGATCTGACCGTAGTGTCTTGATACTTTTACCTAGTCGTTTCTCCACATCGGCCTTGTATTCTTTGAACTTATCAAAGCACTCGGACTTCGGCGCATTAGGTAAATGTATCCATATCTTGAATAATCGCCTATGAAAGAGACGAAATATTCAAAACCTCCTCTTGCATGGACGGACATAGGACCACACAAATCGAGTGAACCAACTCTAACACTTCTTTGGCTCTATACCCTTGGCCTTGAACGGCCTCTTGGTCATTTTACCTTCCAAGCAAGATTCACAAGTTGAAGAATTTTCCAACTCAAATGAACTCAAAGTCCATCGGCTATAAGCCTCTGAATCCTACTTAAGTTAATATGTCCAAGCCTTAGATGCCAAAGATATGCTTGGTTCATTCGAAGGTTCTTTTCTCTTATTAGAATTAGAAGATGAGTTATAAATTTCCATGTTTTGCTTTGTGGAAGAAATTGGATTTAAAGTATACAAATTGCCAACTAATGTACGAGCAGATAATCACTTTATTTCTTTTAATAACTACATTGGAAAGAAACCGAATATCCATCTAAAAGCAGTTTAGAAACCTGAAATTAAATTCTTTCTAAAAGCTGGGTACATAAAGACAATTTCTTAAAACCAAATTTTATTTCTACTAAAAGATAAGTAGACGTCTCCAACAGATGCCACCTTAGTAGCATTGCCCATGTGACAGTAATCTCCCTTGAGATAGTCGTCGGGTTTCCGGAACCCCTAGGAATTGCGAGACATGATCGGTGGCTCCGTATCTACACACGTGTTCCGTAGATAACACCGCTAAACATGTTTCAACAACTAGAGCATGAGATATACCTTTGTTTTGGTTCTTACGAGGACAGCCCGCCCCTTCCTGCTTGCAGATGAAGCACTTGCCCTTGGCTTCTTCATTCCAACTTTAAATCCCGTACACTGAGATTTATTCACTTTCTTTCTTGAACCGACTTGTTTCTTCTTCTTCTTTCCTTTCGGTTTAGAAGTAGAACCATTTTCGACATAGTGAATTTGAGCATTGTGACGAAATAATCCTTCTGCTGCTTGAAGTCAGTAGTTCCGCTAATGAATAAACCCTCTTATTCATATTATAGTTCAAAGAGAACCGCTCAAAACTTCTAGGTAGCATTTGGAGGATCATATCGATCCGGGTTTCCCATCAATTTCTCCTCCAAGGATCCGTATCTCGTTCGGATAAGCCATCATCTTTAGGATATGATCCCTTACGAGTCTCTTGCATGGTGGCTGTCATTATCTTTCTCATGGCTTCTTGCCTAGAAGCCCTATCTTGATGACCAAAGAGTTCCTTGAGATTGTTCATAATATCATAGGCGTTGGTAAATCTTGATGTTGATGTTGCAATACATTTGACATTGAAGCCAAAATGTAACACCGTGCCATCTCATCGCTTTTACCCATTTCCTATGATATTCAATCTCCTCTTGTAGATTCACCAAGAGGTGCATCGAGCCTTCGCTTCAACGACATATTTATAGCTTTCGAAAGAAGAACAATGTCCGGTTTCTTTTCCAATCTATGTAGTTTGGTCCAGTAAGTCTATTCTGTTGAAGTATGATGGACGGTGGGTTGAAAGACATCCTAAGAATCACAAATAACTTTTGGTCGAACTCTAAATTTAGAATAATATTGATTCCTCAAACAATACTATTTTAAATTAACCAACACCTCATCACACCGTGAATTTTGTATGCCACGTTAGTGTGGACGTATACAAATTCAACATTTGTAAAAGGAGGGGTTTAACCCATTAATTTTATTATCTTGTCAACCTAACTTTTGACAAATAAAATTAATAGTTGGTATTATTTGGTCACACAAATAATAATAGTGACTCCGTTGGGAGGATACTATTAGATGTATCTAAGTGTATACCATTACTTGACACTAAGTCCATTAATAAGATTATGCCCTTCCGTTGGGGAAGATCACACGCTCTTAATTAATTTCCTATAGTCATCTAAAAATAGAAGTCCGTTCTAGTGATCCACAAACAAGCTCATCCGTTATGGAGGAAGGCACTCAGAGCCAACGCGCAAGCTTGTTTGCATCACTTACAAACCAAGAATGGAGACCATGGGATTTATTTAAAATCCCTCTCCCACTTAGTTATTTATAAATGAGGAATTTTAACTATGCTAGCCTACTAAACTTGTAAACTAACATGCACACACATCACAATATAAAAGCAATAAATAGAAAATCTAATTTTCAACTATTATGGCTTTTATCTTTAATTGTCCCCCGTGTGTTGTCATCCGAAGCTGCTGCCATATTTGGCCACCGCCACCGGGTCTAACTGTCGCATCCATCTTGCTCCGAGTTCCACTGCGCCTCTGGTCCTTAGAAGGTTCCACGCTTTGCAAGATTCGATCCGTGACATAAATAGAATTTACATTTTGATCCTATATTCCATAAAAGGAATGTACATGTATCTAGATCAAAAATAAAATCCTAATAAAACTAAATACAGCCTCTGTATTTTAATACAATCATGCACACACATATAAATTGCCCTTGACATGTCCAAGGGTCCAATCACACATAATTAACTAAAAGTCATAATAGTTGGATCCTGCATCCACAAAGTTAGCACATCCTACTATTATCCTGCCTAAATTATGTATGACATGTGCATAATTAAACTAATACCAAATACACAGAGGCAAAACCCTAGCTCTGATACCAATTGTTGGTTGCTACTCGGAAAACCTATAGGTTCCATTGTACAAAAATTTTGTACAAAGGTCTGAACCTTTTCCTAGCTACCATGTGTTCTTTTAAATTAAATTTTGGATCGCCTGCGGAACTTAACACGTTTGATCCAAAACTTAATCTATTTGTTCTTTTAGGTTTTGACTTGGATCTCCTACGGAACTTAACACGTTCGACCCAAGTCTCCTTAAGTTATTAATTCCATTAAATATTAATTTCCATAAAAGGTTCCCAGTACTGACGTGGCGAGGCACATGGCCTTCTTGGATATGGGAGCAACCACCACCGACTAGACAAAACCTTTAATAGAAAGCTAATATTTAATTTCCTAAAATAACTTTAGGTTAACCAAAGAGAACAATCAAATCACAATGAAAAGAAAGAAACAAAAGAACACAACTTCGAAAAACATATTCGAAATACTAGAACGTAAGCCTCTTGTATTTGGTATTATTTCCATAAATAACTAGCATGATGCGGAAATAGAAATTACTAGTTATACCTTGTAGAAAAACCTCTTGATCTTCTACCGTATTCCTCTTCTAACCTCGGACGTTGTGTGGGCAACGATCTTCCAAGATGAGAAACCACCAACCACCTTCTTCTCCTCCAAGCAAGGTTCGGCCACAAAAGAAAAGCTTTACCAAGGAGAAAAACTAAAATACTAACCAAGCTCCAAGAGATGCTAGCTTTCTCTCCTTCTTCTTCTTCTTCTCCGAGTAGTATCCGGCCACCACAAGAACTCCAAGGGAGAGGGAGAGGTTCGGCCACCACAAGAGGAAGAGAAGGAGATGATGGCCGGCCACACCAAGGAACAAAAGAAGGAGAGGAATAATAGATGTTGTATCTTGTGAAGGCACCCTCACCCCTTCTTTTATATTCCTTGGCCTAGGTAAATTAGGAAATTTAATTACAATAAATTTTCCTTAATTTCCTTGACATGATTTAATTGAGAAAAATAATATTTCCCCAATTAAACAATGATGGCCGGCCAAATCAATAGGAAGCAAATTGGACAAGTTTCAATCAACAATTAAAACTTTCCTTATTTGTTTCCGGAAATTTTAAAAAATAAAATTTCTCTTTAAAATCTCTTCATGGTTAATAAAAGAAAATATCTATAATTTTAATTTTATTAACATGTGAATAATTTTAAAGAGAAAATAAAACATCTCTCCAATCTACAAATAAGGAAAGAGATCTAATCTCTTTCTTTAATCTTTTGTAAATCTTTTACAAGAGAGATATTTTAATTTTAATTCTCTTTTAAATTAAATCTTCCACATAATAATAAACATTAAAATTAAATTTTCTTTTTAATTAATTATGGCCGACCCTACTAGCTTGGGTTCAAGCTAGGGCCGGCCACCTTAAACCCAAGCTTAGGCCGGCCCTAGCTTGGTTCCCAAGCTAGCTTGGCCGGCCCCCTTTAGGTGGGCATAGAAGGTGGGTATATGTGGGTATAGTACTCTATAAATAAGAGGCTACGATAGGGACCGAGAGGAGGAATTGGTTTTGGTCTCCCGATAAAATTAAGCATCCCATGCTTCGAACACACAACTTAATTTTATCAATGATAATTCATTCCACTAGAGAACTATCATTGAACTACCGCACCAATCCCAAATTACATTTTGGGCTCCTTCTTATTATGAGTGTGTTAGTCTCCGTGTTTAAGATATCGAATGTCCACTAATTAAGTGAGTTACGACAACTCATTTAATTAATATCTAAGTCCAAGAGTAGTACCACTCAACCTTATTATCATGTCGGACTAAGTCCACGCAGGGTTTAACATGACAATCTTTATGAGCTCCACTTGAGGACATTATCAACCTAGTATCACTAGGACACAGTTTCCTTCTATAATCAACAACACACACTATGAGTGATACCATTTCCCAATTTATCGGGTTTATTGATTCATCGAACTAAATCTCACCCATTGATAAATTAAAGAAATAAATATCAAACATATGTGCTTGTTATTATATTAGGATTAAGAGCACACACTTCCATAATAACTGAGGTCTTTGTTCCTTTATAAAGTCAGTATAAAAGGAACGACCTCAAATGGTCCTACTCAATACACTCTGAGTGTACTAGTGTAATTATATAGTCAAGATAAACTAATACCTAATTACACTACGACCTTCTAATGGTTTGTTCCTTTCCATTCTGGTCGTGAGCTACTGTTTATAATTTATAAGGTACTGATAACATCATCTTCTGTATGTAACACCACATACTATGTTATCTACAATATAAATTAAATGAACAACTACAAACAAATGTAGATAATTAGACCAAATGTGATTCTTTATTCATAATGAATGTTTACAAAGCTTAGGCTTTCAGTATACACTCCAACACCGGGATGAAGCGAGACATCGCCAGATATGTTAGCATCTGCCTCACCTGTCAGAGGGTCAAGGCAGAACATCAGCGGCCAGGAGGAGTTCTGCAGCCTATACAGATTCCAGAATGGAAGTGGGAGGATATCTCTATGGACTTCATAGTGGGTCTACCCAGAACCACGAATGGTTTTGATGCCATCTGGGTAATAGTCGACAGGTTGACGAAATCAGCCCACTTTGTAGCTATCAAGATATCCTACTCCATGGAGAAGCTAGCTCAGTTGTATCTCCAGGAGATCGTCAGACTTTATGGAGTCCCACATACCATTATTTCAGACCGAGACAGCAGATTTACATCACACTTCTGGGAGTGTGTACAGTCAGCATTGGGCACGAAGTTAAAGTTCAGCACAGCATTCCATCCTCAGACAGATTGTCAGACAGAGTGAGTAAATCAGGTACTCGAAGATATGCTCCGAGCATGTGCCCTAGATTTCAAAGGAAGTTGGTGCAAATATCTGAGTCTAGCAGAATTTGCATACAACAACAGCTATCAGGTCACTATCGGCATGGCACCTTATGAGGCTCTCTATGGGCGGAGGTGTAGATCTCCAATCTGCTGGTATGAGAGTGGTGAATAGAAGGAACTAGAGCTTCAGACAGATCTAGTCGCAGATACCACAGCAGCTATACAACAGATCCGCCAGAGGATAGAGACGGCTCAGAGCCGCCAGAAGAGCTATGCTGATACACGGCGCAGACCCTTAGAATTTTCAGTTGGGGATTCAGTGTTCCTCAGAGTAGCTCCCATGAAGGGAGTAATGCGTTTTGGGAAGAAGGGCAAGCTAGCTCCCAGATATGTGGGACCATACCTTATCAGCAGAAGAGTGGGCAAGGTAGCATATGAGCTAGAGCTACCCCAGGAAATGTCAGCTGTCCACAACGTATTTCATGTCTCTATGCTGAAGAAGCATACCCCAGATGCCACCCAGGTGATTGAGCCCCAGTCGGTACAGATCCGCGAAGACCTCAGCTATGATAGTCGGCCTATTCAGATAATAGACCGAGCAGTTAAGAAATTGTGGAACAAGGAAGTACCATTAGTCAAAGTCATTTGGCACAGTCACACAGCAGAAGAGGCAACTTGGGAGTCAGAAGCCAGCATGAGACAGAAGTACCCAGAATTATTCTAAGTTCGAGGATGAACTTTTTATAAGGTATGGGGAGTTGTAACGCCCGAAAATTCTCAAATTATTTTTAGAAATATTCTATGATTTTTCTGGAATTTTTAGATATTTTTCCGGAATTTTCCGAGTAGCGGAAGCAGCAAAAATAAATAGAACCGCAAAATAGCTTAGGCGGGAATCGAACCCGAGACCTATGGTTTAGGGATAATGTTAGTAACCGGTTGAACCCAGCAGGGTCGTGCTGAAAGGAAAGGGGATCAATTATATTTATAATTGGTTTGGCCGAGTTAATTAATTAGTATAAATAGGAAAACATAAGTTGGTTTGGTTTATTTTTGTGTTGGTTCGGCAACTCTCCTCACAAAACCTCACGCCACCTTCTCCTCTCAAACCCTCACGCCGGCGCCCCTCCTCTTCCTCCTTCTCACGGCACACCAAGCCCCAAGGGCCAAGGGAACTTCTTCCGGCGAGATCTTCGATACGAGGACGTTCCCCTTAGCGAGAAGAACACGTAGACGCGAGCGGATCATCGAGAAGATCATCTCCACCGGAGTTCTAGCGAATAGAATCGTAAGAAATTACGAATAGGAGGTAAGAAACCCCTCACCTGCAGTATAATAGCTCCGTTTGGTTTTCTACGCATTAGTTTTAGCTATATGCAGGTTTTTCGGCACATAGGGTGTGTTTGAACCCTCCTCGAGGATTAGGGATCTAGTTGAGCACCTCTAGACGGGCCGGACACGTTGGTCTCCTTTAGTTGGAGATTCTAGACGTTGTCGGGTGCCTAGAGGTGATCTCCCTATTAGAGGAGAGAGTTGGAGCACACCAAGTGTTCGGTAAAATGTTAGTGTAGCTAAACACCGCCTCAGTTATGTTTAACAACTCAGTTAAATGCATTAGTGGCATTTAAATCAGTATGTTAGTCTAGTTTCAGCTTACATGGGACTACGGTCCAATGGGTGGGCTCCCACAGTCGCCTCTAGGTTTAGATAACCTAGCTCTAGGTTCAGATAACCTAGAAACAGCAAAATAAGCAATTAGTAGCTATATTCAGTATTTTATTTTCAGTGGCACTGTACTGGATTAGATATCCATTGGGCTGGGCTCCCATAGTCGATCCCTAGGTTTAGATAACCTAGTCAACCCTACTAAATTCGGGACTTGCAAACCCGGGTCTAGCTAGAGATGCGCGCATAGCAAGTACAGTTGCCGGGCCCAAACAGCATGATTACTATTTTCACTTATTATGATATTAGCTTTCAAACTCTTAATCTAATCCAGTGATTATAGTTTAAGATCAGTTTTAGCGCAATTCAGTTTCAGTTCAGTATCATGCTTCAGTTTAGTTTTTCCCTGTGAATATGCATGATAACTTTATGTGCAGTTGTTATACATGTTTTTATGTTCAGGTTTAGATATGTCATGATTGTATGCTTATATGCCATGCCATGCTAGTTTATTCAGTATATCCAGCATATGTTTTAAACAGCATGATTTAAAATCATATTTGCATCGTTGCATGTTTTTGTGAGGTAGATGGTTTCTTACTAAGCTCTTTAGCTTACAGGTACTACTTTTCTTATACTGCAGATACAGGTAAAAGAAAAGTGGACTAGCGGAGGCTGGAGGACAATGCTATGGAGGTGTGTGTGTGCAAGGGGTTTGGAATAAAGATCCTAGGGGTCGAAACAGTTTAACTTCAGCATTTACGTTGTTAGTCTATTTATGGTTTAGTCCTTAGCTAGTTAAATGTTTTAATCCAGTAAAACTATGCACTATTCAGTTCGTCCAGTTTAGGACGCATGTAGATTAATGTTAGATTGTTTTTCATATATCTAAAACCTATGTCTGTGAGTTGTAGTACGTTCCAGTGCTTGAAATTTCTGAAATCAGAAACTCTGATTTCATATCAGAGTTGGATCGGTCTGCCGATCGATCCGTTGCAGTATCAGGGTCCTGGATCGATCAGTCGACCGATCCAGAGGCATACAGTATGCTACTGTATGCTATCTGATCGGACACCTGGATCGGTCCGCAGACCGATCCAGCCTCTACTGGATCGGTCCCCAGACCGATCCAGCCAGTGTTCGCGTGGGGGTCAGTGGATCGTTCCACGGACCGATCCAAAGCTCCAGTTTCGCCTCCTCCTCAGTATAGCTATGAATATCTAGAAGGTAGTTGGATATGAAATCTCACTCTCACAGAGTTAACAGAGGCAACTACAATAGTTTAGTAAAATTTTATTTTACCCAGTTTCCACATAGTACAGCACAGTAGTTTCAATAGTTAATGTAGCGATCCGGCTCACAGTTTAGTACTCAGGAGTTGGGGCGTTACAAAAACCATATTCATTAGATAAATTTGTGTGATGTTTGTTGTACTGCTTTTTATTATTCATGCCCAGTTTAGGATAGATAAGGATTTGAGCTTAATTCACACTTGACTAGTTAGACCTAGGATTTTCAGAAAGAAAATTAAATATTTAATTTATTTAAAAGGCTTTGTCTAGAAGCGGCTCATGATCCAATACCCAAGAAGACCTAGTGCCTCACCACAGGCTGGAAGCCAATTATTGAAATGAATATTTAATTAACTAATTGTTAAACCTTAGTCTAACTGAAATATGAATTCATCCTTAGATTTTAATTTAAAGTGAAGAATAAATTAACTATCTCACAAAACTATTTAGGTTTCCTGATTAAAAATCTAAAAAATGGTGAGATCGACCTAAGTTTAAAATAAAAAGTTTAATTAAGTTAACTTAATTAAAATTCAACTAAAATTAATTAATCTAAGTCACTATAATTAATTTCAAAAACTTAATTAATTTTAAAAACTTAATTAATTTCAAAATCTAATTAATTTTAAAATCATAATTAATTATTTTAAATCATAATAAATTTTCAGAATCTTAATTATTTTTAAATCATAATTAATTTTTAAAATATTAAATATTTTCAAATCATAATTTAATATTCAAAATCTTAAATATTTTTAAAAATTAATTATTTTCAAATCATAATTAATTTTTAAAATCTTAATTATTTTTAAATCATAATTAATTTTTAAAATCTTAAATATTTTCAAATCATAATTTAATATTCAAAATCTTAAATATTTTTAAAAAATAATTATTTTCAAATCATAATTAATTTTTAAAATCTTAATTATCTTCAATCTTCAAATTCTAATTAATTTTTAAGTTCAAAATTATTTTAAAATTTAATATTTAATATTTTTGAAATCCAAATTTAACTTAACTTATTACAAACTTAAATATTCTTCGATATCATAAATATTTTTCAAAGTCAAAGATAAAATCAAACTTAAAAAATAATTTAATTTCATCTCACACAAACTCATAAGTTGAACATGTTTGATAGTATAGAATGGGTGAGATGGAAAATTAGAAAAATAAATAATTACTTTTACTTTAAACTTGTGTTTTAACTTTGAACTCTCATGTTTGGACTCTAGGAACCTAAAACTTAAAGCATTCATTTTTTTTTTTAGCAACAATTAAGGGAGAGTGAAAGGAAGTTTAAGGCGTTAAAGTTAAAGCATTATTTTTAAGATTTCAAAATTAATTTTACAGATCTTTAAAAATTTTAGTGTTATTTTTTTAACTATTTTTGAAAAGACAATTTTCCAAAAAGCAAGTTCAAATCTTAAAAAAAAACTTTTGAAAAAAGTATTTTTAACTAAGTTTTTATGTACTTAACTAAGTTTTTTTGAAAAAAGCTAAGTCATTTTCAAAATTTAAATTTAGCTAAGTTCTTTTTAGAAAAAGCTAAGACATTTTCAAAATTTAATTTAGCTAAGTTTTTTTAGAAAAAACTAAGTTATTTTCAAAACTTAAATTTAGCTAAGTTTTTTTTTGGAAAAACTAGGTCATTTTCAAAGTTAAATTTAGCTAAGTTTTTGGAAAAAGCTAAAACATTTTCAAAGCTTAAGATTAACTAAGTTTTTATAAAGGCTAAGTCATTTTTAAAGCTAAGTATTGAACTAAGGTTTTTTTTTAAAGAAAATCCTTTTCAAATCTAGGTTATTTTGTTTAAAAGATAAATGCTTTTTAGGCCAAGTAAGTGCTACCCTTTAGGGAGAGTTTAAAAGATTAAAAACTCGCCATTCAGATTTAAAGATTCTTTTTCTCTCTCTTAGTACTCTTTTTTTATATATGGTAAAGGGAAGAGAAAAGTTAAAGTTAAGAGTTAAACATTAAACATGAACATAAGGGGGAGTTTTTTTAAATATGTCAAAATTATTGTATCTTACTTATGCTCATGCTTAAATTTATTTTCATTATATTATAGTAAATATTGTTATGTTTTACTTAACTTTGAACTAGGTTTTCATAATCAAAAAAGAGGAGATTGTTGGTGTAGGGAGCACCAGACGATCGAACCTAAGTTTTGATTATGGAAAAAAGTCCAAAGTTAAGATGTCTTGTTATCTAACAAATGTGATTGAGCTTGCAAGAAAGGATAAGTGTTCTTAGGCGAAAGTCCTAGTGGATTCTAAGCAGGTGGAAAACCCTAGGGGGAGGTAACCCTAGATCCTAGGGGGAGGTAACCCTAGATCCTAGGGGGTGGTAACCCTAGGCTATGGAAAACCCTAAGGGGAGGTAACCCTAGGTCCTAGGGGTGGTAACCTTAGGTTATGGAAAACCCTAGGGGGAGGTAACCCTAGGTTCTTAAGGGTGATAACCCTAGGTAGAAAGTCTTGGCAGGTCGAGCACTTTGGGTGAAATCCTAGAGTCGGGGACTCTAGGTGAAAATCCTGGTGGTCGTGGACCAGGTGAAAGTCTGGACGGATCGTGGAGCAGATGTCCAGCATGAAGACTTGAAGTCTCGGTCGCTGAGCAAAAGGTCAGTCGGTCTAGATGACTAATCTGGTAAAAAGTAAACTCTCCTAAGAGGAGTAGGT
Source organism: Zingiber officinale (assembly GCF_018446385.1). Classification (NCBI taxonomy): domain Eukaryota; kingdom Viridiplantae; phylum Streptophyta; class Magnoliopsida; order Zingiberales; family Zingiberaceae; genus Zingiber; species Zingiber officinale. The sequence goes on from NC_055998.1 coordinate 97,685,204, forward strand.
GAGGACACGTTCCCCGAAGAGGTAACAGTAGACGTCAGTTCGACCTAGAATTTCAGCAAAAACCGAAAGTCATAATCGGATAGTCCAAAGTCTATTAAGTAGGAGTGTTCATTATTTGGGTCAATCCACTCACCCACCCGATCCAAATAATATTCGGATTATTTGGATCAGTTTAATGAAATTTGTATCGGTTGGATGGATTGCCCCAAATATTAATTGGGTCAATGATTTGATTTTGGATATAGGATCTCACCCATTAAACCCGCCCGAAACCCGAATGTTAAATTTATTAGGGTTTGTGTTTTGATCACTCTTTAGCTATTTGGGTAGTTCAACGGTTGTCTCTTGCTTCTCAGTTCTCACTTGCTTAGTTTTACTTCTCACTAACAAGTTCTCAGTTCTCCTAGCCACACATGTCACAGTTTCAACCTTCACCCATCTCTTTCTCTCTCGAGTCTCGCCTCTTAGACTCAGACTCTATTGACATCGTCTCCCTCAGTCCCTCACTTTCTCTGTCTCTCAGGCTCTCAACCACTCACTAGTCACTCCTCTTTCTCTCTCAGAATATCAGGCCTCAGCAAGTTAGTGTTGCATCGAGGAGGTCTAAATCGGTAGCTTCTCAGCTTGCTCTATTTTGTAGACGGTAGCTGACCTCCAGATATGCTGTGTTGAGGTCTCAAGGAGGTGAAATTTAGGGAGTTAGGGAGGTGTCGATGCCAAGTTACTGACTACCTAGGTGAAATTTGGTGCAATTTGGAGGAGTTTAGCTGAACTTGTGAAGGAGCATTAATAGCTGGAGACTTGACCTTCTCACAATTTTGTTACTTCTATACTCAGATGTAAGGGTAAGACTTTTTCTTTAAAAAATCTTGAAATGGTTTTGTTTTGTCCTTTGGGTTCCTCTACATGAAACCCTTTTCTTTGTATGATAAAAACTTAGCTAGTTTTGAGTGGCTAAAGTGCTGAATCTAGATGCTAGTGCTTGAACTCTTTTCTGCTTCACATCACTATCTCATTATTTAGAATGGGAGTTGATGTCTTTTTTTTTTCTTATATGGTCTTGATTTTACATTTGATTGACTGCCTCATATTCTTGTTGAATTTTTTTATGGATTAATTTATTTATTAATGTATCAAGTAACAAGCAAACTGTTGACAAACTGAGAATTTATTTAATTTTTTTAGATGTCTCAAACTGATGACAAACTAGCAAGTAATGAAAGGGTAGTCCAGATGGTGGTGGATTTGGAAGATGAAAAAGAATCAATCAAGCCTACAAAATGAAGAGCATCTCGCAAAAGGTCAAAGGTTTGGGATCACTTTGATTCTTTTACAAATGAAAAAGGTGATAACAAAAGCACTTGTAGATATTGTGGAAAAGAGTATTTTTCATCAACTAGAATACATGGGACTAGTGCTTTATTGGGTCATTTGAAAGTATGTGCATCATATCCTCAGAACAAGCCCTCTAATCAAACTCAATTGGCTTTTCAAACTGGAGATGTTAATGAGAACAAGCCTAATTTAATTGCTTGGAAATTTGATCAACAAGCAATTAGGAAGGCTTTATGTCACATGATAATTGTTGATGAACTTGCTTTTAAGTTTGTAGAGAGATAAGGGTTTAAGCATTTTATCAATGTTTGTCAACCATCATTTCATATTCCATCTAGAATCACTATGACTAGGGATTGCTATCAATTATATTTAGAGGATAAGCAAAAAGTAAGGGCTCAAATTCAAGAAAATGTTGGTAGAATTTGTTTTACTACTGACACTTGGACTTCTTTACAAAAGGTTAATTATATGTGTGGCATTGCTCATTTTTTTGATAATGATTGGAGGTGGCAAAAGAGAGTGTTAAGTTTTTCTTCGGTGTCAAGTCATAGGAGAAATGATATTGGAAAAACTTTGGAAATGTGTTTGCTTGAGTGGGGTATTCATAATGTGTTTACAATTACAGTTGGCAATGCTAGTTCAAATGATGTAGCGATCACATACTTGAAAGAAAAATTTGCTAATTGGGAAAAATGTATTTTGGGAGGAAAATGGACACGTGTTTGTTGTGTTGCGCATATCATAAATTTGATTGTTCAAGATGGGTTGAACCACATTGGGGAATCTGTTGAACGTGTTAGGGTTGCAGTTAAATATGTTAGGTAGTCCCGAGCAAGAATTAAAAGTTTTAAAAGTTTTGCTAAAATTGAGAAATGTTGTAGCACTAAGAATTTGATCCTTCATGTCCCTACAAGGTAGAATTCGACCTATTTAATGTTGGAAATAGCCCAAGCATATGAAAGAGCTTTTAGGAGATTTGATGCTGAGAATTTACATTTTAGGGAAGATCTTGAAAATACTAGGGTGCCTAGAGTAGCGGATTGGAAGAATGTTAGGAGGTTGATTGGTTTTCTTGAATGTTTTTATGATCTTACTTTGAAAGTTTCAAGGACAAAGTATATGACTGCTCATTCTTTTTTTGGATGACATAACTTTATTGATGTTGTATTGAAAAAATGTCTCAATCAAACAGATGATGTTGGCCTTAAAGACATGGCAAAGTTTATGAAAGCAAAGTTTGACAAATATTATGGAGTGATTGAAAAAATGAACATGTTAATTGTTGTTGCTTTTGTGCTTGATCCTAGGAATAAGTTTGAATATTTAGAAGTTTTGTTTATTGATGTGTATGGAAAGGTGGATGGATCATCAATCGTTCAAATGGCCAATGAATCAATGAATGATTTGTATGATGAATATATGAGAATTCATGCTCCACATAGTACAACTCATTCATCTACTTATGATCATTCTTCATCTTCATCATCACTGGGTAAAAGGATTTCACCAGTAGACATTGAACCTACAAAAATTTTGAAGGAAAAGTTCAAAAATGAAATGAAAAGGAGAAAGATTGAGAGTGGTGTTAGAGATTTTAAGTCTGAGTTGGATAAGTATTTGAAAGTGTTAGGATCTTAGATGGCTAGAGGGGGGGTGAATAGCCTCTTAAAAACTTAAACAAAGATTTCTACAGAGAAACTTGTTAGCACAGTGGAATTAGGAAACTAAAACAAAGGAAACAAGCACACTAACACACGGATTTACGAAGTTCGGGGATAACTTGCCCCTACTCCTCGGCGTGTCCGTAAGGTGGATGACTCCTTGATCTTCGGTAGATCGCACCCCGGATAAATTCCGGCTAAAGATCCTCCTTCTCGGTGGAGTAACCTCTCCACAAAGTCTCAAGAAATATATATGTTAAAGCACAAGACTTACAGAGCTCGGTGGCAAAGAAGAATGAACTAATGCTTACAACCACGCGAGGATCAGTGGAAACAAGAACTCACAGATCGCAGTTTTTCACACGAGAGCTCAAGAACAATCAACAGAACTTTTTCACTTTCTTGCTTGCTTCTTCTAATCTTTTACTCTCGTTGTTTTCTGCTTCTTAAGCCCCTGTTCTCTGTTGTCATAGATCGTGGTAAATCTGCACAAAATCATCGCTACAGCCAATCCCTTTTCCTTCTTACCTGGTCCTCTGAACTCACACCAATGAAATCACAGTCTTCACTGGTGTCTTCTGAGCTCGAACCAATCACCAGGAGTAAAGCGGATCGCAGCCAGATCTCACCAGTAGCCGTTGATGCTTCAAATGCACCATGCACCGCGAATCACAGCAGAAAGTCCATTTGTCGTATTCCTCTTATGGACTTAATTTGAAATTATGCTTGGAATGGTGCCTGTAATCCTGCAAACTCAAAAGCTAACAGCACAGAGGGTTATATTACATGAATCAGACAAATCAGATGCAGTGGAGGAATCGCAGAACATCGAACAAATCAGATTATGTGATCGGTCACGGACCGATCCATGGACCGATCAGACACATCCCGATCGGTCCACTACCACTTGATCGGCCGTGGAGACCGATCAGGGACAGCTGGATCGGTCTCCATGACCGATCCTTCCTCTTCTCTCCGCATAGCATCTCCGATCGGTCTACGACCGATCAGATTACACTCGATGTGCATCGAGTGTTTCGATCGGTCACCGCCGATCAGATTACACTGTGCATCGAGTGTTTCGATCGATCCACGCACCGATCAGATTACACTCATGTGTTATGAGTGTTTCCGATCGGTCACCGCCGATCAGGAAACTTAGTTTCACTGGATCGGTCTGCCGGCCGATCCACTGTCTCATGTACCACTGGATCGGTCTGCCGACCGATCCAATGCACCATGGAATATCCACTTAGGTCCCTTTCTGACCTAATCCGAAGAACAAACTACCGAGCCCTCTCCGACTCAGTCAGGTCCAGAGAACGAGCTACCGAGCCCTCTCTGACCTAGTCCGGAGAACGAGCTACCGAGCCCTCTCCGACTTCGTCAGGTCCAGAGAACGAGCTACCGAGCCCTCTCTGACCTAGTCCGGAGAACGAGCTTCCGAGCCCTCTCCGACTTCGTCAGGTCCAGAGAACGAGCTACCGAGCCCTCTCTAACCTAGTCCGGAGAACGAGCTTCCGAGCCCTCTCCGACTTCGTCAGGTCCAGAGAACGAGCTACAGAGCCCTCTCTGACCTCGCGTGCCAAGTTTCCAACTTGGACTTTTCCCTTCCACACGATCAAACTTGATCAGTAATCAATCCGAGTTCAAATAACATCTGATACAAACTTAAATCAGTGTCAACATCAAAACAACAGCCAGGTCAGACTGTATCAACAATCTCCCCCTTTTTGTTGTTTGACAACACGATTTAAGTTTAGATCAGAAATGTTCTTATTTTCATAATTTTAAGGGAATCAAGATCCTCCCCCTAAGATGAATATACCATGATGTAAGGAAGTCAATAACGAGAATCAAGATCCTCCCCGTTATCTTCTCCCCTAAAATCAAACCTTCATACACCTCTAAACTTAGATATCTCTCCCCCTTTGTCAAACACCGAAAAGGTGCAAATGGGGTGATAAGACTCAAAAGACTCCCCCTTAACCCATACTGTCTTTTCTTAATGCACCTAGAGTTCCCTCGAAGTGTACTATGTGACAGTAAGAAAGAGATAAGATACAATCAAGTCATGGCATAGGAACAACATATTAATATGAACTGAAGCATAAGGAAAAACGAGAAATGGACAAATGAATAGCAAAAATATAGGAGTAGCATAAGTATCCAGGTCAGACAAAGATATCCAACAAATATCATCCAACATACAGACAGGCAAAATAACACATAGAATGTATCAATCAATTTCCTCAACACGAGGAACATCATCATCATCCGCGGGAGGCTCGTAACCCTGAGGCGGCATGCTAGAGCTCGAAGGTGGATGGCCCGAGAAATGCTGTGGAGGTGGGTAGTTGGCCATCCAGCCCAGAAGCAGCTGCTGCATCACCAGCTGCTGACTGCGTAGATCATCATAGCGCTGGTCGATCCGAACGCGCAGTCCATGGAGCTCAGCAGCCAGCAACTCATCGTGCTGATCGAAGCGGCTCTCTAGCTCAGCGATCTGCCAGCGCAGATCAGGATCGGCCTCATCAGCAGCAGGAGGAGGAACAGCAACCTGTCGAGGAAGTGCCCGTGGTAACTCTCCTAGACCTCTCTCATCCTTCCACTGAACAGCCCTATTCTGTCCCAAGATACCGGACTTGAAAAATACCCGTTTCCCAAGCCGGCAATCCTGTCTGACCATCTTCACTATCCTACCCTTACACACATCTATCTGAAGGGTCTCGAGCCAATCTGTAATTATATGCCCATAAGGCATATAAATGGTGGAGCTGCTAGGCTGAGAATAGGAGATGATCGAAGAATAGATGCTGGACATAATGTCAAAGTCGAGACGCCGACGCAAACCATAAAGCATCAGGCAGTGGTATGGTCGGATCTCTGCTAAAGGTTTGGACGTGATTGGAAGGAGACAGTTTGTGACTATCTTAAAAAGAATATAGTCAGGGGCAGATAGTCGTAGAGCGGCAAAGGTGGGAAAATCAACATCCAACTCATCCAGTCCACCTGGTCTAGGATGACCGAAGAAGTACTCATAGATGGAATCAGGTGATACATCAAGTGGAGGAGGTAATGATTCTGGTAAATCAGGAAAAATGGGAAAAGGATCTCCTGAACAAACTCGGCAACCTAGATACCTAAAGAATTCTACTACAGAGAAATCAACAGTCTTCTTAGCGACTCTGGTTCTATAAATACCATCGCTGCTTTGATGAAGATTGTTGTAGAATTCAGAGACTAGGTCATAGTTGATGTCCCTTTCTAAGTAGACTAACGAGTCAAGACTGTAATATGCTAGTGTTTCGGATACAGAAGGACAAAACTCATCCATGTACTTTCGATCCACAGATCGACATGGGAGTAGCTTGAATGTCCTATTTTGAAATGCTTGTTCAAACTGGCGGTTAGGGAATCTTGAAGATGAGGAAGGTTGAGGTCGGGAGGGTGCCTGGGATTTGGATTTCTCAGCAGAAGACTTAGAAGTACCCTCACCGGCAGATTTCTTCCTAAATAGGTCAAAAAAATAGAACACGGTCGAGGCAAATGGGAGTCCATGGGAGCCACAAAGTAGAGAACCAAGACAACACACAGAAAAACACTGTGAAAAGAAACTAAAATGTCAAAAATGAACAGATTTCGGGGAGAAAGGAAGTTACCTGGGCGCCATTTGAGGTTTTCGGAGAAGATGGAGAGAAGAGTCGGGACTGAGGAGTGGTTCGGCTAGGGTTTTCGGCGTGAAATGAGAGGACGAAGGATTGGGGGAAGTTAAAAAGGGGTGAACAGATCAAAAGATCGAACGGCTGTCCGATCAGGAGAAATCCTGACCGATCAGGGAACGTCCTGATCGGTCAGGGAGTGTTCTGATCGGTCGCGGAGACCGATCAGGGAGCTTCCTGATCGGTCCCTGGACCGATCAGAGGTGGATCAGAGGTAGAGCCTCCTGATCGGTCGTGGAGACCGATCAGGGAGCCTCTTGATCGGTCCCCAGACCGATCAGAGGTGCCACAGTGTGCCAAGCCTCCTGATCGGTCGTGGAGACCGATCAGCTCTGATCGGTCCCCGGACCGATCAAGTCGATCAGAATCGCCGACACGTGCGGGACCACCGATCGGTGCACCGATCGATATCGAAGAACTCTCCGATCGGTCGTGAGACCGATCAGATATCATCTGATCGGTCCTGGACCGATCTGTCTCTGAAATTCGTATCGACAGCTCTGAAACTTGGTTCAACAACTTTCAAGTTCAGAACCGAACCTAGGATCTGAAGAGCCCACAGATTATATTCAGTGATACCAGTGAATATTTCCTAATGATGAGCTCTAATGATTTTGAATTATCAATGGCTCGAAAGTTTCAGACACTTCATAACAAATGTGTTGAATCTCAAAGTTTCAAAAGAGAAGTTCGTTTTATTTGTTTGCTGAAACTATGATTTATAGTGAGCCAAGGTAATAAATCTGACTCAGGCTATCGATTCACGATATATCCTTCCTATGAGTAGTTACAAGTTTGTCAAAACATGTCAAATTTCTTCACCAACTTGTCCTATTTTCAATCAAAATCAGGAAGGTATCAATCAAGGGTATCAATCAACACATCAACCAGGTTAGATGATTTCTAGACACAGATCCAACCAAGATTCCTTGGTTGGAATATATGAGTAAGATCTAGGAGTCAAATACACATGAATTATGTAATGGCCTTCCCCATACTCAATTTATGTCTCTTCAACCTAATTATTCAAGGGATGCATGATACATTTTAATTTGGTTGATCCTAGCATCTCACCCCATTTCTAGCAAACAAAAATATTTTGTTAAACCTTATAGTTTGTGTGAGATGTCCCCAAGTTGCCCAAATTAATTTTCCAATTTCTCTTGTCATTTTAATGGTCCTTATTGATCATGATGTGGTCAAAATGACTTATTGAGTCAAACACATTCCCAATTCCCTCCTTAAATAACTAAATTCATTTTCCGGAAGAGGTTTGGTGAAAATATTGGCTAAGTTTGACTTTGACTCAACATATGTGAGTGCAATGTCTCCCCTAGCTACGTGATCTCTAATGAAGTGATGACGCACTTCAATGTGTTTGGTCCTAGAATGATGGACTGGATTTTTCGTTAGGTTTATTGTGCTAATGTTGTCACACAACACTTGCACTCCTTTATATGAAAGTCCATAATCTTCTAGAGTGTGAATCATCCACAACAATTGTGATATACTCTCTCCCATGGCAATGTATTCAGCCTCGGTCGTGGAGAGAGCAACACAATGTTGCTTCCGACTTGACCAACTAATCAACGATGAACCTAAAAATTGGCAACCCCCACTAGTGCTTTTCCGATCCAATTTGCATCCAGCATAATCGGAATCGGTATAGCCTATCAAATCAAAAGACTCCGTACGAGGGTACCACAGTCCTACTCTAATTGTGCCCTTGAGATATCTTAGAATTCTCTTAACTGCAGTTAAATGAGATTCCTTGGCACAAACTTGATATCTAGCGCACATGCCCACAGCAAAAAGTATGTCCGGTCGACTAGCTGTGAGATATAGAAGACTACCGATCATGCTTCTATATTGCGTTAGATCAACTGGTTTCCCACTCTCATCATTGTCAAGACGAGTGTTTGTCGCCATTGGAGTGGATACTTCCTTAGAGTCACTCATTTTGAATTTTCTGAGCATCTCTTGAGTGTATTTCGTTTGATGGACATAAATTCCATCTCGAGTTTGTTTGATTTCAAGTCCAAGGAAGAAAGTCAATTCTCCTACTAGACTCATCTCAAACTCACTTTCCATGTGAGAAATAAATTCATTCAAATAGCCCTTGTTATTTGAGCCACAAATTATGTCATCGACATACACTTGGGCTACAAAAATGTTTTCACCATCTCTACGCAGAAATAGTGTTGGGTCTATTTGGCCTCTTACAAAACCCTTTTCTAGCAAATATGTTGACAACCTTTCGTACCAAGCTCGTGGTGCTTGTTTAAGCCCATAAAGTGCTTTCTTGAGTTTGTACACGTGGTTTGGAGCTTCGGTATTCACAAACCCCGGTGGTTGTTCAACATAGACTTCTTCTTTAATAAAGCCATTTAAGAAGGCAGATTTAACATCCATTTGATAGAGCTTGAAACCTCTATGTGCAGCAAAAGCTAGCATCAAACGAATGGACTCTAATCGGGCCACGGGAGCATAAGTCTCATCATAATCGAGACCTTCGACTTGACTATAGCCCTTGGCTACAAGTCTTGCCTTGTTTCTTACAACTTCTCCCTTTTGATTTAACTTATTTTTGAAGACTCATTTAGTTCCAATAATAGTGGTCTTCTTAGGTCTAGAAACTAAGTCCCACACTTGGCTCCTTTCAAATTGACCTAACTCATCTTTCATAGCTATGATCCAATCAGGATCGCGCAATGCCTCATCAACTAATTTTGGTTCAACCTCTGAAATCAATGCGACTTCATTAGACTCATTTCTAAAGAATGACCTAGTCCTAACCCCTTGTTGGATGTCTCCCACAATTTGGTCTTGGGGATGACTAGTGGCTATCCTAGATTGTCTTGGTGTTGGTGGTGCCTCATGAATGGTCTCACTAGGCACTGGCAAGGACTCAATATCAGGCAAAGGATCATATTGAGTTCTTTGTTGCCTTCGTTCATCATCATCAGAGTCAACTTCGACTCTTTCTATGTTTCGATCATTCAAACTTAGCTTTCTAAGTTCAAGTTGAATTTCTCCTACATCCCTTGATTGATCATTTAAGTTAGGGATTTCTTCAAAAGCTACATCCGAGGACTCTTCAATCAATTTAGTCCTATTGTTGTAGACTCGATAGGCTTTGCTGGTGAGCGAGTACCTGACCAGTATCCCTTCATCAGCTTTGGCCGAAAATTTTCCAAGATGGTCCTTGGTGTTCAAAATAAACACCTTACAACTAAACACCCTAAGATGTTTAATTGTAGGGGGTTTTCCAAACCAAAGTTCATGGGGAGTCTTTCCTAAAAACCTATGTATCAGGATTCGGTTTTGCACATAGCAAGCTGTATTTACAGCTTCAGCCCATAAGTAACTCGGTAGTGAGTACTCATTGAGCATACTTCGTGCAGCCTCTTGTAAGACTCGGTTCTTTCTCTCCACAACCCCATTTTGTTGTGGGGTACTTGGAGTAGAGAACTCATGCCTATATCCCTTTTCTTGACAGAATTCTAAAAACCTATGATTTTAAAATTCCCCACCATGATCACTTCTAATGGTTTTAATTGTTGTTGATTTTTCATTTTCAGTTCTTCTACAAAAGGAAATAAAAATATCTATGGTTTGATCCTTAGTTTTCAAAAAGAAGGTCCATGTATACCTAGTAAAGTCATCAATAATCACTAAACAGTATCTACTTCCATTTAATGAAATAACACTACTGCAATCAAACAAATCCATATGTAATAAGTCTAAGGCAGTAGTTGTACTTACAACGCTTTTGCCTTTATGAGGCGCTTTAGTTTGCTTACCCTTCTGACATGCATCACACAATTTGGTCTTTTGGTACTTGATGCTTGGTAAGCCTCGCACTAACCCTTTGTTGACCAGCTTCCGGATATTTTTCATGTTCACATGAGCCAACCTCCTATGCCAAAGCCACGATTCTTCTTCTTTTGACATGAAACACTTATCAAGAGCATTAGTAGCACTTTTAAAAGAAACTTGATAAATGTTATCTACCCTTGTGCCTACTAGTACCGTGTCAAGTGTGTCAATATTTTTGACTAGACATTGACTCGAATGAAACTCAATTGTGTAACCCGTATCACACAATTAACTGACACTTAGGAGATTAAAAGTCATCCCCTTGACTAGAAGGACATTCTTGATTTGGAGATATTCGGATATATGAATGTCTCCAACCCCTATAACCTTAAGGCTACCATTATTACCAAAAGACACATTACCTCTATTTTTATTTTGAATGGTAGAAAATAGTGACTTGTCCCCGGTCATGTGCTTGGAGCATCCACTATCAACAAACCAAGTTGATAGACGCTCCCCCTTTACCAAAGCCTACAAGACATGAAAGATAGATGTTTTAGGTACCCAAATCTTGGGACCTAATGCATCTAAAATGAAGGACTTAGGCACCCATGCCTTTGTTACCTTCTTCCTAGTCTCATGAACCCTAGAAACATGCGATCTATGAAATTGGGTTCTTGACACTAAAGAAATAAAGCTAGACTCCTTAGGTTGGTATCCTAATCCAACCTTGTTGTAGACCGCCCTTTGGGCATTTAGAATCATGTCTAGGGTCTTAGAGCTAGTTGAGAATTTCTCAAGCATTTTCTTGAGTTTCTCAACCTCACCCTTCAAGGCCTTGTTCTCATCTTCAAGGAGCTCTAGATGTAGGTCATCAACCTCATCTTCCCTAAGAGCTCTCAAGTTCTCTACTTCTTCTTTTAATGATTTATTTTCTGTTTTTGATTTTTTAAGCAAGGTAGACAAATGTGTAATAGTCTTATAGCATTTTTCTAAGTGATAAGAGGTTACCTCTTCATCATCCGAAGATGATGAAGCCGCTGCTGAAGTGCTTGAGTCATCACTCTCGGACTCGGACTCCTCCCTTGCCATAAGTGCCAATTGCCGAGTACTCTTCTCCTTCTTCTCTTCCTCCTCCGATGAGCTTGAGGAAGATTCATCCCAAGTGGCCTTGAGAGCTTTCTTCTTCTTGGCTCTTTCCTCCTTCTTTTTGGCCCGTTCCTCCTTCTTGAGTTTTGGACACTCACTCCGGTAGTGGCCTTTCTTGCTACACTCATAACATGTAACATTAGTCTTATCGATATTTTGATCATTAGGTTTACCTTTTCCTTTGTATCTTCGGCTTCTCCTCATAATTCTTCTCACGAAGTTGGCCATCTCGCTTGATGATGATCCGCCTTCATCATCGGACTCGGAGGAGGATGAAGATGAAAGAATCTCTTTCTCCTTCTTCTTTCCTTTCTTTCTTCTCCCATCCTTGCTCTTTTCTCCTGCAACCAAAGCTATACCTTTCTCCTTTTGACCTTTGTTAGCAAGTTCATGAAGTTCCATTTCACAAAAGAATTCATCTAGCTTTACAATGGAAAGATCCTTGGAAACCTTGTAGGCATCTACCATAGATGACCACAAGGCATTCCTTGGAAAGGATTTAAGAGCGTACCTTACTAGATCGCGATTCTCCACGCGTTTATCCACGGAATGTAGACCATTGATGATTTCCTTGAACCTCCCATGTAGTTCACTTACCGTTTCGTTTTCCTTCATGGTGAGATTTTGTAGTTGATTCAAGAATAGGTCCCTCTTGGCTATCCGAGAATCACGAGTTCCTTCTTGGAGCTCGATAAGCTTGTTCCATAAATCTTTTGCACTCGAGAATGGACCTACCTTGACGAGTTGGTCCTTGGCAATCCCACATTGTAAGGTGACTACAGCCTTGGCATCGGCTTGCCATTTACGAGTTTGTTCAGTAGACCACCTTGATGAATCGAGTTCCTTACCTTCTTCGTCCTTCGGTGGTGTGAATCCTTCCTTGACCGAGAACCACATGGAGATATCAGTCTTGAGGTAATACTCCATGCGGCTCTTCCAGTACTGGAAATCTGCTCCATCGAAGAAGGGTGGTCTGTTTGTGCTGAATCCTTCCTTCATGACCATCTTCTTGCTCCTTTGGATGTTAGTCCAGATGAAGAGCACCAGGCTCTGATACCACTTGTTAGGATCTTAGATGGCTAGAGGGGGGTGAATAGCCTCTTAAAAACTTAAACAAAGATTTCTACAGAGAAACTTGTTAGCACAGCGGAATTAGGAAACTAAAACAAAGGAAACAAGCACACTAACACACGGATTTACGAGGTTCGGGGATAACTTGCCCCTACTCCTCGGCGTGTCCGTAAGGTGGATGACTCCTTGATCTTCGGTAGATCGCACCCCGGATAAATTTCGGCTAAAGATCCTCCTTCTCGGTGGAGTAACCTCTCCACAAAGTCTCAAGAAATATATATGTTAAAGCACAAGACTTACAGAGCTCGGTGGCAAAGAAGAATGAACTAATGCTTACAACCACGCGAGGATCAGTGGAAACAAGAACTCACAGATCGCAGTTTTTCACACGAGAGCTCAAGAACAATCAACAGAACTTTTTCATTTTCTTGCTTGCTTCTTCTAATCTTTTACTCTCGCTGTTTTCTGCTTCTTAAGCCCCTGTTCTCTGCTGTCACGGATCGTGGTAAATCTGCACAAAATCATCGCTGCAGCCAATCCCTTTTCCTCCTTACCTGGTCCTCTGAACTCACACCAATGAAATCACAGTCTTCACTGGTGTCTTCTGAGCTCGAACCAATCACCAGGAGTAAAGCGGATCGCAGCCAGATCTCACCAGTAGCCGTTGATGCTTCAAATGCACCATGCGCCGCGAATCACAGCAGAAAGTCCATTTGTCGTATTCCTCTTATAGACTTAATTTGAAATTATGCTTGGAATGGTGCCTGTAATCCTACAAACTCAAAAGCTAACAGCACAAAGGGTTATATTACATGAATCAGACAAATCAGATGCAGTGGAGGAATCGCAGAACATAGAACAAATCAGATTATGTGTGGATCGGTCACCAGACCGATCCATGGACCGATCAGGACACATCCTGATCGGTCCACAGCTTACCTGATCGGTCGTGGAGACCGATCAGGCCGCAGCTGGATCGGTCTCCATGACCGATCCTTCCCTCTTCTCTCCGCAATAGCATCTCCTGATCGATCTACAGACCGATCAGATTACACTCAGTGTGCTACTGAGTGTTTCCTGATCGATCCACAGACCGATCAGATTACACTCATGTGCTACTGAGTGTTTCCTGATCGGTCACCAGACCGATCAGGAAACTTAGTTTCACTGGATCGGTCTGCCGACCGATCCACTGTCTCATGTACCACTGGATCGGTCTGCCGACCGATCCAATGCACCATGGAATATCCACTTAGGTCCCTTTCTGACCTAATCCGGAGAACAAACTACCGAGCCCTCTCCGACTCAGTCAGGTCCAGAGAACGAGCTACCGAGCCCTCTCTGACCTAGTCCGGAGAACGAGCTACCGAGCCCTCTCCGACTTCGTCAGGTCCAGAGAACGAGCTACCGAGCCCTCTCTGACCTAGTCCGGAGAACGAACTTCCGAGCCCTCTCCGACTTCGTCAGGTCCAGAGAACGAGCTACTGAGCCCTCTCTGACCTAGTCCGGAGAACGAGCTTCCGAGCCCTCTCCGACTTCGTCAGGTCCAAAGAACGAGCTACCGAGCCCTATCTGACCTCGCGTGCCAAGTTTCCAACTTGGACTTCTCCCTTCCACACGATCAAACTTGATCAGTAATCAATCCGAGTTCAAATAACATCTGATACAAACTTAAATCAGTGTCAACATTAAAACAACAGCCAGGTCAGACTGTATCAACAGAAAGAAGAGACTGAAGTTGATTCTGTCCAGTTTGACATTTTGAATTGGTGGAAAGTTAATGGCCCAAGATTTCCTATTTTGTCTTTGATGGCTCGTGATATTATGGCTATTCCAATATCTTCGGTGGCTTCCGAGTCTATTTTTATCACAGGTGGAAAAGTTTTGGATGCATTTAGGAGTTCTTTAACTCCTAAAATAGTTCAAACATTAATTTGCACGCAAGATTGGCTTCGTTCAAGTTCTACCCCAATTGAGATTGAAGAAATTTGGGAAGATCTTTAACAAATTGAAGAAGATTGAAATGTGTTGAATTATTTTTATATTTTTAGTTGTTTTTTACATTTATTAATTGTTACATATTTACATTTGTTTCTTTTCATTTTTCTTTCAATGGCAGAAGAAGGAACAACTGGTAATGTTACTTGAGCAGAGGCAACTTGATTGTTTACTTGTCTATTTCTCTAATTTCAAAGTAAGTATATCAAAAAGTGGAGTTAGTAGCTTTTGAGAATCTACAATTAATCCTTTGAGTTTTGAATGATGAGTTTTCTAATTTGTTTATTTAATTTGGCGATGTAACCATAAATATTGTGTTGATGTGTACATTGTGCAGGATGCTTTTCTCATAAATGAATCAAATGATGGCTATGTTTGATTGTTTATGGCTCTCGTGGTCGTGGCAGCTTTTGGAGACTTAGAATATGAACTTTAATGCCTTTACATTGAAATTTGGATTCTCAAAACTTCTATAATATTATGTTATGTAGTAGAATTTGGATGTTCTCGTTTAGATTTAGTTATTGATGCTTTAAAGTGAAAATTCTAAAATTTGGGATGTATGAATTATGATTATTCGGTTATTTGGATGCTATTTGGATGTGTAGACTATGTAGTGCATTGAAGTACTGAATTTGAGAAAGATGATCGAAGTTGTATTATGTTATGTATGTGCTCTGTGTAGACTGTGTTAGCTAAGTCTTAGAACTTTGAATTTGTATAGTACTAGATTTGAGAAAGATAAAGTTGTATTACGTTATGTATGCTCTGCATAACTGTGTATGTGTTAGCTTGGAACTTTCAATTTGTGTAGTACTAGATTGGAGAAAGATGAAATTGTATTATGTTATGTTACTTATGTATGTGCTATGTGTAATTGTATTAGTTTGGAACTTTGAATTTGTGTAAATATAATATGGAATGTGGATTGGCTTCTAACTTATGGATCTATACTAAAAAAGTAAAAATCCGAAATAAAAAAAATTTAGGTTAAATGGTACCCGAACCAAATAATCTGAATTAATTTCGGATGATTCGATTTGGTTGACAGTTAATTCGGTTTGGTTCTTGGTTGGATTTAAAAAATTATAATAACTGAATAACCCGAACCAAACTAAATAAACACCCCTACTATCAAGTTATCTATTATTTTATTATTTTCTATTTGTTTAACTCTGTTTTGCATGAAGACTAACATTTTTACAAGGTCAGATTTATCCGTGTTCAGTCGACCGAACGTCTAGATCGATCGACCGAACCACTAAGTGAACAGATTAAATTCCAACTCATGGTGAAGTGTTGACCAGGGGATCGGTCGACCGAACAGGGAGGTTCAATCGATTGAACGGTGGATTAGCTTCGGGCCAGGTTGATCGAGTCAGATAAGCCAGCGAGGTCAATAGGATTGGTTGACCGAACTGCAGGATCGATCGACCGAATGAAGACTCTTATCTAAGCAGAAGCATGTGGACGAGAAGCTGGGCAGGTTCAGAAGATTCGATCGACCGAACACCTAGATTGGTCAACCGATCAGCGTCGAGTCAAAGACTGATCCCGAGATCAGTGGATCTGGATCAGGTCTGACTTGGCTATAAAAGGAGGGTCAACCAGCAGCTTCGTAACAACACATTCAGAACAATCATCTTTCGTGTGCACTGCTTGGAGATGATTCAACAATGTTCAAACGCTGCTCCGACAATCACTTAACAACTACTAATCATTTGTTGTCGATATACTTTAGTTTTAATACTTGTACTTTCATATTTGTAAAGCTTTTATAAATTGACACTAGATTGCCCAACGTAAGCGATCAATGATCGTGGGCCTTGGAGTAGAAGTTGTCACAGGCTCCGAACCAAGTAAAACCAAATGTATCAACTTGGTTTTTGTTCTCTTACTTTTCGCTCTTTAATTTTTGTTTCACAAACTCTTACTCAATCGAGTTTTCCAAAATGAGTGAAAAAGCCATAAAACTGTTCCCCCCCCCCCCCCCCCCCCGCCTCCCCCTCTAGCACGCATCAATCCTACAGCGCCCAGCTCAAGATGAAGGTAAAACTAATGAGTTCAGTGGTTTACTTAGAAATGAAGAGAAAAAGTTTAGATTTGATAACCTGTTTAGCCGTAAATTAGTTTGTACACATTACATGGATAGTATAACTATGGAGTGCTTGGGAATAAGTGATGATATGGATTGGTTGATTGGTAACATAGAATTGAGTGAATTGATGTACACTAGTGAACCAACCTACCCACGCCTTGTCCTCAAATTTTTAAGTTCCTTAGAGTCTAATTTCATTTCTGATGATGATCATGATAGGCAAATTAACTTTAGATTAATGAATCATGATTATCTTTAGACTCTGTATGAATTTAATAATTATTTTGGATTACCTACAGGGGTACCTCGCAAGTTTGATTCTAAATACAATGCAAATTTCTTTTGGAGTTTAATCACTGGTTTACATGAACCTCTTGACCCATCTAGATCTAAAGCCTTCCAAATGTAGAACCCCGTCTTTCGATACCTCCACTATGTTGTAAGCAAGACTATCTATGGTAGAGGTGAGAATGACGGTGTGGTAAGAAATGTGGAGCTTTACTCTATAAGGGTCATGATTCACAACGTAGAATTTAATGGAGGATTTCATTTTATGCAAACTATGCAGAGAACGGGGAAGGCAAACTCGGGAGCAATTGTGTTTGGTGGGTTCATTATGACCATTGCTAGGAAACTTGAGTTAGACATCTCAAGTCTAGATGTCATAAATGGAAATATCAAAATAGACATAGACACATGCCTAGCAATGAAAATGATTTGTCGGGATGAAAATGGATTCAATATTCCTAGAAGGGAAGGGTTTCCTTCTAGGAAACCAAATCTTGAGTGCACAACAATTCGTAACCACAACAATTGAATTATTAAGAATCCAATTCTCGATTCCACTGCATCTCCCAGAGAGAATCATGAGTATCCTTCACCTAGAGGCCCGCCACCAGTCGGATTTTCTGACCCAGCTAGACATTCATTTGGTTATGGTAGTGAAGGGCCTTCTGGCTTTGATTTCTCTACTTTTCGTACATCTTTGGACTCTCTTCATGAGAAGCAAGACATTTCTCATAAGATGTTGAAGGATCAATACGACTTCACTCATGATTAGTTCTGACATGTACAGGACCAGTTTCAAAGGAGGGATAATTTTTATAGTAGAGTATCTAGTTTTGTGGGAGACTACTACACTCACCAAGGGAGAATGAACAAATTTATGGACTCCATGGATATCACGGGTCAATAGGTGGCTACATTATACCAGTATTATGAAAATATTGGCCATCTCCCTAGAGTCCCTAGATATATCCCTAGGCCATGTTCTCCACCGGAGAGTAGACCTCCTCCGGGTGGTCCATCTTCAGCGAGTGGTAGACCTGTTTGTTTCCCACCACCCTTCTGTCAACCACCCCTTAAGTTTATTTTCATTGAGGACAATTAAGTGTCCAAGTCTGGGGGGTTTTTCTTGTACAATTGCAGTTTATTTTTACAGGTTGTTTTCTTAGCCTAGTTGCACGTTGTTTTCTTTCGAGTTTTGAGGCATGTGAGTTACACTATCCATACTATTACTGCTAATTTATCTAAAAGTAAACTTCTAGCAAGTTTATTATCTAGAGGTCATGAGCTATATTTCCTATTGCAAGTATATGTAATGATCTATTTTTCTAACTACAATGGAACAAAATGAGCATAGCAATTGTTTGATAATAAATTTTTCGCACGTTTATTGTTTAGATTCATGTGGATAGGTCATGAGTGCTAGTATGTTTAGCTATCTACTTTTCTCTATCATCATAGCAAGACATGAGCATTGTTTTTAGTTGAAAGAAATTGATCCTAGTCTAGCTTGAGGATCTTTATACACCATGCCTTATTTTGATAGTTGAGAGTTCTGAAATTAGTCATGTTTCATTATACTTGATGAGTACTTGAATTTTCATAGTGATTTCTTAACTACATCTCGGTTATTAGATTGATGCTCAAAATATTAAAGCTCATTTGAAAAAATAGAAACCCCACAAAGTTGCATCATTACAAATGTGCAAATGAAAAAAAAAACTTATGAAATAAGGGATTGATAAATTTATTGTCGTGAGTGGAAACTAGTTGTTTGCCCCTTTAAGACCGAGTTTGGTTACTGGAGAAATGAACACTAGATTTCTCTTATTATCGAGCACATTCTTTAGACCTTGGATAGATCTATGATAGATGAACCAAGCAGTAGTTGCTACTGGGAATAAAAGGAAAAGATGGTTCAATGACGACTTGACTAAGACTAGAAATTGAAACTTGAGAAATTTATGCCACGATTAGCATTGAGCACGGAGAATTCATTTTTGGGATAAGTCAGTCAAATCTATTTATGATCATTCTCATTATTGAAATTATTTGATAGAGTTAAATTGATTCACCAAAGATTATGATGCACTTACTCCTACACATGTTTCTAGACTGCAAAATTTTGTTTGATAACAATCGATTGCTTTATTGTTGATCCTTCCTGATTATGCTCATTAGTTTCACTAGTTTGATAGAACTAAGTAGAATCACTAGGGATACTCATTATTAGCTCATGAATCTAGATTGTAGAGTTTGCTTGAGGATAAGCAAAGATTTAAGTCTGGGGTTGTGATGTGTATAGATTATATATGTTATTTCGCACTATTTGATGCACATCTACGTATATTGTATGTCTATAATATATGTGTTTTGCACCCTTTTCTATCATATTTTAGCATAATTATTATCTTACATCTAGAGATCTGCTTGGTGCTTGTTCAACTTTTAGGAGCAGTTTGGAGCGGAAAAGGATGTTTAAGACGCAAATGAAGATCAAATGAAGCAAAGATTGGAGTACCCATGTAACATCTGTTAATTTTCTCTTTTCCAAAAGAGAAAAAAAGAAAATAAATAAAAATATATTTATAAATTACCCGGGCTAGGATTTGAACCCAAGACCTCTTACTTGAGATTTGTTTAAGTAGCCATTAGGTGGTGGTAAAGCATAACATAAGCAATATGAAACAATAAATTATATGTAGATTATATACGAAGAGATGCTCCAACTTTCACTTAGTATAAAAAGGGATGGATGAGATTAAAAACCTATTTTTCATCTCCTCTTCTCTTCTAGCCGAAACTTCTCCTTCCTCCTTTCAAGTTTTGGCCAAGATCAAGAAATCTAGGTCCAAGCTTCTAAGTTCTTCAAGTGGAGGATATAAGAGGAGAGTTTTTGGCAAGGATTGGTACGCAGGTAAAGGGTGTCTTGCAGAATAAGGCGTGCAAGAGAGAGGATTGTCTTCCCTACACCTTATAGTAGTAAGATCTAGCGAAAAGATGTAAGTATCTCTCACCTGCAATATGAGTAGCTTTGTTAATACATGTTACGATATGTTTTAAGCGTGTTGCATGTTAAAGGAGATAGATGCTATGATATGTAAGATGCCCTCTAAAGTTTTGGGATTAAGAGCATGTTTAGATCATCTTGATTTGCTTCCCATTAAGTTTTGGGACTAAGAAGTATAATCAATTGCCTAAAGTGCTTCCCTATAAGTACGAGGGAATTAAGCGCACATAAGGTATTTGGTTAAATGCCAAGCAAGTGCAAGTACAAGAAATTAATAGTTAAAGGAAAGTATTTTACTTTAGAAAGACATGTACTGGACACAAGGTCCATGGGTGGGCTCCTAGATCGCCCCTAGGCTCCTAGACCGCCTAGTAGTACCTTAATGGGTTTGGGATTAGCTACCTTAGATCTTATTAAGGATGCACGCAAAGTGGTACAATGTCGGGCCCAAGCAAGTGATTATTATTTTCACTATTATGTAATATAAAGTTTTTAAACTTCATGGTTTGTCTTAGTGGAAGTTTCCTAAGTTAAGAATTTGAGTTATAAAGTGCAACAGTGATAAACTCAATAATATGCCAAGATTCCTATTTTTATTTTGTTACTAGAATGGTTTTTAAGTTGATGATTTGCATGATAAACTGGTTTGAAAATGCATGTTATGTACATATTTCTGAAGTACGGTTTTAGTGTGAATTACTATCAAAAACATGTTTACATTGTTACATTTTTTCCTCAAGAAGTTTAAAAAGCATGTCCTCTTTTAATGTATCGTTTTGTGAGTAGATGGTACTTACTAAGCATCCGCTTATAGTTTTGCATTTCCTTATACTGCAGATAAAGGTAAAGGAAAGCTCGAGTAGGAGGAGGCAGCAGGAGCAGTGTTTGGTGTGTGTGCAATGGAACCGTAAAAGAAGATTTTGGGATTTGTCATGTTAAACCTTGGTGCTAATGTATTCCCTTATTTCCGCTCTACCTAAAACTCTTGTAAGGGTCGCCATGATACATTTACAGTTTGATAGTAATTGGTGTGTCAAAGACTCCTCCTCAAGTAATAGGATAAAATGGTAGGTCAAGGCTGATTACAAAGGGGAGAAAAACCTCTTTTTGGAGCTCGGTGTGACCTCCGCACAACCCGTGTCACGGCAGTGTGGAATTACACGACCTCCTACTTCTTGCTCTCGGCCAAGGTGGCATGGCCATGTGAAATCACAAAGCCGTGCCCCGCTTCCTCTCGGCCAAGGGGACACGGTCGTGTGGATTCATACAACCGTGCGGCTATGCTTGGCTCCAGGTTGTGTCCTATTCGGTTGAACAAGTTAGAGTAGACCTATGGGCTGAGCAGTACATAACGAGTAAGAATGCCAAAAAAATCAGGAAGTACAGATAAGGGTAATGTCTGTACCCTATGTGGTAAGGGTAGAGGGTCGGGCGTTACACCCCAAGTCATTTTAGAACTCAATTGGACCTGGCCATGCTGTAAGCCACGGCTAAGAGAAGCTCAAGGAAGGGGTCATGCCATTTTCTATAGCCAAGGAACAAGGAAAAGACACTGGTCGTGCCAAATGGCACGGCCAAGAAGTGAACTCAACGCAAAGGAGGACTAGGTCGTGCTTCAGAGCACGTCCATATGTTGTCTATGCCATTTCAATTAGGCTTTGCCGTGCCTTAAGGCATGGTCATACACTTGAAGGCCAAACAGCATGGTCTGGCCATGTGGATAGAGCCAAACTGGTTCTGTCCATGCCTTATAGCATGGCCAAAAAGCTAGCAGTAGAAAGGAGGTCGTGCCATTTGGCACTGCCAAACAATTGTGACCGAGACTGATTAGCTCTAGCCATGCTAAAAGGCACAGCCAGATGCCCGAGCCATGTTCAGGTCATGCCTAGAGGCACGACCATCCTGTGCTTCACCTTTATTTAAGGGGCACTTCATCCCCTTACTGAGAAGGAAGATCCAAGGGCAGAAGAAGACCATCTAGGCCAAATTCTCACATTCAAGGACGTCATCTAGACAATCCAAGGCCTTTCCACTGGTTCATCCTCGTTGGAATTCCAAGATCTACATCCAAGTCGTTCACTCGACGTCAAAGGATAAGTTTCTACTCCCTTTCCTTAGGATTTTAGAAATTTCTATGTTTTTGAGTGCTTGGATTGTATTTCTTCCTATTATAGAGTAGATTATTATTATTATTATTATTGGACATAGAAAGTAATTGTAATGTGTGGATGATATAAACTCTATGGAATTTTCATTTTCCTAGTTTGATGAAGCTTGTATGCACTTGTTCTATTTGATGAAATGCTTGTATAGAGACTTTCCCTTATGAACATGAATTTATCTATCTAGATTACATTTTTTGTATATGTAGATCTCATTTCTGAGTAGATACATTACTGTGTATCTAAATTGGGACTGTGCATGAACCTGAATTTTCGTTGATCAGATGCATAAATTGTCGTCTCTTTTGAGTGTGTGTTCCGATATAGCTCGGCATGGCCTTAGGATACTTGTTTAAAGTTGAGTATCTAAGGTAACTATCCTTTTATATGAAATGTAACCTCCTAAGGGAGGATGATTCTATGTATGGATAAATCTATCACTTGACTTAATTGGCTTCTCCTAATCATATACTACACAAGTGACCTACGTAATCTAGAGACGTATGCCCGGGGGAGACCTTGTGATAGGAGGTCCTCTACTAAAACTCGAACTCTCTAAGTTACTTCTTCACTTTATATCATACTTGGTTACTAGCAGGAGAAGTACTCCAATACACCGGTGTAGGGTGGAATTCGATAAATAGTTAGATTGTCCTGCAATTATACAAGCAGAGAACTAGGAATAGGTCAATTCATAGCACAACATCCACCATTATAATAAAACCTTCAGCCTGGAACATTTTCTAAATTAAGGACTTCCTCAACTATTTCTTACTTTTATTTTTACATTTTAGTTGAAAACCTCATAACAACCCATTATTGATTTTGTCTAGTTAAATTTGAAGTGTAGAACCAACTAGTATTTAAGCTTCAATCCTCGTGGGATCAACTTTTATAAATTTTATTACTTGACAACAACTGTGCGCTTGCAGTCACAACATCACTGACCCACCTAGACTTTCCAATCACTAGGTGTCCAGTCAACCATTGACCCACCTAGACTTTCCACTACCTGGCTTCACTTACCAGGGCTTCTTATCTACCTGACTTCACTCATCAAGACTTTCTAACTACTTTGCTTCACTTACTAGGACTTTTCAGCTGTCTGACTTCACTCACCAGGACTTTCTCATTGCCCCACTTCAGTCACTGGGACTTCCTCACTCCTAGCTTCACTTACCAGGACTTTTCACACCAAGTATCCAATCAACACTAACTCACTTAGTTTTTCTTCTTCTGTCAATCATCCCGTTGGTCTTGGCCTTATCTAACCTCTAGTTAGGACTTTTCCAAATAATTATTCAGTCAACCTTGACCTACTTGACTAGTCTCTCACATCAAACTGATCAACCTTTGATCAAAGGAGATTTGCACCAACATTCTCCCTAATGGATAATTACACCTGCAATCTCCATATATTGTCAAACATCAAAACTCAAGCTTTAGCCAAACTGGTCAACTTTGACCCAGAGACAATTGCACTAGCAATAAATGGATATAATGTTCATACTCAAGAATATGGAATGGAATAGACTACAATGAATAGTGGGGTTAAGTCATCCAATAATGGAGATACAAACAATAATATTTATGATTTACTAGATGAAATTATAGAGGTAGAATACTCTGGCCCAGAAATGTGAGTTATTCTATTCATGTGTCGTTAGTTTGCCTATCAAAGGGATGAAGGTGCATCCACGATATAATTTGGTTGAAATAAATCATAAGAGATTGTATACAAGATATGAACTATTTGTGTTGACACAGCAAGCAATTCAAGTATTCTATACTTCATATCTTAGTTTGAAACATGATAAAATTAATTGATAGATTGTTTGTAAAATGAAAGCGTGGAAAAAAATTGAAAACGTTGGGAAGACATTGCATACTAACAAAAGCAAAGTTGTGAATATATTTCATACCGAGGAATATATTATTCCAACGTTACGACATCCCAGAGGAGTAGTGATAAATATGGATACAAGTGAAACTCATGAGAATAATGATGATGATGATAATGAGGAGGACGACGACGATGATGCCGATGAGGATGAGAATGACAATGACAATGAGAACTTTGATTTTTGATAATGGGTAAGCTTTGTTATCTTAATATAACAAAATTATGATATTTTATTTTCATGTATGATACTACTTTTATATAAGTAAATTTACAAAACTCATAGATCAATTAGTTTATCTGTCTCAATTAGTTATAAAACTATCTATATAGTGTCTCATTCTTAAATTTATATATTTTATTTATTAATGCTTTGTATTGTTTTCTATGGGTCATTAGAGGTGACATCTTTGTTAGGGTCGATATGTATCTAGAGGGGGGTGAATAGCTCATCGTGTTTCGGTGATGTGCTTCTTCGATAATGTGCAGCGGAATAAGGAATAAGAAAACACACTCACATTGCTAACAAGTAGATTTACTTGGTATCCACCTCAAGAAGAGGTGACTAATCCAAGGATCCACACACAACGCTCACTCCACTAACAAAAACACTCCTTCTCGGTAACTACCGAAGGTGGAAAAACCTCGTACAACACTCACATACAACAACTCAACACAAGAAGAAAAATACAATGAATATAAATGAAAACCCCTCTTTTCTTGCTTACTTGTTGCTTGTTGTTGCCTCTTGAACCTTGGAAGTGCACCAGCACTTGTCCCCAAGAGCCTTCAAGAACTGGATGTGAGCAGTGGATAAATCGTGTGAAGAATCAAGAAGAATCACGCGTGAAAGCTGCTGAGAAAAACGCTCGCAACGGCTATATACTGTGCGCTCCTACGGCTCCCAATCGATTTGGCTTCATCCCAATCGATTGCCACATGATATCAGGTCTGTCACACCCGTAAATCAAATTAACAATTTATATCCAGCAAACCCCTTAATTTCACATTGATGTTGTAATAATGAGCCTAGGGTCGAATCTCTCGAGGAACTAACAGTAGGATGGTAATCTAGAATTGTTTGTTATTCATAATTTTGGGGTTTTTGACATGTAAATGGGGAATTGGATTTGGATTCTAAAACAAACAAATTAAAAGTAGAACAAGTAGGAAACTAACCTACTGCATAAATGAAATCTAATGCTTGAACACAATCTAACTAAGTACCAATGATCAATCAACGACGCATTGTCACGCTACGTAATGAATTTCATCATCACCACAATTTATCTAAGAAAGAAATAGTAAGACATAAATGAAACATGATCTAAAGCAACCATTCAAACTTAACTACAAAAACTAAACTACTCAATAGTACTGCAATCTAAGCTAAAGCAAGATTAACAACAACTTCAAACTCAATTGAAACTAAATTACCCAATACACTTGAATTCAAACAATTAAGCTAAAAAGAACTACGATTACTTAATCCAAATAACACAAATTGAAATCTAACTCTATTAACAATAAAAAGAATGCATAAAAGAAACCTAAACCATCTCCACACCAAACCACTTCTCAAACAAGTCTCTCCTTGCCGTTGCACAAGGAAGCTCGGTGAATCCTCACTTCAGCAATCGGAGAAGAAGCTCACAACTACTATACTCAACTCAACATTCACTAGATCCACAGGACGCCTCTCCAAGTGAAGCAGATGAAGATTGGAGTTGCCTAACTCAGGAAATCTGTAATTCTGTGATTCTGGAAACTCTGATATGATGTGGAGTTGATGGTGGATGGAAGGTCGACAGGAGGGATCTAGTGCCACCGGAGGAACGCCGCCAATGATCACTGTTGTGAGGCAGAGCCACTGCATCGGAGGAACACCGCCGATCACGGTGAAACAGAGTTGCCGAACCAGAATTGTCGCCGCAAGAACGCCTTAAAACGATGCTCAGATGCCGGAAGCTGGATGCTAGTAGTTGGAAACTTCAACGCTAATGAAACTCGCCGAGAAGTGGATCTGGAAGTGGAGAAGGGGCGTTGCATCCACGCGATGAAGAGAATGTCACGGATGAATAGTAGCGCAAAAACCACTGTTCATCCGCGAAATCTGGGTTTTTATACCAGATTTTGAACCGGACTTTGGGTTGGGTTTAGGTTTGGTTTAGTCGGGAATTTAGAGTTTTGGTGAGGTCAGTTTGACTTGGGTTTGATATTGATCCGATTTAATCAACTCCATGGCTCATCTTTTGGTTCCCTACAAAAAATCATGAGATAACACCAAAATTAGGAAGAAATTATAATAAGCTCCAAATTATATCCTAACTCGTAAATCATAGTGTTAAACAACATTTAATTGAACGAGAGGATAATGAAATGCTAAGTATAAGAGCTAAAATAACATCAACAAATGCTAATGATCACCACGTCACATCCCAGCCATCGTAGCCATCCATCGCCTGCATCCTGCGTAACGGTCGAATCCCAATCGATCGGCTGATCGATTGGGGAGACTTGAATTGATCATCTGATTGATTCAGCCTCTCTCGTGTCCACGCGTGAGAATTAGCCCCCAATTGATTGGTCGATCGATTGGTGGTGCCCAATCGATTGACTGATCAATTGGGAAGTATTCTATTTGTGTGATATAAGCTCCTAATCGATCGGTAGATCAATTAGGCTAGCCTTCATTCACGCACATAGCCAATCGATTGGTTGATCGATTGGCCTCCCTTTGACTTGCTTAAATCAAGTCTAGGATCACTAATTCCAACATCCGGTCAATCGTAACCTGTTAGAACTCCTCGTGCCTAGCATCCGGTCAATCTTGACCTGCTGGGACTTTTTCACCAAGTGTCTGGTTAATCCTTTGACCCACTTGGACTTTTCCCTTCGTGCCAAGTGTTCGGTCAACCTTGACCCACTTGGACTTACCATCTCGTGCCAAGTGTCTGATCCTCCATGACCCACTTGGACTTCCACCAGATGTCCGATCGCCCTTGACCCATCTGGATTTTTCGTGTCAAGTATTCGATCAATCTTTTGACCTACTTGGGCTCCCCAACACCAGGTGTCCGTCAACCTTGACCCACCTGGATCTCCACGCACCTGGTTTCATTCACCAGGTTTTTCCATCTGTCTAGCTTCACTCACTAGGACTTTTCATCTGTCTGGCTTCATTCACCAGGACTTTCACCTAACTTCACTCACTAGGGTTTTCACCTAGCTTCACTCACCAGGATTTTCCCACTGCCCGGCTTCACTCACCAAGACTTTCACCTGCATAGTTTCACTCACTAGGTCTTTCACCTAACTTCACTCACCAAGATTTTACAACTGCCTACCTTCACTCACTAGGTCTTTGACTTGGCTTCACTCACCAGGATTTTCCCAACTGCCTGGCTTCACTCACCAGAACTTGCCTTTGCCTAACCTTCAGTTAGGGATTTCCTAGTCAAGTATCCGGTCAACCCTTTGACCTACTTGACTCTTCTTCACATCTAACTGGTTAGTCCTTGACCAAAGGAGAATTGTATCAACAATCTCAAACATCAAAACCTAAACATCAAGACTCAAGCTTGAGCCAACTCAAGCTTAGTCAACCAGGTCAACCTTGACCTAGGGATATTGCACCAACAATCTCTCCCTTTTTGATGTTTGACAATACCTTTAAGTTAGGCTAATCTCATAGCCTCAACTTTTCCTTCATGCCAATGCTTGAATGAGGGTTTCCTTCATTCTCTCCCTTTTCTAGAGTGCAAACTCCCCCTTTGGATAATGAAGGTCTAACTTAAACCATACATTTCTCCCCCTAGTTTCACACATCAAAAACTCTCCCCCTGAAGAGTTACTCAACATTATTCACAACCTCACATGTTCACAATACCACAATGAAGGTCTCATACCCTTCATTGTCTTCAATGCTCACCCTTGAGCATTAACCAACTTCACACGCACAATGAAGGTCCCAAACCCTTCATTATATTCAATGCTCATCCTTCAGCATACTCCTTGTCTACAATGAAGATATCTAATCTTCTATTGCTCCCCAATGCTCAACCTTAAGCATTCTTCAAAACAAAGGATTTACCACCTTCAATGGTTTTAGAAAAATATTTCCATGCTTTTAAAAGTAGCTCCCCCTAAAAACATGCTTCAAACGTCTGTCATTGCACCAACAGTGACTTGGAATCCCTAAACATTTAGGAAACCCAAAATTAGAAGCTTTGAGGTTCAAAAAATCCAAAATTGAAACTAAACCTCAATCTAAACTTCAACTTAGTCTTCCTCAACCAATCCATCCTTATTTTCATCATGAAAACTCCCCCTAAATGTATATAAATGTGTTTCAAGGGGTTAGGAATGGTCACCTAGACTAAAAAATGGTTAAAGTGCTGAAATCAGATATTTACAGTCGAAAATAGCTTTCTTAATCGATTGAAATTGGGACTCAATCGATTGAAACCATTCAATCGATCCACTGATCGATTCTGTGAGCTTCTACTCACAGAAAAAGACTTTGAATCAATCCATTGATCAGGTCTGGGTAAATCGATCGGATGATCAATTTAGCGAGCTTTTACTCATGATAATACCCATCTCAATCGATCGCCCGATCGATCGAATGTCTGATTTTCTGAAATTCAATTTCAACGAAATTCAAAAATGCCCTAAAAATTCTACAAGATTCTAAAAATTATGAAAACTCTTGTAAACATTATTTAGGGTATATACTATCAAGAAAAAATAGTTTTCTAAGAAAATACTTTCTATTTTCAAAAATTGATACAAACTTGGAAACTTACAAAAATTTCAATGTTTCTTCCAAGTTTGTGTCTAACTTTTCAGTGATGATTACTATCAAAAGATAGCCTTCACCAAGGTTTTCCAAATTATATTTAAAATGATTTTCAAAATCAATTTCCAACCATGTTTTTTGGGCTCAATGCACATGATTTGTATATTAGCTTTCCCAATGATTGGAGTACACATAACTATGTGTTTTGATGAAATCAAAACTCAAATAGATGCACTAAATCAACATCTTAAGTCTTGTTCATCATCCTAGCATCTCACTTGTATTTAATGTGTATAAAATACATACAAGTCACCTTATAGTCTTTGTGAGATGTAGATTTTGGTTTTGCCCTAAACTATGGATCATGCATATCTATCTAGGCATTTTGAATTATAAACATCAACCTAAGATGATGCTTGTTAGTAAATGTCATTATCCTTAATTGCAAGGAATTAAAAAGTAATGCATGATAATTTAGGGCATACATCAACATAGAAATAATTTTCAAAAGAAAATATACTATAGCTACATGATGTATGTATAGCATGCTATGGTATTTTTGTGTTTTTCATAATGAATGCACACATGACGCCATGGCATATGATAGGCAAACAAAGCATGCCAATTTAACATAAGTAAAATACCTAGATTATCTATCTATGTATCCTTAAACCTTAGCTAACTTAAAATTAAATCTTAGATTGCAACTTTTCCCCAAGAAAATGTCAAACTCCCAATTTGACATTTCTTTTTCTTTCCTTAATTTGTGTCAATTTAAATTAAGTCTAATTCTTCAATGTTTGGCACACTTTACTCTTTCAAAGAGTAATCATTTTAAATTAAGGTCTAAATTGCCCTTAACTCCTTAAGAAAATACCAAAATCCCAACTTGGCATTTCTTATTTTTTTTCAAGTGTGCCAATTTAAATTAAGTTCAATTCATCAAATTTTGGCACATTTTACTCTTCCAAAGAGTAAACAATTAATCCATTTCATTTTCAAAGATTAACAAAAACCTTGAAAATACTTTCCAAGTGCCAACTACATCAAGGTTGGGTTAACTACCCTTCCAATTGGAGTTGACACTCTCTAACCCATCTAAGGGGTAGAGAAAATGTTCCTAGGAACCCAAGACCTATTGGTGCTTCTAGGATATTCTGTTGGGACTCATTGGCCAGCTAGAAGGGGGGTTGAATAGCCTTATACAAAATCAAAAACAAACCCTTCTCGAACGTAAAGGAACACTTGCATTAAATAAAATAAGAAATAAACTGAAAGACTGAGGCTCGGACGATTTACTTGGTTACAACCGGGGAGGTTGTTAATCCAAGGAAGTGAACGCGCACTAAAGATCTCCTTCAGGCGGAGAAGCCTCGTTACAGCAATGAAGTACAAAAAATGAGAAGTTAAATGGAAACTAAAGCGTGTACAAGTGTTGATTCAAGAATGCTTGTTATTTTTAGCTTCTTGGACTAAGGCTATATTTATAGCCTTGGTCGGGGCGCCTAGAAGGGTTCTAAGCACCTGGAAGGGGATAAAACTTTATCCCTTTCGCAACGGATCGCGGTCAAACATGATCTGGATAATATCGCATTTCGAGCGCCCGGAAGGGTTCCAGGCGACGAGACTCCGAGCGCCCGGAATAAGTCCGGGCGCCCGAACCTTTAAAGTCAATCATGTTGACTTTTTCGGTCTGGGCCTTCTGCTCTGGTGCCGCTTGCCTCGATCTAGGTCTTCCACTCCAGCTCTGTTGGCTTGGGTGATTTTGGCTATCCGGAATAGGGCTCACCCGAACCCAACTTCCGATCTTCTCCTCGAGCAAGCTTCCGCTCCGGCTTCTCGTAGCTCGGAATCGTCGCATGCTTCCTTCTCGTCCACCAGCGTACTCTTCCGCAGCTTCGTCCCTCGGACGCACTGAGCCCATCGACTCTCTCCCGTGACGATCTTCTCACTAGCTGCGTCTTTTGCTCTCTGAGTAATCTTCCGCTCCAGCTTCTCGTCCCTCGAAAACATCGCACGTTCCTTCTCGTTCACCGATGTACTCTTCCGCAACACCTCATCCCTCAGACGCACCGAGCCCGTCAGCTCTCCCCGTGTCGTCCTTCTCGCTAGTTGCATCTTTTGCTCGACTTCTTGTGCTCCTAAGCTCCTACACACTTAGACACAAGGTTAAACATAACAGGACCTAACTTAATTTGTTTGATCACATCAAAATAACCTTGGGGTACCAACAATCTCCCCCTTTTTGATGTGAGCAACTCAAGTTAAGCTAGGATAAACAACTATAAATTTAAAACAATAGATTTTGTAATAAAGTGCAAAAAGTAAAAATTTAAGCTACCTCCCCCACAGGGCATCTGGAAGAGTTCCAGGTGCCTAGAAGGGGATAAAATTTTATCCCTTTCATAACAGATCGTGGTCAAAGAAGATCTGGATAATATCGCATTCCGAGCGCCCGGAAGGGTTCCGAGCCCTCTGCTCCGGTGCCACTCACCTCAGTCCAGGTCTTCCGCTTCGGCTCCACTCGCTTGGGTGATTTCGGCTATCCAAAATATGATTCACTCGAACCCAACTTCCGGTCTTCTCCTCGAGAAAGCTTCCGCTCCGGCTTCTCGTACCTCAGAATCATCGCATGCTTCCTTCTCATCCGCCAACGTACTCTTCCGCAACTTCGTCCCTCAGATGCACTAAGCTCGTCGACTCTCTCCCATGTCGACCTTCTCGCTAGCTACATCTTTTGCTCCCCGAGCAATCTTTCACTCCAGCTTCTCATTCCTTAGAAACATCGCACGTTCCTTCTCGTCTGCCTGTGTACTCTTCTACAACACCTCGTCCCTCAGACGCACCAAGCCCGTCGGCTCTCTCCCTTGTCGTTCTTCTCGCTAGTTGCGTCTTTTGCTCAACTTCTTGTGCTCCTAAACTCCTGCACACTTAGACACAAGGTTAAAAATAACAGGACCTAACTTAACTTGTTTAATCACATCAAAACAACCTTGGGGTACCAACATATTCTAGGTACTCACTAGGGATAACTTTCCTAGATATCTTCCTAATGACCTTTCTAGGCTTCTTAGAAGCCTTGATCACTTTTTCTAGGTCAACTCTAGGGATAGCTTCCCTTGTAAACTTCTTGGTGACTTTCTTTAATTTCTTAAAAGTCTTAGTCACATTTATTGTTGCAAAGATACTCCTAGGGATAACTTCCCTTGTATCCTTGACTTGACTCCTAGACCTAGGATTGGTTTCATATATATATGGAACCCTATGATATGAAGCTACATCCTTCTTAGCCTTAGGTTTGTATCCCAAACCTCTATGGCCATTGGATGACTTTTGGTTTCCCAAACCTAGGTTATGCTCCTTTTTCCCCTTAAGGATACCTTCCTTCCTTTTTAGGGTCTTTTCAATTTTGTCAAGCCTTGATCTCAAGACTTGATTTTCTTTCCATAAATCCCTAGATTTTGGTTTATCATTAAATCCTTGAGCATTTCTATTTCTAGGCTTATAACTAGGGTCCTTAGTTTTCTTGCCTAGTTTATCTACCTTCCTGGTGGCAAAAGGTGAATACGCTCGCCCCCAACGCTCCCGTAAACCCGTCCCAAGGCCAACATGGAGGAGGTAAATCATGGACGGCTACTAGCCTTTGGAATAGTTGTTGGTGGAATCAACCTCCAAGGTTTTAATGTCAGACAAATATGTTTAAGTATGTTTAAGTATGGAGCTTGATCTAGGGAAGTCCTAGTTGTAGGCTAGGCAAGGGAAGTCCTAGTTGGAGGCTAGGCAAGGGAAATCTCGATATATCGTGGAAGCCAGGTGGATAGGTATGGAGGACCTGATCCCTGGGTACCCGAATACTCAGGCAAGGGAAATCTCGATATATCGTGGAAGCCAGGTGGATAGGTCTGGAGGACCTGATCTCTGGGTAGCCGAATACTCAGGCAAGGGAAATCTCGGTATATCGTGGAAGCCAGGGGATAGGTCTGGAGGACCTGATCTCTGGGTAGCCGAATACTGAGTCCTGGTGAGTGAAGCCAGGTTGAGAAAATCCTAGGGGGTGGTAACCTTAGGTAACGGAAAGTCTTGGAGGAGTGAACTCCAAGCAAGGTTGATCGGATGGTTTTCGGTCGACCGTGCATAGTCGACCATACCAGCGAATCTTGGTAAATCTAGGATTAGGTTTACCATTATATTCTGTATTTCTATTATTGTTGTAGGCTAATATAGTATTGCAGGAAAGGTCTTAGTGGATCAGGTGATCAGACACTGAGTAGACAAAGTCCAAACATGTCTGGAGGACCATGTTTGGCAGGTAGGTTGAGGTAAACAACTGGAGGAGTGACAGGAAGGCCGAGTTCCTGAAGGGAACAACCTTAGGTCGCTAATCCAACTGAAGAAACTGGGAAGGTTTCCAAGTTGAGATCAAGGCAGTTCTACTGTCTTTTGTATTGCTCATGCATTATAATATTATTACTGTGCTAACATCTGTTTTGCAGGATTCTTTACTGTCTAACACTGTGTTGTAGGTCCGGCTGGATCGATCGACCGAACAAGAAGAAATCAAGCCAAAGTTTAGATCAGACTAGAACATATCAGAGCCCGATCAAAGTTTGATCGGTCGACCGAACCATGATGACTCAACACAGACCAGTTCATCAGCACCGATCAGAAGCAAAAGGAAAAAAAGCTGATCGGTCGACCGATCCAATCAACATTAAAGGCACATTAAATAAAGATCTCGGCAGATTCCGACGAACAGGGAAAGTGTTTGTTCGGTCGACCGAAAAGATGGATCGGTCGACCGAACCATTAAAGACCAGTTAATGCACAATATCGAGCCAACGTCAGACTCCAGCCAGGAAGGAGGGGAGCGTGTTCAGTTGACCGAACAGGAGGATCGGTCGACCTAACGTCCAATATACCTATAAAAGGAGGCTCGAAGTCTGAGGCTTAGGCACACTGACTAATCGACTCAAGTTCTCTTCTACAATCTGCTCGTGCTACAAATCTTCATCAACTCTGCAAATCATTCCGTCTGATAGTGTCGACCGAGCTTCGACTTTCAAATCCTACTGTTGGTATATTTATTTTGTACTGCACTTAATTTCATATAAGATAGTAGGAGTGTTACTATCTTATATTTTTTGTATCTGTACGATCTGCTTCTTTCCGAGGATCTCGAAAAGAAGGGTTATAGTGATTTGCCCATCAGTGCGGTCAAGGACCGCGGGCATTTGAGTAGGAGTCGACCTAGACTCCGAACGAAGTAAACAAACGTGTCTATTTACTTTCCGCTGTGCACGACTCTGATTTCAAAGAAAAAGAAAAGTTTTAAAAGGCGCGATATTCACCCCCCCCCCCTCTATCACACTTAATCGATCTATCAATACTGACTAACACATAAGGGAGGCATTTACCTTGGTTTTGTCAAGATTCGAACCTCATACCTCATGGTGGCAATACCTCATACGCTAGCCACTAGACCATCCCGAGGGGACAGTTTATCTACCTTCCTAGTGGAAATGAAGGTAGATACTAGGAAGGTAGATAAACTAACTTTAGGTGAGGTAGTCTTAGCATGAAGAGCCACATGATTTTCATCAATTTTGTCATGCCTCCTATTTTCATGGTAAATTGCATTAAAATGATATAAGTTAGAACTAGCATGCTTGTTACTATTACTTAAAGAAGTTGGTTCAATAAATGATACCTTGTGATCATACAAGCTCCCCCTTGACTTTAGCTTCCTCCTTTAGGCTTGACCGATTTCTTCCCTTTTGGACATTGGCTCCAGTAATATTCTTTTTGGTTGCAAGAAAAGCACACAATGTGCTGCTTGCTCTTCTTTGTTGTGGGGGCGATCTCCTTGGGCTTCTCCTTGCCCTTTGGTGTCATTTGGCCCTTCTTCTTGGCCAATTTAGGGCACTTACTCTTGTAGTGTCCATGTTCCCTACACTCAAAACATATAATATGATTTTTATTTTTAGTTGAACTACTTATACCTTCGCATGTAGGAATGACACTTGATCCTCCATTTGATGTCTCTTGACTTTTGGAGGATGCCCCATCTTCTTCTTCTTCACTTGACTCAAAAGTAGAAGCTTCTCTTTAGCTTCTTCTTGGTTCGGTGTCATCGAACGTCGCTCCCCCTCAATCCTAGAGGTGGAGACCTCTTCATCTTCATCTTGTACATGGAACATAGAGTATGCTCCCTCTTTGCCCTTTTCGTTGCATTCTTTTGAAGATGAAGCTTCTTGGACTTCTTCTTTGAATGTTAAGCATATCTCAACTTTGGAGTCCTCTTCCTCTTGATCTTGATCCAATGAGTCATCCTCTTTGGATCCTTCTTGATTTGGTGCAGTAGAGGGGATCTCATGGATCTTTGCCAATTTGCTCCAAAGCTCCTTGGCATCTTTAAATTCTCCCACTTGCTTCAAGATGTTGCTAGGCAATAGATTGACCAATAGCTTGGTCACTTTATCATTGACCTCACATCTTTGGATTTGCTCTTGGCTCCACTTGCTCCTCTTGAGAATTTTACCCTTTGAATCTTTTGGAGCTTCAAAGCCTTCCATTAGAGTAAATCATTGCTCTATCTCCATCATGAGGAAATTTTCGATCATTGATTTCCAAAAATCGAAGCTCATTGATATGAATGATGGAGGCACCCTCATGTCAAATCCAAGTTCATCTTGGAATTCCATTTGAAGTTGAGCCTTTGATGAAGTCTTCGACTTGTTGAAATTTGCTTCAACTTCTTCTCTCTTTAGCTCGTTGCCCCTTCCGATGATGATTCCGGTGAAGAGTGACCTCGCTCTGATACCACTTGTTAGGGTTGATTTGTAGCTAGAGGGAGGGTGAATAGCTCATCGCGTTTTAGTGATGTGCTTCTTTGATGATGTGCAGCAGAATAAGGAACAAGAAAATACATTCAACGCTAACAAGTAGATTTACTTGGTATTCACCTTAAGAAAAGGTGACTAATCCAAGAATCCACACACGACGCTCACTCCACTAATAAAAACACTCCTTCTCGATAACTACCGGAGGTGGAGAAATCCCATACAACACTCACACATACAATAACTCAACATAAGTAGAAAAATACAATGGATACAAATAAAAAACCCTCTCTTCTTTCTTACTTGTCGCTTGTTGTTGCCTCTTGAACCTTGGAAGTGCACCAGTACTTGTCCCCAAGAGCCTTCAAGAACTGGCTGTAAGCAGTGGAGAAATTGCGTGAAGAATCAGGAAGAATCATGCATGAAAGCTGCTAAGAAAAACACCCGCAACGGCTATATAGTGTGCGCTCCTGCGACTCCCAATCGATTGGGCTTCATCTCAATCGATTGCCACATCACATCTCAGCCATCGCAGCCATCTATCGCCTGCATCCTGCACAATGGTCAAATCCCAATCGATCGGCTGATCGATTGGGGAGGCTTGAATCGATCAGTTGATCGATTCATCCTCCCTCGCGTCCACGCACGAGAAACAGCCCCCAATCTATAGGTTGATCAATTGGGAAACACTCTATTCGCATGATATAAGTTCTCAATCGATCAACTGATCGATTGGGCCAGCCTTCATTCACGCACATAGCCAATCAATCGATTGATCGATTGGACTACGGTCCAATTGATTGATTGATCGATTGGCCTCCCTTTGACTTGCTTAAATCAAGTCTTGGATCCCCAATTCCAACATCCGGTCAATCATGACCTGTTGGAACTCCTCATGCCTAGCATCCGATCAACCTTGACCTGTTGGGACTTCTTCACCAACTGTTCGGTCAATCTTTTGACCCACTTAGACTTTTCCCTTCGTGCCAAGTGTCTGGTCAACCTTGACCCACTTGGACTACCATCTCGTGCCAAGTGTCCAGTCCTCCATGACCCACTTAGACTTCCACCAGATGTCCGGTCACCCTTGACCCATCTGGATTTCCTCGTGCCAAGTATCCGGTCAATCCTTTAACCTACTTGGGCTTCCCAATAATAGGTGTCCGGTCAACCTTGACCAGCCTAGATCTCCACATGTCTGGCTTCACTCACCAGGTCTTTCCATCTGCCTAGCTTTACTCACTAGGACTTTTCATCTGTTTGGCTTCACTCATCAGGACTTTCACCTAGCTTCACTCACTAAGGTTTTCACCTAGCTTCACTCACCAGGATTTTCCCACTGCCCGGTTTCACTCACCGGGATTTTCACCTGCCTAGCTTCACTCATCGGGACTTTCACCTGCCTTGCTTCACTCACTAGGTCTTTCACCTAGCTTCACTCACTAGGTCTTGCACCTGGCTTCACTCACCAGGATTTTCCCAACTGCCTGGCTTCACTCACTAGGACTTGCCTTTACCTAACCTTCAATTAGGATTTTCTTAGTCAAGTATCCGGTCAATCCTTTAACCTACTTGACTCTTCTTCACATCTAACTAGTCAGCCCTTGACCAGAGGGGAATTGTATCAACAATCTCCCCAATCAAATGGTTACATCTGTAATCTCCATGTATTGTCAAATATTGAAACCTAAACATCAAGACTCAAGCTTGAGTCAACTCAAGCTTAACCAACTAGGTCAACCTTGACCTAGGAATATTGCACCAACAATCTTGTCATCATAGGTTTCGCGCACTCTCTCATTTCTCAACAAATATGATAAGTTTTTTTTCATATTATTTATTATGCATCAAATTCATATTTATTTTATTCTATTTTTTAATTTTCAGTATATCTTGACGGGGTGGCCTTAGACAAAGGTCTCATCACCAATCTGATTCAGCACCAGACATTGTACCTACGCCCCCTATCAGGCAGAAGCCTTCGCATGAACCTTCGCTAGTACCTTCCCATGCACCATCACTAGTACCTCCCATTTCTCTTCGCTAGTATCTTTGTCATTCCAATTGCCAGTACCCACTTAAGTTCTTCTAAACACTCAGTTGCTGAGATGTAAGACACTCGAGAGTCTCCCTTACGGAGATTCATAAGTAAAAAAAATATTTTTTTTAATTTTCTTAATTATTTAATATTTTGTGTTTGCAACTTTATGATAGATTTGATAATCTTGCACATATTATTCATGAGAATAATAGAATTGTGAATAACCATTGGAGAGGGGATTCGATGACTTATACAAGCACTCCAGCACTGACAAAGGAGCTCTAGTGGAGCGAGTTTAGAATATATATCTTTCATTTTATATCTTAAATAAAAGTGAATATATATAAAATTATTTTTTTTCCATTGCTGCGATCATTCACTTGGAACCCTAGTGATAAGTTGGAAATAAAGAGGGTTTTCAAGTAAAAAATGTGGCGATTACATCCGGCATGTACTGAGTCATGTTAAGATTGGGGAAAACCCCACTATGCATTACAGAAGAAAATTGGACTGGATCTCTAATTTTTGGGCAACCGAGAAGTGTAAACTGTTGGTGCAACATTCCTCGGGTCAAGGTTGACCTGGTTGACCAAGCTTGAGTCTTGGTTTGGATTTCGATGTTTGACAATGCAAGGTTGATTGAAGAAGAGTCAAGTAGGTCAAGGATGACCGGATACTTGACTGGGAAGTCCTAACTGGGATGTTAGGCAGGAGGAAAATCCTGGTGAGTGAAGCCAGGTGAAAGACCTAGTGAGTGAAGCTAGGCAATTGGGAAGTCCTAGTGAGTGAAGCTAGGCAGGAGAAAAATCCTGGTGAGTGAAGCCAGGTGAAAGACCTAGTGAGTGAAGCTAGGCAATTGGGAAAGTCCTGGTGAGTGAAGCCAGGCAAGAGAAATCCAGATGGGTCAAGGTTGACCAGACATCTGGTGAGAGTCCAAGTAGGTCAAAGAGATTGACCGGATACTTGGCACGAGGAAGAAAAGTCCAAGTAGGTCTTAGGGAGTGACCGGATACTTGGCAAGAAGAGAAAAGTCCAAGTGGGTCAAAGGGATTGACCAGACACTTGGTGAGAGAGTCCTAGCTGGTCAAGGGTGACCGGATGCTAGGTCTTATGTACCAACAAGTCATGATTGACTAGATGTTGGCTTAGGGGGCTTTGGGCTTTGTTTTGGGCAAAAACCAAGATCTGGATTGATCAGCCGATTGATCCAGCAGGTTTGGATTGATCCGTGCATTGATCCAGCAGGTTTGGATTGATCCGTGGATCGATCCAGCAGATCTGGATCGATCAGTGGATCGATCCAGAAGATCTGGATCGATCGGCCGATCGATCCGGTGAGTCCCCGCGAACAGAACCCCTCTGGATCGATCGGTGGATCGATCCAGAGGTCCCAATCGATCAGTGGATCGCGCGATAAGCGCCGGATCGATCCGTGGATCGATCCGAAGTTCTCCATAAGCGCCGGATCGATCCGTGGATCGATCCAAAGCCTCCCCAATCGATTGGGAGCAATCCAATCGATTGGGATTCGACCGTTGGCGTCATTTATAGCTGTTGGCGTGCGGTTCCTTCAGTAGAACTTCACCGATTCATTCCAGATTCAACACAGCTCCTCCCCAGCACTCTCTAAGCTCCTCACCGCCAGTTCTTGAAGGTTCATCCAAGTCAAGAGGCGAGTTGCAACGAGAAGAAGAAGAAGCTAGGGTTTTTACTGCATCTCTTGTAAGCTTTTGCTTATTCTTTACTACCCTTTCTTCTACTTGTATTGAGAGTCTTGTAGGGCTTCTCCGCCTTCGGTAGTTACCGAAAAGGAGTGTTTATTAGTGGAGGTGTGTGTGTGTGCGTGGATCCTTGGACTAGTCACCTCTTGTGAGGTGGATACCAAGTAAAATCC
Organism: Zingiber officinale; assembly: GCF_018446385.1. Taxonomy (NCBI): domain Eukaryota; kingdom Viridiplantae; phylum Streptophyta; class Magnoliopsida; order Zingiberales; family Zingiberaceae; genus Zingiber; species Zingiber officinale. Next base: position 97,724,992 of record NC_055998.1, read on the forward strand.
TATTGTTAGCATTGTTGTAGTTTGTTTCTTTGTATTCCGCTGCGCATCACTTTGAAGAAACAAGCAACGAAGCACGACGAGCACACGCGAAGCTATTCACCCCCCCTCTAGCTACTTTTCGGTCCTAACAAGTGGTATCAGAGCGAGGCCGCTCTTCACCGGAATCATCGCCGGAAGGGTCAAGCATAACAAGAAGAGCTAGAGGGTGAAGAAGTTGAAGCAATATTGTCAAAGTCAAAGAAATTCAAAAGCTCAACTTCTACAATGGAATTCCGAGATGGGCTCGGATTCGACACGAGGGTGGCTCCACCAGACACATCCACAAGCTTCGATTCTTGGAGATCAAGAATTGAAAATTTCTTGATGATGGAGATAGAGCAATGGTTTGCTCTAATGGAAGGTTTTAAGGCTCCAAGGAATTCAAAGGGCAAAATTCTCAAAAGGAGCAAATGGAGCCAAGAACAAATCCAAAGATATGAGGCCAATGACAAAGTGACCAAGCTTTTGGTCAATCTATTGCCGAGCAACATCTTGGAGAAAATTGGAGAAGTTGAAGATGCCAAAGAGCTATGGAGCAAATTGGAAAAGGCTCATGAGATCCCCTCCACTGTACCTAACCAAGAAGAATCCAAAGAGAGTGACTCATTGGAGCAAGATCAAGAGGAGGACTCCGAAGTTGAGAGATGCTCAACTTCCGAAGAAGAGGAAATCCAAGAAGCTTCATTCTCAAGGGAGTGTAATCAAAAGAGCAAGGAAGGAGCATATTCCTTGTTTCATGTACAAGAGGATGAAGAAGAAGGTGAAGCCTCCACCTCTAGGATTGAGGGGGAGCAACTCTTGGTGACACCAGATCAAGAAGAAGGAGAATCCTCCACATCCGGGTCAAGAGAAGAAGAGGATGAAGAAGCTTCCACCTCCACAAGTCAAGATAAATCAATTGGAGGGAAATCGATTTCGGATCAAGAGGAAGCCTCTACATTCATATCAAATGGAGGAGCAAGTGCCACCCCTACACAAGAAGGTATAAATAGTTCAATTAATAATAAGAATCATATTATATGTTTTGAATGTAGGGAACATGGGCACTACAAAAGCAAGTGCCCTAAATTGGCCAAGAAGAAGGGCCAAGTGGCACCTAAGGGCAAGGAGAAGCCAAAGGAGACCATCCCCGGAACAAAGAAGAGCAAGGAGCACATTGTGTGCTTCTCTTGCAATCAAAAGGGGCATTACCGGAGTCAATGCCCTAAGGGGAAGAAGATGGTCAAGGCTCAAGGAGGAAGCTCAAGTCAAGGGGGAGCCTCTAAGGTAAAAAGGAAGGTAACTTTTATTGAGCCTACCCCTTTACATTATGGTAAAAAGCATGCTAGTTCTAACTTATATCATTTTAATGCTATTTACCATAAGAATAGAGAGCATGGTAAAATTAAGGAAAATAATGTAGCTTACCATGCTAAAACTACCACACCTAGGATTAGGAAGGTAGATAAAAATCTAGGCAATCACACTAAGGACCTTAGCTACAAGCCTAGAAATAAAAATGCTCATAAATTTAATGGAAAACCAAAAACTAAGGACTTAGTGATAGAAAATCAAGTCTTGAGGTCAAGGCTTGATAAAATAAAAAAGACCCTAAAAAGGATGGAAAATATCCTAAAAGGGCAAAATGAGCATAGCCTAGGTCTAGGAGCACAAAGGTCATCTAATGGCCATAGGGGTTTGGGATACAAACCAAAGGCTAAGAAGGATGTAATCTCTTACCATAGGGTTCCATATAGTTATGGAACCAACCCTAGGTCTAGTGGTCAAACCAAAAATACAAGGGAAGTTATCCCTAAGAGTATTTTTGCAACAAATGTGACTAAGACTTCTAAGAAGTCTAAGAAAGTCACTAACAAGGCCACAAGGGAGGCTATCCCTAGAGTTGACCTAGAAACTGTGACCAAGGCTTCTAAGAAGCCCAACAAGGTCACTAGGAAGGTATCTAGGGAAGTTATCCCTAGTGAGTACCTAAAGCATCCAAGGAGCACCAATAGGTGTTGGATTCCTAGGAGCATCTTCTCTACCCCATAGATGGGTTAGAGAGTGTCAACTCCGATTGGAAGGGTAGTTAACCCAACTTTGAGGAAATTGACACTCAAGGAGCATTTTCAAGGTTTTTGTTAACCTTTGAAAATGAAATGAAATTATTATTTACTCCTTGAAAGAGTAAAATATGTCTAATGGTGGAAAATTTGATTTTATCTTAAAATGGCATAAATTGGGAAAACCTAGAGAAATACCAAGTTGGGATTTTGGTATTCTCTTAGAAATTTAAGGCAATCCGGACCTTGATTTATATGATAACTCTTGAGGAAAAATGGAATATGCAAACATTTGAGGATATGCTTAATTTTTAAGTGGCATAAATAAATCAAGAGAAATAGAAATGTCAATTTAGGTTTTGGCATTTCTTTGAAGCATTTAGGGCAATCTAGGTTTAACGTTTTAAGTTAAAACAAGTGGTATATTTTGAGTTAGCTAAGTGGTTAAGGATACTTAAAAAGGAAATCTAGGTATATTTTATTTATGCTAAACCTTGCCATGATTGTTTGCCCATCATATGCCATGACATCATGTCTATTTTTGCATTCATGTTTTATTATGAAAAATCCAAAAAATACCATGTCATGACATTCATACATCATGTAGTTATAGGATATTTTCTTTTGAAAATTATTTCCTTTTGATGTATGCCATAACATAATCATACATTAAGTTTAATTCCTTGTAATTAAGGACAAATGGCATTTAACAACACTTATTAACAAGTGACATCCTAGGTGGATGTCTAATATCTCTAAAATGCCTAGATAGATATGCATGATCCCTAGAATAGGGCAAAACCAAAATTTCACATCTCACAAAGACTATAAGGTGACTTGTATGTGTTTTAGTGCACATTAGATACAAGTGAGATGTTAGGAAGATGAATAAAACTCAAGATGTTGATTTAGTGCATTCTTTTGAGTTTTAGGTTCATCAAAACACATAGTTATGTGTGTTCCCATCATTGGGAAAGTTAATGTACAAGTCATGTGCATTAAGCCCAAGGAACATGGTGGGATATTGGTTTTGAAAATGTTTTTAAAATAATTTTGGAAAACCTTGGTGAAGGCTATCTTTTGATAGTAATCACCATTGAATAGTTAAACACAAACTTGAAGAAAACACTAAAGTTTTTGCAAGTTCTCAAGTTTGTGTCAATCTTTGAAAATATGATGTATTTTCATAGAAAACTATTTTTCCATGATAAATTATACCCTAAATAATGTCTACATAAATTTTTACGATTTTTGGAATTTTGTAGAATTTTCTAGGGGTTTCTGAAATTGGCTGAAAGCAACTTTCAGAGCTCCGATCGATCCATGGATCGATTGGAGTTCCTGAATCGATCCGTGGATCGATTCATAAAGCAATTCTCGCAAGCAGTAGCTCGCTGGATCGATCAGCCGATCGATCCACAAGGACTGAATCGATCAATGGATCGATTCAGTCAGGTTCAATCGATTGGAACCCAACTCCAATCGATTGAAGATGCTGATGTTGGCTGGGAAAGCTTATTTTCAGCATTTTGAATCTATTTTAGTCTAGGTAACCATTCTAAACTCCTGAAAATACATTTGTATACATAAAAAGGGTGTTTTCGTGTGAAAAACAAGGATGGATTGGTTAAGGAAGGCTAAGTTGAAGTTTAGGTTGAGGGTTGTTTCAAATTTTGAATATTTGAACCTCAAAACTTCTAAAATTGGGTTTCCTAAAGTTTTAGGGATTCCGAGTCATTGTTGGTGCAATGACAGAAGTTACCACCATGTCTTTAAGGGGAGGGACTCTTTAAAGACATGAAAATTATTTTTCATGAACCTAGAAAGGTGGTTAACCTTCCGTTAAGAACATGCTCAAGGTTGAGCGTTTGAACTTTAATGGGGAGTGGATATCCTCATTGTTCAAGTGGATTCAAGTGGATAATGCTCAAGGATGAGCATTTGCCTACATTGGGGGAGAATGTAGGGTTAAGGTTAATGAAGGGTATGGGACCTTCATTATCGTGCTGATCACAACGAGTGAAGTTGTGAACGACGATGAGCAACTCTTCAGGGGGAGAGTTTTCAACAAGTGAATCTGTTGAAGTGTGCCCAAAAATGGGGCATGGTTTGATGTGTGCCAATAGGAGGAGAATGAAAGGGAGTAAGTTAGGCTTTTATCACCTAGAGGGAGTTTGCCCTCTTAGGGGGAGAATGAAGGGCTTAACTTATGTATTCATTACCTAGTGGCATGAAGAAGGTTTAGGCTATGGGATTAGCCTAACTTACATGTGGTATTATAAGTGATAGTATTGGTATTGTCAAACATCAAAAAGGGGGAGATTGTTGGTGCAACATTCCTCAGGTCAAGGTTGACCTGGTTGACCAAGCTTGAGTCTTGGTTTGGATTTCGATGTTTGACAATGCAAGGTTGATTGAAGAAGAGTCAAGTAGGTCAAGGATGACCGGATACTTGACTGGGAAGTCCTAACTGGGATATTAGGCAGGAGGAAAATCCTGGTGAGTGAAGCCAGGTGAAAGACCTAGTGAGTGAAGCTAGGCAATTGGGAAGTCCTAGTGAGTGAAGCTAGGCAGGAGAAAAATCCTGGTGAGTGAAGCCAGGTGAAAGACCTAGTGAGTGAAGCTAGGCAATTGGGAAAGTCCTGGTGAGTGAAGCCAGGCAAGAGAAATCCAGATGGGTCAAGGTTGACCAGACATCTGGTGAGAGTCCAAGTAGGTCAAAGGGATTGACCGGATACTTGGCACGAGGAAGAAAAGTCCAAGTAGGTCTTAGGGAGTGACCGGATACTTGGCAAGAAGAGAAAAGTCCAAGTGGGTCAAAGGGATTGACCAGACACTTGGTGAGAGAGTCCTAGCTGGTCAAGGGTGACCGGATGCTAGGTCTTATGTACCAACAAGTCATGGTTGACTAGATGTTGGTTTAGGGGGCTTTGGGCTTGGTTTTGGGCAAAAACCAATCTGGATTGATATTGCAAACAAAGGTTTGGATTGATCCGTGGATTGATCCAGCGGTTTGGATTGATCCGTGGATCGATCCGGTGATCTGATTGATCGGTGGATCGATCCAGATCCTGGATCGATCGGCCGATCGATCCGGTGAGTCCTCGCGAAACCTCGGATCGATCGGTGGATCGATCAGAGGTCCCAATCGATCGGTGGATCGATTGACGCGGCTGCTTCACGCGATAGCGCCGGATCGATCCGTGGATCGATCCGGAAGTTTTTAGAGGCGCTCCGGATCGATCCGTGGATCGATCCAGCCTCCCCAATCGATTGAGCAATCCAATCGATTGGGATCGGACCGTTCGAAACTTCTTCCGAGAACTTCACCGATTCATTCCAGATTCAACACGGCTCCTCCCCGGACTCTCTAAGCTCCTCACCGCCAGTTCTTGAAGGTTCATCCAAGTCAAGAGGCGAGTTGCAACGAGAATAAGAAGAAGCTAGGGTTTTTACTGCATCTCTTGTAAGCTTTTGCTTATTCTTTACTACCCTTTCTTCTACTTGTATTGAGAGTCTTGTAGGGCTTCTCCGCCTTCGGTAGTTACCGAAAAGGAGTGTTTATTAGTGGAGGTGTGTGTGTGTGCGTGGATCCTTGGACTAGTCACCTCTTGTAAGGTGGATACCAAGTAAAATCCTATTGTTAGCATTGTTGTAGTTTGTTTCTTTGTATTCCGCTGCGCATCACTTTGAAGAAACAAGCAACGAAGCACGACGAGCACACGCGAAGCTATTCACCCCCCCCCCCCCCTCTAGCTATTTTTCGGTCCTAACATAAACAAAGGAATCACCAGAATAAAATAAATCAATCTTTTAATTCTAGAGACTTGTCTACAACATATGCAGAAGGCTCTATCAATATCGATAAGCATAGATACAGATTGATAATTTTTTAACTCTCCCATTATTTTTTAATCTATTTCACACTATTTCATTATTTCTAATCATCTTTTTTTGCCCAAAATTCTTTATTCGTAGTTGTCGGTATACTTTCAATTATTGTACTTTAATTATTGTACTTATAATTTCCAGATTGATAGTAAATTATCCAAAATAAACACTCAACGAGTGTGGAACTTGGAGTATGAGTCACCACAGGTTCCGAACCAAGTAAAAGAAAAGTGTTAGCGCTTGTTTTGCTTTTGCTTGATTTCTTATTTCCGTTGTGTTTTTACTCCTCTCTATCGCTTCTCGATCCTACAATTAGTATCAGAGCTAGGTCGTTCTGAATTAGTGAAACCACCAATCGAGCAGAAGGGGTTCTTTTTGAAAGAAAATTATATATCGTTTTTGTTTTTAAAATATTCTAAATGTTAGATATGGATATCATTGATATGTTAGATACATTATTTTATTATAAATGTTACTTAATATTCATTTATATTTTAACGCGGGAAAAGAAGAAGAACGAAAGAAGGAGAAGGAAGTACCTCTTGAGGTAGAAAAGGATGATGATTTTTTTTTTTTGTAATTTTTTGTCCTTTTGATGACTTCTTGTTTGGATATTATGACTTAGTTGTTGAACTTTAATATGTTACATGACTTGTAGTTATATATGGATATGATAGGTATGACCTCTAGTTATGGATATGATAGTTTCAAGTTTAATTTTATTTTGGATGACTTCTTTGAATGTTAATTATAGGATATGTTGGATATGTTAATTGTAGGATGTGTTGGATATTAATTGTATGATATGTTGAATGTTGTTTAATTGTGTATAAATATAATGTGTTTTAAAAAAAGATAGATCCGTTATATTAACGATCCTTTAGTGTCGGCCCCACGGATATAGAAAGAGGTAAATGTAAGTACACAAGCGTTAGACGTATGTTAGGGTAAACCTCAGGTCATCATTTCCTAAAAATTGACTCCTGGCCATTACGCCAGAGATATCATATGTCCACCATATGTGCTACGCCCTAAGAGCAAATATGATGTTCTTTAAGGTTTTATATGATATGTATACATGATAAATGCACAAATAGAGAGCTTTTGTCAAAATATTTTGAATTTTACGATAAATTTTGCTACGAAAATATGTTCATCGCAAACTTATCATAACACTATTTATCATAATTTTGTGATGAATCAAGATTCATCCCAGAATTGGGATAAATTATTTTCATCATAGATTGGCAACGAATTATTTTTTGTTGCTAAAAATGTTGCATATTTGTGAAGAAGCCATGTGATTTCATGATTTTCCTCAGGAAAAACATCTCTTTTTCGTCGTAGATTTGAAACGAAAATAGATTTTCGTCCCTGATCTACGACGAAAATAGATTTTCGTCCCTGATCTACGATGAAAATAGATTTTCGTCCCAAATCTGTGACGAATCAAGATTCATCATAGATCTACGACGAATCCAAAATTCGTCACAGATATGGGACGAAAAACTATTTTTGTCGCGAATCTGTGATGAAACATGGATTTTTTTTAGATGAAGATCAAGAAATCGCGCGGCTTCTTTGTAAATATACAACCTTTTTGGCGACAAAAAATAATTTTTGCTACTCTACGATGAAAATATATTTTCGTCGTAAATTTGATATCATGAAATTTGTGACGAATTAGTTTTCGTCGTAGATTTGCAATGAATTTTGAGACGAAAGATAAATTCATCTCAAAATTTGTAACGACTTTTCATAATTTCGTCGTAGAATATGACGACAACAAATTGACGATGAAAATATTTTTGTACCAATTATGGTAGCAAAAAAATTTTGCGATGATTTTTTTAAAAAAAAAATCGTCAATCGTAAAATATTTAGATAGATGAGATGAATAAATTATTTACTCGAATCAAAGCTACTTCTTAAAATTAATCGGGTGAAGTAAGTGTTAGAATAAAAAATTGATTAATTTGAATTATCCAATCGAATTCAGAAGTTCAAATTTCATTAATTTGAAAATTCAATTTTCTTTTTTTAATTAATTTATTCAATTTAATTTAAATTTTATAAATTAATTAAACTAATTAAACCAAAATATCTATAAGACTAATACATCTGAATTCGATAACCATCAGAACAGTCATAACATCGTATTGATAATAAAAATTCAGTTAATTTGACTACCCATAGAATTAATGATTTTATATCGGTTGGCTTTGTTCAATTTTAATGGTAAAATTTGATCAGTTGCTGGTATCTAAAAACAATTGGTTTAATAAATTTCGATGGATGATTTGACCCTGTAGAAAGAGAGTTTGGATCCTCTCTCCTCAAATTTTTCTGTTCTCATATCTCCTTGTCGATCGGACGGATTAGATTACATCTCAAGATTGTCTTGCACATCACGAGGATACTACACACATCTTAAAGATGTCATGATGCCTTAAGATGTAATCTGATTCGTCCGATTGACAAGGGACATAGGATAGAAAAATTTAAGAACAGAGAATCTAAACTGATAGAAAGAATGCCCAAGAAGACGCGCAGATAGTTCAACAAAAAAAAAAAATCCGAACAAACCAAGGACACATAGCAATCTAAACACAAATGTCAGAATCAGATCCCTCTCAATAATATCAAATAATGCTTGCTTATTTAAAATGGAAAGATAAAGCTGTGGAGGAGAAATAAAGCTTTCTCCAGAGACCTCAAAGTACCATGGAGTCGCATGCAGGGATGTGCATTCATTACTTTCTGAAAGAACAACAACAACAGCAACAAGAGAGACAGCAAACGTCAAGACATGGCTGAAACCATAGGAGGGATTAAACTTTAAAAAGAGATTACTAGGATCAGTGGAGGTTATGGTAGACTGCCAGCGAAGTCGCAGGCTCCCTGTTCCTGTCCTTTCCTCTGGTAGTAGCTAGCAGCTATTCATGGCATAAAAGCAGTGAGCCAGGGCACGTCTTGGGGATGTAGCACGCTCCCATTCAAGACTGTAGCACGCTCCCATTTTGAATGTGATGACTGTTAGAATCGATTTGCAATTAAAGGGAGGTGAATAATTAGTCACGTTTAATTTGCTTGCTTCGTTATTATTGATGTGCAACAAAAAAATTCGAAATAATACTCATAACGCTAACATAAGAATTTACTTTGTATCAATCTCAAGAAAAGGTGACTAATTCAAGGATCCAGCCCTCACTCACTCATCCACTATGAAAACACTCATTTACGATAACTATCGAAGACGGAGAAACTTTATACAAACTCACACACAGATATAGAAGAGGAACAAAAAAAACAAGCTAATACAACATCAAATTTTACAAGATATGCAAAACCCTAGCCTGCTTCTCCTCCTTGTATGGAACGTCTCTTGACCTTGGAAGTGCAGCAACACTTTGCTCCAAGAAAGCTTCAAAAACTAGCGTGAACCTGTGAGAACAGTGCAAGAAGTGAAGAGAAAAAGGTTATCGAATCGTTGCGAGGAAGAAGGCTTTTGAGTGTTTCCTTCGCAACGATCATATCACAATCGATTGGGGAGGTTTGAATCAATCGGTTGATCGATTCAGACCGCCTCTGTGCTCTGTTGGAGAAACCTAAATCGATCAACCGATCGATTCAGCGTTCATCACTATTCGTGCGATTTCCAGCCCCCCAATCGATCGGTCGATCGATTGGCGGTTCCCAATCGATCGGTTGATCGATTAGGCAAGCTTCTGTGGTCGCGATTCAGGTTCCCAATCGATCGTCTGATCGATTGGGCCAGCCTTCACTCACAGTCATCTCCAATCGATCAGCAAGCTTCTGTGGTCGCGATTCAAGTTCTCAATCGATCGCCTGATCGATTAGTCCAGCCTTCACTTACAGCCACCTCCAATCAATCAGCTGATCGATTGGACTGCGGTTCAATCGATCGGTTGATCGATTGACCTCCCTTTGACTTGCTTAACTCAAGTCTAGGGTCCCCAAATCCAACATCCGGTCAACCGTGACATGTTGGATCTCCTCATGCCTAATATCCGGTCAATTGACCTGCCGGGACTTCTTCACCAAGTGTTCGGTCCACTTGGACTTTACTCCTCATGCCAAGTGTCTGGTCAACCTTGGCCCACTTGGACTACCATCTCGTGTCAAGTGTCAGGTCTTCCATGACCCACTTGGACTTCCACCAGATGTTCGATCACCCTTGACCCATCTAAATTTCCTTGTGCCAAGTATCCGGTCACTCCTTTGACTTACTTGGACTTCTACCAGATGTCCGGTCACCCTTGACCCATCTGGATTTCCTCATGCCAAGTATCCGGTCAATCCTTTGACTTACTTGGGCTTCCCAACACAAGTGTCCGGTCAGCCTTGACCCGCCTGGATATCCACGTGTCTAGTTTCACTCAACAGGTCTTTCCATCTGCCTGGCTTCACTCACTAGGACTTTCCATCTGCCTGCTTCATTCACCAGGGCTTTCACCTAACTTCACTCACTAGGATTTTCTATAACACTCCGGCCCGGGCGGGGCCCACCCGAACTGAACAGGGAACGCCACCAAAATTACCCATCGAATTGACGACTAGCTCCACAGGTCACCGGATGTCCTTTCAGTGTACTTTGTCCTCACTCGCATGCACCCTGGAAAAACTTCCCAGGAGGTCATCTATCCTCAAATTTCTCCAAGCCAAGCACGCTTAACTTTGAAGTTCTTAAGTTTAGGCTTCCGAAAAAGAATGTGCACCTTGGTGATATGGATAGTACCTTCTAACCTTTTAAGCCATACTTAACCAGAATCTCAGAACCGGGGTATTATAATCACCCCCACTTAAAGATACAACGTCCTCGTTATGTAACCACGAATCACACCACAGACAAATCCCAAAATCTCCCTCACTAGGTGGTGCCCTGGGTGCTCCTGCCACAGGCGCACTCACGGTCGCAAGGTCGCTCTGATACCATCTGAGCTACATCCCCTAAAACAACATGCGAACGCCACCAGAATTGTCCATCGGGTTGACAATTAGCTCCACAGACCACCGGAGGTCCTTTCAGCGTGTTTTGTCCTCACTCGTACGCACCTTAGAAAACTTCTAAGGAGGTCACCCATCCTCAGATTTCTCCAAGCCAAGCACGCTTAACTTTGAAGTTCTTAAATTTAAACTTCCGAAAAGGAAGGTGCACCTTGGTGATATGGATAGTACCTTCTAACTTTTTAAGTCATATTTAATCATAATCTCAGAACCGAGGTATTCAAGAATTGCCCATCGGATTGACGACTAGCTCCACAGACCACCGGAGGTCCTTTTTTACGTGTTTTGTCCTCACTCGCACGCACCCTGGAAAACTTCCCAAGAGGTCACCCATCCTCAGATTTCTCCAAGCCAAGCACGCTTAATTTTGAAGTTCTTAAATTTGGACTTCCGAAAAGAAAGGTGCACCTTGATGATATGAATAGTACCTTCTAACCTTTTAAGCCATACTTAACCAGAATCTCAGAACCGGGGTATTACAATAATAAATGACCCAAGCTGGGATTTAAACCCTAGACCCTTGATTTAAGATTGGTTTAAGTAGTCATTAGGAGGTGGTAAAGCCCACCCGGACCGAACCGAGAACGCCACTAGAATTGTCCATCGGGTTGACGACTAGCTCCACAGACCACCGGAGGTCCTTTCAGCGTACTTTGTCCTCACTCGCACGTATCTTGAAAAACTTCCCAGGAGGTCACCCATCCTCAAATTTCTCCAAGCCAAGCACACTTAACTTTGAAGTTCTTAAGTTTAGGCTTCTAAAAAGGAAGGTGCACCTTAGTGATATGGATAGTACCTTCTAATCTTTTAAGTCATACTTACCAAAATCTCAGAACCAGAGTATTACATTTTTTTCCACTTGCCCGGCTTCACTCACCGGGACTTTCACATACCTAGCTTCACTCACTAGGTCTTTCACTTGACTTCACTCACCAGGATTTCCCAACTGCCTAGCTTTTCTTACTAGGTCTTTCACCTAGATTCACTCACCAGGACTTCCCCTTGTCTAACCTCCAGTTAGGACTTTCTCAATCAAGTATAAGGGTATCAATTCGGGTGGATCGGGTCGGGTTGGGTCGGATTGAATTTTTTTTTTTAACCCAACCCGAACCCGACCCGAACCCGAATTCAACCCAAAACATCTCAACCCGAACCCGAACGCGACCAACCCGATCAACCCGAACCCGACCCATATAACCCGAAAATCCTATTCAAAATGACTTTTTTAGGCTATTTCCCTGTAATTTTTCACTTTTATCTCAATACTCTATCATTATCATACAAACATGATATTAATATACATAAAAACATCTAAATTTTTAAAATAAAATTTGATTTAATCCCAAAAAAACTCACAAACCCCTATATTTAAGTCAACCCAGGTCAACCCGAACCCGACCCAACCCGAAACTTTTTTACTCTCCAACCCTCCAACCCGAACCCAAAAATGCCCAACCCAAACTTGATTTTTTTCGGATCGACTCGGGTTGAATCGTCGGATCGGGTTCATTTTTGACACCCCTAATCAAGTATCCAATCAACCCTTAACCTACTTGACTTTTCTTTATATCTAATTGATCAGTCCTTGACCAAAGGGGAATTGTATCAACAATCTTTCCAATCGGATGATTGCATCTGTAATATTTATGTATTGGCAAACATCGAAACTCAAATACCAAGACTCAAGCTTAAGTCAACTCAAGCTTAGTTAACCAAATCAACCTTGACTTAGAAATATTGTACCAACAAAGAATTGTTGTCTGCCCCTGCTCCACACGCATAGTCCAGTGTCTTCTCTTCTACAGCACATTGTTGAAATCAAAATGTTCAACAAAGAGTAGCTCATTCAACAACATATAGCTTAGCTTGTAAAAATAAGATAACAAGAAATGAAGAAAGGCAGAAGGAGAGTAGTGTTCTGTTGTTCGGGAAGTGGAGAAGAATGAGCTGATGGAAGTTGGCCTTCGCCTCAGAAAAATCACTGGCAGAAAAATCACCTGAAACGCCTTCGCCTCAGCTGGCCATACTCTTGTTTCGTATTCCATTTCCTAGAGGGTAAAATCAAGTGGCAATTTTCTTCTCTGCTCTACAATGACATTTACATCTTTAGCAAATTAGTCGACACCCTTCACCCAGATCGATTCCTGAAATGGGCAAAATCCATTTCTGATTTTTCAAAAACAAAAATTTGATACAAAAAAACGATAGCTATGAAAGCTTTTACAATAACTCGGACCTTAACAATGACTTCCGAAGTCCTACCAACTGGGATAATTAGCAGTTACTCTTAGATAATCACAAGCACTATTGCATTAAAGAGTATTCACTGGTAATGTTACTTGATAATCACAACTCAATGGTCCCAGTAAAAATTAAACAAGGTAGAATAGATGAGAATCCGATATGTATTATAAAGAAATATTGCCTATCAATAAATAGTTCATTGTTGAGCATGAAGAAGAATAGTAAATATAGCACTACAATTAAGCTCGATCGCCAAGAAGGCTTGGACACAAATAAGCACTATTTGAATATCAAAACATGTTGAAGATTCATTACCTCGAGAAAGGCAATCCCAACTAATGGTTGTTGCAGAATAATGAATAGAACCTGATGACTATCAAAAGTGGAGGAAAAAGATCCCGATTCAGTTTTCTTTCAGTGTCACTGCCTCTTCTAGTTTTTTTTCTACTTGATGAGGACCAAAATGTTGAACTATAGTAGAGTCCTAACCCCTAAACCCATTATCATAGTTCAATGACAGGATGAGGGTGCCCTATAGTTTAGTTGGTAAGAAACTTACAAGTTGATCTTGCATTTGAAACTCACCTTCACCTAAATTTGAGTGCTTGGGAACTCAAAAGCTATCTTTTCTCAATCAGGAATAAATTATATAGTTGACCCCGAACAATTGGGACTAATTATTAGACATTGCTTTTGTATAGTTTGGTAATAAACACTCAGTGACAGGAGGAATAAGAAAAAGGCTCCAGAGGCTGCAGTGAAAGGAATCAGAAATGCGTTGCAATGTATATGAATAGAACTGCTATTCAGATCAAAACGCATCTAAAAAACTTCCATATGTACAGTGACATTGAAAAATAGACCTTCTGTTCAACAAAGTAATGAATTTTTTTTATAAAATGACCAATATAGCTAACAATTTTAAAAAAAAAAAAAAACTGAATTAAGAGTCTCCATGAGAAAAGGCAAGTTAGTTTAAGTTCATGAAAAAAAAATAGCTTTGTTCCTAAACTGACACAAGCAAAGAATGTGAGGTTACTAAAAAATAAAATAAATACTAATATCAGAGAAAAATTGTGTAACTTCAATAGGTGATAATATAAGAAAAAATAATAAAAAAATACTTATTAATTATATTGATGTGATAAAATATATGTACCATATTGTTGTTACAAGTGTGAAAGCTATGAATGTGACATGATTTTTATATAATTGTAGATTTATCTTAAAATGACCTGTAAGTCCCTATCTTATAGCATTAATACTAGATGAACTAATAAATCATGTTCCAAATAAACCTCTTGGTATACGTTGTTTGTAGACAATATTTGTTCCTGAGATAAGCGTAATCACCTTGCTTCAATTGCTACAATTGTAGACAATATTTGTTAATTAATTAAAGTGTAACTAGGTTAAATTGGAAGTTTGAATTGTGAAAAAAAAAAAAGTTTCATAACAAAACAAAACTCATAAAAAGTTGATTGTCACTTTATAAGAATCTAATGAGATCATCACATCATTTGTTAATTCAAATTATCGCCCCCAAGGATCCTAAAATTGAGTATATCATGAGCAAGTCCATTTTTATTATATTTTTTAACCAGCACGAGGAGAGTTATAGATTTAAATGTGAATATCAATAGTATCATGAACTTGTAATATTTTTGTTGGTTAACAATATACATAGGTAGAAGAGACTCCTAAGAAACTTAAATTCTATGCCTACAAATTGGTTTTCAATATTTTTTAGTCACCTTGAGGGAGAGTTTTCTAGATTTAAATGTGTATATAAATAGTATCATGGATGTACTTGTAATATACATAGGTAAAGGAAACTTCCAAGAATTTTGTTATGGTTTTCTATTGTTGCATACCCTCGATCACAATCTTCTAGCAACCTATAATATTTGCTAACCAGAGCTGATTCCCATGAGAAATCCTAGACTTCACAGATAAAAAATTAATCTTGTTGAAGATATATTCATATTACAAATGAAATACAACACTTTAAAGCTGTTTCCGATACTTATATCTAGTTTTGCCAAAGCTTAAAGACAATACTCTATAGCTGTTTCCAAATGAAAGACAACACTTTAAAGCTATCAAGGTGACATCTTCAATTTACTTGAATACTAGTCTAAACAAATAATTGAGAATTTTAACATTATGAGATTACAATTTCAAGGGGATTAAAATTTAAAAGAAATTCCATTAAAGACAATTAAATAATCTCTTACCATATTAGCTTTACTTAAAATTTTATTTTATTTTACAATGCATGTATGTTAGGCATGATGGCAAGATTATATAACAATTTTGCTGACATGTATTTTATTTGTATTGCTCGTGTTAGATTGTTTACCACTTAGTGTTATCTTATAGCAGGCAATAGAGAAGAAAATATCACATATCATTGATGTTGTCTTTTACTAATATTAATATATAGTTGGAACAATATGCCTTTGCAATACTGCCTATACAACGCCAAATTTAAAACTACAAAAACACAGGTTTTTATCATAGCTTGTACTTACAGTACATACAGTAGAAAATAGATATTAAAAAGAAGGTTGTTTTATTATTCTATAAAGTAACTAAACTAGTGCATTTCAAACATTATCCAAAACTTTAATGCCCACCTACAATTTTAAAGGAAAACATTAATTTTAGGAAGATTGAAACCCATTTACTAGGTAATCAATCACAAAATATGCTATAATGGATCTATAGTAAGAAATGAGTTAACTCAAAAAAGATTCTTCCAATATTAAAAAATCCAGTCAACTTTAAAGGGCAACACAACTGAACTATTGATGATTACCTCAGTTGTTATCAAGCAATCCCTAAATCAGTGTCCACTCAGTGCTGTGCAAGATCTGAAAGAATCACTGAGAATACTAACATCCAGATTATGACCTGAAAAAATATAACAGTTAACTCTGAATAACAATACCACAATGACAAGCAAATTAAGAAGATTCAGTCAGTTATGAGCATTTCCTATGAAAACTATCTTGCTCATTTGCTTTTCCCCTTGGCTCCATCTGCGAGCTGGTACAATCTCATATACCTCTCTTACTGCCTGCAAAGAAGTACAGGATGATGAGAAACTAAGCCTATTAATCATTATGATCGGACAATCCAGAAGTTCAAAATTATTAGACAGCAATTACCTGAGTTTAAATGCATCTCTATACATACTCATGAGGCATAACACATGTGTTTATTGAACTGGATGTGCACTTTCACTACGTATGATAAAGTAAACCGTGTTGACTTAGCTTCACTAGTAACAGATTTCAACAACAATAAGGCATACAAGAGATAGTGGCAACAGTGAGTTTCACAGAGACAAAGTAGTTACAAGAATCTAGCAAAGAAGATTAATAATATAAATGTCAGTAAAGTTCATCATCATTAAGTGTGTTAGCCCCAACTATTTAGAGTGATCTTATACCTTTGTTGAACTCTATAAAAAGGTACATCACCAATAATATTAGGATCAATGAGATCATCTTTTGTTACATTAGTTGGAATTTCTTTAATCTTCCTATATCCCTTTCACTGATTTATCTCACCTAACTATAAAATATATTGGTTGTTTTTTAATATATTCATACCATTATAATCTAATTTTTTTCTTTGGATAACATTTCTTTATTCATTTAGTAATCCATAAGTTCCTCTTAACATTCACATATCACTGCTACATTTTTTTTTTAAAGTGTTATTTTCTAACTGCATAACATTCTCTCTCATCCATAGTGTGAAGGGTCTGTACCAATCTTAAAGCAATTTCTTTATAACCTGAGGTAAATGAGAATCAAGCAAAACTCCAAAAGCATCTCTCCATCTTAAAACTCATTATCTTGCAACTATATCTTTTATCAATATTTCCTTGTTGAAGAAAAAAGCCAAAATCTCTAAACTCATATAGAAATTCCATTCACATTAACTACTCCCAGATTCTCTTATTAACATAGGAACTAAACTCCTACACTTAGTTTCAGTTCTCTTAATTTAGTATCTTTAACATATAAAATTGCCTCCACAATGCATGCTTTACACTTGTTGAAAAGTCAGCAGGAGATCCAGATAATAAATAGACTAACAAGATTATGATTTGTTAAAAAAAAACTATTGTGTTATCACCAAGATTTAAAATCTCGACCCGTGCCGAGGTTTCGATTCCAGACCGGAATGATACGATTTCGGTATCATATCGTGCCACACTGATACAGTTTCGGTATTTTTTTATTTATATATAGTAATTATTAGATAAATATATTTATTGTGTATAATTTAAAAATAAGTAGTATATTGATTTTATATAAGTCTCCATAATTAAACAACTTAATATTGTTAGAAAAAATAATTAAATATAATTTTCTTTAAAAATATTGATCAACAGCTCGAATTAAAATTGATACATCGTAATATGTTACCTTTTATAGATCCATTGTACGCAGTCTTACCCTGTCTTTTGCAAGAGTTGTTTCCAGGATTCGAACTCGTGACTTTTTGGTCACATGATAACAACTTTACCGTTGCGCCAAGGCTCCCCTTCAAATTAAATAATCATAATTATATAAATTAATACAAAATACTATTTTATATATAATAATTATATAAATTAATTATTTATTTATTTAATAATTTAAATAATATATATTTAAAATAGTAAAAAAAATTAGAATATCAATTAAACATTAAAATAGTAAAAAAAATACAAAATAATTTTAAAAATCAGAATACAAATTTGATTTATTAGAATTTTTATTAAAAATTAATTTTTAAAAAAAATAGAATTTTTTTTAAATTTTAAATATATTTTTTTCTTTTATTGGGCTAATTTAATTAGGGTTTATGAAGCCTCTTTAAAATATCACATGGGAATTATTTGATTTATTTAAATGGTAATATTAATTTTGCATAGTAATGCCCCCGCGAGGTGCAAGAACCCGCGACACCTCCGAAGCCCCGTGGATGCCTCTAATGGCGCCAAAGGTGTCCGGCGACACCTCCGGAGGCACCTGAAAGTGTCTGGTGACACCGAAAGCATCCCGCGATGCTTTTAGCTCTGCCAGAAACATCTCGTCGCAACGCCTCCAAAGGCCGCGACGCTTCAAGCATCCCACAATGCCTCCGACGGCATCGGAAGCGTCCGATGATGCATCCCTGTTGCTCGAGATGCGCACGCATGACATGCCGATTTCGCTTCCCCGGCGGAACGGAAGAAACCGTTTGTGCCGGGCAGCACGGAACGACATTTCAATAATTGGTTGTCACATAATTATGGAATTTCCCCTAGTTTAGATGTTCTTTCTATTTCATATTTCAGAACAATAACTTGTAATTACTCCATTTGGAGTAATGGAATCTATATATCATTAATTTTCAAGATCCAATTCTTATTTCATACTATCAGAGCACAGAACAATCTGGCTTGGATAATCAACAGTGATGGTGAATCTTGTCTGGCACCTCAGAAGCACACCTATTTGCCTCTATTGACGCTGCATTTAAGCTTATTTCCTCCAGCCACCGCCAAGTCGGCATTAAGCAACATCACCATCCAGAGCAATATGCATTGAAGCCCCTACTACATCAACGTAGGCACAGATTGAACTGCCTACTGGGCCACCTCGCAAGGGAATCCCTATGCATCACCAACCTTGTGCTCTCGTATGGCTTTAATGCCTCTGAACATCTTCCTATAAGCTGCTGCTCTCTTTCCTTGTTGTAGATTTGTGACAGAAAAGTAAATCTTTTTCCAACACTCAGATCCTCAATGAGCAGAACCAACAGTTAGCGTCAGATGTTATCAACTGCTCCTCTCTTTCCATTACAGAAGCAGCAAGCATTGTTCCTTATGCAAGAGCTTTCCTTTGTAATCCCTCTTCTCCCCTTAGGAATTCAGAATGAGGAGTCTACGAGCATTTATCTTTCAACCTTGGCTTATACTTCCAACATATTTTATTATATTTAATTAAATGATATATTGCATTACCAAAAAGTCAGTGAAGATCTAAAATCACACACACACATTTTATTTTCATGTGGCTATGTTCTAGCAAAGGATCAGGTTGTGCGTTTGATTTTTAGTGAGGACCTGAACAAAGAAAATATTATGTTCTCGTTTTGCTAAATATAACAAAAGGGTCAAATTTTGTTATCTATATATCTTTCCACTAAGACTCTCAAGTGATTTTTTTTTCCTTAGTCATTACATGACTTAAATCACTACTTCACGCAAGGAGAAGTCCATTCAAGAGATCAGAAATCTCTCTTCATCCTTTTCTCTTTTTCCTCTCTTTATCTCTCTATTCATGTACTAATTTAAAGTCAAAGGCATTGTTGGCTATTAGATGATCTAAGGTCAACTTATAGAGCTTTATTGATTTAAGGTCAAACTTTGTTTCGTCCGCATAGAGCATCATGTTTTATTTTCATTAGTGTCATGTCTAATATATGTTTTCTTTATGAGAGTCTTTCTAATTTAGTATCAAGCTAGGCATAGATAATATCTATGCTCCAGGTTGAAGTTGGGGTTAAGTGGAGTGTTAGAAGTATTAGATTAGGAATACTTTACTTAATACCACATTAGTACTTCTGGACAAGGTTTAAATGATGTGTCATTTTGGATGGCACACGCCAAAAATTTATTTCCAATGGCCAACTGATATTGGCATAGACCCAGCACTGAAACCTGTCAAGAATTGTCACCAAATCAATTTTTTGTCATTCTAACCAAGGCTCACAAGGACAACTCGAGAGCTCCCATTCCCTGTGCGATGAGAAGCAACAATAGAGCAATAAAGTGTGTTCTTCTTCAGTCCAACTGCAAAGAATAGCTAGCATACAATGTTGCACTTCAAGATAAACTCCTCATCTAGCTCTTGGAAGATGAGATTGAAAACTAGGGCCAGACACGATGTTCAGTCAGTAGATGGAGCATATGATTGATTCCTACACAAGCAACATAGGCAACAGTGAGATTGGTAGATACTTGTAGCTGCTGCTGCTACTGCTTCCTCCTCTGTTCTACCACTTTTGTTCTTCTTCCCTCCACAGTGCCACTTCTTGAGTTCTTATTCCTTTGGTCCTCTGCTCTGCCACTTCAATAGATGGCAACTGTGCACCACATTGATATACCTTGGCATCATTGGCACCAACTCATTCTGGCTAGAGAGCAAAACTCGAGAATGCAATGAGATTTAAAACCTTGCTTCTGGTTTAAGATTTAATGATGAGTCTAGATATACCCATGTAATATGATTATCTCATAAACACATTATTTTTCTATCCCCAATATTCTACATATACACTAATTATCGGTAGTAAAAAAATGGAATGAACGCATTCATTAATATCACAAACCTGGAGAGTATGCAGTTGATCAGAGTTGAGGATGTTCAAAACCCCTTTGCAGCGATAGATATCCATATTAGACTTCTTCTCCCACAGAAGATCCTCAATCCATGAGTGAACCTAAAAGAACAAGAAACTAGAAGTGTTATCCACAAATTAGGCTATAGTTTTTTTCCTTTGTGTTTCTGTTTTTGGCATAAAGTACCAGTTCTTGCAGTAGCATAAGTATGAGGTGGAAAAAAAATAAAGCATTCTGATAGATTCCTTGTTAAGGAAAGAAGATCATCTAGTTTAATCCAGCTAAATAAAGACTTCTCCAGCAGTTCATCTTATCCAAGTCCATAACCAACATTAACTTAAGAACTGGCCCTTTCTAGATGGTTTTATATTGAAGTAAACAAATATTTAAAAGTACATTTCCACCTCTAGAACTTGATAAACTCTCAATTCAAGAAAGTAATAGTAGGTCAAAGAAAACTATATTATTTACAGTATTATGGACAATGGAACAGTCATAATGAGGCCCCAACCCATCAACACTTCCACCTAACTCCAGAGCCAGAGGTGTGTCAGCAGCAGACAGACTGAACATTTCTTAAGCATGAATAATTGTGAACAATGCATGATTGGGTTCCTTTTTAGATGTTACTGACAAATGGATGATTGTGTCCATAAAAATAATACAAAAGAATAATGCTCCACAAACTCGGATGAAATAATGAAATTGTTACTGATTGAACATTTAACATTAAAGAATCAAAACAACCTTATGAATTAATGTCAACGCATGCTGTCCCTTAATCAATTAATTAAACTGAGATTCACTTGCTCCTTTATTGAAGATAATTTTCAGGTTGCTAAAAGGCATAATATCTGTAGCAGCAGAGTCTCAGATACTGCTACATCTAGATAGCAAAATGCAACCATGACAGATCCATCGTATGAGATTTTAATAGAATAAGAGCAGCAGAATACAGTGAATCAGAAAATCATATAATAACAAATAATCATGTAAATATCTTCTGAAAAAAATATAGGTTTGTTAAATAATGCAGGATTAATTTGCAAAAGAAGTTATTAAATCAATAAGCAATATGCTGCTAGAAAGACCTACCATATTTAAGTCAACTGGTTGCTCCTCATAAATGCACAGTGTGCACAGAGTGTAATCATGACGATTTTTGCTAGTTGTAGATTTATTCTCTTCTAAAAGCTTCTCCAAATGAGCTGTATGCTGATAGGAATATGTGAACTTAATCAAACTCAAGCCTATATGTTATAATGCACAATAGAGATGCATAGCATCAATTTTCATACCTTAGCACCATAGGCGTGACGATCCAAAATTTTACACAGATCAACTTGGCAACGAACTGTACGTATGATATTAGTAAATGAATTGATATTATAGATTTCCTTTTCCAATTCTTCAAGCAAAGTTGAAGTGCCATATTCTTGTGAAACCAAGTCAATTTTGTTCAAAATCACAACATCCTACAATTAACAGGAAATTAGAACATGAGGGGATTTTTTTTTTAAAAAAAAAAGTGCATTGCTCTTTGAAGAATGATACAACAGTGGGATGAATAATAAAGTAGAACAGGTGATTTAACAGTCCAAAGAAAAATAAAAAGGAATAATCATAATTGCAAATAAGTATGATGAGGATTACAGCAAATGCTATCTGAAGGAATGCTTCAGGAAATGAAGAAGATCTGCGATGCTCCTCAAGCTGCTGTTGTAGATTTTTTGCATCCACAACCTAGTAGGGAAACAAAAGAAATGTTGTAAAGAACTTTATAAGTAGGAAACAAAAATAGCTTTAAGAGGTTTCAAAGGCTAGCAGTCTTTGACTTTTGACGCAAGAGATAGAGGATTTGTTTATAGGTTGGATGGAGCTTGAAGAAAGAAATGTAAAGTTGTAAACTAAGTACAATTATTCAGGTCATGCTTCCACCACAGAACCATGATCCAACATGAGTCTGAAAAATAAAGGATCAAGCTCAAGTCAATACAAATCCACTAAAATCAGATTTTGAGTTAAGTTACTTCGCCTTTTCTGTCAGGTCAGGTCAATAGGATATCTAGAGCAACCCTTCTTTCTAGATGCAAACAGAATTTTCAAGCTAGGTCATAAATAAAATTCTAAACTTGTAACCTAAAAGAGTCAAAAATAACCAAGATCAGAACTGAACCCATAAAACCTCAGACGCTGTCATTTTAAATCCTGCTCTCTGCTGTCAGCACAGGCAAAACATCCTGTTCTGCCCAACAACCGACACTCGAAAAGAGTCAAATCCCCGGTAACTACTTTCATCTCAAAAAGCTCTAAAACACATCTCAAGTGACTTCAGCGAGAAGCTCCAAGTTGTTCATCATGAGAAGCTTTGAATTGAGAGCTCATCCTTCATAGTGACAAGCTCAAATCTTCATCCTTCATCGTGAGAAGCTCCACATCCATTTCTTCAACGGTGACAATGTGGGGCTTTCCCAATGCTTTTGTACGACATGCAACAATGGTCTGCTTCCTCTTACTCCATTGCCTAGTTACCACGAGGCTAAAGCTCCATGAAAACATGGGGCATGGTGAGGCTTTCAATTGTCCTATGACACTTCCAAGAGGTGCATGATCCTCTTTCACCTAGTTCTCCTCCTTTGAGTTGGAATTTCTTCTCCACCTAGGATTCATAGTTGACATTGGCACCTGTGTTAGCCGGCATGTCTCATTCTAGTCTAGAACCGAAACTCTACTTTGGGATGAGATTTCAAGTCTTGATGAGCACCCCATACAAAATAGTCAGATAAGCCTAATCTAATCTCCCTCTTCTTTTTCCTAGAATTATTCATATCTTCCCATTACTAAACTATATAATGAGCTAGGAATGATTAATATTGATGCTCCAACTTGAGGAGTATTAGAGTATTGGTTCAATTTATTATATATTGCCTGACATTTTTTTTACTTCTTTTAGCGGTCTCATCCACGTAAAGAAGCTCTACTCGACAAAGTTAAACCATTTTCCTTCTTCCAACTTGTCCCAAGTAATTGCTCATGTTATTTTCTAAATAGAAAAACAGCGGTTCTATGATATAATTAACTCACAGTGATTATAGAATCAAGAGTAACTGCTGATTCTAGCTGATCATCCAACCAAAGGATAGAAGCAAGGGGCGCAGGATCAGCCAATCCAGTTGTCTCAAGCAATATATGGTCAAGTCTGTGACAAGATAGAAATGAAATTTGCAGCAGATGAAGTAACTGTAGATGTATTAATCTTATCAATAAGAAAAGAAAAAAATGATAGAGAAATCATTATTTCCTCATTTCCTTCATGTTTAATCTGAGAAACAAGCAGAGTATCACAAAACTTTAGCATATGCAGAATTTTTTAAAGAGACGACCCGAATGAAGAACCATATTTGAAATATAACCTCTCTTTCCTCTGAACAAGCTGTTCCAGGGCTTGTACAAGGCTGTGCTTGACTGTGCAACAAACACACCCATTCGCTAGCTCCACCCACTCTTCTACAAGTGCACCACCATCGCCCTCATTGATCATTGCCCTCTCAACTCCAATTTCTTCCCCAAATTCATTCAAGATCACAGCAATCTTCTTTCCATGTTGGGCATTCAAGACATAATTAACTAACTGAAATTGCAACACAAGAAATAACTATGATAAAATCAAAGTATAGATTAAAACATCCAATGAAAGGATACGCTCATTAATCATGTCAAGGAACAACAAAACATGACGGTTCGATCAAATGAAGATCATTTTGTCAGTTTTCCAAATTGAAATCCTTAAAACATAGATATAATTCACTCTTATCAATCAAATGATGTTAAAATACCAAAAAAAAAAAAAAAGAAGCTTCATCCAGTAAAGTACCAAAGGATGAATAATTAAATACTAAAATGAATAACTAATTGTGTATTTATTTTCTAGATCTCCCAGGTTACGGTAAAGCGAACTTGCATAAATCAACAGATCATGCTAGATAAATGGAAGAAATGAAGTGCATAAGCCTAATTTTCCTACAAATATAAGATGGAAAACAGCCGGAACCATCGATTTTCTCCGATTAGGTAAAAAACGGACCGTAGATTTTCCAGCGCCAAGGTAGCCAGTGATAACAGTAACTCCGACCGGAGATTCCACCGAGGTAGTTTCGGAAGAAATTGGTTGAATCACTTCTTCTTTGACGCGGATGGCGAGAGGCGGCAGATCGTCGTCGTCGTCCATAACCGCGACGACAACAGCGAAGGCTTTTGACTCTAAACTCTAAAATTTAGCGCACAGTTGAAGCCCTCGTGAGAATTTTCATTTTTCATTTAATTAATTTCAAAAATAAGATAAATTTTAGATAATTACGTAAAAAGGCTCTGTTTTTTCATAAGTCGTCAATTAACGTCATCATTTTTAAGTTTTGTTTTTTTTTTATTTTTGTTTAATATTAGAAGAACGTGTGAATGGAGAGGATTCTACAAGTCAATTAATGAACCCATTCAATTTTCTATTTTAATTTTAAATTTAAAAAAAATCCCAACCCATATCAACCGGGCTATATTTGATAGAAGATAATCTACCTTATAATATAATAAAAATTATATTACAATATTAATTATTTTATTTGATACCGTTTTAAAAAAATATAGATCCACTGTATTAACGATCTCTTAGTATCTGCTACACAGATATGGAGAGAGATACATCCAGATATACAGACATCAGACGTATAATAGAATAAATCTCAAATCATCAAGTAATAAAGCTATAATATAATGTAATCTGGATTACAAAAGGTAATAAAATTTTATAATCTGAATTACAAGTTTAACACCATGTAATTTGATTACTTTAGGAATTCACCATTTAACTAAATTTAAATGTCAAATATTGCCCTAGTCTATTTTCGATATCAACTCGTCACTGACGTCGCTTCTGTCGGTCGTCGCACGGCGCCCGCCTGACTGCCCGCCGACTGTCGATCGAGCACTCATAAGCCGACGCCTGCTCGCCCACCGACACCACCTCCGGACGTTGTCGGCCACCACTAGCCGCCACTGCCATTGGTCACTAACATCGCTGCCACTACCTCTAGTACCGATGCCACCACCGTCGATCATTGACACAGGATATTTTTTATTTTATAATAATACGAATTAAATTTCTTATAAAAAGTATTAGACACTAAATAAAAATATATAATCATCCTAGCTTGTAACTAAAGATTATATATATATATATATATATATATATATATATATATATATATATATATAATTACACTATATTATATTATAAAATTTATTATATTACCAATTTAATTACATTACTCCCAACTAAATCTGCCTGGACCTACAAATCCACGAGGAGCTTAGTTCAGATCCTTCGCCCCTATTTTTCTCTGTCTCTGTGTCCCATTGTCAATCGGATGAATCAAATTAAATCTCAAAGATACTTTGCACATCACGAGGATACTGTATATATTTTAAAGATGTCATGATACCTTGAGATTTAATCTAATCTGTTCGATCGATAATGAGATACGAGGACAGAGGATTTGAACTGCGAGGAGTTAGTCCATTTAGATTTTCTGGTAAATGAATTGTTAAAATTTTAATTACCCTTTCAAAGTATTTAGTAAAATAGATCAATATGATAAGTTCAATTCAAATTGATAATCGTAAACATAATTTATGCATAACCGCCTTTGAAATAATTTTATATTTTCATTAAATAAGAGGTAAAATAGTGGAGTGTTTTTTTTATTTTCCAATGAGAAGTAACATAGGTGTGGATAAATAAATCAATAGAAAATGTTGATAATATATTAGATATACAAATAGAAGTGAATAACGTATTCTAAACCATATGTAAACAAAAAAAAAATCCTGATTGGCATATCAAACCTTCAAAAATATTTATCTTTATTAGACTTGGATCTTTATTCCTGTAAAACCCCACGACCCACACCCCCACACTCTTAAATAGAGTTGGATCTTTATTTTCTTAAAAAAATATCCTATTACCCCCACACCCTCATAGGAGCATTCTTAATTTTATTTTTGGTTCATAGTCTTAAAAACTTTTTAGAATTTTCTTATAAAAATTATTTAAATATTTTATAATTATTTTTAATTTAACTCCACTCACGACGATCTGTGCATGGTCAGTCCTAAGCCAGGATAAAAGAGGAGGGTTACGTTAAGTTGTCAGCCAGCGTTAAAACTATGACAAATATTTAATGAATGGATCTATTAAACTATTGTTCTAATACTAGGTTATTCCCCAGAAGGAAAGCGTTACAGGATCCGACTGTAAAGTCTCGACAAGGACTGCTACATCTCTAGAACTCGGGTATAGTGCTAAATATGCAAGAATTCATATTATAGGGTCCGATTGTAACGTATCGATAAGGACCACTACATCTCTATGAAAACATGGGTGTAATGTTAAATAAGTAAGAGTTCTCACACCATAAGTTGGATAAGGACAAACATGATAGGAAAACTAAAATATAAGATTTGGAACATGAAACATAGAAACTCTCACTGGTAAATCAATGAAAGTAGTAGATACAATGATTAGGAGAAGAATTAGCATTTTATGTGTACAATAGACAAAATGACTAGGCAAGAAAGTCAACCTGATAGAGAACTAGGGTTCATGGTACACAAGAAAGAGTAAGGTAAGAAATAGAGTGGGTATTGTTGTAGATAGTTCGTTACAATGTGAAATTATATAAGTAGTTAGAAATGAGGATAGAATTATAACTCTTAAGATAATAGTGGCGAAAGAAACTATGAACATAAGTAACGTATATGCACCGTAAAGTAGGATTAAATAAAGTTACCAAATCAAAGTTTTGGGATGACTTAGATGAAATATTATAAAACATTTTACCAAATGAAATAATTTTAATAGGAGATGATTTAAATAAGCATGTCGGAGTGAAAAATGAGAAATATGAGAGGATCTATGGGGGTTAAACGAGAAATAAGGAAGTGAAAACTATATTAAATTTTGTGATAACATATGACCTTATATTAGCTAATATATTTTTTAAGAAAAGAGAAGAACACTTAGTTACGTTCAAAAGTAGAAATAATAAATCACAATTTGATTTTCTTATGGTTAGGAAGAAGGATAAAAGATTTGTAAAGATTGTAAGGTTATTCCTGGAGAAAGCTTAACTATCCAACATAAGTTTAGTATTAGATATGTTGGATCAAGATGCACGTGAGAGAGAGGGAGGGGGTGAATCACGTGGTTTCAAAACTTATTTTTCGATTTTGAAATCAAAGTAAGTGTAGTGGAAAACAAAGTAAGAAAGCAAAATAGAAAAATAAGCAAAAGAACACGCGTTCGATTTTACTTGGTTCAGAGCCTTTGGCGACTCCTACTCCAAAATGTTGAACCCCGTGGTAGATTTGATGTGATCGACCAAGCTCAGGTTAGGTCCTGCTTTGTGTTTGATCCCTGTGTCTAAGTGTGCAGGAGATTAGGAGTGCAGGAAGTCGAGCGGAAGATGCAGCTAGTGAGAAGGACGGCACGGGAAGGGAGCCGACGGGCTCGGTGCGTCCGAAGGACGAGAGAGCTGCGGAAGAGTACACCCGATGGGCGTGGAGAACATGCGCGGTGTTCGAGGGACGTAAAGCCGGGACGGAAGACTGCTCGAGGAGAAGGCCGAGAACTGGGTTCGGGTGAGCCCTATTCCGGATGGCCGAAATCACCCAAAGAAGCTGAACCAGAGCAAGTCAACTGGAAGTTGAGTTGTCAATAGTTCGGACGACCGAACCTCCTGATCGGTCGACCGAACCCCTCTCAATCAGCAGCCAACCGCCAATGTCACGTCAGAAGCTGACCGTTGGTAAAGCTGATCGGTCGACCGAACCTCTTGATTGGTCGACCGAACCGAAGTTAATCCAGAGACTTAGTCGAGCAAACTGATCGGGCCAACTCAGCTGGAGATCATTGGCCGATCGGTCGACCGAACATAAGGATCGGTAAACCGAACCAAAGCTCGATCCTCAGAGACTGCACCTGGACGGAAGATTGGGCAGGTACAGCAGGTTCGGTCGACCGATCCCTCTCGAGTCAAACCTGATCCCGAAGGTTCAGGTTATGTGATAAGCTCTAGAACCCCTATATAAAGGAGGTCTCGGGTAGTTATTGAAGAACAACGAGTACAATGAAAACGAACGAAATCAACTCTGTAATTCTCTTTTAGCAACTTCTGTGCTTTCAAGTGTAAAAGGTTTCTCCACCTTCTAAGAAGGAGTTTCTTACTGTGCTTTTTCATCGCCCTGGATTAACAACCCTCTTGGTTGTAACCAGGTTAAAATTTTGTTTCTCTTTTTCTCTTATTATCTTAGTTGCGTTAATTTTAAGAGTTGAAAGCTTTGAGAAGGGTATAATTTTTGTTCGCAGGCAATTCACCCCCTCTTGCCGGCCCCAACAAGTGGTATCAGAGCTCAACAGCCTCAGAGGGACTAACCGCCATCTGAAACACAAAGATCAGAACAATGGCCAGCGCGAACATTCATCCCCTAAAGTTCGACGGAGATTTCGCTATATGGAAGCGAAAAATGGATGTATTCTTTAAAACGGATTTTGATATTTCTTATTACAATGAAATATGGTTTTGCAGCGTCGAAAGATAAAGAAGAAAACACGTGGAGCAAGAAGGAGCAAACCGATTTTGTCGCCAACGGAAATGCCGAATTCCACCTACTCAGCGTTCTGCCACCTCAGGAGATAAATCGGATCGGAAGCTACGACTCCACGAAAGATCTCTGGGAAAAATTCCTGGAGCTTCACGAAGGTACTTCTGAGGCGAAGATAGCAAGGCGCGACATCCTCCAGACCCAGTTGACGAACCTCTGGATGTACCAAGGCGAAAAGGTAGCGCAACTCGAAGCAAGGATCAAAGAGCTGATCACGCAACTAACAAATCTTGGAGAAGAAGTAACGAACCGGGACTCGATCCGGTACGCTCTCAACGCCATCCCGAGAACTCCCGAGTGGGCCTCCTTAGTAGATGCGTACTACATCTCTAAGGATTTCGAGGTAAGTACTCTAGAACATTTGTTTTCTACTTTTGAACTTCACGAATCTTGAGTTGCAGAGCCCAATGGAGTAGAAAAGATTAGTCAGAACATCGCTTTGAAGGCAAGAACAAACGGTTCTGACTCCGAAGCCTCGATCGACGAATCGGAAGCAGCACTATTGGTAAGACGATTTAATAAATTTTTTAAATCTAATAAATTTAGATCGCAATCGAAAAAGTTCCAGCAAAAGAAAAGAGTGGTTCGTTGCTACAATTGCAACGAAGAAGAACATATAAAAGATGACTGCCTAAAACTGAAGAGCAAAAGTAAAGAAAAGAGTAAGAAGCCAGCTTGACCTAAAGTCAACCTAAAGGCCACGTGGGATGATTCATCGTCCTCTGAATCCGAAGTCGAAGAATTCTCGGGACTAGCACTGATGACCAACCATCAACTAGAAGAAACATCTAGCTCAGAAATGAGCATAGATGAAGGGGGAAGAACAACAGAAGAACCAGAAAGCTGTGATGAAGGGGGAGCATCACAAGACGAGGTAAGTAAGGTACGTGCCCTAAACAGTCCTTTCGTTTTATAAAAGCTCTTTCTAAAGAATTAGATAAAATAGAAAAGGAAAATGAATATTTGAAATCAGAAAATGAAGCTTTAAAATTAGAAATTAAAAAATTGAAAACTGATGCATGTTTTAAAAATATTTTTCCACATTCAAAAATAAAGTTATATGGAAAATTAAATTTGTATATACGGAAGCATCAGGGTCAACTTAAGAAAATATCAAGAAACTATGTACCCCCTAAGTTTTTGACCAACCCTGTAGGTAGGAACCTTTATTGGGTTCCAAAATCTTTTCTAGTTTAAATTTCTCTTTTAATTAAAAGCTTACAGTGAGAAAATTAAACATTGAGGTTCTTTATGGAAGCTTTGTCTTAGGAAGTGGTTGTTGCTCCAATAACCAAAAAAAGCCTAGTGCCTCGCCACGACCTGGAAGCCGAAATATCGAAATAAAAATGTTTAATTAACTTTCTGATAAAAGCATTAAAAATTAGAATTAAACAATGCTTTGAAAAGTATTTAATATTTTCTTAGAAATTCTTTAAATTTTTTTTCTAGAAAAAGTGTTTCTTAAAGTTTTTACTTAGAAATTTTTTATTGTGAAAATTCATTTTAACTTAGAAATTTTTTTAAACCTAACTCAATTTTTAATTAATTAATCTTTCCTTAGAAATTGTTTAACTTTGAATTTTTTTTTAAATACTTGAACTCAAATTTGTCTGCACCCCGTTTTTGTTGTGATCAAAGGGGAGAATACTAAGTTCAGTTAGGGGGAGTTAGTTAAAATTAAATTTTCATGTTGCAATTTAATTTAAAGTTGCAAATTTATGCCTGAATTGTTAGTTTAGTAATTTCTTTAAATTACTATCTGTTTGTTTTAACCCTAACCTGAACTTGGATTTATGCACATCAAAAAGGGGGAGATTGTTGAACCCCGTGGTAGTTTTGATGTGATCAACCAAGCTCAGGTTAGGTCCTGCTTTGTGTTTGATCCCTGTGTCTAAGTGTGCAGGAGCTTAGGAGCGCAGGAAGTCGAGCAGAAGACGCAGCTAGCGAAAAGGACCACACGGGAAGGGAGCCGACGGGCTCGGTGCGTCCGAAGGACGAGAGAGCTGCAGAAGAGTACACCCGGTGGGCGTGAAGAACATGCGCGGTGTTCGAGGGACGTAAAGTCGGGACGAAAGACTGCACAAGGAGAAGGTCGGGAACTGAGTTCGGTTGAGCCCTATTCCGGATGGTCGAAATCACCCAAAGAAGTCGAACCAGAGCAAGTCAACTGAAAGTTGACTTGTCAATGGTTCGGTCGACCGAACCTCCTGATCGGTCGACCGAACCCCTCTCAATCAGCAGCCAACCGCCAATGCCACGTCAGAAGCTGACCATTGGTAAAGCTGATCGGTCGACCGAACCTCTTGATTGGTCGACCGAACCAAAGTTAATCCAGAGACTTAGTCAAGCAAACTGATTGGGCCAACTCAGCTGGAGACCGTTGGCCGATCGGTCGACCGAACATAAGGATCGGTCGACCGAACCAAAGCTCGATCCTCAGAGACTGCACCTGGACGGAAGACTGGGAAGGTACAGCAGGTTCGGTCGACTGAACCTGGCGATCGGTCTACCGATCCCTCTCGAGTCAAACCTGATCCCAAAGGTTCAGGTTATGTGATAAGCTCTAGAGCTCATATATAAAGGAGGTCTCGGGTAGTTATTGAAGAACAACGAGTACAACGAAAATGAACGAAATCAACTCTGTAATTCTATTTTAGCAACTTCAGTGCTTTTAAGTGTAAAAGGCTTCTCCGCCTTCTGAGTAGGAGTTTCTTACTGTGCTTTTTCATCGCCCTGGATTAACAACCCTCTTGGTTGTAACCAGGTTAAAATTCTGTTTCTCTTTTTCTCTTATTATCTTAGTTGCGTTAATTTTAAGAGTTGAAAGCTTTGAGAAGGGTATAATTTTTGTTCGCAGGCAATTCACCCCCTCTTGCCGGCTCCCGCTGCACCAACAAGTGGTATCAAAGCCCAACAATCTCAGAGGGACTAACCGTCATCTGAAGCACAAAGATCAGAACAATGGCCTGGGCGAACATTCATCTCCCGAAGTTCGACGGAGATTTCGCTACATGGAAGCGAAAAATAGAGGTATTCTTTAAAACGGATTTTGATATTTCTTATTACAATGAAATATGATTTTGCAGCGCCGAAAGATAAAGAAGAAAACACGTGGAGCAAGAAGGAGCAAACCGATTTTGTCGCCAACGGAAAGGATGAATTCCACCTGCTCAGCGTTCTGCCACCTCAGGAGGTAAATCTGATCGGAAGCTACGACTCCGCGAAAGATCTTTGGGAAAAATTCCTGGAGATTCACGAAGGTACTTCCGAGGTGAAGCTAGCAAGGCGCGACATCCTCCGAACCCAGTTGACGAACCTCCGGATGAACTAAGGCGAAAAGGTAGCGCAACTCCAAGCAAGGATCAAAGAGCTGATTACGCAACTAACCAATCTTGGAGAAGAAGTAACGAACCGGGACTCAATCCGGTACGCGCTCAACGCCTTCCCGAGAACTCCCGAGTGGGCCTCCTTAGTAGATGAATACTACATCTCTAAGGATTTCGAGGTAAGTACTCTAGAACATTTGTTTTCTACTTTTAAACTTCACGAATCTTGAGTTGCAGAGCCCAATGGAGTAGAAAAGATTAGTCAGAACATCGCTTTAAAGGCAAGAACAAACGGTTCTGACTTCGAAGCCTCGATCGACGAATCGGAAGCGACACTATTGGTAAGACGATTTAATAAATTTTTTAAATCTAATAAATTTAGATCGCAATCGAAAAAGTTCCAGCAAAAGAAAAGAGTGGTTCGTTGCTACAATTGCAATGAAGAAGGACATATAAAAGATGACTGCCTAAAACTGAAGAGCAAAAGTAAAGAAAAGAGTAAGAAGCCAGCTTGACCTAAAGTCAACCTAAAGGCCACGTGGGATGATTCATCGTCCTCTGAATCCGAAGTCGAAGAATTCTCGAGACTAGCACTGATGGCCAACCATCAACTAGAAGAAACATCTAGCTCAGAAATGAGCATAGATGAAGGGGGAGGAACAACAGAAGAACTAGGAAGTTGTGATGAAGGGGGAGCATCGCAAGACGAGGTAAGTAAGGTATGTGCCCTAAACAGTCCTTTCGTTTTATTAAAGTTCTTTCTAAAGAATTAGATAAAATAGAAAAGGAAAATGAATATTTGAAATCAGAAAATGAAGCTTTAAAATTAGAAATTAAAAAATTGAAAACTGTTGCATGTTTTAAAAATATTTTTCCACATTCAAAAATAAAGTTATATGGAAAATTAAATTGGTATATACGGAAGCATCAGGGTCAACTTAAGAAAATATCAAGAAACTATGTACCCCCTAAGTTTTTGACTAACTCTGTAGGTAGGAACCTTTATTGGGTTCCAAAATCTTTTCTAGTTTAAATTTCTCTTTTAATTAAAAGCTTACAGTGAGAAAATTAAACATTGAGGTTCTTTATGGAAGCTTTGTCTAAGGAAGTGGTTGTTGCTCCAATAATCAAGAAAGCCTAGTGCCTCGCCACGACCTGGAAGCCGAAATATCGAAATAAAAATGTTTAATTAACTTTCTGATAAAAGCATTAAAAATTAGAATTAAACAATGCTTTGAAAAGTATTTAATATTTTCTTAGAAATTCTTTAAATTTTTTTTCTAGAAAAAGTGTTTCTTGAAGTTTTTACTTAGAAATTTTTTATTGTGAAAATTCATTTTAACTTAGAAATTTTTTTAAACCTAACTCAGTTTTTAATTAATTAATCTTTCCTTAGAAATTGTTTAACTTTGAATTTTTTTTTTAAATACTTGAACTCAAATTTGTCTGCACCCTGTTTTTGTTGTGATCAAAGGGGGAGAATACTAAGTTCAGTTAGGGGGAGTTAGTTAAAATTAAATTTTCATGTTGCAATTTAATTTAAAGTTACAAATTTATGCCTGAATTGTTAGTTTAGTAATTTTTTTAAATTACTATCTGTTTGTTTTAACCCTAACCTGAACTTGGGTTGATGCACATCAAAAAGGGGGAGATTATTGAACCCCGTGGTAGTTTTGATGTGATCAACCAAGCTCAGGTTAGGTCCTGCCTTGTGTTTGATCCCTGTGTCTAAGTATGCAGGAGCTTAGGAGCGCAGGAAGTCGAGCGGAAGACGCAGCTAGCGAGAAGGACGACACGGGAAGGCAGCCGACGGGCTCGGTGCGTCTGAAGGACGAGAGAGCTGCGGAAGAGTACACCCGGTGGGCGTGAAGAACATGCGCGGTGTTCGAGGGACGTAAAGCCGGGACGGAAGACTGCACAAGGAGAAGGTCGGGAACTGGGTTCGGTTGAGCCCTATTCCGGATGGTCGAAATCACCCAAAGAAGTCGAACCAGAGCAAGTCAACTGGAAGTTGACTTGTCAATGGTTCGGTCGACCGAACCTCCTGATCGGTCGACCGAACCCCTCTCAATCAGCAGCTAACCGCCAATGCCACGTCAGAAGCTGACCGTTGGTAAAGCTGATCGGTCAACCGAACCTCTTGATTGGTCGACCGAACCGAAGTTAATCTAGAGACTTAGTCGAGCAAACTGATCGAGCCAACTCAGCTGGAGACCGTTGGCCGATCGGTCGACCGAACATAAGGATCGATCGACCGAACCAAAGCTCGATCCTTAGAGACTGCACCTGGACGGAAGACTGGGCAGGTACAGCAGGTTCGGTCGACCGAACCTGGGGATCGGTCGACCGATCCCTCTCGAGTCAAACCTGATCCCGAAGGTTCAGGTTATGTGATAAGCTCTATAACCCATATATAAAGGAGGTCTCGGGTAGTTATTGAAGAACAACGAGTACAACGAAAATGAACGAAATCAACTCTGTAATTCTCTTTTAGCAACTTCTGTGCTTTCAAGTGTAAAAGGCTTCTCCGCCTTCTGAGAAGGAATTTCTTACTGTGCTTTTTCATCGTCCTGGATTAACAACCCTCTTGGTTGTAACCAGGTTAAAATTCTGTTTCTCTTTTTCTCTTATTATCTTAGTTGCGTTAATTTTAAGAGTTGAAAGATTTGAGAAGGGTATAATTTTTTTTCTCAGGTAATTCACCCCCTCTTGTCGGCCCCCGCTGCACCAACACAAAACTCAGGTCTTACGGACCTATCGATAGGTAATTCACTAAATCCTCTTCCAGAATCATCAGAAGAGTAATCAAATATAAAGAGAATGGGAAAAGTATAACACGCTATATTTCCCATTTGCTAAAAATAAGTATAGCAAATTAAATTAGGTTACCAAACACTTTCATAGACGATCTACTTTGAGTTTGGTGTTTGGACGACTTCTCAACAGCAGTCGGGCATAGTAGAGTCACAACAGAGCAACTGCAGCAAGTCGGAGTAGTCAGAAAGTCGATCGGACGCATAAAAGCTCGTATAGAAGTTGTTGAAGAAACCTTGGGCGAAACATCCTTTTATTGGGCATGGAAGGTGCCTTCCATAGCCTTGAAAACATCTCCAATGTGAGAAATCTATTCCCAAACCACTCGCTCCTTATCTGTGATGAGATCTGAATTTTATCCTACAGAAAGCGCCTTCCATGGCACTGAAGGTGCCTTCCATGAATAGTACGAAGGCGCATTCGCCTTCCATACCATGGAAGGCGCCTCAGACACTATTCACCCTAGGCCTTTTGTGCTTCTTTTATTCTACAAAAAAGTGTTAGTTCAATAACCTACAAGACAGTGCTAGCACCATAATAATAATAATTAGTAATTAGATCATGTCTCCCCGAGGCTAGGATCTAGTCAGAGTCTCAATTTAGGTTTTGAAATTGATTTAAATTGGACTGATGCCTACTATCCCTTCGAACAGAGACGCATCCTCACGGAATCACTTTCCTTTAGTGACTTACCTGTTGGGATCGTTGGGTCGGCTAGAAGGGGAGTTGAATAGCCCTGCACAATATAAAAACAAATACCCTTCTCAGACTTTTAAAAATACACTTGCATAAATTGAAATAAAGAATAAGCTAAAAGAAGAGGCTCATAGCTTTTACTTGATTACAACCGGAGAGATTGTTAATCCAAAGAAGTAAACGCACTAAGTATCTGCTTTAGACGGAGAAGCCTCTTACAGTAGTGAAAGCACAAAATGAGAAGCTAAACTAACAATGAAGAGCGCACAAGTGTTGTATTACAATTGTTTGTTGATTGAAAAGCTTCTGGACCAAGGCTGTTTTTATAGCCTTGGTTGGGGGGTCCGAGTCTTCCACTTCAACTCCGCTCGCTTGGGTAATTTTGGCCAACCAAAATAAGGTTCACCCGAATCCAATTTCGGCCTTCTCAAGCAACCTTCCGCTTCGGCTTCTCATCCGTCGGAAATGTCGCGGGCTTCTTTCTTGTCCGCCCGCATACTCTTCCGCAGCACCTCGTCCCTCGGACACACCGAGTCCATTGGCTCTCTCTCATACCTTCCTTCTCGCTAACTACATCTTTTGCTTAACTTCTTGTGTTCCTAAGCTCCTACACATTTAGACAAAAGGTTAAAACACCACAAGACCTAACCTAACTTGGTTGATTACATCAAAACAACCTTAGAGTTCCAACTTTACCTCTACTTACCAGGTATAGAGTTACCTCCAGAATCACATATCCGGACTTCAAGAATCAAACATCCCAATCTACCATAATCGTGCATCCAGTCTTCTCCAATCGAAAATCACACATCCTGACCTACTTGAATCGCACATCCAGTCTTCTCCAATTGAGAATTGCATATCCCGACCCTTGCCAGAATCTCACATATGGACTTCAACCTGTCAGGAACCATGCACTCGGTAGCAAGGTTAGATAGCAACACATCTAACTTTGACTTATTTGTTATTCATCAAAACTCAAGTTTGACCATTGGTGCTGACTACACCAACAATTTTTCCCTTTTTGATTCAATGACAACCTGATTTAAAGTTAGAAAAATAATACAGAAGAAATAATAATAAAAATTAAGTAAGTTCTGTTCTATTCTCTTGAGCATTTTAGAGTTAAAGTTGTTAAATTTTTAGTTTTTTATTTTACTTAAACCTCCCCCTCCCCCTTTAGTATTTATTAAAAAATATGTAAGTGAGTATACCAAAGTATTAAAATACACAAGTGAGTATAAACTTTTCAAAATAAGTATAAAAACTTATAGGTTTATTGTAGGGAGGAGTTTAATGTTTTAAAAAAATTCACTTAATTTTGAAAAAAAAATAGAATTTATAACACATTTTGAAAGCAAACTTTTGAAAAATAATTTCAAAGTTTAAATTTTTAAAGTAGCTTCTAAGATATTTTCAAACTAACTTTTTAAAATATTTGAAAAGTAAGTTGCAAAGTAGTTTTCAAAATAATTTTCAAAATAAGTTTTTTCAACCATTTCAAAATAAACTTTTGTTAAAAACATTTATAAGAATTCGATAGATTTTCAAGAGATACTTTAACCAAGAATTTTGAATGATTTTAAAGTTTTTTTTAAAAAAAAAATCTAAGAAAAATGCTTACAAAAAAAATTTAGGTAAGAAATATTTTCAAGATAATTTGGTATACTTTTCCAAATTTTACAAATGATTTGATTTTTCAACCTGTTATAAATCTTTCAAAGATGTGTTGAAGGTAAGTTGTAAATTTTGAAAATGGTCTTTCAAATAAATGTTTCTAAGAAATTCAGTAAATTAATTTTGAAAATATTTTTAAAATATATTTCAAAATAAAGTGAAAATATTTTTTAAGTAGTTGAACCTTTTTCCCCCTTAAGTTAACACTCCCCTTTAATTCATATTAGGATTTGGGCATGTTAAATTTTACAACATATATTTAAGGTCCTTCCTCCACTTAACTTAGCACATTATGATTATTTTTTTTAGCAATAAGAAGTTCTACCAATAAGAAGTTCTACCTAAGTGTTTAGGGGATTTAGATTTATATAAGTATTTCTACATACTTATTATAATTGTTCATTTAAGTTTGATTAATTAAAATAAGATTATTTAAATTAATCATTGTTCAAAACTTAACCTTAGGTTAAAATTAAGTTTCTAGTTAAATGAAATAATTTATTACTAACTCAGTAATAGCTAATCATTATTAATAGTCTATTGATTAACTCTTAATTCACTTATTTGATTATTCAACTTAAATTTTTATTTAATTAATTGAGTTAATTGATTAATGAGAGTATTAGTTTTAATTTTAATTTACTTTATCTTTAAGTTTTGATTAGATTTAACTTAAGTTAAATTATTAATTAAAGTTAATTAAGTTTATTTATTTAAGAAAACTTTAGGTTTAACTTTATTTAATTAATGTAACTTTATTTAGTGTTTTGCATTTTCATTTATTTTAAGTTAGATTAAATTTATGTTTCAGTATAATTTTTAAGTTTTAGTTAAGTGTTTAAATAATATTTTAAAATATTTTTTTAAAAAAAATTATAAGATTTTAAAATATTTTAAAAGGAATTTAAAAAAAAATTGTTAAAAGATTTTTAAAATAGATTTTAAAAGAATTTTTAAAAGAATTTTTAAGAGAATTTTTAAAAGATTTTAAAAGGAATTTTTAAATTAATTTTTAAAATATTTTTAAAATAATTTATAAAATATTTTTAAAATACTTTATAAAATATTTTTAAAAGAATTTAAAAGGCTTTTAAGAGAATTTTGTAAAATATCTTAAGAGGAATTTTTAAAATAATTTAAAAGTTTTTTAAGAGAATTTTTAAAAGGAATTTTTAAAATAAATTTTAAAAGAATTTTTAAAAGATTTTAAAAGGAATTTTTAAAACCATGTTTAAAAGAATTTAAATGATTTTTAAAAAAAATTAATATAATTTTTAAGAGAATTTTTAAAAGATTTTAAAAGAATTTTTAAGAGATTTCTAAATGAATTTTTAAAATAATTTTTAAAACAAATTTTAAAATAATTTTTAAAAGTTTCTTAACTATGTTAATTAACTTTACGTTTAATTTCATTGTAATTTTTAAGTTCAAGGTTTAATTAAATTTATTTCATTTTAATTTAACTTTATCTATTTTATTTTAATTAAATTAAATTAAATTTGATTTAATTTAATTTAATCTTTATTTATCTCACTAGATCTATATTTTCAATCAAAAAATCCTATAATTTATTTTAAAATAATTTTTTAGAAGATTTAAAATATTTTTTAAAAGAATTTTTAAAATATTTTAAAAGGAATTTTTTAATTAATTTTAAAAAAATTTTAAAAGAATTTAAAAGGTTTTTAAGAGGATTTTGTAAAATATTTTAAGAGGAATTTTTAAAATAATTTTAAATTATTTTTTAAGAGAATTTTTAAAAGATTTTAAAAGGAATTTTTTAAAGAATTTTTAAAAGAATTTTTAAGAGAATTTTTAAAATCTTGTTTAAAAGAATTTAAAGATAATTTTTAAAATAATTTTAAGATAATGTTTAAAAGATTTGAAAAGAATTTTTAAGAGATTTCTAAATGAATTTTTAAAACAAATTTTAAAATAATTTTTAAAAGTTTCTTAAATACGTTAATTTGCTTTATGTTAAATTCCATTGTAATTTTTAAGTTCAAGGTTTAATTAAATTTATTTTATTTTAATTCAACTTTTTATATTGTAATTTAATTTAATTTAATTCAATTCAATCTTTATTTATCTCACCAGATCTATATTTTCAATTAGAGAATCCTATAATTTTGTAAGATGAGTTAAGTTAAATTTCAAGGTTTAGCTTAACTTGTGTTAGATTCAAGTTTAACTTTGGGTTCAACAAGCAGTTATTCTTTGGTTAAACATCTAAGTTGTGGAGAGTTACTTGTACATCATTAGAGTAACCATGCTTTCGGAATTTTTTAAATAGTCTTGCCCACTAAACTTAGTACAAAACTTTGGTGTAACCAATTAGGATTAAGGTATTTTGGGTTGATCACCTCAGTGTCACGCCGCCATCAAATTCGTTCATAAGGATGAAGTTTTCCATCTGCATCCTTCACAGATTAAATTCGTGCATCTTGTGCATCTCATATGGAGGTGGTTCGCTGAAATTTTGCCCGTGCAATTCTTTGTACACCATTTTTTAGTACTAAAAGAAAACTCACAAAAATTCCAAGATTATGTTTTGGGGCAAGTAGAGTGGGAGATAAAGAAATTACTCGAATAGTATTACACAAATTTCTAATAATAATAATAATATCATATTAATAAAAATAATAAAAATATTATGATAAATTTTGTCAAATGAGACATTTAACCAATTCTAACTAATGGTGAAAAATAAAAACAGAAAAAACAAGATTTTTTCAATGAAGAAAAAAACTTGGAGGGAAAAAAAAAGCATAAAAATAATTTCTAATAAAAAACGATATATATTTT
Source organism: Zingiber officinale (assembly GCF_018446385.1). Lineage (NCBI taxonomy): Eukaryota > Viridiplantae > Streptophyta > Magnoliopsida > Zingiberales > Zingiberaceae > Zingiber > Zingiber officinale. The sequence goes on from NC_055998.1 coordinate 97,765,659, forward strand.
TTTTCAAAAAGGAACTTCTCGATTAGTGGTTTCACAAATTCAAAATGATCTTGCTCTGATACTGCTTGTTGGATCGAAATACATGTGAGAGAGGGGGGGATGAATCATGTGATTTTTAAAAACTTATTTTCGGTTTTGAAATCAAAGTGAGTGCAATGGAAAACAAAGTAAGAAAGCGAAGTAGAAAAATAAGCAAAAAGAACACACGTTCGATTTTACTTGGTTTGGAGCCTTCGGCGACTCCTACTCCAAGACCTAGGTTCTACGGACTTATCAATGAGTAATTCACTAAATCCTCTTCCAGAACCGACGAAAGAGTAATCAAATATAAAGAGAATCGGAGAAGTATAACACGCTACACTTCCTGTTTGCTGAAAGTAAGTACAGTAAATTAATTAAGAAACTATAATATATGAATTATAAATGGATAAAACTTAGTATATAGAAATTATAGGACTTAGCATTTATAAAGGGATAAAACTTAACATATAAAAAAAAGAGAGACAAAGTCCTAGACATACCACCTTCTATAAAACCCTTACCTAAAACTCCATCTTGTTGGATGATTGTCGCCATCCCTAAGGAGCTCCCCCTCCCCATTGTGTCTCCACCGGTTCTAGAGCTCCAAGGGAAGACAAGAAGAGGAGTTAGTAGCCAAAGATTGAAGGCATGCTCCCTACCTTGTTAATGCACTAGATAGTTTCTATAGTTTATGAGGTTGATATTCATGGTTATTTTTGGAGCATGATGCTCGCTCTTAGGGTTCTTTTCCCCACACTCCAAAGGGTTGTATAGACGAAGGGTTTTGGTTTTCTTGAAAGGATAGTTTTCCTCACAAAATTTTAAAGGAGGTCCATCATGTTCTACTTTACAAGTTTGTACATATTCTTTGTCTTCTAGATGCTTTAAATCCTTCTTACAATATGTAAAATTAAGGGACCTATATGGAGAACATTTAAGTGAATTAAATCTAAATTTAAGGTCGTTTAATTGCTAGTGAAAATGTTAGGATCCTTTATACTTCATGAAACCATATCATTGTTTGTAGTTTTAGCATTTCATATAGTTTCTTCATCCTTTTGATGCATACAATGACCCTAAAAATTTGAGAACTCATGATTACTATAGGTAGAACATTTAGGTGAATTAAATATGAATTTAATATCATTTAATTGCTGGTGAAAATGTTAGGATCCTTATTACTTCATGAAATCGGGATATTGTTTGTTGTTTTAACATTTCATGTAGTTTCTTCATTCTTTAGATAAATACAATGACCCTTAAATTAGAGAACTCATGGTTATTGTATAGAGAATATTTAGGTGAACTAAATCTGAATTTAATGTCATTTAATCATGGGTGAAAATGTTAAGATTCTTCATGCTTCATTTAATCGGATCCTTGTTTGCAGTTTTAACATTTTATGTAGTTTCTTCCTTTTATTGATGCATACAATGACCTTTAAAATTATGGAACTCATGGTTACTGTGTAGAGGACATTTTAGGATGTTACATCAGAATTTAAGGTCCCTTAAATAATGTAAAAATATGTCGGGATCTTCATATTCCATGTAGTAAGGCCATTGAATGATGTTGTTGACATGCTAGTTGTTTAATATCACATATTATAGCTTAACTTTTAGTATGTATCATGATAAATATTAGGAAATCAGTAATCTTAACAACTCATCAAAGTGATAATAGTTTTGGATCCTTAGGGCTTAACAAGTTAGGTTATAAAACATGTCATCGACGACTTTTCATTATATAATGTAGTTGATAAGTTAGTTCATTTGATATGTACCAATTAAATTACGATGTACACCATTTCAAATGCTATGACATCATAACCTTATTAACTTATTAATGGGATGCAAGTTTAGGATCCTCAGGGTTCAACAAGTAAAGCTATAAATCATGTCTTTCCCTTACAATTATGTTTATGTCCTTATACTTGTTTCTGTTAGAAGTGACACTTTCCTTGATACTCTAGATAGATTGTATAATTTGTAGGTTTGAGATTTAATAGCTCCTTATGATCTTTTATGTTTTAAGAAAGTGATACAATGTTAGCTCCTATAAATTGTAAGTTTGGGAATTTGCTTAGTGTGATTGTACTTACTCTTGCTTCACATCATGATAGTTTAAGTAGCCTATAGGTATGATATGAATTTACATGCTTACGTTTGAGTTTACTATTATGCCATGTCTATGTTGCTATGTATTCTCATGATATGTTGATGCACAACTCTATGCTTAAACTTATGTTATGAATAGTGCATTCTTGTGCTTAAGTTTATATTCATGTTCTTTTTATGTATGATTATGATACCTTAAGGTGATAGAGGTAAATTACGAAATTCTATGTTTAGGTATATGTTTATGTTTCTTCATATATCTTATCATAATAACATTTATAGGTTATATGTTAAGTTTGTGGATCCTTAGGATTTAACATGCTATGAAGATAATTATGATAATGATAAAGGTTTAATGTGGATACTGTGAGGGAGAAGGCCCCAAAGGGAGCCCGTTTACGGGAAAAGGCCCCAGAGGGAGCCCAATATTGAGTAAGTTGACTATAACAAAGTGATAATGATAATGATAAAGATTTAATGATGATACCGTGCAGAAAAAGGCCCTAGAGGGAGTTTGTTTATGGGAAAAGACCCTAGAGAGAGCCAATATCAGATAAGTTGACTGTGATAAATGATAATAATTTGATATAAATATTGTGAGGGAAAAGATCCCAAAGGGACCCCTTTTACGGGCTAAGGCCCTAGAAGGAGTCCAACACCAGATTTCTATAGGCCACGACCCAGTGACAAAATAGTTTCTGGAGACCCCTCTAACTATAGGCCAAGGCACAGTAACGAAAAAGTGGTTGCTAATGTCCCATCACCTGGTACCATGTGTTGATACAGTCTGACCTGGATGTTGTTTTGCTGTTGACACTGATTTAAGTTTGTATCAGATATTTAACTCAGATTAATTACTGATCTAGGTTGACTAGGTTGACCTGATTGAGAAAGTCCTAACTGGGATGTTAGGCAGTTGGAAAGTCCTGGTGAGTGAAGCCAGGCAGATTGGAAATCCTGGTGAGTGAAGCCAGGTGAAAATCCTAGTGAGTGAAGCTAGGTGCAAGTCCTGGTGAGTGAAGCCAGGCAAGGGAAAATCCAGATGGATCAAGGGTGATCGGACATCTGGTGTTGAAAAGTCCAAGAAGGAAGCTTGGCATGCGAAGTCAGAGAGAGGGCTCGGTAGCTCGTTCTCAAGGACCAGATGAAGTCGGAGAGGGCTAGGGAGCTCGTTTCTCCGGGCTAGGTCAGAGAGGGCTCGACCCGGACTGAGTCAAGAAGCTGGATCGGTCGGCAGACCGATCCAGTGAAACCTTGGACACCTGATCGGTCTGCAGACCGATCAGGAATCGATCAGTGGCTACTGAGCGTTCACTGATCGGTCTGCCGACCGATCAGAAATCGATCAGTAGCCTACTGTGAGTCTACTGATCGGTCTGCCGACCGATCAGAAAACACTCAGTAGCACACTGAGTGCAATCTGAACGGTCAGGGAGACCGATCAGGAGAAGAGCTTGCAGAAGAGAGGAAGGGGTGGATCGGTCTGTGGACCGATCCACACCCAATCTAATCGGTCACTGCTACCGATCAGAATGGCCTCAGACCGATCAGGCTGTTGCCTGATCGGTCCAAGGCACTGTGATCGGTCTGGTGACCGATCCACACATTCTGATTGGTTCGCCTTATCAACGATTCCTTCACTGCTTTTGATATATCTCATTCATTTATGTGATGTAATCCTCTGTGCTGTTAGCTTTTGAGTTTGCAGGTTAACAGGTATCATTCCAAGCCTAATTTCAAATTAAGTTCGTAAGAGGAATGCGGACAAATGGTCTTTCTGTTGGTTTCAGCGGCGCATGGTGCATTTCAGGCATCAACGGATACTGCTGTGATCTGGCTGCGATCTGGATTGGTTCGAGCTCAAGACGCCAGTGTTGACTGTGATATCATTGGTGTGAGTTCAGAGAATCGGAGAAGGAGGAAAAGGGATTGGCTGCGGCCAGATCTGTGACAGCAGAGATCAGGTTTTGAGAAGCAGTAAAAACAGCGAGAGGGGAACAAGAACAGAACAAGAAAGCTTGAAAGAAAAGTGTGCTGTTGTGCGAAGTTCTTGAGCTCTCGGGTGAACTGCGATCTCTGTTTCTGCTACTGATCCTCGCGTGGTTGTAAGCATTTCCATTCTCCTTTGCCACCGAGTTTCTGTAAGTCTCGTGCTTTAACTTAAATCTTTCTTGAAACGTTGTGGGGAGGTTACTCCACCGAGAAGGAGGATTTGTAGCCGGAAGTTATCCGGGGTGCGATCTACCGAAGATCAAGGAGTCGTCCACCTTACGGACACGCCGAGGAGTAGGGGCAAGTTATCCCCGAACCTCGTAAATCCTAGTGTTAGTGTGCTTGTGTTTTTCCTTTCGTTAGTTGTCTAATTCCGCTGTGCTAACAATTATCTGTGTAAAAGTTTTGGTTTAAGTTTTCCAAGGGGCTATTCCCCCCCCCCCCCCCCTCTAGCCATCTAAGATCCCAACAAGTGGTATCAGAGCCTGGTGCTCTTCATTTCGGCTTAACAACCCAAAGAGCTAAACAATGGCCATGAAGGAGGGATTCAGCACCAACCGTCCACCTTATTTCGAGGGAGCAAATTTCCAATACTGGAAAAGCCGCATGGAGTATTACCTCAAGACCGATATCTCCATGTGGTTTTCCGTCAAGGAGGGTTTTACACCACCAAAAGATGAAGAAGGTAAGGAACTTGATTCGTCTAGATGGTCTACCGAACAACTACGCAAAGCACAAGCCGATGCCAAGGCTATGGTCACCTTGCAATGTGGAATCGCCAAGGACCAACTCGTCAAGGTAGGTCCATTCTCGAGTGCAAGAGACCTATGGAACAAACTCATCGAGCTCCAAGAGGGAACTCGTGATTCTCGGATTGCCAAGAGGGACCTATTCTTGAATCAACTCCAAAATCTAACTATGAAGGACAATGAAACGGTAAGTGAGCTTCATGGGAGATTCAAGGAGATCATCAACGGTCTACACTCTGTGGACGAACGAGTGGAGAATCGCGATTTAGTAAGGTATGCTCTAAAAGCTTTTCCTAGGAATGCCTTGTGGTCATCTATGGTAGATGCCTACAAGGTATCCAAGGATCTTTCCATTGTTAAATTAGATGAATTTTTCTGTGAGATGGAACTTCATGAGCTTGCTAACAAAGGTCAAAAAGAGAAGGGTATTGCTTTGTTTGCAGGACCAAAGAGCAAGGATGGAAGAAGGAAGAAGGAAAAGAAGAAAGAAAAGGAGATTTCCTCATCCACCTCTTCCTCAGAATCCGATGATGAAAGTGGATCATCATCAAGTGAGATGGCGAATTTCGTAAGAAGAGTCATGAGAAGGAGCAGGAGATACAAAGGAAAAGGTAAACCTAGTGAACAAAATATTGACAAAACTAATGTTACATGTTATGAGTGCAGCAAAAAGGGACACTATCGAAGTGAGTGTCCAAAACTTAAGAAGAAGGAGGAAAGAGCCAAGAAGAAGAAGGCTCTCAAGGCCACTTGGGATGAGTCCTCATCAAGCTCATCGGAGGAAGAAGAGAAGATGGAAAAGAGCACACGACAATTAGCACTCATGGCAAGGGAGGTTTCCGACTCCGAAAGTGAGGGAGATTCGAGCGACGCTTCAACCGCGGTTTCATCATCGTCGGATGATGAAGAGGTAACCTCTTCTCATATAGAAAAGTGTTATAAGACTATCACTCATTTATCTACATTGCTTAAAAAGTCAAAAACAGAAAATAAATTGTTAAAAGAAGAAGTAAAAACCTTAAGGACCCTTAGGGAAGATGAGGTCGATGACCTACATCTAGAAGTCCTTGAGGATGAGAACAAGGCTTTAAAGGGTGAGGTTGAGAAACTCAAGAAAATGCTTGAGAAGTTCTCAACTAGCTCTAAGACTCTAGACATGATTCTAAATGCCCAAAGGGCAGTCTACAACAAGGCCGGGCTAGGGTACCAACCCAAGGAGTCGAGTTTCATTTCTCTAATGTCTAGAACTCAAGATAGTAGATTACATGTTTCTAGGGCTCATGGAACTAGGAAAGGTATGACCAAGGCATGGGTTCCTAGGTCTTTCGTTGTAGAAGCATTAGGTCCCAAGATTTGGGTACCTAAAACCTCTATCTTCCGTGTCTTGTAGGCATTGGTCGAGGGGGAGCATCTATCAACTTGGTTTGTTGATAGTGGATGCTCCAAGCACATGACCGGGGACAAATCACTGTTTACAACCATTCAAAACAAAAGTAGAGGTAATGTGTCTTTTGGTAATAATGGTAGCCTTAAGGTTGTAGGAGTTGGAGACATTCATATATCCGAATGTCTCCATATCAAGAATGTCCTTCTAGTCAAGGGGATGACTTTTAATCTCCTAAGTGTCAGTCAATTGTGTGATACGGGTTACACAATTGAATTTCATTCAAGTCAATGTTTGGTTAAACACATTGACACACTTGACACGGTACTAGTAGGCACAAGGGTTGATAATATTTATCAAGTATCGTTTAAAAGTGCTACTAATGCTTTGATTAAGTGTTTCATGTCAAAAGAAGAAGAGTCTTGGCTTTGGCATAGAAGGTTGGCACATGTAAACATGAAGAACATTCGGAAGTTGGCCAACAAAGGACTAGTACGAGGCTTACCAAGCATCAAGTATCAAAAGAACAAACTATGTGATGCATGTCAAATGGGTAAGCAAACAAAAGCACCTCATAAAGGTAAAAGCACTGTGAGTACATCTACTGCCTTAGACTTATTACATATGGACTTGTTTGATTGTAACAATGTTATTTCATTGAATGGTAGTAGATATTGTTTAGTAATTATTGATGATTTTACTAGATACACATGGACTTTCTTTTTGAAAACTAAGGATCAAACCATAGATATTTTTATTTCTTTTTGTAGAAGAACTGAAAATGAAAAATCGACAACAATTAAAACCATTAGAAGTGATCATGGTGGTGAATTTAAAAATCATAGGTTTTTAGAATTTTGTCAAGCAAAAGGGTATAGACATGAGTTCTCAACTCCAAGGACCCCACAGCAAAATGGGGTTGTGGAGAGAAAGAACCGAGTCTTACAAGAGGCTGCACGAAGCATGCTCAATGAGTACTCACTACCGAGTTACTTGTGGGCTGAGCTTGCTATGTGCAAAATCGACTCGATACATAGGTTTTTAGGGAAGACTCCCCATGAACTTTGGTTTGGGAAACCACCTACAATTAAACATCTTAGGGTGTTTGGTTGTAAGGTGTTTATCTTGAACACAAAGGATCATCTTGGGAAGTTCACGGCTAAGGCTGATGAAGGGATACTGGTCGGGTACTCTCTCACCAGCAAAGCCTATCGAGTCTACAACAATAGGACTAAATTGATTGAAGAGTCCTCAGATGTAGCGTTTGAAGAAATCCCCAACTCAAATGATCAATCAAGGGATGTAGGAGAAATTCAATTTGAATTTAGAAATCTAAGTTTGAATGATCAAAATGAAGAACGAGTCGAAATTGACTCTGATGGTGATGAGCAAAGGCAACAAAGAACTCAATCTGATCCTTTGCCTGATATTGAGTCCTTGCCTGTGCCGAGTGAGACCATTCATGAGGCTCCACCAACACCAAGACAATCTAGGATAGCCACTAGTCATCCCCAAGACCAAATTGTGGGAGATATCCAACAAGGGGTTAGGACTAGGTCATTCTTTAGAAATGAGTCTAATGAAGTCGCATTGATTTCAGAGATTGAACCAAAAATAGTTGATGAGGCATTGCACGATCCTGATTGGATCTTAGCTATGCAAGATGAGTTAGGTCAATTTGAAAGGAGCCAAGTGTGGGACTTAGTTCCTAAACCGAAAAAGACCACCATTATTGGAACTAAATGGGTCTTTAAAAATAAGTTAAATCAAAAGGGAGAAGTTGTAAGAAACAAGGCAAGACTTGTAGCCAAGGGCTATAGTCAAGTCGAAGGTCTCGATTATGATGAGACTTATGCTCCCGTGGCACGATTAGAGTCCATTCGTTTGATGCTAGCTTTTGCTGCACATAGAGGTTTCAAACTCTATCAAGTGGATGTTAAATCTGCCTTCTTAAATGGTTTTATTAAAGAAGAAGTCTATGTTGAACAACCACCGGGGTTTGTGAGTACCGAAACTCCAAACCACGTATACAAGCTCAAGAAAGCTCTTTATGGGCTTAAACAAGCACCTCGAGCATGGTACGATAGGTTGTCAACTTACCTATTAGAAAAGGGCTTTGTAAGAGGCCAAATAGACCCAACACTATTTCTACGTAGAGATGGTGAAAACATTTTTGTAGCCCAAGTATATGTCGATGACATAATTTGTGGCTCAAATAACAAGGGCTATTTGAATGAATTCATTTCTCACATGGAAAGTGAGTTTGAGATGAGTCTCGTAGGAGAGTTGACATTCTTTCTCGGACTTGAAATCAAACAAACTCGAGATGGAATTTATGTCCATCAGACAAAATACACTCAAGAGATGCTTAGAAAATTCAATATGAGTGACTCTAAGGAAGTGTCCACTCCAATGGCGACAAACACTCGCCTTGACAATGATGAGAGTGGAAAACCAATTGATCTAACGCAATATAGAAGCATGATTGGTAGTCTTCTATATCTCACAGCTAGTCGACCAGACATACTCTTTGCTGTGGGCATGTGCGCTAGGTATCAAGTCTGTGCCAAGGAATCTCACTTGATTGCAGTTAAGAGAATTCTAAGATATCTTAAAGGCACAATTAGAGTAGGTCTTTGGTACCCTCGTACAGAGTCTTTTGACTTGGTAGGCTATACCGATTCCGATTATGCTGGGTGCAAATTGGATCGGAAAAGCACTAGTGGGGGTTGTCAATTCTTAGGTTCATCATTAGTTAGTTGGTCAAGTCGGAAGCAACATTGTGTTGCTCTCTCCACGACCGAGGCTGAATATATTGCCATGGGAGAGAGTGTATCACAGTTGTTATGGATGATACACACCCTAGAGGATTATGGACTTTCTTATAAGGGTGTACAAGTGCTATGTGACAACATTAGCACGATCAACCTAACTAAAAATCCAGTCCATCATTCAAGGACCAAGCACATTGAAGTGCGTCATCACTTCATAAGAGATCACGTAGCTAGGGGAGACATTGCACTCACATATGTTGAGTCAAAGTCAAACCTAGCTGATATTTTCACCAAACCTCTTCCGGAAAATGAATTTAGTCATTTAAGGAGGGAGTTGGGGATGTGTTTGGCTCATTAGGTCCTTAGAACTTCATCATGATCAATAAGGACAATTAAAATGACAAGAGAAATTGGGAATGATTTTGGGCAACTTGGGAACATCTCACACAAACTATAAGGTTGAACAAAATGTTTTTGTTTGCTAGAAATGGGGTGAGATGCTAGGATCAACCAAATTATTCAAAATGTATCATGCATCCCTTGAATAATTAGGTTGAAGAGACATAAATTGAGTATGGGGAAGGTCATTACATAATTCATGTGTATTTGGCTCCTAGATCGTACTCATATATTCCAACCAAGGAATCTTGGTTGGACTTTTGCCTAGAAATTATCTAATTATGGTTGATGGTTGATGTGTTGATTGATATGGTTGTTTGATTCATTTCATGACTTTGATTGTCAATACGATAGGTTGTTAAAGGAAATAATAGTAACTTGGATATATTTTGACAAACTTGAAACTGATTGGAATACCTTGGTTCACTATATAGTTTTATAAGGGTTTCTGATATTGGAATTCTAAGATTCCAAATGTCTGAGTTTTTGGATTTCAAGTCTGAAACTTTCGGGCTCTAAACAAGCTCAGACCATAAGAGTTCATTTTTTGAACACAATTGTGGGTGTTGATCCTTAGGTTCTAGGTTATGAATTTGGGAGGTTCTGAATTCTTGGTTTTTGAACTTTTCAGTATTCTCGGTCGACAACGGCTCAAAAATTTCAGTTACTGAAATTACTGAAATCAGAACTTCAGGATTATCAGACACTGATCGGTCGAGGGACCGATCAGGTCGATATCTGATCGGTCTCTACGACCGATCAGTAGAGTTCGATCGATCCGTCTGTATGTTACTAGCTACTGTTCGACCTCTGATCGGTCCGGGGACCGATCAGGAGATACTGGGTCAGTCTGTCGACCGTTCCAGAACGAATCCATAACTCTCTGTTCACTAACTGATCGGTCCAAGGACCGATCAGCTCTCTCTATGATTCGCAGGAAGGCTACCTGATCGGTCTCCACGACCGATCAGAGGGGTTCCTGATCGGTCCCCCGGACCGATCAGACCTCTTTGGGCGTTAAAATCGATACTGATCGGACAACCGTCCGATCAGATCCCACTGTGCTCTATCCCCTCGTTAAATCCTCCCGACCTCCTCTCTTCCCGATCTTCTTCCTTCTCAAAAACCCTAGCCGATCGCCTCATAACCTAGCCGATGCCCCTCTCTTCCTCTCGTCGTCTCGACCCATCGTCTCCTAAAAGCCGAAGGTCACAATGGCACCGAGGTAATCTCTCGATCTCTACTATTTGTTGTCTTTGGCAGTTCATGTTATCATGTTCTTACTGTCACTGTGATTTGTGCTCGGTGGTTTGCCCATGGCCGGTGCTCTCTCTCCTTGTTCCCATTGTCCTAATTGTTAGAAAGAAACCCACGGGTGGGGAAGGGACCTCTAAATCTAAGTCACCTGAGAAATCCAAGTCTCATGCACCCTCTCGACCCCAACCAGCTAGTTCCAGTAGATTCCCAAACCGCCAGTTTGAGCAAGCATTTCAACAAAGAACATTCAAGCTGCTTCCATGTCGATCTGTGGATCGAAAGTGGATGGATGAATTTTGTCCATCTGTATCCGAAACCCTAGCCTATTATAAGCTTGATTCAGTAGTCTACCTTGAAAGGGACATCAATCTTGACCTGATATCTGAATTCTATAACAACCTTCATCAAAACCATGATGGTGTTTATACCACTCGAGTCGCTAAAAGAAGTATCGATTTCTCCATCAGAGAATTCTTTGGGTATCTAGGTTGTCGTATGTGTTCAGGAAATCCTTTTCCTTTATATCCTGATTTACCAGAGTCACTACCTCCTCCACTTGATGTATCACCTGACGATATTTATGAGTACTTCTTCAGGCAACCTAGACCGGATGGACTAGATGAGCTAGATGTTGACTTCCCTACTTTTGCAGCCTTGAGATTATCTCCTCAAGACTACATTCTTTTTAAGATTGTCACGAACTGCCTTCTACCTATCACATCTAAACCATTATCTGAGATCCGATCATATCATTGTCTTATGCTTTATGGGTTGCGTCGACGTCTTGATTTTGAAATCATGTCGAGCATCTACTCCTCGATCATATCATATTCTAGGCCTAGCGGCTCCACTATTTATATGCCTTATGGGCATATAATTACTGATTGGCTCGAAACCCTTCAGGTTGATGTCTCTAAGGGTAGAATAGTGAAAATGGTCAGGCAGGATTGCCGACTTGGGAAACGGGCATTTTCCAAGTCTGGCATCATAGGGCAAAATGGGGATGTTCGGTGGAAGGATGGGAGAGCACTGGGTGAGTTACCACGAGGACCTCCACGACAGTGCCTGCTCCTCCCGCCGACGATGGAGAGGCCGATCGATCTGTTGGCGGATCGCCGAATGGAGAGCCGCTTTGACCAAGCACGATGAGATGATATCTGGCGAAATGGATGGCTGATAGACCAGCGCTACGATAACCTGCGCGGGCATATTGACCAGCGCTTCGATGATGTGCGCAGTCATCAGGTGGTGACACAGCAGTTGCTACTCGGATGGATGGCACGCTACCCGCCTCCGCAGTCGTACCCAGGCTATCCATCCTCCAGCGTGCCGCCTCAGGATTTCACCCCTCCTGCCGATGATGGTGATGTCCCTCAGTGTGAGGATGTTGATTGATACAGTTTGTTTGTTGACTGTCTGTATTTTGGATGTTATTTGTTAGTCTTTCTGACTGATCTGGATGTTTGCACTTCTGATGCTACTCCTGTATTTATGTTACTCAGTTTTATATTTACTTGCTCTTTATTATGCTTCTTTTCTATCGGTTATTAATATGCTGTTCACTTGCATGTCTTGTTTGTCCTTTATTTCCTTATTACTGTCTTATAATACACTTAGAGGGAATTCTAAGTGCTTTAAGAAACAGACAGTAAGGGTTAAGGGGGAGTTCTTTAAGTTATCTTACCTTATTCGCACCTTTTCGGTGTTTGACAAAGGGGGAGAGGATACCTAAGTTTAGAAAAGTATGAAAGCTTGATTTTAGGGGAGAGGATAATTGGAAGGATCTTGATTCCCGTCATTGACTTGGTGGTGTATTCGTCTTAGGGGGAGGATCCTGATTTCCCTAAATATTATGGGTATATGAGCATTTCTGATCTAAACTTAAATCGTGTTGTCAAACAACAAAAAGGGGGAGATTGTTGATACAGTCTGACCTGGATGTTGTTTTGCTGTTGACACTGATTTAAGTTTGTATCAGATATTTAACTCAGATTAATTACTGATCTAGGTTGACTAGGTTGACCTGATTGAGAAAGTCCTAACTGGGATGTTAGGCAGTTGGAAAGCCCTGGTGAGTGAAGCCAGGCAGATTGGAAATCCTGGTGAGTGAAGCCAGGTGAAAATTCTAGTGAGTGAAGCTAGGTGCAAGTCCTGGTGAGTGAAGCCAGGCAAGGGAAAATCCAGATGGATCAAGGGTGATCGGACATCTGGTGTTGAAAAGTCCAAGAAGGAAGCTTGGCATGCGAAGTCAGAGAGAGGGCTCGGTAGCTCGTTCTCAAGGACCAGATGAAGTCGGAGAGGGCTAGGGAGCTCGTTTCTCCGGGCTAGGTCAGAGAGGGCTCGACCCGGACTGAGTCAAGAAGCTGGATCGGTCGGCAGACCGATCCAGTGAAACCTTGGACACCTGATCGGTCTGCAGACCGATCAGGAATCGATCAGTGGCTACTGAGCGTTCACTGATCGGTCTGCCGACCGATCAGAAATCGATCAGTAGCCTACTGTGAGTCTACTGATCGGTCTGCCAACCGATCAAAAAACACTCAGTAGCACACTGAGTGCAATCTGAACGGTCAGGGAGACCGATCAGGAGAAGAGCTTGCAGAAGAGAGGAAGGGGTGGATCGGTCTGTGGACCGATCCACACCCAATCTGATCGGTCACTGCGACCGATCAGAATGGCCTCAGACCGATCAGGCTGTTGCCTGATCGGTCCAAGGCACTGTGATCGGTCTGGTGACCGATCCACACATTCTGATTGGTTCGCCTTATCAACGATTCCTTCACTGCTTTTGATATATCTCATTCATTTATGTGATGTAATCCTCTGTGCTGTTAGCTTTTGAGTTTGCAGGTTAACAGGTATCATTCCAAGCCTAATTTCAAATTAAGTTCGTAAGAGGAATGCGGACAAATGGTCTTTCTGTTGGTTTCAGCGGCGCATGGTGCATTTCAGGCATCAACGGATACTGCTGTGATCTGGCTGCGATCTGCTTGACTCCTGGGGATTGGTTCGAGCTCAGAAGACGCCAGTGTTGACTGTGATATCATTGGTGTGAGTTCAGAGAATCAGAGAAGGAGGAAAAGGGATTGGCTGCAGCGCTGATTTGCACAGTTGGACCAGATCTGTGACAGCAGAGATCAGGTTTTGAGAAGCAGTAAAAACAGCGAGAGGGGAACAAGAACAGAACAAGAAAGCTTGAAAGAAAAGTGTGTGCTGTGGTGCGAAGTTCTTGAGCTCTCGGGTGAACTGCGATCTCTGTTTCTGCTACTGATCCTCGCGTGGTTGTAAGCATTTCCATTCTCCTTTGCCACCGAGTTTCTGTAAGTCTCGTGCTTTAACTTAAATCTTTCTTGAGACGTTGTGGGGAGGTTACTCCACCGAGAAGGAGGATTTGTAGCCGGAAGTTATCCGGGGTGCGATCTACCGAAGATCAAGGAGTCGTCCACCTTACGGACACGCCGAGGAGTAGGGGCAAGTTATCCCCGAACCTCGTAAATCCTAGTGTTAGTGTGCTTGTGTTTTTCCTTTCGTTAGTTGTCTAATTCCGCTGTGCTAACAATTATCTGTGTAAAAGTTTTGGTTTAAGTTTTCCAAGGGGCTATTCACCCCCCCTCTAGCCATCTAAGATCCCAACACCATGGTTTTATATGCTAAGATTGATCAATCGACCCTATGATGATAGCTAGTCACTGTCAACAATCTAACCTTGCCTTAAAGATTTTAAGATATATGATCCTTTTTAGAAACTTTGTTGTGAACGTGGTGTTGTTTGTCCCAATATGCTTATGCCTATATTTATGTACATGCTCATGATTATGTCTATTTCATGCGTAGTTTATTTATATGCCTATGCTTATGTTTATGCTCGTATGCCTTTGTCGACGCCTATGCTCATGTCCATAATATGATAGTAGGTAAGTTCTAAATTATCTAAGCTGGATATCCCTTAGTACACTATATTATAGGTGCTAACTAATGCATGACATGGTTCTGAATGTGCTGAGTTTCTCAACTCACAGATTATGATTTTTTTTTTCAAGAAAGGAGGCGAATGAGGCAAGAGGCAACAACCCGTGAGCCAACTCGGGACAATGGCATTATAACTCGAAGACCTTCCAATTAGTTTCTGCATTATTATATGTTTTAAGAATTATTTATATAACTTCGTTGAATTGAGAACCCACTATATAAGTATGCGCAAGTGATGCCTGCAGTTATGTTTATATGAATTGTTATATATAAAAAAAGTAGGGGCGTTTCACCTTGGGTGAAACATCCTTTTATTGAGCATGGAAGGCGTTTTCCATAGCCTTGAAGACTCCTCTAATGTGAGGAATCTGATCCCGAATCACCTGCTCCTTATCTGCGATGAGATATAAATTTTATCTTGCGGATGGCGCCTTCTATGCACTGAAGGCGCCTTCGGCACTGTTCACTTGAGGTCTTTTATGCCTCTTTTATTATACAAAAAGTGTTAGTCCAATAACCTACAAGATAATGTTAGCACAATAATAATAAAATATAGTAATTAGATCCTGTCTCCCCTATACCATGATCTAGTTTGAGTCTCAATTTAAAATTTTGAAATAGACCTGAATTAGACTGACGCCTACCGTCTCTTCAAACGGGGATACATCCTCACTTAATCACTCTCAATCTTCTAGTGACTTATCTCTACTTACCAGGTGTAGAGTTACCTCCGGATTCACACATCCAAACTTCAGGAATCAAACATCCTAACCTATTGGAATCTCACATCCGGTCTTCTCCAATCGGGAATCACAGATCCTGACCTACCGGAATCGCGACCCTTGCCAGAATCTTACATCTGGATTTCAACCTATCGGAAATCGAACATCCTGACTAGGGTTAGTCAACCCTGCACACTTGGTAGCAAGGTTATATAGCAACACATCTAACTTTAACTTATTTGTTATTCATCAAAACTCAGATTTGACCATTGGTGCTGACTGCACCAATAGGATATACGCCTCAAGCATAATATCAATAGAAAGAAAATATATACGACTTCTAGAATTAAGTGGTAGAAGTTAAATGATGGAAAACAAAATATATTCAAGGAGAATGTAGGCGTACAAGCATTAGGTGAAATATACGATGATTCTAATACAACATGAGATAAGATGCTATTAAAGTTAAAAATAGTAGTTAAGAGTGTATTCGGTGAGTCAAAGGGATATGCACTATTAAGTAAAGAATCTTAGTGGTGGAATGAGAAAGTATGAGAAAGTAAAGGAAAATGAATAGCTTATAAGGAATTATGTATTTGTAAGAATGAGGAAAACTTAAAAAAATATATAATAGCCAAGAAAGAAGCTAAGAGAGTAGTGAATGAAATAAAGAATGAAACTTTTGAACTATTATATTAAAAATTAGATACAAAAGAAGGAGAAAGAGACATTTATAGAATAGTTAAAGTGAGAGAAAGGAAGATAAGAGATCTTATCTAAATAAAATGTATTAAAGATGAATGCAATAGGGTACTAGTAAACGGGGGAGAAATAAAAGAGCGGTGGAAGATGTATTTTTATCAACTTTTTAATGAAGATTTAGATGATCAGCTTAGAGGGTGTTTGACTAAACTTATTAAAAACAGCTTATAAGCTTGTACAACTTATAAGTTGTTTTAGGAGCTTATAAGTTGTTAGGTCTTATTTTAAAAATAACCTGTTAAAGTGTTTGGGTGAACTTATTACAATCAACTTAAATATATTGATGTGTTTGGTATTATAGGATCTTTTTATTAATAAAATTACCAAAAAGGGTATAATACTATTAATAGAGGATTTTGGGCTTTTTATTAATAGAGGATTTTGGACGAATTTCTGCACTGGGAGAGAGAAAATTGGAAAGAGGCATTGGTGGAGAAGATGACACGGCGCTGGAAGAGAAGTCGACGGAGATAGAAAGATATTAGATTTATAAAAATTTATGGAGGATAAGATGAGGATTTATGAAATTATATAAGGATATTTTAGAGAAGAAAATTATTAAAATAAGATTTTTTTTTAAAAAAGTAGGGTCTTCCATACTTTTTAAAAAATAGTTTATAAGCTCCAAAACAATTTATTTTGACAGCTTATAAGCTGTTTGAAAAAAAAATTATCAAACAAATTTAAAGAGTTTATAAGCTCCAAAATAACTTATAAGCTGTTTTAGAGAGCTTATAAGCTCAGCCAAACACCCTCTTAATATAGGTAATTTAAGTAGGTCAAATGAGTATAGAAATTTTAATTTTTATTATAGAGTTCAAACTTTAGAAGTAAAACAAGCTTTAAATAAGATGTACAATGGAAAAGTCATTGGACAAGATGATATTTCGATAGAGGCATATATGGAAGTGCTTAACGAAACAAGTTATTGAATGACTTACAAAATTATTTAACATAATATTGAAGATAAAAAAATACCTGATCAATTAAGGATAAATACTCTAGTTCCCTTATATAAGATCAAGGGAGACATATAAAATTGTGCAAACTATAGAGATATTAAACTAATGAGTCATATCATGAAACTTTGAAAAAAAAATAGAAAAAAGATTAAGGAAGGAGACCACGATGATCGAAAATCAATTTGGATTTATGTCTGGAAGGTCGACAATAGAAGCTATACATTTTCTTAGACAATTAATTGAAAAATATTGGGAGCAAAAAAAGATATATACATAGTATTTATTGACTTAGAAGAACCTCCCTCCATATCCGTGGGGCCGGCACTAGGGGGGCCGCTAAGGTAGCGGATCTACCTTTTTTAGAAGAAGCTTATTATAATAGACCCCCAAGAGAAATTATATGGAGAATTCTAGAAAAGAGAAGTGTTAGCGTAACATATATTAAACTAATTAAGGATTTATACAAGAATATAACGATTAGAGTAAAAACTTCAGGCGAAGTAACTGAATTATTTCCAATAAAGATAGAGTTACATCAATGATCATCTCTAAGTGCCTATCTTTTTACACTAATTATGGATGAACTCATTACATATATTCAAGACATAGTACTGTGAAGCATGTTGTTTGCAGATAATATTATTTTGATAGATGAAACACATGAAGGAGTAAATGCTAAATTAGAATCTTGGCGGAAAACACTAGAAGGAAAAGGTTTAGGCTTAGTAGAATAAAGACAGAATATATGAAATTTAAGTTTAACAATATTAGATATAATGAGATAATTGTTAAAATAGGAGACAACGAGTTGCCCGTAACTGAGAGGTTTATATATTTAGAATCAATTTTACAAAATAATGGAGGGAATGAGAGAGATGTCTTACATAGAATACAAGCAGAATGGTTGAAATGGAGGAGAGCGTCGAGTGTTTTATGTGACCGTAAAGTACCTCTAAAACTTAAAGGAAAATTCTACAAAATCACAGTTAGACCTCTATGTTATATGGAGCTGAATGTTGGATTATGACTCGAGCACATGAAAAGAAGATAAGAGTTACAGAGATAAGGATATTAAGGTGATTGTGTGGACATACAAGAATGGACAGAATAAGAAATGAGCGTATTAAAGAAAAAGTCGGAGTTGCATCTATTGAGGAAAAACTTCAAGAGACGTGTTTAAGATGATACTGACATGTACTTAAATGATCAATAAATACTTCAATTAGACGATGTGAAATTATGATAAACACGTATATTAAATGAGGAAGAGGAAGATAAAAAAATACTTTATTAACAATAATAAAATAAGATAAACTTTATTTAAATATAGATGATGATATAATTGGAGATATACCTCAATGATGTAAAAGTATCTATTTAGCCAATCCCACCTAATGAGATAAAACTTAATTGTTGTTATATAATAATTTTTTAATTTATAATGTTAGATTAAATTGATCTCAACCATTATCAAGAAGTATAATGACTATAAATACATCTCTCAAATTATTCTAAAAAGAGTTTTTTTTTTTTTCAAATCCTCTCAATCTATCTTAACTTTTATTATGCGAATCTTTTGCCAGTTAAATTTGTTTAGCAACTTAAAAAAAATAAGATATTTAAGTGTCGCTCGGATAAGTCATACTAAAATTAAGCTTGCGACATTTAAGATAAATGGTTGGGAAGGATAATTATTTATTAATTAAAAAAAATAAATCACAGGTATAAAAACGTGATATTTATCTATAGCAACTATAAGTGACGGATCCAGATAAAAAAATAAAAAACATGTTCAAAGAAAGAAGTTAAAATTTATCTTCCTTTTCGCTCCTTCTCGGATTTTAACATATTGATAGAATTTTTTCGAGAGCAAGAGATGTTCAAATACACCCCTGCTCCCCCTAGATGTTCAAATTCAAATACACCCCTGCTCCCCCTAGATGTTCAAATATACCCCTGCTCCCCCTAGATTCACCACGGGCAACCATTAATCTTAATTACCAACTACATAATTATTTAAATATTTTGGGTAATAGAAATACTTATTAGGGGAATTGTTCTAAAATATGCTTAAAAATTGAATGTATCAAAAGGTAAGTGTCCGTTGACCACTATTTTTTATTTTTTATGTAAACATAACTAAATCAATAAGGATCTATTTAATACTTTTTTACATTTTTTTATAAAAACAAATTTGTACTTTGTTAAGTCCACTAACTAAAAATAAATATATTATAACATCAAAGTTTAATCAAAACCATATGTTCTTGTGGTCAAACCTTAGTTTAATCACATCTCACCCAATTTGCCCCAAATTTAGCCAAATAAAAAACAATCAAATTCCCCTAGTTTTCCAAATGACGAGCATCAATATGAGTAGAACATTGTTTTCCCTTTTCATTACATTGAAAAGGCTACAGCTTTCCCATAATATATCAACCAATACAAGGAGAAATCACTTACCCGTGAATCATCATTATCTTAAAGTTACAAACCAAACTTATTAATATTACGAATACTTCGTCAGACATTTCAACAATGTAGTTAATCCTTCTGGTCATTTACAGTTAAAATGAATCTAACTCGGATCTACTTCCAATCAAGTATGTCCAAGAGCCAGAGGACTTCGTTCTCAGAGCTTGCAGCGTCACAGAAGTCTATCTCAATGCCAAATACACCCGTAATACTATGGTTGTTGTTAGCCATAAACAGCAAGGAAATCCAAGCCCTTATTCCCGATATGAATGGATATCCTGGTGCAAAGTTGAGGTAGTCATAAGCCAGTGCCCTTGATGCATCGCCATCAATATATCCAAACACAGATTGGTTTACGACTCGTGCCATTTGGTTGGTATCTTTGCGACCAACAAGGACCGACACACTGATAGTTTGCTCCAATGAAAAAGAAAAATTTGGCTCAACCTGCATCACCATCTTGTAATCATCACTTTCCAAGTGTTCTTTGAGTGGATCAGGTATCCCTGAAGGCGGGTTCCTTATACCTGTCTGAAGCACAGTACCTGAGACAGCTTCAGAAAATATCAGTGTCTCTTCAGACCAAAGGTCAATGAAGAATTCCAAGTCATGAAATGAAAGCCTCGACTGCGGAAGGGGTTGAGGAGGTTGGGATCGGCCAAATGTCACAAATAGCTTGTGGTAACTTATGGCTGGTGGAGGCCTTTTGCAAATGGAAGGCCATCTCTTGGCACAGATGCACTTCCAAAAGTAGTCATCTCCAGCGATGTCTCTCCATTGACGACATACCAACATGCACGAAACTAGATCTTCACCATCGAGAAGTGGAAAGACTGCCTTCAAAACTTCACTTGACAGTGAAGTTTTAGCCATTATGCATCAGCTCTGTATAGCACAAACAGGCAAAAGGGTAAAAGCACGAATAGCTCCAGATCAATACCAAAGGCTTCTCATTCAAATGTTGCTGAGACCCGAGTGGTGAAGTTGAGACACTACCTGCAAATTGTTAAAGAGAACAAACTGTAGTTTACACATCTATCCTTACAAATTTTGAGTGTATCATATTGGGCTCTCTAAATTCCAAATTCACACATATCACGTAATATGTGGCTATTTTGAATAAAAAGAAATAAAATGATAATAAAGATAGGTTTGTGTTTAGTGTTTATAATGATGGAAGGAATTGAAATCAATAGAAAATTACAAATCTCAGTGCTTGTTGCAGATTTCAATGTGTCTCCTTGACCAATCTTTTATTTACACATAGACATTATTGAAAAAAAAAACAAATTGTAATAGCTCATTTCCTTTGTTTTCTTTCCCTCCGAAAAGGTAAATGCCGTATCAATGTGCACAACGCCATAAATATATAGAAGAAGCTAACTATAATTCACCAATGTAATTACAATTTCAACATCACTACAACTCTTCTTTTCTAATGGTGCATTTGGTTCTAATGATTGATTTGGTTTGCAAGAATATTATTGTATTTATTAAGAATTTTCATAGAATAATTATTATATGTTAGGCTATAAAGTGAATTTGGAATACCAATTCTTGTAAAATTCTTATTGCTTATGTTCAATAGTTAGTCCTTTCGCCATTATAAGAGAATATTCCAACTTAATTCAATTATCCAAAGAATATATACATTAAATAAACAGGTTGGTAGAAAGGAGACGGAGAAAAGGAGGGAGAGGGGGAGAGAAAGGGAGGGGGCAAAAGTAAAAAAAAAAGTGTTTATTTAGAATAGGAGAGAAAGAGGAAATAAAAAATTCCATCTCTACCCTTCTTCACTCTCTTCTTCTCTAAGCAGTTTGGAAAGGCAATAACATTGGCTGATGTTCTGCTATGGTCCAACAACTCTCCATGATCCACCACCCAGTGGAGGCCTAGCCATGGTCCAACCATGACTGAAATGGTTTGATATTCCGACATCCACTTGCTTATAATTGTTCGACTATGAGATCTAGTGGAATAAATTGGTTCAATGAACAAATCTAAGGGTTGGATGGTCCGTTGACAATCTATGGCAGTCGGTGATGGCCTAAAAAATAGTTAATCATGGATGGTGGTGATTCGTTGTTCAACGATGAGCAATTACTAATAAAGAAAGGGTATTGGTCTTATCATCCATTTTAATAGAAAAGGCCAAAGAATCCCACCATAGGTCCCTTCTCTCCATAATTTCCGTCCCTTCTCTCCATAATTTATGTCCCTTCATTTTGACTCCCTTTGGTCTTCCTTTACCTTTCACATTTTCACTTTAATTGATTCGCGTCTAACTAATACACTTAATATTCATCTGCTGAATATCAGGATGTCATGACCCAAATGGCTCCCAACTCTTATGTGGTTGGTGGAATCCTCTTGCCATCATCAAAATCTATTGACATCCTCTATGTCAAATGTTGATCCATTTGATAAAATACCATAGGATGCATTCACACGTTATGACTCAAAACTAAGTATTGATTATTAAATATGCAGAAACAAGTAAAATAAACACAATTTAACAATGAATATATCTAAAAGTACAGAGAATCCATAAACTAAAAAATCATAGATATCTAAAGTAGAAAATATAAGCAAGTGACAAACTCTCATCAAGGAGCAAATAATCTCCCAAAACCCCAGCAGAGGGAAACCTAATGTTTTGGTTAGACACACCAAAGCTTGTCCTAGGTAAATCTAGAGGAAAGACAACAGAGGATGTCAGAAAATAGAAAATAGCTAATAGGAATGCACACTATGCCATGTGTAATAGCAAGAAGATGAAAAATAAACGAGCATGCATGAAAAAAACTAGCAAAGTAAGCATATGAGAATCTTTTAATCTGATAGCATCATGAATTAGTATAGTATTTTTTTTTAAAAAAATATTTTTATAGAAAGATTTAACATGTGGCCTTTCGGTTTTCTTCTTACTATTTGAAGGAGAGATGCTCCCTATATGCACATAATGGGAACAAATTCCCTGTTGAATAACCTGCACACTAATTATCAATAGAGTGTGACATACTATTAAAAGCAAATGAGAGACCAATAAACAAGTAGTATTTATCCTTTTTAGCTCTAGTTAACACACAAGATGTATCTGAATCAATAATACTAGTAGCCAATAATGACAAAAGCAAGTTATATCATAAACATGACAATGAGTTTAAGCAAGCTAAATATATAACATGTGATGACAATAAAGCATAAGGATATTAGATATAAAATAAATTATATCTAATATGATGCTTATAATCAAAGGAAATAGCATAAGAGTTCAAAGCTTAATGAAAACCCCCAAAAAGATAAAGAATAAATAAGGTAAAAGGGTACTTGCTCCATCAATTAGGATTCCTAATTGACGCTCACTAGTTTCTCATAATCCCTACAATTAAACAATTCTTAACTCAATTAGTCAACAGGGTCATCTACTCTTCAATTTATCATTAAGGATTAGCTTCAATAGCTAAATTAGAAAGTTAGTGTCACTCAGTGTCAGCAAGTCATAATATATTAGTAAGCATCACAATAGCTACCCATAACTAGTATAGACTTGGAGCTTCTTTTATCCATTAATTGATGCATTTATTCAATATAGTACATAACAAGATAATATTTTAAAATTTCATTTTATCTTTTAAAATCTAATTGCTCATAAATCATGATTAGTACCCTTGAAGGGGAGTCATACAAAACAGAATTTAAAAGGATTGAAGATTTTGTTTTGTTTTTACATATCTAGCCAAGGCTAAAACATAATCTTAGGACCACTATTGTTCTGTAGATAAAAGCCTCTATTTAATTCCCTAAAATTCCTTTGCTCAACTACACATAAATACACAACTATATTGTTACTAAGTTCCTTTTCAGCCTTCTCTAAAAGCTTTAAACAAATATAGTCATATCAATTTGCCAACTGACTCCCTACCCCCGATCATACTTTTAATTTGATAGAGAAAAGTCCATAACAAAGACAGATCCTACCACAACAAAGGTTAACAACGATATTCATACTGAACTGACAAAATAGGACAACAATGTTCATATTGTACTGACAAAAGGTTAACAACAATGTTCATACAGCAGAGACAGTTCCTACCATAGAAATAGTACTGACAAAAGGTTAACAACAATGTTCATATTGGTAATAAATGATACGGTTATTTCGTAGTCAAGGAAAACATTTCAGCAAATCTGTCCTCACTAGTAAAACTTTGAAAGGATACATAATTGCAATTAGAACAATAACAAAAAACTATTAACTGCATGATGATTAATCTCGTGGCTTTAGGATTACATCAATTTACATATTTCTAGAATATTAGCCACCAATTCCTCTGTGTCACAGGAGAAAAATCTTTTGGATTAATTTCCATGTAATGGTGATCAAGGAATGAGGATCCTATGTCCGACCCCAAATAGTCAACATGGCTCGATAATGGTGACGATTACGACAACTACCCTATAGTATTTGCAGTACAACAAATCATAGCAAAAATTTAAAATCTCGCTAACAAACAGATCAAATCTCCTGCTAAAAGAGGGATCAAACAAACCAATGCTAGCTGTAAAAAGATGTCATAACGATAACTAAAATCAAGTAAGAAATCAATCACACTATCATCCAACTTGCTTGTAAACTTTCGAAGAGTCTACTGTACTGACGAATCGAGCAAAACAGCAATCGGTAGCCCCGAAAGAAAGGTGAAAATACTACCGACGAATCGGGCAGCCGCCGCGAAGAGGAGATCGCAGAATCTTCAAATCAGCAGGCCCGAGGGCAGATTTGCCGGTGGGTTTGGCTGTGCAACGGGGGAAGAGGATTACCTCCGGCGAAAAGCGTTGGATCGGGAGGTGACGACGCCGTCGGTCGGTCGGTCGGTCGGTTTTTCGTCGGAGAAATAAATCGCCCCCAAAGTCGCAAATGCTACCTTCTCGGCTCGTGCGACTTTACCGCCCCCATCTATTGGTTGAACAGGTGGGCTCCGTAGTCAATTTGCCTATTTCTCCACAGCAAGTGCGCCATGCTAAAATAAGGAAAAAATAATGTTTTTTTTAAAAAAAATATTTAGCAATTATACAATATTAATCAATCAACCCAAACGAACACCAAAGTCAACCTTCATGCCTAAATCTTCACTTCTCTTCCCTCCAAAACTCTTCGATAGCCTTTCCAGAAATGTCTGCCGCCGCCATTTCCTCCATGCTTCTCACGCTCCGCCTCAACCCAGCAGCAGCGCCACCACAACCGCCGCCATCCTCCAACAAACCCTCTCCCACTTGCCCGCTTCCACCACCAGCGGACCCTTCGTCGCCGCCGCCACACTCCAAGAACTCGTTGACGTCTCCCTCTCCTCCCATGGGTTCCATCTCCTCCCCCTCGCCTTCCCCCAAATCCGGCACCTCATCGACACTGACACCTGTAATTGCCTCATCAAATCCTACATCCGATCCAACGACCACCGCCGCTCTGTTCTTCTCTTCGTCGCCATGCTCAAAGCTTCCGTCTTCCCCGACCTCTTCACGTTCCCTCCTCTGATCAAGTCCGCCGTGCAGTTACACCTCCTAGGATTTGGCCTCTCCATCCATGGATGTGTTGCTAAGATTGGCTGTGACTCAGACGTCTTTGTCAACACTGCTCTTGTGTCGATGTACTGCTCATTTGGCCATGTCCGTGATGCAGAACGAATGTTCGACGAAATGCCCCACAGAAACTCAGTTACTTGGAATGCGATGATTACTGGATATGTCAATAATAGGCGGTTCAGAGAAGCACACGAGCTGTTTTCCAGGATGATTAGGTCTGGGTCTGAGCTCGGTGAGGTGACAATGGTGTGTGCCTTGACTGCTTGTTCCCATCTTGGAGCTTTGAGACAGGGCATCTGGATTCACAATTACATCAAAAACCACAGGTTGACAGTTAATGTGTTTGTGGGGACTGCGCTAATTGACATGTTCATGAAGTGCGGGGTGGTTGATGAAGCAGTGAAGGTTTTCCGGGCAATGAGAGTGAGAAATGATTTCACTTGGAACGCTTTGATGTCAGGATACGCCATGAATGGTGGAGGAGAAGCCGCTCTGGGGGTCTTTAATGAAATGATTGCCAAGAACATCAAACCTAATGGAATTACTTTCTTAGCTGTTTTATGTGCATGTTGCCATCATGGATTTGTCGACCATGGAAGAAAGTTCTTCATCAGCATGGAGAAGGATTTTGGATTGCAGCCTAGGATTAAGCATTACGGTTGCATGGTTGATCTTCTTGGGAGAGCTGGTTTATTGAAGGAAGCTTATGGTCTCATTCAAACTATGCCAATGAAGCCAGATGCTGCAATTTGGAGGGCACTAGCTACTGCTTGTAAGATCCATGGAGACTTGGAGCTGGGTGGGCTTGCAATAAGAAAATTACTCGAGTTGGAGCCTTGTAGTGGAGAGAACTATGTCTTGCTGGTGAATCTTTTAGCTCGTGATCAAAGGTGGACTGCTATAGGAAAAGTGAGACAGATGATGAGGCAAAGAGGGATTAAGAAGGATCCTGGATGTAGTTCAATCGAGATTGATGGTGTTGTGCATGAATTTCTAGTTACTGATGGGTTTCAAAGGGATGAGTTGGGTGATATCTTTGCAATGCTGGTTAAGATGACGAGGGAATTGAAGTTGGCTGGTTATCGCGTGGACACGGATATGGTTTCTTATGATTAGGAGGAGGAAGGGAGGGAGATGTCTGTGATGCATCACAGTGAGAAGCTTGCGCTTGCATTTGGACTGGTAAGAACTCGACATGGATCGGATTTAAGGATAGTGAAGAACTTGAGAATGTGTGTGGACTGTCATACCTTTTTTAAGTTTGTTTCAAAGGTCTTCTAGAGGAATAACAGGTACCATCATTTTGCTGATGGAATTTGCTCCTGTAAAGACTACTGGTGATGAAATTTTAGTTTTGGTTTTAATTGGTAATTATATTTTGAAATTCTAATCTGAGTGATTAAACTATATTGTGTTTGTTTAGGGAACAAAAAACAGATGTTTCAATTTCATTTGGGAATTGTCATTCCCAATCTTCTTCACAGTATTGTTTTTTATATGCGAAAATATTATATTTACCTTGTGTAAGAAATATATTTAATAGTGCAGGAAAATGAGATTGGAAAAGATGCCTCTATATAGGAAACCGAACTGACCTTACTGATGGCTGGAGAGGCTTTGCTATGGATCACAGTTTGGAAGATGGGGATGCCGGCATTTGAATTGAGGAAACCTGCTAGATTTAAGGTATTCTCAATCTTGACACGAGTACTTCCAATTGTTTCATTGTAGTTTATGCATGACTTCTCTTAAATTCAAATAGATAGATGATGGAGTATCACCCACTTTTTATTATCCACCAATGTTATTTGATTGCAGATTTACATTGTAAAAGCCATTGGGAGCGAAGGAAAAGATTGCTGGAGATGTTGATGGAGCAGAATCACCAGAAGAATCTCTAGAAGAAAACCAGCAAAGACTCATATGGCTGAATGTTCATATATAGAACAACTTTGGCTCTTCAGATGTTGCTGCTCGACAATTGGGGTACGTAATCAAGCTGCTTCAGTGTAATTTGTAGTTCTTGATTGTCAGTAAGATTGCTTTTTTGAGGATTAGTAAGGGCATTAGAGCAACTGTTGCATCTGCTAATGTAGTTAAACATTATGACCACCTGCAAACTATCCTTATAAGATGTGGATTGTCTATACCTTACAATTCTAGCGCGAGACCGAGTTTTAACTTATCCTCTTATTCAAGCCATATAGTGTGATAAACAAACACAGACGTTTATTTTAGTATATAAGCATCATCTTATTGTACATAATCACTAATGGTATTATGAGTTAAAAACTGAATTAACAGTGTTTAAGTCTGATGATTAGAATAGAATACAACACAAAAAAGAGTATCTCAATGAAGTGTATCATGCAGATGTGACAGGGATGATTGTGACTTAACAGGAACTATTGTCAAGAAGTATCTCAACGAACACTAAAAAAGAAATCATCATAATCACCTACCTAATCCTAATGCTTAATATTGGATTTTAAAAATCTTGAAGAGCTGATCAAAGTAATTGTCCTATTTTATGATCACAATGCAATCATTTCACTTCCTCCTTGCAATTGGGGAAATTAATATATTAAGAGTGCTCACTCGCCAATGGCTTATTTGGTGAAGTGTTACTTTCAGAAAGATACTTTTCAGAAAAAAAATGTAAATAGAAGAGACTTGTGCGTGTTTTGCTATCTTCCAATAATTAATCTGTCCTGCTGCCAATGGCACTGCACTATTCGAAATAAATGATTTTTTTTTGAAATTTCATGGCAACAATAAATAATTAACGACACTTAAAATTTTAAAAATTTTTAAAAGATGCACTTAATTTTTACCTATTTATTTTTCATTTTATCTCTTCCACCAACCATTGCAATGTTAACTGTCAAAGAATAACATTATTGCAGCGTTGAATTTTAAAAAATAATATCACTGTGGTGTTGTATTTTAAAAATTAACTCCACAATAATTTTTTTTTAAATACAACACTACAGTGTTATTGATTTTACGGTTTATGCAATACCAAAGTGATTTTAATTTTTAAAATACAACACCACAGATGTTGATATTTGAAATGTAATATCATAGTGGTTGTTTTTTAAATAAAGCACTATAGTAATTGACAGTAAGAGTAAAACGAGAAATACATGTTTCTTTGGGAAATCTAAAATTTAAATGTGTCTTTTGAAAATTCCACATTCTTTGTTCAATTGCCGTAAATAATTTGGAAATCTTGAAGTCAGATGGAAAAGTTGAAATTTCATGGGCTTGGAATGCAATTAGAAGAATTCAGGGAGAAAAGACAAATTATGCTGCAATTCTCCATTTGATTGTGGATGCCGTCAGTTGATCATCATCACTCTTCCTAGAGCGTGATGGGGAAGGAACAGCAGATCTGCAGTTCGTCGAGCTGCCGTGCCCGGGCAGAAAAACAAACCCATCTTGTTTTTTGTTATCATTTAAAAATTAATTAAAAAGGTACTTTGTATTTAAAAATACTGTCGGTCAGTGTTATTATAATGGCTATGATGAAATATATTTCAACTTTACTATTTGAACATTTTTGGTATAATTATTTATAAAATAATTGATCAAAATTATTAAGAGTAATTTTAACCACTCTCGTTAATATAGTTTTGGTCAAAAATGTTATAACAATGTTGGACAAGGAGATTTTTATAATTTGAGGAAAAAAAGTCATGCTTTCTATTTTCACCCTTCATTTTTCTTATCTTTCGGCTTCAATTTCAATCCTTTGCCTTCAACTTTTTTAACTTATTTTATTTTTCTCCTTTTGCCATTTTTTTAATACATTTTTATGTTAAGAAAATCTTTTTTTCTAACTGTTTCTTCTGCTCAAAACGATAATTAATTTAGAGTTTCAGATGAAATCCACAGAATAATAAATAGACTGGATCGACCTGTAAGCGTGCATATAATATGAACCCGAGCAAGCTTAATTTTTTGTAATCAAATGGCGTGTTCTTTCCTCCTCCTCCGCCTCTTTTGGATCCGATCTCAAACGTCCTCTTGATGACACTAGCAGAATGAGCCGAGTCTACAAGGATTTCCCGTCGTCGCTGCTTCTGAGGCGAGGGCCGGGCCTCGCAGTCGGAGGACGGCTTGCGGCGGAGGGCGATAGCCTGGAGCTGGATCTCTTCTCAGCCACCCGCTTCACTGGTCCTCCGCTCGGATCTGGACCTGGATCTGATAGCCTCGAAGGTATCTATTTTCACTTTATTTCTAGTTGTTGCTTCCCCTTTTGCTTTTCTGCTACAACTGGTCATTCTTTTCCTCCTCTCTCTTTTTTTTCCTTCTGCTGGTTCGCTTGTAGAATTTAGCAAGTCGGTTGCGCAAGCTAGGTTAGGGAGGAGCGGCATGGATGATCTTCTGGATGCGGAGCTCGGGAAGCACGATTACGATTGGTACTGTTGCAATTTATGTCTTTTGTAGTTTCATGGCACTATGGCAGCTTTCGTGAAAATTTCTGATCATTGATGATGAAAGTTGCAGCTTCTTTCGTTAAATGACTGGCCTAGGTCGTTGTTATACTTGTTGCCTGCTGTTAGGCGATGTGGATGATTTGCGTATTTAGAAAGAAGTCCATAAATTATAATTTCATATGCGGACGTGCATTAGTTGATTAATGATTCTTTCTGCATTTTGGAAGGCAGGAAAAGAATAATGAAGGAATGACTCTTGTACGTGCTTTCTTTGTCTGACTATTATGTTTGATTGCTCTAATGGATTTGTTTTATTTGGAAGCATCCCCCTTTTACAGATAAATTTGCTGCTATTTTAGTCAAAAAAAAAAAAAGGTCCATGTTTTGTCTCATCTGATTCTATCAGGGAACTTCTGAAATTAGTATTCCAAATCTTACAATTGACCTTGATCAGAGATAAATAAATTAGGTAAGATTAGACACCATTAAATCTGTATAACTCATTTGATATCAATGTAACTTAGATCAGCTGGATATTGATGACAAATCTGATCTGTGGCCCCT
This sequence comes from Zingiber officinale, assembly GCF_018446385.1. NCBI lineage: Eukaryota > Viridiplantae > Streptophyta > Magnoliopsida > Zingiberales > Zingiberaceae > Zingiber > Zingiber officinale. The sequence continues at coordinate 97,795,831 of NC_055998.1, forward strand.
TTAAGGTGTGATGGATAGTTTATAGGATCATTTGTTCAATAAATTTGATATGGGATCCACAAACCTAATGTGTATTTTTCAAATAAATTGGTACCCAGCAAAATCTTTTGGAGTTTGTTGGAAAAACTTGAATAATCTGAACTCCAATTGGAATTGACTAAAGTTCATCTAAAATCCTATGGTTTGATTGATTTGTTCCAGAATCTAACTTGTGTTACTGATTATTCATGCACTAAGAAGCTAGATAGGCTACTTTGAGGGAACAAGAAATCAAATAGTTTTTTCAAACACATTTACCACTCCTGTTGAGGTGAGAAGGCATGAGCAGAGATTTGATTTGTGCAGCAATATGGTTGGCGCACATGATGAGGAGAAAAAGGCAGATAGGAGGACATGATAATTCACTTAGGAGAAGACGAAATTGATTAGGGGAGGTGGCAGCAGCCACCTTGGAAAATCCTAACCCTAAATGGGGGTGTTCTGCTACTATGTGAATTGGGAAGAGGATACTATTAGCTAATGTATAATCCTAACGACAAAACTCTAGACCTAGAGTGCCAATCTGGGGAGTAAACCTACTACTACATTTTTAACACCTAATAACTCACCTTTAACAGATTCCGTTCATAAAATGTGGTTTAATAATTAGCAGGGCCATGATAGTACTCATGTAATTGGACCAATCCAAACCTTCTTTGTGCCGAGGGAAAGAATAATCAGGAACCCTTCATCACTTGTCATCAACTAACTTGTAAAAGTAACATTCATATCCTTGCAAATGGTTTTAGGATATATTTTTTTTCTTTTCTTGATGTGGACTTTCAACATTTTCATTTTCTTCCACTAAGAAGGCCCTAATATCATTCAAAAAAACCCTGACATCTCTGTTAAACAGACATACTGCACTTAAGAAGATGCACAACTCCATGAAGAACAACCCTTTGCAATTTTGCTTTGATTACCAACATCCAAAATGCTGCCAATTCTTCATAGGATCTCCATTTAGTATCTTATATGTAATAATATTAATCTGTTTGAGATGAAAGTTGAAACCACATACTATCACTAATTGTGCATTATAGTAATTTGTTTGTGATGGGAACATTACGTTTTATATTTACCACTGCTTGACTGAATTGTTTGAGTGTAAACTGTATTTCTCTAACTTCTTTCTACTTTATTTCTCTTATATCTTGAATAAACAACTTTCACAAATTGAATGTCAACAGGCTTCTAACTCCACCTGGAACTCCACAAGCTGCTCCTCTGGTTTCTAGCGAGAATCAAGTGCCTGCTGATGCAGCAAAGCGAACTGTTGTTAGATCAGCTTCAACTACTAGAGCATCTAGGGTTAGTGATTAGTATCATATCATCACCTGAATTATCAATCCCTATTTAATTGTTATTCATTTTATTAAATATTTTTCTCATATTGAATATGATCATCTGTTAGTATGGTTTGCTTTGTTAGACTTATCAGACAGGTTGCGAGCCTTATTTCATATCAAGTTAAAATTTCTTTTCAATTTTTTTAAAAAAGATAACTGCTATAGTTGAATTAAATGTTCTATTTTTGGCTTGCAACATTTTAACCTTGTGATTGATTATCTCGTCTCTATGTTCTGAATACAATTTAACATGAGCAAATTTTCATTCCAGTTCAAATTTGTGAATTTAATACCTTCTTATTTCATTTGATCAATTTGTTTTTTAAGTCAGATAATTTTGGCAAATAACTCTTGTTGCTCTCCAAGGATGGAGTGAAATAGTTTCTAGTGGAATAACTCCTCTAGCAAGTTCTAGAAGAAAAAAGGATTATTTAACTTGCAAGTTCTTAGTAGTGGAAGTCTTTGCATGCAACTAGTTGCATGTGAAGACATAGTATGATCAGGCAGAGAGTGATTGATAGCTTGAACAAATTCGCCACTCATTGTAAATGTTTAGGACTTGAACAAAGTGTCACTATTGGAAACTTCTAGGAAATTATGGTAGGATGAACCAAATCACGCATGTGAAGACATAGTATGATCAGGCAGAGAGTGATTGATAGCTTGAGCAAATTCGCCACTCATTGTAAATGTTTAGGACTTGAACAAAGTGTCACTATGGGAAACTTCTAGGAAATTATGGTAGGATGAACCAAATCACGCATAGAATGAGTCAAGTTTGACTAGGCCATTGGTTTGATATTTCAAATGGGTTGTCTGTATTCTTATTGAAGAGAAGCGTTTTAGTCGAATTGTCTGTGAAGTTATCTATGCTTAGTACTTTCTAGATTGATGGTTGCTGGGAAACTTTGCACTTAAAGCATGCTAAGTATGACAAGTGTTCTCTATTAATGCCTATATCGTGTTCTTGAGACGTGTCTCAATTTGACATGATTTGGAATCTTCTACCATGTCAAGTTGCCCAGTTGAAGTGTTTCGTTTTGATAAATTATCAAAATTCGATACTACTTAGCAAAAATAATGTCTCTTGTGTTGTTGTGTCAATCATCTCAATAAGTATCATGCCAACACTTTACATCTCTTGATATGCTACAACACAGGTTAAGATGAATTGAGATAATATTGTTACTTTTATACGTTATGCCCATATAAGATAACGTAAAAACTATACCATTACAGTCACCCATAAAACTCAAAATTCAAATCAATAATTATATCATTTAAAGTGTTGCCTAACATTTATACTATGTGGTCAGTAAGGTGCTTTGACGAGCAATCTTGATCACCTAATACTAAACCCTCCATCGGAAAAACAAGGTGAAATGGGTCTTGAACCCCTTTTGACCTTACTTCGACTAGAATACATAGAGTACAAGAATTTAGAGTGTGAGTTGGCACATTAGTAGTCGTGAGCATATCTTGATTTTTTGTGAGCATATGTAGGAGTCTCCAACTCCTATTCATGACTGTTCTACTGATACCTTCATATAAGAGAGAGCAGCTAATTTAACGAATGTTTGCAGAGTCACATCTCATAGATCCACCATTTCTGATTCCTTCTATAGGTTTTTTTACCAAGCTTTTCCTATTTTGCTTTACATAGGAGTACAATCAAATCGCCTTATGAATGGGTGTGGCAATTCTTTTAAGGAATTCCATGCAGTTTTAAAATTTTATAGAAATACTCTTTGAGCCAACCAATCAACTTGTTATTAATCTTTTAACTCCTTCAAGGGCCCACCTATCACACAGGTAGGGTCTCCATAGAAGGAAGACTACTTTTATGGACATCTCATTCTCCTCAATGAACATCTAAAAGTGTTTAACCAAGTATTGCTTTGTTAAGGCTATTCTTGTGTTTATATATAGCCTTCATATATATATATATATATATATATATATATATATATATATATATATATATATATATATATATTGGGTTTAAGTTAGGATTTCTTGTCCTATTTTGCCTTTAAAAAGAGGCGATGATTATTATAATAATAATAATTATTATCATTATTATTTCATGCATGGAGGCAGAGCATTTAAGTGTTACACCATATAAGAAGGCATTAAATATATATGGTTGCATGTTACGTAAGCCCCCTGCATTTTTGTGTAGCATTTTCATATGCAATCACCACCACATTTTTAAGGATACTAAAACATAAATTTCATTGGTTCTAAATAGTAACATGCATACACAATTATACCATTTTATAACAATGGAAATATTCTTGAATTTTTAAATAATCCTTTGTATGAAACTTAAACACATACCTTTTCCATGAATTGACAGCTTGTATATCTTTGCATCTTTAAGCGATATTTTTGATAAATTGCTCTCATAGGTGAAACAATAGTCATAATCATTAGAATCAAGTAATGTATCATGCATATCAGATCAAATATAAAAAGCAATGTATCATGCATATTGGATCAAGTATAAAAGAGAATAGGGGTCTTACCGCGAATCACTGTACAGAGCTCAAGTACCTTTTTGAGAGGCTTCTGGAATCCGGGAAGTGCCAGTCACTAACCATATGCATCCCCCCATCTTGATTAGGGGAATTGAATTAATATCTCTTTTCATCTCTGTATTAATTGCATGCATCTATAAGGGCATCATCTTACATCATAGCAATTGATTGCATGTATCCTTTGGGTTCCATGTCCAAATTAGAGACATGGAAGGAACCCAAAGGCAAGTCGAAATGCATATCTCTAAGACAAAGTTCCGGCCCTCATGTGGGTTTGATCCAGTTCTCTGCCCCAAAGAACACAACTGGTGTACTCCTGTTGTCAACACGTTGGTGCATTGATGCCTGTCATAGACCGTTCCAATTTTGAGCAATGAATAATGAAAGAACAATAGAATGGGGAGAAGAAGACAGTAGACCTCTTATGGAATTGGCTTTATTACTCATATCTAAGTCACTTTAACCCTTAGAGTGACCCCTCTTTTGTAGAGGGCAAGTGTCTCTTTAAGGCACCAACAATTTCTACCCTGAGACATAATCACGAGGCTAATATTATCAACTATCAGCCAAAACAGATATTACCTCAGCTGTGTTTGACTGTGTGGGGTGTCTCAAGTAATTAATAATTAATGATGGGTAACTCTATAGTAAATAACACAAAGGTAAACAAGGGAGTGGTAAACTTCGATTTTGGCATAAATACAGTTTGTTCATCTAATCTTTAATTTGTTTATGGTTTAGGCTTGTAAAGTTTTGTTTCTCTTCACTGTAGTTAGTTTAACTCCAAGCTATCAATATCTGTCAGCTTCTTGTTATATGCTTATGCATCTTTCTGTTGGTTCTGTTTCCAGTTACATTACCAACTGAACCTGGGAGTCCCTTATGCTAAGGGCCACTAGACCCTTTTTTTTCTTTCTTGGAAATTTGAAGAAAAACAGACAGGATTCATATATAGTAAAAATTGAGATATTAAAGCTGGAAACTTTTTTTTTTGAAATCTTTTATGCATGTGCTTTATGTTTCCAATATTGTCTTATTACTTGCTTGGCTCGTTTTTTTTTTGTCAATCACAACCTGCTTTCTCGAGGAGATTTTTGAACACCATATTTTTCTGCAATCTGTTGTGCAGCTATCTGTTTCACAAATGGAGAGCAGCCATTCTATACGACCAGCCAGAAGTAGTTCTGTCACTCGAGCTTCTGTCTCATCTAGCTATTTATCCAATCACAATCGCACCTCAGTCCTGAACACTAGCTCTGCCTCAGTCACCTCTAGACCATCAACCCCTATCAAACGGCCAGTTACCCCTTCTTCAGGAAAGACACCAGTGCTAACATCTCGTTCTGTGCCAACACGTTCATCCACTCCTGTAAAAGCTAGATCCGCCTATGGCTCTCCAGTTGTTAAATCTGAACCATCACACAGTTCTAGGCCTGCAACTCCTTCTAGGCCTCAAACTTTTAATAATACAAACTCAATCAATACTTCTGTAATATCCTCGTCAAGTTCTCGACCATCAACACCCACTAGACAACCCATTTCTCGAGCAACACCATCAGCACCAACAGCAGCAGGGCGCTCCCCCTCTGTTGGGAGGCTTCCATCTAGTATTAGCCGCATTCCATCTTCAACAACTTCTTCCCGTCCCAGCTCCCCAAGTCCACGGCCCCGGCCACTAGTAAATTCAGCATCTTCCTCTCGTCCCAGTTCACCAAGTCGACCTCGAGCTCCATTGACTCCAACATCCTCTCGTCCCAGCTCCCCTAACCCACGACCACGGGCTCCAGTGCGGCCAATTGATCTCCCAGATTTTCCCAATGATGTGCCACCAAACCTTAAGACAAAGTTGCCTGAACGTCCTCTATCAGCTGGGAGGGCACGGCATGGAATGGCACTTACTGTCCAATCAAATTTGAAATCTGAACCAGTTGTTCCTTCAAGTTCAAGCAGGAGGATTTCTTTACCAGTGGTTTCTCGGAGTAAGTTCCCAGAAAATTCACCCAAGCCACTCCATAGCAATGGACACTACAATTCACCAGAGAACCACAAGCCTGTGACAGCAGAAGCTGGACTTCGCCGGAGTCCTAAACCAGCTTTATCTACAGAAAATACTGGATTCGGAAGGACAATATCAAAGAAGTCACTCGACATGGCTATCAAGCATATGGTATGATATTCATGCGCTCAGCATTTATATCACTAGCATAAACTTTTCTTAATAACCCAGACTGATAAGGTAAACAAAGGTGTAGGTCATATATGCTATACAGATTTACTCTACTAAGAGCTACTTCCCTTTCCGGTGTAGGACATTCGACAAAGCTTGGGAGGTATTCGTGGTGCATCAATTTTTCCTCATAGTATTCGTTCTACAGTTCCCAAGAACCGGATTGTTCGTTCATCAGAAGCCATCGTTCCTGTCAGCAATGACGAAAGCTTTACTGAAAATGGTAGCTATGATGGAGCTATCTCAGTAGATTCCCATGTAGCAAGATCGCACAACATAAACTCCATCATCAAGTCTCCAGATATGAAAAATCTCACAACCATGGAGCAAATGAATGACCTAGATCTCTATGGTAGCTATAGGTATGATGCAATGTTGATGAAAGAGGACTTGAAGAATACAAACTGGCTTCTAAGCACGGATGATAAATCTGATCAAGGCTCACTGTTTGAACACAGGTTTGAACCGCTACCCGAACTTTTTGATCCTCTATAACAATTCAGTTCATTGTCAGTCGAGTCTGTCATGACGATTTAATATGCCATGTTCCACGCAATCTGTTTCTTGAAAGCTTGCTTTTTCTTGTCCACAACAGGATGCATTTTTTTTTATCGAATTGGATCAAAATGTGGTTCGATCTGCAATATTGTAACACCTTATTTTTTATTTGTTCTTTACAATTTTATTTCTGCTGGTAAATTGTACTTGTACCTGGTAATGTATTCTGCATCAGCGATTAGTGGTTTAATAAACTTCATCTTCTCAATCTAATTTAAAGTTGTGTTAAGGGTTAATGTGAGATTATAATCTCAAAATTACTTTCCGAGCTTATTTTTCTTTTCGAAAATATTGCCTTTAACAAATAGTATATACATTAAACAAAATACGCTTTGTAAACATGTATTTTGACTGAATAATATATTAGTATTATAAAGATTGACGCTAAATATAATTCAGGGATATAGATCTCATGTATTACAAACGGTCAGGCATAAATAATACAATTATAAATTTCAAGATGCTAAAATATTAAATTAAATACCTCTTGTACAGATGGAAACCATTCCTTGATTAATTAATTTTAAATGATTTCATTAATAACAAAAATCAGGGATTTATTCAAATTCCTCTATGGCTAGGGTGGTAAATAAATTAAGCGTTTGTGAATAAATTTAGTATTCGGCTGGGTAAAAACTTCGTGAAAAAGTTTCATTCAATATACATAAAATTAATTAAACAAATAAACTTGAACAGTTTGTTAAGTTAAACAAATAAGTTTGAACATAAATGTGTTCAGCTCATTAACGTTCGTGAATAATATTAGTGAACAATGTTCATGTTCATGAATAATGTTTATAAACCATATTCATTAATAAAACTTATTTCAATATACTAAATAAACAATAAAATAAAATAAAAATAAAATAATAAATTTAAATTATCATATTCAATATTCAATCAAACAATTAGAGTTTAAAACAATCAAATAATCTTGAATTGAAAATTTGATAACGTCTAAACGATCTAAGCTTAAATTGAGAGCTCGATAACATTTAAATAAACTAAGCTCAAGCTAAGCTATAAATAATCTCAAGCTTATAAAAAATAAACCAAGCCAAACTTGAACAATTATTTTAAAAGTTTGGTTCATTTTAAACTTGGCTAGACTCGACTCGATTATCTTATCAAATAAATTTGAATATCTCAAAATTCGGCTTAGCGTGATTTGTTTACCGTTGTGTTTGTGGCATAAGTTGTTGATGGAAGTGATTGGAGGGTGCAATAAATGAATTGGAAGATAATAATAAATTATATATAAATTAATAAGTCTAACTAAATTTTATCAATAATTTATGAATAAATTTATTTGATTAATTATATAAAATTTAATTATAAATTTATTTTTTTCAAATAGATAAAATATATAGTAATTTATAAATTTTATAATTTTAAATTATTTATAGTATTTTTAAAATATAAATTTTATGTATTAGATAAAAATTTAATCTAATTCATAAGTACAACATTATTATTAGTTGAACTCGGTAAAAAGTTCAAATTCGCTTCAATTTTGATAAAAAATTTAATAAATAAATTTAACTCATTTACTTAGTTACTATGGTTGATGATAGTTTACAAATAGACAATAAAGTGTCTTCAACTTGCTAGTTTACAAATTTACATTAATAATAAATTAGATTATAAGGTAAATTTAAAATATAATTTATTCACTGATATGGAGGTAAGTAAGGATCCATATGACGGATCCTTGACATGGTCAACAAAGAAGAAGCTATGTGGCAGGGTCAAGGTTCAATCAATACAAGGACCATGTGACACTTATCAAGACTTGGTCAACATAACTTTCACATGATGCATCAACAATCTCCGACCTTCCGAGTTGGTCTGATTTGTCGATCCACCAAGTTGCTAATCTTCCTAACCTTCGAACTGACCAACCTTCCGGCTAGTCGAGTCACTAAGTTGTCGACCTTCTGAGTTTCCTGCGTGTGACATTTACTAACATTAAAGGACATGACTGTAATGTCTCCTTAATGACCTTTAATGACACTTTAAGGGTAAGTCTTTTGGACATCTTCCTTCAATGACTCTTTAAAGGTGAGTCTCTTGGGCTTTTCCCTATAAGAAAAGGGGAGGAGACTAATCAAGGAAGAGGGATTAAGTTATCATCTCATATGATCATCTATTTTATGGCATTTTTCTCATCGTTTCTCCATTTTATTTCTATTAAATTTTCATGCTAACTTAGGTATCGGAGTGGTCTCATTGGACCTCCTAACACTATGTGAAAATAGATAATAAACTTAACCACTATTTACTTTGTTAATTAATAATTACAAAGTAATATATAATAATCAAGTTTGATAATAAATTATAGTAAATACAATTTTAGACTTTGTAACTTTAAAAATATGGGTATCACTTCTAATTTTATCATCTAATATTTTATTCCATAATATATATTCATGAAATAATAAGTTATAAAATAAAATTTATATTTCTAATTGCGAAAACAATAAGTAGAATGAGTTAAATTTTTTACTATAACTTAAATCAGTTTATTAGTTTTTCCACTGAATCTATGCTACAACCTAAGTCCGCCGAAAGCATTACGTTTTTCTCCTTTGGGTTTTCTCACCGACGCCGATGCCCACGCCGAGAAAAGCATCCTTCTCCATCATCGACGCCGACGCCGCACCTTCTTCACCATTGCCTCACCACCAACGCTCGACGGCTCCATGTCCACCCTCACCATCTTCGGCCGGGCTTCATCTGGCCTATTTTTCCCAAACCTCATCTCCGATCAGTAGGACGCCACCATCATCTTCATCACCGGCACACTGAGGAAAGGGACTTCCCTCCCTCCGGTCATTGCCAATCGCCTCACCCATGTAAGGGGCTTCCCTACTTAATCTTCTTCTCTCCATCTTCTTCGGCAAGCATCAGCTGCAATCCATCTGCTCCATCCACCGGAAAGGAGTGGGGCTTCCCTTCCTCAACCGGGGGCCTCTCCATCGATCAGCAACTTTCCATTATCCATTTGGGCAACTAATATTAGATTTGAAGCTCCAATAGATCTTCCCACAATTCCTCTTTCATCAGCCATCCACAGTTCTTCCACGACTTCTCCGATAGGTCACCTCCAATCCGGATAGCAAGCAGTGCAGCCTTCATCTTGATCAAATCTGGATAGACTGAGCCTTGGGGTTTCCCTTTGGTGGAAAGCAGCCTTCATCCAAGATCTAGTTCCAATAGACCTTCCAAGGTCCGAACTGCAACTCCATTTCTTCTTCGTCAAGATCACAAGCTTGGGTTTGATATCTCCAATGCATTGTTTATTCTTCATTGTTGAATGGTTGTTTGTTCGGTTGATTGCTTGTTCATTGTAGGTTGAATTGGAACGAAATTATCATTTCCTATTCAGGATTGCATTCACTTGGGTTCAGTTGATTCACGCTCATATTATGCTCGATAAAATGTTCCTTACATTGGTTCCCTTTATGTCTCACAATTTCTTTATGGTAATGTCTTGTTTTGTTGAGTGTTAGTCATGATGGTTATTTGGTTAAAATACACTTAGCTTAGATTAGGTTAGATGTTTACTTTGCATTTTCATAAATTCATTCTCAGTTGTAGCTTAACATGTTCACAATTCGTGTAGTGCATTACTTCATGTTGCTATCATTTCTTCTTGCTTGTAGTTTAGTGATTTCTTGTTTATGTTGATTTCCTTTCCTCATTCTTAGCATTAGAAATCTAAAATCCAAAACCCCAGTTTCAAATAACTTGATCCTAATATTAGAATTCATCAACTAAAATCCTCGTGAAATATGGTCCGAGTTGCCCTATACTGTATTAGTGTCGGAAGGAGTTTCAGTACTTTATTATTTGTAAATGTGTCTTGATAACACATTTATTAATTTATTAGTATATTTAGATTTATAATTTCTTTGTCATTACCTTACAATTATCTTTACAAATATTTGATGAAAGAAAATAGAGCTGAGTGTGTCTCATTTGTAGATCCAAGTCACAGACCTACATGTAGTGTGGGCAAAGAAGGCAGTAAATTGTCACAATATATTGTTGCTCAGTTGGGAGCATTGAACAGAGATAGTATCTGCTTCATCTCATACAACACTAGGTAATATTTTAATTATTAATCAATTCCTACTATATACTAGTTAATGTTATATTTTCATTTGTGTAGGTACCATTGGATCCTAATTATAATTAATGAAGATAAGAATATGATATATTTATTAGTCTCCTTGAGTAACAGGAATCAATACCATGCTCGGAAATCTATTGTGACCAAGTAGGTAGTAGATTATGCTGATTGTGAATGCATTCAATTCATTAGAGGTTGAAAAATTAATTTTATATTTTTTACAATGTAGTGGGGTCAAGATATACAATGCATCAAGGCGTATTTCAAAATGATCAGATTTTAAACAATTGATGGTATGTATTGTAATTATGTATTTAGACATCAATTAATAATTCTTATTATTTGGATTGCGACTTATTGCATTACATTTTCAATTTCATTATGATAATCTAAAACAAAATGATGGTGTTGAATTTGAATATTGTGTAATGCGGTATATAAAAGAGATAGTCTTGGATGAAGAGCCATAATTGGAGAGGAACATGAATTTCTTTTTTATAAAATATCTTTTTTATGAAATATTTAGTCATTTTGCATTAACCCTCAAATTTTTGTTAATGCTTCAGTTTGCAGTATAAAAAAATAAATAGGATTACAATTAATTTCAATATGATGAAATCAGAAGTGAATGGAGTGAATTCATCTACCTCTATATGTGTGTCTAAGTGTAGGTTGTGATATAAATTTTGGATTGTATTTAGAAATTTATGGATACAAAAGATTTTTGGGTTATAGTTAAATGTGTATTTTATGAATATACTTTTGTGTTGTATTTGATATTTGTGATATATTTGTTCCATTTTGATGATAAAAATATTATATTGTAGTAAAATATTATGATATACACTTTTATCAATTAAATTTATATTGTAGTAAAATATAGTCAATTACTTTGATATAATGAATAATGATAGAGTAATACAACATAAAATACTTTGATAAATTTAAATAGTAGTGTAGTTAAAGAAATTATTTACTTCGCTAATGATCAAATTTGTGAACTCATTCATATAAATTATTTCGCTACATTAAATTTTTTATTGTAGTAAAGTATACTCTATTACTTCTATACTATGATGAAGTAATACAATAAAAAAATATTTTGACCAAGTTAAATTATGCTGAAATAAAATTAAATATTTACTATATCATAATACAAAAATTGTGAAGTCATATACATATTTTACTTCGTCAATCAATGTGACCTATGAAATAACATATCATCAACCACTTTGGTATTTTTATTGACTTTGATGAAGTAAGAGTCTTTTTACTTCAAAAACGGTTTAATTTTGAACCTATTTTGGACTAGCGATAGACTTCGGTAATTGTGCGGTAAAATAATAAATTGATTCTTTTAATTCATGTGTGTCTATTTCGGTAATTATCTATCTATTGCTTCAGATAATATCCGAAGTTTATTATCGATTTTTACATAGTGCGACGAACCCTTTGATATTTGTTGCTCTCTACAAGAAATCGTCATTCTACATGAAGAAATCTAGGAGAAGGCTTGCTTGACGTTATCATTCTTAATATTGGGATGGAATTATGCCGTTGCATATCGTAGTGAGATATTCAAACTGGATCAAATTGACGTCGTCTGTGGGAATATGAGCGCGTTGAGCAATCACTCCCAAAGTTTTTATTCAAATCATTTCCTAATCAAATTTGGTATTTCTTCATCACTCCAATTCCTAAAATACTTAATAAATATTTTTCATGAAGATGTACTAAACCCAGAGGTAATTAATACCGGTTCTATATTTTATTTTATCAATTTGTGCCTCCGTACACTTATTTTCTTTGCGAGTATTTTACCATGGTGATCGGCAAAACAAAGCTTCCTCCCTGAATGGTGTTGTGGCAACATATTGTGGTCTGTAACCCATATCTATTCCACAGTCTGCGTTTAACGAATGATTACGAGGAACAATATGCTGCTTTGCATAGCAATGTGAAGAATTTGTAGAAGTATTTCTCATGGCATGTAAAAGCAACCCATTATGCCTCAACGTCACTGTTTTAGCTTCTCTAGGAATTTGTTCTGGACATAGAAACATAACACTTGATGGATAAAATACAATTACTACAGCCCGAGGGGCAACCCATGGTGGAGGAGGGTCAGCGCACACCATCGGGGAAAGATCGCCATTGCCTCCTTCAACGGCTTGACGACAAGATGTAAGGCTCGATTTTATTGTTGACCTCATGGAGTTCCTCTAGGATGTTGTTCGGCTCTCCTTCAATGGCTTGGTGGCAAGATGCAGGGCTCAGTTTTACTGTTGATCTTGCTGAGTTCCTCCAGGAAGTCATTCGCCTCCTTCAAGGTCATTTCCAAGAAGAGTCATCACTTGGCCACCCATCTCATCGTTTGGTTTTTCAAATCGGAATTCTTTTTTTCCCTCCCATCCTTGGTGTTTCATTGACTATTGTTTCAGATCTTTCAATCCTTTCTTATCTCGTTGCGGAATCATTTGTCGGATATGCATAAAGCTAATCATTTGTCGGATATGCATAAAGCTTGATAGGGAAGTGTTTTGATCTCTGCACAATCTCGCATAAGGGTCGAGTTTCCTCTTGTAACAGTCCACCTATGACCTACATAGTTAAGAAGAATTATGGTTGAAACTTATGTTAAGAACTTTGCTCAAAAGGACGACATTTGCACAAATTGCATAGCATTGCTTTTAAGTTTCACTCCATGAGGTATTTCTCAGGACTTATTCAGAAATAGCCAATTGCTTGGTTTGAATATGGAAAGGGATAAGATGAAGAGAGAAGAGGGATTACTCCTGTCTTCATCTCTTGTTGACATGTTTGCTATTAAAGGTACTCTCTATTTTCTTATATCTCATGGCAAATTAACACCTTGGATTGATCTTTCACACAGTCTCATCTAGTTTTTAAAACAAATTCAAGTTCTTATTAAAAAGAACAATATAGATTATGTTTTTGATATACTCGGTATGGTATAATATATTGCTACCACTCTTATGGAATTATGTCTACTTCTCAAATAGAAGGATTAGTACTGATCTTGGCAAGCAATTGCAAGTTGTATACAGGACCAAGTTGAATCAAAAGCTATTATCAACTTTAGAGATGCCACTTTACTGTGACTGCTTTACTTGATGACATATCCAAATATGCTCCCAACTTCTACTATCATAAGCTTCATTGGAATAAGGGGAAGGATTACTATGAATTAGTAAAAGATGATTGGAGAATCATACATTCAAGAATATTTCCAAACATAAACTCATCCTTATACATGTTTTAATTAAGAAACGAGAATATTTATTAACAAAGTGTTTATTGGTCAAAACGTACTGTCACAGTTTGCTTGTAGATAATCCTACTGTTATACTTCTCAAATCCTCATGGCATTTACAAGATACTCCATGGTTTTAAGATCGACTTGTCACCCTCCCTTTGTGGGGTCGACTCGCTGTTCTACCCTTATAGGCTAGGAGCCTACATGATAACATCGACTATTTCCTCAACTCTTTTAGTAACTTACTTGCTAGTTCTAAACTTATGTTGTTATTTTCTTAGCTCATTTTGTGAGATTTTTAATGACTTATATCTCTTCAAAGTCATAGATCTTGGACTAATACTTAGGATCATGAGTTCAAGCTTGTCACTCTCTTCCCGACTCCACAGACATTCGAGAGTCATGAGATCGACTTTATTCTACTCTCTTCGACTCCACCGGTACTCAGGAGTTGTGAAATCAAGTGTATTATTATATTATTATCTTCCGACTTAGATATAGTAACAAAATAAATTATTCTCTCTCCGACTCTACTGGTACTTGAATTATTATTTTGCTCTAACTCCGACTATTATGTGTTGGTGCAGTTAGCATCAATGGTCAAACTTAGATTTTGATGAATGACAAATGGATTAAAGTTAGGTGTTATGTGTGTCTAACCTCTTTACCGAGTGTGCAAGAATTGACGGGTCTAAAGGATCCGACACCAGACTTAAACCGAATTAAGTCTGAGGACCTGATAACTGATATGAAGTTCAGATAGGTCAAGGATGTTGGAGCAATCCCGATGGTCTGTGTGACCATGTGTTTTGGTGTTTGGGCAAAGGGTTTAAGTTAGGTTCACCCTTGTATTTGATATGTGTATGTGAGTGTGCAGATTTACAGGATACACATATGACTCAGTTTGATGACTTCGAGTCCGGTGAAGGATGGAGCATTAGAGGGACCGTTGATAAGGCAGCAAGGATAAGGGCTGAGGGAAGCGACTTTGAGGCATATGCGAAGGATGACATTGGGGACGAGCCGCAGGCTTGAATGCATCCGAGGGACGAGAGCCAAAGGAAGTGGGCTTGAAGAGAAGAGGTCAAGGCTACAACGAAGAAGAGTCAAGTGAGTTGTAAGGGTGAGGGTCTGAGTGCTGAGAGACTGTACTCGAGGTACTAGACGACTGATAGAAATGACAGTCGACTAGGAGCGAATAGAATGTTTCTGTTCACTCGGCCAGTGTGGAGCAGTCGACCGGTACTTTCTCCAGTCGACTAGTATCGAGTCATTGGATTGTAACGGTCGAATCTCTACAAAGGGCAGTCGACTAGTACTTTCACCAGTCGACTAATAGGCGGGGTTTTCCAACCTGTGGCCTATATAACCAAGCCTTGGGAGCTTGGTTAAGGTTGACGAAATTAGAGGTGGTCAACCCTAATTAATAGTCACCAAAGTTACTCAAGTACTTTTGTAATCCAAGAGGTCTTGGTGAGTGTTGTGGTGAAGTTTCTCCACCCACAAGGAGCGACTTGAGATAGTCAGAGTTTTCGGGGCTTGATCCACCAAAGGATCACAGGGATCGTCCACCTTACGGACAGTTGTGGAGTAGGAGCAAGTTATCTCCGAACCACGTAAACGGACGTGTTAGCGGTTTACTTGTCTTTACCTTTCTTGCTTATATTTCTTTGTATTTTCGTTGCGCAAGCTAACCATTGTAGGAAGCTATCGATTTGGGGGCACCGACTATTCAACCCCCCTTCTAGCCGACCATATACAAAATCCCCAACAAGTAGTATCAGGGCGAGGACGCTCTACTTCGAACTAATCACCAAGGAATCAAGAAGATGATCCCGACTTGATAGCACCTTCAAAGTTTGAAGGAGGAGTCTTATGGGACATCACGTATTGGATGATGAAGACGGAGGTCTTCCTCAATACGGATTGGGACACTATGATGGTAGTCAAGGATCCATTCAAAGTCCCAAAAGACAAGAAAGGAAAAAGACTCCGACCATGATATTGGACGGAGGAGCAAACGTCACGATCGAAGGCAAATGATAAGGTAATATCAATCTTAATTGATATTTTGCCTAATGACGTGATGAGCCGTGTAGGTAAATACGAGAACACCCACAATTTGTGACGCAAGATAAAGAAGGTTCTTTGGGAAGAACCTATGCCTATACAAGAGAAAAAGACCGAGATATTTAATAAGGGGAAGAGAAAATAAAGGAGAACACTCCATCTATTATTGAATGCGAAGAAGCCAAGACAAAGATATCTTCTGTCGGTAATTAATATCATTAAACATGGAAAGATGGAAGGTTAATAAGAAAGGTATAAAAGAGTATGCTAGGTACGAGGAAAGACAAGATTCATTTCTGTTCCTATTATTTTCGATTCCTCTTCTTCTGTTTCTAACTTGAGTGTCGGAGGTTCAACGCTAGAGACCCCTTCCCTGATTTGATTTGTTTTACATATAGGAGAGAGGTCTTCATCCAATCAGCGGAACCGTCATATCCTCAGTTTTCTAGCTTCATGTTTTCAGATAACAAGATTGAAATTGTTGATGGTCCAATTTACGACGAAGATATTGATGATGATGATGATGATGATGATGATGATGATGATGAGGTGGATGAAGTTGAAGATGAAGTTACTCTTAAGGCATGTGAATTTTGGTTAACATACTGTGATGATACTTCTCCACCCGATGGTTTAAGATATTATTTACCACAATTGATTCCAGTTCTATTATGGTCCAATATGGCATATATGGAGGAAGATGAATCTTTTCCAGATAGGGATAAGGATTCGTTTTCATTCATCTCGTTTCATGTACCTGATTACATAGAGGACGATAAGGACACATTCAATGTTTGGAATTTAAGAAAATCTACTACAGCTGGATTAGATATTCTTTTAATTATTTTTGGAGATGAAATTCTTCCAACCTTAACGCCTTTGATATAGCAAAAGCTATCACTTACAAGTGACATTAGTTGGAAGGAGAGAGATGCATTAATGGACTCTACCCTCGTCTTCCTGAGATTGTCAAATCCCTCAATCCTCTTTTTGATGATAAATTCCCACTTATTCGGAGTATCATTTGTTGGACTCTTTCTCGATTTAGTAAGTTTATCATTCAGAACACCGGTGAATGTGATGGTTATGAACAATCTGACTAAATTCTTATGGGACTGCTCTGAAGAATATTTGACATTAATAAACGTGTGCAAGAGGGTGCAAGCTTTGCTTTAACACAAGAAGAGGAGGCACAAGAGGAACTCATCCCACGTTTGGAAATAATTTTGCAACATTTGTTATGTGCTTATGGGAAATATCAGAGATGAAACTTGCATATTCTATATGATGCCATCGGTACTCTAGCAGATGCAGTGGGTTCGGAACTCAATCAACCAAAATATCTAGAAGTATTGATGCCTTCGTCGATTGCAAAATGGCAACAACTTGCAAACTCTGACAAGGTAATTTATGGTGATGATTGTGAAATTGTTTTCATCCTTGAGATTCCAGATGGTAGATTATCTGAGGATGTAGTGCATGTTCCATTAGAGCCACCCATAAATTTGACCGAGTTAATGTTGGAGGATTTTTTTCCCGTTCTACCATTTATGAGACGACTTTTGATTTACCAATACTCAAGAACTTTTGATCTTGAAGACACTATCTTGAACTCGAGGACAAATTCTTTTCAACTTAGGGCATCTAATGTAGGAGCATCTAGTAGCATAACCAGTTTATATCCTTCAATACAACTATGTTTCCCTTCGAGTTGTGACGAGAAGAAAACGAGACGGAATCGGTTTTCCAATGGCCGACACGGCCAAGTCATGTCCAAGGGAACGCCCATTTTGTGACGTCATCGTTCACGTGAACCAGATCTCCAAAACTCAAGATTTGGTCTTTTGACATTTCTTTTATTTGTTTTAAATTTTTAGAATTAGTTTTCTTTTCTAAAAATTAATATAGATTATTTTTTATTTTTTATTTTTCTTCTTCTTCTTCTTTTTTTTTTCTGTTGCGACTTTTCTATTTCGATTTTTTCTTATTTATTAGATTATTTAAACAAGAGTTAGAGCTCTTGTAGGGAAAGTGGTTAATCTTGAGTTTGGTTTTGATTTGAACAAACAAATTATTTTCGTTTAAACCTAGAGACAACTCCTCTTTGTTTACAAATTATCTTCCTATGTCTTTCTCTGTAAACATATAATTTGAACATCGCACTCGGAGTTTCTTCCCTTGCATCAACATGTCCAATTAGTCGACTTACACCCTCTTTTAATTAGACTTGAAGAGAGGACTTGTGATACAGAGGTAAGTAAGGATCCATGTGGTGGGTCCTTGACCTAGTCAACAGAGAAGCCATGTGGCAGGGTCAAGGTTCAGTTACAAGGACCATGCGACACTCTTCAAGACTTGGTCAACATAGTTTCCATATGGCATATCAACAATCTTTGACATTCTGAGTCGGTCTGATTTGTCGACTGACCAAGTTGTCGATCTTCCCAATCACCGAACCAACTGACCTTTCGGCTAGCTGAGTCGCTAAGCTGGTGACCTTCCAAGTTTCTAGCGCGTGCAACATTTACTAACATTAAAGGACATGACGGTAATGTCTCTTTAATGACTCTGTTAAGGATGAGTTTCTTGGGCTTCTCCCTTTAATGACTCTTTAATGATGAATCTCTTGGGCTTGTCCCTATAGGATAAGGGGAGGAGACTCTCCATTTTCCTATAAGCTAGGGGGAGGAGACTTCGTAAGAAAGGAGGATTATGCTATCATTTATATGATCATCTACTTTATAACATTTTTTTCATCGTTTCTCCATTTAATCTCTATCAAATCTCTATGCTAACTTAAGCATCGTAGTGACCTAGTCGGGCCTCCCGATGAATCTTTTAATGTTTGCTACTCTCCGTAGGAAATCCCTATGGGGAAGAAATCTAGGAGAAGGTCTGTCCGATATCATCGTTTTTGATTTTGTGATGAATTTTTGCCGTCGCGTCATCATGATGAGATTTCTGGACTGGGATGAATTTCTACAGTCGTGTATCATCAGGGCATCTCCAATGAGGGATATTTGGAGGAAATATTTCTTCAAATATCCCCCCATCTCAAATATCCCCCATTGTGGAGGATATTTGAGAGATTAATGGAAATCACCGGGCACACATATGTGCCCGATGATTTCCTCATGTGGGGCCCACAAAAAGTGAGTTGCCACTACTTTTTGATTTTTTTTTTATTTTTTAATTGAATATGATGGGCTCCATTATATTTAATTGGTGCGATATTTCATTGTGAAAATTGAGATATTTAAATAGTGAGATATTTGAAAGATGATGTGGAAGTGGGGTCCACAAATACTTGGGAGGAATATCCCAAGTTATTGTTATTGTGGATGCTCTCATAACATATTCAAACTGGTGTTAAAAAAAATAATTTTAAAAATATTATCTTTATTAAAATTTATATTATTTTAAAAGAACGAGTAGACTAAACATATTCAAATGGAAGAAAACAAATTGACATGATCTCAGCCAGCGTCTAAAAACAGGAGCAGTTTTGCTTAAGCAGCAGCTTCATCGTCACCCGGCGAATCTTTCTTCCTTTATTCTGAAACCTTTTTGCTGTTGTCTCTCTTGGCTTTAAGCACCTCGAATCCTTCTCAATCCTCACCCAATGGGCCTGCTTCAGTGATTTCTTGGACGCCATTTTTGCCAGATTATTCCTAGCTAATGATGGTCCTGCTACCTTGTCCCGCCAAGGTTCGCAGCCTCCCCTGCGACAGTCAAAACCGACAAAGGTGTTTTCTTTTTCTTTTTTGTTGTTCTCCGAGCGAGTGACTGAGAAGCCGACAAAAGTTTCTCCGAGCGGTTCGCGAGACCGGTAATCTCGCCAATTGCTTTATTTATTATTCATCATTTCTTCTTCATCCTCCTTTTGTGGGCGGTGTAGCTCCAAGTTGAGCGATAATGGCGGAGTCAATGCCGTAAGGAAGCCTGTATCTGGAGCCGGAAACGAGGAGCTCCCCGAGGTGAGATTTTGATTGCATGCCGAATCTTCCTCCAATGCCGACGGAGGCCTAAAAATGTGTTCTTTATGTGAACTCCGTGACCTCGCCGGCGATCGCTGCAGCTTGATCTTTGCCATGTGAAAGTGCCTGGTGCTCTTCTCTGGGCTGTTCTTCAATTCCAATTTCCACCCCTTCACCATCTCCTGACAAACTGCAGTTTCCTTCCTCAAAGAAGTTGGTCCTCGATCCATTCAACACACAGACAGTCTTTCTTTATCAGAGGTCGCAATTCGGTCCCCCATCTAGAAATAATCAGAAAAATGAGTAGCTGAGAATTAATTGGTGTGCGTCTAACTTCTGAGGAGACCATAAAGGTAGGTACCACTCCATGGGAAATAAGTAGTTCATCTACTGATGTTGGAATTTTGACTTCTTACAGTACATTTGTTCTTCAATTTGCAGCTGTAGGAATGGAGAAATTGAGCTTGTGGATTCCTCTATTGATCCTCCTTCACTGTCTTCGAGCTTCAGCCATCGGCAACCTGAACTCCGACGCCCAGTTCCTCCTCGAGTTTGCTGCGTCCATCCCTCATGGTCCGAAGCTTAACTGGAGCGCTCAGGTCCCAGTCTGCTCCTCCTGGGTCGGTGTCACATGTACGCCGGACGGAGGCCGCGTGCAGAGCCTCCGGCTGCCGGGGATTGGCTTGTCCGGCCAAATCCCGGCTGATACACTCGGAGAGCTCGACGTGCTCGAAATCTTGAGTCTTCAATCCAACCATCTCGCGCTGGAACTACCCTCCGACGTCCCTTCGATACCTTCTCTGAGTTCTCTGTTCCTGCAACGCAACGAGCTGTCAGGAGCACTGCCTTCTTCACTCTCCTCCAACCTCACCTTCCTTGACCTCTCCTGTAACTCCTTCACTGGAGAAATTCCGCCGGCGGTTCTAAATCTGACTCAGCTTACGGCATTGTACCTCGAGAACAACTCTCTCTCTGGACTGATACCTCAGCTTCGACTTCCCAAGCTGAAGCATCTGAACCTGAGCTACAACAACCTCACCGGGTCCATTCCTGAATCGCTACAGAGTTTCCCCGTTGAGTCTTTCCTGGGGAACCCTTTCCTCTGCGGCACTCCCCTACCACAGTGCTCGGCCAAAAGAAGCTTTTGGAAAACACCGAGCACGGGGATCATCATAATAGTCGCCGGCGGAGGATCATGCCTTCTTCTTGCACTGGTGATGGCTGCGCTCATTTGCATTTCGAGGAGGAAGAGCAGGAAGCGCAGCAGCAGCACCTCGAAAGGAAATGGCGGCGCCGCCGGCAGAAGCATCGACAAGCTCGAGGAGTACAGCAGCAGCGTTCAAGAAGCAGAGAAGAACAAGCTGGTCTTCTTCGAGGGATGCTCTTACAACTTCGATTTGGAAGATCTTCTAAGAGCTTCCGCCGAAGTTCTCGGAAAAGGAAGCCATGGGACGACCTACAAGGCTGTCCTAGAGGACGGCGTCGCGGTGGTGGTGAAGAGGCTGAAGGAAGTAGCCGCCGGGAAGAGAGAGTTCGAGCAGCAGATGGAGATCATCGGAAGCATCGGCAAGCATCCAAACGTCGTCCAACTCCGTTCCTACTACTACTCCAAAGATGAGAAGCTCTTGGTCTTCGATTACGCCCCGCTTGGCAACCTATCCACCTTCTTGCACGGTGAACTCTAAATTGTTGCCCGGTCTCTGTTACAGTTTACTTAAAATAGCTAGCATTCTGTAAATCTTAACGATATATGAACTTCCATGAGGAGCAGGAAGGGATGGAGCTGGAAGAACAGTACTGGACTGGCGCGCGAGGGTAGAGATTTCACTGGGCGTGGCGCGCGGAATCGCCCATATCCATGCTCAAGCTGGAGGTAGACTCATCCATGGCAACATTAAGTCTTCCAACGTCCTCCTGATCACGCAGGAACTCAATCCTTGCGTCTCTGAGTTCGGCTTCGCGCCGCTTCTGAGCCCTTCAATGACTGCCCGATCGCGAGCTGCGGGCTACCGCGCACCGGAAGTCGTCGAGCACCGCAGATCCACGCAGAAGTCCGACGTCTACAGCCTCGGAGTCCTGCTGCTTGAGCTGCTGACAGGGAAGGCTCCGCTCGGGCGGTCGCCGGGACGCGACGACGCGGCTGTGGACCTGCCGAGGTGGGTGCAGTCGGTGGTGCGAGAGGAGTGGACGGCCGAGGTTTTCGACGCGGAGCTGGTGAAGTGCCCGGGGATAGAAGACGACTTGGTTCGGATGCTTCAGATTGCAATGCAATGCGTGGCGAGGAATGCCAGCCAGCGGCCGGAAATGGAGGGCGTCGTCGGAATGCTTGAGGATCTGAAGGGCTCCGACTCCGAGCCCCTCCCGTCGTCGGAGAAGTCTCAGGGATGAGAGCGCTAGCTACTCTGGGTGATTTCGACATGGACAGGTTTGAGTTTGATTCTGTTCTTCAGATTTGCTGTGCCAAATTATTTTCATGGAGTGTGATTGCATTTTCTATATATATTTTTTTAGTTTGTTAAACTTTTCCAAAAACCTTGACCTTAAGTTAGTTTGTTTTTCATAAATAAATAAAAAACTTTCTCTTAAATAATCAATTAAGTTTAAATCAAATAAATTAAAATTGAAAGTTTGTTAATATGTAAAGAGTCAAGCTAAAGCTTGTAGTAATATGTAAAGCTAAAGCTAAAGCTAAAGCTTGTAAAGAGTCATACAGTGGTTTTTCTTCACTGACTCGGTTGACTTGAGGTTTTTATTTTAAAAATGTAGATTAAATTTAAAAAAAAATAGCTCAACTAATCTATCCCCATATCTATTGACATTCAATTAAAATTTATTTTTGATAAAATTAATGGACGAGAGGATTTTAATAATTAGTGGATAATTATGTTTAAAAGTTTGAACAAATTTATATTCAAATTGACCAAACTATTCATAAAATATTTCGTATTGAAAACATTTAACATTGTATTTTTTATCTTATTTAAATTTAGAAAGATCTCTCTTATTGACATTTAAATTTTGATATTAATGTGGTCTCTGATGTTTTTTTATTGGGCTTGACTCGATGGGTTGTAACCCGTTAGATAGCCCAATAGTGCATAATAAGGTGGAGATTTTGAAATTGAATTTTCGTAATTAAAATAGTGTGATGGTTGGAATTTGATAGAATAAATAAGTTTGGTTTGCATTTGGAGATCAAGATAGTAGTCCGCAATTTTATAGCTAGGTTAAGATATTGCATGATCTTGCGGCCAAACCCACTCATCATAGTGTCATAGCCATGATTCGCAACCAAGTAGAGCTTCCAATCATCGTGGGGGGAGGACACGTGTTTAAGTTGCCGAGTGACTCACGACTTTAAGTTGTCTATAATGGTTCACAAATAGAAATTACGAGAGTTCGATATCAGACAGAATAATGATTATTTTATGGACTAAAGAAAAATAGAATTTATATAATGGTTCATAAATAGAAATTGTGATAGTTCGACATCAGATAGAATAATGATTATTTTATGGATTAAAAAGAAATAGAATTCATAGGAAAATCAAGAAAAGAAATAAAAAATTAAAAAGAAATCATCGTGTGTCTAGATTCAATAAAAATAAAAATTTTATCCAAATAATATAGAGATTATTTTTAAACAACTAAATAGAACATTTATAATATATACACTCAAAATCTTAATTGTAAGATTAAAATATCAAAAATACACAACGTACTAAAAAATAAAAATAACTATAAATAGTAAAAAAATATCCATAGCAAAAAATTCTAAACAACATTTTTCATATTCAAAATTTGACCAATTATGAATTCCACCTCTAATAAATCTAGATTTCTGAATAAATTTCAATTAAGAGAGTGTTTGGCTAAATTTATTAAAAATAACTTATAAACTCATACAACTTATAAGTTATTTAGGAGCTTATAAGTTGTTAGATCTTATTTTAAAATTAAGTTGTTAAAGTGTTTGGGTGAACTTATTACAATCAACTTAAAGGTATTGATGTGTTTGGTATTATAAGATCTTTTTATTAATAAAATTACCAAAAAGATATAATACTATTAATAGAGGATTTTGAGATTTTTATTAATAGAGGATTTTGGACAAATTTTTGCATCAGGGGAGAGAAAATTGGAAAGAGGCATTAGCCGAGAAGATGACACAACGTTGGAAGAAAGTCGACGAAGATAAAAAGTTATTAAGCTTATAAAAATTTTAGAAGATAAGATGAGGATTTATGAAATTATACAAGGATATTTAAAAAAAAATATTAAAATAAGATTTTTTTTAAAAAAGTAGGGTCTTTCATACTTTTTTAAAAACAGCTTATAAACTCCAAAACAACTTATTTTGACAACTTATAAACTGTTCAAAAAAAATTTTACTAAACAAATTTTAAAAATTTATAAGCTCCAAAATAATTTATAAATTGTTTTAAAGAACTATAAGTTAAGTCAAACATTCTCTAAATAAAAGAGTAGCTCATTCTAATGAGCAAGTAAAAAATTATGACATATTAAAATTCGAATTCTCTTGCATGGTCTGACATCATCAGAGTAGATGAGTAGATGGAGACAAACAAAGGATGAAAATCTCTTTTAAAATAGGTCAACAAGCAAATTTAGAATCCTCCACCCATCACTTTTATATTTTTTTTTTCTTTGTCCATCTTTGGGAGTAAACATGACATTAAAAATATTATATTATATTATAGATGGATTTAAGATGCTAATAATGTTTATGGAAGCTTGGGTGGCAAGATAAGATTGCAATTAGGCATGAGTGGCAACGAAGTGAGCAAGTAGGAGCACTTGAAGGCGAAATCGACAACCAGGACGAAGCGACAAGGAAATTAGGAGCAAGCTGACATTTCCCAAACGCTGTTAATTTTTAAGTTTAGTTAGGTCCCCACATGCTCCTGGTCAATCATACGAGCGTCTATCTAATTTCTAATAAATCTAAAAATTGAGTTCAGATTAATTTTTTTATTGAACGATTGAGCTAAAATTATTTGACTGAATTAAGGATGTCTGCTACAAATATTTTTAAATTTATTTAATAACTGATAAATTTTTTATAAAATTAAATAACTCATCCATAAATTAATCAACGTAACCTATATATTAGTATCAACTAACAAAACAAAATAAAATAAAATGTTCTTTTCAAAACTGTATTAATTTTTTAGTGGTAATCCTTTTGAACAAAGACGAGTCAATAAATAGCCTATTTTTATTAAAGGGTCAAAATTAAAAGAGCGCTTCACATTCAAAGAATACCTTCTTTTTTTTTAAAAAAAAGTGACGTGTTACTTTGGGTGTTTTGTACTGAAGACATCACTTTCTTTCTCATGCTTCTATAGTTACAACATTATAATCGAACTCTAAATACTCATCCTAAACTCTACAATTTTAATTCATAAATTCTAAATATCATGGTTATATCAAAATATTTTTTATCAATTTAGATAAATCAAAATCACTTTAAATTAGTTATTAAAACTTTAAAATAATTATAACAATTACTTAACCACTATAATATTACAATAAAATTATATTAATTATTACACTTATAACAATTAATCATTAATATATCAAATAAGATAGGTTCAGAGCCGATCTGGGCCAGGGCTACAAGCGCTCCTATTTAGGGTCTAAAAATACCCAAAGACACGTTCTTTATATATATAATTTATTTATTTATATAAATGTTTTTTTTTTCTAAAATCAACTTTTTCTCGCTAAAGCCTCAAACTCTCTCGCCCTCATGACTCTCCAAGCCTTCCCTCCCTCACAGCGATTCACCTTCGTGATTCTCCTCACCTTCCTCCCTCACCGTGATGACTACAAACTCTCTCTCAAAGGCGTCCTACATTAGCGAGACGAGCCCTCTCTAGCTCTCTCTTCCGTTATTGATTTTCCCCGCTGTGCCCTGCCCTCCCTCGTTGCGACGAAGCTCATTTGCCAGTAAACACTCATGCCTTTTATTTTCTCGTTAATCATGTTTTGTTTCTGCACAAATTGGTAGTTTCTGCTCCATTCGTTTTTAGGTTTTAATCGTCCCTTTTCGTTAGATTGCTCACTTTGAGTGATCGATTTTCACCATATTTTTTCGGTTATTGCATCAGTTTTTATATTTTTTCCTACCATTTCTCTTTTTGTTGCTTCATTGATGAAAAAGTAAATATATATTATCAAACATGCACAGACATACAAAAATGATCACGGAGCCCCTTATGTCATGTCTGACAAACTGTTAGATCTGGAAGGGGGACCGTGATCGCGTATATGTACTTATTCGTGTTCCATCTATGTAACGACCCGTCTTCTACTGGCTAGGCTGTAAGGCCGGACCGTCACATTATGCTGTGCTAAACTATATCCATGACCATTCTTAAGTCTAGGTGCGGAAAGCTGTACCAATTTAAAACTTTGCTATACTAATACAAGTTCTTGGTCCTACATGTGCTGAGGGATGCAATCCGAGGTATACATAGCATATCCTACATCCCCTATGGTCAAGGAGCTGAATTTCAAGGTTTCCTGGTCGAAACCCAACTTCCCAATCGATTGGGGTTGGACTCAATCGATTGAAAACTATTGGATCGATCCACGGATCGATTCAGCTCGTTACTGTATTCGGGGAAAACTCTAGATCGATCGGCTGATCGATCCAGGCTAACCAATCGATCCAATGATCAATTCGGGAGCTCTCTGTTCGCGGGAGCTAATCCCCTAATCGACCCATTGATCGATCCAGCGTGCTTCTGTGCACGGTAGGATTTTTTTTTGGATCGATCTGCTAATCGATCCAACTTAGTCAATCGATCCAGTGATCGATTCCAAGGCTCTCTGTTCGCGACAGAACGCAACCGGATCGATAAGCTGATCGATCCAGGAGCTTACTGTTCGCGAGAAAACTCCCCAATTGATCGGCTGATCGATCCGGGTTTCTGATTCCGTATTAGAAGTCTGATTTCAGCATTGTTTCGTGCACAATCACATATATAAGTACTAAAATGGCTAAAAAACGTACCACTATCAAATAACTAACATTCTAAACATGGTTTCTAATAATCTAAGCAAGTCTTTCATGATTCAAGACAGTAAAATAACTAGAAGTGCGGCAAATAACTCTATATAAGAACTAAGTTCTTTAGTTTGCTAATTTCTCCAAAGATCTTCATTCCAGGTTCCTTCCACACACATCTTCATCGCATTGACCTCCAGCCTCCGCTAATCCATCTTCCCTTTACGTTTATCTGCAGTATAGGGAAAATAAGTATCTGTAAGCTTTCGCTTAGTAAGAAACCATCTACCTCACAAAACATGCATGCGATGCAATTTATGCTTTTAAAATATGATATTTGAAATATGTGCTGAACATGTTAAAACATGGCATATCATCATACAAACATAGAAACCATAAGCTAAACATGGCTATAACTGAAATGTTATTATGACGAGACTAAACTGAAACATACTGAGCTAAACTAAAGCTGAATTAGAACTGATTTTAAAATATAATCACCCAACTGATTGTGAATTTGAAAGCTATTATCATATTAGATAAAAATACATAATCATGCTGCTGATGGGCCCAGCAACTGTACTTGCTGTGCGCGCATCCCTAACTAGACCCGGGGTTGCAAATCCCGAATTTAGTAGGGTTTACTAGGTTATCTAAACCTAGGGACGACTGTGGGAGCCCAACCCAAGGACATCTAGTCCAGTACAGTGCCACTGAGTAAAATAAAATACTGTTTCATAAGCTAATAGTTCTTATCTTACTATTCCCAGGTTATCTGAACCTAGAACTAGATTATCTGAACCTAGAGGCGACTGTGGGAGCCCACCCCTTGGACCGTAGTCCCATATCAGCTGTAGAAAGACTAAATTCATGCTATAAAATGCTTCTACTGCATTTTCTAAGATATTAAAATGCTTCTGGTAGCATTTAATTGAGCTAGACATTCTATCAAACACTTGGGGTGCACTAGAACACACCCTATAACTGAAAATCTGTATATGGCTAATCTAAGAGAATACAATCGTACTAAAACTACCTATACTGTAGGTGAGGGGTTTCTTACCTCCTGCTCGAAGTTTCTTATGATTCTAGTCGCTAGGTTTCCGGTGGAGAAGATCCCTTCGGCGATCTCCTTGCGTCTACATGTTCCTCTCGCGGAGAGGAGCGTCCTCGTATCCGAGATGTCGCCGGAAGAAGCCCTTATGACCCTAGGGATGGAACCCTAGGCTTGCTTGTGGTTGGCGCCGAGAGAATGAGGGAGAGAAGAGGGTTCGGCGGGATTAGGTTGAGGGGAGGAAAAGTCACGATCCAAAATAACTCCTCACTTAATTATTTTCCCTATTTATATTAAGTGGTTAACTCACCCAACTTAAGTATAAATATAATGGAGTCCCTCTTCTTTCAGCACGGCCCTGCTGGGTCCACTTGGTTACTAGAGTCCACCATAAGTCGTAGGACCCAATATGTCTCGGGTTCAATTCCCGCGTAGGCTATTTTATGATTCTATTTATTTTTGCTACTTCTGCTACTCTAAAAATTCTGTAAAAATATCATAAAATTCTAGAAAAATACTAGGATATTTCTAATAATTATTTTGAGAATTTTCGGGTGTTACAATCCCCCATACCTTATAAAAAGTTCATTCTCAAACTTAGAATAACTCTGGGTACTTCTGTCTCATACTGGCTTCTGTCTCCCAAGTTGCCTCTTCTGTTGTGTGATTTTGCCAAATAAATTTTACTAATGGTACTTCCTTATTCCACAATTTCTTAACTGCTCGGTCTATTATCTGAATAGGACGACTATCATAGCTGAGGTCTTCGCGAACTTGTACCGACCGGGGTTCAATCACCTGGGTGGCATTTGGGATATGCTTCTTCAGCATAGAGACATGAAATACATTATGGATAGCTGACATTTCCTGGGGTAGCTCTAAAAAAATGTGGAACCGCCACATCAGTGGCCCCCTAGAGCCGGTCCCACGGATATGGAGGGAGGTAAATGCAGGTACACAGGTGGAAAGTGCATAGCGGAGACGTTAACCCCAGGCAGTGACACCCCGGGGATCGACCCCTAGACCTTTCAGCCACAGAACCATGCACTCCCCATCTGTGCTACGCCCTGGGGACTTTCCTGGGGTAGCTCTAGCTCATATGCTACCTTGCCAACTCTTCTGCTGATAAGGTATAGTCCCACATATCTGGGACTTAATTTACCCTTTTTCCCAAAACGCATTACTCCCTTCATGGGAGCCACTCTGAGGAACACTGTATTCCCAACGAAAAACTCTAAAGGTCTGCGCCGTGTATCAGCATAGCTCTTCTGGCGGCTCTGAGCTGTCTCTATCCTCTGGCGGATCTGCTGTATAGCTGCTGTGGTATCTGCTACTAGATCTGTCTAAAGTTCTAGTTCTTTCTGCTCACCACTCTCATACCAGCAGATTGGAGATCTACACCTCCGCCCGTAGAGAGCCTCGTAAGGTGCCATGCCGATGGTGGCCTGATAGCTATTGTTGTATGCAAATTCTGCTAAACTCAGATATTTGCACCAACTTCCCTTGAAGTCTAGGGCACATGCTCGGAGCATATCTTCGAGTACCTGATTTACCCTCTCCGTCTGACCATCTGTCTGAGGATGGAAAGCTGTGCTAAATTTTAACTTGGTGCCCAATGCTGACTGTACACACTCCTAGAAGTGTGATGTGAATCTACTATCTCTGTCTGAAATAATGGTCCGTGGGACTCCATGCAGTCTGACTATCTCCTTGAGATACAACTGAGCTAGCTGCTCCATGGAGTAGGATATTCTGATAGCTAAGAAGTGGGCTGATTTAGTCAACCTGTCGACTATTACCCAGATGGCATCAAAACCATTCGTGGTTCTGGGTAATCCCACTATGAAATCCATGGAAATATCTTTCCACTTCCATTCTGGGATCTGGATAGGCTGCAGAACTCCTCCTGGTCTCTGATGTTCTGCCTTGACCCTCTGACAGGTTAGACAGGTGCTGACATATCTAGCGATGTCTCTCTTCATCCCAGGCCACCAAAAACGTTTCTTCAAGTCCTGGTACATCTTGGTGGAGCCAGGATGCATCGCGTAGGGAGTCATGTGACCTTCATCTAAAATCTTCCTTCGTAGTTCCTCCTGATCTGGAACACATAGTCTGTCACCGAAATATACTGCCCCACTATCATCCATTCTGAACTCTCCACTCCCTAGTTCTGCTATCCCTTGCTTGATTTTCTGAATTTCAAGATCCTGTTCCTGAGCTATCTGGATGTCATCAAGTAGAGTAGATGCTAAAGTCATAGTAGAGAGCTGTCCCACTATAAGTTCAAGACTGAAATCTTTAATCTCTTTTTGTAAGGGTGGTGACATGGCTGCTAGGGATAATAAGGTAGCACTGGACTTTCTGCTAAGTGCGTCTGCCACCTTATTTGCTTTTCCTGGGTGGTAGAGGATGTCTATGTCATAGTCCTTGACCAGCTCTAGCCATCTGCGCTGTCGCATATTCAGATCCTTCTGAGTGAAGAAATACTTCAGACTCTGATGGTCTGTATACACTCTACATTGAGCTCCGTATAGGTAATGTCTCCAAATTTTGAGAGCGAACACGACTACTGCAAGCTCAAGATCATGAGTAGGATAGTTCCTCTCATAGTCTTTGAGTTGTCTGGAGGCGTAGGCGATTACCTTGCCATTTTACATCAGTACTGCTCCTAGTCCCAATTTAGAGGCATCACTATAAATGTCAAAACTGTCGGTGTTTTCTGGTAGAGCCAGAATAGGAGCACTGGTCAACCTCCTTTTTAACTCGCTGAAGCTGTTCTCACAGTCCTCTGTCCATTGAAATTTCCTGTTCTTTCTGGTAAGAGCTGTCAGTGGGGAGGCTATCCTGGAGAAGTCCTCTACGAATTTTCTGTAATAACCTACTAGTCCCAAAAAGCTTCTGATCTCACTGGCATTCTTGGGTCTTTCCTAGTTACTCACAGTTTCTATTTTACTAGGGTCTACCATGATACCATCCTTTGAGATGATGTGACCCAGGAAGGACACCTGATCTAACCAAAATTCACATTTCGTGAATTTGGCGTACAACTGGTTCTGCTGAAGAGTCTGTAATACTATTTTCAGGTGCTCTACATGTTCTTCCTGAGTTCCTGAATAGATAAAAATGTCATCGATAAATACAATAACAAATCTATCTAGATAGTCCCTTAATACTCTGTTCATGAGGTCCATGAAAGTAGTTGGAGCATTTGTCACGCCAAAGGGCATGACTACGAACTCATAATGTCCGTATCTAGTCCTGAATGCTGTCTTGGGTATATCCCCTTCTTTAACTTTCACCTGATGATAACCTGATCTGAGGTCTATCTTAGAGAACACTGCTGCTCCCTTTAGCTGATCGAACAGGTCATCTATTCTGGGAAGAGGATACTTGTTCTTGATCGTGACTTGGTTCAGTGCTCTGTAATCTATGCACAGGTGCATGCTCCCATCCTTCTTCTTCATGAACAATACAGGCGCTCCCCATGGTGAGTGACTAGGACGTATGAAGCCCTTGTCAAGCAGCTCATGTAGTTGCTCATGAAGTTCCTTCAGTTCTGCTGGGGCCATGCGGTAAGGTGCCTTGGAGATAGGATTCGTGTCGGGAATGAGTTCTATCTCGAATTCAATCTCCCTGTCTAGTGCTAGGCCTGGTAACTCCTTAGGGAAGACTGCTGGGTAGTCACATACAACTCGGACCTCTTCTAGCTTTTGGTCCTTGTCCTGACTAATATTGACTACATGTGCTAGGAATCCCATACATCCTGAATCCATTAATTTATGTGCTTTTAGAGCTGAGAGAAACTTTTTAGCCTTTCTCTTTGGTTCTCCGATGTACTCGAACTGTACTTCCGCTTCAGGTTGGAATACGACTTTCTGTTTACGGCACTCTATAGAGACACCGTATCTGATCAGGAAGTCCATTCCAAAGATGACATCAAAATCAGTCATATCTAGCACTATCAGATCACAAAAGAGTTCTCTGTCTGCTATAATGACTGGCACTGCTCTGAGCCAGTGCGTGGATGCCATAATTTCTCCTGAAGGTAGCGTTGTCAAAAACTGATTACTGAGTACCTCTGGAGGTATCGCTATCTTTTCGGCAAACGCCCTGGATATATAAGAATGGGTTGCCCCAGTATCGAATAAGACAGTTGCACTTTGCTGTAAAATACTAATCTGACCTGAAACAACTGTCGAGGCATTCACTACGTCCTCTCTGGTGAGTGAGTAGATCCTCGCATTGGTCGTAACTGAAGGGGCTTCTAGTCTGCCCTGGCTGATGTGTGGGCCATCTAAAGCGGCCTGTATCTGATGTAACTGAGCTGGCTGGCCTCCGTACTGAATCGGCTGTGGTTGAGGAACACCAGTCTTGTTCGGGCACTGCTTAGCCATATGCCCCTCTTGTCCACATTTGAAGCATCCCCGTGTGCCCTTACGACAAACTCCAAGGTGGAATTTCCCACAAGTAGCACATTTGGGATAACTAGGCTGTTTACTAGCTGGTCCTCCTTTCGGGTAACTCCCTGGTTTGCGTTTGTTGCTGGAGTTCCCTTTCCAGTTAGAGCCGTGGGAGCTGTGGCCCTGGTGTTTCTGAGTACCTGAGCCTCCTTGGCCTTTGGATTCTGAGAGAACTTGCTTCTACTGCTTGATGCTATTCTGGTAATGCTCAGTGATTAGAGCACTACTTACTAGTTCTTCTGTGGTTTGTGGCCTATGAACGCCACTGGCTACATTCAGTGTTATGTCCGGCCTTAACATCTTAAGCATCAATCGGACCCTTTCCTTCTCAGTGCTGACTAATTCGGGACACAGACGAGCCAGCCTGTTGAATTTCTTCACGGCCTCCTCAACTGAAAGATTGCCCTGGCGGAATTCAGTGAACTCGTCGTAGTGACGATTTGTGACCCGCATGTGAAAGAACTCCTCAAAGAATTCTTTCTCGAAGTCAGCCCATGTCATCTGGTTTACTGGGCGCTTCGCTCTAATTCTCTCCCACCACATGTGTGCATCTCCTACTAGGCAGAAGGAGGCGCACTTTGTAGGACCGTTGGGCCGGCTAGAGGGGTTGGTAAATAACCTGTCAATTATAAAAACAAACAACCCTTCCTCGAACGATTAAGCTAACACTTGTAAAATGAATTAAGCAGATAAATAAAAGCATAAAAGAAGAAAACGAGGCACCAGATGTTTACTTGGTTACAACCGATGTGGTTGTTAATCCAAGGAAGATTAAGCTCAAAAACTCCTTCAGGCGGAGAAGCCTCTTACAGCGTTTAGGCACAGAAAACAGAAGCTTAACTACAACTAAAGCATACAAGTGTTTGGAAATAGAATGATCGTGATTGTTGAAAAGCTTCTGGACCAAGGCTATATTTATAGCCTTGGTCGGGGCGCCTGGATGGGTTCCGGGCGCCCTGGGGGGATAAAATTTATCCCCCAACGGTTGGATCGAGTCAAAGCTCGATCCTGTGAAAAAGTCCCTTCCGGGCGCCCCGGATGGTTCCGGGCGCCCCGGACAGCTCCGGGCGCCCCGGATAGTTCCGGGCGCCCCGGAGCCAAAAGTCAACCAAGTTGACTTTTGGTCCGTGCTCTCTTCTCTGGTTCAGCTCGTCTCTGGTCCGGGTCTTTCTGCTCTGGCTCCGCTTGCTTGGGTGATCTCTGACATCCGGAATAGGGCTCACCCGAACCCATCTTCCGGTCTTCTCGAGCGTGCTTCCCTCCGGCTTCTCGTCCATCGGAATTACCGCGTGTCCCTTCTCGTCCACCA
This sequence comes from Zingiber officinale, assembly GCF_018446385.1. Taxonomy (NCBI): domain Eukaryota; kingdom Viridiplantae; phylum Streptophyta; class Magnoliopsida; order Zingiberales; family Zingiberaceae; genus Zingiber; species Zingiber officinale. Next base: position 97,829,862 of record NC_055998.1, read on the forward strand.
GCGTACTCATCCGCAGACTTCATCCCTCGGTCGCACCCCGTGCCGACCTTCGCGCTAGCTGCATCTCTTGCTCCTTGAGCAATCTTCCGCTCCGGCTTTCGTACCTCGGAACCACCGCGCGCACTTCCTTCTCGTCCGCCGGTGTACTCTTCCGCAGCACCTCGTCCCTCGGACGCACAGCGTGCCGTCCTTCTCGCTAGCTGCGTCTTCCGCTCGAGTACCTGTGCTCCTAAGCTCCTGCACACTTAGACACAAGGTTAGAAACAACGCAGGACCTAACTTAACTTGTTGATCACACCAAAACAACCTTGGGGTTCCAACACACTTCACCTTCTCATGTTCTGGCCAGTCCAGAAGCTCCATCGTACTCTCCAGTGTTTTGAACCAAGCCTGAGCATCCCATGGTTCACTGGTGCTTGAGAAGTTCTCTGGCTTAACTCTCTGCCACTGGATCAGATAGGCTTCTCCCCTTACCCCTACTGCTGGGGCTACTGGTGTTGCAGGTTGAACTGGTGGAACCTCTATCACCACTGGGGTCGCTAAATTGGATTCTGGGGTGACAGTGGGAGTGTTCTGCTGTTTAGCCCTAAGGGTGGCTATCTCCTGTTGCTGTTCAGCTAGTTGCTTCTGTAACTGAGCCACTACTGCTGTAAGGTCTGGGGGAGGCACTGAACTGCCTGCCTCATGCTGGGGCTCAGTAGCTGGTGCCCTTCTAGCTGGGCGTCCTCGTGCCATTTCTAGAGACAGAGAGGACATACATAACTAAGACAATCATATTTGCATAACTATGGTTATCATGTTAGATACTATCATGAATAAACATACTTTAGTTACCTCTAAACATGAAAACAAGAAACATAAATAAAGTGAGAGATGTTCTTACTTGGAAGCTGCAGGTTCAATGCTGATGTGTGTGTAGGAAGTATGAAACCTCGCTCTGATACCACTCTGTAATGACCCGCCTTTTACTGGCTAGGCTGTAAGGCCGGACCGTCACATTATGCTGTGCTAAACTATATCCATGACCATCCTTAAGTCTAGGTGCGGAAAGCTGTACCAATTTAAAACTTTGCTATACTAATACAAGTTCTTGGTCCTACATGTGCTGAGGGATGCAATCCGAGGTATACATAGCATATCCTACATCCCCTATGGTCAAGGAGCTGAATTTCAAGGTTTCCTGGTCGAAACCCAACTTCCCAATCGATTGGGGTTGAACTCAATCGATTGAAAACTATTGGATCGATCCATGGATCGATTCAGCTCGTTACTGTATTCGGGGAAAACTCTAGATCGATCGGCTGATCGATCCAGGCTAACCAATCGATCCAATGATCGATTTGGGAGCTCTCTGTTCATGGGAGCTAATCCCCTAATCGACCCATTGATCGATCCAGCGTGCTTCTGTGCACGGTAGGATTTTGTTTTTTGGATCGATCTGCTAATCGATCCAACTTAGTCAATCGATCCAGTGATCGATTCCAAGGCTCTCTGTTCGCGACAGAACACGACTGGATCGATCAGCTGATCGATCCAGGAGCTTACTGTTGTTGGTTGCTACTCGGAAAACCTATAGGTTCCACTGTACAAAAATTTTTTACAAAGGTCCGAACCTTTTCCTAGCTACCATGTGTTCTTTTAAATTAAATTTTGGATCGCCTGCGGAACTTAACACGTTTGATCCAAAACTTAATCTATTTGTTCTTTTAGGTTTTGACTTGGATCTCCTGCAGAACTTTACACGTTCGACTCAAGTCTCCTTAAGTTATTAATTCCATTAAATATTAATTTCGATAATTGGTTCCCAGTACTGACGTGGCGAGGCACATGACCTTCTTGGATATGGGAGCAACCACCACCGACTAGACAAAACCTTTTATAGAAAGCTAATATTTAATTTCCTAAAATAACTTTTAGGTTAACCAAAAAGAACAAACAAATCACAAGGAAAAGAAAAAACAAAAGAACACAGCATCAAAAAAACATATTCGAAATTCTAGAACGTAAGCCTCTTGTATTTGGTATTATTTCCATAAATAACTAGCATGATGCGGAAATAAAAATTACTAGTTATACCTTGTAGAAAAACCTCTTGATCTTCTACCGTATTCCTCTTCTAACCTCGGACGTTGTGTGGGCAACGATCTACCGAGATGAGAAACCACCAACCACCTTCTTCTCCTCCAAGCAAGGTTCGGCCACAAAGGAAAACTTCACCAAGGAGAAAAACCAAAATACTAACCAAGCTCCAAGAGATGCTAGCTTTCTCTCCTTCTTCTTCTTCTTCTCCGAGTAGTATCCGGCCACCACAAGAGCTCCAATGGAAGAGGGAGATTCGGCCACCACAAGAGGAAGAGAAAGAGAGGATGGCCGGCCACACCAAGGAACAAAAGAGGGAGAGAAAACAAAAGAGGTTGTTCCCCTTGAAGGCACCCTCACCCCTTCTTTTATATTCCTTGGCCTAGGCAAATTAGGAAATTTAATTACAATAAAATTTCCTCAATTTCCTTGACATGTTTTAATTGAGAAAAATAAAACAAAATTTCCCAATTAAATCTACATTGGCCGGCCACATCAATGGGAAGCAAATTGGACAAGTTTCAATCAACAATTAAAACTTTCCTAATTTGTTTCCAGAAATTTTAAAAATAAAATTTATCTTTAAAAATCTCTTCATGGTTGATAAAAGGAAATTTCTATAATTTTAATTTTATCAACATGTGGATAATTTTAAAAAAAAATAAAATATCTCACCAATCTACAAATAAGGAAAGAGATTTAATCTCTTTCTTTAATCTTTTGTAGATCTTTTACAAGAGAGATATTTTAATTTTAATTCTCTTTAATTAAATTATTTCTTCCACATAATAAAAATTAAAATTAAAATCCTTTTTAATTTATTTTGGCCGGCCCCCACTAGCTTGAGTTCAAGCTAGGGTCGGCCACCCAATTTTATACCTAGGCCGGCCCTAGCTTGTTTCCCAAGCTAGCTTGGCCGGCCCCTATTGGGTGGGTATAGAAGGTGGGTATAGAACTCTATAACTAAGAGGCTACGATAGGGACCGAGAGGAGGAATTGGTTTTGGTCTCCCGATAAAATTAAGCATCCCGTGTTCGCCCCGAACACACAACTTAATTTTATCAATGATAATTCATTCCACTAGAGAACTATCATTGAACTACCGCACCAATCCCAAATTACATTTTTGGGCTCCTTCTTATTATGAGTGTGTTAGTCTCCCTGTGTTTAAGATATCGAATGTCCACTAATTAAGTGAGTTACTGACAACTCATTTAATTAATATCTAAGTCCAACAGTAGTACCACTCAACCTTATCGTCATGTCGGACTAAGTCCACCTGCAGGGTTTAACATGACAATCCTTATGAGCTCCTCTTGGGGACATTATCAACCTAGTATCTGTAGGACACAGTTTCCTTCTATAATCAACAACACTATAAGTGATATCATTTCCCAACTTATCGGGCTTATTGATTCATCGAACTAAATCTCACCCATTGATAAATTAAAGAAATAAATATCAAATATATGTGCTTGTTATTATATCAGGATTAAGAGCACACACTTCCATAATAACCGAGGTCTTTGTTTCTTTATAAAGTCAGTATAAAAGAAACGACCTCAAATGGTCCTACTCAATACACTCTAAGTGTACTAGTGTAATTATACAGTCAAGATAAACTGATACCTAATTACACTACGACCTTCTAATGGTTTGTTCCTTTCCATTTTGGTCGTGAGCTACTGTTTATAATTTATAAGGTACTGATAACATTATCTTCTGTATGTGACACCACATGCTATGTTATCTACAATATAAATTAATTGAACAACTACAAATAAATGTAGATAATTTGACCAAATGTGATTCTTTATTCAAGACAAATGTTTACAAAAGCTTAGGCTTTCAGTATACACTCCAACAACTGTTCGCGAGAAAACTCCTCAATCGATCAGCTGATCGATTGGGGACCCCAATTGATCGGCTGATCGATTCGGATTTCTGATTTCGTATCAGAAGTCTGATTTCAGCACTGTTTCATGCACAATCACATGTATAAGTACTAAAATGGCTGAAAAACGTACCACTATCAAATAACTAACATTCTAAACATGGTTTCTAACAATCTAAGCAAGTCTTTCATGATTCAAGATAGTAAAATAACTAGAAGTGCGGCAAATAACTCTATATAAGAACTAAGTTCTTTAGTTTGAGTTCTTTAGTTTGCTAATTTCTCCAAAGATCTTCATTCCAGGTTCCTTCCACATACATCTTCATCGCATTGACCTCTAGCCTCCGCTAGTCCATCTCCCTTTACCTTTATCTGCAGTATAGGGAAAAGAAGTATCTGTAAGCTTTCGTTTAGTAAGAAACCATCTACCTTACAAAACATGCATGCGATGCAATTTATGCTTTTAAAACATGATATTTGAAATATGTGCTGAACATGTTAAAACATGGCATATCATCATACAAACATAGAAACCATAAGCTAAACATGGCTATAACTGAAATGTTATTATGACGAGACTAAACTGAAACATACTGAGCTAAACTAAAGCTGAATTAGAACTGATTTTAAAATATAATCACCCAACTGATTGTGAATTTGAAAGCTATTATCATACTAGATAAAAATACATAATCATGCTGCTGATGGGCCCGGCAACTGTACTTGCTGTGCGCGCATCCCTAACTAGACCTGGGGTTGCAAATCCCGAATTTAGTAGGGTTTACTAGGTTATCTAAACCTAAGGATGACTGTGGGAGCCCAACCCAAGGACATCTAGTCCAGTACAGTGCCACTGAGTAAAATAAAATACTGTTTCATAAGCTAATAGTTCTTATCTTACTATTCCCAGGTGATCCGGTGATAAGGCCGGGGGGCTCTCACAATGGCAAGGTCAACGACATGTGGAGGTCAACAGTTAAAGGGAGGTCAACCCCATGGGCTCGATGAACGGGCGGGAAAGGCCGAGCACTAGGCAACGACCTTCGTCCGAGAGAACAACCATCTGGCCGTGAGCCCAAACTTCCAATGAAGGGAAAAAGATCATATGGCCGAGCGAACAGTCCGCTCGGCCGCATTACAAATCAAGAGTAAGAGCCGAGCGGATGCCCTCTCGGCCAGGGTGTCAGGCTATGAGAGCCGAGCGGGCGATGACTCTAAACCATCCCGGACGGACGACCACCGGCGCCAGACCAAAGGCGAATGGTCTGGCCGAGCGGTTTGTTGGCCGATCCGGGAAGAGGAAGTCAAAGAGTGTGGGATAGCGGGTATGTCATCTTAGTAATCCCTGCTGCTGACAACAAGCATGTTTGAGGACCAGGCCATACTTAGTATCGTACGACAAAGGATTCTGCTGTCCCATTAAGGAGACGCTCAGACTGTAGCAGTATGGCGTCAGACATGCTCCTCTGACAAGCCCATGCTGCGGCATGGTATAGGACACGTGTACACCTTAGTTTGTGTGCACCAAGCTCCCATAGCTCTATATAAGAGCTCTTAGACTTCACCAGAGGTATATAATCTCGAATCCTGGAAGCCACCCTCTTGTTTTTTTCATCTGCCTGACTTGAGCGTCGGAGGGTCGTCGCCGGGAACCCCTTCCCAGCCCGACTTCTGTGCAGGTTCGCCGGGGCACCTTGTGATCAACCGGAGATCTACGTCAGCAGCTTGGAGAGCGCCACATGCCCAGCGTCCATTGATTCAGCTTTCGGACATGATCAATTTGGCGCCGTCTGTGGGAACGCTCCTGCATCCGATCGGAAGCAATGGACGAAGCTGGACGACAGCACTCGGTGATGCTCTCGACAGAAGAACTAGACGTTCTGATCGAAACACGAGCAGCTAAGCTTGTGGAACAAAGGCAGAAGTCGCAAGCCAAGCGGATTGAGCAGCAAGCGACATCAGCATCAGGTGGCCGAGCGGAAGTACCACCGGCCACAGTTCCATTCCATTGGGCTCTATTCCGCACTCCTGAAGCCGCAGTAGTTAATCGTGATCGAGGATCTTCTTCAGAGGAAATACCAAGATGAGACAACAGAAAAGGCAAAGCCCCCCGAGCGGAATCCTCACCCGAACGGATTAACCGTCAATTCTCAGAGGCTATTCTACAAGACCCCCTGCCAAAGCAGTATGTGCCTCCGGCGATCGGTGAATACAACGGAACCACCGATCCAAATGATCATTTAGGTAAATTCGACAACACAGCTACTCTTCATCAATACACAGATGGAGTGAAGTGTTGAGTTTTTCTTACCACCCTCTCGGGATCGGCTCAACGGTGGTTTCGGAGGCTTCCGGACGGATCCATCACAAGTTTTAAAGACTTCCGAACGGCTTTCCTCCACCACTTCGCAAGCAGTCGGCGCTATCAAAAAACTAGTGTTAGTCTGTTTACCATCAAACAAGAAGCCCGCGAATCGCTCTGAGCCTACATCCAGCGGTTCAACAGGGTGGCCATGGATATTCCAACGGCCACCTCGGAAACCATGATGAATGCCTTCACACAAGGCCTCGTGGACGGGGACTTCTTCCGATCGCTCATTCGGAAGCCGCTCCGAGACTACGACCACATGCTACACCGGGCCAACGAATACATCAACGTGGAGGAAGCCCAAGCGGCCCGAAGGAAGGAAACTCCAACCGAGTGGGCCCCTCCTGCCGAGCGGAAGCCGTACACTGCTCATCAGCCGCCCAGAGGACCGAGGGCCGAAGCAATCTGCTCCCCCCATGCAAGGTCCCATGCTGCAGAACGGCCCAAACCGAAGAAAAAGGTGTGGACCCCTATGTTTTGCTCATTCCACCGGACGGACACGCATAACACCAGAGATTGCCGGAGTCTTCCCTTGATCGCTCATCTCGCTCCTCGGAGTGGCGACCGTCGATCGCCATCATCCGACAGGTGACAGAGGCCTCGTGAAGTCGATCGGATGGTAGCCGACAGGCGACAACAACAGACTCCCGAGCAACATCACACTCCGAGGCATGAGAATCCCCAGATGTCTAGGGAGCGGCCCCGACCATCCGCTCGGGAAGAAGAAAATAGAAGTAATACTTCCTGAGGCGAGATCAACATTATTGCTGGCGGGCCGACCGGAGGCGACTCTAACAGAGCAAGGAAGGCGAGTGTCCGACAGCTCCAGATCCATGCGGTCGGCTGCAGCCAGGAACGGGCAAGCGGACCCGAAATCAGTTTCGGGCCCAGGGACTTGGAAGGAGTTGAAGTTCCCCACGACGACGCTCTTCTCATCAAAGCGGTAATAGCCAATTACACTATACACCGCATTTTTATTGACACAGGAAGCTCGGTCAATATCATATTCAAAAAGGCCTTCGATCAACTACAAATTGATCGAGCCGAGCTGTTGCCCATGACAACCCCCCTCTACGGGTTTACGGGCAATGAAGTCCTGCCGGTCGGACAGATCCGACAGACTATTTCACTTGGAGAGGAGCCGCTCAGAAGGACGCAGACTGCAAACTTCGTCATGGTGGACTCTCCGTCGGCATACAACGTCATCTTGGGACGACCGGCTCTCAGTGAATTCCGAGCGGCCGTCTCCACCTTCCACCAGAAAATCAAGTTCCCAGTCGAAGACAAAGTGGGAGAAATACGAGGATATCAACTGGCAGCTCGGCGATGCTACATCGAGATGGTCCGAGTAGAAGCCAATTCCGCTCGGAAGACGCCACGAATCGAGGTGAACGCTATAACTGAAAAACCTCCCTCTTTGGTTTATAAAGAAAAAGAGGAAGTGCAGATTCACCCGACCCGATCGGAGGCCACAACGTTCATTGCGACCGATCTGGAGGCCAACCAGAAAGAGGAAGTGATCAAATGCCTCCAGAGAAACCGTGATGTCTTCGGAATTTCACCGAGTATAGCGCAGCACGAGCTCCACGTCTGACCGGACGCTCGGCCGGTGAAGCAGAGAAAGAGGGACTTCAGCGCCGAACAGAATGCAATCATCCGATCGGAGGTCGAGAAACTCTTGGAGGCCGGCCACATACGCGAGGTCCAGTTCCCTAGCTAGTTGGCGAACGTGGTACTAGTCTCCAAGCCGGGCAACAAATGGAGAGTGTGCATCGATTTCCGGGACCTTAACAAGGCGTGCCCAAAAGATTTTTATCCTCTGCCCCGGATCGATCAACTGGTGGATTCCACGGCTGATATCAAGGCTACCATCAAGTGCCGCTCGCCCGAGAAGATCAAGAAAAAGTCAGCTTCGTTACAGCCGACGACACCTATTGCTATAATGTGATGCCGTTCGGACTGAAGAACGCGGGAGCCACTTATCAGCGCTTGATGAACAAAGTGTTCAAAGAGCAGATCGGGCGAAATCTGGAAGTATACGTGGACGACATTCTCATCAAGTCCGTCCGAGCGGCCGATCTCTTTGGAGACATGGAAGAGACTTTCAGAACGTTATGGAAATATGGAGTTAAACTAAACCCTCAGAAGTGCCTGTTCGGAGCAAAAGGTGGGCGTTTCTTGGGATACATAGTAACCGAGCGGGGCATCGAGGCAAATCCCAGCAAAGTGAAAGCCTTACAAGATATGCCGCCTCCAAGAAATCTGAGGGAAGTGCAGCGCTTGACCGGTCGGATAACAGCTCTGTCCAGATTCATCTCCAAGACCGCCGACCGGAGCCTGCCTTTTTTCAAAATCTTGCGCAAGGCCACTAAGTTTCACTGGGACGAAGAATGCGATCGGGCGTTCGAAGATCTGAAGACATACTTGCGCTCTCTGCCGGTGCTAGCCAAGCCAGCTGTGGGTGAGCCACTTTGTATCTACTTATCTTCAACCGAACAAGCAGTCGGCTCGGCACTAGTAAGGGCGAGTGGAGAAGAACCTATATATTTTCTAAGTCATATTTTAAAAGATGCTGAATCTCGCTACACTGGACTCGAGAAGCTGGCTTTCGCTTTGGTCCTGGCTGCTCGGCGCCTCCGTCCCTATTTCTTGGCTCATACTATCATTGTCCGGACGAACAGCCCATTGGGAAGAGTGCTGTTGAACCCAGAAGCGTCCGGGCGGCTCATCAAATGGACAACGGAGTTGAGCGAATTTGACATTCAATACCAGCCCCGTTCGGCGATAAAAGCGCAGTCCTTGGTGGATTTTGTCACCGAAGTACAAAGGCCAGAACCCGAAGCCATGTGGAGGATATTTGTGGATGGATCGTCCACTCGGCTCGGGAGCAGGATTGGTGTATTATTGCTCTCTCCCCAAGAAGAAAAGATGCATCTATCCGTTCGGCTTGATTATAGAACTACGAATAATGAGGCAGAGTATGAAGCCCTTATAGCCGGCTTATAGGCCGCTCGGCACGTGGGGGCCGGACGAGTGACGCTGCATTCAGACTCTCAGTTGGCCGCTCAGCAGCTCTCGGGTACCTTTGAGATTAACAACGCTCGGCTCAAACTCTACACCGAAGCCTTTGAAAAACTCAAGGCCAACTTTAGAGAAGTTATTATCCAGAAGACACCCCGAGCGGAGAACCAAGCTGCAGATGAACTAGCTAAACTCGCAAGTTCAATATCCCCGGTCGTCATCCAGAGGCCAATTGAGCAAGTATCTTTAGTGGCGCACGTCGACCGGATGGAGGGCCTCACGTTTCTGAGCGATTGGAGGACACCCATCACGGAATATCTCCGCTCAGGGGCTACGCCATCCGATCGTGATGAAGCCCAGGTGTTGAGGAGGAGAGCCGGTCGGTTCACGCTCATTGGAGACCAACTATACAAGTAGGCTTTCTCCCGCCCACTTTTGAAATGCTTGAGTTCGGAAGACGCAGTGTACATCCTCCAAGAAGTGCATCAAGGATCATGCGGAGGGCATCTGGGCGGACGATCACTGGCTAAAAAGGTTTTGTTGGCCGGATACTTCTGGCCAACCTTGCAAGTAGACGCTGCTCGGACCGTGTCGATGTGCCTTTCTTGCCAAAAGTATCATAACTTCTCACACCGACCGGCGGAGGAAATGAAAGTAGCTATTGTGTCCTGTCCTTTCGACCAATGGGGAATGGATATTGTGGGTCCGTTTCCTATGGCGACCGGGCAGCGGAAATTTCTACTAGTGGCGGTCGATTATTTTTCCAAGTGGGTGGAGGCCGAGTCGCTAGCCAAAATCACCGAGCAGATGGTCAAGAAGTTTATCTGGCAACATATCATTTGCCGGTTCGGCATCCCTCGTCGACTTGTTTCCGATAATGAGCGGCAGTTCGCGGGAAAGTTGCTCGAAGATTGGTGCAAAAGCTATGGCATTGAGCAACACTTCACGTCCGTGGCGTACCCCCAAAGCAATGGTCAAGCTGAAGTAGCCAACCGGGAAATTCTTCACATTTTGCGCGCTCGGCTCGACCATTTGGGAGGAAGTTGGGTGGATGAAGTGCCGAGCGTCCTATGGGCCATCCGAACGACCCCGAAGGAAGGAATAGGCGTCACGACGTTCCATCTGGTGTATGGCGGCGAAGCGGTAATTCCTGTCGAAGTCGGCGTCGAGTCCGACCGGATCTAGAATTATGATGATGATAACGCCGAGCGGAGGAACATGGAGCTGGATCTGGTCGAAGAAGAGCGAGCCAAGGCGTCCGTCCGGCTGATGGCGTACCGACAACGGATGAAGCAAAATTACAATCGACGCATAATTCCCTGAGCATTCCAGGTTGGTGACCTTGTCTGGAAGAAAGTAAAGTCGGTCGGCGACGTCGGCAAGCTGGAAGCTCCTTGGGCGGGCCCCTTCAAAATCATCGAAAAGCTCCGCTCGGTCTAGTTATTTGGCGGGATGAAAGGTGTACCACTGTAAATCATCCTGTGTAAGAGGTGCGCTGATGTAATTTTGCATACGTTTTGGTCGCCTATGTACTTGTAATGCAGGCAGCAAAAATGATAAAGGATGACAAATAACTTCGCTAAACGACAATGTTAAAGTTAGCCTTAAAGGCCGTCGAGCTCCGACGTTAAAAATCGAGAGACGAGCCGGCGTCTATAAACTCTCCGAGCGGAAGACCGTCGAGCTCCGACGTTAAAAATCGAGAGACGAGCCGGCGTCTATAAACTCTCCGGGCGGAAGACCGTCAAGGTCCGGCGTAAAAAATCGGGGGACGAGCCGGCGTCTATAAACTCTCGGCGGAAGACCGCCGAGCTCGGCGTTAAAATCGAGAACGGCGTCTATAGACTCTCCCGAAATACCGTCGAGCTCGACGTTAAAAATCGAGACGCGGCGTTTATAAACTCTCCGAGCGGAAGACCGTCGAGCTCCGACGTTAAAAATCGAGAGACGAGCCGGCGTCTATAAACTCTCCGAGCGGAAGACCGTCGAGCTCCGACGTTAAAAATCGAGAGACGAGCCGGCGTCTATAAACTCTCCGAGCGGAAGACCGTCGAGCTCCGACATTAAAAATCGAGAGACGAGCCGGCGTCTATAAACCTTCCAGTCGGAAGACCGTCGAGCTTCGACGTTAAAAATCGAGAGACGAGCCGGAGTCTATAAACTCTCCGAGCGGAAGACCGTCGAGCTCCGACGTTAAAAATCGAGAGATGAGCCGGTGTCTATAAACTCTCCGAGCGGAAAACCGTCGAGCTCCGACGTTAAAAATTGAGAGACGAGCCATCGTCTATAAACCCTCCGAGCGGAAGACCGTCGAGCTCCGACGTTAAAAATCGAGAGACGAGCTGGCGTCTATAAACCTTCCGGTCAGAAGACCGTCGAGTTCTGACGTTAAAAATCGAGAGACGAGCCGGTGTCTATAAACTCTCCGAGCGGAAGACCGTCGAGCTCCGACGTTAAAAATCGAGAGACGTGTCGGCATCTATAAACCCTTCGAGCGGAAGTCCGTCGGGCTCAGACGGTAAAAATCGACGTTCAAAAGCGAGCAATCGGAGTCTAAAAAGCTTACGGACGGATAACTTTTTGCGTGATTCTACTCGGTTGTAAAGGCCGACCCATAAACGGGCCTGCCGTTAAGGCAAGAATAAAGACATCATACGGCCGAACGGCTCCTTTATACAGTACACTTGGTGCGAGAAAATTTGGACCGACACAAAAGTTAAGGATTGAATACTGGTCGAGCAAACAAATAACAAAAAAGAGTTCATTTACGCCGAACAAAGGACAGACAAAAGTAATAACAGTGTTCGCCCCGAACGATGGCCATACAAAAAACAGCAAAGAGATACTCCAAAGACTCCTCACTCGTCAAAATTAAAAAGGGCATCAGGGATAGAGCCCATCATGACAGCCAGATCTTCGGGGGGGGGGGGGGACAGACAGCTCGGCTGGTAGGTGGCCCTTAGTCTTCAGATAATCAACCGCCACCTTGATAGCCTCTTCAAAAGTTAGGGACAGCTTATCGCTGAACTTTTCACCAAATTCGTCCGAGCGGATGAAAGCTTTGCGCACTTCAGCCGACCGGCCGGGCTCCCCATCTTGATATTCTTTGAGCGTGGCTTGGAGATCTTTCAAGCCCCTTCAGATTTGGCTTGGTCACCGAGCGGCTCTCCCGTTCAGTGGCCAGCAAGGCATCCAAGTCCTTCACGCACTGTTCCATCCCTCGGTTTTCCACCTTCATCAAGTCCATATCGTCGATGGCCTTGAGCTTCCGGGTGGTCGCGAGCTTTATTTCTTTATCGCGCTGCTTGACCAGGGCGTTGAGCCGAGTCACTTCACCTGCCAAGTCAGAGGATCTATTCCGCTCGGCTTCCAAGAGCTTCTTGGCCTTCTCCAAAGCAGCCATGGATTGTCCTCTGCTTTCGTTCGAGGTTTTGAGCTTTTTCAGCTCGTCCTCCAACTCGGCCAGGCGGTTGCTAATGGCGATCTGCTCCACCCAGTTCTGTGAACGGATGTGATCAAGTTAGAAGCTAAACCAAATTAGCCAACAAGACAAAGGATATACCCCAGTCGCTTGCTGTAAATTGCTGTCTCCTAGTTGGCTGGGGGTCATAAGAGCGATGCGAAGCCGAGCGTCCTCCCAAGCTTGGGCCAGAGGACCTGTAAGAGTGATTTGCTGTTCGGGAACCGTTGGCCGGTCGGCAGAAGGACGGTCGCCCAATCGTCTTAGGCGACGCAGGGTCCGAGGAGGACTAGTAGGCGGCACCTCGGAGGCAGCCCGGGGGGAGCCGAGCGACGTAGGGGTGCTCTCCGTGGAAACCGCTCCAGAGATCAAGGGAGCATCATCACCTCGCTCGGAACGCTGCTCATCGGATGGGGTCGGATGAGAGGCTTGCTCTTGCCGTCTGCGTTTTCGAGTCGCTAGAGGAACCTCATCCGCCGAGCGGCCCTCTACCTCGGCTTGAGCAGAGGACGCGATATCGCCTCCAGCCAAAACTAGAGAGACAGAAGCAGTTACGGCTTCGGGGACCATCTGAGTCCCCTCACCCCCTCCAGCTGTTGAAACAGCCAGGACCAATCCCCGTTCGGCAACCTCCTTATTCTTCGCCGCCTCAATCTCAGCGGCTCTCAACTTTAGCTGCTCGGTAGCCTTGGCACGCCACATGATTTCAGCTGCAGAAACAAAGAATAAATCAGTTAGAACAAAGGAAAGAGGATGATAAGAATGCTTACTCATGCTGCAAGGCAGGTCGGCTTCGACGGGCGACAAGCCAAATATATACAGCACTCCCGGAAGGAGCAGCTTATCGATGTGGTAGTGCTGGCCGATCAGCCGGTTGGCTGCATGAAGATAGGCCGGATCGCTCTTAAACTTGCCAAGCTATGGTTGTGTAGGTACCGTCGTCTGCCATTTGGTACGGAAAGCCGGGGGCGCGGGAAAACACAGGTAGAAAAAATGTTCCTTCCAGTACTTGTTGGAGCTCGGCATGTTGTCGAAAAGAACAAAACCTATCCTAGATTGGAAAATGAAAGTGCCCCACTCGGATTGTTTCGGATAGTAGAAGTAGTGAAAAATTTTGGGGTCCAGTGGGATGTCGTTCAATTTAAAAAGAATTACCACCCCGCTCAGCAGCCTAATGGAGTTTGGGACAAGTTGGCCGAGCGGGATGCGAAAATAATTGCACACTTGTACGAGGAAACGGTGCAGAGGAAATCGCAGCCTGGCCAAAAATTGGTCTCGGAAAAAGAGAACGGTGCCGGATGGCGGTTCATGAGGCCGGTCGGTGGGGGTGGCTAATACTATATTGTGGTTAGCAGGGAGTTCATACGTCCGAGCGAGGCGCAGGGCATCCTCCTCGTCAAACCGAATCTCCATGGTCGTGTACCAAAGACCAGGAGCGCCGGTGGTCGGTTGGGAAGTGCTAGCCATGGCCGAAAGTAAGGAAAAAATGCAAGGCAGAAAGAAAACAAGAGAGCAAGCGGGGAAGGATGAGGACAAGATGAAAAGAACGGCTAACGAAAAATGTAACGGAAAGATGAAATGAAGGATGAGGGAAGCTTATGAACAAGGAAATGATCGAAGGGGCTGCGAGGTCGCTGGAGAGCTGAAAGATGAAGTCGCCGGAGAAGAAAGAGCAGCAAGGCCGCAGAACACGAGGGAGCAGAAATGCGGCGAAGAAAGCTTTATAGTGTTGGCCCCGAATGACCTCAGCCGCCAGATCCAGGTCGCAAAAAACGAAGCTGTTATCGGGCCGTTCATTTCAAACGGCGGCTGTCCCATAGGAGGTAACGCCATCGTCGTATGCTGACAACAGCGGAAGCGCCACATGTCAGCAAGACATAGGGTGCATTTAATGAACGCCCCTTACCGCGCGCAGCGCGCGTGCTTGGCAGTAATGGAGAAGATTCGGCATGAATTCCGAGGGGATACTGAAGGCGTCAGCATGATAGCGCCGAACGGGCATAAAGAAGAAGGTGAGCCGAGCGGATGAACCTTCCCGGGCCTAGCGTAGTGGTCGTCACTCAGTCAGACCGACAGTCCAGTCAGTCGGACTTGGATGCCTCTTTCGACTGGACTTAAAGAGGAGGCAAGTGATCCGGTGATAAGGCCGGGGGGCCCTCACGATGGCAAGGTCAACGACACGTGGAGGTCAACAGTTAAAGGGAGGTCAACCCCATGGGCTCGATGAACGGGCGGGAAAGGCCGAGCACTAGGCAACGACCTTCGTCTGAGAGAACAACCATCTGGCCGTGAGCCCAAACTTCCAATGAAGGGAAAAAGATCATATGGCCGAGCGGACAGTCCGCTCGGCCGCATTACAAATCAAGAGTAAGAGCCGAGCGGATGCCCTCTCGACCAGGGTGTCAGGCTATGAGAGCCGAGCGGGCGATGACTCTAAACCATCCCGGACGGACGACCACCGGCGCCAGACCAAAGGCGAATGGTCTAGCCGAGCAGTTTGTTGGCCGATCCGGGAAGAGGAAGTCAAAGAGTGTGGGACAGCGGGTACGCCATCTTAGTAACCCCTGCTGCTGACAACAAGCATGTTTGAGGACCAGGCCATACTCAGTATCGTACGACAAAGGATTCTGCTGTCCCATCAAGGAGACGCTCAGACTGTAGCAGTATGGCGTCAGACATGCTCCTCTGACAAGCCCATGCTGCGGCATGGTATAGGACACGTGTACACCTCGGTTTATGTGCACCAAGCTCCCATAGCTCTATATAAGAGCTCTTAGACTTCACCGAAGGTATATAATCTCGAATCCTGGAAGCCACCCTCTTGTTTATTTCATCTGTCTGACTTGAGCGTCGGAGGGTCGTCGCCGGGAACCCCTTCCCGGCCCGACTTCTGTGCAGGTTCTTCGGGGCACCTTGTGATCAACCGGAGATCTACGCTAGTAGTTTGGAGAGCGCCACGTGCTCATCGTCCATTGATTCAGCTTTCGGACAGGATCACCAGGTTATCTGAACCTAGAACTAGGTTATCTGAACCTAGAGGCGACTATGGGAGCCCACCCCTTGGACCGTAGTCCCATATCAGCTGTAGAAAGACTAAATTCATGCTATAAAATGCTTCTACTGCATTTTCTAAGATATTAAAATGCTTCTGGTAGCATTTAACTGAGCTAGACATTCTATCAAACACTTGGGGTGCACTAGAACACACCCTACAACTGAAAATTTGTATATGGCTAATCTAAGAGAATACAATCGTACGAAAACTACCTATACTGCAGGTGAGGGGTTTCTTACCTCCTGCTCGAAGTTTCTTACGATTCTAGTCGCTAGGTTTCCGGTGGAGAAGATCCCTTCAGCGATCTCCTTGCGTCTACGTGTTCCTCTCGCGGAGAGGAGCATCCTCGTATCCGAGATGTCGCTGGAAGAAGCCCTTATGACCCTAGGGATGGAACCCTAGGCTTGCTTGTGGTTGGCGCCGAGAGAATGAGGGAGAGAAGAGGGTTCGGCGGGATTAGGTTGAGGGGAGGAAAAGTCACGATCTAAAATAACTCCTCACTTAATTATTTTCCCTATTTATATTAAGTGGTTAACTCGCCCAACTTAAGTATAAATATAATGGATTCCCTCTTCTTTCAGCACGGCCCTGCTGGGTCCACTTGGTTACTAGAGTCCACCATAAGTCGTAGGACCCAATAGGTCTCGGGTTCAATTCCCGCGTAGGCTATTTTACGATTCTATTTATTTTTGCTAGTTTTGCTACTCTAAAAATTCTGTAAAAATATCCTAAAATTCCAGAAAAATACTAGGATATTTCTAATAATTATTTTGAGAATTTTCGGGCATTACAATCTATCATACTCTCTGCTACACATGTTGGTTGTCTGCTCATCCTCAGTATGAGATACCGAAGCTGAGGTATCAATCAACACTGCCCATGATCTCTGTCCATACTACTCGTGTCTCCTCATCGTCACTAGTCATGATTTATCCTGTGTCCTATGTCTTGACTCCTCTATCATCAGTGTCTCCATATTCTCCATATCACGTGTCTCAATTATGTGTTCGGGAGCTGTAGATGTCTCCCCTAATCTCTGTCAACCTCCTACTATGTCATGGGTCGGGGTCATCCGGTGTCATCCCCAAGTCTCATGATGTCACTTAGCAAGTGACTAACTATTAATAGATTTAATGTGTTTTTACCGCGAGCCATTTGCTACAGACTAGATATGCTTTTTGTGGTGGGTCTATGCCCTCAGGGGCTTTTTGACAAAACCCCAGTCATAAATAGATTTGATGTTATCTTTACCACGAGCCATTTGCTGCGGACTAGATAAACCTTTATGATGGGTCTATTCACTCTCTTGGACTTTTTGGCAAAGCCTTAACCATCAACGGATTTGATATGTCTTTACTGCTAGTCGTTTGTTGTAGACTAGATAGATTATTCTAAGATGGATCTATTCATCTGTTACATCACCATCACCTCATGAAGTCTCTCCCACATACAATTGTCATGCTCTACTACATGTTGCTCCAGATTAGGGATTTGGTTGCAGTGTTCGAGTAAATAATATGACGTAGGAACCCTAACACACTTTTCAATTGCTTATTTTGATCTTGGATATGAGTACTTTCAAATCTTAAAAATTTGTGTTTTAGTAGATTATTCGAGGCCTTTGCTTGCTTGCTATGAACTTCAGATCCTGTGATTCCTAGTGTTAATTACTACTTAGTTAATGTTTATAATTTGAGGGAAATTGGTAATTTCATGTTAGGTTAAGTAGTTTTTAGAACCATATTGTTCAAAAGAATGTGCAGTAGTCCATTCTCCATGGAAACTTTTTGATCTCCACATGATGCCTTGGTCAATTTGAAATTTTAAAAATTTGTAACATTTTAATTTTTGTTATTGCTAGATTCCTATACATAAAATTTAATTAATTTATACTGAGTTTCAATTTTTCTTATCAAGTGAAGTATATAATTAATATCACATATTTTTTTTGAAAAAAAGAATTTAATTCTTAACTACTCTATTGAATATATTTTTTAAGTTGCTCAAACTCAAAAGTAAATATATTTGTGATAGGTCTTCTTGGTGTTTTCTTCATTCTTCCAGATTCCTATGTTGATGTTGAAAATAAGGATTATGGAGATAAGCTAACTAAGCTGCACTTCTTTATTATTTCCCATTTTAGTATCCGAATTTTATGTTACATTACTTTGCTTATCTCTTTGCATTCTTGAGTTAAATTTTTCTTCACTATCAGTATTCTCTTGTTAAGAATTTAAGTGATTATTCTTTGTAAACGCTTTTTGTATTCTGAATGAAATTGATTGTAAATAGAATTGTTATTTTTGGATAATTTAATAGGGTAAGAATGGAAAAAGAATTTATACCCATAATTTTGGAATCGATATTTCATTCTTATTTCTAGGTTTAAATTGAAGAAATTTATGCGTAAATAAAAAAAGAACAACCATCGTAAGATAAAATATCTTCTCACAACTAAAAAATTTCTGTATCCCATTTTTTGAAACAAAATTTTATAGATTAAAATAATTATTACTTAGGTTGATGGAAGGATAAATTTGGGGCATAATTAATAGTTTCGCCCATGACCTTTAAACAATAAGGACCGGCTCTGGCTAGGGTGCCCAAAGTTGGGATCAAAGTCAAGAAGGATGGTTGATGTGACGGTCAAAGTCAAGGAATGGTCAACACTCGAGGCTAGCACAGTCGCAAGACTTGGTCAAATAGTTCAGCCGATCGGACCTTTTGTCCGATCGGATCCCAAGTCCCCTTGGCTCGATGAATCCCAAATCGTCTCAATTCAATTCAGAGCTGAGTTCGCTCGGTCTGATCAAATATACTAGATGTCCGACTCGATCAGACTCCTTGTCCCAGTGGATGTCGAGTCCTCAAGGAGGTCGAGTCCTCAAGATGGCCAACGTTCCTTACCGACCCGACCCCTTCCAAGAATGAGGTCCGACTGAATGTTAGAAGGGACTCGACCCGCCTGCCACCAAAGCTTATTAATGACCCATCAGCCCAACAACTTAATATTCCTTTTTGACATTTTGTGTAATTGTTGTCAAAGAATCAAGAGAATATTTCTTATGCAATCCGTATGTCGGAAGCTTCTACCCTGTAAAGTATAGAAATTGTGGTCTATTTTAGGAAAGTTGTCAAAATATTAGAATATAGTCGGCCTTTTTTTTTGGAAAGGAGGCGATGTCCATGCACAGAGGAAAACTAATACTATATAAGGGGTCCACTTCTAAAGGCGTATGTATGCAAGGTTAAGGACTCATAGTTCATTATTCATTTCTATTGTTCATCACATTCCATTTACTCACTTGCCTAACTTGAGCATCAGAGTGTCTATGCCGGGGACTCTTCCCTAGCCCGATTGCTGCACAGTTATAAATAACAAGCAGAGTATTAATTAGATTCCGTCTTCTCGAGATCGAAATCTAGTCACGATCTCAACTTAGATTTCCTAAATGGATCTAAGTTGGATCGACGCCTAATATTCCCTTCTCGGGAACGCGCCCTCATAGTCACTCTCCTCCAGTGACTTACCTCAACTTACCTGTCAGACGTCAGGTCAGCCCTTCGACCCGTCTGGACTTCGTGCCAGCTATCAGGTCAGCCCATCGACCTAGCTGGACTTCGTGCCAGACGTCCGGTCAGCCCGTCGACCCGTCTGGGCTTCGTGCCAGCTGTCAGGTCAGCCCATCGACCTAGCTGGACTTCGTGCCAGAAGTCAGGTCAGCCCGTCGACCCATCTGGGCTTCTCCTGTACACTTTGTAGAAGTGTTAAATCAATATGAAACTAACTTAACCTACTTTGTCAATCATCAAAACTTGAGTTAGACCATTAGTGCTAACCGCACCAACAATCTCTCCATTTTTGATGTAATGACAATCTGAGTTAAGTTAGTGAAAAATATACGAGTAAAACAAGCAATTATTAGATTTTTTTAAGTTAGTCTTTATTTGGTATTTCGTTGATTTGTTTTAACTAACTTAAGCCACCTAACCCTCCCTATTTGACATTCATCAAAAAATAACACAGAAAAATAAGGGAAGTAAAAAAAATCAAGGAATTAAATTCAGATTGACTTGAGAGAGTCTAACATAGAATATTTTACTTAAAACCTTAGCTTTTAGCTTTCTTAAAAAAATAACTAAGTTTTAAACTTTAGAAAGAAAATCTTTTTAAAGATAAAATTTGCAACCCTATTTTTTGAAATAAGCTTTGCAAATCAAATTTCAAATCAAAATTTTAAAATTAAGTAAAATTTTATTTTTCAATACTAAGTTTGTAAAATCCAACTTTGTAAATCAATTTTTAAAACTATGTTTGGAAAATCCAACTTTCTAAACCATTTTTTTTAAACTAAGTAAAATATGTTTTCAAAACCAAGTTTGTAAAATCCAATTTTTAAAATCAATTTCAAAAATATGTTTTCAAAACTAATTTTAAAAAATTGGATCCAATAAAAACTTAATATTATAAAAGTTAGTTGAAAATCAAATTAAGAAAATATTTTTCAAAATTAAGGTTATACAATCCAAATTTCAACTTAGTGAATAAAATTAATTTTCAAGATTAAGTTTATAAAATTTAATTTTCAAAACTAAGTAAAAATCTATTTTTCAAAACTAAACTTGCAAAACCTAATTTTCAAGAAAAAAACAGATTTAAAATATATTTAAGGAAATATTTTTCAGAATAAGTATGAAAATAGGTAATCCTCCCCCTGAAATTGACATATAAAAAATTGTCTAACCAATTAGTTACTTACTAACTGTCGGAGGATAGCAGCTTTCATTTGGATAGTCAGGTTAAGTCAATTGTAATCAGTTAGTGTTTGACTAAACAGAATTACTTAACATGATTGTTGTCTATTTTGTATTTAACGCCCAGACTTATATCGATGCACTGAAATAAGCATATTAAGTTTAGGCAATCTGCATATGCATCTCACCCCTTTCTATGTTCGACAATCACAAACAAGGTAGTCCTAGTGTGTTGGTGAGATACTCAAATTCTAATCCTATAGGAACATGCTTTCTAAGGAATTGACCTAGTCTAAGGCTAAAAGTGATTTTTGAAATTCTAAAAATGAGAAGTTTTGAAAGTTTTATCTTAGAATTTAAAAGCACTATTTTTAAAATAGTTTTTGTAATTTAAGAATCATAGTCTATTAAACAGATCAAGATAAGTCAATGTCGGAGTCGAAATATAACTAAGTCGAAGTAAATCAGAATAACATAAGTCAATATCTGAGACAGAATATAACTCAGTCAAGTCGTGAGCAGGTACATATAGTAGTTATCTAGTCTATCGCGATGATAAGGAGGGTGCTTCGGTCCCCAAAGAGCGTAATAACTCTATCATCTTAGTATGTCGGGCCCGGTCATCCTCTCGAGAGCTGGATAGGTCCCGTCAAAGGTCGGAGATCTCGTGTCTCACGTCTCATCGCAAGTCGGAGACCTCCTGCCGCATCTCCCATCATAGGTTGGTGACCTCCTGCCGCATGCCTCGATGAAAATCAGAGACCTCCTGATGGAGACTCGTCATGGATAGCTCAAGTTCGGCAACTCGGTCACCTAGAGTGCGAGGAGCGGGTTGTGGTGCTCGGCCTGGAGGTGGAGGTGGTACTGGGGCCGAAGCGTCCTCGCCGAATAACGCGACCATAAACTCATCCTGCTCTGCCTCCTCCTGGGCATCTAGGCCCGGCTGGTGCTGTGCCCCCTCCGCCAAAATATGACAGCCTCATCATCTATATGGATACCTCCTAGAGAAAAATTCCTAGATCCTAGGACGTCGAACTCAGTCATGGCTTGGATATCGCCTCGGGTGACGTCAATACGTAGGGAGGCGATATATGCCGTCAAAATGTGATAGTACGACATGTGAACTCGAGCGCTGGTGGTGACTCCAGCTGAGTAGATAATAGTCTGAAATATATGTAAGCTGATGTCTATGTCTAACCTATGGTAGAGGGCATACAGGAGAAAAGAATGAAATGGACACATCATCGCGATGTCGCGAGTGGTCAACAACAAGATATAGAAGACTAAAACCCTATAGAGTGCATAGTCGTGAACTCGAAGGGGTACTGATCTAAACATAGTCACAGTGGGTACTCACTCTCCCTAAAAAAATAGGAATAAATCGTGTCAAGAGTAATATGTGAATAGGAATCACCAAATGGCAGATCCCTAGGAGGGTAGCACTGAAAAGTGCATGTAGATGGTCGTAGCTCTAAAAAGGTCTGGATGATGGCAGGGGATACCCTAGTAGTATAAGTAAGATCATCTACCCTAACTAGATTGTTGTAAAATTCAGCACATAAACTTATGTTTACTGAACTGGTGCAGTAAACAAGGTTTTTCAAGTTATAGTGGTTAATGACCTCTACAGCTGGAATGTAGGAGCGCAGGAAAAATTGTCTATCTAAGCACCTAGTCCTGATAGGCATATAAATGGTAGACTCAAACCTAATCCTAAGTTCGTCAGTAGAGAATCTAGGGTCTACACTAGCAGTAGAGGGTCCAGCACCAGATCTAAAACATTTCCTAAATCATATAAAAAAAACTATACTAAGCATAAATTATAGAAATGAAATATTAAAAACTTAGGAGGAAAAAGAAATTTACCGAGGCATCATGAATAAGATTTTTAGAAATGACGACCTCGATTAACTAGCAGCAGCAGCGACGTAATAACTGAAGGAAGAAGGAAAGTTTTAATTAACTATAAGATATCATAAAATTTAATTATAAATGTTATTGAACGAAAAATCTTATTAGATTTTTTAGAAATTTTTAGAAATTTTTCGGGATTTAAATGAAGTCCGTATGACCCGTTTTGAGGGGATGAATTCGAGGTACAGTGCAGGCCTGTTTGGAATACCCAAAATTAAGTGGGAATTGATTAGGATTGGACTTAGGTTTTAATTAGGCTAACCTAGGTTAATGCTACAGTAACCTAGCTTTGAAAACGTCGCGATCCTCTTCTTTTCCCCATTTCTTCCTCTGTTCTTCGCATTTCCCGATTTCCATGCAATCGACGATCAGCGATTCCTCCTTCCTCTCTCGGTGTCACCGGTACAAAGCAACCACCGGAGCTTTGAGGAGGGAGCGAGTTGCTGATCCTTCTTCCTCTCCCATCGATTTCTCTCTCACGGACGATCCGGCGCACCCGACGCCGACGCCGACGGAGAGCGTTCTCCACCTGCAAGCTCGGCTTCAATGCGTCACCAAAGGAAAGTGGCCGAATCTTGAAGGTACTGAAGATATCCAAGCTATCTGCGGAGGTGTGACCGCTTCCTCGGTCGGTTCTTGCGCGCGATCGGTGGGATCTGATTTAGGGCACAGCGAGATTGGGATCGCGCCGCCCCCTATCCAATGGACCTACTTCAATCCTCTTCCTGGTTCTGATCACTAGTGCATGCTCTGTGTCTTTCCATCCGAAGGATTGAGTCGGACGATCGGGTTAGGTAAGCATCCTCTGGACTCTAAAGGATTCAAAGGTTTGCTACTTTGTGATGTTCTTCTTGTTTTAGATTGGAGGAGGGCATCAGATCAAGGGATTAGTGGATTTCCCTGCTGTTGATCACTGCTTCTTCACTTCTTGAAGCTGTGGAGATCATGGGAGAGGACGTAAGGTTCTGTTAAGGTGAATTTTGTACTGTGGATTAGGGTTTCAGTAATTCTTTGCTGTACAATTAAGTTTTTGGATTGATTCTTGGAAGGATAGGTGCATGTGTGCTCTTGTAGCTTATGGAAAAGGAGTCATAGGGCTGTGAGCTGCTGGATTTGCTACTACCTCCCAAGGTAATTGATGTTCCAATGAAGTATTTCGGTTGGTTTCATTAGTATGTGTTATTATGTGGTGGTTTGGTTAGTTGTAGATGATGAGATTAGGTTGATGTGGATTTATGATGGAGATTTGATCTTATGATAGGTTTTGTAGTTGATATCATTATGTGGTGGATTGGTAATTAGGAGAATAGATTTATTATTGGATTAAATGATGTGTTGATTTAGAGGAGTTTTGGAGATGTATCATGTATAACCTAATCTAATTAGGTTGTATTGTGGTTAAGGTTAGTTGGGGATTAATCCATAATCATGTTTGATTAGGGTTATTCTAATTAGGTAGGGGGAATTTGTTTAGTTAATTACTTTCTATGTAATTAGCTAAATATACTATGTGATCGCAGGACCTAGATTCGGGACGAGCATCTCGACGTGGGATTTCCGGACATGATCTACGTATTAAGGCGGGTATTTCTTCCTTGGCCTCTATGTAGATTTTCTTGTACTTAGTGCATGTTATTATTCGATGGATTAGGCTATTGTATCTTATATCGTGTTCGTTTGTTGTTTTCCTGCTTGATACT
The DNA here is from genome assembly GCF_018446385.1 of Zingiber officinale. Classification (NCBI taxonomy): domain Eukaryota; kingdom Viridiplantae; phylum Streptophyta; class Magnoliopsida; order Zingiberales; family Zingiberaceae; genus Zingiber; species Zingiber officinale. The sequence goes on from NC_055998.1 coordinate 97,854,108, forward strand.
TACATTTGATCTTTGAGGTGCTCTAGTTATATCATATACAGTCTCAACTTTTGATTTCTACTCTGTTGTGTATACACGTGTAGAGTATGTATTGTAGGGATGTTTTGGTTGATTGGATGGTAGGTTGGTATGCGTTATAGGAGTCATCATGTTGACCATACATTTACATGTTGTATGTACACACATATTTGATTATGTACTTTTAGAGTTGTGTTGATTGTATGTTCATGATTTATACACGTGTCTGATGTGTTTATTACTGGAGGATACATGTTGATTGTACTTATGTTCTGCGTATATGTGTCCAGTGGGATTATTGGAGATTTTTGGGTGATTATACGTGTGTAGTTGTGTACATGTGTTTGGTGGGATGTGCTAAGGCATCATGATGATTATACTCATCTTAGAGATACTTATGTGGATTTAGAGGTTGCATGGATGATGACGGTGTCTGTAGCATGATTATATATATATCATGTTAATCATTCATTGCATCTGACTACTATTGTCTCCCTTATGGTGAGAGAGTTGTCAGTTGGTTTGGTTTAGCGCCACACACTCGGCCACTCATGGGTAGTGGTAGCTGGAGCAGTTGCTGCTCGTCCTGTCGTGACACCCGGTCACGAGGTTTTATGAGATCCGCTGTTGTGAGTAGTCAGGGACCCTGATGCTATGTAGTTAGATAGCTACTAGCGGACTGTCCGCCTCGACCACTCTATAGTGGGTTGGAGGGTAGTACAGTCATCACAGACCCAAGCCTCTCGGCCATACAGGGGTCGTGGTGTCTAGAGAGGTGGCGGGGGAGACCATGGAGCATGCATGCACTTTTTCATATGATACGCGGTGCATTTGGGGAGTTATATCTGCATACATGCCTAGTAGATACTAGTTGCATGTGATTGTGATTTATTGCATTTGATTGAGCTATGGTTGTTGCATATAGTTGTCATGCTGCATCATGTCATTTATTTTACATGTATATGCAGTTGTATTTATATTGCACAGGTGTCATGGGTATGTCTGTTGCAGATCCGGTGAGTTTACTGATCATTGTACCATGTGTCGATTCCAGATTGGGTATATATTTGTCATTATGTTAGTTGTAGTTTGTATAGTTTATATGTCAGGTTATTATGTCAGATATGTTAGGTGCATTGATTATGATAGTATGATCATGTTCTTTATTCCCTACTGAGACTGTATACTTTTGATCTCCATGTTTTATTTGTAGACCGTGCACTGTCTTTTCTATTACTCACTGAGTTACCTATACTCACCACCGCATGTATACATTTATGTTTTCAGGTAGCTTGTAGATGGTTGGTGTGTCGCTTGGAGTATCCTGTCTGTCGGGCCCTACGTTACATCCGGAGACCGTTTCGGGTTTTTGTATATGCTTTATTTGTATTTGGTATTTGCTGTATTTGGTGTGTTGTTGTATTTGTAGTTGTGGTTGTTGTATTAAGCCTAGCTGGCTAGCAGTGTGTTGATTTGTTTTGTATGGACTTTCCGTTATCATTTTTCCGCTGTGTTTTTAGTACAGTCGTGTTAGCTGCTTTATATATAACCGCGTGGTTGTGATTGTTTCATTCCAGCCGAGTGGACTGTGATTATAACTGTGTGGTTGTGTTTATATATTCCAGCCGTATGTAGCTGATGTATATTTTATTTGTAGTGATGCTTTATATTGTCATCGGTATAGAGGAGATGCTACCGAATTTTTGTCTGGCAGGGACTCCTTTGGGGGCGTGACAATTTTTGGTATTAGAGCAGGTATACGATACTCGCTATGTGTTTTGGATTTTCGAGATTTATCTGATACCAATTTTTGGTATCAGAGCAGGTACGATGCTTATTATTCATGTTTTTGGATTTCGTGTTTCAATTTTCTTGATGTGACTTTCGGGCTTTGGGACCAGGCAGCAGCAGGACATCTTCAAGCTATAGAAGGTATGTTTGCATATTATTATCTTACATTCCTGTTAGTACATGCATGGTTGTTCTAATAGTTATGACATGTGTTAGTACTCTCTTGTTAGTACCTGCCTATTTGTTTGTAGCATGCAATGTATGTGTTGGGGTCAATCATTGATCATGGTTGACCTACTGGAGATCAAGGATTACAGTCTCAGCGGAATCGCCATATCATACTACTAGTACTCTTGGTGTCTGTTACTATTAGTTGGTTGAGAGTTAGGTCACATACCAGTCTCTATTATTATTAGCTGGGTAGTTGGTGTAGGACCATTGGGCCGGCTAGAAGGGGGGGGGGGTTGAATAGCCCTATAAAATAAAAAATAAAACAACCCTTCTCGAACTCTTAAACTAACACTTGCATAAAATTAACTTAAACAAGAAAAAGCAAGAAAAGGAAGAGGCACCGGATTTGACTTGGTTACAACCGGAGTGGTTGTTAATCTAAGAAAGATGATCGTACTATCAATCTCCTTCAGGCGGAGAAACCTCTTACAACGTTGAAGCTCAGGAAACATAAGCTAACTACAGAGAGCGTACAAGTGTTTGAAAGAAATGCTTGAGTTCTGAATTGATGAAAAGCTTCTGGACCAAGGCTATATTTATAGCCTTGGTCGGGGCGCCTGGAGGGGTTCCGGGTGCCCTGAGGGGATAAAATTTTATCCCCCAACGTTCAGATCGCGTAAATCGCGATCCTGGTCAAAATCAAGGTCCGGGCGCCCCGGACTGCTCCGGGCTCCCCGGAGCCCAAAGTCAACAGGTGTTGACTTTTTCGTCCGGGACCTCTTCTCTGGTTCAGTCCCGCCTCGGTCCGGTTCTTCTCCTCCTGATCCGCTCGCTTGGGTGATCTCTGCCATCCGGAAAAGGGCTCACCCGAACCCAACTTCCGGTCTTCTCGAGCTGGCTTCCCTCCAACTTTTCGTTCCTCGGAATCGCCGCGTGTTTCCTTCTCGTTCGCCAGCGTACTCATCCGCAGTCTTCGTCCCTTGGACGCACTGCGTGCCGTCCTTCTCGCTAGCTGCGTCTCTTGCTCCCCGAGCAATCTTCCGCTCCGGCTTTCGTCCCTCGGAACCACTGCACGCTTCCTTCTCGTCCGCCGGTGTACTCTTCCGCAGCACCTCATCCCTCGGACTGCCGTCCTTGTCGCTAGCTGCGTCTTCCGCTCGACTACCTGTGCTCCTAAGCTCCTGCGCACTTAGACACAAGGTTAGAACAACACAGGACCTAACTTAACTTGTTGATCACACCAAAACAACCTTGGGGTTCCAACAGTTGGTGGTGTTTGTATACTTATGTTGACTCAGTTAGTAGAGTATCGGTTTACTCTTATTGGTTCGGTCAGTTTAGGATTGATTTACCTGATGGACTAGTGTAGTTGTGGTTTGACTTATCTTAGTGGGTTTTGTGCTCCTGTTAGTTCCGATCAGTAGAGTACCAGCTTACTCTATTTTAGAGATTCTATTTTGGGTTATACATGCTTAGTTAGATATCCTTAGCACATTTGGGTACATGACTTGTACTGACTTAGAAAAGACTGAATTACTCGTATATCATTGTCGGCTTGATCAGTCTATAGAGGATTGACGTATCCTAATCCATGGGGATTTTGACTATAGATCATCTGTACCTAGTTGGATGACTTGGGAGGTACATTCGGGTAGGATACCTCTACTATTGTCGAAAAGTGTAAAGCTGCCTGCTTAACACTTATGGGATACAACCGTTACTAGGGTATATAGCTTGGAGAGTACATATGGATATATGATTTGTACTGACGTGAGAGAGTTGAAGTTAGTTGCTTAACCTTTACGTGACCCGGTACCACGTGAAGGAAGAAGCAGAGAATGCTATTTGGAGATCAGATCATCACTTAGTGATCTCTTTGAGGTGTTTGGAGAGAGAGTAGTTCTCTACCTCTTTCGGTAACATGATGGTTTATAAGGCGATGACTAGTAGACTCGCCTATCGTTGCTCTATAGGAGATCCTGACTCATAGACCTATCGGATGTAGTTAGATATGCTTGATGTATCTAGTGTTCCTCTATCATTGTTTAGGAGATTATCTGGTATGGTTGAATGATGTCGAGGATGATTTTGATTAGTGGATGTTGTGAGATCAGGTGTGGTGATATGTTGTCCTTTGATGATCTATTAGGGGATGTTCGACTTGATGATCTATTATTTGGTAATTGATGTTGATAGTGACATGAGGAGTAGCACATGTGTGATATATATGGATTTGGTGATTTGTAATTGGTGATCTGATCACAGACTTGTTGTTGGGGATCCTACGGTTGAGTGAGGCCATTGTACGTACATTATGGGTCATTGGTGTTACCATTTTAGGCATACCGTGCCCTAGATGTTTTTATGGACTTGATGTATTTGGTATTCCTAGGGTATTTGGATCAGTTTTCATTGTCTTCATTAACGATGTTGTGATCTATTCCCGATCCGAGGTGGATCACGTATACTATCTTCGTATAGTTCTAGAGATGTTTCGATGGGAACATCTATATGTGAAGTTCAGTGGTGCGTATTTTGATTGTCTTCTGTGAGATTTCTGGAACACATGGTTACCAGTAGAGGTACACCTGTGGATCCATAGGAGATAGAGGCTGTTACTAGTTGGGAGTAGTTGTAGTCTATACAGGAGACTTGCAGCTTTCTTAGTCTGGCTGGATATTACCGGAGATTGGATTGAGGGTTTCTCTAGCATTGTTATGTCGTTGACTGGATTGTCTAGGAATGGTATGAAACTTTCTTGGATAGATGCTTACGAGATCAGTTTCAGGAGTTGAAATGAAAAGTTGTTAACTGCACCGTCTTAGTTGTGCTTTCTAGTGTAGACGGATTTGTATTCTACACAGATGTATCGTACCTAGGGTTAGGTGCAGCTCCGATATAGCAAGAGCGGAGGAGTCTCGTGCCCGCAGTTAGAATTCTCGTCTAATGAGAATGGGATTCTTATTTCCGTTGAAGATTGTGTGTGTTTCCGAGTCACTTCTTATCCGGGAGAAGTTACTACAGGAAACACATTGATCTGGATTTGCGATACATTCGGGTGGCCCCTGATGTATGGAGACTTGGAGCATTCTTATTGGTGGAATGATATGAAGAAAGACATCGTGGATTTAGTAGCTTGAGATCAGCAAGTGGAGGCTGAACATCGGAGATTAGCAGGATTGTATTCATTGATTCACATTGTGTCTGTTACTTTTATAACTATATTTAACTTGATGATAATCTAATTTTTGATGGGTTCTAAAATTTTTTGATTTTGATTTTGTTGGTCTAGGTTTGTGTTTAGATTTTTGATTTGGTTTATTAGATTTTATATTGTCACGCCCCGGAGGAGTCCCTGTCCGAAGAAATTTCGGCAATATCTCCCTTGCGGCTGGAATAATAACAGAAATAAATAAACATATATATAACCATCACACGCAGTTAATAATAAACACACTGTAACAATGAACATATGACTCAAATGTTGGGTTCGTCGGGCCGCGAAAACCGCTTTTTCACGTCGCGGAAACCCCAGTCACCCAAAGCCATGGATCTCGTGCAAAGATTCGTAAACAAAATTTTTCGAAAAACCTTTTTCTTGTACGAGTTTGTAAAAACTTTAGATCTACACTAAAGTTAAGATCATTACCCTTGATGCGCGCCCCACACGAATCCCGCTCGTCCAAATGGTGCCGGATCTCAAGACCGTCAAGCGTACGGTCCTCTAGAAGTATCCACACGGACACACTAGATGGAGGTGACCAAAAACCAAGGTGTGCTAGCACCTATGTGGTTCGGCCAAGGAAGGAGGAGAGGGAGAGAGCAACATTAAGTGGCCGACCACCTTCTCATGTGTAACTCCCATTTCCACATTAAGTGCAATTAATGTGGAGCCATTAAAGAGTTGTAACCCCCATGAGGTGGCACTCTAGGATGATGTGGATCAACACTATTGGTCCACATCTTGCCACCTCACTAAATGACATGGCAACAAGTGTAACCTTCTCATTTAATGTGGGTCGGCCACATTAAATGCTATGGAGGCTTGTAACCTCCATGAGGTGGCACACATTGATGATGTGGAGCAATCCTATTGGTCCACATCTTGCCAACTCACTAGTGATGTGGCAAAAAGTCAAGTCAAACATGACTTTTTCTCTTCCTCTCAAATCAAGTCAAACTTGATCAAATCTCTCTCATGGTTGATCTAATCCAACCATATGATTCAAGCCAACTTAATATAATGAATCTAATTCATTAAATTAAGTTGATTTAATGAGTCATAATCTAAATTAGACTCATTGAATACATGAATCAACTTGAGTCCAACTCAATTAGCCCAATTTGAATTACTCTTAATCCAATATGATTCATCAAATGAATCTAATCCTCTTGGTTCATCATATGAACCAAATCTCTATCTAATTGTCCTTAGTGTGTGACCCTATAGGTTCTTGTAACGTTGGTAATGCCCTAAACCCATTTAGGAGCATAAGTAATGAGCGGTATCTAGCAACACATCATTACTACCCAAGTTACAAGAATGTCGAGATCCGACATCACCTTGTGACTACCAATTGTGACTCCTCACAAAATATGTGACATTGTCCTTCTATCCTATACATCTAGATTGATCAATATGAGGCATAGACCTTGTCATCCTCTAATCAATCTAAATCTTGAACTCCAAGTAGACTCACTCGATCAAATGAGCTCAACATCTCATGTTGACTCATTTGGGCATGGCCATGCACTTAGTGGTCTCACTCTATCAAGAATACCGATGTCGCTCCCGTCATATGGGAGGGATAGATCCCATCTACATCACTCACATCCCTCTACATAATTCGTTATATACCCAGTAATCGCCTTTATAATCCACCCAGTTACGGGTGACGTTTGACGAAACCAAAGTACATAACTCCTTATGTAGGGATCCATGGTGACTTCAGGTCTAAGGACTAATAGTCATACTAATAGCCACATGAGAAAATATATGACACTCATATAACGATCCATGATACTTTCTCATGGCGGGTCATTCAGTATACATTCTCCAATGTATACCCATGTGTCAGCATGATATCTCTATATCCATGACTTGTGAGATCAAATCATCGAGCTGACCTACATGCTAGTCTTATTGCATTAATATTGTCCCTGAATGTTAATACTCGACTAGGAATGATTTAGAATAGTGTTCCCTATATCATCTCACTATCGATTCAACTAATCGATAGATATAGGTATGAACCTTCTACTCTAGGACGTTACTATACTTATTTTATCTGGCACTAATACAAATAAGCATAATAACCAAAAACCAAATGCCTTAATATATATACAAGAATATGATATACATGAGTTCATACAATCATCAAATGATTGGCTCTAGGGCTCTAACTAACATCAAAAACAACCCTACTCAACTACACTCGTAAATCTCAAATCCGACGATAAGATTAACTTACCTCTTCTGCCGTCCAGGCAGGCATGTAGTAGAACAAATCCAAACCATACAAAAATCCATCGATCATATGAATCCATACAATATCCAAATCCTTAAACAGAATAAGTCTAACACAGTCTAAATAAGAAATCCAAAAGATAAATACAGCTTGAGATCTGCAGGGGACTAGCAACTGGAACTCTCTCCTGACAGCATTAACCTGAAAAATAACAACAATGGAGGCGGGGTTTGTCAAACACTCAGCAGGTACAATTGATATGCAAAGTAAAGAAATAACACCTAGCACTAATCATGCGTACAGTCTCCTGATAAAAATAAAGATAAATGCAAACTGAAGTAGACAGGAGAGAATCTGTACTGACCAGGACCCGGTATAAGGACAAACAGTCCGAAAGGTATAGAAGTCCTGTATGCATGTCAAACATAGGTATCCAAACAATATGCAGCATATAAATGCAGCAAACACAATCACAAACAATAAATGCATCATACATATGATGCCAATGTCATGGTCACCCCTGACGCCAGTCAGCCAACTCATAACAAAAGTGGGACCGAGTGGGTAGAGCTGGGACAACCGTGCACTCTGCATCACTACCCCTGATGAGTGACCGAGTGGACGGGATGCTGTCGGAGTACACACGTACTCCTACCCCAAATCATAAATGGGGGAGTGTAATGCTCTCATCTCCCAGTACGCTATGACGGGAAGGGATCTCTAACGTGCTACACGCTACGTCACACTACCCATGAGCGGACCAACGGAGCACCGGAAGAGCCAAACTGACGTGCTACCACGCCGTCGGAGCACCGAACAATGATGAAAACTGGCAAAGTGCTCAACAATAATGGAGCAATCTATCGCACAGCATGCGATCATGCAAATGGTGCATGTCACTAAGCATGGTAATATACTAAACCAACCTCTGGACATATAACAATGGGCACCATAGTGAATAAATCATATCAAGGTATACTGATCAAATAAGGTATCAAACCAAGGTCCTGACAAGGTAAAACATGGTTATATCACTACCCATGAGCATGTGAAATCAGATAGGTATCAATACGAGATGCAAACAAACAATCAATCAAGCAGGCAACATGTATCGGGCAGTGATTAACCGAACAAATAAGAAAACACAATTAATGCAAATTGTTAATTTCATTACTAAGCATATCAAAGACAATAAGTCAAAAGTACCCGCCTCCAATAGGAAAAGTCCAAATCTGACTCCGAGATACCCGTCTCACGTCAAAGTCCTGTGTCACCAATATATATACATTTTTATTTAGCTACACTCATATAAATAGCTAAATAAAAATCTCTAACACTAAATTAGGGCAAAACCCTAATCATATAGCATTAATCCTACCAAAATTAAATCCAACAATTAACTAGGGTTAATTGCCTTTAACCCTAATCATAACATTAGATTAAAAATCTAAGTTAATCCAATCTACCCATTTCCAATAGCTTTAAATCTCCAATCAACAGTATCAATAATGGAGACAACACACACACTGCACGATTTAAATTCCAAAGCAAAATCACCAATCGGTAGTTCTAATTGACATTTGAACAAACAGGTATCATGTAGCGTTTGAAGCATCCATATTCCGAAAGAATTACCTCTTCTGTGGCAGCAAACAGCACAGAGGCTAGGTGGCTGTGGCGGCGAGAACTAGGGTAGAGGGTAAATTGTCGACGCTTGGCCGAGGAGGAGCGACACCCAGCAATCTCTTGCTCTGAATCGATGTCTTCTCTGTGGAGAAGACCAAGCACAAGAGAGATAAGCAAAAAGGGTAGAAAAGCAAGGACAGGGTTCAAACAACCTACCTCAGTTGCCTACCCACCCTCTCCGCGGCGATGATCTAGGGCACAGCCAAGTGGAGTCTCAGATATGGCTGTGGTGATTCTGTGCCGGTGATGAAGAACCTCGGCAGTGGCACGCAGAGGAAGAACTAGGACTCACAGAAGGACGGCGAGGTCGCGAGCCGAGGGAGGAGGAAGTCGGTCGGCTGTGGACCCAACCTAGGGCACCGGAAACTGGCCGAATCGGGCGGCGGTGGCTCGATAGACCTGGTGGCCGGCGCTCGAAGGAGAGGTGAAGGAAAGGCCGGCGCTAGGGCTCGGATCCGGATCGGAGTGGTGGCGGCTCTTGATACGATTTGGGGATCTCCACTGCGATGAGGGGCGACGAACAGTGGCGAGGGGAAGAGGCAAAACCCTTGGCGATGAGATGAAGCGAAGGGGGAAGAAGATGAGGAATCGGGAAGAAGGAACCGCCGCCTGCGGTTAGGGCTTCGGGTTCGCGCGGGGAAAGAAGGAGTGAACGGCGACACAAAGAAAAAAAAATAATAAATAAAGAAAAAGGAATTAAGAAATGTAACTTTTCCTCATTTAAATGGGGTAGCCTAAACATGCTTTTCCAGACCCCGTTTTTATCCCCGTCAACTCGTCCGTACGAGCTCCGAAAAATTCCCGAAAAATTTTCAAAAATTCCGGAAAATTCCCTTATTAATATTCGCCTATTTCCGGTATTTTACATTCTCCCCCACTAATAAAAATTTGGTCCCCAAATTTCATTATCTACCATCAGCAAGAACTAACAACAGCTATAGAGTAAATATGCTGAACGGTAAATAAATCACATACCTCAAATGAAAAGATGGGGATATCGAGCTCGGATAGTATCCTCGAGCTCCCAAGTAGCCTCCTCATCCGAATGATGCTGCAATCCGACTTTAACCAGCCGGATAGTCTTGTTCCGCAACTGACGCTCTTTCCGGTCCAGAATCCGTACCGGAACCTCCTCATATGTAATGTCAGGCTGAATTGGAACTGGAATATCTGCCAGCACATGCGTCGGATCAGGTACATATCTCCTCAGCATGGATACATGAAATACATCGTGAACGCCTGACAGGGACAGTGGTAGTGCCAGTCGGTAAGCTACCACTCCGATCCTCTCCAAGATCTCGAAAGGGCCAATGTACCGCGGAGCTAGCTTATCTCTGAGGCCAAATCTTTTCACCCCTTTCGTGGGTGAAACTCGTAGAAATACATGGTCGCCAACAGAGAACTCTAGTGGTGCGTCTCGATCGGCATAACTCTTACGGCGATCCTGCGCCTCTGGCATCCTACGTCCGATAATGCGGACCAACTCTGCATCCTGTTGAACTCTATGAGGTCCCACACTGGGTCTCTCCAACCTCATCCCGGAGGACGGGTGTCCGACAAGGTCTACCATACAACGCCTCAAGCGGTGCCATCTGGATAGCCGAATGAAAGGCATTGTTATAGGCGAAACTCCACTAACGGCGGATGGTCCTCCCAGCGCCTCCAAATCCATAACACATGACCTCGTAGATCCTCTAAAGTCCGAATAGTGCGCTCTAGCGTCACACATGCGGATGGAAAGTTGTCTTGAAAGCATTGCGTGCCCAAGGCTGCTGCAGTTACGTCAAAAACAAGGCGTGAACCGTGGGCCTCTATCGAAATAATAGTCAACGGGACACCACATGATCGATGATCTCCGGTAAAACAGATCTCCAATCGATCCGAAATCGGTCTTAGGATCGCTAGCGATGTCGGTTGGTTAATCGATCAACGATTACCCAAATCGCGTCATGGCCTCGTCGTGTCCTCGGCAACCCTACCACAAGTCCATGGTAATGTGATCCCACTTCCACTCAGGAATAGAAATCCGCTGAAGTAACCCTGCAGGTCTCTGGTGTTCAGCCTTCACCTGCTGACAGACAAGACATCTAGCTACGAAATCCGCGACGTCTTTCCTCATGTCGTTCCACCAGTAAGAACGCCTCAAGTCTCGATACATACGGGTCCCGCCTGGATGGATCGCAAATCGAGAGCGATGAGCCTCCTGAAGTAGCTCCTGTAAGACCGGATAAGACTGAAGTACGCATAATCTGCCTCGGAAGTGAATAACACCCTCCTCGTCTCGTGTGAACTCGGTCTGCTGCCCAGAAGCTATCTGACTGTCAATGAACTGCAAATGCTTATCACCAGCCTGGGCCTCTCGGATCCTAGTCCTGATCGACGACTGAGCAACCATGGTAACCAGAATACCCTGCTCTGTCGATCCCTACTCCTCAAGATCTAACTCAGAGAAACCCTGAACCAAGTCTGTAACTGAAACTCGGTGACAAGCCAAAGTCCCTCTGGACTTCCTGCTGAGTGCATCGGCAACCACATTAGCTTTCCCCGGGAGGTAGCTAATGGTACAATCGTAGTCCTTCAAGAACTCCATCCATCTCCTTTGTCAGAGATTAAGTTCCTTCTAAGTGAACCAATATTTGAGACTCATATGATCAGTGAGAATCTCAAATGTAACACCATATAAATAATGTCGCCAAATCTTCATGGCAAAAAAATAATGGCGACTTGCTCCAGATCATGTACAGGGTAATTCTTCTCATGTTCCTTCAACCGACGAGAAGCATAGGAAACTACCATATCGTGCTGCATCAGAACAGCGCTCAAACCCTGAATAGATGCGTCGGTGTAGAGGACATATCCGTCCTCTTCAGAAGGTAAAACCAAAATCGGAGCCGACACTAGTCTCCGCTTCAGCTCCTATAAACTGGTCTTGTCATCCTCAGTCCAAGTGAACTTCACGCCTTTCCAGGTCAAGCGTGTCAATGACATAACTATCCGAGAGAAATCCTCAACGTATCTCCGGAAATATCGAGCCAAACAAAGGAAGTTGCGAGCCTCTTCTATAGACTCCGTCTACTTCCAACGGTAACAACCTCGATCTCCTGTGGAACCACGGTATACTCCTACTGGTGACCGTGTGTCTCAAACATCTCACAGAAGACAATCAAAATACGCACTACTGATCTTCACATCTAGACGTTTCCATCGAAACATCTCTGGAACTATGCAAAGATAGTGTACATGATACACCTCAGATCAGGAATAAAACACCACGTTGTCAATAACTATAACGAATTCTGATCCAATATCCTAGGGATACCCAAATCATCGAGTCCATGAAAACATCTAAGGCTCCGCAAGCCCTACTGGTAAAACCAAGACACATAATGTCCGTATCACAACATTCCTAACCATAAGATCCTCAACAATAAACAGATCTGATCACCAACGATATAAATCACCAAAGAATAGATCCTCCAGTGTAAGAGCAACGCTCCATCACACGAAATATCACATATGTGGGAGCAACGCTCTATCACAAGAAATCCTCAATATGTGGGAGCAACGCTCCACCACAAATAATCCGAAATATGTATCCACAATAAATATGGGAGCAATGCTCCGCTACAACCAATCCACAATATGTGGGAGAACAAACCTAAGTGCCCAAAGCACCTAACTATCTAACCAGTGACTATCTCGGGTCGCTCTACCACAGATCACTGTGGGCAGCCAAAGGTATAAACAACCTAGTAAATAAATCAAATCCATCAACATCGTAGTGAGTCACCCACTGATAAGAATATAGGTTGACAGAGTAATCCAACAAATGACATAATGCAAACACTCCACACCCTGCATTCAACATAAGCAGAATTGTCATGCTGCTACCAACAATACACCTGACACACTTGTCACATGACATATGTATGATCGACATAATCCTCCAATTTGTACACACCAAACACACTCATAGCATAGGTATAAATCAGTGTGATACCTCCAACAATACCTACCAAACCCGTGTGCATATATCAACATAGGTATAATCAACAATACACCTCAACAACACTCACATGACATATGTACACCTATGCCAAGAGTATAATCAACGTAATACTTCCAACAAATCATAATCGACACGAGTATACTCTCAAAACAATCATATAATAAACAAGATACCTCAAATATTACACCCAACACATCTGCACATATCACAACTCAGATTAGATCGATAAGATACATCCAATAAAACACTCAAACATATGTGCACATTCCACAACATAGTTTTTAATTGACAAATACCTCCAATAAATAATCAGACATGTATGTCTAACCACTCGGGTATAATCTACTAGAAACCCACAATAATCATATGTATAAAGGTATACGACCCAAAAGATAAAGTCAGAATTCAAGAACATCAAGACACTCTCATTTTTTATCCTAAAAAATATCAGCCCACATAATATCAGATGAATAAATCTCTACTTCCTATGAGAGCAAGATAACATTCAAAACATCAAATCATTATTTATCAACATAGTCCAATATCAATTTTATCATCCTGTTAACTAACCACAACTAACCAGATTTATTAAAATCTCATAGGCACTCTAAATCATAAACTCTCTAACACCCGATTTATAATCTGATCACCAACTATAAACATCAAACCTGTGAATATCATATATGACACTCACTATATCACCATCAATGACAACCCAAATAATAGATCATCAAAATAGTTATCCACTAATAAATCATCAAAACAAATATCTAGTAATAGATCATCAGACAACCACATAACATTTACTCTCATAAATCATTAGAAATCAACACATCACAATATCTGATCTCCCAATATCCCTCAACCTCAAATCATTCTCAACAATGATCATACATGATAACTCTCCAATGACTAATTTTTATCGTATCGGATACCCTAATATCCAAAAGATACGAGTATAAAAACTCTACTGGCTAAGTCCACAGGAATATGTAGGTATCATCCATTACCCAGCTAACAATAGCAGAGGCTGGTATGTGCCTTAAACTCCTACTAGTAGTAACAGAAACTAAAACTACTGGTAGTAAGATATATAAAATCACCAGAGACTATAATCCTTGATCTTTATTAGGGTCGACCATGCTCAATGGCTAACCCATCACAGGTAATATGTGCTACAACAACCAAACATGTACTACATAAAGAATGTTAATACCTATCATAAACTATAAAATTAAACAGCATACCTATATGCCGTCTGGAGATGTTCCATCGCTATCCAATCCCCAACTTCTGACCTCAAAATTCCGAACATGAAAATCACCGGAAATCCATATAATCCAAAACGGAAGTCCGAAACATAACCATAACAAAAATCCGTACAAATCGAAATAGACATCCAAAAATCCAGAACACCAAAAGCAGGTATCCATAACCTGCTCTGATACCAATAAATTGGTATCAGATAAATCTCAAAAATCCAAAACACGGAAATCCAACAAGCGTCGCCGAACTCTGGCGCTCTGATACCAAGTAAATAAATTGGTATCAGGTTATCCCTGTAACGACCCAAATTTCCTCATTTTGAGCCCCAAAAATAATTCAAAAATATTTAGAAATGCTATAGAAAAATTCTAGAGATTTTTAGAAATTTTTAGAGTATTTTTATGCAATTTTTGGAGTTCGTTTGGTATTTTTACCAAGGAGAATAAGTTTTAAAAATAAACTAAAATTAAAAAAAAAAGGGTTGTAGAAGCTGGGTTTTGAACCCAGCACCCCGGACCCAAGCAAAACCAGCCCAACCAACCGAGCTGCGCTCGATTTGTTAATCATATATGGAGCGATATATATTTAAGTAGTAGTTAGGAACAGTAAAATAAATTGGAAATAAAAGTGCACGGCTGAGGAATTGAAGCCGTGATCTCTGGCTTCGGTTAAAACCGGCTAACCAGCTATTCCGTGGCTGTTTTGTGAACAAATAGAGAACAAAATAAATTTAAGTAGTAGTTATAGATAATAGAAATAAAAGGGTGCAGAAAAAAAGGGCCGAGCAGAGGCTCGACCCGAAGACCTCCGACCGCAGCAAAGTTTTAAGCGGAACACAGCCAACCAACTCTGCTAGCGATCATTTGTTATTAAAGAAGGAGAAAAATTCCACTTAAGCTATAGTTGGAAACAAAAATAACCTTGAGTATAAGTTTTAAATCCTTTTCCTAAAACCTAAAAATTTCTCTCATAATTCCTCCTCTCCCTCACGAACGGCGTCGGCGCCGATTCTGCCCGAGCGAAGGAAAACGAAGACGACTTAGGGCACGTCTCCGGCGGCCGACGAGCATCGTTTTCTGGTCGGTCTTCACCCGTGCGTGACCACCTCGCTGTGGAGAGCACGCGGATGCAAAGAAGCCGCCGGGGATCTTCATCTCTCCGAAACCCTAGAACCTCTCTTTCTCGGTTGTAAGTCCAAGAAAATGAAGGTGAGTTGCTACTCACCTGCAGTAGGATAGCTCCGAGATTTATTTCTTGTTATTTTCTTTGTTTCCGAAGCTTTGCTTGAATTTTCTTGCGTTTCAGCTTTTGGATCTGTTTGTTGCCGTGTGCTTCAAAGAAAAGGGAAAAGGGTTTTGTTGTTTAGCTTGTGCCTAATTTCTTTGGACCTTGTTGCTTAATTTAGGGATTTTGTTTGCTGCCATGTTGTTGCCGAGAGTTTCATAGGGTCAAGAGAGGAATTTTAATAGGTTTTGCTTCTTCGCAATTATTACTCTGGAAGGATTTTCAATCTGTTGATGTTCTGGTTCTCTGATTAGTAATGGTTCTTAGTGGGTTTCAAAGAAGGATTATGAATGGTAAAGTTCAAGTTTGATAGGCATATGGTTGTAGCAGAATTCAGAATTTATGCTTATATTTTCCCTTTCGTTTTCTTTTGCTGCTGTACAAACCCGAATTGCCTTTTTATTCCAAGCAGATAGTTGGATTTCTCATTTATCCTCTAGCTTCTTAGTGTTGTGGTAGGCGTGAGCAACAATTGAAACAGTGCAAATTCTCTTAAAGCTTCTAGCATTCTTTTGTGTCTACAATAGGCAGGGGATGGTTTGTATGTTTTGCATGGGAAAAGACAGCCAAAGGTGTTAGAGGTGATTGGTAAATCCCTAATATGAGGAATGATATGCTTATGTTGAGGTTGAGATGTGTTTCAAAACAGCACAAGTATGGTTAGAAACTGTGAATGAACTGTCAAGCTACTATTAATGAGATTAGTTTTATGAATATTTTAGTGTTGGATTTTATTACAGTAGAAGATTTCATTTAATATCAAGCTACAATGTTATGTTAGCTTCGGGTAATGGAGTTTTAGTTCCTTAGAATGGTATTTCTTTCAGTATCAATTGCCATGCTATATTAGCTTGCATCTGTTTATGAATTGCTGTTCATATTAGAAAGAATTCCATAAATATTATCAGCCACGTTCTGTTAATTTTTACCTTAGTATTGAAGTGTTAGAAGTTTAAGAGAAATTCCAAGCTTTACATAGGTTTGAAAATCCCAGTAGGTTTTAGCTTGAGTTGGTTTTTGGAAAGTTGAAAACTGCCAAGGAAATTGAGTTGTCTACTTTTTTGTTGATGACTGTTATGTGAAATGATTCCTTATCCTGTAAGCATACGGTTTTGTATTACAAGTTCTAGATGCTAATCATGCACCGAATCCTTTGAATTGAGACTAAAGATGATTTGAATTGAGGTTCTGCCATTATAAAATTAGTAGACTGAATTTCATATCAGATTTTTAGATTTAGTTTGGGTGCATGTGTTATGAACAATTAGTCTCAATCTTTAGGTTCCTAAAGTATGAAATAGTTTCAGTTTTTAGGTTGTTTGTGACCTTAACTAGTTTTAGTTTTGTGTTGAATTACAAAGTGTGAACAACCTTTGGAGCTACTATACACTTTAGCTCACTGTTTAATTGCCGAGGCAATCTTAGAGCTTATAGAGCATAATTCTGTTAGCTTAGCGTGCAGAATTTTAAGTGCAGATTTTTTTCATTAAATGCAGATTTCATTAAGTGCAGATTTAGTTTAGTTCTTTAGCAAATGCAGCTTTCATTTATGCTATTAGTAGAGCACGAAAAGTATTTCTCATTTGCTATTAGAATAACATGAGCAACCTTTCTTTTAAAGCATTAAGGTTCTAGATTTCTTTTTGTATACTAGCTTGAGGTGATTAGTTTGAGGCAAAGTATAGATTTAGGTTTCTTTGCTATTTCAATATGCATGATTGTGTGTTACCTAGTTAGTGTCACTCATAGATGCATATGGAAAATACCCTAACAGTATTTTGGGTTTAAGAAAAGTATAAGAAAGATGAAGAAAAGTATAAGAAAGATAAAAAAAAGAAAGAAAAGGTCAAGGCCTTAAGTGAATCCCAAAATCAAGACTTTAGGGATTTTGGCACACAAGATGCTATTAAAATACCAAGGCATTTAAAGAAGAAGTAAATAAGATAATAAGTATTTTACTTTTAAAGAGCATGTACCGGACACAAGGTCCAAGGGATGGGCTCCAAGTTGCCCCTAGGCACAAGGCCTAGAAGTATCTTAGTAGTTTCGGGATTAGCTACCTCGATTCTTATTAAGAATGCGCGCAAAGTGGTACAATGCCGGGCCCAAGAGAAGTTGATTATTATTTTCAAGTATTAAAGTATAAATTTTAAACAAGTGAAATAAAAGAATAAATTTAGAGTAAATGAAGTAAGTTTCACTTTGTTTTAAAGATCAGCAAGTTTAGCTTTCTTTTATGCTAGCAGCTTTTACATGTTTAGTTTCTTACATGTTATTTATTTGCTAGTTGATGAGCATGTTTAGCTTTATATGTTAGCATTTCAGTTAGTTTGCTTTCTTTATTAGTTTATGAGCATGATTAGCTACACATGTTTAGTATATCAGTTAGTATGCTGTCTTTGCTATTTATGAGCATGAGTAGTTATATATGTTAGCTTTTCTATTAGTTGATTTCTTTGCTATTTATGAGCATGAGTAGCCTTACATGTTAGCATTCAGTTTTAACATGTTTTTATTTGTATACATGCATATCGAGTTTTTGTGAGTAGATAGCGCTCACTAAGCTTTATGCCTATAGACTGCATTTCCTCCTACTGCAGATACAGGAAAGGAAAAGATATAGAAAGGAAGGCGACAAGGAGGTGTTTGAAGGATGTGTGATGCCAGGACTATGGAAGCCTTGGGACTAGGAAAGAAGTTTTATTTTAGTCTCCATTGTCTTTTGCTATGTTAGGAGTATTTGAGATAACATTTGCTATTTTGATGTGATTAGGACATAGTAGAAGAATTGTGATATGGTGTGATGAGTTGTGGTATTGTTTCCTTTATTTTGGATTTATTATACTGCGTGGTTGATTGATATGTGTTCCAGCCGCTTGTGGCTGTGTATATATGTCTTGTATTATGGAAAATGGTCACCGGTACAGGGGAGATTCTGCCGAAATTTTTCGGTAGGGTTTTCCATGTGATTTTTAATAAACCGGTTAAGTAGAGTAGTAGATAAGTAATGGTCACTCTTAGAGAGTAGTAGTAGTAGTAAGAAGGGTGGTCGTTACAATCCCAAACATCAAAAATACGAAAACAAAAGATCGTATACCTGTGCTCTGATACCACTAAATTGTCACGCCCCGGAGGAGTCCCTGTCCGAAGAAATTTCGGCAACATCTCCCCAGTACGGCGGACAATCTGAAACTTTCTACATAACCACATACCTCAGCCACATGCGGCTGGAATAATAACAGAAATAAACAAACATATATATAACCATCACACGCAGTTAATAATAAACACACTGTAACAATGAACATATGACTAAAAAATAGCCCTACTCAACTACACTCGTAAATCTCAAATCCGACGATAAGATTAACTTACCTCTTCTGCCGTCCAGGCAGGCATGTAGTAGAACAAATCCAAACCATACAAAAATCCATCGATCATATGAATCCATACAATATCCAAATCCTCAAATAGAATAAGTCTAACACAGTCTAAATAAGAAACCCAAAAGATAAATACAGCTTGAGATCTGCAGGGGACTAGCAACTGGAACTCTCTCCTGACAGCATTAACCTGAAAAATAACAACAATGGAGGCGGGGTGAGTCCAACACTCAGCAGGTATAATTGATATGCAAAGTAAAGAAATAACACCTAGCACTAATCATGCGTACAGTCTCCTGATAAAAATAAAGATAAATGCAAATTGAAGTAGACAGGAGAGAATCTGTACTGACCAGGACTCGGTATAAGGACAAACAGTCCGAAAGGTATAGAAGTCCTGTATGCATGTCAAACATAGGTATCCAAACAATATGCAGCATATAAATGCAGCAAACACAATTACAAACAATAAATGCATCATGCATATGATGCCAATGTCATGGTCACCCCTGACGCCAGTCAGCCAACTCATAACAAAAGTGGGACCGAGTGGGTAGAGCTGGGACAACCGTGCACTCTGCATCACTACCCCTGATGAGTGACCGAGTGGACGGGATGCTGTCGGAGTACACACGTACTCCTACCCCAAATCATAAATGGGGGAGCGCAATGCTCTGTACGCTATGACGGAGAGGGATCTCTAACGTGCTACACGCTGTGTCACACTACCCATGAGCGGACCAACGGAGCACCGGAAGAGCCAAACTGACGTGCTACCACGCTGTGTCACGCTACCCATGAGCGTCACAATGGAGCACCGAACAGTGATGAAAACTAGCAAAGTGCTCAACAATAATGGAGCAATCTATCGCACAGCATGCGATCATGCAAATGGTGCATGTCACTAAGCATGGTAATATACTAAACCAACCTCTGGACATATAACAATGGGCACCATAGTGAATAAATCATATCAAGGTATACTGATCAAATAAAGTATCAAACCTAGGTCCTGACATGGTAAAACATGGTTATATCACTACCCATGAGCATGTGAAATCAGATAGGTATTAATACGAGATGCAAACAAACAATCAATCAAGCAGGCAACATGTATCAGGCAGTGATTAACCGAACAAATAAGAAAACACAATTAATACAAATTGTTAATTTCATTACTAAGCATATCAAAGACAATAAGTCAAAAGTACCCGTCTCCAATAGGAAAAGTCCAAATCTGACTCCGAGATACCCGTCTCGCGTCAAAGTCCTGTATCACCAATATATATACATTTTTATTTAGCTACACTCATATAAATAGCTAAATAAAAATCTCTAACACTAAATTGGGGCAAAACCCTAATCATATAGCATTAATCCTACCAAAATTAAATCCAACAATTAACTAGGGTTAATTGCCTTTAACCCTAATCATAACATTAGATTAAAAATCTAAGTTAATCCAATCTACCCATTTCCAACAGCTTTAAATCTCCAATCAACAGTATCAATAATGGAGACAACACACACTGCACGATTTAAATTCCAAAGCAAAATCACCAATCGGTAGTTCTAATTGACATTTGAACAAACAGGTATCATGCAGCGTTTGAAGCATCCATATTCCGAAAGAATTACCTCTTCTGTGGCAGCAAACAGCACAGAGGCTAGGTGGCTGTGGCGGCGAGAACTAGGGTAGAGGGTAAATTGTCGACGCTTGGCCGAGGAGGAGCGACACCCAGCAATCTCTTGCTCCGAATCGATGTCTTCTTTGTGGAGAAGACCAAGCACAAGAGAGATAAGCAAAAAGGGTAGAAAAGCAAGGACAGGGTTCAAACAACCTACCTCAGTTGCCTACCCACCCTCTCCGCGGCGATGATCTAGGGCACAGCCAAGTGGAGTCTCGGATATGGCTGTGGTGACTCTGTGCCGGTGATGAAGAACCTCGGCAGTGACACGCATAGGAAGAACTAGGACTCACAGAAGGACGGTGAGGTCGCGAGCTAAGGGAGGAGGAAGTCGGTCGGCTGTGGACCCAACCTAGGGCACCGGAAACTGGCCGAATCGGGCGGCGGTGGCTCGATAGACCTGGTGGCCGGCGCTCGAAGGAGAGGTGAAGGAAAGGCCGGCGCTAGGGCTCGGATCCGGATCGGAGTGGTGGCGGCTCTTGATACGATTTGGGGATCTCCACTGCGATGAGGGGCGACGAACAGTGGCGAGGGGAAGAGGCAAAACCCTTGGCGATGAGATGAAGCGAAGGGGGAAGAAGATGAGGAATCGGGAAGAAGGAACCGCCGCCTGCGGTTAGGGCTTCGGGTTCGCGCGGGGAAAGGAGTGAACGACGACACAAAGAAAAAAAAAATAAAGAAAAAGGAATTAAGAAATGCAACTTTTCCTCATTTAAATGGGGTAGCCTAAACAGGCTTTTCCTGACCCCGTTTTTATCCCCGTCAACTCGTCCGTACGAGCTCCGAAAAATTTCCAAAAATTTCAGAAAATTCCCTTATTAATATTTGCCTATTTCCGGTATTTTACATATATAATATATTTTATCTTTAGATATGTAATATTGGTTAATTCCTACTTACGTGGTTAAGCACGCTTTCGGAACCCACGTTTTATTTTATTGTTTATGTTGGGTTATTAATGATTTAAATGTTTTATTTGAACTTGACTTGTAGCCAAGTCCAGTTTTATTATAGACTGCTTTTTGACTATTTAAAATTAGATCTAAGTTCTTAAATCTTGTTGTAAATTTTTCTAACATACTTTTTAATTTATTATTGATATTTTTAGTGTTAAATTTTCCTCCTCAAGTGTTAGGTCTTAAGTTGGATTAGAATTTATGATTTGTTCTTTAAGGTTTTGGTTTTCCTCAAGGATCAATTTATTTTTATTTTCTTTTGCTGTTAATTTTTTATTTAAACAAGCAATAATTCTATAAAAAAATTTATTCAAATTAAAACATACCTCTTCGGGACCTTCGAAAACGAGTATGGACTCGTGGCTCGATTCGGGTTCGGACCCATCTTCCGATTCGTCCTCTGATTCTTCTTCGAGGGCCATGAATGCGAGGTGACTCTAGTGCTTCTGATCTTTGGCCTCCGATTCTTCTGAGGAAGAGTTGTCCTGAGGGCCTTCTTCTTGGATGTCTTCGATTTGTTGCTCTTCAATCTCGGACACTCATTCTTGTAGTGACCTTTCTTGTTGCACCCGAAGCAAGCCACGTTCCTTGGTTCGAATGGGGAGTTGATCTCCTGCATTTCCTTTTTGCTGAATCTTTTCTTCCTCCTGGTGAACATTTCCTTACTAGGTTCACCAGGTACTCTTTGTCTTCAGAATCTTGATCGGACTCATCTTCAGGTTCAGACTTGGTCTTTTTTTTCCCTTAGAGGGACCTGCAAACAAGGCAATACCTTTCTCAGATTCGGCGTAGTCTGCTCGTGTAATTCTAATTCGCAAAACAATTTGTCGAGTTTTAATTTAGATATTTTTTTTTGAAATTTTGTAGGCATCCACGATAGATGCCCACAAGGTATTACGTGGAAAAGCATTCAATGAGTACCTGATCAGATCACGATTCTCCATTTGGTGGACTATCGCATGGAGTTCGTTGAGGATATCTTTGATCCTCGTATGGAGTTAACTCGCTGATTCTCGTTTTTGTATTTTAATATTAAATAATTTGTTTAATAAAAGAACGTGCTTAGTTACCTTTGCGTCACTTGTTCCTTCATGGAGTTCAATCAACTTGTCCCATAACTCTTTAACGTTTTGGTGAGGTCCTACTCGATTCAGTTCTTCCTTCGTCAGCCCGCATTGTAGCGTGTTGAGAGCTTTGTAGTCCGTCGAGGACTTCTTTCTCATGTTCGGAGTCCACTGTTCCGAGTCTAGTGGGTTTTCGGAGTTGTCGAACGACACCTTGTAGCTTCTGATGATATTGAACCATTGATCGAAATCGGTCTTTAGGTAGACCTCCATCCGCTTCTTCCAGTACGGAAAATCATCCCCGTTGGATAGGAGGGATGTACTGTGCTGAAGCCTTCAATTTAAGACATATTTGTCTTGCACACAATTAAACAAAGAGGAAAAAAATCCCAAGACTTAGTCTTAGATTAGCAGTGCGGAATAGAGTTAAAGAAGAACTGAATTGGTGTTGCACCAATTCGACTTAATTACTACGAAATTTTTTTCCCAAAACTGGCAACAATACCAGCTTGGATTTATAGCACAAACTTGAAAACTGAAGAAAAAAAATTAAAACAAATTTCACCCTTGTCTGATTGGTGGTTGCACCAAATCAGAGCAGCACCTGCTCTGATACCACTTGTTAGATCATGTAATTCGATAGGAGGGTGAATATCAATTTGAAACAACGAAAAGAATATTGAGTACGCAGCCGAAAACACGAAAATAGAGCAATGCTAACACGAACCTTTTTACTTGGTTCGGAGCTTTAGTCGACTCCTACTCCAAGGCCCGCACTCGTTGAGTGCTTTCGTTGGGCAATCCACTAGCAATTTGAATAATTATTTTACAATTGAAAGTATAGTTGCTTTAAAGAACGAATACCGACAACCAAAAAGAAATAAGAACGAGGCGCGTTATCGGAGGAGCTTTCACAGCGTCGTAGGAGTGTAGCACGACAGAGCAAACGTTGAAAGATCTTGTTGTTCGTTGTTCTTTGTTCCGTGGTGCATTCTCCTTATATAGAAGGCTCGGGGTGCTCGGATCCCTTCCAGGTGCTTGAAGTGTGACGCATCACATCCAACCAGAGTGCTCCACATTGCGACGTGTGTTGGGGATATGTTTTGCACTCCGGGCGCCTGGAACCCTTCCGAGCGCCCGGATCCCTTCCATGCACCCAGACCACTTTTTTCTCCAGGAAGTCCTTCTCCTGCAAGAAATGGTTAGTCCGAGACAAAGTGCAATTTATATTACCCTGCAAAATAAAGTGTTAGCACAGTTATAATTAACAAGCGGAGTATTAATTAGATTTCGTCTCCTCGAGATCGGAATCTAGTCACGATCTCAACTTAGATTTCCAAAATGGATATAAGTTGGATCGACGCCTAATGTTCCCTTCCCGGGAACGCGTCCTCACAGTCACTCCCCTCCAGGTCAGCCCTTCGACCCGTCTGGACTTCGTGCTAGTTATTAGGTCAGCCCATCGACCTAGCTGGACTTCGTGTCAGACGTCTGGTCAGCCCATCAACCCGTCTGGGCTTCATGCCAGCTATCAGATCAGCCCATCGACCTAGCTGGACTTCGTGCCAGAAGTCAGGTTAGCCTGTTGACTCGTCTGGGCTTCTCCTGTACACTTTGTAGAAGTGTTAGATCAATATGAAACTAACTTAATCTACTTTATCATTCATCAAAACTTGAGTTAGACTGTTAGTGCTAACCGCACCAACAATATCTACATATTTCGGAGAAGAAAGAGTACAATGGGAAACGAAGGCCGACCAAAAATTAATTTTTGAAGAAGGTTAGGTAGTTGGCTGGGGGAAGGTTGGGGCGATCATGGTCAGACAGTATGACAATGTGGTGGTCGTGGGGGAGATTATAGATAAGTCGCATTTGGTCCACTTACCCACCGTTGAAATCAAAGGCGGTGGAAATGTACCAAAGACCGTGAACGACAGTGGGGGGAGCAGTGGCCATGAAAAGCAATAAGCAAAAACAAAAGGGGTGAAAAATGAACTTACGACGATGAGATGGAACCTAAACAATTGTTGGCAATAACAAGGGAAGTTAAAGAAGAAGTCAGAGAAGAAGACGAAGATGAGAATAAGAAAATGATGTAATTTGTATCGAAGGTTGTAAACCTTAAAAATCCTAGTGGTGCGCCACCACAGTCGTCCGATCATGGGAGGGAAAGAGAGAGAATTAATCAGGGCCATTGAATTCAAATCGTTAGAGTCACATTAAATCTCAACAATAACATGTCATTTTAGATATTCTTTCCATAGGTGTACGCCATGTGGTGGAATGATCCAGGTTGCAATTATTAGGGATGGGAGGTGGTAAGCATGCTTATGATCAAAAGGCGTGGTGCTTATCACACTAAACATGATGATAAGTGATGTATACTATTCTTGAGGTACAAGTATGAAGTCAGCTCGAGTCAAGTGGCTGATCAGAGACCAAGCGTCCGATTGGAAAACAATAAACACAAAAAGACACAAGTGTCTAGTTAGTTAAGCTTTAAACCTCCTTTGTCTAGATTTGAAGGGGAGGCTTGTGTTGGGGCAATTTCCTTTGGTCAAGTTTAACCAGTTTGACTAAGCTTGAGTTGAGTCAAGCTTGAGTCGGGATTTGAGTTTTGATGTTTGATAATATAAGGAGATTGATAATATAAGGAGATTGCTAGAGCAATCATCCGATTATGGAGATGGTCAAAGGGTTGACAAGAAGACAAGTCAAGTAGGTCAAGGATGACAGGAGACTTGACTGGGTAAGTCCTAACTGGAGGTTAGGTATCTGGAAGTCCTAACTGGAAGTTAGGTAGTGGTAAAGTCCTAGTGAGGAGCTAGGCAGGGGAAAGTCCTGGTGAGGAGCCAGGCAACGGAAAAGTCCTAGTGAGGAGCTAGACAGGAGAAAATCCTGGTGAGGAGCCAGACAATTGGAAAGTCCCGGTGAGG
Organism: Zingiber officinale; assembly: GCF_018446385.1. Lineage (NCBI taxonomy): Eukaryota > Viridiplantae > Streptophyta > Magnoliopsida > Zingiberales > Zingiberaceae > Zingiber > Zingiber officinale. The sequence continues at coordinate 97,879,828 of NC_055998.1, forward strand.
AGCCAGGCAATTGGAAAGTCCAAGTATGATCTTGGCAAAGGTTGTAAGTCCAATCATGTGGTCTTGGCAAGGTAAATCTTAGTTGTAGGGTCGAAAAGAATTTAGATATCTCCACAATTGCATGATATTGTCCACTTTGGGCCTAAGCCCTCATGGATTTGCTCTTGGGCTCTCCCCAAAAGGTCTCATGCCAAATGGAGATATCTTTCTCTTATAAACCCATGATCTTTCCCATGTGTTTTCAATGTGGGACTATGTTTGCAACCTTGCAACCCCAACACTAGTGTGACTTGGCAAGGAGAACTCGACAACTAGGATGAGGCCGAAGGAAGCTCTTGAAAGCAAGATGTGAAGGATGGGAAGATATCCGAGGGACGCAAGGCTGATGGAGGAGGCTAGAAGGCTAGTTCGAGGTTGGTCGGGTGTGGCCAAATGCTAGGCATGGAAACCCAACAAGTCACGATTGACCAGGAGTTGGGTTGAAGATTTTGGACTTGAGTTTGAGTCAAGTTCAGGCTGGTCAATCAATCGGGAGATCGATTGAACCAGGGTCCAATCGATCAGTGGATCGATTGGAGTGTGCTGTGAAGGAAGGAATAGCCCAATCGATTGGTTGATCCATTAGAACCATAATTCGCGAGCACAGAGGCCTTCCCAATCGATCAACCGATCGATTGGGAGCTGCCGATCGATTGGGCAGGGGAGTTCTCACGCGATCGCGAGAACACAGAAAGCTTCTGAATCGATCCACCGATCGATTCAGATGTTCCCAATCGATCGATCGATCGATTGGGATTCGACCGTTGGGCAGGATGCAGGTGATGGACGGCTGCGATGGAGCGGTGCTGACGTGACAATCGATTGGTGATGGATTGGATCGATTGGGAGCACTGTTTAAATCCTTAGCGGAGCGTTTTCTCCGCAGATCTTTGCGATTTCTTCCTGCGGTTTTCTGCGATCTTCACCAGTGATTTCGTCCGAGTTTCTTGCCAGTTCTTGAGGGTTCTTGGAGTGCATCTCCAAGATTCAAGAGGCAACAACAACACATAGCAACTAAGCAAGAAGAGTGTGTTTTCACTTGTATTTTTGTATTTCTTTTCTTGTGTGAGTTGTATTTGTGTGTTTGGGTTTGTACGAGGCTTCTCCGCCTCCGGCTGCGACCGAGAAGGAGTATTTCATAGTGGAGGAGTGAGTCGGTGTGTGGATCCTTGGATTAGTCACCTCTTCTTGAGGTGGATACCAAGTAAATCCTACTTGTTAGCATTGTATAGTTTGTCTTCGAGTTGTATTCTGCTGCAAACTATCAAGACGAAGCAAACGACGCAAGCGCGCGACGAACCGCTATTCACCCCCCCTCTAGTAGGCACATCGATCCCAACAATTGGTATCAGAGCGAGGTCGCTCTTCTACGGACTAACCGCCAAGAGAGCAAGAAGCTAGAGGAAGAAGAAGATGGAGAGTGAAGGACCTCTCAGATGGGACATCCGAATTCCACCTCTATACGACAAAGAGAACTTCAATTTTTGAAGGAACCGATTGGAAACTTGGTTCCAAATGGATTGGAACCAATGGATGGTCTTGGAGGACCCATTTGAAGCTCCAACGGACAAGAAGGGGAAGCGTCTCCGACCTCGACATTGGACCGAGGAACAACAGGAACAAGCGGAGGTCGATAAGGAGGCAACTAAAATTGTACTAAATTTATTATCTTCTAATATCATTGTGAGTGTAGGTGAATACACAAGTGCAAGTGATCTTTGGAAAAATATCATTGCTTATCATGAGACCCCTACACAACTCCAAGGAGTGGAGGAGCCCAAGGAGAAGGACTCATTGGTCCAAGAAGAGAAGAACCAATCGGATGTTGACATGAGTGCAACATTCAAGGAAGAAAAAGAAGAGGAGGAGAAGGAAGATGAGGAGAGATCATCCACATCTTCAAGAGAGGAAGAGGTGGAAGCATTCACATCCTCACGAATTGAAGAGGTGGAAGCACTCACACCTCAATAGGAGACGAAGAAGAAGATGATGCTACCTCTGCAATTCAAGCTACATCAAATGGAGAATCAAGCATCATCTCTACAAGCAAAGGTATAGAAACTTCAATTGTAAATAACAAAAATCATATCATTTGCATTAAGTGTAGGGAGCATGGACACTACAAGAGCAAGTGTCCCAAGTTAGCCAAGAAGAAGAGCCAAGTAGTACCCAAGGGCAAGGAGAAGCCCAAGGAGACAATCCCCATAACAAAGAAGAGCAAGGAACACATTGTGTGTTTCTTGTGTAATCAAAATGGACATTATCGAAGTCAATGTCCAAAGGGGAAGAAGTCAGTCAAGGTCAAAGGAGGAAGCACAAGTCTAGGGGAAGTTTCCAAGGTAAAAACCAAGGTATCATTTAATGAACCTATTCCTTTGACACATGATAAAAAGCATGCTAGAAATAACTTTTATTATTTTGATGCTAATTATCATGAGAATAGGAGGCATGATGGCTTTAAAGGTAAATATATTTCCCCTCATGCTAAAACTATCATACCTAAGATTAGGAAGGTAGATAACAATTTAGGCAATAACTCTAAGGATTTTAGATACATGCCTAAATATAGAAATGCTCATAGGGGTCAAGAAAAATCCAAACCTATGGATTTAATGACGGAAAACCAAGTCTTGAGGTCAAGACTTGATAACTTAGAGAGGACCCTAGCAAGAATGGAAAACATGCTTAGGGGTCAAAATGAGCAAAATCTAGGGAGAACTAGGCAAGAGCCATTCAATGGCCACAGAGATTTGGGATACAAGACTAAGGCTAAGAAGGATGTGACTACCTTTCATAGAGTTCCATATAGCTATGAGACCAAACCTAGGTGTAGAGGTCAAGCCAAAGATAGTAGGGAAGGAATTCCTAAAAGTACTTTTGGCAAGACCGATGTGACTAATGTTGATACAGTCTGACCTGGCTGTTATTTTGATGTTGACACTGATTTAAGTTTGTATCAGATATTAATCAAACTCAGACTGACTACTGATCGAGGTTGATCCGTTCGGAGGGAAAGTCCTGGTGAGTGAAGCCAGGCAAGGGAAATCCAGATGGGTCAAGGTTGACCAGACATCTGGTGAAAAGTCCAAGCAGGGAGCTTGGCATGGGAAAAGTCCAAGTATGGAGACTTGGCACGGAGTGGTCAGAGAGGGCTCGGTAGCTCGTTCTCTGGACCGGACGAAGTCGGAGAGGGCTCGGTAGCTCGTTCTCCGGACTAGGTCAGAGAGGGCTCGGTAGCTCGTTCTCTGGACCGGACGAAGTCGGAGAGGGCTCGGTAGCTCGTTCTCCGGACTAGGTCAGAAAGGGCTCGGTAGCTCGTTCTCAAGATCAATCCTAATATCACATGGGCGTTGGATCGGTCAACAGACCGATCCAGTGGGATTTTGATTGCCTGATCGGTGCACAGACCGATCTGGTGAAACTATGTTTGCTGATCGGTCTGGCGACCGATCAGGAAACACTCAGTAGCACACTGAGTGTAATCTGATCGGTCTGTAGACCGATCAGAGTGTAATCTGATCGGTCTGTAGACCGATCAGGAGATGATGTCGCGAGAAGGAAAAAGGCAGTGGATCGGTCCGTGGACCGATCCATATAAACCCTGATCGGTCTGTAGGACCGATCAGGTCATATCCTGATCGGTCTTGAGACCGATCAGGTGACGATCTCAGAGTGCGAGGAACCGCACCCATTAAGCCCTGATCGGTCTGCAGACCGATCAGGCCATACCCTGATCGGTCCTCACGACCGATCAGACATAAATCCAAAGGTGTGGATTGGTCCGCTGACCGATCCACCACACTGTCTGCACACACTGTCAGTTTCTGCTGATTTCTGATTCGTTTCTTATGCGTCTGATCTAACATCTGCTTGTGAGCTTTTTGAGTAACAGGTTGCAGGTACCATGGTGATGCTTGAATTCAAATCAATGACTATCAAAGGAATAAAACAAAATGGTTTTTCCACTGGTTATCGCTGCAAATTGTGCAAAAGAAGCGTCAACGTTCACTGGCTTGTTCAGTTGGCTCACTGGCTGCAATCAGCATTGACTCTTCCTCATTGGTTCGAGCTCAGAGACACCAGTGAAGACCAAGGATGGTATTGGTGTGAGCTCAGATAATCAGATGAGGAAGAAGCGTGATTGGCAACGCCTGGTTCGACGACAGTGATACGCTACTGGTTGACGTGATTCGATGCAGTGGTTTGGCTCTGGCTGAAGACAGCAAGAGAGCAGAGAAATAAAAAGGAAGTAGAAGAGAGGTTGGAACGGAATTCTTTCCTTTGGGTAGCAAACTCTCTGTCGACGTTCAAGCAAGGGTGTTCTGTGAAGCTCTTGGCTGTGAATCTACTTCTTCTTCACTCTCTGCATTCATTGTGGCTGTAAGTTGATTGTGCATTCATTGTAGCCACAAAATTCTGTAAGTCTAAGTCTTGTGCTTCATTCTAAATCTGTTCTGAGACTTTGTGGGAGGTTTCTCCACCGAGAAGGAGAAATACTTAGCCGGAATCTGTCCGGGGGCTGATCTACCGAAAGATCAAGGGATCGTCCACCTTACGGACACGCCGAAGAGTAGGGGCAAGTTATCCCCGAACCTCGTACATCATTGTGTTAGTGGTGGTGTGTTTCCTTCTTTGCATAAGTGTTAGTTTTGATTATTTCCGCTGTGCTAACCAATCTCTGTGTAGAAATTTTGTTTTTGTTTTTAAGAGGCTATTCACCCCCCCTCTAGCCATCTAAGATCCCAACAAGTGGTATCAGAGCCTGGTGCTCTTCATTTCGGCTTAACAACCCAAAGAGCTAAACAATGGCCATGAAGGAGGGATTCAGCACCAACCGTCCACCCTATTTCGAAGGAGCAGATTTCCAATACTGGAAAAACCGCATGGAGTATTACCTCAAGACCGATATCTCCATGTGGTTTTCCGTCAAGGAGGGTTTTACACCACCAAAAGATGAAGAAGGTAAGGAACTTGATTCGTCAAGGTGGTCTACTGAACAACTCCGCAAAGCACAAGCCGATGCCAAGGCTATGGTCACCTTGCAATGTGGAATCGCCAAGGACCAACTCGTCAAGGTAGGTCCGTTCTCGAGTGCAAGAGACCTATGGAACAAACTCATCGAGCTCCAAGAGGGAACTCGAGATTCTCGGATTGCCAAGAGGGACTTATTCTTGAATCAGCTTCAAAATCTAACCATGAAGGACAGTGAAACGGTAAGTGAACTTCATGGGAGATTCAAGGAGATCATCAACGGTCTACACTCTGTGGACGAACGAGTGGAGAATCGCGATCTAGTAAGGTATGCTCTAAAAGCTTTTCCTAGGAATGCCTTGTGGTCATCTATGGTAGATGCCTACAAGGTATCCAAGGATCTTTCCATTGTTAAATTAGATGAATTTTTCTGTGAGATGGAACTTCATGAGCTTGCTAACAAAGGTCAAAAAGAGAAGGGTATTGCTTTGTTTGCAGGACCAAAGAGCAAGGATGGAAGAAGGAAGAAGGAAAAGAAGAAAGAAAAGGAGATTTCCTCATCCACCTCTTCCTCAGAATCCGATGATGAAAGTGGATCATCATCAAGTGAGATGGCGAATTTCGTAAGAAGAATCATGAGAAGGAGCAGGAGATACAAAGGAAAAGGTAAACCTAGTGAACAAAATATTGACAAAACTAATGTTACATGTTATGAGTGAAGCAAAAAGGGACTATTGGGTGTCCAAAACTTAAAGGAGGAACGGCCAAAAAAGGAGGAAAGAGCCAAGAAGAAGAAGGCTCTCAAGGCCACTTGGGATGAGTCCTCATCAAGCTCATCGGAGGAAGAAGAGAAGATGGAAAAGAGCACACGACAATTAGCACTCATGGCAAGGGAGGTTTCGGACTCCGGAAGTGAGGAAGATTCGAGCGACGCCTCAACCGCGGCTTCATCATCGTCGGATGATGAAGAGGTAACCTCTTCTCATATAGAAAAGTGTTATAAGACTATCACTCATTTATCTACATTGCTTAAAAAGTCAAAAACAGAAAATAAATTGTTAAAAGAAGAAGTAAAAACCTTAAGGACCCTTAGGGAAGATGAGGTCGATGACCTACATCTAGAAGTCCTTGAGGATGAGAACAAGGCTTTAAAGGGTGAGGTTGAGAAACTCAAGAAAATGCTTGAGAAGTTCTCAACTAGCTCTAAGACTCTAGACATGATTCTAAATGCCTAAAGGGCAGTCTACAACAAGGCCGGGCTAGGGTATCAACCCAAGGAGTCGAGTTTCATTTCTCTAATGTCTAGAACTCAAGATAGTAGATTACATGTTTCTAGGGCTCATGGAACTAGGAAAGGTATGACCAAGGCATGGGTTCCTAGGTCTTTCGTTGTAGAAGCATTAGGTCCCAAGATTTGGGTACCTAAAACCTCTATCTTCCGTGTCTTGTAGGCATTGGTCGAGGGGGAGCATCTATCAACTTGGTTTGTTGATAGTGGATGCTCCAAGCACATGACCGGGAACAAATCACTGTTTACAACCATTCAAAACAAAAGTAGAGGTAATGTGTCTTTTGGTAATAATGGTAGCCTTAAGGTTGTAGGAGTTGGAGACATTCATATATCCGAATGTCTCCATATCAAGAATGTCCTTCTAGTCAAGGGGATGACTTTTAATCTCCTAAGTGTCAGTCAATTGTGTGATACGGGTTACACAATTGAATTTCATTCAAGTCAATGTTTGGTTAAACACATTGACACACTTGACACAGTACTAGTAGGCACAAGGGTTGATAATATTTATCAAGTATCGTTTAAAAGTGCTACTAATGCTTTGATTAAGTGTTTCATGTCAAAAGAAGAAGAGTCTTGGCTTTGGCATAGAAGGTTGGCACATGTAAACATGAAGAACATTCGGAAGTTGGCCAACAAAGGACTAGTACGAGGCTTACCAAGCATCAAGTACCAAAAGAACAAACTATGTGATGCATGTCAAATGGGTAAGCAAACAAAAGCACCTCATAAAGGTAAAAGCACTGTGAGTACATCTACTGCATTAGACTTATTACATATGGACTTGTTTGATTGTAACAATGTTATTTCATTGAATGGTAGTAGATATTGTTTAGTAATTATTGATGATTTTACTAGATACACATGGACTTTCTTTTTGAAAACTAAGGATCAAACCATAGATATTTTTATTTCTTTTTGTAGAAGAACTGAAAATGAAAAATCAACAACAATTAAAACCATTAGAAGTGATCATGGTGGTGAATTTCAAAACCATAGGTTTTTAGAATTTTGTCAAGAAAAAGGGTATAAACATGAGTTCTCAACTCCAAGGACCCCACAGCAAAACGGGGTTGTGGAGAGAAAGAACCGAGTCTTACAAGAGGCTGCACGAAGCATGCTTAATGAGTACTCACTACCGAGTTACTTGTGGGCTGAAGCTGTAAATACAGCATGCTATGTGCAAAACCGAATATTGATACATAGGTTTTTAGGAAAGACCCCCCATGAACTTTGGTTTGGGAGACCCCCTACAATTAAACATCTTAGGGTGTTTGGTTGTAAGGTGTTTATCTTGAACACAAAGGATCATCTTGGGAAGTTCACGGCTAAGGCTGATGAAGGGATACTGGTCGGGTACTCTCTCACCAGCAAAGCCTATCGAGTCTACAACAATAGGACTAAATTGATTGAAGAGTCCTCAGATGTAGCGTTTGAAGAAATCCCCAACTCAAATGATCAATCAAGGGATGTAGGAGAAATTCAATTTGAACTTAGAAATCTAAGTTTGAATGATCAAAATGAAGAAAGAGTCGAGGTTGACTCTGATGACGATGAGAAAAGGCAACAAAGGGCTCCGGTTGATCCCTTGCCTGATATTGAGTCCTTGCCTGTGCCTAGTGAGACCATTCATGAGGCACCACCAACACCAAGACAATCTAGGATAACCACTAGTCATCCCCAAGACCAAATTGTGGGAGATATCCAACAAGGGGTTAGGACTAGGTCATTCTTTAGAAATGAGTCTAATGAAGTCGCATTGATTTCAGAGATTGAACCAAGACTAGTTGATGAAGCATTGCATGATCCTGATTGGATCATAGCTATGCAAGACGAATTAGGTCAATTTGAAAGGAGCCAAGTGTGTGACTCGGTTCCTAGACCGAAAAAGACCACCATTATTGGAACTAAATGGGTCTTCAAAAATAAGTTAAATCAAAAGGGAGAAGTTGTAAGAAACAAGGCAAGACTTGTAGCCAAGGGCTATAGTCAAGTCGAAGGTCTCGATTATGATGAGACTTATGCTCCCGTGGCACGATTAGAGTCCATTCGTTTGATGCTAGCTTTTGCTGCACATAGAGGTTTCAAACTCTATCAAATGGATGTTAAATCTGCCTTCTTAAATGGTTTTATTAAAGAAGAAGTCTATGTTGAACAACCACCGGGGTTTGTGAATACCGAAGCTCCAAACCACGTGTACAAGCTCAAGAAAGCACTTTATGGGCTTAAACAAGCACCACGAGCTTGGTACGAGAGGTTGTCAACATATTTACTAGAAAAGGGTTTTGTGAGAGGCCAAATAGACCCAACACTATTTCTACGTAGAGATGGTGAAAATATTTTTGTAGCCCAAGTATATGTCGATGACATAATTTGTGGCTCAAATAACAAGGGCTATTTGAATGAATTTATTTCTCACATGGAGAGTGAGTTTGAGATGAGTCTAGTAGGAGAATTGACATTCTTCCTTGGGCTTGAAATCAAACAAACTCGAGATGGCATTTATGTCCATCAGACGAAATACACTCAAGAGATGCTCAAGAAATTCAACATGAGTGACTCTAAGGAAGTATCCACTCCTATGGCAACAAACACTCGCCTTGACAATGATGAGAGTGGAAAACCAGTTGATCTAACGCAGTATAGAAGCATGATTGGTAGTCTTCTATATCTCACAGCTAGTAGGCCTGACATACTTTTTGCTGTGGGCATGTGCGCTAGATATCAAGTCTGTGCCAAGGAATCTCATTTAATTGCAGTTAAGAGAATATTGAGATACCTTAAGGGCACAATTCGAGTAGGTCTATGGTACCCTCATACAGAGTCTTTTGACTTGGTAGGCTATACCGATTCCGATTATGCAGGGTGCAAATTGGATCGGAAAAGCACAAGTGGGGGTTGCCAATTTTTAGGTTCATCATTAGTTAGTTGGTCAAGTCGGAAGCAACATTGTGTTGCTCTCTCCACGACCGAGGCTGAATACATTGCCATGGGAGAGAGTGTATCACAATTGTTGTGGATGATACACACCCTAGAGGATTATGGACTTTCTTATAAGGGTGTACAAGTGCTATGTGACAACATTAGCACGATCAACCTAACTAAAAATCCAGTCCATCATTCAAGGACCAAACACATTGAAGTGCGTCATCACTTCATTAGAGATCACGTAGCTAGGGGTGACATTATGCTCACATATGTGGAGTCAAAGTCAAACTTAGCCGACATTTTCACCAAACCCCTTCCGGAAAATGAATTTAGTCATTTAAGGAGGGAGTTGGGGATGTGTTTGGCTCATTAGGTCCTTAGGACTTCATCATGATCAATAAGGACAATTAAAATGACAAGAGAAATTGGGAGTGATTTTGGGCAACTTGGGAACATCTCACACAAACTATAAGGTTGAACAAAATGTTTTTGCTTGCTAGAAATGGGGTGAGATGCTAGGATCAACCAAATTATTCAAAATGTATCATGCATCCCTTGAATAATTAGGTTGAAGAGACATAAATTGAGTATGGGGAGGCCATTACATAATTCATGTGTATTTGGCTCCTAGATCGTACTCATATATTCCAACCAAGGAATCTTGGCTGGACTTTTGCCTAGAAATTATCTAATTATGGTTGATGGTTGATGTGTTGATTGATATGGTTGTTTGATTCATTTCATGACTTTGATTGTCAATACGATAGGTTGTTAAAGGAAATAACAGTAACTTGGATATATTTTGACAAACTTGAAACTGATTGGAATACCTTGGTTCACTATATAGCTTTATAAGGGTTTCTGAGATTGGAATTCTAAGATTCCAAATGTTTGAGTTTTTGGATTTCAAGTCTGAAACTTTCGGGTTCTAAACAAGCTCAGACCATAAGAGTTCATTTTTTTTTTAACACAATTGTGGGTGTTGATCCTTAGGTTCTAGGTTATGAATTTGGGAGGTTCTGAATTCTTGGCGTTTGAACTTTTCAGTATTCTCGATCGACAACGGCTCAAAATTTTCAGTTACTGAAATTATTGAAATCAGAACTTCAGGATTATCAGACACTGATCGGTCCAGGGACCGATCAGGCCGATATCTGATCAGTCTCTACGACCGATCAGTAGAGTTCATTCGATATCTGATCGATCGGTAGCTACTGTTCGACCTCTGATTGGTCCGGGGACCGATCAGGAGGTTCCCTGATCGGTCTCCACGACCGATCAAGAGGCTCTGGCACGCTTCCACCTCTGATCGGTCCGGGGACCAATCAGGAGATACTGGGTCGGTCTGTCGACCGATCCAGAACGAATCCATAACTCTCTGTTCACTAACTGATCGGTCCAAGGACCGATCAGCTCTCTCTATGGTTCGCAGGAAGGCTACCTGATCGGTCTCCACGACCGATCAGAGGGGTTCCTGATCGGTCCCCCGGACCGATCAGACCTCTTTGGGCGTTAAAATCGATACTGATCGGACAACCGTCCGATCAGATCTCACTGTGCACTATCCCCTCGTTAAATCCTCCCGACCTCCTCTCTTCCCGATCTTCTTCCTTCTCAAAAACCCTAGCCGATCGCCTCATAACCTAGCCGACGCCCCTCTCTTCCTCTCGTCTCGACCCATCGTCTCCTAAAAGCCGAAGGTCACAATGGCACCGAGGTAATCTCTCGATCTCTACTATTTATTGTCTTTGGCAGTTCATGTTATCATGTTCTTACTGTCACTGTGCTTTGTGTTTCGGGTGGCTCCTGTGCTCTTCTTTTTCCCATTGTGTCCCATTAGAAAGAAACCAGTAGGTGAGGGTACTTCCAAGTCCAAAGATAAATCCAAAGCTCCTGCTCCCTCTCGACCTCAACCGTCCAGTTCGGGGAGATTCCCCAACCAACAGTTTGAAAAATCCTTTAAGGAAAGAACCTTCAAGTTGCTCCCATGTAGATCAGTCGATAAAAACTACATGAATGAGTTTTGTCCAGCGATTACGGAGACCATAGCCTACTATAAACTTGATTCCTTGATATATTTAGAGAGGGATATCAACCTTGACTTAGTTTCTGAATTCTATAACAACCTTCATCAGACTATTGATGGTAGTTATAGATCAAGAGTGGCTAAGCAAAACGTTGATTTTAGCTTAATTGCTTTCTTTGATTATTTAGGCTGTCGTATGTGTTCGGGGACGGTGTTCTCATTCTATCCTGCTTTGCCTGAACCCGTGCCTCATCCTCTTGATGTCTCATCTGACTCGATTTATGAGTACTTCTTTGGACATCCGAGACCGGATGGATTAGATGAGTTAGATGTCGATTTTCCTACATTTGCAGCCCTTGGCCTTTCTGCTCCTGATTACATTCTTTTCAAAATTGTCACAAACTGTCTTCTGCCTATTACCTCTAAACCATTGGCAGAGATTCGACCGTATCATTGTCTGATGCTTTATGGGTTGCGTAGGCGTCTTGACTTTGATATCATGTCGAGTGTCTATACTTCTATCATATCCCATAGCGAGCCAAGCGGTTACACCATCTATATGCCTTTTGGGCATGTGATTACTGACTGGCTTGAGACCCTGGGTATTGACGTCTCTAAGGGGAGGATAGTAAAGATGGTTAGGCAGGATTGTCGACTTGGGAAACGTGCGTTTTCCAAGTCTAGAATCTTAGGACAGGCCGGGGCGGTTAGGTGGAAGGATGGGAGGGCACTAGGTGAGTTACCTCGACGACAGGCTGCTCCTGTTGCTGCTCCTCCTGCTGTTGACGATGGAGAGGCCGATCCTGATCTGCGCTGGCAGATCGCCGAGCTGGAGAGCCGCTTTGATCAGCACGAAGAGATGATATCTGCTGAGATGGATGGCCTACGTATTCGTATAGACCAGCGCTACGATGACCTGCGCGGGCATATTGACCAGCGCTTCGATGATATGCGCAGTCATCAGGTGGTGACACAGCAGTTGCTACTCGGATGGATGGCACGCTACCCGCCTCCGCAGTCTTACCCAGGCTATCCATCCTCCAGCGTGCCGCCTCAGGATTTCACCCTTCCTGCCGATGATGATGATGCTCCTCATGTTGAGGACGTTGATTGATATAGTCTGTGTGTCACCTTGTCTGTATGTATTTTGGATGTTATTTGTCTGACCTGGATGTTTGCACTTCTGATGCTACTCATGTATTTATGCTACTCAGTTTTATATTTGCTTGCTCTTTATTATGCTTCATTTTCTATCGGTTATTAATATGCTGTTCACTTGCATGTCTTGTTTGTCCTTTATTTCCTTATTACTGTCTTATAATACACTTAGAGGGAATTCTAAGTCCTTTAAGAAACAGACAGTAAGGGTTAAGGGGGAGTTCTTTGAGTTATCTTACCTTATTCGCACCTTTTCGGTGTTTGACAAAGGGGGAGAAGATAACTAAGTTTAGATGAATGAAAATTTGAAGACCCTCATACAGTGTAGTATCCGTCTTAGGGGGAGGATCTTGATTCCCCTAAAATTATGAAAATTTGAACAAATTCTGATCTAAACTTAAATCGTGTTGTCAAACAACAAAAAGGGGGAGATTGTTGATACAGTCTGACCTGGCTGTTGTTTTGATGTTGACACTGATTTAAGTTTGTATCAGATATTAATCAAACTCAGACTGACTACTGATCGAGGTTGATCCGTTGGGAGGGAAAGTCCTGGTGAGTGAAGCCAGGCAAGGGAAATCCAGATGGGTCAAGGTTGACCAGACATCTGGTGAAAAGTCCAAGCAGGGAGCTTGGCATGGGAAAAGTCCAAGTATGGAGACTTGGCACGGAGTGGTCAGAGAGGGCTCGGTAGCTCGTTCTCTGGACCGGACGAAGTCGGAGAGGGCTCGGTAGCTCGTTCTCCGGACTAGGTCAGAGAGGGCTCGGTAGCTCGTTCTCTGGACCGGACGAAGTCGGAGAGGGCTCGGTAGCTCGTTCTCCGGACTAGGTCAGAAAGGGCTCGGTAGCTCGTTCTCAAGATCAATCCTAATATCACATGGGCGTTGGATCGGTCAACAGACCGATCCAGTGGGATTTTGATTGCCTGATCGGTGCAGGCCGTCCGGTGAAACTATGTTTGGCGATCGATGCGGCGATCGATCGGAAACACTCGATGCCTGCAGGTGTAATCGATCGATGCAGCAGACCGATCGAGGAAACACTCGATAGCCTCGAGTGTAATCTGATCGATGCGTAGACCGATCGAGATGATGTCGCGAGAAGGAAAAGGCGTTGGATCGGTCCGTGGACGATCCACCTCGCTCGATCGGTCTTGAGACCGATCGGTGACGATCTCGAGTGCGAGGAACCGCACCCATTAAGCCCTGATCGCTGCAGACCGATCAGGCCATACTCTGATCGGTCCTCACGACCGATCAGACATAATCAAAGGTGTGGATCGGTCCGGACCGATCCACCACTATCTGCACACATCGGTTCTGCGATTTCGATTCGTTTCTCGATGCGATCTAACATCCGCTTGTGAGCTTTTGAGTAACAGTTGCGGTACCATGGTGATGCTTGAATTCAAATCAATGACTATCAAAGGAATAAAACAAAATGGTTTTTCCACTGGTTATCGCTGCAAATTGTGCAAAAGAAGCGTCAACGTTCACTGGCTTGTTCAGTTGGCTCACTGGCTGCAATCAGCATTGACTCTTCCTCATTGGTTCGAGCTCAGAGACACCAGTGAAGACCAAGGATGATATTGGTGTGAGCTCAGATAATCAGATGAGGAAGAAGCGTGATTGGCAACGCCTGGTTCGACGACAGTGATACGCTACTGGTTGACGTGATTCGATGCAGTGGTTTGGCTCTGGCTGAAGACAGCAAGAGAGCAGAGAAATAAGAAGGAAGTAGAAGAGAGGTTGGAACGGAATTCTTTCCTTTGGGTAGCAAACTCTCTGTCGACGTTCAAGCAAGGGTGTTCTGTGAAGCTCTTGGCTGTGAATCTACTTCTTCTTCACTCTCTGCATTCATTGTGGCTGTAAGTTGATTGTGCATTCATTGTAGCCACAAAATTCTGTAAGTCTAAGTCTTGTGCTTCATTCTAAATCTGTTCTGAGACTTTGTGGGAGGTTTCTCCACCGAGAAGGAGAAATACTTAGCCGGAATCTGTCCAGGGGCTGATCTACCGAAAGATCAAGGGATCGTCCACCTTACGGACACGCCGAGGAGTAGGGGCAAGTTATCCCCGAACCTCGTACATCATTGTGTTAGTGGTGGTGTGTTTCCTTCTTTGCATAAGTGTTAGTTTTGATTATTTCCGCTGTGCTAACCAATCTCTGTGTAGAAATTTTGTTTTTATTTTTAAGAGGCTATTCACCCCCCCTCTAGCCATCTAAGATCCCAACAACTAAGACTTCTAAGAAGTCAAACAAAGTCATGAAGAAGGTCACAAGGGAGGTCATCCCTAAAGTTGATCTAGTAAAGGTGACTAAGGCTTCAAAAAAGTCAAACAAAGTCACAAAAAAGGTTACAAGGAAAGTTATTCCTAGAAGTGACCTAGTAGAAGTGACCAAGGCTTCTAATAAGCCAAGAAAGGTCCTTAGGAAGGTATCTAGGGAAGTAATCCCTAGTGAGTACCTAGAGCATCCAAGGAGCACCAATAGGTTTTGGGTTCTTAGGAGCATGTTCTCTACACCCTAGATGAGTTTAGAGAGTGTCAACTCAAATTGGAAGGGTAGTTAACCAAACCTTTTTAAAGTTGACACTTGAAAGCATTTTCAAGGTTATTGTTAACCTTTGAAAATGAAAAGAATTATGGGGTTACTCTTTGAAAGAGTAATATATGTGCCAAAATTTGAAGAGTTGAACTTAATCTAAATTGACACACTTAAGAAAAGTATAAGAAAAATCAAGTTAGAATTTTGATACTTTCTTAAGGAATTAAGAGAAAACCCATGCTTTTAATCAAATGTGATTAAGCCTTGAAGAGCAAAAAGGTGCCAAGTTTTGAGGATTTGAAATTAGGTTAACATTGGCACACTTAATGGAAAATCATAAGAGATACTAAGTTGAGATTTTGGTGTTCTCTTAATGGGCTAAGGGACAATTTAAACCTTAATAAAATTAATTACTCCTTGGAAGAGTAAGTTGTGCCAAACTTTGAGGAATCACACTTAATGTATGTTGGTAGACTTGGAAAAAGGATACGAAATGGCTAGTTGAGATCTTAATATGTTCTTAAGAAACTAAGAGCAAATATAAATCTTAAGTCTCAACGTTTAATCCTTAAAAGGAGTAATTTGTGTCAAACAAAAATTTAAAGATTGAATTCTTAATCTCAATTGGCACAAATAGAAAAGGGTAAAAGAAATGTCAAGTTGGGTTTTGACATTTCTTCAAGAAATGAGCAATTTAGGATTAAATTTTAAGGTTTAGCATAGGATTAAGGATGCTTAGATAGCCTATCTAGGCATATTTTATTTATGCTAAAATTCTATGTTTGATTGTCATCATATGTTATGACATCATGCGTTACACTTATTTTTATTATGAAAAACATAAAAATATCATGTCATGTCATACATACATCATGTAACTATAGCATGCTTTTCTTTTGAAAATTGCTTATTTTGATGTATGCCATTAATCATCTTGCAGTATGTCAATTTTCTTATAATTAAGGACAAAAGACATTTATTATCAATGATAAATATCCCAACAAGTGGGACTATACCAAATGACATCCTAGGTGGATGATCATAAATTTCATAATGCCTAGATAGATATGCATGATCCCCTAGTTTAGGGCAAAACCAAAATATACATCTCACAAAGGACCATAAGGTGACGTGTATGTGTTTTAATACATATTAGATGCAAGTGAGATGTTAGGATGGTGAACAAAACTCAAGATGTTGATTTAGTGCATCTTGTTGAGTTTTAAATTCATCAAAACACTAGTTATGTGTTTTCCAATCATTGGGAAAGCTAATGTACAAGTCATGTGCAGTGATCCCAAAGAACATGGTTGGATATTGGTTTTGAAAATCATTTTAAAATGTTTTTGGAAAACTTTGGTGTAGACTATCTTTTGATAGCAATCATCATTGGAAAGTTAGACACAAACTAGGAGAAAACATTGAAGTTTTCAAGGGTTTTCAAATTTGTGTCAATCTTTGAAAAGAGGAAGTATTTTTATAGAAAACTATTTTTTCTTGATAAAGTATACCCTAAATAATGTCTACATGAGTTGTCATGATTTTTAGATTTTTGTAGAATTTTTGGAGAGTTTCTGAATTTCACTGAAATTAGATTTCAGAGAAATCAGAAACTCAATCGATCAGCCGATCGATTGGATTGGGTTCAATCGATCAGCTGATCGATTGGGAAGCTAATTCCCGCGAACAAAAGGATAGTGAATCGATCAGCCGATCGATTGACCTAGTCTGGATCAATTAGTCGATCGATTCAGAGGGAATTTCTGCGAGCAGTAGCTTGCGGAATCGATCAATGGATCGATTGAATTGATTTCAATCGATTGAGTCCCAACTTCAATCGATTGAAAAGTCTGATTTTGGCCTGAAAAGCCTGATTTCAGCATTTCAAGTCACTTCAAGTCCCGTTAACCACTCCAAACCCCTTGGAATACATTTGTATACATTTAGGGGGAGTTTTTCATGATGAAAATAAGTATGGATTGGTTAAGAGAAACCAAAGTAAAGTTTAGGATAAGGTTTAGTTTCAATTCTGAATTTTGGAACCTTAAAACTTCAAGTTTTGGTTTTCAATGGTCATTAACCATTTCTAACCCTTTGGAATATATTTGCATACACTTAGGGGGTGTTTTCATGATGTAAACAAGCATGGTTTGGTTAATATTGACTTAGGTGAAGTTTAGGTTGAGGTTTAGTTTCATTATTGAATTTTGAACCTCAAAACTTTGAGTTTTGGTTTTCCTAATTATTTAGGAACCCTAAGTCATTGTTGGTGTAATTATAGAAGTTTGACCATGTTTTTAGGGGGAGTTACTCTTTGAAGACATAAAAATCTTTTTAAAGACCTTGGAAGGGGGTTAACCCTTCATGATGAATTAATACTCAAGGTTAAGTATTGGGGAGCAATGGAAGATTAGTTATCTTCATTGCTAGGATGATAAATGCTCTTGGATGAGCATTGTGGAGTAGATTACTACTCAAGGGGGAGCATTGTGTTAATAAAGGGGATCGGACCTTCATTGGTAAAGTGAAAAATACTGTTGGATGAGCATTGAGAAGAAGATTATTGCTCAAGGGGGAGCATTAAATACAATGAATGGGAGTTTCATTGGGAAGTTGATGCATGCTCTAAGATGAGCATTGTGAAGTGAAGTAGAGTTAAAGGGGGAGCTTTGGCGGTAATGAAGACTATAAGATCTTCATTGTGGGGTTGTCAACAATATATGATGTTGTAAATAACGAAGAGTTAACTCTTATGGAGAAGAGTTTGTTTTCTGGTTTTGATGTGTGACAAAGGGGGAGAATTGGAGGTTAAGTTAGGACTTCATCTCAAGAAGGGGGAGTTTGCCTTCTAGGAAAGGGAGAGAATGAAGGAAACCTTCATTCATGCTTTATCATGAAGGTAAGGCTATGAGATTTAGCCTTGGAGTAAAGAAGAGGTTAAGGCTATGAGATTTAGCCTTGGTGTAAAGAAGAGGTAAGGCTATGGGATTTAGCCTTGTGATAAAGAAGAGGTTAATGCTATGAGATTTAGTCTTGGTGTAAAGAAGAAGTTAAGGCTATGGGATTTAGCATTGGTATAAAGAAGAGGTTAAGGCTATGGGATTTATCCTAACTTAGAGTTATTGTCAAATACCAAAAAGGGGGAGATTGTTGGGACAATTTCCTTTGGTCAAGTTTGACCAGTTTGACTAAACTTAAGTTGAGTCAAGCTTGAGTCGGGATTTGAGTTTTGATGTTTGACAATATAAGGAGATTGACAATATAAGGAGATTGCTGAAGCAATCGTCCGGTTATGGAGATGGTCAAAGGGTTGACCAGGTTGATAAGAAGACAAGTCAAGTAGGTTAGGGATGACAAGAGACTTAACTGGTAAGTCCTAACTAGAGGTTAGGCGTCTAGAAGTCCTAACTGAAAGTTAGGTAGTGGTAAAGTCCTAGTGAGGAGCTAGGCAGGGGAAAGTCTTGGTGAGGAGCCAGGCAACGGGAAAGTCCTAGTGAGGAGCTAGGCAGGAGAAAGTCCTGGTGAGGAGCCAGGCAATTGGAAAGTCCAAGTGTGATCTTAGCAAAGGTTGTAAGTCCAAGCATGTGGTCTTGGCAAGGTAAGTCCTATTGTGACTTGGCAAGGAGAACTCGACAACTAGGATGAGGCCGAAGGAAGCTCTTGAAGGCAAGGTGTGAAGGATGGGGAGATATCCGAGGGACACAAGGCTGATGGAGGAGGCTAGAAGGCTAGTTCGAGGTTGGTCGGGTGTGACCAAATGTTAGGCATGGAGACCCAACAGGTCACGGTTGACCAGGAGTTGGGTTGGAGATTTTGGACTTGAGTTTGAGTCAAGTTCAGGCTGGTCAATCGATCGGGAGATCGATTGAATCAGGGTCCAATCGATCAGTGGATCGATTGAAGTGTGCTGCGAAGGAAGGAATGCCTCAATCGATTGGTCGATCAATTGGGATCATAATTCGTGAGCACAGAGGCCTTCCGAATCGATTGGGCGATCGATTGGGAGCTGCCAATCGATCAGCCGATCGATTGGGCAGGGGAGTTCTCGCGCGATCACGAGAACACAGAAAGCTTCTGAATCGATCCACCGATCGATTCAGATGTTCCCAATCGATCGGTCGATCGATTGGGATTCGACCGTTGGGCAGGATGCAGGTGATGGACGGCTGCGATGGAGCGGTGCTGACGTGACAATGGATTGGGGATGAATTGGATCGATTGGGAGCACTGTTTAAATCCTTAGCGGAGCGTTTTCTCCGCAGATCTTTGCGATTTCTTCCTGCGGTTTTCTGCGATCTTCACCAGTGATTTCGTCCGAGTTTCTTGCCAGTTCTTGAGGGTTCTTGGAGTGCATCTCCAAGATTCAAGAGGCAACAACAACATACAACAAGTAAGCAAGAAGAGTGTGTTTTCACTTATATTTTTATATTTCTCTTCTTGTGTGAGTTGTATTTGTGTGTTTGGGTTTGTACGAGGCTTCTCTGCCTCCGGATGCGACCGAGAAGGAGTATTTTATAGTGGAGGAGTGAGTCGGTGTGTGGATCCTTGGATTAGTCACCTCTTCTTGAGGTGGATACCAAGTAAATCCTACTTGTTAGCATTGTATAGTTTGTCTTCGAGTTGTATTCCATTGCAAACCATCAAGATGATGCAAACGACGCAAGCGCGCGACGAACCGCCATTCCCCCCCCCCCCCCCCCCCCCTAGCGGGCACATCGATCCCAACAGCTTGTGAAATGATGAATAAGGTAAGGTCCCTGGAGTTGGGGTCGAACTCAAGAAAGTTGGTTAATGTGGCAGTTAAAGTCAAGGAGCAGTCAACACTCAGGGCTAACATGGTCACATGACTCACCTAAATAGTCCAGCCGATCAGACCTTTTATCCGATCGGATCCCGAGTCCACTCGGCTCGATGGAATCTCGAGTCATCTCAATTCAATTCAGAATCGAGTTCGCTCAGTATGATCAAATATACTAGATGTACGACTCGATCGGACTCCTTGTCTGAACGGATGTTGAGTCCTCAAGGAGGTCAAGTCCTCAAGATGGTCAACGTTACCCTTTCCGAGAATGAGGTCTGACCGGATGTTATAGGGGACTCGACCGACCTGCCACTACAGCTTATTAATGGCCTATCAACCTAACATCATAATATTTTTTTTTTGTTATTTTTTGTAATTGTTATCGGAAAATCAAGGGAATACTCCTTATGTAATTCATATGGCGAAAGCTTATACCCTGCAAAGTACAAAAATTGTGGGTTTATTTTAGAAAAGTTATTTGAATTCCAGAATAGTCGGCCCTTTTTGGAAAGGAGTCGATGTCCATGCACAGAGGGGAACTAATACTTTATAAGGGGTCTCCTCTTAAAGATGCAGGTACGCAAGGTTAAGGACTCAAAGTTCAGTATTCATTTATACTGCTCATCACATTCCATTTGTTCTTACCACTCGCCTAACTTGAGCATCTAAGTACCTGCACAGAGAACCCCTCCCTGGCCCGATTGCTAGTGTTTCCTTCCCTCTACATTCTTTTTTGACACATAAGACCCCCTCAGTGCTACCTTGCTCCAGTTCGGAGTCTTCTCACAATCAATATCAAAGTCACCTAGCCAATGCGTCATCTTCTCTGATTTTAAATAGGATCAATATATCATATCTGTTATAAAAAATGTTGGAAGTAATAATAGAGCCAATAAATATAATCTACCTGAACTAATCGGTCGATGATAGATGTTGTGTATATATATAATTCTAAGCTAATCATGAAATTTGATTTGGATATTTAGGGTTGATTATGTGAACAATTGATTAAAATAGTTCAATTTACCGACAAATTTAATTAAAAATATGGATCATTTAATAATTAATTTTGGTGAAGTCCAAATAAAATTATGTTAATGCCCATTTTTTCTTTTTATACTAAAAATAATTTTAAAACTTATTAGTAATTTTCTCTAATTATTTTTTATATAAAAATATGTTTTGTCATGATTCTCTTTAGTCCCACTTCTGAAGATTGACAACACTGCGAGTGGAGAAACTTCTATAAATATTTTGAGTTGGCGACATTAGAA
This sequence comes from Zingiber officinale, assembly GCF_018446385.1. NCBI lineage: Eukaryota > Viridiplantae > Streptophyta > Magnoliopsida > Zingiberales > Zingiberaceae > Zingiber > Zingiber officinale. The sequence continues at coordinate 97,900,862 of NC_055998.1, forward strand.
AACATACATTTCTCAATCTGTTTTTGGCTAAGATCAAATATAATATTTATTCTTGTCAGTTTAATATTTGATATAAAAATTAAATTAATTTTTTTATGAGGGAGAGTGTTATAGTAGCTTGCTGCTAAGGTTCTTGAGCATCGCCATTGTATTGCACTACTGGATGAGCCTGACACACCTTTACCAAGTTTAATTTATGGGTCTGGACCACTAATTTATGTGTATTCATGTATTATATTACACATGCAATATGTATACGCGATGGCTAGTGTATAGAAAAATTCCTAAATACATGTGCTTCTTCCCTAAATTTTAAAATGTACCTCATGCTAAAGTCCAAGTAGGCTAACACATGCCTCCGCCCTTGATTGAAAGTAAGTTTTAGTGTTATAATAATTACAAATTGTTATCATATGGTAAAAGACGATTCAGTCGCTCTCAGGCCCCGGTTAACTCGTCCTTAGACTAACATGAAAGAGGTAAATAACGGGAGGCTACTAACTATTACTGGAGTGGTCAAGGTATGGTTGGGCGCGTCAAATTTTGAGCTCATGGCTCAATGTGGTAACACCTCATGCCTTAATTACCACACCCTCCCGAGAGGATCGATTACAAACTGTTATATGGCAAAGGACGATTTGGTTGCTCCCAGCACCCCCGTGACTACTTGACATTAGTGTAAATGACTAAGGCATGGGGGAGGACATGCTCGGATCCACCGAATTTTGATCCGAAGACTTCATATGGTAATACCATATGTCTCAACTATCATATCACCCTGAGGGAACCGATTATATATAATTATAGTAGTTAGTTGTAGCGGTTATAATAATACTAAAATTAAGAATATTTTCAAGATAAAATATATAGTGGAACGTTTATTTGATTTATTCTATTTTATCTTTAAACAAAATTATTAGTTATAATTGCTTTATTATTAAAATTATTCTACTTGATTAACGATATTTCAATGCTGTCATAATTTTAATAAAAATAAAATTTATTTTAATTTTTTTATATGGAATAAAACAATCCTTTTTATTTTTAACATAAATTAAATAAAGACAACTATAGTTTATTATATATATATATATATATGGAAAAGATAATTTCCCATTAAATTGTCAATGCCTCAACTTGCTACAACTATGCACATTATTGCGTGTCTATTGTAGTCCACTGGGAACAGGGACGGAGAATCTTATTCCACTTGCATAAATTTCCGTATCTTTCTCACCAAAATCGATCTCAGCCGTCCATCACCAATCTCGATACGCGTATATTTTCTCATCCGAATGATTACGAACCAACGGTACCGATCAAGTCGATCCATGGTTCCTATCATCCTGATGGTCCGTTCTCGGTCCATGCTTTCCCGTGTGGCCCATGCAAATCAAGCGGCTCGCTTTTGCTGTTTCTCGCTCTTTTCCTTTTTCCTTTTCTCTTTTTAATTCTCTTTTATTTTATTTTATTGTTGTTTGATGGAGAGAAAGAGCGACTCCGTTCTTCAAGTTCAACGAAGCTGCGGATCCTGTCTATATAAGGAAGGAGATTGTTGGGAGGGGAATTGAAGGGTGCCGTAATAGCGGAATATTTGCCGCGGGGAGCCGCCTTTTCTTCCTCTGGTTCTTCGTTCCTGGAGAAGCTCTTCTCCTTCCGCTTTTGGTTTTTTTTTTTTTCGTGCACAGGTCAAGGTAGGTTTAAGATCTCAGATTATTTATTTATTTTTTTTTTTTTGGCTTTCTTTTTTCACTCGACTTCCTTGATTGTTCTTCTCCGTTTCACTTTTGTTTGCTCTCGCTTCATTTTTGTTTGATTTTTTCACGGTTTGCACTGACATTGGAGGACGAAAAGAAATCCTTATGGGATTTTGAACCGGGCCTAATTGGCAATTTTGATTTGGCTTAAAGGAGCAAAATTTGATTCCTTGTCGAGGAGAAGATTGGATTTTTACCCATTGCTCTTTCCTATGATCCTAGGTTTTGTTCTCTGCGATATCGATTTTGAGGATATAAGTAGTTCTAGTGGTGTACAGCTTGTAGAAGATTGGATTTTTATCTGTTTATTATTTTTGGTCGATATTCCATTTGTCTGTGCAAGTGGTTTGTTTGTTCAAGAACTTGTTTTTGACTTTTCGAAAGTTTTAAGGATTTACCTTTTTATTGGACATATTAGTCTTTCAATTGACTTTGCTACCATCTAACTTCATTCAGGCGCAGAAGATTTGTGGAAGAACTAGTACTTTGTAGCAATGGTTAGTTCACCTCCCATAAATGATCTCCCTGTCATGGTTGTTATGCTATCTGCGTGGTTGGCTATTCTAATTGTTTCTAAATGTTGTTTGTTTGGAAATCCATCACCATCAGGGGGAAGAGGTTCCTGAGTCTATGATGAACAGTTCGGTTGAGAAATTGTCTGTTGCTTATGACTCTGAGTCAGCTGGCTATCGGACCTCTACCAACTTTGGTGATAAGATGGTTAGCCATCATCTTGTTGTATATTAATTATTTTTAAACATGATTTATCAAGATCTGATAGTGTGTATTTTCATGCTCAGTATGTAGTTGAAGGATCTGAGTATAGAGGAAAGTCGTCTGTAAATGTTACAATTTTTGACCACTTAACAAGATCATGGTGTGTATTCACTTTCTTTCTTGATACACAATTAGACATATTTGTATTCATTTACTGACTTGGGCAGGATAATCCCGACTGTTCTTGGTCTGAAGCCTGTCCACGTGGGAGGCCACTCGGCTGTTCTTCTCAACAATGATAGGATATCGATTGTTAAGAAGGATTCCATGTTGGATGATAGCATCTGGTTTCTTGAGGTTTCAACTGTTTTTTTATTTCTAATCTTATGTTTCCTCTTTTGCCATGGACAATATCTTCATCTCATTTTCAATATCTTGCCTAGCCATATCTGATGGCAAATAGTTTTCTTTGTTCTTGTGCTATTTAATTTATTGAACGAGTTCTGGTCCATCAAGAACAAATTGACATCATTACTAAACATTTGTTAAAAGAATTTAGATGTTCTATTGTCCATTTTGTATTTTGACCTTGTGTTTGGTAGGTCGATACCCCTTTTGTTAAGGAGCAAAAGAAGGTACTTGGCAGTGAGGTAGTTGCATGGAGTAAGGGTGTCATTGGCAATGCACCAAAACCAATTGTTATCAGTGGTCCTTCTGGCGTTGGCAAAGGCACTTTGATAAGCAAACTTATGAAGGAATTTCCAACAATGTATGGATTTTCAGTGAGCCACACTACTCGAGCACCAAGAGAGAGAGAATTAGATGGAGTTCACTACCATTTCACAGATCGGATCAGTATGGAGAAGGATATAAGAGATGGGAAATTTTTGGAGTTTGCTTCAGTTCATGAAAATCTTTATGGGACAAGCATTGAGGCAGTTGAAGTTGTTACAGATTCTGGGAAGGTACTAAATTTGGTTACTTTTTTGGCAATTACATTCATGCTAATAATTTTGATATCTGATTTTCAATGGGAAATCTGTTCTGTGTTTCTTCTGTTATCCTTACAAGGCTTTATATTCTCAGAGATGCATTCTTGACATTGATGTTCAAGGTGCTAGATCAGTGAGGGCAAGCTCCCTTGATGCAATCTTTGTCTTTATCTGTCCTCCGTCATTTGAAGAGCTAGAGAAGCGGTTACGAGCACGGTACAAAAACACATTTGAGAACATTAGCTCTTATTTCTCCTCATGCATTCATTAGATTACAAAAATTTAGGATATGTTCTTTGATGCTTCACTTGGCTTTTGAACAGTGCAACAGAGGCTGAGGAGCAGATTCAGAAGCGACTAAGAAATGCCAGGGCAGAGCTTGATGAAGCAAAATCTCCTGGTCTTTTTGATCATGTCTTGGTGAACGATGAACTAGAATTATGCTATGACAATCTTAAGGTGCTGTTTCCCATTCATTCTAATATAGCTATGTTACTTGACCGTGCGTATATGTAACCAACATCAGTGTGGATCCAAATAGCTGATATAGCTAGTTCTAAAAATTTCTGCGCATGACAATATTGACATTAGGTGTCAATATTTTGGTGATGAATAAACATTCTAATGAAATTGTTTTCTTTTTTCCTTTGCAGAAATTAATTGCTTCAGATGAAATAGCTAATCCATTACATCGATCAAGTATGTCTCAACGTACTGATGCTTTTGAGTATCTTTTTTTTGATTTCTCAAAGCAAAGTTGTGAAATATCTTGTTCATTCAGCCATGAAGAACTTGAAGGTTCTTGTGTCTGATGTAGAAGTTAAGACAGATAAAACATTCCTTCTCCACTGTGATGATAATGATCAGTAAGTCATCTTGCACTCTTCCAGATTAAAATACCAAGAACAACCTATCTGGAAAAATTGACTCTTGGCTTGATATTTGCTAGGTTGTTGCTAGACATATCTTATCTTAAAGGAGGTGCGCCCGGACGAACAAGAGGACTCGACGTGTATCCTATTGAGCCATTGGGTGATGCTGTGAATGGTAGCACACAACTTTAGCATCCCATCTCTGAACCAACCGACAGAAGATATTCGTGCCAGCGCTGGCTTAGTTTTCAATTGATTATTCAACAGGATCATTTTTATTCATACTTATTACACTCAGATTAGTTTGCATCACAGTGCAATTTAGATGATGTTAAGAGTATTTTGCTGTTTTCCTTGGAGTGAAGAGTGTAGTGCTGTTGTGAGCCCTGCTTTACTAAATTCTAATTCTATGAACCTACTTTGTCCTCAATTCATCAGAGATAAAAGTGAAGGGGATAACTAATTTTGTTCCCATTTCTGTCTGATGATGATTTGATTGTGAACTTTTGCTGTTAGTAGCCAACTGTAGGACAATGCTGCCCTAACTCAAGTTGCAAGGCCTGACCAGGCAGAATTTGATAGACAATAAGGAATGTGCTCGGTTGGTGTTTGTGCTGGAGTAAGTTGTATGTTTCTTGTGAGAATAAAGGGCATCCAATCACTTTCGTATGTAAACGAAGGAGAGCAAAAATTAAAAGTACGTCTCTATTTTTTTTATATCAAACGGGTATAAGTTGTATATATATATATATATATATACCCCCTAGCGAAATTCGACATGGATTATTTGACATAGTCAAAATATAATTTTTTTAATCATCATCTTCTTTCACCTGCATGTAATAATGTTTTTTTTTCTCTTTTTTTTAAATTAAAATAAATAATGTTTCTTTCTCATATAATTACATACAATAATCATTATAGTACTGATTTTTAAAAGTGGTGTAGCTATTATAACGTTGTAACAGCTACTAAACAATAATTGTTACACGTTGTAGGAGCTACTATGTAGCAGTTATTGTATAACTATTGCGTTGTAGCAGCTATTATGTTATAGCTGCAATAACGTGCATCAGTTATTTGTAGATACTATGTTGTAGCAATTACTGCACCGTTGTAGCAGCTACTGTATAGTGACTGTTACAAGCTATAGCAGTTACTGTATAATTATAACAACTATTGCATAATAACTGCTACAAATTGTAGCAACTACTGTATAGTAACTGTTACAAGTTATAGCAGTTACTGTACAGTTATAGCAACTATTGCATAGTAACTGCTACAACAGTATAACATCAGTACCACAATGATTGTTGTATGTAATAATAGGAGAGAAAAAAATCAAATTTTATTTAAAAAAAAAAAGAGAAAAGTTGTTGCATGCAAATGAGAAAGAGGGATTTTAAAAAATAAAATTTTGGCCATGTCAGATAGCTCACGTTGAATTTCGCTCACGGTTGTACACGAAAAGTCGATAAAAAAAAAATTAAATTTTGGCCATGTCAGATAGCTCACGTTGGATTTCGCTCACGATCGATATATATATATATATATATATATATATATAGAGAGAGAGAGAGAGAGAGAGAGAGAGAGAGAGAGATTTGCGCACTGTACGCGTCGCGCAGGAGATCAATTAATAGTTTTTTTTATTTTTTTAATATTTTTAAATTAAAAAAATTAACATTTCCTTATATAAATTTTTAATACATTAATATATCCTCTCAACATATTACAATACTTAATAAATACTTAAATTATTTTTTTTTTAAAACCAAACACTATAATCTAATTGGGAAGCCTGAACCCTAGAAGTAAAATCTAAAAAAAAAAAATTTTGATACTATAACCCAAAGTCTGAACCCTAGAGGTAAAATCTAAAAAAAAAAATAGCTTTGATACTATAACCCAAAGCCTGAATCCTAGAGGTAAAATCTAAAAAAAAAATAGTTTTGATACTATAACTCAAAGTCTGAACCCTAAATAACTTTGATAGTATAACCCAAAGCCTGAACCCTAGAGGTAAAATCTAAAAAAAAATAGCTTTGATACTATAACCCAAAGCCTGAACTCTAGAAATAAAATTTTTAAAAAATATTTTAATTATTTTTTTAATTCAAAAATTAAAAAAAAATTAAAATCAGTTATATCATGTGCGTACGCATAGTCACGCACTGTGCGGGCACACATGATATCAAAAGTATCAGGGCTGATCCTACTAGTTTTTTGGTTTGAGTCTAACTTAGAAAACAGACCCCTATATTAATCATGCTACTTTATAGTGATTTTTTTGAATTAAATCAACAAATTTAAAGATAATATATAATACAATACCATGTACAATAGTCTAAATATTTCAATCATAACTAAATAGTAATGACAAACATATTGAAAATTGTCAGTTAAAGATAACTCGCCTTACAGTTTTGGCGGCAAAAATATTAATCAAGTCTGTATAATCAAGTTGATAACATAGTTAGCTCATTCAATCTTTCTTGTGACATGGTCGATCGAAGAAAAGTTTTGATAAGCTTCAACTTTGAGAAACTTCTTTCTACACTTGCTACTGTAACTAGTATTGTCAGCAAGATTTTGTAAGCAACATGAGCATTTGGAAAACAACCATCCATCTTTTTCAAATAATCTAATACATCAATAGCTGATTTTGATTCCTCTGGTAAAGAGCACTTTAAAAATGTTAACTCTGAAAACAAATCATCTCCATTAATGTCAGAACAACCATTATGTGCAAGAGAACTTTCAAGATTCTTGCAAGACCTCAACAAGCTTTCATCATCAGAACGTTGTAACCTCTCCACATTGAATAGAAAACCAAATATTTCCTGATATTTTTTAAATTGTGCAAATCGAGACTCAATAGATGAATGAGCTTGATCAACTATAAAGAGAAAGTAGTTAACTCTGAAGGACTCCTATGCTGACAATGTTATTTTTGTACTACTACTTTCATCAAATTATTTTTTTCTACGAACAACTCACTTTTCTCAAAATACTGCTTCAATACCCATTTCACTTGCCATTTCTTTAGCTTCAACCATTGCCTTATCAAAACCAGATTCTCTATACTCTTCAAGAAATATAATAATTTCTTGCAAGAGTTTGATAGCAGCATCAATATCCATATTTTCAGATTGAAGAAATTTACTCACAGTGTTAATTGCGAATAACAACTTATACCAAATTACCACACCAAGTAAGAATTCAAACTTCTCAAGTTCATATAATGCCAAGGACTCTGCTTCACTTTTTGTTTTGGGATCTTCAGTATCATTTGTTAAGTCAAGTAAAGCATCTCTAATTTGGGCAGTTTATTCTTTTATAGGTTTCACGCTCTCAACATGACTTTCCCAGCGTGTTTGTGACAATGGCTTAACTGTCAAACCCTTTACATGATCTTTAAAAATTCTCCATCTCTTCGTAGAAGAGGAGAATAATGTATAAATGCGTTGTATTACTCCAAAAAATGACATAGCTTGAGGACAACAGTTCACCATATCACATAATGCCAAATTAAGGCTATGACAACCACAAGGAGTATAAAAAGCTCTGAGATTTATTTCAAGCAACCTTCTTTGTACACCTTTGTGTTTCCCTTTCATGTTAGATCCGTTGTCATATCCTTGACCTCGTATATCATCAATATCAAGCTCAAGATGGATTAAAGCATCCTTAAGATGCGTAAAAAGTCCAAGCCCAGAAGTGTCATCCACCTCTAAAAATTCTATCCAGTATTTTTTCACTAATTTCTGACTCATCCAAACACCTTATGACAAGAGACATTTGCTCCTTATGACTAATATCTGGAGTACAATCTAAGATGACTGAAAAGTATTTTGCCTTTTTGACTTTTGCAAGTAATTTCTTTCTTACCTCACCTGCCAACATTTCTATCAATTCATTTTGAATTCTGCTACCGAGATATGTAGTATAAGTTTCATGGTCTTTAATACACCGAAGGTGCTCATTCATTATTGGATCAAACTCAGCAATCATTTCAACCATTTGCTGAAAGAGACCATTGTTTTCAACATAAAGCTTCTCACAACTTCCTCTAAAGGCCAAGTTATTTTTTGCTAGTCTTTGCACAATAGCAATTATCCTATGTAACACATGTTTCCAGTGTTCTTTTTCTTTGTTCGATTGTACCTGTGCTCTTGCATCAATTGTCTGATTCTTTTGCAACCTTCTTTCTAATTCAAGTCAATCAGTCATACACTCCATATGCTCCTTACTCGCTTCATGGGATGTAAGACAACGACTCAAATTATGTCAGTCGTTGTATCCTTCATTAGCTAAATGAGTACCAATCTTGTGCTTTTGCTTTTTGAACAGTTTACAACAAAAGCTAAAAATTTTGTCCAAAGAAATTGAATATAATAGCCATCTTCTATCATTTTCCTCCCCGTTGGACAAAATTCTTTTATAATGCAATACATTAAAATGTCTGTTGGTACTATCTTTTGGAAACAACGTACAAGCATCTCTCTTTGGACCTCTCTCCACCAAAAAGTCTCTAATTTTTTGATCAATATTATCCCACTTTCCTGGATCATCAGAACAAGTCTCTTGACTTAAAGTTTCATATTGAGCTTGCTCATCATCTTTCTCAAAAAAATTAGATTCATCTACAATGAGAGATTCAAGAACCTCTTCATTATTATTGTTAACCATTTCATCCATATTGACAAGTTCAAGCACTTTATCATCATCATTAATCTCATATCCTCTTCGTTTTTCAACAAAATTTCAGCCACATTTTTACTCTCTGCAAGATTGGGAGTAAAGTACTTATTGATATCTCCAGCTTGACTTTGAATTAATGATTCTATTCTCAGCTTTCTTTTCTTTTTTTGATATCCAGACATGTACTTGGGAGGCATGGTATATGAATTTGCTTAACAAACAAAGAAAATACAATTTCAAGTTACAGATAAATACTCAAGTTTAGTTAAGTTAAGACATATATATTCATATTGATATAAATACACAAATTTCCTATAACACAAAATTACAATTCACATATTCTACACAATACTAAGTTGGTGGTTATCCAATTCCAAAATCTAAAAATTAATTTCAAAATATTAATTCACTATAAAATTTCTCAATTCTAAAATCTACAAATTAATTTCAGCATCATAATTTAAGCAAGAGGTACAAAGAAAGATTTCATATATTATATATACTAACCTATAGAGTGTAGACAGTAGGTTTTACAATTTTGATGAAGTTCTCTACACTAATTCTGAATTTACGATGAAAAGCTCAAACACTCCAAAGTAGCAAATTAAATAAATTAAAAGCAATTCAAGGAAAAACGAACACAGAAGAATTGTCTTCACCTGACAAGGATCCATACAAACCAACGACCAACCATCAAATTAATGAAAAATCAATAAGAAATAGATGAATATTTACTATTTTACTTCAAAGACCAATAATCAATCCTTCAAGTTAAAAGGAAAATTAAACTACATTAAAAAAAACCCAATCTGACAACCTAAATACCTAATAACCTAATCCAACATGAAAATCGTCATCACTTAATTAAATCTAGACAACTAGCATATATTTGCGTTGTTCTAAAAACCAATCTTGTTGAAATTTCAACCATATAGATCTTTGGTATGCAGTATGTTAGGGCACACGAAGCAAAAACTTTGTACACTTGACAACCTAATAAATAAATCATCAAAATAATTTTTTGCACATTAATTAATGTGGAGAGATGGAGGAGCACTCACCGTGTGTAGCAGTTGAAAATTCTCAAAATTGGAAGTACGAATGGCAAAGAGAGAATTTACGAGCTTTTTTGCAGAGCTAAAGGGTTTCGGCAACTCGACAAGCTTTTTTGCAGAATAAAGGTTTTCGGCAGAGGAAAAGACATAATTTTTTAAAAATAAAACATATAGGTATTAGGTAAATAAGTTACGTGGATTGTAGAATATGAGCCTATTAAGCTATTAATTTTCATTAACACAAACTCTAAAAAGATGGACCCTAAAAAATATGAGGCCTGAGTCCATTGACTCTATAGCCTCATGCAAGGAGCGGCCCTGAAAAGTATATATATAACCTTAAGAGAGAGTAATGTTACATGACTCTCCACGACTAACTCGGATCATTGTAGTATCACTGTAGTATTAGAATTTTGTTGGAACAATACGACTTTTTGTCTCCCTGTAAACACCTTTTCATTTCCCTGCAAATATTCTTTAGTTTCTTTGCATACGTTGTTTTATCATACTGTTGTTACAATTCCTCAGTTTTATCATTTGTATATATTTTTGTTTGTTGTTTGTCTTTCATATAGAAAGGGAGCCTTGCTGGAACATTAAAATTGTCGTATGATCTTATGGTAATGTCGAATAGTGAAAATAATCTTTTATAATGTAGAATTATAATAACGTACAATATGATTTTGAGTTTTCTTTATGATTCCAATTGAGTTTTATATACCATACTGTTCATATAAAGTAACTTGAGACCAATTAAATCGGTAGAAATTCCAAGTTAAGGAGTAGTTTTGGAGTCTTTTACCACTCATTTTTTTTTAAAAAAAATAATTTTTTAGGTCTATATTGGCCAAAAAATTTTATTATATTTTTTAATGTCTAAATTGTTCTTTTTTTCTAATCTAAATTACAAAGTTACAATTTCATCCGTAAATATTAAATCAATCTAAGTTATAGATTTATTGTCCTGCAACGTGATGTAATGATAACATACGTAAGATAATAAATAAAGGATTAGGGTGATAAAATACTTAGGATAAAAAATAAAAGGATTAAGGTTCAAATCTCAATAAGTAAATGAATTAGTGAGAAAACCATCTATATATACTCATGGGCGATCCTGACCACTCAGGCCGTCCGAGTGCACCCTTGAGCACCCCGATCCTCAAAATTGAATCATGTGCCGAGTATATAACACTTTATCCTTTGCAAAGGTGGAATTTAGGTTCCTTTTATTGTACCCCAAAGTAGCTTTGATGTGATCAAATAAGTTAAGTTAAGTATTGTTGTGTTTGACCTTGTGTCTAAGTGTACAAGAACTTAGGAGCACAGGACGTCGAGCGAAAGACGCAACTAGCGAGAAGGACAGCACGAGAAAAAGTTGACGGACTCGGTGCGTCTGAGGGACGAGGTGTTGCGGAAGAGTATACTGACGGATGAGAAGGGAGCAAGCAGTGATTCCGAAGGACGAAAAGTCGGAGCGAAAGTTTTCTCGAGAAGGCCGGAAGTTAGGTTTGGATGAGCCCTATTCCGGATGACCGAAATCACCCAAGCGAGCGGAGCCAAAACGGAAGACCCAGACCGAGGTGAGCGGAACCGAAGGAGGCCTGGACCAAAAGGCTGACTTCTGATGCCCGGGGTGCCCAGACCAGGTCGGCGCGCTCGAACAGTCCAGGGCGCATGGAGCAGGTCGGGGCGCCCGTACCAGTTCGGTGCGCTCGGAGCCATTCTTGGCGCTCGGAACCCGACTTTTATCCAAATCGACATGACTTTTGACTGTTGCGTCGGGGATAGATTTCTATCTTATTCCAAGCGCCTGGAACGCTTCCAAGCGCCTCGAGCAGGGCTATATAAACATCCTGGAACGCTTCCTTTACAATTTGAAGGCATATTATAATATCTAAAAAGCATGATTCACAGAATAAATCGGTAAATAACTCACAGTGATCTCCTGAGATGATCTTTATCCTATCTTGAAGTTGGAAGAACGATCACGATAGAAAAATCAAAAATCCCTACTTAATTCACAAACCAAATCCCTCTCTCCTGCTTGAATGTTCTCCTCAGACGATCGCTCTCTTTCACCCATGGTCTCATCTTCCTTTTATGACTTGGACGAAGCAATGATAGGAGTTGATTGTTTATGTTACTGCATGCAACAAAAATGAAATAGTCATGGGAGTACATTACTGCATGCAGCAGTAATGTCAGTAACGCTAACATCTCCCACTTATTATAACTTCAAGAAGACAGCTAAATAGTCACTTAGGGTAAATTTAAGATTAACTTATAATCTCAAGGGTTTCACATAGTAGAGAAGCAGATATTCATTCTCCTACTACCCTTTTTGTCACCATAGCACATGTGATATAAATCATATGTTACGATGTTATTTTCTTTAGTAAAAGGAGCGCATGATTTTCACAAAATCTAAACATCGTATAGATTTCGATCTAGACATGCCTAATGTCTAGTCTTGAATTCAACATATGAATTCCAATCTGGCTCTAAATAGATTCAGTAAATGGTAGGTTCATTTACTTCAATCATTACATAAATGATCTCATCTTGACACAATTATCAAGGCGGCCTTAACTTATGAATATGTTTCTATTCACAGCTACATAAGTTATCCCATAAGCAACGGTCCTATCTCTATTTAGACTTAACAAATAGAGATGATTGTCCATGTGAGTGGACCAATCTCAATCTGCCAACATGCTTATCAAAACTTTATTCAAATGTAATAAACACATATACACTGAATAGATCATAACATTTTATTTATCTAAATATCTTTACAATAAGTTATATTCTTCGAAGTTACAAAGACTTCACATGCCCTTGAAATGACTCTTTAGTCAATGACTTAATAAAAGGATCGGCAAGCATATTACCTGTAGGGATGTACCCAAGAACTACCTTTTTCTTGTCAACAATATTCCTTACAAAATTATACTTAATTTTTATATGATTACCTTTGTTATGATATTTGGGATCTTTGGAAAAAACTATAGTAGCTTGACTATCATAGTACATTGTAATAGGACTCTCACTGTCCTCAATAATCTTCAGATGTTTCAGGAACCTTCTTAACCGGACAACCTCTTGCACAAGCCACATACTCAGCTTTCATTGTCTATAGGGCTACACAAGCCTGCTTCTTGATGTTCTATGAGATGGCGCTGATAAATAACTATTTGATACATTGTTTTGGGTTGATATCTGGTGTTCTCTATCTACCTGCTACTCAAATTCCATCTTGTTATCATGTTTACATAGTGAGGATTATTTTGAGTTTCATTATATTTATCCTTAATTTATGTTATTATTCCTTACATTTTGAACTTGGTCTTGTAGGATATTGAAGTTGGTTCAATTTGGTATATGATTCAAGAGAAGGTGGACTCACACTTGGAGAATTAGGTTCAACCAACCCAATCAAAGGGGGCCATCCAAGCAAATAAGGGAGCTCAACTCAATTCAAGCCCAAATCAATTCTCTACACCAAATCCCTAATTTCAATCGAACCGAACCAAAACATAAACCACACTTCAAACCCTGATTCAAGATAAAGTATAAAACCCAAATTCTTCGCGGATGAATAGTGGCTTGAGTTACTGTTCATCTATGTTTCTTCATTCACAACCCTCGATTCCATATCCGATCAACTTCTCAAGCGACGACGTTACTAAGGGAGCTTCAAGGCAGCTACTAGACCATTACCCGATCAGCTAGAAGCTCGTCGGCGGGAGGTTTCGACTGTGAGTGTGTTGCTATACAATATTTCTATTTTTGCCACTGTCAGAGGCATTCCTCCGATCTAGTGATTCCACCTCACATTAGAAAGCTTCGATGGCATTCCTCTGGTGCTATTGAGCCCATTTCGTTGCCTTTTTACCCATCATCAGATTCCCCCCTTGGAGCAGAAATTTAGATTGGCAAATTCCAGACTTGCATTTCTAGTTTCGATTTGATTCTTGCATTCATCATGGGAGAGGTCTTTGTGGTGAAGATTGAAAGCTTTAGATTGATTCCAGAGTTCAGAAGCTACTTATTTATCTTCTCCGATGACAAGAGTTGAGGGTTTCATCTTTGGACTCTTGTGTAACGATAAGAGTGTAATGCTTGTGTAGTTTGGTTGCAAGTTTGGATTGGTTCATTTTATTTACTATTTTTGTAGCTTAGAACAAATTTCGTTTGTTGTTTGTTGAATTTAATTCCATAGTTAGATTTCTTATATGTCTTGCTCTTTCTTTTCTTAGCTTATTCGTTGCTTTAGATCATATTTCATTTGTGTCTTGCTATTTCATTCCTTAGTTTAAGTATGTTGATGGTGAAACTCATAGCATAGAATGACAATGCGTTGTGGATTGATTGTTGGAACTTAGTTAGATTTCATTCCAGCATTAGATTAGTTTCCTACTTATTTTGCATCTCATTTGTTAGGTTTAGAATCAAAATCCAAAACCCTGATTTCCATATCAAAAACTCAAAAATATGAATAACAAATAATCCTAGATTATCATCCTATTGTTTCATTCATTGGGAGATGACCTAAGTCATTTATATACTGCATTAATATAGTTAGAGGTGTTCAATACTTAAATTCTTTTGATATCGTTCCACAACAAAAATGATTTTGATCAAATTTGTGCCATTGCCGGGAGTGTTAGCAGTGTTTGACGATCTTAGGATTGTTTTTATAATTTTTTGAAGAATTTTTTTTTATTTGGCGCCTTGATTCTTTTATGCTTTATATATCCATGTGTTATATCATGATTACTTTTTGTGTTTGGTGATTTCATTGCAATTGTCTCAGGTAAGACAGGAAAATTCTTTGAGTTCAACATGGATCTTTATTCTAAGCAATTTGGAGGCTTCAATAAATATCATGCAAGTACCCCATCATGGTTTTGATATGATCAACTAAGTCAAGTTAGGTCTTGTGTATTTTTAATGCCTTGTGTCAAGTATGAAGGAATTTAGGAGCATAGAAAGTTAAACGAAAGACGTAGCTAGCGAAAAAGACGGCACAGGAGAGAGTTGACGAGTTCGGTGCGTCTGAGGAACAAGGTGCTGCGGAAGAGTAGGCTGGCAGATGAGAAGGAAGCGTGCGACGTTTCTAAGGGACTAGAAGCCGAATCAGAAGCTTGCTCGAGGAGAAGGCCAGAAAATGGGTTCGGGTGAGCCCTATTATGGATGACTGAAATCACCCAAGTGAAGGGAGCCGAAATGGAGGAGAAACTAGACAGTCAACACTATGTTGACTATCTGGGCGCCCGGACCCCTTAGGGGCAGCCCAGGGCACCTCCTCGATGCACCCCTTTGTTGGTGCAACCTTAGGTCAAGGTTGACCTGGTTAACCTGACTCGAGTTGACCTGACTCGAGTTGTATTTTGATGTTTGATGAGAATAGAAAAGTTCTATTCTGATTTTTGATGAGAGTAGAAAAGTTGTATTCTGATACAAACTTGAGAGATTGTGGGTGCAATCTTTGGTCAAGGTTGACCTGGTTGACCTGAGGTGAGTCGACCTGATTCGGGAAATCCTGGTGAGTGAAGCCAGGTGAAAGTCCTGGTGAGTGAAGTCAGGCAAGGGAAATCCAGATAGGTCAAGGTTGACCAGACATCTGGTGAAAAGTCCAAGCAAGGAACTTGGCACGGAAAAGTCCAAGTATGGAGACTTGGCACAGGAAAAGTCCAAGTATGGAGACTTGGCATGGAAAAGTCCAAGCAGGGAGCTTGGCACGGGAGAAGTCCAAGTATCGAAGCTTGGCATGGGAAGTCGGAGAGGGCTCGGCAGCTCATTCTCCGGACTAGGTCAGAGAGGGCTCGGTAGCTCGTTCTCTGGACCGGACGAAGTCGGAGAGGGCTCGGTAGCTCGTTCTCCGGACTAGGTCAGAGAGGGCTCGGTAGCTCGTTCTCTGGACCAGACAGAGTTAGAGAGGGCTAGGTAGCTCGTTCTCCGGACTAGGTCAGAGAGGGCTCGGTAGCTCGTTCTATGGACCGGATAGAGTCGGAGAGGGCTCGGTAGCTCGTTCTCCGGACTAGGTCAGAGAGGGCTCGGTAGCTCGTTCTCTGGACCGGACGAAGTCGAAGAGGGCTCGGTAGCTCGTTCTCCGGACTAGGTCAGAGAGGGCTCGGTAGCTCGTTCTCAGGACCAGGTAGGGTTTAGGGCTGGGAGCTCTAAACCTGGATCGGTCTGGTAACCGATCCAGTGATACGCTGGTTGACTGATCGGTCTGGTAACCGATCAGTAACCAAACAGTGTGTTTCTGTGAATTACCTGATCAGTCTGGTGACCGATCAGTAATTATACAGAAGCGAAGAAGACCGGGAGAAGAAAGAGGGGGATCGGTCTGTGGACCGATCCACCTGAGTCCTGATCGGTCCACAGACCGATCAGAGAGTTCGGCAACTCTCTATGATTCACATGCTGATCGGTCTGGGGACTGATCAACATAGGTCCTGATCGGTCCCAAGACCGATCAGAGAAGGTCTGGACCGATCAGGGTGGTGCCTGATCGGTCTAGGCCCTAGCCGTTGCAACACAACGGCTAGTTTATGTGTCTTCTTCTTCGCAGGTTATATATCGAGGTCGAGGGCCTCTACAGTAACAGTTCTTGCTCTTCTTCCTTACTGCGATTTGAGCTTTGCTGAGCTCCTCTTTGCTGAAGCTTTGTGTGAGCTTCCCTCGACTAGGTGATCAGCTGCTGTTGACATCGTGAAGTTGCTGCTTCATCGAACTCCAGTTGAAGAGAAGGCAAGCAAAGTGTTTTTACATTCATATTGTTCTTGTTTTTCTTTCTCTATTGGTTGTACTCCATTCTTGCTGTTGCAAGAGAGATTGTGGCGAGGTTTCTCCACCCAGAAGGAGTTCATATTAGCCGGTTATCCGGGGTCTCATCCACCGACGGATTGATAGGCTTCGTCCACCTTACGGACACGCCGAGGAGTAGGAGTATCATCTCCGAACCTCATTACATCATCGTATTTGAGGTTTGATCTTCTCCACTTTCGTTTCTACATTGTATTTCCGCTGCGCTAACCTAAATTGTAGGAAGAAACGATAATTTGAGGTCGACTATTCGCACCCCCCTCTCTAGCCGCTATCCGAAGATCCTAACACCCTTTTCGAAGTCGTGTCAGCATGGTTCAGGCGCTTAGAGCAGTCCAGGCGCTCGGACTAGATAAGGTTTATCCTTCTAGTCCGTCGTAAATCGTTGCGACGTGGATAAAGTTTTATCCACACCTAGGCACTCAGAGTTGCCACATTAGTAAATGGACAAATACGACCAAAAGGCTATAAATAGAGCCCTGCTTTCAGAAGTTAAGAACAACACTTGTAAACGACTTATGTACTTAAACTTGTAGTTCTATTCTTTACTGTTCTAAGCTTTTAACATTGTAAGAGGCTACTCCACCTTTGAAAGATGGAAATTTTAGTGAGCTACATTTGCCTAGCAATCCTCTGATTGCAAACCAAGTAAAATATTTGTGCTTCTATCTTTATTTTATACATTTACTTTCTGTTTCTAAACAAGTATTTACCTAACTTAGTCTAAAGATTAAGAAAGGATATTCTTTTAATTTCAAGCAATTCTCGCCCTCTTGCCGGCCAACCGGGGACTAACAATTGGTATTAGAGCAAGGATATTTCAGAAGAACTAACCGCCGACCGAAGCAAAGAAATCAATGGTCGAACCAAGCCTCAACTCACCTAAGTTTGAGGGAAAGTTCACGCACTAGAAATGTCGAATGGAGTATTCCTATGACCTGATTTCGAAATTATCTTAATAATAAAATATGATTTTATAGTTCCTATGAATCAACAAGGGGAAGAGAAAGAAAAAAAAATTAATGGACAAAGAAGGAACAAAGTGATTTTGCATCAAACAATAGAGCGGAATACCACTTGCTAAGTGTATTGCCGCCTCAAGAAGTCAACTGCATTGAAAACTACTCATCAGCCAAAGAACTCTAGGGAAAATTCCTGGAGCTTCATGAAGTAACATCCGAAGCAAAACTATCATGACAAGACCTTCTTCGAAATCAACTAACAAATGTCCGTCTGGAAAAAGGTGAGAAGGTAACCCAACTACACGTAAAGATCAAGGAGCTGATCACCAGACTGGTCAACCTCGGTGAAACGGTAACCAACCGGAACTCGGTATGCTAGGCGCTCAACGCCTTTCCCAAAACCCCAGAATGGACTTTGATCATAGACGCCTATTACATCTCGAAGGACATGGAGGTAAGTACCTTAAAAGAACTATCTTCAACTTTAGAATTGCATGAATCCAGATGTGCAGGGACAAGTAAAGAGTTAAACCAGAACCTGACACTAAGAGCCATAAAGAAGGACGAACCTGAGTCACACTCAGATATTGATGTAGACCAAGAAGCTTATACGGTAAGGAAATTCAAAAATCTTTTTAAATCTAACAAATTTAAAGAAATACAGACAGAAAAAATCCTAGAAATAAGAGAAATGTTCGATGCTACCATTGCCAAAAAGAACATATAAAGGAAGACTGTCTAGATCTCAAGAAGGAGAAAGAAAAAGGGCCAAAGTGAAACAAGCACAAAAATCTCAAGGGCACTTGGGATGAGAGTTTATTATCCAAGTCCGAAATAGAAGCATATGCTGGACTAACACTAATGGCTAGTCACGAAAAACAAAGCAACTCAGAAGCTAACATCAATGAAGGGGGAGCGACATTGATGAAGGAGGAGCGACATCAGATGAATACAACGATACAGGAGGAGAATCTAGCTTCAGCTTTGACATGGTAAGTGAGGTATGTCTATTTCCTCCTAATCAATTATATTTTGGCATTAAATCGATGTCTAAATCAATGTGTAAATTAAAAATTAAAAATTTAAAATGAAAAATTAAAAAAAGGAGAATTTAGAAATAAAAATAATCTTAACAAAATCATGTTTAATAAAAGATTTTGATAAATTAAAAATTAAAAATGCTAAGCTAAAAGAAAAAATAGAAAATTTAAAAAATTCTACATATTCAAATTTTACTACTTTAAATGTTAGAAATTATCAAGGACTAAATTGGTATTATAAATTCCACAAGGGTTAAATCAAAAAATTAACAAAAAAAGTACATTCCAAGAAAATTTCTGATTAATCCAATAGGAAAGAACCTATATTGGGTTCCAAAATCATGCATAGGTTAAATTCTTTATGCATATTTCTAATCTTAACTTGATTTAATATATTTTTTAAATTGTCTAACTTTTTCAAATAAAGTGTTTCGTATATTTTTTTTTAAAATTAATTAGATCTTAATGTTTCCGAGAAAGAGGATTTCATTACTTATATGTAGAAAAAATTTAAAATTCTTTAATCGTTGTATTATTTTTTATGAATTTTTTAACAAAAAACATATTTTTAATTTAAAATTATTTTCTAGAATTATTTTTTACAAATTTTATTTTTCTATGATAAAATATCATATTCTCTGTAAAAGAAAATATTTTTAATTTTTTTTAACTGTTATTGAATTTTTTATGAATTATTTATCCAATTACTAATTTTAAATATTAAAAATTCTTAAAAATTTAATTTTTATTTTTTTTTCAAAAATACATTCTCTATTACATTCTCACAAATTTTTTAAAGATTTTTCAAGCTTAGAAACTATCTTTAAGTATTTTTTTTAAAGAAAATACATATTTTTGTAAAGAATACTTTATAATTGTTTAAATTAATTTCATTTTTTTGTGAAAATTTAATGACAGCCTTGGATATGTCTATTTAACTGTTATAAAATTTTTTAAATTTTTCAACGATTACAAATAATTTTAAAATTATTCTGTCTAAAATTACTTTATAAATCACAAAATTCAATTTTCCAAAACATACATTTCCAAGGGACAAGAAGCCAGAGTGGAAGCTTGCTCGAGGAGAATACGGGAAAATGAGTTTGAGTGAGCCCTATTCTGGATGGTCGAAATCACCCAAGTGAATGAAGCTAGAATGGAGGAGAAATTGGACAATTAACGCTATGTTGACTGTTCGAGCGCTCGGACTGGTCTGGGCACTCTGACCCCCTGGGGTTAGCCTAGGGCGCCTCCTTGACGCACCCTTTTTCGAAGCTGTGTCAACACAATTTAGGCGCTTAGAGCAGTCCGGGCGCCCAGACCAGATAAGGTTATCCTTACTAGTTTGTTGCAAACCGTTGTAATGTGGATAAAGTTTTATCCACACCCAGGTGCCCAGAGCTGTCACGTTAGCAAACAGTCAGATTCGACTAGCAAACTATAATAGAGCCTTGATCTCAGTAGTTAAGAACAACACTTGTAAACGACTTCTATACTTCAACTTGTAGTTATATTCTTTACTATTCTAAGCTTTCAACGTTATAAGAGACTACTCCGCCTTTGAAAGAAGGAAATTTTAGTGAACTACATTTACCTTAGATAAGTAATCCTCTGATTTGCAAACCAAGTAAAATATTCGTGCCTCTATCTTTATTTTATACATTTACTTTCTATTTCTAAACAAGTGTTTACCTAACTTAGTCTAAAGATCGAGAAAGGATATTCTTTTAATTTCAGGCAATTCACCCCTCTTGCTGACAGACCGGGGACCAACATATCACAATTTTGATATTGGACGAGTGCGACTCATATGTACTAATTGTGGCAGTCCATCTCATCTAGTTGCTATATACCACCTCATCCAAAAGACTGCTAGATTTCCTATGGAACCCCAGTATTCCCATTATCAATATCAGGAGGCGTATGATCCAGCTCCTAGCACCTATAGTCATGAATGGAGCAATTATTCCATTCAGCACTTTCAACCCCAGATTCTAGAGCAGCATGGATACTTCCAACTCCAATACTATTAACCCCAATAGATTCTTGAGCAGCATGGGGATACACAACAACAGGCTATTGAGCATATGTTGGTACCCCAAAGTTATTTTGATGTGATGAAACAAGTTAGGTTATGTCATGTTGTGTTTAATCCTTTGTCTAAGTGTGCAGAAAGTTAGGAGCACAGGAAGTCGAGCAAAAGACACAGCTAGCGAGAAGGACGACACGGTAGAGAGTCGACGGCTCGGTGCGTCTGAGGGACGAGGTGCTACGAAAGAGTACGCGGGCGGACGAGAAGGAGGTCGCGGCGTTTTCAAGGGACGAGAAACTGGAGCGGAAGACCCGAACGGAGGCAAGCAACACTGGAGCAGAGGGCCCGGACTGGAAAAAGTCAACATTGTTGACTTTAAGGGTCCAGGCGCCCGAAATCAGTCCGGGCGCCAGGAATGTGATATTATCCAGATCGCGTTTGACCATGATCCGTTGCAAAGGAGATAAAGTTTTATCCCCTTCCAGGGGCCTAGAACTCTTTCAGGCCCCCCCCCCTCCCCCCAATCAAGGCTATAAATATAGCCTTGGTCTAAATGCAACACTTGTGAGTTTTTCTGTTTTGTTTAGCTTCTTCCTTTCTGAGCTTTCATTGTTGTAAAGAGACTTCTCCGCCTGAAGGAGAAATTAGTGCACATCATTTCCTTGGATTAACAATCTCCCCGGTTGTAGCAAAGTAAAACTCTCTGAGTCTCTATCTTTCAGTTTCTTTTATTTATCGTTTATGCAAGTGTTCTTTTAAGTCCAAGAAGGGTTCGTTTGTTTTGATTTTGTGCAGGACTATTCAACCCCCCCTTCTAGCCAACCAACGAGCCCTAATAAGTGAGTATCAGAGCTAGGACTCTTCAGGAGGACTAACCACCGATCGAAGCACCGAATCAATGGCCGAACTCAGCATATACCCACCGAAGTTCGAGGGAGAGTTCGATAGCTGGAAAAAGCAAATGCAGGTATTCTTTAAAACTGACTTTGAATTACTTTTAATAATAAAGTTTGATTTTGTAGCACCCGAGGGTAAGGAAGAATACCAGTGGACGAAAAAGGAGCAGGCCGACTACATGGCAAACGATAAAGTAGAGTTCCATCTTCTGAGCGCTCTTCCGCCACAAGAAGTCAACCGGATCGGCACCTACAACTCAACAAAGGAGCTTTGGGAGAAGTTCCTTGAGCTACACGAAGGGACGTCCAAAGCCAAGCTCGCGAAACGAGACTTACTTCGCAACGAGCTCACCAATCTACAATTTGAAGAAGATGAAACGATTGCACATCTTCGCTCGAGGATAAAGGAGCTCATCACCGGACTTTTGAATCTCAAAGAAAAGGTAAGCAACCGAGATTTGCTAAGGTACACTCTTAATGCATTCCCTAGAAATACAAAATGGGCATCACTAGTAGATGCCTTCTATATCTCTAAGGACTTAGATTCTATTACCTTAGAAGAATTATTTTCAACTTTTGAAGTGCATGAATTGAGATGTGCAGGTACGCAAGAGCCAAAACATAACATCGCCTTCAAGGCAATGAAAGACAAACATGAGTCAGAATCCTCTCTCGATGACGATGAAATGGTAATGATGGTAAGGAATTTTAAAAAGTTTTTTAAATCAAGAAAAACTAACCATCCATAAGATAGAAAGAAAAGAACAATCAGATTCAACCACTGCAACGAAGAAGGACACGTTAAAGACAACTGCCCTAAGTTAAGGAACAAGGATAAGGACAAAGGAAAGAAGCCTGTCCAGATGAACAAGTACAAGACTTTAATGGCAACATGGGACAAAACATCGTCCGAATCAGAAGTTGAGGCTTTCTCTAGGCTTGCGTTGATGGCAAGTCATCAAGACGAACACGAAGAAAGCTCTTCCGAAATGAGCATCGAGAGTATCGATGAAGGAGGAGCGACATTGGAAGAAAGCAGCAATTCAGGGGGAGCCACGGACAACGAGATCGACAAGATAAGTTAGATACGATCTCTTCCTCCCGATAAAATGTTTAAATTGGTTAAATTATTATCTAAAGATTGTTGTAAATTAGAAAAAAAAAATTAAAGAACTAAAATTAATTCTAGCAAAATCCTGTCCATTAGAAGATTTTTGATAAATTAAAGCTAGAAAATGACAATCTACAAAAAGAAATAAAAGACTTGAAAAATCATGCATGCACATATAGTACAAATATTAGAAGATATAATTTAAACTGGTTTTTTTAAATATCATAAAGGGCAAATTAGAAATATTTCAAAGAAATATATGTTGGTGCAGTTAGCACTAACGATCTAACTCAAGTTTTGATGAATGACAAAGTAGGTTAAGTTGGTTTTATTGTGATCTAACGCTGTGACCAAGTGTGCAGGAGAAGCCCAGCTAGGTCTACGGGCTGACTGGATTGCTGACACGAAGCCCAAACAGGTCGACGGGCTAACCGGATGTCTGGCATGAAGCCCAGCTAAGTCGACGGGCTGACCGGATAGATGGCACGAAGTCCAGGGTCGATAGGCCGACCGAATAGCTGGCACGAAGTCTAGACGGGTCGAAGGGCTGACCGGACGTCTGGCAGGTAAGTTAAGGTAAGTCACTAGAGGGGAGTGACTGTGAGGACGCGTTCCCGAGAAGGGAATTCAAGCGTCGATACAACTTAGAACCATTTCGGAACTCTAAGTTGAGATCTTGAGTAGATTCTGGTCTAGGTGAGACAGAATCTAATTACTACTTATTCCTGATATAAATTGTGCTAACACTTTATTTTGCAGGGTTGTATAATTTGCATTCCACCTTGGACTAATGTTTTCTTGCAGGTAACTAGAAAATAGAGGTTCGGGTGCCCGGAGTGCAAACTTTATCCTCGTCGCACGCCGCCACATGGAGTACTCTGGTTGGCTGGGCTACGTCAGAGTCCAAGCGCCCGGAAGGGATCCGGGCGCCCAGAGCCTCCTATATAAGGAGGATGCGCCCTGGAGCAAAGATCAATTCACTACAAAGCCATCCAACGCTTGCTCTACCGTGCTGTGCTCCTACAACGCTGAAGCTTCTCCGACAGCACGCTATCTTCTCTTTTTCTTAATTATTGTCGGTACTTCATTTCTTTAGCATTCTTGTACTTTCACTTTGTAATAACTTTTTTGAATTGCTAGTGGATTGCCCAATGAAAGCACTCAACGAGTGTAGGCCTTGGAGTAGGAGTCGACGAAGGCTCCGAACCAAGTAAAACAGTTCTTGTTAACGTTGTGTTTTTGTTTTTCCGCTACGTACTCATCTTTCGATCGATATTCCCCCCCCCCCCCCCCCCTATCGACTTTCATGATCCAACAAGTGGTATCGGAGTAGGTACCGCTCTGATTTGGTGCAACCACCAATCAGAAAAGGGGGTGCAATTTTTTTAATTTTTTTTTCTATTTTCAGTTTTACGTTATAATCTAAACTGATATCGTTACCTTTTTGGAAATTTTCTCGTAGCAATTAATCTGAATTAGTGCAACACTAATTCAGTCTTATATATATTTTTTAATACCGCACTACTAATCCAAGACCAAGTCTTGGGATTTCTTGTTTTTGTGTGTGTGTGTGCAAGGTAAAAATGTCTCAAGTCGAAGGCTTCAGCACAATTCATCCTCCTCTATTCAACGGGGATGATTTCCCCTATTGGAAGAAGC
This sequence comes from Zingiber officinale, assembly GCF_018446385.1. NCBI lineage: Eukaryota > Viridiplantae > Streptophyta > Magnoliopsida > Zingiberales > Zingiberaceae > Zingiber > Zingiber officinale. The sequence goes on from NC_055998.1 coordinate 97,925,496, forward strand.
GAATGGAGGTCTATTTGAAGACCAACTTCGACCAATGGTTCAGCGTCACCAGAGGCTACAAGGTGTCGGTCGACAACTTCGGAAATCCATTGGACCCGGAACAGTGGACTCCGGATATGAAAAAGAAATCCTCGACAGACTTCAAAGCTCTCAACACACTACAATGCGGGCTGACGAGGGAAGAACTAATCTGAGTAGGACCGCACCAAAATGTGAAGGAATTATGGGACAAGCTGGTCGAACTACATGAAGGAACAAGCGACGCCAAGGTAATTAAGCGTGATCTCCTTCTAAATAAATTATTTAATATTAAAATGTAGGAAGGAAAAATAGCAAATCAACTTCATGTGAGGATCAAAGATATCCTCAGCAGACTTCACGCGATAGGCCACCAAATGGAGAATCGGGACTTAATCAGGTACGCCTTAAATTCCTTTCCTTGAAATACATTGTGGGCATCTATCGTGGATGCCTACAAAATTTTGAAGAATCTCTCTAAATTGAAATTAGATGAGTTATTTTGCGAACTAGAGTTACACGAACAAACTAACACCAGAACCGAGAAAGGTATCACTTTGTTTGTAAGTTCCTCCAAGGAAAGGACAAAGACCAAACCTGAACATGAAGAAGAGTCCGACTAAGATTTCGAAGACAAAGAGTACCTGGTGAACCTGGTAAGGAAGATGTTCACTATAAGGAAGAAGAACTTCAGCAAAAAGGACCTGCAGAAGATCAACTACCTGACTGAACCAAGTAATGTGACTTGCTTCGGGTGCAATAAGAAAGACCACTACAAGAACGAGTGTCCGAGATTGAAGAGCGACAAGTCGAAGACATCCAAGAAGAAGGCTCTCAAAGAAACCTAGGATGACTCATCCTTAGAAGAATCGGAGGCTGAAGATCAGAAGCATCAAAGCCACCTTATGTTGATGGCTCGCGAAGAAGAATCGAAGGACGAATCGGAAGACGGGTCCAAACCCGAATCGAGCCACAAGTCCGTACTCATTTCTGAAGGGCCCGAAGAGGTATATCTTAATTTAAATAAGAAATTTTTAAAAATTATTACTTGTTTAGATAAGAAATTAACTGCAATTGAAAATGAAAATAAATTGCTCCTTGAGGAAAATCAGAACCTCAATAAACAAATCATAAATTTTAATCCAACTCAAGACCCAACACTTGAGAAGGAAAATTCAACATTAAAAAAAATTAATAAACTAAAAGGACTTTTAGAAAAATTTACAACAAGATCTAAAAATTTAGATCTTATTTTAAATAGTCAAAAAGTTGTCTACAATAAAATCGGACTTTGCTACAACTCAAGTTTAAATAAAACATTTAAATCACTAATAACCCAACACAAAAAACAAACTAAAGCTTGGATTTCAAAAGCATGTTTAACCATGTAAGTAGGAATTAACCAATGTTACATACCCAAAGATAAATATACTATATAAAATCGGATAAACCAAATCAAAACTCAAAACATAAACCTAGACTAACTAAATCAAAATTGAAATATTTTAAAATCCACCAACAGTTAGACTATCATCAAATTAAATATAATTATAAAAGTAACAGACATAAACGTAGAACTAAAACTTGAAAATACAAGCCAATAATTGAGGGGGAGGCTCCAGAATAGCTGGCACCTCCAAAACTAACCTACCCGGTAGGGTAATTAGGACTAGTTTAAAGGGATAATAGTTTAACTTGACCAACGGTACTGGTGAAGTTTTGGATGATAGTACGTTAGGGAAACTTTGTCTATGCATGTCTAGGAAGATATAGCTTCGACCTAGTGCATTTGGCTTAGTGTAACTAACCGAAGCTACCCTTTACGGATCCTAACCAGTTAGACTAAGATTTTGTATTAAGTTCAATAGATAGGACTATTTTGAAAACCTCAAAGGCATGGTTACTCTAATGATGTCCAAGTGACTCACCATAGCTTAGAAGTTTATCTAAAGAATGTCTATTTGTTGAGCCCAAAGCTAAACCTAAATCTAACACAAAGTTAAACCAAACCCTAAAATTGAACTTAACTTCATCTCACAAAAAATATAGGTTTCCCTGATTGAAAACATAGATCGAGTGAGATGACTAAGGACTTCGAACCGAATCGAATCAAACCAAATCGAATTAAATCAAATTTAATTAAAATTAAATTAAATCTAATCAAATCAAATTAAATTAAATTAACTCGAATTAAATTAAACCAATTCAAATTAATTACAATTATTTTTTTTAAAAAAAATTATTATTAATTTAATTTAAAAATTATTTTAATTATTTAAAAAATATTTTTTATTTAAAAATTATTACAACTTAAAAATTATTTTAAAAATTATTTTTAAAAAAATATTTCAACTTAAAAAATTATTATTTTAACTTAAAAATATTTTAAAAATTATTTTAACTTAAAAAAATTATTTTAACTTAAAAAAATTATTTTAATTTTAAAAATTATTTTATCTTAAAATTTATTCTAAAAAATTACTTTAACTTAAAAATTATGTTAAAATTAATTTAACTTAAAAAATTATTTTAAAAATTATTTTCTCTTAAAAATTATTTTAACTTAAAATTCTGTTCTAAAAAATTATTTTAAAATTAACTTAAAAATCTATTTTAAAAATTATTTTAAAATTAACTTTAAAATCTATTTTAAAAAAATCATTTTAATATTAACTTTAAAATCTATTTTTAAAATTATTTTTATTTTAACTTAAAATCTATCTTAAAAATTAGTTTAAACTAAGTTAATCAAAACTAAAACAAAAATTAAAAATCAAATTTAAAATTAACTTAACTAAAAATTAAATTAAATTAAATCAAATCAAATTAAACTAATTAAATTAAACCTAAACTTAAACTTAAAATTAAAATTAAAATCAAACTCAGACTAACTCTAACTCCTAACTATTGTAGGAAACCAAATGAATCTTGGACAATGGTTGCTCCAAACATATGACTGGAGATCACACCAAATTCACCCAACTTACCTACAAAATCTTAGGAACAGTTGTCTTTGAAAACAACGACAAACTCAAGGTAATTGACATAGATAACTTTGAACTTAAAATTAACTTTATTATTACAAACGTATTACTTGTTGAAAATTTCAAGTATAACCTTCTTAGTATTAGTCAATTGTGTGACACTAGATATAAGGTTAGGTTCTTATCTTCAGAATGCTTAATCAAGTACTTAGATAACCCTTCGATAAATCTAAAAGGGTTTAGAAAAGACAACATCTATGTAATTAACTTAACCACTTCTTCAATTAAGTGTTATTTAACACATAAAGAAAAAACTTGGTTATGGCATAGAAGAGTGTACACACAAATTTCAAAAATATAAGCAAATTAAAAGGACTAGTCAGAGGATTATCAAAATTATCTAACTTAGACTCAATAATATATAATTCATGCCAACAGGGAAAACAAACAAAATCTACTCACAAACCAACTAATCAATCTCAAACCAACTCAATACTAGAACTTCTACACTTAGACTTATTTGACTCCCATGGGGTCAAATCAATAAATGGAAGTTTATATTGTCTAGTAATAATAGACGACTATTCTAGGTTCACCTGGGTAGAATTTTTAAAAAATAAGGATGAAACTTTTGAAATCTTTATGAACTTTTGCAAGCAAGTTGAAAATGAAAAAGACCTTAAAATTAAAAGGATCAGAAGTGACAATGGGGGAGAATTTAAAAATCATAATTTTAATAAATTTTATCTTGAAAACGGATACCATCACAAATTTTCATGTCCTAAAACACTTCAACAAAATGAAATTATAGAAAGAAAAAATAGAACTCTACTTGAAACCTCTAGGACAATGCTAAATGAGTATAATATACCTAAGTACTTTTGGACAAAAACTGTTAGTATAGTCTGTTATATACAAAATAGAACAACAGTAAATAAAACACATAACAAAACCTTCTTCAAAATATATTATAATAAACAACCCAATATAAAATACTTTAAAGTATTTGGGTGTCCTGCATTCATACTAAACACAAGAGAACACTTAGGAAAATTCACTTCTAAAATAGAAAATTGAATTTTTGTAGGATATTCACTAAATAGTAGGGGTTACAGAATATATAGTAAGGTTACACTAAGAATTGAAGAAATCACTAATGTAAAATTTGAAGAATCCAAATAAAACGTAGAACAAACCCAACTTCAGCCAATTGAGTTTATTCAAGGCAACAACAATCAAGAAGGAACCAATCAATATTTAAATCATGAAGAGGAAGAAGAACCTCAAGAAAATCAACCCCCTAGAACCATTAGAGTCAACCCAAATCATCTAATTGACCAAATAATTGGTGATCCAGACCTAAGAGTTCAGACTATGTCATCCTTTAGAAACCTAAGTCAAATATCTCTGATTTCAAAGATAGAACCTAAAACCATAGCTGAATCTTTACTTGACCCAGACTGGATCATAGCTATGCAAGAGGAACTAGCTCAATTCGAAAGAAATGAGGTTTGGAACTTAGTACCACCAACCAAAAATAAGAAGATAATAGAAACAAAATGAGTGTTTAGAAATAAATTAAGCAAAACTGGGGAAATTACTAGAAACAAAGCTAGGCTAGTTGATAAAGCGTTTAGCCAAGTAGAGGGGCTTGACTATGATGAAACTTATACCCCAGTCGCTAGATTAGAGTCCATTAAAATGTTACTCAATTATGCAGCCCATAAAGGGTTCAGGCTGTATCAAATGGATGTCAAATTCACCTTTCTAAATGGACTAATAAAAGAAGAAGTCTATGTAGGACAACCACCTAGATTTGAAAGTCTAGACCACCCTCACTATGTTTTTAAGATAAAAATAAGCCTTATATGGACTTAAGCAAGCACCTAGGGCATGGTATGAAAGGCTAACCTCTTTCCTAACATCAAAAGGGTTTAACCAAGGTGAAATTGATCCTACCCTATTTGTTAAAACAATAAAAGAGGATATTTTTATAGCACAAATCTATGTAGATGACATAATCTTTGGTTCAACCAACTCAGAATTCCTAGAAGAATTTACAAATCTAATGGAACAAGAATTTGAAATGAGTCTAGTAGGAAAATTAATTTACTTTTTAGGACTATAAATAAAACAAACAAATGAGGGTAATTACATCTATCAACAAAAATACACCAAAGAGTTACTAAAAAAATTTGGGATGAAAAATACTAAAGAAATAAAGACACCTATGACAGTTAACACAATCCTAGATGATGCTCCCGATGGAAAATCAATTGACTTAAAATACTATAGAAGTGCTATAGGTAGCATACTATACTTAACTGCAAGTCGACCCGATATTTTATTTGTAGTTAGTATATGTGCTAGATACTAAACTTGTGCTAAAGAATATCATTTGACTCAAGTCAAAAGAATCTTTAGATACCTTAAAGGAACGTCAAATGTAGAAATTTGGTATCCTAGAACTAACACTTTAGAGTTAATAGGCTATTCTGATTCAGACTACACTAGGTGTAAATTAGACCACAAAAGCACAAGTGGTGGATGTCAATTACTAGGTCCATCACTTATCAGCTAGTTTAGTAAAAAACAACATTGTGTTACTCTATCTACAACTGAGTCAGAGTATATAGCTATAGGAGAGTGTGTCTCACAATTACTATGGATGATGCACACCTTAAAAGATTTTAATTTAAATCTCACAAATGTAAAAGTATTAATTGATAATATTAGCTCAATTAATTTAACAAAAAATCCTGTGTATCATTTAAGAACCAAACATATAGAAATTAGACACCACTTTATCAGGGATCATGTCACTAAAGGAGATATTGAACTCAAATACATTGAGTCTAAGTCTAATTTAGCTGACATATTTACCAAACCCCTCCATGAAAGTGAGTTTAGCAATCTACGTCGGAAGCTAGGAATGTGTTTAATAGACTAAGATTCTTTAATTTCAAAATTATTTTCAAAAATGGTGTTTTTAAAATTCTAGGATAAAACTTTCAAAACTTCCCATTTTTAGAATTTCAAAAATTAATTTTAGCCTTAGACTAGATCAATCCCTTGGAAAGCATGCTCCTATAGATCTAAGGTTTAAGCATCTCACCAACACATTAGGGCTAACTTGTGTGTGTATTTCTGAACTTAGAAAGGGGTGAGATGCATAGGCAGATTGCCTAGACTTAAGATGCTTAATTCAGTGCATCTACACAAGTCTGGACGTTAAATACAAAATACATATCAATCAGGTTAAGTTACTTAACCTGACTAACCAAGTGAAAGCTACTATCATCTGATAGTCAGTGAGTAACTAATTGGTTAGACAGTTTTTATGTCAGGTTTAAGGGGAGAATTAATTAAAATTTCTTTTTGAAAAATATTTTTAAAACTAACTTTTACAAACTCAGTTTCGAAAAGTGGAAATTGAATTTTTATAAATTTTGAAAATCAGATTTTATTGACTTTGAAAATTAAAGTTTGTAAACTTACCTTTTAGAATCTAAAGATAAATCTTATACAAATTTATTTTTGAAAATTTATAGAAACTTACTTTAGTAAACCTAACTCTTTCTGAACTTAATATTTGAAAATTACTATAAATTTAAAAAATTAGCTTTTTTGAGGTTACAAACTTAGCTTTAAAATTTTATAAAATTGGTTTTGGTTCTTATTACTCTTTGAAAATTAGCCTCTATACAACTTATGTTTGAAAACTGTTGTTTGCAAGCTTATTTTGAAAGTTAAGTTGATTTTCAACCTAAGTTATTTTTTTTTCTAAACTTAGTTATTTTGAAAACTAAAAAGAAAAAGTTTAAAGAAAAATTTTCAAAATTGTTCTACTTTAAACTCCCTCAAGTCAACCTGAGTTTAGTTCGGATTCTCTATTGCATTACTTTTCTTAACCGCTTATTTTTTCCTACATTCTTTTTGATGAATGTCAAAGGGGGAGGGTTAGATGGTTTAAGTTAGTTAGCAATGAAAAATTACCAAAAATAAAACACCAAAAATAAAACAAGACTAACTTAACATCATTGCTTGTGCTTATTTATTGTATATTTTTTCACTAACTTAACCAGGTTGTCATTGCATCAAAAAGGGGGAGATTGTTGGTGTAGTTAGCACTAACGATCTAACTCAGGTTTTGATGAATAACAAAGTAAGTTAAGTTAGTTTCATTGTGATCTAACGTTGTGACCAAGTGTGTAGGAGAAGCCCAGCTAGGTCGACGGGCCGATCAGATAGCTAGCACGAAGCTCAAATAGGTCGACGGGCTGACCGAATATCTGGCACGAAGCCCAACTAGGTCGACGGGCTGACTTGATAGCTAGCATGAAGTCCAGCTAGGTTGATGGGTCAACCTGATAGATAGCACAAAGTCCAGACGAGTCGAAGGGTAGGCCGGACGTCTAGTAGGTAAGTTAAGGTAAGTCACTGAAGAGGAGTGACTGTGAGGGCGTGTTCCCGTGAAGGGAACTTAAGCGCCGATCCAACTTAGAATTATTTCGGAACTCTAAGTTGAGATCTTAACTAGATTCTGGTCTCAGTGAGATGAAATCTAATTACAATTTGTTCCTGATATAAAATGTGCTAACACTTTGTTTTACAGGGTTGTTTAATTTGCATTCTCCCTTGGACTAACATTTTCTTGCAGGTAGTTGGAAAATAGAGGTTCGAGCGCCTGGAGGGAATCCGGGCGCCCAGACAGTCTGGGCGCTCGAATGATCCGGCCGCTCGGAGTACAAACTTTATCCTCATTGCATGTCATCATGTGGAGTACTTTGATTGGCTGGGCTACGTCAGAGTCCAAGGCCTGGAGCCTCCTATATAAGGAGGATGCGCCCTGGAGTAAAGATCAATTCACTACAAAGCCATCCAACGCTTCCTCTGCGATGCTGTGCTCCTGCGACACTGAAGATTCTCCGACAACGCGTTGTCTTCTCTTTTTCTTAATTATTGTCGGTACTTCATTTCTTAAGCATTCTTGTACTTTCACTTTGTAATAATTTTTTCGAATTACTAGTGGATTGTCCAACGAAAGCACTCAACGAGTGCAGACCTTAGAGTAGGAGTCGACGAAGGCTCCAAACCAAGTAAAATGGTTCTTGTTAGCGTTGTGTTTTTGTTTTTTCGCTGGGTACTCATCTTTCTATTGATATTCACCCCCCTCTATCGACTTTCACGATCCAACAATATATCCCTAAGAAATTTCTAATTAATCCAGTTAGAAGGAACCTTTATTGGGTTCCAAAGTCTTGTCTTAATTAAAAATTTAATTAGACTTAGGGCTTTCAGATAGTACATTAAACGTTTAATTTCCTTATGCAACTTTGTCTAGAAAGTGGTTGTTACTCCAATAACCAAGAAGGCTTAGTGCCTCGCCACAGCCTGAAAGCTAAGTATTGAAATAAAATGTTTAATTGACTAACTGATAAAATATTTAATTATAAAATAATGCTTTAATAATTAATTAAATATTTTCTTAATTTAGAAAATATTCTTCTACTTAGAAATTATTTTTACTTAAAGTTTTTTTTTATCAACTTTAGTTTACATAAATTTCTACAAAATTAGTTTTTGAAAATTTATTTAACTAAGGACATTATTGATTATTTTTCCTTTTTTACTTAGAACATTTTTCTAAAATTATTACATTTTTAGAGCTATCAAAATTGTTCTCAAAATTTTCAAAATCAGAGTTTACTTAGAATTTTTTTTTACTTGAATTTTTTTTTAAAATGGTTTGAAAATCAGAGTTTTATAAAAATTACCCTTAGATTTTTTCTTGGTACCCCATTTTTTATGTGATCAAAGGGGAAAAAGGGAAGATTAAGTCTAGGGGTAGGTAGTTTAAATTTTTGCATTTTAATTGTGAATTTATTACCTTAACTTTATGTTGGTTTACCCTAACTTAACTTGGGTTGCTCACACCAAAAAGAGGGAGATTGTTGGTACCCCAAGGTTGTTTTGATTTGATCAAACAAGTTAGGTTAGGTCCTGTTGTATTTAACCCTGTGTTTAACCCTGTGTTTAAGTGTACAGGAGCTTAGAAGCATAGGAAGTCGAGCAAAAGACGCAGCTAGCGAGAAAGACGACACGGGAGAGAGCCGACGGGCTCGGTACATCTGAGGGACGAGGTGCTACGGAAGAGTACGCGGGCGGATGAGAAGGAGGCGCGCGATGTTTCTGAGGGACAAGAAGCCAGAGCAGAAGGTTGCTCGAGAAGGCCGAAAGTTGGGTTCGGGTGAGCCCTATTCCGGATGGTCAAAATCACTCAAGCAAGCGGAGCCAGAGTGAAAGACCCTGACCTAGGTGAGCAGCACCGGAGCAGAGGGCTCGGAACCCTTCCGGGCGCCCGGAATGCAATATAATCCAAGTCATGTTTGACTGCGATCCATTGCAAAGGAGATAAAGTTCTATCCCCTTCCAGGTGCTTGGAACCCTTCCAGGTGCTTGGAACCCTTCCAAGCGCCCCGACCAAGGTTATAAATACAACCTTGGTCCGAGAAGCTAAGAACAACAAGAAATTCTTGATACAGCACTTGTGAGCTTTTTATTTTGTTTAGCTTCTTCCTTTCTGAGCTTTCATTGCTATAAAGAGGCTTCTCTACCTAAAGGAGAAATTAGTGTGCATCATTTTCTTGGATTAATAACCTCCCCGGTTGTAACCAAATACAACTCTTTGAGTCTCTATCTTTCAGTTTCTTTTATTTATCATTTATGCAAGTGTTCTTTTAAGTCTAAGAAGGGTTCGTTTGTTTTGATTTTGTGTATGGTTATTCAACCCCCCTTCTAGCCGGCCAACGGGTCCTAACTGCATCCTCGGTGTTACAATTCAGACTGGATGGACCATGCATCAAAATTTCATGATGGGAACAAGCAACAAAAATTGGATCAATCTTTTTCAGCATATCAAAGGACATTGGGATTTCAGGGCGACTCAATGCTTACATGGTCACAAACATTTCAGCAGGTCGAACCCATGTTTTTGGATACATTCAAGGGCTCTACTGAAGAAATCCTTGTGAAAGGATGTGAAGAGATCATGCAGGTTACCTTATAGTTGCAACAACAAACCACTCTTGATGCAGCAAAGATATAAAATTTGTAGATCCAATTAGACTATATGGCATCATCCATTAGCCAGATGCTAGCACAAGGCACCGGTCAGTCTCCTTCAGAGGACATTTTTGATAGCATTGACATGCTTGAGGAGATGGATTAAAAAGTCAGTGATATTCTTGTATTTGATTTAGTTGTTCTACAAGACTCCTCTATTTCTCAGAGCTATGATGGAGTTGTAGTTAATGCAATTATTATTGATGATGCATGCAAAATATTGGATGAAAAATATTGATGTTGCAAATATTATTGGCGAATATATTATTATGTCAAATATGGAGAATAATACTTGTGTGTTGCTAGCTACTCATGCTCATGCTATTATTGTAGATGATATTGAAGTAGAGACAATATCCACAGAATTATGTACTTCAGTTATGTAGCCAGAAGTACCAGAGTTAGAGAAGTAGTCATTAGAGGAAGTGGTGGATAGCTGGAGGCCCCTAGACTTGACACTTCCACTACTGTTGAAGTCTCCATTGATGCTGAACAAGGCCCCATTAGCTCTTGTAATAATCAAGTTTTCAGAGTGGATGCTCCAGCTGAGTCGCCTTCACCCACTAGAGAAACTTTTCTAGGAGGCGATGATATCGGAGGGAGAAGCCCAGGACTACTCTAACCACATGAAGAAGGCACTCACCTCACCTCGGTCCATTCCACCTTCGGCATGAATTTTATTACTGAACCACCTTTAATCGCTAGGATGGATTGCTCATCGAGTTGTTCCTTTTCCTGCATATATATTACTTCTGTATCGTCTTCAGCAACCAGGACTTTGGGGAGTTTTCATGTTCCCTTCCCTTTTCCTTTTCTTTTTCTTTGTATATATGTTTGCTTTAGTTGTAGTGGTTGTTTTGGTTGTCTTGTTTATTTTCGAGTTTTGCTTATCGAGTGATTTTCGAGTTTTGGCTTTGTCGATTTTGAAAAAAATCCCTATGCATATCTTTATATCATCTTGAAAGTTGTAAAATCTAGTTAAGTTTGATCGTCAAATTTTGGAATCGCTTGACATGATTGACTTCATTGATTGCATATGGTTGCTAGTGTGGTGATGAATTTTATTTTGATTGATTAAGGTTGATCATTTTATACCTGCTGAGGACTTTAGCCATTCTTATTCATTTCCCTCATTATGTTTGCTTTGCACTCTTGATGATCATTACTCTAGACCTTGCTTTGCTCCTTTTGAGACCACATTTAGCATAAGTTACATGATTATGATAAAGGCTATCTGTTTATTTCCTCTTATTCTTTGTGATGCATGATTTATTGATAACATCCTTTTCATCCTTAGTTGTTTCTATATTTTTTCCCTCCTTATCTTATGTGACTTGTCTTGCTATTCTTTTCATATTTAAACGTTAGGTTGTTATCTTATTGAGTTTATTGCCTGAGACAGTCAAATTTTAAGTGTAGGAGGAAATGTATACTTTTGGAAGAGAAAGACTGGATTCAAAATATAGCATGAGTGAGTCGTGCTTCATCACCATGGTCGAGCCATGCTTTATCTTTTTGAGTCATATTTATTTTTTGAGAGATGTTTTATGTTGTTGAAAGACTTGTATTGATTGCACGTCATGTTAAAAAAAGAAAGAATAAATGTAGGTGCCATAAATAAGAAAAAAAAAAATTTTGACATGTCATGCAATTTTTATTTATTTGAATGATAAGTGATAATAGATTTTGATGTGTATTTTTTGGAGTACTACTTTGAGCTTAGAGTGTATATGGATAAGAATGAAAGAAAAGGAAAATAGTGATTTGTTTGTAAGGAGTGCTTATGTGCATTGTTTGGTTGAACTCAACATGATAGCATTCCTATTGTCTCATGTCTTCATTGTTTTCTTTCTTACATTTTATACCATCTCTCTTATTCTTGTTCTCATCTTCTTTGTGATTCTAATAAGTTCTTCAGAGTCATGCTATTCTTGTTTTATAGTGGTGGAGAATAGAAAATAAGCAAGCTAAGGATATGGTAGTGCGACATCATAAGTAGCTAAGAGTGAACTCTACCTTTGCATTGTTTATGTGAATGAGAGCAACCACTATTATCTTATGAGGTTTATCATTATTAGTCTATTCAAGATTTATTGAAGTTACCATGCTAGTTAACTTATGAAAGGATTGAGCCATGAAGGTCTTGATTTTTGAATATTGACCATCCTAGGTAACTATTCTTTTACGATCTTCAAATATGATTAGGTATTGTTTGGGGAATGCTATTTTAGTTGCTTTTTAGCTTTATTTTAGTTGCTCGAGACATGCAAGAATAAGTATGAGAGAGTTGATAACTAGTATTTTTATTTATTATTTTGGCTCTTAGACTTGATATTTTACCTTCTCGTATAATAAATTTGGTATTTATATCATGATTTGTGAGTAGCAATTCATTTTGGACTTTATTATAAATTTTCTACAATTGTGGACTTAAATCTTATGTTTTTAATGTGCTTTTTGTAGGAATCCAAAGAGTGATAGATTAGGGTCCAGTTGGATCATATTTGGTTTGATTTGGAGGTCAACTGGAAGAGATCAATCTGAATCAATATGAACCGTTGATCCTAATTTGGAGAGATTTTGTTCCTTCATTCATATTTAAGTCATTCAGCCCTTCATCCAAAATTGAAGCTATATGGACTGTCAAATCTAAAGATGGAATCAACCTCAATGTAATCTAAAGAAATCTAGATCGCTTATCTCAAGATCTAACAGTTAGATCTTCATCCATATCCCTCACAAGCATGGACGATCCAGATTGAAAGAGAGAAAATCCTTCTCTTTATTTTCCAAGCGGTGAAACAGCGCAAGCTAACTTCTTCATTTTAGGGTTCGTGATGCTCCCAACGTCGTGCGCCCCTTCTATCTGCTCCTTTCTTTCTCCTCACCACCGGCCGACAACCTCTTCCCTTTCCTTCACTATCGTCGGCTAGCCATCCACAATCCATTCTTCTTCTTCTTGATTCCAAGTGGTGAGCAACAACAAGCACTCTCGACGAGGGCAGCAAGCTTTAGCAGCGACGCTGTTTGAGTTCAGATCACCGAAGAGGTTTCTCTGGTGTTCTCCTCTACTTCCCTTGCTCCCTAGAGTCCTTGCCGTAGTGATAGTGCTAGCACACTTTAAGAGGCAACGACAGTAGCGAGCTTCGAGCATCCACCTCACCGGAGGGGTTTTCTGGTGTGACCTCCACCTTTTGGCTTCCTTCCGACAACTTTATCATCTGGGGTTCAAGAGACAAAGCAAGAAGAAGTTTGGCAATCCATTCCATCATTATCGGCCAACTTCAATTAGAGAGGGTTTCTTCAAGTGAAGAGTCATCCACCATTGTTGTCGAAGTAAGCAGTAGACCGACAATGTGCTACTGTTCACCAGAGTTAGGGGTTCTATCTCCGGGCCCTTGTGTGATGGCAAGGGTAGTCTTTTGGAATTGAAAGTTGAGTGTGAATTGTAGATTGGTAACTTAGTTTTATTCATGTTGATGTTTATTAATTGTGGTCGAATGCTTGTATTGAACTTGATTCTCCATGTTTAAATTGCACGCACTATGCTTAAATAGTTTCATGCACACAACTTATTTGATGAAATGTTCCAATTGTAGTTAGGTTTTAATTCACGCATGTTATGTGTTCGGTGAAATGTCTCTTTAAATAGTTAGGTTCAATTTGATGCATCTTAGTTTGCTTAATTTTTGCTTTATGTTGTTCTTTCAATTGCTTAGTTTAATGTCTTCATTTAAATGCTTTGTTAGATTAGATTAGATTTCTTTAATGCTTAGTTCGTGAATTGCTCACGTTATGTTTTCTTAAATTCTAGTGAAATTGTAATTTAGATTATATTAGTTTTTCTTTATTTGCATTGTCTTTCATTTACTAGATTAGATTTCATGTAATGCTTTGCTATTTCATTCCTTAGTTTAATTCTGTTGATGGTGAAATCATAGCGTAAAGTGGCAATACATTGTGAGATCACTATTAATGGGTAGATAAGATGTCATTCATTTTTCATTAGGGTAAATTTCATACTTATTTTACTATCTCATTTGTTAGATTTAGAATCAAAATCTAAAATCCTCATTTCCATATCAAAAACTCAAAAATATGAATAACAAACAATCCTAGATTACCATCCTATCGTTGCACTCGTTGGGAGACGACTCAATTTGACCCTATGCTATACTAGTGTAGATAGATTTGTTGGATCGAGATTGCGCTAAAAGGGGGGATGAATAACGCTCGTGGCTTTCACGCGTTTCGGATTCGCAAAACACTCGAGAATTAGGCAGCGGAAAAATACAAAGACACAAAAGCACATCAATATTTTACTTGGTTCGGAGCCTTGGGCGACTCCTACTCCAAGGCTCACGCTCGTTGAGCGTTTACTCTGGGCAATCACTATAATCGTGTAAAAGATTTACAAGATGGATTACAAGAAATGTAAAAGAAATTATACCGACAACACAATATTAACTAAATCGGAGTGTCGGGTCGTCGGAAACTTGCTGTAGCTTTGTCGGAACTTCTCATTAATAGCTGGATGCAGAAAGATTGCTCATGAACCGATATTTCCAACTGTTGGCCGAGATGTTCTTTTATTGGACGTTGAGGGCGCCTCCATGCCTGTCCGAGGCGCCTCCAATCTTGCCGAGTCAGCTGCGCGGATCAACATTGAACTGGTCGCAGCTTATCTGGTTGAGGGCGCCTCCATCCCACTTTGAGGTGCCTCCAATCCTATCTGAGGCGCCTCCAGATCCGTCCGAGGCGCCTCCAACCCTGCTCCGTGCGCTGCATCTGCCTTGCACCCGAGGCGCCTCAAGCTCCATGAGGGTGTCTCGGGTATTGCTCATTTGAGGTAAAACTTTGTGTTTTAGTACCTGCAAGATATGTTAGTCCCAAAATACCCTGCAGCACAACGTTAGCACATAACAAACATAATAGATGAAATGTTTGACAACCTCCAGGCTGTCCGGTTCTGACTTCAGATTTCCTATCGGAAACCCTAGGTCGAACCGACGCCTACTGTTCCCTCTTCCGGGGAACACGTCCTCACCTACTCCACTCAGGAGAGCATACCTGTTTGCCAGTCCGGTCCTCTAGACCGACTGGACTTTCTTCCTAGGGTTACCGCCCCCTAGGGTTTCTTTTCACCTAGGGTTACCACCCCCTAGAACCTAAGGTTACCCCCCTCCCCCGTTAGGATTTTTCCTCCACCTAGGGTTACCACCCCCTAGGACCTAAGGTTGCTGTCCCTTAGGGTTTTCCTCCACCTAGGGTTACCACCCCCTAGGACCTAAGGTTGCCGCCCCTTAGGGTTTTCCTCCACCTAGGGTTACCACCTCCTAGGACCTAAGGTTACCGCCCCTTAGGATTTTACACTTGCCTAACCGTAGTTAGGACTTTCATGAAAACCTCATATAAAATTGTTAGATAATAATTAACCTTAACTTTGAATCCCTTTTGCCATTATCAAAACTAAGGTTTGATCGTCGGATATTTCCCGCACCAACAATCTCCCCCTTTTTGATTATGAATGATAGATCGGATGTAGGCGATAGAGGGGGGGGTGAATATCGCACTCTTTTAAAACTCTTCTTTAACTTTAACATCAGAATTGTGCAGCGGAAAATAAAAAGAGAGACGAATTCATTTACTTCGTTCGGAGCCTAGCTCGACTCCTACTCGAAGGCCCACGGTACTTGACCGCACCGATGGGAAATCACTATAACTATTCTTTTCGAAATCCTTCGGAAAGAAGCAGATCGTACAGATACAAAAATATAAGATAGTAACAGCCCTACTATCTTATTCGTATTTAAATGCAATACGAGTAAAGTATACCGACAGTACTAATTGAAGGTTGAAGCGCGGTCGGTACTTCCGGACGGAGTATCTTACACAACTGATGATGACTTGTAGCATGATCCATTTGCAGAGAAGAGCTTTTAGATTGTCAGTGGTGTTCTTTTCGGCCTCAGACTTCGAGCCTTCTTTTATAGGTGTACTGGACATTCGGTCGACTGATCCTCCTGTTTGGTCGACTGAACACGCTCCCCTCCTTTCTGGCTGGAGTCTGACGCTGGCTCGATCTCCGGCAATCAATGCTCTTTAAGGGTTCGGTCGACCGAACCCTTTTTCAATCGACCGAACATCTTCCTTCCCTGTTCGTCGTGATTTGTCGAGATCAACAGTTAATGCACCTTTAATGCTGATTGGTTCGGTCGACCGATCCATGTGTTCGGTCAACCGATCAGTGTGCTTTCCTTCTGCTCTAATCATTGTTGTTTGTGCTGAGTCATCTGGGTTCGGTCAATTGATCATAAGGTTCGGTCGATCGATCAGTATTTGATCAGACTTGGACTCTGTTCTGGTCTGGTCTGAATACTGTACTGATTTTACCTTGTTCAGTCGACCGATACAGTGGTTCGGTCGACCAATCCAGTTGTACCTACAAAACAGTGATAAGCAAAAATCTCCTGCAAAACAGATGTTAGAACAATAATATTATAATACAGGAGTAATATGAAAGACAGTAGAACTGTCTTGATCTCAACTTTGAAACCTTCCCTGTTTCTTCAGTTGGATCAGCGACCTTATGTTGTTCCCTTCGGGAACATGACCTCACTGTCGCTCCTCCAGTTTGTTTACCTCAACCTACCTGCCAAACTTTGATCCTCCAGATCTAGTTTGGACTTTTTCACTCAGCCTTGATCGGCTCCCTTGGATTTTTCTCTTGATCTTCAGTCCTCCAGACCTCTTGATCACATTGCCAAGCTTGGGTCCCCTTGACCTACTTGGACTTGCACCTGGGTTCCACGATCTGCTAAGATTTCTCCTGCCTAGCCTCCAACTAGGTCTTTCTTGATTGAGTAAACATCCTGCACACTCAATCAACTTGTTAGATCATAACAAGACTTAACTTGAACCTTTGACAACATCAAAACTTAGGTTTGATTCTGGTGCAACTTGCACCAACAATCTCCCCCTTTTTGATGTTTGACAACGAAGGTTCAAAGTTAAGTTAAAATATGTAATAATTAAATAAGCAAGTAATTTTAAATTTTAACTCTCCCCCTGAGTTAAACAACTCCCCCTGAATTCACTATCTCTCCCCCTTTGACACACATCAAAAATAGGGGAAGACTCAAAAACCAAGTATAAGTAAGATTGAACCTTAAAGTTTGAAAATTTTAACACTTTAAAAAGTTTAGCTAGGTTTATAAAGAGAGTTACCCTTTTATTTGTAATAGAATACTAACAATCCAGTATAATTAAAATTCTCAAAGTATAGTAATTTTAAAAGATAATATTTTACCTGAATTTTTCAAAGATAATAAATTTAAATAATTTTAAAAGTCAAAAAATATGAAAGAATTGTACTAAGTGTAAAAAATTTAAACATTTTTTAAAACGGTTTTCAAGAATAATTTTGAACACTTTTATAAATCTAGAAATCTACTAGATATAAAAAGTTCTTGAAAAAGGTTTTTTAATGTGAAAAGTTCCACTAAGTGAAAAAAATATAGAAATATTTTGAAAAATAATTTTTTGAAAATTTTTGAAAATTTTGGATTTTCAAAAATTTTGAAATTAAGATACATAAAAATGTGAAAATTTTAACAAAGTTGAAAAAGTTGTTCAAGGCTCCCCCTAGAATTGATGATAACCTAAAAGTCCAAGCATGGACAAAAAGACTAAGGAAAAATGTCCTTATGATGAAATGTCCAACCTTTGTATAAAGCTAACTACCATAAGATAGTAGCAATTGACTCAGGTTGGTCAATTTGAGTGTTTAGGACTAATTAGGTTTTTACTAACTAGTTAACTCAAATTGATTCATGTATGTTGTTTAAAGCCCAGATTTATAGTGATGCACTGACATAAGCATCTGAAATCTTAGGCTAGGTCCTAAACATCTCACATATTCTAAGTTATCAAGCAAGGGAACCTACTGTGCTTATGAGATGTTGGCTCCTAGAACTATAGGAACATGCAGTTCTACGGTAGAACCTAGGCTACCCTAGAAAATTAAAATATTTTGAAAGAGTTTTTGAAAACAAAAATTTTGAAAGAGGGATTTTTAAAAATAATTTTGAAAAATAAACTGAGTATTAATTTTCAAAAATAAAAAAAAACCTGCTCTATAAATATTACCAAAAGAATACTAACAAAGATCATAATTGAAAAGTACTTAAGATTATTCATAGTCATAGTCCAAGGTAGTGAATATATACAACAAGTCAAAAGTAAGAGACACTAAGATCACTCCTCCGCATCCTCATCATCTCTAAGATAGTCAAATATCCTCTGCTGCTCCTTTTCTAAAGCATCAGTACGATCCATCATCTCCTGACGAAAATCTGCAATCTGACCCTGAAGGGAGCTGTACTGATCATCCATCTTCGTCTCTAAGGAGGTAAATCGACTAAAAATATCCTCACGAAGACGAGTAAAGAAGTCACTAATCGGAGGAGGAGGAGCATATGAACTGCTCTGAGGAAAATCAAAGTAAGGCATCATGGCAAATCCTGGATCAATAAACACCGGAGGAGGCACAGTAGCTGGGACCGAATCATCTTCAGCAATGGATTCTTCAATAGTCGGTGGTATGTAGTATGGATGAGACTGTTTATACACCAGACCCTCGGCGCTAGTCTTAATCTCAGCCAAAGACAACTGTCTAATACCAACAAGATCGAAATCAAATAACTCAATTAGTTCACCATGGTGAACTCCAACCCCTAAAGAGGCAATATAGGCAGTGAGAACATGACACTGGATCATATGAACTTTATTCGAGGTGTTGTACCCTGAATAATAGATGATGGATCGGAATACCCAGTATCCTAAGTCAAAGTCTAGTCTATGTCGCAGTGCATACATCAGAAAAAGATGAACTGGTCGTAAAACACCCTGATCTCTAGATGACAGGGGATGAATGCAGAAAACAACCATCTTATAAAAAGCATTGTCTGTCGGACTAAGGGTACAGTAGACATCTTTTTAGGGTGTGGTCCCTCAAAGAAGTCGGCATACATAAGATCAAGAGTAAGATGTGCAAATGGAGCAGGTAATGGATCTGGAAGAGAAGCACTGAAAAATATACGATTCATCGAGGGTCAGATCCATAGAAATCGAAGAAACATATCTAGATCAAACAACATCTCTCTGGTGGCTACTCTAGTCTTATAGTGATGATGATCAAGTTCACATAGATTGTGATAAAATTCAGAACAGAAGATGGAATTGTAAGCATGCCGGCAAAAGACTATGCTATCTAGTTGAAAGTATTGATGGATCTCTATGACTTCAGGACAGAATGTTTGGTAGAATTGGAGATCTAGACAACGACTACCTATCACCTTAAATTTTTTATTTGAAAAATATTGCCTTAATTCCTCAGTTGAAAACCTAGGGTCCTAACTGGGATTAAGAGAGCTAGTCTCTCTTTGCGCAATTGCTCTTCTCTTTTCACTAAAAATAATAACATAATTTAGCAACATGAAAATTAATTAAGAGAGGAATAAAGGAGAGTACCGAGGCATTATCAGGTGTACTTGAACCGGTGAAGAACTTCTAAGGCAAGGAGGAAGGTAGGTAAAGAGAAAGAGATTTGGGGATGTGGCTTGCGGTTTGCCCGACCCTGTATATATAGAGGTTTATCGGTCGACCGATCCATGGTTCGGTCGACCGATCCCTTTAAATCATCGTCCTTTTTGACCAGGGAAGCAACATTCGGTCGACCGGACACTTGTTCGGTCGACCGATATATTTATTTTGGTACAGATACAGGGCAGGTGTAGAGTAGGAGAACGGGTGAAAAGTTAATACAAGTTATTGGTTCGGTCGACCGATAAAAATGTTCGGTCGACCGATTAATTGATTATCATCCTTGACTGATTCAACGTTGGTTCAGTCGACCGAACACTGGTTTTGATCAACGAATTTTTTTTTAAATAATAATAAATTTTAATTAAGTTTTAAAAAGATTTTTAATTAAGTTTTAAAATAATTTTTAATTAAGTTTTAAAAGGTTTTTAATTAATTTTTTTTTAAAGTTTTTAAGTTAAGTTTAAAAATTTTAATTAAGTTTTAAAAAGATTTTAATTAAGTTTTAAAAAGATTTTTAATAATTTTTAAAAAGATTTTTAATTAATTTTTAAAATAATTTTTAATTAAGTTTTAAAAAGTGTTTAATTAAGTTTTAAAAAAGTTTTTAAGTTAAGTTTAAAAATTTTAATTAAGTTATAAAAAGATTTTAAATATTTTTTTAATTAAGTTTTAAAATAATTTTTAATTAAGTTTTAAAATTACGTTTAATAATTTTTAATTAAATAATTTTTAATTAAGTTTTAAAAAGTTTTTAATTAAGTTTTAAAAAGTTTTTAGTTAATTTTTTTTTTTAAAAAAAATTAAGTTAAGTTTAAAAAATTTTAAAAAGATTTTAATTAAGTTTTAAAAATATTTTAATTAATTTTTAAAAATATTTTTAATTAATTTTTAAAATAATTTTTAATTAAGTTTAAAAATAATTTTAAATTAAGTTTTAAAAAGATTTTAATTAATTTTTAAAAAGATTTTAAATTAAGTTTTAAAAAGATTTTAGTTAAGTTTTTTTTTAAAGTTTTTAAGTTAAGTTTAAAAAGTTTTAAAAAGATTTTAATTAAGTTTTAAAAAGATTTTAATTAATTTTTAATTATGTTTTAAAAAGATTTTAATTAATATTTAATTTAGTTTAAATAATTTTTAAATTATTTTTTTTAAAAGATTAAGTTTAAATAATTTTAAATTAAGTTTTTAGAAAGATTAAGTTTAAATAATTTTTAAATTAAGTTTAAATAATTTATGTTAATTATTTATTAATTATTAAATTATTGAAAAAGGTTGTTGAACCCATGTTAGATTCAAACTTAGCTTTAGGTTAATCAAGCAGGCTTCCTAAGGATAAGCTTTCAGTTCAGTGGCGAGGCTTATGGCCTTCTTGTGTATCAACGGTGGACCACTTGCTGAAGACTTTCTAAACTGTTCCTACCCAAAAAATTTAATACTAAATTCTAGTCTAACTAGCCCATGTTTGACTGGGGTTGCTTCAGTCAGATCTACAAAGTCTAGTGCACTAGGTAGAATTTCATATTCAGCGTAGACATGCATTTGACAAAGTTTCCTTGACGTACTATCATCCCAATTCATTCTGATGCTATGTTGTAGGGTTTGGTAAACTTTTTTCATCTAATCATTCTAAGCAGAAAATAAACCTAATCCTAAGTGTTGAGTTTGGTTAATCAAGTTGGTTGTATTTTTTTTCTACTTGCTTCCCCTGGGTCATAGCTTAGATAAGGCCTATCTAAGTAATGAATCTGACTCTTAGGGATTAAGTATAAGTTTGCTTCAATTTGTTTGGTTAAAAGTTTTGTTTGAACCCATGCTTGGACTTGACTTCTAGCATTTTGGCTGATTAAAGATAAATATGATTTTTTTGTTTTATTTGATTTATAGCCAAGCCCCGATTTGTTGTACACAGCTCGTTGCGATCCAAGTACCATATTTAGGCATTTGGATCCCAGTTCGAACCTATCCAACGTTTTCTTGAGTCGCTCGACTTGACCTTTCAAGTTGAAATTTTCTTCCTCAAGTTTTTCAACTTGAGTTGAAGTTCCAACTTGAACTTGGTTAGTCGAGTCACTCAAGCTAACTTGTTGCTTAAGGTGGTCTATTTCCTTAAGTAACAAGTTGTTTTGTTTTTCTGATTTTGACAATTTTTTAAACAAACACTTAACTACTTTAAGCATATTAGACTTAGAATAAATTGTTACCATATTTGAATCTTTCGATCCGTGGCTTTTGTCGGAATCGAGGTCGATCTCGGACTTGTACTCTTCGTTAGACTTAGAGTCAGAAATTTCATTTTTTGCTATAAATGCAAGATGGCTCGAATGCTTTGTTTGCTTAGTGTCGGATTCGTCGGATGAAGTCTCGTCCCATGTTTCTTGAAGAGCCTTCTTTCGTCTTGTCGATTTAGGTCTTTCTTCCTTCCGATTCGAGCAATCGATTTTGAAATGTCCATTTTTGTTGCACCTGTAACAAATCACTTCTGATTTGTTTTGGGTATGGTTGAGCGGTGTCTTCTTGCCATTTCTTCTAAACTTCTTTTTCGTCAAAAGTCTCCAGACCATGTTGACTAACTCTTCTTCGTTTGTTAAGCCAGAGTCAGACTCACTTTCTAACTCGATCTTTGTTTTTGACTTTGCTTCCTTGCTTGGACCTGTATACAAAGCAACTTCTTTCTCGACATGGCTTATGTTAGACTTAGATTATTCATGTAATTCCAACTCGCAAAATAATTCATCTAACTTAAGTATTAAAAGGTCCTTAGAAACTTTGTACGCATCTACAATTGATGCCCACAAAGCATTCCTTGGAAAAGAGTTCAGAGTGTACCTTATCATGTCGCAGTTTTGAAGATTATGCCCGATCAGGTGGAGGCCGTTTAGGATGTCCTTCAGTCGAGCGTGTAGTTGCAAGGTCGTCTCTCCGGGAAATATTTTTATATTAAATAAATTGTTTAAAAGTAAATCTCGTTTGTTTACCTTGGACTCATCAGTCCCTTCGTGTAGTTTGACTAGCGAGTCCCACAGTTCTTTGGCGTTGTCGTAGGGGCTGACTCGGTTCAATTCCTCCATTGTGAGTCCGCACTGAATGGTGTTGATTGCCTTGTAGTTCAGTTGTGCCTTCTTGATCATTTGGGGAGTTCATTCTTCTGGTTCTAATATTGTTCCATCTTTCGTCGGTAGAGTGTAGCCTTTCAAGATCGTGAACCAGAGTTCGATGTCGGACTTCAAGTAACACTCCATTCTATTCTTCCAATAACTGAAATTTTCTCCTTTGAATGGTGGAGGTCGGACCATACTGTAACCTTCTTGATACGAGTTCATCATCCTTGCAAGGAAAAAATTAAAAGAGAAAATATTTTTAAGACTTTCATCTTGGGATTAGCAGTGCTTGAAAAATAGAAATGAGAAAAGAATTATTCTACAAGAAAAGAAAAAGAAAACAGTTTTAAAAAGTGCTTTGAAAATAGGTTAAGAACTTTCAGAGCTAACGAGGCTATGATACCAATTGATAGATCAGATGTAAGGGATAGAGGGGTTGAATATCGCGCTCTTTTAAAACTCTTGTGAAGTCCAAGAAACTTTATCTTCAAAGGAATGCAACGAAAAGGACAAAGAGGGAGCATACTCTTTGTTCCATGTACAAGATGACGATGAAGAAGCCTCTACCTCTAGGATTGAGGGAGAGCGACCTTTGTTGACATCAGATCAAGAAGAATGAGAAGCTTCTACATCCGGGTCAAATGGAAAAGAAGACATTGCATCCTCCAAAGATCAAGAAACATCAAATGGAGGATCAAGTGTCATCCCTACATGTGAAGGTAAAAATATTTCCATTAAAAATAAAAATCACATCATATGTTTTGAATGTAGGGAACATGGGCACTACAAGAGCAAGTGCCCTAAATTGGCCAAGAAGAAGGGTCAAGTGGCACCAAAGGGCAAGGAGAAGCCCAAGGAGACCGCTCCCGGAATAAAGAAAAGCAAGGAGCACATTGTGTGCTTCTCTTGCAATCAAAAAGGACATTATAGAAGTCAATGTCATAAGGGGAAGAAGGCGGTCAAGCCTAAGGGAGGAAGCATGAGTAAAGGGAGAGCCTCCAAGGTAAAATGAAAGATATCATTTATTGAGCCTACCCCTTTAAATAATGGTAAAAAGCATGCTAATTCTAATTTTTATCATTTTAATGCTATTTACCATAAAAATAGGAAGCATGATAGCATTAAAGAAAAGCATATGACTCTTCATGCTAAAACTACCACACCTAGGGTTAGGAAGGTAGGTAAAAGTTTAGGCAATAACACTAAGGACCATAGTTATAAGCCTAGAAATAAAAATGCTCAAGGATTTAAGGAAAAATCAAAATCTAGGGATTTATGGGAAGAAAATCAAGTCTTGAGGTCAAGGCTTGACAAAATGGAAAAAACCCTAAAAATGATGGAAAATATCCTAAAAGGGAAAAGTGAGCAAAACCTAGATTTAGCACAACAAGGATCATCCAAGGGCCATAGGGGTTTGGGATACAAACATAAAACCAAAAAAGATGTGCCTTCTTACCATATGGTTCCATATAATTATGAAACCAACCCTAGGTCAAATGGTCAAGTCAAAAATACAAGGGAAGTTATCCCTAGAAGTATTTTTGCAATAACAAACGTGACTAAGACTTCTAAGAAGTCTAAGAAAGTCACTAGGAAGATCACAAGGGAAGAAATCCCTAGAGTTGATCTAGAAAAAGTGACCAATGCTTCTAAGAAGCCTAACAAGGTCACTAAGAAGGTATCTTGGGAAGTTATCCCTAGTGAGTACCTAGAGCATCCAAGGAGCTCCAATAGGTTTTGGGTTCCTAGGAGCATTTTCTCTACCCCTTAGATGGGATAGAGAGTGTCAACTCCGATTAGAAGGGTAGTTAACCCAATTTTGATGAAGTTGGCACTCAGAGAGCATTTTCAAGGTTATTATTAACCTTTGAAAATGAAAAGGATTATTGATTTACTCTTGGAAAGAGTAAGATGTGCCATAATGTGAGAAGTTTGATTTTAAAATAGAATTGGCACATTTGGAAAAATCATAAGAACTACCAAGTTGGGATTGTGGTATGTTCTTAGGAAGTTAAAGGAAAATCTAAGCCTTAATTTTTGGTTACTCTTGAAAGAGTAAATTGTGTCAAAATTTGAGGAATATACTTAATTTAAATTGGCACAAAAAAATGTATAAAAGCAAAAGAAATGTCAAATTTGGGCGTTGGCATTTTCTTGGGAAGTAATGGGTAAATCTAGGTTTAAACTTTAAGTTAGCTAAGGTTTAAGGATACTTAGATAGTCATTCTATGTATTTTATTTATGCTAAGTTGCCATGCTTTGTTTTCCCATCATATGTCATGACATCATATTTATTCTTGCACTCATGCCTTATTATGAAAAACATAAAAAAAAAAAAATATCATGTCATGTCATACATAAATCATGTAGTCATAGGAAATTTTCTTTTGAAGATTATTTATCTTTGATGTATGCCATAACACATCATGCATTATTTTAATTCCTTGCAAACCAAGGACAAATGACATTCATTAACAAGTAACATCCTTGGTGGATGTTTCTAACCTCAAAATGCCTAGAGAGATATGCATGATCCCTAGATTAGGACAAAACCAAAGTTTACATCTCACTAAAAAACTATAAGGTGACTTGTATGTGTTTTTGTACACATTAGATGCAAGTGAGATGTTAGGATGATGAACAAAACTCAAGATGTTGATTTAGTGCATTTTTATGAGTTTTAAGTTCATCAAAAACACATAGTTATGTGTTGTCCAATCATTGGGAAAGCTAATGTACAAGTCATGTGCATTGAGCCCAAAGAATATGGTTGGATATTGATTTTGAAAATGATTTTAAATATGTTTTGGAAAACCTTGATAAAGACTATCTTTTGATAGTAATCATCATTGAATAGTTGAGCACAAACTTGGAAGAAAACACTAAACTTTTTACAAGTTTCCAAGTTTGTGTCAATCTTTAAAAATAGAAAGTATTTTCATAAAAAAAAACTATTTTTCCTTGAAAGTATATGCCCTAAGAAATGTCTACATGAATTTTCATGATTTTTCAATTTTTCTAGAATTTTAGGGGAGTTTCTGAAATTCACTGAAATAAATTTTCAATTTTTCAGAGCTCTAATCGATCACCCGATCGATTGGAGTGCCTCAATCGATCGGGTGATCGATTGAGAGGAGTTTTCCCGTGAGCAGAAGCTCGCTAAATCGATCAGTCGATCGATCCACGCAGTCTGAATCGATCAGTGGATCGATTCAGCAGGGTTCAATCGATTAGGACCCAACCCTAATCGATTGGGGGTGCTGATTTTGGCTGGGAAAGCTTATGTTCAGCATTCTAAACCATTTTTATGCTATAAAACCTTTCCTAATCCCTTAAAACACATCTATATACATTTAGGGGGAGTTTTCATGATGAGAACAAGAATGGATTGGTTAAGAAAGCCTAAGTAGAGGTTTAGGTTGAGGTTTGGTTTCATTATTGAATTTATGAACCTTAAAACTTCTAAATTTGGGTTTCCTATATGTTTAGGATTCCAAGCCATTGTTGGTGCAATGACAGAAGTAATGTGCATGTCTTTAGGGGGAGTTTCTCTTTAAGGACATGAAAATCTATTTTTCATACACCTTGGAAGGTGGTTAACCTTCTTTAGTGAAAATGCTCAAGGTTGGGCATTTGAATGTAATGAAGAGTGGATATCTTTATTATTCAAGTGGTGTATGCTCACGAATGAACATTTGATGACAATGAAGGGTATGAGACCTTCATTTGAATCATGTGTAAATATACCAAGTGGTATATGCTCAAGGATGAGCGTTCAGAATAATTAAGAGTATGGGACCTTCGTTATTGTATTGTGAACTGTTAGAGTGTATACTGAAAGCCTAAGCTTTTGTAAACATTTATTTTGAATAAAAAATCACATTTGGTCAAATTATCTACATTTAGTTGTAGTTGTTCAATTAATTTATATTGTAGATAACATAGTATGTGGTGCCACATACAGAAGAGGATGTTATCAGTACTTTATAAATTATAAACAGTAGCTCACGACCAAAATGGAAAGGAACAAACCATTGGAAGGTCGTAGTGTAATTAGGTATTAGTTTATCTTGACTATATAATTACACTAGTACACTTAGAGTGTATTGAGTAGGACCATTAGAGGTCGTTTCTTTTATACTGACTTTATAAAGGAACAAAGACCTCAGTTATCATGGAAGTGTGTACTCTTAATCCTAATATAATAACAAGCACATATATTTGATATTTATTTCTTTAATTTATCAATGGGTGAGATTTAGTTCGATAAATTAATAAGCTCGAAAAGTTGGGAAATGATATTACTTATAGTGTGTGTTGTTGATTATAGAAGGAAACTGTGTCCTAGTAATCTAGGTTGACAATGTCCCCAAGATGAGCTCATAAAGATTGTCATGTTAAACCCTGCAGGTAGACTTAGTCCGACATGACGATAAGGTTGAGTGGTACTATTCTTGTATTAAGATATTAATTAAATGAGTTGTCAGTAACTCACTTAATTAGTGGACATTCGACATCTTAAACACAGGGAGACTAACACACTCATAATAAGAAGGAGCCCAAAAATGTAATTTGGGATTGGTGCGGTAGTTCAATAATAGTTCTCTAGTGGAATGAATTATTATTGATAAAATTAATTGTGTGTTCGGGGCGAACACGGGATGCTTAATTTTATCGGGAGACCAAAACCAATTCCTCCTCTCGGTCCCTATCATAGCATCTTAACTATAGAGTACTATACCCACCTATACCCACCACCTATACCCACCTAAAGGGGGCCGGCTAAGCTAGCTTGGGGATCAAGCTAGGGCCGGCCTAAGCATGGTTTATGGGTGGCCGGCCCTAGCTTGAACCCAAGCTAAAGGGGGCCAGCCCTAATGAATTTAAAAAGAATTTTAATTTAAATTTTTTCTTATGTGGAAGATATAATTTATTGGAGAGAATTAAAATTAAAATATCTCTCTTAAAAGGATCTACAAAAGATTAAAGAAAGATATTAGATCTCTTTCCTTATTTGTAGATTGGAAAGATATTTTATTTTTTCTCTTTGTAAAATTATTCACATGTTGAAAAATAAAATTATAGAAATTTCTTTTTATCAAGCATGAAGGGATTTTTGAAGAGTTTTTTTTTTAAATTTCCATAAACAAATTAGGAAGTTTTATTTTGATTGAAACTCTCCTAATTTATCTATTTGAGGTGGTCGGCCATGATTAATTGATTAAGAAATTTTATTTAATTTTTCTTAATTAATTGTTGTCAAGAAAAGTTAAGGAAATTTTATTATAAATAAATTTCCTTATTTGCCAAAGCCAAGGAATATAAAAGAAGGGGTTGGGGTGCCTTCATGGGATATAACCTCTATTATTCTCTCCCTCTTTTCCTTGGTGTTGTGGCCGCCCATCCTTTCTCCCTTTCTTCCTCTTTGTGGTGGCCGAAACCCTTCTTGGCTTAGAGCTCTTGTGGTGGCCGGATACTACTTGGAGAAGAATAAGAAGAAGGAGAGAAAGCTTGCATCCCTTAGAGCTTGGTTGGTGCTTTTTTTTTTCATCCTTGGTAAAGCTTTTGTTTTGGCCGAACCTAGCTAGGAGGAGAAGAAGGTGCTTTGGTGGTTTCTCATCTCGGAAGATCGTTGCCCACACAACGTTCGAGGTTAGAAGAGGAATACGGTAGAAGATCAAGAGGTCTTTCTAAAAGGTATAACTAGTAATTTTTCCTTTTTGCATCATACTAGTTATTTTTAGAAATAATACCAAATACAAGAGGCTTACGATTTTAGCATTTCGAATTTATTTTCGATGTAGTGTTCTTATGTTTTCTTCTTTTCCATGTGATTTGATTGTTCTTTTCGGTTAACCTAAAGTTATTTTAGGAAATTAAATATTAAGTTTCCTTAAAAGGTTTTGTCTAGTCGGTGGTGGTTGCTCCCATATCCAAGAAGGTCATGTGCCTCGCCACGTCAGTACTGGGAACCAATTATGGAAATTAATATTTAATGGAATTAATAACTTAGGTGATTTGGATCGAACGTGTTAAGTTCCGCAGGAGATCCAAGTCAAAACCTAAAAGAACAAATAGATTAAATTTTGGATCAAACGTGTTAAGTTCCGCAAGTGATCCAAGTTTAATTTAAAAGAACACATGGTAGCTAGGAAAAGGTTTAGACCTTTGTACAAATTTTTTGTACAGTGGAACCATTAGGTTTTCCGAGTAGCAACCAACAACAACGAGTGAAGTTGTAAACAACGTTGGGTAACTCTTCAGGGGGAGAGTTTTTTATGTGTGCCAATAGGGGGAGAATGTAGGATTTAAGTTAGGCCTTCATTACCTAAGAGGGAGTTTGCCCTCTAGAAAAGGAGGAGAATAAAGGGAATCCTCACTCATATATTGGCATGAAGGAGGTTGAGGCTATGAGATTAGCCTAACATAAAGGAGGTATTGTCAAACATCAAAAAGGGGAAGATTGTTGGTGCAATATTCCCTAGGTCAAGGTTGACCTGGTTGACTGAGCTTGAATTGGTTCAAGCTCGAGTCTTGATGTTTGAGTTTCGATATTTGACAATACATGTAGACAATACATGAAGATTGCAGGTGCAATTGTTCATGTGGGGAGATTGTGAAGGAGAGTCAAGTAGGTCAAGGTTGACTGGATACTTGACTAGAAAATCCTGGTGAGTGAAGCCAGGTGAAAGTCCTAACTGGGTGGTTAGGCAGATGCGAAGTCCTGATGAGTGAAGCCAGGCAGATGAGAAGTCCTAGTGAGTGAAGCTAGGCAGAAGGAAAATCCTGGTGAGTGAAGCCAGGCAGATGAGAAGTCCTAATGAGTGAAGTTAGGCAGAAGGAAAATCCTGGTGAGTGAAGCCAGACAGAAGGAAAGTCTTGGTGAGTGAAGCCAGACAGATGTGAAGTCCTAGTGAGTGAAGCTAGGCAGAAGGAAAGTCCTAGTGAGTGAAGCTAGGTAGAAGGAAAGTCCTGGTGAGTGAAGCCAGGCAGATGAGAAGTCCTAGTGAGTGAAGCTAGGCAGAAGAAAAGTCCTAGTGAGTGAAGCTAGGCAGAAGAAAAGTCCTAGTGAGTGAAGCTACGCAGAAGGAAAGTCCTGGTGAGTGAAGCCAGGCAGATGATAAGTCCTAGTGAGTGAAGCTAGGCAGAAGAAAAGTCCTAGTGAGTGAAGCTAGGCAGAAGAAAAGTCCTGGTGAGTGAAGCTAAGCAGAAGAGAAGTCCTAGTGAGTGAAGCTAGGCAGAAGGAAAATCCTAGTGAGTGAAGCTAGGCAGAAGGGAAGTCCTGGTGAGTGAAGCCAGGCAAAGGAAATCCAGATGGGTCAAGATTGACCAGACATCTGGTGAAAGTCCAAGTAAGTCAAAGAGATTAATCGGATACTTGACATGAGGAGAAAAGTCCAAGTGGGTCAAAGGGATTGACCGGACACTTGGTGAGGGAGTCCTAGCAGGTCATGGGTGATCGGATGGTAGGCATGATATACCAACAGGTCATGGTTGACCAAATGTTGATTTAGGGGACTTTGGACTTGGTTTTGGGCAAAAACCATGAGTTGGATCGATCAGCCGATCAATTGGCTCATGCCCAATCGATCGGTTGATCGATTGGATGAGTCCCCGCGACAAGTCTCCTCCCAATCGATCAGTGGATCGATTGGGAGAAGCTCACAATCGCACAGAATAGCTCTGGATCGATCGGCCGATCGATTCAGAGCCTCCAATCGATCAGCCGATCGATTGGGAGCTGCGATTTCGCGCGATAAGCCCTGGATCGATTAGCCGATCGATCCAGGCAATTCCCGAGAGCACAGAGGCGCTCTGGATCGATCAGCCAATCGATCCAAAGCCTCCCCAATCGATTGGGAGCAATCCAATCAATTGGGATTCGACCGTTCGCGTTGTTTTTAACTGTTGGCAAGCGTTTCTCTCAGTAGAACTTCCACGACTTAGATCTTTCTCTAGAGCGATCTTCACAGCTACTCTGCAGAGTTCTCACCGCCAGATCTTGGAGGTTCTTGGAGGCATTTCCAAGTCAAGAGGCGGATCTACAGCAAGAAGAAGAAGATAGGGTTAGGATTTCTTGAGTAAACCGTGTAAGTTTTCCCTTGCATTTGCTTCTCATTGTATCTTGTTGTATTGAGAGTGTTGTAGGGCTTCTCCGCCTTCGGTAGTTACCGTAAAGGAGTGTTTTTATAGTGGAGGGTGTGTGAGTGTGTGGATCCTTGGACTAGTCACCTCTTCTTGAGGTGGATACCAAGTAAATCCTCGAGTTAGCGTTGTGTATTTGTTTCTTGTATTTCTGTTGCACATCATTTCAAAGAAGCGAGCAACGATGAGCACAAGATCGCGCTGAGCTATTCCCCCCCCCCCCCCCCTCTAGCTACATTTTCGTCCCAACAGTAATGACTTCCGACCGGCCTGGGTAGATTTGTATTTCCTCCTTTTCTTCATAAACTAGGGCGGGTGGAGCCTCTTAGATGCCATTGACTTCCATTCGCTATATCTTCTGTGTAGAGTGGGCTTCAGTCTTTATTGTATCAACATAGCACTTGCGTGTTGTTAGTTGATCTCCTCTGACTCCCCATACTTGATCATTCATGGGACACTTTATTTTTTAGTAGAAGGTGAAAACTACTACCTGAAACTCATTTAAGATCGGCCGACCTAAAATGATATTGTTCGTGATATTTGGAATTGAAAATAATGATGTCAGTACAAAGCCGATAAACCAGTAACAAAACCGTTCAAATTCAATTTCCACATATACATGGAACAAATATATACATAATACATAAGAAAATTAGAAAAATAAATTTTCTTTATTTGGGGAGTCTCAGTTGACTGACACATTAGATTTGTAGACCAGCTCATGTATTCGGTCTATTTTTTAATTAGTACTAATCTAATCGGAAAGGAATGTTTTATCTATGTTTGTTCTAATTTTTATGTAATCTATTTCATCAAATCTTGGCCCATTAGGCAATTTGACACATGATTAAATCCGGCCTATTAGAACAAATCCAGTCTAATTTGACCAACCCAACTCCGGTAATTAAACCATCCTAATTAATTCAATAATAAACTAATCTGGTTAAATCAGTCAATGGTCTGAACGAAACATATTGAATCAAATTGGTATAATTAAACTAACTAATAATTTAAATCATACCTGAGTTTGATTGGATCAAACTTAATCGCAATCCATACATAATTAATTGAAATATAATGTTCAAGATTATATTTTCATTTAGAGTTTCTAAAATCAAACACTTTCTTTCCAAACAACTGCGCTTCGTAACAAACTGTTCATCATCATCTTTTCTTTGCACGATAAACACGGTGGCTTGGTCGATCGCTGCCCTTTTAACACGGTTGCTGGTGCTCGCCAGCTATGGACATCGGTCGCTAGCCACCCAACGTGGTTGCCGGCGCTCACGGCTCTCCCGACGACCGCAAAAACTCTACAGAGCAATATCGTCGGGTCAGCAATTTTTTTCGGCATCATACATGGATAACTTTCACACTTTTAGAACTAAGGGATAACTTTCACACTTTTAGAACTAAATTTACTCTATTACCACTGTAACATCTAAAAAACATGATTCACATAACAAATTGGTAAACAATTCACGGTAATCTCCGAGACGATCTTTATCCTGGGTTGAAGTCGGAAGAATGTTCTCAGACGATCGCTCTTTCATCCATGGTCTTATCATCTTTTTATAACTTGGATAAAGCAACGAAACAATGACTGGAGTTAATTGTTTATGTTATATAATAGTTTATCAAAATTACTATATGGATTTAAATTTATCAAAAAATATATATATAATAATTTAAGAATTTTCAAGGAGTAGATCATGCAATTGACTTATTAAGCAGATCATATTTTCAAATAGTCAATTTAACCAGCTTGTTTTGACATATTTGCCACACACACACATTTAGTAGGACACGCGAATTAGAAGGCTATATGGTAGTACTATTTCAGCGCCAAGTGTTTACAAATTTGCATGATGGATTAGATTGAATAAGGTTCAGCCTAATTTATTTAGAAAGATAGGAGAAAAATAAATTTAATAAACAAATAGTAGAAAAGATACCCTTCTAATAATAAATAAATAAATAAAACAAATATTATAGTAAAAAAAATATTTTACTTTGCTCTGTTTACTTTGGAGAGCGGAAAGTAAAATTAAGGAAAAATTTCTATAGTGGAAAAGTTTTCATCGTTTATTTCATTGAAATTTTCAGATGGAAGAGAAACACAATTCATCCATCGATGATTTTGGAGTCAAAATCGATCACCTTAAAATCGGACGAAAAATAACATATAGAAAAAAAAATGATGCATGCACCCCTTTTTATTTATAAAATTACATCATATACCAAAAAATAATGACGCATTTATCCTTTTTAACTTATAAAATTACACCATGTATAAAAAAATGACGCATGTACCCTTTTTTGTTTATAAAATTACATCGCATGTATCCATCTTTCTCAATAAAGATAAATAAGAATACAAAGGAAGGGATTTCTTTACCCTTTCTTTTCTCTTTCTCTAAGAATAATTTTTCACCATAAATTTCTTTCCTTTCTTTATCCGCGCTTGAGAGTAAGCATTAATCTTGTGAGGAAGTTTGAGTATTACCTTATAGATTCAAAAACAGTTATCGCATTTTCATCATACCTATCCCTTTGTTTCACGAAATAATTATGTGAAATCGTGTGTACTTTTAAAATTTTATTTTATCTATATAAAATTCACTACTCTTAATTTATTATATGAATATATTAAAAAATTGATTGATTTATTATATGAATATATTAAAAAATTGATTGATAAATTTAGAGAATTCGAAATTACTTCAAATCAAAATCAATATATTTTTTTAAATTTCTTTAATATATTCATACTCTCAAATCTAAATTTGATAGTATAAATTGAGAACGGTAAATTTTTAAACTTGCTAAGTCTTGAGAAAATTTGTCGCGAGCTCGTTATAAAGTATAAGACAATGATATTTGTTAACTAACACCACCAATGGATTACTAGGAGTCCAATAATGTCAAACTTTTAAATTTCTGAATGACATCAGTCAAACTCTGAATTACTTCAAACCAAAACCAAAATCAAAACCAATTTATTTTTACAAATCTCCTTAATGTATTTGATCTCGTGGTAAGGTGGGGCCCGCCCGATAGGAGGTCAAAGTGATCAACATCCTAGGCAGGCGTTCGATCGAGTGAACTACCTTCCCGATCAGCAGGAAGAGTAGCCGGTCCGACACTTCGACAGCTCGGTCAGACATCGAGCTTCTGACGCTTATAAAGCTCAAAGCAGGGAGGGACGAAAGTCGAGCGGTCGTCCTGCTCAGCTAAACAGTAGAAGAAGCCTCGGGCTGGCAGGCAGGGCTCCCTCGCCCGACAAGGTGGAGTCGGATAGTAGATCGTTGATCGAGCGGACGCTCAGCCCAGCCATTGTATCACCCGGACGGCAGACTGGCCAAGCGGCTCTCCCACTCAGCTCAATAAAAGACAAAAGGGGTAGTTGGCGATATCTTCTTAGGGATCAATGTCATTGACAAGCGGTATGGTCGGTGGCATGGTCAGACAGAGAATCGTATGGTAGAAGCTTCCACTGTCACATCAGGGATATGCTCGGGCTATTAAGCTATGGCGTTAGGCACGCTTTTCTGACACGTCGTTTCTAGGCAGGCTTTGATAAACGTGCACGCCTCGGGAAGCGTGCGCATGCCTCCTGGGAGCCCTATATAAGGACCCCCAGGCTTCAACGGAGGTATGCTCACTACTATAGGTATAGTTACGACGCTGCTCCTTTCTTCTCTACTTCATTCGCTTGTCGGCGGTAACTGACTTGAGCGTCAGAGGGTCATCGCCGGGGAACACCTCCCTGGCTTGCACTAACAACTTGTGGTTGCAGGCTTAGCTCATTGGAAGTCCACGTCATCTTCAGTTGACATCCAGTCAACATGAGTGTCACCTCCCTAGCGTCCGTCGACTCACTCTCGGACAGGATCAAATTTGACACCGTCTGTGGGAACCTGATGATCGACGGAGCACGGATCACTCAAGAGATCGCCGGTGATTAGCAGGGAGAAAATAGCAAAGTGAGCGAGGAGGAAGCGGCGGCTTTATAAAGAATGGCTCGGCCGACCGGAGCTGTTCGATCTAGGGCACGAGGATCAGAACGCACATCCAGCCGTTGAATTCAAACCACCAAACGTCACATCAACAGTTGTCACCTCGGACGTGCGGCGACTGCGACGGCAACACGTGGCGCTCTCCCACAGGGTAGCATTTAATGGGTGTGGGTGCGTGCTCGCCCTTAATGGGGATGGGATGATTTGCACATATCCCGAGGAGATTCGAGTGGCGTCAGCATTGACTGCCCAACTCGCGCCCTTCCGAGAACAATGAGGAAAAAATATCCAAGTACAAAGGCTCAAAGCGCCGACTGGCAAAGAAAGATTAGTCCTACACAAGCCAATCGGGATCCAACCCACCCATTGGTTGATCGGCCAATCGGTCACCAGACTCCATGTCCAGTCAGTCGGACTTGCAGTCTTCTTCGACTAGACTTGAGGGGGAGGCACGTGATCCGGTGGTAAGGTGGGGCCCGTCCGGCAGGAGGTTAAAGTGGTCAACATCCTAGGCAGGCGTCCGATCAGGTGAATTACCTTCCCGATCAGCAGGAAGAGTAGCCGGTCCGACACTTCGACAGCTCGGTCAGACACCGAGCTTCCAACGCTCCTAAAGCTCAAAGCAGGGAGGGACGAAGGTCGAGCGGCCGTCCCACTCAGCTAAATAGTAGACGAAGCCTCGGCCCGGCAGACATGGCTCCCTCGCCCGACAAGG
Source organism: Zingiber officinale (assembly GCF_018446385.1). Taxonomy (NCBI): domain Eukaryota; kingdom Viridiplantae; phylum Streptophyta; class Magnoliopsida; order Zingiberales; family Zingiberaceae; genus Zingiber; species Zingiber officinale. The sequence goes on from NC_055998.1 coordinate 97,961,206, forward strand.
TGGAGCCAAATAGCAGATCGTTGGTTGAGCGGACACTCGGCCCGACCATTGTATCACCCGGACAACAAACTGATCGAGCGGCTCTACTGCTCGGCTCAATAAAAGATAAAAGGGGCAGTTAACGATATCTTCCTAGGGACCAGTGTCATCGACAGGTGGCATGGTCGGCGGCATGGTCAGACAGAGAATCGTACGGTGGAAGCTTCCACTGTTACGTTAGGGATATGCTCAGGCTGTTAAGGTATGGCGTCAGAGACGCTTTTTTGACACGTCCTTTCCAGGTATGCTTTGAGAAATGTGCACGTCTCGAGAAGCGTGCACGCACCTCCTAGTAACCCTATATAAGGACCCCCGGGCTTCGACGGAAGTATGTTCACTACTGTAGCTACAATTACGCTACTGCTCCTTTCTTCTCTACTTCATTCGCTTGCCGCCGGTAACTGACTTGAGCGTCGGAGGGCCATTGCCGGGGAATCCATCCTTGGCTCGACACTAACGACTTGTGGTTGCAGGCTTAGCTCATTGGAAGTCCACGTCATCTTCAGTCGACAGTCAACGTGAGCACCATCTTCCCAGCGTCCGTCGACTCACTCTCGGACAAGATCAATATTCATCCCCTCAAATTTGAATTAGATAGTATAAATTAAGAACAATAAATTTTTAAATTGGCTAAATCTTGAGAAAATTTATCACAAACTCATTATAAGACATACGATAATGATACTTACTAATCAATACCACTAATAGGTTCCTAAAATTCTTTTGATTCAAAAAATATCAAACTTTTAAATTTTTAAATGGTATAGATTCATCAACTGATTTTATCCGAAACTAACTAGTAAACATAAAGAATTACAAATCATTTCAAATCAAAATTAAAATATTTCTACAAGTCTCCTTAATGTATTCAACTCTCATATTTGAATTTGATAGGAGAAATTGAGAGCATTAAATTTTTAAACTTATAAAGTCTTGAGAAAATTTGTCACAAATTCATTATAAGGTCTAAGATAATGATACTTACTAACCAATGAATTTGTAAGACTTTTCTGATTTGAAAATATTAATTTTTTAAAATTTCTGGATGATGTAAATCTATCAATCAGTTTTTTCTTAAATTAACCGATGAAACTATTTAAAATGTCAAAAGAATAATTACACTTTAATTTATATGTGTGTGTGAAATTGACATACTACCCAACGTCTCCTTAGCGACCGTGAGCGAAATCTGATTGGCGTGGGCTATTTTACACAGTGAAAACCTAATTTTGTAATCTCTTTCATCTGCATGTAATAACTTTTCTATTTTTTTCTCTTAAATTAAAATAAACAACTTTTATCTTTTTTTTCTTAAATTAAAATAAAATTCTTATTTCTCTTTCCTATGATTACATGTAACAATTACTGATACTGATTTTTAAAGATAGTGTATAACTACTACACATTATAACAACTACTATGTAGTAACTATTATAACGTGTAGCAATTATTATGTAGCTACTATATCATTGTAACAGTTATTGCACAGTTATTATAGCTATAGTTACTATAATGTTGTAGCAACTATAACACCATTGTAGCAGTAACTGTAATATTGTAACATCAATACTACATTGATTGTTACATGTAATAATAGAATAGAGAAAATAAAATTTTATTTTAATTTAAGAGAAAAAAGAAAAAAAAAATTATTATATGCAAATAAGAAAGATTAAAAAAATTAAATTTTTGACTATATCATATAGCCCTCATCAGATGTCGCTTAAGGTCGCGCAAGTTGCGTCACACTACATATCATATCTCTTTCCCTCTCTATATATAAAAAGAGATTTAATTTATTAATTTTTACATCCGTTCCATATATATTCTTAGACGACCTTTGTATATCCGAACGCCTGTAAGTCCCTCCCAAACGTCTTAATTCTCAAAAGTTACTTTTGAGGCATCCGGAAAAGACTCTGAACACCCGAGTATATGAAGATCATCTAAGAATATCCACGGAATGGTTGTACAGATTATATATATACACTCTCTTGCAAGTTTTTATTTTGGTCAATCTCCCACAAATGGCGTCTACGATTGTATATTTATATTGCATGAAATCACCCGCCAACGGAGCACCCCCCCTCGCACCACGCGTTCAACGAGCGCAGTCGACGCATGCAGAGCCGCGTCACACGCGTCGCCCTTCTCGTCACCGCTCCATCCCTCTCTCCCCGTCTCAGAAAGCTCTCGCGCTTCTTCTCGATAATAAAAACGCACGCGTCCTCGGATTCGGTTCGGCAATGGCAGCCCACGTCGCCAGCAGCGAAGTTGTACGCTCGCAGCCCTCGTCGGGCGGTGGCATTTTGGCCCGCGTGGATCGGTTGGATATCATGCTGGGTTACCTTGAGGAGCTCCGTGGCAGTCACAGCAGCCGCAGCACCTCCGCCGCTGCGTCCGGCGACGCTGGAGCCGTGACGACGAGCGAAGTCAGCATCTCTTCGGTCGACTCTTCACCTAGAAGCACCGACCGGCGCCGGTGTCGGCCTATCGGAGCAGTCGTCGTCGAAACGCAGGTCAAAGGCAACCTCATGGACCGCGTGGAATACCTTGAGAAACGCCTGCTTAAGGCGAGTTATTATGTATTCGCTAATCCTTTACAATTAATTCATTTTGAATAACTTATTCGGTGGAATTTTGCAGTTCGAGGAAGCGAGAGAGTTGGAGGAGGAGGAGAAGACGAGTGGGGGTGAAGAGATGAAGAGGAGTAATGCGGAGAAGGTGAAGAGAAAGCGTGGCAAAGGGTTGCAGCGGCTGGTGGCTTCGTGTGTAAAGGGAGATCTGGAAACGCAGTAATATCTCATGTATAGATACTGCTGGTTGTGATTTGTGAATGGAATAAGTGCTGTCATTTTGGTTTTAATTTGGTGCATGTAAATTAATGTACGAGGGCCTTGTTTTCTGGAAGAAGATGGAGAAGTTTCTGATGAGAATTGATGAAATGAATACGTTCTAGTATAATTGAGAAGTAATTGGATGATATTAAAGAACAGAACCTCACTTAAAAAAGACAGAATCCAGCGTACCTTTGACAAAATTGTCCAATCTTCTCTCTAAATAATTCCTCATTTGGATCAAAATATGGGCCAAGAGAATGCTTCCGTATGCTTGTGGAAACATGTACGTGCCAAATAATTGATGGGGAACAGCTATCTGTACAATTTACCTCTTCTGTTGTGGGATCCAAAGAATTGCGTGGAATTAATGTTCTTGAAGAATACTAGAGTTTTCTTCTCAAGCAAGCATTTGGCATGCCATAATCCCTCGCTCGGGCTAGATTTCGTCTCCATGGATCATTATGCAGTTTATAATGCAGTATCTGCATGATTGAAAAAAAAAAAACAGAGGGAGAAGAGAGATAATTAACAAGATAAACAAATTCGGCTGACCAATCTACTAAGTTCAGTTTTGAGGATAGTATTGACACAATCGTACGATACTAAGACCCAAGTCTATTGTCTTAATCTTATTCTTAGCCAAAGCTCAAATAGATTACCTCGAACCACTAGTTAGGGATAAATAACGCATGAAAGACTTATTACTGCTTAACTTTTAGCTACAGCGAAAGCATGTGGAAAAATTGTGGAAACTCAGCTAATACATACCGATGAAGATGATTGTTTTACCTGTATAAATGTCGCGAAGACATCATCTTCCTCCAATTTAGAGAATTCTACTGCCCATCCTTCCTCATCGGGGAAAATTTTCTTTTGCCTTTGAGCTTCAAGCAGCACAGAATCACGATATAGAAACCTCTGCCAGATTTGATGTAGATTTGCCAACATAAGATCTATTTCTGTCTCATCTAACCGCTGTCCAATTAAAAAAAAAAAAATGTTAACAAGATCATCAGGAATTTTCTACATAAGCAACAGATAGTATGAGAGGACTGGTATACTACCTGAAGAATTTGAAGCAAGTTTGTAATCTCATCTTCTTGAATTCTAACCGAAAAGCTACTGTAGTCCAGGGCATTCTCATATGGAAGGTAGATACCATCCTACGCCAATGTGTCAAGATTAGTAAGACAATGTATGTGATAAATTAAACACTAATATAAGGCCTAATGTGCCCTAAAAGTATAACAAACTTTTAAAGCTTGGACACCTCTTAATAATTTAACAAACTTAACAAAGTATAACAAACAATAGCCCTTCCAACCACATCAGTTTTATGAGGCATGTTGTGAGGAAGTGCTCTGATAAAGAAACCTTGTAAATGGATCGTCTTGAAATTCAGCTTGGGGAAGGGTATTGACGCCACACTCAAGCAAGATGAGAAGGTGAGTAATAAGTCATGGAGTTTTGATCGCCACAAGTTGCCTTGATAAGATCGAAATTAGTTCTTTGCCTAAGAACAAGAAGGAAGCTCTCACAAAAGAGAAACTCAAATTTTCATTCAAACTTACATGATTTGTCATACAAGAGTTCTCCTATTTAACATCCCTTAAGATCCCCTGTGTACTAATTATGCAATAAATATCATGCTTGCATGCATGGGTTTTATTATCCACTAATGCAACCACTAATCCCTAATACTAGCTTAATGCAACCATGCATGCATGGTATTTGTTATACTAGCTTAGGAACTTTCAAAAATGCATTAAAAACCCACAAAGGACATCAAAAGTCACTTTAGAAAAACCCTCCACGCATGCACACGAAAATGGTCCTCATGTTGGTCCAATTTTACTTTCAAATTGAAGGAATGTGATCCACTTAGTTGTTGCCTCCATTGTGCATTGATCTTCCTTTTCCTTGAGCCTCATTATTAAGCCTTCCAAAGCTTGCTTCATTCTCTTAGTCTTGGACCTTGTCATGGGTCCCCCAATTCCCTTCAATGCCTCTTCTTGGCTCACATCATTCCCTCCTTCTTTAGGTGAATTCGTCCTCGAATTTAGGTCTTCATCTCCTACATCAAAAGGACTCAAATCAGCCACATTAAATGTTGCACTAACACCATACTCACCGGGCAAATCAATTTTGTAAGCATTGTCATTAATTCTTTCCAACACTTGGAATGGTACATCTCCTCTTGGTTGAAGCTTTGATTTCCTTTGGGTAGGAAACCGTTCCTTCCTCATATGAACCCACACCCAATCACCGGGTTCAAGGACCACTCTTTATCTCCCTTTATTGGCTCGATTTGCATATTGCTCCATTTTCTTCTCAATTTGAGCTTTAACTTGCTCATGAAGCTTCTTCACATATTCTGCCTTTGTTTTGCCATCCTTGTGAACTAAAGAAGAAGTGTTAGGTAAAGGAAGCAAATCAAGAGGTGTTAGTGGATTGAACCCATAAACAATCTCAAAAGGAGAAAATTGAGTAGTAGAATGGACCGCCCTATTATAAGCAAATTCAACGTGAGGTAAACATTCTTCCCAAGACTTAATGTTCTTCTTAATAATTGCTCTAAGAAGAGTAGAAAGTGTCCTATTTACCACCTCAGTCTGGCTGTCAGTTTGTGGGTGGCATGTGGTGGAGAAAAGAAGCTTTGTTCCCAGCTTGTTCCATAAGGTCCTCCAAAAATGGCTTAAAAATTTGGTGTCACGATCTGAAACAATGCTCCTAGGCATGCCATGAAGTCTTACCACCTCTTTGAAAAACAAATCTGCCACATGAGTTACATCATCCACTTTGTGGCAAGGTATGAAGTGTGTCATCTTGGAGAATCTATCAACTACCACAAAAATGGAGTCCTTACCTTTTTGAGTACGTGGTAGCCCTAAAACAAAATTCATAGACAAGTCAGTCCAAGGAAAATTAGGAATAGGCAAAGGCGTGTAAAGTCCATGAGGTAATGTCTTAGATTTTGCTTTTCTACACACAATGCACTGTACACAAAATTTCTGCACATCGTGTTTCATGTGTGGCCAATAAAAATGTTCAAGCAGCATTTCTAAGGTCTTTTGAACCCCAAAGTGTCTCATTAAACCCCCCTCATGTGCTTCCCTAACTAGCGATTTACGCATGGATCCTCTAGGCACACAAAGTCTGTTATTCTTAAACAAGTAGTTGTCATGCCTAGCAAACCCATTTTGTGATTTCTTTTCACACGCAGCATATAATTGGGAAAACTCATTATCATGTATATACAATTCCTTAATATGTTCAAAGCCAAGCAATTTAGTTTCACGTGTAGCTCACAAGTTATACCTTCTTGAAAGTGCATCTGCTACAACGTTTACCTTTCCTTGCTTATGCTTAATCACATAAGGAAATTGTTCAAGAAATTCGACCCATTTGGCATGCCTTTTGTTGAGCTTCCCTTGCCCTTTCAAATACTTCAAAGATTCATGATCACTATGAATGACAAATTCTTTAGACAAAAGATAATGCTGCCATGTTTGTAATGCTCTAACAAGTGCATACAATTCTATATCATAAGTGGAATAGTTGAGAGTGGCGCCACTTAGTTTCTCACTAAAATATGCAATGGGATGACCATCTTGAAGTAAAACAGCCCCAATACCCACATGAGATGCATCACATTCAATTTCAAAAGATTTGGAAAAATCAGGTAAAGCAAGAATGGGTGCATGTGTGAGTTTATCCTTAAGTGTTTGAAATGCCTTTTCTTGATTCTCTCCCCATCTAAAACCCATGTTTTTCTTAACAATTTCATTTAGAGGTGCTGCCACTGTGCTGAAGTCCTTCACAAACCTCCTATAGAAACTTGCCAACCCATGGAAGCTCCTAACCTCACTCACAGTTTTAGGAGTTGGCCAATCTCTAATGGCCTTAACTTTCCCTTCATCAATCTGCACTCCTTTAGAACTTATGACAAAACCAAGAAAAACCACATGAGTAGTGCAAAAAGAACATTTTTCCAAGTTAGCATATAGTTTTTCCTTTCTAAGGACATGCAAGACAGATTGGAGATGTGCAAGATGCTCAACAAAACTCTTGGAATATACCAAAATATCATCAAAGTATACTACCACAAATTTTCCAAGAAATTCTCGTAAGACATGGTTCATAAGCCTCATAAAAGTACTTGGTGCATTAGTTAATCCAAAAGGCATTACCAACCATTCATACAATCCATATTTGGTTTTGAAAGCTGTTTTCCATTCATCCCCTTCCCTTATCCTAATTTGATGGTACCCACTTTTCAAATCAATTTTAGAAAAGAAGCAAGCACCATGCAATTCATCAAGCAAATCATCAAGTCTAGGGATAGGATGTCTATACCGAATTGTGATGTTGTTGATTGCTCTACAATCAGTGCACATCCTCCATGATCCATCCTTTTTAGGCACCAAAATTACGGGTACAACACAAGGACTTAAACTTTCTCTGACCCATCCTTTTTGCAATAACTCCTCCACTTGATTTTGTATCTCCTTTGTTTCTTGAGGATTGCTCCTATAAGCTGGCCTATTGGGCAGAGAAGCGCCAGGAATAAGGTCTATTTGGTGTTCAATCCCCCTCATTGGTGGCAAACTGTGAGGTACTTCCTTGGGAAACACATCCTCAAAATCCTGTAAAATAACAACAACATCACTAGGCAAGGAGTTAGGGTTAGATTCCAAGCAAGTTTCCTTGCTCAAAAGAATAAATATAGGCTGCCTTGTCAAATAAGCTTTCTTCACCTCACTTCCTTTTGTAAACAAATTTTCTATTTTTCTCTCTTTCTTTTCCTCATTCTCTCTTTTCTTTTGAATTTTGTCCTCAAAATCAAGTATTTTCTTTTTCACACATTCTTTCTTTTTCTTAAGCTCTCGCTCTTCTTTTTATCTTTTCTCTCTCATTTTTATTTGATCCTCACAAACCTCCCTTGGTGATAACGGTACAAGTGTGACTTTGCGAGAATTGTGAACAAAAGAGAACTTGTTGGAGAATCCATCATGGTGAGCTCGCCTATCAAACTGCCAAGGTCTTCCAAGAAGAATGTGGCTTGCCTCCATAGGCACAATATCACATAGAACTTGATCTTCATATTTGCCAATGGAGAAATTAATCAACACTTGCTGATTCACTACCAATTCTCCACTATTACTAAGCCATTGGAGTTTATATGGTCTTGCATGTGGTGTAGTCTTGAGGTTGAGTTTGGTGACCATCCTAGTACTTGCCACATTGGTACAACTTCCACCATCAATGATCATAGAGCATGTTTTACCTTGAATAAGGCAGCGGGTATGAAAAATATTTTCTCTTTGGTCCTCCTCATGCTCCTTGGCTTGGCTTCCCAATAATCTCCTAACCACCAAGAGATCTCCATCTTGCGCATAGGCTGCTCCATCATTTTCCTCATCGCTTGAGGAAGAGGAATGAGAAGTAATTTCTTCACTAGAGATACTCCCATTATCTCTCACCACCATAGTCTTCTTATTCGGGCATTCGGATGCAATATGACCTTTTCCCAAACACCTAAAACACTTGATATCCCTACTCTTAGAAGTGGAAGAAGAGGTAGTAGGAATAGGCTTCTTAGTGCTTGCTGCCTCCTTAGAATTTGAAGAAGAACCCTCCTTCTTTGGCTTGTCCTTCCAACTTGAAGAGTAGTTTGGAGAAGATGATTTCTTCATAACGCCCTTTCTCTTTAATTGTTGCTCTATTTTCATTGCTTGATGCACTAAGTCGTCAAGCTCCACATAATGTTGTAACTCCACAATGTCTCCAATGTCTCGGTTTAGGCCATGGAGAAACCGAGCCATGGTAGCTTCCCTATCCTCCACAATATTGGCCCTAATCAAAGCCACCTCCATCTCCTTGTAGTAATCATCCACACTCCTACTCCCTTGGGTGAGTCTTTGCAATTTGTTGTGCAATTCCCTATGGTAGTGGGAAGGCACAAATCTCCTTCTCATCAAAGTCTTCATTTCGTCCCAAGTGTTGATAGGATGCTCTCCATACCTTCTTCTCTCCTTTTGCAATTGATCCCACCAAATTAAGGCATAATCGGTGAACTCAAGGGCAGCCACCTTTACTTTCTTTGCATCATTGTAATTGTGGCATGAGAAAATTTGTTCTATTTTCATCTCCCATGCAAGATATGTTTCAGGATCATTCCTCCCTTGGAAGGAAGGTATCTGGACTTTCACACCTCCTAGATCATCTCCTCGTCTATGGTCTCTACCTCCTCTTTCACGTCTTCTTCCCCCTTCATGCCTCCTTCTTTCTCTTGGTGAATCATAGAATGGTTCACTTTGATGAAATTCTTCATGATTAGAATTGCCCCCACGGTTCGAAACTTTTTCTCCTTCAAGTCGGTCCATCCTTTCGTGTATTTCTTCAAGTTGTCTTTGAAGTATTCTCTCAAATTGTTGAGTAAGTGCCTCCATTTGAAGCATATTAAGATCTCGCCTAGGGGAATGAGGTGATTTTTCCCCACTCATGCTTGCAAAAAAAAAAAAAAAATAGAAGATGACAAGGAAAATTACAAAAGAAATGTTAGACGGACCTCACCACTCTACTCACGTGGTTGCACTCAAATTTATCCACTCAGCTTCCTTTATAAGCTCTTAAGGAAAGAACCTTATCAATATCTTTCTCAAGACAACAAGTAGGCAATCAAGTGAATAAAAAACCAACAAGAGAAATATGAGTAGAACAAGAGAAATAAACGGATAAAACGAGAAATTCAGCAATGATCAAGAGCAATGGAAGGAATATATCTTTGAATTCAGATTTCACAAAGAAAGAATATTGAGTCCTTTCAATTCACAAATCCTCCTCTTTTTTTTTCAATCAGAAATCAATGACTCTAATGATTCTTTTTTTTCTTTTGTTTTTTTTTTTCCGAATTTTCCTTTTTTTTTTTTTTTTTTTTTTTTTTGAGTTGAGGACCCAAATAGCGAATAGAAATTTATGATAGATAGGGACGAAGAGATCAACAAAGATGGACAAGAACAAAGATGAAAACAAGATACAAACCTGAAAATCAAGGAGCCAAGGCTCTGATACCAAATGATAAAGAAACCTTGTAAATAGATCGCCTTGAAATTCAGCTTGGGGAAGGGTATTGATGTCACACTCAAGCAAGATGAGAAGGTGAGTGATAAGTCATGGAGTTTTGATCGTCACAAGTTGCCTTCATAAGATCGAAATTAGTTCTTTGCCTAAGAACAAGAAGGAAGCTCTCACAAAAGAGAAACTCAAATTTTCATTCAAACTTACATGATTTGTCATACAAGAGTTCTCCTATTTAACATCCCTTAAGATCCCCTGTGCACTAATTATGCAATAAATATCATGCTTGCATGCATGGGTTTTATTATCCACTAATGCAACCACTAATCCCTAATACTAGCTTAATGCAACCATGCATGCATGGTATTTGTTATACTAGCTTAGGAACTTTCAAAAATGCATTAAAAACCCACAAAGGACATCAAAAGTCACTTTAGAAAAACCCCCCATGCATGCACACGAAAATGGCCCTCATGTTGGTCCAATTTCACTTTCAAATTGAAGGAATGTGATCCACTTAGTTGTTGCCTCCATTGTGCATTGATCCTCCTTTTCCTTGAGCCTCATTATTAAGCCTTCCAAAGTTTGCTTCATTCTCTTAGTCTTGGACCTTGTCATGGGTCCCCCAATTCCCTTCAATGCCTCTTCTTGGCTCACATCATACTCCAAGGAGAAAATTGGACCAAAATACGAGAAGTGGGAAACCCAAGATCAAGCTTTGGTTTCATTAATGTCGCCATTGTACAATTTGAAACTCAATTAATCAAGTTTGAAAAAGAAAAGAGCCATGGTACATGGGACAACATTGCATATAAACTCCTGGTGTGCAATTGGTTAACTCTATTTTAAAAGCAAAGCAAGAATGTCTGCTTACCTGAATTATTACAGGAATGCATCCTTGCAAAATGCTATCTTCCAAGCGTCCACTCCATCCATCCCCAGGCAAGACACCACAGAAGATAGAGCTAGCTACATCATCATAATACTTGGAAGAGCGTATATTGGTAACAGTTACATTTGGAGTATGCTGTCTCCCAAACTTGCCCGCTTTGTTAGGTGTAGAACCAAATTCCTCAGCAAGCTTCTGTCGAATGCCCATACTATATCTGAAATGTTGTTTGGAAAAAGAAGCTACTAAATGACTGACAGTAAAATCACTGATGCCAATCCCATGATGTTCAAAGATAATTTACTCACGTGTCTTCAGGTCTACCATTCTCATAGGCAGGTCCTAAGTTTCCATTGAAGTAGAATAATGTAGTACGCTCTTTGCGTGGTCTATGACATTCAGTTATAACAATGTCAGACAAAGTAATCATGAAAAGCCTACAAATGGATACTCTTGATATGTACCTTGCCCAAAGTTTTGCCCATATTGCACCTGGTTCAGGCCTTTTCCATGCAGGAAGGACAAGATCCTTTTCTGGATCAAAGCAGGGGTGAGTACCTGTTTTAGAAGAAGGAATTGGATCCCAGTTGTCGGCCCAATAAGCTGTTGTAGAGTGATTATGCTTTGAGTTTGTATTGCCCCAATGAACTAACATAGTGCTATTCCAGATCTCTTTTGGGGCATAGCAAGCACCTTCATCCCATGAAAAAAACTGTCAGATACGAGCAATGAAGTTAGGTTCCCATCAGAAAGTTGAAAATTTTAAATTCTCACTTGGGATAGTGTCATACCCAAATATGGTCCTTCCCAGCAGAGCGATTCCAGTAAGGATACTTCTCAACTATATGATCATAAACTCTCTTGTAGAATTCCAAAGCAAAGTAACTTCTTAGACCTTTTTGTTCCTAAGATTAAAGTGATATATAATTGCTAGGGTTTCAATGAAATTTGTTACGAATCATAGCTATTCAATAAAAACAATAACTTGAATCACTCTTAAAAAATGAGATAATTGCTAAATCTAGCATGAATTTTTAACCAATCTAACAAAAATTTTAAGTTCTAACAAATCTATATACGAAAGAGTCTCATCTCCACTGTTAAATGGAGAGGAGACAGAATGAAGCAATGTGGCCCCTCAATAAACTACAGAGCATCATGCAACATAGATACCTCCATTGGGGTCAGAATTCATAATTCACAACATCGTGATGGAGTCATAATTCACAATCTCATCAATAATGTCAATGGAACCAGAGCAAAAGATAATGGACTCAACCATCTATTGAATCCACTCCAAGGATGGCAGGTTCAATGCAAATACTCACTGATCAAACCAGATTCTCCAAGCCACCCTTGTCTGCATGCAGCTAACAACATCAATGGATTAGCAGATCACTGATGCATATAGCCGGTGGCCTACTGATTCAGACAAGAATTTCCTACACAGGCAATTCAACGAAGAAGTGATCCTTGCTGTGACAAAGAGGGTTCAATCTACATGCCACCCAAGCAGTTGTACTCCCATATGACTTGTTCCTAAAGCAACATATACATGTAGAAAGTGAATCCACGCAAATGATATCAAAGGCCCCATAAAAACTTAGCATGTGGAGGATAGGTCGATTGCATGACACAATTCACTTTAAGGGCTAGAGGACATAGAGATACCTCCATATAGGAGGGAACCAACTTAAACTTGGAGAAAAAGTCATCTCAGCTGTTGTTCTTCAATAATTTTAAAGTTGAAGTTAATTTTACTTAAACAGGATCTACTAGTTAAATCATTTGATCATTCTAAGACAATGACAAGAACATCATGATGCTATGCATATTTAATATGAATAAATTAAATTAAAATTTGTAAATGTAAAAAATAACCATTGAAGGGGCAGTATATTAAACTAAATGTATAATATAATAGATAACAGTATAAAATTCACAAATACTTGAGATTAAAATAATTAAATAAATTATATACATTAAAATATGCAAGGTAAGCACCGGACTGTGTACAATGGATCCTTCTCCGGGATCCCGCATAGCGGGAGATTTGTGCACCGGACTACTTTTTTTTATTATTATTAAAATATGCAAGATTTAGATACATAAATGATGTTTAAATTATGACTGTAAATATTTAAATGATACCAAAAACAAGAAATAAAATATGATTTGGATAGGAGCTATCATGTTCATGCTTAATTCATGTGTCATATATTACTTTCCTGCATTACCCAGAAACTAGAGGATACTATCCATCTCATCCTCATACATAATATAGAATTTAGTAAAGGTAAAAAAAAATTAGGAAAGAAAAAAATATTGTATTGCTTTTGTTAATGGGATAGCTATTACAATGTCTAGGTCTATAAACATAACCCTAAATCTAAAATACCAATGCAAGATTAACCCTGCTACACTAATAACCTTATTAAAACTAATTCCTCTAACGGTCCCTCTCAAACTAGAGTCCAAATACTATCCATGTTCACTCTGTTACCTGAACTAAAGAACCTCTTATAGGTCGGCAACAAATAAGATATTACAATTATGTGATGAAAATATAATATTCACACACTCGAGAAACAAAAATATAGTGAATAAAGCAAGCAGCCAATGACATGGTTTGACCTTGATTAACAAAGCTCACAATATAGTTGGAGTACACAGGACCACAAGCAAAGGAAAGGTTGGTACTGTTTGTGCTTGCCTTCATTTGAAGCATGACCATCAAATGGATGCCCTTGCAACAAACTCAAAAGATAAGAGTTCTTAACAGAGACGTGCTCCCCCGTCAACTATATATTGCAGTGTTGCATTGCTCCCCTCCACCTGTTTCCAAAAGTTGGTTATCCATAGTCATGCTGTCAAGATCGCACGATATTGCATAGAGGGCTTGGAAGTAATTGTGCAGATGACTTAGCTATGATGGAGAATGAGACAAAGGAGAAAGGATCAAAGATGTTGACCTCTCCCTTAGGAATACAAAATACTCTAAGCTAAATGGGTGACTTTGATCCTCTATAGAGTTTAGGAGAGAGAAAATAATGTATTGTTTCTGTTAATGGGACAACTGTTATGGTAACCCTAAACTTAAAAAAACTAATGCTTAACTAAACCTCCTTCACTAATATCCCTTAACACTAACACCTCTAATATGCACTACCAAATATATGAAAAATAAGTTTTCTTAACAAATTTAAAACATTTTCCTAGAATAGTATTTTAGTCGACCCTACCTAGTGGGATAAGGTTTTGTTGTTGCTGTTGTTGTTAGAAGAGTATTTTAAAGAAACAAATGAAGCATTTTGCATTGCAAGATTTGTTCATTAGAAGAAACAATGTAAATCAACAAAGGAGCAATTATAAGATTTCATAAATGTACTCATACCTTCATTCGTAAATGAGGTGCATCATCTGCACGAGTAATTATACATGAATCAAGAACAGGAACATATAAGAAATCTGCTTCATCACCGTTCATTGTTCGATAAGGACTAGCAAGAATGCTCTCATAGAGTGCCATCTAAACATAAATAAATAATTGTAAGGATATGTTAAGGTGAAATAATAGATTATGGTTTTGTAAGTTCACACCTGTGACCCATATAATTGATCTGTCCACAATGTCCTGTTCTTGTCTGTATATATTCTGTTAACACACTCAAATTTGAAATGTCGACCCTATAAGGGCAAAAGGTGAAGAAATGAAGCGTTTCTGAACATTAAATCAAACAAAGACAATAAGTCACAAGCTTACTTCAAGAAGGTGTGCATTGAACTCTGGTGGCAGGTCATAAACATAGATTAGTGGCCTTTTCTTTTTTACTACAGCTTTGATGGTCATCAGCTCACCATTGATGGATACCTTGTCAGGTAAATCAACTTTAGCTGGTCGAAGCCATACTGGCCAGTCTTGCATAGGTGATAAGGCAGATGGAACACTACAATCTATCCCATAATAACCTCTGTCACACTGAAAAACTTTATGTATTATAAAATTGTAAAGAGGATGTCTTATGAGTATCAATGTATCATAACTTCAAGTATATCAACTAGGAACAGAATAAAAGTAGATACATGAACAACAAGAAGCTGCTATGAAACTGAACTATTTCTGAACAGCTACATAGATAATATCCGAGCATTGAACTTTATACAAGACTATATTGCTAGTAATATCAGATGTCTCACTGTTGATTAAGCTTAATAGAATTTTCTTTGGTGTCCCTCTAAGCCTTACACCATCAACACTTCAATTGATTCAACTACCCTGAATGTAAAACTTATTGTCTTTAGTCATGATAGTACTATCTTATCCTATTGTCTTGCATTTAACTTTTAGAATTATACCCAACTATTCTAGGATAAACATCCTCATACATTCATTTTGACCTTTTCATTTATATTTAACTTTTTGTATGTATTGTTTCTTAACTATTCAACACTCTGGCACATGACATATGGTTGGGTGAGCTACATGTGTATAAAGTAGAACTATAGAAGTAACTAAACATCATAATTCAGAAGTACAATATGTTCATTAATTAGAACACAATTAGACTTAGTAAGTTTAGAATTATGTCATTGGCAGACTATCAGAAAATGGAAGAAAATTTATGGTGCTTAGTTTCTCTTAGGAGTTCCTTTTTTAGTTTAGCATACAACAACCACCAAATCTTATCCCACTAGGTGGGGTTGGCTATTTTTTAGTTTAGCATACCTCACAAAATCCACCACGACAATGTCCGTGTCCAGAGCACTGGTTGACACAACTACATAATGTTGGAATCTCACAGAACTGTCCCAAAAGACAGTCATACTTGCAATCACATTCCACTTTAAATTTTACTTTTGAAGCATATGCATCCTCTGGGTCTACATTGCACCATCCAGGTTTGGAACCATTCGTTGTAAAAATATTTTCAAAATCAGCCTTTGTCCAATTAGTAACTTTTGGATCACCAGGTTTGGAAGGTGAGCTGATCAGAGATAATAACTATAAGCATCACGATAAGTGACAGAAAAATACATTTTGAAAGAAAACTAACTCACTTTATTTTAAATCCGCAAGCCTCTGCCACTGGACGATTTGGATATTTTGTTTCTTGTCCACAAAAACACATTGCTCGTGTTGTGTCACAATAAGCAGGGCATATTGATACAATCCATGGGCCATAAGGTTGTTCTGGTGAATGAGGAAGATTACACTTAAGCTCCAACTTTGTTTCACATCCTTCACCTGCTTGAATACAATAGCATTTTTATCTTACAAATCTGTTGCTCATTTCAAAGTTGTATCATGGAATAAAGTGAACCTTTAATTTTTCAATATGAGGAACTTATCAAATGAAACTACATAATTCAGCATTGAGAAAATAAAGGCCAATCAAAATGATAAAAGAATACTCAATAACAAACAAAAAACAAGCAAATGCCTTCTCTCTCTCTCTCTTCCTGTGCCTATGCATATAGAAGTGAGCATTCAGTTAACAACCGAACCAACCAAACTGAACAAACCGAAACTGAACTATTTTTTAGACAAGCTGAACCGAACGAACTTTGCCACTAAAACCGAACAAATCAAACCAATAAAAAATCAGTTAATTCAGTCGGTTACTGAATTAATCGAACTTTTCATAGTAGTCAATTGATACTACATCATCAATCGACCACTATTGGACAGAGTCACATCTACCAATCGACTGCTAAACATACTATTCCGCTGTCTGGTTTAATCGATTGATACCGTTCAATTTAATCGGTTTAACCGAATTCTAAATTTTAAAATTGAAGCTGAATCAAATAAACCGAAATAATCAGGATTTTTAAAAAATAAATAAATTTCCAAATTAACCGAACCGAACTTCCAAATTCATTATTTTGGTTTAACTGAGATTTTGCTCACCCCTATATGCATATTATCAAATAGTTATTTCCTAAAACTCTTAGACTTCCCAAGATCTTTTTACTAAAATTCAGTGATTGTTTGCTTATTCAAAGATTCCAATCAATATGTCCATAAGCTAGGTTTATGGTTTTGTTCAACATTTGCCGAACTTCACACTTATCTTTAAATTTAAACATTCTGCAGTTTCCTAGGTCAATCAGCATAAGCGTGACCAAAATAAATGGAACCATGTATAAACAAATCAATCTTGTTCAGAACAAACAGAACTAAGATTTATTTCTGCCTGATTTATCTACTTATAGAAGAGTAGATTGGTCAAGTTTTTCAAAATCATCTCAAGTTGACCAAATTTTAACTGATTTCATCCATTTAACTCTCAGTTTAACCAAATTTCAATCGATTTCATCAATTTTCTACTCTAATATAATCTAACTAATTGCTAGCTAATTTGTTTGAATCTCTAGTGTGTTTTTTTTTTATTTTTTTCCCCCAAACATTCCTCAATCTTTATATGATGCTGGTTTCTCAGAAAAAAAAAAATCAGATAGTCATTTACAATAGCAATCCCACTTGGGTGATCATGCTGGTATCAGTTGATTCTGTCAATTATGTTATGAACATGAACAAATTGAGAGATTAATAAGCACGGAAAAATGTTAAAAATAAAAAAAGTAGAAAAGAATTCCAACATTTGAGTATATATGCTGGGAGAAGGAAATAAATGTTGAATCATTTTTCTTCACAAAGGGAGAAAATGTTCAACAACAACCAAGTTATATCTCACTAGATGAGGTCGGCTATATAGATCTTTTTACGTCATTAAGTTCTATCTCCTACTATATCATCATCTATACTTAAATAAATTTTATCTTATTTTATTGCGGATAACCAAGTCTCTTTTGGTCTTCCTCTTCTTTGTTTGATATGTGTGTTTGTCATAGTTTCACATCGCCTAACTGGAGCATTTATTAGTTATCTAAGTACAGGCTCGAACCATCTTAAACGTGTCTCTCGGAATTTTCCCTTAATAGATGCAACTCTGACTTTCTCTCTAATGCACTCATTTCTTATTCTGTCCATCTTCATATGTCCATACATCCACCTTAACATCCTCATCTCCACAACTCTCATTTTCTGCTCATGTGCTCGAGTTATAGCCCAACATTTAGCTCCATATAATATAGCAGACCTAATTACGATTTTGTAGAACTTTCCTTTAAGTTTTAGAGGTACTTTACGATCACATAAAATATCCAACGCTCTCCTCCATTTCAACCATTCTACTTGTATTTTATATAAAATATCTCTCTCAATCCCTCTATCATTTTGTAAAAATGATCCTATATATTTAAAGCTCTTGGTTCCTTGCAACTCAACATTTCCTATCTTAACTGTAGTATCTGAAAATCCAATGGCTAAGAGAGTTCATTTGATTTAATTGAGAATTTATAAATGTAGATAGTCTAAAAATTAATTTAGTCTACAATTATGGAAAATAGTAGGACATAAACATATATATAAAAAATATATATATAAGATTAATATATTATATATATAACGTGTAACATGTAAAATAAATAGTATATATAATAACTAAGTAACTATAATACATGAACTAAATATATATATATATATATGAAATTTAATGCAATGTCAGATTGGTGACTTAGTATCATAAAATTTAAGAAACTATAATATTTTATATATATATATATATGGATGAAAATTAAATGCAATTGATGACTTAGCATAATAAAAATTGTATGCCAATTAGAGGAATTCTTTTTAGTTGATAAAACTTGAGATGTTCTCTTAAATTGGTTATGTGGTTTTGGAGGATTCGACGGGCCCTAGGAAGTTCCTCCTCCTCCCCATTGCTCTTCCACCGGTTCTAGAGCTCCAAGGGAAGACCAAGAAAGGAGAGTTAATAGCCGAAGATTTAAGGCATGTTCTCTACTTGGGTTATGTTTTTGTTAGTTCTATGTCCTTGTGTGGTTTCGGATCCTTTAGCTTGTTGTTCCTGATTGTTTTGTGAGTATGGTGCTCTAGTTAGGTCCTCTTCTTATGCTCCAACTTGTTTGGATAGATGTGACATTTCGGATATTGTAAGTAGTGGTTTTAAAACCCCTTGTTTAGCTTATGAACCTTGAGTTTTAATTCGGATTTTATGTGCACCATCCTCATAGTTGAATCCGATTTTGTGGCTAATCATCTTAGTTGCAAATTCTATTTCTATGAAAGACATGCATCTTAGTTTAACCACTGATTTTAGGGGTTCATTATCTTGAGGATAACTCTATAAATGTTTTATGACCTTCCATGTGATTATCCTTAGGGATTAGAGAACTTGGTGTGTTGAATTTATGTTATAGAATTCTTAAGTTCCGGATTATTTTAGAGAAGTTGTATTCACTGATTTTAGGGGTTAATTATCTTGACGAATATCTACAATAGCTTCATGTTTTCCATGTGTTTATTCCTTGAAGTTTGAGAACCTTGCATGCTCAACTAGTAGTATAGGAATTATAAGATTCAGATTCTTTAAGAGGAATTTAAAATTCTATTTTAGGAGTTACTCATTTAAATGATGCATTACCTTTTTGCTCCATACTTACTAATTGTTTTCCCTTAGAAGTTAGAAAATATGTATGCTCAAATTCTAGAGTAGAAGGCCCAACCTTCGGATGTTATAGATTTCTATAATCTATTGTGTTTTAAAAGGATGATACCATGTTAGCTCCTATGAATTTTGTAAGGTCCAAATTTTTTTTAAGGTCCTTATGCTCTATTGTGTTTTAGAAGATGATGCCATGTTAGCTCCTAGAACTTGCAAGTTTCGGAATTTGCCTTGTATGCTTGTGTTTACTCTTGCTTCACAACATGATAGTTTAGTAGGCTATAGGTATAATATGAATTTGTATGCTTATGTTTAGGTTTACAGTTATGTCATGTTTAAGTTGCTATGCATACTCATGCTATGTTAATGCACAAGTCTTTGCTTAAGCTTATGATATAAATTTGCATGCTTATGTTTAGGGTTGACGATTATGCTGTGTTTAAGTTGTTATGCATGCTCATGCTATATTGATGCGCAAATCTATGCTTAAGCTTATGTTATGATTTGGCATGCTTATGTTATGATTTTCGATTATGTCCATGTTTAAGTAGTGATCAAGCTTATGTTAAGTGCATGATTATACTTATGTCCATGTTTATGTAATTATGTGGTCGAGTGTGACCAGTGTCCTTAGCCCGGGAGCTCACCAAATCTACGTGATCGAGTATGACCGGTGTCCTTAGCCCGAGAGCTTACCAAATCTACGTGGTCGAGTGTGACCAGTGTTCTTAGCTCAGGAGCTCGCGAAAACTATGTGGTTGAGTGTGACCGGTGATCATATCCCAGGAGCTCGCCAAACCCTAAGTAGTTGAGTGTGACCGATGACCTTAACCCGGGAGCTCACTAACCCTATGTAGTTATGTTTATTTCCATGCTTAGCTTAATTACACGCTGATGCTTATGATTAAGTCTATACTTAGGTGTGTATCCCATGCAAGTATGTTTATGCCTATGCATATGTACATGCTCATGATTATGTCTATTTCATGCTTAGTTTATGTTTATACTCGTATGCTATGTCGACGCCTATGAGCATGCCCACAATATATTAGTAGGTAAGTCATAAGTTATATAACCTAGATATCCCTTAGCACACTAGATCATGGGTGCTAACTATTTCATAACATAGTTTGAATATGCTGAGTCTCTAGACTCACAGATTACGACCTTTTTCTTTTTCAGGAAATGAGGCGAATGAGGCAGGAAGAAATGACCAATGAGCCAGCTTAGGGTATTGGTGGCACAACCCGAAGACCCTCTTTAGTTACCTTTCCGCATAGTCTAGTAGTTTATTGTTTACAAATAATTCAAGAACTCATGCTAAGAATTCAATATTTTTCCTTCATGTCGACAGTGTTGGTTTAAGTTTACACACACACTAGGGATGCTACATTACCAATTGTCTCATTACACTAATATTGCTAAGCTTAAATTCCATATATTCTGTCTTTATTCTACTAAACCTAAAACTTTTCTCTTTTAGTGTTTCCGGTCAAGATTCTAGTTTAGCATTTACTCCTATACGTGCTTTATCTACCAAAATAATATCATCTGCAAATAACATGCACCACAATCCTGTGTCTTGAATATGTGTAGTGAGTTCGTTCATAATTAGTGTAAAAAATAGACTTAAAGTTGATCCTTGATGTAACCTATCTTTATTGGAAAAACTTCAGTTACTCCGCTTTAAGTTTTTACTCTGGTTGTCACATCCTCATATATATTCTTAATTAGTTCAATATATGTTACACTAACACCTCTCTTTTCTAGAATTCTCTATATAATTTTTCTTAGAACTCTATCATAAGTTTTTCTAAGTCAAGAATACCATGTATAGATATTGTTTTTGCTCCCGATATTTTTCAATTAGTTGTCTAAAAAGATGTATAACTTTTATTGTCGACCTTCCAAGCATTAACCCAAATTACTTTTCAATCACTATGGTCTCATTCATAATTTTTTTTTCTATTTCTTTTTTCCAAAGTTTAAAGGGGAGCCTTGGCGCAATGGTAAAGTTGTTGTGTGACCAAAAGGTCACGAGTTCGAATCCTGGAAACAGCCTCTTACAAAAAACAAGATAAGATTGCGTACAATGGATCCTTCCCCGAGACCCCGCATAACGAGAGCTTCGTGCAACGAGCTGCCCTTTTACTTTTTTCCAAAGTTTCATGGTATAACTCATTAGCTTAATACCCTATAGTTTGCACAATTTTGTACGTCTCCCTTATTCTTATATAATGGAACTAGAGTACTTATCCTTCATTGATCAAACATTTTTTTCGTTTCTTATATCATGTTAAATAATTTTATAAATCATTCAATATCTTATTTTGTACACCGGGCTGTCCTTTTTTATTCAATATCTTATTTCCCTAGGCACTTCCATACGTCTATCAAAATATCATCTGGTCCAACAACTTTTCAATTATGCATTCCATTTAAAACTTGTTCTACTTCTGAAGTTTGGATTCTATGATAAAAATTTAAAATTCAATACTCATTTAACCTACTTAAATTACCTAAGTTAAGTTGGTCACCTGAACCTTCATTAAAAATTTGATAAAAATATCTCTTCCACTGTTGTTTTATTTCTCCATCGTTTACTTAGTACTCTATTACATTTATCTTTAATACATTTTATTTGGATAAGATCTCTTGTCTTCCTTTTTCTCACTTTAGCTATTCTATAAATGTCTCTTTCTCCTTCTTTTGTATCCAATTTTTGATATAATCATTCAAAAGTTTCATTCTTTACTCCATTCACTACTTTCTTAGCCTCTTTCTTGGCTATTGTATATTTTTTAAAATTTCCTCATTCTTACAAATATATAATTTCATATAAGCTATTCGTTTTTCCTTCACTTTCTCTTGTACTTTCTCATTCCACCACCAAAATTCCTTATTTAGTAGTGCATGTCCCTTTGACTTACCGAGAACACTCTTAGCTACTATTTTCAACTTTAATACCATCTTATCCCATGTCGTATTAGAGTCACCATATATTTTACCTAATACTTGTACTCTTACCTTCTCCTTAAGGAAGGAAGAAAATGTTAAGAGAGAAAATTTATAGACAACTTTGAGAGAAGAACGAATTGAGAGAAACAATAATAGTCTCCTGTGAAATCTTTCACAGAAGATAAAAAATAATGGAAATAAAAAAAATATATTATGAAATAATCTAGATGTGTGTCAACTTGAGGCAAAGAAGAGGTAAGTGGAAGATTTATGATATAGATGGCGAAGAATAAATGCATTTGATAGACATTGAAGAAGAAGAAGAAGAAGAAAGGAGTGGAGTATCCCTTGAACCCTAAAGGAAAGGGAGGGAGGGGAGAAATATGTTAGTGCGACAATATTTCTAAGTGGTTTAGGAAGATTGTTAGTGCCACAATGCTCATAAATGGTAGCTTTCAACCACATTGTCTTGAGGATGTTTTAATGTGTTTGACAAAGGATTTAAGTTAGTGCAACAATATTTCTAAGTGGTTTAGGAAGATTGTAAGTGCAACAATGCTCATAAATGGTAGTTTTCAACCACGTTGTCTTGAGGATGTTTTAATGTATTTGACAAAGGATTTAAGTTAGTTATGCCTATAACATTGACGTGTGCATTAAGTTTCCAAGGACTTAGCAAGTTCGACTAGTCAGAGTTGAGTCATGTTGGTTGAAGACCTAAAAGCAAGGACTTTGGTAAAGTGGTTGAAGACATGGAGGCAATGCTTTTGGGCAAGTGGTAAAGACGTTTTGGGTATGTGAAGACCTGTAGGCATGACCTTTAGGCATATGAAGACCTGAAACCATGGAGTCTTTTGGCAACATCATTGTGGATGATGTAGAGATCGAAGAAAGGCTTTGAGCATGCAAACATCTGAAGCATAGAGCTTTAAGCAATATTATCGTGGATGATGTGGAGGTTAAAGACTAGGAACATGGAGGCTTTGGGCATTTGAAGACGTGGAGAATGGAATTTTGGGCAACATCATCATGGATAATATGGAAGTTGAAAACCTAGAAGATGACGAGCTATAAGGGAGTACATATGAAAATGTAATCTGAAGCTTACAGTTTTTAGTAACATCATCCGAAGATAATGTGGATTAAACAAACTAGGTAAGGGATACCTAATTGGTATATGCAGAGCTTTATGTAGGCTTAAAAAGGGTAAACCAAGTAAAGTTAGAATCTTTGAACCGATTGAAGGTTAGCTCAGTCAATTGAAGTGCTATGTCAACTGCCGAGTTGATTCTAAAATCCTTATTCAAAAACATAATGTTCTCTGTTGGACTTGGACCGACTGAATATTGAGTCAACTAAAGACAGTTCCAGTTAACTAAAGGATTGGTCCAGACAAGCTCGATCTTGGAGCTTTGCATAGGCTTACAAGGAGTAAGCCAGGTGAAGTTGGTTGATTGGAGTGTTGAGTCAATTGGTGAGTTGATTGGAGTATTGAAGCAATATTATCATGAGGACACTGAAAATCAATACCGACCTTTTACCATCTATACAAGATTTACAATGTTTTAATCAGCATCTTTCAACCAATCGCAAGAAAAGATTATCACAAAAACTCGAGTTCTTAATCCGAGTATCTAGGTGAATGATTAGCATTTGTGGAAACGAACCAACTAAATTCAGATAATTATTTCTCGCTAAAAACATACCCACGTAAACACTAAAGTCAATATGTGACCAAAAAGGAATACAAAGTTACTAAATAGGGATGAGCAAATTACGCATTGCAAATTTTACCAACCAGCATATCCATGAAAGCACCTGCATTGCCCCAATTCCCTATTGCATACGCCTCGACCGCCACACTCGTCCTTGCAAATCATGTCACTTATATTCTACACATAAGACCTTCTGAAATCAAACAATTCGCTTTTTGCTCCATAAATGCAAAAAAAAAAAAAAAAAAGAGAGAGAGAGAGAGATAAGATTTGCATTGACCTCAACGACCTCAACCGCGACCGATAAAGGATCGCAACGGGAGAGCCACCTCCCAATCTCAGCTTTCCAAGGCGCGCCGCGGTAGGCCACCGGGACATGCGAGGTGGCCGGAGACCGGGTCCCTAAATCTTCACTCGCTCCTCCACCAGACAACCTTTCGTTCCTCCCGCCGAAGTAGTCAAAGGAGGGGAGGAGCGGGGGCAAAAACATGTGGGCGAAGGAGACGAGGATGAGAAGGAAACCGATAGCCGCGACGAGAGAGCCCGGCGACTTCCATGAGGGAAGGGAGATCATCCTCTGACTCAAATGGATCGGAAATGGAAGAAAGAACAGAACCTCGACAATCTTTGGGTTCGGCCCGCGGATCAAATCATTGGGCATTCATTATTTTGGTACGTGGCAACGATCCGATGGTTGAAGGCGTGGGCGATTCGAACATCGAGCGGATGCCCGCAAACTTGCACCTCGCCGTTTGCAACCACCCGATCTCCACGGCTAGCCACGTAGGAAAATGAGTTTTCTTAACTGATAAATAAAATATAAAATCTATAAATTTAATATCAAAATTATTATTTTTTTAATTTAAAAGTTAATTCATGAACTTAACGAACATATTCACGAGTTAACGAGTCGAGTATTGCGAAGCTTACACTTGATTTGTTTATCTTAACGAGCCACATTAAATGAGCTTTTATCGAATCGAGTTTCGAATAGCTCACGAGCGGCTTGGTTCATTTACATCCCTATAGTGGTTTGAGAAGAAAAATTTTTTTTAGAAATGTTTATTTATAAAAGATCAAATTCAATGAAAGGTAGGAATTTTTTATTAATTAATTATATATATATATATATATATATATATATATATATATATTTTAATGAAGTTATGAATATTTTTATCAATTACTTTGATTAGTATGTATAAGTTTGAAAAAATTTATTAGACATTTTTTAAAATATATTTATTTATAAAATGATCAAATTCAATGGAATGTAGAATTTTTTTTTTTTTTTTTTTGCCGTGGACTTACTCGTCTAATCCGTCTAATTCAAAACTTTTCTTGGATTGGGCTTAGTTGACGTCAGTTAGGAAATTCTTAGTCTGTCAAAATAGTGAACCGGCCTGCTCATCTTGTCTCTATCAGATCATAATTTTTTGACCCTCCACCACTGAGGATGTCAGATATTTCAGCACATCTCTTTGATGAGGGATCAAGGGAGCTGAATAGGCATTACGAGGGGGGTAGTGACGTTGGGGGTCGAGATGCTGGGGCGATCTTGGGCCATGACGATGAAGGAGGAGGTGATCTCTCCGGCCTCAGCTTCGACGTCGGCAAACTTATCCATGCCCTGCCACCCCACATCACACTAAATGGAATAGGCAAATTGAATTTTCCCCTTTTATGGAGACTATTGAGAAGGCATGACTTTGATCCAAAACCAATCTCCATCGAAGCTTGCGAGCTTCATCCTTTTGATTATTTATTGAGGTAAATAAGGGAGAGAATATGAAGGATCGAAAAGAAAGAGAGAGAGGATGAATCCCGTTTTTAAAATTTTTTTCTTTTTCGATTTTTAAAACCTTTTTGAAAACACGAGTATGCAGCGAAAATAAGGATTACAAAAAAAACAACGAGAGTATGCAAGTTGATTTTACTTGGTTCAAAGTTTTCGATGACTCCTACTCCAAGGCTCACGATCCCTTAAACTGTATCGATTAGGAAATCTACTAAAACTCGAATCTCAGTTACAAATAAAGAAAGTGTAACATGTTACACTGTCTTATGTAAGAATAATAGACAATTAACTTGATTAGAAAACACTGATTTTACCAACAAAAATGTAGTTAAGGATCGAAGCTCCATGTCAGTGTGTCTGTTGTAGTTAGGCATAGTAGAGCTGTAGCAGTACGGCATCAGAGAGACGACATAATAGAAAGAGCTAGAATGCTTGTGTGAAAGTTATATTGAAAGAGTTGGATGAATTGTTAGTATTATCCCTATTACCAATTATGAGATGATTGTAAAGGGCTCATTTTGTATCATATATCATTATTAATAAAAGGCAAAGTTGGTTATTATATTTATTTCAGTTCAGTGCCGATTGAATAAGTATAATAATATTCTTAGGTAGTAGGTTCTTATCTACAGCATATCAATTGGTTGAATTGATAGCGAGATATTGTAGATATACATAGAACACTACTCTTAACTATTCCTAGTCGAGCATTAATATACAAGGACAATATTAATGTGTTGAGACTAGCATGTAGGTCAACGGATGACTTAATCTCACAAGTCATGGATATGAGATATCAAGTTGACACATGGATATATATTAGAGAATATATACTGAATGACCCGCCATGAGAATGTTTCATGGATCGTTATATGAGTGTCATAAACATTCTCATGTGACTTGTCACGCCCCGGAGGAGTCCCTGTCCGAGAAAATTTCGGCAGCATCTCGCTTGTATGGCGGACAATCTGAAACTTTTCTACATCCTCATCTACCTCAGCCACATGCGGTTGGAATAATAACATGTAAATAAACCATCACCACGCAGTTTATATAAATATAAGCAAACCAAAGCAGTAATACCATGACTCAAAATCAACCCTACTCAACTACACTCGTAAAGCTCAAATCCGATAAACTCACCTCTTCTGCCGTCCAGGCAGGCATGTAGTAGAATAAATCCAAATCATACCACAAATCCATCAAACGATAAGAATCCATACAATATCCATAAGTAAAATAATACAAGACTAAAAACAAAGTCTGATAGAGAAACTAAGATAAAATAACAACTCAAGACCAGCAGAGGACTAGCACTACGTGCAGATGGGGACTAGCGACTGGACAGCCTCAACCTAAAAATATAACAACAATGGAGGCGGGTGAGTCCAACACTCACAGATACAACTGATATGCAAAATAAAGTAAATAACAGACAACACTAATCATGTAGTCTCCTGAATACGAGAAGGATAAATGCAACTGAAAAAAACAGGAGAAAAGCTGTACTAACCCGGATCAAGGTATAAAGGTAATCGGTCAGATCGGAAGTGTCATAATCCCGTATGCATGTCAATCATATGCATCCAAATAAATGCAGCAAGTAAATGCACAAACAATAAATGCATCATGCATATGATGCCAATGACATGGTCACCCCGACGCCAACCATCTCACACACAATGGTGAGTCCGGTGGGTGACAACCGTGCACTCGACATCACCGCCTCGATGAGTGACCGAGTGGACGGATGCTTCGAGTACACATACTCCTACCCCGAAATAATAAATGAGGGAGCGCATGCTCATCTCCCACGATGACGGGGAGGACTCTCTGCCGGCTACTACGCTGAGTCACACTACCCATGAGCGGACGAACGGAGCCAAACAAAGTCCAACTGTCTGCCGGCTACAACGCTGCTACACTAAACCAACGGAGCCAAACAGAGTGGAACTGTCTGCCGGCTACCACGCTGAGTCACCAGACCAACGGAGCCAAACAGCAGAACTGTCACACACCTGTCTGATATACCACTAACCCATGAGTGGTGGTGTGTACAGATATATGTAACTGGCGATGCGCTCACAATAATGGAGTAGACAATCGCACAGCATGCAATCATGCAAGATGATGCATGACTCTAAACATGACAATATCATGAATAGCATAGCAAGATCCATACATAAATAAAAGGTGTACCACAAGTGAATGTATCAGTTGGAAGGTACACAAACAGATAGGGTATCAAATAAACCCTAGGTCCTGAACATAATGTATCATATGGTTGGGTCACTACCTAAAGCATGTATGATCAGGTAAATAGTAACATGCAGTGCATAACGAGTAAACAAGCAAACATGTAATAGATCATGTAGTGACCAACCGAAACAAATGGAAAACACAATCATGCTATATGTTAAACACATTATTATGCATATCAAAAGACATAAGTCAAAGTACCCGCCTCCAATATAGATCGAGCTAGACAACCTCTGCGTCAAAGTGCTCGTCACAAATTAATGTCCTGTGATATTAAACATATACAGATTTAGCTAATACCCTTATGCATTTAATTAGCTAACCAACCATTAATCCAAATTTAACTAGGTTTAACTTAACTCATTTCACCATTACAATGGATTAGATATCCCCAATTATCTACAATCAAATTGAATTAGATTAATACATGAACTAATCCAAAACTCACCTAACACGATAATGTTCGCTGATGGCTCACGACCGAAGGAATTTGTGATAGGAACTCAACGACCTGATCTGTATTTAGAAATGGCTGAAACTACAAGATTGATCAACCAATTAAACATAATATACCCACACAAAGAAAACAAAAATGTGATCAGATCCTTACAAGCCTGATACCAAACACATCGTACCCCAATCAGGTCCGAAGCTTCCTCTGGCGAAGTCCCAATGCCACTGTGGTGCTGAGCCGGGACAAACAAAGGTGGCAACGATGCTAGGGCACGAGCACAGCGGAGAAGAAGTTCGACGTCGATGCTGCACTGTGCGGTATCGGCGGCTGTGAACCCTAAACTAGAGCACAGATGAACCTCGGCCGGCAAGACGATGTTGGGCACTAGGGTTTGGCACAGAGGAGGAAAAGGGGAATCGGGAAGCAGAGGAAGGAAGGCCGACACTGCCCGGCGTCGGCGGAGATGCTAGGGCACAGAGGATACTCGGCCAAGGAGTCTCGGTAGCGGCAGCGCTAGGGCACAGGCGACGCTACTCCGGTCCAGAGAGGGCAGCGGCGTCGGCAGGGCTGTGGAGGAGCGGCGATGTCGGCTCTGTGAGTTGCGGCCGGCGGTGGATCTAGGGTATGGCTGGCGCAAGCGTCGCCGGCGCTTGGGAGAAGAGAAGAAGATGTGGCGGCGGAGGAAACTGTCGTGGCCGGCGGTTAGGGCAAAGAGGAGAAGGCTTCGGGCGCAAGGAGGAGAAACTGCGGCTCGGGTGCATGAGGGAGAGAAGAAACGGCGAGGAAGAGAGAAAATAAAGAAAAATATAAAGAAAAAGAAAAAGAAAAGGAAAAGAAAATAAAACTTTTCCTTATTAAAACTGGGTAGCCTAAACAGGCCTTTTCAGGACCCACTTTTATCCCCGTAATCTCATCCGTACGAGCTCCGAAAAATTCTCGAAAAATTTCCAAAAATTTCGATAAATCCCCTTATTAATATTCGCCTATTTTCGGTATTTTACATTCTCCCCCACCAACAAAAATTTGGTCCCCAAAT
This sequence comes from Zingiber officinale, assembly GCF_018446385.1. Lineage (NCBI taxonomy): Eukaryota > Viridiplantae > Streptophyta > Magnoliopsida > Zingiberales > Zingiberaceae > Zingiber > Zingiber officinale. The sequence continues at coordinate 97,990,805 of NC_055998.1, forward strand.
TTTATTATCTACTATTAGCAAGTACTAACAACAGATATAAAGTATAAATGCTGAACGGTAAATTAAATCACATACCTCAAGTGAAAAAATAAGGGTATCGAGCTCGGATAGTATCCTCGAGCTCCCAAGTAGCCTCCTCATCCGAATGATGCTGCCATCCGACTTTAACCAGCTGGATAGTCTTGTTCCGCAACTGACGCTCTTTTCGGTCCAAAATCCGTACCGGAACCTCCTCATAAGTAATGTCAGGCTGAACTGGAACTGGAATATCTGCCAGCACATGCGTCGGGTCTGGCACGTATCTCCGCAGCATAGATACGTGGAATACATCGTGAACGCCTAACAGGGACGGTGGTAGTGCCAGTCGGTAAGCTACCGCTCCGATCCTCTCCAAGATCTCGAAAGGGCCAATGTACCGCGGAGCTAGCTTACCTCTAAGGTCAAATCTCTTCACCCCTTTCGTGGGTGAAACTCACAGAAATACATGATCGCCAACAGAGAACTCTAGTGGTCTGCGTCTCCGATCAGCAGAACTCTTCTGGCGGTCTTGCGCCTCTGACATCCTCCGTCTGATAGTACGGACCAACTCTGCATCCTGCTGAACTCTATGAGGTCCCAACAACTGGGCCTCTCCAACCTCATCCCAGAGGACGGGTGTCCGACAAGGTCTACCATACAACGCCTCAAACGGTGCCATCTGGATAGCCGAATGAAAGTTATTGTTATAGGCAAACTCTACCAACGGCAGATGGTCCTCCCAACTGCCTCCGAAATCCATAACACATGACCTCAGCAGGTCCTCTAAAGTTTGAATGGTCCGTTCTGACTGTCCATCTGTCTGTGGATGGAAAGTTGTACTGAAACGGAGTTGTGTGCCCAAGGCTTGCTGCAGACTCTGCCAGAAACAAGACGTGAACCGTGGATCTCAATTCGAAATGATACTCAGCGGAACACCATGTAGTCTGATGATCTCTTGACAATACAGATCTGCTAATCGATCCAGGGAATCAGTCCTCTGGATCGCTAAGAAGTGCGCGGATTTGGTTAATCGATCAACGATTACCCAAATCGCGTCATGGCCTCGTCGTGTCCTCGGCAAACCCACCACAAAGTCCATGGTAAAGTGATCCCACTTCCACTCAGGAATAGGAATCCGCTGAAGTAATCATGCAGGTCTCTGATGCTCAGCCTTCACCTGCTGACAAACAAGACATCTAGATACGAAATCCGCGATGTCTTTCTTCATGTCGTTCCACCAATAGGAACGCCTCAAGTCTAGATACATACGGGTCCCGCCTGGATGGATCGCAAATCGAGAACGGTGAGCCTCCTGAAGTAGCTCCTGTAAGACCGGATGAGACTGAGGTACGCATAATCTGCCTCGGAAGTACATAATACTCTCCTCGTCTCGTGTAAACTCGGTCTGCTGCCCGGAAGCTATCTGACTACTAATGAACTGCAAATGCTGATCACCAGCATGTGCCTCTCGAATCCTCGTCCTGATCGACGACTGAGCAACTATGGTAACAAGAATACCCTGCTCTGTCGGTCCCTGCTCCTCAAGGTTTAACTCAGAGAAACCCTGAATCAAATCCGTGACTGAAGTCCGGTGGCAAGCCAAAGTCCCTCTGGACTTCCTGCTGAGTGCATCCACAACCACATTAGCTTTCCCCGGGTGGTAGCTAATGGTACAATCGTAGTCCTTCAGGAACTCCATCCATCTCCTCTGTCGGAGATTAAGCTCCTTCTGGGTAAAAATGTATTTGAGACTCTTATGATCAGTGAGAATCTCAAATGTAATACCGTATAGATGATGACGCCAAATCTTCAAAGCATATATAATGGCGGCTAACTCCAGGTCATGAACTGGGTAGTTCTTCTCATTCTCCTTTAGCTGACGAGAAGCATAAGAGACTACTCTACCGTGCTGCATCAGAACAGCACCCAAATCCTGTAGAGAAGCGTCGGTGTAGAGTACAAATCCGTCATCTCCAGAAGGTAAAACCAGCTCCTGAAAGCTGGTCTCGCAATCCTTGGACTACGTGAACTTCACACCTTTCCTAGTAAGGCGTGTCAACGGCATAGCAATACGCGAGAAACCCTCGACAAAACGTCGGTAATATCCTGCTAGTCCCAGAAAACTACGGATCTCCTGCACTGACTTCGGCTGCTCCCAACTGGTGACAGCCTCGATCTTCTGAGGATCAACTGAAATACCTCTGCTAGAGACCACGTGTCCTAGAAAACTGACTGAGGATAACCAGAATGCACACTTGCTGAACTTCACGTACAGCTGATGCCGTCTAAGAGTCTCCAAGACTATACGAAGATGATGTGCATGCTCCTCCTCGGAATGCGAGTAGACCAATATGTCATCAATGAAAATGATAACAAACTGATCCAGATACTCTAGAAAGATGCGGTTCATCAAGTCCATAAACACCGCTGGAGCATTGGTAAGCCCAAATGGCATTACCAAAAACTCATAATGACCGTATCTGGTACGGAAAGCTGTCTTCTAGATATCTGAGTCTCTGACCCTCAACTGATGATATCCGGATCGCAGATCAATCTTAGAATACACTGAAGTACCTCTGAGCTGATCAAACAAATCCTCGATCCGTAGTAAAGGATATTTATTTCTGACGGTTACTGCATTCAGCTGTCTGTAGTCAATACATAACCTCATGGTGCCGTCATTTTTCTTGACAAATAATACCGGAGAACCCCATGGAGAAACACTAGGGCGAATAAATCCTCTATCCAAAAGCTCCTGGAGTTGAACCTTCAGCTCGTTCAACTCTTTTGGTGCCATACGATAAGGAGCTTTCGATGCTGGTGCGATCTCCGGAATCAGCTCAATAGCGAACTCGACTTGCCTTTTGGGAGGCAAACCTGGCAGCTCCTCTGGAAATACATCTGGGTACTCCCGGACTACAGGAACGTCGGAGAGCTGCGATCTACTGCTGTCCTCAGTACTAATCAAAGATAGCAGAAAACCCTGACAGCCATGTGACAGCAACTTCTGAGCCTGAATCGCCGAAATGATCGATATGCTGTCATCTCTGATGCCAGTGAAATCCCACGAGGGTTGGTTCGGAGGCCGGAAGGTGACCACCCTCGTCTGGCAATCAACGGTAGCATGATATACTGACAGCCAATCCATGCCAAGAATGATATCAAACTCAACCATCTCCAATACTAAAAGATCTACCGTAAGTATCATGTTGCCAAAGTCTAACGGGCAACCTCTGACCTCCTGGGTGACGTCTAAAGTATCTCCGGACGGTAGGGAGACGGTCAATCGTTGCAGTCTAAAAGTAGATAATCTACCAATCTCCCGCATAAAGGTACGAGATATAAAAGAATGCGAGCCACCAATATCAATCAATATATCATCGGAAAATGCATAAATGGAAATCATACTGCGGAAAACGGATCCGTCAGCTCGCTGCGCATCCTCTCTGGTAATAGCATGAATACGTCCAGTCTTTGGCGGAGGAGGAGGTGGTAACGCTGCCAGCGGCTGCTGTGACTGGGCAGAGGCCTGCCACTAAGGCGGTGCTGGATAATGTGCCAGAGAAGACTGAGAGGATGGTGACTGATACTGTGCAACTGGTTGGGACTGAGTCTGGTACTGGCCTAAAGGCTGAGGCTGCATCTGATACTGCCCCTGCGTCGGATAATAAAGTCCCGGAACAGAACTCTGGGGTGCTATCGAAGCACTGGAGTACTCCTGTCCAAGCATACCAAATGCCGCTGCTGCAGGTGAAGCACTCCGCTACTGGCCATGCGAAGGTTGGGCTCTTCGCCCTCCTTGATAAGTTCCGGACTGACTGGACTGTCCTCCATGATCAGACCCTCCGGAAGTCATATGCTGAGTCTTCTACGGACAATCTCGACTTTGGTGCCCAGGCAGTTTGCAATGAAAGCAAACTGACTATCCTAGAGAGCAGGCTGAGGTGATATGATCTCTGGACCCACATCTGAAACAGCGAATGTCGCTGGCGGGTTGTTTCCGGTTCTGCTGGGGAGACCGGAAACGTCTTGAAGAAGACTGCCCTGATTTCTGAGGTTTACGTGATACTCCAGATGTACCCTGATCTGGATCTGTCCAGATGTCTGACTCGGCTGCTTCCTTTTCCTATCCGGAAAAACTCTCTGCTGAGCTGACTCAATAATGAGGGCTCTATCCAACATCTCCGCATAAGATGTGATACCAAGACCGACAAGTCTTAGTTGCAAATGTCCATCCAGCCCCTGAATGAACTGCTGCATACGTGAACTGTCCTCAGCAACAAGCTCTTCAGTCACTGTCCAATTATTCTGTCGCAAACTCAGAAAATCCTGCCGGCGAGCTATCTGATAAGCTCGTGGAAAGAAACGGCTCTCAAAAGCCTCTCTGAATCTGGCCCAAGTAATGTTCTGCTCACCGATGATGGAACGTTGGGTAAGCCACCAGGTGTCGGCCGCGTCCCGTAAATGAAAAGCAGCCAGCTCTGCTTTCTCCCACTCGGAGCAAGCCATATAGAAGAAGGTCCGCTCCATAGTCTTAATCCAAGACAAGGCCACACTCAGATCTCGGTCTCCTCGGAAGAGTGTGAATCGACTCTTCATCGACTCTGCCAACACTGGAATCCTGGCTCGTGCCGCGACAAAGTCAGTGAGGTGTGTCGGAACGACTGTCGGAACTGGAGCATATGTCGTCGGTGGCACTGTAGGGTGAACATAGGTGGCCGCGACTGGAGGTACAGTAGGTAATGGTACCGGATGTGGAGCAGCCGGTATCCCTAATGCAGGTGCTGCTGGGTACACCGTATGTACTGGGAGCACAGGTGTCGTTGGTGTCGGGTACACTGTAGGCCCAGGTGGCGGTGGTGCCGCGTACGCCATAGGCTGGGCTGGAGCTGGTGTCGAGTATGCCAATGGTACCCTTGGTGGTACCAGAAATACAGTAGCAGTGGATACTTTCGGTGCAGCTGAGGTAGGTACCTCTAAGGGAGCCATCGGGGTCTGAGATCCCGACGCGCCCGCAACATGCTGAGTCTGTCCCTGGCTGACAGACTTATCAACAGAAGGCATCTCTGGCATATCCAGAGATCCCACGGTCCTCGTACGTGGTCCTCCAGCACCACGTCTCGCAGCAATACATGTAGATCGCCTCATATCTGTTAAATTATTATAGATATTACTACCAGTATAACCAATTACCAAAATAACATCATACCTAATTGCTGTCTGGAGATGTTCCGTCGCTGTCCAGTTCCCAAATTGACCTCGGAATTCCGTACAAGAAAATCATCGGAAATCCATATAAATTCAAAACGAAAGTCCAAAACATATACGTAATGGAAAATCCGTGCAATTAGAATAACTACTCAGTTTGACTCGCAAACTTGGGCTAGCACAATATATCCAAAATACTAAAATCAAGTATCACACCCTGCTCTGATACCAATAAATTGGTATAAGATAAATCTCGAAAATCCAACACACGGAAACCCAACAAGTATCGCCAAACTTTGGCGCTCTGATACCAAATAAATTGGTATCAGGTTATCCCAAATATCCAAAATACGAAAACAACGATCGTAAAACCTCGCTCTGATACCAAATAAATTGTCACGCCCCGGAGGAGTCCCTGTCCGAGAAAATTTCGGCAACATCTCGCCTGTACGGCGGACAATCTGAAACTTTTCTACATCCTCATCTACCTCAGCCACATGCGGCTGGAATAATAACATGTAAATAAACCATCACCACGCAGTTTATATAAATATAAGCAAACCAAAGCAGTAATACCATGACTCAAAATCAACCCTACTCAGCTACACTCGTAAAGCTCACCTCTTCTGCCGTCCAGGCAGACATGTAGTAGAATAAATCCAAATCATACCAAAAATCCATCAAACGATAAGAATCCATACAATATCCATAAGTAAAACAATACAAGACTAAAAACAAAGTCTGATAGAGAAACTAAGATAAAATAACAACTCAAGACCAGCAGAGGACTAACACTACGTGCAGATGGGGACTAGCGACTGGAACTGCTCCGGACAGCCTCAACCTGAAAATATAACAACAATGGAGACGGGGTGAGTCCAACACTCAGCAGATACAACTGATATGCAAAATAAAGTAAATAACAGACAATACTAATCATGTGTACAGTCTCCTGAATACTAGAAGGATAAATGCAACTGGAACAAAAACAGGAGAAAACTGTACTAACCAGGATCAAGGTATAAAGGTAACTGGGTCGTCAGACCGAGAGTGTCATAATCCTGTATGCATGTCAATCATATGCATCCAAATAAATGCAGCAAGTAAATGCAGCAAACACAAACAATAAATGCATCATGCATATGATGCCAAAGACATGGTCACCCTTGACGCCAATCAGTCATCTCACACACAATGGTGAGTCCGAGTGGGTAGGGCTGTGACAACCGTGCACTCTGACATCATTGCTCCTGATGAGTGCCCGAGTGAACGGGATGCTGTCGGAGTACACACATACTCCTACCCCGAAATAATAAATGGGGGAGCGCAATACTCTCATCTCCCGATACACAATGACGGGGAGGACTCTCTGCCGGCTACTACACTGAGTCACACTACCCATGAACGGACCAACAAAGCCAAACAAAGTCCAACTGCCTGCCGGCTACAATGCTGCTACACTAAACCAACGGAGCCAAACAGAGCGGAACTGTCTGCAGGCTACCACGCTGAGTCACCAGACCAACGGAGTCAAACAGCAGAACTGCCACACACCTGTCTGATATACCACTAATCCATGAGTGGTGGTGTGTACAGATACATGTAACTGGCGATGCGCTCACAATAATGGAGCAAACAATCGCACAGCATGCAATCATACAAGATGATGCATGACTCTAAACATGGCAATATCATGAATAGCATAGCAAGATCCATACATAAATAAAAGGTGTACCACAAGTCAATGTATCAGATGGAAGGTACACAAACAGATAGGGTATCAAATAAACCCTAGGTCCTGAACATAATGTATCATATGGTTGGGTCACTACCTAAAGCATGTATGATCAGGTAAATAGTAACATGCAGTGCATAACGAGTAAACAAGCAAACATGTAATAGATCATGTAGTGACCAACCGAAACAAATGGAAAACACAATCATGCTATATGTTAAACACATTATTATGCATATCAAAAGACATAAGTCAAAGTATCCGCCTCCAATATAGATCGAGCTAGACAACCTCTACGTCAAAGTGCTTGTCACAAATTAATGTCCTGTGATATCAAACATATACGGATTTAGCTAATACCCTTATGCATTTAATTAGCTAACCAACCATTAATCCAAATTCAACTAGGTTTAACTTAACTCATTTCACCATTACAATGGATTAGATATCCCCAATTATCTACAATCAAATTGAATTAGATTAATACATGAACTAATCCAAAACTCACCTAACGCGATAATGTTCACTGATGGCTCACGACCGAAGGAATTTGTGATCGGAACTCAACGACCTGATCTGTATTTAGAAATGGCTGAAACTACAAGATTGATCAACCAATTAAACATAATATACCCACACAAAGAAAACAAAAATGTGATCAGATCCTTACAAGCCTGATACCAAACACATCGTACCCTAATCAGGTCCGAAGGTTCCTCTGGCGAAGTCCCAATGCCACTGTGGTGCTGAGCCGGGACAAACAAAGGTGGCAACGATGCTAGGGCACGAGCACAGCGGAGAAGAAGTTCGACGTCGATGCTGCTCTGTACGGTATCGGCGGCTGTGAACCCTAAACTAGAGCACAGATGAACCTCGGCCGGCAAGACGACGTTGGGCACTAGGGTTCGGCATAGAGGAGGAAAAGGGGAATCGGGAAGCAGAGGAAGGAAGGCCGATACTGCCCGGCGTCGGCGGAGATGCTAGGGCACAGAGGATACTCGGCCAAGGAGTCTCAGTAACGGCAGCGCTAGGGCATAGGCGACGCTACTTCGGTCCAGAGAGGGCATCGGCGTCGGCAGGGCTGTGGAGGAGCGGCGATGTCGGCTCTTTGAGTTGCGGCCGGTGGTGGATCTAGGGTACGGCTGGCGCAAGCGTCGCCGGCGCTTGGGAGAAGAGAAGAAGATGTGGCGGCGGAGGAAACTGCCGTGGCCGGCGGTTAGGGCAAAGAGGAGAAGGCTTCGGGCGCGAGGAGGAGAATCAGCAACGCTCGCTGGAACACTTGGTTAGCCGCGCTTTGCTAAATCTTGAGGTCGCGGGTTCGATTACTTAGACATCCCTTTATTCCCATTTATTTTCCGTTTCCTATTAACTATTACTTAAATAAATTTCATTACCTTTTTTAATCAGCAACGTTTGCTGGGACACTTGGTCAGCCGCGCTTTGCTAAATCTTGAGGTCGTGGGTTCGATTCCTTAGCCGAATCCTTTTTCTCCTATTTATTTCCTATTTATTAACTACTGCTTAAATAAATTTGTTCCTTCCTTTAATTAGTATTGCTCGTTGGAACACTTGGTCAGCCAGATTCGCTTGAGAGTTGGCTCGACCGAGGTCTCCTATTCGAATCTCGGCTTGGACATTATTTTTGTCGAAACTTCTTTCGTTTAGTAAAAATACCAAACGATCTCCAAAAATTTCTAAAAACCTCTAGATTTTTTCTAAAGTATTTCTAAATGTTTTTACGTACTATTAGGACTTGTAATGAGGAATTTTGGGTCGTTACATATTGGGTCACACACAAAGAACAAGTAGATTTGGAGATGAGTTCATATGATAAATCATTAGATTAAGTCTTATCCGAATTGGACTTATTGAGTTAGACTCAATTAAATCTAATTGTTGGATTAAGTCCAATTCAAACTAGACTCAAAGAGTCAATTCAAATTAATGAAATGTGATTCATTGAATTTAAAATTGCATGAGATTAATTGAGTAAGACTCGATTGAATTATACTTGAGTTAGACTCAAGTGAATTAGATTTGAGTTAGACACAAGTGAGGATTAATGGAGAGATTTATTGAATTTCGAAATTCAATGATTCATTTCATTCAATTTTTGAAATTGAATTTGAAATGAGGAGTTTCAAGTGTAGTCCTTAATGGAGTGTAAATGCTCATTAAGGCTATTAATGCTAATTAAGTGTTTTCATTGGATGAAAATAGTTAAGCAATTTCTCTTCATTTTTTGAGTTAGTTCTTCATTCTCCTTGCTCTTCTCCTCTCTTGATCGAAATCCTTTCTCTAGGTTGCTAGCACAACCTATCTCCATTTTGTGAGTTTGTGAGACAAACGAACACTTGTTCGTGTGGATACTGTAGAGGCGCGAACGTGAGATCGTGCTGTAATCCGAGCTGTCGGGAGATCGTGTGCACGTGCCAAAGGTATAACCTCTTATAATCTTATGAAAAACTTAGTATATTTTTCTTTCCCTTCGCATAGATCTCCTGGAAGGAACTAGATGATTTCCGCTGCGCATAAGCGTGTTTAGAGCTCTAGTTCCTTACACAAACTTCTTTTATGCTGCATTGGAGGTGCCTCCAATGACCCGGGGAACCTCTATTCGAGCTTATCTGATCCAAAGGCTATGGACTTTATCCTTCTGGAGGCACCCCAAATCGTTTGAGGGAGTCTCCATTGTCATCTGAGGAACCTCCAACCAACTCAAGGTGCCTCCGATGGATGAAACTTTATCCGTGAAGTTTATCTATACGGAGGCACCTCAAATACTATTTATCCAAGGTATATTTTTTACTCATGTAAAACATGTTAGTCCAATAACAATAAAAAAAAACCTACAAAATAGAGTTATCACACATAAAAAATTATGAATTAGATCTTGTCTGACATGACAGGATATGGTTTCAACTTAGATTTTTAAATAGATCTAAGTTCGACCAGCACTTACAACCCCACCGAGACTCGTTTTCACTGGATCTCTCTCCTCTAGTGATTTACCTTACTTACCATTTGTAGAATCACTTGACTTGTTGTCTGACCCACCAGGTCTTCATCTCAGATGCCATATTTGGACTTTAGCCAGTTGTCAAGTCCTATAAACCTAACTGGATTTTCTGTAAGATATCAGGTCTTCTCTTGACCTATCTGGACTTCTTTCTAATTATCAGGTCCTTCGAACCTAACTGTAGTTCAGCCTGAAATCAAGTCCTCTAGACTCATCAAGTCATTTACTCTAGATACTTGGTGAAAATTAAATCACACATAATCTTACTTTAACATGTTGTCATACATCAAAGTCTGAGTTTGATTATTAGTGTTGACTACACCAATAATCTCCTCATTTTTGATATAATGACAACCACGATTAAAGTTAGAAAATAATAGAAAAATAACAACATAAATAACAACATGATTTTTGTTTTGATTTTTTTCTTGAGTTTTTGAGTTATCTAATTATCTAATCCATTATCCTCCCCCTTTGACATATATCAAAATATGCGAAAAATAAGTAGAAAGCAATCAATAGATATCCAAAGTAATAGATAAATATAATCCAAAAGAGCTAGTAAATAAGTTAAATAGATGAAAAGAATCCATCGAATAAGTACAAGAATATCTAAAAGAAACAATCCAAAATAACTATAAAGTGTTGGTACAGCGGAGGTCGGCAAGAGGGGGGTGAATTGCTTGAAAAATAAAAACTATACCATCCTCGTACTTTCAACTCAAAAATGCAATAGTAATAATAAAATAACTGAAATAAAGAAACAGAAATAAAATAGAGACTCAGCAGTTAACCTGGTTACAACCAAGAACGTTGTTAATCCAGGGTGATGAAAAGCACACTAGAAAAAGTTTCCTTTATTGAAGGCGGAGAAGCCTTTTACACTCTAATAGCTTAGAACTGTTGCTAGGAATGAATACAGAGTTGATTGAACAATTGATATATAATTCTTAGGTCCATGGGTCCTTTTATAGGCCCTGGAAACTCTATCTCGTAGGTCTAAGACGCCTCCAATGAGTTGTTTGGATAGAACTCTATCCGAACCTCAATGGTCATTTTGACTTGGCTCAAGGCGCCTTCAACAAGCAATGACAGCGCCTTCAATGTTGAAGGCGCCTTCAATGCATATTTAAGGCGCCTTCAAGGTTCCTGCTATAAATACCTTCCTACTTGCATGGTATAAATAGTTTTCAGCCTCTTTTGACTCCTTTTCTTCTTTGCGTTGACTTCCAAAGCTCCGTTTGCTTGGGTGATTTCGGCCAACCGAAATAGGGCTCACCCGAACCCAATTTCCAGCCTTCTCCTCGAGCAGCCTTCCTCCCCGACTTAACGTCCCTCGAATGTCGCACACGTTCTTCTCGCCTACCGGTATACTCTTCCACAACTCTCTCATCCTTCGGACGCACCGAGCCTGTCGGCTCTCTTCCCGTGTCGTCCTTCTCGCTAGCTGCATCTTCTGATTGACTTTCTGCGCTCCTAAGCTCCTGCACACTCAGACACAGGAATCAAACACAAAGCAGGACCTAACCAACTTGGGTGATCACATCAAAACAACCACGGGGTCTAACATAAAGTCTAAGAATCGTCAGCTGATTGGGGTGGAAGAGGGTGAGTCACACGTGATTAAAGAATAAGGTTCTCTATCCGCTGAAATCCAATAGCAACCTTCGCAGAAAGACTGGCGACTGGCTGCTGTATAATAGATACTGACTCCTCTAGCCTAGAAACTCTCTCCTCCAAGGGATGGGCAGTCGAAGGTGGGGTCAGAGATGAGAGAGATGCAAATATAACGGGAAAGGTGAAGTCTGACTGCCTCATCGGCCTTGGCTGGTATAGCTAACAGGATACCCCCTCGTCAAATTAGATCCCCCAACAACTTCTATATATACTAATGATAACTGCCTCTGACAAAAGATATTATACTCACTAAGGGAAGTGAGAGTACCCTGGGTGACATATACTCCTATAACCGAAAACATAGACATCAACATGTGACAGTAGGATATATGGACTCACCCCCTAGTGACAATGCTAGATGCATGAATAATGATATAAAACATATGAAGTACAATATCTATGTCCAACCCCTAACATAATGCATACATAAAAAAATAATAAGAAGGACATATCATAACAACATCGCAAGATGTGACTGGAAGGATAAAGACAGTAAAGATTCAATACAAAACATAGTCTTGTACCCTCAGGGAGAGGGATATAAAGTCAATCACAGTAGGAACCCTTTCTGCCCTCAAAAAATACAAATGGATGGTATCCAAAATAATATGGGAATAGGGTGTGTCAAATGATAACTCCCTACTAGGGTAATACAAAAGTTGACAGAAGATGGCCTCAGTCCTACGTGATCAACTAGGATTGTAGGAGAAAATCTAAAATTCTTACAAGCAACTCTGGTAGAAAAAGTCAAGTCATCTACCTAAACTAGATTATTATAAAATTGTGCACATAGGTCTATGTTAATCGATTAGTTACAGTAAACTAGCCTATGTAACCTATAATATGCAATAACCTCAATAACACTCGGGCAATGACTTGTAAAGTAAGCTCTATTTAGATATCTAGTTTTAAGGGGAATAGATGTATGATCTAAGAGCCTTAATTTAAGTAGCTCAGCAGGGAATCTATTATCAGTGGAAGAGGTATCACTAGTAGAAGCCATAGACGAATTAAGGATCCACTTTTTCCTAAACAAGCATATATTGATAACAATCACAAAAAACATTGCTTTGAAGGGAAAAGTTTAGTGGAGGGGTTATCTAGGAGGGATGTTACTTGATAAACACGTAAAAAGTGGGAGATGTAGAGATGGGAAGAGGTTGAAGGCACCTTCGCGATGAGAAATGAAGTGAAAATGCAACAGAGCTTTGGTTATGTTCGAAGCATATTTCGGATTGGAGGCACCTCCGTTAAAGGAAGGCACCTCAAATAGCTTAAATCAGAGGCGCCTTTATTGATATAAGACACCTCTGTTCAGTTTTGGTGGGATTTTTTCCACCTTAATGGGAGGCACCATGAATGGTCCGAGGTGCCTTGAGTGGTCTTAACCGAGCGTGTCTATTGATCTAAGGTGGCTTGGGTTAGTTTAGGTGATGATTAAGTTGTTGTTGTTGTGGGGCGCCCGGTTATTCTGGGGCACCTCTAAACATTTTTTTTAATATAAATTTTAATTAAGTTTAGTTAAGTTTACTTTAATCAAGTTTATTTTTAGTTTTAAGTTAAGTTTTAAATTTTTTATATGGTTTTAAGTTTAATTAGATTTAATTTTTAGTTTTAAGTTAAGTTTTAAAGTTTTAAGTTTAATTATATAATTAAGTTTAATTTAAGTTTTAATTTAAAAAAATTTAGTTTAAAAATAATTATCCTGAACAAATGTTTAACTTTTCTGACTTAAATGATATAAGGATCATTAAGTCTTTGAACAAGTTAGCCACAAGTGGTTGATTTTTATACAAAAAAAAAAAAACCCCTTTTTGGTTCATGCTAATGCACCGTATCTAGAACCTAGGGTACACTCTATGACTACAACAAGTATGACTTTCCGTAATGCATAATTACGCTATCCACAACGTGCATTGCACGCTACACAATTGTAAGCTGTTAAAAGTCATAAAACATCAACAACGCACGTCGCACGTTGTGGTTAAGAGCAATTGCAGCTAACGGTGCACACTGCGATTAAGAACATTCGTAGCACATGCTGTGCACTGCGATTAAGAACATTCGCAGCACGCTGCGTTTAAGAGTAATCGACAGCATTCACAGCGCATCGAGCTCTGCGAATGCATTTAATCGCAGCATGCGACGCATGTTGCGATTACGATAATTCAAATATCATATATAGATACCACATACATTATAATACCATATACATATATCACATACAATTATAATACCACGTACATATATCACATACAATTATAATACCTCATATAAATTATAATACCACATAGTTATAAAAGTAAAATTTAAATAATTATAATATCACATTCAATCATAAACATCACTTAAGTAAATCAATCCAAACTAGTAACAAAAAATTTATTTAGTAACATAATTTCTTTCCTAAAAGAGCATATAACTTTAAAATTAGTAGAATCTATATCAGTCATACAAAACTATAAACTTAGATAACCAAGCGACTGTACTTCCTATTGTATCCTTGAGAAAAAATATTTCATCATTTGGTCGAATTAGATCTATCTTCTACACAAAAACTCTATCAATCCAAACTTTCCAATAAGATCCACCAAGAAGAACGTGATGCACTTTTACTTTTGGATATATGGATGCAAATTGACCTTATACAACAACTCCATCAACACACTAATGAAGTAGGCTTCCACGACTACCGCCGCCAACATCATTCTCAAAACCTCAATACCGCTATCAATACCACCACTAGTAACCTAAATTTACAAACAAATTGTGTCAAGTAATATAATCATAAGATAATTTTACTAACAAATAATGAAGGAACAAGGTAAATCAGATAATTATGTGATAAATAATTAATGAAGGAACAAGGTTGTTTAGGAGTTTCATTTGGATAGATTAATGGATCAATTATACTAAGAGAAACATCTTTTCTGTTGCATCCATCTAGCTAACAAAAATATTGTCCAACATATCAAAAGATCATTCTTTTAGAAATCATTGCATTATAAAAAGTTGACATAAAATCAGGGTTGGCATAGAAATCTTACAAACTCTAGGAAGCTTCAAGTCAAACATCTTATGAAGTTTCAAATCAAACAGCTTCTGACCTTCTTCTACTTAGACAAATCAAATTCCAATGGCCAAATCGCCTAGCTAACAAAGCTAACTTTGCCAACCACAATAAGATATTAGTAAACTCATTTTAGACTATGTTTTGTAGATACACAAAATTTTCAAGGAATTGGACTACCTAATACTTAGCTATTAGGCATTCTTATTTTTCTTCTTGAACACAAGTTATTATAAGTTTCTATTTAGGTAGAATGGAAGAGCAGAGAATTGATGTAACAACACATCTAAATGATGTAAAGGAGAACAAACTAAACCAAAACAATAAGTACAAAATTAGGTCAATTCTAGTAGTAGATTGATTGACTCTAGAGAATGATAAGGAGAAAATTGTCCACCTTGATTGATGATAATGCACTTCGGATTTTAATTGATTGTATTTAATTATGCTCCTTAATTGGAGGTATAATTATAGATTCTATATACTTTGCTTATCATCATTAGAAGATGAAGATTTTGTTGCTGAGATGATAATAAAAGTGAATCTTGTAACGACCATTCTTCTAACTACTACTACTCTCTAAAAGTGACCGTTACTTAACTACTAACTCTACTTAACCGGTATGATTAAATCCAAATGGAAACCCTACCGAAAAATTTCGGCAGAATCTCCCCTGTATCGGTGACCTTAAACTGATATACATACAAAGTATACATCAGCCACAGGCGGCTGGAACATATATCAACAACTCACGCAGTAAATAATCCAAAACAAAAGAGAACTATATTACTCAAGATCCCAAATCATCTACTATGTCCTAATAATATCAAAATAACATATATCATCCCAATTACTAAAATGCGGAAACTTAATAATGAAATACAACTTCTTACTTCCTAATTTTCTTATCATCCTAAATAAAGAATTAACCTAGACAAATCCTTAACTAAGTCCCAAGGCTTCCATAGTCCTGGCATCACACATCCATCGAACACCTCCTTGTCGCCTTCCTTTCTATATCTTTTCCTTTCCTATATCTGCAGTAAGAGGAAATGCAATCTATAAGCAAAATGCTTAGTAAGCGCTATCTAACTCACAAAATCTCGATATGCATGTACATATATCTATAACATGATCTAACTGATTACTTACTGAAGACTACTCATGCTCATCTACTAATAAAAGAACAAGACATGCTGAAATGCTAAACATGTAAAGCTACTCATGCTCAGAAAATAACAAAGAACAGTAAGCTAATCTAAATAACATGCTAGCATAAAAGAAAACTCAACTTGCTGATTTTAAAACAAAGTGAAACTTAATTCATCTGTTCTAAGCTTATTCTTTTATCTCACTTGTTTAAAACTTATTCTTTAATACTTTATACTTATGTAAAACTTGCTTTACTTGTTCAAAAACTTATACTTATAATACTTCAAAATAATAATCAACTTTCTTTTTGGACCCAGGCATAGTACCATCTTATGTGCGTTCCCTAATAGGTTGGGGTAGCGAGCCACCAATCCTAAAAGAGCAGACCTCAGTATACCAGGGCCAAGACCTCGGAATTGGACACCTGGATTTGTTTAACGACAACCTCGAAAGTCGGGTACTAGCGTCTTCTTAAAAGTAAAATACTTATAATCTTATTTACTTCTTCTTTAAATGCCTTGTCATTTTAATAGGCACCTTGTGTGCCAAAAATCCCTAAAGTCTTGACTTTGGGATCTACTTAAGGCTTTGGCCTTTCTCTTTCTTTTCTTTATCTTTCTTATAGTTTTCTTTATCTTTCTTATGCATCTATGAATGAAACTAACTATGTAACACATAATCATGCATAGAATACAAAAGAAATCTGCACATACAATACTTATCAAAAATCTGCACTAATGCTTAACAGAAATCTGCATACTAGCTTAATAAAAATCTGCATACTAAGCTTATCTAAGATCTGCATACTAAGCTCATCAAAAATATGTATCTTAATACTTTATAAAATCTACATTGATCAACATGTAAATCTCTTTTCTCATTTTCTAAACTAAACTTCTATTCTGAACTTATTACTTGCATAACTAAATCACCCACATACTTCTCACCTTTAGACTAAACTAACCTCAATAATCGGTACAGGAATTA
Organism: Zingiber officinale; assembly: GCF_018446385.1. NCBI lineage: Eukaryota > Viridiplantae > Streptophyta > Magnoliopsida > Zingiberales > Zingiberaceae > Zingiber > Zingiber officinale. The sequence continues at coordinate 98,007,671 of NC_055998.1, forward strand.
TCTTCCTAAACATAGAACCCAAACTTACATCAAACCAATTTCATCCAAACCTTTCTAAAACAGTTCATAGCTATTTCAGTTAACAGGAGCATATAAGAACTTAAATCCTATTGCTTCACACAAGAACTTCACTCCAACGTGAGGATTTCTAAATCTTCCAAAGCAACTAAACTGTACAGCAAACTCTAATACAATTCAGACTTCACAGAATTCTTCCAAGGCAACTAAACTGTACAGCAAATATAAACAACCATTCATGTTCTTCTTTGAAACTTATGGCAACAACTTAACATTTCTTCCGAATCTAAACAAATCTGCATTAAGTTTCATAACAACAAGTATCAAATAGAACAAGATGAAACCTCTACTAATCCCCTATTCAGTACCCCGGCAAGGAAACCATTGTAACTAGTAAAGGGTTTGCTACTGGAAAACAAAACAAATACCATTCCTCATACTCAAATTTAACAAAAGAAATTCTGGAATTGAAAACTATACTACACAACCAATGGATCAAACATTGTATGCTTAAAAACTAATAACAATGAAATCTATTCCAGAATCTCTACAAGCTGAAATGCTAAACTACATGCTCATCTGATCAATTTGTTCATTTCCAAACCTAAACAAATCTGAAATTGAGATTCACGGCAGCAAACCTCAAGAACAACACTCCTATTGCATACTTCAGCCAAACAAGAAGAAAACAGAATTCGGAAAAAAGAAAGAAACAAGGAATAAAACCTCAGAGCTATCCTACTGCAGGTAAGTAGCAACTTACACTTCGTTTCTTGGACTTACAATCCGAATTAGGCAGCTAGGGCTTCGGAAGAACTCGGGCTCTCGACCTCTCCTTGCACCCACTTGCTCTTCTCGACGAGGGGATCACGAAGGTGAAGGAGATCCTCGGAGTTAGCCACTCGTCGGCGCCGGAGACGTGCCCTAGCCTTTTCTCTGTTTCCGCTCGAGAAGAGGAAATCGCGGCGTCGGGAGCGAGAGAGGAGGAAAAGATTTTTAGGGTTCGGGAAAATAAAACAATTCCTTTTTAAAACTAGGGTTTCATTATCAACTATACCTTAAATAATTTTACTATCTATTCTTAAACAAAACCGCCCGCAGCACACTTGGTTAGCTAGGTTTTAACCAAATCAAAGATCTCGGCTTCGATTCCTCAGTCGCGCACTTTTATTTTCAATTTATTTTACTGTTCCTAACTACTAGTTAAATATATATCGCTCCATATATGATTAACAAAACATCCGTAGATCAGATGGTTGGGCTGAGTTCGTTAAGACTCGGGTTCGAGTCCGTGATCTTGGGTTCAAAACCCGATTATTATTATTATTATTTTACTTCTTCCTCTTGGTAAAAATACCAAACGAACTCCAAAAATTGTGTAAAAATACTCTAAAAATTCCTAAAAATCTCTAGAATTTTTCTATAGCATTTAAAAATATTTTTGAGTTTTTTTTTGGAGCTCAAAATGAGGAAATTTGGGTCGTTACAATTCCCCACACCTTATAAAAAGTTCGTTCTCGAACTTAGAATAATTCTAAATCTCTCTATCTCATACTGTCCTTACGCTCCTAAATAATTTCCTCGTGCTTCTGGTTCTAAATAACTTTCACTAATGGTACTCTTTGCTCTTTAGTCTCTTAACTTCTCAGTTCTCTATTATTCATATTGCATCGTACCCATTAGTGGTCCTTGGAAGACTTGATATCTTCTCTATCCTTTCTAGGCATACTTATGTATATGAATATAAGAGAAACAAAATTTCTATCTTACTAAAGTGCATATAAACAATTACTCCATACTGCAAATAATAAAGAAAGCATAAAAGGAAAACTTAAATACTTTCTTACTTGAAGACGGCAAAGATGGTGCTGATGTGTGATGCTGGAGAATGGGAACTGTTCTGATACCAACTGTAACGACCACTCTTCTTACTACTAATACTCTCTAAAAGTGACCGTTACTTAACTACTAACTCTACTTAACCGGTATGATTAAATCCAAATGGAAACCCTACCGAAAAATTTTGGCAGAATCTCCCCTGTACCGGTGACCTTAAACTGATATACATACAAAGTATACATCAGCCACAGGCGGCTGGAACATATATTAACAACTCACGCAGTAAATAATCCAAAACAAAAGAGAACTATATTACTCAAGATCCCAAATCATCTACTATGTCCTAATAACATCAAAATAACATATATCATCCCAATTACTAAAATGCGGAAACTTAATAATGAAATACAACTTCTTACTTCCTAATTTTCTTATCATCTTAAATAAAGAATTAACCTAGACAAATCCTTAACTAAGTCCCAAGGCTTCCATAGTCCTGGCATCACACATCCTTCAAACACCTCCTTGTCGCCTTCCTTTCTATATCTTTTCCTTTCCTGTATCTGCAGTAAGAGGAAATGCAATCTATAAGCAAAATGCTTAGTAAGCGCTATCTAACTCACAAAATCTCGATATGCATGTACATATATCTATAACATGATCTAACTGATTACTTACTGAAGACTACTCATGCTCATCTACTAATAAAAGAACAAGACATGTTGAAATGCTAAACATATAAACCTACTCATGCTCAGAAAATAACAAAGAACACTAAGCTAATCTAAATAACATGCTAGCATAAAAGAAAACTCAACTTGCTGATTTTAAAACAAAGTGAAACTTAATTCATCTGTTCTAAGCTTATTCTTTTATCTCACTTGTTTAAAACTTATTCTTTAATACTTTATACTTATGTAAAACTTGCTTTACTTGTTCAAAAACTTATACTTATAATACTTCAAAATAATAATCAACTTTCTTTTTGGACCCAGGCATAGTACCATCTTATGTGCGTTCCCTAATAGGTTGGGGTAGCGAGCCACCAATCCTAAAAGAGCAGACCTCAGTATACCAGGGCCAAGACCTCGGAATTGGACACCTGGATTTGTTTAACGACAACCTCGAAAGTCGGGTACTAGCGTCTTCTTAAAAGTAAAATACTTATAATCTTATTTACTTCTTCTTTAAATGCCTTGTCATTTTAATAGGCACCTTGTGTGCCAAAAATCCCTAAAGTCTTGACTTTGGGATCTACTTAAGGCTTTGGCCTTTCTCTTTCTTTTCTTTATCTTTCTTATAGTTTTCTTTATCTTTCTTATGCATCTATGAATGAAACTAACTATGTAACACATAATCATGCATAGAATACAAAAGAAATCTGCACATACAATACTTATCAAAAATCTGCACTAATGCTTAACAGAAATCTGCATACTAGCTTAATAAAAATCTGCATACTAAGCTTATCTAAGATCTGCATACTAAGCTCATCAAAAATATGTATCTTAATACTTTATAAAATCTACATTGATCAACATGTAAATCTCTTTTCTCATTTTCTAAACTAAACTTCTATTCTGAACTTATTACTTGCATAACTAAATCACCCACATACTTCTCACCTTTAGACTAAACTAACCTCAATAATCGGTACAGGAATTATCTTCCTAAACATAGAACCCAAACTTACATCAAACCAATTTCATCCAAACCTTTCTAAAACAGTTCATAGCTATTTCAGTTAACAGGAGCATATAAGAACTTAAATCCTATTGCTTCACACAAGAACTTCACTCCAACGTGAGGATTTCTAAATCTTCCAAAGCAACTAAACTGTACAGCAAACTCTAATACAATTCAGACTTCACAGAATTCTTCCAAGGCAACTAAACTGTACAGCAAATATAAACAACCATTCATGTTCTTCTTTGAAACTTATGGCAACAACTTAACATTTCTTCCGAATCTAAACAAATCTGCATTAAGTTTCATAACAACAAGTATCAAATAGAACAAGCCGAAACCTCTACTAATCCCCTGTTCAGTACCCCGACAAGGAAACCATTGTAACTAGTAAAGGGTTTGCTACTGGAAAACAAAACAAATACCATTCCTCATACTCAGATTTAACAAAAGAAATTCTGGAATTGAAAACTATACTACACAACCAATGGATCAAACACTGTATGCTTAAAAACTAATAACAAAGAAATCTATTCCAGAATCTCTACAAGCTGAAATGCTAAACTACATGCTCATCTGATCAATTTGTTCATTTTCCAAACCTAAACAAATCTGAAATTGAGATTCACGGCAGCAAACCTCAAGAACAACACTCCTACTGCATACTTCGGCCAAACAAGAAGAAAACAGAATCCGGAAAAAAGAAAGAAACAAGGAATAAAACCTCAGAGCTATCCTACTGAGGTGAGTAGCAACTTACACTTCGTTTCTTGGACTTACAATCCGAATTAGGCAGCTAGGGCTTCGGAAGAACTCGGGCTCTCGACCTCTCCTTGCGCCCACTTGCTCTTCTCGACGAGGGGATCACGAAGGTGAAGGAGATCCTCGGAGTTAGCCACTCGCCGGCGCCGAAGACGTGCCCTAGCCTTTTCTCTGTTTCCGCTCGAGAAGAGGAAATCGCGGCGTCGGGAGCGAGAGAGGAGGAAAAGATTTTTAGGGTTCGGGAAAATAAAACAATTCCTTTTTAAAACTAGGGTTTCATTATCAACTATACCTTAAATAATTTAGTATCTATTCTTAAACAAAACCACCCGCAGCACACTTGGTTAGCGAGGTTTTAACCAAGTCAGAGATCTCAGCTTCGATTCCTCAGTCGCGTACTTTTATTTCCAATTTATTTTACTGTTCCTAACTACTAGTTAAATATATATCGCTCCATATATGATTAACAAAACATCCATAGACCAGATGGTTGGGCTGAGTTTGTTAAGACTCGGGTTCGGGTCCGTGATGTTGGGTTCAAAACCCAACTTCAACATATATTATTTTTTTTTTTACTCCTTCCTCTTGGTAAAAATACCAAACGAACTCCAAAAATTGTGTAAAAATACTCTAAAAATTTCTAAAAATCTCTAGAATTTTTCTATATCATTTCAAAATATTTTTGAATTATTTTTTTTTGGAGCTCAAAATGAGGAAATTTGGGTCGTTACAAATCTACCATACCAAGCATTAACATCAAGATTATGATGCTCCTAACATAGTTTTCTCGGGATGGTCTAATGGCTAGCACATGAGGTATTATCACCATGATGTATGGGGTTCAAATCTCGGTAAAGCCGAGGTAAATGTCTCCCTTATGTGCTAGTCATTATTCTAAAGACTAGTAACCGCCCGTAATTACCTCCTTCGTATTGCCCTATGACGGATTGACGGAGATATTAGAGACGAGTGTATTCATCTTTTGCCACCATGATACCCCTAACATAACCTATACAAATTAGAACTAACCACTTTCACATCCTAGCTATGATGATATTTTGTGAATTTATATATATATATATATAAATAAACTAAAGTTTATTAATAGATCAACAAGAATACAGTGTGCCTCTCAAATCACTAAATTATTTAAAATTTCTAAATATGTATAAGTTTTTTTTTCCATTGATCCACTAAAAAAATATGAATTCTGAAACTGATTTTGGAAATAAATTGGCTTAGAGCATGAGAAACATAGCAACCTTATTGGAATAAAGTTCATTAGAATATCGGTAACTTTAGTTTGAGTAGGATTAGTTTATACCTATACATTAACTCTATTTAAAAAATGGCAACTAGCCAATTTAATTAGCAACATGAAGCTACACAATTCAAGCAATGCCATTTTTTTTATAACATAAATATACAACAACATCAACGAGAGAATATGAATCACAAGTAGACCATCTCTAACAACTCATATATATAGTTTGAACAACAAAATGGACAATTTTTAAATTGAAGATCAAGAATACATACCTAAAGTAATGCTCCTTTTGAACATCACTAAAACACTTCAATTCAATTAGATAAATTATTCTGAGCACTTTCTTCACCATGTTCATAATGAACTTGAGTCCATGTTGTTTTGTCCTCTTGAATGGGTCTAGTGGCTAACGTATGAAGTGTTGTCATTATGAGATATGGGGTTCGAATCTCGGCAAAGCCAAGTAAATACCTCCCTTATGTGCTAGTCACTATTCCAAAGGCTAGTAGCCGTCCGTGATTTACCTCCTCCGTGTTGGCCCTGGGACGGGTTGGTGGGGGCGCTGGGAGCAAGCATATTCGCCTTTTTGCCATCTTGAGTTCATGTTGTTTTCTTTTCTTGAAAGGCTTTCAAAAACAATGAACAAAAAATGAGCAACTCCCATGATTTGAAACCAACATGAGAACTTATTTGATCTCATAACTAGTTAATTGTCATCGTGTGATTGTTAACGAGAACTAGCAATGTAATTTTAAACAAGTATATAAGTATCCTGCATTTAGACCTTAATGCATTGTTCATTAGATAGGGAAGTGGCAGAACAATAACAAAAAATTTCATGTACCAACAGATAAAACAAAGAAGCAAATATGTTATCCAATCTATGTTATCCTGCATTTAGACACTCCATATCTTGTCATTACGATTGCTAGGAACTAAAGAACAAAAGAGAAGATTCAGGTCCCACTATGAATTAGGTTAAAGAAAGATTGAGATCACAATAGAGGGAAGAATCAGCTGAGGTTTATGTAAAGAAAATACATATTGAGATTAGAAGGAAGGATTCACCGAGGATTTGGTTAATGAAAAGAAAGAATGAGATCTCAATAAAGGGTAAGATCCATAATGGTTTAGGTTAAAGAAAAGAAGAATCAAACAATATTAGTTTAAAAAGATGGTAAAACCTAAACCAAGATGAAGCATTCATTTCAAAAATTAAAAGAATCATTTTCAGATTATTCTGAATAAGAAATTTGATATTGGAATCAAACCTTTGAATCTTCAAAGAATGAAAGAGTTGAAAAAAATGGAATCAAGTAGATAGCGACATTGACATTTGACAACGAGATATAAGGTGAGACGAATATGAATCAAACCTTTCAGGTCATCTTGAAAAAATAGATACAGGACCTTGAAAGATAAAAATAACAAGATTAAAACATCAAATAGAAAATGATATTTGTGAAGAAAAAAGACATATCTTTTCAGATTTTAAGAAAAAAGAGGGAAGACTTCTTCATCTGTAGGGGAGAAAATGACAATGGAACCGAACCTTCAAAGAACAAAAAAATGAATCGTTTGCAAATAATAGCATGGATAATAACAAAAAAAAGAATCAAATTGTTTGTAGATAATAGCATCAATAATAATTTCTTTGAAAGATGAATCATACCTTGAAGACTACTAAATCCCAAGGCTTAAATTGACAAGGGAAAAAACCCAAAGAAGATAAAGAACTCAAAGTGAGACTGAGGCTTTTGGGCGAAGAAAAGATCCACCAGATGAAGAATCCTAAGACTTTCGATTAACAGAGGATCAGGGTTCGCGACTTTGCAGTGGAGGGAGGGAGTTCGCGACTGCATGAGGAGGAGTAGGGTTTGCGACTACTTGAGGAGGTTTGGGTTCGCAACATCGCGCTTCACGTGAGTAGGCTCGAGCATCCACATCAGATACCCTATTTAAAAATTTTACCTTAAATTTTGGATAGGGTAGCTAAAATTTTTTTATAACAACTACCCAATCGATTCCCTAAATTATGCATTTATGAACAGTACTTCTCTAAATTTAGGGAATGGATTTCATTCCCTAAACATTATAGAGAGAGAAGAAATAGGGAAGATATATGATGTATTGAAAAATGGATATCCAAATTTAATAAAGTAACTTTTTTACCCTAAATTATGCATTTTGGATAGGGAAGCTGGTGTGGATGGTCTTATAATCGAGCCGAGTTCGAGCTTTATTTAACGAATATATTCATGGCTCACGAGCTTATTCGAGCTTTTATCGAGCCTAAACGAGCTTAATAAATATAAATTATAAATTTAAATATTCATTAAAAACTAAATTATATATTTTAAAAAAATTATAATATTCTTGTTAAAATTTATAATTTTATTCTAATAAATAAATTTAATATATTTATCTATGTTTTTCATAATTAGAGTGTAAAATCTATAAATTCAATATCAAAACTATTATTTTTTTTATTTAAAAGTTGATTCATGAGCTTAACGAACATGTTCACGAGCTAACGAGCCAAATATTGTGAAGCTTGAGCTTGGTTTATTTATTTTAACGAGCCTCATTAAACGAGCTCAAACGAGCTTTTATTGAACGAGCTTCAAATAGTTCACGAGCGGCTTGGCTCATTTACACCCCTATGCATGACTGTGTGAGGAGGAGTAGGTTGTGTTTGAGGTTTTGGCTAGATATTTTGGCGATCCAATATTTTATAATGTGTATTTATTTATTTATAATAAGTATTAATGACGCATGAATGTTGTATGTTGTTAATATTTTATAATATTTATTGATAATTTATATTTTTACATGTCATCATTTATATATTTATAATAAATATTAGCAGTGTACTCCGCATGTCGTTAATATTAAGTTTTAACAGCGCACTCTGCATGTTGTATAAAAGTTTATTGACAGCGTACTGTTTTTTGCACACCATCATTTGAATAAATATTATACTATCTACAATGCACATAATTATGTGCGCTGTAAAAACTATTATTAATGGCGCACTTTAACCGTTCATCGTTGATGATAGCTGCAGAAAGTCATAGTTGTTGTAGTATATACATTTCACACCAATCTAAGTTTCACAATACACAATCAAGTTAATTCCTATGTGCTTGTGAGATGCCAAGGTTGCTAAGTCTATAGGAACATGGATTTTAAGTTTCTGACCTAGGCTGAATCCAAGCAATATGTTGATTTTTCAAAGCATATAATAATTTTTGTAAAAAATATTTTAAAAAGATTATGTTAAGAAATAGCAGCAAGTCCTACTCTATAATGCACATACCTAATTTTCATCGTAAATTATTAAATTCGGATTCTGACAGTGGTTTAGTGAAAATATTAACTAAATTTAATTTGGACTAAATATAATTAAGTTCAATATCTCTTTGGTGATGTGGTCCCTAATAAAGTGATATTTAATTTCAATATGTTTTATTCTTGAATGATGAGTTTTTGGTTAGGTTAATTGAGCTTATGTTATCAATAAATATTTTTATATTCCAAGTTAAAGTTTTTTAATGTGTGTATCATTCATAATAATTGTGCTATGTATTCACCATTATTATATATTCTTCTTTAGTAATAGACAAAGCAACACAGTGCTCTATTCTACTAAACCAATTAACAAATGATGGTCCAAGGAGTTGTCATCAACTACTTGTACTTTTTATCCAATTTACAACTGGCATAATCTAAGTCAGAAAATCTTATAAGTTTAAAGTTTGTTGTCCTAGGGTACCACATTCCCACGTTAATTGTGCCTTTTAGATATCTAAAAATTCTTTTAATATTAGTTAAGTGGGATTCCTTAGCACAGGTTTGGTATCTTGCACACATACTAATTGCAAATAAAAGGTCGGGTCAACTTGCGGTTATGTATAAGTGGCTACCTATGGTACTTTTATAATATTTAAGGTCAACTAATTTTCCATTTAGATCACTATCTAATGTTATATTAGTTGTCATTGGAGTTTTTATTCCCTTGGTATTTTCCATTCTAAATCTTTTAAGTAATTCTTTTGTGTATTTTTGTTGATATACATAATTACCTTCTTTAGTTTATTTGATTTGTAAATCTAAGAAAAATGTTGGTTCACTTACTATATTCATTTCAAATTTTATTCCATTAAAATTATAAATTGCTGTAAAAAATTTGAGTTTGTTAATCCATAAGTTATGTCATCTACATATACTTGGAATATAAAAATATTTGACTCAAGGTTTTTAACGAAAAGGGTTGAGTCGACTCATCCTTAATTGAATCCTTTGGATATCAGATATGTAGATAATCTTTCATGTTGGTGCAGCAGGCCGGTAAGAGGGGAGGGGTGAATTGCTTGCACCGACCATCATCTTGATCTTGATGTTTCAGTCAGCGGTTAGTCCTTTTGAAGTGGTTTGTCTCTAATACCAATTGTTGGTGTAGCGGGCTGGCAAGAGGGGAGCCGTGAATTGCCTGAAACAAAAAAAATACCCTCCTCATTCTTTCAACTTTAAGGTGCAACAATAATAAATAAAAGAACATAATTAAAGAAGAGACTCAGGGATTGACTTGGTTACAACTTAGGTGGTTATTATTCCAAGGCGGTTGAAAAGCTTAGTCGGAATCTCCTTCTCTGAAGGCGGCCAAGCCTTTTATACAATAAAAGCTTAAGTAGTTGCTAGGAAGTTAGTACAAGAGTTGATAATCAATTCCCTAGCTCGAGGGCCCTTTTTATAGGGCCTGGAAACTCTATCTTCGGCTTAAGGGTGCCTCCCATAAGCATGGAGGGCGCCTCCAGCATGACATTTGGATAAAGTTTTATCCAAATATGAAATGGTCACTTTGACTCGTTTGAGGGCCCCCTCAATGCTATGGAGGGTGCTCTCAATGCTGTAGTGTATAAATAGCTCTAACTTTCCTTTGGATCTTCCGTTGCTCCGTTTACTTAGGTGATTGCGGCCAACCGAAATAGGGCTCATCCGAACCCAATTTCTGGTCTTCTCCTCGAGCAAGCTTCCGCTCTGGCTTCTCATCCCTCGAACATCGTGTACGTTCTTCTCGTCCACCGGTGTACTCTTCCGCAGCTCTTTCGTCCCTCGAAGCACCGAGCCTGTCAACTCCCTTCCTGTGCCGTCCTTCTCGCCAGTTGCGTCTTTCACTTGACTTCCTGTGCTCCTAAGCTTCTGCATACTTAGACATAGGGATCAAAACTAAATAGGACCTAACCTAACTTGGTTGATCAAATCAAAACAATCACAGGGTCCAACATTTCATACCATACCTTAGGAGCTTGTTTTACATAGTATAATGTTTTTTTTAATTTAAATAAATGGTCAGGATGATCTATACTTTTAAACCAAAGCAGTTGACATACATAAACTTCTTCCTTGATTAGTCCATTCAAGAAAGCAGATTTAATATCTATTTGATAAAGTTTGAATACTTTATGGGCTGCATAACTCAATAATATTTTAATGGATTCAAGTCTGATTACTGAAGCATGGGTTTCATCGTAGTCAAATCCCTCTACTTGACTAAACTCTTTAACTACTAATCTTGTTTATTTCTTACACTTTAGCTTTTTTTATTTAGTTTATTTCTAAATACCCATTTTATTTTGATAAATTTTTTGTTTTGGGCAAATGTACTAAGTCTTAGACCTCATTTCGTTCAAATTGAGTCAATTCTTCTTGCATAGCTATAATCTAATCTGGGTCAAGTAGCAATTCTTCTACTATTGTAGGCTCAATTTTAGATATCAATACAATTTGACTTAGGTTTCTAAATGTTGATCTAATTTAAATCTTTAGGTTTGGGTCACCTAATATTTGTTCAATTATATGGTCAAAACTAACTCTTATTATTCTTGAATCAGTTTGTTCCTGTTGATACTCTTGTCGTTGATGTTGTTCATCTTTTTGATCTTCTATTTGGTTTAGATTTTCACTAGCTCCCCCTTGATCAGTGCTAGACCTAACAAAGTCTATTGGTTAATATTAAGTCCGATTTTTATTAAGTTCTTTAGAGTTAGAGTTTTCATCAAATTTTATATTTCTTGTTTCTTCAATCCTTAGTGTACTCTTATTATAAATTCTATAAGCTCTACTATTTAGTGAATATTCTAGAAAAATTCTATTTTTAATTTTTGAGATAAATTTTCTTAAGTGTTCTCTTTATTTAATTTAATATATATACTGAACATCCAAATACTTTAAAATATTTAATGTTAGATATTTTATTATAATATATTTCATAAAAGATTTTATTATGCTTTTTATTTATTGTTGTTCTGTTTTGGACATAATAAGTTGTACTAATAGCTTCAGCTCAAAAGTACTTGGGTAGTTGATATTCATTAAGCATTGTCCTAGTGACTTCTTATAGGGTTATATTTTTTCCATTATACTAATATTCCATTTTGTTGAGGTATTTTAGGTAATAATAATTCATGACCGTAATCATTTTCTAAGTAGAATTTATTAAACCTATGGTTTTCAAATTCACCACCATTATCACTTCGAATTCTTTTGATTTTTATATTTTTGTCATTATCTGTTTGTTTATAGAAATTACTAAAAGTTTTAAAAGTTTCATCTTTATTTCTTAAGAACGTCACCCATATAAACCTTGAATAATCATCAATTATTTCTAAACAATATATATTTCTGTTAATTAATTTAATTGATTTCAAGTATTAAATTAGTTAAATTTGATTAGTTGGTTTATGAGTTGATTTAATTTATTTCCCTTGTTAGCAAGTATTACAAATATTTATTCCAGGTTAGATAATTTTGATAAATCTCTAACTAAGCTATTTAATTTAGTGATATTTTTAAAGTTGGTGTGTGACAGTCTTCTATTCCATAGTCAAGTTTCCTCTTTTTGTGTCAAGTGACACTTAAGTGAGAAGCTAGCCAGGTTAATTGCATAGATTTTTTTTACCTAAATTCTTTTAGTCTTATGTTAGGGTTGTCTGTGTATTTAATCAAGCAATTAGATAATAGAAACTTAATCTTATAAACAAAATCACACAATTGATTGATATTAAGTAAATTAAACTTAAACTTTTTGACAAGCAACACTTTTTTAATAACGAAATTAGATTCGAGTTTAATATTACATATTCCAATTATCTTAAACTGACTGTTATTTTCAAAGGTAATCATTCCTAAGCTCTTGAGTCTTAATTTAGTGAATTTGGTGTGATCCCCAGTCATATGTTTGGAGCAACCACTATCCATTATCTACTTAGATTCCTATAAAAAGTAAGAGTTATTAATTAGAGTTGAAACATTAATTTTTAGTTTAATTTATGTTTGATTTAAGTTTTATGTTAAGTTTAAATTAGGTTTAATTTTGAATTTAAGTTAAGTTTGAATTTAGGTTTAATTTTGAATTAAGTTTAGTTTTAGATTAGCTTAATTTTGATTTTAAGTTAAGTTCAAGTTGTTTTAATTTTGAATTAAGTTTAGTTTAGATTTGAATTGAAGTTAAGTTTGAATTTAGGTTTAATTTTGAATTAATTTTAGCTTAGATTAGGTTTAATATTGATTTTAAGTTAAGTTTGAGTTAACTTTGAATTAAGTTTAGTTTAGATTAGGTTTAATTTTGATTTTAAGTTAAGTTTTAATTAAGTTGAGTTTATATTTAGGTTTAATTTTGATTTTAAGTTAGGTTTGAATTAAGTGTAGTTTAGACTTGAATTTAAGTTAAGTTTGAATTAGGTTTAGTTTAGATTAGGTTTAATTTTGATTTTAAGTTAAGTTTGCGTTAGGTTTGAATTAAGTTTAGTTTAGATTATGTTTAATTTTGATTGTAAGTTAAGTTTGAATTAAGTTTAGTTTAGATTAGGTTTAATTTTGATTTTAAGTTAAGTTATTCATCTCACCCGGTCTATGCTTTCAACCAAGGTAATTCTATAGTTTTTGTTAGATGAGTTTGATTATTTTTTAGGAATTTTTTAAATTTATATTAGATTCAAGAATAGCTTTGGATCTTCTAAGTAAACTTCCTTAAATAAGTTTCCAAGTTGTGATGAGTCACTTGGATATCATTCGAGTAACCACGTGTCTTAGACAAAGCTTTTCAATTAGTCTCACCTAGAATACTTAGTAATAATCCTTGGTTTTTAACAAGTTAGAACTATCCCTGATTAATCTAGTCCTAATTATCCAAGTCGATAGGCTATGTTCTTGAGGTTTCAACTAATTTAGTGTCTTTCCTTAAATCATAGAATCTTTGTTTTGTGTTTAAGTAATGAATTTCACTTTTAGGTACATAGTATTGATTTTGTCCTACTTGCTTGGTAAGGTAAGCTTTCAAAACCTATGCTTTGGTTTGTTTTTTGTTTTGACTAACAAGTGAAATGAATATTTTATTATTACTTGCTTGGTAAGGTAAGCTTTCAAAACCTATGCTTTGGTTTGTTTTTTGTTTTGACTAACAAGTGAAATGAATATTTTATTATTACTTGCTTGGTAAGGTAAGCTTTCAAAACCTATGCTTTGGTTTGTTTTTTGTTTTGACTAACAAGTGAAATGAATATTTTATTATTTGAGCTGGATTTATATCTGAGTCCAGACTTATTGTATACATTTTTTTGGGATCAAAGTAGCATATCTAGATATTTGGATCTTGTGGTGAATTTTTTTAGATGTCCTCTAAATTTCTAGATGGAATTCTCTTCCTCAAGTATTGTAACTTGAGTCGAGTTTCCATATTGAAATTGTGTAGTTAAGGAATTTAGGTTAAGTTATTCCTTAAGGTCTTGATTTTTCTTAAGGAGCAATTTAACTTATTCTTCAGATTTGGTTTAATTTTTTATTTAAACATACAATTATTTTTTAAAAAATTATAGTTAAATTAAATTCTACCTCATTGGAACCTTCAGAAATAGATACAGATATGTGTCTTGAATTGTACTTGGGCTCATCTACTCGATCTGAATCACTTTCCGACTCAAGTCTGGTTGCCATCAGTGTCAGGTAGTTTGCCTGCTTCGATTCTTCAACATCTGATTATTTTAAAGAAGACTCATCCCAGGTGCCTTGGAGTACCTTTTTCCTTTTGTCTTCTTAGTCTTGTCTTCTTTCAAATTTGGATACTCGTGCTTGAAGTGATCCTTCTTATTACATCCAAAGCAGGTGATATTCACCTTTAGATTGTTGGATGTAGATTTGATCATCTTTTGTAGATCGTTCTTAGTGAAGTATTTCTTCTTTCTAGTGAACATCTTCCTTATCAGGTTCATTAGTTGTTCTTCTTCATCTGATCTATAAGTTGGACTCGTTTTCTAGCTCAAGTTTGGTTCAGGCTTTTGTCTTCACCTCCTTGGTAGTACCTGTAAGGAAAGTTATACCTTTCTCGACCTGTTTTGAGTTAGTCTATTCATACAAGTATAATTTACAAAAAAAATCATCTAATTTTAATTTAGAAAGGTTCTTCAAAACTTTATAGGCATCTATTACAGATGCCCACAGTGTATTTCGAAGTTTAAAGCATACCTTATTATGTCTCTATTTTCCATCTGGTGGTCGATCAGGTGGAGTTCATTGAGAATGTTTTTGATCCTTATGTACAGTTGACTTACTATTTCTTCATCATGTATTTTTAAGTTAAATAAATTATTTAATAATAAATCATGTTTAGTTACCTTGGCATCGTTTGTGCCCTTGTGTAGTTCAATCAGCTTGTCCTAGAGTTCCTTTGAGTTGCTGAATTGTTCGATCCAGTTAAGTTCCTCTTGTATCAACCCACATTGTAGTGTGTTCAATGCTTTGGAGTTGATTTGGACCTTCTTCTTCATTTTTGGATTCCACTTTTCTGGGTCAAGTGGGATACTAGTTACTTCGTCTATTGGAGTCGTGTACCCTAGTGGAATGTTGAACCACTGATCGATATCGGTGTTCAAGTATACCTCCATTCTCCTCTTCCAGTAAGGGAAGTCGTCTCCATTGAAAAGTGGAGGATGAGTTGTGTTGTGTCCATCATTTTTGGCCATATTGTACTTGCAAAACAAATGTTACAGGAAGTTTCCAAGACTAGGTCTTGTGGTAAGTCGTGTGGTATAAAATTAGGTAATGTGAAAGATGGCTCTAGGGGTGTTTAAACTTTGAGCAATTATAAAAAAATAAAAGATTTATTAAAAGAGATGATTGCACTAATTTTGACTTAATGTGAAAAACTGAAAAAAAAAAAACGTAAGAAAATTTTTTTTTGGCTCGAATGGTGGTTGCACCAATTCAGAACGAACCCACTCTTATACTAATTAAATGATACAAAAGAACGAGAGAGGAGGGAGGTGAATCTCATTTTTAAAAACTTTTCCTTTTTCAGTTTATAAAACCTTTTTGAAAACACGACTACACAGCGGAAATAAGGATTACAAGAAAAACAATGAGAGTATGCAAGTTGGTTTTATTTGGTTTGGAGTCTTCAACGACCCCTACTCTAAGGCCCAAGGGATTTTACTTGGTTTGGAGTCTTCAACAACCTCTACTCTAGGGCCTATGATCTCTTGGACCGTATCGATTGGTCAAACCACTAAAACTCGAATCTCAGTTACAAATAAAGAAAGTGTAACATGCTACACTATCTCATGCAAGAATAATAGACAATTAACTTAATTAGAAAACACTAATTTTATTGACAAAAATGTAGCTAAGGATCGAAGCTTGGTGTCGATGTGTCTACTGTAGCTGGGCATAGTAGAGTTGTAGCAGTGCGGTATCAGAGAAATGGTGGAACAGAAAGAGCTAGAATGCTTGTGTGGAAGTTATATCGAAAGAGTTGGTTGTGAACTTCTTTTATACTGCATGAGGAACCTCCAGTCGAGCTGATCCGATCCGAAGGCTGTGGACTTTATCCTTCCAGAGGCGCCTCCAATCGTCTAAGGGCGCCTCCATTGTCGTCCGAGGAGCCTCTAACCAACTCAAGGCACCTCTAGTGGCTAAAACTTCATCTGTAAAGTTTATATGCAAGGAGGTGTCTCTAGCACTATTCATCCAAGGCACTCTCCATTCAACTGAGATACCTCGAACATTGTTCATTCAAGGCTTATTTTTTGCTTTTGCAAAATATGTTAGTTCAATAACAATAAAAAAATACCTACAAAACAGAGTTAGTAAACATAAAAAATTATGAATTAGATCTTGTTTGACATGACATGATATAGTCTTTGTCTCAACTTAGACTTTCAAAATAAATTTAAGTTGGACCAGTGCTTATAGTCCCACTAGGACTCATTCTCATTGGATTCATCTCCTTTAGTGACTTACCTGTTGAATTTTGTATTAAATTCAAAGCATTTTTTGATAGTGTTTTTAGTCCCACATTGCTAAGTGAAGAAGCTTGGAAGGGCTTATATAGGAAGCCCTTCCATCCTTGCTTAGCAATGATAAGGGGACCTACACGCATGCGCGGGCCAAGCCCAAATCGAGTGGATTTGGGGGGTTCGAGCCGGAAATCCATAAACAGAGCGTCACGTACGCGATTAATGTTTTCGGTTGGTTCGAACCAAACCAGAGTTTGGTTTTCGCGGACGCGTTTCCTCGCTAGCGAAGCAGTGCTTCGTACCTCCTCAGAGTGAATAAAAGGGGACAAGCAGTGCCTCTATTCTTCACTCAATCTTCCTTCTTCTCCCTTCTCTGTGCGATACATTCTGCACAGCACCTCCTCTGTTTTTCTTTTCGAGTTCTAGTCTTTCCGAGCCTTTGTTGTGTCCTGAGGCTTAGTCTTTCGGCGATCTGAGGTTGGGTCCGAGTGTCGCGTCTGTTTTGGAGTGCACCTACGGACAAGACGAGCGGTTGTCGGATCTTGGGGGAATTTTGCCGGGGAGCCTTTGCACCGTGAGGCGGCAATAAATTCTCTAAGGACAGTCGGCGTGCCGACGCTTCAACCGGATAACTATATTATAAACCCGACTACTTTATTTATCAGTCTATTGCATGCTATTTTTGTGTAAATATAATACTATTGTTTATATTGCTTAGTTGAAATATATTTGCAACATTCTTAGAGAATTTAATTGCCTGCATCTATAGACATGATGAATGATAGGGTAATAGGATCTGATGAGGCTAGTGCTAGACCCGAGAAATTTTACGGGCAAAACTTCAGACGTTGGCAACAACGGATGAAATTTTGGCTTACTACGCTAGGGTTATTCTCCGTTATAGAAACAGACCCTCCTTCACCTAATGAAGAGGAACCTGCCCGTAGTGCTGCCTTAGAGAGGTTTAAGCAAAGGGATTATCTCTGCCATGGGAGAATCCTGTCTGCCCTCTCAGACGCACTATTTGATGTATATTGCTGAACCTCTTCAGCTAAAGAGCTGTGGAAATCTTTGGATAAAAAATACAACTCCGAAGATTCTGGTTTAGAAAAGTATACTGTGGCAAAATTCCTGAACTTCAAAATGGTTGAAGGCAAATCTGTGATAGAGCAGACACATGAATTCCAAGTCCAAATTCATGGTCTTGCTGAAGGAGATATGCCATTACCTGAAAAATTTCAGGTCTTGTCAATCATCGAAAAATTGCCTCCGAGTTGGGAAGATTTTGGCATGACTCTTAAACATCGGAGAGGTAAAATCTCTCTCGAAGATTTGATGATTGCCTTAAATATCGAAGAAGAACATCGGAAGCAACATAAAAATGATGATACAAGAATGCCTATGGATTTTATTCCAAAGGCGAATGTAGTAGTCTCATCTGACAAGAAGAAATTCAAAAATCAGAAAATGAAAAACAAGATAAAGCCCAACCCAAAGGTTCAAAAGAAAACTGGAACCAAACCTAAGCCTTGCTGGGCATGTGGACAGGTTGGACATTATGCCAAATTCTGCCCTAAGCGAAAGGACAAGGAGAAAAACCAAAGCAATACATCCAAGGCACAAGTAAATGTCGTGACTGCTAGTGACGACACCAGTGATAGGTTTGTTACCTTCAAACCTGAACTAAACTTGATCTATTAACCCAATGAATGGTTAGTTGATACAGGTGCTAATGTACACTGTTGTGCTGATCGCTCAGCCTTCCTTACTTATCAGGTAATTGAAGGCACTTCCGTGACCATGGGGAACCAGTCTGCAGCCAGGGTGTTTGGGATAGGACAAGTTGACCTGAGGTTCACCTATGGAAAAGTCCTGTCACTGCATGAGGTGCATCACGTTCCAGCGGTCCGTCGGAATTTGATTAGCGGATCAAAGTTAGTCCGTGCTGGTTATGAGTTGAACTTTAAATGTAATAAAGTTGTAATATTACATTTAGGAACATTTATTGGAAAAGGTTACCTTAATGAAGGTTTATTTAAACTCAATGTAGAAAATGCTACTTTAAATAAATCTTCTGATATTGGTTGTTCATATAACATTGAGTCTTATGATCTGTGGCATGATAGATTAGGACATGTCAATTTTAATACCGTAAAAAGGATGATGAATCTTGACATGATCCCTAAGCATGCTATAAATGATAAGAAAAATGTGAAATTTGTGTGCAATATAAACAACCCCGTAAATCCTTCAAATCAGTTGATAGAAATTCTGATATTTTAGAATTGATTCATACTGACTGTTGTGAGTTTAACGGTGTAATAACGAGAGACCATAAAAGATATTTCATTACCTTCATTGATGACCACTCTCATTATTGTTATGTTTATTTGCTAAAAACCAAGGATGAAGCTTTAGATAAATTTATGGTTTTTAAATCTGAAGCTGAGAATCAAACCGATAAAACAATTAAGAGGTTAAGGTCTGATAGGGGTGGAGAATTTACCTCGAACCTGTTTCAAAAATTTTGTCAAGATACAGGTATAATCCATGAGGTAACTGCTCCATATAGTCCTCAATCTAACGGTATAACAGAACGAAAAAATCGAACCCTTGAAGATATGATTAATTCCATGTTAGGTAGTTCTGGGTTACCCAACTTTATGTGGGGGGAAGCTCTATACACTACATGTCATGTGTTAAATAGAGTCCCAATGAAGTCAATGGATAAAACCCCATATGAGCTTTGGAAAGGCCGAAGGACAAGTTTGAAATACCTTAAAGTGTGGGGGTGCCTGGCAAAGGTACTAGTACCTGAACACAGAAGGAAAAAACTTGGTCCAAAGACCGTAGATGGTATCTTCTTGGGTTATGCTCAAAATAGTATTGCATATAGGTTCCTGATTATTAAATCAGAAATTCCTGGAATAGATGCAAATACTATTGTAGAACTTCGCGATGCTACATTTTTTTGAGGATATATTTCCTATGAAGACGAGAACACCTCAATCTAGTATTCCTACTAGAAATGAGCCTTCTTCCGTAGAAGTCCCACTATCCGTAGTGGGTACACCTTCCTTAAGTCACTCTATACTAGATGAATCTAGTGAGTATACAGAACCAAGAAGGAGCAAGAGGCAACGAGTGTCTACGGATTTAGGCCAGGACTTTATCACCTATAATATAGAAGGTGACCCTGTGACATATAGAGATGCTATGGCTTCTCCTGAAGCTAAGTACTGGAAAGAGGCCATTAAAAGTGAAATGGACTCTATTATCTCTAATGCTACTTGGGAGTTAGTAGATTTACCTCCTGGGTGTAACACTATAGGATGTAAATGGGTGTTTAAAAGAAAACTAAAACCTGATGGGTCAATAGATAAATTCAAAGCCCGCCTAGTTGCTAAGGGATTCAAACAGAAAGAAGGGATTGACTATTTTGACACTTATTCTCCTGTTACAAGAATTACTACAATCCGAGTATTAATAGCATTGGTGTCCATATATCATCTTGAGATCCATCAAATGGATGTTAAAACGGCATTCCTTAATGGAGATCTTGAAGAAGAGATATATATGGATCAACCTGAGGGATATGTAGTTTATGGAAATGAAAATAAAGTTTGTAGGTTAGTCAAATCTCTTTATGGTTTGAAGCAAGCCCCAAAGCAGTGGCACGAAAAATTTGATAGAGCTATGCTATCATTTGGCTTTGAAGTGAATGACTCTGATAAATGTGTATATGCTAAAATGAAAGGTGATAATTGTATTATCCTATGCTTATATGTAGATGATATTCTATTGTTTGGAACTAACCTTTCTATTATAAATGAGACTAAGACCCTCTTAAGTGGTAAGTTTGATATGAAGGATATGGGTTGTGCTGATATAATTTTAGGGCTGAAGTTGACTCGATCAACTGATGGAATAGCAATTTCTCAGTCACTCTATGTTGAGAGAGTATTAGAGAAATATGGCTATAGCCAAGTTAAATCTGTTGTCACACCATATGACCCTTCAAAAACTCTCCACAAGAATAATAGTGGTGTGGCAGTGTCTCAATTAAGATACTCACAAATAATAGGTAGTCTAATGTATTTAGCTAATTATTCTAGACCTGATATTTCTTTTGCTATGTCACGCCCCAGAGGAGTCCCTGCCCGAGAAAATTTCGGCAGCATCTCCCCTGTACGGTGGACAATCTGAAACATTTCTACATCTCACAAATACCTCAGCCACAAGCGGCTGGAATAATAACAACAAAATAAAACATCACCACGCAGTTATATATAATCTATTCAGTAAAATAATACTCTGACTCGAAATCCACCCTACTCCACTACACTCGTAAAGCTCAAATCCGACGAACTCACCTCTTCTGCCGTCCAGGCAGGCATGTAGTAGAATAAAAATCAAATCCAAATCCATCGATATAATAAAATCTATACCATGTCCATAAGTAAATAAATCCAGAACATAACAAGTTCAAACAGTCTAGAACAGAAAAGGAAACCAAACGAAAAACCAATCCTATCCTCGAGGTCTGCAGGGACCAGCAACTGGAACTCTCTCCTGACAGCATCAACCTGAAAATATCAACAATGGAGGCGGGGTGAGTCCAACACTCAGCAGGTACAATTGATATGCAAAGTAAAGAAACAACACCTAGCACTAATCATGCGTACAGTCTCCTGATAAGAAAGATAAAAATGCATCTGAAGTAAACAGGAGAATACTGTACTAACCAGGTCCTGAGTATAAGGTCAAACAGTCCGAGTGGTATAGGGATCCTGTATGCATGTCAAACATAGGTATCCAAACAATATGCAGCATATAAATGCAGCAAACACAAACACAATCAATAAATGCATCATGCATATGATGCCAATGATGCGTCCTGGTCACCCCTGACGCCAGTCGATCATCTCACACAATAGTGAGGCCGAGTGGGTAGGGCTGTGACAACCGTGCACTCTGTCGTCACTACTCCTGATGAGTGACCGAGTGGACGGGATGCTGTCGGAGTACACCTATCCTCCTACCCCAAATCATAGATGGGGGAGCGCAATGCTCTCAACTCCCGGTACTCAAAGACGGGGAGGAATCCCTGCCGGATAACACGTTGT
The DNA here is from genome assembly GCF_018446385.1 of Zingiber officinale. Lineage (NCBI taxonomy): Eukaryota > Viridiplantae > Streptophyta > Magnoliopsida > Zingiberales > Zingiberaceae > Zingiber > Zingiber officinale. The sequence continues at coordinate 98,029,660 of NC_055998.1, forward strand.
GTCACACTACCCATGAGCGGACCAATGGTGCCTAACAGAGTCCCTTCTGCAACACCACTAACCCATGAGTGGTGGTGTGTGCAGATCCATGTAACTGGCGATGTGCTCAACAATAATGGAGCGGACTATCGCACAGCATGCAATCATGCAAATGATGCATGGCAATAACCATATAAACATCCTGACCTAATCCATATATATAGAAAAGTGCACCCTAGGTCAACGAACCATATCGAATCAAAGGTACACAGAAGGTATAAAAACCTAGGTCCTGAACATGGTGAAGCATGGTATATCACTACCCCCTATAAGCATGTATAAACAGGTAAAATATACATGAGATGTAAATCAATCAATCAATCAAGCACGTACCAAGATTTGGGTAGTGATTAACCGAAACAGATAAGAAACACAATTAATGCAACATGTTAATTTCATTACTAAGCATATCAAAGACAAAAAGTCAAAAGTACCCGCCTCCGAAAATAGAAAGGTCCAATCAGACTCCGAGATACTCGTCTCGCGTCAAAGCCTTGTGTCATAATATTTAATTTAGTTAATTCTATCATGCCTTCATTAACTAAACCAAATCATAATTTCATTATTCAATTAGAGTTAACTCACTAACCCTAACCCTTTTCACAACTACAATGGATTAGGTATCTCCAATTATCTACAATCAAATTGTGTCAGATTAATACATGAACTTGATACCTAACCTTGTAATCTATATTTATTCTAATAACAATGCTCTTACTTCTATCCAAAACTCACCCAGATTGAGGGATTTCACCGCTGATCGTTGTCGGAGGTACACGCTGCGATACCACTCAGATTTGGTAGCTCCGAAAGTTCTTCCTCACTGTCGGAGCATAACTTAAACAGTGGGACAATGTTGATTCCAGCAGCAAGCTACAGTTTTTCCTCGGATCTGGCCGGAAGTGACGATATCCCTGCACAACTCAGTTTGGTTGGCAGATTTAGCAAGGATAACACCCTACTACTAAATCCAAATATACGAGGAAAACCTACCTCCAATCCGGCCACCGGTAACCCTAATTCAGCACTATCACAGTAAACTTACGTGACTGAATCGAGAAAAGGGGAGAGATGTGCCACCGAACTCGAGCCCTAGGTCAAATCTGCACTGCTCGGAATGAAAGAGGCGCCGGCGGCTAGCTAGGGCACGAGCACAGCGGAGAAGAAACTCGTCGTCGGTGCTGCTCCGTGCGGCGCCGGCGGCTGTGAACCCACAACTAGGGCACGGAAATCAGCCTGATGGGGCGGCGATGGTGGAGACAACTAGGAGGCGATCGGCGGCTTCACAGAGGTGCGGCCTCAAGTGGCGGCAGCGAGAACACAGAGGAGTTGAAGCTTGGCCAGCGACGTGCAGCGATTGTGCGGCTCAGAAGGGAAAGAAGGAGAAGTGGTCACTCGGGGAGGAGAAACCGCCCGTGCGGCCGGTTAGGGCACGGGGGGAGAAGTCGGGCTTGCGGGAGTGGCTCGGCAAGGAAGAAACGGCGACCATGAGAGGAAATAAAGGAAAAGAAAAAAAATAAAAAGAAATTTAATAAATAAACAATTCCTCACTTAAATGGGTAGCCTAAACAGGCTTTTCCGGGCTCCGTTTTTATCCCCGTGAACTTATCTGTACAAGCTCCGAAAAATTCCCGAAAAATTTCGAAAAATTCCCTTATTAATATTCGCCTATTTTCGGTATTTTACATTCTCCCCCACTTATAAAAATTTGGTCCCCAAATTTCGTTATCTACCATCAGCAGGTATTAACAACAGATATAGAGTATAAATGCTGAACGGTAAACTGAATCACATACCTCAAGTAAAAAGATGGGGATATCGAGCTCGGATAGTATCCTCGAGCTCCCAAGTAGCCTCCTCGTCCGAATGATGCTGCCATCCGACTTTAACCAGCCGGATAGTCTTGTTCCGCAACTGTCGCTCTTTCCGGTCGAGAATCCGTACTGGAACCTCCTCATAAGTAATGTCAGGCTGAACTGGAACTGGAATATTTGCCAGCACATGTGTCTCCTCAGCATCGATACGTGAAATACATCGTGAACGCCTGACAGAGACGGTGGTAGTGCCAATCGGTAAGCTACCGCTCCGATCCTCTCCAAGATCTCGAAAGGGCCAATGTACCGCGGAGCTAGCTTACCTCTGAGGCCAAATCTCTTCACCCCTTTCGTGGGTGACACTCGTAGAAATACATGGTCGCCAACAGAGAACTCTAGTGGTCTGCGTCTCCGATCAGCATAACTCTTCTGGCGGTCCTGTGCCTCTAACATCCTCCGTCTGATAGTACGGACTAACTCTGCGTCCTGCTGAGCTCTCTGAGGTCCCAACAGCTGGGCCTCTCCAACCTCATCCCAAAGAGTGGGTGTCCGACAAGGTCTACCATACAACGCCTCAAACGGTGCCATCTGGATAGCCGAATGAAAGCTGTTGTTGTAGGCAAACTCAACCAACGGCAGATGGTCCTCCCAACTGCCTCCAAAATCCATAACACATGACCTCAGCAGATCCTCAAGAGTCTGAATAGTCCGCTCTGACTGTCCATCTGTCTGTGGATGGAAGGCTGTACTGAAACGGAGCTGTGTACCCAAGGCCTGCTGCAGACTCTGCCAGAAACGAGACGTGAACCGTGGATCTCTATCCGAAATGATACTCAATGGAACACCATATAGTCTGATAATCTCTCGACAATACAGATCTGCCAATCGATCCAGGGAATCAATCCTCCGGATCGCTAAGAAGTGCGCTGATTTGGTTAATCGATCAACGATTACCCAAATCGCGTCATGGCCTCGTCGTGTCCTCGGCAACCCTACCACAAAGTCCATGGTAATGTGATCCCACTTCCACTCAGGAATAGGAATCCGCTGAAGTAATCCTGCAGGTCTCTGGTGTTCAGCCTTCACCTGCTGACAGACAAGACATCTAGCTACGAAATCCGCGATGTCTTTCTTCATGCCGTTCCACCAGTAGGAACGCCTCAAGTCTCGATACATACGGGTCCCGCCTGGATGGATCGTAAATCGAACAGTGTGCCTCTGAAGTAGCTCTGTAAGACCGGATGAGGCGAGGTACGCATAATCGCCTCGAGTATATAACACCCTCCTCGTCTCGTGTGAACTCGATGCCTGCCGGAAGCTATCTAGCGCTAATGAGCGCAAATGCGATCACCGGCTGGGCCTCTCGGATCCTAGTCCTGATCGACGATCGAGCAACCATGGTAACGAATACCCTGCTCTGTCCCCGCTCCTCAAGGTCTAACTCGGAAAAACTCGAATCAAATCAAATCGGTGGCAAGCTAAAGTCCTCTGGACTTCCGTGAGCGCATCGGCAACCACATTAGCTTTCCGGGTGGTAGCTAATGGTACAATCGTAGTCCTTCAGAACTCCATCCTCTGTCGGAGATTAAGCTCCTTCCGAGTGAAAATGTATTTGAGACTCTTATGATCGGTGAGAATCTCAAATGTGATACCATATAAATGATGTCGCGAGCAAAGATGACGGCAGCTAACTCCAAGTCATGAACCGGGTAGTTCTTCTCATGCTCCTTCAGCTGACGAGAAGCATAAGAGACTACTCTGCCGTGCTGCATCAGAACAGCGCCCAAATCCTGTAAAGACGCGTCGATGTAAAGTACAAATCCATCCTCTCCAGAAGGTAAAACCAAAACTGGAGCCGACACTAATCTCCGCTTCAGCTCCTGAAAGCTGATCTTGCAATCCTCGGACCATATGAACTTCACGCCTTTCCTGGTAAGATGTGTCAGCGGCATAGCAATACGTGAGAAACCCTTGACAAAACGTCGGTAATATCCGGCCAATCCCAGAAAACTGCGGATCTCCTGAACTGACTTCGGCTGCTCCCAACCGGTGACAGCCTCGATCTTCTGAGGATCAACTGAAATACCTCTGCTAGAAACCACGTGTCCCAGAAAACCGATCGAGGAGAAGATACACTTGCTGAACTTCGCAGCTGATGTCGTCGAAGAATCTCCAAGATGTGAAGATGCTGTGCATGCTCCTCCTCGGAACGAGAGTAGACCAATATGTCATCAATGAAAACGATAACAAACTGATCCAGATACTCCAGAAAGATGCGGTTCATCAAGTCCATAAACACCGCTGGAGCATTGGTAAGCCCCAATGGCATTACCAAAAACTCATAATGACCGTATCTGGTACGGAAAGCTGTCTTCTGGATATCAGAGTCTCTGACTCTCAGCTGACGATATCCGGATCGCAGATCAATCTTAGAATACACTGATGTACCTCTGAGCTGATCAAACAAATCCTCAATCCGTGGTAATGGATATTTATTTCTGATGGTCACTGCATTCAGCTGCCTGTAGTCAATACACAACCTCATTGTACCATCCTTTTTCTTGACAAACAGAACTGGAGAACCCCATGGTGAAACACTAGGGCGAATAAATCCCCTGTCTAAAAGCTCCTGGAGTTGAACCTTCAGCTCGTTCAACTCTTTTGGTGTCATACGATACGGAGCTTTCGATGTCGGCGCGTTTCCTGGAATCAGCTCAATAGCGAACTCCACTTGCCTTCTGGGAGGCAAACCTGGCAGCTCCTCTGGAAATACATCTGGGTACTCCCGGACAACAGGAACGTCGGAGAGCTGCGAACTACTACTGTCCTTAGTACTGATCAACGACAACAGAAAACCATGACAACCGTGAGACAGCAGCTTCTGCGCCTGAATCGCCGAAATAATCGAGATGCCGTCGTCTCTGATGCCAGTGAAACTCCACGAGGGTTGGTTCGGAGGCCGGAAGGTGACCACCCTCGTCTGGCAATCAACGGTAGCATGATATACTGACAGCCAATCCATGCCAAGAATGACATCAAACTCGACCATCTCCAATACTAGAAGATCTACCGTAAGTATCATGTTGCCAAAGTCTAACGGGCAACCTCTGATCTCCTGGGTGACGTCTAAAGTATCACCAGACGGTAGAGAGACAGTCAATCGCTGGGGTCTGCAAGTGGGTAATCTACCAATCTCCCGCATAAATGTACGAGATATAAAAGAGTGCGAGCTACCAGTATCAATCAATATATCAGCGGAAAATGAATAAATGGAAATCATACCGCGGAAAACAGATCCGTCGGCTCGCTGCGCATCCTCCCTGGTAATCGCATGAACACATCCAGTCTCTGGCGGAGGAGGAGGAGGTACCGGTAAGCTCGCCATCGAGGCTGGCTTTGGACTATGTGCGGATAAGGCGAGAGGATGGTGGTCTTGTCGGTGGGGGAGTACGATCATCACGAGTCGGATAATAAGGTCTGGAACAAAACTGGGTGCTCTGAAGCATGGAGTACTCTGTCAAGCATGCCAAATCTTTGCTGCAGAGGAGCTGCTCCTTGTGAAGATTGGGCTTTCGCCCTCCTCGATATGCCCACGATGACTAGACTGTCCCTCGACTGACTCTCCGGGCTGTCTGAGCCTTGGTGACAATCTCGGCTCTGGTGCCCGGCAGTTAAAAGCAAACTGACTGTCCCAGAGAGCAAGCTGGGGTGAGGTGATCTCTGGATCCACATCTGAAACAATGAGTATCACCGGAAGGTGGTTGACGGTTCTGCTGAGAAAACCGGGAACGTCCTGAAGAAGACCGCCCTGATTTCTGAGGCCTACGAGACACTCCAGAAGTACCCTGACCTGACCTTCTGTGACTACTCTGAGGCTGTCCTGTCGCCTGAGACTGCTGGACCTGCCCTGATGTCTGACCCGTATGCTTTCTTTTCCTATCCGGATATGCTGTCTGCCGAGCTAACTCTATCATCAAAGCTCGATTCAATGCATCAGAGTAAGATGAAATCCCTAATCCGGCAAGCTGTACATGCAGATAACCATCCAATCCCTGTATAAATTACATCATGCGAGTTCTGTCCTCCGCAACTAACTCTGGACAAAACTGAGCCAACTGGAGGAATTCAGTATTATACTCGGTCACTTAGCGATTATTCTACCTCAGACTCGTAAAATCCTGTCGGCGAGACATCTGATAGGACAGTGGAAAGAAACGGCTCTCAAAAGCCTCTCTGAACCTGGTCCATGTGACGTTGCGCTCACCAATAATAGAACGCTGAGTAACCCACCAGGCATTAGCTTCATCCCGTAAATGGTAAGCAGCCAGCTCTGCTTTCTCCCACTCGGAGCAAGCCATATAGAAGAAAGTCTGCTCCATAGTCTCTATCCATGACAGAGCCATACTCGGATCGAGATCTCCGCGGAAAAGAGTGAAACGAGTCTTCATCGACTCAGCCAATGCTGGAATCCTAGCTCGTGCAGCAACAATATCAGTGATCTGTGTCGGGACGGCTGCAGGTGATACTACCGGTGGTACCGCGGAATAAACCGGAGGAGAAACTCCCGGTGCTATGTATATACTGGAGCATAAGCCGTCGGTGGTACCGCTGGGAACAAAAGTGGTGGCAACCGGAGTGCAGTGGGAAAAGGTACGGATGTGGAGCAGCTTGCTCTGTGAGCCTTTGGGGTACAGTGCCACCGGTATAGGATACCTTGTAGATCCAAGTGGTGGTGGCCTGAATACAGCAGTGAGGCTGGAGCGGATGCCTGCATGATGGTACACTGATGGTAGTAAATACGGTGAGGAGTGGATCTTGTCGGTGTGGCCAAAGTAGGTATCTCTAGGAGCTATCGGGTTTGAGGCTCGATGCTCACGCATCTGAGTCCGCATCACGGTAGCGGGCTCACTAACAGTGGGCATCTCTGGCATATCCAGAGATCCCGTGGTCCTCCCACGTGGTCGTCCAGCACCACGTCTCGCAGCAATACGAGTAGATCGTCTCATATCTGTTAAATTAAATTACAGATATCAATACCAATATAACAAACATAAAATAACAACATACCTATTTGCCGTCTGGAGATGTTCCGTCGCTGTCCAGTCCCCAATTTGACCTCAAAATTCCGAACGTACATATCGCCGGAAATCCAAATAAATCCGAAACGGAAATCCGAAACATAACCATATCGAAATCCGAAAATGCCCAGTTTAACTCGCAAACCTGGCTAACCCAAATATCCAGAATACCAACAACAGGTATCCGATAAATCTCCAAAAACTAAAAGCAGGTATCCATAACCTGCTCTAATACCAAATAAATTGGTATCAGATAAATCCCGAAAATCCAAAATACGAAACAAAAGATCGTAAAACTGTACTCTGATACCACTAAATTGTCACGCCCCAGAGGAGTCACTGTTCGAGAAAATTTCGACAGCATCTCCCCTGTACGGTGGACAATCTGAAACTTTTCTACATCTCACAAATACCTCAGCCACAGGCGGCTGGAATAATAACAATAAAATAAAACATCACCACGCAGTTATATATAATCCTATAATACTCTGATTCAAAACCACGCTACTTAATTAAACTCGTAAAGCTCAAAATCCACCCTACTCCACTACACTCGTAAAGCTCAAATCCAACGAACTCACCTCTTCTGCCGTCCAGGCAGGCATGTAGTAGAATAAAAACCAAATCCAAATCCATCGATATAATAAAATCTATACCATGTTCATAAGTAAATAAATCCAGAACATAACAAGTTCAAATAGTCTAGAACAGAAAAGGGAACTAAACGAAAAACCAATCACATCCTCGAGGTCTGCAAGGACCAGCAACTGGAACTCTCTCCTGACAGCATCAACCTGAAAATATCAACAATGGAGGCGGGGTGAGTCCAACACTCAGCAGGTACAATTGATATGCAAAGTAAAGAAACAACACCTAGCACTAATCATGCGTACAGTCTCCTGATAAGAAAGATAAAAATGCATCTGAAGTAAACAGGAGAATGTTGTACTAACCAGGTCCTGAGTATAAGGTCAAACAGTCCGAGTGGTATAGGAATCTGATGCATGTCAAACATAGGTATCCAACAATATGCAACATATAAATGCAGCAAACATAAACAATAAATGCATCATGCATATGATGCTGATAACCTGCTCACCCCTGACGCCACGATCATCTCACACACATAGTGAGGCCGAGTGGGTAGGGCTGTGACAACCGTGAACTCTGCCGTCACTACTCCTGAGTGACCGAGTGGACGGGATGTTGTCGGAGTACACCTATCCTCCTACCCCAAATCATAAGTGGGGGAGCGCAATGCTCTCAACTCCCGGTACACGATGACGGGAGGAATCCCTGCCGGATAACACGTTGTGTCACACTACCCATGAGCGGACCAACGGTGCCTAACAGAGTACACTCTCTGCCGACTACCACCCTGAGTGGTGGTGTGTGCAGATCCATGTAACTGGCAATGTGCTCAACAATAATGGAGCGGACTATCGCACAGCATGCAATCATGCAAATGATGCATGACAATAACCATATAAACATCCTGACCTAATCCATATATATAGAAAAGTGCACCCTAGGTCAACGAACCATATCGAATCAAAGGTACACAGAAGGTATAAAAACCTAGGTCCTGAACATGGTGAAGCATGGTATATAACTACCCCCTATAAGCATGTATAAACAGGTAAAATATACATGAGATGTAAATCAATCAATCAATCAAGCACGTACCAAGATTTGGGTAGTGATTAACCGAAACAGATAAGAAACACAATTAATGCAACATGTTAATTTCATTACTAAGCATATCAAAGACAAAAAGTCAAAAGTACCCGCCTCCGAAAATAGAAAGGTCCAATCAGACTCCGAGATACTCGTCTTGCGTCAAAGCCCTGTGTCACAATATTTAATTTAGTTAATTCTATCATGCCTTCATTAACTAAACCAAATCATAATTTCATTATTCAATTAGAGTTAACTCACTAACCCTAACCCTTTTCACAACTACAATGGATTAGGTATCTCCAATTATTTACAATCAAATTATGTCAGATTAATACATGAACTTGATACCTAACCTTGTAATCTATATTTATTCTAATAACAATGCTCTTACTTCTATCCAAAACTCACCCAGATTGAGGGATTTCACCGCTGATCGTTGTCGGAGGTACACGCTGCGATACCACTCAGATTTGGCAGCTCCAAAAGTTCTTCCTCACTGTCGGAGCAGAACTTAAACAGTGGGACAATGTTGATTCCAGCAGCAAGCTACAGTTTTTCCTCGGATCTGGCCGGAAGTGACGATATCCCTGCACAACTCAGTTTGGTTGGCAGATTTAGCAAGGATAACACCCTACTACTAAATCCAAATATACGAGGAAAACCTACCTCCAATCCGGCCACCGGTAACCCTAATTCAGCACTATCACAGTAAACTTACGTGACTGAATCGAGAAAAGGGGAGAGATGTGCCACCGAACTCGAGCCCTAGGTCAAATCTGCACTGCTCGGAATGAAAGAGGCGCCGGCGGCTAGCTAGGGCACGAGCACAGCGGAGAAGAAACTCGTCGTCGGTGCTGCTCCATGCGGCGCCGGCGGCTGTGAACCCACAACTAGGGCACGGAAATCAGCCTGATGGGGCGGCGATGGTGGAGACGACTAGGAGGCGATCGGCGGCTTCACAGAGGTGCGGCCTCAAGTGGCGGCAGCGAGAACACAGAGGAGTTGAAGCTTGGCCAGCGACGTGCAGCGATTGTGAAGCTCAGAAGGGAAAGAAGGAGAAGTGGTCACTCGGGGAGGAGAAACCGCCCGTGCGGCCGGTTAGGGCACGGGGGGAGAAGTCGGGCTTGCGGGAGTGGCTCGGCAAGGAAGAAACGGCGACAATGAGAGGAAATAAAGGAAAAGAAAAAAAATAAAAAGAAATTTAATAAATAAACAATTCCTCACTTAAATGGGTAGCCTAAACAGACTTTTCCGGGCCCCGTTTTTATCCCCGTGAACTTATCCGTACAAGCTCCGAAAAATTCCCGAAAAATTTTCAAAAATTTCGGAAAATTCCCTTATTAATATTCGCCTATTTCTGGTATTTTACATGCTATATCGAAATTGAGCAGGTTTACCAGCTGTCCGGACAGAACGCATTGGGATGCATTAGACAGAGTACTCAGATATCTGAAAGGCACTATATCCTTGGGCTTGTGGTACGGGAGATTCCCTGCAGTCCTGGAGGGATATAGTGATGCTAGTTGGATAGCTGACACTGCTGAGTGTAAAGGCGTTACTGGTTATGTCTTTACACTTGGAGGCGGTGCAGTTGCTTGGAGGTCTGTTAAACAGACGATTATAACCCGGTCTACATCTGAGGCAGAATTGTGTGCTTTGGATACCACAGTAACTGAAGCTGATTGGCTTAAGGGTCTTCTTTCTGAAATTCCCTTGATGATGAAGCCAATACCTTCTATTTCAGTACACTGTGATAATCAAACAACAATAGCTCAGATTAGAAGCTCCAAGTATAGCCAGAAACAGAAGAGACATGTACGAATAAGATTAAAGTCTATTCGTGAGCTAGTGTCTCTTGGAGTGGTGTCATTGGACTTTGTAAGTTCAAAAGACAATATTGCTGACCCACTCACTAAAGGACTTGATTTTGAGAAAATCAAGAGATCCAGTAAGGGAATGGGACTGAGGCCTGTCTTGGTTTCATCTATAGCGGCAACCCAACCTATCTGATTGGAGATCCCAAAAAGTAGGTTCAATGTGGTACAAACAAGCTATAAGGGTGAAACGTAAGCATCAAATTGATTGAGATGTAATCTCATAATCTCTTCCCTGGATAGATGCTTGACTGCTAGTAAGGATGAGCTTAGGAGCTCTTAATGAGTTCAAGGTCTTAATGACAGGATGCTTGCAGTACATCCTTGGAGAACTCACCTATGTAAGTGTAACTGTGTGGCCGTAGTGTGGGGGGTCTAGGCAACTCCCCTTAGCACTTATGAAACAAGATTCGGTGGCATGGCCGTAATGCACCAACCCAGAAGGATTCAACCGTCGCCCGTGATGAGTTGTTACCAATTGACTTCACATATAAAAAAGGTTTAAGTTCAAGACCTAGTTCACTTCAAACCTATGTGAATAAGATTGGTGTACTCAGGTAAAAATTCAAACCGGAAGGTATTTTCACTAAAAGCTCATTGCAACCTAGCCTCAGGACATATTTTATCTTTTAAACCGAAATGATTTGAATTTGTGGGGGATTGTTGAATTTTGTATTAAATTCAAAGCATTTTTTGGTAGTGTTTTTAGTCCCACATTGCTAAGTGAAGAAGCTTGGAAGGGCTTATATAGGAAGTCCTTCCATCCTTGCTTAGCAATGATAAGGGGACCTATACGCATGCGCGGGCCAAGCCCAAATCGAGTGGATTTGGGGGGTTCGAGCTGGAAATCCATAAACCGGGCGTCACGTACGCGATTAACGCGCGCAGGGGGGGTGCAAATCCCCAGCCCGTGGGCCTTGCGCTCACGGGCGGCCCGGTCTGTTTTTGCTAGTTTGGTTCAGTATGAACCAAACCAGTTTGGTTTCCGGTTCGGTTGGTTCGAACCAAACCAGAGTTTGGTTTTTGTTCCGCGTAAGGAACGGACGCAACACCGCGCGAGAGGAGACTCGGACGCGACACCGCGCGTGAGGAGACGCGGACGCGTTTCCTCGCTAGCGAAGCAGTGCTTCGTACCTCCTCAGAGTAAATAAAAGGGGACAAGCAGTGCCGCTATTCTTCACTCAATCTTCCTTCTTCTCCCTTCTCTGTGCGATACATTCTGCACAGCACCTCCTCTGTTTTTCTTTTCGAGTTCTAGTCTTTCCGAGCCTTTGTTGTGTCCTGAGGCTTAGTCTTTCGGCGATCTCAGGTTGGGTCCGAGTGTCGCGTCCGTTTTGGAGTGCACCTACGGACAAGACGAGCGGTTGTCGGATCTTGGGGGAATTTTGCCGGGGAGCCTTTGCACCGTGAGGCGACAATAAATTCTCTAAGGATAGTCGGCATGCCGACGCTTCAACCGGATAACTATATTCTAAACCCGACTACTTTATTTATCAGTCTATTGCATGTTATTTTTGTGTCAATATAATACTGTTGTTTATATTGCTTAGTTGAAATATATTTGCAACATTACCTTACTTACCATTTATAAAATCACTTGACTTGTTGTCTAATCCACCAGGTCTTCTTGCTAGATGCCCCATTTATATTTCAACTAGTTGTCAGGTCTTGCAGACCTAACTAGACTTCCGGTCAAATATCAGGTCTTCTTTGGACCTATATGAGTTTCTTTTTCGTTATCAGGTCCTCCTGATCTAATTAGACTTCAACCTAGTATCAAGTCCTCTAGACCCGTGAAATCCTTTACTTTGTAAACTTAATAAATATATTAGATTACACATAATGTAACTTTAACACATTGTCATATATAAAATCTGAGTTTAATTATTAGTATTGATTGCACCTACAGAATCTCCTCTCCTCTTGTTCCTTGACTGCATGTAAACACTCCCTAACTGCTATGCATCCGAGAGCATCCACATTGACACACTTATAATCATTTTAATCTATGCCATCTCTTTTATAAAATGAAGTTTGCATTTGAGCAACTTGGTAACTTGCTGTAAACGTCAATAAGTTTATTGAACTTGAATTGTGATGTGGGGGGCCAATTGGGGGCCTTAAATGTTCAATACAAAAATTTTTAATATAAATTAAACTTATTTGTTTGTTTTCTAGCTTCCTAGTCTTGGCATTATGTTAAATCTAAAAAAGTTTTATATTGTCTGATGGAGCTGCTTGCAGTGCATTTTCGTACTTTCGGCATAAACTTTCTTTATGAGGTAAAAAAAATATTAGTTTAAGACCGGAATTTTTTGTTCTTGTTTGGACTGAATTTCTTTCTTCTTCAGTCAGTTTATGTTTCCATTATGCCAAAAAAGAATTCCTTGTGTTGCTGTTGTCATGTGATAAGTGTCTATGGTTTGCATCTAACGTGCTTCATTTGGTCACAGAATGGATGAGGTTGCACTTATTGGCTCTTTATTAGAAGGTTCTTCAAAGAGTGTTAACTCCGATGGTGCTAGAAAGATGGCACTGAAGCAGAAAGAAGAATTCTTGTTGTCTTTTTAGTCCACACATTTTCTCATTGGTTGCTTCATCATCAGCGCCGGCAACCTGGGCACAGGCAGTGGAAGCAGTTTTAATTGCGGAGAAGACCTTTTACGCATTGTAAAAAAATTGATTTATAGTTTGATGGTACTAAATTCAGATGTGCATAATTAATTGTATAAATCTTAACTGACATATTTTTGATTTTTTTCATATAACTATATTATCTTTCAATTTAGATGCTAATGTCAGATAGAATAATATTTATCCTGTGAACTGACGAGAAGAGGAAAATTGAGGAAAAGATGAGAAGAGGAAAATTAAAGAAAAGACAAGAAAAGGAACCTCCAAGAAGGAAGTTTTTTATTAAAACTCGAGGATTGATCCCTCAACATCTAAACATGACTCTAATATAGATCACAACTTAAAACTCAAATAAGGAAAGAAATTACAATTAACATATCTTAATTCCAATTTTTTTATGGAACTATACTTTTACCCGAAAAGGAAAGTAATTAACTCAACGATCTTATCTCAAATCAAGACGCGGATCAAGACAAATTCTCTCTAAAAAATACTAGAAATATAAAAATTATCCTAAATATCCAAAAATAGCAAAAAAGACCTTGAAAAAGGTTTAAATAGAGAAATTTAGGGTTGAAAATTTGACAGTTATGGTTTCATCGGTAACAAACATAAGTTTTCAAATTCTGCACGTGTGATGACATACAAAGCATGATTTTGAGTCCCGATCAAAAGTTATGTCCGTTTAAAGTTTGAATGCTCATATTAGGCTTCAACACGGGTTGGGCCTGCATCAGTCTTCCCGACTTGAAAAGAACTCGCCCTCAAGTTCAGATTAACTTCATTAGCAATCGTTGAATAAGGAGTTAGATGCTTCACATTGAAGACATCAGAAATCTTTAAATGACTAGGAAGACACAACCTGTAAACATTGTCATTAATCTTCTACAATATCTCACATGGTCCAATTTTTCGATCCTTTAGCTTTATTATATTCTCCAATAGGGAAACAATCATGAGTTAATCTAGCCCAGATAAAATCTCCAATCTCAAAAAATACTTATCGACGATGATAAAGACTTTATCCGCGATGGTGCAGGTAGTATAAAAAATATTGGCTCTCAACCAATCATTCCTCGAATCACCCTTGAGAGTCAGCAAACTCTTACGAATGGCAAAAGTCTCATGACCATCACCATAAATCACTTCATTAGACGCCAGTGCACGCTGAAAGACCTCTAACACTGTCAAGAGTGAATGAAGACTGAGGGTATCTTGGCTAAGCGCGGACCCCCTAAGTAATGTGCCACTTGTTGCTCCTTCGTCTCGGATAGATCATTTTGGACCACCAGCTGGAATAACTCTTCTGTATATTCATCGACCGATCTTACGCCCTGTCTTAATGAGTGAAATTACTAGAATAGAGTTTGGGTGTAGACGAAGAGAAGGAAGTGTTTCTTCATATTTTCCTTCATATCTTCCAAGACAGTTATTTAGGATTTATCTTGTTTGTCCTGAGAGCATCGCATCTATTCCCACCATGTTAATGCTCGCCCTTTGAGTCTGATGGCAATTAACTTCACTTTCATCCGATCTGAAACTCGCTTGTAGTCGAAGATCCGCTCTATTTCGTTGATCCAGTCAATGAAATCCTCTGCTCACAGTGAAGTAGAAAATTCAGACATATCCCGAAATCTAAAGTCTCCAACAGGCTCTCTGATCCACGGTGTGTTGGATCGAGTCGTATGTGAGAAGGGGGTGAATCACGTGGTTTTGAAAAACTTATCTTTTTCATTTTTAAAACAAAGTACACAGCAAAAAAGAAGTAGACAAAAATGAAAGAAACATAAACACAAGGATTTTTACTTAGTTTGGAGCCTTTGGCGACTCCGACTCCAAGACCCAAGTCCCGCGGACCTATCGATGGATAATCCACTATAATACCTCTTTTGGTACCTCCAGAAGAGGGAATCGAGTACAAAAAAATTCGGTACAAGTACAACACACTACATTTGTCCTTTTGCAATAATTAAGTATACAAATGAAAGTTTACCAAATACTTTTCTGAAGATGGTCATCTTGAGCTTGCTGTTTGGGCAACTTCTTAGCGGTAGACAAGCGTAGCAGCGTCGCATCAGAGTTGTAGCAGGAAGCCGAAGCATTCGAAAGTACAATCGGAAGCGCAGATGTTCGTATGAGTGAGTTGATTCATGGCTTGGGCGAGCACTCCCTTTATTGAGCATGGAAGGCACCTTCAAAGGCCTTAAAGGTGCCTTCAATGTGGCAAAATCTGATCCTGAGTAGCCTGATTCTTATGTTTGACGAAATCTGAACTTTATCCTGCAGAAGGTGTCGTCCATGCACTGAAGGCGCTTTCTATGAATAGTCCCAAGGCACTTTCAGTGCTTGTAGGCGCCTTCCATCCCTTGGAAGGCGCCTTCCATCCCTTGGAAGGCGCCTCGGGTATTGTTCACCCGAGGTTTTTTGTGTTCTTCTTGCCTTGCAAAGTGTTTTAGTCCAATAAACCAAATAATAACCTGTAAGACAAGTGTTAGCACAATAATACTGAGTAGTAATTAGACCATGTCTCCCCAAGACCAGGATCTAGTCAAGGTCTCAGTTTAGGGATCCAAAATGGACCTAAACTGGATAGACACCTACTGTCCCTCAATCGGGACGCGTCCTCACTGAGTCACTCTCCTCCAATGACTTATCTTTACTTACCAACTTGTAGTCGGTTGACTGCCTCTTGATCCACCAGGTCTTCATGCCAGTTGTCAGGTCTATAGACCCAACTGGACTTCTATCGACTGTCAAGTTCCACGGACCCAATCAAATTTTCTACCAGATATCAAGTCAACCCGTTGATCTATCTAGACTTCGCACTAGCTATTCGATCTCACGGACCTAGCTGAGTTTCAGCCTGGTGTCATGTCCTCTAGACCCGCCAACTCCCGCACACTTAGTTAAACACTTAGATCACAACAACACCTAACTTAACTCACTTGTCATTTATCAAAACCTGAGTTAGACTATTAGTACAAACTGCACTAACATGACGGTCCTGAGGTGAGCCCCTCCAGTGATATGGGTTATGGAAGGAAGACTCAGATCCACGATCTAAAATCTCATGATCTTCGAGCTCTTTCGCCGCCATACGTTGGGTTAAATCTGCAACTTACTTCCATAAATCTTCAATCACCATTATGTCCTGGACGCTATGATCACCGTGCTTAGCTCCCTTCGCCGAAGCATGTCTGTTGTTGCAGCCATGACTACAACCACGATAACCCACCATTGGATATGTTGATAACTTTCTTGGGCTCTAATACCAAATAACGGCCGATAGAATAGCAATTATCCTGTGGGTTGACAAGAAGAGGAAAATTAAGGAGAAGACAAGAAAAGGAACTTCCAAGAAGAAAACTTTTTATTAAAACTTGAGGGTTGATCCCTCAACATCTAAATATGACTCTTATATAGACCAGAACCTAAGACTAAAATAAGAAAGAAATTACAATTAATAGATTTTAATTCCAATCTTGTAAAGAAAGGAAATAGATTTTTTACGAAATAAAAAATAATTAACTTAATGATCTTAACTCAAGCCAAGATGCAGATTAAAACAAATCTTCTCTAAAAATACCAAAAATATGAAAATTATCCTAAATATTCAAAAAATAAAAATGATCAAAAATAACAAAAAGTCCCTAAAGAGGTTTAAACGACAGAATTTGGAGCTAAAAATTTGGCAGTTACAGTTTCATCAATAATAAACATAAGTTTTCGAATTCTGCATATGTGATGACAAACAGAGCATGATTCCGAGTCTCGAATCAAAAGTTATGTCCGTTTGAAATTTGAAGGCTCATATTGGGCTTCAACACAGGTTGTGCCTACATTAGATGCGTACAGTTAATTTTGATATCTTGAACATAGCATAGCCGCAGATTGAATGCAGTAAATATTTTATTTTCAATTAGTTGTTTTTTTTTATATTGCAAATAGGTAGCATTTTTCTTATAAAGACAACGAGTTTTAATTGTTAAAAAAATGATTAAAGATAACAGTTTTAAAATATTATAAAAAAATTTGAAGTTTTTTAACTGTTGTCAAAACATTTTTTAAACATATTCAAATCATATACCACACTTTCATATTTACCAAATTATACATCTTTTTCATAAAATACTCCTCCCTTTGTACACGCTTATCAAAGCCATCGAAATACATTTAGAATATCAAAAAATGTATCACATTTTCCAAGGTTTTGAAATCACTATTTTTCTTTCTTGAAAAAATTATTATTTTAAGACCTCACAATGAACTAAATAGGTTGCAGAATTAAAATTAGAGAAAATGACTATACTAAAGAGAATCTCAAGAAGGCATTAGCATTGATTTAGATTGAATCTGATAAGCCAGGGCCTATCAGTAAGTTTTGATTAAAATTCACTAATAATTGCATAGGTCCAAATTTAGAAATTATTCACAAGAGTCTTAAGAACACATAGATGTTTTATTGAGTGAATATGATAAGTTTAAGTTTTCTTTTAAAAAAAAACTCACATTAGGTTAAATATGGTGTGGACTAAAGGTTTAAAGGTATAGTTACACTCAAGAAAGTCTCAAGAATACATTGATCTTGATGATTTGAATCTAATCTGATAAGTCTAAAGTTATTGGTGACTTTAGGTCAAAATTCACTAATAACCTTTGCTACATCTGAATCAATTTTAATTAAAGTTGATACACACTAGAAGTCTCCTGAGCCTCACCATGTCCTCTAATTTTGGTTTTACACTATAAATAAGGTGTTATGAGCTTCTAAAATTTATACAATTTTGAGTAAATTTGACATAATTCTATGTTGAACTTAGAAATATCATATTTACTCAATAACAAAACCAATGTATTCTTGAAACTCTCCTTAATTAAAATTTAAAGATTTGGACACTATATAGCCATTAGTAGTTTTGGTCAGAACTCACTGATAACCTTAATCACATCAAAATCAATCCAAAATTTGAATAAATGCACTTCTAGGATCCTCCTTAGTCTTACCATGCCCTTAAACCTCAATTCCTTAGTCTATATAGCATGTTGTAGTTTTTTAAAATGTAAATAGTTTTATATAATTTTTACATAAACTGACTATTGAACTAGACCTATCATATTCTCTCAACAATAGTACAAATGTGTCTACAATTGGTGGCGTCGATAGAGGGGGGGGTGAATATTGACTCATAGTTTTTTGCTTCAATTTCGTTCGCTCTTTCTATCAAAGTGTTAGTCGTAGCAGAATATAATAAAAACTTAAAGGAAAGAATACTCATAGGATTTACTTGATTTCCAACCCCTAGGGTCAGTACATCTAAGGCTTAATCACGGGAGGTGCCCGTCCACTAGTGATCTCCTTTCCGGAACTTTCCAGAGGCGGAGAAACTCATCTTATAATTTACGATACAAGCACAAATAATAATAAATTGCGTACAACTTATAATAAACAAACCAAACAAAAGATGATGATCAATCCAGAAGTCCTAAGCGTAGCGGACCCCCTGGAGCTTCCTCGGTCACAGAGCTTCACAGCGTAGCTTTCTGAGTGCATAGATGAAGAGTTAGATGAAGAATCAGTGGCTTGAACTTATAGCCTTCGTCTCCTTTTATAGAGTTGGATCATATCCTTATTTGGATCAACTCTTATATGGATGAAGCCTTATCTTTATCCATATCATCTAGCTTATCCTCATCCTAATCCAAATCATAAAGATAATCTTTTGCCACATGATCTTTCATGTCAACATTTCTAACAACTCAGCAATCTAGACTAAACCCAATCGGTCTATCGAACAACCAATTTGGTCTCCTGAACCGGTTTAGATCTGGTTTGACCTAAGTCAAGTCTGGTTCACCCATTTGCATTTGTCTACTCTTTATTTTGCTTCTAGCTCTAGGTTCTTACAAAACAACCATACAAATACAAACAAGTAACCTAGCCTATATATGTAAGTATCCCAAACCTACTAGCTTTACCTTTTGCTTGGAGGTCCCTCCTCTAAGTCTACCACCTAAGGGTCAATCCCTTAGGATCAAGCCGCACTCCTATAAGTCTACCTGACCTACTATGCTTACCTTTTACTTAGAGGTCCCTCCTCTAAGTCTACCACCTAAGGGTCAATCCCTTAGGATCAAGCCGCACTTCTGTAAGTCTACCCGACTTACTAGGCTTCATGCTTTAACTATATCCAAGACTATACCATTACCTAAGGTTACCTTCTCTTAGGATTTTCATTGCCTAGCTTCACCCACTAGGACTTCCACCACCTAGGGTTACCTCCCTCTAGGATTTCCAGCCTAGCTTCACTCACCAGGTCTTCCACCACTTAGGGATACCTCTCCCTAGGATTTTTTGTCACGCCCCCAAAGGAGTCCATACCGAAAAATTTCGGTAACATCTCCCCTGTACCGGTGACAATCTGAAACATACATACATACAAAATACATCAACACATGCGGCTGGAATATATACACAACTACACAGTTTATATTCAACCCACTCAGCTGGAACATAATAAAACAAAACCACGCAGTTATATATATACAATGAACAGCCCACTCGGCTGCATTAAAAACCAACACAGCGGAAAAACGATAACGTAAAGCCCAATACAACACAAATCAACACACTGCTAGCCGGCTATGCTTTATACAACAACCACAACAACAAATACAACAACACACCAAATACAACAAATACCAAATACAAATAAAGCATATACAAAAACTCGAAACGATCTTATGATGTGACGTAGGACCCAGCAGACAGGATACTCTAAGCAACACTCCAACCATCTACCTGAAAACATAAGATATATATACGGTGGTGAGTATAGGTAACTCAACGGGTAATAGACAGAATAGTGCATGGTCTACAAATAAATATGAAGATCAAAGGTATACAGTCTCAGTAGAGAATAAAGAACATGATCATACTATCACAAACAATGCACCTAAACATATATGCCATAATAACCTGACATACAAACTGTACAAACCACAACTATCATAATGATAGATCCATACCCAATCTAGAATCGACACATTGTACAATGATTAGTAAACTCACCGGATCTGCAACGGACCTACTCGTGACACCTATGCAATATAAATAGGACTGCATATACATGTAAAATAAATATTATGTATGCAGCATGACAACCATATGCAATAAGAATATCTCAAACAAGTGCAACAACCACAATCACAGGCATCTAGTATCTACTAGACATGTATACAAATATATCTCCAAAGATGCACTATCACGCCCCGGAGGAGTCCCTGTCCGAAAAAATTTCGACAGCACCTCCCCTGTACGGGTGACAATCTGAAACATTTATACAAAGCCCTCAAGGCCACATATACCTCGACCAATACGGCCGGAACAATAACAGTAATAAAAAAAACATAACACAAAGTCATCTACGCAGTTTATATCATCAGCCTACTCGGCTGGAACAAAAATCCAAAACACAACAGAAAACGATAGATAACCAAAATACATGACATGCTAGCCGGCTAGGCTTACACCACACCACAAAACACCACTCCGGAAACAAAACCGAAACACAAGCTAGATACACAAATACCAAAGTACAAATGGACAACAGCGAAGACAGATCTTCTGAGCTAACATGGGGACTAGCAGGCAGGATACTCCAAGCGACACCAAAACCAACCTGGTACCTGAAAAAGATAGTGTCCACGGGGGTGAGTTCAACAACTCAGCGAATACCAATAGACATGCATAGTAAGATATATCTAACAGCAATAAACATGGAATACAACTTCCTAATCATATATAGGAAATATGCAAAACTGAAAGGTAATTGAGGAAGCTGTACTCACCAGGAACTCCTATCCAGAACAAAAGAAGTCGTCAAACCAGATACACAATATGCCTCCTGTATGCATGTCAAACAAATGCATCCACCAAAATGCAGCATATAAGTGCAGCAATCACAAGCAAATAAATGCAATAAATGCATATGGTGCCAATGACATGATCACCCCTGACGTTAATCAGTCATCTCACACACAATGGTGAGACTGAGTGGGTAGGGCTGTGACAACCGTGCACTCTGACATCACTACCCCTGATGAGTGGCCGAGTGGACGGGATGCTGTCGGAGTACACACATACTCCTACCCCAAATCATAAGTGGGGGAGCGCAATGCTCTCATCTCCCGGTACACCATGACGGAGAGGGATCCTTGACGTGCTACCACGCTGCGTCACACTACCCATGAGCGGACCAACGGAGCACCGAACAGAGCAAAACTGACGTGCTACCACGCTGCGTCACGCTACCCATGAGTGGACCAACGGAGCACCGAACAGTGATGAAACTGGCTATATGCTCTACAATAATGGAGCAGCCTACCACGCAGCATACAATCATGCGAATGGTGCATGAAACTAAGCATGACAATATCCTGAACCAAATCCACATATATATAAAAATGTGTACCCTAGTACAAACAAGTCAAATCCACAAATCTAGGGAATACAGGCCCTCTATGGTATAACAACCTAGGTCCTGAACATATCCACTTCCATAAAATATGTACCAACAATGTACATGGATCAAAGCAAAAGGTCTAGGTACACAGATCAGGTATGATATAAAAATATAGATACACATGTCAGATAATAAAAATCCAGGGTCTAGTCCTAAACTTAGTAAAGCATAGTATGTCACTTACTCTAAGAATTAAGGTAACCATGGCAATAATCACGAGACATAAACATGGATATATAACAAACGACAAAAACAGAACATGCTATGGGTAACAACCGTGACATACCAAAGGCAAACATGATCATTGCTTGTAGTTATAAAATACTATGCATATCCAAATGACAATATCATAAAAGATAAGTCAACAGGTACCCGCCTCCAATGTAGATCGAGCTAATCAACCTCTATGTCGAAGTGCTCGCCCCAAATTAACGTCCTGTAAATCACATGATGTCTAGTTTAGCTAATTCCAAATGCAACAACTAACTAAACTCAAACCCACCCTATTTAGAGAAAATCCAAATCAAAATAATTAACCTAATTCATTAATCCAATTAGGTTCAACACAATCCATGATTCCTTCACATGTTTTACTTTAATCCAAGCCATACATAACTAACAATCCAACTTATCCTATTAAGTTTAATTCCATCATGAATCAAACATGCATAATTGTTCCACATAATTAATTGCTAACTACCACATCTGATAATCTAATCAACACAACTAATTACTCATTAACCAAGATAGAACGGATTAAAGTCTCAATCAAAAACTGATACAAAGCTATATCAACCTAACACCATCAACCGAAATCAACCAATCCATCACAAAATACAAACCAATCTCCATATACAACTTACATCATTTCAAATTGCTCCTCCTTCGAGTCACGGCTGGGGATGTTCATTATAGGAACAAGATGGTCGAAATTAGGTGACTGTACAACCCTCCAAATCAAAACATTCCTAATCAAATACAAACAAATAGCATTACACCTAAGCATCTCAATACAGAGAATGAAGTGAAACCTCAGCCAATCTAACACTAAGCATTACTTACCCCTTAGCCAGATCTGTAACTTCCTTTATGAGGAAATCCAAAATTTGCTACGGTGCCATCCCAAGGCAGAGGAGAGTGGAAATAGCGTGGCATCAACCCGATCGTGCGGCGATGTCGAGCAAAGGTGCGGCGAAATTGGGCGTCGATGGATCATGAAAGAGGAGATGCAACAACGCACAGGAGTGGGGTGTCGGTGTCTTGAAATTGAGCGGCAATTGGCTGCGGTGGCTGGACAGACACCGAGAGGAGGAGGCAACGCGGAGAAGAAATAGGGCACGACCCAATGGTAGGGTCGGAAAAGGGCTCGACGACGGCAGCTACAGCGCTGATCAGGGACAGAGGAGAAGAGGGAGGATAGACCTCCAGTCGGGTTCTTGTGGCGACCGTGGCGACGACGGTCCGCGACTTCGGCCATGCATGGAGCGGAGACGCCCATCTTCTTTTCTTCTTCTCTGACAGCGACTCATGGCTGCAGGTGGTCGGCGCGAAGGTCAGTACGATGGGGAGGAGGAGCACCAGCCCCTGGCTGCTCGCGAGGGCAGAGGCTAGCGATGGTGACCGAGCTTGGCTGTTGATCGCGCGCGGCGCCTGTGTGAGAGAAGAAACAGCGGAAGAGGAGGAAAAAGGGGGTCGACGTCAGTTTCAGGGCACGGGGAGGAAAAAAGAAAAATAATTAGGAAAAGAAAAAGAAAATAAACTTTTCCTCACATAAATGGGTAGCCTAAACAGGCTTTCCCGGGGTCCTGTTTTTCGCAAACTCGTTCATACGAGCTCCGAAAAATTCCCGAAAAATTTCCAAAAATTTCCGAAAATTCCCTTATGGTGTTATGCCCATTTCCGGTATTTTACATTCTCCCCCACTAATAAAAATTTGGTCCCCAAATTTTGTTATCTACCATCAGCAAGTACTAACAATAGACAAAAAGTATAAATGCTGAACGGTAAACTGAATCACATACCTCAAGTGAAAAGATGGAGGTATCGAGCTCGGATAGTATCCTCGAGCTCTCAGGTAGCCTCCTCGTCCGAATGATGCTGCTATCCGACTTTAACCAGCCGGATTATCTTGCTCCGCAGCTGAGGCTCTGTCCAGTCCAAAATCCGTATCGAAATCTCCTCGTAAGTAGCGTCAGGCTGAAGGGGAACTGGGATATCTGTCAGCACATGTGCCCAGTCGGGTACTTATCTTCTCAACATAGATACGTGGAATACGTCAGGGACTCCCGCCAAAGCTGGTAGTAGCGCCAAACGATAAGCTACCACTCCGATCCTTTCCAAGATCTGGAAAGGTCTAATGTATCGCGGAGCTAACTTATCTCTGAGGTCAAATCTCTTCACTCCTTTCATGGGTGAAACTCACAGAAATACAAGGTCGCCTACAGAGAACTCTAAGAGTCTGACTCCGGTCTGCATAACCCTTCTGGCGGTCCTATGCCTCTGACATCCTCCGTCTTATAATATGGACCAACTCTGTCTCCTGCTGAGCTCTATGAGGTCCCAACAGCTGGGCCTCCCCAACCCATCCTAGAGGGTGGGTGTCCGACAAGGTCTACCATACAACGCCTCAAACGGTGCCATCAGGACAAGCAAAAGTAAGCTGTTGTTGTAGGCGAATTCTACCAATAGCAGATGGTCCTTCCAACTGCCTCCCAAAATCCAATACACACGATCTCAGCAAGTCCTCTAGAGTCTGAATGGTCCGATTTGACTATCCATCTGTCTGAGGATGGAAAGTTGTACTGAAACAGAGCTGCGTGCCCAAGGCCTGTTGCAGACTCTGTCAAAAACGAGACATGAACCGGGGGTCTCTACCCGGAATAATAGTCAACGGGACACCACTTGATCTGATGATCTCCCGGCAAAACAGATCTACCAATCGATCCAGGAAAATCAGTCTTCCGAATCGCTAATGAGTGCGCGAATTTGGTTAATCGATCAATGATTACCCAAATCGCGTCATGGCCTCGTCGTGTCCTCGGCAAACCTACCACAAAGTCCATGGTAATATGTTCTCATTTCCACTCGGGAATAGGAATCCACTGAAATAAACCGGCAGGTCTTTGATGCTCGGACTTCACCTGCGGACAGACAAGACATCTTGCTACAAATTCCGCGATGTCTTTCTTCATACTATTCCACCAGTAGGAACGCCTCAAATCTCGACACATGCGGGTTCCGCTTGGGTGGATTGTAAATCGAGAGCGATGAGCCTCCTGAAGTAGCTCCGACAAAACCGGGTGAGACTAAGGTACGCATAATCTGCCTCGGAAGTGTATAACACCCTCCTCGTCTCGTGTGAACTCGGTTTGCTGCCCGGAAGCTATGTGGCTGCAAATAAACTGCAGATACTGATCAGCAGCTTAGGGCTCTCGGATCCTCGTCCTGATCGACGACTGAACAACCATGGTAACCAGAGTACCCTGCTCTGTCTGTCCTTACCCATCAAAGCCCAAATCGGAGAAACCTTGAATCAAGACTGTGACCACAACTCGGTGGCAAGCTAAAGTCCCTCTGCTAAGTGCATCGACAACCACATTAGCTCTCCCCGGGTGATAGCTAATGGTACAATTATAATCCTTTAGGAACTCCATCCATCTCCTCTGTCGGAGATTAAGTACCTTCTAAGTAAACAGATATTTGAGACTCTTATGGTCAGTGAGAATCTCGAATTTAACGCCATATAAATAATGTCGCCAAATCTTCAAGGCAAAAATAATGGCGGACAACGATAAGTCCTGTACTGGGTAGTTCTCCTCATGCTCCTTCAACTACCGAGAAGTAGGAGACTACTCTACCGTGCTGCAGCAAAACAGCGCACAAAACCTGTAGAGATGCATCGGTATAGAGCACGAATCCGTCCTCTCCAGAAGGTAAAACCAAAACTGGAGTCGACACTACTCTCCGCTTCAGCTCCTGAAAGCTGGTCTCGTAGTCCTCGGACCACGTGAACTTCACGCCTTTCCTAGTCAGGCATGTCAGTGGCATAGCAACGCGTGGAAAACCCCCAACGAGCCTCCGATAATCACTAGCTCGACTAAGGGAGTTGCGAGTCTCATGTATAGACTATGGTAACTCCCAACTGGTAACAACCTCTATTTCCTGTGGATCCACGGTATACCCCTACTGGTGACCATGTGTCTCAATCATCTCACAGAAGAAAATCAAAATACGCACTACTGATCTTCACATATAGATGTTTTCGTCGAAACATCTCTAGCACTATGCGAAGATGGTATACGTGATACACCTCAGATCAGGAATAAAACACCATGTCGTCAATAACGATAACGAATTCTGATCCAATATCCTAGGGATACCCAAATCATTGAGTCCACGAAAACATCTAAGGCTCCGCAAGCCCTAATGGTAAAACCAAAATACATAATGTTCGTATCACAGACATTCCTAACCATAAGATCCCTGATAATAAGTCGGAAATCTGATCACCAACAATATAAATCACCAAGGAATAAATCCTCCAGTGTGAGAGCAACGCTCCATCACAAGAAATACCACATATGTGGGAGCAACGTTCTACCACAAACAATCTGTAATATGTAGGAGCAATGCTCCACCACAAATAATCCGTAATATGTGGGAGCAATGCTCCACCACAACAATCCAAAATATGTAAGAGCAACGCTCTACCACAAACCAACAAAAATATGTAGGAGCTCCGCTCTACCACAAACGATCCATAAGTGTTCAAAGCACCTAACTATCCAACTAGAGGCTGCACGAGATCACTCAACCACATATCACTGTGGGCAACCAAAGGTATAACAATCCTGCAATCAAATCAAACTCATCGTCAATTCTATCAACATCGTAGTGAGTCACCCACTGATAAGAAAATGGGTTGACAGGGTAATCCAACAAATGATATAATGCAGACACTCCACATCCTACATTCAACATAAGTAGATTCATCATGCTGCTACCAACAATACACCTGGCACACGTGCTCACACAACATATGTATGATCGACATAATCCTCCAATTTGTACACACCACACATACTCACAACAAAGGTATAAACCATCGTGATACCTCCAACAATGCATACCGAACCCATGTGCATATAACAACATAGGTATAATCGACAATACACCTCAATCAACACTCACATGACATATATACACCTATGTCAAGAGTATAATCAACGTAATACTTCCAACAGATCATAATCGACACGAGTGTATACACAGAACAATCATATAATGAACAAGATACCTCAAATATTACACCGAACACATCTGCACATATCACAACTCAGATTAAGTCGATAAGATACCTCCAATAAAACACTCAAACACATGTGTACATTTCACAACATAGATTTAATCGACAAAATACCTCCAATAAACCAATCAGACCACTCGGGTATAATCTACTAGAATCCCACAATAATCATCATCTGGACAAATATACACTCACTACATGCAATTTTGACCGTCCATCATAGAACTCCTACAACACATAATAATCAAGTGTATAAACTACACAGGTATGTATAATCAGCATATTTAATCCAATCTACCACAGAAACCCTATGTTACCTACTCTCATGGTTTAGGGGTATAACTAAATAAAATCTAACATAAAGATCATACAGGAAAACGCAATCATAGACAATCCAACTAGGTACATACAGTCTAAAAGTAAAGTCCACATGGAATAGGATACATCGATCCTCAATAGACTGACCAAGCCGACAATGGTATACGGCTAATTCAGTCTTTTCCACGTCAGTACGAGTCATGTACTCAAATGTACTCTAGATACTTAGCTAAGCACAAATAATTAAAAGATTCGAACCTCTAAAAATAGAGTATAACTGTCCTCTACTGATCAAACCAACAAAACTAAATCAGTCATCTACTAACTAATCAAGAATACCTTAATCCTCCACAAGCAACTAAGGAATATCAATATACGACTACCCAAATCAACAAGTGTAAATCAGACTCCTACTGACCGATCTAACAAGAGTAAACCAATATTTACTGATGAAATTAACTAAGATAACATGGTATACTACTGACTAGGTCAACATAAATAGGTAGATACTATCCACTACACAGCTAATAATAGCAGAGGCAGGTATGTGCCTCCATCTCCTACTAGTAGTACTAGAAGCTAAAAACTACTGGTGTATGATATGAAAAATCACTAGAAACTGTAACCTTTAATCTCTATTACGGTCGATCATCATCAGTGGCTAACCCATCACATGTAATATGGCTACAACATCAGATAGATACTAGATACAAAGTGCTATTACATATCATAACTATCACAGTCAACAATGCATATACTCACAAAATAGTGGGATAACAGTATACCAACATACCTCCTACAGCTTGGAGATGTCCTACTGCTGCCAGGTCTCAAAACCCGAAAAGTCACATCAAGAAGACCCAAAACATGAAATCCGAAACACGAGAAATAAGACTCGTAAACCGAGTTCTGATACCAAATAAATTGGTACCAGATAAATCTCGAAAATCCAGAACGTATAGCAAGTATCGTATACCTGCTCTGATACCACTAAATTGTCACGCCCCGGAGGAGTCCCTATCCGAAAAAATTTCGGCAACACCTCCCCTGTACGGATGGCAATTTGAAACATTTATACAAAGCCCACAAGGCCACATATACCTCGACCAATACGGCCGGAACAATAACAGTAATAAAAAAAACATAACACAAAGTCATCCACGCAGTTTATATCATCAGCCCACTCGGTTGAAACAAAAATCCAAAACACAACAGAAAACGATAGATAACCAAAATACATGACATGCTAGCCGGCTAGGCTTACACCATACCACAAAACACCACTCCGGAAATAAAACCGAAACATAAGCTAGATACACAAATACCAAAGTACAAATGGACAATAGCGAAGACAGATCTTCTGAGGTGACATGGGGCCCAGCAGGCAGGATACTCCAAGCGACACCAAAACCAACCTGGTACCTGAAAAAGATAGTGTCCACGGGGGTGAGTTCAACAACTCAGCGAATACCAATAGACATGCATAGTAAGATATATCTAACAGCAATAAACATGGAATACAACTTCCTAATCATATATAGGAAATATGCAAAACTAAGTACGGAAGCAGTACTCACCAGGAACTCCTATCCGGAACAAAAGAAGTCGTCAAACCGGAAGTGCTATCCTATATGCATGTCAAACAAATGCATCCACGAAATGGAGCATATAAGTGCAGCAATCACAAGCAAATAAATGCAATAAATGCGTATGGTGCGATAGATGGTCACCCCGACGCCTGATCGGTCGTCTCACACACAACGATGGTGAGACCGGGTGGTAGTGTGACAACCACGCACTCGACATCACTACCCACGATGAGTGGCCGTAGGCAGAGATGCTATCGAGTACACACATACTCCTACCCCAAATCATAAGTGGGGAGCGAATGCTCTCATCTCCCGGACACCACGACGGAGAGGGATCTCGACGTGCTACCACGCTGCAGTCACACTACCCATGAGCGGACCAACGGAGCCCTGACAGGAAACCCGACGTCTACCACGCGCATCACGCTACCCATGGCGGACCAACGGAACACCGAATGATGACGAAACCGAGATATGCTCTACAATAATGGAGCAGCCTATCACGCAGCATGCAATCATGCGAATAGTGCATGAAACTAAGCATGACAATATCCTGAACCAAATCCACATATATATAAAAATGTGTACCATAGTACAAGTAAGTCAAATCCACAAATCTAGGGTATACAGGCCCTCTATAGTATAACAACCTAGGTCCTGAACATATCCACCTCCATAAAATATGTACCAACTGTTGAACCCCGTGGTAGTTTTGATGTGATCAACCAAGTTGGTTAGGTCCTGCGTTTTGTCTGATCCCTGTGTCTGAGTGTGTAGGAACTTAGGAGCACAGGAAGTCGAGCGGAAGACGCAGCTGGCGAGAAGGACGATACGGGAAGGGAGCCGACGGGCTCGGTGCGTCCGAAGGACGGGAGAGCTGCGGAAGAGTACACCTGGTGGGCGAGAAGAACGTGTGCGGCGTTCGAGGGACGTAAAGCCGGGGAGGAAGCCTGCTCGAGGAGAAGGCCGGGAATTGGGTTCAGGTGAGCCCTATTCTGGTAGGCCGCAATCACCCAAGGAGCTGAACCAGAACAAGTCAACTAGAAGTTGACTTGTCAATGGTTCGGTCGACCGAACCCCTTGATCGGTCGACCGAACCCTTCTGTATCCGAAGCCAGCTGTTGGTGACACGTCAGAAGCCACGTCAAGCAGCCAACCGTTGGGGAGCTGATCGGTCGACTGAACCTTCTGATCGGTCGACCGAACTGAAGTCTATCCAGAGACCAAGTCGAGCAATCTGATCGGGCCAACTCAGCAGAAGACCTTTGGCAGATCGGTCCACCGAACAAAAGGATCGGTCGACCGAACCCAAGCTTGATCCACAGAGACTGCACCTGGACACGAAGCTGGGTAGGTACAGCAGGTTCGGTCGACCGAACCTGGGGATCGGTCGACCGATCCCTCTCGAGTCAAACTTGATCCCGAAGGATCAGGTGAACTGATAAACTCGAGAACCCTTATATAAAGAGGGTCTCGGATAGCTCTTAGAGATATCAAAAACAGTGAACGAATACGAACGATTTTGAAATACAACTCCTGTACTCTCATTTCCTAAGCAACAGTTCTGTGCTCTTCAAGTGTAAAAGGCTACTCCGCCTTCAGAGAAGGAGACTTCTTTTAGTGCACTCTCTTACTGTCTTGGATTAACAACCTTCTTGGTTGTAACCAAGTAAATAGCTGAGTCTTATATTTCTGTTTATGTTAGTTCTGTTGAATTTCATAACTGTTGCTTTATTATTTAAGTTTAAAGCCTTGAGGAGGGTTTAGTTTTTATTGCAGGCAATTCACCCCCCTCTTGCCGGTCTCTGCTGCACCAACAAGTGGTATCAGAGCCCAACAGCCTCAGAGGGACTAACCGCCATCTGAAGCACAATGATCAGAACAATGGCCGGCGCAAACATCCATCCCCCGAAGTTCGACGGAGATTTCGCTACATGGAAGCGAAAAATGGAGGTATTCTTTAAAACAGATTTTGATATTTTAATTACTATGAAATATGGTTTTGCAGCTCCTAAAGACAAAGAAGAAAACACGCGGAGCAAGAAAGAGCAAGCCGACTTCGTTGCCAATAGAAAAGCGGAATTCCACCTCCTCAGTGTTCTGCCACCTCAGGAGGTAAGCCGGATCGGAAGTTATGACTCCGCGAAAGATCTCTGGGATAAATTCCTGGAGCTTCACGAGGGTACATCCAAAGCGAAGCTAGCTAGGCGCGACATCCTCCGGAACCAGTTGACGAACCTCCGGATGAACCAAGGCGAGAAGGTAGCGCAGCTCCAAGCAAGGATCAAAGAACTGATCACGCAACTAACCAACCTTGGAGAAGAAGTATCAAACTGGGATTTCATCCGATATGCGCTCAACGCCTTCCCGAGGACTCCAGAATGGGCATCCTTAGTAGATGTGTACTACATCTCTAAGGATCTTGAGGTAAGTAGTTTAGAAAATTTGTTTTCAACTTTCGAACTTCACGAATCTCGAATTACAGAAAATCAAGTAGAAAAGTCGAACCTCAACATTGCCCTACGAGCTGAAAAGGATGATCCCGACTCCGAAGCGACGATTGACGAAAACGAAGCTGTGTTAATGGTAAAACGATTTAACAAGTTTTTTAAATCTAACCAATTTAGATCGCAGTCAAGTAAACATCGTCAAAAGAGAAGGACAGTTCGTTGCTACAATTGCAACGAAGAAGGGCACATCAAGGAGGACTGCCCAAAATTGAAGTGCAAACAAAAGGAGAAGACAAAGACCAATTACAAGAAACTGTTGGTGCAGGAAGCATCCGACGATCGAACCTTAGTTTTGATAATGGCAAAGGATTCAAAGTTAAGTCAGTGTGTGATCGAACCTTAGTTTTGAATGAGTGCTTCAGGAAAGTCCTAGCTGCGGTTAGGCAGGTGAAAAACCCTAAGGGGCGAAAACCTTAGGTCCTAGGGGGCGGTAACCCTAGGTGGAGGAAAACCCTAAGGGGCTGTAACCTTAGGTCCTAGGGGGCGGTAACCCTAGGTGGAGGAAAACCCTAAGGGGCGGTAACCTTAGGTCCTAAGGGATGGTAACCCTAGGCGGAAAGTCCAGTCGGTCTGGAGGACCCGACTGGCATCAGGTAATCTCTCCTGAGGGGAGTAGGTGAGGACGCGTTCTCCGTAGAGGGAACAGTAGGCGTCGGGTCGACCTAGGATTTCCGGTCGGAAATCCGAAGTCAGACTCAGACAGTCCGAAGACTGTTAATTATTCGTTACTATGTTTTATCAGATTCTAACACTGCTTTGCAGGGTATTTACTCGGACTAACCTTGTGTTGCAGGTGAGGAACCAGCTGGAAAAAGGTGGTCCAGGCGCCCGGGATGGATCCGGGCGCCCGAAGGTCCGGGCGCCCGGAACAGGTCCGGGCGCCCGGGACCAAAGTTTATCCCCTGCGCGACTTCGCCACATGGAGCAACCTGGTTTGCTGGCCACGTCACACTCCAGGCGTCCGAAAAGGTCCCAGGCGCCCGGAGCCTCATATAAAAGGAGGGTTGAGGTGCAGCTTCAACAACAACAATCATCTAAACAATCTCCTTGCGACAAGCTGCTAACGACTCAATCCAGAAGTGCTGCAACGACACCCCGACAACTCGGAGCTTCGGATTTAATCTTTTTGTTGTCGGTATAATCTTTTTACAGCTTTGAATTGTAATTAGTTTGTAATACTCTTAACGAACTTATAGTTGTTGCCCACCGAAAGCGATCAAGGATCGCGGGCCTTCGAGTAGGAGTCGTCACAGGCTCCGAACGAAGTAAATTCTCCGTGTTCTCTGTGTCTGTTTTTATTCCGCTGCATTACTCAAATTCTTACGCTTCTGAGATTTCGAAAAACGAAATAGCCACGAGCGCTATTCACCCCCCTCCTCTAGCGCTTTCGATCCATCAATTGGTATCAGAGCGGGGTCGCTTTGAATTGGTGCAACCACCATTCAAGCATTTTTCGTGGCTTTGTCGTTTATATAGGTTAAAAATATAACCTTACGCCTTTCGTTTTTTCCCTCCAAAACTGTTTTTGAAAAATTAATTTTCATCTTTTCACCATTGGTTGGAATTAACAAAATATTGCATTTTCAAAAATTTGTAGTAATATTTTTTTAATAATATTTTATTATTTTTTCTCAAAATTCCTGAATTACTATTTTTATTTCTCTCCCGCATTACTAATCCAAGACTAAGTCTTGGAACAAGTTTTATTGTGTTTATTTTGCGAGATTGTCTTTCTAAGATGACCCATCAAGAAGGCTACAACACTGCTCGCCCA
The DNA here is from genome assembly GCF_018446385.1 of Zingiber officinale. Taxonomy (NCBI): domain Eukaryota; kingdom Viridiplantae; phylum Streptophyta; class Magnoliopsida; order Zingiberales; family Zingiberaceae; genus Zingiber; species Zingiber officinale. Next base: position 98,062,797 of record NC_055998.1, read on the forward strand.
CCGCTTTTCTCCGGAGATGATTTTGGAGATTGGAAGGGTCGGATGGAGGTGTATCTGCAGACTCACTTTGAAGTCTGGATGATCGTCAAAACCGGGCTTCAACTGCCAACTAACGGCGCCGGCAAGCCACTACCGTACGAGAACTGGGACGCGAACCTTATCAAAAAGATAGAAGCAAACGCAAAAGCAATGTATACACTTCAGTGTGGCTTAACGAATAAGGAGCTGAATCGCGCCGGCCCATTCTCAAGTGCCAAGGAGCTGTGGGAGAATCTGATTGAGTTACATGAAGGTATTCCTGATACAAAAACAGATAACCATGTTTTAATAAATAAATTATTTGAGCAGACCAATACTAGTCCGGCCGAGGAAGGTGTTGCGTCATTTGCAGGAACAAGCAAGACGAAGAAAGCACTGAAGGCAACATGGTCCGAGTCATCAGATGAATCCGAGTCCGACGAAGAAGAACCGACGAGCTTCCTCGCTCTACCAGTACAAGCAACCGTGGCCGAAACTGAGTCCGAATATGAGTCAGAAACCGAGAGCGAATCCGAGACTGAGTCTGATCGAAGCCACGAATCCGCATTCGTTTCCGAAGGACCAAAACCCACTGTAAGTTCACTACTCGCAGAATTTCAATTAGATAACATGCATGAATTATTACCTTACTTAGTAAAAAAGTTGGCTAAATCCAACGTCCGGGTTAAGTCGCTCCAAAAGGAGGTAACAGCCCTTAAGGAAACGACTGACTCGAGCTCTTTAACTGAGTCAGTTCAAATTGGAAGTTCAACTCAAGTCCAACAACTTGAGGAAGAAAATTCTAATTTGAAAGCTCAAATTAAAGAACTCAAGGACACGTTGGAATGATTCACCTTGGGCTCCAAGAATCTGGATCTGATTCTTGAAAAACAGCGAGCCGTTTACAACAAAACTGGACTTGGATTTAAAACTAAAATAAAATACAAATCATATTTATCACTAGTCAATAGAAATAATAGAAAAATTATCCAAGCATGAGTGCCAAAATCCAACTTGGTTAATCAAGTTGGAAATGGTCACTATTGGGTCCCCAAGGATCAAGTCTATTACCTTGATAGACCATATCGAGGCTATGATCCAGGGGGAGCTAATAGAAAAACAATATTAAGAACATAATTCAAATTAATATTCAAATTAAATTCAAAATTAAATTCAAAATTCAAGTAAAAATTCAAAATTCAAAATTCTTAAATTCAAAATTCTTAAATTCAAAATTTGAAATTCAAAATTCTTAAATTCAAAATTCTAAATTCAAAATTCAAAATTAAATTCAAAATTCAAAAAATTCTAAAATTCTAAATTCTAAAATTCAAAATTCAAAATTAAATTCAAAATTCAATATTCAAAATTCTAAAATTCTAAAATTCAAAATTCTAAAATTCAAAATTCTTAAATTCAAAATTCGAAATTAAATTCAAAATTCGAAATTCAAAATTCAAAATTCTAAAATTCAAAATTCAAAATTCAAAATTCGAAATTAAATTCAAAATTCTAAATTCTAAATTCTAAAATTCTAAATTCTAAATTCTAAAATTCGAAATTAAATTCAAAATTCAATATTCAAAATTCTAAAATTCTAAAATTCAAAATTCTAAAATTCTAAATTCTAAATTCTAAAATTCTAAATTAAATTCAAAATTCAAAATTCTAATTAAAAATTCTAAATTCAAAATTCGGAATTAAAATTTAAATAGAAGGAGGGTCCATAATAGCTGGCAACTCCGAAAACTATTTACCCAACAGGGTAACCGAACTTAAACTACCCGAAATGGGTAAATAAGAGTAGATTACTCGGATGGGTAAATAATGATAGATCAAAAAGGGTTAAATTTTAACTTAAAGCACAGTACTGGTGAAGTTTTTGGATGATAGTACGTTGGGAAAACTTGGGCATCGCATGTCTAGGAAGATATGGCTTCGACCTGGTGCATTTGGCCAAGTGGAACTAACCGAAACTACCCTTAAATGGATCCTAACTATTTAGACCAAGGTTTAGTATTAAGCTCAATGAGTAGGACTATTTGGGAAACCTCGAAGGCATGGTTACTTTAATGAGCTCCTTGTGACTCACCATAGCCCAGAAGTTTATCCAAAGAACGCTTACTTGTTGAACCCAAAGCTAAACTCGAATCTAACATAAAGTTAAACATAACCCTATAAATTGAATTAATTCATCTCACAAAATAATAGGATTTCCTGATTGAAAATTTAGATCGAGTGAGATGACTAGTTAATTCAACTAAATTATTATTTCAAAAATCTTTTAAACTCAATTTCAAAAATCTTTTAAACTCAATTTCAAAATTATTTCAAAAATCTTTTAAACTCAATTTCAAAATTATTTCAAAATTATTTCAAAAATCTTTTAAACTTAACTTCAAAATTATTTAAAAAATCTTTTAAACTCAATTTCAAAATTATTTCAAAATCATTTCAAAAATCTTTTAAAATTCTTTTAAAAATTATTTGAAAATTTTTTTCAAAATCAGTTCAAAATCTTTAAAATTTAATTTCAAAATTCTTTTAAAAATTACTTGAAAAATCTTTTCAAAATCAGTTCAAAATCTTTTAAAACTTCATTTCAAAATTATTAGAAAAATCTTTTCAAAATCTTTTAAAATTCTTTCAAAATTATTTAAAAAATCTTTTCAAAATCATTTTAAAATTATTTTAAAACTTAGTTTCAAAACTTAATCATTTCAAAATTATTTTAAAACTTAATTTGAAAAATGATCATTTCAAAATTTTTTGAAAAATTATTTGAAAAATCCCTTGAAAAATTAATTTCAAAATTATTTCAAAAATTATTTGAAAAATCATTTGAAATATCCTCTGAAAAATTAATTTCAAAACCATTTTCAGAAGTTATTAAATTCTTTGAAATTCTAAACTCAATTAATTTTTAAATCTTCAAAATAATGGTCACCTATTTGGAATTCTAACTGATATTTTCAATGTTGTAAATTAAAGTAAACTTCATCTCACACTCACTCATATGCTAAACATGCTTGTTAATCTAGAATTAGTGAGATGGAAAATTAGGAAAATAATTTTTTAACCTCTCATGCTTGAACTCCTGAACTCAAAAATTTATTAAGGCATTAATTAAGGGGGAGTGATTTTGAGTCGGTTTTAAAATTAGTCTTTCTTTAAAAAATTTTGACTTGACCTCAAAATTAAAAACTATTTTACCTTGCTAAAACAAAATGACAAGCTATTTAAAATAAGGCTATCGCTTCTCCTTTACCTTAAGTATTCTTGAAATTCATTTCAAAAGCAATTTAAAAACTTTCTCCAAATTTTCAAGTGTCCTCTATTCTGAAATTTTTTTTAAGTTATTTAAACTGAAACCATTTTGAAAAATACTAAAGTTGAAAAAAAAATTTTGAAAATTTTTTAAGTTTGAAAATCTTCCCTGGAAATTTTCTTTAAAACCTGTGAAAACTTTTTGTTTGAAAACTTCTGAAGTTGAAAAATATTGTTGCATTTCACTTGCTCCTTGCCTGAATAAAACATTTTTCTGCTAATTTCTGTCTTGAAAAATTAAGTTTTTAAAACCAGCTCATTTTTGATATATGGCAAAGGGGAAGAGTAGAGAAATTCAAAGAAAGAGATAAAAATAATTCAAGAAAGAGTAGAGAAATTCAAAGAAAATATCTTAAAGGGAGCTTGTATTAAGGGGGAGCTATGTTTATGCTTATCTTGCCATCACGCTTATCTTGTTTCTTGTGCTTATATATAACTGCATATTTTTTTTACTTAACATTGAATTTCGGTTGTCATTATCAAAAAGGGGGAGATTGTTGGTGCAGGAAACATCCGACGATCGAACCATAGTTTTGATAATGGCAAAGGATTCAAAGTTAAGTCAGTGTGTGATCTAACATGTTTGAATGAGTGCTTCAGGAAAGTCCTAGCTGCGGTTAGGCAGGTGAAAAACCCTAAGGGGCGAAAACCTTAGGTCCTAGGGGGCGGTAACCCTAGGTGGAGGAAAACTCTAAGGGGTTGTAACCTTAGGTCCTAGGGGGCGGTAACCCTAGGTGGAGGAAAACCCTAAGGGGCGGTAACCTTAGGTCCTAGGGGGTGGTAATCCTAGGCGGAAAGTCCAGTCGGTCTGGAGGACCGGACTGTCATCAGGTAATCTCTCCTAAGGGGAGTAGGTGAGGACGCGTTCCCCGTAGAGGGAACAGTAGGCGTCGGGTCGACCTAGGATTTCTGGTCGGAAATCCGAAGTCAGACTCAGACAGTCCGAAGACTGTTAATTATTCGTTACTATGTTTTATCAGATTCTAACACTGTTTTGCAGGGTATTTGCTCGGACTAACCTTGTGTTGCAGGTGAGGAACCTGCTGGAAAAAGGTGGTCCGGGCGCCCGGGATAGATCCGGGCGCCCGGGACTAAAGTTTATCCCCTGCGCGACTTCGCCACATGGAGCAACCTGGTTGGCTGACCACGTCACACTCCAGGCGCCCGGAAAGGTCCCAGGCGCCCGGAGCCTCATATAAAAGGAGGGTTGAGGTGCAGCTTTAACGACAACAATCATCTAAGCAATCTCCTTGCGACAAGCTGCTAACGACTCAATCCAGAAGTGCTGCAACGACACCCCGACAACCCGGAGCTTCGGATTTAATCTTTTTGTTGTCGGTATAATCTTTTTACAGCTTTGAATTGTAATTAGTTTGTAATACTCTTAACGAACTTATAGTTGTTGCCCACCGAAAGCGATCAAGGATCGCGGGCCTTTGAGTAGGAGTCGTCACAGGCTCCGAACGAAGTAAATTCTCCGTGTTCTCTGTGTCTGTTTTTATTCTGCTGCATTACTCAAATTCTTACGCTTCCGAGATTTCGAAAAACGAAATAGCCACGAGCGCTATTCACCCCCCCCCCCCCTCTAGCGCTTTCGATCCATCAGAAACCAAATTCCTCCAAGCACAAAAATTTGAAGGCGATATGGGACGACTCTTCATCATTCGAGTCAGAAGTCAAAGAATTCTCGGGACTAGCATTGGTGGCCAACCACCTCTTTGAAGATAACTCAGACTCAGAGATGAGCATTGATCAAGGGGGAGAGACAGAAGAGGAAAGCTGCGATGAAGGGGGAGCTACCGACAAACAGGTAAGTAAGGTTCGTGCACTAAACCCTAAACAGTCTTTTGAGTTTATTAAAGCTTTATCTAAAGATCTATTCAAACCAGAAAAAGAAATTGCCAATTTAAAAATAAGTTTGGAAATTTTAAATTTAGAAAATGAGATTTTGCAATTAGAAAATACAAAATTAAAAAATGAAATTGAAAAATTGAAAAGTGATGCATGTTTAAAGAAATTTCCAAGTTCAAAAATTAGGATTTATGGAAAATTAAATTGGTACATTAGAAACCATCAGGGTCAACTTAGAAAAGTACCAAGAAACTATATACCCCCTAAGTATCTGACTAACCCAGTAGGAAGGAACCTCTATTGGGTTCCAAAATCCGTACTTAATTAATCCTTTAAAATTAAAGGCTTCGAAAGAGAAAATTAAACATTGATTTTCCTAATGCGGCTTTGACTAGAAAGTGGTTGTTGCTCCAATAACCAAGAAGGCCTAGTGCCTCGCCACTACCTGGAAGCCAAATTTAGAAATGAACTGTTTAATTAACGATTTGATAAAAGCATTGAAAATATAATTGAATAGTGCTTAGAAAAAGTGTTTGGGACTTAGAAATTTGTTTAGAATTTTTTTTTACTTAGAAAATTTTTAGTTGCATTTTGAAAAACATTTTGACACTTAGAAAATATTTAACGTTGAAATTTTTTTTTTCTTGGATGTTGAACACTTAAGAAATTTTCATTGAAAATTTTTTTGTCCCCGTTTTTTCTGTGATCAAAGGGGGAGAATAATAGATAAGTTCAGTTGGGGGCAATTTAAAATTTTTTTGTATATATTTTAATGTTGCAATTTAGTTCAAAATTGTAAATTTATGTTTGAATTGTTAGTTTAGTAATTTTCTTTAAATTACTATTTGTTTGGTTTACCCCTAACTTGAACTTGGTTGATGCACATCAAAAAGGGGGAGATTGTTGAACCCCGTGGTAGTTTTGATGTGATCAACCAAGTTGGTTAGGTCCTGCGTTTTGTCTAATCCCTGTGTCTGAGTGTGCAGGAACTTAGGAGCACAGGAAGTCGAGCGGAAGACGCAGCTGGTGAGAAGGACGGCACGGGAAGGAAGCCGACGGGCTCGGTGCGTCCGAATGACGGGAGAGCTGCGGAAGAGTACACCCGGTGGGCGCGAAGAACGTGCGCGGCGTTCGAGGGACGTAAAGCCGGGGAGGAAGCCTGCTCGAGGAGAAGGCCGGGAATTGAGTTCGGGTGAGCTCTATTCCGGTAGGCCACAATCACCCAAGGAGCCAAACCGGAACAAGTCAACTGGAAGTTGACTTGTCAAGGGGTTCGGTCGACCGAACCCCTTGATCGGTCGACCGAACCCTTCTATATCCGAAGCCAGCTGTTGGTGACACGTCAGAAGCCACGTCAAGCAGCCAACCGTTGGGGAGCTGATCGGTCGACCGAACCTTCTGATCGGTCGACCGAACCGAAGTCTATCCAAAGACCAAGTCGAGCAATCTGATCGGGCCAACTCAGCAGAAGACCATTGGCAGATCGGTCCACCGAACAAAAGGATCGGTCAACCGAACCCAAGCTCGATCCACAGAGGCTGCACCTGGACGCGAAGCTGGGCAGGTATAGCAGGTTCGGTCGACAAAACCTGGGGATCGATCGACCGATCCCTCTCGAGTCAAACTTGATCCCGAAGGATCAGATGAACTGATAGGCTCAAGAACCCTTATATAAAGAGGGTCTCGGGTAGCTCTTAGAGATATCGAAAACAGTGAACGAATACGAACGATTTCGAAATACAACTCCTGTACTCTCATTTCCTAAGCAACAGTTCTGTGCTCTTCAAGTGTAAAAGGCTACTCCGCCTTCAGAGAAGGAGACTTCTTTTAGTGCACTCTCTTACTGTCTTGGATTAACAACCTTCTCGGTTGTAACCAAGTAAATAGCTGAGTCTTATATTTCTATTTATGTTAGTTCTGTTGAATTTCATAACTGTTGCTTTATTATTTAAGTTGAAAGCCTTGAGGAGGGTTTAGTTTTTATTACAGGCAATTCACCCCCCTCTTGCTGGTCTCCGCTGCACCAACACCAACATTGTACATGGATCAAAGTAAAAGGTCTAGGTACACAGATCAGGTATGATATAAAAATATAGATACACATGTCAGATAATAAAAATCCAGAGTCTAGTCCTAAACTCAGTAAAGCATGGTATGTCACTTACTCTAGGAATTAAGGTAACCATGACAATAATCACGAGACATAAACATGGATACATAACAAACGACAAAAACAAAACATGCTATGGGTAACAACCGTGACATACCAAAGGCAAACATGATCATTGCTTGTAGCTATAAAATACTATGCATATCCAAATGAAAATATCATAAAAGATAAGTCAACAGGTACCCGCCTCCAATGTAGATCGAGCTAATCAACTTCTATGTCGAAGTGCTCGCCCCAAATTAACGTCCTATAAATCACATGATGTCCAGTTTAGCTAATTCCAAATGCAACAACTAACTAAACTCAAACCCACCCTATTTAGAGAAAATCCAAATCAAAATAATTAACCTAATTCATTAATCCAATTAGGTTCAACACAATCCATGATTCCTTCACATGTTTTACTTTAATCCAAGCCATACATAACTAACAATCCAACTTATCCAATTAAGTTTAATTCCATCATGAATCAAACATGCATAATTGTTCCACATAATTAATGGCTAACTACCACATCTGATAATCTAATCAACACAACTAATTACTCATTAACCAAGATAGAACGGATTAAAGTCTCAATCAGAAACTGATACAAAGCTATATCAACCTAACACCATCAACCGAAATCAACCAATCCATCACAAAATACAAACCAATCTCCATATACAACTTACATCATTTCAAATTGCTCCTCCTTCGACTCACGGTCGGGGATGTTCATTATAGGAACAAGATGGTCGAAACTAGGTGACTGTACAACCCTCCAAATCAAAACATTCCTAATCAAAATACAAACAAATAGCATTACACCTAAGCATCTCAATACAGAGAATGAAGTGAAACCTCAGCTAATCTAACACTAAGCATTACTAACCCCTTAGCCAGATCTGTAACTTCCTCTATGAGGAAATCCAAAATTTGCTACGGTGCCATCCCAAGGCAGAGGAGAGTGGAAATAGCGTGGCATCAACCCGATCGTGCTGCGATGCCGAGCAAAGGTGCGGCGAAATCAGGCGTCGATGGATCATGAAAGAGGAGATGCAGCAACGCACGGGAGTGGGGTGTTGGTGTCTTGAAATTGAGCGGCAATTGGCTGCGGTGGCTGGACAGACATCGAGAGGAGGAGGCAACGCAGAGAAGAAATAGGGCACGACCCAATGGTAGGGTCGGAAAAGGGCTCGGCGACGGCAGCTACAGTGCTGATCAGGGACAGAGGAGAAGAGGGAGGAGAGACCTCCAGTCGGGTTCTTGTGGCGACCGTGGCGACGACGGTCCGCGACTTCGGCCACGCATGGAGCGGAGACGCCCATCTTCTTTTCTTCTTCTCTGACAGCGACTCATGGCTGTAGGTGGTCAGCGCGAAGGTCAGTACGAAGGGGAGGAGGAGCACCAGCCCCTGGCTGCTTGCAAGGGCAGAGGCTAGCGATGGCGACCGACCTTGGCTGTTGATCGCGCGCGGCGCCTGCTTGAGAGAAGAAACAGCGGAAGAGGAGGAAAAAGGGGGTCGACGTTAGTTTTAGGGCACGGGGAGGAAAAAAGAAAAATAATTAGGAAAAGAAAAAGAAAATAAACTTTTTCTCACTTAAATGGGTAGCCTAAACAGGCTTTCCCGGGGTCCTGTTTTTATCCCCGTAAACTCGTCCATACGAGCTCCGAAAAATTCTCGAAAAATTTTCAAAAATTCCGGAAAATTCCCTTATGGTGTTATGCCCATTTCCGATATTTTACATGCACCGCGCATCATATGTAAAAATGTGCATGCATGCTCCATGGTCACCCCCGCCACCTCTCTAGACACCACGACCCCTGTATGACCGAGAGGCTTGGGTCCGTAACAAACCGTACTAGCCTTTAATACATGCACCGCTATAGGCGGCCGAAGCGGACGGTCAACTGAGTAGTTATTTAACTACATAGCTAAGACTTCTTGACCACTCACATCTCAAGCCCTCTGACTACTGTACCCTCAAGACTCACTACTCCAGAGTGGTCGAGGCTGACAGAACACTGAGCGGCTGAGTAAACGCGACAGGACTAGCTCCACTCCTAGCTACCACTCTCCATCAATTGTCGAAAGGATAGCTATAAACGACTGACGACTCTTTCAACCACAAGGGAGACAATAGTCGTCAGCAATACAATGAATGATAAACATGATATATATATAATCATGATACAGACAACATCATCATCCATGCAACCCCCAAATCCACATAAGTATCCCACGACATAAATATAATCATAATGATATATCCACATATCCCACCAAACACATGTACACCACTACACATGTATGATCTCCCAAAAATCTCCAATAATTCCTCCAGACACAGGTACATAGAACATCGGTACAATCAACATGTATCCTCCAGTAAAACACATCAGACACGTGTATATACAACAAATATACAATCAACACAACTCCTCCAATCATCACACCAGACAGATGTATACACGACATACAAATGAGCAATCATCATATGAACACCACCAACGAAGTATCCCCTACCACACATACTCTACATGTAAAAATACCATAGAGTATAGATAACCAAAGTACAGACTGTATAAGAATTAAATAGATCATCACAAGGGTCAAGCATAAGTATCAAACAGGAAAGCAACAAACGAACACGATATAAAGTAAAGCAGCCTAAACCATCACATAATAACCATGCACTAAGATCAAGAAAAAACTACGTAGAGCCAAGGAAGAAATACATGCCTTTATCTGTCGATCGTGCTAAAATAAATCCCACGTCTTGATAATCATCCCATATCAAAGTCCTACATCAATCAATATATATGTATTTATTTAGCTAAATTCATAAGAATTAAAATAGCTAAATAAAATCCCTAACCCAATTAGGATAACTCCACTCAACTCTGATCTCTAATTAATCCTCCAAATAATCCTTAATCAGACAACCCAATTAGAATAGACTAATCATGAAATCATCCTACAAAATTCATCCACCCAAATTAATCCAACTGGTTTAACTCAATCCACAAATGAATCCAAAATCCATAACCGATCGCAAACTCCAACATACCATTATTATCCACTACACATCATAAATCAAACATGCCTAATCATCCTCATGATCCACCTCCAACCACCGAATTTGATAATAAATCTCATCATATCTAAAACCCTCCTTCACATTTCACATGCCCAAATGAAGTAACCCTTACATACAATTGCAAACCCATGATGAATATGGAAAGAACAGATTATCAACAAATGAAAAATCAAAGGCGAAGGTACTAAAGAAACTCACCCATATCATTTGGACAGGGATTAGATACCACGGCTTCTGCAATAGCTTCCTTCCGTTGTTGGCAAAACCCTAGTTAGCCGACCCTTCTCCAATTTGGACCCCAGCAGCAGGATATGCCAAAGAGATCAACATTCACAGTCCCACAAGACCTCTGTCGATCGCTACCAAAGAAGCCCTACACCAATTCCTTCCAAAATCAAATCCAGCACCTAGCTGTAGAGCCATTACTTGCTGAAACCCTAACATACAGAGTCTTACTCACCTCAAACAGGCCTCCGCCTCTACACCGAGACTTTAACAGCCGCAAGAATTGAAGAAGACGAAGGTCTGCTCAGGGGAGATCCATCACTAGGTTGATCCGAAGCTTTCCTCTAACCCAGATCAGAAAGAACACAGAAAAAGAAGCCAATTACACAAGAATCCTTGAATCCAAAGAATTTCCCGACAAAGCCTTACCTCCATCGATCACCTACAGCTGGTGTCGCACGATCCACCTTAGCTAGCGACGATCTGGCCCACCCTCCAGCGAGAAGATCGAAGAGGAGAAGAGAAAGGGCTTGATCAGCCCTAGCCCCGTCGTGCCCTAACCGCTAGATCACCGTCACTTGCCCGCAAGAAACAACCACCGAGACTCCTACTCAGCCGGAGATGGTCGATACCCTTCGAGCTCCACCACCCTTCTTCAGGCGACTCGACGAAGCCGCAATCACGGTAGAGGAGGTGCACAATCGGCGTCGGGGCGGAAGAGTTGGCAAATGTGGAAGGAAGGCTCGGGGAAGGCTTGAGAAGAGGAGATCAGAATGATCCGACCTCCTTGTTTGACCTCTGGCAAGCTCCAGCGACGAGCTCCTCCGGCGATGTCGACGATCACCGAAGATCCGTCGTCTTTGATTTGACCGCGAGAGAGAACGAGAGGAATCGGGGAAAAGAGTAAGAAACGGTCGGGTGATCGGCGATAAGTTTGGGGAAATAAAAAGAAAGGGAATTTATAATTTAAAATATTTCCTCACTTAAATGGGGTATCCAAACATGCTTTATCCAAACCCGTAAATTCATTCCCATAAAATTCGTCGTACGAGTTCCTAAAAATTTTCAGAAAATTTTTAAAAATTTCGAAAAATTCTATATGGCTATTTCCCAAATAACCTTATTAATTTTTTTTATATCTTACATTTTCACTGACTATCTCCACTCACCAGAACTTCCACCACTTAGGGTTACCTCTCCTTAGGATTTTCATTATCTAACTTTACTCACCAGGACCTCCACCACTTAGGATTACCTCCCCCTAGGATTTCCCCTTGCCTAACTAAGTTAAGACTTTTCCTTTCTAGTCTTCCAAACATTAAGTCCTGTTTGGATCAACTCTTAGTCAAACTGATCAGACTTAGATACACTATCAAACATCAAAACCCTAGAAGCTGATTACACCAATAATATGTTATTGGGACTCCCCTAATGTTGACCTTGTCTAAAATAAAAAAATTTAAATATTATATGATCATTAGTGAATTTTGATCAAACTTAGTATTGACATTTAGAACATTAGAATCAATTTAAAGTATGATCAATGCACTCCTATGAGTTTGTTGAGTCTTACTATATCCCTCAAACCTTAATTTCATGACCCAAATAGCATGTTGTCGTGGGTTTCTAAAGTTTAGACAATTTAATATAATTTTGGCACAAACTCATTATTGTACTTAAGTCTATCATATTAATTCAACAACAACATGAATGTGTTTCTAGAACTCTTTTGTCTCTGATTGTGCTTAACATTTTAAATTTTTGACATTGTACAACCAATCAAAACTCACTTAAGATCGTATAGATAGTAGAATCTAAGTTTGTTGGACACAGTGAGATTTAAGAGGCTCCTGGGAGTGTATTTGTTTTAGTTTAGGTTGATTTTGATATGTTTAAGGTCATCAATGAGTTTTGACTAAAATTTATTAATTACCATACAACATCTAGATTTGAAAATTTTGGATATGGCCAAAGTGAGGAGAGACCCATGGGGGCATTGGCATTGTTGCTGGGTGAATATGCATGTCTAAGTCTAATAGCGGGTTTGTTCCAAATTTATTAAAAGTTGTATAAATTTTAGAGACTCACAATAATCTGTTTAGGGTGTAAAACTAAGGTTAGAGGGTATATGATTAGACTTAAGAGTCTCCTAAGAATGTATTGGTCTTGATTTAGGGGGGTGCATTCAATGTTGGACTTTTAATTATTTTGAATGGCCTTTGTGGATTTTAAAAATCTAGGTGTATTCAATTTAGATTTTTATAAACTTTATAAAAATCTAGTGGTATCCAAATTAGATTTTCATAGAGTTTTAAAAAGTCATGTGCTATTCAAACTTACTTTTTCAAAATCTATGAAAATCTTTTAGTATCCAAAGTTTCAATAGATCTTCATGGATTCTTTTAGAAATCTTTAGATATAAATTTTAACCAATAAGAGCTCTCCAAAATACTTGGTACAATTTTAAAAATAAAAGAAAAAGTCTTCTCCTCATCCTTGAAATTTCTATAGACTTTAAATCGTATTAATTTTTTACAAATAAGTCTTTTCTCTTTCCGCTCCTTGATTTTGATTATTTCTTTGATTTTAAAGGCCCTACCCTCACTCAACCTCTCGACGGCCTGCATCAACCTCTCAGCATGCATTTCATGAGAAGCTAAGAGTCCTCTAAAATGTCATTCTCTGACGTTATAACGGCAAAAGAATGAATCAGAACGGTTGGAACGGAACAGCAGACGCTTGCAACCTTTTCTCCGACGGCGAGTCATGGTGGCAGGCTGTAGGCAAAGATTTTTTCTCCGATGAAGCCTGCGGTGCACCAGAAAGGAGGAAAAGAAATAAAAAAATTGTTTGAGATGACTGGTGATACTTCCGTCGACTACTTACGAGCAGGTCAAAGTCGAAGTTGATTTGGACGGCGATATTGTGCATAGAGGGAAGAGAAACTTGAGATAGTAGGTTTTAATATAAAATATATATGAATAAATTAAATTAATTCTCAACTTAATTAATAGATAATTTAATAAAGACAAATGAAATTCGATCTAAAAATATTCTATAAAATTTATTAAATTTTAAAAATTTCTAAATAAATTTTATATATTTATATTTATTTATTTTAATAATATTATTACTAATCAAATTAATAATAAAATTATTAATTTTATTACTAATCAAATTTATCAATTTAACATTTTATTAAAAGTTTGACCAAATTAAAGGGTTGGCCAATATTTCAGGTTAATTTGGATCAAAATTATAAATAAAAATATTAAAATTATTATAATATTGTTGGACTTAAAATTATATTATTAATTTTTTTAAAAAAAATGGGACATTATCTTCTCTTTGTTTTTAGTCAAAACAAAATAAAAGTATTAAAAATAAAAAAAAATTACGGACAAGTATGCTATTTATTATTTTATTAAAAAAATAAATTTAATTAGGTATTTTAGATTTTTTTTAAAAAATAAATATCGTGCGAGATCATAACCGCCTACGCTTTTCTAAAATTGAATACATCCCCTTAAATCCACAAGTACCTGAAATTTACAAATATCTATAAAAGTTTTGCAAAAAAGTTTATAAAACTCAATAAAATTTTTTTCACAACTATATGAGATTCTATAAAAATCTATCAACTCCATAAAAGTTTATCATTAAAAGAAAGTGAATAAAAATCATTCAATCTCTTGATTGAATATACCCCTGTTAAATTGATTATGATGTGACTAAGATTATTAATGAGCTTTAGTAAAAAAAATTTACTGATGAGTGATAAATGAATTTGGACCAAAAGTCACTAATCAATTCTCAAAGTCAATCCAAATCAATACCAATATATTCTTAGAACCTTCTTAAATGTAATCACGCTCTCGAACTTTTATTCCATATCTTATTTAGTTTGCTGTGATTTTTTTTAAAAAACTATATCTTATATAATTTTATTACATAGTTATTGATAGATTTAAATTTATTATATTCACTAAATAATAATATTTATCTATTCGACTTTTATGAATCTGAATGTTTAAATTTTTTGAATTTAGACCTTATACAATTATTAGATTTTAGATTTTAGCCACTTATAAATAGACTTAGGCAGATTCAATTCCAATCAGCATCAATATATTTTTAGGACTCGCTTAAATTCCATACTCTATTTAGCTCTCGTGAGGTTTTTAATTTTATTTTATTTTTTCACTTTTTTTAAAGAGAGAAATAGTGCTTTTAAAATGCTATAAAACGTGATTGTTTTTTAAAGATCTTAAATATGCTTCATGTCTCGGATGGATGGAATAAACTCATGTCCCAAAAAAGTACTTCAGAACAGAAGTGATAAATATAAAATGATAATTTTGTTATTATGTGCATTTATGTGTCAAGATATTTCTTATATATTTTATGGATAATTATTTAATAAAGACAAGTATTTATCATTAATTATTTACTTTTTTGTACGTATATAATTAATGATAAAGTCTCACAGATTAATGGGTATACTAATCTAAAAATAGTCTTTGATCGAACAGATATCTAGAGGGAGCATAGATATCTAGATCAACGCTAAGTATGATTAGGTCGAGATAAATTGGAGGGATGGATATCCAAGTTAATCTTGGGGTGCCTTGAGTTTAGAGGTGCACTGGACACGACCTGCTCAAGAGGAGACCACATATTAAGTATCATTAGTTATTCCTCTTATGAACGAATGTAACTGATCTTTTGACTTGAGACCTTTATTTATTCTATATGTGGAGTTATGTGCTTTGACGCCGTTAAAAGCAGTCTTTAATCGGATTGTGATTAATACGGTAGTTGAGTATATGACAAAGCGTAGAGAGAATAGTGTTGAGTCAATAGAGGATTCATCACTCTCTTGGATTAAGAGTTAACATCCTGGCCGCTTGATAAAGATATTAGTGACTCAAAATTCATGGCCATGGGAGGAATTATTTATCATTCAAGAGGAGTCTATTATATCTTGGAAATCAAGTAAAATAATTAATTTGATAATGATGCATAATGTATCGAATTAATTGGGATGTAGGCTTAGATAAAGAGATTGAATTATACAGTAATCGGTTCATAGTGGTTTACAATTTATGACTGATATTAATTTTATCACGTTGAGTGGCTAAAAATTGTTGCTAGACGGTTACCTTAGTCTGTGTATGGATTTACACTGTCTTCATGTATTAGACATGAATAATGGTATCAGAAGCTAGTTGAGATCAAGATCAAATATGGAGTTATTTGATACAAAGAAGAGAGAATTCGAATAGTCATAATCATGATAATTAATGGAGAATTCGAAGAGTCATCATAATGATAATTAATGAAGAATTTGAAGAGTTATCATAATGAAGGCTATAAATGAAGAATTTATGGAGTCTATAACTCTTCATCTTCCTAATTAATGAAGATCATAAATGATGAATTTATTGAGAACTTAACTCTTCGTATTCCTTGGAGGCTATAAGTAGCCATCCTCGGAAAGATGCAAGAGGAGAATTCATTCTCTCTGAGTTTCCCTCGTCAACTTTTTCTTCCACCGAAAGAGATCGGTAGTGCTTCCAAGACTTTGTCGATCCAAGAGGCTAGCACCTAATAGATCGTATCAAGTTCGTGATCTAGTGCTCATGGATACTGCTAGAGGAGTCACACGTGGGACTCTTATCTGTCTTATCTGCCTGTGATATTATTCACACCTATCGAGGACTCGAGGTATGTTTTTATGTTACTTTTATGTAAAACTATATGCACCACGAAAAGATCTATGATTCATTATATGTTTTCCGCTGCACTCCAAACCCAATAAATTTATCAAATAACGCATCTAAAATTTTAAATTTATAAAAGGTGTATGTTACTTTAGTATTTATCAAAAGACATACATTTTTCAAGTGCAATTTCCATTTTACCCTCCTAACAATCTGACTTTTTCTACCATTTTTCTTTTATCTATTATTTGTCTCTCTTCTCTTTCTTCTTTTTTTTTTATAAATATGCATAATATATGAATAACATTTCATAAGATTTAGTTAATTTTTTAATAATATTTTAATATATTTGAAGAAGTCAAAATAAATAATGGATAATATGTTGGTGTAATGGGGCCGACAAGAGGGGAGGGGTAAATTGCCTGCAAAAAATACCCTCCTCAAACTTTCAACTTAAAGATAATAGCAACAATAAAAATCAAAATGAAAAAACTGAAAAGAAAAGTAGACTCAGCGTTTTGACTTGGTTACAACCAAGAAGGTTGTTAATCTAAGGCGGTTGAACATGCACACTAAGAAAGTCTCCTTCTCTGAAGGTGGAGAAGCCTTTTACACACTAAAAGCTCTTACAAGTTGCTAGGAATTGAATACTTAGTTGAATGAATAATTTCCTAGCTCCAGGGGTCTTTATATAGCTCTTGGAAACTCTATCTCGAATCTTGAGGGAGCCTCCAAAGGGGTTGAGGGCGCCTCCAAGGGGTTTGACCGGATAAAACTCTATCCGATTACAAACGGTCACTTTGGCCAGGTCGAAGGCTCCTCCAATGGCCTTGAAGGCGCCCTGGACAAGGTTGAGGGCGCCTTCAAGGCAATGAAGGCACCTCCAAGCCTGCAGTCAGCGCAGGCCCCTTCAACACTTCATTGAAGGCGCCTCCAGCTAGTTTTTCCAGCTCCTTTTGACTTGTTTTCTTCTTTCGAGGCTCCGAATGCATGGGTGATTGCGGCCAATCGAAATAGGGCTCACTCGAACCCAATTTTCGACCTTCTTCTCGAGCAGGCTTCCAACCTGGCTTCTCATCCCTCGAATGTCGCGTACGTTCTTCTCGTCCACCGGTGTACTCTTTCACAGCTCTCTCATCCTTCGGACACACCGAGCCCATCAACTCCCTTTCCGTGCCGTCCTTTTTGCTAGCTACGTCTTCCGCTCGACTTCCTGCGCTCCTAAGCTCCTGTATATTTAGACACAGGGATCAAATAACAAACAGAACCTAACCTAACTTGGTTGACCACATCAAAACAACCACGGGGCCCAACAATCTCCCCCTTTTTTATGTGCATCAATCCAAGTTCAAGTTAGGGAAAAAATAGACAATTAATTTAAAGAAATTACTAACCTAGCATTTTAAGCAAGAAGGTTGCAATAAAAGAATTTGCAACAATAAGAAAATTAAAAAAATATATTAATTCCTTTTAAAATCTAAAACTCCCCCTAAACTTGTCCTATTTCTCCCCCTTTATCACATAAAAAAATTGGGTAATTATTAATTAAAAAATTTTCAAAATAATTTTAAAAAAAAATTCTTAGTTTAGAGAATTTTGCAAAAAATATTTTTGAGAATTTCTAAGTCAAACAAAAAAATAATCTTTAAGAATTTTCTTAGTAAAAAAATTTCTAATTTTAGAGAAAATTTTTACCTTTGGCAAAAATATTTTTGAGAGTTTTTTTATAAATGAAAATATTTTATGAAAAAATTCTAAGTATGAAAATATTTTTGAAACTTTTTTAAAAAAAATGTTTTTAAAGTTTTATTTTATTTTAATGCTTTTACTATAGAGTTAATTAAATATTTTATTTCAATATTTTGGCTTCCAAGTCGTGGTGAGATACTAGACCTTCTTGGTTATTGGAGCAACAATCGCTTCCTTAGACAAATCCTCAAAAGAAATTAACTGTTTAATTTTTCTTGCTTAAAGTGCTAATTTTTTAAAAAGAATTAATCTAAAAAGGATTTTGGAACAGTATAGGTTCCTTCCTACTAGATTAATTAACAACTTAGGGGGTATATAACTTTTGGAAACTTCTCTAATTTGCCCCTAATGTTTTCTAATATACCAATTTAATTTTCCATAAACTCTAAGTTTTGATTTTGTAAATTTATTTAAGTATGCATTATTTTTCAATTTTTTTAATTTTTCAATTTCAATTTTCTATGTTTCATTTTCTGATTTTAAATTATCGTACATCTCAAGAGGACATGCGTTAGCTAAGTTTAGTTTTAAATCATTGTTTTCTTTTTCTAATCTAACTAAATCTTTAGTAGCACTTTAATAAACTGAAAGGATTGCTTGGGAGTTAGAGAACGTACCTTACTTACCTCTATTTCTGATACTCTCCCTTCATCGCAACTTTCTTCTTCTGATGATCCTCCCCCTTCATCTATGCTCATTTTTGAGGTGGACTCATCTTCTTCTATTTGATGGTTGGCCATCAGTGCTACTCCTGAGAATGCTTCGACTTCTGATTCTGAGGATGATCATTCATCCCATGTAACCTTCAAACTCTTGCGCTTCAAGGACGTTGGTCTTTTGTACTTTTCCTTTTCGTTGTTCTTTTTCTTCATCTTCGGGCAGTGATCCTTGATGTGTCTTTCCTCGTTGCAGTTGTAGCATCGGACCATTCTTTTGTTGTGTTGATGTTTCCTCAACTGTTATCTAAATTTGTTAGTTTTAATAAATTTATTTAACTTCCTTACCAATAGTGCTGCTTCAGTTTCATCGGTCGACGCTTCGGAGTCGAGATCGTCCATCTCGGCTTGTAGGGCAACGTTGAGGTTTGTCTTCTCTATTTGTTTCTACTCTGTAATTCGAGACTTGTAAAATTCGAAAGTAGAAAATAGGTTTTCTAAAGTACTTACCTTAAAGTCCTTAGAGATGTAATAAACATCTACTAAGGATGCCCACTCTGGAGTTTTTGAGAAGACGTTGAGCACATACCGAATAGAATCTCGGTTCATTATCGATTCTCCGAGATTAGTCAGTTGAGTTATCAACTCCTTTATCCTTGCTTGGAGTTGCGCTACCTTTTCGCCGTTGTTCATCCGGAGATTTGTCAGTTGAGTCCGGAGGATGTCGCACCTTACTAGTTTCGCTTCTGAGGTGCCTTCGTGGAGCTCCAGAAATTTTTCTAGAGGTTTTTGGTGGAGTCGTAGCTTCCGATCCAACTTACCTCCTGGGGTGGCAGAACGCTGAGCAGATGGAACTCAGCCCTTTCGTTGGCCACGAAATCGGCTTGCTCCTTCTTCGTCCAGTTGTATTCTTCCTTGTCTTTGGGGACTAAAAAAATCATATTTCATGATTATAAGTATATCAAATTCAGTTTTAAAGAATACCTCCATTCAGCGTTTCCATGTCATGAAGTCTCCGTCGAATTTCAGGGGATGAATGCTTGTTCCGAGCATTATCTTGATCTTTGTACTTCAGTCGGTGGTCAGTCCTTCTGAGACGGTCTCGCTCTAATACCATTTGTTGGTGCAGTGGGGCCGACAAGAGAGGAGGGGTGAATTGCCTGCAAAAAATGCCCTCCTCAAACTTTCAACTTAAAGATAATAGCAACAATAAAAATAAAATTGAAATAACTGAAAAGAAAAATAGACTCAGCGTTTTGATTTGGTTACAACCAAGAAGGTTGTTAATCTAAGGCAGTTGAACATGCACACTAAGAAAATCTTCTTCTCTGAAGGCAGAGAAGCCTTTTACATACTAAAAGCTCTTACAAGTTGCTAGGAATTGAATACTTAGTTGAATGAATAATTTCCTAACTCCAGGGGCCTTTATATAGCTCCTGGAAACTCTATCTCGAGTCTTGAGGGCACCTCCAAAAGGATTGAGGGCGCCTCCAAGGGGTTTGACCAGATAACTCTATCCGATTACAAATGACCACTTTGGCCAGGTCGAAGGCACCTCCAATGGCCTTGAAGGTGCCCTAGACAAGGTTGAGGGCGCCTTCAAGGCAATGAAGGCGCCTCCAAGCTTGCAGTCAGCGCAGGTGCCTTCAGCACTTCATTGAAGGCGCCTCCAGCTAGCTTTTCCAGCTCCTTTTGACTTGTTTTCTTCTTCCGAGTCTCCAAATGCATGGGTGATTGCGGGCAACTGAAATAGGGCTCACCCGAACCCAATTTTTGACCTTCTCCTCAAGCAGGCTTCCAACCCGGCTTCTCATCCCTCGAACGTCGCACACGTTTTTCTCGTCCACCAATGTACTCTTCCGCAGCTCTCTCGTCCTTCGGACGCACCAAGCCCGTCGTCTCTCTTCCCGTGTCGTCCTTCTCGCTAGCTGCGTCTTCCGCTCGACTTCATGCACTCCTAAGCTCCTACACACTTAGATACAGGGATCAAATAACAAGCAGGACCTAACATAACTTGGTTGATCACATCAAAATAACCACGGCGTCCAACATAATATATTTGAACTCTTTGCAATCTTAGAAATCCACTAGAACTGAAATGAGTGTAATCGGAGTTCTCTAGGTCTACCAGTGAGTTTTGGTCAAAATCCACTGATGGACCTAGAGAACTCCGATTGCACTCATTTCAATTCCTATAGATTTCTGAGGTTGCAAGGAGTTCAAATATGATATCTATTAGTTATTTCAACTTTTTATAGTTATTAACATGTAACAAAGAAGAATCGTCAAAAAGGCCCATGTTAGGCCTGATATGGAATCATATTAGGCCCAACATGGGCTGATTAATATGGAATGGTATCAGGCTCACGTTGGGCCTGATATAATTCCATATCAGGCCCAACGTGAGCCTTTTTAACGATTATTCCATTTTACATGTTAACATCTATGAAAAGCCGAAATAAATAATGGCAGTCCCGGCTCAAGGCATAGGTCATTAAGGCCTATGCTTAGGGCCCCAATTTTATTAGGGCCCATTATTATTTTAAAAAATAAATAGATTTCATTTAGATTTTGCTCCAGATTTGGCTTGTATCGATTTTCATTCTAGTTCTTTTTAGATTTTGCTAGCTTTCAATGCACCAATGCAATGATTTTGCTTTAGATTTTGCTCCTTTTAATTTCCATAGTGCTCTTCAATTAATTACAATGAAAACTACATTTAATTACATATTAATTATAATTATTATATTCTCTAGTCCTAAAATCATATCTAAAGCTACAAAATAACTATATAAGACCTTACACCTACTTACACCTAATGTCCTTTTTTTTCATCTCATTTTGTAATTAGTTGATCATCTACTCATTCTCTCATTAGCGCTCCATGTATTTTTTTCCTCCCTCGTCATTGATTCTCTAAGAAGACATACTTCTCCTATTTCACTCGGTAATATTTTTTTCGCTCTTTTCTTTTCCTCGAAATATTTTTTTTATTATTTTGTATAAATGATAAATTATAAAAGGAATGGACTATGAACCCAAAACTAGATTATTATCAATTATATGAGAATTTTCTTATATATTTGTGTTAGTAATAGTCGAACTTTGAAATATCATCAAATTAAAATTACATGGCATGAATTTTTAAATCTAATTTATTAAAAAAAGTTAAATCTGTCATTGTCGGTCCTAAGTCTGAATAAAAAAGATAAAGAAAAAATTAATTTTAAAAAAAATATTATTAAAGGCCTAAATATTTTTTGGCTTAGGGCCTCGTGGAATTTTGAGACAGCCATGAATAATTGATACCATATTTGAACTCCTTGCAATTTTAGAAATCTATAGGAACTGAAATGGGTGCAATTAGATATCTCTAGGTCCATCGGTGAGTTTTGACTGAAACCCACTGATAAACCTAGAGAGCTCCGATTACATCCATTTCAGTTCTTATAGATTTCTGAGGTTAAAAAGAGTCCAACGGTGTTGTCCATTATATTTTGGTGTCTCCAAATGTTGAAATATTATTAAAAAAAACCCCAGCTAAAATATAAACTAATTCATAGCAAGCCCACATTGGGTCTGAGATTAAATTATATCAGGCTCACGTGATTCTAAACTATAATTACATAAGATAGACTCCTATATATTGCTTTGGAGAAGGGATTTTTTTAGCCATTACTTTTGCTAATGTGATTCTTGCTTTTTGAACTTGGCATTTGGTTACTACATAATTAGAACATAGACATATTTTCCTTAGTCAATTATAAATTCAAGTATTATCTATATGCAGTTTGAAAATATAATGTTTTGCAAGAAAAATTTTTTTTTATTGAAAAGGAGACACTTCACCTGGTTGGATTCATTTCACAAGTTGTTTATCATATTTGCAGGTTAGAGTTGAAGGAACTATTGAAAAGGTTTCTAGAGAGGAGTCTGAGCAATATTTCCATAGTCGTCCTCGAGGAAGTCAACTTAGAGAAATTGTCGCCAAGCAGGTATGTTCTATTTATCTCTATTTTTTTTTCATGCATGGAAATAGAAAACTATATTGCCTACCGTGGGCCTGATATGGAATGATATCAGGTCCAATATGACCTTGATATCATTCCATATTAGGCCCGACATGAATATTTTTAACGATTCTTGTTTATTATATTTTAAAATCTTTGAAAAGTTGAAATAAATAATAGATATCATATTTGAACTCCTTGCAACCTCATAAATCCATAGGAACTGAAATGAGTGCAATCAGAGCTCTATAGATTCATCAATGAGTTTTGACCAAAATCCACTAATGGACCTAGAGAGCTCCGATTGCACCCATTTGAGTTCCTATGGATTTATGATGTTGCAAGGAGTTCAAATATATTATCCATTATTTATTTCATCTTTTTATAAATGTTAACATATAAAATGAAAAAATCATCAAAAAGACTCACATTGGGACTGATATGGAATCATATCAGGCCCGACGTGAGCCTGATATGAAACATATTAGGCCTGACGTGGGTCTTTTTGACAATTCTTCCTTGTTACATGTTAACAACTCTAAAAATCCAAAATAAATAATGGATACTATATTTGAACTCTTTGCAACCTCAGAAATCCATAGGAATTGAAATGGGTGCAATCGGAGCTCTCTAGGTCCATTAGTAGGTTTTGTCCGAAACCCACTGATGGATCTAGAGAGCTCCAATTACACTCATTTCAGTTCCAGTGGATTTCTAAAATTACAAGGAGTTCAAGTATACTATCCATTATTTATTTTGACTTCTTCAAATATATTAAAATGTTATTAAAAAATTAACTAAATCTTATGTAATGTTATTCATATGTTATGCATACTTGTAAAAAAGAGAAGAGAGAAAAATGGTAGAAAAAAGAAAAACGGTAGAAAAAAAATAGATTGTCAGGAGGGTAAAATGGGAATTCCACTTGAAAATGTATGCTCTTTGGTAAATACTAAAGTAATCTACATCTTTTAATAAATTTAAAAATTTAGATGCGCTTTTTGATAAATTGTCGAATATAAAAAGTGTTGTTGCCTCATGTATAAAAAAACGACCGATATTTGCTCAAAACATCATGAGTCTTCTCCTTTATATTTATTAATATAAATACAAATATTTTTAGATGATCTAGTGGCTAACATATGAGGTGTTGCCATCATGAGGTCTGGGGTATACCTCGCTTATGTGCTAGTCACTATTCCAAAGGTTAGTAGCCGCCCGTGATTTACCTCCTCCATGTTGATCCTGGGACGGATTGATAGGGGCACTGGGAGTGAGTGTGTTTATTTGTCTTTTGTCACCATTAATATAAATAAAAATATTTTTGAGATAAAAACATATAAGCATTATGTTTTTTTTTATTATTTTTTTAAAAAAGTGTCTTTTTAATTTTTTACACATAAAAGACGGTAAAAATCTAGCTATTCATCAGCTGTCTCATAATTTAGGAATGATTTAAGATCAGGATCGGATGGATAGAATCAATCAGGATTAGATTAAGATTTAATCTTTAAAGTACGAGCCTTTGAAAAAAGCCTCAGACCAATAAAACAGTTTAATAAAAATATATAGAATAATTGTAACGTAGCATAATGCAAATTTTATTAAATCTATACGATCCAGTGCTTCTGCTCTCATGTCATTATAAAAGATGATTCTAAATTATTCCGAATCAATTTGATACTTTGGATTTTGAGATTCAAATCGTAAATCTACAAACTATGAGCTGTTCAAGAGGTCCTGAAGCAAGCAGTCAACTAGATTCTAACACTAAAGAAAATACTAGTAAAATGAGCATAAAATACGTATTAAAATGCCTTCTGTACAAGTCTCTATGGTATTTTTCTGATTTATTGGTCGATGAAATTTTTTTTATGAAATGGATCGATCGTCCCAGATTCAAAGGTTAGATATTAATTAATTTTTTTCCTTATCTTTCAGATCTACTGTTCCAGACAATAAGACCAGACAACGAGCCATCCACCAACGCATCGGATAGCGACGCAAGATGGCGAATCGCATCATTTTCCTCCTTACGATAAGATCGTTGCAGAAGACTTTAAAGCTGTAGGCCGCAGCTTACCTGAACAATCAAAGCACGAGTAGGATTGAGGGTAGCTCAAACCAGAGTCGCCGTTAGTCTACTTAGAATTGCAATCCAGTGTTTAGTTCCAAAAGTCAATAATTCCTATAAATCTCCACCGCTCGTTTTTTCTCACTTCAATTGATATTTTACCATTTTTGATCGAGCGACGGACGCAAAAACGGTTGTTGGGAATCGGCTGCTCGCGACGCCGCCTCCTCCTCCTCCGTTCTGGTCGATCTCGCGCGATCGGAGCCCCAGGGTTTTGGATCTCTGCGTCTCCGCCTTTCTTGAGCGCGAAACCTAACCGGAAAAATCTAGCCTCGGTCTGGTGTGGTGGTGCCTGGCGATTGACGGCGGGGAGCACAATGAAGGGCCTCTTCAAGTCCAAGCCGCGGACGCCGGCCGACATCGTGCGGCACACGCGGGAACTCCTTATTTACATCGATCTCAACTGGAACTCCAGGGACCCCAAGCGTGAGGAGAAGGTTAGCGATTGTAGCGCGATCGGGTTGTTTTTATCTTGTAGTTCAGTACTGAACTCGAACTTCAGCACTTCGTACGGTTAGTTTAGTATCGAGTTTTGACGTTCATGCAAAATCTAGAATTTTTCTTATTCTTTTTTGTTGGTTAACTACCGCAGGCCCATTTTGAATCAAGTATTTAATCATGTTATTTTAGGATCACGCGTCTACTTATATTGGTATTTAGCATGCTATAAGCTTTGCCGTGCTGCTGGAATTTGCTTGTCCACCTCTGATTTGGTGCTTCCTTCTACAACGTTTCATGTCTTGATATGTACGAAATGGTAGTGCTGCCTGTTTCAAGCGGCACTGAAGGTTATTTCAATTCATGTTTCAGCGTACTGCTGGATGCAGTCTCGTATCCCTTGCATTATGTGGTGTATATCAGTATATGTTCATCTGCTTAGCATAGAGTTCCTGGAATAGATGGGCAATAATCATAGAACATTTTGATATCTTCCATGACCGTACTATTCCTATTTATGAAATATTACTAGAATAAGTATGCTGCTTGTTCTTGCACAATGTTTTTTTTTTCCTGTGATCCTGATTGAGTCTTTATTTGAATTAGGTTGTCATCATGATCCTCATGCCCCTTTCATTTAAACCAACTAGTCCCACGTAAATCACTTTTCCTTGACATCAGCATAACCTAAAGGTTGATTTTATAGAAAGAAAGAAGAGATTTTAGTAAACAAGGGATATCCATGACATCTACTAAGATATTTTCATTTTGGCATTCATTATTATTTTTTTCATTCACACTTTCGATCAGTGGCTAATAGTTTGATAAGAGAATGCTAAGATAGATGTGTAATTACTCAATAAGATAGAAAATATAAAATCTTATTATCTAGGAGCAATGAAGTGTAATTGCAACAGAGGATACAAGGAGAGAGGAGAGAAAATAAGTTGAAATGACACAGATCGTTCAAAGGAGAACCATTAGTTCCACAACTGGATGAGTTGGAATGATTAGTATTGGAAGAGTGGATAATATCCATGAAGGTGACCCCCAAATATTGGCCACTGGACACACTTAATGGTGGTGATTAGTTTATTTAGCTGAGTTGCAAAGACTGGCCTTTCATTATTATTATTTTTATTTCTAATTTGATGAATGATATGCAACTAGTGCTTGGAGATATTTATCTCTTCTATTTCTCAGAAGTTTTGCAATCTTTCAGTTTTGACTTTTTGGGGATTCCATAACCATTGTCAACCAATAGTGAGATTTTGCGGAATCCTTTCTGCAAGCTTGATCATTTCTATCCATGGTAGCTAATCTGGATTAGAAAGGTTTATTTACCTTGTTTTCCTAAGAGAATAAACTCTTGATGACTTTCTTTCTTTTGGTAAACAATATTTATATAAGGTTCTAATTTTAAGCAAATCTTGCATTTTTCAATTATGTTAAAACCTTTTATCAGTTTCTGGAAGAAATTTTTTATGTTATTATTAAACAAATGCAATGTAGTAGCCGATAACCCTGGCTCCACATCATTGGTCTTGCAGTGGTATGAACCTGATGAAGTAGTTGATGCTTTTCCTTTCGTTAGATAGAGTTAGTCGCTGGTTTAGTACTGATTGCTTTGATTAACATTAATTGTCACCAATCATGCGGTTAGAACAAAAATTCTTAGTAAACGTCGAGGGTTTAAATCTCATTCCATGTCAGTTGACATGCAAAAATTATCATTCCACCCATTAACCGACATGCAAGACATGTCGATACTGGATATAAGTGAGGGAGAGCTGTGAGCATCTTCCTTAGCCTTGCAAGTCGTGGCTAAAGTCACAATGGGAGGTGCAATGTGCAATTGAGAAGGATAGCAAGTATCTTCCCCAGTTACACAAGTTGCCATGAGAGCCACGAGCCTTCCTTGGCATGACCAGAGGCAGTGAGTTTTATGAGTTGCATCAAGGTTCTGCGATATAGGATTTCATTGTGAGGTCATCTGTGCACTAGGCTTTTCCCAATTTCTTCTTCTGTCTTTGATTCTTCCTCCTCATGATTGGTGCTGAGCAACACCACTGTGGTATGTCTTTGGTGCCACTGCTACATCTGGAAGATGTGCTTTCACATGTTATATGGTAAAGTAATTAATATGTACTACAATCATGGGTTATCTTGGACTGATGCTAATATTAGCATCTTAACGTGTGGGATATCCATGATAACTATGTGAGGTAGAAAACCAATTAATCAGAACAACTATTGCTATGAATTTTAATATATATCTGTGTAGCCCTCGACTCTTAATGCACTTGTAAGAGATGATTCCAGATGGATAATGTTGATCTTTTCAAATAAATAGTAGTCATTTCATCCAACATTCAGCTTAGCATTCTGCCTATTGCAAGCTAATCTGTGTTTTTTCAAACGTTTCTGCAGATGTCAGAATTATGTAAAAATATACGGGAGTTGAAATTTATTCTCTATGGCAATAGTGAATCGGAGCCAGTAGCTGAAGCTTGTTTGCAGTTGACTCAAGAATTCTTTCGAGAGAACACCTTGCGACAATTAATCATTTGTCTTCCAAAATTGAACTTGGAAGTAATTTGCTACTTAAATGTCTAGTTTCCATTAGAAGAACGATTAATAGTGGCATAGATTTAGGTTTTTTTTAAGGTTCCATACCATATCTATGATGTTTTAACCTTCGTCTTACTGATTTGAAGCTAAAAATTGGTTTATCATGTCTTTCTAAAGGCCAGAAAAGATGCTACTCAAGTTGTGGCAAATTTGCAAAGGCAACAGGTTCATTCAAGGTTAATTGCTTCTGAATATTTGGAAGCCAACAAAGATCTTCTGGACATTTTAATTTCGGGGTGAGATTTTGATTTGTTGAAAAAAAACCATTATTTGGATGTTCACTTAGTTGCTTATCTTGACTTAGCTAAAATATAATTGTCCTGTTCAAGTGATTTTTGTTTAAACTTTTTGTTGTTCCTCTAGAAATGTTGTTGGTGTTTTTATACTTGTATAATGGAAGAAAGTTTAGTATTAAAGTAACCTTGAGTATACATGCATATTGCTATAAAGCTTTTTTTGATGTCTTAGAGTTCAATTGTTGTGATTCCATGTTGGATGCTGATTTTTATTCAAGTAGAGTACTTGGTTTGTCCTGATGATTTCCTGAAGTTAAGAAAAACAGAACAAGAAGATAATCAACAATACACTGTTCATGAAGATGTCTAATTGATGTCATTTTGTCTATAGTCTTCAAAATAACCAATTGATATCTGTCACAAAAGCTATATTATCAGTTGACTATATTCTTATGTTCCAGATGATAATTGTTATCATGATTGATAAATGTTCATATATGCTTAGGTACAAGATGATGGTTTGAACTCATGATTTACAAATGATCTTCTGTTACAAGTTTCAACTACTTTATCTATGAATCTGGAAGTTCATTATGAACACAGCAAATATTAATTTGAAAATCTTTTTAAATTTGATCTGCCCATTTATTAATTGGTGGGGTAAATTCAGCTCATAAAAGGTTCCGGAAGCAATGATTAAGAAAAGTCTTCATATCTCATCACTTTCATTGGATGATTGAACTACACATGCAAGGTTCAAGAATTCTTAGTTTTTAGTTCATTAATGTTTTGTCAACTATGCTATGCAAATTATGGCAACCTTGACTCTGGGAGTCTGGCCACACCAATCTTATGTCTTTGCTAATATTGTGTCTATGTTTTTTATATACAGTGAAATTGCCATATATTAATTAGATAATTCTCATTTGCAGTTATGAAGACATGGATATTGCGTTGCATTATGGGGCTATGCTAAGGGAATGTATTCGACACCAAAGTGTAGCTAGGTATTTCTGATTTTCAATGAGAACAAATTTCCTCATTCTTTTCAAAATATTTTTTTGGTTGCATCATTATTTTTATACTGTTGCTAGAGATTATGACATTTTCAGTGTAAGGAAAACTGTCATCGTCTTCATGTGGATTGGCAGAGACAAATTTATTTTTGCTTGGTAAATCATGGTTTGCTCTTGGTAAGGGTCCAGATATATTTTAATAATCTAATATGAGAATTGATAAAAACAATTAGTACCATTCTGTCTCAAACTAACTTAGATTAGGAAATTAGTGATGGCATGTGATTTCTTCTAAAAATCAACTTACCTTTTAGACAAATTCAAGACTAATCCAGTTATTTCCGAAGATTCCTTGGGAGAAAAAGGCAATCAAGCTTTGAACTTTAAAGGATCTTTCCATGCTAGGTCAGAATGATACAATTTTAGCGCCATGCCAAGATGATTGATATTAATATTGTTAATAATTGAACATATTGATACTAATATCTAAGTGAGATAAATATACTGCTAAGCTAATTGTACCAGTTAATTATAATGTGTTAGTAAATTATAATGTAATACTTCTTAATAAGTATATTAATTAAGTTGATTATGAGTAAATTAATAAGGCATAACTTATTAATATAATAATTGTAAGGGTTCAACTTAATATACTATATTTATAAGTATAAATGATACATGCCTCTCACACCCCTTTGGTTTCTCTATATCCCTATTGTGTTGGATGGGTCAACAAGGCTTTCACATGTAGGTTGCCAACACCAACTTCCCTATTAGGCTTCCTTACATCACATCACCAGCTTAAGGCTTCACACTTCCCTTGAAATGCTACCCTCTCGTGTTCTTGACAACTCTAGCCAAACATTTGTTCCGGATTCTGTCACTTGTTTACAACACCAGAAGCATCGCAACATCTCTTGGTCCATGTGAATCTCCCTCATCCTTGCTCGCTCTCACCTTCTTCTGGAAGTGCACTGCCAGGCTCATTGCCTCACTCTGTCATCAGTATGTGAAACTCTCATGATTTCAGTTGGTACTGCTGGAATCAGCATGGGGGAAATTATTGTAGTTTGCCCGTGGTAGTGTTTGGCTGACAGAATGAGATGTTTTCACTGTCAATTGAAATAATGCGATTTTTCAATCCGGGCTTATAATTTCAGGCAGTGCTTTAGATCATATTGATGTTCAGCTGGATAGGATCAATATGCATGTGCATTATCAATTTTCTACTTTAATTTCCCACAGCAGTATTCTTTTAATTGATAAAGATGATATATAGTTTAAAATCTCGCGTTGTTTCGCCCGATACGGGCGAAACATTTCGTTCTGCCCGTGGACCGACACAAGCATAGGCACGCCTCCGTGCCAGTGCGCCCTGAGGCGCTGTGGACGCGTTGCATGAGCCTGGTGATGCCTCCGAATGCGTTGCCCTCCGAAAGCGTTGCCAAAGGTGTCACACTGCCTAGCGACGCGTCAGCCCAACAATGTGTTCCCTGGCCCGACGACGCATTGTGGCGCAGAATAGGTGGTAATGGGGGCGTAGCTTAATTTAGGTTTAATTAGCTTAGGTTAATAATTTTAATCAATTTCTAGCTATTATTGAGATCATTTAAGTAAGCTTAATTAAAGCCTAATAAAATTATCTCATTAATTTAATATATATATATAATTTTTATTTTTAAATTAATTTTTTTATTTTTAATTAAGATAATTTATATTTAAAAAAATACCGAAATTATGTCTGCATGACATGATACGATATCGAAACTGTATCGTTCCAATCCGGGACCTAAACCTCATGACGGATCGAGATTTTAAACCATGATTATATACATCATTTTTTTTTTCCTGATTTTACATTGCTATTGTCCATCAAAGACTTTCATACCGTATGCTTCTGATCTGCTGCTGACATTGAGGTTTTATTCAATGCTGAATAATTATTTGAAATTATATAATTTTTTTCCAGTGATCCATTTTCAGGTACGTTCTAGAGTCTGAATACATGAAGAAATTCTTTGATTATATTCAAATTCCAAATTTTGACATTGCGTCAGATGCCACTATCACCTTTAAGGTCAACCTGTTCTTTTAAGCAGCTATTTTGTTCAATCTACTCAATGCTGTATTAGTTTACTGAATTCCTGTTTGTATTACGTTGGATTGCAATGTCAATAATGTTTACAAGACTTATACAACTAACTGCCAGTGCCAATGTTACTTAATGCTCTAGTTATTACTAGTTAGTTCAATGATTCCTCTTTGTATTGCCTATGATGGCAATGGTTAACATGATTAGTGACAAAGGGATTGCTCTAAAACCAGGACACCTACAACTTTCTTAATATTAACTAAAACAATTCCACAACAGTTATTAAGAATAAGCAACTTAATTTGTCATATTATTCGAAGTAAGCCATTCTTATCATACTGTCAAGAGCTATTAAGCTGTTCTTGTTGTACAGTGATGATTTATGTACTAAAGAGTTAAGATCATCAGCTAATTTTTAACTGTAATTCAGGAGCTTTTGACGCGGCATAAATCAACTGTGGCCGAATTTCTATCCAAAAATTATGATTGGGTAAGTAATTACTGTCTTCTTGAGTAATATGCTGCAACTTTATCTTGCTCTAACAATCTAGGAAATTGAGTGAGTTTTATTGGGTTTGATTACCTGGTCATTCAATTCACTGTACTTGTGCACAAGCACATTATCGCAGTGCATAAGTTGTGCTCCGGATTTTGCCTCTAGACGAATCAGGGGGAAGGCCATCTACCTCCAAAATTAATCGGGCTAAGCCCGAACGCCCCTCTCTCTCTCTCTCTCAATTATTTCTCACTGAGTCAATATACTCGGTGCTTGAAATTAGGTTTAAATTTTAGGTACTTTGTTGATGGCTAGATTTGTCAATAGCTTCTTAGCTCTGGAAATTATTTTTATACTATTATGAAGTTACGTTTATGTATAACCACCATTTACTTCTTTGTTGTAGTCTACACACTGACTTTGATATGCTACGTAGTCACCTGAATAGATATTAATTTGACTGTAATCTATTGTTAATATTGTGGATAATAACACATCTAAATGGTCCTGATTAGGCACAATCCTTGCTATTGAAACAGTATTTTGTTTGTTATGTTGTGAATTTATCATCTACATCTTTTCTAGATGAGTAGGTTTAGAAACAAATTTCAGATATGCCTGACTTTGTGCTAAAACATTGCAACTTCTCTGCATGGGTTTGCTCAAGTGGATAAATTATGCTTGGCGCCCAATCATTAGCTTAAACTTGTGCCTTATTAATCAGCTGCTAGGATCCACATAACAGCTTAGCAGTAAACCATCCTCGGCCCCTAGCTGGGAAGTAATCATAACCTTTGTTGAATATCTACATTATTCTAATAATGAATCTTATACTGAAAGCAAGCAACTACAATCCTATGATCTGGATGTTGTTGTTACTAAAATCTAAATTATTCTTTCATTGTTGAAGGTTTCTAATTTATGCAACTGCCTTCACAGTTTTTTGCAGAATTCAATTCCAGGTTGCTGTCATCCCCCAATTATATCACAAGAAGACAAGCTATCAAGGTATTGGGTGTAGGAATCCATTCACAAACAATATAATTGAGCACAGGTGGATGGGTGTATCAGTTGTGCTATGTATGGTTCATGGAATAGAATTGGTAAAGAATAAAATAGTCATTATTATGGACGTAGTTTGGATCGCGGAATATAATAAATAAACGATTTTCATTTCTAGGAATATTTTAAATAATAGATGAGGAGTAAGTTTTCACAATCATAAAATATCCCAACCAGTCAACATGGCTTGTCTGGCCAGTTAGCAAGCTCGATTTGTCCTTCTTGCTCAGTTTGCATGACAAGCCTGCACAGCCAGAGCTGACAGATTACTTGTCCAGTTCGGTCAACCGATTTGGCTCACCCAGTTTGCTCAACATGCGAACATAGTCCATGGTGCAGGGAAGGTACTGATCTGGAAACCTTCTCTTGTTAGGTGTTGTCCAACTCATCTAGCTCGCCTAGCTTGCTCGATCTGTCAGCCAATGCTTCCCATCTAGTTTGCTGGTCCTCCTGGTCCACTTGTCTTATAAGGCTTGCCCAATTCATTTAACTGACTTGTCTCGTGAGGCTCACCTGTCTCATCCTGCCCACTTTGCTTACATGGCCAGCTCTATCTGCTACCCAATCAAAATATGTACTTTTCTTGGAGAATTGAATATAGTAGTATAACTATTTTGGACAATGGAATATATGTATTCCTTGTAATAGTGTAAGGAATAACTTTGATGGATGATTAGGAAGTAATAATTCCAAGGGAATTCATATTTTAACTTTACTTTGGTAATCAAAGATACAAATATTTATTCCATCTGAATTGATAGGGAAATGAATAGGCTGTGAACCAAACACCATTGTTGTCATTACTAGCATAATCATTTGATATCTTCACTTCTAATTTGTCTACGGAAGTAATAATGATGTGCCCAATCTAATTATCTGTTATCTTTTATGCTTGTGCTAATTCGGTTTGCAGATTTTGGGAGACATGTTGTTAGACAGGTCAAATTCCGCAGTTATGGTGCGCTATGTTAGCTCAAAGGACAATCTTATGATTCTAATGAATCTTCTCAGGGTATGGTATCTTCTCTCTTCTTTACTAAAAGTGGAAATCATTCTATATTTTCTTTGTCTTTTGTTGGTCTCAATCTAATAAATATTTTTACAATGAAGAATTATGAACTAGAGATATAAGCAATGAATTATGCCACAAAATTGGTGTCAATCTAAAAATCGACAGAGATGATATTGAGTCTTGGAATGCTCAATTTATATAGTTCTTGTCTTTAACCTTCTTTGATTTCACTATTCTAGTATTAAATAAATACATCAACTTGACAAATTATTTTCTGAATTCCATGTGGTAGTGGTGGTTTCTGTCATTGCTTGTCAATGCTGATTGCCTATTTTTTTGGTCCTTTTTGTCTTTCTCTTTTGGGTGAATGACCTTGTTTTAGCTTATTGAAGTTTTATTGAATTTGTTTGGTTGCAACGCATAAGATGGAAAGGCATTTGAAACTGAATGAAGATGACAACATATAGCTTACAATTCTTGACGTCATCTTTGTTATTGCCCCTCCCAATACACCTAATAGCTTGGTTCAAGCAGTGTTTTTAGCTTTTGTCCTATTATCTGAATGCCTTTTTTGACTCTGCATTAAAATGCTGTTGTTTGTATCAAACTATATTCTAGGATATTACCATACT
This sequence comes from Zingiber officinale, assembly GCF_018446385.1. Lineage (NCBI taxonomy): Eukaryota > Viridiplantae > Streptophyta > Magnoliopsida > Zingiberales > Zingiberaceae > Zingiber > Zingiber officinale. The sequence continues at coordinate 98,097,358 of NC_055998.1, forward strand.
CGATAGATGTAGCTAGAAGCATTCATCTTAATTATTTTGTTCATGTAAAACATGTATTCTGTTTTTATTTGGGGTGGTTTTAAAATCAAGGGCAAACCTGTTTTGACAAGGTAGTCGCCAGTCTTTCAAAATGGTTTGGCTGTAACGATACACTAAACAGCAGATCATATACAATGTCTTTTGCTCTATATGCTCAAATCTCCAGCTGTACTAATTATTTGTCCGATCCAGGAGTCAAGTAAGAATATCCAAATAGAGGCATTCCATGTATTCAAGGTAAAAATCTGTTCTCTTTGTTCATTTTGACGTCATATTTTGTGAGTTCCTAAACATCCACTTTATTTATTTGTATAAAATTTAGTTATTTGCTGCTAACCAAAACAAGCCCCCTGAGATTACAAGCATATTATTCACTAACAAGGATAAACTTCTTCGGTTTTTTAGGGACTTCAAATTAGACAAAGGTAATTCAATTCTTTACCCATTTTCCCTTAGCGCAAGTTCGTTCTTTCTTTCTTTTTTTGTTCTGCTAAACGCTCTTGGACTACAAAGACAAAACTTCAACTAATCTCAATTTTTCTGTAGAGGATGAACAATTTGAAGCGGACAAAGCTCAAGTTGTCAGAGAGATACAAGCTCTGAAGAAGGAGAACTCTTCTTAATGAAGTTTGTGTTACGACTTGACCAGTCCCTTGCATCGTTTGCACAGACCAACTATATAGGTGTATGGACACGAGACGCTGGCCTCTATGTATTTTATTATGAGGGGAAAAAAAACGAAATGCATATCGTGGAAATCATTTATGAATGACCAATATATAAATATTGAAATTTGTAAACGTATGAATGCATCGAGATTGCATAATGCAACAAAATCTGATGCTTTTGTAATATTTGAAGATGAAAAGTATGGTTTGTGCTTTATTTACTCTGTTCTTGTGATCATCCACCGTGTCTACTTGGTTGTCATCTTCAGCAGGGTTGGATCCACCACCCCCATGTCGGTAGTGGAACCACTAATATTATGGGGGTCCACCGATAGAGATAGAGGATATCATCCATTGTAGTGACGGGTTGACGGGGGTGCTGGGGGCGAGCGAATCATCTTTTGCCACATGTAAAAATTGTTCCTTAATACTTAAATTTCTGGATCCGTACTGATTTTCGGTACAAGGTTGTAACAACAACCTCTAATGGGCTTGTCATTGCTATCATTATTGCTATCATTTATGGAATCAAGTGCGCTTATTGAGTTAATTTAGAGTAAATGGAGGTTTCCTTGCTCATTATTCCTGATTCTTGATTTGCCATATCACTGATGGCAACAGCGTCGGCCAGGGATTATGTCAACTTATTTATTCATATCTTTAAATACATCCTGTAACTGCTAAAGCGATGGGAAATGGGCTGCAATTTACAAGACGTGCAAGAAGCGTTAAAAACAAGTTTCTGCCAATGTAGAGTTTTAGAGAAGAATCAGATCGCGTTAGATCAATTGTAAGCAATCTTATTTTGTAGTTATTTTTACGACTCCAGAACTCGTGATCTCATAGTCACATAACAGAAATGCTATTATTACGTAAAACTCCCCTGCATTTGATTTGCAGAAAACAAATAAATAAAGGGAATAACAAATAGGGAATGTATCAAAACACTTATTATGCATTTGATTTACGAAAGACAAATAAATTATTGGAAATAGATATTATAAGAGAATGGGATGACAAAGGAATAGAATAGAAAGTATTTTTTATTTGATTAACTCGTTTATGTAATTGATATTTGGTAGAAAATCAAAATAGAGCTTTCAATTATTTATAGGGTGTTTCTTTTTTTAAAATTATTAAAATAGCACTCCACTTAGAGTAAATATCCCTTTATTCTTGATCAGTTTAACTAACACTAGGAATATGAACTACCATAGCGTAACTTTGATACATCATTAGGTGATATTTTTTTCAAAGCAAAAGAGTTGAACTTTGAAATCCAAGTTCATCTTTGAGGTCCTTGTATGCCATTGTGCCCATTTATGCATTTAGTCTTTAAATTTTCTATCTTATATAGCAACGTCGGTTAACTTAAAGCTGTTCCAAGATAGTGCAATTTTGAACAAAACTGATCCAAAATGATACAATTTTGGTCAGAGATTCACCAAGATGTTTTGGATATCAAGTTATAAATGAGACATTTTATAAATTTTAAAAGAGAGACACTCATTTAATGATTTTTAAATTAAAATTGCTATAAGGCAGTGCAACTGTGATTAAAATTGCTATAAGGTAGTGCATGCAAATGTGATTAAAATTGCTTCGAGGTGGTGCAATTTTGATGGAAATTGGTCGATGATAGCACAATTTTGGTCAAAAATGCTCTAAGATGGTCGAGAATAAAAATATTTCGTGTATCAAATTATAGGTGAGATATTATTATGATAATTTTCGAAAGAGAGGATTCCTTTTACACTATGGATATTTAATTACCTACTATGGAAATATCATGCTACCTAAGGGTACATATCCTTGTACCACTTAACTTGTTTGTTCAACTCAATCAACCTATTTAATTGGTTGGGGAGACCTAATTAACTCGTTTGGAGTTTATTGACTTAATTGACTTATCCTGTTTTGCTAACCTTACAAACCTCACTTAAGATCGCATGACCTAATTAACTCAATTAATTAGTTTGAATGGTTCGCTCAATTGAATGAGTAAATAATAAAGTAAATAAGGAAGATCGAGAGCATTACAATCTCATCTAGGCTAAATTTGTCAAACTGCAACTATCTAACTTTGGCAATGTCTATGGGAGAGGAAGAGAACCTAATATCCATAGCTAGTATTGAGCTGAAAGAATGAAGAAATCAAGGGTTTATAGAATGTGAAAGAAATTTAGTGAAAACTGCATACTCGATCGACAATCTTGGTGGCTATCTCGATCGTCTCAATTGTCTATCGCCTTATCTCAACTTGATGTGGGAAGCCTGTTCATGATTGCATCAATCGTCAATCATCGATCGTCGATCACCTCACCTAGATGTATAAATAGGGGTGAACAATCAGTTTAAAATCGAACCGACTAAATCAATCAAACTATTTTTTTCAGGGGGCGTTTGGTTCATATTTGTGAATCGGAATAGTAATGAGTTTGATTATGGGGTCAATAAGAATGAGAATTAGTGTTTGGTTTAAATCAATGGGAGTCAAATAAATTTTTTATTTTATCCTTATTAGCTAATGCATTAAAAAAATAATTTGAGTTTTTTTTTTCGTTTTAAATAACTGCACTATAAGATTTTACTTATTTTGGCTTAAAAAATTACTACAATATAAGATTTTTTTATCAATAATTTTAGCATTTTTACTTTTTTTTTTTTTCCCTTTTTCTTCTTTTGTCGACACATCTCTTTTTCCTCTTGCCATTCACCCCCACCTTATAGCCCTCGCTAAGGGAAAAGAACATAAACCTATGATTGTGTCTCGATAAAGCTGGATTACTTCGGCATCCTCCTCTAGATTTCTGTGGGTCGGTGGGATGACAGTTTTGTTGATTAGGCTGCGAGTCCGTTATTCGCCGATCGAGGATAGGTAGATGAGCAGTGGTTTACGTTTAAGAGGAGCAAGCTGCGACCTAGCTGGAAAACCTTTAACTAGTTGGCCCTGGGAGATCTGATGACATCCAAGTTCTTCGGGTCGTCGTCGTTCGTTTTGCATCATTTGGATGAGTTCTCTGGTTGGGAGGATGGGGAAGTGGCAGTGGGAGAGAAGGAGCAGGAGACGACGCAACCGTCTAGGAACAACTTTACAAGTGACGGTTATTGTTGCTGAGTGAAGGCAGCAGCATGGTGTACTTGACTCAGACGCTCGATTTCCTTTGACGAAGCTACTTCGACCAACTTTCACTTTACCGGCTGACGGAGGAGATGGGCTGCGACACAGAGGGATGCGGATGAAGGGGGCACGGGAATATTTGGTATTAAGGGAAAAATTAGTATTAGGTCAAGGGTATTTTTGAAATAAGAGAATATTTTGATTGCTAAAATTAAAGTAATGATTGATTGAAAGGTGAAGACGCGGGAATAAATCATTGAAAAATTATAAGGATTTATTCTCTTATTTGTATTCTCATTCTTGTAATCTAAATATTAACAATAATAATCAATGATTACTGTTCTCATTTCCTACCTATATTCCTTTAAACCAAACACCCCCTCAGAAAAATCAAACAGATCAAACACTACAAAAAAAAATTATTTTTTGCGACAAATTTGGCAATGTTTTTAAAAAAAAAAAAAAATCGTTGTCCCTAAATATTTACGATGAAAATTAAAATTTGTCATCAATTTTGTGACGAAAATAAAATTCGTCGCTAAATTCATTGCAAATATCATAAAATTTAGAAACGTAGATCTGCAATGAATTTTTTTTGTCGCAGATTTTGCAACAAATTTTTGTATTTGTTGCTGATTTTAGCGAGGAAAATTTGAATTCGTCGCAAAATTTGTGACAAATTCTTATTTTCGTCACAAAATTTGTGACAAATTCTTATTTTTCGTCGCAAAGTTATTTGGAAGATCACAAAATTTAGAAACTCAGATCCGCAACAAATTTTGATTTTGCGACGAATTTTAGATTCGTTGCGGAATATGTCGAAGAAACTGCGACAAATATAAAAATTTGTTACAAATTCTACGACAACTTGTCAGATTCGTCGCTGAATCTGCGATGAATCTAGAAATTCATTGCAAAAATTTACAACGAATATCCATATTCGTCGCAGAATCTCGTAGTATTTTTTTCGGTCATTATGATAGTTTTACGACGAAAATAATTTCGTTGCAAATGTTATTGAAATTTAGCGATGAATTTTCATATTAGTCACAGATTCTGTAATGAATTTGCATATTCGTTACAGATTCTACGATGAATTTCCATATTCGTTGCAGATTCTGCGATAAATATGAAAATTTGTTACAAAATCTTGTAGTATTTTAGTACATTATGATACTTTTATGATGGAAAAAAACTCGTTGCAAAATTTATCACAAATCAGCGACGAATTTTTAGATTCGTTGCAGAATTTGCAATGAATTTGAAAATTCGTCGCTGAATCTACGACGAATATGAAAATTCATCGCAAAATCTACGACAAATATGAAAATTTGTCGCAAAATCTAGCACTATTTTTTTAATATATTACGATAGATTTGCGATGAAAATATGTTTGTCGCAAAACATAATAAAAACTATCCATAATTATAGAATTTTTGTATTTAAACTGATTAATACAAAAACATCTATTGAATTCATACACATCATATCTAACAATAAAACTATACATAAACAAAATCACAATTTATACATAAAATTCAAACATCACAAAATATCCATACAATCCAAACATATCATCCATCAAAATGCAAACATCATCTAATATCCTTACAATCCAAACATATCATACATCAAAATGCAAACATCGCAAAAGATCTAATATCCATACAATCCAAACATTATAAGTTCTAAACCATCCATACATTAACAAATTTCCAAACATCACTAAATCTTTTTCCAATATCCTTATTTTTCCGCATCAAAATAAAATACAAACAATATCAATGATTACAAGAAAGAAATTATTATATATGAATATAAAACATAATTTTGACTTATTTCGACATTGATTTTCATTACGTCTTATCAATCCCGTTTCAAAAAAAATTAATAGTATTAACAAAAAAAAAGAAACATTTACAATCAAATAACTAATGTTCAAAAATACTAATTATAAGATAAATAAAATTCATGCAAGAAGATCCATCATCACCATCGTCCCATCATTGTCATCGCTTGCTGATATATATACAATGTCTTCTTAACGTGCTTCATTTTTTTTTGTGCCTTCGTTTTACAAACAATCCACCAATTAATGTTGTCACGTTTCAAAGTAGGATATGAAGTATAAAATACTTGAAGGGTAGAGGATATGAGCATATACACAAAGGATATGGGTAATTTAAGAATAAGAGCACTCGATAAACAATAAAAAAATAGACACACATTCACATTCATGATTTTAAAAATTTAATTAACTTACCTCTCCAAGAAGATTTTGATGATGAGTGCATCGATAAGCTCCATTATTCTTTTCACTAGTTATAACCTCAATCACTAACACTCCAAAACTAAATGCATTAGATTTCACTGGAAATATTCCATTCATAGCATATTCTAGAGACATGTATCCACTACATCAAAAGATTAATGAATTACAAAATCAATTTAAAATTTTCCTTCTTGAGGCGCTGAAAGAGTAATTTAAAAAACTTACTATGTTCCTACAATTCCCTCGGTATTTCCTATTGTTTCATCTCCACTGAATAATTTTGCGATGTCAAAGTCAGATATTTTAGGATTAATATCCTTATCGAGAAATATGTTGCTAGTTTTTAAATCCCTATGTCTGATTCTGTATCGAGAATCATGGTGAAGATAAAGGAGACCTCGAGAAATGCCAAGTATAATATTGTATCACATTCTCTAATCCAACAATCAACATTTGTCCTTATTTGGTCGATCGATAATGAGACAAGGGATAGTCAAACATCTTGCATATTGATTTAACTGGAGTCTTATGAATCACAAGAGATTTAACTAACCAAATAAGAATGTGTCCAAGCTTCTATTGAGCATGCACTCGTAGATCAACATTCTTTCTCCCCCTCAACGCAATAGCCAAGAAGGCGAACGAGGTTCTGGTGTTGCAACTTGGCGATCACCATCACCTCATTCTTGAACTCATCCGGGCCCTGTGTTGACGTCTTCGATAACCTCTTCATAGCTATTTCCTGACCCTCTGTTAACTTTCCCTGCACACACATATATATATCAGGAAACTCACTCACAAAGCTCTTACAAGGGCAATTACACTCCCAAATACCTATAAATAGGGCCAAATCCACCCTCTCTGAGCTTGTTGTCAAAGAAAAAGTCTCCGACGGCCTCTGCAATCCTACCCAAATCAAACAGAGGTATGCCAAAGTTTTCCTCTTCCACTGTTTCTTCTTTGTCAGCATGATTCTCTGCGGAGAATAAGCCACCAGAAGTCAATAGAGATGTGGGCGTCGAGGAAATATTCAAGGTTTTTCTCACTCACTCATCTTGTTGTTTCTCGTCTTCCTTCTTCTCCAAAGGAGAATCACAGCGGCAGCTAAGAGAAACGTTGCTAACAGTGGTGCCACTACAATCACAGCTACACGCCTCTTGTTGCTACGACCACTAGACATCGATTCACCTAAACAGAAGACGCCCACGTTGAACAATTTGTAGATCTATTAACTTGAAGAAAAGTCGTACGTATGCACGTGCCTAAATTTGCTCATGCCAATCGAACGTAGAGATTTTGGCTAAAGCCATTGTTGTAATGTTTGATGTCGGTGAAGTTGTCGGTCTAGAAGATGCAGCCGCTGCTGTTGATGTTGGCCCTGGCAAAGGCTGTGCAGGAGCAATTCCTCGGGCACGAGGCCCTACATGCAGTCGTCCAAGCTCCATGTGCTCCAGTCCATCGTCGACCTCGACGTGTCCAATAGCTTCACGCTGGACGGAAATCGCTGCAATGAAATCTCCGCAATGAAATCTCCTCGCGCTGCCGCCGCCAAGTAAAATTAGGGCAAAGGGGGAAAGAGATCAGGTGAGTTAAATACTTAGGTTTCGTTTGCGACAAAAATAAATTTGTTGCTAAATTCATTGTAGATATGCAACGAATTTTGAAATTTGTTGTAGATTTGATATTTTTTTATATTATTTTGAACTTTTCGAGGGAGATTGAGGTATTTAAAGAACTCGGAGTAAGATAAAATCAGTTCCTATGGGTTCCTATAAATACCCTAATTTTATAAATCTCCTCAACCACTAATTTTACCCCATTAGTGATTTTTTTACAATGAATGTGGCCCAAAAATGTTAATCACTTTCATAAAATCAATGATCATAATATATTGGGTAAAATTAATATTTGAGGGCATCTATATGATCATGGGATTTATAGGACTTATAAGAATTATTTTTATCTCATTTTGAGCTCTCTAAGTACCTCGACCGCCTTTAGATATTTCAAAATAAGTGTGACCTATTAATTTACAACTTCTTATAGAAATTTAACTAAGTCTTATGTGCACATAATCGATTTAGCAATTTAAGAAAAAATACAGTTCTTCAAATTATTTTTTAAGGGTATTTTTATGATCAGGGGGTTTATAAGAACCCATACAAACTTATTTCATATCATTCCAAGCCCTCTAGGTAAGTCAACCAATATAAAATAAAAATAACAATCTATGACAAATTTTGAAATTCATCACAGAATCTGCGACAAATTTCAAAATTCGTCATAGATTTGAGATTTTTTATATATAAATTTTAACTTTTTGAGGCTAGTTGAGGTACCTAGAGAGCTCGGAATGATATAAAACTAGTTCCTATGAGTTTCTATAAATCTCTTGATTTTATAAATCTCCTCAACCATTAATTTTACCCAACCGATGATTTTTTACTGTGAAGGTGTCTGAAAAATATTAATCACCTTCATAAAATCAATGATCTCAATATATTAGGTAAAATTGATATTTGAGGCCATCTTTATGATTAGAGGATTTATATGAACTCATAGGAATTGGTTTCATCTCATTCTAAGCTCTTTAGGTACCTCAACTGACATTGGAAAGTTTATGTTTTTTTTAAAAACATTTACAATTTGTAACAAATTTTGAAATTTGTCGTAGAATCTACAACAAATTTCAAAATTTGTTGGAGATCTACAATGAATTTTGAGATTCGTCGTAGATTTAATATTTTTTATATATAGATTTAAAATTTTCGAGGTCGATTGAGATACCTAAAGAGCTCAGAATGAGATAAAACCAGTTCCTATATGTTTCTATAAATCCCTTGATTTTATAAATCTCCTTAACCACTAATTTTACCAAACCGGTGATTTTTTTACTATGAATGTGATCAAAAAATGTTAATCATCTTCATAAAATTAATGATCTCAATATATTAGGTAAAATTATTATTTAAGGGCATCTATATTATAAGGGGATTTATAGAAATCCATAGGAACTAGTTTCATCTCATTCTGAACTTTCTAGGTACCTCGACTGTCTTCAGATATTTCAAAATATATGTGACATGTTAAATTACAATTTCTTAAAGAAATTTAACTAAGTATTATATGCACGGAACTGATTTAGCAATTTAAGAAAAAATATAGTTGGTTAAATTATTTTTCAAGGGTATTTTTATGATCACGGAGTTTATAGGAACCCATATAAACTTGTTTCATATCATTCTGAGTCCTATAGGTATTGTTAGTACGGGAAGCACCAGACGATCGAACTTGTGTTTTGATTATGTCAAAAGGTCCAAAGTTAAATTGTCTTGTGATCTAACAAGGTTGATTGAGCTTGCAGGAAAAGTCCTAAGTGTGCTTAGGCAAAAGTCCTAGTGGATTCTAGGCAGGTGGAAAACCCTAGGGGGTGATAACCCTAGGTCCTAGAGGGTGGTAACCCTAGGTAATGAAAAGTCCTAGCTGAAATTAGGCAGGTAGAAAATCCTAGGGGGTGGTAACCCTAGGTCCTAGGGGGTGGTAATCCTAGGTCCTAGGGGGTGGTAACCCTAGGTCCTAGGGGGTGGTAACCCTAGGCGAAAAGTCTTAGCAGGTCGAGAGCTTCGGGCAAAATCCTAGAATCGGGGACTCTAGGTTGAAGTCCTGATGGTTGCGGACCGGGTGGAAGTCTGGACGGGCCATGGAGTAGATGTCCAGCTTGAAGACCGGAAGCCTCGGGTGTTGAGAAAAAGTTTAGTCGGTCTGGAGGGTCGGTCTGATAATAGAAAATTTCTCCTGAGAGGAGTAGGTGAGGACGCATTTCTCGAAAAGGGAACAGTAGGTGTCGGTTCGACCTAGAGTTTCGACGAAACTCAAAGTCAGAACCGAACAATCAGAGGTTGTCAAATCTCATATTATATATATTATTTTATGCATGGACTAACTTAATTTTACAGAAAATAAGGGGCTGGAAAATGTAAAATATTGAAAAAGGGCGAATGACCATAAGGGAATTTTTGGAATTTTTAGAAATTTTTCAAGAATTTTTCAGAGCTCGTATGACGAGTTTACGGGGACAAATATTGAGCCCCGGGAAAGCCTATTTAGGCTACCCCATTTAAGCGAGGAAATGTTTAATTTTTTCCTCTTTATTTTCTTTTTTTTCCTTATTTTCCCTTCCCCCGCGATGCCGTGCCCTACCTCTCACGCGCGATCTCCCTTTCCCTAACCGGTGCCGCACTCGACGGTTTCACCCCCACCTGCGTACAAAACCCCTCGACAAGGTTCTCGCTTCTCTTCTCCTTCTTCCTCCCAGAGCCGATTTCCCTCCTCGCGATTGTCTTCTTCTTCTTCCCCAACTCATCGCCGACGCTGATCACCGACACGGATCATCGGCGCTTATGGTGACTAGCAACGTGCCATAGCGTCGGCCCCCTCCCCCGTGCCCTAATCTCTGCTCCGCCGTCCCATTGAGCACCGGCGCCAGGACTCCTCGCGGCACAAACCACTAATCAATCACCTGATCCGACCCTCGACCGTCGTGCCCTAATTCCTTGTCGCCTTCTTCCTCTACAGCGCGCCACCGCCGCACGGAACAGCGCCGACTGCCTCCACGTTGTGCCCTAGTTCTCCACAGCCGTAGCCACCTAGCCTCACTGTGCCGCCTCTCCTCTGCCTCTCCCGATTTCCCAATCATTTTCCCTGGCTGACGGCATGAGCACGAGGTCACCCAGCAGTGATCTTGGAGGTAGAGGATCCATTTGATTTCCAGCCATCACATCCTTGTTAGCCGAAAGTTTGCATCGCTGGATCTTTGGACGTCACAAACAGTAAGAGAAGAATAGGTAAGGTGCACAAAGTGGGTTCTGGAATTAGGTTATCGTTGGGTGTGATGATTTCTTGAGCTCCATTTTAATACGGACAGTGAAGTGCAGGTTATTTATTGGGTTCCAATAGGGTAGTCTTGTGTTGTGGGTTATTCTTGGGTCCGGCAGCCACCTTCCAACTGCGAACAACCCTAACATTACAACCACTTTCATTCAACAGCTTCTTGTTCTAAAAAGGGCTATGATTTTAGGTAAGGCATAAGGATTTGAAATATTTTGTAGGTGGTTTCTAGTTATGTTAGCAAGGAGTGTTAATTTAGGTAGGGTGAGTAATTAGGTTTGAGCATTTTATTTAGCTACTTAATTCATTTGAATTTAGCTAAATAAAGCACTTCATGTACGATTTATCGCAGGATTTTGATTCAAGACAGTGTCTTGACAAGGGATCTATTTCGGATACGATCCTCTTACTAGAGGCGCGTACCTTGACTTATCTTTTAGATTTGTCATTTGATGTGCATAGTAATTTCTTAACAAATAGTAATGATTATGTTTTATATCTGCATCGGCATGTCATTGACCATTTCCTGTGCATGCTTTGATTGTTTCCTGTTTGCATACTTTCAGATTACTTATCATTATAAAGGTAATAACATACCATGCCATAGGATATACCGGACTTATATGATACCATATCTAACCTGTGTACCTAGATCTTTTGATTTGATCCATAGTAGCTACGAGACGTGGTGCTAGACGGCCACGTAAGAGGACTTTGGAATCTATGGCAACAGAGTCACCAGAGATCCCTACTGGGTTTGAGCCTGTCGATCAGGGACAGACTCAAGATACTGTGGGTGTATCGGGCTCTCAGACCCCGATGACTCCTTTAGACGTACCTACTTCGGCTGCACCCGCTGTACCCACCCCTACCGTATTTACGGTACCACCAGGGGTACTACCGGCATACCTCGCACTTGCTCCAGTCGAGCCTACGGCATACCAGGCACCACCGCCACCTGGACTTGCCGTGTACCCGGCACCAGCGGCACCTGTGCCCCCAGTACCTACAGTGTACCCAACATCCGCACCAGTGGTATCGGTTGCTCCATTTCCGGTACCACCACCTACCGTTCCTCTAGCCGCGACCACCCATATCGACTCTGCAGTACCACCAGCGGTATATGCCCCAGTTTATGCAGCAACACCGGGAGTACATCCTCGGTATATCCAGTGGTACTACCTATAGCACCAGCTCCAGGGATTCCGCCAGTTCCCGCAACGACCCCTACCCACCTCACTGATATTGTTGCGGCACGAGCTCGGATTTCCAGCATTGGCAGAGTCGATGAAAAGTCGATTCACACTATTTCGCGGAGAGACCGATCCGAGTGTGACCCAGTCTTGGATAGAGACTATGGAGCAGACCCTTCCTAAGTTAAATTTCGACACCAACATTTAATTCACTGAGCATGGTAGGCCAGAGGATGGCCTATTAGCTCAGTTGGTTAGAGCGTCGTACCTTTATGAGGGAGATTGGTAGATTACTTACTCTGAGATCGCAGCGACTGACTATCTCCCTACTGTCTGGTAGATCTTTTAGTATTGGAAATGATTGACTTTGATATTATTCTTGACATGGATTGTTTGTTAGCATATCATATCACTGTTGATTGCCAGACGAGGGTGGTCACATTCCGACCACCAATGTTCCAGCAGTATTTATGGATTGCTGTGGTGGATCATTGCTCCCACATGTTATGGATTATTGTGGTGGAGCATTGCTCCCACATATTATGGATTGTCTGTGGTGGAGTGTTGCTCCCACATTTTTCGGATTGTTGTGGTGGAGCATTGCTCCCACATATTGTAGATTGCTTGTAGAGGAGCTCTGCTCCCATATAGGTTGCATTGATGGTGGTAGAGCATTGCTCCCACATATGTAGTATTTCTTGTGATGGAGCGTTGCTCTCACATTCAATGATCTATTTCTTTGGTGATTTGTAGCTAGTGATCAGATTTCAGACTTGTTGTTGGGGATCTTATAGTTGAGTGTGCCTGTTGTACGGGTATTATGAGTTCTAAGTTTTACCATATAGGCTTATAAAGCCTTAGATGTTTTCATGGACTCGATGATTTCGGTATTCCTAGGTTGTTTGGATCAGTTTCCATTGTCTTTGTTGACAATGTTGTAATCTATTTCTGATCCGAGGAGAATCACGTACACCCCCTTCACATACTTCTAGAGATGTTTGGACAGAAACATCTATATTTGAAGTTCATATGGGTAGAAGCCTGCGAGACCAGCTTCCAGCAGCTAAAGCAAAGATTAGTGTCGGTTTTAGTTCAGTTTTTGCCTTATGAAGAGGACTGGATTCGTACTTTACACTGACGTATCTCTTCAGGGTTTGGGAGCTGTTCTGATACAGCATGGCAAAGTAGTCTCCTATACGTCTCGTCAGTTGAAGGAGCATGAGAAGAAGTACCCTGTACACGATCTGGAGATAGCCGCTATCATCTTTGCTTTGAAGATTTGGCGGCATCATCTGTACGACATTACCTTTGAGATTCTCATTGACCATAAGAGTCTCAAATATATTTTCACCCAGAAGGAACTCAATCTCCGAAAGAGGAGATGGATGGAGTTCCTGAAGGATTATGACTGTACCATTAGCTATCACCTAGGGAAAGCTAATGTGGTTGTCGATGCACTCAGCAAGAAGTCTAGAGGGACTTTGGCTTGCCACCGGGCTTCAATCACAGACTTGATTCAGGGTTTCTCCGAGTTAGGCCTTGAGGAACAGGGACAGACAGAACAGGGTATTCTTGTTACCATGGTTGCTCAATTGACGATCAGGACGAGGATCCAAGAGGCCTAGACCGGTGATCAGTATTTTCAATTCATTGGCAGCCAGATAGCTTCCGGGCAGCAGACCGAGTTCACACGAGATGAGGAGGGTATTATATATTCCCGAGGTAGATTATGCGTACCTCAGTCTCACCCAGTCTTACAAGAGCTACTTCAAGAGGCTCATCGCTCTCGATTTGCAATCCATCCAGGTAGGACCTGCATGTATCGAGATTTGAGGCATTCCTACTGGTGGAACGGTATGAAGAAAGACATTGCGGAATTTGTAGCTAGATGTTTTGTCTGTCAGCAGGTGAAGGCTGAGCACCAGAGACCTTCCGGATTACTTCAGCGGATTCCTATTCCTGAGTGGAAATGAGAACATATTACCATGGACTTTGTGGTGGGGTTGCCTAGGACACATCGAGGCCATGACATGATTTGGGTAATCGTTGATCGATTAACCAAATCCGCGCACTTCTTAGCGATCTGGAAGACTGATTCCCTGGATCGATTGGTAGATCTGTATTGCCAAGAGATCATCAGATTACATGGTGTTCCTTTGAATATTATTTCGGATAGAGACCCACGGTTCACGTCTCGATTCTGGCAGAGTCTGCAGCAGGCATTGGGCACTCAGCTCTATTTCAGTACAGCTTTCCATCCACAGACAGATAGATAGTTAGAGCTGGCCATTTAGACTCTAGAGGACTTGCTGAAATCTTGTGTATTGGATTTTGGAGGCAGTTGGGAGGACCATTTGCCATTGGTAGAGTTTGCCTACAACAACATCTTTCATTCGGCTATTCAGATGACACCGTTTGAAGCATTGTATGGTGGGCATTGTCAGATACCCACCCTCTGGGATAAGGTTGGGGAAGCCTAGTTTCTAGGGCCTCATAGAGCTCAGCATGAAGTAGAGTTGGTTCGTACTATCAGACGGAGGATGCCAATGGCGCAAGACTGCTAGAAGAGTTATGTTGATCGGAGACGGAGACCCCTGGAGTTCTCTACAAGCGGCCATGTATTTCTACGAGTCTCACCCACGAAAGGGGTGAAGAAAATTGGCCTCATAGGTAAGCTAGCTCCACGGTACATTGGTCCTTTCCAGATCCTGGAGAGGATTGGAGTAGTAGCTTATCGTCTGGCACTACCACCGTACCTGGCAGGCGTCCACGACGTATTCCACGTATCTATGCTGAGGAGATACGTACCTGACCTGACACATGTGCTGACAGATATCTCAGTTCCCATTCAGCTTGACGTCACTTATGAGGAAGTTCCAGTACGGATTCTAGACCAGAAAGAGTGTCAGCTGCGAAACAAGACTATCCGACTGGTTAAAGTCGGATGACAGCATCATTCAGATGAGGAGGTTACCTGGGAGCTTGAGGATACGATCCAAACTTGATATCCCCATCTTTTCATTTGAGGTATGTGGGTTATTTTCAGTTCAATATTTATACTTTCTATCTGTTGTTAGTACTTGCTTATGATAGATAATGAAATTTGGGGACCAAATTTTTATTAGTGGGGGAGAATGTAAAATACCGAAAAAGGGCGAATGACCATAAGGGAATTTTCTGGAATTTTTAGAAATTTTTCAAGAATTTTTCGGAGCTCGTATGACAAGTTTACGAGGATAAATATTAGGCCCCGGGAAAGCCTATTTAGGATACCTCATTTAAGCGAGGAAATGTTTGATTTTTTCCTCTTTGTTTCCTTTTCTTTTCCTTATTTTCCCTTCCCCCGCGACGCCGTGGCCTACCTCTCATGTGCGATCTCCCTTTCCCTAACCAGCGTCGCACGGGACGGTTTCACCCCCACCCGCGTACAAAACCCCTCGACAAGGGTCTCGCTTCTCTTCTCCTTCTTCCTCCCAGAGCCGATTTCCCTCCTCGCGATTGTCTTCTTCTTCTTCCCCAACTCATCGTCGACGCTGACGCTGATCACCGACGCGGATCGTCGGCGCTGATGGTGACTAGCAATGTGCCCTAGTGTCGGCCCCCTCCCCCATGCCCTAATCTCTGCTCCGCCGTCTCGTTGAGCACCGACGCCAGGACTCCTCGCGGCACAAACCACTAATCGATCACCTGATCCGACCCTCGACCGTCGTGCCCTAATTATTTTAAAGCATTTTTTAAAATAATTTTTAAAGGATTATTAAAATAATTTTTAAAACAATTTTAAATTAATTTTTAAAATAATTTTTAAAGGATTTTTAAAAATTTTTGAAATAATTTTTAAAGTATTTTTAAAATAATTTTTAAAGGTTTTTTAAAAAAATTTTAAATAAATTTTAAATAATTTTTCAAATAATTTTTAAAGGATTTTTAAAATATTTTTTCAAATAATTTTTAAAGAATTTTTAAATAATTTTTAAATAATTTTCAAATAATTTTTAAAGGAATTTTAAACAACTTTTCAAATAATTTTTAAAAAGAATTTTATGATAATTTTTCAAATAATTTTAAAATAACTTTTTAAAATAATTTTTCAAATAATTTTTAAGGAATTTTTAAATAATTTTTCAAATACTTTTTAAAGAATTTTTCAAATGATTTTTAAATAATTTTTCAAATAATTTTTAAAGAATTTTTAAATAATTTCAAAGGATTTTTAAATAATTTTTAATGAATTTTTAAATAATTTTCAAAGGATTTTTAAATAATTTTTCAAGTAATTTTTAAATAATTTTTCAAATAATTTTTAAATAACTTTTCGAATAATTTTTAAAGAATTTTTATATAATTTTTCAAAGAATTTTTAAATAAATTTTCAAAAAAATTTTAAAGAATTTTTAAATAATTTTTCAAATAATTTTTAAATAAATTTTCAAATAATTTTTAAAGAATTTTTAAATAAATTTTCAAATAATTTTTCAAAAAATTTTCAATATTTGTTCAAATAATTTTTAAAGAATTTTTAAAATAATTTTTACAGAATTTTTAAATAACTTTTTAAATAATTTTTAAAGGGTTTTAAAAATAATTTTTCAAATAATTTTTAAAAAAATTTTAAAATAATTTTTAGAGAATTTTAAGAATTTTTAAATAATTTTTCAATTAATTTTTAAAATATTTATTGAGTTAATTAAGTTGATTATAATTTGATTAAATTTGAATTAATTTGTTTTAAATTGAATTTACTTTGATTGATATTATTGATTCATCTCACCCGATTCTAAGTTATCAATCAAGTAATCTTAAATAATTTTGTGAGATGGTTATCTTTAATTTAGGTTATTTCTAAGGATTAATTTACATTTGAGTTAAACTTAGATTTTTCAATTAGTCAATTAAATATGTATTTCAAAGATTGGTTCCCAGATCGTGGCGAGACACTTGACCTTCTTGGATATGAGATCATCCACCACTTTCTCGACAGAACCGCTCAAGGAAATTATATATTTAATTTTCTTTTTAAACTCCCTAGGTTTAACTGAACAAGTGTAAATTATGCCTAAGTCCTTAAACTATCCTAAAACTAAACATGTATAATAATAAAAAAATCAGACAATTCTATCTATTTATAAAGATCATCTTTCTATTGGCTCCCTCTGGATCATAGCCTCGATATGATCTATCAAGGTAGTAGATCTGATCCTTGGGGACCTAATATAGTCCAAGTCCAACTTGATTAACCAAGTTCGACTTGGGGACCCATGCTTGGACTATATTTCTATTTTTTCTATTAACAAAGGATAGATCTGCTTTGTATTTCCTTTTGGTTTTAAATCCAAGTCCGGATTTGTTGAAAACAGCTGGAGGTCTAGAGTTTGAATCCTGGGGAAGGCAAAAATCCGCTGGCTAGGGGTGGGAAGTCCTAGTGAGTAACGACACGGTCGAGGATCGTCGGTCGACGACATAAGGGGTCGCCAGTTGGGTCGCCCAAGGGACCGCCAAGGGGCCGCCAAATGGGTCGCCAGTTGGGCCATGCAAGGGGCCGAGGGGCGGCCCAACTAGCGGCTAAACTAACAACCTCTTATGTCGTCGACCGATGACCCTCGGCCGTGTCGTTACTCACTAGAACTTCCCACCCTTGGCCAGCGGATTTTTGCCTTCCCCAGGATTCGAACTCTAGACCTTCAGACTAAGTACTAGAGTTTATGAATTCTGGTATGTTTCTATTTTTTCTATTAACTAAGGATAGATATGCTTTGTATTTCCTTTTGATTTTAAATCCAAGTCTGGATTTGTTGAAAAC
The DNA here is from genome assembly GCF_018446385.1 of Zingiber officinale. Classification (NCBI taxonomy): domain Eukaryota; kingdom Viridiplantae; phylum Streptophyta; class Magnoliopsida; order Zingiberales; family Zingiberaceae; genus Zingiber; species Zingiber officinale. Next base: position 98,115,338 of record NC_055998.1, read on the forward strand.
AGCTCGCTGTTTTCCAAGAATCAGATCAAGATTCTTAGAACCCAGGGTGAACCGTTCCAACGTTTCCTTGAGTTCTTTAATTTGAGTTTTCAAATTCGAATTTTTTTCCTCAAGTTGTTGGACTTGAGTTGAACTTCCAATTTGAATTGGCTCAGTTAAAGAACTCGAGTCAGTTACTTCCTTAAGGGTTGTTACCTCCTTTTGAAGTGACTTGACCCGGACGTTAAATTTAGCCAACTTTTTTAATAAATAATGAACTAAATTCTTTAAATCATCTAATTGAGTGTTGGCGAGTAGAGAACTTACAGTGGGGGTTCGGTCCTTCGGAAATGAATGGGGATCCGTGGCTTCGCTCGGACTCGGTTTCTAACTCGCTCTCACTTTCAGACTCGAACTCGGACTCGGTTTCGACGATGTTTGCTTGCACTGGTAACGCGAGGAAGCTTGCCAGTTCTTCTTCGTCTGACTCGGATTCATTTGACGACACGGACCAAGTTGCCTTTAATGCCTTCTTTCTTTGTTGCTTCTTATTTGGACAGTCAGGCTTGTAGTGCCCCTTCTGGTTACACTGTAGCAGGTGACTCCAGTCTTGTCCTTCGTGTTTGTTCGAGTCGCCTTTTTGTTTCTGCAAATCTTTCGTATGAGCCTTAACAGCTCGGAAACAATCTCGTCGTCGTCCTCTGAGTCCGATTCGTCTTTGGGCTTGGGTTTGGTTTTACGCTTTGTTTTAGCTTCCCGGGTTCTGCTTGTACCTGCAATCAAAGCAATGCCCTTCTCGGCTGGACATGCATTAGTCTGTTCATGCAATTCGAATTCGGAAAATAGTTCATCTAGTTTAATTAAAGATAAATCCTTGGAAACTTTGTAAGCATCAACCATGGATGCCCACAAAGTATTCCTCGGAAAAGCATTAAGCGCGTACCTTATGACATCACGATTTTCCATTCGTTGGCCAATCGCGTGGAGTCCGTTATGGAGGTCCTGGATGCACGCATGAAGCTAGCTCGCCGTCTCACTTTCCTGCATTTATAAATGTAGGACCGTTGCAGCCGGCTGGAAGGGGAGGTTGTTGGATATCCTGCAAAATCAAAAACAAACAACCCTTCCTCGAACTCTTTAAGCTAACACTTGCATAAATAGATTAAGCAGGAAATTAAAAGCATAAAATAAGAGGCACAAGTGTTTACTTGGTTACAACCGATGTGGTTGTTAATCTAAGGAAGATTAAGCCCAATATCAATCTCCTTCAAGCGGAGAAGCCTCTTACAACGTTGACTCAAAAAAAGAAAGAAGCTCAACTAAAACTCTAAAGCACACAAGCGTTGGATTTACAGTTCTGAGTTCGTTAAATAGCTTCTGGACCAAGGCTATATTTATAGCCTTGGTCGGGGCGCCCCGAAGGGGTTCCGTGCGCCCTAGGGGGATAAACTTTATCCCCCAACGATCAGATCGAGTCAAATCTCGATCCTGGTCAAAAGTCTAGTTCGGGCGCCCGGAAGGGTTCTGGGCGCCCCGGAGGGCTCCGGGAGCCCCGGACTGCTCCGTGCGCCCCGGACTGCTCTGGGCGCCCAGGATCCCAAAGTCAACAAATATTGACTTTTTCGTCCGGGACGTCTTCTCTGGCTCAGTCTCGCCTCGGTCCGGTTCTTCTCCTCCAGATCCGCTCGCTTGGTGATCTCTGCCATCCGGAAAAGGGCTCACCTGAACCTAAGTTCCAGTCTTCTCGAGTAGCCTTCCACTCCGGCTTCTCGTCCCTCGGAATTGCCGCGTGTTTCCTTCTCGTCCACCAGCGTACTCATCCGCAGTCTTCGTCCCTTGGTCACACCCCGTGTCGACCTTCTCGCTAGCTGCGTCTCTTGCTCCCCGAGCAATCTTCCGCTCCGACTTTCGTCCCTCGGAACCACCATACGCTTCCTTCTCGTCCACCGGGGTACTCTTCCGCAACACCTCGTCCCTTGGACGCACTGCTTGTCGTCCTTCTCGCTAGCTGCGTCTTCCGCTCGAGTACTTGTACTCCTAAGCTCCTGCACACTTAGACACAAGGTTAGAAACACACAGGACCTAACTTAACTTGTTGATCACACCAAAACAACCTTGGGATTCCAACAATCTCCCCCTTTTTGATGTGATCAAGCCAAGTTAAGTTAGGGTCAAAAATAGATATGAAAATTAAACAATTTTCAATTTCCAATTTTTCAATAACGTGCAACAAGATAGAAAAATTAAATTTCAAAAATTCTAATTTTCAATTTTTCTACCTCCCCCTAGACTTATACTTTTTCTTCTCCCCCTTTGATCACATAAAAAATTGGGGTTGCAAGAAAAGTCTAAAGGTTGACACTTAGAAACTTATAAAAATCTATTTCAATGATTTTCAGACAAAATATTTCCAAGTCAAGGAAAAATTTCTAAGTCAAAAATAACTTGTGAAAAAATTTCTTAGTTTTTGCTATCAAGAAAAAAATCTTTCTGAGCCCAAAACTTTATGCAAGAAAAACTTTAAGACAATTGATAACATTAAAAAAAAAATTTCCTATGCATTTATTTATTTTATTCTAATGCTTTTATCAGAAAATTTTAAATTTTCATTTTAATTTATTATAATTTCTTAAATTTGAAGCAAGAAAATTTGAACATGTAGGAATTTGTATAAATTGTAACATGTCATTTTATATTGTATTTTGAATTCCTAATTTGCAAAGATATTTTGATAGTATAAATTTTAATTTAATAGAATTTTTTGACAGTATAATTTGTAAAAATTCTTTAGGCAATGTCTTTACTTTGCAAAATTCTTTCAGAAGAATATTTTGTAATTCACAGAAGTATTTTGTCATAAATTCTAAAAAATCCGTCGACAAAATATTTTGTAATTCACAAAAGTCTTTCGGCAAAATTTCTAACTTGCAATATTCTTTTGTCAAAATATTTTCTAACTTGTAAAATTCTTTTATCAAAATATTTTGTAATTCGTAAGAATCTTTCAAGATAATTGGTAAACCGAAACACTCTTTCGATAATTCAATTTTTAAATCACAAAAATCTTCAGACAACTTTTCTATTGAATTATTCGATAATTCAATTTTTAAATCACAATAATCTCCAGGCAACTTTTCTATTGAATTAACCAGTTGTTCTGAGGGTAGAGATCATACCTTACTTACCTCATCGGTCGTTGGTTTTCCCCCTGTTGAATTACTTTCTTCTGAAGACTCTCCCCTTTTCTCGATGCTCATCTCGGTTGAGCTTTCTTCATCTTTAGGTGGGCCTTTTGCTATGATTGTTGTTTCAGCAATTTCTTTAGTCTCGGATTTGGCTTCTTCTGATTCTTCATGAATCTTCAAGAACTTTTCCCAAAGTTCTCACTACAACAAAATCGCTCATAGACATCAGTGGAACAACAACGGTTTTAGGCTAAAACCGATGTCTTTGAGTATTTTACACCGGTTTTTCTAAAAATCGGTGTCTATGAGCGCAGATTTTAGCTCATAGACATCGGTTTTTTAGGCGATGTCTATGAGCGTCCTTTTTTTCGTTAATAGACACCGATTTTAACATCGGTTTTTAAAATCCGATGTTAATGAACCCAAATAAAATATTTTAATTTTCCCCACAAGCCAAAATCTGCACACTGTGAATTCCCTCCAAACCTAAATCTTTATCCCGCCCCTTCCTCCGCGCGACCATCTCTCTCGCGATAACCTAAACCGAGACATCTCTCTCAGCCTAAACCTAAACCTCCGACCATCCGACCATCTCTCTCAGCCTAAACCTAAACCTCCGACCATCTCTCTCAACCTCATCTCCCTCTTCCCCCCTTCCTAGATCCTCTCCCGATCAGGATCAAGACACGACGAACTTGCTTCTCCGTCCAACCACACCGCATCTCCTCCAACTCCTCCATTTGGTTGAGAAGAGGAGGCCTTCTTCGCATTCCGATAGTTTTTCCTTCATCCATCTCTGGTCCAACATTCACTGTCATCGTTGGAGTCCTTCTTTACATTCCGAAATTTTTTTTCTTTATCCATTGTTGCTACTGAAGTTCTTCCTCATCTTCAATAGTTTAGCAGGTGGGTTAAGTCAAAATGGGTCGGCGCCACAATTATCAAGGCTATAGATAATACGCTACCTTCATCCTCGAGCAAAGTGGCAGTGAGCGACGCCTCTCCATCGACGAGACCAACCTCTTCGAAACCCTAGGCGGAATCCAGCCCTTCATCGATCTCTCAACCAATTTCTACAACAGGTGAGCCGATCTACCTACCTCTTCCTCCGCGGCCCTCTCTGTCCGTTGTAGATGCTCGATTGATTATGACCATCTCTGATTTTGTTAACACAGATGGTTGGTAGGGTTTTCGCTGATGAGGAAGAGTGGGGTTCTGATCTATCTTTTCGAATTCGAAGAAGGAGGACGCGATTTGGAACCAGTACGAGTTCTTCGTTCAGAGGATGGGAGGCCCTAATCTGTATTCCCAGAGGAAAGGTGAAGGGAACTTGTTCTTTTGATGTCTGATAGCTTCTTTCTGAAACTTGCACTATTTGTTTCGCCTTTTAAAGTAGCAAAATTATTTAGCATCTGCCAAATTTATCATTTTATATTTGTTTTATATGATCAGAATCTTACACAAATTGATTATTGTGATGATATTCGTATCATTGTAATTTCATATGACCAGTATTATGGAGTTTGATGCAACAAAAGGCATGTTTTATTCATTTGGTAAGGAAATCATAAGAACAATTTAGTATCTGGACTCAGCTGATACAGAAGAAAAAATCTGAAAAATATACAAGAAATTGATACATCCATCTCTCTCTATAGATTCCAGTTCTAAGTTTGCTTCTGTAATGAAGGGAAACCTTTGGCTGAATGTTGCAACACAGTTTCGTTTGAATCAATCATTATTGCAGGTCATCCAGCTCTGATCGGATGACATGCACCATTCCCTGTTACACACCAAGCTGCTGAGAGGTCGTTGCACCACATGCAACAAGCACTTGATAGCACCATGAGCATCGATCCTAATTCAAAAGTCAAAATGATGAATTTTTTCAGGCACATATCAACCCACACTGTGTCTTCCTTTGTTGATGATATGAATACTATTATTATTTAGGCTGGCTTTCAGGCACACTGCTTACTTTCTCGTGGGTGGGAATGAGATGACAAGGCAAAGGCAACAAGTTCTCAATGTAAGCATGCAGCAAATGGACCATCAACATCTACTTGAGATTCAACTTGCTCTTTAATTGACACAGTTACTTGATATCATAATTCCCTTTTGTGTTTGGCATGGAGCGCACAGTCTATGTTAACTGCAATGACATAATTTCCTTTTGTGAATTGAAGCCAATCACAGACACTTGCATAGTTGTGTATATGTGGTAAGCTTTCGATCGAATTAGACTTTATTTATGTGTTTTATTAATTTAGATTTTATCATTTTTTGTTCTTTGCTGTAGTGAACAAAGTATTTTTTGTTCTAATCTGTCAACAGATGCTTGTGGAGTCCTGAAGGTTCTATTCTTGGTATGCCGAAGCAAAAAAACAAAGTTGGATTATTTTGATCAAGTTCATCAAACTAAAATTCTTGTTATTCTTCTGTGATACTAATAGGTGTTGCATTTTCAAAGCATCTAGTGCAGATCTATGCTTTTAATTTAAATGAAGAATTACGACAACATTTGGAGGTCAGTTAATAGTTATGGTGTTTGGCAACCATATATATGATGATGATGATAGCATCTTGTTCTGCAGATTGATGCTCATATAGGCAGTGTTAATGACATTGCCTTTTCCTATCCCAAGAAGACTCTCTCGATCATCACTTGTAGCAATGACAAGGAAATTAAAGTGAGTAAAACCATGTGGTTGATCAGTCAGAAGATTGTACAAGAAGAATTGTATGTTCTTAACAGGTTCCGTTGCATGATGAATAGGTGTGGGATGCTTCAACTGGACAGAAACAGTATACTGGACAGAAACAGAATTATATATTTCTAGTGTTTCATTATTTCTATCTGTGAAGTTTTTCTTCTCAACTTCAACTGATGGTAAAATCAAAGCACTTGGTTCCAATGCAGTTTTTCTTCTGGATGCAGTTTACTAGCACTTGGTTCCAATGCAGTGCATAAACTCTGGCAGTGGCCGTGCGATGAACGAAATCCATCGGGCAAGGTCAGAAAGAAACAGTTGTAAGAAATTATCTATTTGCTATAAGCCTAGTGCTGATTGTTTGCTTTGCTTGTTCAGTCAACTGCATATGTTGCTCCTCAGCTCCGTCAGCCACCAAATGGTATTCTTATGACCAATGAAAGGAGTGATAACAATCCAAAAGAAGCAACTGCTTGTATTGCTTTATCTAAGAATGACTCTTATGCAACGTCTGCATCAGGTGGAAAAGTTTCTCTATTAAATATGAGGACTTTTAAGGTGCATAGCCATATTTTATCAACACACACTCAGAAGAATTTTTTTTTGTATTATTTGTGTGTCTTTACCTTCATTAGATTCGTCTGGCAGGAAGATGTTGTTGATGAATATATAGATTCGTGCATATGTAAGTGAAACCCTTCCCATTGTTTGACAAAAGATGACATATTCTCAGAGTGAAGCAACACAATGGCATATTAAAAGGTGGAGCAAAAGCATGCTCTGGTGGAAGGCCTTAGAGTCTTGCATGTAATATTCGAGGATTCAAGGATCGAAGTGAAGGTAAATGTCTTTGCTTGACTTTATCAAGTAGATAGCGTCAAGTTAAAACAGGTGTTAATGCCTCGTGTGTCAAAATCAAAATTGTTGTTATGCATCGAATAAGAGTTGCAAATCTTTTACTACTTTTTACAACTTTGTTCTGCAACTTTTGGATAATCTATTGTAGGATGCCCAAGATTGTTCAGCAAGTTTATGATTCTGATTCTGCTTAGGCTCAGTTTCAATCTATAGCTAGTTGATTCTAATTTTGACAAAATATGACAAAATTTTTTAATGAACCCATATCAGGTGGTTATTAGTAAATAGGACAGAGAAATATATTATCAACATCAATGAACCCATATTTTTGCTAACTATTTGGTCAGCTATATGGTTCTTAGTTCTTACTCCTCAATTGAACTCTATGCAATATGCATGACTAAACCATTGGAGTCTTAATTTTGTCAAGGTCTTCACTTTGTTTAACTATATTATATATTTTATTGAATGTCATTGAATATGTATATTTTTCTCGTGTTCTGGTTATTTGAATTTACAAACTAATTGCACAGATGACAGGGAAGAGGGATGACTAGGAAAAGGGAGGAGCGAACGAGAAAAGGAGAATGGGGTCGGACTTCTACCACTGAGGACTTCAGAGCCGACCACTGAACTATGCTATGGGACCTAGGGAAAGGATTGAATGTTGGATCTGGACAGGAAGTGAGGCCTACTGCTCTGTGGGGTACCCATTAATGGTTAGGGATAGTATATCTATTAGCTAGCTTTTCATGTAAAAAGAATGTTTGAGTATTTTATGGATATTGTTCTAAGAAGATTATTTATATAATTTGTTAATATTTGTGTATTTTATGGATATTATTGAATCAAGAATATTTGTATAATTTGTGAATATTTGTGTATTTTTTTTTTGTTATTGTCGGTTTTTCATGGTTTCGGAAATCAAATTTGTGAAAAAATATACATATTACATCGGTTTTTCACCGTTGTAAAACCGGTGTTATTAACTAATATTACATCGGTTTTCCACCGCTGTAAAATCGGCGTCGTTAAGTGATACTACACCGGTTTTAACCCGATGTCTAAAATGGCAGACTTTTAACATCGGCTTCATAGACATCGGTCGAAAATGAAATAGACACCGGTGGAAAATCGATGTCTATGAGGGTTTTTGTTGTAGTGTCTTTTGAGCTTTTGTACTCGCTAACTCTATTCAGATTTTCATTTGGTATTACAGTTAGAATGTGAAATTCTGCCCGACCGTTTGCCATTGGCTCGTCACATTGCTTCTTGTTCTAGAGGCGTAGATCGAGTTCTTCTCCATTCATTGTCTTTGGTGCTTCATAGCCAAATTTTAATATTAAAGAAATACCAAAATCAGAATTCAGATAACCTCCATTTTTTGTTTCCAAACAGCAAACTCCCCCTCGAATACTGGTGGGTAGTCACTAGCTCCGACCATCATTTTGTTGCTTCAGATGGCGGTTAGTCCTTCTTAAAGCGTCTCGGCTCTGATACCACTTGTAGGACCGTTGCGACCGACTGGAAGGGGGGTTGTTGGATATCCTGCAAAATAAAAAACAAACAACCCTTCCTCGAACTCTTTAAGCTAACACTTGCATAAATAGATTAAGCAGTAAATTAAAAGCATAAAATAAGAGGCGCCAGTGTTTACTTGGTTACAACTGATGTGGTTGTTAATCCAAGGAAGATTAAGCCCAATATCAATCTCCTTCAGGCGGAGAAGGCTCTTACAACGTTAACACACAAAAAAAAAAAGAAGCTCAACTAAAACTCTAAAGCGCACAAGCGTTGGATTTACAGTTCTGAGTTCGTTAAAAAGCTTCTGGACCAAGGCTATATTTATAGCCTTGGTCGGGCCGCCCCGAAGGGGTTCCGGGCACCCTGGGGGGATAAACTTTATCCCCTAACGATCAGATCGAGTCAAATCTCGATCCTGGTCAAAAGTCGGGTCCGGGCGCCCGAAAGGGTTCCGAGCGCCCCGAAGGGCTTCGGGCGCCCCGGAGCCCAAAGTCAACAGATGTTGACATTTTTGTCCGGGACCTCTTCTCTGGTTCAGTCCCGCCTCAGTCCGGTTCTTCTCCTCCGGATCCGCTCGCTTGGGTGATCTCTACCATCCGTAAAAGGGCTCATCGGAACCCAAGTTCCGGTCTTCTCGAGCAGCCTTTCGCTCCAGCTTCTTGTCCCTCGGAATCGCCGCGTGTTTCCTTCTCGTCTACCAGCATACTCATCCACAGTCTTCGTCCCTCGGTCGCACCCTGTGCCGACCTTCTCGCTAGCTGCGTCTCTTACTCCCCGAGCAATCTTCCGCTCCGGCTTTCGTCCCTTGGAACCACCGCACGCTTCATTCTCGTCCACCGGGGTACTCTTCCACAGCACCTCGTCCTTCGGACGCACCGCATGTCGTCCTTCCCGCTAGCTACGTCTTCCACTCGAGTACCTGTGCTCCTAAGCTCCTGCACACTTAGCCACAAGGTTAGAAACACACAGGACCTAACTTAACTTGTTGATCACACCAAAACAACCTTGGGGTTCCAACAATAAATTATATAATTTATTTAAAATTAAATCGCGCTTGCTTACCTTAGTGTCGGAGGTGCCCTTGTGCAGCTCGATTAGTTTTTCCCATAACTCTTTTGCGCTGGAAAATGGTCTGATTCTGTTCAGTTCTTCTTTTGTTAACCCGCATTATAGCATGCAAGTTGCTTTGGCATCGGCTTCAATCTTCTTCCTTATGCTGGTATCTCAGTTGATGCATGAAACTAGTTCTCCAGCGTCATCACGTGGAAGTTCGAGACCGGTCTGGATAATAATCCACATCTCGACTTGCGTCTTGAGGTGGTATTCCATCCGGTTCTTCCAATAGCCAAAGTCCTCACCGGAAAAGAGTGGCGGGCGGACTGTGCTAAAACCTTCTAGGAGAGCCATTAAAGAATCTAGCACTCAATAAAAAGAAAAACAAATCCCAAGACTTGATCCTGGATTAGCAGTGCGGAATGTATAATAAAAAGAAAATGAACTCGAGTGGTGTTGCACCAACTTCGAGAAAAAATCGATTCGAACAAGAAAATAGATCGGAATATAGCAATTATACTAATTCCGATCGACTCCGAAAAATTGAAAAGACCACGAAAAAATTTGGTTGACTGGTGGTTGCGCTGAATCGAAGTGACCCCGCTCTGATACCAATTGTTGGATCGAGACCGCGCTAGAGGGGGTGAGTAATGCTCATGGCTTTCACGCGTTTCGGATTCGAAAAACTCGACGAGTAACGCAGCGGAACAAATAGTAGGAAGAGAAAAACAATCACAGATGCACACCAAGATTTTTTACTTGGTTCGGAGCCTAGGGCGACTCCTACTCCAAGGCCCACACTCGTTGAGCGTTTACTCTAGGCAATCACTATAATAGCGCAAAAGATGTACAAGGTGAATTACAAGAAATGTAAAAGAAGTTATACCGACGACACAAAATTTAACAAAATCAGAGCGCCGGGTCGTCGGGAACTTGCTGTAGCTTTGTCGGAACTTCTCGTTAGCAGCTGAATGCAAAAAGGTTGCCTGTGAATCGATGCCTCTAGCTGCTGGTTGAAGAAGCCTTAAATAGGCTGTTGGAGGCGCCTCCAATGCCCCATGGAGACGCCTCAAACACAAAAGTTTATCCCTCTTCTTGCGCTGCAATAATCCTTCACTGCCTGTTGCTTATCCAGCCTGGAGGCGCCTCAATCAACCATCTGAGGCGCCTCAAAGGCAGTGTCCAAGGCGCCTCAGACTCCCTTAAGGCGCCTCTAGTTCCACTTCGTAGCCTGCTTATCCGTTTGCACCCGAGGCGCCTCCAAGCTCTATGGAGGCGCCTCGGATACTGTTCATCTGAGGGAAAATCTTGTTCTTTTGTATCTGCAAGACATGTTAGCCCCAAAACACAAATATATCCTGCAAAACAAAGTTAGCACATATAAATTTATTAAATGAATTGTTCGACAATCTCCAGACTGTCCGGTTCTGACTTCAGATTTCCAACCTGAAATTCTAGGTCGAATCGACGCCTACTGTTCCCTCTTCCGGGGAACGCGCCCTTACCTACTCCACTCAGGAGAGTTTATCTTTTACCAGTTTGGTCCTCTAGACCGACTGGACTTTTGATCGGCGCTCGAGTCTTCCAGTCTTCATGCTGGACATCCGGTCCACGATCTGTTCAGTCTTCCACCCGGTTCGCGACACCAGGATTTCAACCTAGGGTTACCGCCCCCTAGGATTTTTGCCCGAAGACCTTGACCCGCCAAGACTTTCCTCATAGGGTTTCCATCCCCTATGACCTAGGGTTACCGCCCCCTAGGGTTTTTCACTTGCCTAACTGTAGCTAGGACTTTTGCCTAAGTACACTTAGGACTTTTCTGCAATGCTCATTCAACATATTAGTAAACAACACACCTTAACTTTGAACCCTTTGACATAATCAAAATATAGGTTCGATCATTGGATGCTTTCCGCACCAACAATACAAACAGGACCTAACTTGACTTAGTTGACCACATCAAAACTACCATGGGATACTTACAAAAGATAGGTGAATCAAGTCTAAGTGGTTAAGAGTTGGAAAACAAATTCCTAGCTGGAGGATAGATGAATCAAGTCAAAGTGGTTAAGACTTAATAGATAAATTTCTAGCTAGAGTCTAGGTGACGTAAGTCCAAGTGTGTGGAATCATCTGGAGGCTGATTGCTTGACAAAAAGTCCAAGTGACTGGAATCAGCTAGAGGTTTATTGTTGGCATAAGTCCAAGTATGTGGAATCAGCTAGAGGTTGATTGCTTGGCAAAACTTAACTAGAAAGGTTAATTTAGTCAAATAAGTGCAAGTAACTTAACATTCTATATCATACTCATTACTTATGACAACTACAAGAAAACATGCTAGACAGTTCTAGACAACTGGATGGAATTCGGAGGCGATTTGCTGGTGATAACTCTCGACAAAAGGATTTTAGAGGGTTCAGACGACTGAATATACGGGCGACCGAGTTCATGTTATGGTGGAGCAACGTTATCAGCAACCCGAACATAACGGTTAAGATGAAGTTTGACCCCTACCCAGGCGACTGGGTGGTACATAGGCGATCGAGAAGTTTTGCTAATGTTATCTTACTAATAGAAGTTGCAGGCACATCAACACTTATACCCGGATACACTAATATATCTAATTGATAAGGGTCCATCGATTGATATGAACGATTATCTCATCTTATTCATTCATATGATATTCACATATCTATTTTCTTTTTCTCGAATCTCATTTAATATAAGTAGAGGATGAATAATGGGCATCGCTAAGAGAGGAAATTAAAGGAATTTGGACACTGAGAATTGGTAGACATTTATTAAATTAAAGTTGTATTGTAGAGACAGTAAGAATTGAAATATTTCACTAGTCTGACAATCTCTCTTCTTAAAGAAAGAGGATATCAATATTTTTTCTTTCAACATATTGATCTTACATTTTGAAATAGTTCAAGTTATATCCCTAAACAAGTAAAAAAAAAAAGTAATAATCAATCAATTTGTTTGAACTACAATAAAAGGAAAAGAAAACGAAAGTCTTACCCTCTTTTTTGATAGTGTTGGTTAGCTCTGATGATAAGAAAAGGCAAAACAAGAGTTGCTCTGGTTGAAAAGGAAGAAGGACTAGGATACACCAAAAGGCTTTCCATCAACTTACAAAAAATCTCTACATCCTATGTTATCAGTATATTTAATACTTGCATTTATTTAAGCAGATAGTAGTGTGTATCTTCTTCATATCTTGTATACGAGCTTTCCTCCTCTGAAAGTTTTTTCGGAAAAGGAGAGCATTAGTGAATTAATTATCTGAAATGAATCATGGGATTGTAAGTCTTAGAGTAGCAATCGATAGAGTATGAACCAAGTAATCGATCAAGTTATTTCTTACTTTATATTCATAGAAATTTAAAGATTCAATTTTTACACCATTTGAACCAACAAAATGTTTAAACTTTAGCAATTTGAACTCATCTTTCATTCAGAAAGTAGCTGAGACTCCAATTGCAGGAAAGTAATCTAAAATAACAATCACCATGATAATTGAGTAAAAAAGCATTAATAATGTTTTTCTTGATCTTTTTATATTAAGATAAAACTCCACAACGGAGAGAAGAAAAATACGTCATAGTAGTGCACCAGAAATCCACCTCATGATCATAGCTAGACATTCTTGTGATTTATACTCCGGAACTGTGTGTCCAACACCCTATATGAAAATAATGAGAACTAATTTGCCATGAGCATGACCAAACAATTCATTCAAATAGTACAAGGATAGGAAATATCATACATGTTTTCAACATACCTTCACAGTTGCAAATGTCAAATTATTAGAATATGTCATGGTATACCTATTGGGATTTGATGAACACTAATTAAAATAATCTCAAAATAATTGGCTTTCTTGTAAGCACTTGAAACAAGACGTACCCAGCAACTTGTCCACCAACATACCAAGATCTCCAACCTTCCACAATAGAAGAATTCAAGGACTTTATCCATTGTTTTGTCCCCGAGAAAGGTACCACTATATCATGATCACCACTGGGAATGAAGAAACCTTGTAATGACCAAACTGTTGTCTAACAAAGCGACGAATGATGTTTATATTAATTTGATCACCTGTAAACCAAAGCACGGTATCCTCTTTGCAAAAGGCTGAGATGATACTTGATATTACTCTTGAATTCTATTGTGTAAGGTAAGTGACGATTACACCTTACCCATTCTTTAATTGTCCCCTTCAACAATATTTACATCACTCACGTCATTCATGAGGATTTTAACTTCAAGCTATATTGCAAGGTTTGCAAATGATTGAAACAATGGGAAAATCGTACCTTTATGATGTCGAGGGCCCTCCTCACAATGTTGCTATTAGCCCAATAATAAACCAAAGTATAAGCATAACACTGTGATTAGCAAACATTGTCCATTTGTATGGCACAGTGAAATCAAAGATTCAACCATCAAATAAGTTGAGTCCTTACTCGACAACTTAGATCGGGAAATGGTGGAGGGTCAAGAATGTTTTCGTTCTCCTTCAAAATTTGTTTACTAGAAGTTGTGCTCGCAAGACTATGTGGCTGGTTTAATTGATACTCAGGACAATACACTTCTAGAATGTGCGCCTGATTAATTTCTGATAAGAACAACTGTCCATGGAGCATATTTGTTATATTTCAGAAAACTTAGAACGATTTATGTAAATATAATTATAGATTATTAGGATTGTTTACTTTCAATTTTAGAGGATATTTGGATGTTAGATTTGTTGATAAATAGCATATAACAACAACCATAACTTATCCAACTAGGTGGGGTTAGTTATATGGATTATTCTATACCATTGAGTTTTATTCCCTACTATATCATCGTATATAAAAAAAAAACAAGTTGGGATATAGTATGATGATACTGTATCATCATATATAATTAAATAAATTTTATCTTGTATATTTTGTTACTAAACAAGTCTTTTTTGTCTTCCTCTTCCTTGTTTAATGGTTATAAAAATCATAGTTGGTTGAAAATTAATTTGACTCATGGTAGGTTCACACAAGTTGGGATCAAACTAAAATTAGATTAGTGGTTTTGTAGCTAGGTCTTGACTTGTTAAGTTTTGTCGACTACATTGCTCATGTACTTTCACGACATTGCTTGACTAGGTCTTACTTATGTACATTCACTACATTAATTGCTTGACTTGTTCAATTTCCTTAACCCTTTTGCCCTTGTTTAGAGCAGTTAGCATTTCATTTATGCATTTCATTGTTCGTGTTATTGTTGATTTATTGTTAGTGTTTATATTGACTCACATTGCTAAATGAGTCAAGATACATCTAGCATTGTGAAGTGGTGGGAGTTCGATAATCTTGCCTGCTGCAACTTTATTGTATCATCTGAAAGTTCAGAAAGTAAGGTGATATTAGAGATCATTTTATTGTATTCGACATAATTGATCAATAATGAGATTTATATTACCTCAAAGAAGTCATCTAATATGATCCCCATGCTGTGAGCGTAAGGTATTTTAGAATTCTCATTGACTTTTTCACCTATGAATGGGTTGCCAATCAAGTAACCCTGAAAGTCATCCATAAGTAAAGACTTTGTCTTTCATATACAATCAGATGACAACAATTTAAAGATCCTAAATAGGTATTTTCCATTCCTTGCCAATGGCCCATCAATTCTAGCAATTTAACTGGAGGTTAAGTAGTAGTTCTTTCCCTTCATCAATACCTGGATTACAGTAAATGAAAATAGCTCTCACTTCACAGTTCACAGACTCATCAATAGTTTACATTAAAAGTAGAGTTACCATCCAATATTCTTTTGGCCACCATAGGTACGATTTTTCTAGCATAAGAATCCCCAGCAATGTAGAGGGGATTGGAGATGAACTGTGGGTGCTCAACAAGCCACTGCAAAAGTGAAAGATTACATCTTTAAGGCACTTACAGTAATTACATCTGTAGAAAATATGTTCTAAATGCATATAGACGAATTAATTAAATGCGATAAAAACTTACAGCGATCTCCCGCAGATCCCCAATCGGCAATGACGAAGCTCGCTATCGGAAGAGCGATCACAGGATCGGAAAGCCCTCCGCAATTCCACAAACCAAATCCCGCCGCCTTGGATGTTTTCCTTTGACTCTCGTCGCACGCTTGCGATTTCCACACCCTGAGCCTTGGACGTACCCCTTTTATATAGGGAAATCCACTAGGGGTATAATGGTCCTTTTCCATTATGAGTAGTGGGGAACATGGGCCACGTTCCCCACTATCCCCATTTCCAACATCTCCCACTCGTCCAAGGCAAGTCACTAAGACTAGTTCATTCAGGTAAGTCACAAAGACTTAATAAGTCACATAGACTATTAGAGAGTTTGGTCACATAGACCATATGAGAACATCCAATCCATACTTAGAGAAAATGGTTCGTGCGACAGCAAGCACACTGAGCGATAGTTGCTAAGAAGATTCTTACACCTTGACTTAGCCGCTCGTTGAGCAATCAATGCTAATAAAGTTGTTACACTTAGTCGCTCTTCAAATAAATTAGAGACACACTCTTCATGGCACATAGTCTCTTTCCTGGTGGCACATAGCCTTCATCCAGGATTCATCCAATCTTCAAATGACACACAGCTATTATCTTGAAGATATCCATGTCTTGCTATTTACCCAGATTAAATAATTTTCATTTACATCGATATGAACATCTCTAATCCCTTATAATGACCACTATGTCATGAGCATGTTCCATATCCAATATTCACATTCATTTCCGTACATAACAGAAATGGGTCGACCAGTGAATACCAACAAAAGATGTAAATATATTTAATCTTCCTTTTTAGCTAGAATCAATTCATTTTAATCAGTCACTTTCCTAGTTATGCTCCATAGACCGAATCATCCATAGCCATAGGATACACGCTAAAGTAGCAGACACTGATCAAGTAGCTAAATAGTCACTTAAGGCAAAATTGAGATTAACATATAATCTCAAAGGTCTCACATAGTAGAGAAACAGGGATTCATTCTCCTACAACCTTTATTGTCGCAATAGCACATGTGATATGAATCACATGCTACGATGTTATTCTCTTTACGAAAAAGAGTGCATGTTGTCTTCAAATTTAACATCGTACAGATTTCAATCTAGACATACCTAACGTCTAATCCTGAATTCAACATATGAATTCTAATCTGGCTTTCAACAGGTTTAGTAAATAGTGGGTTCATTTACTTCGATCATTATTTACACATAAATGATCTCATCTTGACACAATTATCAAGGCGACCTCAACTTATGAATCTGTCTCTAATTTCATAATTCCAGCTACGTAAGCTGTTTCATAAGTAACGGTCTTACCCCTATTTGTATTTAACAAACAGAGATGATCGTCCATGTGAGTGGACCAATCTTCACCTGCCAACATGCTCACCGAGATCTTACATGAATGTAACAAATACAACATATACACTGAATAAATTATGGCAAATAACATAATCATAACACAAAGTCTGATTGTTATTTCAATATTGTTACATTCTACGAAGTCCCATAGACTTTACATGTTCTTTAAATGACTCTTTAGTCATTGGCTTAGTAAAAGGATCTGCAAGCATAACACGTGTAGGGACATACTCAAGAATGACTTTTCTTTTAGCCACAATATCCCTTACAAAATTATATTTAATTTCTATATGCTTGCCTTTCTTTGTGATATTTGGGATCCTTGGAAAAAGCTATTGCGACATCGCGATGAGCGATTCTTGGACTCCCACTATCCTCGGAATTTTCGATGCTTGAAACCTTCTCAACGGTTGTTTCTTGCAGTGAACATACATATTCAGCTTCCATAGTCGACAAAGCTACACAAGCTTGTTTCTTGCTGTTCCAGGAGATGGCGCCACCATTCGGCAAGAATGCATAGATGTGGATTTTCTATTATCCAGGTCTCCAGCCCAATAACTTCGACTCATATTCGATCCTTGAAAGCAGAGACAATAATCATTGTCGCCTTGATATCGAATATCCTTTATCGCCTTCCGGTGTCTCGGTCACAGGTTTGGAAGCGACCAAGCCCACAACATAGCGATATCGGGACGTGTATACAACATAGTGTACATTAAACTACCAATAGCACTGCATATGGTTTTTATTCATCTCAACTATTTCCTCTGGAGTTTTAGGACACATACTCTTGCACAACACCTTTCACAATAGGTGTATGTTCTATGTTGCAATTAGACATGCTGAAATGATGTAACATCTTATTTATATAAGACTCTTGTGACAGACCCAAAAGTCTTTTAGGACGATCTCTTATGATCTTCACCCCTAAGATGTATTCAGCTTCTCCCATATCTGTTGTATCAAATTGTGATGACAGCCATTGCTTGACTTCATTCACATATCCTATGTCATTTCCAGCTATCAGCATATCATCAACATATAATGATAAAATGACATATTTTCCTTTTTCCCTTTTCAGGAAAACACAATGATCCTCATTGATCATCTCGAAACCATAAGATAAAACGACTTCGTTAAATCTTATGTTCCATTGTCTTGACGCTTGCTTTAGCCCATATATAGACTTTCTAAGTCTACATACTTTTTGCTCTTGGCCTTCAGCAATGAAACCTTCTGGTTGAACCATATAGATTTCTTCGTCAAGATCACCGTTAAGGAAAGCGGTTTTTACATCCATTTGATGTAATTCTAAGTCATAATATGCCACAAAGGCCAAAATAACTCTTATTGATACAAATTTCACTACGGGAGAAAATGTCTCTTCAAAGTCAATACCCTCCATTTGGGTATATCCTTTTGCAACTAAACGAGCTTTGTATCTGTTGATCGATCCATCTGCTTTCCTCTTTATTTTGAGAATCCATTTATTCCCAATAGCCCTTTGACCCGGAGGAAGATCGACTAAGTCCCAAACATGATTTTGAATCATGGACTCCATCTCTTCAACCATTGCAGCTTTCCATTTTTCTCTAACTCTACATCCCAATGCATCCTCAATGGATTGAGGCTCGTCGTCATCAATTGGAAGTGTAACCAATGCCTCATTCTCAATATCAAACCTCTTCTTAGGTTTGATCTTACGAACACTTCTCCGTAAGTTGGGCTGTTGAGAAGTCAACTCATGACTCGGCATATCACTCCCACTCGGTTGACTAGACTCAGGTATCCCTTTTGACACCTCTCTTGTTGATAATATCTCATCCTCCTCAAATAGAGGAACATTTTTATCAACATCACCTCTGATTGGGAACTCTGTTTCGAGAAAAGTCGCATCTCTCGAGTCTATTTCGGAGATGGTTCCATCTAGTTACTCACCTATGAAAACATAATCGTTGGAGGTCTCATGATATCTTATAAATATACATTTCTTACCTCTAGGTCTCAGTTTTCCATACTTGTGAGAACTATCATAAACATAAGCAGCTGCCCCCCCAGGGTCTCAGATTACTTAAATCTGGTTTTCTATTTGTCCAACGTTCATATGGGGTAGATGAAACTGACTTTGAAGACACTTTGTTAAGTATATAGATTGCAGTTAATAATGCATCTCCTCAATAGGATATTGGCAAATTAGCCCGCGTCATCATAGACCTAAGCATTTTAAGAAGAGTCATATTTATTCTTTCAGCTACTCCATTTTATTCAGGGATTATCAGCTGTCTAATAATCCCTCTATCATTACATATTGTCTTGAACATATCAGACAAATACTCCCCACCACGGTCAGTGCGTAAAGTCTTAACTTTACGTTCCGTTTGATTTTCAACTTCGTTCATATAACGAATGAAGCAATCTAATGCTTCGGATTTGTGAGAAATCAAATACACATGACTGAACCTAGAGAAATCATCAATAAATGTAATGAAATAGGAAGCTCCATGTCTAGCCTTCACATTCATTGGACCACAAATATCTGAATGAATTAACTGCAATGTTGATTCAGATCTAATAGCCTTACCAAATGGTTTCCTAGTTGCTTTTCCAGCAAGACAATGCTCACATATAGACAATTGAATCTTAGCTCGAGTGCCCAATAAACCCTCTTTAGCTAATCGATTCATACGTTCTTGTCCTATGTGTCCTAATCTAGCATGCCAAACCTCATCAGTTATATCTGCATCACTAGTTAAAGCAATGTTTGAAAAACAACCATCAATAGCATAATTGACATCTGGTTCTACATAAAGAACCATAAAACCATTTGTTAAATAACCATATCCGATTGACACTGAGTCAATCTTAAGTTCAACAGACCGACTGTAAAAATTAATACAATACCCTAAATCAAGAAGACACGTAACGGAAACAAGATTCCGTCGAATTTCAGGACATCATGTAGAAATAAAACTCTACCACCACGTAGGTTGAGTTTGCAAGTGCCGACTCCTTTGACTTCAACTCTTGCATTATTTCCCACATAGATCCACTTGTTGCCAGCTGGTACCCGACGGTACTCAACAAATGTAACTCGCTCTCGAGCTACATTCCACAAAGGATAAGAATCAACTAACAACACCGAACTAGCAACAAAATGCTCTTGAAAAGAAGACACACTTGGATTTACCTTTTTTTGGCTGCACTTCCGAGCAAAGTGGCCCTTTTTGCACAGTTAAAACAAATCAACTTGTTTTAGGTTTCTTTCCAGTCTTCTTGACTATCTTCTTGATTGGGCCTGTCCCACACTGACATTCCTTCTTCTTTCCTTCCCTTTCTTGAACCATTTCTTTTCTTGGATCCATATGATCCTGCAGAACCTACCACATAGGCTTGTCCGGAAATCCTTGCGGATTCAACTCCGCCTCCAATTCTACATGGTGTGAGACATCGGTGAAAGTCTTGATACTCTCTTTGTGAGTTAAGGTCCGCCTTCATGGTTTCCCAAGAATCGAAGTGAGCGATAATGCTGAACTGTTGTTCATCGATCAACTCATGACCAGCTTTTAAGCTCCCGAATCATGTTCGACATCTCCCGAGGTGTTGAACCATTGACACATTCGGACGCTTAATGTAGCTGTCAAATTTTACTCAGACTTACTTCACTGTATTTTTCTTTAAGGGCAACCCAGACTTCATGAGCCGTAAGATATGACTCATATTCAAAAGCTAGGTCATCTACCATTGAACTAATCAATATACCCTTTGCAGTGGAGTCCTTTTTCTTCCATGCCTTATAGGCATCAAGATCTCGTCTGTGTTGTGCAGTGGGACCATCTACAGGTACTTCCATAACCTGATTTATAGCCTCTAAAACTTCTTGTTCCTCAAGTACATATTGTATCTTGAGGTGCCAGATCTTGTAGTTATCCCCATTAAGTTTTTCACCTTTGTTGAGTTCAGCTATTATGTTTTTGGTTGCCATAATCTATCATAAATAAACAAATTATTTAGTATTCAGTGTATCATATGTATGCAATTTATGATTGACTTAATATTACTTTGAGTTGGTTTACAAAATCAAGTGACAACTATGTTTTCACTCATCATCCGTATGACCAATCAAATTAATATTAATCAATTCTATTACATACATCCCAACAAATGAACTAATCATTTATAATATCATGAATTCATTAATTAAATGAACTAATCATTTAATATATCATGTTTTTTTTTAATTAAATGAACTAATCATTTAATACATCATGAACTAATCATGCATCATGTCAAGCAAACAGCATAAATAAATGAACATATCATTAATATAAAATTATGCTGTAAATTGTTAACATATAACCAACTGACATGAATGAAATGGACTAACTATTGTTCATACAAAACGACAATAAAAATAACAGAACTCTAATAAACTAGATAGGCAACTACCACTCCCACTAGGACAGACACTAGTGCAGTGGCTAATATAATCCCTCTCAGCCTGGACTCATTTGGGGTAATCCCAGGCAGCTTCAAGATTTTCTTTTGGATCCGAATTGGATCCTCGTTCCTCCTCGATCATTTCCGGGTCCTCTTGAACTCTTCGGATCCTCTTGATCGTATGATGAAGCGACTCCTCACATGTCTGAGAATATGTGGCGTCCTTGATGCGCCCCAAATATAATCTGCTATCATCCTAGGATTTTCCGCAATGATTGCATCAAAGCCCAAATCCTATAATCGTTCAGATGGAAACTCTTCTTGCTCAGTTTCAAAGCAGATCATCAAGCCCAATGTGTCGACTCCATAAGCGAGTTATACTCTATCTCCGAATATCCTCCTCGAGTGATTTACGCGACGAGTCAATGTGGTAATCGTCCGTGCCATCTGAAAATTGAAAATAAATAAGTCAATACAAAACCGTACAAAACCGGCTTATTTCAATTTATACAGGCATAGTACCAACATAAAAAAATATCAAGAAAAACAAATCTTCTCGATTTTCAGGAGTTCAAGTCGACATTTAGAACTAATCTAATTGGTCAAATCCATTGGATCGGTTGATTAGGGATCCAGATCCTAAGCTTGGTCCATTGTCCTTAATTAGAACTAATCTAATTGGACAGGGATTTTTGTACCTATGTTCTGTTAATTTTTCTCTAAGTCCATTTCAACCAATTTCAGACTTATTGATCAAACTCAGATCCGTTTGATCAAACCAATGCCATTGGTTTAAGTCTGACCAATTAGAACAAATCTAATTGTTTTGATCAAATCTAACCCATTAGAATAAATCTGGTCATTTGATCATATTTGGTCCAAGTCCAATTAATCAACCCAAATTAATTTCAGGTTTGGACCAAATTGATTCAGTTAAACCAACTAATGATTTATACTTAAACCGGGTCTAAATGGACCAAAATTTATTTTGATCACTTATCATTAATGATAAAATTAATTGAACTTATTTTCAATTAATTACTGTATGCACCCAAATTGAAATTAATGCTACGGTAGGCATGCATCCAAATTAAAAAAAAAAAAATGCTACAGTAGGCATACATTAGCATGAAACAATAAGCATGCATTAGCATATTTCAACGATGCATCATTTGGCAAACAAAAAATTAAACTTTAATTAAAAAACATAAGCATATTATGTTTCTTAATTTTATATGCATGCTGTATTTTCGTTCACGATTTTTTTTTTATTATTTGATTTTTCAAAATCAAACTTTATCTCACACGAAGCACTGTGCTTCGTTATTCTGCCGATTTCTTCGCAACTGCCCACGTTGCACAGGCCGCTCAAGCCACGCACGCCGCTCACAGCGACGAACGCTGTACAGAAATTTCAAAGGCAGCCTCGAGTACGCCGTTGGCCAACACACAGAGACAAACTCCATGAGTGTTCATTCGAGACCTTTCAACAGACGTTGATTACGGCTGCTTTTGATGCCGACGATTGTAGCAGATTGCAACATGAACGCAATATGCTTGGCTACGGCAAAACTAGACGGAGACGGACTCCGTTCACGGCAGCAATTTTAAACAGGAGATCGCACATACATTTAGAACAAACTACGCGCTCTGATACCATTGTAGAAAATATGTTCTAAATGCATATAGACGAATTAATTAAATGCGATAAAAACTTACAGCGATCTCCCGCAGATCCCCAATCGGCAATGACGAAGCTCGCTATCGGAAGAGCGATCACAGGATCGGAAAGCCCTCCGCAATTCCACAAACCAAATCCCGCCGCCTTGGATATTTTCCTTTGACTCTCGTCGCACGCTTGCGATTTCCACACCCTGAGCCTTGGACGTACCCCCTTTATATAGGGAAATCCACTAGGGGTATAATGGTCCTTTTCCATTATGAGTAGTGGAGAACATGGGCCACGTTCCCCACTATCCCCATTTCCAACAACATCTGGAATATATATGATCTTTCCCACCTGTAAAAGAAACTTAGAAGCCTGTTCGGACCAAATCGTATCGTTGGCATCATACCCTTTATATTTTCTTGAGTATGAGAATCCAGAACCCAATGGGGAATCTACAAAGATTACGTTGGCTACCTGCATGTATGTTTTCACGTAGACAGGATTTCAAGCATGCATCCAATTTCCTCCTCGATTACTGAACAAGAAGAAGAAGAAGTCACCTTGGTCCAAGAATAGGGATTATACACTAAGCTCGGCAAGCTCCCGTTGTACTCGGCTGTCACAAATTTCAGGGGGCCTGCGAGTGGATTTCTACTATGAATCGAGAGTAGCTAATCATAGCAAACATGGAAATTTCACCCACCGATTTCGAAGACTAATGCGCTGAAGGTAGAGCACCTGGGGCCGCCGGTCAGCCAGAGGAGCAGAGGGTCCTCTGCCGGATTGTTCTCTGACTCGATGAAGTAGTAGAAAAACTCGCCGCCGTGCTCCTCGTCCACCTCCACGTACCTGAAAGAATTAAAGCAGAGGTTCATGGCGGTCACAACAAAGTTAAGGTAGGGGGAAGCAACATTCAGATCCTGTCTCTAAGTAGAAAGGTAGGGGGTCTTGGAATCCAGGCAAATGGGTGACCACCGAAGATGAGAGAGCAGAGGAAAAGAAGCAGAGGAAGATCAGTGAGACAATCAGGAGAGGGATTTCCATCTTCGCCTTCTTCTTTCTTCGTTGCTGTTCAAGTGATTTGAGCTGCAACATGATTCAATAAGGGACCAAGAAGTCCTGCATTGATTGGTACAACACCATGTCCCACAGACGTGCTGTCCGACAGATCATTTATCACGTTTAAATAAAGATCGTACACGTGACAATTTTCTATTGGATTAAAATTATAATAGAAATGTCAAAATAAAACCCTTTGTTAAAAAAAAAAGTTAGAAAAGCTCTTATGCCAGTTTAATTTTTTTTTAAAAAACTATTATATATAAAATATTTTTTATTAAAAAACCCTTTTATTAATTTAATTAAAATTATTTAACCTTTTAAAATAATTTTCAAAATATTAAATTATAGAGGGCAATAATATAGCAATCATTAAACCATTATTCGAATAGGATAATTTTAGGCGTTACTAAGCTATTAAACAACAAGTGTAGTAGATATTAATTGATTGTAAACTATTATAATAATCACTTCGTAGTGGTATAATAATTTTAGGATGTTTTTTCAAATATTTTTAATTAATTTTAATCATATTTGACCAAATTAATAATTTTTTATAAAAGAGTACTTTACAGTATCTTTAATCCCAATGAAGAGAATGAAAAATAATTTATTTTAATATAACTATTATACAGTGTGTAGTAATTATTTCGTAATTACTACAATAATATTAAAATAAATGTATTTTTATTTGTAAATGGGTGATACATGAAAATGTATAACAATAAGAATTTTCTCAAGTTGTCAGGCACTTCAAGTTATACCCTTATCCCTCCGACCATATATCCTTAATCTTTATACAGGCATGGCCAAGAAAAGATAGCTATTAGGAATCACTTAAAGCTCATTTAATTGCAGATATGTTCAATCGATCACTTAAGGTGATTGGGAGTGCTTTTTAGCCATTGAAGTTTTTTTGGCAATAAGACAGTGAGCATAATTTTGACAACACCACACTGATTCCTAAACTAACTCCATTTCAACACAAGAGTTTAAATAGCTGAGATCAGATCCGGAGATGCAAACAACATTTTATGCTAATGCATTTCAACAATCAACAAACAGTAATCACAAGATATGCAAAAACTTACAGATTCAGTTCTTAACACCATTTGAACAAACAAAAATGTCTAAACTTTAGCAATCTGAACTCAGCTTTCAATCAGACAGCAGCTCAGAACTCGATCGGAGGGAAACTAATACACAATAACAATCATCATAATAATAGAATAAAAAAATATTAAAATGTTTTCCTTGATTTTTTCTTTATTTGTAAGAACGAAAAAAATTTAAAAAAATATACAATAGTCAAGAAAGAAGCTAAGAAAGTAGTGAGTGAAGCAAAAAATGAAACTTTTGAATGGTTATATCAAAAATTGGATACAAAAGAAGGGGAAAAAGACATCTATAGAATAGCTAAAGGGAGAGAAAGAAAAACAAGAGATCTTAGCCAAATAAAATGTATTAAAGATGAATGTAATAAGGTATTAGTAAGCGATAGAGAAATAAAAAAGCGGTGGAAGAGGTATTTTCATCAACTTTTTAATGAAGGTTTAGGAGACCAACTTAACTTAGGTAATTTAATTAGGTCAAATGAGCATCGAAATTTTAATTTTTATCGTAGAATTCAAACTTCAGAAGTAAAATAAGCTTTAAATGAGATGCACAATGGAAAAGCCGTTGGACCAGATGATATTCCGATAGAGGTATGGAAGTGCTTAGGGAAACAAGGTATTGAATGACTTACAAAATTATTTAACATGATATTGAAAACGGAAAAAATGCCTGATCAATGGAGGATAAGTACTCTAGTTCCCTTATATAAGAATAAGGGAGACGTACAAAATTGTGCAAACTATAGGGGTATTAAACTAATGAGTCATACTATGAAACTTTGGGAAAAAGTAATAGAAAAAAGATTAAGGAAGGAGACCATAGTAACAGAAAATCAATTTGGGTTCATACCTGGAAGGTCGACAATAGAAGCTATACATCTTCTTAGACAATTAATTGAAAAATATCGGGAGCAAAAACAAGATCTACACATAGTATTCATTGACTTAGAAAAGACATATGATAGAGTCCCAAGAGAAATTATATGGAGAATTTTAGAAAAGAGAGGTGTTAGTGTAACATATATTGAACTAATTAAGGATATGTATGAGGATGTAACGACCAGAGTAAAGACTTCAGGTGGAGTAATTGAAGCATTTCCAATAAAGATAGGGTTACATCAAGGATCAGCTCTAAGTCTCTATCTTTTTACATTAATTATGGATGAACTCACTACACACATTCAAGACACAATACCGTGGTGCATGTTGTTTGCAGATGATATTATTTTGGTAGATGAGACACGTGAAGGAGTAAATGCTAAGCTAGAATCTTGGAGGGAAATACTAGAAGGGAAAGGTTTTAAGCTTAGTAGATTAAAGACGGAATATATGGAATTTAAGTTTAGCAATATTAGAAGTAATGAAACAATTGTTAAGATAGGAGAGGACGAGTTGCTTGGAACCGAGAGATTTAAATATTTAGGATCATTTTTACAAAATGATGGAGGGATTGAGAGAGATGTCTTACATAGAATACAAGCAGGATGGGTGAAATGGAGGGGAGCGTCGAGTGTTTTATGTGACCGTAAAGTACCTCTTAAACTTAAAGGTAAGTTCTATAAAATCGCAGTTAAACCTGCTATGTTATATGGAGCTGAATGTTGGGCTATGACTCGAGCACATGAGCAGAAGATGAGAGTTGCAGAGATGAGGATGTTAAGGTGGATGTGTGGACATACGAGGATGGACAAAATAAGAAATGAGAGCATTAGAGAGAAAGTAGGAGTTGCATCTATTGAGGAAAAACTCAGAGAGACACGTTTAAGATGGTATGGACATGTACTTAGACGACTAATAAATGCTCCAGTTAGGCGATGTGAAACTATGATAAACATGCATATAAAACGAGGAAGAGGAAGACCAAAAAAGACTTGGTTAGTAATAATAAAACAAGATAAAATTTATTTAAATATAGATAATGATATAATAGGAGATAGAGCTCAATGGCGTAAAAGGATTCATACAGCCGACCCCACCTAGTGGGAAAAGGCTTGGTTGTTATTGTTGTTGTAAAATAAAACTCCATGGAGGGAATTAAGAAACATATATCATAGTCGTGTACCAGAAATCCATCTCATGATTATAACTAGACATTATTGTGGTTTGTACTCTAGAGCTTTGTGTCCGGCACCCTATATGAAAATAAAAAGAACAATTGATTTGGTAAGAACATAACCTAACAACTTATTCAAATAGTTTAGGAATAAGAAAATATCATATATGTTTTCAGCTTACCTTCACAGTTGCAAATGTCAAATTATTAGAATATGTCACGGTATACCTATTGGGATTTAATAAATAGTAATTAGAATAATCTCAAAACAATTGACTTTCTTATAAATACATGAAAAAAGATGTACCCAACAACTTGGCCACCAATATGCCAAGATCTCCAATCTTCCACAATAGAAGAATTCAAGGACTTTATCCATTGTTTTGTCCCTGAGAAAAGTACCACTAGATCATGATCCCCACTGGGAATGAAGAAGACTTACAAATGATAAAATTATTTTGTGATAAAGGAACGAATGGCGTTCGTATTAACTTAATCACTTGTAAACCAAAGCACGGTAGCCTCTTTGTAAAAGACAAGATGATACTTGATATTACTCTTGAGTTCCTTTGTGTACGGTAAGTAAATATTACACCTTACCCATTCTTTAATTATCCCCTTCAACAATATTTGCATCACTCATGAGGCTTTTAACTTTAAGCTCCATTCATTTGTGTTCCGGTTCTTTATATTGCAAAGTCTTTAAATGATTGAAACAACAAGAAAAGCATACCTTTCTGACGTTGAGTGTCTTCCTCACAATGTTACACTACAACAAAAAAGGTTTTTCATGGCTCAGCATCAACAGCGCACATTAAAAGCATGCCGCCAATGTTAGTATTTATGTCGTGCCCATCCATGTGTGTTATTAATATTATTATAGCTTATACAAACAACGACGTGCAAAAAATGCACGCCTTAAATAGTCATTGCTGTTAAAATTTAATATTTACGTCCTATATTGCACATTGTTAATAGTGTTACAATAAATTTTTTATTTATAATAAAATTTATTATTTACAAGATTTACTATCTTAATGACCCCCCATAGAGTCGGCGCTATGGATATGGAGAGAGGTTCATGAAGGTACAACGCTCAAATCACATTGTTAATAAAAGATTACAAATAGAATAATTATAACAAATCTCCAAATTCCCAAATCTCTTGTGCCCCTCTCTTTCTCTTCTTCATCAATCTATCACGCCGATCTTTTTTCTCTTTGTGCAACCCTTTTTTCTCTCCTTCAGCGGCGACAGATTTCTGGCACTCTCTTCTCTGTTCTCTCCTTCAGTGGCGCCAAATTTCTCACGCGCTTATCTCTATTCTCTCCCTCAACGATGATAGATTTACATCTACAGAATCATTTCTTCTAATTGTCCTTGTTCTAGCAAGTAGATTCATGTCACGATTTCAGATATACACCGTGCTTCTCATATTATGTAAGTTCCAAATCTATCCACGTTTATAAATCTACCTTTTCTCTCAATTTTGTGGTATTTGATTTCATTGATTTTGTAGTAGATTTGGGTCACGGATTGTTATGAATTCAAGTCATTTATTGATTGAACAATCGAACACAAGCATAACTACTAGAGCACTTGGACAATCATTTGTTTTCAAAATATAAAATAAGAACATTTTTTATAGGAGTGTTCGATTAATTCGAGGCATTGCCGATAAAAACCTTCTGTATCATGTTGTCCATCAAGAGTTTCACCCTATGCCCTTGCCTTTGTCATTTCAGTGTATTGATGTGGCTATCTTTCCACTCAAGTGAGACTCCAAAGAAAGAGGCTGATGAACCATAAGAGGGAGTTAGAGAAGAAGCATTAGCCTTAGAGTCCATTTGTTTGACATTCAATTTTAATTTTATTTACTAAGCATGTAACTACTAGTTTCAACTTGTCCAATTTCAAATAATACAGAACTGGTCCTATCCATATTTTTCCCGGATTGGACTAGTTCCATTTTAATCGACTAGTTACAAAAACAATGCCAACTCAATAACTGGTTACCAAGGATATGCTAGTAGCCAAAGTTGGCAATCAACAGGCAGCCTTGACAGCTTATTGTTGCTCTCTGAGTAGCCTATCAATGTTTCATGACATCATGATTATCTTTTAAATAGATTGTCATTTTTTGATTTTTTTTTTTAATCAAATTATCTTTTAAAAAAAAGGGAAAAGTCCAAATTATCCTAAAAGCTATAAACACATAAATATTTAATCTAACACCATTTTGTAAACCAAAGATCTGATCTCGATTGAGTGTACTCCTTAACTAACACCTTCAGTTCAACACAACTTTCTAAATAAGTTGGATCAGATCCAAAAATGTAAACACCATTTTGTGCCAAAGCATTTCAGCAATCAAGAATCACAGGATATGCAACAATTTGGAGATTTAGTTTTTACACCATTTGAACAAACAAAATGTCTAAACTTTAGCAATTTGAACTCATCTTTCAGTCAGAAAGATGCTCAATGCTCATACCTCAATAGAGGAAAAGTTTGATAGAGGAAAAACAATATACAATAACAATCACCATGATAATAGAGTAAAGAAAGGCATTAATAATGTTTTCCTTGATCTTGTTCATACTAAGATAAAACTCCATGATGGAGGGAAGAAAAATATATCATAGCAGTTCACCAAAAATCCATCTCATGATCATAGCTAGACATTCTTGTGGTCGATACTCTGGAGCTGTGTGTCCAGCACCCTATATGAAATTAATAAAAACAACTAATTTGCCATGAACATGACCTAACAATTCATTCAAATAGTGTAAGAATAGGAAAATATCATATATGTTTTCAGCATACCTTCACAGTTGCAAATGTCAAATTATTGGAATATGTCATGGTATACCTATTAGGATTTGATGAACAGTAAGTAGAATAATCTCAAAACAATTGACTTTCTTGTAACACTTGAAACAAAGCGTACCCAGCAACTTGACCACCAACATGCCAAGATCTCCAGTCTTCCACAATAGAAGAATTCAAGGACTTTATCCATTGTTTTGTCCCCGAGAAAGGTACCACTAGATCATGATCACCACTGGGAATGAAGAAACCTTGCAATGACCAAACTATTGTCTAACAAAGCAACAAATAATGTTCATATTAATTTGATCACCTGTAAACCAAAGCACGATATCCTCTTTGCAAAAGGCTGAAATGATACTTGATATTACTCTTGAGCTCTTTTGGGTATGGTAAGTGATGATTACACCTTACCCATTCTTTAATTGTCTCCTTCAACAGTATTTACATCACTCATGAGACTTTTAACTTTAAGCTCCATTCATTTGTGTTCTAGTTTTTTTTATCGCAAGGTCTTTAAATGATAGAAACAATGGGGAAAAGTATACCTTTTTGACATTGAGTGCCGTCC
This sequence comes from Zingiber officinale, assembly GCF_018446385.1. NCBI lineage: Eukaryota > Viridiplantae > Streptophyta > Magnoliopsida > Zingiberales > Zingiberaceae > Zingiber > Zingiber officinale. The sequence goes on from NC_055998.1 coordinate 98,145,795, forward strand.
TCACAGTGTCGTTGTTAGCCCAATAGTAAGCCAGAGCATAAACATAACACTATGAATAGCAAACATGGTAAATTTACCTAGCACAATAAAATTAAAAATTCATTCATCAAATGGAGTTAAGTCCTTACTCGACAATTCTGATCGGGAAATGATGGTGGATGAAGAATGTTTTTATTCTCCTTCAAAATTCGTTTATCAGAAGTTGTGCTTGCACGACTAGACAGGGGTTTCCATTGACACTCAGGACAATACATTTCTAAAATGTGTGCCTCATTAATTTCCGATAAGAATGGCTGGCCATGAAGCATATTTGTTATATTTCAAAAAACTTAAAAAGATTTATGTAAATATAATTATAGATTATTAGGATTGTTTAGTTTTAATTTTAGAGGATATATGGATGTTAAATCTCTTGGTAAATATCATAGAATGAAAATTTATTTGTCTTGCTGTTCAAGCTCAAATTGAATTCATGTTGGTGGTTTGTAGCGGAACTAGTAGTGAACCAAGATGAACTGATTCCCTTGACTAGGTCTTGATTTGTTTAGTTTCCTCGACTACATTGCTTATGTACATTCACTACATTACTTGACTTGTTCAGTTTCCCCAACCTTGTTGCCCTTGTTTAGTGCTGTTAGAGTTTCATTTATGTATTTCATTGTTCGTGTTGTTGTTTACATTGACTCACATTGGTAAATGAGTTAAGATACATCTGACATTGTGAAGTGGTGGGGTTTTCATAGGCTTGTCCGCTGCAACTTTTTTGTATCATCTGAAAGTTCAGAAAGTAAAGTGATACCAAAGATCATTTTGAGAAATTCGTCCTAGTTGATCTACTAAGATTACCTCAAAGAAGTCATCTGATATGATCCCCATGCTGTGAGCATAAGGTATTTTAGAATTCTTATCGACTTTTCCACCTGTGGTTGGGTTGCCAATAATGTAACCCTGAAAGCCATTGATGATAAGTAAAGACTTTTTCTATCATATACTATGAGACGACAACAATTTAAAGATCAAAATTAAGTTCTTTCCCTTCATTGCCAGTGGCCCATCAATTCAAGCAATTTACCTGGAGGTTAAGTAGTGGCTCTTTCCCTTCATCAATTCCTGGATTACAGTAAATGAAAATGGATCTCACTTCATAGTTCACACTCTCATCAATAGTTAAGTTAAAAGTAGAGTTACCATCCAATATTCTTTTGGCCACCATAGGTACAATTTTTCCAGCATATGAATCCCCAGCAACGTAGAGGGGATTGGAGATGAACTGTGGATGCTCAACAAGCCACTGCAAAAGTGAAAGATTTCATCTTTAAGGCACTTACAGTAATTACATCCGGAATATATATGATCCTTCCCACCTGTATAAGAAACTTATAAGCCTGTTCGGACCAAATAGTATCGTTGGCATCATACCCTTCATATTTTCTTGAGTATGAGAATCCAGAACCCAATGGGGAATCTACAAAGATTACGTTGGCTACCTGCATGTATGTTTTCACGTAGACAGGATGATCAAAAGTATGCATCTTATTTCCTCCTCGGTTACTCAACAAGAAGAAGAAGTTACCTTGGTCCAGGAATAAGGATGGTAGACCAAGCTTGGCAAGCTCCCGTTGTACTCGGCTGTCACAAATTTCAAGGGGCCTACGAATGGATTTCTACTATGAAACGAGAGTAGCTAATCATAGCAAACATGGAAATTTCACCCACCGATTTCGAAGACTAATCCGCTGAAGGCAGAGCACCTGGGACCGCCGGTCAGCCAGAGGAGCAGGGGGTCCTCTGTCGGATTGTTCTCCGACTCGATGAAGTAGTAGAAAAACTCACCGCCGTGGTCCTGGTCCACCTCCACGTACCTACACCAACGAGAGCAAAGGTTCATGGGGGTCAGAGTAAAGTTAACGTTGGGGGAAACAACATCCGGACCCTGTCTCTAAGTAGAAGGGAAGGGGGCCTTGGAATCCAGGTAAATAGGTGACCACAGAAGATGAGAGAGCAGAGGAAAAGAAGTAGAGAAAGATCAGTGAGACAATCAGGAGAGGGATTTCCATCTTCTTCTTCTTCTTCTTTCTTTCTTCTTCCTTCTTCCTTCTTCCTTCTTCCTTCATCCTTTTCATTTGGGTGATCTAGAGTTTCATAAATCATTAAATAGTCAACCAAGATTGTACGGCACTGATTAGTACAGCTCGATCTGCTACGATTACAGCAACATTAGCAGAGCAGTCAAAGATGGAACAGTGGTGGCGGGAGATGAGGAATATAATAAGAAAAGTAATATAGAACGTACAAAATGCCCAAATTATTATAATGAATCAGTCGATGTGAAGGTTGATCCTGGCGATTAAAATGTTGAATGGACAAGTCCAGCAATATGCGATGTCTCTCAAAGGATAAGCAGTGTGATGTGGCATTCTCTTAAATGTATAATACTTAATGTATAAATATTATTATATGCCAGATTCCAAATAACCTTCTTAAAATCTGGTCAGCGGTAGTATAATATATTTATAAACACTCTCTCCTCAGCTTTCAAATCACTTATTTCTTTCATATTAATTTTTTTTTTTCTTTTCTTTCTTTTTCACGCCACCACCCACCGTGAATTTTGCAAGTCGATAACTTCAACTTTGTATTCGAAATTTAGATCCGATATTAGATTTAGAAACATCTTCACAAGAAGTACTACTCATTTTATAAGATTTTCTTTCGATTATGTTCGAATTTCGTCGATTTCTTGCTCCTTGGGACTTGGGGTAACTCGATTTAAACTCTTAACAGGAATTTTGGGCTTTCTTTGTGGTAATTTCAGAAACTAAGCTTTTGAAAATTGATTATTAGGGTTCACTTGAATTTTTATTATTGATATGTGATATATTATTGGTTGTTGATTGTAGGTGCTATATTTGAGTCGATTGGAGATATTAATTTCTTTTTAGAATTTATTTAGATATTATTTCAAAATTTTAAATTTATTAAATTAGGATTTTCGATCTTTGTCCGTCAAACGTCCATGTATAAATGATTGATGAAATGTTGGGATGTGAATATGGAACAGCTTAGCACGAGGAATAGCTCTAAGAAAGCTCTCTTATGTCTGAACTAGGTATTTTAATATTATTGGATGTTGATAAAAATAAAATATATAATTTATTTCTACATTAGGAAAATTAAATTTGTACTTTGGTTAGTGATACAATAATTTCAAAATTGTTGGAAATCCTTAGCCATGGACAGCTCGAAGTTGAGATGATAGTCATATATTTCAAACAATCAATATTATGTCACAACGCTTCAACCTTTAACCTGATGATGTATGACAATGGTCTTCTTTTGTTCTTCTTAACAAGATAGACACTACAACTCTCTTCTTTCTTAGTTTCTCTTCCCTTTTCTTTCTTTTTCTCTCACCCATACTTCACACAAAAAGTATGACTTATAGGATAAGATAAGAATATGGATAGTCATTTAATTATGAAATTACTAACATTCACTTATGTTAGTGGAGTCATTTATGTTAGTGGAGCCATGAAATGGAGTTACTAGCATTCATTTATGTTAGTGGAGTCATAAGATGGAGTTACTAACATTCACTCATGTTAGTGGAGTCATGAGATAGAGTTACTAACATTCATTTATCTTAGTGGAATCATGAGATGAAATTACTAACATTCACTCATGTTAGTGGAGTCATGAGATGAGGTTACTAACATACATTTACATTAGTGTAGTCATTTATGTTAGTTGAGTCATGAGATAACCCTCATTATCCCATTTGAATGCCTTATAATGGGCATACATTACTAACACCATATGACTATCCCACAGTGGGCATAAGTTATTAACATCTCCCACTTGTACACAAGGACATTTAATTTTCATCACTAGATTATAACTCATGTGACCCATCATATCACCATACTAGGCTTTCATACAGGGTTGAACGTTGTGCGACTTGCGAGCACACCTGCATATAAAACTACTCAATACATCTGTTAGGATGATTGAATAATCATCATTATATCATAAGATACAAAATCTCATTGTACCCCAGATCCAACACTAATTCTATCCACCGAGATACTTTCCTCATCGAAAGTAATCCCCAAATGACACTCAATTTTATATTCACTAATATGTTTTAATCTCTACATAGATAAACATGAAAGACTAGTCGGTGAATATTATATAATGATATATTGTCAATTGGTCTTTCTTTTCCCAAACTCAAATCTATCAATCTCAACTCAGTTGCTTTCCTAGACTTGTCCCTCATACCTCAATTTATTATTCGTACCATTGGTAAACAGACTAAAGTAGCAAACACTAAATCATGACATCAAGAAACAACTGAAAGTAATAAGGGCTCAAGAAATCCCACCTCGAGAATTTTATATCTCACATAGTGGGGTTTGGGGATATCAAGTTATTGTCTCTTACAATATGGCTCCAACTATCCCAGTCATCTTATACACATGGTATGAAACATGTGCCATAATGTTAATCCTCCATCTCTTAGAAGGGCATATGTCAATTTTCGCTAATATTGTGTAGGTATGAGACTCAGTCTACACATAAGATGTAAGTAACCGGGATTGTTTTGATATGGTAAACCAAGTTCAGTTAGGTGTTATGTGTATTTGATCCTTGCGTCTAAGTGTGTAGGAACTTAGGAACACAACAAGTCAAGCAGAAGACGTAGCTAGTGAGAAGGATGGCACTGGAAGGGAATCGAAGGGGTTGGTGCATCTAAAGGACGAGGTGCCGTGGAAGAGTATACCGTCAAACAAGAAGGACATGTGCAGTGGTCCAAGGGACGAGAAGTAAGGGAGGAAGACTACTCGAGGAGAAGGCCGAAGTTAGGTTCAGGTGAGCTCAATTTCGAACGACCAGAGCATCACCCAAGTGAGCGAAACAAAAAATGGTTAACAAGGGAAGTTAATCATTTTTGAATGATTAGTACCGAAGGCATCTTCATAGGCTTGGAAGGCGCCTTCAATGAACAATGCAAAGGCGTCTTCTAGTGACTGTTAGCAGAGATAAGGTTTTATCTTCGACATATAAGACTTATCTAATGGAAGGTGCCTTGAACCATCTTGGAGGTGCATTCCAGCCTTGGATAGAGTTTTTTAGGGGCTATAAAAAGACTCATGGAGTTAGGAAATCATCAAGAACTGAGGAACCTTTCAGCCTCAGATAGAGTTTTCAGGAGCTATAAAAAGACTCCTAGCGGTAGGAAATCATCAAGAACTTGAATTACAACTCTTGTAATACTTTACTAGCATTTCTTTGAGCTTTTCAATGATTGTAAGAGGCTTCTCTGCCTGCAACAAAGGAGATCTTTTAGTGTCTTTCAATGCCTTGGATTAATAACCACGTAGGTTGTAATCAAGTAAAAATTCTGGCCTCTTAATCTTCCCTTTTAAGTTATTTAGTTTAGTTTTATTATTGTCAGATTTAATTGTGCTACTAATTAAATCTAAATATCAAGAAAGATCATTTTAAATATTGTAGGTAATTCACCCCCTCTTACCAAGCCCCGCTACACTAATATAAGACTCTACCCAGAGATCTCTGAGAGAGTACCTTAAAGACATATCACAATTCATAGGTGATATTTAAGATCTCAAACCTGACTTCTTACAGGCAATATGGATGTGACTACGTCCATGTCGATCATGTCACATATAACCTCATCATGAACACATATTAGGGCGACTTAAGTTCAAGTAGGGCTACTCTCAAAACCTCTTACAACTAGAAACCGTCTTATCCCCACTTTTGGAGGTGGTTACTTGTGTGATAGAGTTGACCTTGCCTGCCTGACATATCTATTATATTACAGAACATATATATATAAAGTGCATTACAAAGATGTTATATATATAAATATGACCAATCAATGCACAAGAAGTTATATATTTCATTAAGCATCACTATAGTCAAATCGATACAAACTAAGACATGTCATAAAGTACACAAACCTAATTACTCTCTGTCCCATAAAAGAGTCTCTATTAATAGGTTTAGTAAAGGCGTTGGGCACGTGGCGCTCTCCGAGTTGCTGATGTAGATCTCCGACCGGTCGCATGGCGCTCCGACGAACCTGCAAAGAAATCGGGCCGGGAAGGGGTTCCCGGCGACGATCCTCCGACGCTCAAGTCAGGCAAGTGGACAGCAAAGAAGTGGCTCCAAATATCAGAGAATGCGTACCTCCGATGAAGTGCAAAGCTCCTTATATAGGGCTGGGAAGGAGCTCATGCACACATATCGAGACGAATACGTGTCCTCAGCCCATACCCCAGCATAGGCTTGTCAGAAGAGCATGCCTGACGTCATACTGCTACAGTCCGAGCACCTCCATGATGGGACATTAGAACATTCCGGTCTAAGATTCCGTACATGGCTTGTCCTCCGAATATGCCTACTGTCAGAGGATGTTTCTTTGTTCTTGTCTTCTGTTCAGGGCGAGGGTCCAGCCGTTCGACCGTACCGTTACGTCCGACCGGCCCTAAGTACGAATCTGCTCAAGAGAGTCTCGCTCGTGTGCTCGGCTGCGCCTGTCAGTTGCTGCTTTATGCCTATGCTGAGCGGACCGTCCGCTCGGCCAGGCGAGTTTCTTCACCCTGAGCGTCGGAAACCCAACTCCTTGTCGGGCTCTGTGCCTCTGCTTATATTCCTCTAGGCCGATCGGCACCTCTTTCCCGATCGGCCTCTTGGCCTTGGGTCGCCACGTGGCTTTGACTTCCTTCAGAAAAGGGGGTCCCCCATCCTTATCACTATATCACTTGCCTCCTCTTCAAGTCTAGTCGAAGGAGGCGAAGTCCGACTAACTGAACCGCCGGTCTGATTGAATAACGCTCGTTGAACTAGCCCATGGAATGCTCTTCCGCTCGGCTCTTCTTTTCTGTCATGCCCGTTCGGCGTTATTCCATGGATGCCTTCTTCGATATCACGTTGGAATTTGTGCCAAATCTTTATAATTAAAGCTGAGCACGCCTTTCTTAAATGCGCCCTGTGTCCGCCCGACACGTGGCGGACTAGCTATCGTCAGCGTACGGCGGTGGCGATACCTTTGATGGGACAACCGCCGTTTGAAATGGACGGTCTGATGGCAACTTTATTTTTTGCGACCTAAATCTGACGGTGGAGGCCGCTCGGCCCCCACCCTATAAAACTTAATCCTCTCCTCTCCGCCGCATTCTCGTTTCTTCGTGCTCAGAGTTTCTGCTGCTGTCTTTGCTCCGGTGATCTTGTTCTTCGACTTGCCAGCGCCTCCACAGCCTCCTTCTTCAATCATCTTCTCCTTCGTAAGCTTTATTACTACATCCCTTGCCTTTTTTCATTGTCTGTCCTATTCATTTTATCGTCGCCCTCCGTTTGCTTCCCGATTTTCTTTTTTGCCTCCTGTTTCTTTTCGACTATGGCGAGTACTTCTCGACCATCAGTTGGTGCTCCTGGTCTTTGGTATATGACCATGGAGAGCCATTTTGACGAGGAAGATGCCCTACGTCTTGTTCGGACATATGAGATCCCTACTGACCATGAAATAGTTTTAGCTACTCCTTCCGATCAGCCCCATGACCCGCCGACCGGCACAATTTATTTTTTCCGAGACCAATTTTTGGCCGGGCTGCGATTTCCTCCTCACCAGTTCCTCCTTCAAACGGCGGTTGTCCCATCAAAGGTAACGCCACCGCCGTACGCTGACGATAGCTAGTCCGCGATGTGTCGGGCGGACACAGGGCGCATTTAAGAAAGGCGTGCTCAGCTTTAATTATAAAGATTTGGCACAAATTCCAACGTGATATCGAAGAAGGCATCCATGGAATAACGTCGAACGGGCATGACAGAAAAGAAGAGCCGAGCGGAAGAGCATTCCATGGGGTGGTTCAACGAGCGTTATTCAATCAGACTGGCGGTCCAGTCAGTCAGACTTCGCCTCCTTCGACTAGACTTGAAGAGGAGGCAAGTGATCCGGTGATAAGGATGGGGGACCCCCTTTTCTGAAGGAAGTCAAAGCCACGTGGCGACCCAAGGCCAAGAGGCCGATCGGGAAAGAGGTGCCGATCGACCTAGAGGAATATAAGCAGAGGCACAGAGCCCGAAGACCCTCGCCCTGAACAGAAGACAAGAACAAAGAAACATCTTCTGACAGTAGGCATATTCGGAGGACAAGCCATGTACGGAATCTTAGACCAGAATGTTCTAATGTCCCATCATGGAGGTGCTCGGACTATAGCAGTATGACGTCAGGCATGCTCTTCTGACAAGCCTATGCTGGGGTATGGGCTGAGGACACGTATTCGTCTCGATATGTGTGCATGAGCTCCTTCCCAGCCTTATATAAGGAGCCTTGTACTTCATCGGAGGTACGCATTCTCTGATATTCGGAGCCACTTCTTTGCTGTCCACTTGCCTGACTTGAGCGTCGGAGGATCGTCGCCGGGAACCCCTTCCCGGCCCGATTTCTTTGCAGGTTCGTCGGAGCGCCGTGCGACCGGCCGGAGATCTACGTCAGCAACTCGGAGAGCGCCACGTGCCCAGCGTCCGTTGATTCAACTTTCGGACAGGATCATATAGTATTCACCGCATTTTCATTAATACAGACAGTTCGATCAACATCATATTCAAAAAGGCTTTCGACCAACTGCAAATCGATCGAGCTGAGTTGCTGCCCATAACAACCCCCCTCTACGGGTTTACGGGCAATGAAGTTCTACCGGTCGGACAGGTCCGACTGGCTATTTCGTTGGGAGAAGAGCCGCTCAGAAGGACGCGGACTGCCAACTTCGTCGTGGTCGACTCTCCCTCAACATACAATGTTATCCTGGGGCAACCAGCGCTCAGTGAGTTCCGAGCGGCCGTCTCCACCTTCTACCAGAAAATTAAGTTCCCGGTTGAAGATAAAGTTGGAGAAGTGCGAGGAGACCAGCTGGCGGCTCGACGATGCTACGTCGAAATGGTCCGAGCGGAAGCTAATTCTGCGCGGAAGACGCCACGGATCGAGGTGAACGCCATAACCGAAAACTACCCTCTTTGGTTTATGAAGAAAAAGAGGAGGTGCAGATCCACCCGACCCGATCGGAGGCTACCACATTCATTACGGCCGATCTGGAGGCAAGCCAGAAAAAGGAGGTGATCAAATGTCTCCAAAGAAACTGCGACATCTTCGTTTGGTCGACGCATGAGCTGCTGGGAATTTCGCCAAGTATAGCACAGCATGAGCTTCACGTCCGACCGGACGCTCGGCCGGTGAAGCAAAGGAAGAGGGACTTTAGCACCGAACAAAACGCCATCATCTGAGCGGAGGTCGAGAAGCTCTTGGAGGCCGGCCATATAAGGGAGGTCCAATTCCCGAGCTGGCTCGCAAATGTAGTGCTAGTCTCCAAGCCGGGCAACAAGTGGAGGGTTTGCATCGATTTTCGGGATCTCAACAAAGCATGCCCAAAGGATTTCTACCTTCTGCCCCGGATTGATCAACTGGTGGACTCCACAGCTGGGTGCGAGCTGATATGCATGCTAGATGCCTATCAGGGCTACCATCAGGTGTCGCTCGCCCGAGAAGATCAAGAGAATGTCAGCTTCGTCACAGCCGACGGCACTTACTGTTATAATGTAATGTCGTTCAGACTAAAGAACGCGGGAGCAACCTACCAGCGCTTGATGAACAAAGTATTCAAGGAGCAGATCAGACGCAATTTAGAAGTGTACGTGGATGATATTCTCATCAAGTCCGTCCGAGCGGCTGATCTTTTTACGGACATGGAGGAGACCTTCCGAACGTTGAGAAAGTATGGAGTCAAGCTGAACCCTCAGAAATGTTTGTTCGGAGCAAAAGGCGGGCGTTTCTTGGGCTATATAGTGATCGAGTGGGGCATAGAGGCAAATCCCAGCAAGGTAAAAGCGATGCAAAATATGGCGCCCCCAAGAAATCTGAGGGAGGTACAACGCCTGACCAATCAGATAACTGCATTGTCAAGATTCATCTCTAAGACTGTCGACCGGAGTCTCCCTTTTTTCAAGATCCTCCGCAAAGCTACTAAGTTTCATTGGAACGAGGAATGCGATCGGGCGTTTGAGGAACTGAAGACGTACCTGAACTCCTTGCCTGTGCTAGCCAAGCCAGCTGTAGGTGAGCCCCCTGTATTTATTTATCTTCAACCGAGCTGGCAGTAGGCTCGACATTAGTGAGGACGAACGGTGAAGAACAACCCGTGTACTTCTTGAGCCATATTCTAAAAGATGTTGAATCTCGCTACACTGGGCTCGAGAAGTTGGCTTTTGCTTTGGTCCTCGCCGCTCGGAGACTTCGTCCTTATTTCCTAGCACATACAATAATCGTCCGGACAAATAGCTCATTGGGAAGAGTGCTGCTGAACCCAGAAGCGTCCGGACGACTCATCAAATGGACAACGGAGTTAAGTGAATTTGACATTCAGTATCAACCGCGGTCAGCGATAAAGGCGCAGTCCTTAGCAGATTTTGTTACCGAAGTGCAAAATCCCGAGCCCGAAGCTATGTGGAAAATATTTGTGGATGGATCGTCTGCTCGGCTCGGGAGCGGGATTGGTGTGCTATTACTTTTTCCCCATGAAGAACGGATGCACCTAGCCGTTCGGCTGGACGACAAAGCCACCAATAATGAAGCGGAGTATGAGGCTCTCATAGCCGGCTTGCAGGCAGCCCGGCATGTAGGAGCCGGTCGGGTAACAATCCATTCAAACTCTCAGCTGGCCGCCCGTAGCTCTCAGGCACTTTTGAGATTAACAATGCTTGGCTCAAGCTCTACGCTGAGGCCTTCAAAAAGCTCAAGACCCACTTCAGAGAAGTCATTATCCAAAAGATACCCCGAGCGGAGAACCAGGCGGCAGATGAGTTAGCCAAGCTCGCAAGTTCAATATCACCGGTCGTCGTCCAGCAGCCAATTGAGCAAGTATCCTTGGTGGCGCACATTGACCGGATGGAGGGCCTCGCATTCCCGAGCGATTGGAGGACAGCCATCATAGAGTTTCTGCGCTCGGGTGCGACACCGTCCGATCGGGAGGAAGCCTAGCTATTGAGGAGGAGAGTCGGTCGGTGTACACTCGTTGGAGACCAACTCTAAAAAAAGGCTTTCTCCCGCCCACTTTTGAAGTGTGTGAGCTCGGAGGACGCGGAGTACATCCTCCAGGAAGTGCACCAAGGATCGTGCGGAGGACATCTGGGTGGACGATCGCTGGCGAGGAAGATCCTGCTAGCCTGATACTTCTAGCCAACCCTGCAAGCAGACGCCGTTCGGACCGTCGCGACGTGCCTCTCCTACCAGAAGTACCACAACGTCTCCCACCGACCGGCGGAGGAGATGAAAGCATCTACAGTCTCCTGTCCGTTCGATCAATGGGGAATGAATATCGTAGGTCCATTCCCTATGACGACCGGTTAGCGGAAGTTTCTTCTAGTGGCGGTCGACTACTTTTTCAAATGGGTGGAGGTCGAGCCACTGGCCAAAATCACCGAGCAGATGGTCAAAAGGTTTATCTGGCAGCATATAATCTGTCGGTTCTGCATTCCTCGCCGGCTCATATCCGATAACGGGCAACAGTTCGTCGGGAAGCAGCTCGAAGAATGGTGCAAAAGTTATGGCATCGAACAACACTTTACTTCCGTGGTGTATCCCCAGAGCAATGGTCAAGCCGAAGTAGCCAACCGGGAGATTCTTCACATTCTTCGAGCTCGGCTCGACCATATGGGAGGAAGCTGGGTGGACAAGCTGCCGGGCGTCCTATGGGCTATCTGCACGACCCTAAAGGAGGGAACGGGTGTCACGCCATTCCATTTAGTGTACGGCGGCGAAGCAGTTATCCGAGTTGAAGTCGACATAGAGTCCGTCCGGATCCAGAACTATGATGATGACAATGCCGAGCAGAGGGAGATGGAGTTGGACTTGATCGACAAAGAGCGAGCCAAGGCGTTCGTCCGGCTGATGGCGTACCGGTAGAGAATGAAGCAGAACTACAACCGGCGCGTGATCCCTAGAGCGTTCCAGGTCGGCGACCAAGTGGGGAAGAAAGTAAAGCCGGTCGGGGACGTTGGCAAGCTGGAGGCTCCTTGGGCGGGCCCCTTCAAAGTCATCGAAAAGCTCCGCTCGGGTGCCTACTATCTGGAGGATGAAGACGAACGGCAGCTGGATCGACCAGGGAGCGCGAACCACCTCCAGCCTTACCGGGCGGGGTGAAAGGTGCGCTAATGTAATGTATGTTGTATTCTTTCCGTTCGGCTGTATACTTGAAATGCAGGAGTAAAAAAATCGGAAAATTAGCGCAAGTATAGGGCATCATCAGCCGAATCGGAAGACCGTCGAGCTCCGACGTTAAATATCGAGAGTCGAACCAGCGACTATAAACCCTCCGGCCGGAAGACCGACGAGCTCCGACGTTAAATATCGAGAGTCGAACCAGCGACTATAAACCCTCCGGCCGGAAGACCGTCGAGCTCCGACGTTAAATATCGAGAGTCGAACCGGCGACTATAAACCCTCCGGCCGGAAGACCGTCGGGCTCCGACATTAAATATCCGGCGACTATAAACCCCCCGGCCGGAAGACCGTCGAGCTCCGACATTAAATATCAAGAGTCGAACCAGCGACTATAAACCCTCCGGTCGGAAGACCGCCGAGCTCCGCGTTAAATATCGAGAGACGAGGCGACTATAAACCCTCCCGGAAGACCGCCGAGCTCCGACGTTAAATATCGAGAGTCGAAGGCGATTATAAACTCTCCGGCCGGAAGACCGTCGACGATGTTAAATGTCTAGAGTCGAACGGTGACTATAAACCCTCGTGCGGAAGACCGCCGAGCTCGACGTTAAATATCGAGAGTCGAACCGGCGACTATAAAACCTCCGAGACGGTCTGAGACGTTAAATATCGAGAGTCGTGCGACTATAAACCCTCAGTGGGCCCGAGCTCAGGCGTTAAATATCGAGTCGTCTCGCGACTATAAATCCTCCGGCCGGAAGACCGTCGAGCTCCGACGTTAAATATCGAGAGTCGAACCGGCGACTATAAACCCTCAGGCCGGAAGACCGTCGAGCTCCGATGTTAAATATCGAGAGTTGAACCGGCAACTATAAACCCTCCGGCCGGAACGAAAGACGCTTTAAGATAAGCGGCAAGGGAAAGTAGTGGCAAGTCGTATGCCACCCACGCCCCCTCGGGAGGCCTAGTTGGCCGAGTTGTGTGTCATAGGCCCCGACCAATCACCCACAAGCATGCAAAGTAAAAACGAAGTTGCACAAAGATAAATTTTTCATTTGAAGTTAGAGGAATCAAGGCCGAGCGGCCGAATTACAAAAAGAGAAGTTTTTTTGGTCGAACGGTCGAATTACATAAAGACTTCTATTCTAGAAAATCATAAAGGTCCTTAGGGATGGTGCTGAGGAGCGCTGCGTAGTCTTGGGTCGGGATGCTGGCAGAGTCAGGGAGCTGGCCCTTGGACTTCAGGTAGTCCGTCGTGGCGGTGATGGCAAACTCAAAGGCATTATACATCCACTCACACACTTTTTCTGAAAATTCGATCGAGCGGATGTGCTTCATCCTTAGGGCTGCGACTCGGCCGGGTTCCGCCTCTTGATATTCCCTGAAGGCAACTTGAGAAGCTTCGAGAGACTCCTGCAAAGTCTTCAAGTCGTCCTTCTGTTTAATCGCCTCGGCCGAGCGGCTCGCCTTCTCACCGTCCAGCTGCTCCATCAGCTCTTTGACTCGTTGCTCCAGGCCCCGAGCCTCAACGTTTTTCTTCTCCAGATCGGAGATAGCCGTTTTCTTCCGCTCGGTTGCCAGGCTTATTTTGCGGTCCAGTGATTTGACCTGTCGTTCAAGTTCGGCCAGAGTATGGGTCTGGCCGGCCGTCTTCTTTTGCTCAGTCGCCAACAGGTCTTGGGTCTTCTTGAGCCCTTTCTGCAACTCGGAATATGATGGACCCTGGGAAGGCGCACCGCCCGAACTCCTGAGCCTCTTTAGCTCCTCGTCCACCATAGCCAGGCGGTTGGAGATAGCGATCTCCTCCACCCATCTCTGGCATAAGCAAAATTGTTAATGGCCGATCGGAAAGAACGCGTAAAGGACTTGAGAAAATACGCTTACCCCAGTGGCCTGCTGCATGTGGCTGTTGGCCATATTGCTGAGTGGAATCATAGCGACGCGTGCCCGAGCGTCGGCCCACATTTCGGCTAGAGGCCCCTTCATTGTGATCATGTGCTCGGGCGCGGTTGGCCGATCGGACTCGGGCATCAACTCCTCGGTGGGGAGATGCAGGGAGACCCTGATGGTACGGTGCCGACCGGGAGTCGTCTAAGCGGAAGCTGGGGAAGGGTCGGAGGCCGACGCAGAAAACTGGGACAAAATGGCCGAACGTTGGACTTGGCGGGGAGCGGGCTGAAGAGCGCTGACAGGAATGGCCTCGAGGGGGTCCGCGGACGCATCCAGCTGGGATGGGGTCCAATTGGACGAAATCGCCTCAACCACCGAGGCTTTGCCGCGAGAATCGGCGGTGGTCCGTTCGGACGGCTGGACCGCAGAAGTGGCCTAGCGAAGTGGTGTCTCCGTTCGGCGCCTCTTTTGTCGGAGAGGGCGATCTTCCTCCTGAGCAGAGCCTTCCTCCTGGACAGTTGGCCCCCTGCTAGGGGTGGCGCCTCTGGCCACATCCCGGGCGGAGGCTTGAGCAGCCGACTCCTCGTGAGTCCCGCTCTCCCCTTCGTTAGAGCCGACCGGGGTGATGCCCAATTACTCCATCTCTTTGGCAGCTGCGACCTCAAGCGCTGCCGCTTTCCTCTTCAAAATTCCGGCCATCACGGACTCCATGACAATGTCCACTGCAAAGGAAAAAGGAGAAAATCAGTTAGCAATCAAGGCGAATGTACAAGTAAAATTCTTATCGAAGCCGCTCGGGAGGGGGGTCCGGATCGGACTCAGGCCAAATATGTACATCACGCCTTCGGGTAAGAACTTATTGATGTCGAACTTCAGACCGACTAGCATGTTGGCAGCGTGAAGATAGTCCGGTCGGGTCTTGAACCTCTTTAGCTCAGGGGAGATTGGCGGTCCGACCTGCCAATGGGTTCAGAAGGAGGCCCGTTCGGGAAGACAAAGATAGAAGTAGTACTCTTTCCAATGTTTATTGGAAGAGGGCAGTTTATTAAAGAAGACTAAACCGGGCCGAGCCTGGAACATGTAAGTACTAAGCTCGGACTGTTTAGGGTAATAAAAATAGTAGAAGACCTCCGGTCGGAGGGGAATGTTGTGGATTTTGAACAAGACAACAACGCCGCATAGAAGGCGGAAGGTATTAGGGACTAAGCTTCCGAGTGGAATGCCGAAAAAATTACAAACTTCTACGATAAAGGGATGGATTGGAAAGCGCAGACCGGCTATGAACTGGTCGCGGAAAATACAGAAAGCTCCGCGCGGCGGTTTGTGTGGCCGAGCGGAGGGGGAGGGTAAGATAAGTTCAAAATCAGAGGGGATGTCAAAATTGTCCATCAGAATATCGGCGTCGCATCGATCGAAGCGCGACTCCATGGTGGTATACCACGGGCCGAGGGCTGGGTCTTGAGGCTGAGAGGAACTGGCCATTATCCGAACGGACGAAACCACAAAAGGCGAAGAAAAGCAGATGATGGAAGGAAGAAGATGACAAACGAAACAGTGCCCAGAGGGCCAAAACTCGGGAAAGAAACGCAAAGAAAACACAAGAACCAAAGATAGAAAAGAAGAAGAACCTTACAGAGAAGAATGAGGATCGACGAGGAACACAGAATCGCCGGAAAAAGGAGAACCGAAGCTGCCGAAGCACTGAAACGCCAAAGGAAGCTTCTGGGCACGCGAAAGCAAAAATGCGGCGAAGGAAGAAGGCAAAGGCTTTATAGGGTTGAGCCCGAGCGACCTCCACCGTCGGATGCAGGTCACGGGAACCGGAGCACGCATTGGGCCGTCATTTTAAACCGCCTCGGTCTCGTCACCCGCGGCGCCGCCGCCGTACGATGACGGCAGCAACGCCACATGGCATTCGGTCACTAGAGTGCATTTAATGAGCGCATGCCCCGCTTTAATGTCGAAGATTGGCGCAAATTTCGAAGAGATCCGAGGAATGTTAGCGTTGACTGACATTATAGCTACCCCCGTGGGGTCGAGCGGAGGATAGTTTCACAGAGACGCCGCTAGGCGTGATTGGCAGTCCAGTCAGTCGGACTAATCGCCTCCTTCGACTAGACTTGAAGGGGAGGCAAGTGATCCGGCAGTAACGACGGGGGACCCCCTTTGTGGGGAGCCAATGACACGTAGAGGTCAAAAGTCAACAGGGTCAGCATGAGGTCCGGCTGATCGGAGAAGGGTTGGGTCGACCGGCCGAACGGGTCCGAGAGAAATCAAAGACAACCCAACGGGGAGTCGGGTTTCCGACGCTCATAGTGAACAGGGTCGCCGGGTCGAGCGGGCAGCCCACTCGGCCAAGGCATAAAGCAGTAATGCTGTGAAGGAACAGTCTCAGCTGAGCACGCGACCGGGAATCTTCCCGGTCGGACGGAGAGGTGCCTTCCGAGCGGCTGGACGCTCGGCTCAGGGAGAGAAAAGACAAAAGGACAAGGGGACATTGGGGAATATCTTCTGACAACAGGCATGTTCAACGACCAAGCCATACGCAGAATCTTACGACGGAAGGTTCTGCCGTCTCATCAGAGAGGTGCTCAGACTGTAGCAGTATGGTGTCAGGCATGCTCCTCTGGCAAGCTCATACTAAGGTATGGTAAAGGACACGTGTACACCTCTGTAGGTGTGCATAAGCCTCCCCACAGCTCTATATAAGAGCCCACAAACTTCACCAGGAGGTACGCGATTTTTCTCGTCTTGGTAGCCACTTCATCGTTTTCCTCTTGCCTGACTTGAGCGTCGGAGGGTCGTCGCCGGGAACCCCTTCCCGGCCCGACTTCTTTGCAGGTTCGTCGGAGATCCATACGGCCGGTCAGAGATCCACGTCACTAGTTCGGAGAGCGCCACGTGCCCAGCGTCCATCGACTTAGCGTTCGGACAGGATCAATATAAATGTAGACATTTGACCAATGTGATTCTTATTTCAAAATAAATATTTATAAAAAAAAACTAGACTTTTAGTATACATTCTAACAATCTCACACTTATACTAAAAGACTATGACGCCATAAATGCTGTCATACATCTGATTCTCATCCCCTCAACATGTCGATCAAAAGCTTTCGTCGGAAGGACCTTAGTGAAAGGATCTGCTAGGTTATCTGTCGATGCAATCTTAGCGACAACAACTTCTCCTCGCTTTACGATGTCTCGTATCAGGTGGTACTTACGCTTAATGTGTTTACTCGCCTTATGAGCTCATGGTTCCTTCGAGTTTACTACAGCACCACTATTATCACAATAAATTGTGATGATTTTAGGCAAACCAAGAATCACATCTAAGTCCATCAAGAAGTTCCTGAGCCATACAGCTTCTTTGGCTGCCTCAGAGGTTGCCACATACTCAGCTTCCATAGTGGAGTCTGAAACGCATTTCTGCTTAACACTCCTTCATTCTATAGCTTCACCTCCTAAAGTAAACACATAACCTGAGGTAGATTTACTATTGTCCCTATCTGATTGGAAGTCAGAATCCGTGTAACCCATAGGGAGCAAATCATCTGCTTGGTAAACTAGCATATAATCTCTAGTCCTTCTTAGATACTTTAATATATGCTTTACGGCAGTCCAATGTCCCTGACCTGGATTACTTTGATATCTGCTAACCATGCCCACGACAAAACAGATATCCGGTCTCATGCATAACATTGCATACATTAGGCTTCCTACAGCTGAAGCATAAGGAACTGCCTTCATTTTCTCTATCTCTTTTGATGTCTTAGGAGACATCTCTTTAGATAAAGATACTCCATGCCAAAAAGGTAAAATAACTTTCTTGGAGTTTTGCATGCTAAAACAAGCTAGGATAGTATCGATATATGAAGCTTGTGATAAGCACAACATTCTTTTCTTTCGATCCCTTATTACTTTGATCCCATGAATATGTCCACATTCTCCCAAGTCCTTCATATCGAATTGCTTGGACAACCATACCCTTACTTTTGACAACACTTTGACATTGTTGTCAATTAACAAAATGTCATCTACGTATAGTATAAGAAATACCACCACGTTTCCGTCATACTTTTTGTATACATAAGACTCATCCAGACACTAAATAAATTCATAAGACTGGATTACTTCATTAAACCAGATATTCCAAGATCTTGAAGCTTGCTTCAGTCCATAAATAGACCGATTGAACTTACATACAAGATGCTCTTTGCCCTTCGTAATGAATCTCTCTGGTTGCTTCATATGGATGTTTTCTTCAAGACTTCCATTAAGGAAAGCTGTCTTGACATCCATTTGACAAATCTCATAATCCATATGAGCAGTAATAGATAAAAGTATCCAAATAGACTTAAACATGGCTACCGGACAGACATCCGGTCAACCCGTTGACCTATTTGGGCTTCTCCTGCACACTTGGTCAAAGCATTAGATCACAATGAAACTAACTTAACCTACTTTGTCATTCATCAAAACTTGAGTTAGATCGTTAGTACTAACCGCACCAATAGCTACGCTACATATTTTTCCTTAACTCTATCATGCTTCCTATTTTCATGATAAATAACATTAAAGTGATATAAATTTGAACTAGTATACTTTTTATCATTTTTCAAAGGAATTGCATTAATAAATGATACATTGGGTTTGCTCTTGAGAGCTCCCCCTTGATTTGAGCTTCCTCCTTTGCTCTTGATTGGAATCCTCTCCCTTGGACATTGATTTAGGTAGTGGCCCTTTTGTTTGCATGAGAAGCACACAATATATTCCTTGCCTTTACGTACCAAGGCTTGTGTCTTCTTTGACTTCTCTTTGCCTTAGGTGTCACTCGAGCCTTCTTCTTTATCAATTTAGGACACTTACTCTTATAATATCCTTTTTTCCTACACTTAAAGAAAATAATGTGATTTTTATTTATAACAATTGAAAATGTTATACCTTCACATATAGGGATGGTACAAGATCCATTCGATCTAGATATAGAGACTTCTTCTTGATCCGGCATTGATAATCTCTCCATCAATCCTTGATGTGGATGCCTCTTTATCTTCATCCTCGGATGTTGAGCATCTCTCAACATTCAAATTCTCATGCACATGAAACAAGGAGTACACTCCTTTGCCTTTGTCTTTGTGCTCTCTAGATGATGGACCTTCTTCACTTTCTTCTTCTTTAGATTCTTCTTGATTTGGTGTAGTGGAGGGTTCTTCATGGATTCTTGCCAACTTACTCTAAAGCTCCTTGACATTTTATAATCTCCAATCTTGCCCAAAATATTGCTTGTCAATAAATTAACCAATACCTTGGTCACTTTGTCCTTTGCCTCCCATCTTTAAATTTATTCCTTGCTCTAATGGCTTCTCTTGATGATTTTACCTTTGCTATCCCTTGGAGCCTTAAATCCCTCTATTAGAGTAAACCATTGTTCTATCTATATCATAAAGAAGTTTTTATCTTTGATTTCCAAGAATTGAAGCTTAACACTATAATGGTGGAGGTGCCCTTGTGTCATATCCTAGTGCATCTCGGAAATCCATTTGAAGTTGAGCTCTTTTGATAAAGTCTTTGACTTGTTGACTCTAGGGTTTCAACTTCTTATTCTTCCTCTAGCTCGTTGTCCTTTCCTGAGATGAGTCCAGTGAAGAGCGGCCTCACTCTGATACCACTTGTTGGGATACTTTGGAGCTAGAGGAGGGGGTGAATAGCTCGCTTCACTTTGATGATAATGATTTACAGTGAAATACTCGAAGCTAAGCTCCTCCAATGCTAACAAATAGGATTTACTTGGTATTCACCACAAATAAGATGACTAATCCAATGATTCACATAGTGCACACCTTTATACTATGAATATACTCTTTCTCAGAAATAATCTAGAGGTGAAGAAGCCTCGTACAAGCTCAAGAATAAAAAATACAAGAAGAACCTAATACAATATAAAATCTTACAAGATTTACAACAAATAAAACCCTAGCTTCTTCCTTCTTACTTATAAACACCTCTTGCATCAACACTTCACTTTAAGCCTCCAAGAACTGGTGTGATGATCTGTGAGCTTGGTGAAGAGAGTGGGAGAGAAGAGTGTTGAAACAATGCACGAAAAAACCTTTTTTAGGGTTACCGTTGACGCCCTAATCGATTAAGAATCTCCTTAATCGATTACAATGTCAGTAACCTGCATAACGACTACTTTTCTGAAGTTTAATCGACTATCCTAATTAATTAAGCCTTCCTAATAGATTAGCCCAATCGATTGGCACCTCTTTGTACACTCACGAAAACTGGCTTAATCGATTACCATAATCGATTAAGCATACTATAATTGATTACCGTAATTAATTACGATCATTTATGTTTCCCACAAAATCAACCTTAATCAATTAGGGTAATCGAATAAGGGTTGTTGAATCGATTATCCTAATTGATTCAGCTCCATTTTGTTCTTGCAATTTTGAGCCTTAAGCAATTAAGCCAACCACTTAATTGCTTAACACATGGTGTAATCAATTAACCTAATTGATTACCAAACCCTAACTTCCAAACCTAAATCTAGGGTTTGTTTACCCAACATCTAGTCAGCCGTGACCTATTGGGAATCTTCATTGCATAGCATCTGGTCAACTTTAACCTACTGGGACTTCTCCACCAAGTGTCTGGTTAAATCCTTTGATTCACTTGGACTTTTCTCCTCGTGCTAAGTGTCCGGTCAACCTTGATCCACTTAGACTTACCATCTCGTGTCAAGTATCCGGTCAGCCTTGACCCACTTAGACTTCCAATCACCATATGTCTGGTCAACCATTTACCCACATAGACTTTTCTCCTCGTGCCAAGTGTCCGATCAACCTTGATCCACTTAGACTTACCATCTCGTGTCAAGTATCCGGTCAGCCTTGACCCACTTAGACTTCCAATCACCAGATGTCCGGTCAACTATTTACCCACATGGACTTTTCTCCTCATGCCAAGTATTAGGTCAATCTTGACCCACTTGGACTTACCATCTCGTGCTAAGTGTTCGGTCAGCCTTGACCCACTTGGACTTCCAATCACTAGGTGTCTGGTTAACCATTGATTCACCTAGACTTTCATCTGTCTGGCTTCACTCACCAAGACTTTCCTAATTGCCTAGCTTCACTCATTAGGGCTTTGCACCTGCCTTCACTTACCAGGATTTTCTCACTGCCTAGCTTCACTCACTAGGATTTTTTATCTATCTTCACTCACTAGGATTTTCCAACTGCCTAACTTCACTCACTAGGGCTTTTTACCTGGCTTCACTCACCAAGATTTTCCATTTACCTAGCTTCACTCACTAGGGCTTTCACTTGGATTAACTCACCAAGATTTCCCTTTGCCTAGGTTCACTTGCTAGGACTTTCACCTAGCTTCACTCACCAAGACTTTCCACACTAAGTGTCTGGTTAACAATGACTCACTTAGATTTTCTTCTTCTACCAACCTTTTCATTAGTCTTACCATTATCTAACCTCCAGTTAGGACTTCCCAGTCAAGTATCCAGTCAACCTTGATATACTTAACTCTTCTTTATATCAAACTCGTCAAACCTTGACAGAGAATAATTACACCAACAATCTCCCCAAACAGATAATTACACATGCAATCTCCATATACTGTCAAATATCAAAACTCAAATATCAAGACTCAAGCTTAGTCAAACCGGTCAACCTTGACCTAAGAAAATTATACCAACAGATCCAATTTAATGGCCAACAAAACAATCCCAATAAAAAATGTGTAGAATCATTAAAAGTTAGGATGGTACCAATTCTAACGATCTTATGCAATCTCACCTATTCTGCTCTGATTCCACCATAAAAGACAATTTCAAATGATCCATGATTGATTTTGTACTTCCAGATCATAAGATCATATAATCCTATGATCCGAATCATGATTCTACAAACTATATTACATACTATCTAGGCAATCACAACATCATTACAAGATGTATGTACCCAAATAAAACAAAATATTAATCTCTTACGAATCTAATGCCTTTAGTTTTTTAGATCCTCAAATCCACCAACCTCATTCATGAGATTCAATACAACAACTTAATTTAAATGGCACATCAATCCAAACCTCCAACTCGCTAATCCATTGAGCTCCTCTCCTGTACATTTTTAGATTTTTTTTACCTCAGGCTACGATATAACGGAAGGGTATTAAGTTGTCACTCAGACACGTATGGTTCGATCCCCAGCTATGACGTATTTGTAAAGATTTTTTTCTCCAATTGGGGTGCACAACCATGGGATATTGGATTTTTAGGTAATCCATCACAAGCGCTTTCTAATTTACCCTAATGACCAATGAAAAATTTACATGAGACCAAATTGGTCTTTCCAAATTTGATGTTACCCTTTTTTTTTTATTAAGCTCCTCGCATGCTCTAAGTCACCAACCTAATCTAATCTAAGCTCTCAAGCACACAATCTCCAAGATCACCATGTCCGCAACTTGACCTCATCATATGCACTATCCAAATACCTATACACTCGATACATATATCAATACACAAAAATACATCTAACTTAAACCATACAATAACACATCAAGATAACATAGTTAAACCAACAATTCTACAATACAAATATATTAATTTCCATTTCTAATACTTGATTTAACTTAAATCATCACCATAATCATTTCCATAAACACATAACATGTGGTTGACGTTCAAAAGTAACAGTTAAATAGAGAATATAGTGATCGATCAATTGAGTTTAAGAAGTTAATCTAAATTAATTATGAACTTATCTAATTAAGATAGTTAGGGTCATCCAGTAGTAAATCAATTGATAATTTTTTTTACTGAAATAGATATAGGGTGTATTTGGTTCAAGGTTATCGTTGATAACCTTGATAGGTTATCAATAAAAATTTTATTTAGTTTAGATAGTGAGTGATTTTCAGTAAATAGTGATTCCTGCCATGTCAACAATTTGAAAATACAATCCGAAATTAGAAAATCTTAAAGTTTAGGGAGCGTTTGGTTTGTATTTTTTTTGTTGTTTTCTATTTTTATTTTCTGAGAAAATAGAAAATACGTTTGGTTTGTATTTTCTATGTTCGTTTTTTAGAAAAAGAGAGAGCATTTTCTAAGAAAACAAAAAATATAAAAAAAGTTATTTTTCAAAAAATGAAAAATATTATTTTCTGAAAATGAAAATGTAAACAAACCAAACGCTCTCTTAAGATTTTTCATGATTTCGAAATTATCAGATTATTATTTCCAAAATTACCCACCCCATGACAAATAGGTGTCTCCCACAAGAAGCGGCCTGCCTGCATCCGTCGAAGAGTTCACTGGAGTTGATGCAGTGTTGGAGCAAAACTGCTTGACCAGCAACTCACCCTTTCACTGAGGATCCTCTCCTTCTTAAGGATTAGCAACTCTCCTTGGCAAAATTCCTTATTGTCGTAGCCTCCATCTCGGGGCCGTCGCTAAGTACCCTCTCCTTCTCGATGACTTCGTCGTCGCACTCGTCATCTACCCTAACGACAACATCGACACCAACCATGACGTTGGCGAGCTTGCAGAGAACACCCCGTTGAGCGCCCTATGCAATGGCAGTGGCGGCGGGGACAACAATAGTGATAGCAGAGCTTGGCGTAAATGATTCGGATGGATTTTGGTGGTGGAGGAACCACCATCGCCATCCTTCCGGTGGGTGAGGTTCTACTTGTGGAGGGTGATGCGGACGGTGTGGAGAAGAGACGATACGCTAACAAAAATTTAAAGATGACCAGTAACAATAATTCAAAGTGGACTTTCGATTTTGATTTTTTAATTTAAAAGTGGAATTTAGTTCTTATTTTTTTAATTTAAACATTAGTTAATTTATTAATCAATTTATAACTTAATAGAATAATTTAAATAGATTTTTTCAACCCTAATATTATTTAGGATAATATAATGAATATTAAATTAGATTATAGCATTAACTAGGTTGAATCAAACAATATTAGGATTATATTTTATTTCTATAATCTTAGTTATGTGATTACTTATTAATTACATAGCCAAGATTATATATGATAATTTGAACCAAACTTATTCTTAGAATTCGGATCATCTATCCCTAAAATTCCTTGTCCACATGTCCCACTCATCATCTTTAGCCCACCGTTTCAATCAGAACTATACCTTGAGGAGAAGGTGCACCGAGAGGGATTATCGCTGGTGCAATCGGCACCAGAATCCGGTCGGATCTGAGCAGGAGCTCTAATCGACAGAGAAGAAAAGTATGCTTAGATCCGTCGGATTCCAGTGTCGATCGTGTTGGCGCTAGAAATTCAGTTCTGTGTAAATCCCCTGTACAAAAATTTGTACGAGCATAGAACCTTTCCTAGCAACCCACATGCTCGATCAGACATGTGTTTGATCAATCAAGCAAGTTCTTGATTGATCAAAGCGCACCTTGATTAAAGCACAAGATTGTTGGCCTCTTGTGTTGGTGTTCAGGATCCATACAAAGAAAAACAAACTAATTGTGCTGCGGAATAAGAACTAGTTGTACCTTTCCTTGTATGCTAAGACCTCTTGATCTTCTGCTGTATTTCTCTCCTCTTCTTGGACATCGTGTGGGCAACGATCTACCAAGACAAAACTCCCAAACCTCTTCTTCCTTTCCAAGCCGCCTACCACCAAAAAATGCAAAGCAAAAAAGGGGCACCTTCTTCTTCTTCTTTTCCTCCAAACTGTCGGCCACCTAGGAGCTTCTTCTCTTCTTTTTCTTCTCCTCCAAGCCCTGGCCACCAAGGGGAGATGGAGCACCGGCCCTAGAGGGAAGAAAGGGAGGAAGAAAGGGATGTGGGGCGCCGACCCTAGAGGAAAAAAAGGAGAAAAAGATGTGGGGTGCTGTCCCTAGAGAAAAAGACAGGTTGTTGAGTTGTGGAGAAAAACAAAACTTATCACTTATGTTGTTGTAGCACAACCTCCTCTCCTTTTATAACCCATGGCGCCAGATAAAAAAAGGAGAAAAATTAACAGATTTTTTTAGAATTCTGTTGAGAAAAAAATCTCCCTTTTATAACTCCCCTTTTTTTTTCTTTTTCCTTTTTTTTTCTTTTATTGTGGTCGGCCCCTTGCTTGGGCGCCAAGCAAGGATGTGGCCAGCCGCTTTCTTGGGTAGGAAGCAAAAATAAAACAGGTGAATGCGAGGCTTTATAGAGGCTACAACAGGGATCGAGAGGAGGAATTGGTTTTGGCCTCCTGATGGACTTGAGCTTCCTGTGTTCGACCCGAACACCCAACTCAAGTTCATCAATAATAACTCATACCATTAAATGATCATTATTGAACTATCGGACCAATCTCATATTACAATATGGGTTCCTACTTATCATGAGTGCATTAATCTCCCTGTGTTTAAGATATCGTATGCCCGTTAATTAAATAAGTTACTGACAACTCATTTAATTAACATCTGACTCCAAGAGTAGTACCACTCAACTTTATTATCATGTCGGACTAAATCCACCTGCAGAGTTTACACGATAATCCTTATAAGCTCCTCAAGGGGACATCATCAACCTAAATAAATAGGACATAGTTTCCTTTTATAATCAACAACACACCATATAAATAGTACTATCTCCCAACTCATTGGGCTTATTGATTTAACAAATAAATTTCACCCATTGATAAGTTAAAGAAATAAATACTAAGTATACGTGCTTGTTATTATATAGGAATTAAGAGGACACACATCCATAATAATAGAGGTTTTGTTCTTTTATATAGCAAGTATAAATCGAACAACCTTAAATGGTCCTACTCAATACACACATAGTGTACTAGAATAATTTTATAGACAAGACAAACTAATACCAAATTACACTACAACCGTTCCAATGGTTTGTCCCTATCCATCTTGGTTATGAGCTACTATTTATAATTTATAAGGAGCAAATAACATGATCTTCTGTGTGCCACCACACACCATGTTATTTATAATATAAATTAAATGGACAACTGCATCGACATATATATAAATATAAAATACAGACATTTAACCAAAGTGATTTTCATTTTAAAATATCTCAAAAACAGATATTCATACAAAAGCTAAGCTTATAGTATAAATCCCAACAATCTCCCACTTATATTAAAAGACTATGTTACCATATATGCTGTCATACATCTGATTCTCATCCTCTCAACATGCCCATCAAAAGCTCTCACCGGAAGGGCCTTAGTGAAAGGATCTGCCAGGTTATCTGCTGATACAATCTTGGCGATAACAACTTCTCCTCGCTTTATGATATCTCGTATCAGGTGATACTTGCGCTGAATGTGTTTACTTGCCTTATGGGCTCGTGGTTCCTTCGAGTTTGCTACTGAACCACTATTATCACAATAAATTGTGATAATTTTGGGCAAACCAGGAATCACATCTAAGTCCATCAAAAAGTTTCTGAGCCATACAACTTCTTTGGCTGCCTTAGAGGCTGCCACATACTCAGTTTCCATGGTGGAGTCCGAAAGGTATTTCTGCTTAATACTCCTTCATGTTATGTCTCCACCTCCCAAAGTAAACACATAACCTGAGGTTGACTTACTATTGTCCCTATCTGATTGGAAGTCAGAATCTGTGTAACCCGCAGGAAGCAAATCATCTGCCTGGTAAACCAGCATATATTTTTTAATCCTTTTCAGGTACTTTAATATATGTTTTACGGCAGTCCAATGTCCCTATCCTAGGTTACTTTGATATCTGCTAACCATGCCCACGACAAAATAGATATCTAGTCTCGTACATAGCATCGCATACATTAGGCTTCCTACAGCCGAAGCATAAGGAACTGCCTTCATCTCTTCTATCTCTTTTGATGTTTTACGACACATCTCTTTAGATAAAGGTACTCCATGCCAAAAAGATAGAAAACCTTTCTTGGAGTTTTGCATGCTAAAACGAGCTAGGATAGTATCGATGTATGAAGCTTGGGATAAGCACAACATCCTTTTCTTGCAATCCCTTATTACTTTGATCCCAAGAATATATCCATATTCTCCCAAGTCCTTCATATCAAACTGCTTGGACAACCATACCCTTACGTCTGACAACACTTTGACATTGTTGCCAATGAGCAAAATGTCATCTACGTATAGTACAAGAAATATCACCACGTTTCTGTCACTTTTCTTGTATACACAAGACTCATCCGGACACTGAATGAATTCATAAGACTGGATTACTTCATTAAATTGGATGTTCCAAGATCTTGAAGCTTGCTTCAGTCCATAAATGGACTGATTGAGCTTGCATACAAGATGCTCTTTGCCCTTCGTAATGAATCCCTCTGGTTGCTTCATATAGATGTTTTCTTTAAGACTTCTGTTAAGGAAATCTGTCTTGACATCCATTTGCCAAACCTTATAATCCATATGAGCAGCAATAGATAAAAGAATCTGGATAGACTTGAGCATGACTACCGGCGAAAATGTTTCCTCATAATCGATTCCCTCTTTCTGAGTATACCCCTTCGCAACAAGCCTCGCTTTAAAGGTTTCCACCTTCCCGTCTGTCCCTCTTTTCCTTTTGTAGACCCATTTACATTCAATGGCTTTTACATCATTTGGTGGTTCTACAAGCACCTAGACTGGATTAGAATACATAGATTCTATTTCAAATTTCATTGCACTTTGCCAAGATGCTGCATCTTTATCTTGGAGTATTTCATCATATGTCCAGGGATCAGGTTCATGTTCACCAGGGATCAAGTCCGAAGACTCTCTCAAAAACATGAATCTATTAGTTTGTCGAACAACCCTCCCACTGCGACGAGGCACTACCTATAATTGTGCATCATTTGTGACACGTGTTGCAATTTCTTGTGGTATCTCATCTTGTACCATTGGTACTAAATTGATGTGTCCTCTCTTATTTCCTCAAGAACAATTTTACTCATGAGCTTGTGGTTCATTACATAATCTTCTTCTAAAAATCGAACATTGGTGCTAACAATGACCTTCTGATCTTTGGGGCTATAAAACAAACCACTTTTCGTTCCTTTAGAATAACCCAAAAACAAGCGAACTTCTGTACGTGACTCCAACTTATCAGCATCTCCCTTCAGCACATGTGCTAGACTACTGATAACCATGATTTTGCTACATTATTTTAATTCACAATGCATGTTTTTTATGGTTTATTCATAGCTTAATCTCACATTTACATCATATTTCATAATTACATGTGATCTTGGACTTAATTATAAATTAGCCTATTATCATGGTATTTGATGCTAATATTTAATTGTTATTTTATAGGCATCAAAAGGGTCATGGACCCGATCAAATCAGATCACATTTGGGCTTAAATCTAGGGTTAAATGAGACGATCAAGCTTTGGATTGATTTGGACCGTCCATTGAAGATTGGAGAGATCTGAGTCATCCGTCAAGCATCTAGTCCATTCGACCTAATGAGGAGCAGATCTAGACCGTAGATGAAGATCGGTACTGTTGGATCGGATTTTAGGCTATTTTCCATCGTTGATCAAGCTTCGAGAATTCTCAGCCGTCCGATCAGATTTGGGAGAGTTTAAATGCCGCGAGAAGCTACAGTGTACAGGGGCTCGGTTGTTCGCGATTTTTCCACTATAGCTTCTTCTTCTCCGCAGCGACGGCCGAGTTCCCATTCCTCAAATTAGATCCAGTTCTTCTTCTTCTTCAACGACGACGATCTCCAGCTGCCGGCGTTCATCTTCCGGTGATCAGAGAGCTTGAGGGAGGTTTCTCGATCACGCTTTGGGTTTTGTTTCATCGCCGCATACCCGGTTGAGGGAGGTTTCCCGATCGGCGTTATTCGCGTCCACCATAGCTTAAGGGAGGTTTCCTGGATGCTATTAATTTCTTTCCGATCTTCATTCCGCAACGAGGTTAAGTAGATCTGATCAATTGACTTAGCTTTGCAAATCACAGAATCTTTGCTCTGTTTCTTCGGCCGATGAGATTACCAGGCGGACGTGAGCTTGAAGGGAGGTTTCCCAGAGCTATGAACGTTCTCTGGTGATAGTTGGAAGCTTGGTTGATTGTAGTTGGGTGTTTGATAGGAGGTTTCCAAGAGCACCTTTGCTTACAGCAGAGTGGAGAAGTTTGAGTTCGGGATTTGGGTTGTGGAATGTTAGGGTTTAGTTTACTTGATCTTTATCTTTGATTTGTTCATCATCTTGCTCAGATCTGAAGATCTGATATATAGATTGCCCGTTATTCTTTGTTTAGCAATTCTTACTTCAGTCTCTGTTTGAATGTACTTCTGCAAATATGTTCTTAATATTTTTACTTGCAATTTCATTTTTATTTGATTTAGTACAACCCAGATCGTGTGTAGCTACTTGATGGTTTGCAATTTTTGTTTAGTTTGAATCTGAAATTCTGTTTACTGTTAGAAGATTAGTTTGGCTATTTTGTTAGCAATTTGGTGCTTAAGACAATCAATCTTTGTGGCTATGATCTTATCTAGTGTTGGATGCTTAATCTGATGTTTGGATTGTTTACCTCTATTCTTTGTTATTGAGAATGAATTGTTAACTGTGATTGAGAATAGACAATAAGGAAATTAAATTGTTTGATTTAATGGTGCATTAGAATTCAAATTTAATTGATGCTAATTTGTTGAAATAAGATGATCATGTTTTGAGGAGATCAACCTTTCTTGGATCAGCACTTGATCATATTAGATGAATTCAATTTGAATTTCAAGTTAAATGGAAGTGCTAGGTTGACCTTGTTGATGTAATAACTCAATTTGAATCAATTCTAGGATATGTATACATTTACTAGTTAATCCTTGGAAAATACGACTTGGGACTCCTTACTACTACATTTGTCTTAATTTTAATGTGTTTCAATTTTAATTAATTTGGAGCGCCTCGTGACATGCAAAAAGGTCGACACCAACTACCCCAAATCCGAATATGTCTTAGACTAGACTTACACTTATTCCATAATTCTATGGGAGCAGAGGGTACTGACTTAAAAGGTACCAAGTTCAGAATGTACGTCGCTGTTTCTAGAGCATATCCCCAAAACGAATTTGGTAATTCTGAATAACTCATCATTGATCTAACCATTTCCATAAAAGTCCTATTCCTTCATTTCACCACACCATTCTATTGGGGTATACCAGGTGCAGATAATTGGGATTGAATCCCGGTCTCTGATAAGTAATTCCTAAACTCTCCTAAGAGGTACTCTCCACCACGATTTGATCGTAATGTCTTGATACTTTTACCATGACATTTCTCCATATCAGCATTGTACTATTTGAACTTATCAAAGCATTCAGACTTGCGGTGCATCAAGTAAATGTACCCATATCTCGAATAGTCTATAAAATAGACAAAATATTCGAAATCACCTCTCGTTTGGATAGTCATAGGTCCACACAAATCAGAATAAACCAATTCCAACACTTCTTTGGCTCTATACCCCTGTGCCTTAAAAGGTCTCTTGGTCATTTTTCCTTCCAAGCAAGATTCGCAGGTTGGAAAGTTTTCCACCACCAATGAACCCAAAGGTCCATCGGCTATTAACCTTTGAATCCTACTCAAATTAATATGACCTAACCTTAGATGCCAAAAATATGTTTGGTTCATTTTCAAAGGCTGCTTTCTCTTATTAGAATTAGAAGATGTGTTATTAATTTCTATTTGTTGCATCGTGGGAGTTATTGGATTAAGAGTATACAAATTGTCAACCAACGTACTAGAACAGATAACCTCCCTATTTTTCTTAACAACTACTTTGTCATCAAAAGAAATAGAATATCCATCTATAAATAATTTAGAAACTGAAATCAAGTTCTTTCTAAAACATGGTACGTAAAGACAATTTCTCAAAATCAATGTTTTATTCCTATCACAAGATAAATAAACATCTCTCACTGTAATAGCCGTCACTTTTATAGCATTTCCCATGTAGACGGTGATCTCCCCTTCATGTAGTTGTCGAGTTTCTTGGAACCCCTGCAATGAATTGCAAACATGATCAGTGGCTCCCGTATCTACACACCGGGTACTGGTAGATAACATCGCTAAACATGTTTCAATAACTAATGAATAAGATATACCTTTATTGTTCTCCTTTTTGCGAGGGCAGTGCACCTTTCAATGTCCAGACTACTTACATGTGAAGCACTTGCCCTTCGGCTTCTTCACACCTGCTTGCGGTCCAGTTCCTTGAGGTCGAATAACTTTCTTTGCTGAACCAACTTGTTTCTTTTTCCTCTTCCTGCCTTTCGGCTTAGAAGCAGAAACGTTTTCAGCAATGTGAATTTGAGAACTTTGACGAAATAACCCTTCTGTTGCTTGGAGTTCTGTTAGAAGTTCTGCCAACGAATAAGTCCTTTTGTTCATGTTATAGTTCAAGCGGAACTGCTCAAAACTCTTGGGTAGCGTTTGGAGAATGATATCGACATGAGTTTCCCCATCAATTTCAGCTCCAAGGATTTGTATCTCGTTCAAGTGAGCCATCATTTTGAGGATATGATCCCTCATGGGTGTCCCCTCAGTCATGGTGGTCGTCATCAAGTTTCTCATAACCTCCTTCCTAGCAGCCCGATTCTGGTGTCCGAAAAATTCTTTGAGATTGTACATCATGTCATAGGCAGTAGACATGGCCTGGTGCTGATGTTGCAGCACATTTGACATATAAGTCAAAATGTAACACCGCGCCATCTCATCTGCCTTGACTCATTTCCTATGTCTGTCAATCTTCTCTTCACTAGAATAGCTATCAGGCACATTAGGACAGACCTCAACAAGTATGAACTTGTATCCTTCAGAGGTTAAGACAATGCCCAAGTTTCGTTTCCAATCAATATAATTGGGACAAGTAAGTTTGTTTTCTTTTAAAATAACAACAAGAGGATTGAAAGTCATTTTGAAATTCTGACAAAATAAAATATTTGGTCAAAACTTTAGAATTTAAAATAATATTGATTCCTCGAACAATATAATTTAAATTCACTAATACTTCAAAACACCATGAATTTCGTATGCCACGATAGTGTAGACGTATACTAATTTAAACATTTATAAGAGGAGGTTTTACCCATTAATTTTATTATCTTATCAACCTAACTTTATGACAAATAAAATTAATAGTTGGTTTGTCTTCGGTCACACAAATAATAGCAGTGACTCCGATGGGGAGGATACTATTAAATGCACCTAAGTGTATACCATTATTTGATACTTAGTCCATTAATTAGAATTATGCCCCTTTAGATGGAGAAGATCACACAAACCTAAATAATTTTCTATAATCATCCATAGAGGAAGTTTGATCTAGTGATCCACAAACAAACTCATCCGATATAGAGGAAGACACTTAAAGCTAACGCGCAAGTTTGTATGCATCACTTACAAACCAGTAATGGGGATCGTGAAATTTATTTAAATAATTCCTCTCCCACTTAGTTATTTAAAATCGAGGAATTTTAACATGCACACACATCACACATGCACACAAGCATACAAACACAGCATATAAAGGCAATAAATATGAAAATAAATTTCCAACTATTATGACCTCATCCATCGCTGTCCTTCGTATGCCACCAACCCTAGCCGCCGCCAACTCTAGCCAGGTGAGGAGGAGAAAATCTAGTCGTCGGCCCTAGGGTTTATGTCGTCGGTCTATCTTGCTTCATTCTTCGCCGCGCCTCCGATCTTCAAGGTAGCACCATACATAGCAAGCCGCAACAATAAGAAATAAAAAAATTACATTTATCGAGCCTATATTCCACGAAGGAATACACATGTAATCTAGATCGAACAAAATGTAAAATAAACTAATACAGCGCTGGCTGTATTTAATAATTACAATCATGCACATACAAAATACCCTCGACATGCCCGAGGGTTTGGATCACATACAAACACAATAGGCCATAATAGTTGGAACTAGGATCCCTGCAACCACAGAGTTAATCTATTTTGCATATCCTACTATTATCTTGCCTAAATTATATATGAACAGTGCATAATTTAACCGAAAACCAATCACACAGAGGTAGAAAACTTGCTCTGATACCAATTATTGGCGCTGGGAATTTAGTTATGTGTAAATCCCTTGTACAAAAATTTGTACTAGCATAGAACATTTCCTAACAACCCACATGTTCGATCAGACATGTGTTTGATCAATCAAGCAAGTTCTTGATTGATCAAAGTGCATCTTGATCGAAGCACAAGATCGCTGGCCTCTTGTGTTGGTGTTCAGGATCCATACAAAGAAAAACAAACTAATTGCGCTGCGGAATAAGAACTAGTTGTACCTTTCCTTGTATGCTAAGACCTCTTGATCTTCTGTTGTATTCCTCTTCTCTTCTTGGACATCGTGTGGGCGACGATCTACCAAGAAAAAACACTCGAACCTCTTCTTTCTTTCCAAGCCGCCTACCACCAAAAAATATAAAGCAAAAAGGGGCGCCTCCTTCTTCTTCTTTTCCTCCAAACTGTCGGCCACCTAGGTGCTTCTTCTCTTCTTTTTCTTCTTCTCCAAGCCTCGGCCACCAAGGGGAGATGGAGCGCCGGCCCTAGAGGGAAGAAAGGGATGTGGGGCGCCGACCCTAGAGGAAAGAAAAGGAGAAAAAAGATTTGGGACGCCGACCCTAGAGAAAAAGAGAGGGTTATTGAGTTGTAGAGAAAAATAAAACTTATCACTTATATTTTTGTGGTACAACTTCCTTTCCTTTTATAACCCTTGACGCCAGATAAAAAAGGAGAAAAATTAACAGATTTTTTTAGAATTCTGTTGAGAAAAAAAACTCCCTTTTATAACTTCCCTTTTTTTCTTTTTCTTTTTTTTTCTTTTATTATGGTTGGCCCCTTGCTTGGGCACCAAGTAAGGATGTGGCCGCCTCCTTTCTTGGGTAGGAAATAAAAACAAAATGGGTGAATGCGACGCTTTATAGAGGCTATAACAGGGACCAAGAGGAGGAATTGATTTTGACCTCCTGATGGACTTGAGCTTCCTGTGTTCGACCCGAACACCCAACTCAAGTTCATCAATAATAACTCATACCACTAAAGGGTCATTATTGAACTATCGCACCAATCCTATATTATAATATGGGCTCCTACTTATCATGAGCGCGTTAATCTCCCTGTGTTTAAGATATCGTATATCCATTAATTAAATAAGTTACTGACAACTCATTTAATTAACATCTGACTCCAAGAATAGTACCACTCAACTTTATTATCATGTCGGACTAAGTCCACCTGCAGGGTTTACACGATAATCCTTATGAGCTCCTCAAGGGGGCATCATCAACATAAATAAATAGGACACAATTTCCCTTTATAATCAACAACACACCATATAAATAGTACTATTTTCCAACTCATCGGGCTTATTAATTTAACGAATAAATCTCACCCATTGATAAGTTAAAGAAATAAATACTAAGTATACGTGCTTGTTATTATATAGGGATTAAGAGGACACACATCCATAATAACAGAGGTTCTATTATTTTATATAGTCAGTATAAATCGAACAACATCAAATGGTCTTGCTCAATACACACATAGTGTACTAGTGTAATTTTATAATAAAGACAAACTAATACCAAATTACACTACAACCGTTCTAATGGTTTGTCCCTATCCATCTTGGTTGTGAGCTACTATTTATAATTCATAAGGAATCGATAATATGATTTTCTGTGTGACACCACACACCATGTTATCTATAATATAAATTAAATCAATAACTGCATCGACATATATATAAATATAAAATGCAGACATTTGACCAATGTGATTCTCATTTCAAAATATCTCAAAAACAGATGTTTATACAAAAGCTAGGCTTATAATATACATCCCAATAGATCGCATCAGCGGTGATCCCCCCTGAGTTGACCTTCCACTCAAGGTAGAGTTCTAATCGAGTCAGCGATCGACGATGGGCTGGGGCGACCAGTGAGATAAAGGGCATGCAATTTTGGAGATAAAAGATATGATATTATAGATTTATTAATATTTCTTCTATCTTTTAAACAAGTACCTAATAAACTTATAAAAAAAGGTCACAAATTTATAGATTCAATAATTTTACCTTAATAATTATCTATAAATCTATTATTTGAACTCCAAACTCAATTAGAAAAATTAAACATGAGAATCAAAGCTAATATATTTATTATTATTTTAATAGGATTATAAATAAATTGAACATCTATAAATAAGTTTGGTATTCTATTTAATAAGAGATTATTTTAATAATTTCAAAATATCTCAAAAACAGATGTTTATACAAAAGCTAGGCTTATAATATACATCCCAATAGATCGCATCAGCGGTGATCCCCCCTGAGTTGACCTTCCACTCAAGGTAGAGTTCTAATCGAGTCAGCGATCGACGATGGGCTGGGGCGACCAGTGAGATAAAGGGCATGCAATTTTGGAGATAAAAGATATGATATTATAGATTTATTAATATTTCTTCTATCTTTTAAACAAGTACCTAATAAACTTATAAAAAAAGGTCACAAATTTATAGATTCAATAATTTTACCTTAATAATTATCTATAAATCTATTATTTGAACTCCAAACTCAATTAGAAAAATTAAACATGAGAATCAAAGCTAATATATTTATTATTATTTTAATAGGATTATAAATAAATTGAACATCTATAAATAAGTTTGGTATTCTATTTAATAAGAGATTATTTTAATACATATATGATCAATTAAATAAATAAATTTAAATAATTTATTAAATTAAATAAATAAATTTGAATACATGTGTGTTCAGTTCGTTAATGTTCGTGAATAATATTTATAAATAATGTTCATCAATAAAATTCTTATAAATATGTTAAATAAAAAATTATATTTAAATAAATAAATAAGTTTGTATTATAAACACAATAATAAATCAAATAAATTAAAATATAAAAATTTTAAATAATCAAAGAAACTTGAATGAGAAGTCAAGTTCATACAAATAAAATCAAGTTTATACAAAACTTGAGCAATTATTTGAACAATTTAATTCATTTTAAGTTCAACTTCACTTAGACTCAATTATTGTATCATATAAATTTGAATATCATAAAATTTGACCCCCGATTTAACTAGTTAATAGCCCTATTATTTTACTATTCCATAAGTTTATTATTAAAAAATGCATAATAGACATTTCGAAAAAAAAGTCACAAAGTATACAGAAACTTATAATTTTGAAATCAAAACTCAAATAAAATAAAAATAAAAATAAAAAAAGAATCTTACAGAATAGACTTCCTCCTCTTTGGTAATAATATAATAAATATTTTTTTGATAAAAAAAATTATATAAAATTAAAAATATTAACAATAATCCAACCCTAAATAAGTTGCGCCGCGCCGCGCCCCAAATCGCCGTATGCTTTTTTATGGTCTTCCGTAAACCAGGTCTCGCCCATTCTCATTAGAACACTCTCTTTTCCTCCCTCTCTGTCTCTCTCTCTCTCAATGAGATGAACCTCTCCATGCTCTCCAATGGTGATGAGACCCTTCCTCCCCCTCTCTTCTGCCTTCCACCTCCCTCGCCTGTCTCTCTTAGTGCCTCTTCCCTCGACTCTCCCTCACCTCTTCTTTTCCCCCTCCTCCCACTACCATCATCCACCGCCGGATTCAGATCCACAGCAGAAGCGAATGGGAGGAGGAGAGGAAGAAGAGGACCGGATCCTGTGCAAAGCCCACCACATGCTCTCCCAGCCCAAGTGGCCCGATAGCGCCGACCTCAGCCGCCTCGCCGCCGCTCTCCGCCCGCACCACGTCTCCCAGATCATCCTATCCGACATCGATCCCACCCGCGCCGTCCTGTTCCTCCGCTGGCTCGCGGAGCGGAAGTTCTACAAACCCCTTATCAGTGATCACTTCGTGCTCATAGATCGCCTCCTCGCCGCCGGGATGTTCGATGACGCCAAGCGAGCCTGTAGCAAGATGGTCCAGTCGTGTGAAACTCGCGATGATATGATCCGGGCCATTGAATTTTTGGATCGTTTGCGGGACAAAAGGCTGGAGCTTGATGTTTATGCCTACAACGCGATCTTGGTCCAGCTGCGAAAGCTAGGTATGGTTGGGGTTGCGTTGAGCGTTTTTCGCCAGATGTTCCGCCGGGGAGTGGATCCAGATCTTTTTACCTATAATTCTCTGATCAACATTTTGTGCAAGGAGGGGAAGGTCATGGTGGCTGCATCGGTCTTTAGTAGGATTTTGATGTGCGAGATGAGACCTGATACGTTTACTTACACCTCGTTAATACTTGGTTATTGCAGGAACTGTAATCTGAATTCGGCTTTCAGTGTATTTAAATGGATGGAAAAGGAGGGTTCTGACCCAAATTCTGTGACATTCTCAACTCTCATCAACGCCCTGTGTGACAATGGAAGGGTTGATGAGGCATTAATCCTGTTGAATGAGATGATGAGGAAAGGTGTTCAACCCACTGTTTACACGTATACAGTCCCAATTCAAGCGCTTTGCAGCATAGGACGCGTTAGAGAAGCCTTCAGTTTGTTGGCTGATATGAGAAGTAGGAATTGTGCACCGAGTGTCCAAACTTACACAGCCCTCATCAGTGGATTGTTCAAGTCTGGTCTACTTGAGCTGGCAATTGGATTGTTTCATAAGATGCAAAGGGAAGGAGTGACACCAAATACAGTAACATATAATGCTTTAATTGATGAATTGTGTGAGCGCAAGAGAATAAAATGTGCTTTGAGGGTTTTTGAAGCAATGGAAGGACAAGGGTGCATGCCCAATTTGCGGACCTACAATGAGATAATTAAGGGTTTTTGCTTGGTTGGTGTTGTTGAGAGAGCAATGTCTTTTTTCCATAGAATGCTTATCTCAGGTCCCTCACCAAACCAGGTTACATATAATACAATCATATATGGCTATTGTAGGATTGGTAACAGCAATAATGCCATACGGATGGTTGATCTTATGAAAGAATATGAATGTAATCCTGATGAGTGGACATACACTGAACTTATTTGTGAATTCTCCAAAAGGGGTAATCTGAATTTAGCTTGTAAGGCATTTGAAGAAATGGCTGAACATAATCTGAAGCCAACAGTGATTGCATACACTTCCCTAATTGATGGATATTGCAAGGAGGGGAGGTTAGATGATGCTTTGCATTTATTGGAGAATATGGGTGAAAATGACTGCAAACCAAACTTAGTGACTTTTAATGCTATAGTTAATGGTTTCACAAAGAAAAATCAGTTAGCAGAAGTTAAAAAGCTATGTAATGTCATGATGGAGCAAGGTTTGTCACCCAATGTTGTAACATATACAGCATTGATTAATGGTTTTTGTCAGAATGGTGCCACATCCCTTGCAATGGAAGTCCTGGATGAAATGATAAAGCAAGGCTGCCTGCCTAATCTTCACACTTATAGTTCTCTTATTCATAGTTTGCATCAGGAGGGAAAGGTTGAGGATGCTGAGAAGATGTTTGTTAGCATGCAAGAAAGAGGATTAGTTCCAGATGAAGTTACATATACTTCTATGATGAATGGTTATATTATAATGGATAGGGTTGATGCTGCATTTTCTCTATTGAGGCAGATGGTTTGTGCTGGTTGTAAGCCCAATTATCTGACTTACAGTGTTTTGATGAAAGGAATTTGGAAGGAGAAACAAGTGATGGAAAACAAGCTTGCAGCTGTGCCGAATTCAATCATTACATTCAGCTTAGATGAAAAAGATCTGAGTATCGACATTGTTTCTAGTCTGTTAATCAGATTAGAGGAGATTGGGTACAAACCAAATATTGATGACTATAGCACCTTGGTTTGCGGCTTATGTGGACAAGGTAAGTTGTATGAAGCAAATCAAGTGGTAAAAAATATGGGTGACCATGGCTTCTCTCCAGACAAAGATATTTATGTTTCCTTGATAAAAATATATGCAAATGATCTAAATGTCGACCTTGCTATGGAACTATTCAATGCAATGAATTCCTCAGGTATTCAGCCATGCATAATAGGTTATAAGGCCTTAATATGTGCCTTATGTGAAGTCAACAGGGTTCAGGATGCTCAAAATGTTTTCCAGAATGTGCTGCAACAGAACTGGAGCCCTGATGAAGTGGTTTGGACAATACTAATTGATGGACTTTTAAAGGGCGGAAAACTAAATTTATGCATGGAGTTTCTTGAAATGATGGAAGCTAAGAATTGCAAACCCACTTCATATACGTACAGTATGTTACACAGAAAAGAATCTGTAGAAGCCAAGTTCTTGAAAAGCTCCAAGACATGAGGATTAATTCCTTATGTTATGATCTGCTGTCAAATGTGAAGCATTGGCTACCTGACTGCTGGAGTGGTAGTTTGCCAACTGAAGCAGTTTATGGACTCCCAATTTGGCTAATTCCAGTCATGATTTTTCAAATTCTACGAGAGAACAATTCTTCAGTTCCAACGCTTATTGGAGATTGAAAAAAAAGCCTAAAGGTATCTATGATTTTTATATTTTCTGTTTGTTATTTATATATTTATTTTTCAATTTTTCTTTGATTCAGCATACATGTTACAATTGCAAGAATTTTCCCATCAGGTGGCGACTGGAATATGCCAATGGCGACCAAGTACAAATAGCAGCTGAGAATTTCATATCACACACTACCAGAAATCCAAAACACCTTAAGGTAGCATTTAACTTCACTTAGAATAAAATTTTATATGATAGTTTGAGTGAGACAGCAAGCTGCTAGCTGAGACTTCGAGAGAGGGATCATGAGATTGCAAGGGAGAGAGGTGTCGTGGTGGTAGGCGGTGACAAGTGCGACAGTAGGCCGAACAAGAAGAAACCACGAGAGGAGAAAAATTAATATAATTCCTAACCTTCAAATATGATTGAATTGAATTATTTTATATATAAATTCAGTTCAATTTAACTTGATTAATTATCTGAAAATTTTTAAAAATAATTCAAAATGTATAACTTTTTAAATTGGATAAAATTTGATATTTAATATTTGTGAATATTTTTTGTGTGTCTTAACTTTTATGACATTGGGAGAGGCTTAAAAATTTTAAAAAATTATTTAAAATGTAAAATTTTTTAAATTGGATAAAATTTGATATTTAACAATGGTGAAGATCTTTTTGTGTGTGCTAACTTTTATGATATAATGAAAAACTTGATAGTGTTAGCAAGCAATGGAAAAGTAGAGCTCAATGAGATGATGTCGAGCTTCTCTATCTCTTTTAGATGTTATCTCAATTTTGGTTTGAATGGCAAGAAACTATTAGGGTTGAACACAATATTTTATTTAAATAAACTTTTATTTAATTAATTTAATAAATTATCTATTTATTGGTATTTTAAATTTGTTTTATTAGAATATCATTTAAAATGCATCACACTTTCTTTTTGATATCAGCAAAATAGCATGCTTGTGTATTTCACTAAACTTATCCTAATTATTTGTATAAATTTTAATCCAAGTTAGTGTTTTATTAATTTTAAAAAATTGGAGATATATTTATTTGATTTTATTTAACAATTTTAAGTTGTTTATCGCTTGAAATTTTAAATAAAACAATATAAAATTAAATATAACATAGAAAATATTTTCAGAATATGACATAAAAACAATATTAATTTTAAGGTATTATATATTATTGAAAATAGTCCATAGCATAGAACAAAATCTTAGAACTTTCTGAATGTTGTGTCTGATTTTCAGTGAAAAGAATTGAGTGTTTTTGCCAAAACAGTAGGAGTGCCCCTTTATCATGCTTGTTTTTTTTTGTTGTCCTTGTGGAACTTCCTTTCCTTTTCCCATCTGCCTATTTTCTAATTGTTCTGTACGAAGTTGGGCCTTCTGGATACTTATTTTTAGTGTTGTTGATTAAATGTATCTTGATTCTCTTGCTATAGTTGGTTTTCTGAACTCATTTAGTTGGTTCTCTCCTAGGAATGAGAATGAGTATCATAGTATTATGGAATAGGAATGGGTATGAGCTTGGGTGTCATTCTTAAAAATGATATTTGGTTAGTTAAATATTTTCAATCGGAATAAACCTAAATTTTCTTTTTTACCCTTACAGGAAAATAAGAGAAAAAAATTAGATGGGAGAGAAAGTTGAATGTGAGAGAAACATATGATGAGAGAAAATGATGAGAGAGAAAGTGTGTTGGAAAAAATGAAGAGAGAGAAAATATGATGAGAGAAAATAAGGAGAGAGTGCATGATAAGAGAGATTGAGAAAAAAAAAAGTATGATGAGAGAGAGTGTGCTGAGAGAAAGAGTGATGAAAAAAATAAAGAGAGAAAAAGTATTATGAGAGAAAATGAAAGAGTGAGGAGAGAGAAAGTGGGTTGAGAGAGAAAGAGTGATGGGAAAAATGAAGAGAGAGAAAGTATAATGAGAGAGATTGAGGAGAGAGAAAGTATGCTGAGAGAAAGACTGATGGAAAAAATGAAGAGAGAGAAAGCATGATGAGAGAAAATGAGAGACTGAGGAGAGAGAAAGTATGTTGAGAGAGAAAGAGTGATGAAAAAATGAAGAAAGAGAAAGTATTATGAGAGAAAATGAAAAAGCAAGGAGAGAGAAAGTATGATGAGAGAGAAAGTGGGTTGAGAGAGAAAGAGTGATGGGAAAAAATGAAGAGAGAGAAAGTGTGATGAGAGAAAATGAGAGACCGGGAGAGAGAAAGTATGATGAAAGAGAAAGTGTGCTGAGAGAGAAAATGTGATTAGAGAAATAAAAAGAGAGTGTGATGAGAGAGAATAAAGAGAGAGAAACTATGATGAGAGAAAATGAGGAGAAAGAGTATGCTAAAAGAGATTGAGGAGAGAGAAAGTATGATGGGAGAGAAAGTGCGATGAGAAAGAGTATGATGAAAAAATAAGGAGAAAGTGTGTAATGGGAGAGAAAGTGTGATGGAAGAGAATGAAGAGAGAGAAAATGAGGAGAGAGAGTGTATGATGGGAGAGAATATAGAGAGAATTGTAGAGAATGTGTGATGAGAGAGAATGAGGAGAGAGAAAGTATCTTGAGCAAGGTTCTAAAATTCGCTAGTCGCTAGTCGGGCGGCAGACCAGCGCCTAGCGCCTAGGTCGCCTAGGCGAGGACTAGGCGCCGCTAAGCGAGGACTAGGCGTCGCTAGGTGGATTCCTCGGTATCCCTTGTTTTATGTGGACTGTGGACAATGTCATATGCAAATCTAAATGTTGTCTTAAATAATTTCATAGCAATGGAGATCTAACTATGTATGCTGAAATAAATGCATACTTTCCAATA
The DNA here is from genome assembly GCF_018446385.1 of Zingiber officinale. NCBI lineage: Eukaryota > Viridiplantae > Streptophyta > Magnoliopsida > Zingiberales > Zingiberaceae > Zingiber > Zingiber officinale. The sequence continues at coordinate 98,188,236 of NC_055998.1, forward strand.
CCAAAAAATGAAAAACTATAAAAGAAAATTAATAGTTTTGTTCAAAGAAAATATACTAGACTCAGAAAATATGAATAAAAGAAATAGTTGAACAATAGAGCATGCAGTAAGTTATCATAATCATGTAGTAAACAGTAGAATATTAGACAATAGTAGCAATAGTTCAATTCAAGATTACAATGCATTGTGAACTAGTAACCACTAAACAAAATATAATTGTTAAATAACATAAATCATGTTTTAACAAAATGAGTTCAAAATTACACAACTAATAATATCTCATAGATTCATATTTATTCTGCTTCTTCTTCTCCATAATTTTCAATAACTTGTTCTTCATCAGACACAAACTCAATATCATTATTGTGATTCTCATCTTCTTCTTCGGATTCAAAATCATCTTCATGAAGTTCTCTCACTCTAGAGCTTTTTCGGGGTTGTAGATTTTCATCGGCTCCACTTGCTTCATCAACCATTTGCCAAGTGAGCCCGGAACCTAGTTCAACTTCATCATCTTCCCCACCATCCATAATCCAACCTTGTGCATTTGAAACATCTTTTACAAGAAGGACATCAACATTTCTTTCTTTCTCTTTTTTATTTGTTCAACAATCTAGCATTAAATTGGACAGATACTAGATTGTTCAACCTGTTGGCATCCAACCTATTTCTTTTCTTTGTATGAATCTAAAAAAAACAGAGAAAGTAAATATTATAGTTAGTACCTGAATATATACTATATAGACGTTAAAAATTATAGCTAATTTAATTAAAGACTGAAAGTTTAAAACTCACTCTTTCAAATGTACTCCAATTTCTTTCACACCCAGATGAACTTGTAGTTAATGAAAGTATCCTCAATGCCACCCTTAGCAGGTTAGGTGTGTGAGCACCGTATGTACTCCACCATGCACATGGATCAAATGTATCATCATTTTTTTCACATGCTTTTGTTGTCAATGTTTTTCCAAATAACCCTGTCTTATCTCTATATTTTGGAAATTCTTTGTTAATAATTGTATCTTGTAGATCTAACTCATTGACATGCAAAGTTTCCATGCATTCAAAAATCCCCACCACGACCTCATAAAGAGCAATAGAATTATCTTTATAGTAAAAATAAGGATTCAACAAAAAAGCAGTGGTATGCAATGATGTATCAAGTCTGTCCTTAATTTTTGACTCAATAATGGCTATGATAGGCTGATAATTTGATTCCACGTTGTTCAGAGTCACCTTGATATCTTTTTTAGTTTGAAGAAGCTCTCTATATAGAAATCCCATTGATGACTTTCTATCTCCATCTACCAATCGAAGAACTCTTACTAAAGGAGCAAATATTTTCAAACAAAATGTCACACCATTCCAAAAACTCATGCTCATCATTGTAAAGTAAGCCAATTTTCCTTTGTTTGTTTTTGATCATTTACATTTCTTCCACATATCACTTGTAAACATGACCCTTAAACTAGTTTTTTTTTTAAATCAAACTTTGCAATGTGAGGAAATTTGATGCAAATCTGGTAACTCCTAGTCGGACTATGTCTCTTCTTCATGAAATTTCTCATCAATGACAAAGTCTTATGGTGAGCATAGATGAAAATGGTAAAAGACTTGGATTGCTCAATAACCTTTTTATATCGTGGAAGTTTGCCAATACTTTCAAGCATGAGATTAACCGTGTGAGTTGTACATGAACTCTAAAAAATCTTAGGTCGCTTTTCTCTCATCAATTTAGCTGCAGCCATATTGTTGGTGGCATTGTCTGTTATAATCTGAACAATATTCTAAGCTCCTACTTGTTCAACACACTTGTCAACATACTCAAAAATAAGTTCAGTTGTATGCGCCTCATCTAAAGACTCCTTAGACTATAAAAATGTAGTACTCTCCTTGCAATTAACACACAAATTTAAGATGCTTCTTCTTTTTCTATCACTCCATGCATCTGCCATGATTGAGCACCCATTCTTTGCCCATTCTTCTTCATGTTTCTTAGGCAATTGTTTTGTTCTTTCAACTTCGGCTTTCAACAGTGGCTCCCTAAGTTGATATTGAGTTGGATGCTTGAATCCTAGTCCAAATTGACCCACTGCCTCCATTAGTTGTTTGAAACTATCATTATCAACAGCATTGAATGAGATTCCATTTTCATAAACCCATCTTCCAACATATTGTTGAACTTGTTGAGTTCTCTCTTTAAAAAGTGTCTCATTTATATTTTGTTAGCGAAACACTTTACTTCCACTGGAGCCTATATTTTCTGGAGCAATTGCCGATGCATATCTATCCATGGGGCCAAGTGGAAGAGGTTTCTTAATTTCATCCATCCCTTCAATTTCAAGACCTTCTTCTTTATCTAGAGAAATAGCCACCTCTGCTCTATAACTTTGTTCTTCCATTATTTTATTTTTTTTTCTGTTCCTCCTTTCTAAAATAGCCTGTTTGCACTTATTTGTCTTCTTGAGATGCTTTTCGATAACCAGATACATTTCCAGGTATATTTCCAATGTGCTCCTTTATCCTATACACTCCTCCTGACATTGTTTTTCCACATAATTTGCATTTAATTTTGTCTAGATTCTTAGGATCAACTAATATCCCAAACTCCCATCCGATGTCGTTTGACTTTCTTCTAAGCATCCCGGATTCGGGTTGAGTGACAGATGCTGTCAAAGATGGATTGCTTGCCATTATGATGACAGATAACCTGAAAAAAATTATATATAACAACTTGACAAGTTAACAACATAACATGATAATAAAATTTAATTATACATTTATAGTTTTATACTATACCAAACGATACAAAATAATGAAATATAACATTAACAAGTCTGAGAATATTTTTTATATATCATTATATCTTAATCTAACTAATAAAATTTATTAGATAATAGATATTTGTTTAAAAATATTAAATTTAAAATATATTTTTTATATTTTTAAATCTGTTTTATACATTTATAAAAATGTATTAGAATTAATAATGCATTAACAAGTCTGAGAATATTTTTTATATATCATTATATCTTAATCTAACTAATAAAATTTATTAGATAATAGATATTTGCTTTAAAATATTAAATTTAAAATATATTTTTTATATTTTTAAATCTGTTTTATACATTTTTAATAAATGATAATTGAAAATATTTATAATAATTTTTTATTTTTTTAAATTTGTTATATAAATTAATATTTAATAATATTTATTAAAAAAATTAAATTTATTATCGAATCTTATTAGGCTTTTGTGAACCAAACCCTATTAGGCTTTATGAACCGAACCTACCCTATTATTGAAATTGTCCCCGTTAGGAATTATTTTAATTTATTAAATAAAAAAAATACAAAACAGAAAAAAAAAAAATGCCGTCGCGAAATGCATTTGGCGCAGCTAGAAGCATCGCGATGCTACCGGCATTGCTGGAAGCAACGTCGGACCTCGCCGGATGTGTCCGACAACGCTTCCGGCGGCGTCTGATGCCCTGCGACGCGTCCGGCGTTGTCGGAGAGTTGCCGCGACGACGAAGAAACAAAAAAAAAATAATAGAAATAAGAAAAAAATAAAAACTTATCGGAAGCTGCAGGCCTCGATGAGAGAAGACGCAAGTCGGCGATGAAAGAAGGAAGACGAAGCGCCAGCCTCGGCAAATCCGATTTAGTGATAAAAAACGCCAAATATGCCTAAAATACCTAAGCCCGCGTTGGCCACCGAAGCCCGCGTTGGTCGTCGAAGCCCGCCGAGGGCCGCCTAGGTCTTCCGCCTGGCGGGTTTTCGGCGCGGCCTGACATCGCACAACGCCTAGGCGGCCGCCTTGGGCGAAATTTCGAACACTGATCTTGAGAGAGAAAGTGTGATGATAAAATATTATGAGAGAGAACAAGGAGATAGAGTGTGGAATTAAAAAAAAAAATTGAACAAATATACTAAGGGTATTTTTGTCTAAAACTTAATTTACATTCTTATTTCATCAAAACCCAAGAGAGGGGGGTAGGTTTCATCCATATCCAAGTTTTTGGGTTTCATTTCAAAATCTTGATTTCATTTCCATCAACCAAACACAAGGTTTGGGAATGAATCCATTCCCTCATTCCTAAACCCATAAACCAAACGCCACCTTAAATTTGATTTGTCAAAAAGATAATTGAAGGTTTGATCATGCTTCTCAATCAAAAAATGCTGTGCAGAATTGGCCATTATTAGTGTTTGATTTCAATTAAAAGGTCCCATGATTCACATAATAATGAAAAGCATCAATGCTTAGCAGTAACTTTGAATTATAAAGAAGCCACCGTAGGGATCTGTTGTTGCTGATTTTGTTTGGTGAGTCTTGAATTTCTTTGTTGTCTTGATGGAAGAGGAAATATACTATGCATTAGAAACTCAATTCACAGCATCAGTACATTGTATTCCCATTTCCACAAGTTTCATGTTGCTGTAAATTGGGCTTAAGAAATAACTTTAGCCTCATGGAAATAACATATTGCTGGCAAGTATTTGTTAGGATAAAATCAATTATGGTAATCCATATTTGATATTTCAGAAATTTGACTATGTCAAGTTGTTGGAGGGGAGCTTTGGCACAATAGTAAAGTTATTGCCGTGTGACTTGGAGGTCATGGGTTCGAATCTCGGAAATAATTTCTTGCAAAACAGGATAGCTTGCACCGGGGCTTTTTTTTTGTTTTTACTATGTCAAGTTGTTATGATTTAGAATTAATTTTGCAAACGTTCAAGATATGGACCCAATATGTGATTTTTAAACTCTTTCCATTGTACTCTGACTTCTCATACACTGTGTTGGAGACATGACACTCCAGCATCTACACTCCGAGTGTGACATCCATAGCACCATTGTCTGTGTAAAAAATTCAGAAAACAAATTGTTAGATACCTAGATTTGTAGCCATGATATCACTTGCCGGAGCTCAAGTAACATAGATCACTATTATGTTCTTTGAGAATTTAGATATGCCATTAACTTTATTTTTAGTAAAGTTAAAGCAGAGGAGAATGACTGTGATAACATGTTCAAACTGTCATTTAAAGAATAGAAGGAAACAAGTGGAGCCTATAAAACACAGTTGTCTGGAGAACTTTGATACTCAGGCTCTTTGTCTATCCTTTCCGAACTCATTTGGACACTTGGCACTCCAACACTACTTGAGACTCCAACTCTGACACGTTGACTATGTTGAAAAATTATTAGATGAGATGTCGGATGCTTAGATCCATATGGGTGTTGAACACTCGTACAGGAGGCTCAAGGACTTTACCATGTGGGTATGCACTACGAAGAAAAGGAAGCTAGTTGTTCTAATCAAGCATTTAAACACTGTGCCATATCCAATTGGCCTGGTCAGGTTGGTATGTGACATATTGTTTGTTAGTACGAACCAGTACAGGTTGATGCACTAAAGAAAAAACAAAGTGACAGTGTTGGAGACCAAAGGTGGAGGTGGCAGGGAGAGAAGAATAGAATAAGGGTGGAGATGTACTGGAAAGTGAATAAGAAGGGGAGAATTGTAGAAGATCATAGAAGAGAATGAAACAACCAGAGAAGAGAATTAGAAAGAATGGAAAAAGACATGAAAAGAATAAAGAATTGAGAGCGGAGAGAAGAAAAATAATCAAACAAAAAATCCTGGTTTTGACCGGTCCTACTGATCTCTATAATTGTAACTGTTGAACCATCTTACCTTACTACTCATTGTTGTTTGGTTCTAAAAACATCCTTGTGATAAAATTTTGTTAACCAATCCAGAAAAGCATTAGCCTTGCATTTAAAATTTTAAAACTGAATCATTTTGAATGGCGAATGAATTTGCAATAGAAATGGTTCTTTGATCATAGGTGTGTTTTCTTTCTCTTGAAGCAATATGCATGTATTTTCTTTTTCTAAGTTAAACATTTGAAGAAGAATATTTAGTAAATATGCAATGTAACTGCATGTGAACTTGTAGGTACAACTGATATGAGTATCCTTGGCTAATGAGTTTTTGACAAAAATCATGGCTAATTTATATATATGGCATGAGTTACAAGGTGGCGTCAGGAGATCCCTTCCTTTCAGTTGAACAGTGAATACTGATTTTGGTTCAGATTTATGTTTGAGGACTGCTCTTCACCGAATCAACTTTTCTAGGGAAGATATGAGCACAATGGTACAAGGGTATTGCTACATTAAAGTGAAATATAATAACTAAATGGTTATAATTCTTGGCAAGTATTCTAGATATGAGATCAAGAGAACGTCTTCTTTTGTTTAACATAGGATAGGAATACGGTTATATGCATTGCAAAATTACTCAACGGATCATGTTTGTTGGTCAAGGCCTCGATTTTATTTATTTGAGTCCTTTCTGCCTAACATTTAAAATATTGATGTTTTCCTGTTGATTGATTCTTTTGTAGCTAAAATTTTGCATCATCATTCAACTGTAGACAGACAATTCCAGCTGTCTTTTGTTTTCCTTTCTCATTTTAATGGAGAAATTGTCGAATTTTGTACTTTTGAACATTAAGGATGACATTTCTGGTAATGTCTGAGTTCTGTTGCAGCCATGCATTCTAGTATTTGGTGATATCGACCAATTTATATAAAGATGAATGGCAGTTATTACTGCAATGTTTCATTCGGTTGATCTTGCTGATCAAAGTTCATATCAAAGGCATAGCCATTGTTGTCAAATTTGACAATGTTGTTTCCGGATTCAGTTTTAATTAGTCAACCTCGTTGCTATGTTTCTGACCTCTATTCTACTTCTATTCTTACAGGACCCGCCATGCTGTCCTATTGAAACTACAACCATCAGGAGCCCTTTGCATAGGACTGTGTTGACTGAAAATATACTCTAAAATGATTATCATTATCATAACATACTTGGTGCAAGAAACCATAACAATCTCCGTAATTTGAATAAGCCCTTCATGAGCTGGATGGACTAAGATGAATTTGATGATTTCTATGGTTTAAGCAATGAAATGTCTAGGTGCCAGATTAGTGCTGGTTTTTGTCCAGTTTCAATAGATTTGATAGAACTAACCATTGGACATTCTGTAGATCAGAATTTGAGCTATTGGTATTACCTTTTTTGTTATGTAAGCATAAGGTCATATACATCAACTCCTGTTTAGGGCATGTATGTTGTCTTACTTTGCAGACACTGTTGGTGGGAGCACTAACCATTGTGATCTCCCTTTGTTTGATCCTGAGGTTAAGGCTTCACGAATACAATCAAATATGTTGATGAATGAAGCAATGTTGACAAACGAGAAAGCTCATGTGGATGCTTTATTTGGTTCTTCAGTGAAAAACAGATGCAAGCTATTGAACTTAGTTTGAATATGGGAATTCGATGTTAAACAGAGACAGTATTATGTAAGGATCAAGTACAGTGCATGACTTTGTTTGTATTGGAAAACAGAATGCGGTCTCACTTTTATTCTTTCCACCTCCCTTCTCAAGCAATTCCAGTACTCCCTGCAAAGACAACATGTTAAAGAATCAACCAACTTTTGATTGTAGAAAGCAAGAAGACATGATTCCAAGATTGTTAGCCCATCCCTGCAAGTAATTCCAGTCTATAAACTACAAACAATGCTTAATCTCCAAGATATGCGTAGCTTCTACTTCTATAGTGACCATTAATCTTTTCAATTATTCAGAGATGTCGAAGGCCACGCTCGTCAGCAAATTGGAGGCTGAGGCCAAGAACGGCAGTGGTAGCACTGTGCTCTCCGTCAACACTGCCGTTGGCGATGTGAAACTCAAAGCCTCCATCACCAATGCCCTGGCCTCATCCTTCGCCTTCTCGCTCGAGAAGCCCAGCTCCTTCTCCGTCAACTACTACTACTCGCCTGAAAAAGTAATCAACAACGTAGTTACAACTTCCATTGATTCCTCTAGCTGATTGTGATCAACAGGGGGAGGTTGACCTGCCAAACTTGGAGTTCAAGTTTGCGGACTCAGTGAAGGTGATGGGGAGGAAGGTGAGCTTGGCGTACATCCACGCTATGCAGAAGAGGAAGATGACGGTGGAGGGGTTGATGGAGTTGAACGAGGAGAATAAGGTGGCAGTGAGCCACGTGGTGGGCACCAAGGACTGCAATCTCAGGTACACGTTTGCGCGGCGCAAGTTGGTGGTGGTGGAGCCGGTGTACGACTTCAAGGACAGGGCATGGGCAGTGGCGGTGTCGAGGTCATTCGACAGCGGCGACGCCATGAGAGGGAGCTACGAGGCGAAGAACAGAAAGCTTGAGCTGGAGTGGAGCAGAACCTTCACGGATAAAGGATCCTTCAAGGTATAGCAACAAAATCCTTCTATTAATTCGAGCAAATGTGCCAAATTTCTCTCCTCCCCCTCCTTCGAAATTGAGAAATTAAGATCATAAATGAATTTTTATAGCAACAATTCTATTTTTCTGCAATTCTACAAAAGGTTATACTCTAACCCCGGACACCCCATGCGGTCAGCTCCATAATCATCTACAATAAATCAAGAAATCAAGTAGGTCATCACGTGAGAAAGTATTTCCGCCGATTTCGATGGAAATTGACTCATGTTCAGTGATATAAATCTGTCACATGATGACCAACTTGACTATGTCCTTAGACTAATTTTTATAGCAACAAGAATGCATAAATGGTTTCATCATATTCACCTATAAAGCCAAAGATGAAGCCATGATTGCCAGACACGGATGAGTTCATGAGATTTCCCAAAGTACATTTGTGGTTTCAACTCACCCATTTGACTTTCTCAAGTTCATCAAGTAGTTTGATTCGATGGATACAAGATAGTCAGATGATCAAGGTTAAGGACGGGTAAGTTTCTAAGATTCTAAAGAGTACATACACTCTTCTGCCCCGACGGGTGTGATGCAATAATAAATCAATCAAAAAGAGGACTAAAGCTTGAATTATGCATTAGTTATTCTCCGATTGTACTCGATAAATGTCATCTAAGATTAGCCAAGTAAAATTCAAACACTTGAATTATTTAAAAATAAATAGCACACCTATGATCTTTCCTTCCAATTCTGAACTTAAAGATGATAAAGAGAAGGTAAAAAACTCAAGTCATGATCGATCTCACTTTAGGCAAACTTTAGATGTGAATAAGAAAACTTGCTTAAAGTTTGTAAAAAGGCCCAGTGTTACACGTACTAATTGTGTGATGTAGTAGAAAGCATTCATACAAAAAAGTGTATGGGTGACGATAATCACTCTTCTTATTGTCACATACTAATACATAATTTGGAATGTATTAGGTGTACTCATCATTTGCATATTCAAACACAGAATAGATTATCTAAACCATTTTGTCAAACACTTGTTCATGTACATGCATTCATTCATTCAGAATGGTTGATCCAATATATTTTGGGATCAATTTTCAACGAAAATAAAATATCTCATTAGGTATTTAACCTCTCCAAATAAAGAGTCAATGTACTAGGGCAAATGCCCACGTAATTTACTTCCTTTTAGAGTGTGGAACTACTTTGGAGAGGCTGCTAAGATGACGACTTCATCTTTTGTTCTAATACATTCATTTAGAATTTACCGCCTAAATACTAATGCAGATATGCCCTTGGGGACAAGATTGAGATGAGGGAGTCACCCTATGCCGCATTCAAAATCTAAGTGAGATTTAGCCACAGTTAGTATTTGTTCTTCTCATCAAAGTGCCTTGGATTTAAATCATACATTTGACATCGAAGTCCAATTCTATTCAATTTATAGTTGCTGGATTCATGATTTTATTAGTAGAGTTGCAAACTTAAAGACATCTAGTTCAATAAAATTATAGGAACTACTTATATATTATGGTGTTCCATTGCAGATTTCTGCATCATTTATGAAGAAGGATCAAGAAATAATTCCAAAAATCATGGCTGAAAGCACATGGAGCTGTAATCTTTGACTCCCATTGTAAGATTTTTCTTTTTTGTTATTTAATTTAATTTAGAATATCTTTAAATAAAATTCAGCAGTGTATTTTTATAGAGTAATACTACTTTTCATAGAGTAATGATTTGTTGGTGCTTATTTAAGTCTGATTAAATTTAAGAAACAACCACTGCAACTAAATGTTATCTTAGTGAAATATAGGATCAACTATATAGATCATTTTATATCATTAGACTTTATTTCCTACTATATTATCATATATATTTAAATAAAATTTATCTTATTTTATTATTATTAACTAAATCTTTTTTAACCTTTCTCATTTGATTTGATATACTTATTTGTCATAATTTTACACGATGTACTTAGAGTAATTATAAATGAATTTCAATAGATACATCTCTGACTTTTCTTTAATATTATCATTTCTTATCTATCCATCCTCGCATATCTATGCATCCACTTAACTTTTTCATATATGCAATTCTTTTTTTTTTCATATAACATATCAAATTTAACTATCATTTTGTAAAAAATTTCTTTAAATTTTAAAAATATTTTATAATCATAAAGAACATTTGCGTTCTTTTCAATTTCAACTATCCTATTTATATTTTATGTTTGACATCTTCAGTTCCTCTATTTTTTGGAAAAAAAATTAATTCTAAATATTTAAAATTGACAATAAAAGATCCACAATAAATAAAAAACAAAAAAATATATATATACTTTTTTCTTAAAACATATCCAAAGCTCACCTGTCACATTCATACAAAAAAAAGAAAAAAAAAATTATATATAAGCAATATCTTATTATTATTTTATTAAAAATCTTCCCCCTTTACTAACTAACTTTGGTGAAGCCTAAAATGAATTTACGTTACTGTCCTTTTTTCTATTCACATTAAAAATAATTCCAAGGTTTATTAGTAATTCCACAAGCAAAACAATCAGTGATCTAGAATTCGAGACTCAGCTACGACGCATTATTATGAATTTTTTTCATCATTAATTTTCTCTGGTTGTTTTATATAAAAAAATATAATTCTCTTTAGTCCCACATTTTAGAATTGACAACACTATGATCAAAGAAGCTTCTATAAATATTTTAGACTGACGATGTTAAAAAATATACTTTTCTTAGTTTCTTTTATTAAGATAAGTATAATATTAAATTAAAATAAATTTTTACATAGGGAAACTCGTTACAGTAGTTTATTGCTGGGATTCTCTAACGTCACCCTTGCATTATTGTACTATTGCATGGGTCTGACAAATCTTATCCAAATAATTAATTCTTGGTTCTGAACATAAGGTTTACAGATTGTCCAAGTTATGCACCAAACTAGAACATGGATAATTACTTCTGTCCAGAAAGAACAAAGGTTATTGTTACAGGATTAGTGCTTAAACTCTCCAGTGTGGAGACTTTTTTTTTAAAATGTTTGTCATGAATTCAGATGATGGAGTAGCCTGCTTAGCCAAGGGCATTTCGATTTCAGCAACTTGTTCCAATTTCTGATAGCAAGGATAACCATTCTGTCACTCACTTCAAAGAGCAAATTCCTATTGCATAGCGTGATCCAAATGTCAGGTATGGCACAGTCGAGTGTCTACGATGAGAATCTAGTTCATCTGATTAATAGTGTGATTTACCTCATCCACCAACCTAGAATATGAACTGTGAAAGAAAAACACCTGTTCAACCGATCACAGAAGTACCAAGCGATCACAAAAACATTAGTTACAGTACAATCAACCAAAGAAGACTCCGTGCTGTAGTCTTTCAGTCTTTTGAAATAGTTGGAAAATAAATCAAGTAGAAAAATATATAAACCCAATTATAGAATAGTTGGATCCAGTTTGACATTTTTGTTAATTTGGATTTAAATCTTACACATCTCCACAATTCAAATTAGGTTTCTCATTAAATGGATTGCTATGATATTGATTCCCAAAAAATAGCAAGTACAGCTAGTTCATGAGCAACCAACAATTATCTATATATAGTTAGGTAGTAATAGTGTTAATATATATTTCTCCGAATTAAACTTTGTCATTCTTTCATCTCTCACTCGTTATCATTGCTTATATCTCTATTTAATATTGTCACTCTGACAGAGTGTTGACAACCTCATTGCTAGAACCTTGTTGCACCACCATGCTATGTTGATCTCATCTCTCAATTCTATCTTGTTGTCATGGCTTTCTATTGCTCTCGTTCCTCACCCTCTTCAACTACCTCTGCTCCTTTGAGCAACGAAAAGAAATTTAAATGCCTGGTTATCTATTTTTTTTTAGGGCAAATCATTCATGTCAAAAATTTTATTCTTAAATTTAACGACCACACTCTAAAATTTTCTCACTACCTCACTGATGAAGAGGAAAGAAGCAAAACAAAACGCACAACAAAACTGTATTTCTTCTTGTTTTTTTGTGGAATATCAATAATATTGAGATGATTGGAAATTCTAGGAAAACAGCATGATCTCAACCTATACTTTATCGAATCCGGGTTAGTATTCATGGATTTATTACAGGAAAGGAACAAAATAAATCAGCAAAGGATCGATCAAGTCACTCGAGTTTCAATATCATGAGGTTGGATATTCCAATTTATGTTCCTTTGTTGCATACCAGATAGCTGTTATGAAAAGTAGCTGAATGTCCCTTGAGAAACAAGTCCCAATTTTAGCTGCCGATTGAATACCAAAGCTAACTAATATGAAATACTCTTTCTGTAACATATTGGAGATGATTACATGATTTATAATTACAGATTAACTTATAAGTAATTAGTACTCCTCCCCTATGAAGAACAGTGCTAGACGTTACAGCTAAATTTCGTCCCTAAATTATGTAGTTGTTTTACTTGTTAAATTGTGTTCTTATTATATAGTCTGAGGAATGGATGTTCCATTCATTACCTGGGTTTGTTATAACATTCTTGTTTGTTAGGAAAACCCCAAGATACTATGCTTTAACTGCTTCAATAATGGTATCGAATTTATGGAATTAACTGCATTCTACTCTGTTCATCACAAAATTAAGGAAGAACAACTTCCTCAATTTTGAAACTTTGTTGTTTAGGCAAACATTTATCTCTAACAGGAATGTTAGAATCTAACTCCTCTATGCCTGTGAACTGAGGCTATTTGATCAAGATTTCAATTAGAGATTCTGTTACGCATGACCACCAAAGGAGTCTACAAATGTAGGCTACTAGAAGTTTTTGCTCAATGGGTATCGAAGCCACCATTCTATTCTAGTAACAGTTGGATACATTACCCTTACCAAAATTATGATTCAATAACCAGGAAGGTTCATGTTATAGTTAAAAGAGACAACAAACAACTCAAGTCATTGAATTTGATCCTAATAGATATATGGATGGCACCAAAGGATAAATATAATCAGCAGTGATCTAACAAACCATCTCTAAAGACGTAACAAAGCAAAGGTTGAAGTTGAGAACTCTGGTTTTAACCACAAATCACAAACAATAACTCGCAAAGACAGTTTTACAGATGTTTTGGCTCTTACCGCTTAGATGTGTATTACAACATTTATGAACATGCATATCGAGCAAAAGCAAGTGAATATGCTAAAAACTAGACAAACTGACTACACAATTCTAGCAATGGCTTTGATTCTAAGATATCTATGAAACTCTAGCAGATCAGAAGAGAAAAGTCATCTTGGAAATCAAGAGTTCGGAATGAAAGGATTATTGAACCAAATGATTTTCAACTAGAGAAAGCAACAGCATTAACAGTAGAGTTGACATAATTAGCAATACATTCTTGGTAAAAGAAGGAAAAAAAAATATAACACACAGCTTTGTATGAAAAGTAACAGAAGTATGAATTCAACCACAATGGAGGAGATCACCTGTGCCATAGAAATGGAGGAAGCAGCTATTGTCATCTGTTCTTCCCATGAACATGATCTACTTGTCGCGGTAGGCGATGTAATTTGCTAGTTGTAGCAAAGGTGCCGTCTTTATTGGATCAAAACCGGCGAGCTGCTCCCTGGAATCTTTCAGTAGCCTGTCGGCGAATTCCTTTGATTTTTCCAGTCCCAATAGCTTTGGGTAGGTTGTTTTATCACTGGCCAGATCCTTCCCTGCCGTCTTCCCCAGCTCCTCCGATGACTTGGTCACGTCGAGGATGTCGTCGACTACCTGGAACAGTAGGCCGATGGACTTGGCATACTTCCTCAGCTTGTCAATCTGGTCGTCGGAGGCGCCGCCCAAAATGGCGCCGAGGACAACTGAAGCTTCCAAAAGAGCAGCGGTTTTGTGGAGGTGGATGAATTCGAGATGGTCGAGAGTGACGGGAGTTCCGACGCCAGTGGCCTCGAGGTCGGCCACCTGGCCCGCGACGAGGCCCTCGGCGCCAACGCAGCGAGAGAGCTCGCCCACGGCACGCACGATCCGGTCCGGGGGCACAGATCCGTCGGCAGGGTACGACGCAGGATTGGCCAGGTGGCCGAAGGCGAGCGCGAGGAGGGCGTCGCCAGCGAGGACGGCTGTGGCCTCGTCAAAGGCGCGGTGGCAAGAAGGGCGGCCGCGGCGGAGGTCGTCGTCATCCATACAGGGGAGGTCGTCGTGGATGAGCGACATGGTGTGGATCATCTCCACGGAGACGGCAGCCGGCATCGCCCAGGCGCTCCCACCGCCGAGGACCTCGCAGGCGGCCAGGCACAGCACGGGGCGCACGCGCTTGCCACCGGCGAGGAGCGAGTAGCGCATCGCCTCGTGGATCCGCTCTGGGTGCGCGAGCGGCGCGGCCGCATCGAGGGCGCAGTTGATGGCGGCGGCCTTCTCGAGCATGTAACCCTTAAAATCGAAGCCCGTCGAGAGGACCGTGTCAGGCGGCGCGGGGGAGGTCTCGACCTCCATAACCCGGGGCGGCGGCGGGGCGCCGCGACGGCTGAGGTGGACGGCCGAGGTAGCTATTTGGGTGCCGAAGCCCAGTGCCGACGGCGCAGGGCGGAAGGCAGCGGCGGAGAGGTAAACCCTGGAAAGCGCAGCGTTGCAGCAGCCAGAAGGAAGCATCATCAAAGAAGGCATTTTCCCCCTTTTCTAAGGGAGCTCGAATCGCGAGGCGCCTTGTAAAATATGGAAATAAACATACACAATTGCAAAAAGCTCAACGACTGAACAAGGAAGCCAAGTCCGCCATTTGTGTTCACAGCACAGGGGAAGGAAAGACGAAAGGAGAAGAGGAGAATGGAAAGGATAACTGTTGGTGCTTAAATTGTAGTGGCCAAAAAGAAGAAGCAGCAGCAGCACGAAGGTGGTGGAGACGCATCAGTCCCTATCTATCTCACCAGGCGCACTTCCAGATTTTCCATTTACTCATGGTTTACTTCTCCCGTTGATTATAGGTTAAATAACTTTAAATCCCTCTGTTTTTTTTATTCAGCAGTTTACTCCAGTATATTTAAGAAACAGCACTTAGCCCTTTCTAATTTATAAGTATAATAATAATAATAAAATTACTAAAATAATTAGTTATTTTATTGATCTAAATTCTAATTTAATTCTACATTTTAAAATTAATCTAACTAAAACACCTTTACTAAAAAAAAATAATCTCATACTTCTTAAAAAAAATAAAAAATCTCACATGATAATTGAAATCTGATCTATATACCGATTAAAAATTTCACTTGTTCTTGAAAGAAAAATTCTCATAAAATTTATACATACATCAACATAAACAATAATAAATAACAATTCTGAAAAGATAATCATTCAAAAATTCATTTCATCATCCTCACTAAACCAAAAAAGAGACAAAATTTTAAATTGATGAACTAAAATCAAATAAAATGGAACAAAATTTATCATTAAAAATTTTCTTCTCATCATCAAATCTGACATACAATGAAATAGAAGTGAAGCATTAGTGTGATAAAATTGCATCAATATGCACATCAACGACATTACAAAATTCATTAAGGAAGTTTATAGACTGTTGTGACTATAAAGTTAGTGTTCAAACATCTTAATATACTATATAAACTCAAAACCATTAACACCTAATGTGTGTCAACTACTATTTGCATGCAAAAAAAAATGATAAATGTAGATTCTTTCCGTGGATGGATGAAATAGAAGAAGAAGCACAAGACTTCAACAGCTTTACTTTCCAAAAAAAATTAGATTAAAGTCAAGCTTTCAATGATCATGTGAGTTTTTTTTCTATTTTTTGCTTTTCATTTTTTGTCTAGAAGTATCAAGTTAACTTTTCATTAAGGGGGTTTTGGCCATAATAATTTCAATGTTTAAAATTAGGATTTAGGTCAGCAAAGTAATCGGTTATTTTGGACATTTACTATTTGTTTTTTCTTTTTGACTTCAAGTCAAAGGGGGTTAAGTGTTATTTTTTAAATATAACGAGCAAATTGTTATTTGATAGAAAACATAGGAGGTCTTAAAGTTATTTAACCTTGATTATATAATACACCCTTAATCAATTTAACGATAATTTATAAGTTGATCTCTCGTTTCTTTATATATTCTAAGGACAGATGATAAGGAATGCCCAGAATGAATATACAATATTTAATATAATAGTTTCATGATTGTCTATAAGTGATGAATTTATTATGATAAGACAAAGATCAATTTTCTAACTCATATTCTTATGTAAAAACTTCTCTTACTCCTTAATTATTTAACAGTTCGTTATAAACTGACGATTTGAATATAATTACTTTGTACTATAATATATAATATATAATATAATATTGTATTTTAAAAATCAACCTACATAAATATTAAAATTAATATCATAATAATTTTTAAAATCAACATATACTACATAAATACAGTATCACAATAATATTATTCTAGTAATATCAATTTACGAGAAGGATAAATAGGAAACAAAAGTGTTCTTGAGAAAATCTTAAAAATAAATAAGTTTTTATATGAATTTCACAATTTTAAACGTTCCATAATGATGTTGTTGTGCAGATTTGGGTTTGGTCCAATTAAGTCAAATTTACGAAGAGATTTGGATTTCATACTATGTTTAAATCTATTAAAAAAAAGGGACAATTTACCAAATAGCAAATCTAAGTTTTTGGATTAACCAAATGTTATATACTATTTTGGTATTTTACTAAAGGATGTATCTTTTTAAATGTACTTCACATTCTACTCTCCTAAAATTCGGACTTTTTCTATTTTTTTTTATGTTCATTTTTCACTCTCTCTTTTTTTTTCTTCTCTCCTATGCATGTAATTTCCGGCTTATTTTCTCTCTATTCTCTCAAGCATAGGTCATTAAAGTCTATACCTAGAGTCCCAATATTATTAGGGCCCATTGATTAAATAATTAAGTAAAGACATTAACAAAATTTAATTGAGTCATTAATATTAATTAATGATAGCATACACATTAATAAATATCATGCTAACCCATCAATGACATCTTATTAATTATTTCATTATTTCTATTTACACGTATCCTTATTTCCTCATAATTACAATTAACCAAGATTTTATTTTATTTATTAATCTTATTTCCTCATAATTGTATTTAGCCAAGATTTTATTATATTTAATTATATATCTTATAAAACTAATAAACTCTTCTCTTCTCAATATCTCTAAAAATAATCCTAATTGTTCTTTCACCAAAACTTCGTGTCTATTTCTTTTCTCCTATTCATTTTGTATGTTTATATTCTCTCGTCGGTGTCTTTTTTCTTTTCTCATCAATAATTTTGTACGTTTATACTCTCTCGCCGGTGATACTCTCAGAGAGCGCCCTTCTCCTCCATCACTGATAATATTTCTTTCTCACTTTTTCTTTTTCTTCCTCGATAATAACATCAGAGATTTTTTTTATTTATAAACTTAAAATAAAATGCTTCATCAAAAAAAAATCAAAATTAAAATTAATAAAATTTTATTTACGTTCAATGTCTCAAAAAAAAATTAAATAATTTAACAATGTTAAAAAAAATTATCTAAATATTAGCGAGAAAACTAAACTTTATATAAAAATAATATTTTATTTTTTAAAAAATAAATCAATTTTTTTTAAACCGGTCATTCTCAATTCCAAATTCAAATGAAAAAAACTTGAGAAAAAAAATTTAAAATATATTAAAGGATTCTTTTTAATTTATTTTTACCTAGGGCCTCAGGGAATCTTGAGACGACCCTGATTCTCTTCTCTTACTTACTTCTTTCTATGAATGCATAATGTATGAATAACATTTTATAAGACTTAATTAATTTTCTATAACATTTTAATACATTTAGAGAAGTCAAAATAAATAATAGATAGCATATTTGAATTCCTTGTAATCCCAGAAATCCACAGGAACTTAAATAGATGCAATCTGAGATCTCTAGGTCTATTAATGGATTTTGACCGAAACCTACTGATGGACCTAAAGAACTCTGATTGCGCCCATATCAATTCCTATGGATTTCTGGGGTTGCAAGGAGTTCAAATATGCTATTTATTGTTTATTTCAGCATCTCAAAGATATTAAAATGTAATAAGGAAGAATCGTCAAAATTCTCAACGTTGGGCCTGATATGGAATCGGGCCTGATATGGAATGATATCAGACTCATGTTGGGTCTGATATGATTCAATATCAAGCACAACATGAAGAATTATTATGATTCTTCGTTATTATATTTTAACACCTCCTAGAATCCAAAATAAACAATGGATAACATATTTGTACTACTTGCAACCCCAAAAATTCATAGGAACTGAAATGAATGCAATTAGAACTCTCTAGGTCCATCAGTGGATTTCAATCAAAATCCACTGATGGACCTAGAGATCTTAGATTATTATATCCATTTCAATTCATGTGGATTTTCAGGGTTGCAAGGAGTTTAAATATACTATCTATTATTTATTTTGACTTCTTGGGGGTGTCAAAATATAATAAGA
The DNA here is from genome assembly GCF_018446385.1 of Zingiber officinale. NCBI lineage: Eukaryota > Viridiplantae > Streptophyta > Magnoliopsida > Zingiberales > Zingiberaceae > Zingiber > Zingiber officinale. The sequence goes on from NC_055998.1 coordinate 98,207,097, forward strand.
AAGAATCATCAAAAATCTCCACATTGAGCCTAATATTAAACCATATCAGGTCCAACATGAGTCTGATATAAAATTATGAATGATGATGAGTAGAAAGGATGGATGCTACTTTCTTCCTGTGTATTTCGAGAGGCTTGAATCTTCAAGTGTTTAAGGAATCAAATTATAGTGGAACATTTTCTGCAACTCATAATAAAAGTTGGATAATGAGCAAGAAATAATCTTTTATGTTTTTTTTCCTATTTGTTTACTACAATTTAGCAAATGACTTGAAGCTTTAGGCATTCACTTAGGCTCCATCCCTTTTGAAATTCGTAGTTGCAACCAGTCAGAGGATTCAAGAATAAACACATAATGACAGTTTTTTAAATCAAACACAAAAGCACCAATTTAGCCATAATCATATTGCTATTGTATAAAGAGTTTCTGAAATAAATAGACCCAAAAAAAAGATACATTGATGATGCTGATTATAATCACTTTGCATGAATCTTTTAAACTTTGTCATCACTTCTACTACTACTACTAAGGCCAATGAATGAACTGATGAACTCTGTTTTCTTGTACATAATTTCTGTAAGACTATCTTTCTTATACCTTTTTGCTTATTTATTTTTTTATCTTCCCTAATAAACAGAGCATTTAATATATAATTTTAGGAGAATTTGCAACAAGATTAGGTGGAACATAAGGTCTTCTATCTGAAAACAAAAATCTTGTGTGTCCTTGAGTTATTATCTTCTCTCCTGAAAATCAAATGATAAATATACTTCAGAAATAGAGTTAGTGTTTAAAATTTTAATGAATATTTTTATTCCTCACAAAAATTATGGTATTTTTTATACAGTAAAATAAAGATGAAAAAATTAAATACCATGAGAGCTTCAAGTCTGCCTGTTACCAATCTCGGATGCTTATTACCATGTCATTTCCGTTTAACTTATGCAACAAAATTAAAAATCAAAGTCATATGGCGTGCATGGTCTCTTCACGTTACATGTTTAGCTTGATCTTACCATTTAGATATCTTTTACTTGATTGTGATATCAAAATTTAGTTAAAAAATAATAATTTTGTGTTTGATGGAAAAAAAAACATAATCGCCTCCCTTCTCTGGATTAAAATAATCCGATGAGCCAATTGAGTGAACTAGTTGAATCATAATCCTCTTCTCCAATTTGAAATTACTAGGGGAGCCAAAAATCTCTTCATTGGGCCAGATATGTATCATACCAGGTCCAACGAGAAAATTTTTTGTGATTCTTCCTTATAACATTTTAACCCCCTTGAAAAATCAAAATAAATAATGGATATCATATTTGAACTCCTTACAACCCCATAAATTCACAGAAATTGAAATGGATGCAATCAAAATTCTCTAGGTCCATTAGTAAATTTCGATCAAAATCCACTGATGGACCTAGAGCTATCAAATTACATCCATTTCAATTTCTGTGAATTTCTAGGGTTGCAAGGAGTTCAATATGCTATCCATTATTTATTTTGACTTTTCAAGGGTGTTAAAATATAATAAGAATCACAAAAAATCTCCATGTTGGGCCTAGTTTGGAACACCCTTGAATATTATTCCATATCAAGCTCATGTTGAACCTAATATGATTCCATATTAGATCCATTTTAGGCCTAATATAATTCCATATCAAGCCCACTTTGGGTCTAATATGATTTTATATCAGACCCACTTTGGGCATGATATGATACATATCAGGCCCAAAGATCAATTTCCATTCAAGAAAACTCAAAATAGTACACAAGGTGTAGAAATAATAATTCTTACACATTCATTAATTTGGTTATTTCTACAAGCCTAATATCTAGAAATTTAATAGTAACTTAAGCTTAATATCTTAGTTTCATGTTAAATTCAATAGTTATTCCTTTATGCTGTTTCGAATATTGACTACCTTGCTCTGTTAGGCCTATTACTCTATTAGTGAGTATAATTCTAACAACCACAACAACATGACTTCTATTTTTTGTATGAGATACACTGATATCAACATTTGTCAGAAACACCATTTCATATTCTCAGCAGGATATAACAGAATAATATGGATTTTTAAGCAGTTATCAATGAAAGAAGAACAAAAACCACCACGGAGCCTACTATTTTTCTATCATATTAATTCAAGGGTAGATTGTTTTATAGTTCTAGTTTTTTGATATTAAAATACATTCTAATTTTGGTTCACATCTCTAACAAATAGGTTATTTAGCAATAGGTTGCTACTCATAAATAACACCAACTCTTTTTTGGTTGGTTCATCCTGTTTCTTGAATTTCAATTTCATCTCTTATATATGCAAAGTGGTAACGAAACTATTTATAGAAATATGGTAACTTATATTTTTTTTTTAATTTTCATCTAAGTTAGCTGGTGCTCTAGTTTTAAACTTATACGAGAAGTTAGCTTATGTTTATCATTTATCGTAGAGATTTCTAGCGATAGCACATCACCATCGCCATCTTCCTATAACAACCTTGAAGCCGAATTTCGTGAGATGAAGCTTCATCTCTTGATGGAGATACAGAAGCGGGCGTAGGCTGAAGAATCATTGCAAAACTTTCAAAATCTCTAACAGAGACTGTCCCATTAGCTATCACTATTAGGCCCATGTTGTTGTTGCACGATGTGTTGTTGATGCTATCATACGAGGTTCTGCTCGTGCTGAAGTTGAGATGGAAATGGAACCTCATATTGCATCAAAGAATTTTGAGATTACTAGGCTATGGGATGGACTCCAATATTATGAAGCTACAAATAGGGAAATGTCACATAGGAATCAAGAGGCAATCGGTGAGAATGCTAGACTTAAAATATCCTTTAATTTGCTTCTTTTGTATTATCAGTCAACTCTAAAAGTTGTTTCCTTGTTTAATCTTGGTTTTTATTTTTCAAGTATTATATTACTTTTCTGTTGGTATTTAACTTCGTAGAGAGTTGTTTTAGTGGTAACTAGTGATATGATTCTATATCAGATCCACGTTAAGCTTGATATGATTCCATATCAGGCTCAATATAGAGATTTTTGACGATTCTTTCAATTTTAACACCTTTGAAAAATTAAAATAAATAATGGATAATATATTTGAACTCTTTGCAACCTCAGAAATTCATAGAAACTGAAATGAATATAATCTAAAATCTCTATGTCCATCAATGGATTTTGACCGAAATCCACTAATGGATATAGAGATTTCATATTGCACTCATTTCAATTCATGTGGATTTATGGGGTTGCAAGGAGTTCAAATATGCTATTATATATTACTTATTTTTCAAGTATTATATTACTTTTCTGTTGGTATTTAACTTCGTAGAGAGTTGTTTCAGTGGTAACTAGTGATATGATTCTATATTAGATCCACGTTAAGCCTGATATGATTCTATATCGGGCCCAACGTAGAGATTTTTAGCGATTCTTTCATATTATATTTTAACACCTTTGAAAAATTAAAATAAATAATAGATAGCATATTTGAACTCCTTGCAACCCCAGAAATTCATAGGAACTAAAATGGATGTAATCTAAAATCTCTATATCCATTAGTGGATTTTAACCGAAATCCACTGATGGATATAGAGATTTCAAATTGCACTCATTTCAATTCTTGTGGATTTCCGAGGTTGCAAGGAATTCAAATATGCTATCCATTATTTATTTTATTTTTTTGGAGGTGTTAAAATATAATAAGGAAGAATCATCAAAAATTCTCTACGTTGGACCCGATATGTAATCATATCAAGTCCAACATGAGCTTGATATAGAGTCATATTTGAACTCTTTGTAATCCTAGAAATTGACAGAAACTGATCGATATTTATTTTAACTTCTAAGGAGGTGTAAAATTATAATAATGATGAATTGATAAAAATCCTCATGCGTGGGCCTAATATGAATCATATCAGGCCTAACGCGGAGGTTTTTTTTTTTCTAATTCTTTCTTATTATATTTTAACATCTTCTATAAGTTAAAGTAAATAATGGATAGTATATTTGAATTCCTGCAACATCATAAATCTATAGGAATTAAAATAGGCACAATCAGAGCTCTCTAAGTCCATTTGTGGGGTCAAAATCCACTGATGGACCTAGAGAGCTCCGATTGCGCCTATTTTAGTTTCTGTGGATTTCTAATGTTGCAAGGAGTTCAAATATAATATCAATTATTTATTTTGAATGCTGGAAGGTGTTAAAATATAATTAAAAGGAATCAGTAAAAATCCCTATATATTAGGCCTGATATCATATCAGGCCCAACGTGGGCCTAATAAATCTTAAAAGTGATGATCTAAGAAAACCTATGATTAAACGTTTTAGTTTTGAAGATGACAGACTTATGTATGGAAATTGGGTAAAGGAACCCACAGCTGATACCATTCTTCTATTCTTCAGGATTCTTAGATTATGCCATAGTGTAATTCCTGAACCAGATGAGAAAACTGGTGGCTTTACTTATGAAGCAAGATCACCGGATGAAGCTGCATTTCTTGTTATTGCCAGGGAATTTGGCTTTGAGTTTTGTAAGAGGACTCAATCTAGTATATTCATTAAGGAGAAATATTCATCTTTTGAAGATCTTATTGAAAGGTAACAAAGTTTATATGTTTTAATCAACAGGTTTTCTTTTTTTATAAAGATTTTGGTGACTTGATATTTTATTCTAACATAGGGAGTTCAAGATTCTCAATCTATTGGAATTCAATAGTAAAAGGGAGAAAATGTCTGTAATTGTGCGTAATCCAAGTGGGAATTTTTTTCTTCTTTACAAAGGTGCTGATATGTATGTCTAACTTTTATACAAAGGATTTTTTTGGTGACTGGAGATGTAGTTTGTGTGAATTATGTCTTTAGTCGGATCTGAAATCACTGATGTAGGTGGTAAATACGAATTGTTACTGATATTTAATTTTTTTTTAAAAAAAATATTTTTGTTGAGCGACATTATATTTTGGCTTCTGGAAGGACATAAAGTTTAATCAAGAAGAATCGACAAAAATCTCCATGCGTGAGCTTGATATGAATCATATTAAGTCAACGTAGGCCTGATATGGAAGCATATCAGGCCCAACATAGAAAAAAGTAAGAAGATGAAACAGAAGTAATCTCAACAACAAAACTCACATCTTATCGAGGGAAAATTTGCATGGACTCCTAATTATAATTTAAATTTTGCATGTAGTCTTCGCATCTTAAAAATTTTGTTTTCACTACTCCTTAACCAATCAAATATAATAAATATCAATTTATCTAATTATGCCTTATATTTTTAGATATAAAAGTCTAAAAATAAGTATAATTCTTTTTAAATTTAGCACATTAAATTAAAATTTAGCATATTTTCTATCAAATTAAGTATGACTCTTTTTCCACCTCCTAAATTTAGGAGGAATTATATTAAGCGAAAAAAAATCATATTCAATTTGATAGAAAATATACTCGATTCTAGTTTAAAGTGTTAAATTTATGAGGAATTATACTTATTTCAAATAGAGCACGACTCTTTTTCAATCTTAATTGAATGAAAAATATACTAAATTCTCTTTAAATGATGCTCAATTGGATGGAAAATGTATTACATTCTCTTTAAATTGTGCTGAATTTAGGATAAATTATATTAAGTGGGGGAAAAAATCATGCTCAATTTGATAGAAAACATACTCGATTCTAGTTTAAAGTGTTGAATTTAAGAGGAATTATACTTATTTTTGGACTTTTTGTGCCTAAAAAAATATGAGAGGCAATTAGGTAACGATGTTTGCATAAGGAAATTGAAGCAGACAAAACTTTACATGAGGGTGTGGAAATACAGTTTTTTGGATATGGGAATTATATTCAAAGTTAAAGTTGTGGTTGGAGATTTTTCTCTAATTTACTCTCTTATTCTTATCAAAAAGATAAAATGAAAAACTAAGTAAACGAAAGATTCCTAAAAAGTTTAAAGAGTTCCTCAAAGTGATGGGTTATGGAAGTGTTTCATCAACTAAGCACAGTGAATCTTAGGACAACGCTATAAGCTTTTTGATACTTGAACAGCGGATCTTAGGTCAACGCTATAAGCTTTTTGAACTTTTCAAGTATCATAGATGAGATTTAAACCCTCAGTATTTATGAAACTTATTTCGCTTCTTACTATCACATTATAACCCTAAGATAAAATAAAGCCCCAATAAACAATATCATATTGGATCCATTTGAGTAAATAAACTCATCAATTACTTATATAGATGAATATAATTGTTAGATGACCATGACTAGATTGTGAGTCAAACTTAAAAATTATATTTAGTTGACTCTTCGAACCCTCAATCCTATAAAATAGGCCAACACGCCATGTGAACCTACACAAAGGTCAAGACAAAATACAATTTGGAGTGCATCCCACGATTAAAGGCTTCCCAATCATCAATCTTTAAGTTTAGGTAACTCACCTACTATCCAAGTGTGGAGTCGCATATTAGCCGCCTACTCGGGTTTTAGCTCGGGGTTCAACGACATTATAAGCGCTGCAGCTTGAATTTACAACGGGAGAAAGGAAAAATTAATGTGTGAGAGAGAAGCGTAAGAGATTTGTGAATAAAGAAGAGGTATGAGATCCTCTAGTTCTCTTGTCAACTATTTTTAGACCAGGACAAAGGAATTAGTGGGAGGTAATGACTCTCATCTATTAACAGGTGAGGGGTCATTACCTCCACCAATGCAAAGGTTGGACCAGGGACTGGTCCAGCTTTTACGGACCAGAAGATCTGGTCCCAAAAGGGGCATGGAGCTCCATTGTGAATGAGATTTTAGTCCCACATTGAGAACTCCAAGGTAAATAGGTTGATTTATATTGATTCACATGCATTAAAAATGTGAACAAATATATGGGGAGAGACTCTCTTTCTCACCTGTGAACTTGGATTGTATTGAATTATATTTTATGTTGACTTGTGTGCGGACACGACTGCACCTATATAAGAAGGTTGTGACGACCCCATCATTATGGAATCCTCATTCGACATAAGTAAATTTAATTCGATATACTTAAATTTAGTTAATATTATGTAAATATCTGATAACAAATTCTTTTTGGCCAACAAGAAGGTAGCTTGAGGAGCAGGTGCTACTACCTAAACAATTACAACATTATTCATGAGTCTCATGCCTTCAAGTCTTCAACTAGTCCACCTAGCTCCTCTTAAGCTATAATACAAAAACTTGATCGAAGCATCGCCTTGATTCAATCCTCTATAGCTTTTGAGTTCATTGACCTCCTCCCTGAGCTCCAATGTGGCAACTCGATTCGAGCCAAGCTCTATAACATAACTCGATCCCATTGAGTATACAAGTTTTACAAGGTTCATTCAGTTCAGGCTCTAACCCATGCGCACGTGATCTACGTGACCGCCATATTCACAACTCAATCTCATCGAGTTCACAAGCTCCATGAACACCGCTCAATTCATGCTCCAGCCGTCAATCAAACAATCCCTATAATCGTCATATGCATTATTCAATATTTACACACTTGACGCACACATCAAAATATATAAAAGAAAATTAAACTTAAATCATATTGTTAATATATCCAAACAATGTCGTTAAATTCACTTGCAAGGCAAGAATATTTCCTCAACATATGATTTGATACTTCCACAATCTATTTGGTTGAATTTTTATGCAATTCTATTTGTTCTAAAAATTGGTTTAGCAACTAACTTAAAATTGGGAACAAAATAATATAAAAAAATAAATTTATCAAAAATATCTAGTGACACAAAAATAAGTACATTTAAAAGAAGGATGCATGTGTTTAAATCCATAGCATATAGTTAAGTTAAAAATATTTGTTCTAACTATTTTGCAGACATCAAATCATTTGCTACAATTACGAAGACATCAAATCATTTGCTACAAGTTGGATAAGCCAGCTTGAATAAATCCCTTCTAGCGATTCAAAATTAAAAATAGAATCAAGCACTCTCATAAGTGTGCAGCTCAAACCCATAACTAGTCCTGAGCTACCCTCCGATCCATGTATCCGCTTACATATCTCACCGACACTGCCCAACTCAGCATTGTAAACTACTCAAAAGCTTCCTTTGACACCATTTTAGCCCAAAAAAAAAAAAATCCACAAAGGGGCCATTCAAACATGTCTCATAAATTTACTAATTTTTTCATACATGACGAGTCACTGAACATAATAGTATATAGTGACCTGTGGTCTCACTAGGAAACTTGCATAAAAGACAAAAACCTTCCGTATATCGGAACATGTGTTGATTTAAGATTAATCGCAGTAGGGATAATGTTTGTAGAAGCCTGCCACATAAAAATCCGAACCTTAGGGGGAATATGGAACCTCCATATGAATTTCCACCATGTTTGACTCATGTGCGTAGATTTATACGGAGGTGGTGTCAAGGAATCCTTCTCCAAATGATATCCCACTCTAACTGTATATTGGCCTCTGGGGTTACCCTTCCAAAATCTTATACCCTCGTTGTGTAACAGGATTTCAAGAATTGAGTTAGCCTTCTAGAGAATAAAATTTGTTTGGATTACATCTGTTGGTGCAGGAAGTTCCAGATGATCGAATTTTGATTATGGTAAAGGGTTAAAAGTTAAGGTTTCTGGTTGTCTAACAAGTTGAATTAAGTGTATAGGAAAGTTCTAAGTGATCTTAGACAAAGGAAAGTTTTAGTTGAAGTTAGGTAGGTGAAAAATCCTAACTACGGTTAGGTAACAAAATTCTGGTCTGGAGGATCGGGTAAAGTCTTGGCGAGTCGAGGACGTTAGGTGAAAATCCTAGAGGTCGCGGACACCAAGTGAAAGACTGTCAGGGGTCAGACATTCAGCATGAAGTCTTGATGTCTCGGACGTTGAGCAAAAGTTTAAACGGTCCGGAGGATCAGTTTGGCAAAAGATAAATTCTCCTAAAAGGAGTAGGTGAGGGTGCATTCCTCATAGAGGGAACAATAGACGTCGATTCTATCTAGAACTTTTGGGAAATCTGAAAGTCAGAATTGGATAGTCCGGAGATTGCCAAACATTTTATTACCATATTATTTTATTGTGCTAAACTTTGTTTTGTAGGATATATTTTGTATTTGGATTAACATGCATTGCGGTAAGAAGCACAAAAGCAAAGCTTAGAGGAACAGTGTTGGAAAGTGCCTTCCATGTGGCTGAAAGCGCCTCCAATGAACAATGTTGGAGGTGCCTTCCATGTGACTGAAGGCGCCTTCGGGTGGATGAACTTCACATATTGCGAAAGTTATTTGAGTCCGAGGCTATAAGGATAATTTCTACAGTGGGAAGTGTCTTCCATGGTGTTGAAGGTGCCTTTAACACTCTATAAAAGTCTTCTTCGAGCAGTTGCTTGTATACAACTCAACTTCATGATTCTTCCCTTTCATGCTGCTCCAAAGTGTTAGGGTCGATTTGTAGCTAGAGGGGAGGGGGGATTACTCGTCGTGCTTTGGTGATGTGTTTCTTCGATGATGTGCAGCGGAATAAGGAACAAGAAAACACACTCACACGCTAATAAGTAGATTTATTTGGTATCCACCTCAAGAAGAGGTGACTAATTCAAGGATCCACACGCAACACACACTCCACTAATAAAAATACTCCTTCAAGATAACTACCGAAGGTGGAGAAACCTCATACAAGACTCACACAATAAAATATACAAGAAGAAAGAAATACAAGCTAATACAATGACAAATCTTACAAGATTTATAATGAAGAAACTCTAGCTTACTCTTCTTCTAGCTTGAATACACCACTTGACTTACTTGGAAGTACAACAACACTCCTTTCTAAGCCTCCAAGATCATGTGTGTGTGAGAGAGCTTGGGGGAGAAGAAGGCGTGAAGATTGGGAGAAGAGTTGCGAAGAAGAAGCTTGCCAACGGCTATATCCTGTGTGCTCTTAGGGCTCCCAATCGATTGGGCATGCTCCCAGTCGATTACCACGTCAGATGCACGTCATCCCAGCCGTCCATCGCTCGCTACCTACACAACGGTTATTTCCCAGTAGATTGACCAATCGATTGGGAAAGGTTGAATCGATCATCTGATCGATTCAGCCTTCTTCTGTGATCTCATGTCCGTGTGAGGGAACTGGCTCCAATCGATTGGGGAAAGACCCAATCGATCGACTGATCAATTGGAGAGCATTCTGTGATCGCGATTTTACTTCCTAATCGATCGCCCGATCGATTGGGCCAGCCTTCACTCGCGCCACACTCCCAATCGATCAGTTGATCGATTGGGCTTTGGTTCAATTGATCAGTCGATCGATTGACCATCCTTGGACTTAGCTAAACTCAAGTCCAAGATCCCCAAACCCAACATCCGATCAACCGTGACCTATTGGGACCTCATGCCTAGCATCCAGTTAACCTTGACTTGCTATGACTTCTTCTCCAAGTGTCTGGTCAATCCTCTGACCCACTTGGACTTTTCTCCTCGTGCCAAGTATCCGATCAACCTTGACCCACTTGGACTTACTGTCTCCTGCCAAGTGTCCGGTCCTCCATGACCCACTTGGACTTCCACCAGATGTCCGATCAATCTTGACACATCTGGATTTTCTCGTACCAATTATCCGGTCAATCCTTTGACCTACTTGAGCTTCCCAAACACCAGATGTCCGGTCAACCTTAACCCATCTGGATTTTCATGTGTCTGCCTTCATTCACCAGGTTTTTTCATCTACCTAGCTTTACTCACTAGGACTTTCCTTCTGCCTAGCTTCACTCACTAGGACTTTTTATCTGCCTGACTTCACTCACTAGGACTTTCACCTAGCTTTACTCACTAGGATTTTCATCTGGCTTCACTCACCAGGATTTTTCCACTGTCCGACTTCACTCACCAGGACTTTCACCTGCCTAGCTTCACTTACTAGGTCTTTCACTTGCCTAGCTTCACTCACTAAGTCTTTCATCTGACTTCACTCACCAGGACTTTCCAACTGCCTAGCTTCACTCACTAGGTCTTTCATTTAGCTTCACTCGCCAGGATTTTCTCTTTCCTAACATCCAGTTGGACTTTCTCAGTCAAGTATTCAGTCAACTTTGACCTACTTGACTCTTCTTCACATCAAACTGATCGGTCCTTAACCAAAGGGGAATTATATCAACAATCTATCCAATCGAACGATTGCATTTGCAATGTCTATATATTGTCAAACATCGAAACTCAAACATCATGACTAAAACTTGAGCCAACTCAAGCTTAGTCAACCTGGTCAAACTGACCTAGGGGATATTGTGTAAGACCGTTGGATTCGATAGAGGGGGGGGTGAATATCGATTCGAAAATCTCGAGTTAAGACGCAGCGGAAATGTAAAGAAGTAAAGAGATGAACACTGTTGATTTTTACTTCGTTCGGAGCCTGTGACGACTCCTACTCGAAGGCCCGTACTCCTTGAGTACTTTCGTTGGGCAATTCACTAGCAATTCGGATAATTACAATTTACGTACAAATATTGCTAATGAAAAGAAGGAAAACAAAGCTAACCGACAAACAATAAATTAAGAAGGAGAGCCGGAGTGAGTCGTCGGAGCTTTGTGAGCGTCGTTGGAGCGCAGAGCAGCAGAGTGATTGGATTCAGAGTTCTCAGAATACTGATATCTTGAAGCTCCTGCCTGGGGCTTCTTTTATATGCTGCTCCGGGCGCCTGGAATGTGACGTAACACTCCCAACCAGCATTCTCCAAGTGTCAACGTCGTCCTGGGGATAAAACTTGCCTCCGGGCGCCCGGATCCCTTCCGGACGCCCGGACCTCCGGGCGCCCGGATCCCCTCCGGGCGCCCGGACCCCTCTTCTCCAGAAAGTCCTTCTCCTGCAAGAAAAGGTTAGTCCGAGGCAAATGTACCCTGCAGCAAAGAATGTTAGCACAGTTTTATCGATAAGCAAAGTATGACTTAGATTCCGTCTTTCCGAGACCGGAATCTAGTCACGATCTCGACTTAGATATCCGAAATGGATCTAAGCCGGATCGACGCCTAATGTCCCCTTCCCGGGAACGCGTCCTCACAGTCACTCCCCTCCAGTGACTTACCTCACTTACCTGCCAGACGTCCGGTCAGCCCGTCGACCCGTCTGGACTTCTCGCCAAGCGTCCGGTCAGCCCGTCGACCCGCTTGGACTTCTCGCCAGCTATCCGGTCAGCCCGTCGACCTAGCTGGACTTCTCGCCAAGCGTCCGGTCAGCCTGTCGACCCGTCTGGACTTTTCCTGCACACTTGATCAAAGTGTCAGACAACAACACAACTAACTTAACCTATTTGTCATTCATCAAAACCTGGGTTAGACCGTTAGTGCTACCCGCACCAACAATCTCCCCCTTTTTGATGGAATGACAACCTGGTTAAGTTAGTGAAAGCATATGTACGAAACAACATGCATTTGTGTGGTTTTAAAGTTAGTTTGTGTTTTCAAATTGGTTTAGCTAACTTAACCACCTAACCCTTCTCCCCCTTTGGCATTCATAAAAAAGTAAGCAGGGGTAAACAAGCATAGTGTAGAGTAATAAAAAGTTTGGTTAAAAAAATTCAAAGATATTGATAAAATTAACAGTAAAAAGATAGTCAAGTTGACTTGGGGGAGTTTAAGCTTTTGAAAATTCGTTTAAAGCATTTAGCTTTTAGCTTTTAGAAAGCTAGTTAAGTTTTGATTTTCAAACACAAGTTTTCAAAAACCAGAATTCCAAAACTAAGTTTGAAAAATTTATTTTTCAACACTAAGTTTGTAAACGATTTAATTTAAAACTTAAGTTTTGATAGTGATTTAAGTTTGAAAAAATCTAACTTTCATAATTTTTAACACTTGAGTTTTTGCAAATCAAATTTCAGTTTGTAAACATTGATTTTGAACTTTACTTTTAGTTTTCAAAGGAGTTTGGTAGAACTAATTTTGATAAAGTAAAAATAATTAAATCTAATTTTCAAAAATCAAAATTTTAAAGTTCAAAAGTACTATTTTCAAAACCATGGTTTAAAATACTTGAAAAGTTGAGTTTTCAAAGACTAAGTAAAAAGGATAAAAAGTTTGTGATTTAAAACAAAGAATTTTCACAATTTTAAGCAAGTTGATATTGAAAATTGATTTTCAAAAGTAAGGAAAGTGATTTTGAGAAGCTTAGTTTGTAAACTTAAGTTTTGAAAAATCTAATTTCCACAATTTTCAAAACTAAGTTAAATCTAATTTTCAGAATCAATTTTCAATAAAAAGTAAAACCCAATTTTTAAAAACAACTTAGTTTTATAAGAGTTAGTTTTCAAAAGTTGGTTTAAGAAATTTTTGGGAGAACATTTTTCAAACAAGATTTAAAATATTTTATATAAATTTTTTTTTAATTAATTCCTCCCCCTGAACCTGACATCACTTTAACCAGCTGTCTAACCAATTAGGTACTAACTAACTATCAGAAGATAGTAGCTTTCACTTGGATAGTCAGATTAAGTTAATTACAACTAGTCAGTGTTTGACTTGACTGATGAACTTTAATCTGATTAATATCTGAATTGTATTTAACGTCCAGACTTATGTTGATGCACTGAAATTAGCATCTTAAGTCCGGACAGTTGGCCTATGCATCTCACCCCTTTCTATGTTTGTCAAACACAAGCAAGGTAACCCTAGGGTGTTGGTGAGATGCTCAAAAACTAGTCCTATGGGTACATGCTTTCTAAGGATGTAAACCTAGTCTAAGGCAAAAAACTGTTTTTGAAAGTCTAAAAATGGAAATTTTGAAAACAAACAAGTTTAGCCTATAAGTTGATAAAATTATTTTTGAAAGTATTTTGAAATTTCCTAGTCTATTGAGCACATCCCCAATTTTCGTCGTAAGTTGCTAAATTCACTCTCAGGGAGTGGTTTTGTAAAAATGTCAGCTAAATTTGATTTAGACTCAATGTACTTGAGTTCAATATCACCTTTAGTAACATGATCCCTGATGAAGTGATGCCTAACTTCAATATGTTTGGTTTTTGAATGATGTACAGGATTCTTGGTTAAGTTAATCGAACTTATATTATCAATTAATACTTTTACATTTGTGATATTTAAGTTGAAATCTTTTAGAGTATGCATCATCCATAATATTTGTGCAACACACTCCCCTATAGCTATGTATTCTGACTCAGTTGTAGATAGTGCAACACAGTGTTGCTTTCTACTAAACCAGCTGACAAGGGATGGACCAAGTAGTTGGCATCCACCACTTGTGCTTTTGCGGTCTAATTTGCATCCGGCATAATCTGAGTCAGAATATCCTATTAATTCAAAGTTGTTGGTCTTAGGATACCAAATTCCTACATTTGTAGTTCCCTTGAGGTATCTAAAGATTCTTTTGACTTGAGTCAAATGAGATTCTTTAGCACAGGTTTGGTATCGAGCACACATACTAACTGCAAATAAAATGTCAGGTCGGCTTGCAGTTAGGTAAAGTAGACTACCTATTGCGCTCCGATAATGTTTTAAGTCTATTGATTTTCCATTAGGATCATCATCTAGGATTGTGTTGACGGCCATAGGTGTTTTTATTTCTTTAGTATTTTCCATTCCAAATTTTCTAAGTAATTCCTTAGTATATTTTTGTTGATAAATATAATTTCCTTCATTTGTTTGTTTGACTTGTAACCCTAGAAAATAAGTTAATTTTCCTACCAGACTCATTTCGAATTCGTGTTCCATTAGGTTTGTAAATTCGTTTAAAAACTCTGAGTTTGTTGAACCAAAGATGATATCGTCTACATAAATTTGAGCTATAAAAATATCTTCTTTTATTGATTTCACAAATAGTGTTGGGTCAATTTGACCTTGGTTGAACTCTTTGGAGGTTAAGTAAGAGGTTAGTCTTTCATACCATGCCCTAGGTGCCTGTTTAAGTCCATATAATGCCTTTTTTAATTTGTAGACATAATCAGGGTGTTCTAGGCTTTCAAAACCTGGTGGCTGACCTACATAAACTTCTTCTTTTATCAATCCATTAAGAAAGGCAGACTTGACATCCATTTGGTATAGTTTGAATCCTTTATGGGCTGCATAGCTTAGTAACATTCTGATGGACTCTAGTCTAGCTACTGGGGCATAAGTTTCATCGTAGTCAAGTCCTTCAACTTGACTGAACCCTTTGGCAACTAACCTAGCCTTGTTCCTAGTAATTTCTCCAGTTTCACTTAACTTGTTTCTAAATACCCATTTGGTTTCAATTATTTTCTTATCGTTAGGTGGAGATACTAGGTCCCAAACTTCATTGCGCTCAAATTGAGCTAATTCTTCTTGCATAGCTATGACCCAGTCTGGGTCAAGTAGAGATTCAGCTACAGTTTTGGGTTCAATGTTTGAGATTAACGAGATTTGACTTAGGTTTCTGAAAGATGACCTAGTTTGGACCCTCAGGTCTGGGTCACCAATTATTTGATTAGTAGGATGGTTTGGGTTTACTCTTATGGTTCTAGGAGGTTGACTTTCTTGTAGTTGTTCTTCTTCTTCATGATTTTGGGTTTGGTTTGTTCCCTCAGAATTGATATGTTCGTGAACAGAGTCAACTGGTTGAGGTTGGGCTTGTTCTAGGTTTTGATTGGATTCTTTGAATTTTACATTGGTGGTTTCCTCAATTCTTAAAGTGACTTTATTATAAATTCTGTAGCCTCTGCTATTCAGAGAGTAACCTAGAAAAATTCCATTTTCTATTTTGGAAGTGAATTTGCCTAAGTGTTCTCTAGTATTTAGGATAAAGGCTGGGCAACCAAATACCTTAAAGTATTTTATATTAGGTTGTTTGTTGTAAAATATTTCAAAAAATGTTTTATTGTGTTTTTTGTTTAGTGTTGTTCGGTTTTGTACATAGCAGGCTGTACTAACAGCTTCTGCCCAAAAATATTTAGGTAAGTTGTATTCATTTAGCATAGTTCTCGATGCTTCAAGTAAGGTTCTATTTTTCCTTTCTACAATTCCATTTTGTTGGGGAGTTTTAGGGCAAGAAAATTCATGATGGTAGCCATTTTCAAGGCAAAATTTTTCAAAATTATGATTTTTAAATTCTCCTCCATTATCACTTCTGATTCTTTTAATTTTTATGCCTTTTTCATTTTCAATTTGTTTGCAGAAGTTTGTAAAAATTTCAAAGGTTTCATCTTTATTTTTTAAGAATTTGACCCAAGTGTACCTAGAATAGTCATCTATTATAACTAAACAGTATAGACTTCCATTTATTGATTTAACTCCATGGGAGTCAAATAGGTCTAAGTGTAACAGTTCTAGGACTGAGTTGGTTTGGGATTCATTAATTGGCTTGTGGGTAGATTTTGTTTGTTTGCCTTGTTGACAAGCATTACATATTGTTAAATCTAAGTTAGGTAATTTTGGTAAGCCTCTAACTAGACCATTTAATTTACTTATGTTTCTGAAATGTGTGTGTGACATTCTTCTATGACATAGCCAGGTTTCTTCTTTTTGTGTTAAATAACACTTGACTGAAGAAGTGGTTAAGTTAATGGCATAGATATTGTCTTTTCTAAAACCTTTTAGGCTTATAGTTGAATTATCTAGATGTTTGATCAAACACTCTGTGGATAGAAATTTTACCTTATACCTAGTGTCACATAATTGACTTATGCTCAGGAGATTGTATTTAAAGTTTTCAACAAGTAGAACATTTGTAATTATGAAATCTATTTTTAATTCAATATTACCTATACCAATTACCTTGAGTTTACCGTTGTTTCCAAAGGCAACTGTTCCTAGGCTTTTGTAGGTTAATTGAGTGAACTTGGTGTGATCTCCAGTCATATGTTTGGAGCAACCACTGTCCAAAATCCACTTGGTTTCCTACAACAAGTAGGATTTTTATGTTAGTCTTAGTTTATCAATTTTTAATCAATCATTATTTAAGTAAAAAAGAATCTTAATTAAAATTTTGAAATTAATTTAAGTTTTAAAATTAAAGTTTTGAAATTAGTTTAAGTTTTAAAATTAAGAGTTTAAGTTTTAAAATTAAGATTTTGAAATTAATTTAAGTTTTAAAATTAAGATTTTGAAATTAATTTAAGTTTTAAAATTAAGATTAATTTAAGTTTTAAAATTAAAATTTTGAAATTAATTTAAGTTTTTTTTTTTTTAAAATTTGAAATTGATTTAAGTTTTAAAAATTTTAAGTTAAAGTTTTGAAAATAATTTTTAAGTTTAAAATTGAAATTTTTAAAATTTTGCAAATAATTTAAAACAAATTTTTAAAAATAATTTTTAAGTTTAACACCAAATTTTTAAGTTAAAATTTTGAAAGTAATTTTTAAGTTTAAAAGTAAATTTTTAAGTTAAAATTTTGAAAATAATTTTTAAGTTTAAAAAGAAATTTTGAAAATAATTTTTAAGTTTAAAAACAAATTTTTAAGTTAAAATTTTGAAAATAATTTTTAAGTTTAAAAACAAATTTTTAAGTTAAAATTTTGAAAATAATTTTTAAGTTTAAAAACAAATTTTTAAGTTAAAATTTTGAAAGTAATTTTCAAGTTTAAAAACAAATTTTTAAGTTAAAATTTTGAAAGTAATTTTCAAGTTTAAAAACAAAATTTTAAGTTAAAATTTTGAAAATAATTTTTAAGTTTAACAACAAATTTTTAAGTTAAAATTTTGAAAGTAATTTTTAAGTTTAAAAACAAATTTTTAAGTTAAAATTTTGAAAATAATTTTTAAGTTTAAAAACAATTTTTTAAGTTAAAATTTTGAAAATAATTTTTAAGTTTAACAACAAATTTTTAAGTTAAAATTTTGAAAGTAATTTTTAAGTTTAAAAACAAATTTTTAAGAAATAATTTTTAAGTTTAACAACAAATTTTTAAGTTAAAATTTTGAAAGTAATTTTAAGTTTAAAACAAATTTTTAAGTTAAAATTTTGAAAGTAATTTTTAAGTTTAAAACAAATTTTTAAGTTAAAATTTTGAAAGTAATTTTTAATTTTAAAAACAAATTTTAAGTTAAAATTTTGAAAATAATTTTAAGTTTAAAAACAAATTTTAAGTTAAAATTTTGAAAGTAATTTTAAGTTTAAAACAAATTTTAAGTTAAAATTTTGAAAATAATTTTAAGTTTAAAACAAATTTTAAGTTAAAATTTTGAAAGTAATTTTAAGTTTAAAACAAATTTTAAGTTAAAATTTTGAAAGTAATTTTTAAGTTTAAAAATAAATTTTTAAGTTAAAATTTTGAAAGTAATTTTTAAGTTTAAAAACAAATTTTTAAGTTAAAATTTTGAAATTAATTTAAGTTTTATTCATCTCACCCGATTTATATTATCAATCAAGGAATCCTATGATTTTGTGAGATGAAATTAGTTAGATTACAGAGTTTTGTTTTAACTTGTGTTAGATTCAGACTTAGCTTTGGTTTCCACAAATAGGCATTCTTCGGATAAACTTCTAAGCTTGGTGAGTCACAAGGACATCATTAGAAGTAACCAACCTTTCGAGGTTTTCCGAATAGTCCTATCCACGAAACTTAGTACTAAATCTTGGTCTAACTGGTTAGGATTCGTTTAAGGGTAGCTTCGGTCAGTTCCACTTGGCCAAATGCACCAGATCGAAACCATATCTTTCTAGACATGCGATGCCCAAGCTTCCCTAACGTACTATCATCCAAAAACTTCACCAGTACCATGAGTCAAGTTAAACTTGGTCTCTCTTTAACTAATCCTAATTACCCTGCCGGGTTAGTTTGTTTTGGGTTACCCTGTTGGGTAGGTTAGTTTTGGAGGTGCCAGCTATTCTGGAGCCTCCCCCTGAATTATTGGCCATTAATTTAGATTTTGGGTTTGTGTTGATTCTTTTTATAGTTATAATCAACTTGGTGATAATCTAAATTTTGTTGAGTTTTGAATTTTGATTTTAATTTATATTTTAGTTTTTGATCTGATTTATTCAAGTTTATATAATGTATTTTATCTTTAGGTATATAGAATTGATTAAGTCCTACTTGCGTGGTTAAGCACGCTTTCGGGACCCAAGCTTGTTTGGTTGCTTTGTGTTGGGTTAATAATGATTTAAAGGTTTTGTTTGAGTTTGACTTATATCCAAGTCCGGTTTTATTATAGCATGCCTTTTGGTTATTTAGAATTAAATCTAAATTTTTAGATCTTGTTGTGAATTTTTCCAACAATTCTTTTAACTTATTAATTTCATTTTTTAATGATAAATTCTCCTCCTCAAGTGTTCGATCTTGAGTTGGATTCGAATTTTTTAGTTGTTCCTTGAGGTTTTGATTTTCCTCAAGAAGAGATTTACTTTCATTTTCCAATTTAACTAATTTTTTATTTAAACACGAGATAATTCTAAAGAATTTACGATTTAAGTTTAGGTATACCTCTTCGGAACCTTCGGAAACGAGTGCGGACTCGTGGCTTGATTCGGGTTCGGACCCGTCTTCCGATTCCTCTGATTCGTCTTCCGTTTCAGCTTCGCGAGCCATCAGCGCGAGGTGACTTTGGTGCTTTTGCCTTTCTCCCTCCGATTCGTCTGAGGAGGAATCGTCCCATGTTGCTTTGAGGGCTTTCTTCTTTGTTGACTTTGGTTTGTCAAGTTTCAATCTTGGGCATTCGTTCTTGTAGTGCCCCTTTTTGTTACATCCGAAACATGTGACATTTCTTGAGTCGGCTGGCGAACTGATCTTCTGAAGATCCTGTTTGCTGAAGCTTCTCTTTTTCCTGGTGAACATTTTCCTTACCAGGTTCACCAGGTGTTCTTCGTCTTCAGAGTCTTGATCGGAATCTTCTTCGAATTCGGTTTGTTCTTCTTTTCTTTAGAGGAACCTGCAAATAAAGCTACACCTTTCTCGACCCCGGCGTTAGTTTGCTCATGAAGTTCTAATTCACGTAAGAGTTCATCCAATTTTAATTTAGATAAATTTTTGAAATTTTGTAGGCATCTACAATTGATGCCCACAAATTATTTCTGGAAAAGCATTTAACGCATACCTTATTAAGTCTCGGTTCTCCATTTGGTGGCCTATCGCGTGGAGACCGTTGAGGATATCTTTGATTCTCGCGTGGAGCTGACTTGCGTTTCTCCTTCCTGCATTTTTATATTAAAATTTTATTTAACAACAAATCTCTTTTGTTACCTTCGCATCGCTTGTTCCTTCGTGCAGCTCGATCAGTTTATCCCAAAGCTCTTTAGCGTTTTGATGCGGTCCGACTCGGTTCAGTTCTTCTCGTGTTAGTCCGCAGTGTAGAGTATTGATGGCTTTGTTTTCAATTGATGCCTTTTTCTTTATATCATTTGTCCAGTCTTCAGGGTCTAGTATGTTCCCAGAGTTGTCTACTGGAATTTTGTAAGCCCTTGTGACGCTCAACCATTGGTCGTAGTCTGTCTTCATGTAGACCTCCATTCTCCTCTTCCAGTACGAAAAATCATCCCCGTTGAATAGAGGAGGACGTACTGTGCTGAAGCCTTCTTGTTGAGACATCTTATCCTGCACACACTAAATTAACTGGAAAAAGAAAATCCCAAGACTTCGTCTTGGATTAGCAGTGCGGGAAAAAATAGAAGCTCTAAGTTGGTGTTGTACCAATTTAGATTTTAAATGCAACGAAAAAAAATCTTCCAAAAAGATAATAATATCAGTTTGGAATTAAAAAAATTATTTCACCCCCTGTCTGATTGGTGGTTGCACCAAATCAGAGCGGAACTTGGCTCTAATACCACTTGTAAGACCGTTGGATTCGATAGAGGGGGGGGGGTGAATATCGATTCGAAAATCTCGAGTTAAGACGCAGCGGAAATGTAAAGAAGTAAAGAGATGAACACTGTTGATTTTTACTTCGTTCGGAGCCTGTGACGACTCCTACTCGAAGGCCCTTACTCCTTGAGTACTTTCGTTGGGCAATTCACTAGCAATTCGGATAATTACAATTTACGTACAAATATTGCTAATGAAAAGAAGGAAAACAAAGCTAACCGACAAACAATAAATTAAGAAGGAGAGCCGGAGTGAGTCGTCGGAGCTTTGTGAGCGTCGTTGGAGCGCAGAGCAGCAGAGTGATTGGATTCAGAGTTCTCAGAAGACTGATATCTTGAAGCTCCTGCCTGGGGCTTCTTTGGCGCCTGGAATGTGACGTAATACTCCCAACCAGCATTCTCCAAGTGTCAACGTCGTCCTGGGGATAAAACTTGCCTCCGGGCGCCCGGACCTCCGGGCGCCCGGACCCCTCTTCTCCAGAAAGTCCTTCTCCTGCAAGAAAAGGTTAGTCCGAGGCAAATGTACCCTGCAGCAAAGAATGTTAGCACAGTTTTATCGATAAGCAAAGTATGACTTAGATTCCGTCTTTCCGAGACCGGAATCTAGTCACGATCTCGACTTAGATATCCGAAATGGATCTAAGCCGGATCGACGCCTAATGTCCCCTTCCCGGGAACGCGTCCTCACAGTCACTCCCTTCCAGTGACACCTACTCCGGTCAGCCCGTCGACCCGTCTGGACTTCTCGCCAAGCGTCCGGTCAGCCCGTCGACCCGCTTGGACTTCTCGCCAGCTATCCGGTCAGCCCGTCGACCTAGCTGGACTTCTCGCCAAGCGTCCGGTCAGCCCGTCGACCCGCTTGGACTTCTCGCCAGCTATCCGGTCAGCCCGTTGACCTAGCTGGACTTTTCCTGCACACTTGATCAAAGTGTCAGACAACAACACAACTAACTTAACCTATTTGTCATTCATCAAAACCTGGGTTAGACCGTTAGTGCTACCCGCACCAACATATTGCACCAACAATCTCCCCCTTTTTGATATTTTATAATACCTTTAAGTTAGGCTAATCTCATAGCCTCAACTTAGTCTTCATGTCAATGCCCTTTGGATAATGAAGGCATAATTTAGACCCTACATTCTCCCCCAAACTTTCCTTGAGGGATAGAGGCCTAACTTAAACCCTACATTCTCCCCCTATAGGCCCACATCAAAAACTCTCCCCATGAAGAGTTACTCAACGTTGTTCACAACCTCACATGTTGTTCACAACACCACAATGAAGTCTCATACCCTTCATTATCTTCAATGTTCACCCTTGAGCATTAACCAACTTCACACTCACAAAGAAGGTCTCAGACCCTTCATTATATTCAATGCTCATCCTTGAGCATACTCCTTTTCTACAATAAGATATCTAATCTTCCATTATTCTCTAATGCTTAACCTTGAGTATTTTTCAAACGAAGGATTTACCACCTTCAATGGTATCGGAAAAATATTTCCATGTTTTTAAAGAGTAGCTCCCCTTGAAAGCATGCTTCAAACTTCTGTCATTGCACCAACAATGACTTGGAATCCCTAAATCTTTAGGAAACCAAAAATTTGAAGTTTTGAGATTCAAAAATTCAATATTGAAACCAAACCTCATCCTAAACTTCAACTTAGTCTTCCTTAACCAATCCACACTTGTTTTCATCATGAAAACACCCCATAAGTGTGTACAAATGTATTTCAAGAGATTAGGAATGATTTCCTAGACTAAGAATGACTTAAAGTGTTGAAATTAGGCTTTCCCAGCCAAAATCAATATTTTCAATCGATTGGGGTTGAGTCTCAATCGATTGAAACAATTTCAATCGATCACCTGATCGATTCTGCGAGTTTTTGTTCATGGAGAAAATGCTTGAGTCAATCCACTAATCAATCCAGGCTTGAGTGAATTGATTGGCTGATTGATTCACTGAGCTTCTACTCACGAGAAAATGCTTCTCAATCGATCGGTTGATTGATTGAGACACTCTAATCGATCGACTAATCGATTGAAGTTCTGATTTTCTGAAAGTGAATTTCAACCAAAATTCAAAAATTCCCTAAAAATTCTACCAAATTCTAAAAATCATGAAACTCGTTGTAGACATTATTTAAGTCATATACTATCATGAAAAAATAATTTTCTAAAAAAATACATCTTATTTTCAAAGATTGACACAAAGTTGGAAACTTGTAAAAACTTCAATATTTCTTCCAAGTTTGTGTCTAACTATACAATGGTGATTACTATCAAAAGATAGATTTCACCAAGGTTTTTCAAAATATATTTAAATTGATTTTCAAAACTAATTTTTAACCATATTCTTTGGGCTCAATGTACATGACTTGTACATTAGCTTTCTCAATGATTGGAGTACACATAACTATGTGTTTTGATGAAATCAAAACTCAAGTAGATGCATTAAATCAACATTTTGAGTCTTGGTCATCATCCTAACATCTCACTTGTATCTAATGTGTACTAAAATACATACAAGTCACCTTATGATCTTTGTGAGATGTAGATTTTAGTTTTACTCTAAACTAGGGATCATGCATATATCTATCTAGGCATTTTAATTCATGAACATCCATCTAGGATACTACTTGTTAGTAAATGTCATTATCCTTAATTGCAAGGAATTTAAAAAAATGTATGATGATTTATGACATACATCAAAAAGAAATGATTTTCAAAAAGAAAATACACTATTGTTATATGATGTAAGTATGACATGACATAGTATTTTTGTTGTGTTTTTCATAATAAGCATGAATGCAAAATACACTACTACAAATTGAGGCTAAGACATCACCCCTAAAGTGTTGTTTTTAGCCATATAAATGTTGCATTATATCTAAGGTAATGCTTTTCATTCTATCTTATCAGGTCCTGTCATGTTAGATATAACACAACGCTTTTGCCATTTTATGCAATACTTTTTTGAACTGTCACGATATATAGCAAAGACAACGCTTCTTTATATGCAACACTTTTTTCTTTCACCAGCAACACTTATTCTTTTGTTACTCTTAAAAAATTGCAACACTTTTAACTATTAATAGCAACACTTTTTTACAATTTTTTTAACCCAATAATGCAAAACATTTTCCATTAAATGCATCACTTTTTATTAAAATTTTCACCTAACACTTTTACCCATTAATAGTAATACTTATTTTTTCACCAATATATTATTGATAATGCAATTTTATTATCCAATCAAACACATTTGTATAAAAATAGATTATTCAAAATATAATCATTATATTGCAAAAATTGTACCACATTATATTCTGCTTAAGAATTTTATAAAAATCCAACAATTGACATCTACAATATATCACCAACTAAAGCACTATACAAAAGTCACCAATTAATACCTTCATGAATCTCCCCAAAAAGGCAACCATACATTTACAAAAAGCCAACTATACAAACTCTTTGCTTGCCTTAAAAAAATCACATAGGTATCCAAAATGTAACACTCATTCTCATTCCCAACTATAACAGCTGCTTAGCTATCCAAAATGCTTGCTGCCTACAAGAAAAGCATCACAATATGGACAATAAAAGTAAGAATAAAGATTTGATCATGTAGCAAAAGTAATAACCTTTGTACTCAACTGACAATATATCTAAATACACTTTATCCAACCACCATCCTTCAGCTGGAAAATAACATCTACTAAATTTAGTATGAGAATACTCAAATTTGGCGATACACACTGCAATGAGAGTTAAAAATGATAGCATATCAAAATAAGCAACTGCAAAGAAGTACCAAACCTCATAGCACAACTAGGAACCAACCATATAAAGAATGATAAACTAAGTACTATTAAATGAGAAAAATGCATGCAAAAGCACATTGGTCTTAGAAATTCTGGAAAAAAAAGGAAATAGTAGTGAAATGGGTGTTAGCGAAGAGCAAGAGGTAAAACATATACAAACACAATGAAAAACTCACATGTTACTAATCCAAGTAATCTCTCATGCTACAAATTTGCAATTGGATGATAAACTTAGCATAATTCAGAGCAAAAAATTATATAATTGAACATCAAACTTGCAAAGTCAATTATATAATTGAGCATCAAACTTGCAAAGTCAATAGCAATAATAAATAGCTATCAACAAAACCACATCAGGAAGAACTAAACCTCAAGCATCAAATTGTAGCAAGTGGGTAAGTTCCATAGTCAAAATGAAATGCTTTTCTATGATTAATGGAAATAAGGACCGGGGATTTAGTTAATTTAAACTTACATGGCAAACATTCACAACCACTTCCAAGTGAACATGCAAAGTTCAAAGTGTCTTTTCAAATAATTTTATTGCTCATGTAATTCATACATAAATAAAAATAAGTTAATTTAAACTTACATGGCAAACATTCAACCACTTCCAACCATTAAGAGTTCAACCAGTGAAAAAAAATAAAAATAAGTCTTATACATAACAGGTGGATAAAAGAAAGGGATAGTTCAAAATTTTAGAGCTACTCATATTGTTGAAGGATAAAATTTAGTTCATAGATGGATTGAAAAGTAGCAGGTGATGACAATTCCAAGAGAACATTAGTTAAAGCTACCTTCAAGCAACTAAATCATAGCATTCTTTCATGATGAAAACATACCGAATTCATCAACATAGCCACTGCTATCCAAACAATCACCTCAAATCAGTAATGTATCCATATCCATACATCCGAGAAATAAGAATTCCCTGAATCAAATACTAAGCACAACCTAACCACATTCATAATCAAATAACCAATCTCATATAGAGATGAGAAACAACCTCTGTTCGTTACATCCACGCCAAGGCACAAAGCTTCGTTCTGCCCAGCTGCCCTCACCATCATAGGGAATCGTTGGCCAGCAAAGAGTGGACAGGACCCAATACAGAATGGGAATTCATCGCGATTATTGATCTGCTATCCAGAACACATAGCTCTGGTTACAATATGCCAGTGATCGGACAAGTAAAGAAACACCCTTAAACGTTACCACCTACCTTCTTGTGGTCGGAACCATGCTGTTCGGCCATTATAGGGCAGTTGGGGGATCTTGGCCGGGAGCTTCATGACGGCAGCAAGGGGAGAGGAAGGGCTCGACACTGGACGGTGGTCGGAGAGGGTGGCGGCGTCAGGCGGTGGTGCGCGGCTTGGGAGGGAAGAGGAGATCGGGGCGGCGATGAGAAGGTGGCGATCGCACTAGGGTAGAGGCACGCGGAGGCTGGTGTTGCTCCTTCCTTCCGGCGACGACTGTACTCGGCGACGGCGGAGACCACAGAGGAAGAGGGTCGGCGATGAAGAGATTGGGAGAGCTTGTCAGTTGGCATCGCGTGGGAGGAGACGATGCTACAGCTCCGAGGTCACAAGAACATTGCCGGCTGAGGACTTCACCGGCGACGATCGGGTGGGGAGATAGAGGTCGGCGGCCGCGCGAAGAGGAGAGGGGAGGAGCGGCGTCGGGTTAGGGCAAGGGAGAAACGAAGGAAAAGAAAAAAAGAAAGGAAATAAAACATACGAGCGGCGTCGGGTTAGGGCAAGGGAAATTAATCATTTCCATGTTTAAATATGATAGTTTAAATAGACTTTTCCATATCCCAATAATTAATCTTCTTAATCTACATCATATATGAGCTTTGTTTAAATCTTAGAAAATTTCTAAAAATTTTTAAAAATTCATTATTTCTCAAATAATTTTATTATTTAATTATTATTTGAGCACTGTATCTTACATAATTATTATCAAAACAAGATTTCTCTCCTTGTAATTGAAACATATCTTATGAACTTTATTTAAATCTCTAAAAATTTCTAAAAAATTTTAAAAAATTCTATAGGTTTATTTCTTTAATAACACTTATTATTTAATTATTATATAGTGTTGGCAAAAGTGTTGTGGGCAATTTACGAAAAATAAACATGTCATTTCTTCCGATTGCAACAAATATTACTACTACCGCAACACATTTAAAAAGTGTCACATATTCCTACACTATTACAATACTTTTACAAAAGTGTTACCTTTTCTAATATTAACTGCAACACTTCTAAAAAATGTGTTGCATTTTAGTTATAATGCAACACTTATTTGAAAGTGTTGCGTGTTTTTTCCAAAACTTGATATATGACAACAATTTACTAAAGTGTTGCTCCCAAAGTGATACCTTAGGCTCATTTTGTAGTAGTGATATGATGTCATGACATATGATGGGCAAACAATCATGGCAAATTAGCATAAATAAAATATACCTAGATAACCTATCTAAGTATCTTTAATCCTTAGCTAATTTCAAACCTGATCTTAGATTGCTCATAGTTTCTCAAAAAAAAGTCAAACCCCAACTTGACATTTCTTTTGACTTTCCTTAGTTGTGCCTATTTAAATTATGTATAATTTCTCAAGGTTTAACACATTTTACTCTTTCAAAGAGTAATCACTTAAATTAAGACTTAAATTTATCCTTAACTCCTTAAGAGAATATCAAAATCTCAACTTGGCATTTCTTATGCTTTTTTCAAGTGTGTCAATTTAAATTAAGTTCGATTCCTCAAATTTTGGTACATTTTACTCTACCAAAGAGTAAAAAATTAATCCTTTCATTTTCAAAGGTTAACAAAAACCTTGAAAAATACCTCTAAGTGTCAACTTTATTAAGGTTGGGTTAGCCACCTTTCCCATTTGAAGTTGATACTCTCTAAACTCATCTAGGGTGTAGAGAATATGCTCATCGGAATCCAAAATCTATTGGTGCTCCTTGGATGCTTTAGGTATTATTAGGGATAACTTCCCTAAATACCTTCCTAATGACCTTTCTAGGCTTCTTAGAAACCTTGGTCACTTCCTTTAGATCAACTCTAGGGATAACTTCCCTTGTGACCTTCTTAGTGACTTTATTAGATTTCTTAGAAGTCTTAGTCACATTTGTTGTTGCAAAGATACTCCTAGGGATAACTTCCCTTGTATTCTTGACTTGACTCCTCGATCTAGGATTGGTTCCATAGGTATATGAAACCCTATGATAAGAAGGAATATCCTTCTTGGCTTTGGGTTTGTATCCCAAACCTCTATGACCATAGGATGACTCTTGTATTCCTAAATCTAGGGTTTGTTCATTTTTCCCTTTTAAAAAATTTTCCATTCCTTTTAGGACCTTTTCTAATTTATCAAACCTTGACCTTAAGGCTTGGTTCTCTAACCTTAAATCCTTAGTTTTGGATTTTTCTTGATTCCTATGAGCATTTCTATTTTTAGGTCTATAACTAAAATTCTTAGAGTTATTGCCTAAATTATCTGCCTTCCTAGCCTTATGTATGATAGTCTTGGCATGAAGAGTCATATGATTTTCATTAATTCTATCACACCTCCTATTTTTATGATAAATAACATTAAAATGATATAAATTAGCACTAGCATGCTTTTTATCATGAATAAAAGGAGTTGGTTCGATAAATGATAGCTTACATTTTTCCTTTGAAGCTCCCCCTTGACTTGAGCTTCTTCCTTTGACTTTGGTCACTTTCTTCCCCTTGAGACATTGGCTCCTGTAATACCCCTTTTGATTGCAAGAGAAGCATATGATGTGCTTCTTACTCTTTTTTGTTGTGAGGGCGGTCTTTTTGGGTTTCTCCTTACCCTTAGGCGCTACTTGACCTTTCTTCTTGGCCAATTTAGTGCACTTACTCTTGTAGTACTCATGCTCCCTACACTTAAAGCATATAATATGATTTTTATTTTTAATTGAACTAATTGTACCTTTACATGTAGGGATGATACTCGATCCTTCATTTGATGTCTCTTGATTTTTGGAGGATGCCCCCATCTTCTTCTTCTTCGCTTGACCTGAAAGTAGAAGCTTCTCCTTCTTCTTGGTCTGGAGTCACCAAATGTCACTCCCCCTCAATCCTAGAGGTGGAGACTTTTTCATCTTCATCTTGTACATGGAAGAAAGAGTATGCTCCCTCTTTGCCTTTTTCATTGCACTCCCTTGAAGATGAAGTTTCTTGGACTTCTTCTTTGGATGTTGAGCATCTCTCAACTTCCAAGCCCTCTTCTTCTTCCTCTTTTTCTAATGAATCACCCTCTTTGGATTCCTCTTGTACTAGTGCATGCAGTGGAGGGTTCTGTTGGAGCAATCTAGTGACCCTAGGTTTTGATGTTTGGGCAAAGGTTTAAGTTATGTTTATTGTTGTATTTGATATGCATTGTGAGTGTGCAGGATACAGGTACAACAAGGAAGTCCAAGTGTGATCTTGGCAAAGGAGGAAAGTCCAAGGATGAGTCTTGGCGGCGTAAGTCCAAGCATGTAGTCTTGGCAACGTAAGTCCAAGTGTAACTTGGCAATGGATGAAGTCCCGGAGGCGCGACCTCTTGGCAAAGGAAGACCCGACAACAATGACAAGGCCGATGGAAGCTGCAGAAGGCAAGACGTGAAGGATGGGGAGGCATCCGAGGGACGCAAGGCTGATGGAGGAGGCTAGAAGGCTAGGTCTAGGTTGGTCGGGGCGAGGGCGAGTCTGAGAGATTGTACTCGGGGTAAAACACTAGAATTAGGGTTTACTGTAGCGTTACCGTAGCAGTACTGTAGCAGTCGACTGGTGACTGTAGCAGTCGACTGGTGCAATGTGAAATAGCCGTTAACGGTCGAATTTCCACAGAGAGCATGTCGACTGGTAGGCGGGGTTTTCAACCCGCGGGCTATAAAACCAAAGCTTGGGAGCTTGGTTTGTTTTGACGAAATTAGACTTGGTTAAGGTCTAATTAGTAGTCTACAAGTGCTCAAGAGTTTTCCTTGTGTCCAAGAGGTCTTGGTGAGTTTGTGGTGAGGTTTCTCCACCCACAAGGAGTTTGAGCCGGAGGTCTTCCGGGGAGTAATCCACCGACGGATAGGGATCGTTCACCTTACGGACACGCCGTGGAGTAGGAGCTTTATCTCCGAACCACGTAAATGATCGTGTAGCTTGGTTTGCATTCTTTCTTGTCTTGTATTTTGTTTAGCTTGTTTATTTTTGTATTATTCCGCTGCGCAAGCTAACAACGTAGGAAGCGAACGATTTGGGTGAGCCGCTATTCACCCCCCTCTAGCGGGCACATCGGTCCTAACAGGTTCTTCATGGATTTTAGCCAATTTGATCCATAGCTCCTTGCCATCTTCAAACTCTCCTATTTTGCATAGAATTGTGTTTGGCAATAAACTAACCAATAATTTGGTTACCTTGTCATTCGCCTCGCGCCTTTGGATTTGATCATGAGTCAATTTGCTTTTCTTGAGGATCTTGCCTTTTGAATTCTTTGGAGTTTCGAAGCTTTCTATTAGAGCAAACTATTGCTCTATCTCCGCCATAAGGAAATTTTTAATTCTTGATTTCTAAGAATCGAAGCTTGTGGATACGAATGGTGGAGACACCCTTGTGTCGAATCCGAGTTCATCTCGGAATTTCATCTTAAAGTTGAGCCTTTGATAAATTCTTTGAATTGTTGAAATTTTGAATTGTTGAAATTTGCTTCAACTTCTTCTCCCTCTAGCTTGTTGCTCCTTCCGGCGATAATTCCGGTGAAGAGCAACCTCACTCTGATACCACTTATCAGGGTCGATTTGTAGCTAGAGGGGAGTGAATATCTCGTCGTGCTTCGGTGATGTGCTTCTTCGATGATGTGCAGCGGAATAAGGAACAAGAAAACACACTCACACGATAACAAGTAGATTTACTTGGTATCCACTTCAAGAAGAGGCGACTAATCCAAGGATCCACACACAACACACACTCCACTAATAAAAACACTCCTTCTCGGTAACTACCAGAGGTGGAGAAACCTTGTACAAGACTCACACAATAAAATATACAAGAAGAAAGAAATACAAGCTGATACAATGGCAAATCTTACAAGATTTACAATGAAGAAACCCTAGCTTTCTCTTCTTCTAGCTTGAATACACCTCTTGACTTGCTTGGAAGTACAACAACACTCCTCTCTAAGCCTCCAAGATCTGGTGTGTGTGTGTGAGCTTGGTGGAGAAGAAGGCGTGAAGATCAGGAGAAGAGTTGTGAAGAAGAAGCTCGCCAACGACTATATCATGTGTGCTCCTAGGGCTCCCAATCGATTGGGCATGCCCCCAATCGATTGCCATCTCAGATCAGTGCCATACCAGCCGTCCATCGTTCATCGTTCACTACCTATGCAACAATCATTTCCCAGTCGATTGACCAATCGATTGGGAGAGCCTGAATTGATCAGCTAATCGACTCAACCTTCTTCTGTGCTCTCATGTTTGTAGAGAGAAATGACCCCAATCGATTGGGGAAGGGCCCAATCGATCGACTGATCGATTGGGGAGCATTCTGTGCTCGTGATTTTACTTCCCAATCGATCGCCCGATCGATTGGACCAACCTTCACTTGTGCCACACTCCCAATCTATCGGCTGATCGATTGGGCTTTGGTTCAATCGATCAGTCGATCGATTGACCATCCGTGGACTTGGCTAAACTCAAGTCCAAGATCCCCAAACCCTACATCCAATCAACCGTGACCTGTTGGGACCTCATGCCTAGCATCCGGTCAACCTTGACCTGCTAGGACTTCTTCACCAAGTGTCTGATTAATCCTTTAACCCACTTGGAGTTTTCTCCTCGTGTCAAGTGTCCGGTCAACCTTAACCCACTTGGACTTATCGTCTCGTGCCAAGTGTCCGGTCTTCTATGATCCACTTAGACTTCCATCAGATGTCCAGTCAACCTTGACCCATCTGAATTTTCTCGTGCCAAGTATCCAGTCAATCCTTTGACTTACTTGGGCTTCCCAAATACTAGGTGTCCGGTCAACCTTGACTCACCTAGATTTTCACGTGTCTGGCTTCACTCACCAGATCTTTCCATCTGCCTAGCTTTACTCACTAGAACTTTCCTTCTGTCTAGCTTCACTCACTAGGGCTTTCCATCTGCCTAGCTTTACTCACTAGGACTTTCACCTAGCTTCACTCACTAGGATTTTCACCTGACTTCACTCACCAGGATTTTTCCACTGCCCGACTTCACTCATCGGGACTTTCACCTACCTAGCTTCACTCACTAGGTCTTTTACCTGCCTAGCTTCACTTACTAAATCTTTCACATGGCTTCACTCACCAAGACTTTCCAACTGCCTAGCTTCACTTACTAAGTTTTTCACCTAACTTTACTCATTAAGATTTTCCCTTGCCTAACATCCAGTTAGGACTTTCTCAGTCAAGTATCCAATTAACCTTGACCTACTTGACTCTTCTTCATATCAAACTGGTCAGTCCTTAACCAAAGGAGAATTG
Organism: Zingiber officinale; assembly: GCF_018446385.1. Classification (NCBI taxonomy): domain Eukaryota; kingdom Viridiplantae; phylum Streptophyta; class Magnoliopsida; order Zingiberales; family Zingiberaceae; genus Zingiber; species Zingiber officinale. The sequence continues at coordinate 98,239,202 of NC_055998.1, forward strand.
TATCAACAATCTCCCCAATCGGACGATTGCATCTGCAATATCCATGTATTGTCAAACATCGAAACCCAAATATTAAGACTCAAACTTGAGCCAACTCAAGCTTAGCCAACCTGGTCAAACTGACCAAGGGGATATTATACCAACATAAAGATGATTCGACAAAGATGTAACGCTGTTTTAACAGCCAGAATCTTGCAATTTCAATACCTTTGTTGTCAGTATAATTTTAATCATTGTAATTAAATTACTATACTTGTAATTCTGCAATTTGATAGTGAATTGCCCAAAGAAAACACTCAACGAGTGTAACTCTTAGAGTAGAAATGGTCACAGGCTCCGAACTAAGTAAATTTTGATTATTTTTATCTTTCTTTCTTTACTTCTTTTCCATTGCATGAAATCTTACACGAACATTTTTTGAAAAGTGTGAAAAAGCCACGAGCGCTATTCACCTCTCCTCTAGTGGCTTTGATCTTACAATTAGTATTAAAGCGGGGTCACTTTGAATCGGTGAAACCATCGTTCAAATATTTTTTTATGGTATTTTTTGAAATTTTATCGAGTTTTTAATTTCTCAAAGTCCGTGTAATACCACTTGAGTTCTTAGTTTTTTCTTTATCATGCACTACTAATTCAAGAACCAGTCTTGGAATATTCGTTATTTTTTTGTGTGAGAAGTTTTTATATCAATGGCCTACCAAGAAAGTTACAATACTGCTCGTCCACCTCTTTTCTCTGGTGAGGACTTCAGTTGGAAAGGCTTGATGGAGTACCACTTGAAGACGCAAGTTGAAATGTGAGTCATCATCTAAACCGACTTCTCACTACCATTCAACAGTACTGGAAAATCAGTATCATGCGAAAACTAAGACCAAAGCATAATGAAGAAAATTGAGGCCGACGCAAAAACTACTCAAACCCTATAATACGGACTCACCAAGGAAAAGTTGAACTGAGTCGGCTCATTCTCAAACACAAATAATTTATGGGAGAAACTGATTGAACTGCACGAAGGAATGCCCGATACTAAGGTAAGTAAAAGAGACTTAATTTTTAATAAATTATAAAATTTAAAAATACAAGAAGGTGAGACGGCAAGCCAGTTACATGCACGCATCCAATACCTTCTCAATGATCTCCACGCAATCAGACAGAAAGTGAAAAACCGCAACATTATCAGATACACACTAAATGTCTTTCCGAGAAACACTTTGTGGGCACCCATGGTAGATGCCTATAAAATCTCTAAGGATCTTTCGGTAATTAAATTAGACAAGTTATTTTCAGAATTCAAACTTCACGAACAGACTAATGCATTGCCAGTCAAGAAAAAAATGTAACAACCACCCTTCTTACTACTACTCTCTAAGGGCGACCGTTACCTAACTCCTACTCTACTTACTAGTGTCACTTATGCTATTATTAGCGACACTTAGATTTATCACGGTTCAGAGAAATTCCTACCGAAAAATTTCGGCAGAGTCTCCCCTGTACCGGTGACCAAATCTATAATACACAAGATATATACACAGCCACATGCGGCTGGATCACAATTTATTCACAACCACGCAGTAATAAATCATATCATAATCAAAAACTAATCTAACAACATGAACTAAACTCAAGCTCCCAGAATGAAGCATAATAAGCTACAATGCACATCAAACTCAATCATAAACTCATAATTTCATAACAGAAATAAGGAAAATAAACTAGACATAAACTCTAAATAAATGAGTCTTGCTAGTCCCCTCTGGACCTCTCCATAGTTCAGTCACCACACACATCCATCATCACCACCACCCTGTCGCCTCCCTTCATATCTTAGCTTTTCCTTTATCTGCAGTAGGAGGAAAGAAAACAAGATCTATAAGCGAAAACGCTTAGTAAGTACTAATCTATCTCACAAAACTCGAAATGCATAAATGAAATGCATAAGTGCTAAAACTAAAATAATAAAGCTATCTGCATGTGCTCATGGTATACAGAAAATGAACGGAATACAAATCATACTCAGTATCAAGCAGGATAACAAGAAACTAACAATGTAAACTTAGAATCAAAGAAACTAACCATTCTTACTTATTCTAAGCTTGGAACTTATTTCATTTCTTGTATCCTTGTGTTAGAAATTAATCTTTTAATTTCTATCTTTTACTTTCTTCTTCTTTCTTTCTTCCTTCTTACTTAACTTTTCTTTTCTTTCTTAGGTTTTCTTTTCTTGGGCCCAGGCCTAGTACCAACTCATGCGCGTTCCCTAATAGGTTGGGGTTGCGAGCCACCAATCCTAAAAGAGCAGACCTCGGTCTACCAGGGCCAAGACCTCGGAAATGGTCACCTGGATTTGTTTAACGACAACCTCTTGGATGTCGGGTACTAGCCTCTTACTTTAATTTACTTGTTATCTCTTTTTAATTAGACCTTGGTCTTTTTCTTTACTCATACTTCTCATAATCCTTTATTAGAGCTTATTAGAATCTTTTAGATATATATCTAACAAGTATAGGATTACAACTAACCAAGCATGCTATATAAAGAAAATAACACAAAGGAAAATAAATCTGAACTCCCTAAGCCTGTTATAAAATAGAGCAAAGGAAAACAAATCTGGACTTTCTAAACATGCTGTAAAATAGGGCAAAAATGCTACTTTAGGGATTCCAATCATGTTATAAAACATAGACAAAGAATACTACTTTAGGGTTTCTTAAGCATGCTGTAAAATAGACAAAGGATGCTACCTTTAGTGATCCTAATCATGCTGTAAAAACAAACAGACATAGAATGCTACTCAACTTCTTAAACATGCTGTAAAAACAAATCTCTAATCAACTTTAACTATGTACAACATGACCTTAAAGCAAGGAAATTCATGTACAACATACAACTCAAAGCATTCAACAGCAAGCCAAAAGAATGTATCCTTAGATGAACTCACGGCAGCAACATGTGGTAACCATAGCAATCTGTACGGTATGATCCAAAACAGGGCAGCAAAGAACCAATCAGAAACTCAACTGTGCATGGCAAAATCCCTAGCAAAAATTAAGGATAGAATGCATAACACAACAACCCTAGCATACAATTCTACCCGGCACCAAAATTAAGGTATCAGAACCATGCCTCATGCTCAATTAGCCTAAACGAATTTTTTTTTTATTCCTTTGTGAAGCTCACGGCAGAACCTCAAAAGAAAACCAAAGTCCCCCAATTCTTTCCACATAGAACTCACGGCAGATTCAAACACAAGGAGAACCAAGACCTCAAACAAGGGATGTTCGGTCTGCTACAATTGGAGCATGTCCATTCCAAAACTCAAAACTCTAATGCAATTAGGTATAACCGTTCGGCTTGACAAACAGAGCAAGGAAGGAAAACCCTAGCATAAAGTTCTACTCGGCACTATGAAAACCGGAAGCAAAGAAATCAAATCGAAGCCCGGAGCAACTCCTACCGCAGGTGAGTAGTACTTACCGCGATGTGCTTGCACTTACAACCGAAGGAGAGGGCTGCTAGGGTTCGGCGAGACTTGAAATCACCGCGCCTTCTTCGCGTCTACGTACTCTTCACGTCGAGGAGGTCACAAGGATGAGAAGGATTCTCGGAAAAACCCCTCGCCGGCCGCCGGAGGAAGCGCCCTACCTCGGCTTCGTCTTCGCCCAAGCACAGCGCCGTCGCACGCGTCGGGAGAAAGGAACGAGAAGAAAAGGGATTAGGGCTCGGGGAAAGAAATTAACCCTTTATAACCTAGGTTTAATTTCTGATCCTTACTATAACTTAAACATATTTCATTTCATATCTTTTCACGAAATACCCGTGGATCAGTTGGTTGGCTTGGTTCGGTTAAGGCTCGGTTCAAGTCCGAGGTCCATGGTTCGAATCTCGGCTTGAATATTATTTTTGCTGAAACTTCTTTCATTTAGTAAAAATATCAAACGATCTCCAAAAATTACGTACAAATACTCTAAAAATTTCTAAAAATCTCTAGAATATTTTAAAAGTATTTCCAAATATTTTTTTGGACTTTTAGAACTTAAAATAGGGAAAATTGGGTCGTTACAAAAAATATTACTTTGATTGCATGTACAAGCAAAACTCGAGAACAAAAAACCAGACGCCGGACTGAACCCGAGTCCGAAGAAGAATTAAACTCAGAAGACGACGATGAAATCACCACCGAGATCGTGAACCTTGTACGAAAACTGTACAAGAAGAAGAAGGGTTTTACAAAATGCGAGATCAAGAAGGTGATTCAATTAAAGACGAAACCATCAAGTTTGAACCTCAACACAAAGGTCAAATCCGAAGTCACATGTTATGACTACAACAAGAAGGGACATATCAAGGCAAACTGTCCAAACCAGAAGGAAACGAAGAAGCAACAGAAGAAGAAGACACTGCAAACAGCATGGGATAAATCTTCATTAGAAGACTCTGAAGAAGATCTCGAACAGACAAGCTTCCTCGCACTTTCGACCTAAGAACAAGTCATCGAATCTGAAATAGAGGGTGAATCAGAAAAAGAGTTTTAGAGAAGCCACAGATTCATATCATTTTTGAATGGCCTAACAACATTATAAGTTTCTCTCAAGTAAATAAATTACATAATTTGATAAACTATCTTATACATAAGCTAGCCAAATTCGATATTTAGGTTAAGTCACTCCAAAAGGAAGTAACAACCCTTAAATAAGTGATTAACCTAAGTCACTATAGGGTTAAGGAGGCGGGAGACTCGAGAGACTAGGAGGTTAAGGAGTCAGGAGGCTCGATAAGCCAAAAGGCCCAAGAGTCTGGAGGCTAAGGAGCTGGGAGGGTCGAGAGTCGGGAGTCAAGAGGCGAGAGACCCGAGAGACTAGGAGGCTTAGGAGTCAAAAGGCCTGATACTCCAAGAGTCTCGAGAGTCGGGAAGCCCGAGAGTGAGGAGGCCCAAGAGTTGGGAGTCAAGAGGCCAAGGAGGCAAGATGCCCTAAACTTTCCTTTGTTGGAACCACCTTAGCAGTTTTCATTAATCTTCTTTTATTCACGTGACGCCTACTAATCATTCCTCTGCTCAATTATATTAGTAAATTCCCTTATAAGAAATTAACTCAGATACTCTTGTTGATGTCACTATTATCTTGTCAATGTCACTATTGTCTTGTCACTTATACTATGACCGGGGCTAGATAGTAATTATGTTCATCGTTATTATAATAATTAGATCCAATTATAATTATAGTGAATTTAATCAAGTTGAAATTAATTAAATTAAATTAATAAAAAAATATTTTAATATAATTATATTTTTATATAATAATTTTCATTAAATTGATTCAATTTATTTTAATATATATTATAAAAGAAAAATATTTTTAAGATAAAGAAATATATTGAGATATTAATTTAAACATATTTTGAAAAAGGGCTGCCTTCCAAAAAAAAAAAAAAAATATGCACATTGGGAAGGGTTAATTACAATTAAGGACATCTCCAATAATTAAAGTTTACAAAAATAAATTTATGATCTCAATATATAACATCATACCATATCAAATTCTAAAAGCTTATTAAAACAACTTTAATAATTAGAGTTTTAAATAATTTTTATATGATCCACTTTATAATATATAATACATGATTACATACATATTATAACAATTTCAATAATTTTATTTTTAATTTTATTAATGTTCTTTAACAACAAACTTCAAATTTTATCTCCGTAATCATTAGAATTTTTTTATTTAATTTTTTCATTTCACAAATATCTTTAAAAACTGCATTGCGATGCTGTAAATCATTAAGCTTTTGGTTTAGCTGAGGTCAGAGCGCCATTCATTGTGCAAAAAGGTGAGTCCCGCCGCCCAGCGGCCCCCTAGGCCTGGCCTCACAGGGATCCTAGGAGGAGGTAAATCAGCGGTGAATGCTGGCCCGGTTAAAGCGTGGTGTCTCCGGAATTTAACACAGTCGGCCCAGATTATTCATCCAGTGCGCGTCCGTAGACCTTCGACCCTCCAACCCTACGACTCATTGTGCAAGATATCACGCCTTAACCGGTAGATCCAGCCCGCGGAGGCCGGTCAGAGCGCCATTCATGAACTACGACATTCTTGCTCCTTTCTCCTCCTCTTCGTCCTCTTCCTTTTGACTTTCTTTGTTCCTTCCTGGAAGCTGCAGCGATGGAGCTTGGACAAGAGGGCATAGGAATTGTCGAAGTTTTCTTCGCCGATTGGTTTCTAATCCGTTCCTAATTTTATCGGTGCGAAAATCTTTTCCCTCTTCTATTTCTCCTAATCTGAGCCCTGGATTCCTCTTTGTTCATCTTAAATCTGCATCTAGTCTCTGACGTTTAGAAATTTCAAGCTTTGGTATTGCATTTTGTTAAAAAGCACTCGTTTTACTTGAGAATCGTGTATGTTCTACAAATTTTTTTGATCTCCTTCTGGCTGTTGTCTAAAATCTGTGCAAAAGAGGGGTTTGCTAGGTTGGTGTGATAGGTGGAATTTCGTTATCGAATCCATCTTTTTTTCGAGTTTAATTCCCTCTTTTTTTTTTGCCTAAAGTTTGGATTTTTCTTTGCAATTTTTGTAGCGAAAGTTCAGTCCGGATGGGTGGTCAGCTTGGCAAGAGGCCCAGCATGAGAACAGATCGACGTGATAGTCACCGCGGAAGCAGTAGTATCAGTGGCGGTGACCAAGTCAACGTTGACGCCGTCGGCCGTGTTGATCCCGGTCCGATTGGCATCAATTACTCCGACGAACTGAGCTACTACGAGGCCGCATGCCACGATGACCCTGAGCTCCGATCGTTCGACTCCATGCTCCAGCAGCGCACTAGGCACGCCATATCCACCCTGGCTTATGGTGTTGAGCTTCGGTCCCTTTCCTTCAACACTCTCAAGGAGGTCACTGGCTGCATCTTTGAGACAAACAACGAAGTGGTTCTTGCTATTCTGAAATGCAAGGATGACATCTGCAAAAACACCGAGCTCTTTGACCTTGTCAATGACTACTTCGAGTGCAGCATCAAGACCCTTGACTACTGTACTGAGCTAGAGAAGTGCCTCAAGAAAGCTCGCGATAGACATCTGATTATCCAATTTGCTCTGCAGCACTTTGAGGAGGAGGACAAGGAGAAGAATGGAGTTGAAGCTGAAGGAAATGTCAAGAAATACACAATGACCATAGAGAAATTGAGCAAATTTAAGGCTGCTGGTAATCCGTTCACTGATGAATTCTCTCAACTCTTCAGATCTGTTTATAGCCAGCAGCAGCAAATGCTCAAGAAACTGCTAATCAGAAAGAAGAAGCTTGATAAGAAGATGAAATCCATACGGTCATGGAGGAAAATGTCAAACATACTTTTCGTGGCTGCTCTTGCAACTGTCATTATATGCACTGTTGTTGCAGCTGCTATTGCTGCACCTCCTGTTGCAGCTGCATTGGCTGCTGCATCTTCAATTCCGATTGGTTCTTTGGGAAGTTGGATTAACTCATTGTTAAAGAACTATCAGAACACTGTGGGAGCAGAGAAAGAGCTTCTTACTTCAATGCAAGTTGGAACATGGATTTCTTTAAAAGACCTAGATACTATAAGAGTGCTGGTTGATAAGTTAGGGGTTCATTTCAATTCACTGCTGGAAAATGCAGATTTTGCCCTTAAGAATGAGGAAGTAGTAAAGTTCGCAATTGAAGAAATCAAGCAGAACTTGGAAGTTTTCATGAAGAACATTGAGGAATTGGGAAAGCAAGTGGATGAGTGCAGCAGGAATACAAGGAAAGCAAGAACATTGGTGTTAAAGAAGATCGTCAACCACCCAAACAAGTAGAATAATTTGTTGGGTATGACATGACAATCGATTACTTATTCTTTCCAACTAGATTTAATATTTAAGTCCTCTATTTCGTTCCCCAACCATGTCAAACCGCAACCATAAGCGTGCCAAAACAGTCTGTCTCTTTCAATAAAGCATCCATATGCATGTACTTAAAATTGGTAAAAGAATTAGAAGGGAGGATTCAGTTTGTTTTGTGTTAATTGAAGTATAGTTTCATTCAATGCCTGATTGAAAACATCAGTGATTATGCCTTTTCATTTCATTTATGTCAGCATGTGATTGAATTCAATATGTAACTGCACGGCACTCTACTTTTCAAATATATAAGCATGACTTTTTGGCAAAGCTTGTGTGAAATGTGCTATTATGAATTTGCAATTTCGTAAGCATTTTTTTTATAACATCTTGCTCCAGTTCAAGAGTTATGACTTATTTGCATTAATTTTCTGAGATTTGGTGAAGAAGTTTCAGTCCAATTTCGTAGAATTATCATGGCTAAATTATGTACTCTACTTAACAGTTGATTCAAGAGTTCTGACTTATTATGTTAACTAGGTTTGTCCAAATGCCTTGAATGATATCTGGTTAACTTGAAATCATGGTGATTGCAGAAATCAATGCATCTACTTTAATATGCTCTATTGAGTGTCCTTCATTCTTACGTCATTATCTTGTAGAATACAAACTGCTCAATCTATTTGAATGATTATAGCAAACTTAGAAGTGCTGCTCTGTTAAACTTTGCTCAATAAACAATTAAATTCTGTAATTCACTATATAATACTCTTTTAATGTGTCTTCAATTGGATCATGCTATAGACTGCATCCAATTCATGGTCTGGCTTGTAGCTTGTTCTTTGTCCTTGAGGTTAAACTCTCTCTCGATAATATATTTCTTTTTGTCTTTGACCTTGAGGCTTCCGCACACCACATTGAATGTGAGAGAATCTCCGGTCGGGGAAGAAGCCCTCTAGATCTAGCTCGCTTACCACCTGACCAAGTAACTATTATCTCTCTATAATCTATATTCACATAAATATTTACATCTGCCTATAAATCAGCATAGGACCCAATGCCATCACCATGATTGTACTTGCTAATTTCTACTTTGATGGTCAAACAACCTGCTATTATGTTCATTCCATAGTTGATATAAAAGGCCATACAACATTTTTTTTCAAAATAACAATCCATTGCATCACCACTGACTCATATTTATCAGCATTTGTTATCCTTCTAATCCAAAGTCCTAAACAACATTCAACAGGTCTATAATATAATAGCCCATCATGTAGCTGAAAGGGCACAGAAAAAACAGATGCTTCACCAACTCTTGATCCAACAATCACAAACTACATGCATTTGAAGGGTGGATTTCCCCTCCTTCCCTTGAACCATAAGAATGGATATCATTTGTTCTGTCATTTTTCTTCATGACAACCTCGTATGTTAAACCCAAAAACTACTACCAGAATTAGCCATCTAGATGACATCTTTAACTTTTCTGCACCCGATGGGAGTAATTTACAAGGGTTTTCCTTTGTATACTCAGTTGGTGATGTTCTTGTTGCCAACCTTTGATGAAAGTCACAAAAATTGTGAAAAAAGAAAAAGAAAGAGCACAATGGGGATGAACATGATGTAAAAGTAGATATAGAGGAGAGGATTGTGGCAGTAGGTGTCCATGGAGGATGCGAGGGATCTGGGAGGGACACTGTTGACTGAGGATTTGGATTAAGAAAGTAACCTAGGGGTGGAACAACAAAGATGGATGAAGTAGAAGGAACCAAAGTAGAACTGGAATCTATTCAAGTCGCATAATTGAGGTGAGGGATGATGGTGGGTGAAGAGAAAATAGGATTTGCGGGTAGTTCAATGGGGGAGGGAGGCCCCTTGCCATCCTCATCCTCTTCTAATGGGGAAATAAACTAACCTATGAAAGAGTCCCCCTACTACCAAGTTGGCAGGGATTATTTCTTATCCATCAAAATAGAAAGTTTATACTTACATCCCTTGAAATATTCTAATGTAACATCTAGGGTCGATAATTCGGGTGAGACAAAACCATATCTTATAATTAACTTCGACAAAACATAATCTAGTCAAACCAAATGAATAGCTGACAATACTCTGATATGTTGCGTCGAACAGTTAGATCCTCTTGGTCCCATGTGCTCACCTGATAGTGAAATGTGTTTAAACATAAATTTATATGCATGTAGCATACACTGTTCAGTTTGAGTAATATGTCTCCCAAGAGTCAGTTGGCATGACCTTGTGATCATTCAACTATAGCAATTTGACAATTTCACATTTCAGATCTGATTGCATGCTGATAAAACTATAGAAAAGATAAACTGAAGAGTGATAATAAACTTACTAGAAGAATTCAACAGAAGCTTCATACTCCAAGTACAATTCAACATACTTTCCATGATCATGCATTATCGATTGAAGTCTTCATTCTTGTTTATGAATTATAGTAGCCTCTTAGGCCACCTTTTCATTTGCTAAGTTTTTCTATTTCATCTGCAGTTTTTCATAGACCTTACGAGATGCCACTGCCGCTTGTGGTGAAAAAGAGAGATTCATGCTGATTTTGGATATCAATAACATATGTATGACTTAGTGATAAAGCTCACAAAGTGCATCCCCAGTTGCAGAAGCTTGACATAGGAGATGTTGGAAGATAATTCAATCATTGTATCCAATGGCCCATGGTACTTAACATATTCCTGTAGTCTTTCTTTCCAATTAAAACTGCCTAAGACTGGTGAAATGTTGAATCTCATGCATGACTTCATTGGTAATCCTTCTTTGGCATGCTCTGTTAAGTGGATGATTCAGTTCATATGCTTCCTTTGTAAGCTTTCATGATTAGCTGTTTTTTATAATCAATTCACCATCAGTTTGAAGGAGACAAATGTACGATGTTTTAGACTTCCCCACTTCGCACGTAATGACATGTACTTTTGATTCTTGATTCAACAAAGGAAAAGACACTATCTGCTCTGTCACAGGCATTTTGTGTAAGCAACTGATAGGCTTGCTAATGAATCTTTGTGAAATATCTCTTATAAACAATCAATATTGCTGTGCTATAAAAGGGCTTCCTCGAGGAAGCTTGGAGTGTTCAGGGAGGGGCAAACAGACGGGAACAATTAGTATCGGCTCAATGGACAGAGGTTTGCCCACTGCTGCAAATGGGAAAGAAAGGGTGCCACAAGCCAAGGATATCAGATCGAGCAACCGCTGCAGCTTCCACATGCCGCTGCACTACCCACGGTACACCGGGGCTGACTATGAGTCGATGCCGGAGTGGATGCTCGACCGCCTCCTCAGCGACTATGGCATCCTTATCGATGCTGCAGTAGACGTCGACAGCAAGAGGAGGTTTGCCATGGGCACCTTCCTCTGGCCAGCTGCCCACTGAATGAAGCAAGCATACTGCATACATGCCCACATATATATATAGTAGCAGTTAAGGTAATTACTACATCGAAAATAAACAGGTTGTTGTAAGTTGAAGGGATCCTGATCTTGTTTGCAGTTTGTAAAGCTCCAAATAAAAATTATAGTTTCAACTCAGTTAATATTTAATCTTTAATTTTTGTTAATAAAAGTAGGTAGACACTTGGAGAGAGGGATACAATATAATCTCACCCTAATGTGTGCTGTTAAGGTTTTTGGTCATTCCAAATGAAATCAATGTCACAATCAAGTGTATAGGTATGGACCAGAGTTCGACGGTGGTTCAGCATCCGGCCAGACATCACCACCTCACCTAGGCTGTTGCGTGTCATGAATAGGCAGTTTACAGGCAAGAGCCGGTTCACAAAGGTGAGATTCCTTGCAATCACTTGCATGGTGTACCTCCTATGGCAAGCAGCTCAAAATAGATGTGGTTGTGAGCGCGTTGTGGCCGAGTAGACCAAATGTTTGTTAAAATTCACATTCATGTCTACCGTTTTATAGAGGCGATGAATAGCTAAAAATTTAAAAGATAAGAATTTTAACTACTTTGTAAAAATAAGGATGCGATAAAAGTTAGCGCATGAGAAGTGAAAAAAAAAAACAATGCTAATAATGATTTAACATGATTCAAATCAATAACTGAACAAGTGATTAAACTTAAGTTTTTTATCTCTTATATATTTTTTTTTCCAAACGAGAGAAGATTTCTTAGGGATCCTAGATGAAGGAACCCTAGGGGAGTTGAGTTGTCTACTCCAAATACCATTCATATATAGTCTACACTAGATATATATAACAAACTACTCATCCCTGCTCTCTCCCCTAGCTAATTATATTCATTTTAGATGGAAGATGAAAGTTGTACGCCATTCACATTTCATCCCTCCCAAAGCTGCAGTAGAAAATAAAAGGTCTGATCACATTACTGTCAGCGTCATGTGCTCTGCAGCCAAAACCAATGCGAGCAATATTATGGCCCTAATTGCCCTCGCACGTTGTTTGAAGGAAGGAGACGATGCCATATAATCATTCTGATTTTGTGATGCTTTAAGTTTGCTCCTTTTGTTTCAGTGTCGCTGGCATAGCCCGAAGCAGAAATTCCTCCAGCCTGGCCTTCAAAGCTTCACAACTATAGGTTCACAGGTACACTGATCACAATTGAAGTGTGTGTTTTCCCTATATATCTGCAATGCAGAAGAAGACAAAGGAACTTTAATGGTGTATGTTCTTGTAATCCTTCTCCTGACACCTCTGGTGGATTCTCTCTCCAATTGACTCCTTGTCTCCATAACAGTATACTAAATGTCTGTGGGTCGGTGGTAGGGAGGGAGGAATCAGAGCAGGGTGCGGACAAAACACTGAACAGATCCCTTCGAGCTTCACTCTGCTACCTCCTTTCATGACAGGAGAATAATTAATTAAAGATATAAAAGATTTATTATTATGATTTTCCTCCTCTTCCAAAAGACAAAGGAACTGAAAGTGAAGAAAGAAAATTATAATATTATTACATATTCCTTCCTCCTTTGTTTCCTCGATCCCTGTCTCTGTGGAACACAACACAAACAAATTAATGTGATCACATTAAGCATAATGTCGAGACAGTGGTGGAGGTGGAGATATGTATTAATGGCCACTTAACTGGTGTTGTTGAGGTTGGCTTGGCTTTGCCTGCAAAACTCGTCCTATGTTATGAATTGAAACAGAGAAGAGAAAGGGCTCGTAGTAGAAGGAGAGATTGAGGTGTACTTTTGATTGGGTGGTGGATAAGTCACAAGAAGAAGAGTCCAGCAATTCCTCCATGGGTCTCTTGCTCTGGTAGCAGCTAGCAAATTAAGATGATTAAAAAGAGTTTAAGAGAGCGAGCAAATGTCGAAAGAGAGAGAATGCCTGCCTTGTTAGTGTTGCTGAAGAGTTGGGAACTGGCAGTGTCCTCCAGAACAGCGTGCTGAATCTGTGGTTGTTGCTCTCCTGCTGCTCCGCCCTTCTCCCCGCCGTCGTCGGTTGGAACTGGCGCAGAAAAAACGCAGCAATAGCCAGCTCCGTCAAAATGCGGCGGCCAAGAAGATGCATCGGAGACCATGGACAGGTCTTCCTCTTCCGGTCGAAAGCAACCAGCACCAAGCTTGTGGGAAAGAGAACTCTGCTCATCCGAGGAGTGGACCAAGTAGATGGTCCAACCAGACTGGCAGCCGCTGCTGCATTCTGAGCTCATTTCCCTCCTCCTCCTCCTCCTTCTTCTCCTCTATTTATCTATCTATCTATCTTCCTAGCAGAAGTGTAAAAAAGAAATAAAGAGAGGTCAGTCCTCATGCACCTGCAGCCATGCTTCACGTAGACGCAGAAGCAGGGTTGTGTTCTGAGCATTGGGCGTGTTGCTGATGATCTTGAGGAGGAGACAACTAAGAGAGAGGGAGAGAGAGAGAGTGTGTGGGTGTGAGGTGTTTGTTTCCGCCATGGTTTGTTGGGCTAATTTGACGTAGCGGAACTATTGAATCCGTTTATTTGAACAGGAAGGAATTTTAAAAACAATCTTCAACGGAATATCAGAAAATAGAGAATTGAGAGGGACACAGACAAAAGTTTCTTAACACACATGATCCGGACACATGTTGGTATCCGTTTGCTAATAATCGTGTTGAGAAAATGTTCAAAATAATGGGCCAGGCCAATTACAAAAAATGAGGGACTGACTACCTACCTGCCTACAACCATCATGTGCCTGGTCCCTTTGTTCAGGGATGACGGTGGGGAGAGCGCCCATTCAAAGCACGACGCGTCGGTTGAAAAGTACGCAGTGCATGAGATCCCGACTGTGCAAACGGCTCCCGCAATTAGTCGCATTGTTTGTTCACGGGCCGGGTTGCCAACGCAGTTTCGTATAAGGTTATTAGTGGGGTGAGCAAACCAATCAGATAAATCGAAATCGATTAAATTTTATTATCAAGAACGAACAAATCAATTGATATAAAAACAATTAATTCAATCATATTATCAAATTAATCAAGAGAAATTATGAATCAGTCATATCATTATTGATATTGCACGGTCAGATCAGACTAACTGATTATAATATATTAATTGATGGGTGATGTTTCAGTTTAATAGATTTACGAAATTTAAATTTGTCATATTAATCGACCCATCCAAATTATTTGGTTGGTTATAAATGAGTCAAGTCAAGTAAAACTTTATATTATTTAAATTTATTTGATAAAATAATTAAGTCAAGATAAGTCAAGTTTAAATAGTTCATTTTTTTTATAAGTTTAGGTTTAATTTAAATTTAATTTAAGCTTTAGATGTTACGGGCCTCTCAATTCAATCTTATTTAATTTTTTATATTTTCAAATTATTTGATTATTTAATTATTTTGATATTAAAAAATTATTTATTCATTTTAAGAGATTATTTATATATTTAGGTTCGGGAAGATTATATATATATATATATATTCATTTAATTAATTAATTAATATAAATAAATTCTTAATAAGTTAAACATCAAATTTACTCATAAACATTTCAAAATTTGATCCATATACAACCCTAACAAAGGGATGACAAACTTTTTTCTTGTGTTTTATAACACTAATCAAGCTAGAGATCAATGGATTCGTGATCTTCCATGGAAACAGATATGAGGTTAAGTATTATTTTTTAATTATAGACAATTTATTGAAGGGTGTATTGAACTTTATCAAATACCAAAAGATTTTATTTTAATATTTTTCAAAGGAGGTGATATGGTGATAAAGATGGACCCCTAAAAGGTAGGTCAAGGTCGGTGATCTTATTTGGAAATTACAGAGATGGCGTGCCGGACACGATGGCTTGATGGTTGACCAGTAGAAGACTTTTTATTCCATGGAAAAGCTCCCTCTCAATCCTGTGCACACATAGATGAGCTACCAAAACGTCAACGCCTCAAAACTAGGGGAGAGTCTCTGGCGAAGGCTCTCCGATATTCAAGTCAATCCAAGTCCGAATGGATGAATGAAGAACAATAGATAATGTGTGCAAGAGTAAAAGTGACAGATGATCAGAGAGCGTACCTTTGCCACGGAGAGGTCTCCCCTTTTATATAATATACCACCTCACATGACCTCCACAATCATAAGGTGGCAAAATGTGGCAGAGTTTGTTAGGTAAAGAGAAGTGTACAACCTAGGCAATATGCAATAATTATTTGAGGAATTTTTCCTTTACCTACAAGTATACCTCTTTTGTCGCTTATAGCTTCTGTTATTGCTGGGGTCGCTAAAAGGATATGCTATTATAAATGGTCTGTTAATAGGAGACACGATAGTCGCTATAGAAGTTTTTATAAATTATCTGACACATAGTTGTTATTCTGACAGGTTGTAAGGATTCTCAAATTATGCTGTCGACTAAATATGTCCAGCTAGCCTATAAAGTCGGCCTTCTTTATGCATGTCCTCGCATTGAGATGGTTTTGTCATGTATTGAAGGTCATGTAAAAATCTATTTGGGAAATAATATGGAGCCCTAGACACACTAGAAATTCGTCAGGGAAATAATATGAGAACTCATTGTTGGTGCAGTTAGCACTAACGATCTAACTCAGGTTTTGATGAATGACAAATTAGGTTAAGTTAGGTTTGTCGTTATCTAACACTCTGATCGAGTGTATAGGCTAAGTCCAGACAGGTCGACGGGCTGACCGAATGTCTGGCACGAAGTCCAAGCGGGTCGACGGGCTGACCGGACGCTTGGCACGAAGTCCAGCTAGGTCGACGGGTTGACCGGATAGCTGGCGAGAAGTCCAAGCGGGTCGACGGGCTGACCGGACGCTTGGCGAGAAGTCCAGCTAGGTCGACGGGCTGACCGGACTTTAAAATAAAATCCTACGCCTTTCATTTTTTCCCTCCAAAACTATTTTTGAAAAATACATCGTCATCTCTTCACCATTGTTTAGTATTGACAAAATATTACATTTTTAAAATTTTGAAATAATATTTTTTCAAATATTTTATTATTATTTTTTAAATAGTGAAATATTTTTTTTCCAGCACTACTAATCCAAGACCAAATCTTGGGATTTTTTTGTCTGTTTCTCTGTGTGCAAGAATAATGCCTCTTCAAGAAGGATGGAACCCCAATGAACCAGCACCGTACGATCAAGATTTCAACTACTAGAGGCGAAGAATGGAATGTTTCTTAGGAAGTCTAAACTTTGACTATTGGCTGATATTGAGAAAACCTTCTCAGAACTCAGAACTAAACACAAATGTAAGTAAAATTATTTGTAATGTTTTACCTAACAATGTTTTATGTAGACTAGAAAAGTACAAAGATGCACATGAGCTTTGGACCCAATTGATCAAACTTCACGAGGAGCCGATGGAGCTCGAGGATCAAGTAAAAATCGAATCTGAACTCGGGTCAGATCCAATTGAAAAGCCTACTGAATTAGGGGATGCGGTTAAGGTGAGTAATATTTACCAAAATACCCCTGCTAATAGTAGTTTAAAGAATATACATGATAATTTGGATATTTCTGAAAATATATGTGAAAATAGTGTAGTTGGCAATACTTGCAAAAATACCCCTAGGATATTTTCTGATAAAATAAATCTAATTAATTTAGAAAATTCAGAAAATATGAAAATAATTAATAACCCTAAAAATTCAAATTTAAACCTAAACAAATCTAAAAGTTCAAATAATAATGATGATAAGGTTAATATTAATCTAGACATAATTAATAAATTATTTAATAATCTAGACAACATCAATTTGGAAAATCCTATCCAAACCCAAGATAATTTAATTAACAAAAAGTTAAATTTTAAAGATAAGACTTATTTAATAAATTCCACTAATTATATCAACTTAAATGGTAAAGAAAATATAAGGATAAAATCAAAACGGAAGTTAACAAACTTAAAATTAAATGTTAAAGATAACATATTAAACAAAAATAATCTAGAAAATTTAAAATTAACAATTAATAAAGAGCTTAAAGATAAACCTTTAAAGAAATATAATTCAAACAATTTAATTAACTCAAATTCAAAAATAAATAAAAACTTAAACTTTAAAAATAAGCTATTAAAGAAAGATAATTCAATTAATCCAATAAAATTGAAATTGAAATTGAAAGAAAATCTAAATATTAAATATACTCTTTTAAAGAAAGATAATTTGACCCATTTAATTAATTTAAAATTAAAAACTTAAATTTAAATTACAAATTAAATATTAAAACTTAACTAAAACTAACTCTAATTATACAAGAAATCTTAAAAAGAAAAATCAATAATTCAGGGGAGGCTCCAGAATAGCTGGCACCTCCAAAACTAACCTATCCGGCAAGGTAACTCTAACCAACCTACCCCGCAGGGTAATTAGGACTAGTTAAAAAGAGTTTAAGTTTAACTTGAAAAATGATACTGGTGAAGTTTTGGATGATAGTACGTTGGGGAAGCTTAGTCTATGCATGTCTAGGAAGATATGGCTTTCGACCTGGTGCATTTGGCTAAGTGGAACTGACCGAAGCTACCCTTTATAGATCCTAACCAGTTAGACCAAGGTTTTATACTAAGTCCAGTGGATATGACTATTTGGAAAACCTCGTAGGCATGGTTACTTTAATGATATCCGAGTAACTCACCATATCCCAGAAGTTTATTCAGAAAACGCCTATTTGTTAAACCCAAAACTAAACCTGAACCTAACACAAGTTAAAAATAAATCCTAAAATTGAACCTAATTCATCTCATAAATTTATAGGATTCTCTGATTGAAAACATAGATCAGGCGAGACGACTAAAAACCAAAAATGAACTGAAATTAATTAAAATTAAATTGATTAAATTAATCTAAAATTAATTTAAAAATTAAATTAAAATTAATTAAATTAATTAAATTTAAATTAATTTAATTTAATTCAAATTAATTAAAATTAAATTTAATTAATTAAAATTAAAATTAAATTTAATTAAATTAAGTTAAATTAAATTAAATCAAATTACAATTAAAATTAAATTTTTTTACTTAAAAATTTTATTGAACTTAATTAGAAAAAAAAACAAAAACTTTTTTAAATCATTATAAAAAATCTTTTTTAAATTATTAAAAAAAATATTTTGAAAATTATTTTTAAAACTATTTTAAAAATCATTTAAAAAATTCTTTAAAAAATTATTTTGAAAATTATTTTAAAAACTATTTTGAAAATTATTTTAAAAACTATTTTAAAAATCCTTTTAAAAATTCTTTCAAAAATAATTTTGAAAATTATTTTAAAAACTATTTTAAAAATCATTTTAAAAATTCTTTCAAAAATTCTTTTAAAAATTATTTTAAAAACTTTTAAAACTCATTTTAAAAATTATCTAAAAACTGATTTAAAAATTATTTTAAAAATTCTATTAAAATTCTTTTAAAAATTATTTAAAAACACTTTTAAAAATTCTTTTAAAAATTATTTTAAAAACTTTTTTTAAATTTATTTTTTAAAAAAATCTTTTTAAAATTATTTTAAAACTCTTTTAAAAATTATTTTAATAATTCTTTAAAAACTCTTTTAAAAATTATTTTAAAAACTCATTTAAAAATTATTTTAAAAATTCTTTTAAAAAATTACTTTAAAAATTATTTTAAAAACTCTTTTAAAAATTATTTAAAAAAAAAATCTTTTAAAAATTGTTTAAAAACTGATTTAAAAATTATTTAAAATTTTTTTTTAAAATTCTTTTAAAATTTTTTTAAAAATTCTTTTAAAAAACTCTTTTAAAAAGAAAAACACCTTAAAAAATATATACATTTTAAAAATCCTTTTAAAAATTATTTTAAAAATACTTTTTAAAACTATTTTAAAAATTCTTTAAAATCTATTTTAAAATTTTTTAAAAACTATTTTAAAAATCCTTTTAAAAACTATTTTAATTCTTTAAAAATTATTTTAAAATCCTTTTAAAAACTATTTTAAAAATTCTTTTAAAAATTATATAAAAATTATTTTATTTAAAAACAAAAAATCTTTTAAAATCATTTTAAAAAATTCTTTTAAATTATTTTAAAAATTCTTTTAAAAATTATTTTAAACCTTTAAAACCTAATTTAAAAATTCTTTTAAAAACTATTTTAAAAATCCTTTTAAAAACTATTTTTAAAATCATTTTAAAAACTCTTTTAAAAATTATTTAAAAAACTCCTTTTAAATTTATTTAAAAATTAAAAGACATTAAAAGTCATTCTAAAACTAAGACACTTAAGCTAATTAAAACTTTAAAACTTAGACTAAAAACTTTAAAATTAAGGTTAAAAACTTAATTTTAAATTAAATTAAAACTTAACATTAAAGTTAAACTTAATTTAAATTTAAAACTTAAAATTTAAACTTAATTTAAAATTTACAATTAAAATTAAATTTAAATCATTTTTTAAAAAATTATATTAAAAATCCTTATTACTTAAAAAAAAATATTATTTTTAACTTAAATCTTTTAACTTAAAAATTAAGTTTTTCTTAAAAATTAGTTTTAAAAGTCATTGTAATTCAAAAAGTAAACTTAAAGTTAAAATAAAATTATATAATAATAAACCCTAAACCCTAAATTCTAATTACATTAAAATATTTGAACTAAATCTAAACCCTAATGACATTATTAAAACTTGATTAACTTAAGATCGTAAATTTAATAATGGAAGTACGGACTTCAAAAATTAACTGTGATCTAAATTAGATGTGACCTTATATTAAACAGTTAATTAATGCTTAACCTTAATTTAACTCAATAAATTTTAATTTATTTTTAATCAAAATATATAATTAAATCATAATTTATCATTATTAACGATTAGTTCAAATTGAACTTTAACTATGTTTAATAACTTTAATAAATTTAACGTCGAATTAATGCTAACTTTAAACTAAGGAAGTAAATGAATAGTTAAAACTATAACTAGCACTTTCTTTAAATCAATTCAATCAATACGAAATTTAAATTATTTCACTAAGTATTAAATTATTAAATCAAGTAAAAATCAATCAATAAATTATTGATAATGGTTAACTGTTATTGAATCAATAAAATCTTATCTTATTTAACCTTAAACTAAAGTTAAGCACCTGAATCTAAAATTAATTATTGATTAATCAAACTAAAATAAATAATTATACCAAAGATACAGAGATAATTATGTGTTACTAAATCCCCTAGAACACTTAGGTAGAAAAATGTGTTAGGGCTTTAAAATTTAACACACTCAAACCTTAGCATTATATTAAGGGAGATAATAAAATAAGGAAGATTAATAAAGTAAGGGAGAGTAATAAATTAAAGGAGTATCAAATTCAGGGGGAGGTTCATTTTTTTTTTAATCTCCTTAAGTGTTATTTTTTTCTCTTTAAAATCTCTTTAGAAAATTCTACCTCAATTTATTTTTTAAAAAAATTGAAAATCTTATATTAAATATTTCTAGCAAATATTTTCAAAATCTTTATTTTAAATGTCAGGTTTAGGGAAGGATTAAATCGACTTATTTTCATACTTAGTACCAAAATTATTTTCTCCGCTTTAAAAGTAATGACTCCTCTTAAAAACCTTTTTAAAATATGATCCTTGGAAATCCAATTTGAAATATATATTTATGAAAACTAGTTTTTATAAAACTAAACTTTTAAATTGAATCTTATAAACTAAGTTTTTAAAAATTGAATATTTTGTAAACTTAGTCTTAATTAGTTTTGAAAAGTAGATTTTTCAAACTTAATTTTGAAATTTTGGTTTTGAAAACTCATTGTTTCAAAGTTGAAACTTAACTTCCCTACACTTATACTTGAAAATTAACTTTTAAAAACCTTCTCTTTGAGTTTGCAAATTCATTTAATTTTGTAAAAATTATCTTTAAAAAATTACTCAAAATATATTAAGTAATGTTGCTAAATTAGTTATTTTTCAAAACTTATTTATGTTACAAAAGTTAAATTACTATGCGTTAAAATTTAAAAACTCCCCCAAGTTAACTTGACATCATTTCTTACAACTTATAAGTTTTACTCTGTCTGAATTCTATTGGTTACTTGCTTATGTCCTTATTTGATGAATGACAAAGGGGGAGGGATAGGTGGTTAAGTTAGAGCAACCAAATGTAAATTTGAAAAACTAACTTAAAGCCTTAAAACCCTCAAAAATCATGCTTGGTTTTTGTGTATATTTTCACTAACTTAACCAGATTATCATTCCATCAAAAAGGGGGAGATTGTTGGTGCGGTTAGCACTAACGATCTAACTCAGGTTTTGATGAATGACAAATTAGGTTAAGTTAGGTTTATCGTTATCTAACACTCCGATCGAGTGTACAGGCTAAGTCCAGACAGGTCGACGGGCTGACCGGATGTCTGGCTCGAAGTCCAAGCGGGTCGACGGCTACTGACCGGACGCTTGGCACGAAGTCCAGCTAGGTCGACGAGCTGGCCGGATAGCTGGCGAGAAGTCCAAGCTGGTCGACGGGCTGACCGGACGCTTGGCGAGAAGTCCAGCTAGGTCGACGGGCTGACCAGATAGTTGGCGAGAAGTCCAGACGGGTCGAAGGGCTGACCGGACGTCTGGCAGGTGAGTAAAGGTAAGTCACTGGAAGGGAGTGACTGTGAGGACGCGTTCCTGGGAAGGGAACATTAGGCGTCGATCCGGCTTAGATCCATTTCGGATATCTAAGTCAAGATCGTGACTAGATTCCGGTCTCGGAAAGACGAAATCTAAGTCATACTCTCGATATTCATCCCCCCTCTATCGAAACATCACGATCCAACACCCATGTGCCAGGAAATCCGTTTGAGAACCTATTGTTGGAACCCCGAGGTGTTTTGATGTGATCAAACAAGTTAAGTTAGGTCCTGCGTTGTTTAACCCTTGTGTCTAAGTGTGCAGGAACTTAGGAACACAGGAAGTCGAGCGGAAGACGCGGCTAGCGAGAAGGACGGCACGGGAGAGAGCCGACGGGCTCGGTGCGTCCGAGGGACGAGGTGTCCGCGGAAGAGTACACCGGTGGACGAGAAGAACGTGCACGGCGTTCGAGGGACGAGAAACCGGGAAGGAAGGCTGCTCGAGGAGAAGGCCGGAACATGGGTTCGGGTGAGCCCTATTTCGGATGGCCGAGATCGCCCAAGCTAGTGGAGCCGGAACAGAAGACCCGGACCAAGACGAGCTGAACCGAAGCGGAGCGACCAGACGGAAAAAGTCAACCAGAGTTGACTTTTGGGGTCCGGGGCGCCCGGAATGAGATTTTTTGACTAGATCGAGTCAAACTCGATCTGAACATTGGGGGATAAAGTTTTATCCCCCCAGGGCGCCCGGAACCCTTCCAGGCGCCCCGACCAAGGCTATAAATATAGCCTTGGTCCAGAAGCAAATCAATTAATCAGAACGACGAACTTGTAATCAACTTCTGTGTGCTTTACTTTTCTTCTTGTACGTTCAACGCTGTAAGAGGCTACTCCGCCCAGAGGAGAATCAGATAGTGCGCTTACATTCCTTGGATTAGCAATCCCCTGATTGCAAACCAAGTAAAACTCTGGTGTCTGTTTTTCTTTACTTAGTCTCTTTTATTTATTTATTACAAGTGTTCATTATATAGTTGAAATCCGAGAAAGGTTCGTGTTTTAATTTGTAGGGCAATTCACCCCTCCCCTCTTGCCGGCCTCCAAAGGGACCAACAAGTGGTATCAGAGCAAGGACGCTTCAGGAGGACTAACCGCCGATCGAAGCAACAAAGATGGCCGGACCAAGCATCGTTCCACCAAAATTCGAGGGGAACTTCACAGACTGGAAGCGTCGTATGGAGGTATTTCTAAAAACCGAGATTGAAATTTATTTTATTATGAAATACGGTTTTGTAACTCCAACAAATCAGAACGGTGAAGAAAAAGAAGAAAGCAATTGGACAAAAAAAAGAGCAGAATGAGTTCGTAGCAAACAGCCGTGCGGAACATCACCTGCTAAGCGTATTACCGCCTCAGGAAGTAAACCGCATCGGAAGCTACTCATCAGCTAAAGATCTATGGAAGAAGTTTCTAGAACTCCACGAAGGCACATCCGAAGCGAAGCTCGCTAGAAGGGACATCCTCCGAAACAAACTAATGAACATCCGCTTGGAGAAAGGTGAGAAAGTAGCCGGTCTACATGCAAAGGTAAAAGAACTAGTTACTGGTCTCAAGAACCTCGGTGAAAAGGTAACAAATCGGGACGCCTTACGCTACGCACTCAACGCCTTTCCCAGAACTCCAGAGTGGACGTCAATCATCGACGCCTACTACATCTCAAAGGACCTGGAGGTAAGTACATTAGAGGAATGTTTTTCTACTCTTGAATTACACGAAACTAGATGTGCAGGAACGACAAAGGATACAACCCAGACTATAGCGCTGAACACAACTCAGAAGGATGAACTCGAGTCAGACTCCGAAGACGATCAAGAAGCGCACATGGTAAGAAATTTTAAAAAATTCTTTAGGTCTAATAAATTTAAAATGCAGAATAAAAAGAATCAAAAAGGAGGAAGAAAGGTGCGATGCTACCAGTGTCGGAAGGAAGGACACATAAGAGAAGACGCCGAACTCAAAAAGGACAAAAGGAAGTCTCCCAAGAAACACAACCTAAAAGCAACTTGGGATGACACTTCTTCATCCGAATCGAAGCTCAAGAATACGCCGGGATAGCACTGATGGCAAGCTACGATGGACAAAGTATATCAGAATCGAGCAACGATGAAGAGGGAGCGACCTCGGATGAAGGCAGCGAAGCAGGGGGAGATTCAGGCTTTAAGTCTGACATGGTAAGTGAGGTATGCCTCTTACCCCCTGATCAACTTTACTCTGGCATTAAGGCAATGACTAAATCCATGTATAAATTAGAAAAAGAAAATGCCAAATTAAAAAATGAAATTTTGGAAACAAAAGGAATTTTAGCAAAATCATGTCTAATAGAGGATTTTGATAAATTGAAAATTCACAATGAAAAACTAAAAGAAGAAATAGAAAGATTGAAAAAATATAAAAGTTCAAATATTTCTACTTTTAGAAATTATAGAGGTTTAAATTGGTATTATAGATTTCATCAAAGTCAAATTAGAAATATATCAAAAATCTATGTACCTAGGAAATACTTGGTTAACCCTGTAGGTAGGAACCTCTACTGGGTTCCAAAAACCTGTTTAATTTAACTTAGCATTTTCAGCAAGGAAATTAAACGACTAATTTCATTATGAGGCTTTGTCTAAGGAAGTGGTTGTTGCTCCAATAACCAAGAAGGCCTAGTGCCTCGCCACGACCTGGAAGCCAAGTATCGAAATGAAAAGTTTAATTGACTAACTGAAAAAGCATTAATTTAATTTACCTAATGCTTTAAAAGAGTTATTCAATTTATATAATTTATAATAATTTTTTTTGAAATTAATTTTTTTTAATTGACTTAGAAAATTTCTGAAAATTATTGACTTAGAAATTTTCTGAAAATTGACTTAGAAATTCTTTTTGGAAATTGACTTAAATCTTTTTAAATTAACTTAGATATTTTTTTTTTAACTTAGGAATTTTTCTATGAATACTGTCTTAGACATTTTTCTTTGAAAATTGCCTTAGAAATCTTTTATAAAAATTCATGTTAAAATTTTCTGAATATTGACTTAGAATTTTTTTTACTAAATATTCTCTTTTGAAACATTGCCTTAGAAATTAATATTAATTGCCTTAAAAATTTTTTTGAAAATTCACTTAAATTTTTTTTACCTTAGACTTGTTTAAAGAACCCCTATTTTTAATGTGATCAAAGGGGGAGAAGAATGTTAAGTCTAGGGGGAGGTATATAAACTTTTTTATGAAATATCTTTGGACTTAATTACAAATAAATTGTTTTTATTGCATCTGTTTTTCCCTAGCTTAACTTGGGTTGCTCACATCAAAAAGGGGGAGATTGTTGGAACCCCGAGGTGTTTTGATGTGATCAAACAAGTTAAGTTAGGTCCTGCGTTGTTTAACCCTTGTGTCTAAGTGTGCAGGAACTTAGGAACACAGGAAGTCGAGCGGAAGACGCGGCTAGCGAGAAGGACGGCACGGGAGAGAGCCGACGGGCTCGGTGCGTCCGAGGGATGAGGTGTCCGCGGAAGAGTACACCGGTGGACGAGAAGAACGTGCGCGGCGTTCGAGGGACGAGAAACCGGGAAGGAAGGCTGCTCGAGGAGAAGGCCGGAACATGGGTTCGGGTGAGCCCTATTCCGGATGGCCGAGATCACCCAAGCTAGTGGAGCCGAAACAGAAGACCCGGACCGAGACGAGCTGAACCGAAGCGGAGCGACCAGACGGAAAAAGTCAACCAGAGTTGACTTTTGGGGTCCGGGGCGCCCGGAATGAGATTTTTTGACCAGATCGAGTCAAACTCGATCTGAACGTTGGGGGATAAAGTTTTATCCCCCCAGGGCGCCCGGAACCCTTCCAGGCGCCCCGACCAAGGCTATAAATATAGCCTTGGTCCAGAAGTAAATCAATTAATCAGAACGACGAACTTGTAATCAACTTCTGTGTGCTTTACTTTTCTTCTTGTACGTTCAACGCTGTAAGAGGCTACTCCGCCCAGAGGAGAATCAGATAGTGCGCTTACATTCCTTGGATTAGCAATCCCCTGATTGCAAACCAAGTAAAACTCTGGTGTCTGTTTTTCTTTACTTAATCTCTTTTATTTATTTATTACAAGTGTTCATTATATAGTTGAAATCCGAGAAAGGTTCGTGTTTTAATTTGTAGGGCAATTCACCCCTCCCCTCTTGCCGGCCTCCAAAGGGACCAACACCTATATCGGCTATAGATTTGCCCGAGCTACAATATGAAGATAGGCGTCTTAGGCTTGGTTGGTATTTTGTCCATCTAGGTGTATACTGGGACTCTGGAGAAATGAAACTATGTTTTGAGAGGTTTAGTCGGTATTTTGTCCTTCCGGACATATATTGGGACTCTAGAGAAATGAACCTATATTCTGAGAGGTTCGGTCGGTATTTTGTCCATCCGGGCATATATTGGGACTCTAGAGAAATGAACCTATATTCTGAGAGGTTCGGTCGACATTTTGAGCCAAGGTGGCTTAGGCCCGGTCGACGCTTTATCTGATCGGTATATAATAATTTATAGGTGAGACGCACTTGGCCTTCTGGCCGGATTTATAAATTTATCTTACTTTTATGCATGTTATAGACGGGCATGTAGTCATATAAGCCCATTTGGTTCTATTATTGGACGAATATGCAAGATCGTAAATATGTTGGAGGGGGGAGGGGGGGGGGTGAATTGTGTTTTTTGAAAATCGAGAGTTAAAAACAAAAGTTATGCAGGGGAATAAAAAAATAAAAAATAACGCTAACACATATGGTTTTACTTAGTTCAAAGCTTGTGATGACTCTTACTCCAAGGTCGGCGATTGTCAATCGCTTTCATTGAACAATTACTATCAGTTCGAACAATTAGTTACAAATGTTGAGTATAAGAACTGAAATTGGTTGTTACCGACAAACAGAAAGGAAATTGGAATCTCTCATTCTTCGAACTTCTAAGCAGTTTTTCGGTGTCGTCGGAGCCTTTTCGGAGTAGCATGCAAGAATGAAACTTATAGTAGTTGATGTTCTGATGTTGTTGGTCGAAGGCCCTTATATAGGCTCATTCCGGGAGCCTAAAACCTCCTCCGGGCTCTTGAAACCCCCTTTAGGCACCTGGACCATGCTGACGTGGCTCGACCAATCGACGCACTCCAACTCAGTTCCTGGATAAATTTTCTGGTTCAGGCGTCTGGACCAAATCCGAGCGCTCGGACCGCCTGGGTGCATGTGGCACCCGCTCGAGAGAGTTGGTTTGAGTGCTCGAGCTAGCTCCGGGCACCCAGACTCTCTTTTTTCAGCAACTTCTTCCTTGTAAAAAGGGTTAATCCGGGCAACAAAAAATATGTGTATCCTATAAAATAGAGTTAGCATGATATTAATAAAATAGGAGTAGTAACCAAGATATAATCAAGGTCTCAATTTAAGTTTCCGAAATGGACCTAAGTTGGACCGACGCCTACAATTTCCTCAACCGAGAACGCATTCTCACTAGATCTTTCCTCTAGTTGCTTACCTCCACTTACCAACTGCAGTCGCTTGAGTTGCCTTTGACCCACTAGGTCTTCCTGCTAGCTGTCAGGTCCCACGAACCCAACTGGACTTTAGCCAGTTGTCAGGTCCCGCAGACCCAACTAGACTCCCACCAGATATCGGGTCCCGCAAACCTATCTGAACTTCACACCAGCTATTGGGTCCCGTGAACCTATTGGTGCAGGTTGCACTAATAATCTAGTTTTGATATATGACAAATAGGTTAAAATTAGATGTGTTGTTTGTCTAACATTTCTACCAAATGTGCAAGAGTTAACTGATTTGAAGGGAAGGACCTGATACTAGGCTAAAATTTAGCTAGGTTTACGGGACCTAATAGCTGGTACGAAGTCCAGATAGGTCTGCGGGACTCGATATCTAGTGGGAAGTCTGGTTGAGTTCACAGGACCTGACAACCGACCGAAGTCCAATTAGGTCTGCATGACCTGACAACTGGCGGGAAGACCTAGTGGGTCAAAAGCAAGTTAAGCAACTGCAGTTGGTAAGTGGAGGTAAGCAACTGAAGGAGAGATCTAGTGAGGACGTGTTCCCAGTTGAGGGAACTATAGGCATTGGTTCAACTTAGGTCCATTTGGAAAACTTAAGTTGAGGCCTTAACTAGATCCTAATCTCGGGGAGATGAGATCTAATTACTACTTTTATTTTATTAATGTTGTGCTAACTCTGTTTTGCAGGATAAATATATTTTTATTTGTCTAGACTAACTCCTTTTTTAGGAATTCAAAGGCTGAAAAAGGGAGGTCGGGCTATGAAGGGATCCGGGCGCCTGGAGTCCGAGCCCGGAGCTGGTCTGAGCTCCTGGACCAGTGTCGCTCTGGTGGGTGTCGCAGGCACCCGAGCGGTCTGGGCACCCGGAGTTGGTTCAAGCGCCTGGACCAGAAAAGTTATCCCAAAGTTGAGTTGAAGCACGATGACTAGACGAACCCACGTGAATGGTCTAGGTGCCCGGAAGCGGTCCAGGCCCTCGGAAGTGGATAAACTTCGCGGATGAAGTTTCGACGAGAGATCGCCATGTCAACAATTGTCCAAGCGCCTGGAGG
The DNA here is from genome assembly GCF_018446385.1 of Zingiber officinale. Lineage (NCBI taxonomy): Eukaryota > Viridiplantae > Streptophyta > Magnoliopsida > Zingiberales > Zingiberaceae > Zingiber > Zingiber officinale. The sequence goes on from NC_055998.1 coordinate 98,267,695, forward strand.
GGTTCTAGGTGCCTGGAATGGACCAATATAAGAGTCTTCGATCAGCAGGTTCAAAACATCATCTGCTACAACTTTCATATTCAAGTGGTACTCTGAAAAGGCTCCGACGACACCGAAAGACTACTTTAAAGTTCAAGGAATGAGAGACTTCATTTTCCTTTCTGTTTGTCGGTAACAAGTTTTATTTTCAGTTCTTGTACTCAATCTTTGTAATCCATTTATGAACTGATAGTGATTGCCAATGAAAGAAATCGACGATCACGAACCTTGGAGTAAGAGTCGTCACAAGCTTCGTACCAAGTAAAACTTGGCATTGTTAACGTTGTCTATTTGTTTCCCTTTTCCACTGCATAACTCATTTTAACTCGCGATTTTCGACGAATGCTATTCACCTCTCTCTAGCTTATTTACAGTCCTACACTTGCCACCCATGCCGCATTCACCAATCCCTTATCACAGGGTGCTATTCTGAATGCCCTTGGAAGAACATGGCTGAGCGGAGAAGACACAGGGGTCGTCTTCCGAAAATGTGCCCGTTCAAGATGCTCATAAAGGCAAAGTGCCCCAGGCTGACAATTCTCCCGAGTGAGTAATATACAGTTTTCCTAAAAAAATTCTTGATGATCAGCTGCTAGCTTATTTGGACCTCTGTCAATTAGAGAATATGGAGGATCAATTGATTCTGAGGATCATTTACACATGTTTGACAATATAGCCACACTCCACTAGTACACCAATGGAGTCAAATGTCGAGTGTTTCTCACAACTATGTCTGGTTGAACGTAGAGATGGTTCAAGCGATTGCCAGCCGGATCCATCTATAGCTTCAAGGATTTTCGAGAGGCTTTTCTCCAACACTTTTCTAGCAACCATCGCTATCATAAAATGACTATGAATTTGTTCTCACTCAAGCAAGGGCCCAAAGAGACACTACGGACCTACATCAAGAGATTCAATCAAGTGACCATGAATGTCCTGTCGCCACTTAGGAAACTTTGGTAAGTGCATTTTCACTAGGACTCACAGATAATGATTTCTTCCGATCTCTCATCAAGAAGCCTCCAAGAGATTTTCATCATCTACTCGAATGAGCTACAAAATACATCAACGTTGAAGAAGCTCAGTCAACTCGGAAGAAAGAAGTGATCCCTGAGCCTACTATTGTTCCTGAGCGCCGATCGACAAACAGTAATTTGCCCCCAAAGGGCCCTGAGCGGGCCCTCAACAGCAACATCATAAGTCTCGACCGCATGCAGTCCAACATGTGGAAGCTGAGTGGATGAGATTCCTCGAGCCCTGACATGCACTCCAACATGTGGAGAGAGTGGAAATCCTCCATGATGATATCATAATTATTAAAGTAGTTATTGCTAATTACAATGTCCATGTACCTTTGTTGACATAGGTAACTCGGTCAACATAATATTCAAAAAAGCATTTGACCAGCTTCAGATGGACAAAGATGAGCTCCAACCAATGACAACACCCTTATATAGTTCATAGGCAATGAAGTATAGCCAATCGGCCAAGTCTATCTTGTTATTTCTCTCTGGGAGGAGCCACTCATGAGGGCACGCTGGATGAATTTCATCATGGTGGACGCCCCCTCAGCATATATGTGATACTTGGCCAACTGGCATTGAATAAATTTCGATCCGTCGTATCTACATTCTACCAAAAGATCAAATTTTCAGTAGATGACTTGGTTGATGAGGTGAGGGGCGACCAGCTGGTAGCTCGTAGATGCTATGTGGAGATTATGAAAGCTAAGTCACGAGTTGCCTAGAAAACTCAATAATTAGAGGTCAATGCAATCCAAGAGGCTCTGCCTACTTTGGTCTATGAAAAAAAAAGAAGAAGTAGAAATTCATCCCAACCGATAGAAAGTCACTACCTTCATTGCGACCGATTTGAGCCCTGAGAAGAAGGCCGAGCTGATCCCCTACTTGAAACACAATCATGATGTGTTTGTTTGGGTAACACACAAGCTTCCAGATATTTCTCCAACTATGATGCAGCATGAGTTGCATGTCCGACCGGATGCTCGGCTAGTCAAATAGAAAAAAAAAAGAGATTTTAAGACAGAGAAAAACTAAATTATCCGAGCAAAAGTCAAAAAGTTACTCAAAGCTGGACACATCTGTTGATACGGTCTGACCTGGCTGTTGTTTTGATGTTGACACTGATTTAAGTTTGTATCAGATATTAATTAAACTCAGATTGATTACTGATCAATGTTGATCAGGTGGAAGGGAAAAGTCCAAGTATGGAAACTTGGCACGCGAAGTCAGAGAGGGCTCGGTAGCTCGTTCTCCGGACTAGATCAGAGAGGGCTCGGTAGCTCGTTCTCTGGACCGGACGAAGTCGGAGAAGTCCAGCAGGGAGCTTGGCTCGGGATAAGTCCAAGAGGGAGCTTGGCACGGGAAAACGTCCAAGTATGGAAGCTTGGCATGGGAGGTTGGAGAGGGCTCGGTAGCTCGTTCTCTGGACCGGACGAAGTCGGAGAGGGCTCGGTAGCTCGTTCTCCGGACTAGGTCAGAGAGGGCTCGGTAGCTCGTTCTCTGGACCGGACGAAGTCGAAGAGGGCTCGGTAGCTCATTCTCCGGACTAGGTCAGAGAGGGCTCGGTAGCTCGTTCTCTAGACCAGGAAGGCTTTAGGGTTTAGGGTTGGGAAGCTCTAAACCTACCTACATAGGCATTGGATCGGTCTGTTGACCGATCCAGTGATACTATGGATATCTGATCGGTCTGTTGACCGATCCAGTGATACTATGGTTATCTGATCGGTCACCAGACCGATCAGTAACTCACTGTGAAAATTACTGATCGGTCTGTAGACCGATCAGTAACCAATCAGTAACACTCTGTGAGATTTACTGATCGGTCTGGAGACCGATCAGGAGGCAATAAAGTTCAGGAGAGAGTATAGGGGATCGGTCTGTGGACCGATCCACCTATAGCCTAATCGGTCCACAGACCGATCAGGCCATAGCCTGATCGGTCCAACAAGCTGTGGATCGATCTGTTGACCGATCCACAATACTGTCTGAAGTTTCTGCTGTTTCTCTGCAACTTCTTATCCATCTGATTTAACCATCTGCTGTTAGCTTTTTAAGTTGCAGGTTGCAGGTATCATGTCAATGCTTAAATTCAAATTAAGCTCCATCTGAAGAATAAGACAAAGGGTTCTTTCTACTGTGTTTCGCTGCAAATGGTGCAATTGGAGCATCAACGGTTACTAGCTGCGATCAGGCTGTGATCTGGCTACGATCAGTTGGGAATCAGCTTGACTCTTGCTCATTGGTTCGAGCTCAGAGACCCCAGTGAAGACCATGGGTTCTATTGGTGTGAGTTCAGAGAACCAGAGGAGGAGGAAGAGTGATTGGCGACGTCGTAGCTTGCAGCAGGGATTCGGTGCAGGTTGACAGCAATTCGGGACAGGCTGAACGCAGTGGAAGCAGAGGCATAAGAAGAAGGATGAAGAGAGGTTTGAAAAAAAAAACTCTCGGTCGATCAAGCAAGGGTGCTGAGCTTTGAGTTTTTGGCTGTGCTTCCTTATTGTGCTCTGTTTAACTGTTGTCTTCGCGTGGCTGTGAGCGTTTTTCTTCATTCTCTTTAGCCACTGATCTGTAAGTCTTGTGCTTTATTTACATATCTTCTGAGACTTTGTGGAGAGGTTACTCCACCGAGAAGGAGAAATTTTTAGTCGGTATCTATCCGGGGTGTGATCTACCGAAAGATCAAGGGATCGTCCACCTTACGGACACGCCGAGGAGTAGGGGCAAGTTATCCCCGAACCTCATACATACTGGTATTAGTGGTGTGTGTCTTTCTTTTCCTTGTATTAAATTTTCATGTGCATATTTCCGCTGTGCTAATGATTTGATTGAAGATTTTAGTTAAGTTTTAGAGGAGGCTATTCACACCCCCCCTCTCTAGCCATCCGAAGATCCTAACAACATCTAGGAAGTGCAATTCCCGAGCTGGCTTGCGAACTGGAGCTAATATCCAAGCCAAGGAACAAGTGGCGAGTCTGCATGGATTTCAAAGACCTGAACAAGCTATGCCTAAAGGACTAGTATCCTCTTCCATGCATTGATCAAGTGGTGGACTCTGTAAGGAACTATAGCGCTAACACGCCAAAAATCACAGCAGAAAAATAAGTTCTTTTCCAGAAGATCCATGCGAAGGAAACTATATACTAAGTTTTCTAAAAAGGGAGTTACCTTTGTTGCGTAACACATGAACTCCTGACGGTTAGGATCTTAGCACGATCAAATGTTCGCTCTCTTTCGATATCCACATGAACAAGTCTTCCCGTTCGTCTCACGAACTCAAGAAGTGGAGAAAAGAAACAACCAAAGGTTGTGCTAGCAACCCTTTGGAGGTTTCGGCCAAGTGAAGAGAGGAGGAGGAAGAAGAGTAAGAACACATCCACTTTATAAAAATGAACCAAAAACTCCTTTTGTACTCATTCATGAAAAATAGCCTTAATATCAATTTTCTTAATGACATTAATATTTGTCTTCATCCAATGCATCCAATACATGATCAATTCTAAATTGACCACTCTTCATCCAATGCATGATCAATTCCAAATTGACCACTCCTCTTCCTTCATGAATCCAAATTCATTAATTCACTCAATGAATCTAACTCATTGATCATCAATCTAAATTAACTCAATTAGTCTAATTCAAATTGAACTCAATCCAATAGTTGGATCTAATTGAGTCTAACTCAATAAGTCCAATTTGAATTAGACTTAATCCAATGATCCATCATATGAATCCATCTCCATTGCCTTATTCTTTGTGTGTGGCCCAATAGGTTCTCGTAACATTAGTAATGTCTCTAAAATTATTTTAGATACATAAATAATGAGTGACATCTAGCAAGACATCATTGTTACCCAAGTCACGAAAATATCAAGATCAGACTTAACCTTTCGTGTCTATTGTCTTGTATAACTCAATCCTTCTATTCTTTATATCTAGATTGATCAATGAGGCATAAACCATGTCATCCTCTTATCAATCTTTATGTTTCTTGATCTCTAAGTAGACATACTCAATCAAATAAACTCAATATCGCATATTAACTTATTTAAGCATGATCATGCATTCTTGTGTCCTACTAATCAAGGGGTCCACATATATCGCTTCTGTCATATAGAAGGGATATATCCTATCTACATTACTCACATCCCTCCGCATAACTTATTGCATACCTAGTGGTTGATTTTATGATCCAACATGTTACAGGTGACGTTTGTTGATACTAAAGTATGTAACTCCTTATATAGGGAATCGTAGTGACTTCAGGTCGAAGGACTATTCATATTAATAGTCACATGAAAATGTTTATGACACTCATATAACGATTCATGAAACATTCTCATAGCAAGTAATTCAGTACACATTCTCTAATATATACCCATGTATCAACCTGATATCTCATATCCATGACTTATGAGATTAAGTCATCCATTGACATACATGCTAATCTCAACGCATTAATATTATCCTTGTATATTATCCAATTTATTAGTGAATTGCCTAAAGTAAACATTCAACGAGTATAGGCCTTAGAGTAAGAGTCGTTACAGACTCTGAACCAAGTAAAACCAAAGGTGTTAGCTTGGCTTTCTATTTTCCTTTCTTTATTTCGTTATTTCCGCTGCACTTACTCTTTATACGATTGTGTTTTCCAAAAAATGTAAAAATATCACAAGCGTTATTCACCCTTCCCTCTAGCACTTTTGATCCCACATGTCCAATCAGCATGAGCCCATGGTTATCCAGCTCGGCCACCCCGCAAGCCTCAAGCTTCTTATAGGCTAACTTTGTGAACTCACTTAGCAAAACCTTCAACATTACTCTAGATACAAAAAAGAAAAGGAAATCAGTTAGATCCAAAAACAACAGAGGGAAGAATTTCTCACCAAAGAAGTCAGGCAACCAAGCGCAAATAGGAATCAATCCGAACATATACAACACACCCTCAAGCAGCAACTTATGGATATGGTACTTTAGCTCGGTCAACTGCAAGGCGGCTTGAAGGTAGATCGACTCCCATCTATATTTACCTAGCTCGTGAGGATTTAGTAACTTCATTTGCCAACCGATCGGGAAGGTGGCTCAATTGGGGAGTCAAAGGTAAAAATAATGCGACTTTCAACCCTTATTAGATGAAGGCATTTTGTCAAAGTACACGGCGCCCACTCAGGCTTAAAAGAGAAAGATTCTTACTCGGATTGTTTTGGATAATAAAAGTAATGAAAAATACGCGAATGTAGGGGGGTTCTGTACAAACGGAACAGTACTACCACCTCACACAAAACCCTAAAAGAGTTAGGTACCAGTTGCTGAAGGGGAATATGAAAACATCTACAAACTTCGGAGAAAAAAAGGATGTTTCGAAAAGCGGAGGCCAACGTAAAGTTGGTCCTTGAAAAAAGGCTATAAAGTCATCCAGCGGTGTGTGAGGATGATTATAGAAAGAGGGGATGAAAATCTGATAATCAGAGGGGATGTGATATGTGAGTTTTATTTTATCCACTCCATCGCCATTGAAGTCTGATGAAGTGGAGGTGTACCACAGACCAATGATAACCATCGGTGGGGAAGTTGAGGAGGCCATGAGGAAAAGGGATATCGAAAGTTGAGGAAAGTAGGTTGGAACTTACTAGGCACAGATCATCGGCAGTGATGAGCAAAGGATGAGAAACAGGAAGGATAAAGCAAAATCAAAGACGATACAGTGTAGAGAAAAAAGAAAGCCTTAAAAATTGTAGCATTAGTCATTTGTGGTCGTCCGATTGAGTGCCTTAGGAAAACAGGGTTGGATCTAGGCCGTCAAATTTGAAAAGGTGGTTGTCACATCGAAGCTCAATAGTTACCTATCATATCGAATACTTGGTGATGGGAAAGTTTGACACATGACGGTAAATCATAGGGTGAATTTATGAAGAATGGAGGTAATCTATAAACTCATGATAAAAAAACATGCTCAGGATACTTTGCATTAATGATAAAGAATTTGGTCGATTTTCAAGACAATTGAAATGACATCAGCGGTAATTAAGCGACACTATTGTGAATTAAAACCCGCTCGAGAGAAAGTGGAAGCATAAGGCAGCAGCAGTTGATTAAAGCCGGCAGGGAAAAGAGCATTCTTGAAGCCACAATAAATAAGAATAACATTCCTATCAGTCGGATAGCAGTCGAAAAAGCAAATGCCCGACCGGGGATAAGGAAGGTAAATAATTCTGTAGGTACAGTCAGTCGGACTTGCAACCTCTTTCGACTAGACTTAAAGAGAAAGTTTGTGAAATAGTGATAAATTTGGACCCCCTAAAAGGTAGGTCAAGGCCGAGAAGAACGAATGACGAGGCAGTCAAAGTCAAGAAGCGTTCAACCTTTAAAGTCACTGATTGAGCTAGGAACACACCTAAATGGGCCATAAGGATGAACGACCCTCAAATAGCTTGTTGGACCTTGGGGTGGCCTGTTCAATCCTTGCATGGCCAATCGGATGATCAATCGGGCTTCAAGACGGTAGGGGCAATATACAAGGAAAACCCAGTCAACCAGGCCTTCCGATCGACTGATCAGACTTACAGCCCCATCAGGCATATGACATCCTTAATATAAGCAAAAAGGTCAGGTGAAAATCGAGTCGCTCAACACGTTCCACAAGCCCGAGCGAGCAACATTCTTGACTATTGGTCGGTCGGCCGAGTGTGAGTCCCAAGGCCCAGCGACTTTGTACTCTCTTTTGAAAGTTTGTGTCATTAGAGACAAAATATCCTGCAGACAAACCGCGCCTTCGAAGCTTCCATCATATCAAATCATAGGGATTTGTGTGTCTATTTAAGAAAATGTGTCAAAGCCATTTTATGGTCTGTCCTTTCTTAGAAGCACTTTGAAAAACATGTAAATACTTTGTGATACATGCATAGATATAATAGTGACACTATTAGAAGGGGTCTTCATCTACATGTAAGGGTATGTGATGCTCTATATTCTCACACGCTTGCTGCTACAATTTTCTTCCACTATTTTTTTTTCCTAAATTACTCACTGACTTAAGCGTTGAAAAATTAACATTAAGGACCTCTTTCCTAATCAATACTAATGCTCTTTATGTTATACAAGACGGTACGAAGTCTTCGTTAGTCAACAATAAAATCATATTCCTAATCAACCATCTTTACCACTTTTGAACAACATCAGTTTTTTTTTTTTTTAAATTACCCTTTTCCCTCTCCACATGTACCCAATTGCCCCGGCAAGAAGCCAAAGTAAACTATTGTCGAATGAACACACAAGGCATTCAAAATTGTGGCACGGCAAATTTGATTTGAATATTTGCAAAATTCATTCTTTTCAAAAAAAAGTAACGACCAGAACTTTGGAAGCGCTCAAACACTCGTATTTAGATAAAGATATTAATATTTTGATTTAAAAAATTTAAAATAAATTATAAAATAGGCAAAAGTAAAAAAAAAAACATTTATATTTTTCTAAGTCATCGTACCACTTTGATTTTGGACTTGCCATTTTGATTTTTTTTTTTATCAAAAAGGATCACATCATCTTATAAAATGACATAATTATCCTTTGTATAATACTATTTAATATTATTTTCATTATTATTCTACCTATATTTTTCATGTAAATCCTAAATTAATCGATCATATTATAGTAATTCTAAAATCATAACTGGTATAAATATTGTAACTATTACAAATTCGTAGTTACTATAACTATAACAAAAGATGGATCTGCCACCTCAACGATCCTCTAGAATCGGTTCTACAAATATGGAAGGAGGTAAATTCAGGTACATAGGTGAGAGACACATGGTAGGGTAAATTCAAAGTCGTGAGTTCCTGCAAGATTCAACTCTTGGTTATTACATCAAAAATATCATGTGCCCACCATCAGCACTACACCCTAGGAGCAACTACTACAACTATAACAATTGTAGTTTATAACTATAACAATTACAATTTTATAGCTACTACAACAATTGCAACAACTATGATTTCATAGCCGCTAAAACAGTTATAGCAACTACAATTTCATAGTTGTTACAATTATAATAGTTGTAGCTTATAGTTATAGCAGTTATGATTTTGTAAATATTAAACTACAATAGTGATAGTAGTTATGATTTCATATCTACTACAGCATGAAAAATAACCTTAATAAAGAGGATTAAAATCTCCAAAAAAATCTTTACATGATATTTTTTAGCCTAAGACTGGGCAATTACGGGTTACACCTAATAATAAATGTAGATATCTGAACGAACTTTGATTTGATATATTATACATATTATAATTCAACCCGAGTCAAAAATTATGACATCTCAAAACTTATATAACATTCACATTATAACAGCTACGACTTCGTAACTACTACAACTGTGCAACGACTATGAAATCATAGTTACAACAATTGTGTGGTAGCTTAGTTGTAGTAATTACGAAATTATAACTGCTACAACTGTATAACAATTATGAAAATAGTAGTTATTACAATTGTGTGGTAGCTCAGTTATAGTAGTTACGGAACTGTAGATACTATAACTATATAGTAACTACGAATTAATAGCTCCTACAATGTCTTCAGTTCAAGATTTAAGTAAAAAAATATATGAGAGAGATAATAATGGAAATAGTATAATAGAGAATAGTTAGAATTATAGATAGATTGGAGCATCTTTTATTAAAAAAAGGAAGATAATAGGGTGTCATTTTTTTATAATGTATTTTTATAGCTCATTTTCTCGGATTTCTAAGAATCAATTCCCAATTTTGATAAATTAAAAGATAAATTTCTTTTAATGGTCAGTTGAACCAAAAATATTAGACTGATAGATCATCCATTACAAATTTTTTTTCAATTTATCCGGTCAATAAAATTTTTTTATAGGACTAAACTCAATTATCTTATTATTAATTGATATAAATTAGATACTTGATATCAGATGTCATTTTAATCATTACCAAAGTGAGATTTTTTTACCCTTTAAAATTATTATGGAACTGGTTGACACTGAAGAGAGGAAACAGAAAAACAAGGAGATAAAATAATTAGGGTAAAATAACATGCGCCATTTAAGAAAGAACAGACTGTGCTTTTTAAAATATTTAGAATTTTAAAAGCATATTTTGAAATATTACAGTAGAAAAAATCTACTAGTCAAGGGAAAAATAAAAAAAGATTCGTCGGAATTCATACCTATCCGAAGCATCTTAATAATTTTATTTTAGAAGAAATATAAACAATTTATTTAAGGTCGCCTTGAACTTTATCAAATACCTAAAAGTTTTATTTTAATATTTTTCAACATCTATTTTAAAAATGTGACGGACAAATTTGAATATTTGCAAAATTCATTCTATTTAAGAAAAAGTAACAGTCAGAACTTATAAAGTGTTCAAACACTGATATTTAGATAAAGATATTCATATTTTGATAAAAATGTTTTAAATCTAAAAACACAATAAAATAAATTTTGAAATAATTATCAGCTGAACTAGTTGACCCTGACTTATGTTTGGGAGGAGGGGAGGAAATAGGAGGGACGGTAAATGAGACTATGAGAGGAAAGAAAATTTTTAATTGTATATTCCAACTTAGAATATAAGGTAAAGGGAAAGGTAAATAAAATTTCTTTCAATTTTATCCTTATGAGTAGAAGGAGGAGATGGTCAGGGCTCTCTTGGCGAATAGTAACAGTGGAGAGCGAGCTGCCAAAGCTTGAGGAGGAAGAAATGGTCGGGGCTCTCTCAATGGACAGCAATAATAGAGATGACGCGTGACGACACAAGCATGCTTGAGAAGGCAACAACGATGACGAGGAGACGCTCCCAATGATTGTTCTCCGACTGCCCGAAAGGAAGAGGTAAGCAACGAGCAACAGTAGTGCCTCACTCTCGGCGATTGAAATTAGATTTTTAATTAAAATTTTAATTAATTATTTCGATCAATTTATTCTATATATATATATATATATATAATATATATATATATATATATATATTATAAAATTATTTAAAAATTTATTTATTTATTATATATATTTTTAACCTATTATTATTATCATCATTAATATTATTAATTTAATTTATTTTAAAATAAATTTATAATGATTCTTTTTGCTTTCCTCCCAAATAACATTAATTACTCTTTCTGCCCTTTCAAACAAGCCGTCTCTTTCCCTGACTTTTCCTCGTTCTATCTCAACAGAGGCCAGAGATCTCCGGCAAAGGCGATTAATCTTTAAAAAAAAATGAATGCGAACAAAATTACAGCCAACCTAAAATAATTGAATGCAGGCACCTGCCCCCAACTCATCGTCCCCACCAATACCCGCTCCGGATCCACCTGTCGATTTTGAAATGGACGGCCCCATCTTCACGCTCCGAACAATTCATCCCATCGCAGCCGTCCATTTCTAATCATTATCCAGACCAGTACCTTCTTCCTCTGCCTCCAGAAATTATATTCGTCTGGTCTTCTTCTGGTAGTCGCCTCGGATTTGGGGAGGAAGATCGAGCAGGACGATGAGCTACTACAACCAACAGCCTCCCGTCGGCGTCCCTCCCGCTCAAGGTAATCATCTCCCATCCCAGTCGATTTCGCTGGTTTCGAATCGGATCGGAATCTGACTGAGTTTTCATTCTTCTGTGACGGATTAGGTTATCCGCCGGAGGCGTACCCCAAGGGCGCATACCCGCCGCAGGGATACCCACCACAAGGGTATCCGCCGCAGGGTTATCCCCCGGCGGGGTATCCTCAGCAGGGATATCCACCGGCGGGGTATCCCCAGCAGGGATATCCACCGCCCTATGCGCAGCCGCCGCCACGCCAGCAGCAGAGCAGCGGGCCGACCTTCCTCGAGGGATGGTAACGAACCCCCTCTCTCTCTCTCTCTCGTTCTAAACTCTCGCCAGATCTGGCACGAAGAAAACAGAGAGAACTTTGGATCGAGCAAGTAGAATAATAATAGATCAAACTCGATCAAAAGTTCTCCCCTCTAGATTTTGTCTTTGGGAAATTTCTCCATTGACGAAATCTCCCTCAAAGCACGCTCATACATTGATTCTTCACAGAGAATCTTCAAAATGAATCCACTCTTTCTGAAGTGTGAGACATATACTTACCAATTTTTCATTTTTGTTTCTGAAGCTTGGCTGCTCTTTGTTGCTGCTGCCTTCTGGATGCTTGCATCTGAGAGTGGTGAGAACTATATCATCTGAATTTAAGGGGACACCATTCGCCTATTTGAATTAAAATTCCTCCGGGAAAATATATTGTAATTATTGATCTGTTTTTTATTTTTAATCTGAATTGTTAGGAAACCTCGGTTTGGTGTGTTTTTGTGGTTTTACATTTAGATATTATTGTCTTCACGGTCTTTGCTGTCTAATAAGAATGAATTGTTTAATTAATGGCCGTGTTTGGCGTGTTAGATTGTTTATCTTTCTGGTCTTGAGAAAGAAATAATGCATATTGTTGTTTCAAATACTAATATACCATTTTATCTTTCCATGAATATATACATCAAGCAATTTTCTAAATACATCTAGAAATTATTGGATTTTCATACTCTTTTAGCCTGATTAAAGGGGTATGAAATGTATGCAATTAAAACAAACTATTTATCAGTACATTTTTCAACCACAACCCAAGTTTGAATTTCATGATGAAAGAGTAAAAAGACAGAACCAAAATAAAATCCTCCAGTGAATAATATTTTCATGCTGCAACACGTTAAGATCCTCCCGTCAACGATACTACATGAATAATTGAAAAGGCAAATTAGAATCAAATGATCATGGCTAAGTAGCGATAAACTATGAATGGGGAAAAAAAAGTATAAGCGTTGTCCAAACAAATGAGTATTAGGAAAGAAAAGTTATAAGCCAATGGTTTATTTTGTAGTATCATCATTCATACTGTGGATATGGGATTGTTAGAAGAACAGAACAGAAAAAACGATGCTTGATAAATAAGGATTCTAGTTTTCAACCCATCGTGTTAGGCAAACCACTGGGAGCAGATTAAGATAAATGTTAAAGATTAATTAAAAGACTGCTCTACTAAGCTTAAAATACGTTTATTTCTTTGGCAGCAGGAGACATAAAAACAGAAACGAAAATATGCAGTTGCAAATACTATGAAGTTAGAACCACTTTGAACTTTTGGAATAGGACTACCAAATCTAAAAGGAATCCAATATATACATGCGCTTAAGTTAGAACCACTTTGAAGTTTCGAATTAGGACTATGATATCAAAAGGGAATCGAATATGTACATATGCATACCTGTTGGAGCTATTCCTCAAAAAAATGTATTAACATTAAAAGAAACATAGAAGAGGGAAAAAAATAGAAATTATAAAACCCTGAACGACCAATCAAATCCCTATAGAACGTTCAAACCACTACCGAGTACAGATTTATTTATTTTTTTATATGAGTTCTTATTCAGGTGTTAGAAGGTGATTGTAGAAAGAAAACCTCACAAGATTAAAGATTTATACAGCATAAGGGGGTAGTTAGAGCCTTCATAGAGTTGTTCTTTTTCTATTGCAGAGGTAGATACCGCAAGGGGCTCCTAAAAATCATAGCAGTACAGAACTCTTGTAACATATACAAGAAGCTTCCCTCTAGAATTTGATAGATCAGTTTGTGTTGCCATGAATCTCTTATATATTAATCAAAGATATGTAAACGCCAACGGAATCAGTTAAATGAACCAGTTGTTTTGGTGAGGAGAAACATTACAAATTTAAAGTTAAAGAAATGTTAAGTGCAACAATTTCAGAACTTGCTAATTATAATGAAAATTAACAAACCTAGAAAGTCCGGTCAATATCTAACAATGCTTGAAAATGTGCATAACAGAAAAAATTTGCACCAGATCAAGCTTACATATGTTGGCAGAAGATAAACAGAACATGTAAACAAGTTTACTGATCCTGACTGTTACCGAGCAAAAAACATGTCAAGAAAGATGTTTTAAGTACCTTAATAAAGCCAATTTCCTTGGCATTGCTACGGAAGCACTGTCTGCAACACATGAGGCCATATTTCCTGATTATTGCATGAGGGTTCCCACAAACACGACTACAAGAAATAGTAAACAAACATTAACACACAAAAAAGGGTCAAAAGACTGAAGGAAACCAGCTATGAGGGCTAGCATCTATCTCAATTTAAACAACAGGAACTTGTGATATTCAAAAACAAGATTTAAATCATCTATTTGGTCTCAGAAGAAAATTCAGAACCTCTAACCTACAAAAACAAAAATTTTACTAGGAAAACAACGAACTGGTCACGGAATATGCATCGGTCATACTTACGAGATTGAATGACGGATCCACTTACCATTTCCGAGATCCAGGGCCATAGTTCTTGGGATGCGAGTTCCAGACGTTTGAGTGCCCCATCTCACTTCTCTCCGGCAGCTCTTGCTAGAATCGGAAAGCAAAACAACCGAAGCAGCGGCGGCGAACTTGAGAGGTGGAGAATCGGGAGGGGGAGGACACTTTTATAACCTGGAAAGCGAAACCCTAATTTCGGTCTTGGAAAAACTATTTTATGGCGCGGTCTTTTTTAATTTTTTTTTAAATGAAAAATATAGGGAAAAGGAGGCCGGATCCTCAGGGAAAAGGGGCCTATTTTGGAACGAAAAAAAAACACTAAATCAAGGCTTTCCTATTTTTCCAAAAGTCGCATTAATATATCAAATTATATTTTAATTCAATTAAAATAATTTTAACTTTAATAGTATTATAATAATTTTGAGATCAAAATTATTACACCAAACTATATAATAAAACTATTACAATTATACTAAAATAAATATTTTTAAAATTAAAAAGGATGAATTATTATTTTTAATATATATATATATATATATTTATGTTCTGTACTTATGCATTTCTTTTGTTTAATTTTTTTTATTTGTTTTACTTTAGAGTTTCAGTTATAATATTATTAAGTAAAAAAAAATTAAATCAAAATATACACACGAAATTGATACTTAACTGAGGAGGCACACTCATTTGGCAGTCAACACTGTCAATGAGCTTGCCTCCTTAGACATGCATGCAAGTGCACATCGAAGGACATGTAGCGTATTTGTTCTCACATGTATTATATATTGTGACAAAAAAAAGTAAATATGTTTATCCTCATCGTCCTCGTTAATCTATCTCAAGATTAACATGGAAGAAATAAATCATGGACAATTACTAACATTTAGAATAATGACTAGCACATAAGGAAATATATGTACTTTACTTTTATGTTTTAATTCTGTGACTAAGATAATTTGAGACGTCTGAAATCACTCGGAACACCTCGAGAGATTTCAAAATGTCTAATGATTTCAGACGATCTAAATTATCTTATAATAAAACAAGTATAAAAATTAGGGTCCAAATCAAAGTACAATTTGGAGGATGAATTACATCATTAATAGATAAAATTTTATGGATCACACCTATTATACAGGTGGAATTCATAGAATCCCACCTATGAACAACCTCTAGTCCAAGAACGGACCAAAGATTATGATCCAAAGAATTCTGAGTCTGAAAATTGAGTCTCGCACCATATCACACAATTATATATATATATATATATATATATTCATTTTGTTTTTTTTCAAACTTAGTTTTCTCATATTTAAATAAAACGCTCGATCAGATACATAAAAATTGGAAATAATAAATTTTTATCTAATATTGTATATAAAAAAACTACATAATTAAATTTTTAATAAAATTTAATATCAAAATGTACTTAAATATATATAGTCATCAACTTTCAAAACTAGCAAATTTATCATCTTCAACTTTCTAAACTAAAAATAAATCTATCACTTTATTTAATTTCTTAAATGATGGCATACATATATTTAATCAGCAATTTAAATCCCGACTATTTTTTTTTTAAATCCCCCCTCCCTTGGCTATATCGTTGATCCAAAGTGAGATAAGGTTGGATTTTTAACGGCAACAAATATTGTTTCAATAAATTTATCTCATGTCCCTTATCTAGTAAGGTGTTCTATAATTTATCTCTTTTTAAATTATGTGAAATCGTTTTAGAGAGATCCTGTGATTTAGCTTTTGTCACCTATTGACCATTTAGATTGAAATTTAAAATGATAAAATTAACCCGGGGGACATTTTCAGGTTACGAGATTAATATCTTTAAACTTCTTACTTAATAATAAAAAAAATAAGTTCAAAGACACATTTAATTAAATTTTAAATTATTTTTGTTAAAAAAAACTTTACTTTTAAGCTACTTTCTAAACTAAAAGTTGTCATGGTGTCCGCGGAGAACAAATAAAATTATTTAAATTTGAATTTTAAATATTTTAAAAGTTAACTTTTGAATATTTATAAATTAGGAATAATTAAAGGGTTGATAATTCAAATCGCTATGAATATTACGAAAGATCAATTTTTAAACATGCATAAATTTTATTTTAAATTTAT
The DNA here is from genome assembly GCF_018446385.1 of Zingiber officinale. Taxonomy (NCBI): domain Eukaryota; kingdom Viridiplantae; phylum Streptophyta; class Magnoliopsida; order Zingiberales; family Zingiberaceae; genus Zingiber; species Zingiber officinale. Next base: position 98,284,235 of record NC_055998.1, read on the forward strand.
CCGATAAATAAATTATGAAAGAAAATTATACCTAATATAAAAAAAATAGTGGTGCTCCGGTAATACTTAGCTTATAAAAACAAATTTAAGTAAAAATAAAAACGGGCATCCCAAATTCGAAGAAATATTAAATAAACATCGCTTTTTAAAAAATAAAAATTAAAAAAAATCAAAAGAGTATCTTTTAGTGATTTTATCTAGAAAATACTCCTTATTTTATTATTATTATTACAGTGGCTACCGATAGCTATCCTAATTTTATTTATTTTTAGAAGTATTATAACAATTATAAAATAATTGTTATAACATGTAGAAATTATTATGGAGTGGATATAATGTGTAATATCTAATATAATATTATTTAGTACTTATTATAGTGATTAATATGGTAATAAGGGTGGATCCCAAAAAGTAAGTTAAGATCGATCAACTTACGAGGCAGTTAAAGTCAAGGAGCGATAAACTTTTAGAGTCATCAATTGAGGCGGAGACACACCTGAACAGGCTATATGGACAATCAACCCTTGAGTAGCCGATCGGACCTTGGATGGCCAATCGGGCCTCAGGGTGCAATAAGTAATAATGACCCAGTCGACTGGACCTTCCGATCGGTCAATCGGACCTACAGACCGATCGAGAATATCGCGCCCTTGATGCAAAAGAAAAGGTTGAGTGAAGACGGTCACTCATCACATTCTGCAAAGCCGAGCGGGTGATCCTCATGAGTGATGGCTGGTCGGCCCATTATGGGATTATGGGCCCCATGCCCCAACGGTTTTGTACTCTTTTTTGAAAGTTTGTGCCACGAAGGACGGAGGATATCATGCAAACAAATCGCTCTTTCGAAGCTTCGAGACTGTCAAATCATAGAGATTTTAGAAAATGTGTCAGAATCACTTTATGGTCTGTCCTTTCTTAGGAGTGCTTTGGAATATATGCATAAATACAACAGTGGCGCTATAAAAAGGGGTTCCCATGTACATTCGAAGGTATGCGATGTTACATAATTTTACACGCTCATAGCTACTGTTCATTCGACTATTCATCTACTCGACTCGATCACTGACTTAAGCGTCAGAGGGTCAACGTCGAGGACCCCTTCCCTGGCCAGGCATTAACACTCTTTATGTTACGCAGGACAACGCGAAGTCTTCTTTTGGTCAACAACAGAGCCACATTCCCAGTCAACCACTTTCATCGCTTTCGAACAAAATCATATTTGGCGTTGTCTATGGAAACTTCACTTGATCTAGAATGTGAAGATGGACAACGTCGGAAAATCCTTTGTCATCGCCATGATTTCAGAGGATTTCAGTGAACACATTGCCGCCATAGTACAGAATAAAAAATAAAATTTCTTAGACATCATTCTTGGTTGATCAGGGCACTCGAAGCTTACGGGTCTTCATCTTGATGAGACCTTTATTCTCCATATCCTTAGGCATCACAAGTGTTTGATTCTTATTATATTATATTCTCCCTCACTCCATGGGTATTCAGGAGTTGAGGGATCGAGTTGGATCCTCAGTAGTAGAGCTACATTCTCTGTCAACCACTTACATCACTTTCGGATAAGATCATATTTGGCGTTGTCTATGGAAACTTCACCTGATCTAGAATGTGAAGATGGACAACGTCGGAAAATTCTTTGCCATCGCCATGATTTCAGAGGATTTCAGTGAACACATTGCCGCCATAGTACAGAATAAAAAATGAAATTTCTTAGACATCATTCTTCGTTGATCAGGACGCTCGAAGCTTACGGGTCTTCATCTTGACGAGACCTTTATTCTCCATATCCTCATGCATCACAAGTGTTTGATTCTTATTATATTATATTCTCCCTCACTCCACGGGTATTCAGGAGTCGAGGGATCGAGTTGGATCCTCAGTCGATCAGCAGGTTAATTTTTCTATTATATATCCTCAAACGATCAACATGATATGCTATAGCTCACTGATCGATACTAGGGTAATAGCTCCCTGATTAGGATCTAGGGGACTAGTTCTCTGATCACGGACTAAGAGTCTTGCTCTCCGATTAGGGATTAGGGGCTCAGCTCCCTGATCAAGAGTGCTATGGGCTTCTCTTCTACTGATATCAGGGCTCCACCTCTCCTATTTGGCTTTAAGCTATCACTATTGGTCTTGGATCAGAGTATCATCACAGATCTCAGACCAGAGTATCCCACAGGCTCCGCACCCTTCGATCTCACTGGTTCTACTCTCGCTTAGTTCACAGATGTAAAATACGATGTCCAAATAATAATTAAATAATAAGATTTAATGGACGAAAAACCTTAATGAGATTTTTAGGAATTTTTAGAAATTTTTTGAGAATTTTTCGGAGCTTGTATGGCGTAGGTTAAGGGGATAAATTTTTGGGCTAGGGTAAAGTCTATTTTAACTACCCTATTTAAGGAAAGAAATGTTTAATTGTTAATTTTTGGTTTTGCTTCTCTAAACCTAATTCGGCGCTGCCCTCTCCCACACGTGATGCTCTTGTGGCATCGCTACGCCGACAGGGCCGGCCCTGACTTTTAGGGGCCCTTGGGCGAAAAGAAAAAAGTGACCTCTTAGGAAAAAATTTTTACTAACTTGCAATTTGAACATAATTTAATAGAAAAACTTGAAAATCAATATATTTCATTTAAAATATGGTAAACTACATACAAAATTTATTTCTCAAGATTCTTCAAAAAATGCAATACCATACAAAATATATTTCCTAAGTTTCTCCAAAAAAGTGTAATACCTACAAATAAAAAAAAATAAGTATGAAATAAAAAATCTATATCTTTTAGCATTTTGAGAAGTAAAATTATCAATAAGGTTCTCAAAATTAAGTTTTTCTAATATCTCATTTTTGATACATAAAATTGTAAAGACATTTACATTCAAATCATTATCATCATTCTCTCTCAATTCTTCATGCTCATTTGTTGCATGATTATGCTCATCATTTTCTCTCAATTCTCCCCCCTCATTGATTGCATAATTATTTAATTCTTTTTTATTACTCAATTACTATTCATTTGTTACATGATCATTTAGTTCTTCTTGACTTTCTTCTTACAATTCATCAACTGAATTTTCATTGAAGAGCTAGCTTTAAAAAACTTACGAAGAACACCTTTGTGAGTTTCAATAATTTGTTCCACTCTTTTTTTTTGTCTCTTTTCTGACTCCAAGATTGATATTTTTTTAGAAACATGTTTGTATTACAAATTTCAAGTGTAAAAATAAAACACACAAAACTAGCAACAAAGCTAATAATGAAACAAACACAAGCAGTAAAAATAATAGTCAAAGAACAATAAAGACTAGTTTGTGCTTGAAGCAATCGATATAACTTATTCTATGATGATTAAAATTGGGATGATTTATTTAAACTCTTTCAAATCCGTAAAAAAAATCATAAAATATTGACTCCAATATAATCTTAAAAATCAATATTGAATATTGACAATAAGAAAAAATATAGATAAGTAGGTACCTTAGGTTGTAAGTTTATATATTGATGAATGATGATGTTGATGAAACTAAAATTAATAAATTAGAAGAGATTCCAAGGAGAAGAAAGGAGGAAATTAGCGTTCAAGATTCATTCTTTACTCTTTAGAGTCTTATGACTTCTATAAAAAATTAATGAAGAAAGAATTGTACCAGAAATAAAATCTTGGAAAGAGAAAAAAAGGATCGTTTACCTTTCTTCTTTTTTTTTCTTTTTTTTGTTTTTTAGTTTTTTTCTTAAATTTTAATAGAAAATATATATATATTTTTTTTGGACCTTTATCAAAACAATTCAACAATATATATATTTTTGGGCTTTTATTAAAATAATCCAATCAAATATATTTTATAGGTTTTTATTAAAACAATCTAAATATATATAATATATATTATATATGCATATCAAATTTGGGGGCCCCTAAAAATCGGGGGCCCTTGGCCATCGCCCCCGGTGACATGCCTCAGGGCCGACCCTGTGCGCCGATAGCCTACAAGCCCTACCGCCACGCCGCTCTTCTCTGCCCTTCGCCTCGCAATCGACCGTTGTCACTTCTTTGCCGTGCCACTCCACAACTGTTCTCCTCTCCACGGTGCGATGCCCATGTCGGGTGCTGCTGCACCTCTACGTCGGAGACGTCTTCTTCCTCTTTCTTTGTTTTTTGTGAGTGGCGTCCACCGTCGTCAGTATCCAGCCGCGACCCAACAACCTCCAACCGTTAGCTTCTGTACTCGATCCTGTGCCATCGTCAGCTGCGTGACCATGGGGAGCAGCTGTCGGAGATGGAGATGATCAACTAATGGTTGGGTAACGATAATTATTACTTAAACCGTTTTGATTATAGTGGATTATAGTTTAATAGTTGAGATATGGAGCTTATCCAATAATTAATAAATTTAGAGGTTTAACTGGTATTAAATTTATGTCATTTAATGGATTAATTAATCGAGTGATTTCCAATTAAGTGATTAATGAATAGGTAATTTCATAACTATTTGATTGGTCAAAGTTGCTATCGGTTTATGAGGGGTTGAATACATATTGTAGGCACCATGTGAAATTGAATAATAAATTGAGTTAATTGATTAGGTGTTCATAATTAATTTAGATAAATTAATTAGATGATTGGGAGTTAGGTAGTAAGGAACTAATATAATCAATAGGTTAATTAAATGATTTATAGATCCTTAGATCAAGTTTCATGTCATATACTTGTAGGACTTGAGCTCGAGACAGACTTTGGACTTGAAGACAGTTTGGATACTCTGCATTCGAGGCGGGTACTTCTTGCTTTATTTTCTTTTAGTACTTTGACCTTAGTGCATGAATTATTTTGGATAAGAACTGTTTACCTTGACTCCACTCTTACTTTCCTGTGCTTGATACTTCCATGCAATCTTTGAGAAATTCGTTTCTATATCCATACAGTCTCTTCTTGTTGTCCATGATCCGTAGCAAATACTAAATATCATATTTGGATACTTTAACTGTTGCTTATTTATGTACGATATTGAGCATGCTGGCTTCATGTAGTATACCTGTTTCTGTTTATATATATATATGATGACTGTTGCATTGTTTGCATCATGTCATTGCATGCATGCCGCATCCTCGGTCACTCGAGAGAGTGGTAGCTGGAGTTGATGCCGCTTGTCCTGTCGTGCCGCACTCGGCCACTCGTGTGAGTGGTAGCTGGAGTATGAGCAGCAGGGACCCCGTCGCAGATGTAGCTAGTTAGCTACTATGCAACTGTCCCCTCGGCCACTCGTGTGAGTGGTAGCTGGAGTGGTGTACAGTCTGTCACTGACCCGGCCTCTCGACCATACAGGTAGGGCTGGAGATGGGCGGGAGTGACCATCCGTGCATACGCTGTTGTTATTATATTTGTTTTGGCTGCTGTCTATATATGCTGTTATTGCTTACTTACTGCTGTTGTTCACGTATGCTGATATGCTTACTTGTGTTGAGATATATTCTCATTGTAGATGTTTAGTCATTGTAAATTTGTATATACCTTGTTTATTACCTCTGTAGTATGAGCAATACTGTAGCAGATTAGTACCAGTTCTGACCTACTATACCTAGCCTAGGATATGATTTCAGGTATGAGCATTTATTTTGGTTCTATTATAGTATCTGCTATTCTTCTTATGAGGCTGTATATTGTTGACACTCTCTACTTACATGTTATGTTCATGCACTATCTCTTTCCTTACCCGCTGAGTTCCAATACTCACCACCCCACAAAATGGTTTTCTTTCGCCAGGTAACAGGTAGATGAGTCATGGATGCCAGTCCTGGGTCCTACGTCACACTCGAGGATAGTTTTCGTTTTGGTTTTGTTATTGTTTGGGGTGATATATTGATTTTGTGTATTTTGTTTTTCAATAAGTCGATGTGAATTTTGGGTCAAGTCTGTGAGGACAGGTATTTTTGTTAGTGTCGTTGTTAGTTTTACGTTCGTATCGCTTTATGTCTTCCGCTGCTGTGTGTTTATTTTGTTCCAGCTGAGTGCGCTGTCGTATTATGATATATGTTGTATTTATTTTTGTCCAGCCGGGTAGGCTGAGTATATTAAACTGTGTGCTCTGTTGTTTATATTTTGTATATATATATATATTCCAGTCGAGTGTGGCTGAGGTATATTTTATCACCCGTACAGGGGAGATGCTGCCGAAGTTTCTTCGGACAGGGATTCCTTTCAGAGTATCATCACAGATCTCAGACCAGAGTATCCCACAGGCTCCACACCCTTCGATCTCACTGGTTCTACTCTCGCTTAGTTCACAGATCCTCTCCCGCTCAGCTTACAAACTTCGCTCCCGTTTGTCTTTGATTATAAAGGCTCCATGCCCTTTGATCTCTTGGGATCCTCTCCCACTCAGTTCACTAGATCCACTCCTTCTCAGTTCCCGGGGTTCACTCTCGTTCATCTTCGATTACTCAGGCTCCGTGTCCTTTGATCTAACGGGCTCCTCTCCTACTCAGCACTACTCGATCGCTTGCTCGACATCACTCGATCGCTCGCTCGGCATTCGCCCGACCGTCTACTTGGCATGGTTTTTCGTCACTTGATCAACACCGCTTCTGTCGTTCGTTCGGCATCGCCACAGCTACTGGCAAGACATTATATGACGAGCACTACGATCTGACTCTGTATTCAGGAGTGATTCAACCTTTGCGATCGACTGTCTAATCAATTGGACTCGTGCCTCCTTTGACTAGATTTGAATGGAAAGTTTGTGATGCGGATGTATTTGAGGGGCTTGAGAGGGATTAGGGAGAAGGAGGAAGGGCATTTTGGTGATTTATCTATGCATCCTCCTTTTAGGTCTTTGGGCTTGGATGAAAAGGAAGGAGGGGGCCAACCGCTAAGAGGGAGGGGGTGTCTTCGTCTCTTCTTCCTTCGCACATGGTCGCCCTTCGTGGAGGCCACCAACGCACGCGAGGATGCCACCATCGACGGAGGCATTGCCTGGGTCTCTCCTCTTGTCCATCTCTTTTGGCTAAACACGTTGCTACCCTTCATGCAGCCGACGTAGGCTAGGCATGTCGTCAACCCCTCTTCCTCTCCTCTCCAGCACCATCACAGCAAAGGAGCGCTTCCTCACCTCTCGCCGCCACCTCCATCTCTGCTCTCGCTATATCCGAGAAGAGAAGGGGCAAAACCCTTTTCGGATCGTCTCCCTTAAAGACCTCACCGCCCTCATAGGTCGTCGCTGCCGACACCACCATTATCGTTATCAACGTCACCACTATCGCTGTTGATGCCTTCTTCTTCACTGCCGCCCATGCTGGTAGCAAATCGAGGCCATTGTCGCCTCCCTTAACACCTTCTCCCTCGCTGACGACCATGTCAGTGCCGATCTAGCATAGGTCTGCAGTGTTGTCGTACACTTCCGGTGTAGATCTGACCGCCTTCAGTATAGATCCACTATTGCAGCATATCGAGCCTCTGAGCCCTGGTCTGTTCTATTTCTGACCTGCGTGCCATTTTCCGACCTTTGTATCGCTACCATATTCTGACTTACATGCCGCTTTTGGATCCATGCAACATCCCTCTTTGTGTCATCAGATTTAGCACCTCGTCTGGCTCACATTCATCTACTCTTCCAGGTCACGACGATTTGATCAGCGTCACGACCAGCTCATCAATTTACTAGAGGGTGCCCCTTCAAGCCAAGGGTATATTTTCTATGCTTATTCTCCATGAACTTTATTATTCTAGTGTTTATTCGGCTCCTTAAATATTTTTGGGACTTGCCTCAAGCATTGAGGTACTAGGGACCGGGTCAATCCGGTCGTTGTCTGCAGGTAGCGTTAACTAGAGATCTTTTGACGACTTATTCAACTTAGAAGATAACTCATCATACCCTCCCCCTTCAGGTTATGACAACTCGATCAATATTCTAGCCACATTATTTAGATCATTTCGACCATTTCGTCTTTTCAACTTTTAAATAGGATTAGTAAGTAATTATTTAGTAACTTCTACCATTATTTTAAAATAATTTTTGATAAATTTTAGATAATTTTGATTAAGTTAGTATTCTATTTTAATACGCTAATATTTAGAGTTTAAAATTTAGTATAATATAACATATAATTATTACAATATCATTATAAAAAAAAATAGAACAGTCTTTTGAGTTTTTATCCATTTTTTTTTTTTTAATGAAAAAGCCTGCGACGTGCACGAGCCGATGGGGAACTTGCAGGGGCAGAGCACGCGTCGACGGTGCGTGCCAACTCTATCGCCTCGTGCCCTGCCACCTCCCCCACATCTGCCACAGAATCGCGCAGCTAAGCCGTCCCTCGACCATGACCACTACCAGATATCCAATTAAGATCAGCCACCAGATCGATCCCCAACACTCGAATATCGCCATATACATATATATACTGCCTTCTTCTGGTCCACATCCCTCTCCCACGAACACAGATTTAATTAAACTGATTTTCTCTTTCACTTCCTTAGAATTTGGATTGAAGTTCGAAGACCCGCTGAAGCTATGCTAAGGCTGCATATTTCTAGCTGTGGAATCAGCAGCAGCAGAGTGACAGCAACCGGTGGCAGGCGCCGTGGCGAGTTGGTGCTCAAAGTTTGGGGGTGGAAGTGCCCCGCAAGCACAAAGCAGAGCCGCTTTTGCTATGCCAGGGCCACCAAAGACGACGCTGGGGGCGGCAACGCCGGTGGCTTCGCAGAGCAGGGTTGGGACCCTGGCTTGGAGATCGAGGTCCCCTTCGAGCAGCGGCCCGTGAGTACTACTGTTGTCGCTCCAATCCACTGCAACATATATCAAAAAATCTCATAATTAATTACTAACAGGTTAATGAGTACGAAGCGTTGAAGGATGGCATGCTTTACTCATGGGGGGAGCTAACCGCTGCCGACTTTCTCTTGCGCATCGGAAGCTTATCGCTGCTTACGTTTACTGTCGTAGGAGCACCGATTGCAGCTTCAAGCTTTAGCCCTTCCAAGGTGCATGCACTGCTGAAACAAACCCTAATTCATAAATTAAACCTTTAAATTTTGTCCTAATTAAATGCTTTCTCTTTATAATTAATTAATTCATTCATGGCAGGAACCGCTGAAGTTTGTCCTTGCAGCTGGGATTGGCACTCTTCTCCTGGTGGCTTTAGTCCTGTTGCGGATTTATTTGGTATATAATTGCAGAATTCATTTGAGAAATCATGTTTTCTTATCATCTGAGACACATGGCACGGTAGGAGTACTGTTACGAATTTTGACGGAGATAGATATACACACACAGCTCTTCTTGCATTCAAACATGTTAGAAAGAAAGTTGTGAAATTTTTAAAAAACCTACTGGCTTTTAGATTTATTAAAGGGCACTTTCCATTTTATCTTTACCGTCATCTTATGTTCTTTAAATGCAGCACTACAGCTGGTTATGAAAAAGATATTATTTATTTTTCTAGGAAATCTGAAAAACTAGAAGCACTTTTTTAGGAACTCCATGACTTAAATATATATACTGAATTAGATGTTTTCATGGGGCAGGGATGGAGTTATGTGGGCAACAGGCTGTTGTCAGCAGTGATACCCTACGAAGAAACTGGGTGGTATGATGGGCAAATCTGGGCCAAACCACCTGAGGTAAGTCATGATGGGAAAGAGTGTGTTTTGGAAGGAATATCTTAACGGCAATTTTTTTAAAAAAAAACACCCTAATTAATTACTAATTATCTGAATCATCAAAAAAAAAAAAACACACTCCTTTTTAAAATAAAATTAGATAAAATAATGCCTCATCATATTTTATGGTTCGAAATTGCTCTAAATTAAAGATGCTGATCATTTTTTATATACGAAAATATTATCAATTTGATCCATATTATTTAATGTTGATTAAAATCACTTTAAATAAGTTAAATTGACTATAAAAAGATATAAATCTCTTAAAATGACCGCTACAACAACTGTAGTAGTAGTATTTTTTTTATATAAAAGTGATTTATATATTGATTTTTTGACTAGCAGTGATTACGTGGCTGCTAAAACAGTAGTAGCAAAAGGCCATTTTCGGTATGAAAAATATGATAGGGCACACTTGTAACTTTTTATTTTTGCCCATATCTTAATGAGAAATTGCAAAGCTATGAATATTTAGTTGTGACAAAACATATTCTAGTTACACTTTGAGAATTATTTAATGGTAGAGAAATTAATTAAGTTTGTGGCATTTTCTTGTGCTAGGTACTGGCTCGTGATAGGCTCTTGGGATCTTATAAGGTATGTGGCCCTTATTGCTATTCATTTTTATGAGAAGGCAAATTCCTAATTAAGAAGAAAGAAATCTTCTACAGAGAAGAGCACAGTTAGGTTCAAAATATCATTTTTGTGATATTCTCTTTAGAAGTCCTTCATCTAGTTCCCTCTAGCTTCTTCCATCCAAGTAAATGTTTTTCGGAGTTTATTTGGCAACAAAGTGGAGAAGAAAGTAAAGGAAGTTAAAGGAAAAAAATGAATAAGATTGATCTTGTTTCTTGTGGGGAATGAAAGTAGGAGGGATAGAAGATATAGGGCAGGTGGAAGTAATGAGGATGGACGAAGTTCAATTTTTCTTTCATGTTATTTACTTAGAAGGGGGTTGTTGCTGTTCTTCTTCTTCATTGATTCCTTCCTATCTTTGCTTGGGTGAAAGATAACAAAATTTTATTTCGGTAGTTAATCTGAGTTTTCTTGTAATGACATTTTTTTTTTGAGTAAATGCAACTCGAGTTATTCATGCTTCATTTAGCATTTTGTGGTCATCCCTCTCCTATATTTCTACCCAAACCATTCGTTGCTTTGATAAGTCTTCGGCGACTTTAGTCTCGTAGATTAGTCATGGGTTCCTTTTAGAGGAGAAATAGTAAGATTAGTGAACACATAACGATTTATGATCTCCTTGTAGAACATGTGACAGGCATAGTTTGTGCATTGCTTTACCTTGCTACAAGCGAAGAGAATAATGCCAACATTGCTACGAGTGAGTGGGATGGCCGGGTCTAATAAGTGGACTAGGCTAAGTTGGGTTGGGCAGGGTACTCGACCTGAATAGACATACTTGTCTTGTCGGCGGGTCAAGCGACTCGAACTGATACGATAAGCTGAGGAGCCTATCGAGCCACTTTGTGTTCCATTTAGTCCATCTATTTCTTTGCTCTCTGCTTTCCATATACTTGCACAAGCATTCTGTCTTTGCTAATCAAACTAACAGTCTTTTACCTCACCCATCAAGCAGGTAAAACCAGTAATCAAGTTGTTGAAGCAAACGTTAGTCGGGACCGGAGTTTTGCTTGTCGGTGCCGTATCTTTGTTCATATTTGCTGCTCCAGCTGAAGACTTCCTGCATTCTGGTTTTGTGCCAAATTCACAGAGCAAACTGAATCTAAGGCAAGTTCTTGTCCTTGGAATAAAATTCAAAGTGTGGGCTATAGTTCACTTTTGAACTGCTTGCTTGTCATTGGCATATGCAGAAAGGAAGAGCTGCTGAGGTTACCAATAGAGGTCAAGGACAACGATGACCTTGCGGCTGCGGCAGCTGAAGCAGCAGATGGAAGGCCAGTTTACTGCCGGGATCGCTTCTACCGTGCCTTAGCAGGAGGCCAATACTGCAAATGGGACGATTTGCTGAATTAGAAGAACAGATAAATTGTAGTTCCCAGAACACAGAAGCATCATAATACTGCAAATATTGCATAGTAATTAAGCAGACGATATCAAAAATACCTTTGTTTTGCTGTGCATGGCCTTTTGACCCTGTTCCTGTTCTATTCTTGTCTGAATGCTAAGGAGATGACGCGTTGGCTCTGGTGAATGATTTGTTCACTGACATAAGACTTCTTTAACTTAGAATGTAACCTTCTTCCGATCATACACACAGTCAGACGATCCGACAAAACATTAGTGTCTAAAAATTAGAGAAGGGATCCTTGGCAAGGCCCTCCAACGCTCAAGTCAGTACACTTTTCGACGAGTGAACGAAGAAGAACAGTAGTGGATATGCGTCAGAATAAGATGTAGATGATGACAGTGACAAATGAAACATGTATATAATGTCACAAGATTAGTTATAAGTTATCAACAGCCCATACAGCTAGATCATTCACAACCACACAGTTATATACACAGCGTACACAACTAGAACAGAAAGAGCATAACCACGCAATTATATAATAAGCAACCCACACGACTGTACTAAAAACACAGCGGAAGACATAGGAAAGTCACATCAACCAAAAAGATACAATGCATGTTAGCACGACTTAAACACAATTGAATACCAAAATGATAAAATAGCCACATGACTGAACATCAATACAATGCCAATACCATAAGAAAAATATGTAAGAAAACATGAGCAAAATAAAGACCATCTTCTAAAGTAACGTGAGACCGGCAGACAGGATACTCTAAGCGACTTCATAATCATTTACCCGCTACCTAAAAAAAAAGACAATACACAAATACGATGGTGAGTACGGGTCACTCAGCGAATAATAGATAAGATAGTGCATGGTCTATATAAAATATGAAGATTAAAGTATACAGTCTGAGTGATCGAACTAGCAGGACTGTGACAACTGCTCGCGTCTCCAAGCTACTACTATATCAATGTGGCCGAGACGGACAGGATGCAGAGTAGCTATCTAGCTATATAACAACGAGGGTCACTATCTGCGTGACTCCATGCCACCACTACAAGAGTAGTCAGCGACATGATAGGATAAACTCCACTCCATACCACCACTCCTCCCGTGAGTGGTTGAATGGTCAGCTGAAAATGACTAACAACTAGCTCATACCACAAGAGAACAATGATCGCCAACATGCAGTGCAATGATGAGTATGATATAGATAATCATGATACAGAGCCAGTCATCATCAATGCAACAACTCCATCATCATAAGTACCTCGAGATCCATCTAACACCTATATCTATAGGTATAGGTAAATTCATCTGGTGTCTACTAAACAATAAATACAATAAGTAGCAACATCAAACACGTACACATCATACATGTACGCACCCTACAACATAGGTATAATTAACATAATACCTCCAATATCACACCAAACACATATGATCATCAACATAGATATTATCGACATGATAGCTCCAATAGTCATACCTGACACGTATGCACACAACCATGTAGGTATAATCAACAAAAAAAACATCTAATAATCACACCAGACATATGCACATACAACGTAGGTATAATCAACATGATTTCTATAATAACACACATCAGACATGTGTACACATTGTTAGATTTTGAGGGATGTCCTAAGACAATCGCCTTACGAGTTTTACTAAATATAGATTCACTATTTGAGTGTATATTATATATTTGATTATCTTAAATTCATTTACTGAATGTCCATAATACAATTCATAGCATGAGAGAAATTGTGACTGGATCACAACTAGTGATTATCTCTACATGTGCAATTATGAAAGTATTAGAATTTCTCTAGTCATCGAATTGATGCATTCAGACATCATCAATTCTGTAAGACTAGTACAAGTTATACTCCTTGGTTCGCCAAGGAGCTATTTTCTCACTGGCTAGAGACATTAGGATGTCGAGAGTTAAACGTGGATGCTAGTTATGGTAACTAGTTTATTGGAGTGGCTTGCTTTAAAACTTCATATGATTATCTATATATATGGATATGTCTGTAAAGCTTTTACTGGAGCTCTAGTGCAAGTTTCCTTCAACTTAAGATATACAAATTATCTTGATCATGAAGACTTATCCTTTGACATATTAAGTAAGCACCTCGGTGAGGTGTAGATATGGGATGATTGAGTATAAGTCAAAATGTCCGAAGATGTTTGGATAGCCCATAGAGGATTCACCATTCCTTGCGAGGAGACGTATACCCTATGACCACTCATTTGGATTATTACTCAAAGTCTTTAGCTAAAGCATCATATGGTAAGAGTATGAGACTATTAGACATATATATGAGTAATTTGAATCCGTAGAAACGATGATGTATTACTTGGGCTAGTGTTAGAGTGTATACTAAAAGCCTAGCTTTTGGTATAAACATTTATCTAGAAATAAGAATCACATTGGTCAAATGTCTACATTTGTGATAAATGTAGTTGTTCAATTAATTTATATTGTAGATAACATGGTGTGTGGTGTCACACACAGAGGATCATGTTATCAGTACCTTATAAATTATAAACAGTAGCTCACGACCAAAATGGAAAGGAACAAACCATTAGAAGGTCGTAGTGTAATTAGGTATCAGTTTATCTTGACTGTATAATTACACTAGTACACTTAGAGTGTATTGAGTAGGACCATTTGAGGTCGTTTCTTTTATACTGATTTTATAAAGAAACAAAGACCTCGGTTATTATGGAAGTGTGTGCTCTTAATCCTGATATAATAACAAGCACATATATTTGATATTTATTTCTTTAATTTATCAATGGGTGAGATTTAGTTCGATGAATCAATAAGCCCGATAAGTTGGGAAATGGTATCACTTATAGTGTGTGTTGTTGATTATAGAAGGAAACTGTGTCCTAGAGATACTAGGTTGAGAATGTCCCCAAGAGGAGCTCATAAGGATTGTCATGTTAAACCCTGCAGGTGGACTTAGTCCGACATGACGATGAAGTTGAGTGGTACTACTCTTGGAACTAGATATTAATTAAGTGAGTTGTCAGTAACTTACTTAATTAGTGGACATTTGTTATCTTAAACACAGGGAGACTAACACACTCATAATAAAAAGGAGCCCAAAATGTAATTTGGGATTGGTGCGGTAGTTCAATAATAATTCTCTAGTGGAATGAATTATTATTGATAAAATTAAGTTGTGTGTTCGGGGCGAACACGGGATGCTTAATTTTATCGGGAGACCAAAACCAATTCCTCCTCTCGGTCCCTATCGTAGCCTCTTAATTATAGAGTACTATACCCACCTATACCCACCTTCTTACCCATCCTATAGGGGCCGACCAAGCTAGCTTGGAGACCAAGCTAGGGCCGGCCATGGTTATGTTCATGGGTGAATTCATGTGGCCGTCCCTATTGAACTCAATAGGAATTTTAAATAAAAAGGAATTTTATTTTTAAATTTTTCTCATGTGGATAACATGATTTAAAAGAGAGTTTAAAAATTTAAATCTTTCCTTTTATAAGATTCTACAAAAGATTAAGAGAAGAGTTAAATCTCTTTCCTTATTTGTAGATTAAAAGGTTGATTTTAATTTTGGTAAAAACTTTCCTTTTAATCATGTTCATGATTTAAAAGAGAATTAAATATCTCTTTTATAAAGCTTCTACAAGGATTAAGAAAAGATTAGATATCTTTCCTTATTTGTAGATTGGAAGAGATTTTAATTTTTTAAAGATAACTTTCTTTTTATCCACATGTTTAAAAGAAATATTTTAATTTATAAAATTTCCTTTTTATTGACCATCATGAAGGGAAAATTATTAGAGAAATTTTTTATAAAATTTCCGGAAACAAATTAGGAAAGTTTTAATTCTTGATTGAATTAAATTTCCTTTGCTTGGTTTAAAGTGGCCGGCCACATTATTGATGAGAAAAAAATTATTTTTAATTAAATAAATTTTCCTTATCAATGGCAAAAGAATTAAGGAAATTTTTATTTAAATTTCCTTATTTGCTAAGGCCAAGGATTATAAAAGAGAGGGTAGAGGTGCCTTCATGGTGAACAACTCTATTATTTTTCCTCTCTCTTTTTCTTCCTTGGTGTGGCCGGCCATCCTCTCCTCCTTTCTTCTCTTTGATGGCCGAACCTCATCCTTCTTGTGGAGACTCATATGGTGGCCGGATCAAGTTTAGAGAAGAAGAAGAAGAAGGAGAGAAAGAAAGCTTTGTTTCTAGCATCCCTTGGAGCATGGTGGTGGTGGCCGAACCTCTTCATCCTAGAAGAAGTTTTGATGGCCGAAATTTGCAAGGAAGAAGAAGGTGCTTGGTGGTTCTCATCTCGGAAGATCGTTGCCCACACAACGTCCGAGATTAGAAGAGGAATACGGTAGAAGATCAAGAGGTTTTTCTAAAAGGTATAACTAGTAATTTTTCTTTCCGCATCATACTAGTTATTTTTTAGAAAAATACCAAATACAAGAGGCTTACGTTCTAGTATTTCGAATATATTTTTCGAAGTTGTGTTCTTTTGTTTTATTTTTTCCTTGTGATTTGATTGTTCTTTTCGGTTAACCTAAAGTTATTTTAGGAAATTAAATATTAACTTTCTATAAAAGGTTTTGTCTAGTCGGTGGTGGTTGCTCCCATATCCAAGAAGGCCATGTGCCTCACCACGTCAGTACTGGGAACCGATTATGGAAATTAATATTTAATGGAATTAATAACTTAAGGTGATTTGGGTCGAACGTGTTAAGTTCCGCAGGAGACCCAAGTCAAAACCTAAAAGAACGAATAGATTAAGTTTTGGATCAAACGTGTTAAGTTCCCCAGGCGATCCAAAATTTAATTTAAAAGAACACATGGTAGCTAGGAAAAGGTTCAGACTTTTGTACAAAATTTTTGTACAGTGGAACCTCTAGGCTTTCCGAGTAGCAACCAACAATTGGTATCAGAGCTAGGGTTTTGCCTCTGTGTATTTGGTATTAGTTTAATTATGCACATGTCATACATAATTTAGGCAGGTTAATAGTAGGATGTGCTAACTTTGTGGATGCAGGATCCAACTATTATGGCTTTTAGTTATTATGTGTGTGATTGGACCCTTGGACATGTCAAGGGCATTTATATGTGTGTGCATGATTGTATTAAAATACAGCAGGAGCTTTATTTAGTTTTATTAGGATTTAATTTTGATCTAGATACATGTACATTTCTTTTATGGAATATAGGATCAAAAATGTAAAATTCTATTTATGTCGCGGATCGAATCTTGCAAAGCGTGGAACCTTCTAAGGACCAGAGGCGCAGCGGAACAAGGAGCAAGATGGATGCGACAGCTAGACCCGGTGGCGGTGGCCAAATATGGCAGCAGCTTGGGATGACAACACACGGAGGACAACTAGAGATAAAAGCCATAATAGTTGAAAATTAGATTTTCTATTTATTGCTTTTATATTGTGCTGTGTGTGCATGTTGGTTTACATATTTAGTAGGCTAGCATAGTTAAAATTCCTCATTTATAAAAAACTAAGTGGGAGAGGGATTTTTAAGTAAATCCCATGGTCTCCATTACTGGTTTGTAAGTGATGCAAACAAGCTTGCGCGTTGGCTCTGAGTGCATTCCTCCATAACGGATGAGCTTGTTTGTGGATCACTAGAACAGACTTCCAATTTTGGATGACTATAGGAAGTTAATTAAGAGCGTGTGATCTTCCCCAACGGAAGGGGCATAATCTTATTAATGAACTTAGTGTCAAGTAATGGTATACACTTAGACACATTTAATAGTATCCTCCCCAACGGAGTCACTACTATCACTTGTGTGACCAAAGGGAAACCAACTATTGATTTGTCATAAAACTAGATTGGCAATATAATAAAATTAATAAACCCCTCTTACAAATGTTTGAATTTGTATACGTCCACACTAACGTGGCATACAAGATTCATGGTGTTTGAGGTAATTTTATTTGTCAAAAAGTTATATTGACAAGATAGTCAATGGGTAAAACCCTCCTCTTACAAATGATGAATTTGTATACGTCCACACTAACGTGACATGCAAAATTCACGGTGTTTTGAGGTGTTGGTGAATTTAAATAATATTGTTTGAGGAATCAATGTTATTTTAAATTCAAAGAGTTTTGACCAAATATTTGATCAAAGACAGATCAACTATTAATTTTATTCGTCATAAAGTAAAGTTGACGAGATAATAAAATTAATGAATAAAATCTCCTCTTCGATTTTGTATACACAAAATTCATGGAGATTTTAAGGAGTTGATCTTGACCAAATATTTTTGTGATTCTTAGGATGTTTGTCAATCCCTAGTAGTCATACTATAGAAAAAGACTTAGTAGTCCCAATTGTAATGATTGGAAATAGGACTTGGACATTAAGGTAGACTGTCTTCTTAGAACTAAGAACAATTTAGGTGTATTTAATTCATTAGTTGAAACATGTCTAGTGGTGTTATCTACCAGAACCTGGAGTGTAGATACAAGATGCCATTAATCATGTCTGCAATTCATTGCAGGGTTCCAGGAAACCTGACAACTAAATGAAAGGTGAATCACCGTCCACATGGGAAATACTGTAAAAGTGTTAGCTGTTGCAGTGGGAGATGTTTATCTTTTGATAAGAATAAAATATGGATTTTAAGTAATTTTCTTTACGTACCAAGTTTAGAAAGAACCTGATTTCAGTTTCTAAACTATTATAGATATTGTGTCTATTTTGATAACAAAGTTGTTATCAAGAAAAATAGGGAAGTTATCTATTTTGGTATGATGGTTGACAATTTATAATCCAATAACTCCCACGATGCAACAAATGGAAATTAGTAACACATCTTCTAATTTTAAGAGAAAGCAACCTTTAGAAATGAACCCATTATATCTTTGGCATCTAAAGCTAGGTTATACTTGAGTAGGATTCAGTGGTAGCTAATGAACTTTTGGGTTCATTAGTAGTGGAAATCTTTCCAACCTGTGAGTCTTACTTGGAAAGAAAATAACCAAGAAGCTTTTAAGTCCGAGGGGTATGGAGTCAAAGATATGTTGAAAACGGTTCATTCTGATTTGTGTGATCCTATGACTATCCAGACAAGAGGTAGTATTGAATATTTTGTCTATAGACAACTATTCAAGATACAAATAAATTTACTTAATGTACCGCAAGACTAAGTACTTTGATTAGTTCAAAGAGTACAAGGTTGATGCGGAGAAATGTTAAAGTAAAAAGTCACTATGGAAGATCGTAGTGGCAAGTACCTCTTGAGAGATTTTAGGAGTCACTTATCAGTAGTTGGATTTTAATCCCAACTAACTGCATCTGGTACACCCCAACAGAATGGTGTAGTAGAAAGAAGGTAAAGGACTCTTATGGAATAATTAGATAGATGATGAGTTATTCAGAAAATTACCAAATTTGTTTTAAGGATAAACTCTGAAAACGAAAGTGAACATAGTACCTTCCAAGTTAGAACTCTCTACTCATATAGAATTGCTGAATAGGTGAAAACCTATTTTGAAGCATATTCGGATTCAGGAAATCCAGCACATATGTTATAGAGAGACAATGATAAGTTGGATAGGA
Organism: Zingiber officinale; assembly: GCF_018446385.1. Classification (NCBI taxonomy): domain Eukaryota; kingdom Viridiplantae; phylum Streptophyta; class Magnoliopsida; order Zingiberales; family Zingiberaceae; genus Zingiber; species Zingiber officinale. The sequence goes on from NC_055998.1 coordinate 98,303,504, forward strand.
GTTTACTTGTTTGTAAGTTATCCTAGATAAACAAAAGTAGGTTTATAGTCTTAAAAATCAGAAGGTCATTGTTAGCATCAATGACTGATTTTTAGAAAAGGACTATGAACCACGTGCTCATAAGTAAATTTGTTCTTAAGGAAATAATAAAGGGCATGTCTAACCTAGTACCAACTGTACAAGATGAGATACCACAAGAAAACTGCAACACGTATCACAAATGATACACAATTGCAGAAAGTGCCTTGTCATAGTGGGAGAGTTGTTAGGCAACCTAAAAAGATTCTTGTTTTGGGAGAGTTTTTGGACTCGATCCCTGGAGGACATGAACCTGATCTCCGGACATATGATGAAGCACTCCAAGATAAAGATGCAATATCTTGGCAAAGAGTAATGAATAATAGAATTAGAATATATGTATTCTAATAAAATCTGGAAGCTTGTAGAACCACCAAATGGTGTAAAAGCCTTTGGGTATAAAAAGGTCTATAATAGGAAAAGAGGGATAGACAGGAAGGTAGAAACCTTCAAAGCAAGGCTTGATGAAAAAGGAAACTTTTTTCACTGGTATCCATGCTTAAGTCTATCCGGATTCTTTTATCTATTTGGCAAGTGGATGTCAAGACAACATTCCTTAATGGAAGTCTTGAAGAAAGCATCCATATAAAGCAACCAGAAGGGTTCATTGCAAAGGGCTAAGAGCATCTTGTGTAAAGCTCAACCAGTCTATGAACTGAGGTAAAGCTTCAAGGTCTTGGAACATCCGGTTTATCAAAGTAATCCAGATCTATGGATTTAGTAACCGGATAAGTCTTGTGTATACAAAAGATGTGATGGAAACGTGGTGGTATTTCTTGTACTATACTTAGATAACATTTTTGGTAGTTGGAAACAATATCAAAATGTTGTCAGAAGTAAGGGTATGGTTGTCCAAACAATTCGATATAAAGGACTTGGGAGAATGTATATATTCTTGAGATCAAAGTAATAAGGGATCGCAAGAAAAGAATATTTTACTTATCCCAAGCTTCATACATCGGAAAAATCCTTGCTCGTTTTAAGCATACAAAACTCCAAGAAAGGTTTCTTACCTTTTCAGGATGGAGTAACTTTATCTAAAGATATGTCTCTGTAGACTTCAAAGAAGATAAAGGAAATAAAGGCAGTTCTTTATGCTACGGCTGTTGGAAGCCTAATGTATGCTATGCACGAGATTAGAAATCTGTTTTGCCAAGGGCATAGTTAACAGATATCAAAGTAACCCTGGACAAGGACAGTGGACTGCAGTAAAGCATATATTGTAGTACCTTAGAGGCACTAGAGATTATATGTTAGCTTACAAGGCAGTTAATTTAGTCCTTGTGGGTTGCATGGATTTTGACTTCCAATCGGATAGGGACAATAATAAGTCAACCTCGGGGTTTTGTGTTTACTTTAGGAGGTAAAGTCATAACTATGGAAGAGTGATAAGCATAGGTGTTTTTCTGGACTCCACCATAGAAGCTTAGTATATGGCAAGCCTCTGAGGTAGCCATAAAAGTGAATGACTCAATAACCTCAAGATAGACTTAGATATGATTTCGGTTTGTCCAAAATTATTACAATTTATTGTAATAATGTTGGTGCGATAGCAAACTCGAAGAAACCATGAGTCTATAAGGCAAGTAAACACAATAGAGCGCAAGTACCACCCAATACGAGAAATCGTATAAACGAGGAGAAGTTGTTGCTGCCTAGATTGCATCAGGTGATGACCTATAGATCCTTTCACTAAAGTCCTTAAGGCAAGAGCTTTTGATGGGCATGTTGAAGGGTTGGGAATCAGATGTATGGCAGCAGATATGGCAGCATAGTCTTTTAGTATAAGTGGGAGATTGTAAGAGTGTATACTAAAAGCCTAGCTTTTGGTATAAACATTTATCAAGAAATAAGAATCACATTGGTCAAATGTCTACATTTGTGATAAATGTAGTTGTTCAATTAATTTATACTGTAGATAACATGGTGTGTGGTGTCACACACAGAGGATCATGTTATCGGTACCTTATAAATTATAAACAGTAGCTCACGACCAAAATGGAAAGGAACAAACCATTAGAAGGTCGTAGTGTAATTAGGTATCAGTTTATCTTGACTGTATAATTACACTAGTACACTTAGAGTGTATTGAGTAGGACCATTTGAGGTCGTTTCTTTTATACTGACTTTATAAAGAAACAAAGACCTCGGTTATTATGGAAGTGTGTGCTCTTAATCCTGATATAATAACAAGCACATATATTTGATATTTATTTCTTTAATTTATCAATGGGTGAGATTTAGTTCGATGAATCAATAAGCCCGATAAGTTGGGAAATGGTATCACTTATAGTGTGTGTTGTTGATTATAGAAGGAAACTGTGTCCTAGAGATACTAGGTTGAGAATGTCCCCAAGAGGAGCTCATAAGGATTGTCATGTTAAACCCTGCAGGTGGACTTAGTCCGACATGACGATGAAGTTGAGTGGTACTACTCTTGGAACTAGATATTAATTAAGTGAGCTGTCAGTAACTTACTTAATTAGTGGACATTTGTTATCTTAAACACAGGGAGACTAACACACTCATAATAAGAAGGAGCCCAAAAATGTAATTTGGGATTGGTGCGGTAGTTCAATAATAATTCTCTAGTGGAATGAATTATTATTGATAAAATTAAGTTATGTGTTCGGGGCGAACACGGGATGCCTAATTTTATCGGGAGACCAAAACCAATTCCTCCTCTCGGTCCCTATCGTAGCCTCTTAATTATAGAGTACTATACCCACCTATACCCACCTTCTTACCCATCCTATAGGGGGCCGGCCAAGCTAGCTTGGAGACCAAGCTAGGGCCGGCCATGTTTTGGTTCATGGGTGAATTCATGTGGCCGGCCTAGCTTGAACTCAAGCTTAGGTGGCCGGCCCTATTAAAATAAAAAGGAATTTTATTTTTAAAATTTTTCTCATGTGAATAACATGATTTAAAAGAGAGTTTAAAAATTTAAATCTTTCCTTTTATAAGATTCTACAAAAGATTAAGAGAAGAGTTAAATCTCTTTCCTTATTTGTAGATTAAAAGGTTGATTTTAATTTTGGTAAAAACTTTCCTTTTAATCATGTTCATGATTTAAAAGAGAATTAAATATCTCTTTTATAAAGCTTCTACAAGGATTAAGAAAAGATTAGATATCTTTCCTTATTTGTAGATTGGAAGAGATTTTAATTTTTTAAAGATAACTTTCTTTTTATCCACATGTTTAAAAGAAATATTTTAATTTATAAAATTTCCTTTTTATTGACCATCATGAAGGGAAAATTATTAGAGAAATTTTTTATAAAATTTCCGGAAACAAATTAGGAAAGTTTTAATTCTTGATTGAATTAAATTTCCTTTGCTTGGTTTAAAGTGGCCGGCCACATTATTGATGAGAAAAAATTTATTTTAATTAAATAAATTTTCCTTATCAATGGAAAAGAATTAAGGAAATTTTATTTAAATTTCCTTATTTGCTAAGGCCAAGGATTATAAAAGAGAGGGTAGAGGTGCCTTCATGGTGAACAACTCTATTATTTTTCCTCTCTCTTTTTCTTCCTTGGTGTGGCCGGCCATCCTCTCCTCCTTTCTTCTCTTTGATGGCCGAACCTCATCCTTCTTGTGGAGACTCATATGGTGGTCGGATCAAGTTTAGAGAAGAAGAAGAAGAAGGAGAGAAAGAAAGCTTTGTTTCTAGCATCCCTTGGAGCATGGTGGTGGTGGCCGAACCTCTTCATCCTAGAAGAAGTTTTGATGGCCGAAATTTGCAAGGAAGAAGAAGGTGCTTGGTGGTTCTCATCTCGGAAGATCGTTGCCCACACAACGTCCGAGATTAGAAGAGGAATACGGTAGAAGATCAAGAGGTTTTTCTAAAAGGTATAACTAGTAATTTTTCTTTCCGCATCATACTAGTTATTTTTGGAAATAATACCAAATACAAGAGGCTTACGTTCTAGTATTTCGAATATGTTTTTCGAAGTTGTGTTCTTTTGTTTTATTTTTTCCTTGTGATTTGATTGTTCTTTTCAGTTAACCTAAAGTTATTTTAGGAAATTAAATATTAACTTTCTATAAAAGGTTTTGTCTAGTCGGTGGTGGTTGCTCCCATATCCAAGAAGGCCATGTGCCTCGCCACGTCAGTACTGGGAACCGATTATGGAAATTAATATTTAATGGAATTAATAACTTAAGGTGATTTGGGTCGAACGTGTTAAGTTCCGCAGGAGACCCAAGTCAAAACCTAAAAGAACGAATAGATTAAGTTTTGGATCAAACGTGTTAAGTTCCACAGGCGATCCAAAATTTAATTTAAAAGAACACATGGTAGCTAGGAAAAGGTTCAGACTTTTGTACAAAATTTTTGTACAGTGGAACCTCTAGGCTTTCCGAGTAGCAACCAACATTTGGATTCACCATTCCTTGCGAGGAGACGTATACCCTATCACCACTCATTTGGATTATTACTCAAAGTCTTTAGCTAAAGCATCATATGGTAAGAGTATGAGACTATTAGACATATATATATGAGTAATTTGAATCCGTAGAAACGATGATGTATTACTTGGGCTAGGTGTGACGTAATCAATTTAGTGGGACAAACACATAAACCATGTCCTGAACCAAGTGAGTATAAGATGAGTGACAGGAACAAGACATGACTCACTGCAGTTGTTGAAGGGTTTAGAATTAGTACTAAGATCAACTATGATTTTTCGGCTAGTTAGAGATCATGATATACTACTAGGTGCCACTCATGATCATTATATAATTAAATAGTTAATTATGGATGACCAAGATAAATTGGGAACCTATTGGGTTACACGTACTAATGAGTCTCTAAAAGACGTAAAATGAGTTAAAGAATAGGAATCTTAGATCAAGAAGTAAATATTTGGTTAGACCATACATAAGATAAATATAGAAATATTTGTCATGATAAAAGTGTGGATGTGCTACATTTCTTATGGTAGAGTTGAACCATATTTGGTTTAATCATGAATTAGTTATGAACAAACTTTGTTTTGTTATGAACCAAACCAAGGGGTTAATGGACTAATTTTTGGTTAAGGGATAAGGGGTTAGATTTTGGTTTTCTAATCCAATTCATTAAAGAGGATTATATATAGATGTAATTGAGAGAGAATTAGATACAAGTTTTATTATTTGATTGATTGGGTTTTGGAAACCCCATCCTCCTCTCCCTCTCCTCTCTCTCCCGCCGCTAACAAGAGGATGCTCTCTCATGCATTAGGCTTAAACAACGAGGGCAAGGTCTCCAGATGTTGTTTTAATTCCTCAAAAGCTTTGTTGCACTTGCCATCCCATTGAAACTTGGCAGCCCTTCTGAGTACCTTGAAGAAAGGGAGCGCCCGGTCTGTAAATCGGGATATGAACTTGGACAGCACAACTATTCTGCCTACCAGCTTCTGTGCTTCCTTCATATTCCTAAGCGCCTACATGTAGCGAAGGGCTTGAACCTTCTCCGGGTTGGCTTCGATTCCTTGTTCAGTAACGAGATACCCCAAGAATTTTCCAGCTCAAGCTCCAAATAGACACTTTAATGGATTTAATTTCAACACATAATGTTGTAGTGTGCCACAAGTTTCTTCTATATCAGAAATCAAATTTATTGCCAAGGTGAATTTGATGAGGATGTCATTAACGTAGACCTCTACGTTCTACCCTATATGTTCTCAAAAGATCTTATCCATCATCCACTGATAAGTAACTCTTATGTTGCGTAGACCAAATGGCATAACTATATAACAACAAGTATCGTTGACTGTGATGAAACTGACCTTCTCCTGATCCTCTTGGGCGAGAGAGATCTGGTGGTATCCTTGATAGGCATCAAGGATATAGATCCTCTCTCAACCCGAGGTTGAATCTGTTGGATCGTGAAACGTCGATAGAGGGGGGGGGGGTGAATATCGATTCGAAAAAAAACAGCGTTAAAAAGAGTTAAGCGCAGCGGAATAAAAAAAAGTTAGGCAAATGAACACGGTGTTTTTTACTTCGTTCGGAGCCTGTGACAACTTCTACTTGAAGGCCCGTACTCCGTGGCTACTTTCGTTGGGCAATTCACTAGCAATTCGAAATAATGATTACAAAGACAGTACAAGAAATGCTAATAAAAATTAAAACAAAGCTATACCGACAGAGAGAAAACCACAAGGACAAGAACACGTTGTCGGAGCTTCGTTAGCGTCGTTGGAGCGCAGAGCAGCAGAGCAAACAGTCTAAGAGTTCTGAGTTGTTCCTGAAGCTCCACCCCTGAGGCTTCTTTTATATGCTGCTCCAGGTGCCTGGATCCCTTCCGGGCGCCCTGGTGCGACGTGGCAGGTCTAATCAGTGAACTTCATGTGACGACGACTTGGTTTGGATAAAATTCACCTCCGGGCGCCCTGATCCCTTCCGGGCGCCCGGATCTCTTCCGGGCGCCCGGATCTCTTCCGGGCGCCCAGACCTCCTATTTCTAGAAATTCCTTCTCCTACAAAATAGAATTAGTCCGAGGCAAATATATATCCTGTAAAACAGATTGTTAGCACAATTAAAGTTCAACAAAGTAATAGAAAAGAGTATGACTTAGATTCCGTCTTTCCGAGACCGGAATCTAGTCACGATCTCGACTTAGATATCCGAAATGGATCTAAGCCGGATCGACGCCTAATGTTCCATTCCCAGGAACGCGTCCTCGCAGTCACTCCCCTCCAGTGACTTACCTCACTTACCTGCCAGACGTCCGGTCAGCCCGTCAACCCGTCTGGACTTCGTTCCAGCTATCCGGTCAGCCCGTTGACCTAGCTGGACTTCGTGCCTAAGCGTCCGGTCAGCCCGTCGACCCGCTTGGACTTCGTGCCAGCTATCCGGTCAGCCCGTCGACCTAGCTGGGCTTCGTGCCAGACATCCGGTCAGCCCGTCGACCTATCTGGACTTCTCCTGTACACTCGATCAAAGTGTCAGACAACAACAAACTAACTTAACTTGATTTGTTATTCATCAAAACCTAGGTTAAATCGTTAGTGCTAACCGCACCAACAATCTCCCCTTTTTTAATGGAATGACAACCTGCTTAAGTTAGTGAAAGCCTATGCAAGAAACACCATGCATTTATGTGGTTTTTAAGTTAGTTTGTATTTTCAGTTTGGTTTAGTTAACTTAACCACCTAACCCCCCCCCCCCCCTTTGTCATTCATCAAAAGAACTAATGTTAAGTAATCATAGATACAGACAAGGTAAAAAAATGTCAAGTTAACCTAGGGGGAATTAAAAGATAGTTTTACCTTTACTTCTTAAAAAAAAACTATGTCTTGAAAAATAGTTGATTTATAATTTAGTAACTTTGAAAAATAGCTAATTTTTTAAGTATAGTTTTTAAGGTCAAAGTTAAAAATTCAAGTTTTCAAACATAAGTTTTCAAGATCAAAATTCCAAAACTAAGTTTCAAAATCTATTTTAAAATTAAGTAAAATCAAATTTTAAGAATTAGATTTTTAAAATCTATTTTTCAAAACCGATTGAAATTTATTTTTCAACACTATTTTTTAAAAAAAAATTAAGGAAAATGATTTTGAGAAGCTTAGTTTGTAAACTTAAGTTTTTTATAAAGAATCTAATTTCCACAATTTTCAATAACAAAACAATTTTTAAAACTAATTTTTGTAAAATTTAACTTTCAAATCAAATTGTCAAAATTAAGTGAAATCAAATTTTAAGAACTAGAAATTCAATTTTCAAAACTAAGTTAGATATAATTTTCAAAATCAATTTTCAACAAAAAGTAAAACCCAAAACAAGGTTTAAGAAATTTTTAAGAAAACATTTTTCAAACACAAATTTTAAAATATAAAGGGAAAATTTTAATTAATACCTCCCCCCGAACCTAACATACAATGTTGAAAGTATTTGCAAAAAAAATATTCAAAGTAGAATAATTTTTAAAACAAAGGAGTTTTCAAAATAATTTTGTAAAATTCTTTTTCCAGAATCAAATTTTCAAAGTTCAAAAAAAAATTTCACATTTTTAATCAAGTTGAGTTTAAACTTTGATTTTAAAAAATAAGGTTAAAATTCAATTTGAAAAACTGAAGTAGTTTTATTTCTCCCCCTAAACATGACATTAAATCAAATGTCTAACCAGTTTGTTACTGACTGACTTATCAGAAGATAGTAGTTTTCACTTGGTTAGTCAAGTTAAATTCAACCTTAACTTGATTAATGTATATTTTATATTTAACGCTCAGACTTATATCGATGCACTGAAATAATTAAGCATCTTAAGTTTTAGGCAAGTGGCCTATACATCTCACCCCTTTTTATGTTCGTCAAACACAAGCAAGGTAAGCCTAGGGTTTTGGTGAGATGCTCAAAACTAGTCCTATGGGTACATGCTTTCTAAGGATTTTGAACTAGGCTAAGGCTAAAAATATTTTTAAAAAGGCTAAAAATAGGAAGGTTTTGAAAATGAAAACATGTTTTAACCTATAATTTGAGAATAACCATTTTTGAAAATATTTTTGAAATTTGAAACTCCTAGTCTATTAAGATCAAACATAATCAATCCATATCAGAAAGAACACTAGATAGATCAAAAATATTCTACAAGTGATGTAGATAACTGAAGTGTGTCATAACTAGAGCTACTGAGACTGAGATGAGGAAGGGGGTGGTCCAGATCCCAAGGAACGGAGTAGTGTCATCAGCTCAGTGTGTCGAGTCTGCCCGTCAGCTCGCAACTCGGAGACCTCTCGCCGCATGTCACGCTGAAAGTCAGAGTTCTCCTGCTGGAGACTCGCTATAGCTCTCTCTAGTCCGGTCATACGATCGGCTAGAGTGCGAGGAGCGTGACGTGGTGCTCGAGCTGGGGGTGGTGGTGGAGCTGGAGCGGCCTCCTCCGGAAATAATGCGAGCATGAACTCATCCTGCTCAGCCTCCCCCTGTGCGTCTAGATCGTGCTAGTGCTGTGCCCCCCTCTGCCAAGACATAGTACCGTCGTGCTCATCTATGTGGATACTAGCTAGAGAGAAGTTCCTAGCTGCTATAATGTCAAACTCAGTCATATAGTGAATGTCTCCTCTAGTGACATCAATGTCCAACGAGGACATATATGTTGTCAGAATGTGACAGTAAGGCATGTGGACTCGTCTATTAGTCACGTATCCAGCAGAGTAGATAATGGTGGAGAAGATATGTAGGCTGATGTCAATATCTAACATATGACTCAGGGCATAAAGTAAAAATGAGTGGAATGGGCACATCACGGCGATGTCACGTGTGTTCAGTGGTAGAATGCAGAAGACTAAGACCCTATAAAGAGCGTAGTCCTGGACTCAAAGTTCTACTGACCTAAACTGGGTCACGGTGGGTACACACACTCCCCAAAAAAAATACGAATAAATCGTATCAAGAGTGATATGTGAGTAGGGATCTCCGAATGGTAGATCCCCGGGAGGATAGCACAAAAAGGAACAAGTGGATGAACGTAACCCTAAAAACTCCCGGATCGTCGTAGGGGAAAGGGTGATATCAGTACCCGCTGCCCTAGTAGTATAGGTAAGGTCGTCTACTTTCACTAAGTTGTTGTAAAATTCAGCACACAGACTTATATTTACCGGACTAGTACATTCAACAAGATTCTGTAAGTTATAGTGGTTTATAACCTCTATAACGGGAGCACAAGAAACTAGAAAGAACGATCTATCTATACATTTAGTCCTAATGGCCATATAGATCATTGACTCAAACTTGATTCTGAGTTCATCTGTGGGAAACCTAGGGTCAGTACTAGCATTAGAGGACCCAGTACCAGTATTTGTTCGTTTCCTACTGTATATAAAAGAGATATTCTAAGTGAAAATATCAAGATAAATTTGAAGACAAGAAAAAAAATTTTACCGAGGAGCCATCGTAAAATATAGAACTGATGACCTCGGTTGAGTCGCAGTAGCGTCTTCACAGCAAAAAAATTTAAATTTAGAGCACTCTCGCACTTAGGTTCGGATAGAACCTTGGTGAAAGTGAAAGGTGGGGCAAGTGTTGGGGGCGCCTGCTGCCCCCTATTTATAGGGAGCTCCGGGCACTCGGAGCCTTTCCGGGCGCCCGGGGTTGATTTTGGGCGGGGCGCCCGGATCCCCTCCTGGGCGCCCCGGAGGGGAATACCAGGGGCGCCCGCCCCTGGTTTTTTTTTTTAAAGTTAATTTAATTTTTAAAGTTAATTTAATAATTTTTAAAATAGTTTTTAAAGTTAATTTAATTTTTAAAATAATTTTTAAAATAATTTTTAAATTTAATTTATTTTTTTTAAATAGTTTTTTAAAGTTAATTTAATTTTTAAAATAATTTTTAAAGTTAATTTAATAATTTTAAAATAGTTTTTAAAGTTAATTTAATTTTTAAAATAATTTTTAAAGTTAATTTAATAATTTTTAAAATAGTTTTTAAAGTTAATTTAATTTTTAAAATATTTTTTAAATTTAATTTAATAATTTTTAAAATAGTTTTTAAAGTTAATTTAATTTTTAAAATAATTTTTAAAGTTAATTTAATTTTTAAAATAATTTTTAAAATAGTTTTTAAAGTTAATTTAATTTTTAAAATAATTTTTAAATTTAATTTAATAATTTTTAAAATAGTTTTTAAAGTTAATTTAATTTAAGATTTAACATAAATTAATCGTAGTTCATTTTAGTTATTTAATTCGAAATTTAATTTTGATCCTTAGTCATCTCACCCGATCTAAGTTTTCAAACAGGGAATCTTATAATTTTGTGAGATGAATTAGATTTTAATTATGGAGTTTGGTTTAACTTGTGTTAGATTCAGGTTTAGCTTTGGTCTCAACAAATAGGCATTCTTCGGATAAACTTCTAAGCTTGGTGAGTCACTTGGACGTCATTAGAAGTAACCAACCTTTCGAGGTTTTCCGAATAGTCCTATCCACGGAGCTTAGTACTAAACCTTGGTCTAACTAGTTAGGATCCATTTAAGGATAGCTTCGGTCAGTTCCACTTGTCCAAATGCACCAGATCGAAGCCATATCTTTCTAGACATGCGATGCCCAAGCTTCCCTAACGTACTATCATCCAAAAACTTCACCAGTACCATGATTCAAGTTAAACTTGGTCTCTTTTTAACTAATCCTAATCACCCTGTCGGGTTAGTTTGTTTAGGTTACCCTGTCGGGTAAGTTAGTTTTGGAGGTGCCAGCTATTCTGGAGCCTCCCCCTGAATTATTGGCCTTTAATTTAAATTTTCGTTTTAGGTTTGTGTCTATTTCTTTTATAGTTATAATTAACTAGGTGATAATTTATATTTTATTGAGTTTTAATATGTTTAAATTTTGATTTCTTTGATTTGTATTTTGGTTTTTGATTTGGTTTATTCGAGTTTATATAATATATTTTTTTTTTAGGTATGTAATATTGATTAATTCCTACTTGCGTGGTCAAACATGCTTTCGGAACCCAAGCTTGATTAGTTGATTTGTATTGGGGTATTAATGATTTAAAGGTTTTATTTGAGTTCGGCTTGTATCCAAGTCCGGTTTTATTATAACATGCTTTTTGATTATTCAGGATTAAGTCTAGATTTTTTGATCTTGTAGTAAATTTTTCTAGTATTTCTTTTAAGTTATTAATTTCTGATTTTAATGATGAATTCTCTTCAAGTATTAGATCTTGAGTTGGATTTGAATTTTTTATTTGTTCCCTGAGGTCTTGATTTTCCTCAAGGAGTGATTTGTTTTCATTTTCTATTTTAATTATCTTACTATTTAAGCAGGAAATAATTTTAAAAAAAAATTGTTTAAATTAAAATATACCTCATCCGGGCCTTCGGAAACGAGTACGGACTCGTGGCTTGATTCGGGTTCGGACCCGTCTTCATCTCCCGACTTGTCTTCCGTTTCAGCTTCGCGGGCCATCAGCGCGAGGTGGCTCTGGTGCTTCTACTCTTCTACCTCTGATTCGTCCGAGGAGGAGTCGTCCCACGTTGCTTTGAGGGCCTTCTTTTTGGTTAGCTTCGGTTTGTCGAATTTCAGTCTTGGGCATTCGTTCTTGTAGTGCCCCTTTTTGTTGCATCCGAAGCAAGTCACATTCTTTTGTTCCGCGGGAGGACTGATATTTTGAAGGTCCTTTTTGCTGAAGCTCCTTTTTCTCCTGGTGAACATTTTTCTTACCAAGTTCACCAGGTATTCTTCGTCTTCGGAATCTTGACCGGAATCCTCTTCAGATTCAGACTTGCTCTTCTTTTCTTTGGATGAGCCTGCAAATAAAGCAATACCTTTCTCGGCTCCAGCATTAGTTTGTTCATGTAATTCTAATTCACAGAAAAGCTCGTCTAATTTTAACTTAGATAGATTTTTCAAAATTTTGTAGGCATCTACGATCGATGCCCACAAGCTATTACGAGGAAAGGCATTTAGTGCGTACCTGATTAAATCTCTATTTTCTATCTGGTGGCCTATCGCGTGGAGTCCGTTGAGGACGTCCTTGATCCTCGCATGCAGTTGACTTGCCGTTTCCCCTTCCTGCATTTTTATATTAAATATTTTATTTAAAAGTAGGTCTCTTTTTGTTACCTTTGCGTCGCTCGTTACTTCGTGCAACTCGATCAGTTTGTCCCATAATTCTTTAGCGTTTTGATGCGGTCCGACCCGATTCAGCTCTTCTCGTGTTAGGCCGCAGTGTAGCGTGTTGATTGCCTTGTTTTCTATTGATGCCTTTTTCCTCATGTCCGGAGTCCACTGTTCCAGGTCTAGTGGATTTCTGGAGTTGTCGATTGGAGTTCGGTACGCCTTTATGACGCTGAACCATTGATCGTAGTCTGTTTTTAGGTACACCTCCATTCTTTTCTTCGAGTACGAGAAGTCTTCCCCGTTGAATAGGGGAGGACGTACTGTGCTAAAGCCTTCTAGTTGAGACATTCTGCACACAAGTAAACAACGAAAAAGAATATCCCAAGACTTGGTCTTGGATTAGCAGTGCGGAAAAAAATAATAGGAGTATCTAAATTGGTGTTGCACCAATTTCGATTTAATTGCAACGAAGAAGAAATTCCCAAATTAATAATAATATCAGATTAGAACTGAGCGTAAAACTAAAAAAAATAAAAAAATATTTTCACCCCCTGTCTGATTGGTGGTTGCACCAAATCAGAGCGGTACCTGCTCTGATACCACTTGTTGGATCGTGAAACGTCGATAGAGGGGGGGGGTGAATATCGATTCGAAAAAAAACAGCGTTAAAAAGAGTTAAGCGCAGCGGAATAAAAAAATCTTAGGCAAATGAACACGGTGTTTTTTACTTCGTTCGGAGCCTATGACGACTCCTACTCGAAGGCCCGTACTCCGTGACTACTTTCGTTGGGTAATTCACTAGCAATTTGAAATAATGATTACAAAGACAGTACAAGAAATGCTAATAAAAATTAAAACAAAGCTATATCGACAGAGAGAAAACCACAAGGACAAGAACACGTTGTCGGAGCTTCGTTAGCGTCGTTGGAGCGCAGAGCAAACAATCTAAGAGTTCTGAGTTGTTCCTGAAGCTCCACCCCTGGGGCTTCTTTTATATGCTGCTCCGGGCGCCTGGATCCCTTCCGGACGCCCTGGTGCGACGTGGCAGGTCTAATCAGTGAACTCCACATGACGACGACTTGGTTTGGATAAAATTCACCTCCGGGTGCCCAGATCCCTTCCGGGCGCCCGGACCTCCTATTTCCAGAAATTCCTTCTCCTGCAAAATAGAATTAGTCCGAGGTAAATATATATCCTGTAAAACAGATTGTTAGCACAATTAAAGTTCAACAAAGTAATAGAAAAGAGTATGACTTAGATTCCGTCTTTCCGAGACCGGAATCTAGTCACGATCTCGACTTAGATATCGGAAATGGATCTAAGCCGGATCGACGCCTAATGTTCCCTTCCCGGGAACGCGTCCTCGCAGTCACTCCCCTCCAGTGACTTACCTCACTTACCTGCCAGACGTTCGGTTAGCCCGTCGACCCGTCTGGACTTCGTGCCAGCTATCCGGTCAGCCCATCGACCTAGCTGGACTTCATGCCTAAGCGTCCGGTCAGCCCGTCGACCCGCTTGGACTTCGTGCCAGCTATCCGGTCAGCCCGTCAACCTAGCTGGGCTTCGTGCCAGACATCCGGTCAGCCCGTCGACTTGTCTGGACTTCTCCTGCACACTCGATCAAAGTGTCAGACAACAACAAACTAACTTAACCTGATTTATCATTCATCAAAACCTGGGTTAAATCGTTAGTGCTAACCGCACCAACAGAATCCACCATCAGGTAGATCCTTGGTAGCGGGTAGCAGTCCTTAGGGCTAGCTCGGTTGAGGTCTCTGAAGTTGATGCAGGCTCTTCACTTATTATTAGGTTTGGATACTAGGACTACGTTAGAGAGTCTGGATGGAAACTGTACCTCTTTAACGTGTCCTGCTTTCAAGAGCTGTCCATTTTAGCTCGAATGATCTTATTTTATTTGGCCAAGAAGCTCCACTTCTTCTGCTTGACCGGCCAAGAATCAGGCAGGAGGTGTAGCTTGTGCTCAGCTGTCTCAGGCTTGACTCCCGGTAACTCCTCAAGGGACCAGGCAAAGACATCCCTATTGTGTATCAAGCATTTGACCAAATCTGTCTTGATCTCAATATGCAGATTACCTGATATGCGGGTGATGCTCTCCGGACGCTCTGGATAGAGCTGGACCTCCTCCCTGTTGGATCGTGAAAATCGATAGAGGGGGGGGTGAATATCGATCGAAAACGTTCGTAGAGTAAGCAGTGAAAAAGTAGAATCGCAACGCTAACAAGAATCGTTTTACTTGGTTCGGAGTCTTTGTCGACTTCTACTCCAAGGTCCGTACTCGTCGAGTGCTTTCGTTGGGCAATCCACTAGTAATTCGAAAATGATATTACAAATGAAAGTACAGAAATGCTTAGAAGTAAAATACCGACAACAATTAAGTAAAGAGAAAGCAACACATTGTCGGAGAAGCTTCGCAGCGTCGCAGAAGCACAATGCAGTAGAGCAAGCATTGGAAGACGTTGTAGTGAATTGTATTTTGCTCCAGGGCTCACCCTCCTTATATAGGAGGCTTCAGGCGCTTAGACTCTAACGTAGCCTAGCCAACCAGAGAGATCTACGTATCAAAGCGACGAAGTGATATAATTTACATTCCGGACGCCCGGACCCCTTCCGGGCGCTTGAACCCTATTTTCCAACAACTTCAACTTCCTTCAAGAAAACGTTAGTCCGAAGCACAATGTAAATTATATTACTCTGCAAAATAAAGTGTTAGCATAGTTATAATAATCAAACAGAGTATTAATTAAATTTCATCTCACAGAGACCGGAATCTAGTCAAGATCTCAACTTAGAGTTCTGAAATGGTTCTAAGTTGGATCGGCGCCTAAGCTCCCTTCCCGGGAGCGCGTCCTCATAGTCACTTCCCTCTAGTGACTTACCTTAACTTACCTGCCAGACGTCCGGTCAGTCTTTTGAGCCGTCTGGACTTCATGCCAGCTATCAGGACAGCCCGTTGACCTAGCTAGACTTCGTGCTAGACATCCGGTCTGCCCCTCGACCTATCTAGACTTTGTGCCAGCTATCCGGTCGGCCCATCAACCTAGCTAGGCTTCGTGCCAAACATTCGGTCGGCTCGTCGACCTGTCTGGACTTCGTGCTAGCTATCTGGTCGGTTCGTTGACCTACCTGGGCCTCTCCTGCATACTTGGTCAAAGCGTTAGATCACAATGAAACTAACTTAACCTACTTTGTCATTCATCGAAACCTGAGTTAGATCGTTAGTGCTAATGACGCAAACACTCCCAAGGGATGATTTCCTCTACTATAGGTAGAGGCTCCTCTTGGATGATGTGGATTCCGCCATCTTGGATTCTTTGAGCCTTGTGGGCCTCCACTTTCATCATGTCGATATAACACCTACGAGAGACCAGTTGCTCCCCTCTGACTTCCCCGACCTGGTCTCCCACAAGGAATTTAATCTTTTGATGGAAGGTGGAGACTACCGCCCAGAACTTGTGCAATGCCGATCTTCCCAGGATGACATTATAAGAGGATGGTGAATCCACCACGATAAAAGTGCTTCTTCACATCCTCACTAGGGGGTTGCTACCCAGAGATATGGCTAGCTTGATTTGGCCCATTGTTCTTACTCATTGCTGATGAACCCGTACAATGAAGTGGCTATGGGCTAGAGCTCATTGGCCTCGATTTGCATGCCCTCGAATGTATTCTTGAATAGCACGTTGACAGAACTTCAGGTATCAACAAAAACCCTGGCCATGCAGTTGTTAGCTATGGAAGCTTTGATTATTAGAGCATCATCATGTGGGAGCTCCAATCCCTCCAGGTCTTGCGGCCCAAAATTGATTATGGGCCCAGCAGCTTATTCCCGGCTGCATCCTATAGTATGTATCTCTAAGCGGCGTTCATGAGATTTCCGAGCCCTAGCGGAATCTCCATCTGTGGACCCTCCAGAGATCATACTGATCTCTCGGATGATTGCAGTTGCCCTGTTCTCCTCCTCCAGGGATTCCCCTGGTTCCTTACCCTGACCTGGCTGCTAGCTTCCCTGACCTGTATTTTTGGGCAGGGATTTACCTGACTGACTTTGCTATAGTAGGCTGGCTAGCCAGCAGCCTCTGAAGCTTGGGCGCGATCTCAGGTGGAGGCAGGTCCAGTTCAATTGTGCGCTGAGAGTCACAGGAGAACTGGATGCAATCCCTGGTAGCATGGGTGTGAGACCTGTGGTAAGTGCAATAACGGGGTCCCCACTGATCGAGTCTTGGGTCTTAGACAACTTCTACTTGCTGAGTTGTCCTGGAGTCTTGACCGAGCGGGAATCCTGGTCGGACATCCTTAGAGCGGGGAAAAGGCTGAGCTGGAGATTGGGGCGACCTTTTCTCCAACTTGTTGGCAGGGGCGGGCGCCTTGTCTGCTTTCCGCCGAGCTACTTGGACTTCTTCTACGTTGATGTAGTTGGCAACCCTCCCTAGTATCTCATCAAAGTTCCATACTAGCTCCGAGATAAGAGCCCGAAAGAACTCCCCCTCCACCAGACCGTGAGAGAAGGTGCTCATCAATATCTCTGAGGTAGTGCATAGGACATCCTGGGCTACCTGGTTGAAGCATTTGATATAGCTTCTCAAGGGTTTGGCAGACCCTTACTTGAGGACAAAGAAACAATGGTCTGTCTTCTGATACTTCCTGCTACTAGTGAAATACCGCAGGAAAATAGTTTTGAAGTCTTAGAAGTAGGTGATGGACCCGTTCGATAATCAATCGAACAATTTTTGCGCCGAGCCAGACAGAGTGTTTAAGAACACTTGGCACTTGATGACGTCGCTTTATTAGTGCAGCAGCGCAGTGTTCTAAAATTTTTGGAGGTGATCCTTCGGGTCCTTGCTACCATCATACTCTCCAATAGCTGGAGGCTTGTACCCCTTCGGTAGTTTTTCCTCAAGTACCCTTAGAGAGAAGGGAACTTGCTCCTCAGGCACTTCCCTGAGCACCATGGCTTTCCCATTCTTTGAATCTCTAGGCGGGGAGCTCTCAGCCATGGAGGTCTGTGATTGCTCTTTCTTATTATAACAGTCCAGACCCTTGTTGTAAAAGTCCGGGCAGGACTCTCAATAGAAGGCTTGAGGGAAATCCTCGGGCTGCTTTCTTTTAGATCCTCTATCTGAGACACGGGTTGGGTCCTTGGAAACTATGGGCATCTTGTGTAGGTGTGAAGCGATGGTATGTTTTCCAGAAGTTGCCTGCCTCTTGGCCTCCTTGAACAATTCATATTCTCTTGTTGTCATGGTGACGTTGATTCTTCTGGTATCCTCCATCTTCACACTCCAGAACAGGCAAAGGAAGTTCCCACAGACGATGCCAAATTGATCTTGTCTAGAATCTGAGTCGGGCAGAGGCCAACTGAGGTATCGCCGGTGTTGATGGAGAGCCGACTCAGATACACCTGGCGTATGTGCACCAGAAAACAGACTCCTCACGTGGGACTGAAGGATGACGATGACCTAATCGGTGGTACTTAGGCTTAACACACACTTAGACAGGCACACGGAACGTTAGAGACCCAAAACCAGGAAAAAGTCTCCGACGCAGGCCCTCCAACACTCAAGTCAGGTACTTTTCCCCCAGAAGAACAGTATACGAAGGAAAAAGAAATGTAGGAGACGAGTACAAATATGCGGGAGAGCGTACCTGTACAAGGGAGAGGACCTCCCTTTTTATATGACACTGCGTATCTCTGAACCTTACTACTGTCAGAAAATGTTGGGTGTCAAGGTCTGTCGGGTGATGGAGGACACGTGGCACCCTCTTATGGATTAAGAGAAGGTTCTATTCGCAGATGATAGCAGATCACTGGAATATTCCTTGATATATGGTAGTTATTCCCTGACAGACGGTTACGATTCCCTGACATTGTTGTCACCTAGTGCCTTCTATCCCACCCGGGTTGAGTTACGGGCAGTTCGGGCTTATCGTTAGGGTGTGGCGTTTGGCTCGAGTCTTGATGAGGGAGACGAGCTGTGACGAGGGTCTCATCTTTCATGCTTGGAGTACTGAAGGGCCTACCAAGAATTATCTTACTGAAAATACCAGACTTCTCTATGCAAACTGGGTTGAGGAAACCATACCAGTCGGGGAAGGTCAGGCCTTACTCCAGGCCGCATCTCATGTCTATGATTTGAGATCCTGATATGTCAATACCCGTCTAGGAATTATGCGGTTGATGATGTCAGACGGTTTAACTCCATCTCCCTAACTTTAGACTGTCCCCTTGACTTCTGACTGTCATGTTCCCTTTACTTCTGACTATTTGGTTTTATCGAACTCCATCTTTATGCACTGTATCAGTTCGTATATGGTTCTGTTGGAAACGGGGAGAGTGGGGATGTGGGAACATGGCCCTCGTTCCCCACTACTCATAATGGAAAAGTCCATTATGCCCCTAATTTATTTCCCTATATAAAGGGGTGCGTCCAAGGATCATTGGGGGGGGGGGGGGGTTGGAGATGAGAGTAAGAGGAGAACATCTGAGGCGGTGGGATTTGGTTCGTGGAATCGTGGAGGGCTTTTTGATCTTGTGATCACTCTTCCGACAGCGAGTTTCGCCATTGTCAATTATGGATCTGCGGGAGATCGCTGTAAGTTTTACCGCTTTAATTTTATTTGTCTTTCATGCATTTAGAATTATCTACATTAGTATCAGAGCTATTATTTCTAAATGCATGATAAATCCCTAAAACCTTGCGTTGAAATCATGATCGAGTCATGACCAATGTGTTACAAGAAAAGCCAAGGCCGGTGACTCTGTGTCATGACAAAGGCTTGCTAGCGACAACGTCTCGAAAGAGGGATGTAATCAACGACAAAGTCGCTCGCCGGTGGACACATTGCTGCTGCTCCGATGAAGTTTGTTGCTTGTTGCCAACACATGGCTAGATCACATTCATGTCGCGATCTTCCCCAATGGCCAACACCATAGGCTTTGAGGGAATGGAGTTTGTCTCCGATGGTTGTCGACAATAAGGTCACAGAGAGACTTGCGACTGGGTTGCAGTTCGGTGATCGAGTCGTTTTGCCAATGTTAGCGATGTTGCCCAGGATGGAAAATCGTGACGGTTTCGTGATTTTCACTAGAGCCGACGAAGGTATTCTGGCTGGTCGACGATGCGTCAGTGGCCTACCGGCGATCGTGTCCGTCGCGGTTGCGTGGCATGCGCGGCGTGTGCGGCGTGCTAACGTGGGCAGCATGCGGCGGAGAAAACAGCGATGCGAAGAAATAACGAAGCACAATAATGTGAGGAAAAGTTTGATTTAAATAAATCAAATAAAAAAACCGTGAGCAAAAATGTCGCATGCAATTAAATAAAAAAAATGAAACTTTTTTGTTATGATTTTTTCATGGAGAATTTTTTTTTTAGCTTACGTGTTTGAAAAAAAAATATTTATATATAAATAATGCAGGTTAGAATTAATTAAAATTATGATTATTGGTCTAATTTTAATTAATCAGGTGGGTTTAAACTGGTTGGTCCAATTAGACCCGATTTAGATTAAACCATTGGGTTTAATCAAACCAATTTGATCCAACCCCAAATCTTAATTAATTGGGCTTGGATCAAATATGATCAAATGACCAGATTTGTTCTAATGGGTCAGATTTGATCAAAACAATTAGATTTGTTCTAATTGGTTAGACTTAAACCAATGGACATTGGTTTAATCAAACGGACCTGAGTTTGATCAATAAGTCTAAAATTGGTAGAAATGGACTTAGATCAAACAGTAACAGAACATAGGTACAAAAATCCCTGTCCAATTAGATTAGTTCTAATTAAGGACAATGGACCGAGCTTAGGATCTGGATCACTAATCAACCGATCCAATGGGTCTGACCAATTAGATTAGTTCTAATTGTCGACTTGAACTCCTGAAAATCGAGAAGATTTATTTTTCTTGATTTATTATGTTGGTACTATGCCTGTATAAATTGAAATAAGCCGGTTTTGTATTGATTAGTCGGTTTTGTACTGACTTATTTATTTTCAACTTTTCAGATGGTACGGACGATTACCACATTGACTCGTCGTGAAGTGCGATGAAATCAGCTCAGGGAGGAGATTCAGGAGATAGAGTATAACTCTACTTATGGAGTCGATGGACACATTGGACGGCTTGATGATCTGTTTTGGAAACTTGAGCGAGAAGAGTTTCCGGTCCTGGACAGTTATAGGATCTGGGCTTTGATGCGTTCATTGCCAGAAAATCCAAGGATGATAACAGACTATATTTAGGGGTGTCATCAAGGACGCGTCACATATTCTGTATTATGTAAGGAACTGCTTCACCATATGACTGAAGAGGATTCGGAAGAGTTTGAAGAGGACCTAGAAATGATCGAGGAGGAACCAGAAGAGGATCCAATTGTGGATCCAATACAAAATCTTGAAGCTGTCCTGCCTAAGATTACCCCAAATGAGTCCAGGCTGAGAGGGATTATTTTAGCCACTGCACTAGTGTCTGTCCTAGTGGGAGTGATAGTTGTCTATCTAGTTTTCTAGGGTTCTGTTATTTTCATTATGTATGAACAATATTAGTCCATTTCATTCATGTCAGTTAATTATATGTTAACATTATGCAGCATAATTTTATGTTAATGATATGCTCATTTATTTATGTTGTTTACTTGACATGATGCATGATTAGTTCATGATGTGTTAAATGATTAGTTCATTTAACTAAAGAAATCATGATATATTAAATGATTAGTTCATTTAATTAAAGAATTCATGATATTAAAAATGATCAGTTCATTTGTTGGGATGTATGTAATAGAATTGATTAATATTAATTTGATTGGTCATATGAATGATGAGTGAAAACATAGTTGTCACTTGATTTTGTAAACCAACTCAAAGTAATATTGAGTCAATCATAAATTGCATGCATATGATTTACACTGAATACTAAATAATGTGTTTATTTATGATAGATTATGGCAACCAAAAACATAATAGCTGAACTCAACAAAGGTGAAAACCTTAATGGGGATAACTATAAGATCTGGCACCTTAACATACAATATGTACTTGAGGAACAAGAAGTTTTAGAGGTTGTAAATAAGGTTATGGAAGTACCTGTAGATGATCCCACTGCACAACATATACGAGATCTTGATGCCTATAAGGCATGGAAGAAAAAAGACTCCACTGCAAAGGGCATATTGATTAGTTCAATGGTAGATGACCTAGCTTTTGAGTATGAGTCGTACCTTTCGGCTCATGCAGTCTGGGTAGCTCTTAAAGAAAAATATAGCGGAGCAAGTCTGAGCAAGCTTCGCCAACTGACAATCAAGTTTGACAACTACAAAAAGCATCCGAATGTATCAATGGTTCAACACCTCAGTGAGATGTCGAACATGATTCGGGAGCTTAAAGCTGTTGGTCATGAGTTGACTAGTGAACAACAAGTTCAAGTAGTTATTCGTTCACTTCCATATTCTTGGGAGACCATGAAGCAGACCCTAACTCACAGCGAGAGTATTAAGACTTTCACTGACATCTCACGCTATGTAGAATTGGAGGCGAAGAGAGTTGAATCCGCAAGGATTTCTGGACAACCCTATGTGGCTGTAGGTTCTGCTGGATCATATGGATCCAAGAAAAAGAAATGGTTCAAGAAAGGGAAGGGAAAAAAGAGGGAAGTTGCTGGTGTGGGACAGGGCCCAATCAAGAAGATAGTCAAGAATACTAGAAAAAAACCTAAAAACAAGTTGACTTGTTTTAACTGCGGCAAGAAGGGTCACTTCGCTCGGGAGTGTACTGAGCCAAAAAAAGGTAAATCCAAGCGTGTCTTCTTTTCTAGAGCATTTTGTTGCTAGTTCAGTGTTGTTAATTGATTCTTATCCTTTGTGGATTATAGATTCGGGAGCAACCGACCATGTAGCTCGGGAATGAGTTACATTTGTTGAGTACCGTCGGGTACCAGCTGGCAACAAGTGGATCTATGTGGGAAATAATGTAAGGGTTGAAGTCACAGGAGTCGACACTTGCAAACTCAACCTCCGTGGTGGTAGAGTTTTGTTTCTACATGATGTCTTGTATGCTCCTGAAATTCGATGGAATCTTGTTTCCGTTACGTGTCTTCTTGATTTATGGTATTGTATTAATTTTTACAATCGGTCTGTTGAACTTAAGATTGACTCAATGTCAATCAGATATGATTTTTTAACAAATGGTTTTATGGTTCTTAACGTAGAACCAGATGCCAATTATGCAATTGATGGTTGTTTTTCAAACATTGCTTTAACTAGTGATGTAGATATAACCGATGAGGTTTGACATGCTAGATTAGGACACATAGGACAAGAACGTATGAATCGGTTGGCTAGAGAGGGTCTATTGGGCACTCGGGCTAAGATTCAATTGTCTATATGTGAGCATTGTCTTGTAGGAAAAGCAACTAGGAAACTATTTGGTAAAACTATTAGATCTGAATTAACATTGCAGTTAATTCATTCGGATATTTGTGGTCCAATGAATGTGAAGGTTAGACATGGATCTTCCTATTTCATTACCTTTATTGATAATTTCTCTAGGTTCGGTCATGTGTATTTGATTTCTCACATATCTGAAGCATTAGATTGCTTCATTCGTTATATGAACGAAGTTGAGAATCAAACGGAACGTAAAGTTAAGACTTTACGCACTGACCGTGGAGGGGAGTATTTGTCTAATATGTTCAAGACAATATGTAATGATAGAGGGATTATTAGACAGCTGACAATCCCTGGAACTCCGCAGCAAAATGGGATAGCTGAAAGAAGAAATAGAACTCTTCTTGAAATGGTTAGGTCTATGATGGCGCAAGCTAATTTGCCAATCTCCTATTGGGGAGATGCATTATTAACTGCAGCCTATATACTTAACAAAGTGCCTTCAAAGTCAGTTCCATCTACCCTATATGAACGTTGGACAGACAGAAAACCAGATTTGAGTAATCTGAGACCTTGGGGGTCAAATGCTTATGTTCATGATAGTTCTCACAAGTATGGAAAACTAGGGCCTAGAGGTAAGAAATGTATCTTTATAAGATATCATGAGACCTCCAAAGGTTATGTTTTCATAGGTGAGCAACTAGATGGAACCATCTCCGAAATAGACTCGAGAGATGCGACTTTTCTTGAAACAGAATTCCCAATCAGAGATGATGTTGATAAAAATGTTCCTCTATTTGAGGAGGATGAGATATTATCAACAAGAGAGGTGTCAAAAGGGATACCTGAGTCTAGTCAACCGAGTAGGAGTGATATGCCAAGTCATGAGTTGACTTCTCAACAACCCAACTTACGGAGAAGTGTTCGTAAGATCAAACCTAAGAGGAGATTTGATATTGAGAATGAGGCATTGGTAACACTTCCAATTGACGATGACGAACCTCAATCCATTGAGGAAGCATTGGGATGTAGAGTTAGAGAAAAATGGAAAGCTGCAATGGTTGAAGAGATGGAGTCTATGATTCAAAATCATGTTTAGGACTTAGCCGATCTTCCTCTGGGCCAAAGGGTATTGGGAATAAGTGGATTCTCAAAATAAATAGGAAAGCAGATGAATCGATTAACAGATACAAAGCTCGTTTAGTTGCAAAAGGATATACCCAAATGGAGGGTATTGACTTTGAAGAGACATTTTCTCCCGTAGTGAAATTTGTATCAATAAGAGTTATTTTGGCCTTTATGGCACATTATGACTTAGAATTACATCAAATGGATGTAAAAACTGCTTTCCTTAACGGTGATCTTGACGAAGAAATCTATATGGTTCAACCAGAAGGTTTCATTGCTGAAGGCCAAGAGCAGAAAGTATGTAGACTTAGAAAGTCTATATATGGGCTAAAGCAAGCGTCAAGACAATGGAACATAAGATTTAATGAAGTCATTTTATCTTATGGTTTCGAGATGATCAATGAGGATCATTGTGTTTTCCTGAAAAGGGAAAAAGGAAAGTATGTCATTTTATCATTATATATTGATGATATGTTGATAGCTGGAAATGACATAGATATGTGAATGAAGTCAAAAAGTGGTTGTCATCACAATTTGATACAACAGATATGGGAGAAGCTGAATACATCTTAGGAGTGAATATCATAAGAGATCGTCCTAAAAGACTTTTGGGTCTGTCACAAGAGTCTTAAATAAATAAGATGTTACATCATTTCAGCATGTCTAATTATAACATAGAACATACACCTATTGTGAAAGGTACTGTTTTGAGCAAGAGTATGTGTCTTAAAACTCCAGAGGAAATAGCTGAGATGAATAAAAAACTATATGCTAGTGCTATTGGTAGTTTGATGTATACTATGTTGTGTACACGTCCCGATATCAGCTATGTTGTGGGCTTGGTCAGTCGCTTCCAGTCAAACCCGGGACCGAGACACTGGAAGGCGGTAAAAAGGATATTCAGATATCTGAATGCGACAACAGATTATTGTCTCTGTTTTCAAGGATCATATATGAAACTGAAAGGTTATTTAGATGCAGATTGGGCTGGAGATCTGGATGATAGAAAATCCACATTAGGCTATGCATTTTTGCTGAATGGTGGCGCCATCTCTTGGAATAGCAAGAAACAAGCTTGTGTAGCTTTGTCGACTATGAAAGCTGAATATGTGGCATGTTCAACAGCTGTGCAAGAAGCAGTCTAGTTGAGAAGGTTTCTAAAGCATCTGAAAATTGTTGAGGATAGTGGGAGTCCAGTAACTGTCTACTGTGACAGTCAAGCTGCAATAGCTTTTTCCAAGGATCCCAAATATCATAGCAAAGACAAGCATATAGAACTTAAATATAATTTTGTGAGGGATATTGTGGCTAAAAGAAAAGTCATTCTTGAGTATGTCCCTACACGTGTTATGCTTGCAGATCCTTTTACTAAGTCAATGACTAAAGAGTCATTTAAAGAACATGTAAAGTCTTTGGGACTTCGTAGAATGTAACACCATTGAAATAATAATCAGACTTTGTGTTTTGATTGTGTCATTTGCCATAATTTATTCAGTGTATATGTTGTATTTGTTACATTCATATAGGATCTCGGTGAGCATGTTGGCAGGTGGAGATTGATCCACTCACATGGACAATCATCTCTGTTTGTTAAGTACAAATAGGGGTAAGACCGTTACTTATGAAACAGCTTATGTAACTAAAATTATGAAATTAGAGACAGATTCATAAGTTGATATCACCTTGATAATTGTGTTAAGATGAGATCATTTATGTGTAAATAATGATTTAAGTAAATGAATCCACCATGTACCGACTTGTTGAAAGCCAGATTAGAATTTATATGTTGAATTCAGGATTAGACATTAGGTATGTCTAGATCAAAATCTGTACGATGTTAAATTTGAAGACGACATGCACTCTTTTTAATAAAGAGAATAACATCGTAGCATGTGATTCATACCATATGTGCTATTGCGACAATAAAGGTAGTAGGAGAATGAATCCCTGTTTCTCTACTATGTGAGACTTTTGAGATTATATGTTAATCTCAATTTTTTGTCTTAGTGACTATTTATTTGTTTACTTGAAGTTTTAATCAGTGTCTGCTACTTTAGTGTGTATCTTATGATTATGGATGATTCGGTCTATGGAGCATAACTAGGGAAGTGACTGATTAAAATGAATAGATTCTAACTAAAAAGGAAGATTAAATATATTTACATCTTTTGATGTTATTCACTTGTCGACCCATTTTTGTCATGTATAGAAATGAATGTGAATATTAGATATGGAACATGCTCTTGACATAATGGTCATTATAAGGGATTAGAGATGTTCATATCGATGTAAATGAAAATTATTTAATCTGGGTAAATAGCAAGACATGGATATCTCCAAGATAATGGTTGAGTGTCACTTGAAGATTGGATAGATCCTGGATAAAGGCTATGTGCCACCAGGAAAGTGACTATGTGTCATACAGAGTGTGTCTCTAATTTATATGAGCAACTAAGTAAAGTGTAACAACTTTCTTAGCATTGATTGCTCAAGGAGCGGCTAAGTCAAGGTGTAACAATCTTCTTAGCAAATATCGCTCAGTGTGCTTGCTGTCGCACGAACCATTTTCTCTAAGTATAGATTGGATGTTCTCATATGGTCTATGTGACCAAACTCTCTAATAGTCTATGTGACTTATTAAGTTTATGTGACTTACCTGAATGAACAAGTCTTAGTGACTACTTACCTTGGACGAGTGGGAGATGTTGAAAATGGGGAGAGTGGGGATGTGGGAACATGACCCTCGTTCCCCACTACTCATAATGGAAAAATCCATTATGCCCCTAGTTTATTTCCCTATATAAAGGGGGGTATCCAAGGATCATTGGGGGGGTTGGAGACGAGAGTAAGAGGAGAACATCTGAGGCGATGAGATTTGGTTCGTGGAATCGTGGAGGGCTTTCCGATCTTGTGATCACTTTTCCGACAGCGAGTTTCGCCATTGCCAATTGCGGATCTACGGGAGATCACTACAAATTTTTATCATTTTAATTTTATTCATCTTTCATGTATTTAGAATTATCTACAAGTTCATCATATAAGCATGGCTCACCACCATTAAATTATTATTATTGTAAAAGAATAAAAAAAAATTATAAATTAACTGACAGCAACTTTCTAACGACTCTTTTAATTAACTACTAATTTATAAATTATTATTATTTACTCTCAAATATAGTATTTATATATAATATTTTTATATAGAAAAAATTAATAATTAACTAATAGTTATAGAGGTTAATATGTTATAGTCTAGTGGATAAAACATTTTGCTCTTACCTAACAGTCTGAAATTCAAGTTGTTTTGTCATCTACAAGAGAACGACGAGAAAGAAAAGTTTAAATGAGATCTTCATGGATATAGGGTCTGAAAGGAGTTTATGATGACAAATGAAACCACAATAGTGGTCAATCGGGGAGATTGTGAGTTTATTAAAATTTTGATTTATGATGGTGTCCCTTTCGCTTTCTCAAGGTTCTCCTCTTCCAAACTCCTTCTAAGCCAAGGCCGCGGTGGTTTACTAGCTAGCTATGATGGTTTGCGGGATAAAGTCCGTCAATGGTTGGCTAGTGTTATCAGCACGATCATTTCAACGCCCAAGTCAGAACTAGATCTAAAGAGAGTGTAAGAGAGAATTCAAAATGTCAGAAACAAATATATAGTTTAAGGGAGAAGAGTTGTCATCACGTGTGATAAGAAAAAATCATACCTGAACTTATTTTCATCGGTTGTTATATAGTTGTTGAAAGGAATCCCCACGTAGAATGCCACATGTTACAACTATCCGCTTGAGGGACGGTTAGGACACTAAGAATATCTCCAATGCAGCTTTTTTAATAGGTTTGTAAAGTTGAAAAAGTTCAACAAAAAAAACTCTAATGAGTGGAGACATAAGCTTTGAGGTTTTTATTTTAAGAGCAGGTTTGATATTTCAAACCTGCTTTTTTCTCTTGAAGATGGAGCTATTAATCATTGAAAAATTAATATTACATGTTTGATTTTTTTTAAAATCATTAAATATTTTATTTAATAGTTAAATTATACACTTTTCTTTTGAAAATAAATATATTTGGTAAGTTAAAAAAATACAAATGACTATAATTAAATTAAAATTCATAAGTTAATTAAATATTAAATAAAAATTACAAATTAAATTAAATTAAAAATGAGAATTAAATAAAATATTAAGTAAAAATTATATAGAGATATTAAATGAAAAAATAAAAATAAAGATGTATGATTTGTAATGTAGGACCCACAAATTAACTTACGCTGATGACGAGAATCTCCGATGCAAATTTTGTGAAAGATTTGTAAAATTGAAAAATCAAATTAAAAAGAGATTTTATAATTGTGTAAGTGTAGTTTGGGATTTTTAATTTAAAAATATATTTGAGTTTTTAAATCTATTTTTTTTCTTTTGAAAGTGATTATATCTAAATAATTAAAAATAAATGATTTGGTGTAATATTTAATTATAATATTTTATTTCATAAATAGTTAATAATAATTAAAATGATTTTTTTTTCTTTTAAAAATAACTATATTTGAGATAAGTTAAAAATATAGAAATGATTATAATTAAACTAAAATCATAAATTTATTAATTAAAAATTATAAATAAATAAAATCAAAATCATAAATTAATTAAAATATTAAATGAAAAATATATAGATATATTAAATAAAAAATTAATAAATAACAATATATGATTTATAATATTGGACACACACACAAAATTATATGGAAGTTTTTCATTGTGGAGATATAGTAGATGTTTATATTTGTGATGTGACATGATGTGACATATTAAAAATTTTTAAAAAGCTCATTGAAAGGTTTAACCATTGGAGATATTTTAAAAACTTTTTATACTTGTGATGTGATATTGATGTGGCATATTAGAAACTACAAAAAAATTTATTGAAAAATTTAACCATTGAAGATGTCCTAAGGGGCAATGATTTTTGAAAGCATCTACACGTAAGATGATCCATGTTTGTCAGTTATTCGTCTGAGGGCGGTTAGAGAACCAAGGAGCGAGCGACCGTCGTTGAGTCACGTCTCCGAGAATACCCACGTAGTATGCTAGAATGTCTGGGGTTGATGTTGAATGCTTGATTAGTTGATTCCGGATAGTCTCCTGAGCCCAAATGGGTCATGAACTTTGAGTGCTCGGCAATGTCAAGTGCTTGGAGACATCGCATGCTCGGGAATGCTGGGTATTCACGAATTGGATCTAGTCAGTCAAGAAGTGAGATGCCGAGAAACGAGATGAGCTTAATAAAGTAACCCGGAAGCCCAAATGGCTCATGAATTAATGCTGCGTTAAGAAGGAATAAATATCCAACAAAAGAGCATACGATAACAGTAATAAAGTTAGAGAGTGATAAAATGGCGACACCAAATATCAAGGGGCCTTTTGAAAAAGTCAGTGAAACTTCAGGAGTAAACTAAAATTTTCCTGAAAGAGAATATTGAAAAGGCGGCTGGAAGCCTCTCACCTCAGAATCTACCCATCTTGCGCAGCTACCTTAACCTACTACGTTTCTTCTTCTTGCTCGGCTTCTGCGAATCACTGCGATTTCTTCTTCTTCTTCTTCTTCCGAAGAAAAGGAGTAGGTACGATCTCTGAATTGATCAATCGAGAACAAAAGCTGATGCTGAGCGCGTCGGGATTGCTCTACAACTGGAGATCACGCGCGGGCCGGAGCCATCCCAATCCAGACCCGCCAATCGACCCCCTCTCCGCCGATCCCACTACCGATGGAGACCCCCATCCCCGGTACCCTCGGCGTCACCCCCGCCGTCGACGCCGCCTCGGCGATGGTCCTCAGCTCGAACCCAGACGTACCCCTCCAGCTCATCCCTCCACGGTAACCCCTCTTGATTCCCGAACGTCTTTATAAATTATAAGATGCCTTTCATCGTGTGATTTCTGCAATTGCTGAAATCGTAAAGCTAAAAACTTGGTATATCATGAAAATTTTGCACTGGCCTAGTAGATTCAGGGCGAGGGGTAAATATCTCAACCAGGATTTCTCCTCCAAGGCCCCCTGTTTTTCAAAGCTCATCTTTTTCCTATCTATACTAAAAGATGCGACCTATTGCTGAAGACTGGTGACTTGTATGAGATTCTCTGATTGGAAGCTTGTCGCATTTATTAGAGCCTCCTTGGATGTTCTTTAAAATGTGGAAATCTCAATAGTTTCCCTTTTAGCTTCATTCTCTTATGTAGCCAATAAAGTTGTTTTAGATTAAAAAAAAAAAAAAAGAGAGAGAGAAAAAAAAAGGCTTGTAGAACTGATCATCTATTTTTTGTTGTCTTTTAGCCTTAGTCGTTCATGTGTCAAATACGATTTTAGATGAATAATTATATTCTGTAGCTATCTTGTTCATGGCACAAGTGTAATTGTCTCTGCTAGATTAACTGAATAATTCAAATAGTCTTCTTGGTTGATATTCGCTCTTCTTAAACTCAAGATGGCATGCTAAATTTCAATTTGAGTTGTAAGTTTTAGCCCACATAATAATATACCAATCACATAGAATTTGTTAAAATAATCTTCTAGTTGTCCAGTCAAAGGAATTTGGTGAAGTTGAAGAGTGGTGATGCTGAATGAACTGACAATGTGTTTCAATGTATTGTTAACACTCATGGACCTTCATTTTTTAATATGAACAATTTGAATAACATTATCATCCTCATAATACAACTTACTGAATATAGATGGTGATGCTCCAAGGTCTCTAACTAGTCATCAAATCCACAAAAGAGAGTAGTGTCATTAACCTACTATGTTGGTGGATGAGGCATTATGTTTGATTCTGTTTTCACAAGCTTGTTTAGTTTAGATGAGCTTCGTGGTTGTTCATTAGCTTGAAAACTATAATATTTCTTTCTTCTATTGGTCCATTCTCTTTTGTTGTAAAGAACTCTTTCTATGTCCATTCTCCCTCCACAGAAAGAACTATTTTATCTAAGAATAGCCATCAGAATATTTTATGTCTATTCAACTATGCTTGTTCATCTTTCAAGATGCTTTTTCTATGCATTTTAGAGTATCAAGTTTCTTCACTTTGTTTCCCTTTGGTTCTTCAACATGAGAATGGCTTGTAGGTGCTATTGCAATAAACCTTTGCTTTAAAGAGTCATAAATCATTTGTTTTGGCAAATTTGGGAAATCCGCACTGTGATGGATTTGATTGGCAACTTACCTTTTCCCACCCAATTTAGGAACTAAATTGGCTAGCTAATCAGGGTGATGGTGACTCTACGATCGGCAGTAGTATCTATGGTGCATCTGCAGGCAGCACAGTAGATAGACTGAGATTAACTAGAAACGACCAACTTCCAGGTGCTGTTCTACAGGCAAGAGCAAGGCTTCAAGAGAGGCTCAGAGGCATCTCTCCTTCTGGAAATAGGTTAGTTTTCTACTTTCTAGTAACATAGATGGTGCAAAAAACTTGTATCCTTCTGATTAAAACAGAAACTTTTAAAATTTGTTGTATGAAATTCTGCGTGCCTGAGTTGACAGCCCAACTTTCTGAATGACAGTCAAACCAGCTTAAATTCAGAAATGACAAGGAATGAGGTTGCTATAATTGATGAAATGAGGCTCATGAACCTTGGAGAACCACAAGCAGAGAGTCCAGTTGAATGGTCTGAATCAGGTTCATTACAGTCAAACTTAAGAGCCGAAACAGACGACGATGTGCAATATGCCAATAGGCCTTCTGGACTCAGTTTGGAGGCTTTCAGTAATTTACAGAGAGAAGTTTTTCAAGATGGAGAGGAGGGGAGCATTGTTGGCAGAGCTTTTCTTGATTGCTCCATATGTCTGGAGAAATTCGTGGAGGGCGAAGAACTGATTCAACTGTCTTGCAGGCACCGGTTCCATCCTGAATGCTTGGAGCCATGGGTGAAGACGTGTGGGGATTGCCCATATTGCAGGACGACGATATAAGCTATCTGTCCATTTTCCACTTAAGTTATTAGGAGCTGTCATACTCGGCTCCTCTCTTCCAGTTGAATAGGGAAAAGGAATTTACCCTGTTTTCACAATCATAATATGGTTGTAGATTTGCAGGCGCTGGGCTATTAGATTCCCTGTTTCTTGTTTAATATTAAGTAATGACAAGTTTCTAATGTTCTGAGTCATTATTATGAAATTGTCTTCTCTCCAGTCTCCTCTTGTGTCTTGCTATTCACTAATAGTTAATAGTCATTTATGATTGATAAAGATATTAGGGATGAATTACCTTTTTTTATCATATTAGTATGAGATAGTTAAATTAATTAGTTGATTGATGATATTATTAGTCCATTTATATTAAATAGCCTAATCATATATTGCTTATGTTACAGCAAATCGAATAAAAAAAATAATATTTTATTTTAAAAAAATTAAAATTTTGAATTAACTAAATTAAACTCTTAAATTTGATGAATCAAAATTTTTAATCGGATGTATTAATTCGATTTAATCAATCTGTTATTCACCTCAATTAAAAGTGGTTAAATGACGAATACTCTCATTTAAACGGTAAAATGCTTCCATAATTGATCAAGTCAATTCCCTTCCTAGCAGTGATCCACTGTAGAAATAATTCCATAAATTGAAAGATAATCATGGAATACGGGTTGCGAAGTGACAAGTTGTCCACACTTTCATATTTATGTCGGGGCGGTGCGATAGTTAAGACATGAGATTTTCGGGTCGAAACTCGGCGTGATCGAGTATAACCTCTTTCATATTTTAGCCATTTGTATTAATGGTTAGTAGTCATCCGTGATTTACCTCCGTTTATCTAAGGATGAATTGACGAAGACACTAGGAGTGAACGAATTATCTTGTCAGTTGAAAATAGATGAAAATTTTTCATAGAATCGTGGAGCATTGGAATTAATTCCTTCAATTGGAAGATAATCCTAAAATGCTGATTGTGAAATGAGGAATTATTCATACTTCTAAATTTATCTTCAAGGACGAGTGAAAAATTTTCAAAATGTCGGATAGTTATTTTTAAAATTAATCAATTTGGAGAGAAAATGTTTTAGATTATTAAAAAAATAATAATAAATAAAAAATAGTCGATTAACGTTAATGAGTCGATATATTGACAAATTGTACCGCTCTCGTACACCAAACTTTATTACACTTCCCATGTCTGTCTTACACTTCTCATGTCTGTCCATCTACGTACGTACGTCTCTAGTCTCTACAGGATGATCATAAAATCTAGGATTTAAATTTCAATAAAATTGAGAGAAATATTTTCCTTATATGATAGTCATTATTCTAAAAATTAATAGTCATTTGTGATTTACCTCCTTCGTATTGATCCTGAGATAGATTGACGAGACGCTAGGAGCAAACGTATTCATCTTTTATCACCATTTACGTACGTCTCTCTATATATAATATAGCTCAGTGCCAAAGAAGAAGACTGAAAAAAATAGAAGTGGAGCTTGTGTACACCACCTGGTGGTCGACCGGAGTTATCACTGCCTCAAAGAAGAAGTACGACGACGACATCACTTCAGCCGGCAGTGTTGACAGTTCTAAAGCATAAAAAATAGTAAACACTTACAGTGATCTCCCATATATCTACAATCGGCGTCGGCAAGACTTGTTGATGGAAGAACGATTACAGAATCAAAAAGCTCTTTATGGCTCATAAACCAAATTCCTCTTGCAAGATTGGACAAATCAATCTTGAATGTTCTTCTTTGCCCATTTACAATCTTGTACACATGGACGAACCTTGCACAGAGACATTTTCGATATGGGACAAATCCTTTCTCGAACCTCGCACATAGCAAGCCCCCTCTTCCTTTTTCTCTTGTGCACCAATTGCCTTGGACACCTTTTTTTTATCAAGGAAGATGACTCTTTATCTTCCTCTACCTCCATTAATGGAGGAATGACAAAGGGTTGGAAGGCGAAGGGGAAGAGACACCCTTTCACCTTCTTAACACTAACATCTCCCACTCGTCTAAGTCAATCCATAAAAGTTATCTGGTCACATAGACCATGTCAGTCACATAAACTACAAGATGATCATGCATGTCACAGGGCCAAAGTCAAACATTAATTGATCACAAAGATAAAATAATTCACATATACTATATGAAGGCCAGAGCAAAACACTAATTAGTCACAAAAACTAAATAAGAACATCCATTCTATACATTAGGAAAAATGGTTCGTGCGACAGCAAGCACACTGAGCAATTATTGCTAAAAAGATTATTATACCTTACATAGCTACTCTTTGAGCAATCAATGCTAACAAAGTTGTTACATTTTACTTAGCGACTCTTACAAATGAATTAGAGACACTCTCATTATGACACATAATTTCTCTCCTAGCGGAACATATCCGTTATCCAAGAAATATCTAATCTCCCAATGGCACACAACCATTATCTAGGAGATATCCTTGTCTTACTATTTACCAAGATTAAATAATCTTTATTTATATCAATATAAACATCTCTAATTCCTTATAATGACTATTATGTTAAGAGCATGTTCCATATTCAATATTCACAATCATTTCTATACATAACAGAAATGGGTCGACTAGTAAATAACATCAAAAGATGCAAATCTATTTAATCTTCCTTTTTAACTAGAATCTATTTATTTTAATCAGTCGCTTTACTAGTTATGCTCCATACACCGAATCATCCATAGTCAATAGAAAATATGCTAAAATAGCAGACACTGATTATAACTTCAAGTAGACAGCTAAATAGTCACTGAGGGAAAATTGAGATTAACATATAATCTCAAGGGTCTCACATAGTAGAGAAGCAGAGATTTATTCTCCTACTACCCTTCTTGTCGCCATAGCACATGTGATATGAATCACATGCTACGATATTATTCTCTTTACTAAAATGAGCACATGTTTTTCTCAAATTTTAACATCGTACAGATTTCGATCTAAACATACCTAATGTTTAATCCTGAATTTAACATATGAATTCCAATCTAGCCTTTAAACAGATTTAGTAAATAGTAGGTACATTTACTCCGATCATTACATAAATGATCTCATCTTGATACAATTATCAAGGCGACCTTAACTTATAAGTATGTCTCTATTTACAGCTACATAAGTTGTCCCATAAATAATGGTCTTACCTCTATTTATACTTAACAAATAGAGGTGATTGTCCATGTAAGTGGACCAATCTCAATCTACTAACATGCTTATCGAGACTTTAATCCAAAATGTAACAATTTATACACTGAATAGATCATGACATTTTACAACATGTTATATTTTACGAAGGCACAAAGACTTCTCATTATTTGAAATGACTCTTTAGTCAATGACTTAGTAAAAGGATCTGCAAGCATAGTACGTATAGGAATATGCTCAAAATTATTATTTCCTTGTCCACAATATCCCTTACAAAATTATACTTAATTCTATATGCTTTCATTTGTTGTGATATTTGGAATCCTCAGTTTGACCGTTACAATACACTGTAACAGGACTCTCACTGTCCTCAGCAATCTCCAAATGCTTCAGGAATCTTTTCAACCAGATATATTGTTGCACAACTAATGCGCAAGCCACACAACTTCCATTGTCGACAATTCTACACAAGCCTAGCCATATAGCTTCTGTTGTCGACAAGGCTACACAAGCCAAGTCACACAACTTCCATAATCAACACGACTACATAAATCTGCTTCTTGCTATTCCATGAGATGACGCCACTATTTAGAAAGAAGGTATAGTCAGATATGGATTTTCTATCATCAAAGTCTCCTGTCTAATCTGCATCTGTGTAGCCACTCAAGCTCATATTAGATCCTTGAAAATAGATACATAATTTGTTGTCCTTCTGAGGTATTTTAATATCCTCTTCACCACTTTCCAGTATCTCGATCTTGGGTTTAACTGGAAACGACTAACTAAGCAAATGCCATAACTTATATCAGGATAAGAACACAACATAGTGCACATCAAATTACCAATAGCACTGACATATGTTTTTTTTTCATTTCGGCTATTTCTTCAAGAGTCTTGGGATACAATGTTACAATTAAGTGTTGTAGCATCTTAGTGATATAAGCCTCTTGAGACAAACTCAAAAGTCTTTTTGATCGATCTTACATTATCTTCACTCCTAAGATGTACTTAGCTTCTCTTCAGAAATAATACCCTCCATTTGGGTATATCCTTTTGCAACTAGTTGAACTTTGTATCGATTAATCGATCCATTCACTTTCCTCTTGATTTTGAGAATCAACTTATTCCCAATAGCCCTTCGGCCCAGAGGAAGATCGACTAAATCCCAAACTTGATTCTTTCTCATTAAATTCATTTCCTCATCCATTGCAACTTAACCCTTTTTTTCTCTAACGGAGCATCTTAATGCTTCCTCTACCGTTCGAGGTTCATTGTGTCAACTGAGAGTGTTATTAATGTCTTATTCTCAATATCAAACCATTTCTTCGTAAGTTGGATTATTGAGAAGTCAACTTATGACTTGGCAAATCACTCTCACTGGGTTGACTAGACTTAGGAATCTCTTTTGACACATCTCTTGTTGATAATATTGTTGGTTGGTTCTAGGAAGATCGTACTGGTTTCACTGTATAAAAATTTTATACAAGTGTCGAACCTTTCCTAACCACCTATTGTGTTCTTTAGAAATTAAATTAGGAATCGCAAACAGAACTTAACATTATTGATTCCAAATTTAACTTATCTGTTCTTAATGGTTTAGACTTGGATCACAAACGATACTTAACATTATTGATCCAAATCCACCTACGTTATAAATTCAATTAAATATTAATTTCAGAAATCGACTTCCAGGTTAAACACGGCGAGACACTAGGCCTTCTTGGATATGGGAGCAACCACCACTTCCTAGACAAAGCCTTTTAATGAAATCTAATATTTAATTTCCTTATATAACTCTAGGTTTAACCAAAAAGAACAATGAAATCACAAATTCAAAAAATAACAAAAAAAAAACACAAACTCGAATATCTAATCCAAAAATATAGAATCATATGCCTCTTGTGTTTGGAATTCATACAACGAAAAACTAGTATGATGCAAAAAAATAATTACTAGTTATACCTTTCTTTGTATGCAACGACCTCTTGATCTTTTACCGTATTCTGTTAGTTAGAGCCCTAGAGCCCATCATTTGATGATTGTATGGACTCATGTATATCATATTTTTGTATATTAATAAAGACATTAGTTTTTGGTTATTATGCTTATTTGTATTAGTGTCAGATAAAATAAGTATAGTAACGTCCTTGAGTAGAACGTTCATACCTATATCAATCGATTAGTTGAATCGATAGTGAGATGATATAGGGAACACTACTCTAAATCATTCCTAGTCGAGTATTAACATTCAGGGACAATGTTAATACAATAAGACTAGCATGTAGGTCAGCTCGATGACTTGATCTCACAAGTCATGGATATAGAGATATCAAGCTGACACATGGGTATGCATTAGAGAATGTATACTGAATGACCCGCCATGAGAAAGTATCATGGATCGTTATATGAGTGTCATATACTTTCTCATGTGGCTATTAGTTTGACTATTAGTCCTTAGACCTGAAGTCACCATGGATCCCTACATAAGGAGTTATGTACTTTAGTTTCGTCAGTCACCCGTAATCGGGTGGACTATAAAGGCGATTCTTGGGTATATAACAAATTATGCAGAGGATGTGAGTGATGTAGATGGGATCTATCCTCCTATATGACGGAGAGACATCGATATTCTTGATAGAGTGAGACCACGAAGTGTATGGTACCAAATGAGTCAATATGAGATATTGAGCTCATTTGATTGAGTGAGTCTACTCGGAGTTCAAGATTTAGATTGGTCGAGGATGACACGGTCTATGCCTCACATTGATCAATCTAGATGTCTAGGATAGAAGGACACTTGTCACATATTGTGAGGAGTCACAATTAGTAGTCACAAGGTGATGTTGGATCTCAACATTTCTTGTAACTTGGGTAGCAATGATGTATTGCTAGATGCCGCTCATTGCTTATGTTTCTAAAAGAGTTTATAACATTGCCAACGTTACAAGAACCTATTGGGTCACACACAAAGAACATGTGCATGGAGATTAGGTTCATATGATGAACCAATAGGATTAGATTCATATGATGAATCAAAGATTGGATTCAAATTAGACTTATTGAGTTAGACTCAATTAGATTCAATTGTTGAATTAGTCTAATTTAAATTTGATTCATGAGTTAATTTATATTAATGAATTGAGATTCATTAAATTAAAATTGACTTAAATCAAAGGTTGGATTTAACTCAACAAGGAAGAAAATTGGTCATGTTTGACTTGACCAAATGGAAGTTGAAACATCAAGTTTGACTTGATGTCTTGCCACATCATCATGAAGGTTGACTCATCCTACTTGGTATGACCAATCTAGCCACATCATTAGCCACATCATCTCCTCATTTAATGGTGTGCCACCTCATGGAGGTTACACACCAAATGCATTAATGTGGCCGGCCACATTAATGTGGGAGTTACACTAGTGTGGCCAGCCACACTAAGTGAGGAGAATGTTTCATTAGGTGGCAATTGAATGGTGTTCAATGCTTCTTCTTCCTTGGGTGCTTCTCCCTCTCTCAAGCTTGCTTTTGGTCGTGGCTTCATGGTGGAGAAGAAGTTAGAGTTGATTCCAAGCAACTACGTGGTGTGAAGGTCACAAAAGGAGAGTACCTAGAGGAGTGTATGAGTTCCTTTTTCCCTTCTCTCCTTTCTCACCTTTTAGATCCAATCCGAAAGCCCTAGAAAGTGCTAGCACACTTGTGGGTTCTCCTCTCCATATTTGAGTGGTAGAAGACCACTCCTTGTTCGTGTGGATACCGCTAGAGGACCGTTCGCTTGACGGTCTCAAGATCCGGCTACCTTTGGACGTTGCGGGATTGCGAAGGGCACGCATCAAGGGTAAATATTTTTCCCTCGTAGATCTAAGAGTCGATCATGTTTTAAACTCGTACTCGTATTTTTCGAAAGTTTTACCTTGCACGAGATCCGTGGCTTGGGCGATTCGGGGTTTCCGCGACGCGAAAAGCGGTTTTCGCGGCCCGAAAAACCCAACAGTGGTATCAGAGCCACGTGCAAGGCTTGTACGAGTTTGTTTTTATTTTTATGAAAAATAAAAACCTTCTGTGATTTTCTGTAAAAATTAGTTTTTTATGATTTTATGGGTAATTTTTCCGTAGAAGCGAAGCACAAGTGTCTCGGCACTTGTAGGCTTCGGCTACTGGAAAGATCTTTCAAAACCGGCTTCGTTTCGCCCCAAATCCGTTTGGGACAGCGGGCTTGGGTGCCATTAGATCGCAAAGGAGCAACTCACGATGGTTAGATCGTGGGTAGGGGTACTGCCCCTAACCCCGCAAGGGGATTTGCTCCGCGATCGCACCCGAAATCGCTTAAAACGAACCCGCCGGGAAGATTTTTCCGAAACGGCAATGTCTCGGCCCAAATCATTTTGGGACAGCGGGTTTAGGCGCTGTTGGATCGCAAACGAACCCTCGCGATGGTTAGATCGCGGGTAGGGGCGCTGGGCCCCGCAAGGGGATCCGTTCCGCGATTGCGCACGAAATCGCTAAACGGGACCGCCGGGAAATTTTACTCGTAAAAATTGTAAAAATTATTTTTAAAATTATAGAAAATTATGAAAATATATAATTTTGAATTATATATTAATTTTGTGATAGTCATGGCCCAAAAACCCAATATGATTGGTTGTGTTGTAATTCATAATACGGCCTGCGTGCCGTTATGTGTTTGCGAGTGTTGTATTGTATTCGCGACCTGCGCGTCGTGCCTTCTCTTATATTCTTGTTGTAAATTAGATTTAGACTCGAATGTAACTCGAGTTTCAAATTGTAATGTACAAATTGGAGCGGTGGAGGGTCCACACGAGACGGAGTTCCGAGGCGGGCACGAGCAACACATGGTGGTCAAAGGGAGGAGCTTGGAGAAGCTGTTGACCCTAGGTTGACCATTCGATCTTCTCATTGGCTTGAGAAGATCGTAGTAGGGCCTTGACTAAATCACAAATAATTTAATTAATTGCTTGTGTATGTGATGCATGTTTAATAAGTAATTAATTAATTAATGCCTTACGATTAGATTAGATCTAAGTCGTGCACATGATGCACCCTTGCGATTAGATTAGATCTAAGTCGTGCACAAGATGCATCCTTTTCGATTAGATTAGATCTCGATCGAACCAACTCTAAATGCCTAACCGTGCCGTGATACCTATCACTACCTCGATCACATGTATTGTTGAATCTGCCAAAGCAGAGCAATACATATTATCTTGGTAGGGTACGGAGGGACAATCTTGGTCCCGCCTATCAACACATGGGTGAATACAAACTCAATTAAATTGAGTATTCCTAGTTACTCGGTTGGATCGAGTCAACTATAGGCATTATTCCAACGGTTGGAAAAGATAGATCAAAATCACATCTATATTAACTCTCGGGCGTATTAGCCAAAGCTAACTCGAGTTTTAATATAAATGCGGATATTGATTTTATAAACAAGAGTTGCATAGAGATGTAATTTGTAATCGTTACCTACCGATCATACTAAGCCTTGGGCGTATTAGCCAAAGCTAACTCAAGGGTTAGTATGATGTGGATCTTGTCCCACAAGAATTATAGAATTCAGTGGGAGCATCATTTAATTAAAGGCCTAATTAAATGATTTTAAAGAATATGATATTTATTTCTGCAAATTTTCTGTTGTAGATAACCATGACGTCAAATACGAACATTTTCTCTCTGTGATCTGTCCTTGAGAAGGACAAGCTCAACGGAGCAAATTTCCTGGACTGGTACAGGAACCTGAGAATAGTTCTCACCCAAGAACGTAAACTGTACGTTCTGGAGCAGCCTATTCCGGAGGCTCCTCCTGCCACTGCCACGCGAGCAGACCGAGATGCTTACAAGAAGCATCAAGATGACGCATTAGATGTGTCTTGTCTTATGCTCGCAACCATGAACTCTGAGCTTCAGAAGCACTGGAAGAGGAACTCCAAAGAATACCTGGAAGATCTTAAGAAGAAGAGAAATAAGATTTCTACTTCAGGTATAAATGTTATAGAAGTCAACCTCTCTATTTCTTCATCGTGGGTATTAGATACCGGATGTGCTTCGCACATTTGTACTAATGTACAAGCGCTGAGGAATAGCAGGGCATTGACGAAGGGTGAGATAGACCTACGAGTAGGCAATGGAGCACGAGTTGCTGCTATTGCTGTAGGAACTTATCATCTATCTCTTCCCTCTGGGCTTGTACTAGAATTAGATGATTGTTGTTATGTGCCTGCCTTGACTAAGAACATAATTTCCGTTTCTTGTTTGGACAAGAAAGGATTTTTGTTTATAATAAAGAACAAATGTTGTTCCGTCTATTTAAACGATATGTTCTATTGTAGTGCACCTCTGATAAACGGACTCTATATTCTAGATCTAGAGAGCCCTATCTATAACGTAAATACCAAGAGGTTCAAGTCAAATGACATGAACCAAACATACCTCTGGCACTGTCGCTTAGGTCATATAAATGACAAGCACTTATCCCAGCTCCATAAGGATGGTTTGCTGGACTCATTTGATTTTGAATCATATGAGATATGCGAGTCATGCCTAAGAGGCAAGATGACCAAGACTCCCTTTAGTGGGCACAGCGAGAGAGCAACTGATTTGTTAGGACTCATACATAGTGATGTATGTGGCCCTTTCAATGTTGCTGCTAGAGGCGGTTATAGATACTTCATCACATTTACTGATGACTTCAGTAGATATGGTTATGTGTACTTGATGACACATAAGTCTGAATCCTTTGAAAAGTTCAAAGAATTCAAGAATGAAGTACAGAACCAGCTTGGCAAGAGTATTAAGATACTTCGATCAGATCGAGGTGGTGAATACTTAAGCCATGAGTTTCGTGACTATTTAGCTGAGTGTGGGATTCTATCCCAACTCACTCCTCCTGGAACACCACAGTGGAATGGTGTATCCGAAAGGAGGAATCGTACCTTATTAGATATGGTACGGTCTATGATGAGTCACACAGATCTTCCGACATATCTATGGGGATATGCTCTAGACACGGCAGCTTTCATACTCAACCGAGTTCCATCAAAGGCCGTGATAAAGACACCATATAGGATATGGACTGGGAGAGATGCCCAGGTGTCTTTCATGAGGATTTGGGGTTGTGAGGCTTACGTTCGACGTCAAGTCTCAGACAAATTAGGACCCAAATCCGACAAGTGCTATTTCATCGGATATCCCAAGGAAACTAAGGGATATTACTTCTACATTCAGCACAAGGTAGTTGTGGCAAAGACTGGGGTCTTTCTAGAAAGGGACTTTGTTTCTAGAAATACTAGTGGGAGCACGTTCGATCTTGAAGAAGTTCAAGATGCAGAACATAGCATGATGCCTCGATGGAAATTGAACTGGAACCACAAAGTGTTGTGGATGATGTTCCACAAGGAGTTGAGGAACAACAACCGGTTCAAGTAGACATACCTCTTCGCAGGTCTGATAGGGTACGTCGTCAGCCTGAGAGATACTCATTTCTCTTGTCTGACCATGATGACGTTATGCTCATAGAGGATGAGCCTACCACCTATCAGGAAGCTGTGATGAGACCAGATTCCGAGAAATGGCTAGAGGCCATGAGATCCGAAATGGAATCCATGTACACCAACCAAGTATGGACTTTGGTTGATCCACCTGAAGGGGTAAAACCCATTGGGTGTAAGTGGGTCTTTAAGAGAAAGACTGACATGGATGGACTTATCTATAAGGGTCGCTTAGTAGCTAAAGGTTTCAAGCAGATTCATGGTATTGACTATGATGAAACTTTTTCTCCAGTAGCGATGTTTAAGTCCATTCGGATCATGCTTGCTATTGCAGCCTACCATGACTATGAGATATGGCAGATGGATGTCAAAACCGCGTTTATGAATGGAAACCTACTCGAGGATGTGTACATGACACAACCTGAGGGTTTTGTAGATCCACAGCATACTAGTAGAGTATGCAAGCTGCATATGTCCATTTATGGATTAAAGCAAGCTTCTCAGAGCTGGAATCTTCGATTCGATGATGCGATCAAACAGTTTGGTTTCATCAAGAACGAAGATGAGCCTTGTGTCTACAAGAAGGTTGTAGGGGGCATAGTTGTCTTCCTCATATTGTATGTGGATGACATACTACTCATTGGGAAGGACATCCCTATGCTTCAGTCTGTCAAGACCTGGCTAGGGAGTTGCTTCTCAATGAAGGACTTAGGTGAGGCATCCCGCATTCTAGGGATTCAGATCTATAGAGATAGATCTAAGAGATTGCTTGGCCTAAGTCAGAGTACATACATTGATAAGGTACTCCTTCGGTTTGCCATGCAGAACTCCAAGAAGGGATTTCTGCCGATGTCACATGGCGTGAGTCTTTCGAAGACTCAAAGTCCCTCTTCTAGAGAGGAGAG
Source organism: Zingiber officinale (assembly GCF_018446385.1). NCBI lineage: Eukaryota > Viridiplantae > Streptophyta > Magnoliopsida > Zingiberales > Zingiberaceae > Zingiber > Zingiber officinale. The sequence continues at coordinate 98,347,234 of NC_055998.1, forward strand.
AGACCGCATGGATCAGATCCCTTATGCCTCAGCCATAGGATCGATCATGTACGCCATGCTATGTACTCGACCTGATGTCTCGTATGCTTTGAGCATGACGAGCAGATACCAGTCTGATCCAGGTGAAAGTCACTGGATTGCGGTCAAGAATATTCTTAAGTACTTAAGAAGGACTAAAGAATATTTCTTGATATATGGAGGCAATGATGAGCTAGCTGTAAAGGGTTACAGTGATGCTAGCTTCCAGACCGACTAGGATGACTATAGATCGCAGTCGGGGTTCGTATTTTGCATTAATGGTGGTGCTGTCAGCTGGAAGAGTTCGAAGCAGGATACAGTAGCTGATTCTACAACAGAAGTCGAGTACATTGCTGCATCAGAGGCAGCAAAGGAGGCAGTTTGGATCCGCAAGTTCATCACTGAACTTGGGGTGGTTCCTAGCATCGCTGATCCAGTTGAGCTCTATTGTGACAACAATGGAGCTATAGCACAGGCGAAGGAACCTCGCTCACACCAGCGGACCAAGCACATACTACGACGCTTCCATCTCATTCGAGAGATTATCGATAGAGGAGATGTGAAGATTTGCAGAGTACCTACAGAGGCTAACATTGCAGATCCCTTGACCAAGGCTTTGGCACAGAGAAAGCATGATGGTCACACTAGGTCATTAGGCCTTAGAGCCTATACTGATTGGCACTAGTGCTAGTGGGAGATTGTTAGTTAGAGCCCTAGAGCCCATCATTTGATGATTGTATGGACTCATGTATATCATATTTTTGTATATTAATAAAGGCATTGGTTTTTGGTTATTATGCTTATTTGTATTAGTGTCAGATAAAATAAGTATAGTAACATCCTTGAGTAGAACGTTCATACCTATATAAATCGATTAGTTGAATCGATAGTGAGATGATATAGGGAACACTACTCTAAATCATTCCTAGTCGAGTATTAACATTCAGGGACAATGTTAATACAATAAGACTAGCATGTAGGTCAGCTCGATGACTTGATCTCACAAGTCATGGATATAGAGATATCAAGCTGACACATGGGTATGCATTAGAGAATGTATACTGAATGACCCGCCATGAGAAAGTATCATGGATCGTTATATGAGTGTCATATACTTTCTCATGTGGCTATTAGTATGACTATTAGTCCTTAGACCTGAAGTCACCATGGATCCCTACATAAGAAGTTATGTACTTTAGTTTCGTCAAACGTCACCCGTAACTGGGTGGACTATAAAGGCGATTACTGGGTATATAACAAATTATGCAGAGGGATGTGAGTGATGTAGATGGGATCTATCCCTCCTATATGACGGAGAGACATCGATATTCTTGATAGAGTGAGACCACGAAGTGTATCTATACCCAAATGAGTCAATATGAGATATTGAGCTCATTTGATTGAGTGAGTCTACTCGGAGTTCAAGATTTAGATTGGTCAGAGGATGACACGGTCTATGCCTCACATTGATCAATCTAGATGTCTAGGATAGAAGGACACTTGTCACATATTGTGAGGAGTCACAATTAGTAGTCACAAGGTGATGTTGGATCTCAACATTTCTTGTAACTTGGGTAGCAATGATGTATTGCTAGATGCCGCTCATTGCTTATGTTTCTAAAAGAGTTTATAACATTGCCAACGTTACAAGAACCTATTGGGTCACACACAAAGAACATGTGCATGGAGATTAGGTTCATATGATGAACCAATAGGATTAGATTCATATGATGAATCAAAGATTGGATTCAAATTAGACTTATTGAGTTAGACTCAATTAGATTCAATTGTTGAATTAGTCTAATTTAAATTTGATTCATGAGTCAATTTATATTAATGAATTGAGATTCATTAAATTAAAATTGACTTGAATCAAAGGTTGGATTTAACTCAACAAGGAAGAAAATTGGTCATGTTTGACTTGACCAAATGGAAGTTGAAACATCAAGTTTGACTTGATGTCTTGCCACATCATCATGAAGGTTGACTCATCCTACTTGGTATGACCAATCTAGCCACATCATTAGCCACATCATCTCCTCATTTAATGGTGTGCCACCTCATGGAGGTTACACACCAAATGCATTAATGTGGCCGGCCACATTAATGTGGGAGTTACACTAGTGTGGCCGGCCACACTAAGTGAGGAGAATGTTTCATTAGGTGGCAATTGAATGGTGTTCAATGCTTCTTCTTCCTTGGGTGCTTCTCCCTCTCTCAAGCTTGCTTTTGGTCGTGGCTTCATGGTGGAGAAGAAGTTAGAGTTGATTCCAAGCAACTAGGTGGTGTGAAGGTCACAAAAGGAGAGTACCTAGAGGAGTGTATGAGTTCCTTTTTCCCTTCTCTCCTTTCTCACCTTTTAGATCCAATCCGAGAGCCCTAGAAAGTGCTAGCACACTTGTGGGTTCTCCTCTCCATATTTGAGTGGTAGAAGACCACTCCTTGTTCGTGTGGATACCGCTAGAGGACCGTTCGCTTGACGGTCTCAAGATCCGGCTACCTTTGGACGTTGCGGGATTGCGAAGGGCACGCATCAAGGGTAAATGTTTTTCCCTCGTAGATCTAAGAGTCGATCGTGTTTTAAACTCGTACTCGTATTTTTCGAAAGTTTTACCTTGCACGAGATCCGTGGCTTGGGCGATTCGGGGTTTCCGCGACGCGAAAAGCGGTTTTCGCGGCCCGAAAAACCCAACATATTCCTCTTCTTATCTCGGATGTTGTGTGGACAACAATCTACCGAGATGAGAACCACCCAAGCCCTTCTTCTTCCTCACCAAGTTTTGGCCACCAAAAACTCCTCCAAGGATGTAGAGGTTCGACCACCACCACCAAGCTCCAAGGGATGCAAGAAACAAAGTTTCCTTTCTCTCCTTCTTCTCCAAGCAATATCCGGCCACCTTCCAAGCTCCAAAGGATGAAGAGTTTCGGCCAAGGAGAAGAAAGAAAAAGGAGAAAGAAGAACTAGAAGGGTCGGCCACACCACCAAGGAAAAGAGGAGGAGAATAGAATAGAGTTCTTAGCCATGAAGACACCCCTACCCCCTCTTTTATAATTCTTGGTCTTGTCAAATAAGGAAAATTTAAATAAAAAAACTTCCTTATTACTTTGCCATGAAAAGGAAATTTTAATTAATTAAAGCTTATTTCCTTTTCTTAAAATAATATGGCCGGCCACCTCATACTCCTAAACAAGGAAAGTTTTAACAAGAATTAAAACTTCCTAATTTGTTTCTTGAAATTTAAAAATTTTTCTAATAATTTTCCCTTCATGGTTGGTTATAAAAGGAAATATTAAAATTTCTCTATTAAAACATGTGGATGATTTCCAAAAAGGAAAGTTATCTTTAAAATTAAAATCTCCTTACAATCTACAAATAAGGAAAGATATCAAATCTTTTCTTAATCTTTTGTAGAAACTTATAAAAGGAAATACTTAATTTTAAACTCCCTTTTTAAATCATGAACATGGTTACAAAAAAGGAAAGTTTTATTAAAATTAAAATCTTCCTTTCAATCTACAAATAAGGAAAGATATCAAATCTTTTCTCAATCTTTTGTAGAAAGCTATAAAAGAAAAGATTTAAATTTTACTCTCTTTTAAAACCATGGAATCCACATAAGAAAATTTTAAAAATAAAAATCCTTTTAATTTTCTTAGGGCCGGCCACACCATGCTTGGGCTCCAAGCATTGACCGACCACCTACTTAGCTCATCCTATTAGTCTTGGGCGACCCCTAACTTGGGTTCCAAGCTAGCTTGACCGACCCCATTAGAATGGGTATAAAGGTGGGTATAATACTGTATAAATAAGAGGCTACGATAGGGACCGAGAGGAGAAATTTGTTTTGGTCTCCCGATGAAATTAAACTTCCCGTGTTCGCCCCGAACACCCAACTTAATTTCATCAATAATAATTCATACCACTAAAGAATTATTATTAAACTACCGCACAAATCCCAAATTACGTTTTGGGCTCCTTCTTATTATGAGTGTGTTAATCACCCTATGTTTAAGATGTCGAATGTCCACTAATTAAATGAGTTACTGACAACTCACTTTAATTAATTTCTTAGTCCAAAAGTAGTACTACTCAACCTTATCGTCATGTCAGACTAAGTCCACTCGCAGGGTTTAACATGACAATCCTTATGAGCTCCTCTTCGGGACATTATCAACCTAGATTACTAGGACACAGTTTCCTTCTATAATCAACAACACACACTATAAGTAATATCATTTCCCAACTTATCGGGCCTATTGATTTATCGAGCTAAATCTCACCCTTTGATAAGTCAAAGAAATAAATATTAAATATATGTGCTTGTTATTATATTAGGATTAAGAGCACACACTTCCATAATAACTAAGGTCTTGTTTTTTTATTAAGTCAGTATAAAAAGAACTTACCTTAAATGGTCCTACTCAATATACTTAGAGTGTACTAGTATAATTTATTAGTCAAGATAAAGTAATACCTAATTACACTACGACTATTCCAACGGTTTGTTTCTTTCCATCTTAGTCGTGAGCTACTATTTATAATTCATAAAGAACCAATAACATAATCTTCTGTGTGTGACACCACACACCATGTTATCTACAATATAAATTAATTGAACAACTACATTTAGCATATAAATGTAGATATTGACCAATATGATTCTTATTTCTAAGTAAATGTTTATACAAAAGCTAGGCTTTTAGTATACATTCCAACAAATATCTCATCCCCTCAAAGAGAAATACTTTTATCAACATCACCTCTGGTTGGGAACTCTGTTTCGAGAAAAATTACATCTCTCGAATATATTTTGGAGATTGTTTCATCTAGTTGCTCACCTATGAAAATATAACCTTTGGAGGTCTCATGATATCTAATAAAGATATATTTCTTACCCCTGGTCCCAGTTTCTATATTTGTGAGAACTATCATGAACATAAGCAGCTGACCCCCAAGTAGCTTATCCCGCATAGGTGCTTCTCTAGAAGATTCCTGGAGTGCTCTTCCTTGGCCCAACTGTTCAAACAGTGTGCGGAAAAGTTCTCAGGGCACCGAGTTGGTGCGAGAGGTACAGGAAGCAAGCGAACAGGGCCTTCCTCTTGAACTCCTCTCTCCCTTTGATGGGCTATCATTGATGCTGTTGGATTTGATGGTGGCAGCGTGCCACCAGTGTTGGCTTATTATTGTTGTTGAAGTAATTTTTGTGCTCTGACATTGATGAGCAACTCCATATCTTCTTGTATTAGGGTGACGGTGTTGAGTTTTCCAACCTCCTCCATCTCGTAACTTCATATTTAGGCAAAGATTCCCACAGATGACACTAAATTTGATCCTATTTGAAGGCCGAGGAGATGTCACACTGGCTCAGATGGATAATTTGTTGATGAATGGTTGAATCTTTGATCTGGGATGAAGCTCCTCAACGATCTTGTGCACAAACAGCCGATCTAATGAAGCTTTAGTGACCAAGACTAGGGAAGGAGTCCCTAGTAAGACCCTCTGACACTCAAGTCAATACAGGTTCCTTTGCAAGTGGAAGAAGAAGAATAGTATGGATGTGCAAAATGCATATTTTAGATGCCAGAATTACGTACCTCTCCAACAGAGAGACCCCCCTTTTATATCACCTCGCACGATCTCTGTGACCATGAGGTGACTTTATGCGTCAGAGTTTGTTAGGTAGTTCCTTGAAGAGCTTCTGAGGAATCTTTTTTGTACCCACAGATGTACCTTTTTTGTCGTTTATATCTTAAACTTTTTCTGAAGTCGTTGGAGGGAGATGTCGTTATAGATACACCATTGATGAGAAACCATATAGACTTCAAAGGAGTTTCCAAAGGAATATTCCCTGATAATTATGTCAGGCTATTAAAATGTTGTCGATTGTTTATCTATTGAGTATATATCTCGGCCGATCCTCAAGGTCGGTCATATTACTTGCCATTATATTTTGTCATAATATCTTGGCCAGTCCATAAGACTGGCCATATTGCTTGCCATTTTATCAATCTACCTTGTCATATGTTAAATACTATAGAGATATGTTCTAATATAGTACTCACAAGTGTGCCAAAGCTTCATTCAAGAAATCACATGGTAGATTATGTATATTAGAGCTTTATTTCAGAGACAATATGACATTAAGTAATTAAAACCCGGTCAACTTGTGCCTGGCCGAGTGAATATGTAAAGTTTTCTAAGGATAAGTTCTAAGGATAAGTATCTTTGAAACCGCTCAGTCTATACACGGTCGGGCTTACAAGGGAAGCCTTGCGTTCGATCGATCTTTGTCCAATCGATCTTATATTAAAAGTTTTACAAGACCTTGTATCTCTAAGTTCGTTTGGGCTTTACCCGACCAACCGTATATTAAGAACTATATATATAAGGTTAAGTATCTCGAAGTCCGCCCGGTCTTTTCCTAGTCGAGTGTTCACATAGAACTTTTATGTTCGTTTAGCCTTTAGCCTGCCGACCGTATATTAAAAAATATATATAAGATTAAGTATCTCTAGACCTGCCCGAGCTTTGTCTAGTTGGGTGTTCACGGAGAACTTTTATATTCGTTTGGCCTTTTGTCGGCCAACCGTATATTAAAAGATATATATAAGGTTAAGTATCTCTGGGCCCGCTCGGGCTTTGCCTGGACGGGTGTTTATAGAGAACTTTTATATTCGTTCGGCCTTTAGCCGACCGGTCATATATTAAAAGATATATATAAAGTTAAGTATCTCTGGGCCTGCCCGGGTTTTGTCTAGCCGGGTGTTCACAGAGAACTTTTATATTCGTTCGGCCTTTAGCCGCCGACCATATATTAAAAGATATATATAAGTTTAAGTATCTCTGGGCCCGCATGGGCTTTGTTTGGCTGACCTTTTACCTGACTTGGCTTTCCTTAAATTTGGCTGGCCATTAGCTGACCGACCATCCTACCTTTTTGGTTTTCAGAATACAACCCTAAAATCTCTATATTCAACCAAGTTTCCACCTGATTGTCCTTATCCGAACATTCTGTTGTGGAATTATATGGGCAAGATCCAAGAATTTTGAGGCTGGATGATCAACAGAACCAGGTATGGAATGTTCATCCATTTTATCTTTGATAGCAACATCACCTTGACTTTGACTACTATGTCATCTTCTGGATCTGCTCATTATGACTCGTATCAGACATGAACAAATGTTGTGCACCAAAAAATTTTAAGGGAAATAGAGGAAAATTGAAATGATGGATAGGTTTGAAGGAGAATAAACATAGGAGTTTTGAATTTGAAAACTTTTGAAGGCATACAATTTATAAGATGTGAGGTAGTTAAGATAGCTTCATCCAAAAGATATTTACGATCATACATAGTGAACATAAGGGCTCTAGCAACCTCAAGTAGATGACGATTTTTCCTTTCAACTACACCATTTATTGTGGTGTGCCAATGTAAGAACTCTGATGAATGATGCCATTACTTGCTAGATACTCTCCTAGGATAGAATTAAAATATTCTTTTTCCATTATATATTCTTAAGACTTTGATTGAGGTTTGAAATTGATTTTTTTTATCATAGAGCAAAAATTTTGAAAAAAAACTTGCAACCTTTGTTTTTCTTTGAAAAGATAAACCCAATATACTCGAGTATGATCATCAATGAATGTAATAAACCATCTAGTATCTGTGATATTTTGTGCTTGAGAAGGTCCCCAAATACCACTATGAATTAGAGAAAATGGATGAGACTCTTTGTATGGTTTGGATGAAAATGATGTTCGTGTGTGTTTATCTAATTAACAAGAGTCACAAGTAAATAAACTAGGATTCTTATTGATAAATAGATGTGGAAATAAGTGTTTAAGGTAATGAAAATGAGGGTGGCCTAACCTATGACACCACATTATTACATCATTGTTGGAAACATAAAAAGAATTATTCTGAGCCATAGTAGTTTGCTTTCCATACAATCATCATGTTGGGAGCTTGATGCCTGGCTAGAGAGGGTGAATAGTTGATCACCCACAATTTGCTTCCTACACTTGTTAGTATGTAGCGGAAATGCAAAATATAAACTAACAAGAATAGAAGCTAACCCTAAGCTCTACAATGACAAGAAATAACAAATCCAATGACACGTTTATGTAACGTGATTCGGAGATCACTTACTCCTACTCCATAGTTGTCCGTAAGGTGGACGATCTCAATCCGTCAGTGGATGACTCCTTGGAAAACCTCCAGCTAGCTCATGTAGCTCCTTGTGGGTGGAAAAATTTAATCACAACTGTCACAAGAACACTTTGGATGCTAGGGAACTTGGAAGACTACTAATAGGAGTTAACCACATCTATTTTGTCAACCATGGTCGGCCACCCCGAGCTCTATTAAATAGAGCTCGGAAGGAAAGTATCAAACTATTTTCCTGCCACTAGTCAATTGCCTTTTGTGAAAATTCAACCGTTACACCTCAACGCCTCAATACCAGTCGACTGATGACTTTACCAGTCGACTGCTCCACATTGGCTGAGAGAATAGAAGTATTCTGTTCACTTCCAGTCGGCTGCACAGTGTATCAATCGACTACTACAGTAAATTGCTATAGTACTAGTTGATTGCTACTGTACCAATTGACTAGTTTTCACATCGGTCGAGCATAGAAATATTCTGTGCCCTGACCCAGTTGAGTGGTCCAGTTGCTAGTTGATTGGTAAAACCTTAAACCTAAGATTTTATCTTTAGTACAATCTCTTATGAACTCATCCTTGCCTGCATAACCTCGACCTTACCTTCTAAACTCATCCATCATCCTTGCATCCCTCGGATACTTCCTTATCTTGCACGCTTTGCCTTCAAGAGCTTCCTTCAGCCTAGTCCTTTGTTGTTGGGTCTTCCATTGCCAAGAGACTACTCACCTTCGGAACTCCATCCTTTGCCAAGAGCTCCTCACTCTGGGACTTCAACCTTGCCAAGTCATACTTGGATTTACGTTGCCAAGACTACATACCTGGACTTACACCACCAAGACTCCACTTAGACTTTAACCATTGCCAAGATCACACTTAGAGTTTTCCTTGTTATACCTGCATTCTTCATACTCACAACACATATCAAATATAATAATAAACCTAACTTAAACCTTGCCCAAATATCAAAACCTAGGGTACCTAGATTACTCCAACACATCATTCTCAAAGTAGTACAGTCCACCATCCTCCTTAGCAATGCCAATCATCCTCTTCGATCCCTGCTCCTGTATTTAGCAAGATTTGGCAAAAAAAAAACTTAGAAGTGCAGTCAAGATCATAAGTTAGCTTGCTAATGGGCACCAAGTTGTACGCTAACTTGGGAACATAAAGTACAGAATATAGAATAAGAGATTCTGACAAATTAACAAACCCTTTTCCAACAATAGGGGAGACAGTTCCATCTGTTGTTTTTACCCGAGAAATCTTATCACATGGTGTATAGGTGTAAAATAGAGATGGATTACCTATCATATAATCGGATGCACCAGAATCAAATATCCAAGGAGTTTATTTTTATATACTAAAAGCAGTACCTTGATAGCAAAATTTCTTACTATAGTATTGGAATTACTTATATTTTACTGATTTAATAGTTTACACAACTACTTGAACTGATCCTTGTTTAAGAAAACCCTTTAGTTGGTTAATTCATCAGACTCCTATAGTTGTTTAGAAGACTTTGGATTGACTTTATTTCAATTATTTTGCATCTATAGGTTTCCCATAGAGATCCCAACACCTTTCTCAGGTATGACCAAGTTTATTGCAATGAGAACATCGCAGAGGTAAATTGGATTTCTGGTCTCCAATAGATCGGCTGACATTTATTTTTACAACAAATCCACCATTGTCTATAGATCTTTCATTGATAGGACTTTCATATGATCCCTTTTTAACACCAAGTATAACTCGACACCTGCTTGCTTCATGTGGTACTTCTGCAAATGCTTCACCAGTTGGAGGGAGAGGTCTTCGACCAAGAATTCATCCAGAAACCTCATGAAGTTCTTTGTTGAGTCCAGCTAGAAACTCATACAAGTGTTCTTTTTCTAGATGCTTCTTAAACTTCTTGTTGTCTTTTAAATCACACCAATTTGTCTTATAGTACATATCTAATTCCTGCCAAAGTGTTTACAATGCATTATAATATTCAGTGATATCCAGATTACCTTATTGATTATCCTTGAGTTTATTCTTTATCTCTCAAAGACTTGTGATGAGTTTTCAAGATTTGAATAATTCTCCTTCACACTATCCCAAATTGCTTTGGCAGTTTCTTAGAATAAATAGGTACAACTAATATACAGCTCCATTGAGTTGATCAACCATGCCATAATAAGTGAGTTATTAAGTTCCGAACTTGGTTCCTCTATGCTTGTATGTTGAATTTGTTGGACTAGGTTGGGCCGGCAAGAGGAGGGTTAATTGTCTGTAAGAAGAAAACAAAACCCCTTCCCATTCTTTTGACTTGTATTAGTAGTGCAATTCTAATTAAGCAACAACAATAAATGAAATAATAACTTAAAAGGAAAATAAGTAACAGACTACAATTTTTACTTGGTTACAACATAGGTAGTTGTTAATCTAAGGCGGTTGTAAAGCTCTACTAAAAATGTCACCTTTGGTGAAGACAGAGAAGCCTCTTACACTCTTTGAAAAGCTCAGAAAGTTGCTAGGAAGTTAATATAGAAGTTGTTATATTTTTCCTAGGTCCAGGGTCTTTTTATAGCCACTAAAAAACCTTATCCAAGGATGGAAGACACCTTCAATAGGTGGAAGGCGTCTCCACCATGGCAATTCCTATCCGTGAGAAGATAAAGTTTATCTTCACAACGATCACTGTTTGAAGACGCCTTTAAGGGGTTGAAGGCGCCTTCCATAGAGGCTCGAATGTGCCTTCAAGGGTTGAAGGTGCCTTCCTCCCGAAAGGCACAAGGGTGCCTTTAATACCATTGAAGGCGCCTTCAGTAGCTGCTACCGAGCTCCAAACTTCTCCTTTGGCTCTTCCGCTGCTCCGCTCGTTTGGGTGATTTCGATCATTCAGAATAGGTCTCACTCGAACCCATTTTCTAACCTTCTCCTCGAATAGGCTACCTTCCCGGTTTCTCATCCCTCGAATGTTGTACACATCCTTCTTGTCCACCGGTGTACTCTTCCGCAGCACCTCGCCCCTTAGATGCACTGAGCCTGTCGGCTCCTTTCCCATGTCATTCTTCTTGCTAGCTGCATCCTCTACTCGACTTCTTGTGTTCCTAAGCTCCTGTACACTTAGACACAAAGATTAAATATAACGGGACCTAACTGAACTTAGTTAACCACATCAAAACTACCAGGGGTACTTACAATCTCCCCCTTTTTAATGTGTATCAATCCAAGTTCAAGTTAGGGTTAAAAATGTAATAACATAAAAGTAGATAACAAATTGTTTACAAAAATAAGTAAAAAAAAACGCTTGCAAACAAATAAAAAAAATTATAAATCCTACCTCCCCTTAAACTTGTACCTATATCTCCCCATTTGATCATATCAAAAAAAAATTGGGAAAAATAAAATAAACTTTTTATAAAAAAAATAAAATATTTTTCTAGGGGTAGTCTACGCAAATAACTCGAAAGATTTTTCAACAGAAGTTTAAGGGATAAAAAAATCAAGAATTTTGAAAAAAAATCTGAAAATTTTTATACCAATTGAATGGTCATAAAAAAAATTTAAACAATATTGAAATTATTTTAAGCAAAAAATAGAAAAAAAACTTCTATTTTAGTTAGTTAATTAAATATTTATTTCAATAATTACGAGGCACTAGGCCTTCTTGTATATTAGAATAACAACCACTCCTAGACAAAGCCTTTTAAAGAAATTAAATATTCAATTTTCTTCCTAAACATTCTAGGTCTATCTTTCAAACATAGCACTTTAATCTAAGCATGTTTTTGGAACCTAGTATAAGTTCCTACCTACTGGGTTAATTAAAAAAATTTTAGGGATATATTTCTGTGATATTTTTCTAATGTAGCCCTGGTGATTTCTATTGTACTAGTTGATTTTACCATAATTTCTAAATCTTAGTTTTTTATAGTAATTAGAACATGCATGGTTATCTTGTAATCTCTCTATTTGTGTTTTTAATTTTTCATTTTCTAATTTCAAATTATCAAACAATTCTAGTGGTTAGCATTGATTAATTATCTTTTTAAGTCCATATTTCCTTTTTCTAACTTGTACATATTTTTAGAAAGTATTTTGATAAATTTAAAAGATTGCTTGGGAGATAGTGCACATACCTCACTTACCTCGTGTTCTGATGTTCTCTCTTCATTGGAGCTTTCCTTTGATGATCCTCTCCCTTCATCAATGCTCATCTCTTAGCTGCTTTCATCTTCCTTTTAATGGTCTGCCATTAGGGCTAGTCCAGCATAAGCTTCAATCTTACATTCTGATGATGATGTTTCGTCCCATGTTGCCTTCAGGGCTTGAGCTTTGATTTCGTTGGTCTTTTGCCCTTGCCCTTCTCCTTTTTCTTTAGTTCAAGGAAGTCATCTTTGATGTGCCCTGCTCCTTGGCAGTTGTAGCATCGGACCTTTCTTTTGCTCCAAAAGTGCTTCTTTGCCTGCGACTTATTAAATTTATAAGATTTAATGAATTTACTAAATTTTCTTACCATTAAAGTCGATTCATCTTCATCAATTGACGCTTTGGAGTCTGGATCATCTATTTTTGCCTTCAGGGTAATGTTCTGACTAGGCTCTCTTTTCATCTCTGCACATCTAGATTCATGAAGTTCAAAGGTGGGAAAAAAATTCTAAAGAACTAACTTCGAGGTCTTTAGATATATAAAACGAGTCGACTATAGAGGTCCACTCAGGTGTCATAGGAAATGTATTTAAAGTGTACATTAGTGAATCTCGATTTGTTACCTTTTCTCTGAGATTCGTGAGTCTGATGATGAGTTCTTTGATCCTCGAGTACAGATGTGTAACCGTTTCTCTTTCTTCCATCCGAAGGTTTGTCAGTTGGTTCCAGAGCAGGTCTCGTCTCACAAGCTTTGCTTCGGAAGTTCCTTCGTGAAGCTCTCGAAACTTCTCCAAAAGTTCCTTTTCTGATTTGTTATCTTCGATCTAATTTACTTCCTGGGGTGGAAGTACGCTGAGTAGGTGGAACTCAGCTTGTCCGTTTGCTACGAAGTCTACTTTCTCCTTCTTGGTCCATTAGTATTATTCCATTTCATTTTCTTGTGGGTCTTTGGCAGCTGTAAAATTTTATTTAATTATCAAAAGAATTTCAAAATCAGTTTTAAAAAAAATACCTCTATGCGTTTCTTGTGTTAAATTAGATAATGTAAGATGCCAAGCAATTATGGAGCAAGTCGGTAAAGCTTCATGAAGATCCGAACTCTGTGCAAAATGAAGCCAATTCTAAAGAGGGAAATGTAACGCCCGCCCTTCCACTGCTTACGAAGGACGGGGTTACTTGAAACATACATACATGCATATATGACAGTGAAAGTAAATAAATAAAAACTAATAATCATGTTATCATAGAAGCATGTCCGTTATCATAAAGCATATATCAAAAACATATCATGTGAATATGTAATCATGTATCATATTAACATGTGAACATGCTAGCATTCATAACATGATTTAACATCTACTACTTGATACGTGATACATGATATTTTACTTAACTAGAGCATAAAGCATACTAACATGGAACATGAAAACAAAAGTTCATAATGAGTATAAACCATCAATTATCATCCATCAAAAGCATTATGTAGCAAAATAGGATCACATGCAAAGCTTTAAAACATATAAGCATAAAGCAGATCTATTCCACCATGCCACTGCTACACACATCTTTACCCTTCCTGCTGCTCCCTTTTAGTTTAACCATTCTTTTCCCTTTTCTGCAGTACAAGAGAAATTAAACTATAAGCACCTAAGCTTAGTAAGATCCTTTCCTACTCACAAAAACATAAATCATGCATTTAAACATAAAGTAGTGACATGTTCATTTAACCAACATCTAGATATAAAATTTGCATGCTAGCATAAAGTAGTATCATACTCATTTAAGCAAATCATAACATAGCATGTGAGAGCATAAACATAAAGTAGTAGCATGATCATCTAGGCATCATAGACATATTTTCAAAAAGCATCTTACTAAAGCATAAAGAAAACTATTTAGCATGAAATAAGTATATGCAAGATGTCCTTTTGAAAACATGTATCATGAAATGAGTATATGCAAGATGTCCTTTTGAAAACATATATCATATAAGTACTTAAACATAATCTCAACATGAGGGTCCGACTTTGTACCACATACATGAATTTACGCGCATCCTAAATAGATCCGAGGTAGCTAATCTTGAACCTATTAGGAACTAGGCCCGTTTCCTTGACCATCGACCTAGGGGCACTTAGGAGCCCATTCCTTACTAGGTCCGTTTCTTTGACCATCGACCTAAGGGCAACTTAGGAGCCCATCCCCGGTACAAGCCATACAAAAGTAAAATAGCATATCATGTTTCTTATCATATCATGACATATCATATTTCTTGTCATATCATGGCATATCATGTTCTTATCATATCATGGCATATCATGTTCTTGTCATATCATGAAGAGTGCTCTTAATCACAACTTAAGGGAAGCATCTCTTAGGCTTTTCATCATACATAAGCCTTGCATAAGCATAACATGATGACATAAAGTGCACATAACAATTAGCATATCATAGAGAAAACATAACATGATGGCATAAGTGCATATAACATATAGCATATCATAGAGAAAGCATAACATGATGGCATAAGTGCACATAACATATAACATATCATAGAGAAAGCATAACGAAAGCATAACATGATGGCATAAGTGCACATAACATATAGCATATCATAGAGAAAGCATAATATGATGGCATAAGTGCACATAACATATAACATGGTGACATAAAATCCATATCACATCATAAAGTGTCATTATCATGCATGGTTGGGGTTTTGAAGTTCCTACAAACCCTAAATCATAACTTGACCGAAACATATAAGCATGAATCATAGACTTTCAAGCAACATAAAAACATGGGATCAATAGCCTAAGTTCTCATAATACTTAACATAACATGTGAGACCTTTAAAAACCCTAGGTAGCTCCTTAACCTCATTTTTCTTGTCTTGGCCGAAACTTGTGAGCATGAATCTTAGGTTTTCAAGCAACATAAAAACATGGACTCAATAACCTAAGTTCTCATAATACTTAACATAACATGTGAGAACTTTAAAAACCCTAGGTAGCTTCTTAACCTAAATCCCTTGTCTTGGCCGAAACTTGTAAGCATGATTCTAGTTTTCTTCTAACAACTTAAAGCATGAAACTTTTACACCATACATAGTATAGCAAGTGAGACTCTTAGTAGGCATAAATGAGGTTCTAACCCTAATGTTCAAATCTTGGCCGAAACCTCTAGAAGCATGATTCTAAATTTTAATGCAACATAAGGCATGGAACTTAAACTAACAATATATAGAAGATCATACATCATGAGGAAGCATAAGCAAACATAATATAGGTCTAAAAACTTTCTCTAAACCTTTTCATTTCTTTTGGCCGAAACCTAAAGGTAAGGCTCTAGGTTTTTAATGCAACATAAGGCATGGAAACTTAAACTAACATTATATAAAAAGTCATACATCATGAGGAAGCATAAGCAAGCATAGTATAGGTCTAACAACTTCCTCTAAGGCCTTTATTTCTTCTTGGCCGAAACCCTAAAAGCATAGTTCCAAGTTTTTTTTTTTAACAACATGAAGCATGAAAGCTCTTAGTAACCATAGATAACCTCTTAACTTTATCTTGGCCGAAACTTTACAAGGTAAGACCCTAGGTTTTTCAAGCAACCTTTAAGCATAAAACATACGAAAGCTACTTGTACTGCAGGTGAGAGAATACTTACATTCTTTCGCTAAGGAAAAGTACCCTTGCTTGAGAAGTTTTCCTAGGAAGAAGACCCCTTAGCTTGGTTTCGGCAATGAAGAAGATGGGCTTGGGATTTCGGTGGGAGAAAGGAGGAGGAAGAAAGAAGAAAAAATGAAGTTTTCCTTTCCTTTCTCTTATTTATACAAAATGAAGGAAGAAGGCAAAACCATCTTCTCATTGGGAAGGAAGAAGGAAACTCAAACTTTTCCTTCTAAGTGAAGGGGGCCTTCACTTTCATCACCCTTAACTACAATCTCCCTTCTCTTCCTAACAGCACACCCCTGCTGGGGCTACTGATTATCACATACAACCACCTACCAAGAGGTTCAAGGTTCAAACCTTGGTCATGCCTTTTTTTTTTGTTCTTTTTGCTCTTTATTTTTTTGAAAAGTCTACATAAAGCTCATTTTAATCATGAAATAATTTATATAAAATTGCTAGGGATCCTATGGGTGTTACAATCCTCCATACCTCTTAAAAGTTCATCCTCGAACTTAGAATAACTCCGGGTACTTTTTTTTCCTATCGTAACTCATAACTTACCTTACTAGGGTTAGGATATTGCCGATAGCGACCTCAAGGTGATATGGCATGGGACTTCCTGCTGAGTGCGTCGACCACTTTGTTTGATTTTCCCGAATGATAAAATATCTCGCAATCATAGTCCTTGACTAGCTCGAGCCATCTGCATTGTTTCATATTTAGGTCCTTCTGTGTGAAGAAATATTTCAAACTCTGGTGATCTGTATAAATCCTATACTGAGCTCCATATAGATAATGTCTCCATATTTTGAGAGCAAAGACCATGGCTGCTAGCTCTAGATCATGAGTGGGATAATTTCTTTCATGTTCCTTGAGTTGCCTAGAGGCATAGGCAATGACCTTGCCGTTCTGCATGAGTACAGATCTGAGTCCTAATCTGGAAGCGTCACTGTACATATTGAAACTTTCGCTACTTTCCGGAAGAGTGAGGATTGGAGCACTGGTCAGTCGCCTTTTCGATTCTGTGAAACTCTTCTTGCAATCATCTGTCCATTCGTACTTCTTGTTCTTCCTGGTGAGAGCGGTCAAAGGGGCTGCAATCCTAGAAACCTTCTACAAACTTTCTATAATAGCCTGCTAGCCCGGGAAAGCTTCTGATTTCGCTGGCATTCTTTGGTCTATTCCAGTTGCTTACGGCTTCAATCTTGATTGGGTCTACTATTACTCCGTCCTTGGAGATAATATGACCCAAAAAGGATACTCGATCTAGCCAAAACTCGCATTTGGAGAATTTCGCATACAGCTGCTTCTCCCGAAGAATCTGCAATACTATGTCCAGGTGTTCGACATGCTCTTCTTGGGTTCTCGAATAGATGAGGATATCGTCAATGAAAACGATCACAAATTTGTCGAGAAATGCCGAGAATACCCGATTCATCAGGTCCATAAACAGAGCAGGAGCATTCGTCACTCCGAAGGGGATAACTACGAACTCATGGTGTCCATATCTTGTTTGGAAAGCCGTCTTCGGTATATCATCCTGTTTCACTTTTACTTGATGATAGCCAGACCTCAGGTCAATCTTAGAGAAGACGGTGTCACCTTTTAACTGGTCGAACAGGTCGTCAATCCATGGTAGAGGGTACCGATTCTTAATCGTCACTTTATTTAGCGCTCGGTAGTCTATGCGCATTCGCATAGACCCATCTTTCTTCTTCACAAACAGTACTGGAGCTCCCCATGGAGAGTGACTAGGGCGGATAAGTTCCTTGTCGAGTAACTCCCGTAGCTGTTCCTAGAGTTCCTTCAATTCGGCCGGCGCCATACGGCAAGGTGTCTTAGAGATCGGTTTAGTACCAGGAATCAATTCGATCTCAAATTCAACTTCTCTATCGAGGGCTAACCCTGGTAGTTCATCGGGGAATACCTCTGGGTAGTTGCACACAACTCTGACATCTTTCCGCTTTTGGTCCTCTGCTTGACTGGTATCGACTACATGTGCTAAAAATCCAGTGCATCCGCGGTCTAACATCTTTTGTGCCCTTAAGGCTGATAAGAATTTCTTAGTTTCTTTCCTTAGCTCTCCATTGAATTCAAACATTAGTTCTGCTTCAGGCTTAAAGACCACTTTTCTTTTACGGCACTCGATCGAAGCACCGTACTAACTCAGGAAATCCATGCCCAATATAACATCATAATCCTGCATGTCGAGCACTATCAGATCACAATAGAGCTCTCTGTCTGCGATTCTGATAGGTGCGGCTCGCAGCACATGAGTAGATGACATCACTTCTCTAGAGGGCAGGGTCGTTAAGAACTTGCAATCTAAAGCTTGTGGTGGCATGTCTATCTTCCTTATGAAAGGTGTAGAGACGAACGAGTGCGTTGCCCCAGTATCAAATAATACAGTAGCACGCTGATTGAAAATAAATATCTGACCTGTGACAACTTTAAAACCATTCGCCACGTCTTCCTTGATGAGGGAGAAAATCCTAGCATTCGTTGTAACTGGCGGAGCTTCCAATCTCCCTTGGCTTATTGAAGTCCCTTCTATAGCAGTCTGCATCTGGCGTAGTTGTAGGGGAGCACCCCTGTTCTGGACATACTGCTGAGGAGGTGTCTGAACCTGGGTAGGGCAGTCTCTGGCTCTATGCCCTTCCAGTCCACAATTGTAGCACCTATTTGTGCCCATACGGCATACTCCAGGATACTTCTTTCCACATATGGTACACTGAGGGTACATAGGTTGCTTGTTCGCTGGACCACCCTTGGTGTCGTTCCATTGCTTCCTCTTGCCACTGTGATTTCCTTTCTAGCTGGCTCTGGTGCTTTGAGATTTCTGTCCTCCCGACTGGGCTTGACTCTTGCCCTCGTTCAGCACCTTCAAGTAGTATTCGGTGATCAGGGCACTACTGATTATCCCTTCTGCGGTCTGTGGTCTATTAACTCCGCCGGACACATTCAGAGCTATCTCAGGTTTGAGCATCTTCAGCATGAGTCTGACCCTTTCTCTTTCTGTATTGACCAGCTCTGGGCATAGGCGCGCTAGTCTGTTGAATCTCTTCACAACTTCATTAACTGATAGGTCACCTTGCCGGAACTCGGTGAACTCGTCGTAGTGCTTGTTTGTCACACGCATGTGGAAGAATTATTCGAAAAATTCAGTTTCGAAGTCCGTCCATCTCATTTGATTCACTTGTCTCTTTGCTTTAACTCTGTCCCACCATATTCTGGCATTTCCCGTAAGGTAGAACGATGCACACTTGACTTTCTTATGTTCAGGCCAGTCCAATAGTTCTACTATACTCTCTACAGTCTTGAAGCAGGCTTGAGCATCCCATGGTTCACAAGTACCAGAGAAGGCTTCTGGCTTCAGCCTCTGCCACTGAATCAGGTACGCCTCCTGTCGAACCACTAGGGTAGGGCCCACGAGTGGTACTGGTGCCGGTGGTACTGGTACAGCCGTAGGTACGACTGGCATCATATTCTGATTCACTGGTGGGGTAGCAGGGTTCTTCTGCTGATTCATCAGAGCATTAATCACCTGCTGCTGTTCTGTAACCTGATGCTGGAGCTCGGTAACTACATGCATCAGATCAGGTGGGGGTACTGTCTCATCAGCTCTGGTATTGCGTCTTCTAGCCATTCTTATCTTCATCAACGACAACAAGGCTAGCATAAGATTACCATTCTAACCTATATTCATGCATACTTAGATTAAAGCATTCCTTATCATAATTAAAAGAATAGAGTAGGCATGCATACTTAGATTAAAGCATTCCTTATCATACATAAAAGAAATAGGGTAGGCATAGAAATTCTTACTTGGAGCGGCAGGATGGAGGCTTGATGTGTGTGTAGTGGAAAGGCAGACTTGGCTATAATACCAAGCTGTAACGCCCGCCCTTCCATTGCTTACAACGGACGGGATTACTTGAAACATACATACATGCATATATGACAGCGGAAGTAAATAAATAAAAACTAATAATCATGTTATCATAGAAGTATGTCCGTTATCATAAAACATATATCAAAAACATGTCATGTGAACAATGTAATCATGTATCATATTAACATGTGAACATGCTAGCATTCATAACTTGATTTAACATCTACTACTTGCTACATGATACATGATATTTTACTTAACTAGAGCATAAAGCATACTAACATGGAACGTGAAAACAAAAGTTCATAATGAGTATAAACCATCAAGTATCATCCATCAAAAGCATTATGTAGCAAAATAGGATCACATGCAAAGCTTTAAAACATATAAGCATAAAGCAGATCTATTCCACCATGCCACTGCCACACACATCTTTGCCCTTCCTGCTGCTCCCTTTTAGTTTAACCATTCTTTTCCTTTTTCTGCAGTACAAGAGAAATTAAACTATAAGCACATAGGCTTAGTAAGATCCTTTCTTACTCACAAAAACATAAATCATACATTTAAATATAAAGTAGTGACGTGTTCATTTAACCAACATCTAGATATAAAATTTGCATGCTAGCATAAAGTAGTGTTATACTCATTTAAGCAAATCATAACATAGCATGTGAGAGCATAAACATAAAGTAGTAGCATGATCATCTAGGCATTATAGACATATTTTCAAAAAGCATCTTACTAAAGCATAAAGAAAACCATTTAGCATGAAATAAGTATATGCAAGATGTCCTTTTGAAAACATGTATCATGAAATGAGTATATGCAAGATGTCCTTTTGAAAACATATATCATATAAGTACTTAAACATAATCTCAACATGAGGGCCCGACTTTGTACCACATACATAAATTTGCGCGCACCGACGGATCCAAGGGGGCGCGAGGGGGTGCTTCCGCACCCCCTTGATTCTGGAAACAAGTGGAGTGGTTATTAAAAAAATTTAAAGGACCTACTTGTAATTTTTAAAATTTATTGGACTCTTTTCAAAAGTAACATTAAAAATAACTTTCCTCCTTCTCATTGCCCGATCCCTGCCCTAACCTTTTTCCAGTAGCCGACTTCTTTTTCCGCTGAGGCCGAGCACCCTTTCAGCCTTTCTTCTTCAAACCAAAGACAAGCCGCCGAGCACCCTTTCAAGCCGCCGAGCATCCTTTCTTCTTCAAACCAAAGACAAGCCGCCGATCACCCTTTCTTCTTCACCCCCTCGCGCCCTCTTGCATCCGTCGGTGCAGTAAGTTTAAATCTTGCTGGGTTCATCTGAATGTTAACTACATATGTTAATTAGATTCAACATGAGTTTCATAATCCTTCGAGTACCATCTTCCTCGTGACAATAAAATCACATCTAGCACAATCTTGAACATCTACTATTCCCATTGTTTTAATATTTCATCATCATGAGTAGAACAAAGTAGAAACATACACTGAAGTAAAGTTGACTCCACTGGGAATATTCTTGAGATGCAATCTTTTTGACTTTCAGATCTTTAACATTCATTCATCTAAAAAGATCAAAGTCTATTCTTCTGATTGTGTCCTGGTAGGTAAGTCGATTATCCACCTGATTCTAGCTGCTTCATTTGATAATTGCATATGATGATATGAACTCTGTTTTTCTCCTACTTCATTGGTGTTGAGCTTTGGATGTAATTTTTTTAACTAATGAAGAAGACAGGAATGACCAGGTCAACTAAGAAAAATCTCATGCTCCTTTGGTGTTTCTAACTCGATTATCCCTGATTCGGCTTTTAACTGTGTATTATATTGTTGGTTGAATAAGCAACTTGTGAACTGTTGTTGGACAACATAGAACTTCTAATTCTAAAAGCACCATTTGAATATTGTAGGCACTTCGCTTGTTCTGTTGACGCTGCTACCATTGTGCTCCGCCGCCGTTCCTCCACAACAAGCAAAATCCCTTCAATTTTAGGTGAGTCTTATTCCTTATTTCATCTTATTCCTAATTTCATGATTTATACTTGGTAGTTCTCAATTGTTATGTTGATTGCATAAATCAATAATTTTGATGAATTGATATAGGTTATGGAGAAATTTTTAAAATGAAGTGTTGAGTCTTCTAAGAATTCTATGGAAGAAAATAGCAAGAAAAAATATTCTCGTGTTGAATTCAACCAGGATGATGTTGTTAGTGACCCTGGGCTACGCAAACCAATAAATGAATTTGATGTTTCAATTAAAGATCAGATTCGAAGAGAATATTTGATTAGAGGACCTTGTCAACCATTTGGTCATAGTTATCCCCAAAGACAATTTGGTAAAGAGCATAGAAGTTTCCAAGTTGCTTGGTTTAAAAAATTTTCATGGTTAGAGTGCAATATATCAAAAGATGCAGCTTTTTGTTTTTGGTGCTATCTCTTTAAAAATTCTCATAGAGGATGTCGAGTTGGAGATGAGACATTTACTAATTCAGGGATGCATAATTGGAGAAAAAAATGGAAGTATTTAATACGCATGTTGGTGGTTTAGCTAGTGCTCACAATGATGCAAGAATACAACTTGAGGCTTTTCAAAATCAACGATAAAGTGTGTCACATTTGCTACAAGCACAGGGACGTGGAATGGAGATTGCATATCGCACTCGATTAACGACAACTTTGGATGTTACACGCTTTCTTTTGAAACAAGGTTTGCCTTTCCGTGGACATGACGAGTCATTGAGTTCCTCAAATAAAGGTAACTTTCTTGAATTGATTGAGTGGTATACCCAAAGAAATGATGACGTTGCTAAGACAATGAATGAAAATGCCCCTGGAAACAATCAAATGAAATCTCCAACAGTTCAAAAGGATTTAACACGGGCTTGTGCTGCTGAAGTCACAAATTTCATTCTTAATGATATGAAAGACAATATATTTTCTCTTATGGTTGATGAGTGTTGAGACATTTCAGTCAAAGAGCAAATGGGAGTTGTTTTAAGATACGTGAACAAACATGGATGTGTTATTGAAAGATTTCTTGCTATTGTACATGTGTCTGATACTTCTGCTATTTCTTTGAAGAAGGCAATTGATGAATTGTTTGCAAAACATAAGTTGTCATTATCAAGATTGAGAGGTCAAGGATATGACGGAGCTTCAAATATGCGAGGTGAGTATAATGGATTGAAGGCTCTCATATTGAAGGAAAATTCATCTGCAAGGTATGTCCATTGTTTTGCTCACCAACTTCAACTAGTTGTTGTTGCAGTTGCTAAAAGCAATCGAATTGTGAGTGATTTCTTCCAATATGTTACTATGATTGTGAATATTACTGGAGCTTCATGCAAAAGAAAAGATAAGTTTAGACAACTTGAACATGATAAACTTGTAGAATGTTTGGAGAAAGGAGATATTGTTAGTGGTAAAGGAAAAAAAAAATCAAGAAATCAGTTTAAAACGACCAGGGGATACTCGTTGGGGTTCACATTACATGACTATTATCCATTTGATGTCTACATGGACTTCTGTTTTACAAGTGCTTGAAAATGTGTATGATGATGGCACTAATGATGATAATAATGGTATCGCCGCCAATTTGATTGATAAGATGGAGAGTTATGAATTTGTGTTTGTGATGCATTTGATGAAATCTTTATTAGGAATCACAAATGAATTGTCGCTTGCCTTACAACCAAAGGATCAAAACATTGTACTAGCTATCAGTTTGATCAAGACAATGAAAGTTCGATTACAAAAATTGAGAGAGGAAGGATGGGAGAATTTTTTTGGATGCCGTCAACAAATTTTGTAGTAACCATATGATCCCAATATCGAATATGGAAAAAAATATGAGAACTCGTGGTCGCAACAGACGTAATGGACAAATGATTACTAATTTTCATCACTATCGTGTTGAAATTTTTTGTGAGGTATTATTTCTAAATATTTTATTAAATTTTAATTTTCTAATAATGTTTTTATTCATTTTTTTATTGTTACAATATTAGGTTCTTGATATGATGGTTCAAGAGATGAATAATCGGTTTTCAGAATCAAGTACGGAGGTACTTACTTGCATTGCTTGCTTAGATCCAAAGGACTCTTTTTCTCAATTTAATATTGGTAAGCTACTCCGCCTTGTTGAACTTTATCCGGAGGACTTTTCATTGACTGATCGTGTAATACTTGAGGACCAACTTGAGACTTACATTCAAAATGTGCGAGGAGAATTTTCTATGATTGAAGATTTGGGAAGTCTTGCTAAAAAGATGGTTGAAACGGGCAAGAATACATTTTTTTCATTGGTTTATCGTTTGATCGAATTAGCATTGGTTTTACCAGTTGCAACTGCTTTTGTTGAAAAGGTTTTTTCTGCTATAAAAATTATCAAGACTGATTTGCGTAATAGGATGGGGGATGAATGGATGAATGACAGTTTGGTAGTATACATCGAGAAGGATATTTTTGCCACAATTGAAAATGAACAAATTTTACAACATTTTCAACAGATGAACACTCATAGGATACAGTTGCCTCCTCTTGTTTGTATGTTCGGATATGGTACTAGTTTAAGTATCAAAAAATAATTACTTTATTGGTATGCACATGTTTTTATATCTGTATCATTAACATTATTAATTCAGTACTTTTATCTTTTGATATATTTATTTGATAGTAAAAAATATTTTTAGTCTCTTTTTTGAGCACCCCTCTAAATATTTGTCTGGATCCGCCACTGTTTGCGCGCATACTAATTAGATCCGAGGTAGCTAATCTCGAACCTATTAGGAACTAGGCCCGTTTCCTTGACCATCGACCTAGGGGCACTTAGGAGCCCATCCCTTACTAGGCCCGTTTCTTTGACCATCGACCTAGGGGCAACTTAGGAGCTCATCCCCGGTACAAGTCATACAAAAGTAAAATAGCATATCATGTTTCTTATCATATCATGGCATATCATGTTTCTTGTCATATCATGGCATATCATGTTCTTGTTATATTATGGCATATCATGTTCTTGTCATATCATGAAAAGTGCTCTTAATCCCAACTTAAGGGAAGCATCTCTTAGGCTTTTCATCATACATAATCCTTGCATAAGCATAACATGATGGCATAAGTGCACATAACATATAGCATATCATAGAGAAAGCATAACATGATGACATAAGTGCACATAACATATAACATATCATAGAGAAAGCATAACATGATGGCATAAGTGCACATAACATATAACATGGTGACATAAAATCCATATCACATCATAAAGAGTCATTATCATGCATGGTTGGGGTTTTGAAGTTCCTACAAACCCTAAATCATAACTTGGCCGAAACATATAAGCATGAATCATAGATTTTCAAGCAACATAAAAACATGGGATCAATAGCCTAAGTTCTCATAATACTTAACATAACATGTGAGACCTTTAAAAACCCTAGGTAGCTCCTTAACCTCATTTTTCTTGTCTTGGCCGAAACTTGTGAGCATGAATCTTAGGTTTTCAAGCAACATAAAAACATGGACTCAATAACCTAAGTTCTCATAATACTTAACATAACATGTGAGGCCTTTAAAAACCCTAGGTGCTTCTTAACCTAAATCCCTTGTCTTGGCCGAAACATGTAAGCATGATTCTAGTTTTCTTCTAACAACTTAAAGCATGAAACTTTTACACCATACATAGTATAGCAAGTGAGACTCTTAGTAGGCATAAATGATGTTCTAACCCTAATGTTCAAATCTTGGCCGAAACCTCTAGAAGCATGATTCTAAATTTTAATGCAACATAAGGCATGAAACTTAAACTAACAATATATAGAAGATCATACATCATGAGGAAGCATAAGCAAATATAATTTAGGTCTAAAAACTTTCTCTAAACTTTTTCATTTCTTTTGGCCGAAACCTAAAGGTAAGGCTCTAGGTTTTTAATGCAACATAAGGCATGGAAACTTAAACTAACATTATATAGAAAGTCATACATCATGAGGAAGCATAAGCAAGCATAGTATAGGTCTAACAACTTCCTCTAAGGCCTTTATTTCTTCTTGGCCGAAACCCTAAAAGCATAGTTCCAAGTTTTCCTTTTTTTTTTAACAACATGAAGCATGAAAGCTCTTAGTAACCATAGATAACCTCTTAACTTTATCTTGGCCAAAACTTTACAAGGTAAGACCCTAGGTTCTTCAAGTAACCTTTAAGCATAAAACATACGAAAGCTACTTGTACTGCAGGTGAGAGAATACTTATATCCTTTCGCTAAGGAAAAGTACCCTTGCTTGAGAAGTTTTCCTAGGAAGAAGACCCCTTAGCTTGGTTTCGGCAATGAAGAAGATGGGCTTGGGATTTCGGTGGGAGAAAGAAGGAGGAGGAAGAAAGAAGAAAAAAAATGAAGTTTTCCTTTCCTTTCTCTTATTTATACAAAATAAAGGAAGAAGGCAAAACCATCTTCTCATTGGGAAGGAAGAAGGAAACTCAAACTTTTCCTTCTAAGTGAAGGGTGTTAATACAGTCTGACCTGGCTGTTATTTTGATGTTGACACTGATTTAAGTTTGTATCAGATATTAATTAGACTCATACTGATTAATGATCAAGGTTGATCATGTGGAGAGGAAAAGTCCAAGTATGGAAACTTGGCACGACAAGTCAGAGAGGGCTCGGTAGCTCGTTCTCCAGACTAGGTTAGAGAGGGCTCGGTAGCTCATTATCTGGACCGGACGAAGTCAGAGAGGGCTCGGTAGCTCGTTCTCCAGACTAGGTCAGAAAGGGCTCGGTAGCTCGTTCTCTGGACCGGACGAAGTCGGAGAGGGCTCGGTAGCTCGTTCTCCAGACTAGGTCAGAGAGGGCTCGGTAGCTCGTTCTCTGGACCGGACGAAGTCGGAGAGGGTTCGGCAGCTCGTTCTCTGGATTAGGTCAGAGAGGGCTTGGTAGCTCATTCTCTGGACTAGGAAGACGTTAGGGTTTAGGGCTGAGAATCTCTAGAACTAACACAGAGACATTGGATTGGTCTGTTGACCGATCCAGTGATACTTTGGTTGACTGGATCGGTCTGTCGACCGATCCAGTGATACCTGGGTTATCTGATCGGTCTCGTGACCGATCAGTAACCACACAAAAGCAATCTGTGGGCTATCTGATCGGTCTGGTGACCGATCAGTAAGAAGCGATGGGATGCAATGGGATTCAGAGCGATAGGGGGGATCGGTCTGTGGACCGATCCACCCATAGGCTGATCGGTCCACAGACCGATCAGCATCATCCCAGACCGATCAGGGTGTGTCTTGATCGGTCCGGAAGGCTATGGATCGGTCTGTTGACCGATCCACAACAATGTCGTTTGTCTTCTGCTATTTCTCTGCGATTTCTGATTCACCTGATTCAATCATCTGCTGTGAGATTTTTGAGTTACAGGTTGCAGGTGTCGTGCTAGTGCTTAATTTCAAATTAAGCTCCATCAGAAGAAAAAGACCAAATGCTCTTTCTACTGTATTTCGCTGCAAATGGTGCAAATGGAGCGTCAACGTTCACTGGCTGCGATCAGTTGGCAACAACTTGACCCTTGCTTATTGGTTCGAGCTCAGAGACACCAGTGAAGACCATGGATGGTATTGGTGTGAGTTCAGAGAACCAGATGAGGAGGAAGAATGATTGGCGACGCCTGAGTTGGTCGCAGTGATTCGATATAGATGACAGTGATTCGGCTCTGGCTGAAGATAGTGAGAAAGAAGCAGAATAAGAAGAAGGCAGAAGAGAGGTTTGGTAAGATTTTTGAAACTCTCTGTCGACCAAAGTAAGGGTGCTATATTGTTGAGCTCTTGGCTGAGGAATCCCTTCTGTCTTTGCGTTCTGCTCCGTGGCTGTAAGTTTCATTATTCATTTCTTTTGGCCACTGAATTCTGTAAGTCCTGTGCTTTATTTCAAATCTTTTCTGTGACTTTGTGGAGAGGTTACTCCACCGAGAAGGAGAAATACTTAGCCGGAATTTGTCCGGGGTGTGATCTACCGAATGATCAAGGGATCGTCCACCTTACGGACACGCCGAGGAGTAGGGGCAAGTTATCCCCGAACCTCGTACATACTTGTGTAAGCTGTGGGTTGTGTTTCTTTCCTTGCATCAGTTGTCTTTTTGTTTATTTCCGCTGTGCTAACAAGCTTTTGTGAGGAATTGATTGAGTTTTTAGTGGAGGCTATTCACACCCTCCCTCTCTAGCCATCCGAAGGTCCTAAAAGTGGTATCAGAGCCAGGTTCTCTTCATCCGGATTAACACCCTAAAGAGCAAGAAGATGGCTATGAAGGAAGGTTTTAGTACCAATCGTCCACCCTACTTCGACGGAGCGGACTTCCAATATTGGAAGAGCCGTATGGAGTACTACCTCAAGACCGACATCTCCATGTGGTTCTCAGTCAAGGAAGGGTTCACACCTCCGAAGGACGAAGAAGGTAAGGAACTAGAATCGTCAAGGTGGTCCGCCGAGCAAACTCGTAAAGGACAAGCCGATGCCAAGGCGGTGGTCACTCTACAATGTGGGATAGCCAAAGATCAACTAGTCAAGGTAGGTCCATTTGTGAGTGCAAAAGATTTGTGGAACAAGCTCATCGAGCTCCAAGAGGGAACCCGAGACTCTCGGATCGCCAAGAGAGACTTGTTCTTAAACCAACTACAAAATCTCACCATGAAGGAGAACGAAACGGTAAGTGAACTACATGGAAGGTTCAAAGAGATCATCAATGGTCTTCATTCCGTAGATGAACGTGTAGAGAATCGCGATCTTGTAAGGTACGCTCTCAAAGCCTTTCCGAGGAATGCCTTGTGGTCATCTATGGTAGATGCCTACAAGGTCTCCAAGGACCTTTCAATTGTTAAATTAGATGAATTCTTTTGTGAAATGGAACTTCATGAACTTGCTAACAAGGGTCAAAAAGAGAAAGGTATTGCATTAGTTGCAGGAGAAAAGAGCAAGGATGGAAGAAGGAAGAAAGAAAAGAAGAAGGAGAAAGAAATTCCTACATCCTCATCCTCCTCCGAGTCCGATGATGAAGGTGGATCATCATCAAGCGAGATGGCCAACTTCGTGAGAAGAATCATGAGAAGGAGCCGGAGATACAAAGGGAAAGGTAAGTCTATTGATCAAAATGTTGATAAGACTAATGTTACATGTTATGAGTGTAGCAAGAAAGGACACTATCGGAGCGAGTGTCCAAAACTAAAGAAGAAGGAGGAAAGGGCCAAGAAGAAGAAAGCTCTCAAAGCTACTTGGGATGAATCCTCCTCAAGCTCATCGGAGGAAGAAAAGAAGGAGAAAAGCACTCGCCAATTAGCGCTCATGGCAAGGGAGGAATCGGACTCCGGAAGTGATACATCAACCGCGGCTTCATCATCTTCGGATGATGAAGAGGTAACTTCTCCTCACTGAGAAAAATGCTATAAAACTATTGCACATTTATCTACTTTGCTTAAGAAATCAAAAACTGAAATCAAATCATTAAAAGATGAAGTAGAACACTTGAAGACTCTTAGGGAAGATGAGGTTGATGACCTACATCAAGAGCTTCTTGAGGATGAAAACAAAGCCCTAAAGAGTGAAGTTGAGAAACTCAAGAAAATGCTTGAGAAATTCTCAACTAGCTCTAAGACCTTAGATATGATTCTAAATGCCCAAAGGGCGGTCTACAACAAGGCTGGGTTAGGATATCAACCTAAGGAGTCTAGTTTCATTTCCTTAGTGTCTAGAACCCAATTTCATAGATCACATGCTTCTAGGGTTCATGAGACTAGGAAGGGTGTGACCAAGGCATGAGTTCCTAGGTCTTTCATTGTAGATGCATTAGGTCCCAAGATTTGGGTACCTAAAACATCTATCTTTCGTGTCTTGTAGGCATTTGTCAAGGGGGAGCATCTATCAACTTGGTTTGTTGATAGTGGATGCTCCAAGCACATGATCGGGGACAAGTCACTCTTTACTACCCTTCAAAACAAAAATAGAGGTAATGTGTCCTTTGGTAATAATGGTAGTCTTAAGGTGATAGGAGTTGGAGATATTCATATATCCGAATGTCTCCAAATTAAAAATGTCCTTCTAGTCAAGGGGATGACCTTTAATCTCCTAAGTGTCAGCCAATTGTGTGATACGGGTTACACAATTGAGTTTCATTCAAGTCAATGTCTGATCAAACACAGTGACACACTTGACACGGTACTAGTAGGCACAAGGGTAGACAACATTTATCAAGTATCTTTTAAAAGTGCTACTAATGCCTCTGCTAAGTGTTTCATGTCAAAAGAAGAAGAATCATGGTTGTGGCATAGGAGGTTGGCCCATGTGAACATGAAGAATATTCGAAAGCTGGCCAACAAAGGATTAGTGCGAGACCTACCAAGCATCAAGTACCAAAAGACAAAATTATGTGATGCATGTCAAAAGGGTAAGCAAACAAAAGCGTCTCATAAAGGTAAAAGCGCTGTAAGTACATCTACTGCTTTAGATTTATTGCATATGGATTTGTTAGTAATGTTATTTCATTGAATGGAAGTAGATACTGCTTAGTGATCATTGATGATTTTACTAGATATACATGGACTTTCTTTTTGAAAAATAAGGATCAAACCATAGATGTTTTTGTTTCTTTTTGTAGAAGAACTGAAAATGAAAAATCAACAACAATTAAAACAATTAGGAGTGATCATGGTGGAGAATTTCAAAACCATAGATTTGTAGAATTTTGTCAAGAAAAAGGATATAGGCATGAGTTCTCTACTCCAAGGACCCCACAACAAAATGGGGTTGTGGAGAGAAAGAACCGAGTTTTGCAAGAGGCTGCACGAAGCATGCTCAATGAGTACTCACTACCAAGCTACTTATGGGATGAAGCTGTGAATACCGCTTGCTATGTGCAAAACCGAGTCTTGATACATAGGTTTTTAGGAAAGACTCCCCATGAACTTTGGTTTGGGAAACCCCCTACAATTAAACATCTTAGGGTGTTTGGTTGTAAGGTGTTTATCTTGAACACCAAGGATCATCTTGGAAAGTTCACAGCTAAGGCTGACGAAGGGATACTAGTCGGGTACTCTCTCATCAGCAAAGCCTATCGAGTCTACAACAATAGGACTAAATTGATTGAAGAGTCCTCGGATGTAGCATTTGAAGAATTTCCTAAATCAAATGATCAATCAAGGGATGTAGGAGAAATTCAATTTGAACTTAGAAATCTAAGTTTAAATGATCAAAACATAGAGAGAGTCAAAATTGACTTCGATGATGATGAGTAAAGGCAAGAGAGGGCCCAGTCTGATCCTTTACCTGATA
Source organism: Zingiber officinale (assembly GCF_018446385.1). Taxonomy (NCBI): domain Eukaryota; kingdom Viridiplantae; phylum Streptophyta; class Magnoliopsida; order Zingiberales; family Zingiberaceae; genus Zingiber; species Zingiber officinale. The sequence goes on from NC_055998.1 coordinate 98,378,439, forward strand.
CTGAGCCCTTGCCTATGTCTAGCGAGACCACTCATGAGGCACCGCCAACACCAAGGCAATCTAGGATAGCCTCTAGTCATCCCCAAGACCAGATTGTGGGAGACATTCAATAAGGGGTTAGGACTAGATCATTCTTTAGAAATGAGTCTAATGAGGTCGCCTTAATCTCAGAAATCGAACCAAAATTAGTTGATGAGGCATTGCACGATCCTGATTGGATCATAGCTATGCAAGATGAGTTAGGTCAATTTGAAAGGAGCCAAGTGTGGGACTTAGTTCCTAGACCTAAGAAGACCACCATTATTGGAACTAAATGGGTCTTCAAAAATAAGTTAAACCAAAAGGGAGAAGTTGTAAGAAACAAGGCAAGACTTGTAGCCAAGGGCTATAGTCAAGTCGAAGGCCTCGATTATGATGAGACTTATGCTCCCGTGGCCCGATTAGAGTCCATTCGTTTGATGCTAGCTTTTGCTGCACATAGAGGCTTCAAGCTCTATCAAATGGACGTTAAATCAGCCTTCTTAAACGGTTTCATTAAAGAAGAGGTCTATGTTGAACAACCACCGGGGTTTGTGAATACCGAAGTTCCAAACCACGTGTACAAGCTCAAGAAAGCTCTTTATGGCTTTAAACAAGCACCTCGAGCTTGGTACGAAAGGTTGTCAACTTACTTACTAGAAAAGGACTTTGTAAGAGGTCAAATAGATCCAACACTATTTCTGTGTAGAGATGGTGAAAACATATTTGTAGCCCAGGTGTATGTCGATGACATAATTTGTGGCTCAAATAACAAGGGCTACTTGAATGAATTTATCACTCACATGGAAAGTGAGTTTGAGATGAGTCTGGTGGGAGAATTGACATTCTTCCTTGGACTTGAAATCAAACAAACTCGAGATGGCATTTATGTCCATCAGACGAAGTACACTCTAGAGATGCTCAAGAAATTCAAAATGAATGACTCTAAGGAAGTATCCACTCCAATGGCGACGAACACTCGCCTTGACAATGATGAGAATGGAAAACCAGTTGATCTAACGCAATATAGAAGCATGATCGGTAGTCTTCTATATCTCACAGCTAGTCGACCGGACATACTTTTTGCTGTGGGCATGTGCGCTAGATATCAAGTATGTGCCAAGGAATCTCACTTAATTGCAGTTAAGAGAATTCTGAGATACCTTAAGGGCACAATTAGAGTAGGTCTATGGTACCCTCGTACGGAGTCTTTTGACTTGATAGGTTATACCGACTCCGATTATGTTGGGTGTAAATTGGATCGGAAAAGCACTAGTGGGGGTTGCCAATTTTTAGGTTCATCATTGGTTAGTTGGTCAAGTCGGAAGCAACATTGCGTTGCTCTCTCCACAACCGAGGCTGAATACATTGCCATGGGAGAGAGTGTATCACAATTGTTGTGGATGATCCACACCCTAGAAGATTATGGGCTTTCATATAAGGGAGTGCAAGTGTTGTGTGATAACATCAGCACAATAAACCTAACAAAAAATTCAGTCCATCATTCAAGGACCAAACATATTGAAGTGCGTCATCACTTCATTAGAGATCACGTAGCTAGGGGAGACATTGCACTCACATATGTTGAGTCAAAGTCAAACCTAGCTGATATTTTCACCAAACCTCTTTCGGAAAATGAATTTAGTCATTTGAGGAGAGAATTGGGAATGTGTTTGGCTCAATAAGCCATTAGGACCCCATCATGATCAATAAGGACATTAAAACGACAAGAGGAATTGGGAAGTTAATTTGGACAACTTGGGAACATCTCACACAAACTATAAGGTTTAACAAATTATTTTTGTTTGCTAGAAATGGGGTGAGATGCTAGGATCAACGAATTATTCAAAATGTATCATTCATCCTTTGAATAATAAGGCTGATGAGACATAAATTGAGTATGGGGAAGACCATTACATAATTCATGTGTATTTGGTTCCTAGATCTTGCTCATATATTCCAACCAAGGAAACTTGGTTGGACCTTTGCCTAGGAATTATGTAACTCTGGTTGATGGACTGTTTGATACCTTTGACCGATAGTTTTCATGATTTTGATTGAAACTAGGACAAGTACTTGAAATAATGATAGCAAGTTGGTTATATTTTGACAAACTTGAAACTGAACATAACAAGGTCGGAAATTTCAGTGTTTCAAGCCTTGAGTTGTCTGTTTCTCTAAATGTCTAAAACCTTCGGGCTATAATCAATTTCAGACCATATTCTTTAGGAAACAGTTATGCTTGTAGAATCTTCAGAGTCTAGGTACTGGATTTGGAAGTTTCACTGGAGAAACCTATACGAATTATCGAACACCTCTACGAGTTTCAGTTACTGAAATTACTGGAGAGATTTTAGTATCAGACACTGATCGGTCTACAGACCGATCAGGAGGTTCCTGGATCGGTCCAGGGACCGATTAGGTTCATTTTGTACGTCTGGAAGCCTACTGATCGTCTTCTGATCGGTCTACAGACTGATCAGGAGTTCCCAGATCGGGCCGGGGACCGATCTGGTCAGTTTGGTACACAGAGAGGGCCACTGATCGCCTTTTGAACGGTCTACAGACCGATCAGAAGGTTCACTGATCGATCCAGGGACCGATCAGCAGGCTACTGATCGTTCCCTGATCGGTCTACGGACTAATCAAAATGTTCCCGGATCGGTCCAGGGACCGATCAGGAGGCTCCTGATATCTCCTGATCGGACAGTCGTCCGATCATTTCAACACCTAACACCCATCTTCCTTAAATCTTCCCGATTCTTTCTTTTCTCTTTTCACGCGGAAGCCCTAGCCGACTCTTTCCTACACCTCCACTCTTCTCTTCTCTTTGCCCGCCGAAGCCCTAGCCAAAGCCCTAGCCAAAAGACACTTCAATGGCACCAAGGTAACTCCATACTTCCCTAGAACTATTCACCTTGGCATTTCGGTTTCATTTCTCGTCGTATCTATGCTTTCTGTGTTGGTGGCTCCGGTGCTCATTTACTTGCCCCATTGTATCACATTGTTAATCCTTAGGAAGAAACTAGTGGGTGAAGGAACCTCTAAGTCTAAGTCACCTGAGAAGTCGAAGTCTAAGGCTCCCTCCTGACCTCAACCATCTGTCTCCGGGAGGTTTCCAAACCACCATTTTGAGGAAGCCTTTAAACAAAGAACCTTTAAATTACTCCCTTGTAGGTCTGTTGATCGAAAATTCATGGACGAATTTTGTCCAACTGTGTCAGAAATCATTGCCTACTACAAACTTGATACACTTGTCTATTTAGAACGAGATATCAATTATGACTTAGTATCTGAGTTTTATAACAACCTTCATCAAACTAATGATGTAAGTTATAAAACAAAAGTTGCTAAGCAAACTCTTGATTTCAGTTTCTCAGCCTTCTTTGATTATCTTGCTTGCCGTAGATGTTCAGGTAATGTTTTTTCTATATATCCTGACTTACCAGACCCCTTACCCCCACCCTTTGATGTATCATCTGACTCTATTTATGAGTATTTCTTCAGACATCCTAGACCGGGTGGGCTAGATGAATTAGATGTTGATTTTCCTACTTTTACAGCTTTGAGATTATCTGCCCAAGATTACATCCTCTTTAAGATTGTCACAAACTGTCTTCTGCCAATCACATCTAAACCCATGTTTGAAATCCGACCATATCATTGCCTGATGCTTTATGGACTGCGTCGGCGTCTCGACTTTGACATCATGTCTAGCATCTATTCTTCGATCATCTCCTATAGTGAGCCAAACAACTTCACTGTTTATATGCCTTATGGGCATATAATTACAGATTGGCTCGAGACCCTTCAGATTGATGTCTCCAAGGGTAGAATAGTCAAGATGGTCAGGCAGGACTGCAGACTTGGGAAGCGGGCATTTTCCAAGTCTGGCATCATATGACAAAATAGGGATGTTCGTTGGAAGGATGGGAGAGCTCTAGGTGAGTTACCACGGGGACCTCCACGACAGGTTACGGCTGCTCCTGCTCTGCGCTGGCCGATCCTGATCTGTGCTGGCAGATTGCCGAGCTGGAGAGTCGCATTGATCGGCACGATGAGCTGCTGGTTGCTGAGCTCCACGGGCTGCGCGTCCGGATTGACCAGCGCTATGATGAGTTACGCAGTCAGCAGCTGGCGACACATCAGGCGATTATGGGATGGATGGCCAGATACCCACCTCCGCAGGATTTCCCGGGCTATCCATCCTCGAGCAGCGGCATGCCACCTCAGGGACCCACTCCTCCCGTTGATGATGCTGATGCTCCTCATGATGAGGAGGCTGAGTGATACACATTGTTCTATGATGTCATTTTGATACTTATGTCTGACCTGGATACTTGCTGCTCATTTTCTTATTTTCTTTATGTTTCACTTCCTATTGTCTATTAATTTGCTGTTCATATGCCATGTCTTATATGTCTCTTATTTCTTTATTACTATCTTATAATACACTTAGAGGGCATTCTAGGAGGATTGAGAAAAAGACAGTATGGGTTAAGGGGGAGTCCTTTATCGTTTTCTTACCTGATTCGCACCTTTTCGGTGTTTGACAAAGGGGGAGAAGATAACTAAGTTTAGAGATAATTGAAAGTTTGGTTTTAGGGGAGGATCTTGATTCCCCTATTCTTACATGGTGTTATATCTGTATTAGGGGGAGGATCTTGATTCCCCTAAAACTTAGGGAAATATGAACATTTCTGATCTAAACTTAAATTGTGTTGTCAAACAACAAAAAGGGGGATATTGTTAATACAGTCTGACCTGGCTGTTGTTTTGATGTTGACACTGATTTAAGTTTGTATCAGATATTAATTAGACTCAGTCTGATTAATGATTAAGGTTGATCATGTGGAGAGGAAAAGTCCAAGTACGAAAACTTGGCACGCAAAGTCGAAGAGGGCTCGGTAGCTCATTCTCCAGACTAGGTCAGAGAGGGCTCGGTAGCTCGTTCTCTGGACCGGACGAAGTCGGAGAGGGCTCGGTAGCTCGTTCTCCAGACTAGGTCAGAGAGGGCTCGGTAGCTCGTTCTCTGGACCGGACGAAGTCGGAGAGGGCTCGGCAGCTCGTTCTCTGGATTAGGTCAGAGAGGGCTCGGTAGCTCGGTCTCTAGACCGGACGTGGAAGTCGGAGAGGGCCGGTAGCTTGTTCTCCAGACTAGGTCAGAGAGGGCTTGGTAGCTCGTTCTCTGGACCAGGAAGACGTTAGGGTTTAGGGCTGGGAATCTCTAGAACTAACACAGAGACATTGGATCGATGCATTGGACCGATCCGATACTTTGTTGGATCGTCACCGATCTAGTGATACCAGGTTATCGATCGGTCTCGTGATGATCGGAATCCTGAAGCAATCGTGGGCTATCGATCGATGCGGTGACCGATCGGTAAGCGATGGGATGCGATGGGATTCGAGGCGATAGGGGATCGGTCGTGGACCGATCCATTTATAGCCGATCGGTCCATGCATCGGCAAGATCATCCCGTCGGTGTGTCTTGATCGGTCCGGAAGGCTATGATGCTGACCGATCCACAACAATGTCGTTTGTCTTCTGCTTCTCTGCGATTTCTGATTCACCGATCAAATCATCTGCTGTGAGATTTTTGAGTTGCAAGTGTCGTGCCGGTGCTTAATTTCAAATTAAGCTCCATCGGAAGAAAAGACCAAATGCTCTTTCTACTGTATTTCACCGCAAATGGTGCAAATGGGTCACTGGCTGCGATCAGTTGGCAACAACTTGACCCTTGCTTATTAGTTCGAGCTCAGAGACACCAGTGAAGACCATGGATGGTATTTGTGTGAGTTCAGAGAACCAGATGAGGAGGAAGAGTGATTGGCGACACCTGAGTTGGTCGCAATGATTTCGGTGTGATGATTGGCTCGTGAAGGCGGTGAGAAAGAAGCGAGAATAAGAAGAAGCGAGAGAGGTTTGGTAAGATTTTGAAACTCTCTATCGACCGAAGCAAGGGTGTTGTATTATTGAGCTCTTGTTTGCTTCGTGGCTGTAAGTTTCATTGTTCATTTCTTTTGGCCATTGTAAGTCCTGTGCTTCATTTCAAATCTTTTCTGTGACTTTGTAGAGAGGTTACTCCACCGAGAAGGAGAAATACTTAGCCGGAATTTGTCCGGGGTGTGATCTACCGAAAGATCAAGGGATCGTCCACCTTACAGACACGCCGAGGAGTAGGGGCAAGTTATCCCCGAACCTCGTACATACTTGTGTAAGCTGTGGGTTGTGTTTCTTTCCTTGCATCAGTTGTCTTTTTGTTTATTTCCGCTGTGCTAACAAGCTTTTGTGAGGAATTGATTGAGTTTTTAGTGGAGGCTATTCACACCCCCCCTCTCTAGCTATCCGAAGGTCCTAACAAAGGGGGCCTTCACTTTCACCACCCTTAACTACAATCTCCCTTCTCTTCCTAACAGCACGCCCCTGCTGGGGCTACTGGTTATCACATACAACCACCTACCAAGAGGTTCAAGGTTCAAACCTTGTTCATGCCTCTTTTTTTTTGTTCTTTTTGCTCTTTATTTTTTTTTGAAAAGTCTACATAAAGCTCATTTTAATCATGCAATAATTTATATAAAATTACTAGGGATCCTATGGGTGTTACAGGAAACTCATTGGATCAAGAACAAGAGATTTCAAAGGTTTAGAGATGCTCAACATCTTAGGATGAAGTTGAAGAAGTATCCACATCAAGGATTGAGGGGGAGCTAGTTCATTGACACCGAAACAAGAAGAAGCCTCAATGTCTGAATCAAATGAGGAAGAATCATATGTCAACCCAACAAGTAAACAAGGTATAACAATTTTAATTTCTAAAAATAAAAATCATATTATATGCTTTAAGTGTAGGAAAAAAAGACATTACAAGTACAAGTGTCTAAGATTAGTTAATAAAAAGGTTCAAATGACACAGAAGAAGAAGGAGAAGTCAAAGGAGGTTAGCCCAATGATACCAAAGTGCAAGGAGTGCATTGTGTGCTTCTCTTTCAATTAAAAGGGGCATTATTGAAATCAATGTCCAAAGGGGAGAAATCTGACCAAGAGAAAAGAAGGAAGCTCAAGTCAAGAGGAGCCGACCATCTAATGATGTTGCTCTTCTCGGTGATTAGTCCTTTGAAGAGCTTCCTCACTCTGATATCACTTGTTGGAGGTCGGATGACCGACTAGAAGGGGGGATGGATAAACGGTGCCCACAAGTTGTTTTTTTCCTACAATGTTAGCTTACGCAGTGGGAGTACTAAAAACAACAAGCTAAACTACAAAGATTACAAGAACAAGAAAGCAAACCGCTAACACAATTCCTTTTACGTGGTTTAGAGATTGCTTGCTCATACTCCATGGCTTGTCCTTAAGGTGAACGAACCCTTAATCCTTCAGTGGATTAGTCCCCGCAATCTCTGGCTAGAGTTTACTCCTTATCGGTGGAGTACAACCTCTCACAAAGCTCTCTTCCTCTTACAAGATGGAACTTAGGTTTAGGAGGAAGAGAAAGGCTTTGAAGCTTTGAGCAAAGACTTAGGAGTTATTCAACGAACATCAGTAATCTCCTTCATGCCCCAAAGCTCCCTTTAAATAAGAGGAAAGAGTTGAACACAAGGTCAACTCATCTCAGCACCAATCGACTGGTCCATACACCAGTCGACTGGTGTAGCCATTGGGCACAGCCAACGGCTCTCCACAGAATCCGAGATTCTACTAACGGTTGCCAACGACCTTGTACCAGTCGATTAGTGTTAACACCAATCGATTGGTCTTCGCAACCATCAAGCATAAAACCATTCTGTGCTCTCGTGAATTTGGACCAGTCAACTGGTCTCAATACCAATCGACTGATACTTTACATTTACTCATACTCATCCTTTCCAGAGTCACCCTTGAAGCCCTCTTCCTTGACCTTCGTCCTTCAGATGCACACAAGCCCACGACTCCTCTCCATGCATCCTTCACGTTACCTTGAAGTTTGCTTCCCTTGGCTTGACTCTGTTGCTCCTTGTCTGGTAATCCCTCGAATGTATTCCACATCATCCTTCACTGTCTTAAGGACCTGAGCCCTAGGATGAGCTTCCGTCATGTGTTTCACCAAGTCCTGCATGACTCAAATACATATCAAACACATATGAAAGCCTAACTTAAACTCTTTGACATACACATCAAAACCATGATCGTACCGATTAATTCTAGGTCAATTGCACCAATAGATACTTGTCTGAGAAAGTCTTAACTAGAGGTTATGTAATAAAAAGACCTAACTGGATATTAGATAATGAAAGTCCTAACAGGGCTAGGTAGTGAAAACCTAGTCAGAAACTAGGCAATAGAAGTCCTAGCAGGGTTACGCGGTGAAGACCTAGTTGGGAACTAGATAAATGGAAGTCCAAGAAGGGCTAGGCAGTGAAGGCCCAATTGGGAACTAGGCAGTCGAAATCCTAGTGGGGCTAAATAGTGAAGAACCAAGTTAGAAACTAGGTAATGAAAGTCCTAGCGGGGTTAGGCAGTGAAAGTCCTAGCAGGGCTAGGTAGTGAAGACCTAGTTGAAAATTAGGCAGTGGAAATCCTAGCGAGACTAGGTAGTGAAGGCCTAGTTGGAAACTAGACAATGGAAGTCTTAGCGGGGCTAGGCAGTGAAGACCTAGTTGGCAATTAGGTAGTGGAAGTCCTAGCGAGCTAGGTAATGAAGACCTAGTTTAAAACTAAGCAATGGAAGTCAAACAGGGCTAGGCAAGGGAAAAATCCAAGTGAGTCAAAGGTTGACCAAACACTTGATGATCGAAAGTTCAACGGGAGCTTGGCATGATAAGGAAGTCTAAGTTGGTTAATAATTAATCAGACACTTGGTGAATAAACCCTAGTAAGTCAAGATTGACTTGATGTTAAGCAATGAGAAGTCCCAACAGGTCACAGATGACTAGATGTTGGGGAATGGAAGTCCTGGTAGGTTGAGGTTAATCGGATACCATATAAGATATGATTTCAACCACGAAAAGGCTAAAATTAGGATTCGTAATCAATTGCCAAGGAATGGAATTGATTGACAAATCCTAAATCCAAATCTTAGGGTTTTGATTCTCAAATAGATTAACTTAATCGATTAAACAGTACCTGTAATACCCGAAAATTCTCAAAATAAATTTTAGAAATATTCTATTATTTTTCTGGAATTTTAGAATATTTTTATGGAATTTTTGGAGTAGCATAAGTAGAAAAATTAAATAAAAACGTAAAATAGCCTAAGCGGGAATTGAACCCGAGACCTATTAGACTCTACAATTTATAGATGACATTAGTAACCAGGGGGCCCCAGTAGGGGTGTGCTGAAAGAAGAGGAGAGAAATTATATTTATGATCGAGTTGGGTTGTATTAATCACTTAATATAAATAGAGAATTTAAGTGGGAGTTTATTATTTTGGATCAACAACTCTCCCTCAAACCCTCACCCGACGCCGCCCTCTCTCATCCTCACCCTCTCGGCGCACAAGCCCCAAGAGATCTAGAGTTCCATCCCTAGGGTCGTAGGAGCACCTTCCGGCGATGTCTCTGATACGAGGACGCTCCTCTCCACGAGAAGAACGCGTAGACGTAAGAAGATCACCGAAGAGATCTTCTTCTCCGGAAACCTAGCGATCAGAATTGTAAGAAACCTAGTGCAAGAAGTAAGTAACCCCTCACCTGCAGTATAAGTAGTTGTAACGCCCAAAAATTCTCAAATTAATTTTAGAAATATTCTATGATTTTTTTCTGGAATTTTAGAATATTTTTATGAAATTTTTGGAGTAGTAGAAGTAGCAAAAATAAATAAGGACGCAAAACAGCCTAAGCGGGAATCGAACCTGAGACCTATTTGTTGGAATGTATACTGAAAGCCTAAGCTTTGTAAACATTTATTATGAATAAAGAATCACATTTGGTCTAATTGTCTACATTTGTTTGTAGTTGTTCATTTAATTTATATTGTAGATAACATAGTATGTGGTGTCACATACAGAAGATGATGTTATCAGTACCTTATAAATTATAAACAGTAGCTCACGACCAAAATGGAAAAGGAACAAACCATTAGAAGGTCGTAGTGTAATTAGGTATTAGTTTATCTTGACTATATAATTACACTAGTACACTCAGAGTGTATTGAGTAGGACCATTTGAGGTCGTTTCTTTTATACTGACTTTATAAAGGAACAAAAACCTCAGTTATTATGGAAGTGTGTGCTCTTAATCCTAATATAATAACAAGCACATATATTTGATATTTATTTCTTTAATTTATCAATGGGTGAGATTTAGTTCGTTGAATCAATAAACCCGATAAGTTGGGAAATGGTATTACTTATAGTGTGTGTTGTTGATTATAGAAGGAAACTGTGTCCTAGAGATACTAGGTTGATAATGTCCTCAAGAGGAGCTCATAAAGATTGTCATGTTAAACCCTGCAGGTGGACTTAGTCCGACATGACAATAAGGTTGAGTGGTACTACTCTTGGACTTAGATATTAATTAAATGAGTAGTCAGTAACTCACTTAATTAGTGGACATTCGATATCTTAAACACAGGGAGACTAACACACTCATAATAAGAAGGAGCCCAAAAATGTAATTTGGGATTGGTGCGGTAGTTCAATGATAGTTCTCTAGTGGAATGAATTATCATTGATAAAATTAAGTTGTGTGTTCGGGGCGAACACGGGATGCTTAATTTTATCGGGAGACCAAAACCAATTTCTCCTCTCGGTCCCTATCGTAGCCTCTTATTTATAGAGTTCTATACCCACCTATACCCACCTTCTATACCCACCAATAAGGGGCCGGCCAAGCTAGCTTGGGAACCAAGCTAGGGCCGCCTAGGTATATAATTGGCCCAGCTTGAACCCAAGCTAGTAGGGCGACAAAATAAATTAAAAAGAAATTTAATTTTAATTTTATTATAATGTGGAAGATATAATTTAAAGAGAATTAGAATTAAAATATCTCTTGTAAAAGATTTACAAAGATTAAAGAAAGAGATTAGATCTCTTTCCTTATTTGTAGATTGGAGAGATGTTTTATTTTCTCTTTAAAATTATTCACATGTTAATAAAATTAAAATTATAGATATTTCCTTTTATTAACCATGAAGAGATTTTAAAGAGAAATTTTATTTTTTAAAATTTCTGGAAACAAATTAGGAAGTTTTAATTGTTGATTAAAACTTGTCCTCTTTTGTTTTCCAATGATGTGGCCGGCCACTTGAAATTGATTTGGGAAATTTTATTTTATTTCTCTCAATTAAATCAAGTCAAGGAAATTAAGGAAAATTTATTGTAATTAAATTTCCTAATTTGCCTAGGCCAAGGAATATAAAAGAAGGGGTGAGGGTGCCTTCAAGAGAGACAACCTCTATTCTCCCTTTTTCCTTGGTGTTGTGGCCGGCCATTACCCTCTCCCTCTCTTCCTCTTGTGGTGGCCGAATACTTCATCTCTCTTGGAGTTCTTGTGGTGGCCGGATACTACTTGGAGAAGAAGAAGAAGAAGGAGAGAAAGTTAGCATCTCTTGGAGCTTGGTTAGTATTTTGATTTTCTTCTTTGGTAAAGTTCTTCCTTTGTGGCCGAACCTTGCTTGGAGGAGAAGAAGGTGGTTGGTGGTTTCTCATCTCGGTAGATCGTTGCCCACACAACGTCCGAGGTTAGAAGAGGAATACGGTAGAAGATCAAGAGGTTTTTCTACAAGGTATAATTAGTAATTTTTATTTCCGCATCATGCTAGTTATTTATGGAAATAATACCAAATACAAGAGGCTTATGATCTAGTATTTCGAATATGTTTTTCGATGTTGTGTTCTTTTGTTTCTTTCTTTTCCTTGTGATTTGATTGTTCTCTTTGGTTAACCTAAAGTTATTTTAGGAAATTAAATATTAGCTTTCTATTAAAGGTTTTGTCTAGTCGGTGGTGGTTGCTCCCATATCCAAGAAGGCCATGTGCCTCGCCACGTCAGTATTGGGAACCTTTTATGGAAATTAGTATTTAATGGAATTAATAACTTAAGGAGACTTGGGTCGAACGTGTTAAGTTCCGCAGGAGATCCAAGTTAAAACCTAAAAGAACAAATAGATTAAGTTTTGGATCAAACGTGTTAAGTTCCGCAGGCGATCCAAAATTTAATTTAAAAGAACACATGGTAGCTAGGAAAAAGGTTCAGACCTTTGTACAAAATTTTTGTACAGTGGAACCTCTAGATTTTCCGAGTAGCAACCAACACTATTAGGCTCTACGACTTATAGATAACTCTAGTAACCAAGGGGCCCCAGTAGGGGTGTGCTGAAAGGAAAGGAGAACAATTATACTTAAGGTTTAATTGGGGTGTATTAATCACTTAATATAAATAGGGAAATTAAGTGGAAGATTTTATTTTAACGACAATTTCTTTTCCCTCAAACCCTCACCCGGCGCCTCCTTCTCTCCCGCACCCTCTTGGCACAACAAGCCCAAGAGAACCTAGGGCTCCGTCCCTAGGGCCATAGGAGCACCTTCCGGCGACAATTCCGGCACGAGGACGTTCCCCTCTGCGAGAAGGAAGCGTAGACGCAAGAGGATCGCCGAAACGATCATCGTCTCTGGAAATCTAGCGATCGGATTGTAAAAATATCTGGCGCAGGAGGTAAGTAACCCCTCACCTGTAGTATAAGTAGTTAAACATATGTGTTTTCAGTCTCAGTTTAGCCATATGCAGAATTGTGCACACCAAGTGCTCGATAAAATGACTAGCACAGTATTATGCCACGATAGACATTTTAATAACCTAGATAAATGCTATATATGCATTTTAAATAGCGTACATAGTCTTGTTCAGTTTATATGGGACTACGATCCAATGGGTGGGCTCCCATAGTCGCCTCTAGGTTCAGATAACCTAGCTCTAGGTTCAGATAACCTAGCTCTAGGTTCAGATAACCTAGATAAAAAGCAAGATATGATAAATCAGTATAAACAGTATTTTCCTTTATTAGTGACACTGTACTGGACTTCAGATGTCCTTGGGTTGGGCTCCCATAGTCGTCCCTAGGTTTAGATAACCTAGTAACCCTACTAGATTCGGGATTTGCTACCTGGGGCCTAGTTAGGGATGTGCGCACAACAAGTACAGTTGTCGGGCCCATCAGCAGCATGTTTAGTATTTTTTATCTATTTATGAAAATAGTTTTCAAACTTCACGAAACAAATATGTGAATACAGCTTAGATTCAGTTTAGTTCTTATGGTAATAACAAGTAGCATAGCTTATGTATTAGTTTAGCTCTTGTTGATACACAAATAGCCATGTTTCGAAGTTGACTACCATGTTTCAGTATTCCAGTATGATTCTCATCATGTTTATTAGCACAACATATTTTAAAAAGGAAGCATGATTTCGTTGAATGCATGTTTTTGTGAGGTAGATGGTTTCTTACTAAGCTCCCAAGCTTATAGTTGCATTTTTCTTATACTGCAGATAAAGGCAAAGGAAAGATGGATTAGCGGAGGCTGGAGGACAACGCGATAAAGATGTGTGTGAGCAGGAACTTGGAATAAAGATCTTTGGAGACTAGCAAACTTTAAAAAAAAACTTAGTATTTCTTATGTTGTTACTTTTTTGCACTTTTAGGATGCTAAGTATCATAAATTGTGAAACTAGATTTTTTGTCATGCTTAGACTGCTTGTTATCTTGATATTAGTTAGCAAAGTATAAGTGATAACCTGTCTAGTGGTGTTGTTTTATGTTTTAGTTGAGTTCTGACAATTCTGTATGAGTTCGTGGCTGATTTCAGTGAAATCAGAAACCCAATCGATCAACTGATCGATTGAGAAGTCCTCAATCGATCGATTGGGAGGTGATTCCCCGCGAACAGTGAGCAGCTGAGTTGATCAGCTGATTAATTGAGAAGTCCTCGATCGATCAGCCGATCGACTGGGAAGCGGACTTCCGTGTACAGAAAGCTGATGAATCGATCAGCTGATCGATCGACCATGGATCGATCAGCCGATCGATCGGGAATTTAAATCCCGTGAACAGAGAGCCTCTGAATCGATCTTTGGATCGATCGGCCAGGTTGGATCGATTAGCCTATCGATCCAGACTTGACTCCGTGCACAGTAGCACGTCGAATCGATCAGTGGATCGATTAGCCAACTCCAATCGATCAGCTGATCGATTGAAGTGTCTGATTTCAGCCAGTAGTACCTAACTTCAGTTTACGACTAAATAGAAAGTTAAGATTCCCTTCTTTAGCATAGGTATAACTTCAACAATGTATCCCGAACACAAAGTTCAAATTTTATAGCACACAGCATAGAGTTTTAATTCATTCAGTTTATTTCCGCACAAGAATAGTTAGCATAATGTAACCCCTGGCCTTTTAGTTTAGTCAGTAGAAGGCGGGTCGTTACAGAGTGGTATCAGAGCAAGTTCTATACTTCCTCACACACACATCAGCATTGAACCTGCAGCTTCCAAGTAAGAATACCTCTCACTTTATTTATGTTTCGTTTGCTTTTCATGTTTATAGATGACTAGAGCTTGTTTATATATGATAGCATCTAACATGATAGTTAGTTATATGAATATGATAGTATTAGTTATGTATGTCCTCTATTTCCTTAGAAAATGGTACGAGGACGCCCAACTAGAAAGACACCAGCTACTGAGCCCCAGCATGAGGCAGGCACAGTGCCTCCCCCAGACCTTACAGAGGTAGTGGCTCCGTTACAAAAGCAACTAGCTGAACAACAACAGGAGATAGCCACCTTAAGGGCTAATCAGCAAAACACTCCCACTGTCACTCCAGAACCTAATTTAGCAATCCCAGTAGTGATAGAGGTTCCACCAGTCCAACCTGCAGCACCAGTAGCCCCAGCAGCAGGGGCAAAGAGGGAAGCCTATATGATCCAGTGGCAGAAAATCAAGCCCGAGAACTTCTCAGGCACCAGTGAACCATGGGATGCCCAAGCCTGGTTCAAAACACAGGAGAGTACGATGGAGCTTCTGGACTGGCCAGAGTTTGAAAAGGTGAAATGCGCCTCATTCTGCCTGACAGGAGACGCACGTATGTGGTGGGAGAGAATTAAAGTGAAGCGCCCAGTAAACCAGATGACATGGGCCGACTTCGAGAGAGAATTCTTTGAAGAGTTCTTTCACATGCGGGTCACAAACCGCCACTACAACGAGTTCACTGAATTTCGTCAGGGCAACCTTTCAGTTGAGGAGGCTGTGAAGAAATTCAACAGATTGGCTCGTCTATGCCCTGAATTAGTCAGCACTGAAAGAGAATGGGTCCGGTTGATGCTCAAGATGTTAAGGCCGGAAATAGCAATGAATGTGGCCAGCGGCGTTCATAGGCCGCAAACTATTGAAGAACTAGTAAGCAATGCTCTGACCACTGAGCATTACCAGAACAGCATCAAGCAACAGAAGCAAGCCTTCTCAGAGTCTAAAGGCCAAGGAGGCTAAGGTACTCAGAAACACCAGGGCCACAGCTCTAACTGGAAAGGGAACTCCAGTAACAAACGAAAGCCAGGGAGTTACCCAAAAGGAGGACCAGCTAGTAAACAACCTAGTTATCCCAAGTGTTCTACTTGTGGGAAATTCCACCCAGGAGTTTGTCGCAAGGGCACACGAGGATGCTTCGAATGTGGCCAAGAAGGGCATATGGCTAAGCAATGCCCGAACAAGACCAGTCTCCCTCCACCATAGCCGATTCAGTACGGAGGTAACCCAGCACAGTTACATCAGATGCAGGCTGCTATAGATGGACCACATATCAGTCAGGGCAGACTAGAAGCCCCCTCAGCCACGACGAATGTGAGGATCTACTCACTCACCAGAGAGGACGTAGCGAATGCCTCGACAGTTGTTACAGGTCAGATCAGTATTTTACAACAAAGTGCAACTGTCTTATTCGATACTGGGGCAACCCACTCTTATATATCCAGGACATTCACCGAAAAGCTAGCAATACCTCCTTATGCACTTAGTGGTCAGTTTCTGACGACACTACCTTCAGGAGAAATTATGGCATCCACGCACTGGCTTCGAGTAGTGCCAGTCATTATAGCAGACAGAGAGCTTTTTGGTGATCTGATAGTGCTAGATATGACTGACTACGATGTCATCTTGGGAATGGACTTTCTAATCAAGTACGATGCCTCCATAGAGTGTCATAAATAGAAAGTTGTATTCTAACCTAAAGCAGGAGTATAGTTTGGGTACATCGGAGAACCAAATAGAAAGGCCAAGAAGTTTCTCTCAGCTCTGAAAGCACAGAAACTATTGGAGTCAGGATGTACGGGATTCCTAGCACATGTAGTTAATACCAATCAGGACAAGGACCAAAAGCTAGAAGAGGTCCGAGTTGTATGTGACTACCCAGCAGTCTTCCCTGAGGAGTTACCAGGCTTAGCACTAGACAGGGAGATTGAATTTGAGATAGAACTCGTTCCCGGTAAAAATCCCATCTCCAAATCACCCTATCGCATGGCTCCAGCAGAACTGAAGGAACTTCAAGAGCAACTACAGGACCTTCTTGACAAGGGCTTCATACGCTCTAGTCACTCACCACGGGGAGCGCCTGTATTGTTCGTGAAGAAGAAGGACGAGAGCATGCGTCTGTGTATAGACTACCGAGCATTAAACCAGGTCACGATTAAGAACAGGTATCTTTTTCCCAAGATAGATGACCTGTTCGACCAGCTAAAGGGAGCAGCAGTGTTCTCTAAAATAGATCTCAAATCGGGATATCACCAGGTTAGAGTTAAAGAAGGTGATATACCCAAGACAGCCTTCAGGACCAGATACGGACATTATGAGTTCGTAGTCATGCCCTTTGGTGTGACGAATGCTCCAGCTACTTTCATGGACCTCATGAACAGGGTATTCAGAGAATACTTAGATAAGTTTGTTATCGTGTTCATCGATGACATTCTTATCTATTCCCGAACTCAGGAGGAACACGCAGAGCACCTGAAGATAGTACTACAGATCCTTCAGCGGAACCAGTTGTACACCAAGTTCACGAAATGTGAATTCTGGCTAGATCAGGTATCCTTTTTGGGTCACATCATCTCCAAGGATGGTATCATGGTAGACCCCAGTAAGATAGAAGCTGTGAGTAACTGGAAGAGACCTAAGAACGCAAGTGAAATCAGAAGCTTTTTGGGACTAGCAGGCTATTACAGAAAATTTGTAGAGGATTTCTCCAGGATAGCCTCCCCACTGACAGCTCTCACCAGGAAGAACAGAAAATTTCAGTGGACAGAGGATTGCGAGAACAGTTTCATGGAGCTCAAAAGAAGATTGAACAGTGCTCCCATTCTGACTCTGCCAGAAAACACAGACAACTTTGATATTTACAGTGACGCCTCTAAATTAGGATTAGGAGCAGTACTGATGCAAGAAGGTAAGGTGATCGCCTATGCCTCCAGACAACTCAAGGACTATGAGAGGAACTACCCTACTCATGGCCTTGAGCTTGCAGCAGTTATGTTCGCCCTCAAAATTTGGAGACATTACTTGTATGGAGCTCAGTGCAGAGTGTATACAGATCATCACAGTCTGAAGTACTTCTTCACTCAGAAGGATCTGAACATGCGATGACGTAGATGGCTTGAGCTGGTCAAAGACTATGACATAGACATCCTCTACCATCCAAAAAAGGCCAATAAGGTGAAAGACGCACTTAGGAGGAACTCCAGTGCTACCTTATTATCCCTATCAGCCATGTCACCGCCCCTACAAAAGGAGATTACAGATTTTGGTCTCGAACTTATAGTTGGACAACTCTCTACTATGACATTAGCATCTACCCTGCTTGGTGACATCCAGACAGCTCAGGATCAGGACCCTGAAATTCAGAAAATCAAGCAAGGGTTAGCAAAATCAGAAGGTGGAGAGTTCAGAGTATCTGATAGTGGGGTATTGCATTTTGTGACAGACTATGTGTTCCGGATCAGGAGGGACTACGTAGGAAGATCCTAGACGAGGCTCACAGGACTCCTTATGCGATGCATCCTGGTTCCACCAAAATGTACCAAGATCTAAAGAAACGTTTTTCGTGGCCTAGGATGAAAAGAGACATCGCCAGGTATGTCAGTACCTGTTTGACCTGCCAGAGAGTCAAGGCAGAACACCAGAGACCAGGAGGAGATCTACAGCCTATTCAGATCCCAGAATGGAAGTGAGAGGATATTTCTATGGATTTCATAATGGGATTACCCAGAACCACAAATGGTTTTGATGCCATCTGGGTAATAGTCGACAGATTGACTAAGTCAGCCCACTTCTTAGCTATCAGGATATCCTATTCCATGGAGCAGCTAGCTCAGTTGTATCTTAAGGAGATTGTCAGACTGCATGGAGTCCCACGGACCATCATTTCAGACAGAGACAGTAGGTTCACGTCACACTTCTGGGAGTGTGTACAGTCAGCATTGGGCACCAAGTTAAAGTTTAGCACAGCCTTCCATCCTCAGACAGATGGTCAAACGGAGCGAGTAAATCAGGTACTCGAGGATATGCTCCGAGCGTGTGCCCTAGACTTCAAGGGGAGTTGGTGCAAATATCTGAGTTTAGCAGAATTTGCATACAACAATAGCTATCAGGCCACTATCGGCATGACACCCTACGAGGCTCTCTATGGGTGGAGGTGTAGATCTCCAATCTGTTGGTATGAGAGTGGTGAACATAAAGAGCTAGAACTTCAGACAGATCTAGTGGCAGATATCACAGCAGCTATACAACAGATTCGCCAGAAAAGCTATGTCGATACATGACGTCGACCCTTAGAGTTTTCAGTTGGGGATACAGTGTTCCTCAGAGTAGCTCCCATGAAGGGAGTAATGCGATTTGGGAAGAAGGACAAATTGAGTCCCAAATATGTGGGACCATACCTTATCACCAGAAGAGTTGGCAAGGTAGCCTATGAGCTAGAGCTACCCTAGGAGATGTCAGCTATACATAACATATTTCATGTCTCTATGCTGAAGAAGCATATCCTAGATGCCACTCAGGTGATTGAGCCCCAGTCGGTACAAGTCCGCGAAGACCTCAGCTATGATAGTTGGCCTATTCAGATAATAGACCGAGCAGTTAAGAAATTACGGAACAAGGAAGTACCATTAGTAACAGCCATTTGGCAAAATCACACAACAGAAGAGGTAACTTGGGAGACAGAAGCTAGTATGAGACAGAAGTACCCAGAGTTATTCTAAGTTCGAGGATGAACTTTTTATAAGGTATGGGGATTGTAACGCCCGAAAATTCTCAAATTAATTTTAGAAATATTCTATGATTTTTTTCTGGAAATTTAGAATATTTTTATGGAATTTTTGGAGTAGCAGAAGTAGCAAAAATAAATAAGGACGCAAAACAGCCTAAGCGGGAATCGAACCCGAGACCTATTAGGCTCTACGACTTATAGATAACTCTAGTAACCAAGGGGCCCCAGCAAGGATGTGCTGAAAGGAAAGGAGAACAATTATACTTAAGGTTTAATTGGGGTGTATTAATCACTTAATATAAATAGGGAAATTAAGTGGGAGATTTTATTTTAACGACAATTTCTCTTCCCTCAAACCCTCACTCGGCGCCTCCTTCTCTCCCACACCCTCTCGGCACAACAAGCCCAAGAGAACCTAGGGTTCCATCCCTAGGGCCATAGGAGCACCTTCCGGCGACAATTTCGGCACGAGGACGTTCCCCTCTGCGAGAAGGAAGCGTAGACGCAAGAGGATCGCCGAAACGATCATCGTCTCCGGAAATCTAGCGATCGGATTGTAAGAATATCTAGCGCAGGAGGTAAGTAACCCCTCACCTGCAGTATAAGTAGTTAAACGTATGTGTTTTCAGTCTCAGTTTAGCCATATGCAGAATTGTGCACACCAAGTGCTCGATAAAATGACTAGCACAGTATTATGCCACGATAGACATTTTAATAACCCAGATAAATGTTATAGATGCATTTTAAATAGCATACATAGTCTTGTTCAGTTTATATGGGACTACAGTCCAATGGGTGGGCTCCCATAGTCACCTCTAGGTTCAGATAACCTAGCTCTAGGTTCAGATAACCTAGATAAAAAGCAAGATATGATAAATCAGTATAAACAGTATTTTACTTTATTAGTGGCACTGTACTGGACTTCAGATGTCCTTGGGTTGGGCTCTCATAGTCGTCCCTAGGTTTAGATAACCTAGTAACCCTACTAGATTCGGGATTTGCTACCTCGGGCCTAGTTAGGGATGCGTGCACAGCAAGTACAGTTGTCGGGCCCATCAGCAGCATGTTTAGTATTTTTATCTATTTATGAAAATAGTTTTCAAACTTCACGAAACAAATATGTGAATACAGCTTAGATTCAGTTTGGTTCTTATAGTAATAACAAGTAGCATAGCTTATGTATTAGTTTAGCTCTTGTTGATACACAAATAGCCATGTTTCGAAGTTGACTACCATGTTTCAGTATTCCAGTATGATTCTCATCATGTTTATTAGCACAACATATTTTAAAAAGGAAGCATGATTTCGTTGAATGCATGTTTTTGTGAGGTAGATGGTTTCTTACTAAGCTCCCAAGCTTATAGTTGCATTTTCCTTATACTGCAGATAAAGGCAAAGGCAAGATGGATTAGCGGAGGCTGGAAGACAATGCGATAAAGATGTGTGTGAGCAGGAACTTGGAATAAAGATCTTTGGAGACTAGCAAACTTTAAAAAAAAACTTAATATTTCTTATGTTGTTACTTCTTTGCACTTTTAGGATGCTAAGTATCATAAATTGTGAAACTAGATTTTATGCCATGCTTAGACTGCTTGTTATCTTGATATTAGTTAGCAAAGTATAAGTGATAACCTATCTAGTGGTGTTGTTTTATGTTTTAGTTGAGTTCTGACAATTCTGTATGAGTTCGTGGCTGATTTCAGTGAAATCAGAAACTCAATCGATCAACTGATCGATTGAGAAGTCCTCAATCGATCTGTCGATCGATTGGGAGGTGATTCCCCGTGAACAGAGAGCAGCTGAGTCGATCAGCTGATCGATTGAGGAGTCCTCGATCGATCAGCCAATCGACTGAAAAGCGGACTTTCGCGTATAGAAAGCTGATGAATCGATCAGCTGATCGATCGGCCATGGATCGATCAGCCGATCGATCGGGAATTTAAATCCCGCGAACAGAGAGCCTCTAAATCGATCTCTGGATCGATCGGCCAGGCTGGATCGATTAGCCGATCGATCCATACTTGACTCCATGCACAGTAGCACGTCGAATCGATCAGTAGATCGATTAGCCAACTCCAATCGATCAGCTGATCGATTGAAGTGTCTGATTTCAGCCAGTAGTGCCTAACTTCAGTTTATGACCAAATAGAAAGTTAAGATTCCCTTCTTTATCATAGGTATAACTTTAGCAATGAATCCCGAACACAAAGTTCAAATTTTATAGCACACAGCATAGAGTTTTAATTCATTCAGTTTATTTCCGCACAAGAATAGTTAGCATAATGTAACCCCCGGCCTTTCAGTTTAGTCAGTAGAAGGTGGGTCGTTACAGTAGCTAATCGTATGTTTCTATAATCTTAGTTTAACCATATGCAGAGTTAGAGCACACCAAGTGCTCGATAAAATGACTAGTACAGTTATATGCTACAGTGGGCATTTCAATAGCTCAGTTAAATGCCATAGAAGCATTTTAAATAGTATACTTAGTCTTGCTTCAGTTATATGGGACTACGATCCAATGGGTGGACTCCCATAGTCGCCTCTAGGTTCAGATAACCTAGCTCTAGGTTCAGATAACCTAATAAGAGCAAGATAAGATAAATTAACTTATGAATCAGTATTTTATTTTTATCAGTGGCACTGTACTGGACTCTTAGTTGTCCTTGGGTTGGGCTCCCATAGTCATCCCTAGGTTTAGATTACCTAGTAAACCCTACTAGATTCGGGACTAGCTACCTCGGGTCTAGTTAGGGATGTGTGCATAGCAAGTACAGTTGCCAGACCCATTAGCAGCATGATTATTATTTTTATCTATTATGAAAATAGTTTTCAAAGCTTCATAATTCAGTTAGATGAATACAATTCAGATTGAGCATTAGCCTAGCATTAATTTAACTTAGATATATATCAGTTCAGTTTTCTTATTGATACAATAAGATAGTTCTATGATAAATATTTGATTGTCACGACTCATGTATTAGTATGCCATGTTTTAACCAGTACGAGTATCAGCATGTGTTTCAAATAACATCTTTTAAAAGCATGATTTCATCGAATGCATGTTTTGTGAGGTAGATGGTTCTTACTAAGCTCCCAAGCTTATAGTTTCCTTTTTCCTTATACTGCAGATATAGGTAAAGGGAAGATGGATTAGTGGAGGCTGGAGTTCAATGTGTCAAGATGTGTGTGAGAAGGAACTTGGAATAAAGACTCTTGAGGACTAGCAAGTTTAAGAATTAGACTTCTTATATTCTTATCATTCCGCACCTTTAGAATGTTTAATTGTCATAAATTGTGAAAGTTTGCACCATGCTATGCCTAGACTACTAGTTACATTGATGTCGGTTAATAAACCATGAATAATGACAGTAATGGCATGCCTAGGAACCTTACGATGTTTGTATGTTGATACATTTGTGTTGTATATGGACTAGTGGTGGATTGCAGCAGAAATTGCAGAAATCAGAGCTCCAATCGATCAGCCGATCGATTGGGAAGTGATTTTCCGTGTACAGAGAGCTGATGAATCGATCAGCTGATCGTGTTAGTTAGAGCCCTATATCCAATCATTTGATGATTGTATTATAGACTTGTTGTATCATATTCTTATATAAATAAAGGTATTTGTTTTTTGTTATTATACTTACTTGTATTGGTGCCAAATAAACTAAGTATAATAGCGTCCTTAAGTAGAAGGTTCTTACCTATATCAATCGATTGGTTGAATCGATAGTGAGATGATATAGGGAACACTACTCTTAATCATTCCTAGTCGAGTATTAACATTCAGGGACAATGTTAATGCAATAAGACTAGCATGTAGGTCAACTCGATGACTTGATCTCACAAGTCATGGATATGGAGATATCAAGTTGACACATGGGTATGCATTGGAGAATGTATATTGAATGACCCGCCATGAGAAAATATCATGGATCGTTATATGAGTGTCATATACTTTCTCATGTGACTATTAGTATGACTACTAGTCCTTAGACCTGAAGTCACCATGGTTCCCTACATAAGGAGTTATGTACTTTGGTTTCGTCAAATGTAACCCGTAACTGGGTGGACTATAAAGATGATTACTGGGTATGTAACGAATTATGCAGAGGCATGTGAGTGATGTAGATGTGATCTATCCCTCCTATATGACGGGAGAGACATCGATATTCTTGATAGAGTGAGACCATGAAGTGCATGGCCATGCCCAAATGAGTTAATATGAGATATTGAGCTCATTTGATTTAGTGAGTCTACTTGGAGTTCAAGATTTAGATTGGTCAAAGGATGACATGGTCTATGCCTCACATTGATCAATCTAGATATCTAGGATAGAAGGACACTTGTCATATATTGTGAGGAGTCACAATTAGTAGTCACAAGGTGATGTTGGATCTCAACATTCTTGTAACTTGGGTAGTAATGATGTGTTGCTAGATACCGCTCATTACTTATGCTCCTAAATGTGTTTAGGGGCATTACCAATGTTACAAGAACCTATAGGGTCACACACTAAGGACAATTAGATAAAATTAGGTTCATATGATGAACCAAGAGGATTAGATTCATATGATGAATCAAATTGGATTAAGAGTAATCCTAATTGGGCTAATTGAGTTGGACTCAAGTTGATTCATGTGTTCAATGAGTCTAATTTAGATTATGACTCATTGAATCAATTTAATTAAATGAATTAGATTCATTATATTAAATTGGCTTGAATTAAATGGTTGGAATAGATCAACCATGAGAGAGATTAAGTCAAGTTTGACTTGACTTGAGAGGAAGAGGAAAAGTCAAGTTTGACTTGACTTTATTCCACACCATTTGTGAGTTGGCATTAAGTGGCCAATGATGATGTGCCACATCATCATAGTTAGCACATGTGTGTGCCACCTAATGGAGATTACAAATCCCCTCTTTAATGGACACATTAAAAGAGAATGGAGGTTACAACTCCAAGATGTGGCCGGCCACTTATTGTGTGTGAATGAAATTCATTTTTCATTCAAGGCAAATTCAACTCATCTTCTTCCTTGCTCTCTCTTCTTGCTCTCCCTCTCCTCCTCTTGCCGTGACTGATCAAGGGTGCTAGCACACTTTTGTTTAGTTTTTCTCCACCCATTTGTTCGTGTGGATACTTCTAGAGGATCGTACGCTTGACGATCTCGAGATTCGGCACTTCCTTAGACGGGCGGGATTCGTAAAGGGCACGCATCAAGGGTAAAAGGTTTTCTCCTTGTAAATCTAGTTTAGAACTAAGTCTAAGAAACTCGTACTCATAAATTTTGTTTTGTTTTACTTCGCACGGAACCGGTGGCTGGGGGTTTCGGGGTTTCCGCGACGCGAAAAAGCAATTTTCGCGGCCCGAAAAACCCAACAGTAGTATCGAGCCACGTGCGAAGTCTTGTATGAGCTTATTTTGTATTTTTATGAAAAATAGCAGTTCTATAATATTCTGTAAATTTTCTAATTTTATAGTTTTTATGGGTAATTTTCTCGTAGAAGCGAAGCACAAGTGTTTCGACACTTGTAGGCTTCGACTACCGAGAAGTTTTTCCGAAACGACAAGGTTTCACCCCAATTTTGTTTTTGGGACAGCGAGCTAAGGCACTGTAGGATCGCTAAGGAACACTCACGATGGTTAGATCGTGGGTAGGGGCGCTGCCCCTGACCCCGTAAGGGGATTCGTTCCGCGATTGCGCCCGAAAACCCGCTAAACAGAACCGCCGGGAATTTTACTCATAAAAATTGTAAAAATTGTAGTAAAAATTATAGAAAATACATAATTTATAATTTTGTATTATTTTGTGATAGTCATGGCCCAAAAAGACCCAATCTGATTGGAAATGTGTTGTAATTCATATTACGGTCTGCGCGCCGTCATTTGTGTTGTGTGTGCTGTATATTTGATACGCGACCTGCACGTCGTGCCTTTCTCCATTTATTCTTGTTATAAATTAGTTTATACTCGAATGTAACTCGAGTTTCAAAATTGTAATGTATAAAATTGGAGCGGTGGAAGGTCCACTCGAGACGGAGTTACGAGGAGGGCGCGAGCAACACAAGGTAGTCAAAGGGAGGAGCTTGAGAAGTTGTTGACCTTAGGTTGACCATCCGATCTTCTCATTGGCTTGAGAAGATCGTAGTAGGGTCATGACTAATCACAAATAATTTAATTAATTGCTTGTGTGTATGTGATGCATAATTAGTAATTAATTAGTGTCTAACGATTAGATTATATCTAAATCGTGTACAAGATGCACCCTCTCGATTAGATTAGATCTCAATCGCGTCAACTCTAATGCCTACCGTGCCATGATACCTATCACTACCTCAATCACATGTGTTGTTAAATCTGCCAAAGTAGAGCAACACATATTATCTTGGTAGGGTACGGAGGGACAATCTTGGTCCCGCTTATCAACGCATGGGCGAGTACAAACTCAATTAGATTGAGTATTCCTAGTTAACTCGGTTGGATCGAGTACAACTATAGGCATTCTTCCAATGGTTGGAAAGATATGACGTAAATCACATTTATATTAATTCTTGGGTGTATTAGCCAAAGCTAACTCAAGTTTTAATATAACTGCG
This sequence comes from Zingiber officinale, assembly GCF_018446385.1. NCBI lineage: Eukaryota > Viridiplantae > Streptophyta > Magnoliopsida > Zingiberales > Zingiberaceae > Zingiber > Zingiber officinale. The sequence goes on from NC_055998.1 coordinate 98,404,280, forward strand.
GATAATGATCCTATAAACAAGAGTTGCATAGAGATGTAATTGGTAAATCGTTACCTACCGATCATACTAAATCTTGGGTGATTTAGTCGAAGCTAACTTAAGGCGTAGTATGATGTGGATCTTGTCCCACATGAATTATAGAATTCAGTGGGAGCATCATTTAGTTAAAGGCCTAATTAAATGATTTAAAATAATATGATATTTATTTTCTGTATTTTTCTATTGTAGATAACCATGACGTCGAATACGAACTCTTTCTCCCTGCGTTCTGTCCTTGAGAAGGACAAGCTCAACGAAGTAAATTTCCTAGACTGGTACAAGAACTTGAGAATAGTTCTCACCTAGGAACGTAAACTGTACGTTCTGGAGCAGCCCATTCCGGAGGCTCCTCCTGCCAATGCCCCGCGAGCTGACAAAGATGCTTATAAGAAGCATCAAGATGACGCATTGATGTGTCCTGTCTAATGCTCGCGACCATGAACTCTGAGCTTCAGAAGCAACATGAGTTGATGGGCGCTTACGATATGGTTGAACATCTTCGTCAACTGTATCAAGGATAAGCGCGGCATGAGAGATTTGAGATCTCAAGGGCACTATTTCAGTGCAAGATGTCAGATGGGGCTCCCGTAGGCCCATATGTACTCAAAATGATTGGGTATATAGAAAACCTACAGAGGTTGGGATTCCCACTTGGCCAAGAGCTGGCCATTGACCTGATCTTACAATCCTTGCCGGATAGCTATAGTCAATTCGTTCTAAACTACAATATGAACAAAATAGACAAGTCACTGCCCGAGCTGCTTAGCATCTTAAGAACTACTGAGCTGAACCTTAAGAAGGCTAAGCCCCACTCTGTTTTGATGGTTCAGAAACACAAGGGCAAGGGCAAGCCCAAAGGCAAAGGAAAGTCCCAAGCCAAGGGCAAAGGCAAGGCACTGAAGCCTAAAGGAGGGGTCGCCAAGGATGCTACCTGCTTCCACTGCGGTTAGACCGGGCACTGGAAGAGGAACTACAAGGTGTACCTGGAAGATCTTAAAAAGAAGCGAAGTGAGACTTCCACTTCAGGTATATATGTTATAGAAGTCAATCTATCTATTTCTTCATCATGGGTATTAGATACCGGATGTGCTTCTCACATTTGTACTAATGTGCAGGCGCTAAGAAATAGCAGGACATTGGCAAAGGGCAAGGTGGACCTACGCGTAGGCAATGGAGCACAGGTTGTTTCTGTTGCTGTAGGGACTTATTTTCTATCTCTGCCCTCTGGGCTTGTACTAAAGTTGGATGATTGTTGTTATGTGCCTGCTTTAACTAAGAACATAATTTCAGTTTCTTGTTTGGACAAGAAAGGTTTCTCTTTTATAATAAAGGGCAAATGTTGTTCTGTTTATTTAAAAGATATGTTATATTGTAGTGCACCTCTGATGAACAAACTCTACATTCTAGACCTTGAAAGCCCTATCTATAACATAAATACTAAGAGATTCAAGTCAAATGACATGAACCAAACATATCTCTGGCACTGTCGCTTAGGTCATATAAATGACAAGCGCTTATCCCAGCTCCATAAGGATGGTTTGCTGGATTCATTTGATTTTGAATCTTATGAGATGTGTGAGTCATGCATACTAGGCAAGATGACCAAGACTCCCTTTAGTGGGCACAACGAAAGAGCGACTAATTTGTTAGGACTTATACATAGTGGTGTATGTGACCCTTTCAATATCGCTGCTAGAGGCGGTTATAGGTACTCCATCACATTTACTGATGACTTCAGTAGATATGGTTATGTGTACTTGATGATACATAAGTCTGAATCCTTTGAAAAGTTCAAAGAATTCAAGAATGAAGTACAGAACCAGCTTGGCAAGAGTATTAAGATACTTCGATCAGATCGAGGTGGAGAATACCTTAGCCATGAGTTTCGTGACTATCTAGCTGAGTGTGGGATTCTATCCCAACTCACTCCTCCTGGAACACCACAGTGGAATGGTGTATCCGAAAGGAGGAATCGTACCCTATTAGATATGATACGATCTATGATGAGTCACACAGATCTTCCGACATTTCTTTGGGGCTATGCTCTAGATACGACAGCTTTTATACTCAACCGAGTTCCATCCAAGACTGTGATAAAGACACCATATAGGATATGGACTGGGAGATATGCCCAGGTGTCTTTTATGAGGATTTGGGGTTGTGAGACTTACGTTCGACGTCAAGTCTCAGACAAATTAGGACCCAAATCCGACGAGTGCTACTTTATTGGATATCCCAAGAAAACTAAGGGATATTACTTCTACATTCCCAGTCAGCACAAGGTAGTTATGGCAAAGACTGGAGTCTTTCTAGAAAGGGACTTTGTTTCTAGAAAGACTAGTGGGAGTACGTTCGATCTTGAAGAAGTTCAAGATATGAACAATAGCACTAAAGCCTTGATGGAAGTTGAACTGGAACCATAAAGTGTTGTGGATGATGTTGTTCCACAAGGAGTTGAGGAACAACAACCAGTTCAAGTTGACATACCTCTTCGCAGGTTTGATAGGGTACATCGTCAGCCTGAGAGATACTCATTTCTCTTGTCTGACCATGATGACGTTGTGCTCATAGAGGATGAGCCTACCACCTATCAGGAAGCTATGATGAGACCAGATTCCGAGAAATGGCTAGAAGCCATGAGATCCGAGATGGAATCCATGTACACCAACCAAGTATGGACTTTGGTTGATCCATCTGAAGGGGTAAAACCCATAGGGTGTAAGTGGGTCTTTAAGAGAAAGACTGACATGGATGGACTTATCTATAAGGGTCGCTTGGTAGCTAAAGGTTTCAAACAGATTCATGGTATTGACTATGATGAAACCTTTTCTCCAGTAGCGATGTTTAAGTCCATTCGGATCATGCTTGCTATGGTAGCATACCATGACTATGAGATATGGCAGATGGATGTCAAAACCACGTTTCTGAATGGAAACCTGCTCGAGGATGTGCACATGACACAACCTGAGGGTTTTGTAGATCCACAACATACTGGCAGAGTATGCAAGCTGCAAAGGTCCATTTATGGACTAAAGCAAGCTTCTCGTAGCTGGAATCTTCGATTCGATGATGCAATCAAACAGTTTGGTTTCATCAAGAATGAAAATGAACCTTGTGTCTACAAGAAGGTTGTAGGGGATATAGTTATTTTTCTCATATTGTATGTGGATGACATACTACTCATTGGGAAGGACATCTCTTTGCTTCAGTCTGTCAAGACCTGGCTAGAGAGTTGCTTCTCAATGAAGGACTTAGGTGAAACATCTCGCATTCTAGGCATATAGATCTATAGAGATAGATCTAAAAGATTGCTTGGCCTAAGTCAGAGTACATATATTGACAAGGTACTCCTTTGGTTTGCCATGCAGAACTCCAAGAAGGGATTTCTGCCGATGTCACATGGCGTGAGTCTTTCGAAGACTCAAGGTCCCTCTTTTAGAGAGGAGAGAGACCGCATGGATCAGATCCCTTATGCCTCAGCCATAGGATCTATCATGTACGTCATGCTATGTACTCGTCCTGATGTCTCGTATGCTTTGAGCATGACGAGTAGATACCAGTCAAATCCAGGTGAAAGTCACTGGATAGCGGTCAAAAATATTCTTAAGTACTTAAGAAGGACTAAAGAATATTTCTTGATATATGGAGGCAATGATGAGCTAGCTGTAAAGAGTTACAGTGATGCCAGCTTCCAGACCGATCAGGATAATTATCGATCGCAGTCAGGGTTCGTGTTTTGCATTAATGGTGGTGCTGTGAGCTGGAAGAGTTCGAAGCAGGACACAGTCGCTAATTCTACGACAGAGGCCGAGTACATTGCTGCATCAGAGGTAGCAAAGGAGGCAGTTTGGATCCATAAGTTCACTGAACGTGGGGTGGTTCCTAGTATCGCTGACCCTATTGAGCTTTATTGTGACAACAATGGAGCTATAGCACAGGCTAAGGAACCTCGCTCACACCAGCGGACCAAACACATACTACGACGCTTCCATCTTATTCGAGAGATTATCGAGAGAGGAGATGTGAAGATTTGCAGAGTACCTACAAAGGCTAACATCGCAGATCCCTTGACCAAGGCTTTGGCACAGAGAAAGCATGATGGTCACACTAGGTCATTGGGGCTTAGAGCCTACACTGATTGGCACTAGTGCTAGTGGGAGATTGTTAATTAGAGCCCTAGAGCCAATCATTTGATGATTGTATTATAGACTTGTTGTATCATATTCTTATATAAATAAAGGCATTTGTTTTTGGTAATTATACTTACTTGTATTGGTGCCAAATAAACTAAGTATAATAGCATCCTTGAGTAGAAGGTTCTTACCTATATCAATCGATTGGTTGAATCGATAGTGAGATGATATAGGGAACACTACTCTTAATCATTCCTAGTCGAGTATTAACATTCAGGGACAATGTTAATGCAATAAGACTAGCATGTAAGTCAACTCAATGACTTGATCTCACAAGTCATGGATATGGAGATATCAAGTTGACACATGGGTATGCATTGGAGAATGTATACTGAATGACCCGCCATGAGAAAGTATCATGGATCATTATATGAGTGTCATATACTTTCTCATGTGACTATTAGTATGACTACTAGTCCTTAAACCTGAAGTCACCATGGTTCCCTACATAAGGAGTTATGTACTTTGGTTTCGTCAAACATAACCCGTAACTGGGTGGACTATAAAGGCGATTACTGGGTATGTAACGAATTATGCAGAGGCATGTGAGTGATGTAGATGGGATCTATCCCTCCTATATGACGGGAGAGACATCGATATTCTTGATAGAGTGAGACCACGAAGTGCATGGTCATGCCCAAATGAGTCAATATGAGATATTGAGCTCATTTGATTTAGTGAGTCTACTTGGAGTTCAAGATTTAGATTGGTCAGAGGATGACATGGTCTATGCCTCACATTGATCAATCTAGATGTCTAGGATAGAAGGACACTTGTCATATATTGTGAGGAGTCACAATTAGTAGTCACAAGGTGATGTTGGATCTCAACATTCTTGTAACTTGGGTAGTAATGATGTGTTGCTAGATACCGCTCATTACTTATGCTCCTAAATGAGTTTAGGGGCATTGCCAACATTACAAGAACCTATAGGGTCATATACTAAGGACAATTAGATGAAGATTAGGTTCATAAGATGAATCAAGAGGATTAGATTCATATGATGAATCAAATTGGATTAAGAGTAATCCTAATTGGGCTAATTGAGTTGAACTCAAGTTGATTCATGTGTTCAATGAGTCTAATTTAGATTATGACTCATTGAATCAATTTAATTAAATGAATTAGATTCATTATATTAAATTGGCTTGAATTAAATGGTTGGATTAGATCAACCATGAGAGAGATTAAGTCAAGCTTGACTTGACTTGAGAGGAAGAGGAAAAGTCAAGTTTGACTTGACTTTATGCCACATCATTTGTGAGTTGGCATTAAGTGGCCAATGATGATGTGCCACATCATCATAGTTAGCACATGTGTGTGCCAACTAATGGAGGTTACAAATCCCCTCTTTAATGGCCACATTAAAAGAGAATGGAGGTTACAACTCCAAGATGTGGCCGAGCACTTATTGTGTGTGAATGAAATTCATTTTTCATTCAAGGCAAATTCAACTCATCTTCTTCCTTGCTCTCTCTTCTTGCTCTCCCTCTCCTCCTCTTGCCATGACTGATCAAGGGTGCTAGGACACCTTTGTTTAGTTTTTCTCCACCCATTTGTTCGTGTGGATACTTCTAGAGGATCGTACGCTTGACGATCTCGAGATCCGGCACTTCCTTGGACGAGCGGGATTCGTAAAGGGCACGCATCAAGGGTAAAAGGTTTTCTCCTTGTAAATCTAGTTTAGAACTAAGTCTAAGAAACTCGTACTCGTAAATTTTATTTTATTTTACTTCGCACGGATCCGGTGGCTGGGGGTTTCGGGGTTTCCGCGACGCGAAAAAGCAGTTTTCGCGGCCCGAAAAACCCAATAGATCGATTGGCCATGGATCGATCAACTGATCGATCGGGAATTTATTTCCGTGAACAGAGAGCTTCTGAATCGATTATCGGATCGATTGTCCAGGCTGGATCGATCAGACGATCGATTCAGAATTGACCCCGTGCACAGAAGCACGTTGAATCGATCAGTGAATCGATCGGAATGACTTCAATCGATTGAATTCCAAACTCAATCGATTGGGATGCCTGAATTCGGTTGGAAACCTCTGATATCATCTCCTTGATCGATTAGAAGGTTCAGATTCCCTTCTTTAGCATATGTACAACAATGAAAGTGTATATTGAACACAAATTCCAGTTTTAGTAGCATTTAGCAGAGTTTCCAAATTAGTTCAGTTCCTTTTTACATGATGCATCAGAGGTAGTCACATAATAGTTTAGCAACCGTAACCCCCGTCCTTACAGCGTAGTCAGTAGGAGGCGGGGCGTTACAGTACCAATCGATTAGGGTGATCAATTGGCAGGAGATACGCTTAAACAAAAGATATTTGAATCGATTAGGCAAAGTGCCTAATCGATTGTGAGCTATTTTCATGAAACACATAAAGGCACTAGATCGATTAGGCTAATTAATTCAATATCACCCAATTGATTAGGGTAATCAATTGGGAGCTTTGTCATGACAACACAAAAGGTGTCGGAATCAATTAGAAAATTGATTAAGATTAAACAAATCGATTAGGGTAATTGATTGAGAGTCTTTTCATGATAGAACAGAAAGCCTCAGAATTAATTGGGACAATCGATTAGAAGCTTCCTAATTGATTAGTATGACTCACCAATTAATTAGGCATTCGAAAAAGAGTCGTTCTGCAAGGTGGATGGTTGAATTATGACGTAACAATTGAGTGGGAAGAAAAGCTAATCAATTAGGAGCCAAAAATCAGCTCAAGGAGAATTCATATAAAGGGCAGTTCATGAAGATCCTCACACGCCAGTTCTTGAGGGCTTGGAGGAGAAGTGGTGCTACATTTCCAACCACCAAGAGGTAATCTAAAGTGACAAGTATCCAAAGTAAAGAAGTCATTGTAAAGTGTTGTTCTTTCATTTGCTATTCATTTTTTGGTGTTACCTATATTTTATTCTTGTGAGAACAACTTGTACGAGACTTCTCCGCATCTAGAAAGTTTCTAAGAAGGAGGGATTTCATAGTGGATGAAATCGTGAGAGCCGAACCCTTGGATTAGTCACCTCAAGGAGGTGGTGTTAGTATTGCTTCAAGTTTTTCGTTGTGATTCAAGTTTAAAGAAGTGATCAAAGCTATTCACACCCCCTCTAGATCTTGACATGTCCTAACAAAGTTGTTTTTTACTCTTGAAGAGTAAAAGTGTGTCAATCAAATTTTTGAAGTATTAAGCTTGATTAAATTGACACAAATAGTATAAAATTTACAAATGTGTCAAACTGAGATTTTGGCACATTCTAAGAAGATGGGAGCAATTTATGCTTATTTTGGCATAATATTTAAGGATGAAACTTAGATAAAATTCTATGTATTTTCTTTGTGCTATAATTGTCATGTTTTATCTAGCCCTATCATATGTCATGATTGTTGGTGCGGGAAGCATCCGATGATCGAATCCGAGTTTTGATAATGACAAAGGATTCAAAATTAAGTTATTTTGCTATCTGATATGTTGATTGAGATTACAGGTAAGTCCTAAGGTCACTTAGGCAAAAGTCCTAGCTATGGTTAGGCAAAGGAAAAACCTTAGGGGGTGGTAACCCTAGGTCCTAGGGGATGGTAACCCTAGGTCCTAGGGGATGGTAACCCTAGGCGGAAAGTCTTAGCGAGTCAGAGCTTGGGGCAAAATCCTAGGGCGAGGTAACCCTAGGTTGAAATCCTGGTGTCGCGAACCGGGTTGAAGTATGCATGAAGACCGGAAGCATCGGACGCTCAACAAAAGTCCAGTCGGTCTAGAGGACCGAACTGGCAAAAGGTAACTTCTCCTGAGAGGAGTAGGTGAGGACGCGTTCCCCGGAAGAGGGAATAGTAGGCGTCGGTTCGACCTAGGATTTTCGGTCGAAAGTCCGAAGTCAGAACCGGACAGTTCAAAGACTGTCAAACTTGAGCTTCTTATATATTCTGTTTTGTTCTAACTCTGTTTTGTAGAAAACTAACAGTTTTATGCAGGGCTAGAACTGACCGGGATCGGTCAACCGAACCTTGGGATCGGTCGACCGAACCCCCAAGCCAGCAGATCAGAATCTCAGAGATTAGACCAGGCTCGACCAGAGAATCGGTCGACCGAACCAAGGATCAGCGACGATTGGATCAGGCCAGGTTGATTGTGTCAGAGAAGCAGATCGGTCGACCGAACGGCGGGATCAGTCGACCGAACCCGGGATAAGATTTGACCAGATCGAAGTGGAGAGAGAGGATTGGGTGGATCGGATAGGAGGAGATCACCTGATCGGTCAACCGAACGCAAGGATCGGTCGACCAATCCGCCTCGGGTCAAAGCTGATCCCAAACTTCGAGGATCTAGATTAGATCCATAAAAGCTATAAAAGGGGCTTCGAGCTGCAGCTTTAGAATGAATTCGAACAGAACATTCTGCGCACTTATACGCTGCTCTGAACGCTCAAACGACGCTCTGCCATTCTAACATCTGACGACTGCCTCCTTCAACATTTGTATTGTCAGTATTGCAAATTCTTTATTTAAGTTCCTATATTCTAAAGTTGTAAAAGATTTGCAATATTATAGTTGTTGCCCACCGAAAGCGATCAACGATCGCAGGCCTTGGAGTAGGAGTCACCCTAAGCTCCAAACCAAGTAAACCCTTGGTGTATGCTGTGTGGTTGCTTTACTTATTTCCGCTGCTTTACTCTTAAAATGTTTTTTATCGAACGAAATAGCCACAAGCACTATTCACCCCCCCCTTCTAGCGCATCTTGATCCAACAATTGGTATCAGAGCGAGGTCGCTTCGATTTGGTGCAACCACCAGTCAAGCAATTTTTCCGTGGTTTTTTCAATTTTACGGAGTCGATCGAAATTAGTATAATTGTTATATTCCGATCAGTTTTCTCGTTCGAATAAATTTTTCTTGAAATCGGTGCAACACCACTCGAGAATACAATTTATTCTTATTTCCATACCGCACTACTAATCCAAGACCAAGTCTTGGAATAGATTTTTTTTTCCTCTCTTTGTGTGCAGCCTTTAAAATGGCCCTTCAAGAAGGTTATAACACCGCTCGACCACCGCTCTTCACCGGAGACGATTTCGGGTACTGGAAGGGTCGGATGGAGGCGTACCTGCAAACCCAGTTCGAAGTCTAGATGATCACCAAGACAGGCCTCAAACTCCCACTTGACGGCTCAGGCAAATTAGTATCATACCAGAACTATGACACATCCTTAATAAAGAAAGTAGAGGCGAACAAAAAGGCAACCTGCATACTTCAGTGTGGTCTGACAAAGGAGGAACTCAACAGAGTAGGACCGTTCTCAAGTGCAAAGAAGCTATGGGAAAAGCTAATCGAACTACATGAGGGCGCATCAGAAACCAAGGTAAGTAAGCGAGATCTGCTTTTCAATAAATTATATAACATCAAAATGCAGGAAGGAGAGACAGCAAGCCAGCTTCATACCAGAATTCAAGATCTACTATAAAATACCGAAAATAGGCGAATAGTAATAAGGGAATTTTCAGGAATTTTTAGAAATTTTTCGGGAATTTTTCAGAGCTCGTATGGGCGAGTTAACGGGGATAAAAATAGGGCCCGGGAAAAGCCTGTTTGGGCTACCCATTTAAGCGAGAAAATGTTTATTTCTTAAATTCCTTTTTCTTTTTTATTTTATTTTCTCTTTTCCTTAATTCCTCCGCTTCTCTCCCTCGCGCACCCAAGCCACTCCCTTCTTCCCGACGTCGCCCTTTTCTCTCCTTGCCCTAACCGCCGCCCTCTCCCTCGCGATTAAAGCCTCACCGATCCTTTCCTCTTCTCCTTCTTCGTCACCGAGCACTTCTCTTCTCCTTCCTTTTTCTTTCCTGAGCTGCCACCACAGCCGACGCCGAGCATCGGCCACAAGAGCTCCAGCGACCTGCCTCTGTGCCCTAGCGTTGGCCCGCCGCTGAGCCTTAGTCGCCTCGCCGCCACTCCGACCCGCCGTCGTGCCCTAGATCCACCGCCGGCTGCAACTCACAGAGCCGACACTGCTCTCTTCATCTTCTTCCCGAGACACAACCGGCCACCGCGAGCCCTATCTCCGATCGCCGACACACCTTCATCGGCCACCAGGTTCTGCCGAGCCCTAGTCTTGATCTTCTTCTTGATTCCTTTTATTCCAGCACTAAGGGTTTGTTCTACCAGAATTTTGTGCTGTGGAGTACCTGATTTCCAGGCGCTAATCCTCTCCGGCAGTAAATTGCCTTGGCTGTGATTGAAGGTGAGGTGCACAGATTGATCTAGAATTATGTTATCATTAGTGTGATGATTTCTTAAGCTCTATTTAGATATAGACAGTGAACCGCAGGTTATTGCTTGGGTTCCAGCAACTACCTCTGTTCCGACAGCAACGTTATCGGTTGAGGCTTCAGAATTTGGTAAGTGGAGGAGGTAATTTTGAATACAAACTTGATTTAATTCTAGCTATGAAAAGGATAGGGTTATTGGGGCGATAAGAAATGATTAGGGTTAAGGAACTAACCCTAGTTGACCAATTGATTTTATTTAATTAAGGTTCGTTAATTTTGTTGGGTGGATTAGTTGGATCCAATTTATAACTTCTTAAATTGGATTAGAATTTAATTTGGCTAATTTTGGTATGATAGAATTAGCTAAACTAGACCTTATGTTTAATATACAGGACTTTGACGCGAGACGAGTATCTCGACGTCGAATTTGGACCGATTGGACTTTTCCTATTGGAGGCGGGTACTTTGACTTATGTCATTTGATATGCATAATAATGTGTTTAACATATAGCATGATTGTGTTTTCCATCTGTTTTCGGTTGGTCACTACATGACTTATTACATGTTTGCTTGTTTACTCGTTATGCACTGCATGTTATTATTTACCTGATCATACATGCTTTACGTAGTGACCCAACCATATGATATATTATGTTCAGAACCTAGGGTTTATTTGATACCCTATCTGTTTGTGTACCTTCTATTTGATTCGTTATCTTGTAGTACACATCTTATACTTACGTATAGAGCATGTTATGCTATTTGTGATATTGCCATGTTTAGTGTCATGCATCATCTTGGATTATTGCATGCTGTGCGATTGTCTGCTCCATTATTGTGAGCACATCGCCAGTTACATGTATCTGTACACACCACCACTCATGGGTTAGTGGTATATCAGACAGGTGTGTGGCAGTTCTGCTATTTGGCTCCATTGGTCTGGTGACTCAGCGTGGTAGCAACAGACAGTTTCACTCTGTTTGGCTCCGTTGGTTTAGTGTAGCAGCATTGTAGCCGGCAGGCAGTTGGACTTTGTTTGGCTCCGTTGGTCCACTCATGGGGTAGTGTGACTCAGCGTAGTAGCCGGCAGAGAGTCCTCCCCGTCATCGTGTACCGGGAGATGAGAGCATTGCGCTCCCCCATTTATTATTTCGGGGTAGGAGTATGTGTGTACTCCGACAGCATCCCATCCACTCGGTCACTCATCAGGGGCAGTGATGTCAGAGTGCACGGTTGTCACAGCCCTACCCACTCGGACTCACCATTGTGTGTGAGATGGCTGACTGGCGTCAGGGGTGACCATGTCATTGGCATCATATGCATGATTCATTTATTATTTGTGTTTACTGCATTTACTTGCTGCATTTATTTGGATGCATATGATTGACATGCATACAGGATTATGACACTCTCGATCTGATGACCCAGTTACCTTTATACCTTGATCCTGGTTAGTACAGTTTTCTCCTGTTTTTGTTCCAGTTGCATTTATCCTTCTCGTATTCAGGAGACTGTACGCATGATTAGTGTTGTCTGTTATTTACTTTATTTTGCATATCAGTTGTACCTGCTGAGTGTTGGACTCCATTGTTGTTATATTTTCAGGTTGAGGCTGTCCGGAGCAGTTCTAGTCGCTAGTCTCCATCTGCACGTAGTGCTAGTCCTCAGCTGGTCTTGAGTTGTTATTTTGTTTTAGTTTCTCTATCAGACTTTGTTTTTAGTCTTGTATTATTTTACTTATGGATATTGTATGGATTCTTATCGCTTGATGGATTTTTGGTATGATTTGGATTTACTCTACTACATGCCTGCCTGGACGGCAGAAGAGGTGAGTTCATCGGATTTGGGCTTTACGAGTGTAGTTGAGTAGGGTTGATTTTGAGTCATGGTATTACTGCTTGGGTTTGCTTATATTTATATAAACTGCATGGTGATGGTTTATTTACATGTTATTATTCCAGCCGCATGTGGCTGAGGTATATGAGGATGTAGAAAAGTTTCAGATTGTCCGCCGTACAGGGGAGATGCTGTCGAAATTTTCTCGGACAGGGACTCCTCCGGGGCGTGACATCTACTAAATGGGCTCCACGCAATAGGACAGAAAGTGGAGAACAGAGATGTAATAAAGTATGCACTCAACACCTTCCCTAGGAATACCTTGTGGGCATCCATGGTAGATGCGTACAAGGTATCCAAGGACTTATCTTCAATTAAATTGGGCGAACTCTTCTTTGAATTTGAACTGCATGAGCAGACTAATGCACGCCCGATCGAGAAGGGTATAGCTTTGGTTGTAGGTAGCAGCAGAACGCATGAACCGAGGTCGAGGCGCAGAACTGAACCAGAGTCAGAAGAAGAACCTGACTCAGATGATGAAGAAGATGAACTTACGACCGAACTCGTTAACCTAGTAAGGAAACTCTACAAGAAAAAGAAAGGCTTCACCAAGAAGGACCTCAAGAAGGCAATTCAATCCAAGGAGGCTCAACCAAAGTCAAAGATAAAATTTGAAGTGACATGCTACGGTTGTAATCAGAAGGGGCACATCAAAGCCAACTGCCCAAATCAAAAGGATGCAAAGAAGCAGCAACGAAAAAAGAAGGCTCTGAAGGCGACCTGAGACGAGTCATCCTCAGAAGAATCTGATGACGAAGAACTCGAACAGACGAGTTTTCTCGCGATGACAGCCCGGGACTACATCAAAGAATCCGGAAGCGAGGGCGAATCAGAAGCTGAGTCCGAGAGAAGTCACAGATCCATATCCGTTTCCGAAGGGCCTGACCCCGCTGTAAGTATCCCACGTTTACACAATTTAGTAAATTACTTAATGCAAAAACTAGCAAAATCAAACATTAGGATCAAGTCACTTCTAAAGGAGGTAACAACCCTTAAAGAAGTGACTAACTTCGAATCCTTGCCTGACCCAGTTCAGATTGGAAACTCAACTCAAGTCCAAAAGCTTGAGGAAGAAAATTCCAGCCTGAAAACTCAGGTCAAGGATTTGAAGAAAATGTTGGAACGGTTTTCTTTGGGCTCCAAGAACCTTGACCTAATTCTTGGAAAACAAAGAGTCATTTACAATAGATCCGGATTAGGATTTAAAACTAAATATCGATCTTATTTATCGTTGGTGAACAGACCAAATAATAGTAAAATAGTCCAAGCATGGGTACCTAAGTCCAACTTAGTTAATCAAGTTGGGCTTGGTCAATATTGGGTCCCCAAGGATCAAGTACACTACCTTGATAGACCATATCGAGGCTATGATCTAAGGGGAGCAAAAAAAACTGTATTAATAAAAAGATAAATCATCAAAAGAAAATAATTAAACATTAAATTAAATTAAAAACTTAAATCTAAGTTATAAATTAAACCATAAAAGGTAAATCAATAATATAGGAGGAAGCTCCAGATTAGCTGGCACCTCCAAAACCAACCTATCCGGCAGGGTAATTAGAACTAATTAGAAAAGGGAACAAGTTTAACTTAACCTATGGTACTGGTAAAATTTTGGATGATAGTACGTTTGGGAAGCTTAGTCTATGCATGTCTAGGAAGATATAGCTTCGACCTGGTGCATTTGGCTAGGTGGAACTAACCGAAGTTACCCTTTATGGATCCTAACCAGTTAAACCAAGATTTTGTATTAAGTTCAGTGGATCAGACTATTTGGAAAACCTCGAAGGCATGGTTACTTTAATGATATCCAAGTGACTCACTATAACCCAAAAGTTTATCCAAAGAATGTCTATTTATTGAGCCCAAAACTAAATCTGAATCTAACACAAAGTTAAACCAAATCCTATAACTGAACCCAATTCATCTCACAAAATTATAGGATCCTCTGATTGAAAATTTTGGATTGGGTGAGATGACTAAGGACAAAATCAAAGCAAAATTAAAATTAATCAAAATCAACTTAAATTAATTAAAATTAATCAAAATCAACTTAAATTAATTATTTTTAAAAACTTATTTAAAAAATTATTTTAAAAACTTATTTAAAAATCATTTTAAAAATTTATTTTAAAAATTATTTTAAAAACTTATTTTAAAAAAATTATTTAAAAAAAAAACTTATTTATAAATCATTTTAAAAACTTATTTAAAAAATTATTTTAAAAACTTATTTAAAAATTATTTTTAAAACTTATTTTTAAAAAAAATCCAAGAAAAATATTGTTTTCAAAATCCCAAATTTACTAGACTTTCAAAAATTTGAACTTAGCCTAAGCACTAACCCTAGAAATCATGTTCCCCTAGTTTCAGCCAGAGCATCTCACAAACACCCTAGGCTTAACTTGCTTGTGTTTGAAATAAACTTAGAACGGCGTGAGATGCATAGAGTACAACCTAGACTTCAGTATGCTTATTTTTGTGCATCGCAGTAAGTCTGGGCGTTAAATACCAAAAATACAATAATCAAGTTAAGTGATCATGACTTAGCTAACTAGATTTTCAACTTAACTTGACTAACCAAGTGAAAATTGTTACCCTCTAGATAAGCAGTCAGTAGCTAGTGATTAGACATTTGGCTCAAGAGATTAAATGATTTATGTTAAATTTCAAAATTACTCATACTTAGACTTTAGGATTACTTGAACTTGAATGAATGACCTCAATTAAAATTTTAAGCTCCTTCCTCGTTGCAGCTAAAATTTAACTAAGTCTTTCAAAACTTATCTTTTCTTAAGAACTTTTAAATATTCAATATTTTCCAGTTTAAAATCAAGTTAAGTACTTTTCCAACTTAAGATATATTTTCTAATAACACTTCCAAAGCTATTCTTCAAGAGGCTTATTAAAATCTTAGCTAAGTAACTTCTATAGCTGTTTTCAAATATTCAAACTTAGCCAATTTTGAGAAAAGTTCTATTTCAAATATAAATTCTTTCGAATCTAACTAACTTTTCTCAAAAAGGATTTTCAAAAGTTACCTAAGTACTTTTTTGAATTTTGCTTTTTAAAGTCCAAAAGTTAACTAAGTATTTTCTTTCAAAAGATATCTTAAAAGATCTTCTCTAACTCCTTAACATTTACTTAGCTAAATGTTTTACAAAAGATTTTTTTTTTAATTTCAAAAAGCTTGTCAAATATAACTAAGTGCCTTCATATCACAAATTAGCTAAGTTATTTTTCAAGTTGAAATAATTTATGACAAATATTTTTTTACTTAGCTAAAACTCTTACAAGAACATTTCTTTTCAAAATACTAAGCATTTTTCAAGGTATATTTTTCAAATATACCTAAGTACTCTGGTTTCTCTTTTTACTCTTCTTGTATTTTGATATATGGCAAAGGGGGAGAGTATAGAAAATTCAAAGAAAGTAAAAAAAAAAAATTAAGATTTGAAATTCAAGGTCAAGGGGAGCCTTCATTAAGGGGGAGTTTTGTAAGCTTCTATTAAAGGGGGAGCCTTTTGTTGGTGCGGGTAGCACTAACGGTCTAACCTAGGTTTTGATGAATGACAAATGAGTTAAGTTAGTTTTGTTGTTGTCTGACACTTTGATCGAGTGTGCAGGAGAAGTCCAGATAGGTTGACGGGCTGACCGGATGTCTGGCAAGAAGTCCAGCTAGGTCGACGGGCTGACCGGATAGCTGGCGAGAAGTCCAAGCGGGTCGACGGGCTGACCAGACGCTTGGCAAGAAGTCCAGCTAGGTCAACGGGTTGACCGGATAGCTGGCGAGAAGTCCAAACGGGTCGTCTGGCAGGTAAGTAAGGTAAGTCACTGGAGGGGAGTGATTGCGAGGACGCGTTCCCAGGAAGGGAACATTAGGCGTCGATCCGGCTTAGATCCATTTCGGATATCTAAGTCGAGATCGTGACTAGATTCCGGTCTCGGAAAGACGGAATCTAAGTCATACTTTTTCTGTTAATTCATACTTTATAAATTGTGCTAACAATCTGTGTTGCAGGGTATATTTTTGCCTCGGACTAACCTTGTTTTGCAGGAGAAGGAATCTATGGAAAAAGGTGGTCCGGGCGCTCGGAGGGGATCCAGGCGCCCGGAGGTCCAGGCGCCCGGAGGCAAGTTTTATCCTCTGCGTCGCCTCGCCACGTGGAGCATCCTGACTGGACTTGCCACGTCGCACCAGGGCGCCCAGAAGGGATCCAAGCACCCGAAGCAGCATATAAAAGAAGCCCCAGGGGTGGATCTTCTCATGAACATCTCTCAGAATTCCCAGATTGCTTTGCTGCTCTGTGCTCCAGCGACGCTAACAAAGCTCCGACAACGCGCCCTTGCTCTTTAAGTTTTCTTTTCTGTCGGTATAGCTTTGTGTTTTGTTTCATTAGCATTTCTTGTACTCTTTTTGTAATCACATTCGAATTGCTAGTGATTGCCCAACGAAAGTGGTCAAGGACCACGGGCCTTCGAGTAGGAGTCGTCACGAGTCCTACATCTGGAGCTTCATTATTTTCCTCTTGCCTGACTTTAGCCTCGGAGGTTCATCGCCGGGAACCCCTTCCCGGTTCGACGTCCTAATCAGGTTCGCCGGAGATTCGTGCAACCAGTCCAAGACAGGGGTGAACGCAAATTACCCAGTTTTCTTCGATTTAGTTCGGTTAATTTCACTGGTATTATTACCTTCCTTGAATTTTTTCTTTGCAATTAAATCTAAATTGGTGCAACACCAATTTAGATACTTCTATTATTTTTCTTCTTCCAAGACTACTAATCCAAGACCAAGTCTTGGGATTTTTGTTTTCTTTCTTCTATGCGCAGGACTAATATCAAGAAGGATATAGTACAGATCGACCTCCACTCTTCAACGGGACGATTTTCCGTGGAAGAAGCGCATGGAGGTTTACCTCAAAATAGACTTCGACCAGGGATGAGCGTTACGAGACCCTATAAAATTCCAGTAGACAACTCCAGTAGATCCTGAAGACTGGACAGCAGATTTGAAGAAAAAGGCGTCAACAGAAAATAAAGCGATCAACACTCTACAGTGCGGATTAACAAAAGAAGAACTGAACAGAGTCGGTCCACACAAAAACGCTAAAGAGCTGTGGGACAAATTGATCGAGCTGCATGAGGGAACGAGCGACGCCAAGGTAACAAAACAAGACCTGCTTTTAAATAAAATTCTTAATATAAAAATGCAGGAAGGTGAAACGGCGAATCAGCTCCACGCGAGGATCATGGACATCCTCAACGGGCTTCATGCGATAGGCCACCAGATGGAAAATAGAGACTTAATAAGGTACGCATTAAATGCTTTTCCACGTAATAGTTTGTGGGCATCAATCGTAGATGCCTACAAAATTTCTAAAAATCTTTCTAAGTTAAAATTAGACGAGCTTTTCTGTGAATTAGAATTACATGAACAAACTAATGCTGGAGCCGAGAAAGGTATAGCTTTATTTGCAGGTTCCTCTAAAGAAAAGAAGAGCAAGCCTGAATATGAAGAAGATTCCGACCAAGACTCCGAAGACGAAGAACACTTGGTGAACTTGGTAAGAAAAATGTTCACCAGGAGAAAAAGGAGCTTCAGCAAAAAGGACCTTCAAAAGATCAGTTCTCCCAAAGTGACTTGCTTGGCTGCAATAAAAGGGACACTACAAGAACGAATGCCCAAAACCGAAGTTCGACAACGAAGCCAACCAAAAGAAGGCCCTCAAAGCAACGTGGGACGACTCCTGACGAATCGGAGGAAGAAGAGCGAAACATCGAGCCACTCGCATTGATGGCCCGCGGTGAAATGAAGACAGTCGGAAGATGAAGACGGTCCGAACTCAAACAAGCCACGAGTCCGTACTCGTTTCAGGGCCGAATGAGGTATATTTTAATTTAAACAAAAATTTTTTTAGAATCATTTCCTGTTTAAATAGTAAATTAATTAAAATAGAAAATGAAAACAAATCACTTCTTGAGGAAAATCAAAACCTCAAGGAACAAATCAAAAAATCAAATCCAACTCAAGATCTAACACTTGAGGAGGAGAATTTATCATTAAAAAATGATATTAACAATTTAAAAGAAATGCTAGAAAAATTTACAACAAGATCAAAAAATCTTGACTTAATCCTGAACAATCAAAAAGCATGTTATAATAAAACCGGACTCGGATACAAGTCGAACTCAAATAAAACTTTTAAGTCATTAATAACTCAATACAAATCAACTAATCAAGCTTGGGTTCCGAAAGCGTGTTTGACCACGCAAGTAGGAATTAATCAATACTACATACCTAAAGAAAAAATATACTATATTAACTCAAATAAACTAAATCAAAACCCAAAACACAAATCAAAAAAATCAAAATTTAAAAATATTGAAACTCAACAAAATATAAATTATCACCAAGTTAATTATAACTATAAAAGGAATCGACACAAACCTAAAACCAAAATTTAAATTAATGGCCAATAATTCAAGGGGAGGCTCCAGAATAGCTGGCACCTCCAAAACTAACTTACCCGATAGGGTAACCTAAAACAAACTAACCCGGCAGGGTAATTAGGATTAGAGACCAAGTTTAACTTGAATCATGGTACTGGTGAAGTTTTTGGATGATAGTACGTTAGGGAAACTTGGGCATCGCATGTCTAGAAAGATATGGTTTCAATCTGGTGCATTTGGCCAAGTGGAACTGACCGAAGCTACCCTTAAATGAATCCTAATCAGTTAGACCAAGGTTTAGTACTAAGCTCCGTGGATAGGACTATTCGGAAAACCTCGAAAGGTTGGTTACTTCTAATGACGTCCATGTGACTCACCAAGCTTAGAAGTTTATCCGAAGAATGCCTGTTTGTAGAGACCAAAACTAAACCTGAATCTAATACAAGTTAAACCAAGACTCCATAATTAAAATCCACCTCATCTCACAAAATTATAGGATCCCCTGATTGAAAACTTAAATCGGGTGAGATGATTAAGGATCAAAATCAAATTAATTAAATCAAATTTCAAATTAAATTATGAATTAAGTCAATTAAATTAAAATTCGAATTGAATAAGTTAAGTTAAATTTTGAACTATTCAATTTCGAATTAAATTAATTAATTAAAATTTGAAATTAATTAAATTAAACTTTGAATTAAATTAATTAAAGTTTGAATTAATTAAGTGGCATTACTTTTAAATTAACTTTAAAAAATTATTTTAAAAAAACTTAAAAATTATTTTAACTTAAAAAAATTTATTTTTAAAAGTTAACTTAAACATTATTTTAAACTTAAATTAAAAATTATTTTAAAATTTATTTTGCTTAAAAATAATTCTAAAAGACTAACCCAATTCCTACTTATTATAGGAAACTAAGTGGATTCTGGACAGTGGTTGCTCCAAACATATGACTGGAGATCACACCAAGTTCACTCAACTCACTTACAAAAGCTTAGGAATAGTGGCCTTCGGAAATAATGGCAAACTCAAGGTAATTGGCATAGGTAATATTGAATTAAAAATAGATTTTATAATTACAAGTGTTCTACTTGTCGAAAATTTTAAATATAATCTCCTAAGTATAAGTCAATTGTGTGATACTAGATATAAGGTTAAATTTCTATCTACAGAATGTTTAATCAAACATTTAGATAATCCTACTATAAGCTTAAAAGGCTTTAGAAAAGACAACATCTATGCTATTAACTTAACCACTTCTTCAATTAAATGTTATTTAACACTAAAAGAAGAAACTTGGTTATGGCATCGGAGGATGTCTCACACCAACTTTAGAAATATAAGTAAACTAAATGGACTTGTGAGAGGCTTACCAAAATTACCTAACTTAGATTCAACCATATGTAATGCTTGTCAACAAGGTAAACAAACTAAATCCACTCACAAACAAACAAATCAGCCACAAACTAACTCAATATTAGAACTTCTACATTTAGACCTTTTTGACTCCCATGGAGTCAAATCTATAAATGGAAACTTATATTGTTTAGTAATTATAGATGATTATTCTAGGTTTACTTGGGTAAAATTCTTAAAACATAAAGATGAAACTCTTGAAATCTTTATAAATTTCTGCAAACAAATTGAAAACAAAAAAGATATTAAAATTAAAAGAATTAGGAGTGACAACGGGGGAGAATTTAAAAATCACAACTTTAACAGATTTTGTCTTGAAAATGGTTACCATCATGAATTCTCATGCCCTAAAACCCCCCAACAAAATGGGATTGTAGAAAGAAAAAATAGAACCTTACTTGAAGCTTCTAGAACAATGTTAAATGAATATAACCTACCTAAATATTTTTGGGCAGAAGCTGTTAGTACAGCCTGCTATGTACAAAACAGAACAACAATAAATAAAACCCATAACAAAACCTTCTTCGAAATGTTTTATAATAAACAACCCAATATAAAATATTTTAAAGTATTTGGGTGCCCAGTTTTCATCTTAAATACAAGAGAACACTTAGGAAAATTCTCCTCTAAAATTGAAAATGGAATTTTTGTAGGATATTCCCTAAATAGTAGAGGCTATAGAATTTATAATAAGGTTACCTTAAAAATTGAAGAAACTACTAATGTAAAATTTGAAGAAACTAAACAAAACTTAGAACTTACACAACCACTTGAATTTGTTCCAGAAACCAACCAAACTCTAAGTCATGAAGAAGAGGAACAACATCAAGAGAGTCAACCCCCTAGAACAATAAGGGTTAACCCAAATCACCCAACTGATCAAATAATTGGTGACCCAGACTTGAGAGTTCAAACCAGATCATCCTTTAGAAACCTAAGTCAAATTTCTCTAATTTCAAAAATTGAACCCAAAACTGTGGATGAATCCCTACTAGACCCAGACTGGATTATAGCTATGCAAGAAGAACTAGCCCAATTTGAGCGTAATGAAGTTTGGGACCTAGTACCACCACCTAAGAATAAGAAAATAATAGAAACAAAATGGGTATTCAGAAACAAATTAAGTGAAACTGGGGAAATTACTAGAAATAAGGCTAGGCTAGTTGCCAAAGGGTTTAGTCAGGTTGAAGGACTTGACTATGATGAGACCTATGCCCCAGTAGCCAGATTAGAATCCATTAGAATGTTACTAAGTTATGCAGCCCATAAGGGATTCAAACTATACCAAATGGATGTTAAGTCTGCCTTTCTTAATGGACTAATTAAAGAAGAAGTTTATGTAGGTCAGCCTCCTGGGTTTGAAAGTCTAGAACACCCTGATTATGTTTTTAAGTTAAAGAAAGCATTATATGGACTTAAACAAGCACCCAGGGCATGGTATGAAAGGCTAACATCTTACTTAACATCTAAAGGATTCAACCAAGGTCAAATTGACCCAACCTTGTTTGTTAAATCATTAAATACAGACATATTTATTGCACAAATATATGTAGACGATATAATATTTGGTTCAACAAATTCAGATTTTTTAGAAGAATTTATTAATCTAATGGAAAAAGAATTTGAAATGAGCTTAGTAGGAAAATTAACTTATTTCTTAGGATTACAAATCAAACAAACAAATGAAGGAAATTATATTTATCAACACAAATACACTAAAGAATTACTTAAAAAATTTGGAATGGAAAATACAAAAGAAATAAAAACACCTATGGTAGTAAACACAATCTTAGATAATGACCCAAATGGAAAACCAGTTGATTTAAAATATTATAGGAGTGCAATAGGTAGCCTACTGTACTTAACTGCAAGCCGACCTGATATTTTATTTGCAGTTAGTATGTGTGCTAGATACCAAACTTGTGCTAAAGAATCCCATTTGACACAAGTTAAAAGAATTTTTAGATATCTTAAGGGAACAACAAATGTAGGAATTTGGTATCCTAGGACCAATAATTTTGAACTAATAGGGTATTCTGACTCAGATTATGCTGAATGTAAATTAGACCGCAAAAGTACAAGCGGTGGATGCCAATTATTAGGTTCATCACTTGTTAGCTGGTTTAGTAGAAAGCAACATTGTGTTGCTCTATCTACAACTGAGTCAGAATACATAGCTATAGGCGAATGTGTTGCACAATTATTATGAATGATGCATACTCTAAAAGATTTCAACTTAAATATCATAAATGTAAAAGTATTAATTGACAATATAAGTTCAATTAACTTAACCAAGAACCCTGTGCATCATTCAAGAACCAAACATATTGAAATTAGGCACCACTTTATTAGGGATCATGTTACTAAAGGTGATATTGAACTCAAATACATTGAGTCCAAATCAAATTTATCTGACATTTTCACAAAACCACTCCCTGAAAGTGAATTTAGCAACTTACGTCGAAAATTAGGGATGTGCTTAATAGACTAGGAGTTTCAAATTTCAAAAACATTTTCAAAAATGGCTTTCTCAAATTATAGGTTGAAACATATTGTGTTTTCAAAACCTTCCTTCTTTTTAGATTTTCAAATAAAGTTTTAGCCTTAGACTAGTTCAAAATCCTTAGAAAACATGTACCCATAGGACTAGTCTTTGAGCATCTCACCAACACCTTAGGTTTACCTTGCTTGTGTTTGACAAACATAGAAAGGGGTGAGATGCATAGGTCAACTGTCTGGACTTAAGATGCTTATTTCAGTACATCAGCATAAGTCTGGACGTTAAATACAAATCAGACATTAATCAGATTAAGTTCATCAGTCAAGTCAAACACTAGCTGCTTATAATCAACTTAATCTAAATGACCAAGTGAAAGCTACTATCTTCTGATAGTTAGTTAGTACCTAATTAGTTAGACAGCTGTTTAATTTTAAGTGTCAAGTTCAGGGGGAGAAATTAATTAAAATTTTGTATATTTGAAAAATGCTTTTGTACATCTATTTTAAAACTAACTTATTTTTGAACACTAGTTTTCAAAAAGTTAAATTTAACTGAGTGTTTGAAAAATTGGAAGTTTAAAAATCCCACCTAATTTTTAAAACTTGATTTTAAAGTTGAAAATTATTACAAATTTAAACTTATTCAGTTTTGTAACATATGCTTGAAAATTAAACTTTCCAAACTTAGTTTTTATCAAATTAGCTTTAACAAATTTATTTTGGCTAAAATTTTACTTGTTTTTAAAAAAAAAAAAATTAAAATTTTGCTTAAAAACTAGATTCAACTTAATGTTTGAAAATTGGAATTTGAAAATTAGATTTTACCTTTTGAAAAGTAAATGTTACTTAAAATCTAAATTTGAAAAACATGATTTGAAAAATTTTACACGTTTGAAAAGTTTATTAACTTTAAACTTATACCTTTTAAAATTCATTATTGCAAATATTATCTTTTGAAAATTACTCTGCAATCTAAGTTTTTCATAACTTAGCTATTTTTCAAAAGCTAAAAAGTAAAATTTAAAGCAAATTACTTTTATCAGTATCTTTGAATTTTGAATCAAACTTAGATATTTTCCAAAATTAGCTGGTTCTTAAATTTATAAATTTTTACAGTAACTCTACACTATGCTTGTTTACCATTGCCTATTTTTGATGAATGCCAAAGGGGGAGGGTTAGGTGGTTAAGTTAGCTAAACCAAATTGAAAACACCAAAACTAACTTTAAAAACCATGTATCTGTTTTATTTATTTTTTGCGTCTTTTCACTAACTTAACCAGGTTGTCATTCCATCAAAAAGGGGGAGATTGTTGGTGCGGGTAGCACTAACGGTCTAACCTAGGTTTTGATGAATGACAAATGGGTTAAGTTAGTTTTGTTGTTGTCTGACACTTTGATCGAGTGTGCAGGAGAAGTCCAGACAGGTCGACAGGCTGACCGGATGTCTGGCAAGAAGTCCAGCTAGGTCGACGGGCTGACCGGATAGCTGGCGAGATGTAACGACCACCCTTCTTACTACTACTACTCTCTAAGGATGACCGTTACTTAACTATTAACTCTACTTAACCGGTATGATTAAAAATCATATGGAAACCCTACCGAAAAATTTCGACAGAGTCTCCCCTGTACCGGTGACCTTATTCAAAAATACATGCAATATATACTCAGCTACAAGCGGCTGGAACACATATCAATCAACCACACAGTATAATAAATCCAAAATAAAGAAAACAACACAAGAAATCATCACACAAGATTACAATTCTTCTACTACGTCCTAATCATATCAAAATAACAAATACTATCTCAAATACTCCTAACATAGCAAAAGACAATAAAAAACTAAACTAAAACTTCTTTCCTAGTCCCAAGGCTTCCATAGTCCTGGCATCACACATCCTTCGAACACCTCCTTGTCGCCTTCCTTTCTATATCTTTTCCTTTCCTGTATCTGCAGTAAGAGGAAGTGTAGTCTATAAGCAAAATTTGCTTAGTAAGCGCTATCTAACTCACAAAATCTTGATATGCATGAGGATATACTGAAATCTAAAACTGAATGCTCAGCTAATCATGCTCATAAATAGCAAAGAACAGTAAACTAACTCATGCTCATCTACTAGTGAAAGAAACATACTGAAAGGCTAATCATGTAAAGTAAATCTATCCAATCATGCTAGCATAAAGAACTAAGCTTACTGAATTCTAAACACCTTCTGAATCCTATTTCACTTGTTTAAAGACTTATTCTTTAATACTTTATACTTATGTAAAACTTTCAAAAACTTATACTTATAATACTTCAAAATAATAATCAACTTCTCTTGGGCCCAACAACTGTGCTTTTACTTTTGTAACGACCCGACCCATTCGGCGGCCCATTTGGCGGCCCATTTGGCGACCCTATGGTCGTCAACCGTCGACCGTCAGCCGAGCCGTTACTACTAGGTTATATAAACCTAGGGACGACTATGGGAGCCCAACCCAAGGACAGAGAGTCCAACACAGTGCCACTGATAAAAGTAAAATATTTGTTATCTTTTAATACTTCTATATAATGCCTCGGCATTTTCTTTAGCACCTTGTGTGCCAAAATCCCTAAACTCTTGACTTTGGGATCTACTTAAGGCCTTGGCCTTTTTCTTTCTTTTCTTTATCTTTCTTATACTTGTTCAAGTAAAATACTAGCCTCTTCAAACATGCTACAACAGATTAAAACAAAGGAAAACAAATCTGAAGTCTTTAGTCATGCTACAGTAGAATTAAATCAAAGGAAGGAAAAAATCTGACTTCTATAAGCATGCTACATCAGAAACAAATCAAAAGAAAGCAAATCTAACTTCTTCAAACAGGCTACATCAGATTCAAATAACAACATGAACTTAGAACTAAACTTAGGTATAAACAGTTAGAGCTTAAGGTAAATCATGTATAGGAATACGATGGACTTAAAGCTATGCATACTAGAAGCGATAAATTCATATTAAAATAAAACCTAGGTCATGCTTAAAGAATTCAAAAATCTGTATTGCTTCTACAGGTTGTTCATGTTGTCCAAATAGCAAATAAATCTAGAAATCTGCTCGTGCACATTTAATAGCAACGAAACTAGAATTAAAGGAATCAAATGCTTAAGGAAATCTAAGTTCCTGCACTGCTACTGAAAGGGACTAAACAATGGATAATCATCTTGATGTGTGCCATGGCTATAATGGAAAAACATAGAAAAGTGCCTCGGCTTCAATCCAATGCAAAAATGGAAGAAAAGAAAACAGAAAAGTGCCTCTACTTCAATCTACGGCAAGGAAGGAAAACTACAATACCAGCCATTCGTAACTAGACTATTTGTTAAATTCTAAACCTAACAATTCTGTATCAACTTCATGGCAGCAACTTCAAATTTAATAGAAATTCGAGAGACTTAATGGGAGCCGACAGTATTCTTTGAGCTAGCAACAAACAAAGCAATCTAAACATGGAAAACAGATCATAAAAGCTGGGGAGCCTAACTGCATGATCAATTCATTTAAATCTCTTCTCCTATTCCTTATAAAACTCACGGTAGCAGCTTCAAACTCATTAATCTTTACAGCTTATTCGGAAAATCCAAAAGAATCTCAATTCAAGCTTGGATCCTTTGAATCCCACGGCAACAAACACAAATAGAAAATTTGTACAACATGCTTCGAATTCAAGAATGCAAAGATCCGAAACTAAATTATTCTAAGTTCCTCTTTCTTGTTCTTTCCTTGAATCTCACGGCAACAAGCCCTAAAACCAAAAATCTCCACAGCAAAACCCAAAAACAAGACGAAACAAGAATCCGGAGCTACTCTACTGCAGGTGAGGAAGCACTTACCAGGGCGTTCTTGGACTTACAACCGAAGCAAAGGCCCTAGGGTTTCCGGAGAAGTCGAGCTCTCGGTCTCTTCTTGTGCTCACGGCTCCGCCTCGACTAGGAAACCTGGTACTGATGAAGAACCTCCGGAGAATCCCCTCGTCGGCCGTCGGAAGCATACCCTAGTTGCTGCTGCATTTTCGCCGAGAAGAGGTCGACGCCGGGTGAGAAAGAGGGGAGGAGAAGTTTAGGGCACGGGAAAATAATACCTCCCCTTCCTCTCATAACTTATCTCCCTTTTATAACTTAACTATATTACAAGTTCTTATCTGTTCACGAAATAATCGCGGAACAGTTGGTCCGTTGGGTTTTGCTCGAAACCGCGGGTCTGGGCTTCGATTCTCAACCGCACCCGTTTTTCTCCAATTTATTTCTTTGTTATTAATTTCTATTACTTAAATAAATCTCTTCCTTTATTTGTTCAAGTAACAACTGCTATCCCAGTTGGTTAGCTCGGTTTTGCTCGGGTCAGGGGTTGCCGATTCGAGCCTCGGCTTGGATATTTTTTTGTCACAACTTCTTTCTTTTGGTAAAAATATCAAACGACCTCCAAAAATTCCATAAAAATACTCTAAAAATTTCTAAAAATCTCTAGAATTTTTCTAAAGCATTTCTAGATTTTTAAAGCACTTTTAGGACTCCTCATGAGGAAAATTGGGTCGTTACACGAGAAGTCCAAGCGGGTCGACGGGCTGACCAGACGCTTGGCAAGAAGTCCAGCTAGGTCAACGGGCTGACCGGATAGCTGGCGAGAAGTCCAAACGGGTCGAAGGGCTGACCGGACGTCTGGCAGGTAAGTAAGGTAAGTCACTGGAGGGGAGTGATTGCGAGGACGCGTTCCCCGGAAGGGAACATTAGGCGTCGATCCGGCTTAGATCCATTTCGGATATCTAAGTCGAGATCGTGACTAGATTCCGGTCTCGGAAAGACGGAATCTAAGTCATACTTTTTCTGTTAATTCATACTTTATAAATTGTGCTAACAATTTATGTTGCAGGGTATATTTTTGCCTCAGACTAACCTTGTTTTGCAGGAGAAGGAATCTCTGGAAAAAGGTGGTCCGGGCGCTCGAAGGGGATCCAGGCGCCCGGAGGTCCAGGCGCCCGGAAGGGATCCGGGCGCCCGGAGGCAAGTTTTATCCTCTGCGTAGCCTCGCCATGTGGAGCATCCTGACTGGACTTGCCACGTCGCACCAGGGCGCCCGGAAGGGATCCAGGCGCCCGGAGCAGCATATAAAAGAAGCCCCAGGGGTGGAGCTTCTCAAGAACATCTCTCATAATTCCCAGATTGCTTTGCTGCTCTGTGCTCCAGCAACGCTAACAAAGCTCCGACAACGCGCCCTTGCTCTTTAAGTTTTCTTTTCTGTCGGTACAGCTTTGTGTTTTGTTTCATTAGCATTTCTTGTACTCTTTTTGTAATCACATTCGAATTGCTAGTGATTGCCCAACGAAAGTGGTCAAGGACCACGGGCCTTCAAGTAGGAGTCGTCACAGGCTCCAAACGAAGTAAAATCAATTGTGTTCATTTACTTTTCCGCTGCGTACTTTTACACTCGAGTTTTCGAATCGATATTCACCCCCCCCCTCTATCGAACGATCACGGTCCAACACCTTTTACAAAATTTATGAATTTATGCTTATGCTAAGTAACATTTCTTTATGGTATCCTTCTTTTACTTAATTTTGAATTTCGATTGCCATAATCAAAAAGGGAGAGATTGTTGGTGCGGGAAGCATCCGACGATCGAACCCGAGTTTTGATAATGGCAAAGGATTCAAAGTTAAGTTGTTTTGCTATCTGGTATGTTGATTGAGATTGCAGGTAAGTCCTAAGGTCACTTAGGCAAAAGTCCTAGCTGCAGTTAGACAAAGGAAAAACCCTAGGGGGTGGTAACCCTAGGTCCTAGGGGGTGGTAACCCTAGGTCCTAGGGGGTGGTAATCCTAGGCGGAAAGTCTTAAAGGGTCAGAGCTTCGGGTAAAATCCTAGGGGGAAGGTAAACCTAGGTTGAAATCTAGGTGTCACGAACCGGGTTAAAGTCTGGACGGGTCGTGGATCAGATGCCCGGCATAAAGACCGGAAGCATCGGATGTTGAGCAAAAGTCCAGTCGGTTTGGAGGACCGAACTGGCAAAAGGTAACTTCTCTTGAGAGGAGTAGGTGAGGACGCGTTCCCTGGAAGAGGGAACAGTAGGCGTCGGTTCGACGTAGGATTTTTGGTCGGAAATATGAAGTCAGAACCGAACAGTCTGAAGACTGTCAAACTTGAGCTTCTTATATATTCTGTTTTGTTCTAACTCTTTTTTACAGGAAACTAACAGTTTTGTGCAGGGCTAGAACTGACCGGGATCGGTCGACCGAACCCCCAAGCCAGCAGATCAGAATCCCAGAGATTGGACCAGGCTCGACCAGAGGATCGATCGACCGAACCAAGGATCAACGACGATTAGATCAGGCCAGGTTGATCGAGTCAGAGAAGCAGATCGGTCGACCGAACGATGAGATCAGTTGACCAAGCCCGGGATAAGACTTGACCAGATTGAAGCGGAGCGAGAGGATCGGGCGGATCGGATAGGAGGAGATCGTCTGATGGTCGACCGAACGCAGGGATCGGTCGACCGATCCACCTTAGGTCAAAGCTGATCCCGAACTTCGAGGATCTAGATCAGATCCATAAAAGCTATAAAAGGGGCTTCGAGCTGCAACTTCAGAATGAATTCGAACAGAACATCCTGCGCACTCATACGCTGCTCCAAATGCTCAAACGACGCTCTGCCATTCTGACATCTAACGACTAGCTCCTTCAACATTGGTATTATCAGTATTGCAAATTCTTTATTTAAGTTCCTGTATTCGAAATTTGTAAAAGATTTGTGATATTATAGTTGTTACCCACCGAGAGCGATCAACGATCACGGGCCTTGGAGTAGGAGTCACCCTAGGCTCCGAATCAAGTAAACCCTTGGTGTCTACTGTGTGGTTGCTTTACTTATTTCCGCTGCTTTACTCTTAAAACAATTTTTATCGAACGAAATAGCCACGAGCGCTATTCACCCCCCCCCACCCCCCATCTAGCGCATCTCGATCCAACAATATCATACTTTGTATTTATATTATTATAAAAAATATTATATGTTATGTCATACATACATCATTTAGCTATGATAGTTTTCCTTTTGAAAAATATTGATTTGATGTATATCATAATCATTATCATGTATTATTTTAAATTTATTGTAATTAAGGACAATAACATAAATTAATATTATAGCTACTGATCAAAGTTAAAATATATAAATAGAGAGATGCACGATCCTTTAGTTTAGGGAAAACTTATTTTACATCTCACAAAGACTATAGAGTTGACTTATATGTGTATTGAGATGCATTGGATACAAATGAGATGTTAGGAGGAATAACAAGACTTAAGATGTTGATTTAGTACATCTATTTGTGTTTTATTTTCATCAAACTACATAGATTTTATTAAATCCAATCATGAGGAAAGCTAATGTGCAAGTCATGTGTAATTAGCTCATAAATCATGGTTATAAATTTATTTTGAAAATGATTTTAAAAATATTTGTAAAAACCTTGGTGAAGTTTATTTGTTGATATGAATCACCATTGATTAGTTAGATATAAAATTAAAGTGAAACATTAAAGTTTTCAATGATTTTCAATTTTGTATCATTCTTTAAAAATATGATGTATTTTAATAGAAATTTATATTTTTCATGATAGTATGTAACAAAAGTAATATCTACACAAAATTTATGATTTTTTTTATTATCATAGAATTATTGATGAATTTATCAATTTTGATCTGAAATTGAATTCGAAAATTAAAATCCTCAAATGATTAGGCACTATAGCCAATCAATTGGGATGCACTATAATCGATTGGCAGTGGGTGTTAATCGATTCACATGAGTTATAATCAATTGATAAATGAAATTAATTGATTATCATGATCGTGTTTTGGCTGAAATGGTCTGATTTTAGTCCATTAAGCCATATTTAGTCAATTTAACTATTGCTAATCCTCTGAAGTGCTTAGGTAAGCATTTAAAGGTAATTTTCTTGATAAAAATAAGAAAAGAATAGTTAAAGATGACTCATGTGAAGTTAAGGAGGAGGTTTAGATTCATGGGTGAATTTTTAACCTCATGACTTAAAATTTTGGAACTTCTTATAGGTTTCGGAACTTCAAATCATTATTAGTGAAATAATATGTTGGGATTCAATTAAAGTCCCATATTAGAAAGATTTAGAAAAGATAATGGGTTTAAAAGAATAAGATATCTCCATTGGCAAGAGACCTTTTGGGTAGAGACCAAGAGCAAAGCTATAAGAGCCTAGACCCAAAGTGGACAATATCATACCATTGTGGAGATATGTAAACATCCTTTTACACAATAATTGGTATCAGAGCCATGGTTTAGACCAGATGCTATGCGAGATGACCTTGAATGAAGTTGAGAGTAGGCCTAGAGCAAATCAAGGTGACCAGATGCGGATGCTCGCGGGAAGGCTTGGAGTAGGTCAAGAGTGATCGGATTCTTACGGGGAGGCTTCGGAGTAAGATAAGGTGGTCGGATGTTCGTAGGGAGGCCCGGAGTAGGTTAGATTGACTGGATGCTTGTAGGGAGGCCCTAGAGCAGGTTAGGGTGATCGGATGCTTGTAGGGAGGACTGAAGCAGGTCAAGAGTGATCGGATGCTTGTGGAGAAGCCCGAGGTAGGTCAAGAGTGACCAGCATATGCTTGTGGGGAGGCCTAGAACAGGTCGGGATGACCAGATGCTCACGGGGAGGCCCGAAATAGCTCAAGAGTGATAGGATACTTGTGGGGAGGCCCGGACCATAAGAGTAATGGTGGTCATTCGTTTGAGAGGAGGATTGTTGGGATTCAATCAAAGTCCCACACTGAAAAGATTTGAAAAAGATCATGCCTTTAAAAGGATGTAAGATATCTCCATTGGCATAAGACCTTTTAGATAGAGCCCAAGAGTAGAGTCATGGGAGACTAGGTCCAAAGTGGACAATATCCTCCTATTGTGAAAATATGTGAACATCCTTTTGCACAACATAATAAAAGTTAAAGCATGCTTTAAGGGGGAGGTTCTCCGTAAATTCATGATGATGGATGGATGCTCAAGGTTGAGCATTGGAGACAATGGAAGGGTATGAGACCTTCATTGTGAACTTTGAATGACAAAAGGATGAATTTTAGGGAGAAGATTTTTAATGTGTATCAAAGGGGGGGGAAATATAGGTTTCAAGTTAGGAAACCCTCATTTATGCTTTGACATGAGATAAAGAAGGGTGTTGGGTTAATATAGGTTAGTCTAACTTAAAGAAATTGTCAAACATCAAAAAGGAGAGATTGTTAGTACAATCATCCTTGAGTCAAAGTTAACGAGTTTGACTAAGCTTGAGTTGACTCAAGCTTGAGTTTTGATAATTGACAAATGTGAGAGAAAAGTCAAGTAGGTCAAGGGCGAACCAAATACTTATCTGGGAAAGTCCTAACTAGATGTTAGATAATGGAAAGTCTTAGCGGGCCTAAGCAATGAAGACCTAGTTTGGAACTAAGCAGTGAAGACCTAGTTGGGAACTAGGCAGTGAATACCTAATTAGGAACTAGGCAATGGAAGTCTTAGTGAGGCTAGGCAGTGAGGCATAGTTGAGAATTAGGTAGTGGAAGTCTTAGTGGAACTAGGAAGTGAAGACCTAATTGAGAACTAGGCAGTTGGAAGTCCTAGTAGGGTTAGGTAAAGGAAAAGTTCAACTGGATCAAAGGTTGACCAGACACTTGGTGATCAAAAGTTCAATGAAAAGTTGGCACAAGAAGGAAAGTCCAAGTAGGTTGATCGAACACTTGGTGAACAAGCCCTGATAAGTTAAGGTTGATTAGATGTTAAGTAACGAGAAGTTCCAATGAATCATGGATGACTTTAGGATTGGGCAAAGGAACCATAAACTCGGGTTGAGTTATGGGGTGGGCAATCGATTAGGATAATCAATTAGAGTAATCGATTAAGAGTTCATGAGAGCACATAAGAGGAGTAATCGATTGACTTATGGTAATTGATTAGAGGTGTCATTGCCAGAGCACAAAAGGTGCTGGAATCGATTAGGCAATCGATTCTGGCAATGCCAATCAATTAGGGCAATCAATTAGGTTGTGTTTCTCTTGTGAATAGAAAGTCTTGAATTGATTGGGGTAATCGATTAAGGGAAATGCCAATCATTAGGGCAATCAATTAGGTTGTGTTTCTCTTGTGAATAGAAAGTCTTGAATCGATTAGGGTAATCGATTAAGGAAAATGCTAATCGATTAAGGCAAATGCTAATCGATTAGGGCAATCAATTAGGCAGTATTTTTGTGAGAACAGAAAACTTCTGAATCAATTAGTGTAATCAATTAGAAGTTGTCAAATCGATTGGTATGACTCACCAATCGATTAAATTGGCGAAAAAGAGCTGTTCTGTAGGTTTTGAACGGTTAAGCTGACATGAAATCGATTGGGGGCAAACTAATCGATTAGGAGGCATCGAAGTAATCTTAGAAAAGGAGTTTTCACAAAAATTTTAAGAACACTCGTTTCTACCGATTCTTGGGTGTTTGGAGAAGAAAATGTTGTTGCATTTCCATCCACCAAGAGGCAATCCAAAGTAAGAAAAGAACAAGCAATGCAAGGTTCTTTATTATAAACCCTAAAAGTCGTTCTTAATTGTATTTTGTGTTTATGTTTTTGTCTTCTTGTTGTATTCTCATATTTGAGTTTGTACGAGGCTTCTCCATCTCTGAAAAAAAAATTTCATAGTGCATCTTGAGAGTGAAAAGAGACTCTTAGATTAGTCATCTTAAGAAGATAGATACCAAGTAAAATCAATTTATTAATATTATTTTAAAATTTTCATTATAAATCATCTTTAAAAAAGTGAACAAAGTTATTCACTCTTCTTTAACTCTCTATATATCTTAACATATGCATCTTTAAGATTCAACATGTTACCCCTTTGAAGTCCTCATTTGTGGCCCTTGTGTGCCTTCCTATTTTGGCTCTCTTGCCATTGCCACGCACCTTTACTATCATGTAACATGATTTTGTCTTACAGCCTCTTCTATATAATAAATTTTTTTGTAAACATTTTTTTAAAAAAAAATATCTTACTCATATGTCATTTCCATAAAACAAATGGACCTTAATTTCATTTATCGTTACTAAAACTATTATGTTTTTTCCATTCAATTTAATACAACTCCTAGCGTTTGCAACAAAAATAGAAACGTTCAAAGTAAACTAATTAAAAAAAATAGAGGTTTTACGAGAAATACAATCTGTTTTCTAATTACCTCCACAATGAGTGATTTCTTGTATAATGATACTTGACCTCCTCACGTATGGCTGCGAAGTGTTGAGTTGTTGGATGACATATTTTATTTTTTACTATCATTGTCTAATGATATTTGGGACTAGATTGTCTAAGTTTGATATTACCCGACTTGATAATCAATTTTTTTATAATGATATTTATTGTTCAATTACACATAGTTTCCATTGTAGTCTGATAACGTGCCCCTTTAACGTTGCTTCTCTACGGCAATTGAACCATTTTTTCCTTGTTCTTGAGATTGTTTGTATGCCTAATTTGGCAACCAAATCACTTCAAAATTCATACAAAACAATGAATTCAATGACAAATATATACAAAAGAATGATATTCTACCGCACAATGGTGACCGACATCCAACATGAATGCTCTGATATTGTCAAAATTAATTGTGTTTTTTATTTTCTTCTCTTATCTGTATGTAATTTTCTTTTCTCTTGCATACAATTATTTTTTCTTTTTCTTGCATGCAAGATGATGTTAGTTTGTACAAACTAGTATCAAGGTGGTGTTGATTTCTATAAGCCAGACCACCGTTGATGCTGGAAGACCAGCACCAGCGCTGATTTGAAATCAACACCAACCAACATCACGTTGATGCTGGTCTTAAAGACCAGCACCATGTTAGTGTTCGTCTTTAAAGACCATCAACTCTAACATTAGTGCTAGTTTGTAGAAACCAGACTACTTTACATGCAGGATAGAGAAGATAATTATGTAGGTGCAGCGGAGGCCGGCAAGAGGGGGGTGAATTGCTCCTGAAAAATAAAGTATACCCTCCTCATCTTTCAACTCAGACAGATAGCAATAATAAAAGTAAAAGTAAAGGCAGAAATAAAATAGAGACAGAATTTAACCTGGTTACAACCAAGGAGGTTGTTAATCCAGGACGATGAAAAGCGCACTAGAAAAGATCTCCTTTAGACTTTTACTGAAGGCGGAGAAGCCTTTTATACTCTAATAGCTCAGAACTATTGCTAGGAATTGCTTACAGAGTTGAATACTAAATTGATATTGAATTCTTAGTTCCAGGGGCCTTTAAATAGCCTCTGAAAATCTGATCTCGAGGGTCCAGGGCGCCTCCATCGAGTGGTGGATAAAACTTTATCCAAAAGGCTCAACGTTCAAATCTGCCGGGTCCGAGGCGCCTTCAACAGGGGTTGAAGGCGCCCTCAAGCTGGAGGCGCCTCCAAGCTAGCTAGAAGATTTTCCAGCTTGCTTGCTTTAGCTTCCGATGCTCCGTTCTTTTGGGTGATTTCGGCCAACCGAAATAGGGTTCACCCGAACCCAATTTCCGGTCTTCTCCTCGAGTAGCCTTCCTCCCCGGCTTAACGTCCCTCGAACGCCGCGCACGTTCTTCTCACCCACCAGTGTACTCTTCCGCAGTTCTCTCGTCCTTCGGACGCACCGAGCCCGTCGGCTCCCTTCTTGTGCCGTCCTTCTCGCTAGCTGCGTCTTCCGCTTAACTTCCTGCGCTCCTAAGTTCCTTCACACTTAGACACAGGGATCAAACACAAGCAGGACCTAACCAACTTGGTTGATCACATCAAAATACCCACGGGGACCAACAATCTCTCCCTTTTTGATGTGCATCAACCCAAGTTCAGGTTAGGGTAAAAATTGACACAAAAGTAATTTTAAAAAAAATTACTAAACTAACATGTTAAGCACAAATTTGCAATGAATAAAATTGCAACTAATTAATTAAGAGTATTCCAAAATATTTAAAATTTAAAAAAAAAATCTCTCCCCCTGAACTTGTACTTTTCTCTCCCCCTTTGATCACAGCAAAAAACAGGGTAATAATTGTTGGTGCAATATCCCTCAGGTCAAGGTTGACCTGGGTAACCAAGCTGAGTCTTGGTTTGGGTTTAGATGTTTGACAATAAGATATTGATTGAAGAAGTCCAAGTAGGTCAAGGTTGACTGGATACTTGACTGGGAAGTCCTAACTGGGATGTTAAGCAAAATGAAAGACCTAGTGAGTGAAGCTAGGCAGTATGAAAGTCCTGGTGAGTGGAGCCAGGCAGAAGAAAAGTCCTGGTGAGTGAAGCCAGGCAGAAGGAAGTCCTAGTGAGTGAAGCTAGGCAGATGGAAATCCTGGTGAGTGAAGCCAGGTGAAAGTCCTAGTGAGTGAAGCTAGGCAGATGGAAATCCTGGTGAGTGAAGCCAGGTGAAAGTCCTAGTGAGTGAAGCTAGGCAGATGGAAAACCCTAGTGAGTGAAGCTAGGTGAAAGTCCTGGTGAGTGAAGCCAGGCAATGGAAAATCCAGATGGATCAAGGATGATCGGACATCTGGTGCTGGGAAGTCCAAGTAGGTCAAAGGATTGACTGGATACTTGGCATGAAAGAAAAGTCCAAGTAGGTCAAAGGGATTGACCGGATACTTGGCACAGAGAAAAGTCTAAGTGGGTCAAAGGGATTGACCGGACACTTGGTAAGGGAGTCCTAGCAGTCAAGGGAGTGACTAGATGCTAGGCATGACATACCAAGGTCAAGGTTGACCGGATGTTGGTTTGGGAGGTTTGGGACTTGGTTTTGGACAAAATCAAGTCGGATCGATCCGTGGATCGATCAGCTGGATCGATCGTGGATCGATCCAAAGCCTCCAGCTCGGATCGATCCGTGTATCGATTCAGAGGTCCCAATCGATCGATGGATCGATTGGGACGCTCGCGATAAGCGCCGGATCGATCCGTGGATCGATCCAAGCGCTTTTCCAGAGAGCCACGGATCGATCCGTGGATCGATCCAAAGCCTCCGATCGATTGGGAACATTCGAATCGATTGGGATCCGACCGCTGCGCGTTTAGCTGCAGGCGTTCGATGGCTGCGGCAATCTCTTCACCGATTCACTCAGCTCTCGCCAACTCCTCCACAGCCTCAAAGCTCGGATCGCCAGTTCTTGAAGGATCTTGGAAGCTCTCCAAGTCAAGAGGCGGATCAAAGCCAAGAAGAGAAGCTAGGGTTAGGGTTTTGTACTCATTGTAAGCTTGTAAGCTTGTATTTCTTGTATCCTTTCCCTCTCTTCTTGTATTGAGTCTTGTAGGGCTTCTCCGCCTTTGGTAGTTACCATAAAGGAGAGTTTTATTTAGTGGAGGGTGTGTGTGTTGGTGTGGATCCTTGGATTAGTCACCTCTTGTGAGGTGGATACCAAGTAAAACCAACCGTGTTAGCGTTGTTGTATTTGTTTTTGTATTTTCCGCTGCATATTCTTGAAGAAACAAGCAACGCCTAGCAACGAGCGAACGCGACGAGCTATTCACCCCCCCTCTAGCTACTTTTGGTCCTAACAAGTGGTATCAGAGCGAGGCCGCTCTTCACTGGAATCATCGCCGGAAGGGGCAAACATATCAAGAAAAGCTAGAGGGTGAAGAAGTTGGAGCAAATTCTTCAAGTTCAAGATTCTATCAAGCTCAACTTCAAGATGCAATTCCAAGATGGACTTGGATTTGACACAAGGGTGGCTCCACCATACACATCGGCAAGCTTCGATTCTTGGAGATCAAGAATCGAAAACTTTCTTATGATGGAGATAGAGCAATGGTTTGCTCTAATGGAAGGCTTCAAAGCTCCAACGAACTCCAAGGGCAAGCTTCTAAAGAAAAGCAGATGGAGCTCAGAGCAAATTCAAAGGGGCGAGGCAAATGACAAAGTGACCAAGCTTCTGGTCAACTTATTGCCTAGCCACATCTTGGCTCGAGTTGGAGAATTCGAAGATGCCAAGGAGCTTTGGAGCAAATTGGCTAAGCTTCATGAAGAGATCCCCTCCACTGTACAAGATCATGAAGAATCCAAAGAGGGTGACTCTTTGGAGCAAGACCAAAAGGAGGATTCCGAGGTTGAGAGATGCTCAACCTCCGAAGAAGAGGAAATCCAAGAAGCTTCATCATCAAGGGAATGCACCGAAGGGAACAAGGAGGGAGCATACTCCTTGTTTCACATTCAAAATGATGAAGCCTCCACCTCTAGGATTGAGGGGGAGCAATTCTTGGTGACGCCGGATCAAGAAGAAGGAGAAGCTTCTACATCCGGGTCAAGTGAAGAAGAAGAAGATTGTGCCACCTCTGAAATTCAAGAAATATCAAATGGAGGAGCAAGTGTCATCCCTATACAAGAAGGTATAAATATTTCAATTAATAATAAAAATCATATAATATGTTTTGAGTGTAGGGAACATGGGCACTATAAAAGCAAGTGTCCCAACTTGGCCAAGAAGAAGGGCCAAGTGGCACAAAAGGGCAAGGAGAAGCCCAAGGAGACCACCCCCGGGACAAAGAAGAGCAAGGAGCACATTGTGTGCTTCTAAAGGGCATTGCCGAAGTCAATGCCCCAAGGGGAAGAAGATGGTCAAGGCTCAAGGAGGCACTAGTCAAGGGGGAGCCTCCAAGGTAAAAAGGAAGGTAACTTTCATTGAGCCTATTCCCTTGCAAAATGGTAAAAAGCATGCTAGGTCAAATTTTTATCATTTTAATGCGATTTACCATAAGAATAGGAAGCATGAGGGCTTTAAGGAAAAGCATGTGGCCCTACATGCCAAAACTCCCTAAGGCTAGGAATGTAGGTAAAAACCTACGCGATAACTCTAAGGATGTAAGATACAAGCCTAGAAACAAAAATGCTCATGGATCAAATGAAAAACCAAAAACTAAGGACTTAGTGATAGAAAATCAAGTCTTGAGATCAAGGCTTGATAAAATGGAAAAGACCCTAAAAAGGATGGAAAATATCCTATTAGGGCAAAATGAGCATGACCTAGGTTTAGGGGTACAAAAGTCATCCAATGGCCATAGAGGTTTGGGATACAAACCAAAGGCTAAGAAGGATGTGCCCTCTTACCATAGAGTTCCATATAGTTATGGAACAAACCCTAGGTCTAGTGGTCAAGCCAAAAATACTAAGGAAGTCATCCCTAAGAGTATTTTTGCAATAAATGTGACTAAGACTTCTAAGAAGTCTAATAAAGTCACAAACAAGGTCACAAGGGAGGTTATCCCTAGAGTTGACCTAGAAAATGTGACCAAGGCTTCTAAGAAGCCCAACAAGGTCACTAGGAAGGTATCTAGGGAAGTTATCCCTAGTGAGTACCTAGAGCATCCAAGGAGCACCAATAGGTGTTGGGTTCCTAGGAGCATCTTCTCTACCCCATAGATGGGTTAGAGAGTGTCAACTCCGATTAGAAGGGTAGTTAACCCAACTTTGAGGAAATTGACACTCAAGGAGCATTTTCAAGGTTTTTGTTAACCTTTGAAAATGAAATGGAATTATTGATTACTCCTTGAAAGAGTAAAATGTGCCTAATGGTGGAAGAATTGATTTTAATCTTAAATGGCACATATTGGAAAATTCATAAGAACTATCAAGTTGGGTTTTTGGTATGTTCTTAGGCAATTTAAGGCAATCCGGGCCTTAAATTTAAAAGTGCTACTCTTGAGGAAAAATGGAATATGCCAACATTTGAGGACATGTTTATTTTAATTGGCATAAATTAATCAAGGGAATAAGAAATGCAAACTTAGGCTTTGGCATTTTCTTGAAGCACTTTAGGGCAATCTAGGTTTAAGTTGTAAGTTTAACTAAGACTTTACGGATACTTAGATAGTTAATCTAGGTATATTTTATTTATGCTAAATCTTGCCATAATTGTTTGCCCATCATATGCCATGACATCATGTCTAGTTTTTGCATTCATGTCTTATTATGAAAAATCCAAAAATACCATGTCATGACATTCATACATCATGTAGTAATAGGATATTTTCTTTTGAAAATTATTTTCTTTTGATGTATGCCATAACATAATCATGCATTAAGTTTAATTCCTTATAATTAAGGACAAATGGCATCTAACGACACTTATTGACAAGTGACATCCTAGGTGGATGTCTAACATTTCTAAAATGCCTAGATAAATATGCATGATCCCTAGATTAGGGCAAAAACCAAAATCTACATCTCACAAAGACTATAAGGTGACTTGTATGTGTTTTGTCCATATTATATACAAGTGAGATGTTAGGATGATGAACAAAACTCAAGATGTTGATTTAGTGCATTCTTTTGAGTTTTAGGTTCATCAAAACACATAGTTATGTGTTTTCCCATCATTGGGAAAGCTAATGTACAAGTCATGTGCATTATGCCCAAGGAACATGATGGGATATTGGTTTTGAAAATGTTTTTAAAATGTTTTTGGAAAACCTTGGTGAAGGCTATCTTTTGATAGTAATCACCATTGAATAGTTAGACACAAACTTGAAGAAAAACACTAAAGTTTTTGCAAGTTTTCAAGTTTGTGTCAATCTTTGAAAATATGATGTATTTTCATAGAAAGCTATTTTTCCATGATTAAGTATGCCCTAAATAATGTCTACACGAAATTTCATAATTTTTGGATTTTTGTAGAATTTTCTAGGGTTTCGAAGTTGACTGAAATAGAATTTCAGCAACTATCGAGCTCCGATCGATCCATGGATCGATTGAGTTCTGAATCGATCGTGGATCGATTCAAACGGCAATTCCCAGCAAAAGCTGGATCGATCAGCCGATCGATCAGGAGAATCATCGGTGGATCGATTCAAAAGGTTCAATCGATTGGAACCCAACTCCAATCGATCCAAGTTGCTGATTTTGGTTGGGAAGGCCTGATTTCAGCATCTTTGAACCTATTTTAGTCTAGGTAACCATTCCAAACCCCTTAAATACATTTGTATACATACAAAGGGTGTTTTCATGTTGAAAACAAGGATGGATTGGTTAACGAAGACTAAGTAGAAGTTTAGGTTGAGGTTGTTTCAAATTTTGAATATTTGAACCTCAAAACTTCTAAATTTGGGTTTCCTAATGGTTTAGGGATTCCAAGTCATTGTTGGTGCAATGACAGAAGTTACCACCATGTCTTTAGGGGGAGGGACTCTTTAAAGACATGAAAATTATTTTTCATGAACCTTGGAAGGTGGTTAACCTTCTGTTGTGAACTTGCTCAAGGTTGAGCGTTTAAACTTGAAATGGGGAGCAATGGGGAGTGGATATCCTCATTATTTCAAGTGGACACTCAAGTGGTAGATAATGCTCAAGGTTGGGTAGTTGTCTACATTGAGGGAGAAGTTAAGGATAAATGAAGGGTATGGGACCTTCATTATCGTGTTGATCACAACGAGTGATGTTGTGAACAACGATGAGCAACTCTTCAGGGGGAGAGTCTTCAACAAATGGATTTGTTGAAGTGTGCCCAGAATTGGAGCATAGGTTGATGTGTGTCCAACGATGGGTTGATGTGTGCCAATAGGGGGAGAATGTATGGTTAAGCTTAGTCCTTCATTACCTATGGGAAGGTCATAGGGGGAGAATGAAAGGACTCATGAAAGGGAGTAAGTTAGGCTTTCATTACCTAGAGGGAGTTTGCCCTCTTAGGGGGAGAATGAAGAGCTTAATTTATGCTTTCATTACCTAGTGGCATGAAGAAGGAGGCTATGGGATTAGCCTAACTTACATATGGGATTGTAAGTGTTATTGTGGTATTGTCAAACATCAAAAAGGGGGAGATTGTTGGTGCAATATCCCTCAGGTCAAGGTTGACCTGGGTAACCAAGCTGAGTCTTGGTTTGGGTTTAGATGTTTGACAATAAGATATTGATTGAAGAAGAGTCAAGTAGGTCAAGGTTGACTGGATACTTGACTGGGAAGTCCTAACTGGGATGTCAGGCAGATGAAAAACCCTGGTGAGTGAAGCCAGGCAGAAGAAAAGTCCTGGTGAGTGAAGCCAGGCAGAAGAAAAGTCCTGGTGAGTGAAGCCAGGCAGAAGGAAGTCCTAGTGAGTGAAGCTAGGCAGATGGAAATCCTGGTGAGTGAAGCCAGGTGAAAGTCCTAGTGAGTGAAGCTAGGCAGATGGAAACCCTGGTGAGTGAAGCCAGGTGAAAGTCCTAGTGAGTGAAGCTAGGCAGATGGAAAACCCTAGTGAGTGAAGCTAGGTGAAAGCCCTGGTGAGTGAAGCCAAGCAAGGGAAAATCCGGATGGATCAAGGATGATCGGACATCTGGTGCTGGGAAGTCCAAGTAGGTCAAAGGATTGATTGGATACTTGGCATGGAAGGAAAGTCCAAGTAGGTCAAAGGGATTGACCGGATACTTGGCACAGAGAAAAGTCCAAGTGGGTCAAAGGGATTGACCGGACACTTGGTAAGGGAGTCCTAGCAGGTCAAGGGAGTGACTAGATGCTAGGCATGACATACCAACAGGTCAAGGTTGACCGGATGTTGGTTTGGGACTTGGTTTTGGACAAAATCAAGTCTTGGATCGATCCGTGGATCGATCCAGCTGTCCGAATCGATCAGTGGATCGTAAATGGTCGGATCGATCCGTGGATCGATCAGGTCCCAATCGATCGATGGATCGATTGGGGGCCCTCACGATTGGATCGATCCGTGGATCGATCCAGCGCTTCACACAGGCGCTGGATCGATCCGTGGATCGATCCAAAGCCTCCCCGATCGATTGGGAACATTCGAATCGATTGGGATCCGACCGTTGGCGTCGTTTATAGCTGCAGGCGTTCGATGGCTGCGGCAATCTCTTCACTGATTCACTCCAGAGCTCTCGCCAACTCCTCCACAGCGCTCACAAAGCTCAGATCGCTAGTTCTTGAAGGATCTTGGAAGCTCTCCAAGTCAAGAGGCGGATCAAAGCCAAGAAGAGAAGCTAGGGTTAGGGTTTTGTACTCATTGTAAGCTTGTAAGCTTGTATTTCTTGTATCCTTTCCATCTCTTCCTGTATTGAGTCTTGTAGGGCTTCTCCGCCTTTGGTAGTTACCATAAAGGAGAGTTTTATTTAGTGGAGGGTGTGTGTGCTGGTGTGGATCCTTGGATTAGTCACCTCTTGTGAGGTGGATACCAAGTAAAACCAACCGTGTTAGCGTTGTTGTATTTGTTTCTGTATTTTCCGCTGCATATTCTTGAAGAAACAAGCAACGCCTAGCAACGAGCGAACGCGACGAGCTATTCACCCCCCCTCTAGCTACTTTTGGTCCTAACAATAATAAGAGAGTAAAAAATATTTGGCAAATACTTAAGTTAAAAAAAAATTCTGAGTAAAATGAATTTTTTAGAAAAAAATTTTTAAGTCAAAATGAATTTTCAGAATTTTCCAAAAAAAAATTCTAACTAAAATGAATTTCTAAGTAAAAAATTAATTTTTAGAATTTTTCAAAAAAGATGGAAAAAAAGCTTTCAAAGCATTATTTAATTCTAGTTTAATGTTTTTTTAGAAAGTTAATTAAACATTTTATTTCAATATTTCAGCTTCCAGGTCGTGGCGAGGCACTAGGCCTTCTTGGTTATTGGAGCAACAACCACTTCCTTAGACAAAGCTTCCATAAAGAAACTCAAAGTTTAATTTTCTCGCTGTAAGCTTTTAATTAAATAAATTAATTTAGCACAGATGTCGGAACCCAATAGAGGTTCCTTCCTACAAGGTTACTCAAAAATTTAGGGGGTACATAGTT
The DNA here is from genome assembly GCF_018446385.1 of Zingiber officinale. Taxonomy (NCBI): domain Eukaryota; kingdom Viridiplantae; phylum Streptophyta; class Magnoliopsida; order Zingiberales; family Zingiberaceae; genus Zingiber; species Zingiber officinale. The sequence goes on from NC_055998.1 coordinate 98,447,832, forward strand.
TTTGGGCACTCTTCTAAGTTGTCCCTGATGATTTCTAATGTACCAATTCAATTTTCCATAAATTCTAACTTTTGATTTTGGAAATCTATTTAAGCATGCATCAGATTTTAAATTTTAAATTTCTAATTTTAGATTATCATTTTCTGATTTTAGATTATCGTACATCTCAAGTGGACATGTTTTTGCTAATTTCAATTTCAATTCAGCATTTCCTTTTTCTAATTTGAATAAGTCTTTAGAAAGAGACTTAATAAAGCGAAAAGACTGAGTCGGAGTTAGATTGCATACCTGACTTACCTGACTCGGTGATGCTCCCCCTTCACTGCAGCTTTCCTCTGATGATGTTCCTCCCCCTTCATTTATGTTCATCTCAGAGCTTGAGTCATCTTTGGGAAGATGGTTAGCCATCATAGCTAACCCGGAGAATTCTTCGATGTCTGATTCGGAGGATGACAAATCTGACCAAGTAGCCTTCAGGTTCTTGTGCTTTGTCTTTTTCTTCTCTTTCTGTTTGCTCTTCAATTTCGGGCAGTCATCCTTGATGTTCCCTTCTTCGTTGTAGTTGTAGCAATGAACCGTCCTTTTTCTTTGCTGATGCCTCTTTGTCTGCGATCTAAATTTATTAGATTTAAAAAAATTATTGAAGCGTCTTACCAGTAGTGCCGCTTCGGATTTGTCGACCGAGGCTTCGGAGTTAGAACCGTTTGTTTTTGCCTTTAAGGCAATGTTCTAACTGGTCTTCTCTACTCCATTGGGCTCTGCAACTCGAGATTCGTGAAGTTCAAAAGTGGAAAACAATTGTTCTAAAGTACTTACCTCGAAGTCCTTAGAGATGTAGTACGCATCTACTAAGGAGGCCCACTCGAGAGTTCTCGGGAAGGCGTTGAGCGTGTACCGGATTGAGTCCCGGTTCGTTACTTATTCTCCAAGGTTGTTGAGTTGTGTGATCAGCTCTTTGATCCTCGCTTGGAGTTGCGCTACTTTCTCACCTTGGTTCATCCGGAGGTTCGTCAACTGGGTCCGGAGGATATCGTGCCTCGCTAGCTTCGCTTCGGAGGTACCTTCGTGAAGCTTCAGGAATTTTTCCCAGAGATCTTTCGTGAAGTCGTAGCTTCCGATCCGATTTACCTTCTGAGGTGACAGAACGCTGAGTAGGTGGAACTCAACCTTTCCGTTGGCGATAAAATCGGCTTGCTCCTTCTTCCTCCACGTGTTTTATTCTTTATCTTTCGACGCTGCATATCCATATTTCATTATTAAAAGTATATCAAATTCAGTTTTAAAAAATACCTCCATTTTTCGCTTCTATGTAGAGAAATCTCCATCGAACTTTGGAGGATGAATATTTGCTCCTGCCATCGTCTTGATCGTTGTGCTTCAGTCGACGGTTAGTCCTTCTGAGGCGGTTTGGCTCTGATACCAATTGTAGGTGCAGCGGAGGCCGGCAAGAGGGGGGTGAATTGCTCTTGAAAAATAAAGTATACCCTCCTCGTCTTTCAACTCAGACAGATAGCAATAATAAAAGTAAAAGTAAAGGCAGAAATAAAATAGAGACAGAATTTAACCTGGTTACAACCAAAGAGGTTGTTAATCCAGGGCGATGAAAAGCGCACTAGAAAAGATCTCCTTTACTGAAGGCGGAAAAGCCTTTTACACTCTAACAGCTCAGAACTATTGTTAGGAATTGCTTACAGAGTTGAATACTAAATTGATATTGAATTCCTAGTTCCGGGGGCCTTTAAATAGCCTCTGGAAATCTGATCTCGAGGGTCCAGGGCGCCTCCAACAGGGGTCCAAGGCATCTCCATCGAGTGGTGGATAAAACTTTATCCAAAAGGCTCAACGTTCAAATCTGCTGGGTCCGAGGCGCCTTCAACAGGGGTTGAAGGCGCCCTCAAGCTGGAGGCGCCTCCAAGCCTGATGGAGGCGCCTCCAAGCTGGTTGGCAGATTTTCCAGCTTGCTTGCTTCAGCTTCCGACGCTCCGTTCTTTTAGATGATTTCACCCGAACCCAATTTCCGGTCTTCTTCTCGAGCAGCATTCCTCCCCAGCTTAACGTCCCTCGAACGCCGCACACGTTCTTCTCGCCCACCGGTGTACTCTTCCGCAGCTCTCTCGTCCTTCGGACGCACCGAGCCCGTCGACTCCCTTCCCGTGCCGTCCTTCTCGCTAGCTGCGTCTTCCGCTCGACTTTCTGCGCTCTTAAGTTCCTGCACACTTAGACACAGAGATCAAACACAAGCAGGACCTAACCAACTTGGTTGATCACATCAAAACACCCACGGGGACCAACAAATTATTACATCCAGATGAGAGAAATTAAAAAATTTGGATCAAAATCACGTCAGATGGTCACATAGGCTATCACCCATGGTCATCGGTCTAAGGATGTGTAAGGTAAAAAAAAATTTCTCTCTCTATAGAGGGGGTTGGATATGTCGTGGATCTTATGTTGTACACCCTGTGCACACCTAATTTTTTTTATTTGATTTTTTAAAAATGTAATACTATAATTCAGCTCTTAAATTCTAAAAATAAAATCTTAAATGGCATACTCGCAAGCTAAAAAAAACTAAAATGCATAGTCATGGAGTGTTCGTCCACATTATGTGTATATATATATGCGATATGTTGCACACTCATACGTAAGTATCTAATATTAAAAAAAAAAAAATTCTTTTAACATAAATATTATATCCTAAACACCTGGTATTATTTTTTTTTAAAAAAAATATTCATTTCTTTTATCCTAAATATTATACCCTAAGGTTGTGTTTGGTATGCATGATAGGATATGATTGGATTGATTAGGATAGGATTAAAGATAAGATAAATAATCTTTCTCGAAGCCAGGATTATGAATCCTACCTATAATCATCCATTATCCTACTCCTAATCAACTCTACCAAACGTTGGATTAAATTTTTTTTGAAAATATAATCCTATCATGCATATCAAACGGAGCCTAAACTTAAAAAAAATTATTAATAATAGGTGCTCACGAATATGTGCACAACAAAATATTTCCGTAAATGAGGAGTGAAATGTTATACATACATCCATGAGCACCACCTTGTGTTATTTTTTTTTTTTAATTTTCATTTTCTTTAAAATTTTACCTTGCACATCCTTATTCAAATCCATCTAAGGGCCTCAATTTACTTTTACCGATCGGCAAACATGTCAACGGACTTTGGAGCACCCAAACTTCTACTCAATCCACTATGTCCAAGGTAAGGGTATGATATATATAGACTTTGGAGCACCAAACTTCTACTCAGTCCACTATGCGCGACGTGTATGCACAGTGCATACGCGTCGCGCTAGAATTCAATTAATAGTTTTTTTAATTTTTTTTATATTTTAAATTAAAAAAATTAACATTTCCTTATATAAATTTTTAATATATTAATATATCCCCTCAACATATTACAATACTCAATAAATACTTAAATTAATTTTATTTTATTTTTTTTAAACCAAACACTATAACTTAATTGGGAAGCCTGAACCCTAGAGGTAAAATCTAAAAAAAAAATAACTTTGAAATTATAACCCAAAGCCTGAACCCTAGAGATAAAATCTAAAAAAAATAACTTTGATACTATAACTCAAAGTCTGAACCCTAAATAGCTTTGATACTATAATCCAAAGTCTGAACCCTAGAAGTAAAATCTAAAAAAAAAAAAAACTTTGATATATAACCCAAAGCCTGAACGCTAGAAATAAAATTTTTTAAAAAACTTTTAATTATTTTTTAAAATTCAAAAATAAAAAAAAATTAAAATCAGTGATATCCTGCACGCACAGTTATATTATATATATATATATATATATATATATATATATATATATATATATTTTTGTTTCTGTTATTTTGCAATAAATTAAAAAATATCTACCCATTATATATATATATATATATATATATATATATATATATATATCGTAAGATGATAAATCAGAAAATATCTACCCGTTATATATATATATATATATATATATATATATATATATATCTCGTAAGATGATAAATCAGAAAATATCTACCTGTTATATATATATATATATATATATATATATATATATATATATATATATATTTTGAGACGGACTATATATAATTATTGCAGTAAGATGCTAAATCAGAAAATATCTACCCAACGGACTGGTTCTTGTTGAGTCAACGCGGGGACATGCTGGTGCTGTTCCTACTGGATGGAATGTAGGTGGAGTACGGAAGGCGGCAGCTTTAAAGATAGTTGATGCCGATCTCCTCCTCATCCCTCCATCTTCCGCTCGATTCCCGTTTCTCTCTCAGAACCGACGCATCCTTCGCTTCCTCCCTCCCACCATTTCTAAGCAATTAAGACACAGAAAAGCTAAGTCATCGCCATGGAGCCGCCCCTCTCTCAGCTCGAAGCAAGGTTCTCTCCCTCTCCTTTTCTTAATTCCCAAATCGCCCGCCTTCAGTTTTGTTGGTTGTTGGTTGATGCTGCAATTGAATCGGATGGGTTTCTTGGTCCTTTATCTAGATCTTCCATTTTCCGGCAGTTTTTTTTTCCCACTTATAGCTGTTAGGGAAGTTGAAAGATGCAACTTTCACTTTGAATTCCGACAGTCTTTGATTTTGTTGTTTAAATAATGATATAGAGATTCTTTGAGATACCTCGAGCTGGTGTGGCCTTTATTCCAAATGAAGCATTTAGATGGGCATATGGGTCTTCGTCCCCCTTCCTCACACCGGCAATGGTGGAAATTCTCGCTCTAGAATAACATATCTCGGTGACGCTGGATGAAAGAGGATAGTCTAAAATCGGAACTTGGAAACAGACTTGGATTTGTTAGAATGATTTCTCAACTAGGCTTCAACAATAACGCAGTCAAGTCCTCAATAGACCAGGAGTTTCTGTCATCCCATTGAAATGGACCTGATAACTAAACACTTACTATTATTTAGTACAACTACTTTCCTGCATTGTTTGCAAGTTCTTATCTTCGCTTCATTTGTGTTCTATTGCGTCTCAATATGGTGTTTGTGTGGAACTGTCACAAGTTCATATTATGTTATGCAACTGTTCAAGATTGACTTGGAGGTAAATACATGCACACATTTATGTTTATAATAACTGAGTAAAATATACTTTAGTTTTCAATGTGTTGATATTCTAATTTACCTATTTCCTTTCAGCCTGTTGGTCTTGTCTGAAAACTATTGTTCATCATCAAGTGTATTTATCTTGCATTGAGCTTTGGATTATTCTTTTTATTAGTTCCTTTTTGGAGCATTTGCTCATGAACTTGTGCCCTTTCACACTAAGCTAATTATGCACAGTGCACCATCTCTTGCATTATGTTACCGATGTCTTTTTCAATAGGAATATGCCAATGTAATATGTGAACATCCCCATGTTCTTAATTGTACATTTCAGTGAATTAGTTTTATTTGTAATTGGTTAACACCTTTTATATTAGGTGAAGATGCACATAACATTTACTTCTGGGTATGTTCACAAATAATGTGATTGATTTTTTATTTGATTTGATTGTTTTCCTTCGAAGGTATCTTAATGCATGCCAGATGCAGAAGGTCATACCAAATTCTTTGATGTCGTTGAGTTTATCAAAGGTAATTTCTTTGTCAAAATGGGCATATTTTCTTTATATCATTTGGTGAATTACTTTGGAAATATTTCACTGGATCTTATTAATCACAGTTGATTTATTTTTGTCCAATTCCTGATAATAGCATTTATATTTGTTCAGTGGAATATTTATGTCAAGTTTAAAGTTTTGTATTTGTTTCTAGTTTTTTTTGTCATTATTTGGTGGTTGTAGACTAATACAGGCATATTTACTTTTTTCTCATTTGATTAGAAGAGCAAAAAACCTTAGCTAAAAGCCTAAAACTATTAACAGATATACAGGATACAAGTTATGCATATGCAATCCTGAAATAATCACTGTGCTATCACATACATAACCAATTATCTGCTTTGCCATTGAAACATTTCAATTGTCTACACGATCCTGCATTAACTTTATGCTGATGGTACACTGACTGTGTTGGTTCAGCAATGTTCTGAACCTGACAGTGTATACTAATTAAATAAATGTTTACTTGATAAATATCACTTACCACTTGGACACTTTCTCTTTGTCTCGAAAATATATCCTCATAATGGATTCTTATTGAAATTTAGAGTGAACACAGCTCTTTGAGACTGTTTAAACCATTCATGGTTTATTTCCCTTAGAGAAGGTCATGAAATTCTGAAAGAAATAACGTAATTTTAATTCTAGTATTGTTCTTTATTCTACAAGTCATTTTCTTGGGTATGCCATCAAAGTCTCATGCCACTTTTGTCCCCATTGATTAGCTGAAAGAAAAAAAAAATGCTAGGTCCTGGTTCAAGGATGAATAAAAGATATGAAAAATAGTGCATGTGAACTTTGAGAGTAAATAAGGTTTTCCATTATAAATATCTACATGAAGTCAAATGCTTGTAGCTGTGCGAAGTAGTGAATCAGTTATTGATATCCTGACTAAAGAAATATCAATGTGCTCAGATGATTTGTCATGTCCTCTTTAAGGCTTTCAACATTACACTTTTGTATTCCAAGTTGCATCTTTATTGACTAAGGGTCTCTATGTAGTCTCATTTGTAAATTTTAATGGTTTTCATGGGTTTTCAATGTAATAATTTATCTATTTAACTTTTTGAGTCTTGTAATCTCACTCCAGGGTTCCTACGTGATTAGATGCAGAATTATGAATCTTGGTCTTACTACTCTAAGGTTAACTCTATGTGGTCTTTGATACAAGAAGTATGCATCTAAATGATACCCTTTCTGATTCTAATAATTAGATTGTAAAAGTCTCTTGCTATTATTTACAAGCCCATGGTCCTTTTCTTGTTTGACTATGATTAAGTCCTTGTTTATGTGACAGTCTGCATTTTTCTATTATTAAGCCATTTGTCTAGATTCAATATGGATACAATTTTTAAGCTCACCAAGTGATGCCTATGTACATCTTTCTTTTCTTTCTATTCCTCTTTTCCCTTAGGTTTATTAAAGGTGAGGTTGAATATTTATTACTTTCAGGCAAAATATCAAAAAGAGCACTTTGGTCAATGCATTTTGGAAATCTTTATCGACCACTTGACATCATTGGATATTCCCCCACTTATAGCTATGTTATCGGAAAGTTTATCTGACATTGATGCAATTAATATACGACAAAAATCATCTAATGTTTCATTGGATGGGGAAGGCCTTCTACTTCTATTCCAGTCTATCAACAAAAAGCTTCGAATTGTTGATCTCATTAATTCTTCATCGTGGAAAGATGTTCTCCGGTATGCTTTTGTACAATCTTTTTGGCATTATATATTATAAGATTCTAAAATAACAATTTGATATGTTGGAATCAACTACGCCTTGTATTGTAATGATGATCAATTGAACTTCAAGGAAAATTAGTAATTGCAACAGCTGTCACATGCTACAACAATATTACATGACTTTAATAAGCATCATTTTATGTTTTGTGTTGATTCTTCATAGGCAAAGTTTCCGTAGGGTGTCATTGGGTTTTATTTTTTCCTAGAGGATGCCTTACACTCCCTTCTTTATCCAACTGGAAAATTTATGCCCCAAAGCTTGGGTGTCATTTGTGCCCCACCCTCATGTGAAAAATCATGCCTCTAAACCGACCAAAATTCGCCATTTATTTGCCTTAAAAAACTTGAATTGGCTTCCAAACCGACTGAATCGATTTGCTCAAACCCCGCATTTGTCCCTCTTTGCCTTAATTGACATCGTCGATTCCCCTTCTCAAGCCTTTGTTTTTTCCTCTTCTTTCTCCTTTCTTCTGCCTCCTGCATCTCTTTTGCTCCGCTCCACCAACAACAAAAGCTTTCTTCTTTCACTTCTTCCACTTCCTCTTTTGCCACAACTTTGCATTGACTCATCGAGACTCAAAACTTGAGAGTGAGAGGTGCCTACCTCATGGATGAGCTTCACCTTATAACACATTTTTGTAATTGGAATTCCGTGAACAAATGACTATAAAAGTTGTAATAAAGTGATCATATAAGTCCTATTATATGCTTATGCGTAAGTAAAGTGTTAATGAGATAGTCATCCCTTTGCCTTGATACTTGCCATTTTCTAAATTTTTTTGATAATTAAAATATTTTTAAATTAAATTAGTTAAATATTTGGTATGATGGCCTTGAATCATGCTTAGCATAGGACAATTACCACCATGGTTCATCGAAATAGACGTGGAACGGCCGGAACGGGCGTTCTGACACAGGAAGGCCTCACGTCGTTCCAAAGTTCCAGTAAATAATGTGGCTTGCTTTGGGATGCTGTTCTCAAATGTTATAACAGTAAAAGAACGGAACGACCGGAACAGAACAATCTGAATGATGTACTGTTAGGGTTAATCGGAGACAATTCCTCTTAATTATATTCATTACTTGACTCTTCTAGGACAACCACTCGCGGCCTCTTCTCCGGCAACGGCTCACGACGGCAGATTGCCGATGGAGGTTATTCTCCAACTGCTCGCAATAGAAAAGAATGAGGAGTGTCAGCCGACTGGGAAGCCCACGGTGCGTCGAGGAGGAAAACAAACTGTAGTAGAGGGAAACTGTGCGGCGGTCGGGGATGATTGTCGTCAGCTATTCGTAGCAGAGCAACTCAGGTCGAACCGCGATGGCGAAATAATGTTGTGCATGAGAGACGCAATTTTAATTAAAACCTTAGGTTTTAATTAAAACTATATGTTAATAATCAAATCAACTCCCAACTTTAAATTCTGAAGATTCCTAAATACCTATTATTATTTATCAAATTATTATTATTGATTATTAAACTTATTTAAACAAAATTTTAAATGGAAAAATATTTATAAACTGTGTGTGTGTGTATATATATATATGTTGCGTGTTGCACACCTAGTGTAATTTTTTTTAAAGCTTAAGGTTTAGGGTTTAGGGTTTAGGGATTAAGTATAGTATTTAGGGTTTGGGAAGTGAAAAAAAAGGAATACACTAGGGGTGCAAGCACCATAAGATGGGCAATATATCACCCCCCCCCCCCCTCTCTCTCTCTCTATATATATATATATAATCTGCGTCGAGACCGTTCCGTGAAGTGATATTGGAACTGGAATGGTCCATGACGGCTGCCTTCTTGCGAACCATGATTACCAATGAGTTGGGTCTAGATTGATCTTGGGTTTAAAGCTTATCTTATCAACACGAGCACGACTCTAAGCATGAAGTAGCATACTTTTCAAATCTTGGTAGTGACAAAGAGGTCAAACCTACCCTTTGACAAGTTCCACAAGCCTAGGGAATTGAAGAAGAGATTGTAGGATTATGTGCAATGCGACTCACTAGCATCTTCCACCTCTATGCAAAATGCAGAAACAAATTTGCAAAATCATTATTGCTAGTGGAAGCTGCTTGGATGTTTTTTCCATACGTGCCCTTGCTAGGATTTAGGCCACTCCTGAACCACACCCAAGCCTCCATAAGGTAGCATAAGTAAATTAGACTTCCCTTTTGGTTGCACAAATCTATTTGGTTCGTATATAGATAGATCCATATAAGAATAAAATATGATGTGGTTTCCTTCCCATGAGTATGAATTATGCCATCCTTGGTCAACCCTCACTTTACAATTTTTCTGTTATTCACTACAAATGAGAAAACATCTTTCTTTAACATAATGACCAAAATGTTTGATTGTACCAGATATCCCTCTTCTTTGCAATCTGAGATTAAAAGAACAAGAAAAGGGTGATGGTACCATTAGTGATCCAGAATTTTACACGGGCCCTAACGACTTATCAAGGTATTTTTTTCTCTGAGGTTAGGGAGATTCTAAATGAGTTTTAAAATATAACTTCTGAAAAATTGCCAAATGAACTTCCACCTAACATGCTATAGATTTGATCCCAAGACTACAGTTACCTAGTTTGTCATTTGGCAAATTTGCTTACAATAATTCAGAAGGTGAAATATCATTAATCCAATTCCCTTAACTTCCACTTCACATTCGTCTCAGTCACTAGAGTACATTACTAAACGCATCAGACATAACCATGCTGTCTACAAGAGGAAAATCACATTAGCTAATAAGCATATAAAATTTAGCGGACGTAGTCGCAAGTTTAAGATGTAGAAGATTATGCGCTTGTCCACATTCACCTTCAAAAAGCTTCATGCTTTCTCTTTCAGTTCATTCCAAATTGTATGGAAAATTAGAATTAATGCATATGTTGTTGACTTGTCTACTAATTTGGGCATCTACTTTTTAATGTAGAGGACTTACTGCGATACTGTGGGACATTAAAACCTTCCTTTGTTCGTTGATTTGCCTACGAGTTGCGTATCGACGATGTTAGCTCACACTGTCTCATTTGTGGCATATCCTTCTCTTTAAGTTGAGTGAATTGTGGATTTTCATATTGTGATATTTCCAGACAAAAGCACCCACAAAACCCTAATCGTTGGAAAGAGTTTCTAGAAATTGAAGATGTTTGGAACATTGAGGATGAGTTTTAACGGTTTTCCCCTAGGCTTCTTGAAGAAATAGAGCAACAATTGTGATTTAGCTAGATAAGCACCACTACTTCGTACCTTTATGTGGCGTTGCCACTTTGTACCTATGTGCAATGCCGCTAGACTTGATTTGTTAGTTCTATCTCTCTACTCAACATAGTCGAGTTCTTCTAATATGGGTGAGAATAACACAGAGAAAAATAATAAATTAACTCTAAAAAACAATTAATTGAAGATAATAAATTGGAGATTAATTCAAGATTGGTGTATTCACAATAAAAGAAAATAAACTAGAAAACATTAGAGATTGGCACATCTACGGCAAATTTTAAATTTGATTTTTGTTGTTTGGTAATTAATAGTCAATTAGCATTTTCTATTTTTGTAATAAATAGAGAATAACTATAATGTCAATTAAGTCTAACGTACTTGCTTTATTTAAAATAATTATTTCCACATTCATTACTGAGTCAATTATATAAAAGAAGTTCAGATTTTGTGATTTTTTGAATTAATATAATTTTCAATTTTACATCTGGGGCCTCCATCAATTGCTTGATACATACTGAATGATTTGGTTTCACAAAATGCAAAAAGGTCTCACTGCCAGTGGGATGATGCACCACAATTGGTTTTTGTTGGAATCATATTGGCTACACAAACATCAATGCTTGAAATTCATATTGTCTATTTCTAAAGGAGTACTTTCAAAAGTAACCCACAAACATAGCAGATTTAATATCAAATTAGGGATTATTGTGACAAGTTGTTTATTGAGAAAGGATGGATGGTAGTAATTTTGGCATTTGGTAAAATATGTTTAAATTATATCAGAGTGGGTAGCTATGGAAGTGTTTTGTAGCAACAAATATTGCTTTATGGTATTTCTTCAACTTTTCAAGCTAATTGAGACATTAAATATTATTAATGGCATGATTTTTTTTGTGTTTCTAGTGATATTTGCCAAAGAGGTACAACATGCCAGATTTTGAACCTTCGTTTCTCTCCTATTAGGAAGCTCAACATGACTGGGAAGTTCATGGAGTTACAAACACTTAATTTAGATTCAAGTGTTCATTTGACCAGTTTCCACATCAATTGTTTTAGTTGCATGCCAAAGCTAATGAGGTTATCAATGTGCGAAACAAGAGTTTCCAACCTTTGGGTGACTAGTGCTGCACTTTCAAAACTTCATTCCTTGTCAGAACTCCGCTTCCAGAATTGTTCGTGTTGTCTTGATACTGGACCATGCCTAACTTTTGGTGGAGTGTTTAGAATGGTAAATGATAATAAGTGTTCAAAACAGCAATCATCTTCCTACTTTGGAGTACAATGTATTGGTACTGAAAACAATTTAAAACAGACTATTGTGCAGTCTGTAGATAATGCTTTCAACAGCCTTTCTTCTAAGAATTGCTTGTTGACAAGTAATGAAATGCTTGAAAGCACTACTGAGGAATTATCAGATGAAAGTGATCCAGAATTTTCTGATATCTTTACTGAGTTCTGTAGGCAAAACAATCCAAACTCAATGCTTAGCCCATCTAAACATTCTGTGCCATCTTCTACACTTTCTTCCGTATCAACTACTATCCCTTTTTTCGAGGATGCAATGCATTTAGGTAGGAAATTGGAACACAGTTACTCTTTTACTGGGTGTGCAACCCCTGGAGAAACTTGTTATAAGAATGATTCCTCATTGGATGAAGTGACTAACAGTGTGGATTTTGGGAAAACTACAAGGAGCTCACTGGAAAATCATATTTCCACGCATCCTTCACCAATTTGTTTTGAGAGACACTACAGAGAATATATTATTACATCACTGCCTCATTTAAAAGTTTTAGATAATATACCTATTGGATTTATGGAGAGAGAGCATGCTAAAGTAATTTTTAAGAGATATTTTGAGCATGCAGCTTATAACAGACAGAGTAAAGATAACATTGTCAGTATTTTACAGAGGCGTGAGGCCTACAGACCTGTTGTCTCTCATATATTTTCAAGGGGCAAGCAGCAATATCGTAGAGAAAGCAATCACTCCTTTCTCAGGTCACTTTCTGCAGCTAAAGTAGGCTCATCTACACAGGCTTATTTACATTCAGTTTCAAGAATTACCAGTGGTCCAAATGAAGAATCAAAGAATTTCCGTCCAAGACAATTTGAATATCATCCTACGGACTCAAGGCTTATGGCATTTGGAACATTAGATGGAGAGCTTATTGTCATCAATCATGAAAGTGAGAAACTTGTTGGTTATCTCCCATCAGTTGGAACACTAAATAGCATTTTAGCTCTTTGCTGGCTTAAGAAGCATCCAACCAAGGTAAGCAACTATTGTCTTCCTTTTAAGGTTTTTTTTTACATATACTGAGTTTCTACTTTCTAGTTTAGTTAATGCTCTTCTCACTTCTACGTTGTCCACAACAATGAGAAATCCTCATTTTGACTTATCCTACTATCACCAGATTCTTGCTGGCTCAGACAATGGTTCCTTGCAATTAAATGATGTTTGTAAAATGGCATCAAAGGTTACAGATCAATATTACACTCAGAATGCTTCTGTACATACATTTAATGAATTTCAACAGTTGACATCTGTCCACATAAATTCGACTGACGACTATTTTCTTGCAAGTGGATACTCAAATCATGTAGCTCTCTATGATATGGGCAGCGGAAGACGTCTGCAAATTTTCAAAGACCTTCATAAGGAACATATAAATGTTGTCAAATTTGCTCATCATTCTCCGACTTTATTTGCTACCGCATCCTTTGATAAAGAAATTAAGATGTGGGACTTAAGACTAGGGACTTCACAGCCTTGTTATACAGCATCTAGCTCCAGAGGAAATGTGATGCTGTGCTTTTCTCCTGATGATTACTATTTACTCACATCTGCGGTTGACAATGAGGTAAAATCCAACACAGATTGAGTTGTATTATTCTTGCAACCATATATTTATGGCATCTTAAAAAATTCCAGGTTAAGCAATTACTGGCTGTAGATGGAAGACTCCATACTTCATTTAACATTGCTTCTACTGGAAACTCACAAAATTACACTCGATCTTACTATGTCAATGGACGGGATTACATCATCTCAGGAAGTTGTGAAGAACATGTAGTGCGAATATGTTGTGCTCAAACTGGAAGGAGGCTGCAGGATGTTTATCTTGAGGTGTTTTGCACAAACTATATTTCATGTTCCTATCTAATTATGTTTTTTCTGGAAATTTACAAAAAAATATGCTTCAATGAGTTTCCACTTGCTATATAATTCAATGAAACTAGCATTGGGGCAAGACTCGAGGGGAAAAAAACTGGAGAGTGGAATTGACTACAGAAGGAGTATTACAAGATCTGTAAATTTACCAACCACTATATGTTTACTTCAATCCTCTTGGTGGCTTTTGTTTAATCAAGAATCACATAGCAGTTAGGACATACTGGATAGTTTAGGATTTTGCAAAATTGCAGTGTTTTTTGTCCTACAATATTAATTATATTCATCTTTGGTCAATGTAGAATTTTATCTGCTTGGCTTTTGCAGGGCCGGGGTTCAAAAAATTCAATGTTCATTCAGTCTCTGAGGGGTGATCCATTTAGGGTGAGAATTTAGCCTTACACATACCTTTTCATCACAAGCTTGATTTTTAATTTCACCCTTTTGATTTTGTTGGTTTCGTTGTTGCATTTCAAACTATTGTCATTTATATTGATTTCTTGTATTCCACAATTTCCTACTTTAAGATTTCAGTTTAAATATTGGTAAAGATCATTAAATACTTATGTATTATTTTGGAGGATTTTCCACATGCAATGAAGAAAATCATTAAATTTATACCATATAGTAGTTATACTGCAGTGGGCTTCCTATTTTCATAGGACATGTTAATCATCAATCAGCAAATATGAATCAATTTTGCATCCATTCTTAATAATTAAAATGCTTATATCTATATCTTCAAACATTTGGTTGAGTTTCTAAAATCCAATTCACGTTGATATTAGTTCAGGGATCATGGAGCTAATTATATCTGAATGGTTTGGTAGATGCTGTACAAGATAGTATTTCCAGAAATCCAGTGGGTTACAACTAGGGCTGTAATCGAGCCGAGCTTGAGCTGATCCCAGCTCAAGTTCGAGTCCCAAAAAAATAAAGAGGCTCGGCTCAAGCTCGAGCTCGATTGAGCTTGCGAATTTGAGCTTGAGCTTGGCTTGACCATTACTCATAGGTTCGAGCTTGGCTCGAAAAGCTCGAATTAAAATCAAGCTTTCGAGCTCATGCTCGAGCCAAAACCAAAATAGAAGTGATTTTGCAGTAATTTTTTTATATTGTAAATCAAACAATAATAACTGTTTGATTCTTTCGAAAATAAATTTTCAAATTTTAAGAGCAGCTCGCGAGTGGCTGGACTCATTTGCACCCCTAGGTACAACTTATAAGAAAACAGAATCTTTTGTCTGCAATCATGCTAGAGCTGAAACTTAAGTTTGATCAATTGTTCACTTGATTTGCATCATCAACCTTTGTCTAATGTTAATGTATGTTTATCTACTAGCAATTTCTTAAGAAACAAGTTAATTCATCATCTTGGTGAAGGACAGTTCTTATCTTGTCCTGCTTTGAGTTTTCAAGTTAATTCCCCTAGGCAATGGCAGTTCAGGTAAAGTAGAAGATTCCTTCTAAAAAGCGGTTTTTTTTTCAGTAGATAGTCTAACTAGTTGCAAAGCCACAAGTGAAATTCAAACTTTTAACACTAATCTAAGTTCCTAGCCAATATACTAGTTCTAAAAAACAAGTCAATAAATGGTTTCATTACTTAAACATCTCTTTCAGAATAACATAATAATGACAATTTGGTTAGTACATTTTAGTCAATTAAGTTAGATAATTGGTTAGTACATAGAGAGTCAAATGTTGTTCCGATATTAATAGAAGCTCAAAGATAAAAACGAGATCCTGTTTTAACACCTGCAAGAATTTGTGCAGATAATTCTTATTTGTATTCATTGAACCGATAATAAATTAACTTGTAAAACCTTTAATAAAGAGCTATTGTTGGCAGACTATTACCTATACAAGATAGATGAGCTTTCATTGTGACTAGTGATGCAGGAGCAGTGAAAAATTAAAGAAATTCAGTTACGAGCAGTTGGAACTTTGGGTTTGGATTTATAAGCAATTCTATTCACCAGCGTGTTCTATATTTTCCATCTCTTTCATGGATTCTCAATGTTGCAGTTAAGGGTTGCGTTAGCAACTATATTATTTATGGAGCAGTGGAAGTGGAAGAAAGAAAGATCTTTATGAAGAAAGACACTTAAAACAGACATTCTAGATGACAAACTTATGCTAACAACTCTAGAATCATGTCTTGTAACATACCAATGAAGAGTTATGACTAAAGAAGAAAAGGAACGAGACTGATTTTTCTTGAAACCCTAGTTTTGGACACTCAATGAAACCTAGGGTACTGACCAAGGTTTCAAATTTCGTTCCAAGCCTGTCAGCATGGGCGAAAATTGTTGTTCCCTCTCAATAGACACATCGAACACTTTGATACAAACCAATACATGGTTTCGGACAGTCATCTTCTTCAACCGCAAGCGTCTTCCACAATTTTGGCCATGAGCCTCCTCCTTACTTCCATTCTCTTTGTCATTAATGCCATCAACACTACGTTTGGTGCATGTCAGACACTGATTCTGTTTCATATGGGTCAGAACTTGAGTGCATTTTCTGTATGGATCAGAATTTTAAACCTGTTATTGACATTCCTTTAACCAGTCTTCTTGTCAGAGCTAGAACTTTATTCACGATACACAGTTAAGTCAGTGGAGCCATGTTTTGAAGGTGTCTTGATTCCAATCATCTCTCTGAACACTCAATCCTCTATTTTAGAAGTCTCTCTTCAAGTATTTTCATCCTTATATGGTATTAGACTGAAGAGATTAGCCTGATATTTCAAGTTCAGTTATTTTAGGCGAAAAAGGATGATGATCCCTTGACCAAATCAAAGCACATGTATTGGACCTCAAACATTCTGGAGTTTAATAACTAAATGTAAAGAAGAGAGTGAGTCATGTGGTGCTTTCAATTATTATTATTATTTTTTGAATAACAGTGATCAAGAACAAAATACAATCTTAGAAAAGGTTGAATGAAGCACATGGATTACTAACCTTTTCCTTTTTTTTTTTTGAGATACTTCTTGCACACTTGAGATTGTAGAACAAATAAAGAATCCACCACCCAAAGAAACTAGGATTATACTTCATACACTGTAACTTGTGTATGTATTAGATGTAAGGCATGCTCGTATGTGTTTTTGCAAGTTCTACTTTCTTTTCTTCTTTTTGGTGTGCTGCATATGCTCGGGTGTGGGAGTTTGCTTAATATTTATATAGAAAGGACAATAGTGAAGCCAGGTAAACAATTTAAGAAGACTTCACGGAATGTGGACGATCAATCAATTTGAGTAGTTACATTCTGCATGAATCCTACATACTCATGATGCATCATCTTCCTATTTAACACAGGACTTCCACATGAGTATCTTAGCTGCGTATTGGCGTCCGTTTTCAAAATCTGAGATTATAAAGGTACTGATGACTCGCCTGTAGTTGTTGCTCAGCAATGCTTCTGCAGGTATCGATATTCATGAAGATGCTCCATCTAATGCAAACTACTGCACCATGTTTCTGCAGGTAAACCTGTTGCAATCCGAAGAGTGCCTCGAAGAAATCACACCTCCCTTTAAGTTCAACTCCAACTAATTAACGCAAGTTCGTGTGAAGTTGGATTTGTCAAGCAAATGAAGGTGATTGCTCCAGCAGTAGTAGCTGAAACCAGAATGGCACCCCATTCAGTTTTTTTTTTTTTGAGCCTTCTTAGATGCCCAATCGGTTGCGAATGGGCCTAGCCGATGAAGGTGTACTAGTCAAGAAGACGACGACAGCTATTGCTAGAATGTTGCAATTGGTTTGCAATGTATTTGTCGACGATATGGTGTCTTTGAAAAAAATATTCTGTATAGCTTGTATGCATATGTTGTTTATGTGGGCATTGTTGGAGTTTTCTCTACTTGCTAGTTAATATATTTTGTTTTTTGTTTAATAAAATTAAAACCAGGCTAACTATTCTTTACTGTCATTAATGTATCGAAAGCAATGTGTTATTTTTATGATCATATGAATATTCATGATAAAAGAATAAATTAGATCGCAAATAAGCATGAATCCCAAATATATCCTGTAGATTTCTCTTCATCAACCTCATACAATTACGTATATGGAGCTCACAGATGGTACCATACTATGAATGTGATATGAGGAGAGCAACGAAGTGACACCACAATAAATGGAGTTATATGGTAGAGCGTGAGAATTACATGTGGGTTACTGTAAGGATTGTATGTGGAAGAGCGTGTAGGGGATGTGAGTACATAATGTGATAGGAGGAGAGCAACGAAGTGGCACCACAATAAATGGAGTTATATGGTAGAGCATGAGAATTACATGTGGGTTATTGTAAGAGGATTGTATGTGGAAGAGCGTGTAGGGGATGTGAGTGATGTACAAGTGCATAGATTCACTTTAGAAAGATTTATCTAGTCCGCAGTAAATAGCTAGCGGTAAAGACATGTCAAATCTGTTTATAGCTAAGGAGCTAAGGCTATGCCAAAAAGCTCAAAGGGTGAATAGACTCACCATAAAGGTCTATCTAAGTCATAGCAAATGGCTCGCAGTAAGGATAGCATCAAATCCATTTATGATTGGGGCTTTGTCAAAAAGTCCAATAGAGTGCATAGGTCTACCGTAAAAATCTGTCTAACCCGCAACAAACGGCTTGCGGTAAAAGTGTGTCAAATCTGTTGATAGCTGGTCACTTGCTCAAAGTGATTTCATAGGGTCTTGGCCCATGACACAGGAGGAGATGGATCGAGACGACTTGAAGTCACTGGAGACTTACAGACACATAGGAGATGCGAGAGGCATGGAGGAAGTGTGAGGCTCCTGCTTCCCAGAGACACATGACATAGTGTGGACATTGATGATGTAAACCCATGAGCAGCTTGACAGAAATAACAGGTAGTGCTGGATGATACCTCAGCTTTAATACCTGGTACCGAGGACAAGCTTGCATCCACATGTGCAGAGGAGGCATAGTTAGATGGTGCACGAATACATAATCATGATTCCTCTTCTAGATCTAACACTTAATCAGACAGACATAAAGGATTTTAGTATCACTTTTATATGTTTATACATTTTGATGATCAGTCTATAAAAAAATCTATCATCTTATGGGCTGTGCCAGATTGACCCGTCAATCTAGGGGGATGAGAAATTTCTAAAGTTGCGAGTTACTCTACGAGTATATTAAAAAGAATAATTAATCAGTAATATCAAATCTGAAGCTATGGTCATATAAAAGTTTTCAACAGGCGACAAGTAGAAATCCATTTAATCTCAAAATTTTAATTTTTTTTTTCTTTAATCAATCAGTAGGAATGTAAATGGAATAGGAGTGTAAATCGACCAAAGCGCTCATGAACTATTCGAAATTCGATTCGATAAAAGTTCATTTGAGCTCGTTTAATGATACTCATTAAGATAAATAAACCAATCTCAAGTTTTACAATATTCGATTCGTTAGCTCGTAAACATGTTCGTTAAATTCATGAATTAATTTTTAAATAAAAAATAATAATTTTGATATTGAATTTATAAATTTTACAAATATATAATAAATATAATAAATTTATAATTTATATTTATTAAAATCATTTAAGCTTAATAAAAATTCGAATAAATTCATGATGTATTAATATATTCATTAAATAAAACTATATTTAAAAATTCGACTCTATTCGATAGATTCCTACCATTCAGTAGATAAATCCGACCCGCAAGGCGGGTTCGTTTAGGCCCGTTAAATGAATTAATGACATTTAACCCAAGCAGGACTCCACCAATGACGGCTCTAAACGTATCACGCCCCCACAAAACGGCCATGCGGGACTAACTTCCTTTTCGCGATGCTGTTGCTTTTAATTCGATTGCTGCTGGTGCGAGATTCGGGCGCCTGCTGGTTTGCCTTGGCGAATGCTGGCATGGTCGCTCGCACCGAGCGAGTGCGATCCTGAAGGGCGCGCACGGTTTGCGTGTGGGTTCTGGAGATCGAGATTTGATCCTTAGGGTTTGGACGGATGGGCTCCGGGAAGGCCGTGGCATCTCGCTTCGCCGTGGACTTGCACCCATCAATCAGAGGTGAGAGTTTTGTTTGTGTTCTCTGGGCACGGATGTTCCTTTGTACAATGGCCTGAAGTTTCGGTGTTGCTGGGAGAGTCGTTTGTTTGTTTTCGATTGGAAAATATCTGGAACTTTGCTTTCCTTGGCGTGATTTATTTGAATTGGGAATATCTTCGTTGTCCAGCAAGCTGGCACCGTGTATGGAGATGCTAAGCTAGTGGGGTTGTATAAAGCATGATTCTTCACTGGTGATTTGAGAGGATTATTTGTGTTTATTGATTCCTGGCATTTAACATGGTGAACTGTTATGCTCTCGGTGATTGAGAGTTAGGAGGAGAAAGAGAGAATTAAGAGAGAGAGAAAAGTGATAGATTGAGATAAGAATTGCTTGATTTTTGTCCACTATCAACTTCTTCTTTGTTGTCGAGATCATTTCCCCGTTTGATTTCTTTAGATATGTTTATTGTTGTCAAGGTCATCTTTGAGATTCAATCTTCCTCCTTGCTTGTCTCATATCATTTTTTGCAATGTCAAAATTTTCAAGCATAGGGGCGGGGTACACATTTGGCATGGTAAGAGGGAAGACTTGTTACAACTTCTTGCTATTATTCCAAGCTTTTACCTTAAACAACATAGTTTTCAATTCAATTTTTTGTTTGGGCTGATGGAGTATGCTGATTTAATTGGGAGCCTCAACATTTGGTTGTATTTATTTGGCTCATACTAGAACCAAGTTTTTCCTTGCATCTCTATTTGTATCCTTAATTATTTAAACTGGTGCAATGTTTCCAACATAAAAGATTATGTATTTCAATGTAAATTGTATAAATTGTGCTTTGGGACATCTTTTGTATTTCGAAGCTATTTATGTTTTGAAAGTTGTCTTCATCACTTGACTTGAGTGAACTTTGGACCAATATTTAATTATTATTTTTCAAAGAACTGAAGCTTTTACATAATTAATTTATATCCAAGACTGCATTGTTTCTTTTACTTACTGAATATAATTCCATCAATTTAGCTTTATTTTGATATTAAAAATGACAACACTAACTCGAAGATTAGACAACAATTTTGAAAAGGAAAACAAAAATAAGAGATTTTGATATTATTTTAATAATTTTCAGCATGCAAAATCCAGATATAGAATACAATCTTATACATGATAAAGATCTTTCTATAGTTAGTGGGTGAATTCCCACTAGAAACGGTTGTTATCATTGTCTTTTTCAACCCCAAAGAAAACAAGTACAACAACCAAGCCTTATCCCATTAGGTGAGGTCGGCCATATGGATCCTTTTATGCCAAAGAAAACAAGTAAAAAGGGAAATTCGAAAATTTATAATTTGTTTATTCAAACCAGAAGATGATATGGGATATAATGTAAACACTTATTGTTAATAACTATAAATCCATAAATAAAATGATCAAGAATCTTTTTTTAATTGGTATACACATACACTTAAAAAAAGTAAATAAGTACTAAAACCAGATTGGTACGACACAATATGGTATTGAAATCACATTGTCCTAGTCAAAGATCAAAACTCTGGCACTTGGGATTTTAAACCTTAGGTAAAATCACCCATTGGCATTCTACAAGAATCAACCATGACATCATATTTTTATAGTTTTTTTCTATCTTAAAGATAATTTTGTGTTAGTGAAGAAGTTTATTTGTGCTCAATTAGTTTTTTAGATATTTTGTATTTCAGGCATATAATTTTCTTGTGCAGAGCTTAAGGAGAAACATCAAAGGGATTTACAGAATTTGACTTTGGCAACTCAACCATTCAAGATTTTGCAGCTATTTGTGTTTGCTACACTAAAATATCTTAAACAGTGGCTTGTATATGTTTTAAAGAAAGGTGGTTGGATTATGGCTTTGACTTTCTTATTAGCTGCTATTGGTTTCATTCTTGCAAATGATGATAGCACCAGTGAGAAGGTATCCTACTATTGTCTTCATATCTACTCATTTGCAAGTCCCACATTTTGCATAGATGGAACAATTGGAAATTATCTGTAGATGTGCAAGCTAATCAAGTTCCTTATTGCTGAAGTTTCATGTATTAAAACTATTATAATGTTATATTATTTTGTTTACGTTTTCTATTCTTTATTTGTTGCCAAATGGATCTTTTATTCAGTTTTAGCTGACTTTGTTCCTTTCCTTTATCACAGCATATTCAAGAATTACTTCGCTATACAAGATATGTTTTGTGGTGGGTGACACTTGGTGTGGCATCCTCGATTGGGTTGGGTAGGTGGATATTACATTTGAGGTCCTCTAAACTTGCTAGTTGAAGCTCTTTATTGATTTGTGACAATGAGCTCCGATAA
Organism: Zingiber officinale; assembly: GCF_018446385.1. NCBI lineage: Eukaryota > Viridiplantae > Streptophyta > Magnoliopsida > Zingiberales > Zingiberaceae > Zingiber > Zingiber officinale. Next base: position 98,470,019 of record NC_055998.1, read on the forward strand.
AAATTCTGACAAGAAAAACTATGATGATCATATGGGCTTACTTGTTTTCTTCTTCTGCTCTCCTGGTACATGATTATGTTTAGTTGGAAATACTCTCCTTTAATTTGATATTATAAGGCCAATACCAAGTATTGCTAATTTGATAGAGTTAAAAGTAAAAAAGGTACTTGATTAATTAGAAACAGACCAATTATACCCACATAAATATAGCATCCTAATATTCCGTGTGTGATTGATTAATCTTCTTCCTCTCAAGCTGTAGTATAAGCATTGATCACTTATTGTTTCAGAAAATAAAAAATGTCATGGGGATGCTTGTTGAAGATATCAATCATGCCTAGCTTCACTAGTGCAATGGACAATAGACTTTGGTGGGGTGATAATTTTTTTTGAAAGTCAGGGTGTCGGTCTGTTCTTGGCTATAGTATTCTTTTCTTATATCCCCTTGAAACTAAAAATAACATAGTATATGAAGTTGTAAGTGAAGATGTAGGAAAAAAACCTCAATCCACTGTAATGAGAGCCATATTATGGTTCCAATTTATACTCTTCAAAGAGAAAATGCTTGGGTGGAGTAACTTTCGGCATGTAGTTTGTGGAAAAAATGGTCTGAAGAGAGAAAGAAGAGTTGAGTTTTGACATTTCATTAAAAGGTTGAGAAGACAAAAGAAGAAAGTGAATAGCTGGTTTATCTTTAATCTTGTAACCAATTGAGAGAGAAACGTTTGAAACAAATAATAGAGAGACTGAAGTTACAATATCTACTTTGGAAGAATTGAGAGGCAGCAAAATGTTCAGAGAGAAAAATTAACATTTTGGCAGTTCTATTAAGAGAGAGGGAAAAAGATTAGGGGAGAGAGAGAGAATAAAAGTCTCTGTTTGACCTCGAGTTTGAGAGAGAATAATAAAGATGAAACGGAAGAAATTGGCAATTTTCCTTAAATGCAAAATTTTAAAGGATGAATAAGAAAATTGGTGATGGAATTAGAAGCAAAACTTAAACATAAGCGATGAGAGAGCCATAGCATAGTAGGAGGTTGGGAATGACTAATGTGCCAACAAAGATGTTTCCTAATTCAGCAAATGTACTTGTGTGAGGATGGAATAGAAGCTTCACCAAACTGTTAATGGCATGGGCAGAAGATAACTGACTAATTTGTCGCCATTTTTATATATTTGAATCTGCTTTTTTTTCTTCAACAACTATAGTCTTCCTGCTTTTTTTAGTGGAAATCTGTTGTTTCACTTTTTGGGCATCAGTATTTGAGGGCTCTTTGAGCAACTTTGCTCATGTGCATGCTTGGATAGAGGCATGGTTGTTGGTTGATGAATACAATAGCATGGGAGAACCATATGATGCAATCTTAGCCATAGGCCAAGGGATAATTCTGCAGCAAGAATGTCAGTAAGGATTATTTTCATGGTGGCAATGTGCGTTAAGTGGCAGTTTGGCATCAAGTGGCTGAGACCTTGTTTGGAAAATGGGGGCATCGCACAGTGGTGTTCTCAAGGCCATGGAGGAACATAGCAGTGCTGTAGGCACAAATATTCTTTCACACGCATGCTCCATAGGCAATTTTCATTTGGAGAGGAAGGAGCGGCAGCAAAAAGGAGATAATGCAAGGATTTTGCTAATGTAGGGAATTTGTGCAGCAAGATTCTGGTTTGAAGAGGATGTAGATACAAAGAGGGTGCTACATCACTTACTGCTTCCCCTTCAATGATGATGAGAATAAAACAAACCCTAAAAGAGAACATATATTCACACACCAAGTTAAAAGTAAACTGGTACTTGATTCATTGTCTGTAAAAATTAATTACCCCATATTTACAATTAGGGTTTGAAGTGCCGAGCCATGCCGCCCAAAACTATCCGAATTTATCGTTCCGGTGAGGAAGCGAAACCGGCACAGTAGAAGAACAAATTTCGCCTTCATTATCCGCCCGCGATCGACGCCTCTGCACCGCCGTATGGCAGAGGTGTCACGCGACGCTTCCGATGGCGCTAGAAGCACCGCGGGATGCTGCCACCGACATCGGAAGTGTTGCGCGAGAACTGCTCGCGGGACTCGCAGGATTGCGGTGTACGCATACTGTTCCAAAAGAAAAAAATGATTTAATTAATTAAACAATTCCCAACTGGCGCGTGATATTTTGAATAGGCTTTTATAAATCCTAATTAAATTATCCCTATAAAATATATAAAAATATATTTAAAATAAAAAAATATTAATTGATATTATAAAAAATTCTTTTTTACTGTTTTAAATTTATTTAAAAATTCTAAAAATTTTTTAAAAACATTCTAATAAATCATATTTATATTCTGATAATTTATTATTATTATTTTATTTGTTTTTTGTTGTTTAATTGATATTTTGATTTTTTTTAAAATATTTTAAATATATAAGATTTAAAATAATAATTAATTAAATGAATAAACAATTAATTTATATAATTATGATATATCAATTTTAATTCGAGTAATTAATACATCTTTAAAGAAAACTATATTTAATTATTTTTTCTAACCATATTAAGGTGTTCAAACAACTTATATAAAATCAATATACAACTTATTTTTAAATTATACATAATAAACATATTTATCTAATAATTACTATATATAAATAAAAAAAAATACCGAAACTGTGTACAATATGATATTGAAAGCGTATCGTTCTGGTCTGGATCGAAACCTTGGCACTGGTCGAAATTTTAAACCTTGTATACAACATATTCAATGATAATTGACAATATCTATTTAACAGTTTGGATTTGAGAAATACAAATGGAGCCAAAATAACATCATTGGTTGTGCAAATGATTTTTAGTTTTTGATTCTCTTAAAGCAGTCAGGATGTTCAATGAGCAAATGTAGTTTTTTTTAACTCGGCATTACTTTATAATTTTATGTTTCCTTATTTGTTGCAGAGACACATCCATTCATAGAAAATGCTTATTGACTTTGCTTTTTTGTACGGTGTGCTTTACTAGTTATAATTTTGTTTCCTTATTTGTTGTATAGAGACGTATTGGTTCATAGGACATGTTCAATAACTTTGATTGTTTTTGCAGGATCTGGTTTGCATACATTTGTCTTGTACTTGGGCCCCCATATTGCATTTTTCACTATCAAGGCTTTGAAGTGTGGTCGAGTAGATCTCAAGACTGCTCCATATGATACCATAGTGTTGAAAAGACGACCTTCGTGGCTTGAAAAGAAGTGTTCTGAGTTTGGACCACCAGTATTTCCTTTATCATCTGGAACTTTAGTTAGGGTTCCAATCAGCAACATTCTCCCTCATGTTCAGTTGGAAGCGGTTCTTTGGGGTTTGGGCACTGCTATTGGAGAGCTTCCACCATATTTTATCTCAAGAGCTGGTTAGTGTATGTATTCTTGATCGAGAAATAGCCATTCAGATTCTTATTACATGATATAATTGTGTGAGCATCCATGGTCACAATTTTTTGAGCTAATACATTAACGTTTGCTTTAGAGGTTTTCGTTGTGATTAGGCTTAATGAGATTGTTTTGATATTTAACGACAATTTATGTTCACTAATTCAGACTATGTTGGACCTGCATGCTTAATTATCTTATGGTTTATTTCAAGTCTATTGGATTCGCCTCAGAGCTTGATTGAGATATTCAAGGGATGAGTGAGAAGTGTTGTGGAGCTTCTATTTTGATGAAAGATGTCAAGCTTGAAGATACACTTAAAGATTAAAATAATTGCATTATTTTTTATTTATTGATTTTAGGTAGACTAATTTAAAGATTAATTATAGTGTTTAGGTAAGTGCTGTTACCTACAGAGCTAAGTTATTGGGCCTAATCGACACTTAGTTGGGTCAAGTTCCGTTGTTGTGAGACTTATTTGGTAGGCTGGGAGGTAGATTCTGGGAAGCCAACTCCTTGGTTGAAAGTTGGGTAGATCTAGCTTTTGTTTCGTCGACCTACGACTGACTGAGGCATCCTCGAATTTCTTAGTTGGCAATGCCTTTTATACACTTCAATAATGGGATAATATCAGTGCATCCGATCCCAGATAGATGGTATTCATGGTAATTCAAGTTGGACAAAGGACTCAATAGTTCCCATCTTCAATTCTATATCTTGGTAGCATGTGAACTTGAAGGAAAAAGGAATTAAGTTGAAGGTGATGCATCAAGGAGGTTGCTTATTAGTGACATTTTAGTTCTTTGCACTAGGTATTTATGTCTAAGCCCATATAATGGCATCCAATAGTCTGAACAGCAGTCTTATTGGGAAAAGGCTTTTTCTTCCAACTCTTCCTTCTCTTACACTCTTCTTCAGCCTCTCCTTCCCATTGTTGGCAAAATCAGTTGATATTGATACCCATATCCTGAGTTGGATTGGTTTTGGCAATTGATTTATCTATTTTTATTTTATTTTATTTTTTAAAAAATCAACATCTTGTAAGGATTGAGAAGTATAGGAAAATTAGAGATTAAGAGGAATTAGCTAGAAATTAATCAGAATACATTAGAAAATTGTTAGAATCCATTGAAATTTTGTCAAATTGAGAAAGATAATAGATGGATTCAAGTTAAAAGTTGGACAGATTAAGATGAGTTGAGAAACTTGACCATTCTAGCCTTCCCTTTAATCCCATTTTGATTCTCGTAAAACTTGCATGAGAAGGAGAGTATCTTAAATGCCCTCTTAAATTGTGTAGTTTTGCTACTGCTCAAGATTTACTACAAAATCAAGGATCATGCATTCAACTTTGTCATCACTCGTTAAACTTGATAACTCGACTTTTAAGCAAGGTTACTATGGATTGAGAGGTTATTATTGAATGAGAGATTATTATGCATCAAGAGAGAACACCGTAAATTTCTCAATCAACAATGATGTTAAAACTACCCTTCAACTAAACAATTCGAACTTAGTTAATTTTGTAATAATGATAACACTTCTATTGAAAGTTTATAGTAACAGCTTGAATTTGTTGAGCACTTAATGGTATGATGCTATTATTGGTTATGTTCTATTTATATTATTTATTAATTTTGTATGTTAGAACATCTGTTGTTATCTTATATATGAAATAATTTTATCATGTCTTTTCTCATAGTTCCTTTTTTTCCTGCTGAATTCAATTTCTCCCCTCCTGCCAATCCAATATAATTGATAGTTGGATTCTTTGAGTGTCTAATCATGCACTCGGAATGAGTCGGTTTTCACCTGTCTCTAATTTCATGTAAATATCATTAATTTGATTCACTTGCACTAGTGCAATTTGTACAAATGCATGCAAGCTATAAATTCTATTTAGGATGGGCTATGATATTTTTGAAACACTAGAAATGGTCTAGAAGATGTTTGTGTGAATCACAAGAGGAGAAATTAATCTTCTCTTCATAATAAAATCATGCTGCAAGTGTGAGCATGATTCTAGTCTAATTCCTAAGCCTATTTTGCAAAGGACTAATCTGCAAAAGTGTTTTATTTTTCTTTTCTGTTTTACTTTACTGCTTTTCTTTCTCCACTTATTTATTTCTCTAAAACAATTATATTAATCTTTCTGCAATATGTCGTGAGGTGGTATCTTGGTTGTATATTTAATCTTCTTGGTGCTCTTAGATTTCATTTTCATTCTTAGATTTACTTAGTTTGATACTGGTTTGACAAGATTCAAATGCACCGCAGCACGCTTGTCTGGAAGCAAAATGGAAATGGAGGAACTGAGTGAAGCACCATCAGATGGGTTAATTTCTGCTTCCCTGAGGCAAATTAAGCGCTGGTTCTTCACTCATTTCCAGCATCTTAACTTTTTAACTGTTTTGATACTTGCTTCAGTAAGTTATCTATATTCCATTTAACTGTAACTGTTCTGGTAAAATCTATTCATTTTGTAGGCATGCATATGATCCTTAGTGTTCACCTTATCTGTTTCCTAATCTGGATAGGTTTATAGTTTCTCACTGCTGCTTGAGAACAGTTCTTTTCATAGGACTTCTTGTATTCTAGGATCCTTATAAGGTGCTATATTTACATACAGGATTATGACTTGATTTTCTTTCCATGATTTTTGTGACTGGCATTTTAATTTAGGTACCAAACCCTCTTTTTGATCTTGCGGGTATTATGTGCGGGCAATTTGGGATCCCATTTTGGAAATTCTTCCTAGCAACCTTGATTGGCAAGGCTTTGATAAAGACTCATATTCAGGTAGATGTGCCTTTCTTCTGGTTGTGTTGATATTTTCAGATGAGCCTTTCTTCTGATTGTTTTGATATTTACATTATTTTCTTTAGGAATATTGTATCAAATAAACAAAATAAATAGAAAAATATTCTAAACTTTTTTATTCTTCATACATATTAAGAAGTATAGTTATGAAAAATACAGAATTCATATTCTTTCTTTTGGGGTAATATATAAACCTAGCAAAATCTTTTAACTTTTTGTTTCAAATCTAGCACTATATAACTTCTTTTAAAAAAATAGATTGTTTTTTTTTAAAATATATTGTTAAAATCTTACACCCATTAGAATGGCGTCCATTCACCTTTAGAAAGTTGACATGACACTCATGTCACATTGAGCCAACTTAGCAAAGTACATATTAATCTGTATAACCCTATGAACAAACATAGACAGGGTTAGTGTTGTTCACTAAAATATTTAGAATCCTTTAATCTTAACAAAAATGAACTTAAGTACATGTGTTTGCCAAGTTGGCGTAATGCCACATAGGTGTCATGCCAACCTTTTTATGACAAATGAAATTTTTTGGTAGCTTAATGTGAAGATGATTTGTGAATGTTGCTACATTGTGAAGAAAAAAAATTAAAAGGTTGCACTATATTTGAGAAAACTCAAAAGGTTGTATTAGATTTATGTATTAATCCCTATTCTTTTGCTATATTTGTTGGAAATTACTTTGTTGATTTGTGTTGCATGTTTGACTGGAAAGATATCTTAATCACAAATATGCAATGTACTTTAATGTCCATTTGATAAGAAAAGTGAAGTAGTTTGTATGTTTGGACCCTAGGCTTTGGAGACATGATAATATATGCACCACATGGATTCCTCCCTATTACATGATTTTGCAAAATATCAGGTAAGACGAAAGAGGGGGCACTGGATGGGGAAGGAAATGGTGAGAGCCATGAACAGGAAGGAGAATGAAGATGGACATCTATCTTTTAGAATGCCTGTCAAATCATGGGTTCCATAAAACTCATGGAAAATTAGATTGTAGATTGCTAACATGTTACTCTGCCTCTAGACATTCATGATGCGCACGAAAAATGGAATTCTTCCACTGATTTTTAGGTTATCCCAACTGGAGCTTGACTGCTGAAAGCATGCGTTGTGTACAAGTGTTTTTCTAACTAAAGTTAATAATGGCACACAATGCACTTTTGGGTTATATATAACTTATTCTCTCTCAGTAATATTTTTTATCTGTTTTTTCCCCCCTAAACTTTATTCGTTTCTGCAGACAGTATTCATTATTTCTCTGTTCAATAATCAACTCTTGGAATGGCTGGAGAATGAGTTATGCATTCAGTTAGCGAGAACCTAGTTGTAAACGAAAATTCTAATTTTAACGATTATTTATCCTTCAAGCAAGAGATTGGCCCTAGAGTTATAGTTATATTTGAATAAAATTGCAACCTGTTCCTGTTTCTGTGAAAATGTCACATGATTTTTGGTTAGTATTTCAAGGTCTTTTGCCTTGATCAGATAAGTTGGAGGCATATGACAAACAAATGAATTATAGTTCTCGAGGTCTCTGACTTTGTTGTTTGATCTCCTTGTTCTGTACCTAAATCTTCAGATATCAAAGAATCGTTGCCAAACTTTTGTCTGAAGTGCTGTTAATCCCAATTTTCTCTCTTTACTGGGATGATGTATTTAAGTCCCATGGGATACTCAGTTGACTAAAAGATGATTGCTTTATTACAATAAGGTAAATGGTTAATTCTTAACGAGCGCACCATGTCGGTTATAAGTTAATTTCATGATTTATTTTTATTTACATAATTTAACCTCTAGTCAATTAGGAATCCATCTCATAGACGGTTACTTGAGTAAAATCATTCTCTTTCCTACCTAGTCAATTGATTATTCAACTTAGCATGACTAGTCAACAAAATTCACCTTTAGTCAACCGAAGGCATGAGTAGTCTGCCTTCACTTGGAAAGCCATCATTATTATGAGGTTATGAAAAAGTCAAAACTCAATCTAGTTGAAAAAAATGAATTGAGAGCTCATCCCAGAGTTTAAGTCTTCACAAAAATCAAGCCCTAGGTAGCTCAACAACTAACGAATAATCACAGCATCATTATAATGCACGAAATTTCTGCTAATACAGAATTTCTAGGAAGAATCAAACCATATTAAATCATGAACAAAGATAAAAATCAAATATTATAATTACTCGACATAATCTCTCATAGCTCTCATGCCTTTAAGTTTTCAGTTCCTCTAGTCTGCCAAACTTCCAGTGAGATCCTCTAGTCCGTATTTTATGAACTAGAGGATGGACCGTAGAGGTTGACGGATTAATTTGAATTATTAAACATATAGGATCTATCTAAATCAATTAATCAATATAAATCCATCTGTGAAGATAATCCGCTCTCCCAAGCTTCTCACTGTGCTCCAATGCAACAACCTAATCTAAGCAGCATCTCAATTTGAGCCGCCAACTCTCAAGCCCACTGAGTTCCCTCCTCCTGGAGAAGTACACCAACTGAATCCAAACCAAGCCCTCAAGCACACAATATCCATGACAACCACAATCACAACTCAATCCCATCAAGTCCATTTAGCTCCACACTCTGCCCGATCTAGGCCTCTAGCCCTAAAGCACGTGATTTCCACGATTGCCATGCCCATAAGTTCCATGAGCTCAAAAAAAAAAAAAAAAAAAAAAAAAAAAAATTCTCTAGTCCTCTATCACTCGAGCCCACGATCTCTATGATTGTCATGTGCTTAAGAGAAGATTCTCTGGACCGCTTTTTGCGATTCAGAGGATGTTCCCTTTCCATGTATTGATGGGGATGCATGGTCCCCAGAGGATCCGGCCTGCATGTGCTCTATGTCCAAGTACCTACACACTTAACACACATTTCAAAACACAAAACACACCCAACTCAAACCATATTGCCAATACATTAAATCAATATGGTTAACCATAACCACAAAGTAGGAGTTGTTTCCTTACTAATCTTCCACGTGGGTACTCCGTGTGTATGGACATAGTGAGCAACTATAGATTTTCTCACATATATTATATGATAATTGAAAATTTTGAACGCCTTAGAAAGCAATTTAATTTGAAAATTGAGAGGGGTTGTTAGAAATAACTTTAATCAATTCCTTATATTTTCCAAAGATATCAAGATTAAAATATATAAAATATTTGAGATTGTGTTCTTTTACTATATTTTTTAACTGAAAAATTGATAGGATTTATCATCTGTCTCAAGTACTATAAGGTATCATTTATTTGGATGGAAATTGAGAGAGAAGAGAGAAAGTAACACTAAAGATATGCAAATATAATAAAGGTCTTTATGCAATCTTTCATTTGAGTAAATAAAAAAAAAAAAATAGATCCGTTACTTTAGCGGCCCCCCTACTACCGGCTCCACAGATATGGAGGGAGGTTCATGCAGGTACATAGTCCATAGGCGCATGGCAGGATAAACCTCAGGTCGTTAGTTCCTGAAAATCGACCCCTGGCCATTACGTCAGAGATACCATGCGCTCACCGTTTGTACTACACCCTAAGGATTTCATTTGAGTAAATAAAGCATCTATATATGATGCATGCTATACATAGTGGAATGCAATCGATAAGCAATCCAATGACATTTTATTAATTTAGTAAAACAAGTAAACAAAATGTTCACACCAAACCTTTCTATTTCTTGCCCTTCTTAATTTCAACATTGTCTATATTTCCCAAATCTACAATACCTAAAGTCATTCTTTTCGATTAGGAGTAACATTAAGTTGTGAATGGAAACTTGATACTTCTTTTAATGAAATTCAAAGCTAGCATTTTAGAAGACACTGTTAGAAATTTAAAACATCACAACTACTACACTATAAAAACATTCATCTCTATCTAAAATTTGATCTAGCAAAGACCTTCCAAATATTTTAGAATGATTATGTTTCAAAAATGAACTTTTTTGTTTCAATGAGACTAAGAAAGAAAAAAAAAGTCACGCTTCATGAATTACAAGTAATTCATGAAGATCAAGTGTTTATCCCTCTTAATTTTCCCTTATCGTTCATTAGTTTAACTTCATTCTATAATTACAATATGAATTCGATAAATTTTATTTGAACTTTATCCCTGTCTCATTACATTTAAAAATTAAACAATGACACTGCAAAATAACTATCATAATAATATGAAAGAACTGACCTAAACAAGTCATCAAAGTAGAAAATCATCTAGCGATATTGCTTCGAACTGATCAAACTCTTGTAAGATGGTTGGCAGGCTTTCAGTGAAGGTAGAGTCACTTGTGATAAAGGTAGCATCCGTGTCAGCAATGGTGGAAGTAGATCTGTTTAACAAGGTGCAGTTCTTGTTGTCGCATGCTTCTTCTTCTTCTTTGTTAATTCCTCCATTGTTTCTCTTATAATTGGGTTGTTTCTCCCCATTATCATCATTTGAGCTTTGGTTAAACTGGAGAAGGAAGGGAGTGGCCAGTTCATCAGGTTGCTGACAATGTTGCACCAAATATCCATGAGCTTGAGCTGCAGGTACTGTGTTGCATGTATGTTCTGCCTTTTGAGTGACCAAGAACAAGGGTGGATCACTAAAGCTTTGTTGTTGCACTTGTCTTGATGCTTGGCAGCCTGTTTCATCCCTGTAACTGCACCTATAGTAGCTTCTACATGCAAATCACAAAGAACAGTAATGAGAGACAGAATTGACTTTATCAGGATTGGTCATTATCTTATGCTTGTCAAGCTTGACAAGAGCTTGAGCACTTTACCAAGCTCCACAAAGAATCAAGTTGTCCTTACAACAATTGACTTAAAGCATTGGTATATAGATGAAAGGATAAGACAAGTTGATGCCGGGGATCCATTGATTATAAATTTGAGAGGTAGTTATTAACTCGAATTGAATCACGAGACCTATAATACATCAAATTTCAGAGATTTATATTTGTTATAAGTGTAACCCATAACACACACAAAAAAAACATCATTTAAACCTTTTCAAAAACTTTGAAGAATTTTAATCCTTTTTATTAAGATTATTTTTATCTTTTACATCGTTAGGGTTTTGAGACTATTTAAATATTTGTTTAGTTGATGATGTTAAAGTATTATCTTCATTTGAGTTAATATTATTCAGTTAAACCAAGAGAAAAATTCTTTGCGTTTGATGATTTCTCGTATCTTCCTTGAAAACTCTATTTTAGAACTAGTCTATCGAATAATAATTATTACTATATCCGGTGTCACAAGTATATATGGAGACATTCATATAAGATAATGGAACACTGTGAAGGTGTCACTCATATTCAATCTAGATAGATTTAAAGAAAATAACTTTTGGCTATCCATTTTATCAAAAGTGAAGGTACACTTAGCTTCTTTGTTTCATTTTATCTTTTTTTTGAGAGAAAGGAAACTTCATACCTATGAAACATCATTTTTTTTTTCTTTTTTGTGAATGATAATTAAATATTGTTAGATAATAAAAGGTCACACCTTGTGAACGGGCTGCCATTGATCCTCTTCTCCCCATATTTTCTCCACAGATAACCATCATCGTATGGTGTGGCTGTAACAACGCTGTAGCTGCCATTTCTGTAAAAAGGGGAGAAAGCAACATGAATATTGTTCAGTATTTAGTTGTTCACTTCACTTTTATTTTGAAGTAGAAAAGGGGGATGATCAGAAGGACAGTTAGGGGGGCATAGATCTCGGATCTGTCTTCAAGAAATCTAGCAAACAATGATTAGCTTGGACCCTCCTCTCCTTTCATGCAGAGGTACACACTTCAATGGCAGATCTAAGGAGCCATGGCGTGGTTCATGCATATCATTATCATGAACTTGTACTTACTTCTTTCCTTGAACTTTATGAGGATCTTTGTGTGTGCTGGTGTCGGCTGAGAAGTCGCACTCGATTTTACTAGGTTCTTGCATTGTGATGTCAGATGTGAGAGATGAAGATGAAGATGAAGATGAAGATATATGGAGATGAGAGGAAAGGGATGAAAGGGGGCTTGCTCAAACGTTTACTCAGGAAGATGGAACTGATTAATGTTAAGAGTGTCATTTTTTATTCAAATATCACTCTATAAACTATCATCTTGCTCATCTGTATAAGGAGAGAGAAAATTAATTTGAAGGAAAAGAGAGAGAGAAAAAAAGAAACATGTGGAGAGAAACCTGGATTTTTATTATTTATTTACTTATTTTTAAAAAAAGGGAGCAAAATTAAAGGAAGAGATAAAAAAAGCACGTGGAAAAAACCCTTGCAATCTCTTGCAATAGTTTCAAACTTTTAGATGATGTCGTCCTTGGACAATGGTATAGTCGTAGAGTGGTTTTTTAATTTATCAAGTATTTAAGAATTAAATTTTAATTTTGATAAATTAAGTGATGAATTTTTTTAATAGGTGATTGACTTAAAAATATTATGTTGATGAGCTGTTTGTTATCAATATTTTTTTATTTATCCTGATGATCAATAGAAATTCTCATAGGATCAAATTAATCATCTCATAATTAATTAGTATAGAGTGAATACTGGAGTAGCAGATAATTTTGATGTAAGTTATCTTATTTTTTGTTCCAATAAGAAGCCAATATAATTATTAAATACTATGTTAGCCTTGAATCATGATCATTGTAGTTTATATTTGTTTTCGTACATTTGGAATCTTTGATTTGGGTTAAGAATAAGGATAAATGACTTTTAATGGTGTTATTATATGAATTTAAACCCATGATTTTTTTGATTGATAGGCCTATGTTCACTTATCATTAGGCCAAATAACTATTGGTATATTTATTTTTTTAAGAAATAATTAATTTATTATTTGCAAGTTTTTATGGAATAAATATTCATATATTTAGTTGAAAATTTACAATATCAATTTTTATATAATTATTTGATTGGCAAAGTAAGTTGTTATAAATTCTATGAAAACTAATTATTTTCATTATATTTCCTTGTAAAATAAATTTAAAATATCAATTCTAGAATATTTTTGTTTATTTGTGATCCACTTTAATTTATATTTTACTACTCCAAAAAATATATTATATTTTATTCTATAAAAATCCACATCGTCATTAGGTTAGGAGATCATGACATAGAGAAAATGAAACAAATTAGGTAAATAGAATGAGTCAAGCAAGATGTTAAGATGGTGCAAGTTAGAGGAGGTGAATAATTTAATATGTGGAAAAAACTTGAAGCAAATTTGACATCACATGCATAACATTAATATTTTATTTGGTTCGCTGATAACTATTCTAAATTCTAGTTCTAATAATCTATCATCACTAAACCTTATCCTTCTTGAAAACCTTTTCGAAGAGGAAAAGTCTCTTACAACAAGTTTTCACAACAATATAACAAGAATATGAAATACAAAAGTAAATACATGAAAGTAAACTACTTTACAAGAATCTTACTTTGGATGCTTACTTATAGCTTGGAATTGCCTCTTGATGATCCAGGAATGCAACATCACTTCATACTCAAACCTCAAAAAATCAACGTTGAAAATCTCCTTGAAACCTTTCTTTATAGTCTTTAGGTAGGAACGAATTTTCGCCTATCAATCGACTGATCTTACCCATCAGTCGATTGATCAACTATAGATTTGAATGTTACCCTGACTTGTCGGTTCAATGACTCCATCCATGTTAGCATCAATTGACTGAACAATAATTTTAGTTAATTGTTACCTAATTTGTTGAATCCCACGGTTGAGTTCTAAATATTTTGTTTGCTCGAACAATGACATCAGTTGATTGATACACTTTATCAGTTGACTGATTACTATCAATCAAGTTTTTCAGTCAATTTTGGAAGCTTCTATACATCGCTACAATGTTCATTAGTCAATTGATCAAATCCATCAATCGACTGTACTGTAGTAAAATATTATTCACAGCTACTGTAGTAGCACTATAGCAACACTGTGTTGCCTCTAATATGCATGAAACACAAGATAAAACATATAAACAACTCACAGTGATCTCCCGAGATGATATTTATATCTACTTGATGTCGGAAGCACGATCACTGATGAAACCGGAAAGCCCTTCGAGTTTCACGAGCCAAATCCCTTTCTACAGGGCGTTCTCTTTTGCTTGAGATCACCTCCAATCCCTCTCGTTTTTCCTCCTCATCTTTTTTTTTTTTTAATCTTCATGGCTTGGACACACTTATATAACATGAGTCAGGAAGACGAAGGGGAAGGGACGCCCCTTCATCTCCTTGACGTTTGCAGTAATGAGGGAGATGAAGGGGAAGCAATGCCTCTTTGTCTCTTCAATGTCCAACATCTCCCACTCGTCCAAGTCAATTCATAAAGGTTATATGGTCATAAAGATCATATAAGTCACATAGACTATGAGATGATCATGCCATAAAGACCAGAACAAAACATTAGTTAGTAATAAAAATCAAATAAGTCACATATGCTTTATTATGATCAAGTCACAAAGACCAAAGCATAAATTAATTAGTAATAAAGACCAAATAAGAGCATTCATTTTATATATTAGGGAAAATGGTTCGTGCGACAACAAGCACACTGAGCATTCATTGCTAAGAAGATTGTTACACCTTACATAGTTGCTTTATAGAATGAATTAAAGATATCAAAACTAGCCTTTACCCCAGATTAAATTTTTTACATCAATATGAACATCTCTAATATCTCATAATGACTATTATGTCAAGAGCATATTTAACATCTCCAATCAATACAATTATTGATAATTACATTTTATATACTGAACTAAAAATATAATTGGTACCAGTGAAAAAATGTCACAGATACAAATCCATCTTAATCTTCCCTTTTATCCATAATCTATTCATTCTAATCAGTCACTTTCCTAGTTATGCTCCATAGACCGAATCACCCATAGCTAATAGGAAACATGCGCAGACACTGATCAAAATTTCAAGTAAACAGCTAAATAGTCACTTAGGGTAAGATTGAGATTAACATATAATCTTAAGGGTCTCACATAGTAGAGAAGCAGGGATCCATTCTCCTACTACCATTCTTGTCGCCATAGTACATGTGGTATGAATCACATGCTACGATATTATTCTCTTTACTAAAAAGAGCGCATGTTTTTCTCAAAATTTAACATCATACATATTTCGATCTAGACATACCTAATGTCTAATCCTGAATTCAACATATGAATTCCAATACGGCCTTAAGCAGATTCAGTAAATGGTGGATTCATTTACTTTGATCATTACATAAATGATCTCATATTGACATAATTATCAAGGCGATCTTAACTTATGGGTATGTCTTTATTCACAGTAATGTAACCTTCTTACTGTGCTATATAGATTTCTTCATCAAGATTATCATTACGGAAAGTTATTTTTACATCCATTTGATGTAATTCCATATCAAATTGTGCTATTAAAGTTAAGATGACACATATTGACACAAACTTCACAATTGGGGAGAATGTTTCTTCAAAATCAACACCCTCCATTTGGGTATATCCTTTTATAACTAAATAAGCCTTATACCGATTAATCGATCCATCTATTTTTCTCTTTACTTTGAGAATTCACTTATTTCCAATAGCCCTTCGGCTCAGAGGAAGATTGACTAAATCTCAAACTTGATTTTCTTTTTCATTGACTCCATCTCCTCATCCATTACAATTTTCTATTTTTCTCTTACTGAGCTTCTTAAAGCTTCCTCAACTGTTCAAGGTTCCTCATCATCAAATGGGAGAATCATCAATATCTCATTCTCAATGTCAAACCTTATCTGAGGAATAATATGATAACTACTTCTTTGTATGTTAGACTCCTGAAAAATTGACTTATTCAGTGACAAATTACTTCCACTTGGTTAAGTAGATTTCGACATCTTCTGATTCGTTGATAAAGGAACATTATCTTCCTCCTCTATCTCATATAGAAGAATAGTCTTATCAACTTCACATCATGTTAGGAATTCAGTTTTAAGAAAAATAGCATCTCTTGACTCTATTTCAGATATGGTTCCATCTTGTTGCTTACCAATGAAGACATAACCCTTAGAAGTCTCAGAATACCTTATAAAAATACACTTCTTACCTCTGGGTTCTAATTTTTCATATTCGTGAGTCTTATCATGAATGTAGGCAACTGACCCCCAAGGTCTCAGATTACTCAAATTTGACTTTCTGCCTGTCCAACGTTTAGATTAAACTAATTTTGAAGACATTTTATTAAGTATATAGGCCGCAGCTAATAATGCATCTCCCCAATAGGACATTGGCAAATTAGCTTACGCCATCATAGACCTAACTATTTCAAGAAGAGTCCTATTTCTTCTTTCAGCAACCTTATTTTGCTGTAGAGTTCCAGGGATAGTTAGCTTTCTAATAATCCCTTTCTCATTACATATTATCTCAACTTCGCAAGATTTTAACCTTTTGTTCCAATTGATTCTCAACTTCGTTCAAGTAACAAATGAAGCAATCTAATGCTTCAGATTTGTGATAAATCAAATACACATGACCAAAACGTGTGAAATCATCAATAATTGTAATGAAATAAGAACTCCCATTTCTAGCCTTCAGATTCATTGGAGCACAAATATCTGAATGAATTAATTGCAATGGTGATTCAACCCTAATAGCCTTTCTAAATGGTTTTCTAATTACTTTTTTAGTAAGACAATGCTCACATATAGACAAGTTAATTTTAGCATAAGAGCCTAAAAGACCCTCTTTAGCTAATCTATTCATTCGTTCTTATCCTATATGTCCTAGTCTAGCATGCTAAATTTCATCATTAACATCAACATTACTAGTAAGAGCAATGCTTGAAAAACAACCATCATTATTATTTGGTTCTACATCAAGAACCATAAAACCATTTGTTACATAACCATGCCCAATTAACATTGAGTTAATCCAAAGTTTCACACAACGACTATAAAAATTTACACAATAACCTAAATCAAGAAGACAAGTGACAGAAACTAGATTCCGTTGAATCTCAGGAGCATACAGGACATCATGTAGAAATAAGGTTCGTCCACCACATAGGTTGAGCTTGCAAGTGTCAATTCCTTTGACTTCAATTCTTGCATTGTTTCCCACATATATTCATTTGTTGCTAGCTAGTACCTGATGGTACTCCACATATGCAGCTCAATCACGAGCTACATACTTTGTTGCTCCTAAATTTACAATCCACAAAGGATAAGAATCAGCTAACAACACTGTACTTATAAATGATGCTCATGGAAAGAAGATAGAGATGAATCTACCTTTTTAGGCTTAGTACAATTCCAAGCAAAATGACCCTTTTTTACCACAGTTGTAGCAAGTCAACTTGCTCTTAGGTCTTTGTCCATATTTCTTTTCTTTCTTCTTGATTTGGTTTTTCACAGCAACAACACTAGCCTCCTTTCCTTTCTTAAATCATTTTTTATTATTCTTGGAACTAGAACCTTCAGCTATAAAAGCTTGACCAGAAATCCTTACAGATTCAATCCTCTCCGTCTCAAGTTCAACATGGTGTGAGACATTAGTGAAAGTCTTGATACTTTTACTATAAGTTAGATTCTGTTTCATCGTTTACCAAGAATTAGGAAGGGAACGGATAACCTGAATCTGTTATTCATTGGTCAACTCATGATCGACAGCTTTTAAGTCTCGAATCATGTTACCTATCTCCTTGAAATGTTAGGCCATGGTAACATTTGAGCATTTTTTACAACTATCAAACTTGATTGTTAGCTAATAGATCTTACTTAGATTTACTTCACTGTACTTCTCTTTAAGGGCTGCCTAGACAGTATGAGCCGATGATAATGGCTCATAATCAAATACTAGGTCATCCACCATTGAATTAATCAATATTCCATTAGTAGTGGAGTCCTTCCTTTTCCATGTTTTATAGGCATCAAGGTCACGTCTGTACTGTGTTGTAGAATCATCAGTCGATTCATCAATGAATTGATTTACAACCTCTAGAACTTCTTGTTCCTTAAGAACATATTATATCTTAAGGTGTCATATTTTGTAGTTATCTCCATTTAATTTTTCTCCTTTATTGAGTTTAGCTATGATATTTTTAGTTATCATAATTTATATAAATAAGCATATTATTTATTATTTCAGTGTATTTCATATGCATGTAATTAATTATTGACTTAGTGTAAATTAGAATTGGTTTATAAAATCAAGTGATAACTATTGGTACCCCAAGGTAGTTTTGATGTGATCAAACAAGTTAAGTTAGGACCGATTATATTTAACCCTGTGTGTAAGTGTGCAGGAACTTAGAAGCATAGGAAGTCGAGCAAAAGATGCAGCTAGCGAGAAGGACGACGCGGGAGAGAGCTGACGAGATCAATGCGTCTGAGGGACGAGGTGCTTTCGAAGAGTACACCGGCGGACGAGAAGGGAGCGTGCGGTGTTTCCGAGGGATGATAAGCTGGAGCAGAAGATTGTTCAAGGAGCAAAAGACATAGCTGTCCGAGGGATGAAAAGTTGTGGAAGAGTACGTTGGTTGATGAGAAGGAAGAAAGCAGCGATTCCGAGGGATGAGAAGCCAGAGCGGAAGTTTGCTTGAGAAGGCTGGAAGTTGGGTTCGGGTGAGCCCTATTCCGGATGGCCAAAATCATCCAAGTGAGCGGAGCCAGAGTGGAAGACCTGGACCGAGGCAAGCGGAACCGAAGAAGGAGGCACAAACCAAAAGTCAGCAAAAGGCTGACTTCTAGTGATTGGGGTGCTTAGACCGGTCCAGGGCGCGCGGACCCGTCCGGGGCGCATGGACTTGGTCAGGGCGCTTGGACCAATCCGGGGCACCTGAAGTTCGGGCGCCCGAAACCCAATTCTTAGCCATTTCGATGTAGTGTTTGAACGTTGTGTCAGAGATAGAATTCTATCCCATTCCAGACACTTGGAACACTTCCAGGCACCCCGACCAGGGGTATATAAGCAGCCCTGCTCCCAGAAGCTAACAACAATAAGAATTACAGAGTAACAACACTTGTGCTTGAGTTTGTATGAGTTTACCTTTGTTTAGTGAGCTTTGAATGCTGTAAGAGGCTTCTCCGCCTAGAGGAGATTTTTAGTGTGCTTTTTCATCTTCCTTGGATTAACAACCTCCCCGGTTGTAACCAAATAAATCTGCTGAGCCTCGTATTTTTAGTTTATTATTATTTCTATGTTTATGCAAGTATTTTAATTAAGTTATAAGTTCGAGAAAGGTTCTTTTGGTTTTGTTTTTGTGTAGGGACTATTCACCCCCACCCCCCTTCTAGTCGGCCGCCAAGGGTCCTAATAAGTGGTATCAGAGCAAGGACGCTTTAGGAGGACTAATCACCGAATGAAGCACACGAGATGGGCAGACCAAGCATCTACCCACCAAAATTCGAGGGAGAGTTCGCGAGCTGAAAAAAGAGAATAGAGGTATTTTTCAAAATAGACTTCGATTTATTGTTAATAATGGAATTTAGTTTTGAAGCACCCGAGGGCAAGGAAAAGTATTAATGGATGAAGAAGGAACAAGCCGACTTCGTGGCAAACAACAAAGCAAAGTTTTATCTACTGAGCGTCCTACCGCCACAAGAAGTCAACTGAATCAGAGCTTACGAGTCCACCAAGGAGCTCTAGGAAAAATTTCTGGAACTTCACGAAGGAACCTTGGAGGTGAAACTTATGAGACAGGACTTACTTCGCAACCAGATCAGCAACCTTCGATTAGAAGAAGACGAAACTATAGCACATCTTCACTCGAGGATTAAGGAGGTCATCATCGGATTTTCGAATCTCGGAGAAAATATAAGCAACCAAGATTTACTAAGGTACACTCTTAATACATTTCCTAGAAATACAAAATGGGCATCATTAGTAGATGCCTACTATATCTCTAAGGATTTAGAATCTATTACCTTAGAAGAGTTATTTTCAACTTTTGAAATCCATGAAACGAGATGTACAGATTCGAAGGAGCTAAAGCACAACATTACCTTTAAGGCAAGGATGGACAAACAAGATTTAGAATCCTTTCTCGATGGCAACGAAACAACGTTGATGGTAAAACAATTTAAAAAATTATTTAAAACTAGAAAATCTAACTATCTGCAGGGTAGAAAGAAAAGAACGATCAGATGCTACCACTGCAATGAAGAATGACACGTTAAAGACAACTGCCCTAAATTGAAGAACAATGATAAGGGTAAGAACAAGAAGCCTGCCCAATCTAACAAGTACAAGACACTAAAGGCTATGTGGGACAAAACGTCGTCTAAATCAGAGATTGAGGCTTTCTTCGGACTTGCGTTAATGGTAAGCCATCAAGAAAATAAACACGAAGCAAGCTCGTCCGAAATGATCATCGAGAGCATTGATGAAGGGGGAGCTACATCAGATGAAAGCAGCAGTTCATGGAGAGCTACGGATGATGGGATTGACAAGGTAAGTCAGGTACGATCTCCACCTCTCGATAAATTATTTAAGTTTGTTAAATTATTGTCAAAGGATTGCTGTAAGCTAGAAAAAGAAAACCAACAGTTAAAATTAACTGTAGCCAAATCTTATTCATTAGAAGAATTTGACAAAATAAAATTAAAAAATGATAATTTGTAAAAAGAAATAAAGAACTTGAAAAATCATACATGCTCATATAACACAAGTATTAGAAAATTTAATGGTTTAAATTGGTACCTTAATTACCACAAGGGACAAATTAGAAAAATTTCTTAGAAATATATTCCTAAAATATTTTTAATCAACCCAGTTGGAAAGAACCTATACTGGGTTCCAAAATCATTCTTGGATTAAAACTTTAAAGTTAGGGCTTTCAGAGAGTAGATTAAATATATTTGATTTCCATAAGAGGCTTTGTCTAGAACGTGGTTGTTGCTCTAATAACCAAAAAGATATAGTATCTCGTTATAGTTTGGAAGCTAATTAATGAAATAAAATATTTAATTGACTAACTGATAAAGTATTTAATTGTAATTAATGCGTTAAATAGTTACTCAAACATTTTTTACTTAGATTTTTTTTTTGCAAAACTTAAAGTTTCTTATTTACGTTGCAATTTTTTAAAGTGATATCAAAATTATTTTCAAATTTTTTCAAAGTTTTCAAAAACTTGATAAGTTTTTCAAAATTGTTAGAAAATCAGAGTTTTTTCTTAAAACTAAAAACTTTCTTATTTTTGAAAAGTTACTCTTAGATTTTTTTTGATACCCTATTTTTTTATGTGATCAAATGGGGAGAAGGGAAAATTAAGTCTAGGGGGAGGTAGTTTAAACTTTTTTCAAATCTTACACTTTATTGTAAAATTTATTGCTTTTATTTTATGTTGGTTTACCGTAACTTAACTTGGGTTGCTCACATCTAAAAGGGGGAGATTGTTGGTACCCCAAGGTAGTTTTGATATGATCAAACAAGTTAAGTTATGTCTTGTTGTGTTTAACCCTGTGTTTAAGTGTGCAGGAATTTAGGAGTATAGGAAGTCGAGCAAAAGACGCATCTAGCGAGAAGGACGGCATGGGAGAGAGCCGACGGGCTCGGTGTGTCTGAGGGACGAGGTGCTGTGGAAGAGTACACCGGTGGATGAGAAGGGAGCGTGCGGTGTTTCCGAGGGAAGAGAAGTCAGACCGAAAGATTGCTCGAGGAGCAAAAAATGTAGCTGACCGAGGGATGAAAAGCTATGGAAGAGTACACTGGCTGACGAGAAGGAAGCAAGCAATGATTCCGAGGGACGAGAAGCCGGAGCGGAAGTTTGCTCGAGAAGGCCGGAAGTTAGGTTCGGGTGAGCCCTATTCTGGATGGTCGAAATCACCCAAACGAGAGGATTCGGAGTGGAAGACTCAGACTGAGGCAAGCAGAACCGAAGAAGGAGGCCCGAACCAAAAGTCAGCAAAAGGCTGACTTCTGGTGATCGGGGCGCTCGGACTCCGGACGCCCAAAACCATTCCGAGTGCTCGAAACTCGATTCTTAGCCATTTCGACGTGACGTTTGAACGTTGCATCGGAGATAGAATTCTATCTCATTCCAGGCACCTAGAACGCTTCTAGGCACCCCGATCAGGGCTATATAAGCAACCCTACTCCCAGAAGCTAACAACAACAAGAATTACATAGTAACTACACTTGTGCTTGAGTTTGTCTAAGTTTAGCTTTTTTTTTTTTGTGAGCTTTGAATGTTGTAAGAGGCTTTTCCGCCCAGAGGAGATTTTTATGTGCTTTTTCATCTGCCTTGGATTAACAACCTCCCCGATTGTAATCAAGTAGATCTGCTGAGGCTTATCTTTTTAGTTTATTATTATTTCTATGTTTATGCAAGTGTTTTAATTAAGTTATAAGTCTGAGAAAGGTTCTTTTGGTTTTGTTTTTGTGCAGGACTATTCACCCCCCCCCCCTTCCCCCCTCTAGTTGGCCGCCAAGGGTTCTAACAATAACTATGTTTCCACTTATCATTTGTATGTATCAATCTAATCAATATTGATCAATTATATCACACACATCCTATCTAATGCACAAATGAACTAATCATTTTCACATGAACTAATCATTGAATATGAACGAATCATAAAATAACATGAACTAATCATGAAATGAACTAATCATTGAATTGAATATGAATGAATCATGAAATGAACTAATCATTTTCAAGTTTGTTAATACATAACATAACTTTTCATAACATAATTTTGTTCGCACATAATGATAAAAATTATTACACGGCTTAAAAACTAAATAGACTAATACTATTCGTTCATAATAGCAATAAGCATAACACTAATAAACTAGATAGGTCAACACCACTTCTACTAGGACAGATACTAGTGCAGCGAGTAATTCTACCCATTCATCCCAGACTCGATGATGGGTGGATCAACCTCAGATGTATCCATCAGATCTATTTCTGGATCCTCCACACACTCTTCTGGATCCTCCTCCGATTCTTGAGGATCCATCTCTAGATCCTCTGTGCACTACAAGAATTTTTGCATTCAACAACACTCAATAGACAACGCTTTTTAATAAAAACGTTGTCGTTCTTTGTTTTACAACGCTTTTAGTGAAAAGCGTTGTCTATGGTATTTACTTTTTACTAAAGACAACGGTTTTTAATGAAGTGTTGTCTTTAGTGTTGTTGTTTATGGTCAAAGACAACATTTTTTTAAAAAACGTTTTTTAAAGTGTTGTGTATGTTTCCCCTAAACTCACTTAAAATAAATTCGCAGCCCTCGCTTTGCTAAACTCTAAACCCTCAACGCGCGCGCGCCTTCTCCTCACCACTCCTCTCCACGAGTTCTCCTCTCCACTCCTCTCCTTCTCCTCTCCTTCTCCTCTCCACGAGTGCCTTCTCCTCTCCACTCCTCTCCACGAGCGCCTTCTCCTCTCCACGAGCGCCTTCTCCTCTCCTTGCCGCGTGATCTCCTCTGAACCCTAATCTCGACCCAAACTCCTCACGCCGGCCCAACTCCTCCAAGTCGAGATCCCTAATCTCGCATTTCCCCATCTCCTCAATCAAAGTCAGCTTACCCTTCCTAATCCGCCACCATCTCTGACGCCGGCCGACGCCATCTCTGACGGCAGATCTAGCCGCTACCTCTGGACGAAGCCACCGCATCCGCCGCCAGAGCTGCCCCCTTTTCCCTCTGCACGCTGACGCGTTGACGGAGCATCCGCCGCCGGAGCCACAACGGCGCTCCACGGACTTCCTGTTCTCAGCGGCGGCCTGTAGTGTTCTCTTTGATTCTTGGTCCCTCGTTTCTTGCTTTGTTTCGCGTCGCCGTTGCGGCTGGTTGACTTGCAGATCCACGCTGAGGCTTCGATTTTGTCGTTTCTGTTTTTGTCTTCGAATCTTTTAGGCAATGAAGTTTCTGGATTGGTACTTGAAGATTGGCGCGGTATCGGCACTGATCGGAGCGTCCATGGAGGTATTCATGATCCACACTGGTTTCTGTAAGTCGTCATCCTTCTTTTCGCCCTGTACTGTTCTTATTCATTTATTTGATGTCTTATGTGGTCTTCCTGCGCTTTGCTTTACCCTAGTGGCGAAAATCGTGTAACCTCTCTTGTCCTAAGCTCCTTGTTTTTTCCCCCTCCACAAGGGGAAGTTCCTGCACTATAGGTCTGTGAATCCGGAGAAAGTTATTGTTTGATTTAGTTAAAGTTGTCCTTTTTTATGTTGGTTACAAATTGAATTCCTATGATGAAGGCAATCATGGAATTGGTTTGGGATGGATTGGGAGTAGGGGCGTTAAACTTCTGAAAAGAGGTACATAGTGAGGGTAACTGGGTACACCTCTATCGAATGAATTGACCATTGTTCAGGTTTTGGCAATGCATTCAGGAGCTTACTCTTCCAAACATTTTATATAGCAAAAGGATCGTTATAATTAATTCCTGATGTTTTATTGAATTAGGAAGTTCCTTGGTGGCTTACCTTGTCTTCGCTACTACCTGAAGCAGCGCAGCAGCCGTGGTCGAGGCAAGGCCTAGTCCCAACCAATCTCAGCATCGCCATTCCCAGTAATGCCAGTCCCCCACCTGTTCAATGAAATGTCAATGTGGGAGTTTTACTTACTGATGGCAACTTGGAAATGGTGTTATAGCTTCAAGATCTGGAAGCACTCAATCGACGTGGGCTCAAAAGGTGTGTGATGCCATTAAACATAGCTTGCATTTTCTGCTCATCAATCATCATGCTGATGAAATATCGTCTCTGCAACTTACCTTATAATATGCTTTGGTTGTGAAATCCTTGCTGTTTTACTTCCTTCAAATGTGGTGCTTTTGGTGCATTGAAGAATGGCATTTAGGTTGATGAATCGTTTACATGTTTGTCACATGTGTTGTTCCTAGAAGACCAAATTGTATACCATAGAAAACCATGATAATCGATTAAAATTCAATTTTTATGGCAATTTTTAGAGTACATAACTTCTAGAGTGAAGTGCAATTTTCACTCTTATTGTCATATTTTTATATCAACTTGGCTTTGGCTAGACTTATTTTGTGTTGAATCGACCTTACCTATAGACAATTTTGTGTCTCCATGTGAAGAGTGCAGATTCATTCTTTTCAAGTTTTGTATGATTTAAACTTCACCCATTATTGCTTTTCTTTTGTAATAATGCTTTCAATTTAATTTCTAGTAAATTAGATTAATTCTTTACTTTCAATTAGTTTTATTTACTTTTTAATAGTTTTTTATATCTTAGAATCGTATAAAACAAAATTTGTATCAAATCATATCGAATAATACCACATTCGTATGATTCTCTTCTATTTTAATACACATGTTCGAACTCCTAAATTCCAAAATGTCAAAGCATTCAGGAGGAAGATCTTTTAATATCATCGGTACCACAAACATCAAAACTATGGAAGCTGATTATACCAATAATCTTCCTATTATTTGGTTTGTCAGTGATCTTAATATTTGGTAATATTTGGTCTTTGATGCTCACGACAGAGTTTCAACGCTGCATGATTACCTTGTTCAAGCAGATTGCTCGCTGCCTCAGTAGCTCGCATTTTTAGAGTTCCACAGCTCTTCTTTCTTATGATGATCTTGTTCTTGCAGATTTGTGTTTCCTCTGTGGACCCTTTGGCATTTCCTTCTGCAGTGGAAGCAGGTGCCCAAATGGTTAGGATGCGATGAACTTGACTGGTTTCGATCGGATTGTCTGTCATACCAAACATTAAAATCCTTGTGCTAAATGCAGGTGGAAATTGGAAATTATGATTCTTTCTACGAGATGGGAATTCAGTTTTCCCCTGAACAGGTATATGAATCATGATCGTACTTTTCCTTGCAGTTCCTCGAGTATTTTCAGCTATTTCTATCTCGTCACTATTCTGTGGTGCCATTGTCAGATTCTAAAGCTCACTAGAGAAACTAGAAGGATTCTTCCATCCATTACACTGTCTGTAACCGTGCCACACATGCTTAGTCTCCCTGATCAGGTAGCTCATTTATTTCCTCGTAAACTGAGATTTGTCACTAACACAATCTCTCGTTGTTTTTTGTTCAATTTAAAAAGGTGAAGCTAGCAGAGTTGCTGGAACAGGAAGGTGCTGATATAATCCAAACTGAAGGAGGGAAATACTCAAGTCCATCAAAACCTGGTGTCCTTGGTTTGATCGAGAAGGTAACAACAGTACGAATAAGAAATCTTAGCACACTTGTGATGAAAAATGTGATATTTTTCCTCTTTAAAATGTAGGCCACACCAACGCTAGCAGCTGCATACTCCATTTCCCGAGCAGTTCAGATTCCAGTTATGTGCTCATCTGGATTAAGCGCTGTCACTGCACCTATGGCTTTAACAGCAGGAGCAGCTGGTGTGGTATGCGTTCTTTTGCTTTCTAATCTAATCATTATCTGCTACTAGTGAAAGAAATATAGACTCTTTCAGATTCTCTTGTGTTCTTGATTATCTGCTACTACTTCATTGTCAGAAGTAGTTGAACACTAACACTTGGACGCCAACATTTTTGAGTTGGCGACTAGAATTGACCATCCGATGGACACAACAACAGTTAGTCAATGATGAGGTTTTGTAAAACTTGTGTGTTTGAAAAATTATTGTCATGAAGTTAAGGATAACTTGTATGATACAAATTTAATTTGTGGATCAATATGTATACATTTTGTTTGTATAATATAAAGTTTTATTTATTTGTTAAATAGTCTTATTATAAAAATGATTGTGGTTGTGGATATTTAATTATATGTAAATTTTGAGTATTTTTTTATAATTTTTGCTATTTAATTAAGAAAAACACTATTTTTTATAAATTTAAAAAGACAACGTTTTTAAGTAATAAAAGACAACGCTTAAAAAACAATGTCTTTAAGACCAACCACAACGCTTTTAAAGCGTTGTCTTTGATATGTGCATTTTTACAACAGCATCTATAACAACGCTTTTTAAGAACGAAAAGACAACGCTTAAAAAGCGTTGTCTTTGTGACCAACCACAACGCTTTTAAAGCGTTGTCTTTGATATGACTTTCTACAACACCATCTACAACATCACTTTTTAAGTACATACGACAACGCCAAAAAAGCGTTGTTGTTTAGCTTTTTTCTTGTAGTGGTGGGATATATTCCTGGATCCTTCTCAAATTCTTCGAGGTTCATTTCTGCCGGATCTAGTGTTGAAGCAATCCTAATCGTCCGTGCAACCATGTGTTTGAATGTTTGGGCAAAGGGTTTAAGTTAAGTTCACCCTTATATTTAATATGTGTATATGAGTGCGTAGGTTTACATGATACACATATGACTCAGTTGATGGCTTCGGATCCAGTGAAGGATGGAACATCCGAGGAACCGTGGACAAGGCAGCAAGTGTTGATGCGGGAAGCATCCGACGATCGAACTCGTGTTTTGATAATGGCAAAGAATTCAAAGTTAAGATGCTTTGTGATCTAACAAGTCTGCTCGAGTATTTCAGGAAAGTCCTAGCTACGGTTAGGCAAAAGGAAAACCCTAGGGGGCCGTAACCCTAGGTCATAGGGGGTGGTAACCCTATGCGGAAAGTCTTGGCAGGTCGATGGCTTCAGGCAAAAGTCCTAGGGGGTGGTAACCCTAGGTGGAAAGTCCTGGTGTCGCGAACCAGGTGAAAGACTGGATTAGCCGGGAAGCGGATGTCCAGCAGAAAGTCCGGAAGCGTCGAGTGCTGAGCAAAAGTCCAGTCGATATGGAGGATCGCACTGGCAGTAGGTAAATCTCCTGAGTGGAGTAGGTGAGGACGCGTTCCCCGCAGAGGGAACAGTAGGCGTCGGGTCGACCTATGATTTCCGGACGAAAATCCGAAGTCAGACCCGGATAGTCCGAGGACTATCGATAATATTTTATTACCTTATTTATGACTTTATGTGCTAACCTTGTGTTGCAGGATATTGTTTTGGACTAACATGTCTTGCAGGTGCAAAATAATGAAGTCTTCCCTCGGATGAACAGTGTCCGAGGCGCCTCCATGGAGCTTGGAGGCGCCTCGGGTGCAAATCTGGAGCTGGCTGCAAAACACCTTGGGAGGCGCCTTGAAGGACTCATAAGGCACCTTGAATGGGGTATAAGGCGCCTTGAGTAGATGAACTTCGACCAGTTCAAGCTTGATTCACGCGGGTGACTTGGCAGTATGGAGGTGCCTTTGGAGGCTTCCAAGGCGCCTTGAACACCCTTTATAAGGGGGTTTCGAGCAGCACCTCAACTCATCGAATTCCAAGTCTTCTGTCTCCAACGTGCCTCTCTGAAAGACGCCCGAAAGTGCTGCTACAAGTCTATGACGACCCGAAGCTCCGAGACTCTATTCTTATCGTCGGTATAATTAGTTTTTGCATTTACTTGTACTTCATCTTGTAATCTTTTTATCGAGCTTATAGTTGTTGCCCACGCAAAGCGATCAAGGATCACGGGCCTTCGAGTAGGAGTCGATCTAGGCTCCGAACGAAGTAAAAATCTCTTGCGTCTTTCTGTGTGATTGCTCTTTGTTTTTACTCCGCTGCTTTAACTGTTACATTTTTTCTATGATTCCGATAATCGAACACAATAGCCGCGAGCGCTATTCACCCCCCCTCTAGCGTGTCTCGATCCAACAATTGGTATCAGAGCGGGGTAGTGTTGATCTGGTGCAACCACCAATCACGCAATTTTGCGGTGTTTTTTTTTTCGGAGTCAACTGAAATTAGTATTCTTGCTATATTCCAGTTTTTTTTTATCATATCGATTTCACTCGAAGTTGGTGCAACACCACTCAAGTTAGTTTTGTTATATACTTTACTCCCGCACTACTAATCCAAGACGTAGTCTTGGGACATATTTTCCTTTTTCTTTGCATATTCTCTTAATGGCCCATCAAGAGGATTTCAGCACTGTCCGTCCCCCGCTCTTCTTCGGAGAAGATTTCGGATACTGGAAGGGACGGATGGAGACGTTCCTAAAAATCCAGTTCGAAATGTGGATGATCATTCGAACTGGATTTCAACTCCCAACTGGCACTGATGGCAAACCTACCCCCTGCCAAGACTGGGAACCATCCTTCATCAAGAAAGTGGAAGCCAACGCCAGAGCTACATGCACCCTCCAGTGTGGACTGACCAAAGAAGAGCTCAACAGAGTCGGTCCATTCTCATCAGCAAAGGAGCTTTGGGAAAAGCTGATCGAACTCCACGAGGGCACCTCGGAAACCAAGGTAAGTAAGCGTGATTTACTACTCAATAAATTGTATAACTTAAAAATGCAGGAAAATGAGACGACAAGCCAGTTACACGCGCGAATTCAAGATATCCTTAACTCCCTTCACGGAATCGGGTAGAAGATAGAAAATAGGGATATAATAAGGTACGCTCTTAATTCATTTCCAAGGAGTACTTTGTGGGCATCAATGGTAGATGCCTACAAAGTCTCCAAGGACTTGTCTTGTTTAAAATTAGATGAATTATTCAATGAATTTAAACTTCATGAACAAACTAATGCACAGCCAACCGAGAAGGTATTGCTTTGGTTGCAGGTACTAGTCGAACACGGGAACCAAGAGTACGGCGAAAAATTGAACCGGAATCAGAAGACGAACCCGACTCAGAAGAGGAAGAAGACAAACTAACCAGCGAACTCGTGAACCTCGTGAAGAAGCTCTACAAAAAGAAGAAGGGCTTCAACAAGAAAGACCTGAAGAAGGCGGTACAATCCAAGGAGGCCCAACCGAGTTCTAAGGTAAAGTTTGAAGTTACCTGCTACGGGTGCAACCAGAAGGGGCACATCAAAGCTAACTGCCCCAATCAAAAGGAAGCCAAAAAGCTAAGAAGAAAGAAGTCCCTTAAGGCAACGTGGGACGAATCTTCTTCGGAAGACGACGACGACAAACTCGATCAGACGAGTTTACTCGCATTGATGGCCCGGGACCAAATTGTTGAATCCGAGAGCGAGAGCGAGTCAGAGGCCGAGTCCGAGCCAAGCCACGGATCCGTATTCATTTCCGAAGGGCCAGACTCCACTGTAAGTATTTATAATTTAGTCAATTATCTATTACGCAAGTTAGCTAAGTCGAACCTTAAGATTAAGTCACTTCTAAAGGAAGTAGCTGTCCTTAAAGAAGTGACTAACACTAAATCCGTACCTGATCAAGTTCAGACTGAAAATTCTACTCATGTTCAAAAACTTGAGGAAGAAAATTCAAGTTTGAAAAATCAGGTCAAGGATTTAAAAAATACCTTAGAACGGTTTTCTTTGGGCTCTAAGAATCTTGACCTAATTCTTGGGACACAAAGAGCCGTTTACAATAGAACTGGGCTACGATATAAAACCAAAAAGAAATATAAATCTTATTTATCCTTAATAAACAAACAAAATAGTAAATCAGTCCAAGCATGGGTCCCCAAGTCCAAATTGGTCAATCAAGTTGGACTTGGTCAACACTGGGTCCCGAAGGATCAAATACACTACCTCGATAGACCATATCGAGGCTATGATCCAGGGGGAGTTAAAAGAAAAACGATCTTAATAAAACAAAATTAAAAATTAAATTATAAATTTAAAATTCAAAAAACAAAATAAAAAAAAATCGAAATTAAATTATTCAAAATTCAAAAATCAAATTAAAAATTAAATTATAAATTCAAAATTTAAAATTCAAAAATTAAACTCAAAATTCAAAAATTCAAAATCAAATTAAAAATTCAAAATTAAAATATAAAATTCAAAATTCAAAATTCAAAATCAAATTAATAATTCGAATTCAAATTAAATAAAATATAGATGGAGGATCCAGAATAGCTGGCACCCCCAACTGAACTACCCGACAGGGTAACTGAACTTAATCTACCCGAAATAGGTAAAACAAGAGTAGATTACCCGGCAGGATAATTAAGGTGATTAAAATGGGCTAGGTTTAACTTGACCCACAGTACTGGTGAAATTTTTGGATGATAGTACGTTAGGGAAGCTTGGGCATCGCATGTCTAGGAAGATATGGCTTCGACCTGGTGCATTTGGCCAAGTGGAACTGACCGAAGCTACCCTTAAATGGATTCTAGCTAGTTAGACCAAGGTTTAGTACTAAGTTCAATGGGTAGGACTATTTGGGAAACCTCGAAGGCATGATTACTTTAATGAGTTCCTTGTGACTTACCATATCCCAGAAGTTTATCCAAAGAATGCTTACTTGTTGAATCCAAAGCTAAACCTGAATCTAACACAAAGTTAAACCTTATCCTAAAATTCAACCATAATTCATCTCACAACAATTATAGGGTTCCCTGATTGAAAATTTAGATCGGGTGAGATGACTAAGAAATTAAAAAAATTTAAAAAACTTAATTTCAAAATAATTTTAAAAACTTAATTTCAAAATGATTTTAAAACTTAATTTCAAAATAATTTTAAAAACTTAATTTCAAAATAATTTTAAAAAACTTAATTTCAAAATAATTTTAAAAACTTAATTTCAAAATGATTTTAAAAACTTAATTTCAAAACAATTTTAAAAACTTAATTTCAAAATGATTTTAAAAACTTAATTTGAAAATTATTTTAAAACTTAATTTCAAAATGATTTTAAAAACTTAATTTCAAAATTATTTTAAAAACTTAATTTCAAAATGATTTTAAAAACTTAATTTCAAAACAATTTTAAAAACTGAATTTCAAAATGATTTTAAAAACTTAATTTCAAAACAATTTTAAAAACTTATTTCAAAATAATTTTAAAACTTAATTTCAAAATTATTTTAAAACTTAATTTCAAATGATTTTAAAACTTAATTTTGAAATTAATTAACTTAAATTATTCTCAAAATTAATTAACTTAAAACTTAATTTCAAAATCTTATTTAAAACCTTTTTCAAAACTTTTCAAAACGTTAATTAAAAACAACCATAGGATTAATTGTTTACTAACTTAGATTGGGTGAGATAGGAAATCTAAGGAGTCTACTTCAATTATGCTATCTTTAAATCGATTAAAAAGAAATCAATTCAACTACTTCATGTGTAGGAATTGGACCAATGGATGTTGGATAGTGGATGCTCCAGACACATGACTGGAGATAAGTTGAAGTTTACTAAACTCAAGTACAAGAATTTAGGATCGGTTGCATTCGACAACGATGGTAAACTTAAAGTAATCGGAAAAGGTAATATTGAACTAAGTTCCGATTTCATTATTCGAAATGTTTTATTGGTTGAAAATTTTAACTTTAATTTACTAAGTATAAGTCAATTGTGTGACAATGGATATCTAGTCAATTTTGATAAATCTGGGTGTCTAGTTAAAAACATCGAAAACCCTGAAATTAGACTTAAGAGACTTAGGAAGAATAACATCTACACAATTGACCTATCAATATCCTCAATAAAGTGTCTTTTGACACAACAAGAGGAAACTCAACTGTGGCACAGAAGACTAGGTCACACTCACACTAGACTCATTTCAAAAATGAGTCAAAATGGTCTAGTTAGAGGTTTGCCCAAATTAAAATTTATTGAAAACTCAATCTGTGATGCATGTCAAAAAGGAAAACAAACCAAGTCAACCCACAAGTCAACCAACCTAGAAAGAACTAACTCCTTACTTGAGCTCCTTCACCTTGACCTATTTGATTCACATGGAGCCAAATCACTAAGCAAGAACCAATATTGCTTAGTGATAATTGATGACTTCTCTAGGTACACATGGGTAAAATTCCTAAAAACAAAAGATGAAACCTATGAAACATTTAGTAATTTTTGCAAATTAACGGGAAATGAAAAAAATACTAAAATTAAAAGAATAAGAAGTGATCACGGGAGGGGGGGGATTTGAAAATCATAGATTTACCCAATTTTGTAAAATAAATGGATACCAACATGAATTTTCATGTCCTAGAACCCCCAACAAAATGGTCTAGTGGAACGCAAAAATAGAACACTACAAGAAGCCGCTAGGACTATGTTAAACGAATATAATTTAAATCATCAATTTTGAGCTGAAGCAATAAATACTGCAAATTATATTCAAAACAGAATTTTAATTAACAAACCTCACAATAAAACACCCTATGAACTTTATTACCATAAAATTCCCAACTTAAACTACTTAAAAGTATTTGGTTGTAAAGTTCACATTTTAAATACTAAAGATTACCTAGGAAAATTTACACCCAAGTCTAACCAAGGAATATTCTTGGGATACTCCTTAACTAGTAGGACCTTTAGAGTATATAATCAAAATACCTTAAAAGTTGAAGAGACAACTAATGTTATCTTTGATGAAGAAACCAACCCATCTAATATAAATGAAAATATTGACATCAATCCAAGAACTATAGAAGATGATGAAATCCAACCTAACCTTAATAAACCAGAAGAACCAGTTTCTGACCCACACATAAGACCAACTAGAGTAAGTACCTCTCACCCACCTGACCAAATTTTGGGTGACCCAAACCTAAGAGTTAGAACTAGATCCTCCTATAGAAAGCTTAGTCAGATTGCCCTTATTTCTAAAATTGAACCTAAGACTATAGAAGAAGCCCTACCTGACCCAGACTGGATTATTGCAATGAAGGAAGAATTAACACAATTTGAGAGAAACCAAGTCTGGGACCTTGTACCTAAACCCATAGATAAATCAATAATAGACACTAAATGGATTTTTAGGAACAAGTTGGATGATCAGGGTGATATAATAAGAAACAAAGCTAGACTAGTAGCCAAAGGGTTTAGTCAAGTTGAAGGCTTAGACTATGATGAAACCTATTCTCTGGTAGCTAGACTCGGATCCATTAGGATGTTATTAGCCTATGCAGCAAATAAAGGGTTTAAATTATACCAAATGGACGTTAAGTCAGCCTTTTTAAATGAGTTTATTAAGGAAGAGGTCTACGTAAGCCAACCTCCAGGATTTGAAGACTTAGACTAACCAAACCATGTATTTAAACTAAAAAAGACGTTATATGGACTAAAACAAGCCCCTAGGGCATGGTATGAAAGATTATCTAATTACTTAATATCCAAAGGCTTTAACCAAGGACAAATAGATCCAACCTTATTTGTAAAAACTATAGAAAAAGACATCTTTATAGCTCAAATCTATGTTGACGATATAATTTTTGGGTCAACTAACTCTAAGTTTTTAAAAGAATTTGTTAAATTAATGGAAAATGAATTTGAAATGAGTATGGTTGGGGAACTCAACTTTTTCTTAGGCTTACAAATAAAACAAACCAAAGATGGAATCTACATTTATCAAACTAAATATGCTAAGGAGTTAATTAAAAAATTCTACATGGAAAATTCTATAAATACTCCAATGGCAACCAACATTAACATTGACTCTGACCCTGAAGGAAAACCAGTAGATCCAAAGTACTATAGGAGTGCCATAGGTAGTTTACTTTACCTAATTGCAAGCCGACCCGACATATTGTTTGCAGTAGATATGTGCGCAAGATACCAATCCTGTGCAAAAGAGTCACACCTAACATATGTTAAAAGAATTCTTAGGTATATTAAAGGAACTCTAAATGTAGGACTTTGATACCCAAGAACTTGCACCTTTGACCTTTATGGCTATTCTGATTCAGACTATGCCGGGTGCAAATTAGACAGAAAAAATACAAGTGGTAGCTGCCAAATTCTAGGTCAGTGCCTAGTAAGTTGGTCAAGCAGAAAGCAATACTGTGTTGCTTTATCCACTACAGAAACTGAATACATAGCCCTAGGAGAATGTGCATCTCAACTATTGTGGATGATGCATACATTAAAAGACTATCAACTAGAATATAAAAATACAAAAATCTTTATTGATAATATCAACTCAATTAATTTGACCAAAAATCCTATTCACCATTCTAGGACCAAGCACATAGAAGTGAAATATCATTTTGTAAGGGATCACGTAGCTAAGGGTGAAATTGCACTCAATCATGTTGAGTCCAAATCAAACCTAGCTGACATTTTTACAAAACCATTACCTGAACTTGAGTTCAGTGCACTTAGAAGGCAAATAGGAATGTGTTGGGTAGAATAGGTATTTCTGTCTACTTAATTATCTTACTTTTAAATTGGTTTCAAATTCTAGGAAAAATAGTTTTCAAAATACCAATTTCTTAGAATTTTCAAAATTCGGACTTAGCCTAAGTTTTCCCCTAGAAATCATGTTCCCCTAGACTTAAGCCAGAGCATCTCACAAACATCTAGGTATACCTTGCTTGTGCTTGTAAGACATAGAATGGCGTGAGATGCATAGGGCACAGCGTAGACTCAAGAATGCTTATATTTGTGCATCAATACGAGTCTGGGCGTTAAACACGTAATATATATCAATCAAGTCAAGTCTTCCAGCTCTAGTCAAATCTAACTAGACCAAATTGACTTAACTTGACTAACCATGTGAAAACTGTTGCCCTGTAGGCAATCAGCAAGTAGCTAAAGGTTAGACAGCTGGTAAAGGATACTCAGTTTTCTGATTAAGCATGTTTAATCTTTAGGGCTTGCATGTTTGATCTTTAGGGCTCTAATACCTCTTAAAGTTAATCTATTGAACTTGACTCATGCTTGGACTTAAGGACCAACTGACTTTGAATAAATAACTTAAACCAAATTTTTAGCTACTCTACTCCCTCCTTGTCCTAAAATTTAATAAGCTAAGTTCTTCTTAACCTAGCTATAGCTTTCAAAATCTAATACTTGCAAAGAGCTAAGCTAAGTTCCAATCTTTATGTTCAGAATTTTAGCCCACTTTGAAATCTAACTTTATAAATTATTGCTTTTCAAAGTAAAGCACAGTTTTGCAAAACTTAACTCATTGCTTTCAAGAATTAAAAAGCGACTTCAAAAATATTTTCTCCTAAGTAAAAATATTTTCTTACTTAGTTTTGTAATTTTAACTAAGTTTCCAAAGAGCTAACATCAACCTTTCACTTGGTTAAAAGTAAGAAATAAAAATGATAAACTGTTAAGTGTTTTCAAAATCTTGCTATCCCTCTTTAAAAATCAAATGATTATTTTTGCTTATTTTTGATATATGGCAAAGGGGGAGAGTAGCAAATTCAATTCAAATACTCAAATAATTGCAAAAATCAAAGTCAAAATAATGAATATTAAAGGGGGAGTAACAGTTAAGGGGGAGCCTATACTTGGTGCCATACTTTCATAAAGTTTACTTTAGCAAAATTGCTAAGCTTGCTTTAAATGTTTTCATCTTTTCGTGATTACTTAACTTTGAATTTGAGTTTCCATAATCAAAAAGGGGGAGATTGTTGATGCGGGAAGCATCCGACGATCGAACTCATGTTTTGGTAATGGCAAATGATTCAAAGTTAAGATGCTTTGTGATCTAACAAGTCTGCTCGAGTATTTCAGGAAAGTCCTAGCTATGGTTAGGCAAAGGGAAAACCCTAGGGGGCGGTAACTCTAGGTCATAGGGGGTGGTAACCCTATGCGGAAAGTCTTGGCAGGTCGATGGCTTCAGGCAAAAGTCCTAGGGGGTGGTAACCCTAGGTGGAAAGTCCTGGTGTCGCGAACCAGGTGAAAGACTGGACTAGCCGGGAAGCGGATGTCCAGCAGAAAGTCCGGAAGCGTCGAGTGCTGAGCAAAAGTCTAGTCGATCTGGAGGATCGCACTGGCAGTAGGTAAATCTCCTGAGTGGAGTAGGTGAGGACGCGTTCCCCGCAGAGGGAACAGTAGGCGTCGGGTCGACCTAGGATTTCCGGACGGAAATCCGAAGTCAGACCCGGATAGTCCGAGGACTATCGATAATATTTTGTTACCTTATTTATGACTTTATGTGCTAACCTTGTGTTGCAGGATATTGTTTTGGACTAACATGTCTTGCAGGTGTAAAATAATGAAGTATTCCCTCGGATGAACAGTGTCCGAGGCGCCTCCATGGAGCTTGGAGGCGCCTCGGGTGCAAATATGGAGCTGGCTGCGAAACACCTTGGGAGGCGCCTTGAAGGACTCATAAGGCGCCTTGGAAGGCGCTTTGAATGGGGTATAAGGCGCCTTGAGCAGATGAACTTCGACCAGTTCAAGCTTGATCCACGCGGGTGACTCGGCAGTATGGAGGCGCCTTTGGAGGCTTCCAAGGCGCCTTGAACACCCTTTATAAGGGGGTTTCGAGCAGCACCTCAACTCATCGAATTCCAAGTTTTCTGTCTCCAACGTGCCTCTCTGAAAGACGCCCGAAAGTGCTGCTACAAGTCTACGAAGACCCGAAGCTCCGAGACTCTATTCTTGTCGTTGGTATAATTAGTTTTTGCATTTACTTGTACTTCATCTTGTAATCTTTTTATCGAGCTTATAGTTGTTGCCCACGCAAAGTGATCAAGGATCACGGGTATTCGAGTAGGAGTCGATCTAGGCTCCGAACGAAGTAAAAATCTCTTGCGTTTTTCTGTGTGATTGCTCTTTGTTTTTACTCCGCTGCTTTAACTCTTACGTTTTTTTTACGATTCCGATAATCGAACACAATAGCCGCGAGCGCTATTCACCCCCCCTCTAGCGCGTCTCGATCCAACAGCAAGGATAAGGGTCGAGGGAAGTGACTTTGAGGTATACGCGAAGGATGACATTAGGGATGAGCCGCGGGCTTGAATGCATCCGAGGGATGAGAGCCAAAGGAAGTAGTCTTGAAGGCAAGAGTCCAAAGCTGCGAAGAAGAGTCAAGTGAGTCGTGAGGGTCTGAGTGCGAGAGAAATATACTCGGGAAGGGAAATCCTATGTTTAGGGTTTTACTAGTTGACTGGTACTGGGAACATTCAATTAGGGTAGAGCATAGAGAGTTTCTATGCCCAAACGACAGAGATCAATTGACTAATGCAAAAACTAGTCGACTGGTAAAGAGTCGTTGGCCAGGCACCAGTCGACTGGTACAAGGACTAGTCGACTGGTAACGGTAAAAATAATAAGGTTGTTTCTTCCAAGCTCTATATAATTGAGCTTGGGATGGCTGACTAAAGTTGATGAAATTAGTGGTGGTTAACTCTAATTAGTAGTCACTAAGTGCTTAAGGTTTTCTTTGTGTCCAAGAGGTCTTGGTTGGAGTTGTGGTGAGGTTTCTCCACCCACAAGGAGACTTGAGATAGTCAGAATTTGCTGGGGGCTAATCCACCGAATGATTGAGGGATCGTCCACCTTACAGATAGCCGTGAAGTAGGAGCCCTAATCTTTGAACCACATTAAAGGAAACATGTTTACGGTTTGCATTCTTCCTTATTGTCTTTAGCTTTCATTATAGCAGTTTGTATTTTCGCTGTGCAAACTAACCTTGCAGAGAGGAAAGAGAATTAGGGGCAACATCTATTCAACCCCCTGTTTAGTTGGCAATCCGATCCCCAACATTTAGATCCTCTTCAGATTCCATGGGATCAATTTCTTCAGGATCTGGATCCTCTTCAGATTCTTCAGGATCCCATTCCAATTGAAGTAATTGCTTGCACATCTCTAAATGTGATATACACCCTTTAGAATAATCTCATAATTGGTGTGCTATATCACTGAGATGTTCTGGTAGTAACTGAACAAGAGCCCATCTTCTATCTTTATCATGGACTAGATACCCTTCTCACTCGAGTTTTTAGAATATTCGATCGAGCCGACCAATAAGCCAACTGACTCCATGATCCGAGTCATATTCCAGCTTCTTGATCTCCTCCCGAAGCTCATGTTGTTGTTTATAACAACTTGTCATCATGTATATTGTTCATGGTATCTAGAATAGAAAATAATGATGTTAGTACAAAACTAACAAATCGATAACAAAACCGGTTAAATTCAATTCCCACATATACATAGAACAAATATATACAGAATACATAAGCAAATAAGAAAAATAAATTTTCTTTATTTAGGGAGTCTCAGTTGACTGACACATTGGACCGGTTGATCAGGAATCTAGATCCTAAGGTTAATCCATTGTCCTTGTTAAAGTTAATTTAATTGGATAGGGATTTCTGACCTATGTTCTATTATTATTTTAATCAAGCTCATTTAAGTCAATCTCATATTTATTAATGAAACTCAAGTCCGTTTGATTAATTCAATGTCCATTGGATTATGTCTGACACATTAGAATAAATCTAATCTTTGTTTTTGATCAAATATGATCCATTAGGTAATTTGGTCAAATTTGATCAAATCCGGCCTATTAGAACGAATCTGGTCTGATTTGATTAGCCCGACTCATGTAATCAAATTACTCCAATTAATTCAATAATAAACTAATCTGGTTAAACCAACCAATGGTTTGAACCAGATTTAGGTATTATTAAATTAAACTAGTTTGGTTAAACCAATCAATAATTTGAACCAGACCTGGGTTTGATTGGACCAAGAGTTGGTTCAATTTTTAATTAATTAAATCATACATTAATTAAATATATATTTAATTAATTAAATATTTCCAAAAGCTAATCAAAACGTCATTTACCTTTCTTTAACTAAAAAAACTTGATTAATAATCTAGAAAATATTTTTTTCATTTATAAAAATCAAACAATTTCTTACTATTCTGTGCCTTGTTAACAGTACTGTTCATCCCTTGAATCAATTACGATTTTTATTCAATCGATTCAATTAAATGAATCGATTGATTCATCGAGTAAAACATGACGAAAAAATTTTAACATGCATTCAATCAATTGATGAATCAATTAAGCACATGAATTACTATACCATGAAATTAATCGATTCAAATTTCTTTTTAATCGATTCAAATGAATGAATCGATTAATCGATTCAAATCACGGAAAAATTCACTAAAGCACTATTTATCTTTCCCATTTTTTCCTTTTTTTTGCCCGTGCTCCTTTTCTCGTAACAAATACGGTGGCCAGCCAATCACCGACCTTTCAAACACAGTCATCTGCATTCACCGATCATGGAAGCTAGTAGCCTGCCAATGTTAATCATATATCGTGATTTCATTCAGCGGTGGCAGATTACGATTTTGTCAATAAAATAGCAGGTAGAACAGAGGAAATTCCAGGGATTTTTCATGCACTTATAACTAATGGCTCTGATATTATTATTGCCTCTATTATGCATGAAACGCAAGATAAAGCATGTAAACAACTCACGGTGATCTCCCGAGATGATATTTATCTCTGCTTGATGTTGGAAGCACGATCACGGATGAAACAAGAAAGCCCTTCAAGTTTCATGAGACAAATCTCTTTCCACAGGACGTTCTCCTTTGCCTGAAATCACCTCCAATCCCTATTGTTTTTCCTCGTCTTTTTTTGGATCTTCATGGCTTGGACGCATTTATATAAGATGAGTGAGGAAGACGAAGGGGAAGGGATGCCCTTTCGTCTCCTTGACGTTTGCAACAATGAGGGAGATGAAGGGGAAGCAACGACTCTTCGTCTCCTCAACGTCCAGCACGCTGTAGTAGTAATATTGTAGCAATATTGTAGCAACCCTATTTTTTAGATTTTGCGTCTATTAGTCGATCGATATTAGTCTATCGATACACCTTATCAATCAACTAATACTCCTGTTTTAGCCTTACGAAAGTCGAAATCTCATCTTGTCTGATATCCAATTGGCCTCAACCTACCAGAATTACTTTTCCCATATTCGGTCAACCTTGACATGCCAAGACTTCTTATTGCCTAGCATCCGATCAACCTTGACTTGTTGAAACTTTTTTATTGCCTAGTATTCAATCAATCTTGACTTGCCGAGACTTTATGTCTCATGCCAACTTCCTGTTGGACTTCCAACCATCAAATGTTCGATCGACCATGACTCACTTGGACTTTTCATATCTTGTCAAGTATCCAGTAAATTTTGATCTACTTGACTTTTCATTCAACCAACTTAACATATTGATTAACTGTTAAATATATAATTAACCTTAACCTATACTTGACGTCTCGACCAACTAACATATTGATCAAATATTAAAACTCCAATTCAAATCCACTCGAGCTTGATCAATCATGACCAGGGGTCAATTGTACCAATACAAGAGAGATCATGATATGACAATTAAAATGAGAGATGAGTAGGACATACAACTTTTATGAGACAAATGTTGATTAATAAGTTGAAGTTTTCAACCTTATCCAATTCCTTAGAGACATTTAAACAATGTAAGTATTTGTATAAAAAATTTCAAGGCTCAGACTTGCTCATCTTCTAGTTGATAGAATAGAGCCTCTAGTCAACTATAGATTGGATAGAGAGATATTCTATTTTTCAAATCCTTTCATTTACTCAACTTTTGAGTCGACTAAACTCTCCAACTTATTGATGCTCACCTCCAATCGGTTAAATCCAGTTAGAGATCAGATCACTCCTTCACTAGTCATACCCTCACTAACTTGAGACTTGCTGTTCCTAGGTTGGAGCCTTCACTCAAGCCACTACATAGTCTACCCTTACCTAGATAAATATATCATTTATGATAGTATTGCTTAAAGACAAAAACCTAGGATTACATTTCACTCACAATGTGTCATAGCTTCTTGCCTTCGGGTTTTCAACCTCAACAATGCTCTTTGTTTCCTTCGAGTTTATCTCATGTTAGACCCTTAGTGCTTCAGATTCATTAAGCCCTTTGAGCTTGCTCTAACCTGTCAGTCCGCTTATTCATAGACTTCCCTAGAGTGCCCATTGCTTTAGGCCTTTAGTACCTAAGATGCATCATGCTCACCAATATGTCATTCTTCTTTGCTAACCTACCAAATTTATTCGTTACATGTTAACCCATCAAACTAGCAACTAGGGATGACAATGAGACGTGGGTGGGTTGGATTTGTCATCTTCATCCCCAACCCCAACCCCACCCCCAAATTATAGTCCCGTCCCTATCTCCGATTTTATTTAATCGGGGAATCCTCATCCCTAAGCTCACGGGGATTAAATATCTATCTTCACTTCAAATGCTGACTTAGCAAAAAAGTTTTTAATTTTCAACCTCTTTCATATATAAAAGTATTAATACAATAAATCAATTATTATTATTATTATTATTATCAGGGCGGGTTCGTGGATGGGGATACATCCCCATACCTGTCCCGATTCAACATACGGGGATTTGAAAATCCCTGAACTTGAACCCCAAAAAACTCCTTGATTCCGCTCCCGTTTTGAGTTTTCCCAAAGGGGCTCCGAACCTGTGGGAGAAATTGTCATCCCTACTAGCAACCACTCCATACCTCTTGTGCTTAAATCTACCGTGTCAAACCTTCAATCCCTTGGATGCAACAAACTTTCCAAGTTTGCTCTATATCATCCTTCACCGTTTAAATGTACCTCTTTATAGACCTCTATGTTGTTAGGACATGTAGAGAGCTAGAGGAGGAGGGGGATGAATAATTTCAATCGCTTTTTTGAACTTAATTTGCAATGAAAAACTTGAAGCAATGCTAACACATTTGTTTTACCTAGTATCCAATTTCTTGAGGTGACTAATCTAAAAGTCCACTTGTATGCCCTGGAGATATGTCCGCTCGACAAACGAAAAATATCTCTCCCCTTATGATAACATATGAAATC
Source organism: Zingiber officinale (assembly GCF_018446385.1). Taxonomy (NCBI): domain Eukaryota; kingdom Viridiplantae; phylum Streptophyta; class Magnoliopsida; order Zingiberales; family Zingiberaceae; genus Zingiber; species Zingiber officinale. The sequence goes on from NC_055998.1 coordinate 98,512,744, forward strand.
TGGATATATTTCCATAAGGCTGTACAAGTATAATAACTACATCCCATACGGCTGGAAACAAACACAACCACAAAAGATAATATGCAGCCTACACAGCTGGAACAAAACACAGCGGAAGATATAAGATAAACTATATAAACCATAAAATGACTAATTGTCGTTGGCACAACTTAACACAACAACAACTCATAACTAAATAAACGTAGCAATAAGGTTAAAATCCATGGTCAAGTCAAATTATTACATATATAAGTCCAAAAAAGTGCAAGTATAACAGTAAAAAAAATAGGATAGAAAACTATCTCAATGTGAAGTAGGAAGTGACTCCACAATCATCTACCTGCTACCTGAGGAAAATAAAATACACAAATGAGTTGGTGAGTCTAGGTGACTCAACGACTAATAAATAAATGATAGTTCATGGTCAAATGTAATAATATGAAAATCAAAGTATATTGTTTTGCAGGTAATATCGATATACACAATCATAAATGACATAATGAATGTACACATTAGAACAGATCTAACACATACAGTATAATGATCAATAATCACTGAGGATCTGTAATGAATCTGCTCGTACTACATGAGCAACATATGAAAATATATACATATATGATAAATGAATATGTATGAATAATGTCAAACATATGCAACAACCATAGCTCAAATAAATGCAACATATTATAGGCATATGCACAACAGTATCTCTAAGATATGCAACACACATCATCTGTGCATATGATCATATATGTGTTACTCCTACACACCACTCCAGCTACCACAACATCTGTGTGGCCGAGTGGACAGAATTGTGACAACTGCTCACCACTCCAACTACCATTACATCTGAGTGTCCAGTCGGGCAGGATGCAGAGTAGTTATCTAGCTATATAACAAGAAGGTTGTTGTTTGCACACAACTCGCTACCACTACCCCGAATGGTCGAGTGGGCACTACAGGACAAGTTGCACCCAACTCTAGTTACCACTACCCTTGAGTGGCATAGTGAGCAACGAATATGACTGATAACTCTCTCACACCACAAGGGAGATATAGTCCATCAGCATGCACTCAGTGTAATGATGTGCATGATGCTAATATCCATGACTCAAACATAGTCATCATCAATGTAATGACATAATAAACATAAGTATATTCAGAATCATGATCCATCAATCACATATAAAGATCAAATAAGTGTCTATTAAACAATATGTAATAAATAGTTACACTGATAGTACACACCACACTCATGTATACACAACCGAATTTAGGCAATCAAATTTAATAAATTCTATACTATACACCATATATGTGTGCACACTACAACATATGCATAATCAACATGGCAACACCTATAGTACACACCATATATGTGTGTACACTACAACATGTGAATGATTAACATGATAACTGCTATAGTACATACCATACACGTGTGTACACTATAACATATCCATAATCAACATAGCAACACCTATAGTATACACTATACATGTGTGTATACTATAGTATGTGAATGACCAACATGATAACTCCTATAGTAAACACCATATACGTGCATATACTATAACGTAAGAATATCCAAAGATAAGACTGCATGAGAAATAAATAGATCATCTCTAAGCTCAAGCATAAAAGTATCAAGCTTAGTTATAATACGAGTAGAGTCAAGGTAATTAATCTACTTCATCAACAAGTTTCATGCACTAAGGTCAATTAACTACAGAGGTCAAGGAAAAAATACGCACCTCGAAAAGTAGCTCGTATAGGAATAAATCTCACATCAAGATGCTCGTCTCAAAATTAGAGTTCTGCATTAATATATGTTATGTAGCTAATTTCATATGAATTTAATATCTAAGTTAAATACCCAAAACTAATTAGGGTAACCCTAATTGAATAATTATTAATAATATCTAATTAATGATTCATTTCAATTAATCTCATTCGTTGATCAAATTAGAGTTAGTCATATATCAATCCTAATTAATCCATTCTAACTCAACTTTAACAACTCATTAATTGATCCATGTATCAATCCATTTACTAATAAGTCAACAATTACTTTAATCAATCCCATCGTCATGTAATAGGCTGGTTAATTAGATCTATCACTGGATTGTTAACATCATAAATTCATTAATTTACCTAATCAATACTTACTCATTTAATCAATTCATCACATATCAATATTAATCATCTGTTAATTAATCTAATGGTTCAATCGAACTCATCATGAATCAAGCATCCCTAATATATCTGATAATTCAATTAAATCACCCTCTTATCAATAATCATATTCGGATTAATATCATCACAATAACACCACTATTATTCATGGATTTACTAATCTATTTGAAACTAATCCAGATTTAATCCACCAAATACAATTCCATTCACTAATTGATCCAATCTGAAATTTCCAACCAAGAATCGATTAATCTCATCCATAATCAATCACAACTAATCATATAACAAAATTAATCAACTAACGATGGATAGCAAATTAATCAAACTAATCACCATCATAATTAACCTAATTAGTTACATCCCAACCTAAATAATAATCAAACTTTGCCCAAGTTGCTTTTCCTCTTCTCCAGCGACAACCCACAGTGGTTGTCGATGGCCGGCTGGAAGTGACAACATTGACCAGATCAAGCTGTGGCAGTGATTGATGGAGCTCTGGCATGGCTCAGCTGGGATCGAATAGTGATGGATCAACTAGTCAGTGATGACGCTCACAACAACAATGGTTGTTGTTTATGGCCGAAGGTGTGGGAGTGAGAGAGCAAGAGCCGACGACGCTGACTGGGGCTACTTCGATGATAGTAGAACCCCTTATTGATGAGGCACCGACAATCGACGACAGAATAGGGAGAAGGTTGGTGGCAGCTGGCTTGGGTCACACCGCGAAGAGAGTGACGGTGCGCAGTGAGATGACCTCTTATTTGTGGCTGGAGAGGGTAGGCTACTTATCGGGTCTGCGACGCACAGGAGTCTGGTGATCGGCGAGGCGACGAGATCGGGAAAGGGCGGTGGCGTATGAGGAACAAGAGAAGAAAGGGTTTTCGGGCAATAAAAACTTAGGTTAGGTATTTTTAACCTAGGTTAATGAATTAAAACCTATGTTAATGAAATCAATCAACTCCACTTGAGTGCTTTCTCTAAGTTTAATAGATTCATCCCTTTAAATGTGTTATACAAACTCCGTTTAAATCCTAAAAATTTCAAAAAATTTCTAGAAAATTCTATAAGGTTGTTTCTTAATTAATACTTATTTTTTTATTATTATTTAAGTGCCATATCTAACACCGCTCCTCACTCTTACATATACACTATAAAAACATCATTCCTAGAGATGGAGATGCCTCGTACAAACTCAAACATGAGAAAACAACCAAGAAATGAAAATCAGGTTACAATGGAAATTGAAAACAACTTTTCAATATGACCCTTATTTTGCTTACACTTTTCTTGCTTTAGATGGCCTCTTGGTGGTAAAAAATGTAGCAGCACTTCTTCTCCAAACACCCAAGAGCTAGCGTGAATGAATGTGCTTCAAATCTTCACAAAAAACCCTTTTCTAGAGTTACTTCAATGCCTCCTAATCGATTGGATTACCCCCAATCGATTGTCATGTCAGCTTGATGGTTCAAAACCTATAGAATGACTCTTTTCACTCATCTAATTGATTGGTGAGCCATACCAATCAATTCAACAGCTTCTAATTGATTGCCTCAATTGATTAAGAAGCTTTCTGTTCTCGCAAAAATACTACCTAATCGATGACCCTAATCGATAATGCCTTAATTGATTGCTCCAATTGATTCAAGGCTTTCTGTTCGTGAGATAAACATAGCCTAATCTATTGGCATTACCTTAATCAATTGCCCCAATCGATTCAAGGCTTTCTGTTTGTGAGAGAAACATAGTCTAAATGATTGCCCTAATTGATTGCCATTTCCTGTATCGATTCTGGTATTTTTTATGTTCTCACGATGACACCTTGAATCGATTACCCTAATCGATTACCATGAGTCAATCGATTTCTTACCCTTCTATGCTCTCGTAAAGAACTTCTAATTGATTACTTTGTACCTAATCAATTACCCTAATTGATTGCTCAACTGTTCCTTTGCCCAACCTTAGAGTCATCAGTGACTCATTGAGACTTCCCATTGTCTAGCATCTTGTCACTCTTGACCTTCCAGGGCTTCTTCACCAAGTATTCGATCAACCTTTAACCCACTTGTACTTTCATCTCATGCCAAATGTCTGATCCTCAATGACCCATTTGGACTTATCATCTCGTGCCAAATGTCCAATTCTCCGTAACCCATTTGAATTTTTCCCTTGCCAACTTTTTGTTTGACTTACACTCACCAAGTGTCCAATCAACCTTTGACTTACTTAGACTTTTCCATTGCGTAGCTTTGCTAGGACTTTCCATTACCTAACCTCCAGTTAGATCTTTAACTGCCTAATCCTGCTAGGATTTCCACTGTCTAATTCCCAACTAGGTTTTCACTATCTAGCCCTGCAGGACTTCCACTATCTAGTTCCCAACTAGACCTCCACTGTCTAGCCCCGCTAGAACTTCTTGTTGTCTAACCTCCAGTTAGGACTTTTCATTGTCGAACCTTTAGTTAGGACTTTCCCAGATAAATATTCGGTGCTCCCTTGACCTACTTGACTTCTCTCTCATATATTGTCAAATATCAAAACTCAAGCTCGAGCCTATAGGGAATAAGGAGAGCTAGAGATGGAGGGTGAATAGCCTCTCTTGCTTCGATGAAGATAAGTCACAGCAGAATACTTGAAGTGAAGAACTCTTTAACGTTAACACGAAGATTTACTCGATATCCACCTTCTTGGGGTGACTAATCCAAGTATCCACATAGTGGACACATCTACACTATGAAAACACTTCTTCTCATAAATAATCCAAAGACAGAGAAGTCTCATACAAGCTCACAACATGAAATATACTAAGAAGAGCAAGAACAAATATAATTAAATATTACACAAGATTATAATAATGAAATATTAGCTTGTTCTCTTCTTATTGCTCGAATCTGCCTCTTGCTAGAAGGAAATGCATCAGCACTTCACCCCAAGAACTCCCAAGAACTGGTGTTGAGTGTTGTTGAGGAGAACGGTCACAAAAAAAATCCTTTTCTAGGGTTACCTCGGGTTCCTTAATCACTTAAGCTTATCTTTAAGCAATATAAGAACCTAAATAATGACTCTTTTTTTGAACTTTAATCGATTGGTGAGTCATTCCAATTGATTCAGATAGCCTTAATTGATTACCCAATCAATTCCACAACTCTATGTTCACTCGTAAAAAGGTCTTAATCGATTAGCCCAATCGATTAACCCTTCTAAACATATTGCATCAATTGATTCCCTCTCCTCACGACAAAAACACTGCCTAATCAATTGACCCAATTGATTCAACCTTATTTTCCATGATTCCTCTTCACGAGTCTCCTTGTAGGACCATTGGGTCGGCTAGAAGAGGGGTTGAATAGCCCTGAAAAAAATAAATAAAGACCCTTCTCGAACTTTCAACAGAACACTTGCAGAATAATAAAGTAAACAGAAAACAGAAAAAGAAAGGCTCACAGAGAGTTGACTTGGTTACAACCGGGAAAGTTGTTAATCCAAGGAAGATGGCATACTATTATCTCCTTCTGACGGAGAAACCTTTTTACAGCAGTGAAGCGCACAACTAGAGAAGCTAAACTAGAGAGAGCGTACAAGTGTTGTTACAATAAGTTGTTCTGAATTGATAAAAAGCTTCTGGGCCAAGGCTATATTTATAGCCTTGGTCAGGATGCCTGGAAGGGGTTCCGGGCGCCCTGGGGGGATAAAACTTTATCCCCAATGTTCAGATCGTGTTTGACGTGATCTGGTTAACAAATCAGGTCCGGGCGCCTGGAAGGGTTCTGGGCACCTTGGGCTGCTCCGGGCACCCCGAACTGCTCCGGGCGCCCCGGAGCCTAAAGTCAACCAATGTTGACTTTTTCATCCGGGGACCACTGCTCCGGTTCAGTTCGCCTCGGTCCGGGTCTTCTACTCCGGATCCATTCACTTGGGTGATTTCTGCCATCCGGAAAAGGGCTCACCCGAACCCAACTTCCGGTCTTCTCGAGCGGGCTTCCCTCCGGCTTCTCGTCCCTCGGAATCGCCGCGTATTTCCTTCTCATCTGCCGGCGTACTCATCTGCAGTCTTTGTCCCTTGGACGCGCCGCGTGCCATCCTTCTCGCTAGCTGCGTCTCTTGCTCCCCGAGCAATCTTCCGCTCCGGCTTTCGTCCCTCGGAACCACCGCACGCTTCCTTCTCGTCCACCTCATCCCTCGGACTACCGTCCTTCTCGCTAGCTGCGTCTTCCGCTCGACTACCTGTGCTCCTAAGCTCCTGCACACTTAAACACAAGGTTAGAAACACACAGGACCTAACTTAACTTGTTGATCACACCAAAACAACCTTGAGGTTCCAACAATCTCCCCCTTTTTGGTGTGATCAACCCAAGTTAAGCTAGGGTTAAAATAGACATAAAGTAAAATTAAGTAAATTAACTTAATTTGCAATTTAAGGGCAAAAAGATAGACAAGAAAAAAATCTATCTACTTCCCCCTAGACTTATACTTTTCCCTTCTCCCCCTTTGATCACAAAAAAATGGGGTTCCAAGAAAAACAATCTAAGGGTTAAAGACTTAGAAAAAATATTTCATAAAAAAGTTCTAAGTTTTTAAGAAATTTAGAAAATTTTATAAGTAATTTAAGCTGAGATTTCTAGTTTCAGGAAAAAGTTTTTAACTTTTAGGAGAAAATAATTTTTGAGAATTTTTCAAAAAAAAATTCTAAGTAACAAATTTTTGAAAAAAAAATTCTAACTTAAGATTTTTGAGAATTTTTAAGAAATTTTTTTAAAAAAAATGACTAAGTCAATTTAAAAAAATTTTAAGTAAGTAAATTTCTAAATTGAAAACAAAATGTTTTGAATAACCTTTTTTTTTAAAGCATTAATTAATTCTTGCATTAATGCTTTATTAGTAAGTTAATTAAACATTTATTTCAATATTTTGGCTTCCAGGTCGTGGCGAGGCACTAGGCCTTCTTTGTTATTGGAGCAACAACCACTTCCTTGACAAAGTCTCATAAAGAAATTCTTTGTTTAATTTTCTCACTTAAAGCGCTAATTTTAATTTTAAAATTAATTTAAGCATGATTTGGGAACCCAATATAGGTTCCAACCCACTGGATTAATTAAAAAGTTTTTAGGGATATATTTTCTTGAAATGTCCCTAATTTGTCCAGGGTGATATTTAAAGTACCAATTTAAATTATTAGATCTTCTAAAATTGGTTTTAGATGGACATGTATGGTTTTTTAAGTTTTCTACTTGAATTTTCAAATTTTGAATTACTAACTTCAAATTTTCATTTTCTAGTTTTGATTTGTCTAACATTTCTAACGGGCAAGATTCAGCTAATATTCCTTTTAAATTTTTAATTTCTTTTCCTGACTTGCAACAGTCTTTAGTTAGTAATTTAATAAATTTAAAAAGTTTGTCGGGAGGAAGTGAACGTACTTGACTTACCTTGATTTCGTTGTCCGTGTCTCCCCCTAAACTGCTGCTTTCTTCCGACGAAGCTCCCCCTTCATCGATGCTTTCGATGCTCATCTCGGAGGAACTTGAATCGCAGTCGTTGTCTTGATGACTCGCCATCAGTGCGAGTCCGGAGAATGCTTCGACTTCTGATTCGGACGACGTATCATCCCACATCGCCTTTAGGGCTTTTCGCTTTTGAATAGGCTTCTTACCCTTCTCCTTGTCCTTGTTCTTCAGCTTGGGGCAGTTGTCCTTGACGTGCCCTTCTTCGTCGCAGTGGTAGCAGCGAATCATTCTTTTCTTCTTTCCCTGCGGATGGTTAGTAGATCTGGATTTACAAAGTTTCTTGAATCTTCTTACCATCATTACCATTTCCTCGTCGTCGAGAGAGGATTCCGATTTTGGTTCGTCTCACGAGGCTTTGAGGGTGACATTGTTCTTGGGATCCTTCATTCCTGCACATCTTGACTCATGCACTTCAAATGTTGAAAAGAATTCTTCTAATGAAATTTTTTCTAAATCTTTAGAAATGTAAAATGCATCTACTAATGATGCCCATTTGGTATTTCTAGGAAAGGAGTTTAAAGCGTACCTGAGCGAATCTCGGTTACTTACCTTTTCTCTGAGATTCGAAAGTCCAGTAATTATTTCTTTTATTCTTGAGTGCAGATGTGTGACTGACTCGTCTTCCCCAAGTCACAAGATGGTGAGCTGATTGCGAAGCAGATCTCTTCTGGCGAGCTTGGCTTCGGACGTCCCTTCGTGCAGCTCGAGGAACTTCTCCCAAAGTTCCTTTGCCGAGTCGTAGTGCCCGATCCTGTTGACTTCTTGAGGTGGAAGAACGCTTAGCAGATGGTATTCTGTTTTGCCGTTCGCCACGAATTTAGCCTGCTCCTTTTTTGTCCATTGACATTTTTCCTTACCTTCTGGAGCTACATAGCCAGATTCCATTGTTAAGGTTAATTCAAAGTCTGTGGTAAAAAATACCTGCAATAGATTCTTCCAGCAGGCGAAATCCCCTTCGTATTTTGGTGGGTGGATACTTGGTCCGACCATCTCATTGCTTCGTTCGGCAGTTAGTCCTCCTAAAGCGTCTCAGCTCTGATACCACTTGTAGGACCGTTGGGCCGGCTAGAAGGGAGGGTTGAATAGCCCTGAAAAAAATAAACAAAAAACCTTCTCGAACTTTCAACAGAACACTTGCAGAATAATAAAGTAAACAAAAAACAGAAAAAGAAAGGCTCACAGAGAGTTGACTTGGTTACAACCGGGGAGGTTGTTAATCTAAGAAAGATGTCGTACTATTATCTTTTTCTGGCGGAGAAGCCTTTTTACAGCAATGAAGCGCACAACTAGAGAAGCTAAACTAGAGAGAGCGTACAAGTGTTGTTACAATGAGTTGTTCTGAATTGATGAAAAGCTTCTGGACCAAGGTTATATTTATAGCCTTGGTCGGGGCGCCCTGGGGAATAAAACTTTATCCCTAACGTTCAGATCGCGTTTGACGCGATCTGGTCAACAAATCAAGTCTGGGCACCCGGAAGGGTTCCGGGCGCCCCGGGCTGCTCTGGGCGCCCGGAAGGGTTCCGGGCGCCCCGGAGCCTAAAGTCAACCAATGTTGACTCGGTCTGGGTCTTCTACTCCGGATCCGTTCGCTTGGGTGATTTCTGCTATCTGGAAAAGGGCTCACTCGAACCCAACTTCCGGTCTTCTCGAGCGGGCTTTCCTCCGGCTTCTCGTCCCTCGGAATCGCCGCATGTTTCCTTCTCGTCCACCGGCGTACTCATCCGCAGTCTTCGTCCCTCGGACGCACCACGTGCCGTCCTTCTCGTTAGCTGGGTCTCTTGCTCCCCGAGCAATCTTCCGCTCTGGCTTTCGTCCCTCGAAACCACCGCATGCTTCCTTCTCGTCCGCCGGTGTACTCTTCCGCAGCACCTCGTCCCTCGGACTGCCGTCCTTCTCGCTAGTTGTGTCTTCCGCTTGACTATCTGTGCTCCTAAGCTCCTGCACACTTAGACACAAGGTTAGAAACACACAGGACCTAACTTAACTTATTGATCACACCAAAATAACCTTGGGGTTCCAACACTCGTAACCCTAATCGATTGGTCCAATCGATTATGTTCGCTCGGTCAAATTGATTGACCAATTGATATGGGCCCTTTCTATATTCTTGTAAGAACCTCCTAATTGATTACCTTAGGGTCAATCACAATCGATTATCCAACCCTAACTTGCTTAATCCAATTCTAGGGTTTCCTTACCTAATCTCCGGTCAACCGTGACCTACTAGGACTTCTCCACCAAGTGTCCGGTCAATCCTTTATCTGACTTGGACTTTTCTCTTTATGCCAAGTGTACGATCTTCCATGGCCCACTTGGACTTCCAAACACTAGATGTCCGGTCAACTTTTGACCCACCTAGACTTTTCTTCTCATGCCAAGTGTCCGATCCTCCATGACCTAGTCGGACTTCCAAATACTAGGTGTTCGGTCAACTTTTGACCCACCTAGATTTTCCAATGCCTTGATTCACCCATTAGGACTTTTCTCTACCTAGCTTCACACACTATAATTTTTCCACCTGGCTTCACTCACTAGGATTTTCTCACTACCTAGCTTTACTCACTAGGACTTTTCAATTGTCTAGCTTCACTCACCAAGACTTTCTAATTGTCTGACTTTACTCACCAAGACTTTCTATCTACTTGGCTTCACTCACCAAAACTTTCCAATTGCCTAGTTTCACTCAGCAGGATTTTTCATCTGCCTATATTCATTCACCAGGACTTTCTTTACTATCTAACTTCAGTCACCGAGACTTCTCATATCAAGTGTTCGGTCTTCCATGACCCACTTAGTTTTTATTTTTCTGTCAACCATCCTGTTAGTCTTTCCCTTGCCTAACCTCGAGTTAGGACTTTCCTAGTCAAGTATCCAGTCAATTTTAATATACTTGACTACTCTCTTATATTAAACTGGTCAACCTTTAACCAGTGGAGAATTGTGCCAATAATCTCTCAAAGGATAATTGCATCTGTAATCTCCATATATTGTCAAACATCAAAATCAAGCTTAAGTCAAACTGATCAACTTTGATCTAGGAACAATTACACAACAATCTTCCCTTTTTGATGTTTAACAATAGGTTTAAGTTAGGCTAACCCATATTAGCCCAATTCCAACTTCATCCCATGCTCGAAGCATGAATTTGAGTTTCTAACTTAAACCCCATATTTTCTCCCTCTTTGACAAACATCAAAAAGTCTTCCTCTTAAGAGTCAATTTTGCTAAAGTGACTTAATAAAAGTCTCATACCCTTCATTTTATCCTATGCTCGCCCTTGAGCATATATTGTATGCTCATCTTAGAGCATTCATTCATTTCAATGAAGATTTCTAATTTTCCATTAAAAAAACATTTAATCAAGTTTTTAAGGAGAAACTCCCCTCTCAAATTATGCTCTAAACTTCTATCATTACTCTAACAATGATTTAAAATGCCTAAACCTTTAAGAAATCTAAAATTAAAGTTTTGATATTCAAAATTCAACTTTGAAACTAAATCTCTTCCTAAACTCCAAGTTAGTCTTCCTTAATCATGTCATTCTTGTTTTCATGAATAAAATTACCCTTAAATACTTATCAAAGCACTTTAGAGGGTTAGGGATGGTTAACTCAATTAAACAAGACTTAGTGGACTGAAATCAAATCATTTCAGCCAAAATAAGTATCCTTAATCGATTGGTTTTAGCTATCAATCGATTACTGCCTCTTTGAATTGATTGAAGTTGGATTTCAATCGATTACCACTATGCTAATCGATTGACTAATCAATTAGTACCTTTTAATCGATCACTTGAACAATTCCGTGAGCCTCTATGCTTACGGAAATTCATTCCAATCAATTTCCCTAATTGATTGGGGTGTGGTAATCGATTGATCCAATCAATTACCATAACTAAATTTCTAATTTTGATTTCAGACTAAATTTCAGAAATGCTTAAATAATTCGATAAAATTTCAAAAATCATGAAACTTTAGATAGACATTACTTATGTCATATACTATCATGAAAAAATAGTTTTCTATAAAAATAACCCTCACTTTTAAAAATTGACACATAATTAGAAACTATAGAAAACTTCAATGTTTTTCTCAAATTTATGTTGAACTATTCAATGTTGATTGCTATCAACAAATAATCTTCACCAAGGTCTTTAAAATCATTTTTGAAATCATTTTTTAAAATTAATTTCCAACCATGATTTTTGGGCTAAATGCACATGACTTATATACTTACTTTCCCCATGATTGGATAACACCTAATCTATGTGTTTTGATGAAACTAAAACTCAAATAGATACACTAAATCAACATCTTAAGTTTTATTCATCCTCCTAACATTTCACTTGTATCTATATGCATTAAAATATATACAAGCCAACTTATTGTCCTTGTAAGATGTAGATATTGGTTTTTTCCTAATATAAGGGATCATGTATTTCTAATTAGGCATTTTAAATTTTGATCATCCACCTAAAATGTCATTTGATAATTAATGTCATTGTCCTTAAACACAAGGAATTAAAATAATACATGAAAATGATCATGACATACATCACATGCATACATTCTAAAAATACACTCTAAATACATCATAAATGAAATGATATGATGTATGTATAAGATGTATCAAAAATATCATGGCATTTATATAATGAAATATGAATATAAAAAATGATGTCATGATAACATGGCATATGTTAGGGCAAACAAAGCATGAAAATTTAGTATAAATAAAAATACCTAGATTTTCATCAAAGTGTTGTCCTTAACTTATTTTTTCTACGCTAAACCTAATTTGACCTAAAAGCCACCTTTTTCGTTAAATGTGCTAAAATCCCAACTTAGCACATTTTGCCTTCTATTTTAGTTGTATCAATTTAATTAAGCTCAATTCCTTAAATATTTTAATTGACACATATTTACTCTTCAAGAGTAAAAATCAAGTTTTCATTTTCAAAGTATTCCAACACCTTGAAAATGCAATAAAGTGTCAACTTCATCATGGTTAGGTTAACTACCTTCCAATTAGAATTGACACTCTCTAAACCCATCTTGGGTATAGAAAACACACTCTTAGAAATCCAAAATCTATTGGTGCTCCTTAGGTGTGATACATACTCACTGGGATAACTTTCCTAGAAACCTTCCTAATGACTTTCCTAGGCTTCTTTGAAGCCTTAGTTACACTAGTCTCCTCAAAATAAACTCTAGGGATTGCTTTCCTTGTAAATTTAACTTGACTCCTAAACCTAGGGCCAGTTCCATAGCTAAATGAAACTCTATGATAAGAAGACACATCCTCCTTAGCATTATATTTGTATCACAAAGCCCTACAACCATTGGATGAATCTTGTTTATTTTGACCTAGGCTTTTGTTCTTGGACCCTCTTTCTTCATTTGTCATTTCTTAAGAGTTCTTTCTAATTTATCAAGTCTTAACCTTAAGACTTGATTTTTTTCTCCTTAAGTCCTCAAATTTAAATTTTTCCTTAAATCCTTAGACATTTTTCTTTTTAAGCAAATATCTATTTTTCTTAGATTTCTTGCCTAAATCATTTTCTACCTTCCTATCCTTAGGTAAGGTAGTTCTAGCATGATATGCTACATATTTTTCCTTAATCCTATTATGCTTCATATTTTCATGATAAATAGTATTAAAATGATAAACATTATCTTTAGCATGTTTTTTTTTATCATTTCTTAAAGGAATTACATCAATAAATGATATCTTGGGTTTGCTCTTAAGAGCTCCTCTTTGAATTGAGCTTCCTCCATGACTCTTGATTAGAATCCTCCCCCTTGGACATTGATTCCAGTAGTGACCCTTTTGATTGAAAGAGAATCATTTAATATGCTTCTTTCATTTACACACCAAGGCTTGTATCTTCTTTGACTTCTCCTTTGCCTTGGGTGCCACTTGAGCCTTCTTCCTAGCCAATTTAGAACACTTACTCTTATAATGTCCTTTTTTCCTATACTCAAAGTAAATAATATAATCTTTATTTTTAATGCACAAACTTGATATACTTTCACAATTTGTTCTTTCTTGACTTGTAGAGGTGACACCATCTTCTTTTTCATTGACTCTGGATGATGAAACTTCTTCTTACTCTGGTGTCAAAGATTGACACTCCCCCTCAATCCTTGAGGTGGATGCCTCTTCTTCATTCTTGGATGTTGAGCACCTCTCAACTTTCAAATCCTCATGTATATGATACAAAAAAGTTTTCCTTTTTGCATTTTACTTCACTTTGCTCCGAGGTTGGATCTTCATGAAGTTTTGCCAATTTGCTCCAAAACTCCTTGACATCTTGATATTATCTAAGCTTACTTAAAATGTTGCTAAGTAATAAGTTAACTAATAATTTGGTTACTTTGTCGTTGGCCTTGCATCTCTTGATTTGTTCCCCGCTCCAATTGCTCTTCTTAAGGATTTTTCCTTTGTCATCCATTGGAGTTTGAAACCCCTTCATTAGAGTAAACCATTGCTCTATCTCCATCATCAAGAAATTTTTGATCCTTGATTTCCAAAGATCGAAGCTTGTTGATATGAATGGTGGAGGTACTCTAGTATCATATCCGAGTCCATCTTAGAAATCCATCTTGAAGTTGAGCTCTCTACATGAAATCTTTGACTTGTTGACTTTAGGGCTTCAACTTCTTCTTCTTTCTCTAGCTCGTTACCCTTTCTGGTGATGAGTCCGGAGAAGAGCAACTTCACTCTGATACCACTTGTTGGGACCAAGGACAGCTAGAGGGGGGGGGGGGGGGGGAATAGCTTCTCTCGCTCTTCGACGAAGATAAGTTGTAGTGAAATACTTGAAGCAAAGAACTCTCCAATGCTAACACAAGGATTTACTTGGTATCCACCTCTTTAAGATTACTAATCCAAGGATCTACATAGTGAACACATCTACACTATGAAAACACTCCTCAAAAATAATCTAGAGGCGCAGAAGCCTCGTAAAAGCTTACAACACAAAATACACCAAGAAGAGCAAGAACAAATATAATGAAATCTTACACGAGATTACAACAATGAAATTTTTGCTTGCTCTCTTCTTGTTGCTTGAATCTACTTCTTGGTAGAAGGAAATGCAGCAACACTTAGGAATATCTCGGGCGTCTTAACAATGAAATCTTAATTGATTATCCAATTGATTCCGTAACTCTCTGTTCACTCATAAAAAAGCCTTAATCAATTAATCCAATAGATTAAGACTTCTTAATTGATTGTTTCAATTGATTCCCTCTCCTCGCATCAAAAACACTGTCTAATCAATTGACCCAATTGATTTTAAGTGGTTGAATCTATTGGGATAATTGATTCAACCTTGTTTTTCTCGAATTCCTCTTCGTGGGTCTTCTGGCTCTAGTTGATTGGTCTAATTGATTAGGCTTAGCCCAATTGATTGACCAATCAATTTGTATCTTTTTCCGTCTTCTTGCAAAAACCTCCTAATTGATTACTTAATTGATTAGCTTAGGGTTAATCGATTGCCCTAATCGGTTGCTCAACCTAACTTGCTTAATCCAAGTCTAGGGTTCCCTTGCCTAATATCCAGTCATTCATGACCTGTTGGGACTTCTCCATCAAATGTCCGGTCAATCTTTTAACCCACTTGGATTTTTCTATTCGTTCCAAGTGTCCGATCCTCCATGACCCACTTGGACTTCCAAACACCAGTTGTCCGATCAACCTTTGACCTACTTGGACTTTTCTTCTTGTGCCAAATGTTCGGTCCTTCATGATCCATTTGGACTTCCAAACACCAGGTGTCTAGTCAACCTTTGACCTAACAATGTCTGCTTCACTGACCAGGACTTTCTCCACCTAGTTTCACTCACTAGGATTTTTCCACCTAACTTCACTCACTATAGTTTTCTCACTATCTAGCTTCACTCACTAGAACTTCTCAATTGCTTAGCTTCACTCACTAGGACTTTCTAATTACCTGGCTTCACTCACCAAGACTTTCCATCTGCCTCGCTTCACTCACCAGAACTTTCCAATTGTCTGACTTCACTCACCAGGACTTTTCTTCTGTTTGATTTCACTCACAGGACTTTCCATCTACCTGGTTTCACTCACCAGGACTTTCTTCACTTCCCAACTTTACTCATCGGGACTTCTCACACCATGTGTCCGGTCCTCCATGGCTCACTTAGTTTTTTTTCTTCTGTCAACCATCCCGTTGATTTTTCCTTTATTTAACCTCCAGTTAGGATTTTCCCAATCAACTTTAACCTACTTGACTACTCTTTCATATCAAATGGGTCAACCTTTGACCAGTGGAGAATTGCACCAACAATCACTCAAACAGACAATTACACCTGCAATCTCCATATATTGTTAAACATCAAAACTCAAACTTGACTAAAACTGGTCAACTTTGACCCAGGGATAATTGCACCAATAGAGCCAACTCGATCTTAGTCAAACTAGTCAACCTTGACCCAAAGATGATTGCACCAATAATCTTTTCCTTTTTGATGTTTGACAAAATATTCAAGTTAAGCTAATCTATATTAGCTCAACTCCTTTCTTCATCTCATGTCAAAACATAAATGAAGGTTCCCTAACTTGAATCCTACATTTTTCTTCCCCTTTGATACACATCAAAAATCTTTTTCCCAAGATTCATCATTTTGTCATTCAAACTTCACTGAAAGTCTCATACTCTTCCATTGTCTCCAATGCTCAACCTTGAGCATCTATCCATTATCATGCCTTTAAGGAGAATCACCCCCTCAAAGCATGCTCCAACTTCTATCATTACATCAACAATGATTTGAAGTTCCTAAACCTTTAGAAAATCTCAAAATTAAAGTCATGAGGTTAAAAATTCACCCTTGAATCTAAACCTCCCCCTTAACTTTACATTAGTCCCCTTTAACCATTTATTTCTCATTATTAAGAAAATTACTCTTAAATATTTGACCAAGTACTTCAGAGGGTTAGGGATAGTTAGATTGATTAAACATGACTTAATGGACTGAACTTCGACCATTTCAACCAAAACAACCCTATTAATCGATTGTTTCAGTTATCAATCGATTATATCTCAAGTGAATAGATTGGTGTTCACTGCCAATTGATTACAACATTTTCCAATCTATTGGTAACAATGAGTAATAGATTGGTGAATTTGATTTTTAAATATGATTTTTACCCAAAATTCAGAAAATCATAAGTAATTCTATGATATGCGAAAAATCACAAAACTTCATGTGGACATCTTATGTCATATACTACCACGGAAAAATAGTTTTTTAATGAAAATATATTTTATTTTAAAAGAATGACATAAAATTAGAAACCATTAAAAATTTTAATATTTCACTCTAACTTTATATCTAACTAATTAATGGTGATTCCTATCAACAAATAGACTTTACCAAGGTTTTCTAAATAATTTTGAAATGATTTTTTAAAATAATTTCCAACCACAATCTTTAGGCTTATTGCACATGAATTGCACATTAGTTTTTCTCATGATTGAACTTCACAAGATCCATGTATTTTGATGAAACTAAAACTCAAATAAATGCACTATATCAACATCTTGAGTTTTTCTCATCCTCCTAATATCTTACTTGTATCTAATGTGCCTCAATACATATACAAGTCAACTCTATGGTCTTCTTGAGATGTAAAATAGGTTTCCCTAAACTAAGAGATCATGAATCTCTATCTAAGCATTTTGACTTTGATCATCCTAAGATGTCAATTAATGTCATTGTTCTTAATTACAAGGAATTTAAAATAATAAATAATAATGATTATGACATACATCAAATGAGTATTTTTTAAAATAAAAGTTATTATAGATAAATGATGTATGTATGACATGACATATAATATTTTTTACAATAATATGAATGTAAAGCATGATGTCATGACATGTGATAGGATATACAAAATATAGTAATTATAGCACAAAGATTACCTAGATTTTCATCTAAGTGTTATTCCTTAATTATTATGCCAAAATAAACATAAGTTGTCCTTATTTTCCTAGAAAATATTAAAAATTCTAACTTGACATTTCTTTGAATTATATCTTATTTGTGTCAATTTGATTAAACTCAATACTTTAAAATTTTAATTGACACACTTTTACTCTTCAAGAGTAAACATCAACTTCTCATTTTTTTAAGGTGTTACAATATCTTAAAAATGTCCTAAGGTTCCAACTTCACTATGGTTGAGTTAACTATTAGAACTCGTGCAGTTGGCAAGAGAGGAGGGGGTGAATTGCCTGTAAATTACAAATGGACCTTTCTCGATCTTTCAAACAAGATTAGAAGAACAATTACCTTAAAGTAGTTTAACACTAATAAAATAAAGAGGTACAGAAAGTTACTTGGTTACAAGCTAGGTGGTTGTTAATCCAAGGTAAAATAAAGCACTAAAATATCTCCTTCAGTGAAGGCGGAGAAGCCTCTTACACTCGTTGAATACTCAGAAAATTAGTAGGAAATGAATACTTGAGTTGTTTTCTATTTCCTAGGTCTAGTAGTCCTTTTTTAGCCTATGGAAAATCTTATCCAAGGCTGGAAGGTGCCTCTAATAAGGTGGAAGGCGCCTCCAGCGAGACAAACGAAAATAAAATTTTATCTTTGCCAACAGTTGTATTTTGCCCAGTCTAAAGCGCCTTTAAAGGGTTGAAGGTGCCTTCCATGAGTGGTTGAAGGCACCTTCCCACATAAAGGTGCGGAGGCATCTTCAGCCACATTGAGGGCGCCTCTAGTAGCTCCGCAGCTCCCCCTTTGGCTCTTCCGCTGCTCCAATCGCCTGGGTGATTCCGTTCATCCGAAATTGGACTCACCCTGACCCATCTTCGGGCCTTCTCCTCGAGCAAGCTTCCTCCCCGGTTTCTCGTCCGTCGAACGTCGTGCATGTCCTTCTCATCCACCGGTGTACTCTTTCGCAACACCTCGTCCCTCGAACGCACCGAGCTCGTCGGCTCTCTCCCGTGTCATTCTTCTCACTAGCTTCATCTTTCGCTTGACTTCTTGTGTTTCTAAGCTTCTGTACACTTAGACACAAGGATCAAACATAACAAGACCTAACTGAACTTGGTTGACCACATCAAAATTACCCCGGGATTCTAATATTAACTACCCTTTCAATTAGAGTTGATACATTATAAAATCATTTAATGTGAAGAGATCATACTCTTAGGAACCAATACATATTGGTGCTCCTTGAGTGTACTAGGTACTTACTAAGGGCAACTTTTCTTGGTACCTTTCTAATGACTTTCCTATGCTTCTTAGAAGTCTTAGTCATGCTAGTTTCCTCAAAGTCAACTCTAGGATAGCTTCTCTTGCACTTTTGATTTGACTCCTAGATCTAGGATTACTTTCATAGCTATATGGAACTCTATAGTAAAAGAACACCTTGTCCTTGGATCTAGGTTTGTATCTCAAACCTCTCTCGCCCTTAAATGACTCTTGTCTATTTTGACCTAGGTTTTACTTTTTTGGCCCTTTGACATTATTTGTCATTTTCTCTAGGGTCCTCTCCAATTTCTTAAGCCTTGACTTATTCTATCCTTAAATCCTCAAATTTGGATTTTTCCTGAACGTCTTGTATATTTTTCTTTTTAGACATAAGTCTAACTTCCTTAGAATTCTTGTTTAAATTAGTTTATATATTCCTATACTTAGGTAAGGTAATTTTAGCATGATATGACTTATAATTTTCCTTAGAAGTATCATGCTTTCTATTTTCATGATAACAAGCAATAAAATGATAAAATTTATTTCTAACAATGCTTGTCTTCATGGTATAAAGAAATACCATTAACTAATGGCACATTGGTTTTGCTCTTGGAAATTTTCCCTTAACTTGAGCTTCCTTGTTTGTTCTTGGTCGGTTCCTCTCCCTTTGATATTGGTTTCGATAATGTCCATTTTAATTGCAAGAGAAACACAAAATGTGCTCTTTTCCATTTTGTATCATGGAGCTAACCTCCTTTGACTTCTCCTTTGGTTTTGGTGCCACTTGAACATTGTTCTTGATTAATTTTGGACATTTGCTTTTATAATATCCTTTTTCCCTACACTCAAAGCATATGATATGATTTTTATTTTTATAACTTGAAATTTTTATATCTTCTATATTTATAGGGGTGACGCATGATCCTTTATTTGATTCGGATGTCGAGGCTTCTCCTCATTCCGGTGTCAATGAACAACGCTCCCCCTCAATCCATGAGGTGGATGTCTCTTCAAACTTATCCTTGGATGTTGAGCATCTCTCAACCTCTGAAACCTCTTGTTCTTGATCCAATGAGTTTCTCTCTTTCGATTTGGCTTCATTTTGCACCGAGATCGGATCTTCATGAAGCTTTTCCAACTTGTTCCATAGCTCCTTGGAATCTTGATATTCTCCAATTTTGTACAAGATGGTGCTTGACAATAAATTAACCAACAATTTGGTTATCTTATCATCATTTCTTGATTTGTTCTTTGGTTCATTTCTTCTTCTTGAGGAGTTTTCCTTTACTATCCGTTGGAGCTTGAAATCCCTCCATTAGAGCAAACAATTGCTTTATATCCATCATGAATAAATTTTTGACCCTTGATTTTCAAAGATCAAATCTTTCCATTTCAAATGGTGGAGATGCTCAGATGTCATATCTGAATCCATCTCGGAAATATATTTTGAAATTGAGCTCCTTTGATTATGAGTCTTTGACTTGTTGAAAATTAGGGCTTCAACTTCTTCTTCTTCTAGCCCTTGCTTCTTTCGGCAGTTAGTCTGATGAAGAGCATTCTCGCTCTAATACCCCTTATTAGGACATGTAGAGAGCTATAGGAGGTGATTAACTTCGATCTCTTCTTTGAACTTGATTTGTAGTGAAAATTTTGAAGTAATGCTAACACCTTCATTTTTCTTAGTATCCACCTCCTTAAGATAACTAATCCAAGGGTTCACTCCTCACTCTCACAAATGCACTATGAAAACCTATTTCCTATAGGCAGAGAAGTCTTGTACAAGATCAAACATGAGAAAACAATCAAGAAACTTAAACTAGGTTACAATGGAAATTGAAAATGACTTTATGACATGAACTTTGCTTTGGTTGCTCTTTTCTTACTTTAGATTACATCTTGGTGGTGGAAAATGTAGCAACACTTCTTCTCCAAACACCCAAGAACTAGCATGAATAGATGTGCTTCAAATTTGCATGAAAACCCTTTTCTAGGGTTACTTCGACACATCCTAATCGATTGACTTACCTCTAATCGATTACCACATCAGCTTAACTGTTCAAAACCTGCAGAATAATTTTTTTTCGCCCATCTAACTGAATGGTGAGCCTTACCAATCGATTTGGAAACTTTTAATCGATTGCCACAATCGATTCAGAAGCTTCTATTATCGCAAAAACATTGTATAATTGATTGCTCTAATCGATTGAGATTTTCTTGAATCGATTGTCCCAATCGATTCAAGGCTTTCTGTTCGTGAGAGAAACACAGCCTAATTGATTTCCCTAATCTACATTTTTCCCCAACTGATTCAAGACTTTTTGTTTGTGAGATAAACATAGCCTAATTGATTGACCTAATTGATTGACATTTCTAGAATCGATTGCCCAATTGATTCTGACACATTTTGTGCTCTCGTGATGACACCTCCAATCAATTACCATGAGCCAATTAATTACCAAATTGATTCCTCACCCTTCTGTGCTCTCGCAAAGAACTCCTAATCGATTACTCTAATCAATTACTTTGGGCTTAATCGATTATCCTAATCGCTTGCCCAACCCTTAACTTAACCCGAGTTTAAAGTTCCTTTGCCTAGCCCTAGAGTCATTCATGACTCGTTGGAACTTCTCGTTACCTAGCATCTGGTCACCCTTAACTTGCCAAGACTTCTTCATCAAGTGTTCGATCAACCTTTGACCCACTTGTACTTTTCATTTTGTGCCAAGTGTCTGGTCCTTTATGACCCATTAGACTTACCATCTCGTATCAAATGTCCTGTCCTCCATGATCCACTTGGACTTTTCTCGCTAACTTTCTATTAGACTTTTGCTCATCAAGTATCTGGTTAACTTTTGACCCACTTTGACTTTTCCCTTGTCTAGCCCCGCTAGGACTTTCCATTGCCTAACCTCCAGTTAGCTCTTCCATTGCCTAACTCTACTAGGACTTCCATTGCCGAGTTTCCAACTAGGTCTTCCACTACCTGGCCCTGCTAAGACTTGCACTGTTTAGTTCCCAACTAAGTCTTCACTGTCTAGTCCCACTAGGACTTCCACTACCTAGTTCCCAACTAGGTCTTCACTGTCTAGCCCTACTAGGACTTCTTGTTGTTTAACCTCTAGTTAGGACTTTCTATTTCCTAACCTCCAATTAGGACTTTCTCAGACAAGTATCTGGTCCTCCCCTGGCCTACTTGACTTCTTTCTCACATATTATAAAGCATCAAAATTTTAGCTTGAGTCAACTCAAGCTTAATTAAACTGGTAGACCTGAGGACAATTTCACCAACATATCTCATAAACATAATTCATCTAAATTGTTAGTTAGAGTCCTATAGCCAATCATTTGATGATTGTATTATGGAATTGTTGTATCATATTCTTATATAAATAAAGACATTTGTTTTTGGTTATTATACCTACTTGTATTGGTGCCAAATAAACTAAGTATAATAGCGTCCTTGAGTAGAAGGTTCTTACCTATATCAATCGGTTAGTTGAACCGATAGTGAGATGATATAGGGAACACTACTCTTAATCATTCCTAGTCGAGTATTAACATTCAGGAACAATGTTAATGCAATAAAACTAGCAAGTAGGTCAACTCGATGACTTGATCTCACAAGTCATGGATATAGAGATATCAAGTTGACACATGGGTATGCATTGGAGAATGTATACTGAATGACCCGCCATGAGAAAGTATCATGGATCGTTATATGAGTGTCATATACTTTCTCATGTGGCTATTAGTATGACTACTAGTTCTTAGACCTGAAGTCACCATGGTTCCCTACATAAGGAGTTATGTACTTTGGTTTCGTCAAACGTCACCCGTAACTGAGTGGACTATAAAGGCGATTACTGGGTATGTAACGAATTATGCAGAGGGATGTGAGTGATGTAGATGGGATCTATCCCTCCTATATGACGGGAGTGACATCGATATTCTTGATAGAGTGAGACCACGAAGTGTATGGCCATACCCAAATGAGTCAATATGAGATATTGAGCTCATTTGATTTAGTGAGTCTACTTGGAGTTCAAGATTTAGATTGGTCAGAGGATGACACGACCTATGTCTCACATTGATCAATCTAGATGTCTAGGGTAGAAGGACGCTTGTCATATTTTGTGAGGAGTCACAATTAGTGGTCACAAGGTGATGTTGGATCTCAACATTCTTGTAACTTGGGTAGTAATGATGTGTTGCTAGATACCGCTCATTACTTATGCTCCTAAATGGGTTTAGAGGCATTGCCAACGTTACAAGAACCTATAGGGTCGCACACAAAGGACAATTAGATGGAGATTAGGTTCATATGATGAACCAAGAGGATTAGATTCATGTGATGAGTCAAATTGGATTAAGAGTAATCCTAATTGGGCTAATTGAGTTGGACTCAAGTTGATTCATGTGTTCAATGAGTCTAATTTAGATTATGACTCATTGAATCAATTTAATTAAATGAATTAAATTCATTATATTAAATTGGTTTGAATCAAATGGTTAGATTAGATCAACCATGAGAGAGATTTGGTCAAGTTTGACTTGACTTGAGAAGGAAGATGAAAGGTCAAGTTTGACTTGACCATTTGCCACCTCATTTGTGAGTTGGCATTAAGTGGCCAATAATGGTGTTACACATCATCATGTTTAGCACATGTGTGTGCCACATCATGGAGGTTACAAACCCCATTTCCATTTAATGTGGCCGGCCACATTAATTGTAAAGGAGTTACAATTGTGACCGGCTACTCAAAATGAAAGGGAATGAATTTTTCATTCAAGGGCATTCACTTCATCTTCTTCCTCCTAGAACTCTTGCTTCTCTCCCTCTCCTCCTCTTGCCGTGACTGATCAAGGGTGCTAGCACACCTTTGTTAGTTTTTCTCCACCCATTTGTTCGTGTGGATACTTCTAGAGGATTGTCTACTTTGACAATCTCGAGATCCGGCACTTCCTTGGACGAGCGGGATTCGTAAAGGGCACGCATCAAGGGTAAAAGGTTTTCTCCTTGTAAATCTAGTTTAGAACTAAGTCTAAGAAACTCGTACTCGTAAATTTTGTTTTATTTTACTTCGCACGGATCCGGTGACGGGGCTTTCGGGGTTTCCGCGACGCGAAAAAGCGGTTTTCGCGGCCCGAAAAACCCAACATAAATATCTTGACCACATTGAGTGACCGAGCTCCACGAACTCCATGTATACTCTGTCAAGTCCCGACATGTATGATACACATATAAAAATATATAAGTAAAATCTAACTTAAAATATTTATCAAACATATCAAAAGAATCAAGTCAAATTCAACCACTTAGGAGCATTGTTGCACTAACATGGTTCCTATCTAGAAGGTATATAGGGGCATAGGTTTGCCAAGATCATTCTATAGTGTATCTATAGAGGCAAGGGTGTTTGGTTTAAGCTACAGGAATAGGAATAGAAATAGGAATCAGAATGAATTTGATAGTAGACTGAAATGAGAATGAGTATAATTATTTTAATATAGTGTTTGATTAGTTTTATATTCTAGAATGGGAACCAACTAGAATTCCAAAAAATACTCTTAAAGGCCACCATCCATCCGCATTCTCCTCTCTCAAAAATGTCCTCTCGTCTTTCAAAAAAATACCCTCTCCGTCCACATCCTCCTTGACTATTTCTGCACTATGAAGCTTCACAAGATTACCAATGCCACGACCTTAATCGGCACCATATACCAAGCCACGGGAACCATGCCTGGCTCCTCCGGCATTATCAACGTCACCAACTTCAAATGGGGCAAAGTGGGGTTTGCTGCCATTGACAACGACAGCAACACCATTGAAGTCACGTATGTTAGATCTATGGAGGAACGCTTCCGTTATTCAGATCAGTAACATCTTGCCTTCACCGCGACGGAGCTAAAAAATCTACCTAAGCGATTAAATCTTGACCAAATTGTGATCTTGAAGATCACCACCGATACAACAAATATATCGACAAATTCGATTGGTTGGAAGTTGAAAGAACTATACTTTTAGAATGGGATATTAAACCTGAGGGGAGAGATGAGTTTCATCCATTCCTAAAAATTTATATTTCATTCTCATAACTATTAATCAGACATAACAACAACGAATCATTCCAATTCTCCATTCTCATACCCCTAAATAATAGTCACCTAAATACCCCTGAATAATCGTCACCTAAATAGATGGATGCACTTTGGAAGGTTATTAGAGTGCATTTACGTTGGTACCCTAAGATAGTTTTGATATGATCAAACAAGCTAAATTAGGTTCTGTTGTGTTTAATCCTATGTCTAAGTGTGAAGGAACTTAGGAACACGGGATGTCGAGTAAAAGACGCAGCTAGCGAGAAGGATGGCATGGGAGAGAGCCGATGGGCTCGGTGCGTCTGAGAGATGAGGTGTTGCAGAAGAGTACGCGAGTCAGAAGGAGGCGCGCGGTGTTTCCGAGGGACGAGAAGCTGAAGTGGAAGCATGCTCGAGCAGAATGCCGGAAGTTGGGTTCGGGTGAGCCCTATTCCGGATGGCCGAAATCACCCAAGTGAGCGAAGCCAGAGCAGAAGACCCAGACTGAAGCAAGCGGAGCCGAAGCTGGAGGCCCGGAGAGAAAGTCAACAAAATGTTGACTTTTCCCTTCGAGGCGCCTGAAACCCAAGTTTTATCACTTTCAACGAGGCCTTTGACCGTTTCGTCAGGGATAAGGTTTTATCCCATTCCAGGCATCCTGAGCAGGGCTATATAAATAGCCCTGCTCCCAAAAGCTCAGAACAATGTAGAATAGTTTGACACAACACTTGTGCTTGAGTTTGTTAGAGTTTAGCTTTGCTTTGTGAGCCTTGAATGTTGTAAGAGGCGTCTCCTCCTGAAAGAGATTCATAGTGCGCTTCAACTTCCTTGGATTAACAACCTCTCCGGTTGTTACCAAGTAAATTCTCAGTACCTCTTTCCTTTTTGTCTTTTATTTATTCTTATACAAGTGTTTGTTTAAGTTATAAGCCGAGAAAGGTATTTTTGTTTGTTTTTGTGCAAGGGATATTCACCCCCCTCTAGCCAGCCGCCAAGGGTCCTAACAAGTCGTATCAGAGCCAGGACACTTCAGGAGGACTAATCGCCGAATGAAGCACATGAGATGGCCGAACCGAGCATCTATCCACCGAAGTTTGAGGGGGAGTTCGCGAGCTGGAAAAAGAAGATGGAGGTATTCTTTAAAATCGACTTTGAATTACTTTTAATAATGAAATTCAATTTTGTAGCACCCAAAGGAAAAGAAGAATACCAGTGGACGAAGAAGGAGCAGGCCGACTTCATGGCAAATAGCAAAGCAGAGTTCCATCTGCTGAGCGTCCTATTGTCACAAGAAGTCAACCGGATCGGCGCTTATGACTCAGCAAAGGAGCGTTGGGAGAAGTCCCTTGAGCTACACGAAAGGACATCTGAAGTCAAGCTTGCGAGACAAGATCTGCTAAGGAATCAGTTACGCAACATAAAATTGGAAGCAAAAGAAATCGTTGCACATCTTCACCCGAGAATGAAGGAACTAATCACCGGACTCACGAATCTCAGAGAAAATATAAGCAATCGAGATTCGCTAAAGTACGCGCTTAATGCATTTTCTAGATTGACTGAGTGGGCATCATTAGTAGATGCTTACTATATTTCTAAAGATTTAGATTTTGTTACCTTAGAAGAAATATTTTCAATATTTGAAGTCCATGAAACAAGATGTGCAGATCCGAAGAAGGAGCCGAAGCACAATGTTGCCTTTAAGGCAAGGATGAACGAACGAGATTCAGAATCCTCTCTGGACAACGATGAAACGGTAATGATGGTAAGACAATTTAAAAAATTATTTAAATCTAGAAAAAACTAACCATCTACAGGGTAGAAAGAAAAAAACAATCAGATGCTACCACTGCAACGAAGAAGGGCACGTTAAAGACAACTGTCCTAAGTTAAAGATCAAGGACAAGGACAAAGGAAGGAACAAGAAGCCTGTCCAATCGAACAAGTACAAGACGCTAAAGGTGACATGGGACAAAACGTCGTCCGAATCAGAAGTTGAAGTTGTTGCCAGACTTGCATTAATGGCAAGTCATCAAGATGACGAAAACGAAGCAAGCTCGTTCGAAATGAGCATCGAGAGTATCGATGAAGGGGGAGCGACATCGGAAGAGAGCAGCAGTTCAAGGGGAGCTATGAATAACGAGATCGACAAGGTAAGTTAGGTACGATCTCTTCCTCCCGATAAGTTATTTAAATTTGTTAAATTATTATCTAAAGATTGTTGTAAATTAGAAAAATAAATTAAAGAGTTAAAATTAATTCTAGCAAAATCTTGTTCATTAGAAGAATTTGATAAAATAAAATTAAAATTTGATAATTTACAAAAAAAAATAAAGAACCTGAAAAATCATGCATGCTTAAATGTTAAAAATTAAAATATTAGGAAATATAATAAATTGAACTGGTATTTTACTTTTCTCAGAAAAATATTCCTAAGAGATTTTTAATTAACCCAGTTGGCTGGAACCTATAGTGGGTTCCAAAGTCTTGTCTAAATTGAACTTTAATTAGACCTAGTGCTTTCAGCGAGAAAATTAAATGTTTGAATTTCCTTAAGAGACTTTGTCTAGAAAATAGTTGTTGCTCCAATAACCAAGAATACCTAGTGTCTCGCCATAGTCTAGAAGCCAATTAATGAAATAAAGTATTTAATTGACTAACTGATAAAACATTTAATTATAATTAAATAATGATTTAAATAGTTACTCAAATATTTTTTTTCTTGCAAAACTTAACGTTTCTAAAATTACGTTGCAAATTATTTTCAAAAATTTTAAAAACTGATAAGTTTTTTATTGGAAACCCAGAGTTGTTTTATATATAACTAAAAAACTTTCTTATTTTTGAAAAATTTACCCTTTGATTTCTTTTGGTACCCCATTTTTTATGTGATTAAATAGGGAGAAGGGAAGATTAAGTCTGGGGGAGGTAGATTTAAACATTTTTCAATTTTTGTACTTTAATTGCATATTTATTGCTTTTACTTTATGTTAGTTTACCCTAATTTAACTTGGGTTGCTCACATCAAAAAGGAGGAGATTGTTGGTATACCAAGGTAGTTTTGATGTGATCAAACAAGCTAAGTTAGGTCCTATTGTGTTTAATCCTATGTCTAAGTTTTCAACATTAAGGGAAGATTAAGTCCAGGGGAAGGTAGATTTAAACATTTTTCAATTTTTACAATTTAACTGCAAATTTATTGCTTTTTAATTTATGTTAGTTTACCCTAACTTAACTTGGGTTGCTCACATCAAAAATGGAAAGATTGTTGGTATCCCAATGTAGTTTTGATGTGATCAAACAAGCTAAGTTAGGTCCTGGTGTGTTTAATCCTATGTCTAAGTGTGCAGGAACTTAGAGCACATGATGTCGAACAAAAGATGCAGCTAGCGAGAAGGATGGCACGGGAGAGAGTCGACAGGCTCGGTGCGTCTGAGGGACGAGGTGCTACGGAAGAGTACACGGGTGGATGAGAAGGAGGCATGCGGCATTTTCGAAGGACGAGAAGCCGGAGCGGAAGCTTGCTCGAGGAGAAGGTCGGAAGTTGGGTTCAGGTGAGCCCTATTCCGGATGGCCGAAATCACCCAAGGGAGTGGAGCCGGAGTGGAAGACCCGAACTGAAACAAGTGGAGCCGAAGCTAGAGGCTCGGAGAGAAAGTCAACAAAATGTTGACTTTCCCTTTCGGGGTGCCCAGAACCATTCTGGGCGCATGGAGCAGTCCGAGCGTTCGGACCTAAGTTTTATTACTTTCGACATGTTCTTTGACCGTTGCGTTGAGGATAAGGTTTTATCTTATTCCAAGCGCCTCGAACGCTTCTAGACGCCCCGAGCAGGGCTATATAAATAATCCTGCTCCCAAAAGCTCAGAACAACGCAGAATAGTTTGACACAACACTTGCGCTTGAGTTTGTTAGAGTTTAGCTTTGCTTTGTGAGCCTTGAATGTTGTAAGAGACTTCTCCGCATGAAGGAGATTGTTAGTGCGCTTCAATTTTCTTGGATCAATAACCTCCTCAGTTATAACTAAGTAAATTTTCAATACCTCTTTCCTTTTTGTCTTTTATTTATTCTTATACAAGTGGTTATTTAAGTTATAAGTCTAGGAAGATATTTTTGTTTGTTTTATGCAGGGATTATTCATCCCTCTCTAATCGGTCACTAAGGTCCTAACAATTTATACTTTTTAATTGACCAAATGACTCAAAATGATCATATAAAAATACGACTATTTTTAGATACATTATGTAATAGTTTTATATGACCATTTTTTTCATCAAATTTGAGCTCGAATAAATAGATGTACTTTTAAGGAAGTTTATCTATATTAAATTTTTAGGAGGGTTAGTTAAAATTACTACATTATCATTTATTAAATTTTAAATATAAACAGATAGATACACTTGAAAAAGTCATTTAAATTACCAATACTTTCAAATTGAATAAAGGACTCAAAACTATCATTTTTTATATTATATTCTATGCTATTGTTTAGTTTTTTTTTTAAATATAATTTTTAATAATTCTTAAACTTATAAATTACGTAATATTTTTTTAAAAAAAATATGGTGGAACTCACATCATATATTATAATTGCTATTGCTTAATTATAATTTTTATACTTTTGAATGGGAGAGATGCTTTTGACAAAGCAATGGAACACATCGAACCTTGAGATCGAATTTTTAATGAAATGCTGACGTCATCGCTGTGTTCGTCATCAGTTCGCCTGCCCATTGCGTCACCGTAGCCTTCAAAAATTAATTAATTGCGGAAGACGTGCCCTGTTTGATGCACAAAGCACACCACGCAATGCAACGAATTGATTAATTAAGTATTAATCACAAAAGTTTAAGCTATCAAGAAGATTAATTAATTTATATTTTATATTGGCAATATTCTCGATTGGCGTGCATGACTATAGTTTAGTTGATCGACCCGAATGAGATGGTTTTTATTTTAAGTTATAGGTTGGGTTGATCAAGCGGATTAGCTGACCGAGTAAAGACTAAGTTAGGTCGGGTTCATCTCAGCAAGCCAAACTAATCATATGGAAATGAACCAACAAGGGATCTCTTGAACTCGTGCAAATTTTGATTAGTCCATTTTACCTCGTCTTCATTGTTGACCACTTATAACAATCATTGTATCTATGATCAACCCTAAACTAAGGGTTATAGTTTTTCATTGTCACATGTATAACATGGATGTAGACGTGTTTAGAGAAAATTGATGTATATAATACTAAGATAAAGGTAGGTCATGACCTCTTCTATGTATTAGTTAGGGTTTATGTTGTATGAAAAACTACAAACATTGTCCTTCCTGAGCAACTAGATAATCCTTAACTTCAAACTTTCATTTGCATGATTAATTATTTGGCTTTTCCATTGACCATTTAATATTGCATGTGAAGACAAATTGAGTATTATATAGATGCAAATGGCAATAAAATAGAAATATTTTTTCAAGACAAAATTAATTGTTCTTAAGTTTGCATTCTCTTTCTCTTCTTACTCATCTTCTTCCCTATAAACCATACCAACCAGTAAAAATAAGGACATTAACTTAGACCTCTATTATATAGATAATTGTACACTGATAAAGATTTATATATGTATAATTTAATAGGTGAGAATACTATTAATTTGGATTTATGTAGTTTGAAAATTATTCACGACTTAGGGAAAAAAATGGCACCCAGATTTTATAAATCATCAAAAGGTGCTCATTTAATTTTTAAAAAAAAAATTAAATGAACGTACTTACATGAGTTTAAAATTTAGAATTTATGATGGATAAAAATTAGAAAGACATCCCAAATTTTATAAATTATTAAAAATCATTCCTTCTTTAAAAAAAAAAATAGAGTGGGCGCACCTCTCGTGATTTTATCCTAAATTATCCCTTAATTCAACATTGTTTTAGAAGCTATCAAATAACTTTTACAACATATAATAACTATCAAGTAACTTCTATAGTAGAAACTACTCAGTAACTTATAACATATAAAACTACATAATAGCTACTATAATATATTTGGTGTGAGTTTAAAATCTAGAATTTAGGTTTAGGATATCTTAACACTATTATATCAAAATAGTTTCTATAACTATTTTAAAATATTTTTTTATGAAATTTAAATAATTTTGACCAAATTAATAAATAATACTTTTGATATAATAATAATCAGATATCTTAAACCCAAAACTCACACTACATACGTTGTAGCAATTGTTAGGTAACTTCTACACGTTGTAACAACTACCGAATAACTTCTACATGATATAAATCTAAAATCCTAAACTTTATAGCAACTACTAAGAAGCATCTATACATTGTAGCAACTATCGAATAATTTCTACATATTATAACAAATATCAAGTAGCTTCTACATGTTGTAACAACGACTAAGTAACTTCTATATGTTGTAGCAACTACTAGGTAACTTCTACATGATATAAATTCTAAATCTTTAACTCACCCCGAGTAGCTCCTACAAATTGTAACAGTTATCCGATTGCTTCTATATTGAATTAAAATGGTTGCAAATAAAGTTCCACGTTGAAAACATATAGAAATGATTATAGACTTACAAGGAAAAATATCTTCATTGATATAATACCTTTTGGATAGAGCATAAAAATAAAATCATAAAGGTTTAAGTCTAAAGTAGACAATATCATATTATTATGAAGATATCTTAATTCTTTTGGTCAAGACACTTGGTGTCAGAGCCCGAACTGCTAAAAGAACTAACCATCGACTGTGCACAAAAATCATGGTTCAATCAAGTCTTGTAAGTGGAATATTAACCTATAAGGAAAAAAGTGGAGATTTTCATGCCTAAATCAAAACGACCAGACACCAAGAAAATCCTAATAGGCAAGTTGGACCGAGGGATAGGAAAATCCCACATTAAAAAAACATGAAAAAGATTATGAACTTTTAGATAGAAATTAAAAATAAAATCATAAGGGTTTAGATCCAAAATAAAAAATATCAAATCATTATGAAGACATTTTAAGTCTTTTAATTATAATATTTTACACTATATAGGAGCTACCCAAACTCAATCCATTATCATCCTAATAGTTAGATGAATATCCATTACCTAATAGTTAGATGAATATCCAATCGTAATGGATATGAGATTGAAAGTTGAAAATCTGATGGAAATGAAGATGAATATAATAAATGAAAATAGGTATGGAAATATAAAATGCAATCCAAACCCGACCCATTATTCTCTATCAATTCCTCACGTTCTTTAGGTATCATCCTCTAAGGTTTGATTCGAGTGGAAAATCTTCTTGGAAGAGGGAATAGGAAGCGGATACGAAGAAAAAGCAGGCCCAAACATGAGCTTACACAAAACTATCTCCTAAGAATTAATATCACAAAGCCATGGCCATGTACCATGTGAAAAGAACTGAAACTTAGCCCTTTTTAAGTCCTAAAATGGAGTTCTTACTTGGCCGTGAACTTCCCGAGGACAGATATCATCCAAAACTCAAGAAATGCCCAGGGAAATGACGAGTGATATGTAACCCTGCAATTATATTCAATCAGTCAAAGATCAGTAGAACGGATAAAATCATGTATGTCATGGCTTGCTTATACTGATGAAATGATCATTGCATTCGCAACATGAAAATGAATTAATTCTTCAAATGTCCTCATGAGAGGTGAGGTCATAAGCATTTGGAAACATTGTCTCATTTACGGTGTATAATGTCTCTTTTAGTCTGAATGATGGCTGTGACTCTGTATTTGCTTTGCCAAGATGAGATATTTCACTTTTCTGACTGTGAGGCCACTCCTTTGTGCCAACAGGATGAGGCCTGCAACCACCAAAGACAAAAGGTCACATGTTACACTTGCATTCTGTCATATCAAACTTTATTCATCAAAAAAAAAAAAACGACCATCCAAATTATAAACTGCTGCTGGATCAAGAAATCTCATAAAACTTAGTTTAGAAGACAATAAACTGTCGCCGACAAAGACAATTTTGAGGAAGAACACTAGATATATGACTGTCAATCCATAATGATGAAATGGCTACTTTGATCTAACAAAATCAAACGTTCCCTATACAACTAACTTGCCAAGTTGAAGGCATGTAATTTTCCACTATGATTAGCTTAAGCGAGCTTTCAAATCAAAAAGATCGCTAAGCTGAGGACCTATCTAAAGTGCCAGAAAGATAAGAAACTGAATGCCAATGCTTCCTGTGGAACCAATTCAGCATTGATAGCATTCATACTGAAAAAGGAAGCACAAAATTGACTAATAGAACAAAAGCACATGAAAAAGGCTCATGATAAAAACAAATATCGTACCACAACAAAATAATCGATTGTAATTGTATCAGCAAATATTGTGTATAACAAAAATTCCACGAAGAAACAATATTTCCATGTACAACAGAAAAAACAATATGAAAAAACAGTGGCACACCAAAAATGCATTTTAGACCAAATTATGTTCTTTGAAAAAAAATAAAATCAAGACAGATTAGATTGTCTCATTTCAAGGCTTATGACAAATTGACCCTAGTTGTATATCAGTCTCTAGAGTGCTACCTAGCTCTACCAGTTAGTTATGAATTTGTTTCAATATTATTTTAAAAAATAAAAATACTGATTAAAAATAAATTGTAATTGGCTGGTGAAGCGTTTAAGGAGCCTACATACAGAATACAATTTTTCCTTAGATTTCAATGGTATTGATCCCTTTATAATTTTATAAGAAAATAATATGAACTGATGTTTATAGGATGAAACTTGAAAATAATTGTAATTAGCTAATCTTATTTTTGTTTAGTCTCTTTATACTTTTCTGTGGAAATAATACAAATTGATCAATACAGGTTGAAACTTGAAACTGATTCCAATTACCTAACTTCATTTTTGAAAGCTGTAACTTGTTCTACTTGTATTGCTCTCAAAAATCAAACTTACAAAGTTTGCAGCCCAAAGTATACTATCATGTGTATAATCACTGGGTTGTTTTAAAGAAGCCAACTTAAGAATCAAAGCCCATGACCTAGGATTCAACAATCAAGCATTCATGATAATCATGATTGTGATCCCAATCCTCAGGATCTTACCATAAAAAATGACTTAAATTATTCCAAGTGGAACCGAAGTTGCACTAGGATTTAATGAAGCTATGATATGCAATCTTATCTTATGTCAGCTTACCATTCTTATTAGTATCTCAATACAAACAACTTTGACTAGATAGAATATCTTTCCATTCAATCAGATCTTTTAATCATTTAACAAAACAATTTTTTGTGTGTCGTATTACTTGAGAAAGAATTCAATTATATAGGATTCTTTTTTAGCACTAGTATTTTTTTTTTTTTTTAAATTGTTGTCATTAGCATCCAACTTATAGTAACGCCATTGTTCCTAATGTCACTTCCAACTTCACCATCTTCTCCTAATCTTCAACCACCATTGCACTTCCAATGCCAACTCACATTGTTCACCTACTGCACCTTCACTTTTGATCCAATTTAGTTAAGTCCAATTTTTTAAAAACTGAAAAAAAAAAAAAAGGTGAAAAAGTGATACTTAAAAAATTATTGTTAGATTTTTGTTTGAAAAAAAAGGAAGCCATGTTAAGTGAGGACCCTGCCATTTAATTGAGATCTATTACAAGATTAGGATTCACTGTTTATTGCAAGAGGAAGTTACAAGTTGCTAGGAGAGACATAAGTGCAACTCATCTCACCAAGTGAGTATGAGACAAACTATGTGGCAATTTCAACTTCAAACTCATCACGCATCATCTTGTCTATATGAGACCAATTGACTGCTAAACATCTCAAGGAGCTCAACAAAGCAATTGAGAACTATAAGGAGTTCAGTAATTTGTCTATATGTTTATCAAAATTTGTACCAAGTTCCTTTGATATCAACTATCAGGTCTGTCACCATCAGGTTGTCCAAGCCTCGCCCATTCTTAAGTCCATTTTGCCAAAGATTTAGAGCAAAACAAATGAGATATGTAGGTCGAAAGTAGCTGTTACACTCGGTTCGGTGATAGCAAAAATGTTCCCCTAACACTCAAGAGAAAATTTTAAAGGACAAGAAGAATGAAGGAAAAGACAAAAAATGATAGCCTAGCATAACCCTTGTATTTTCTTACATGATTGGATAAACACTTATGTAGTTAAATAGCTTGGCTTCAAGTTAGATATATTTTCATGTTTTTGCATTACACACTTACCATTAGTCGTATTGTGTACTAAGTCCTGTTTGTGTACACACTTTCTATTTGGCTGTTTGTTTGTTTGTATGTTTATCTTAATTTGGAACTTAAAAGTCTTTTATTCCTTGCCCTACCTTTTATGACCTTGAAGCTCACCTCTTTAACTTGACAAGGACTTAGGACAATTATAGTTATGTTTGCCTTTTATTACCTTTAAGCCCACCTCTTTACTTTACTCAATAAAACTGAACCTTTATATTTAGGTGTCTTTTATGACCCTTAGGCTTAGACTCACCTAACTAGAGCTCAGTAAGGATTTAAGCCCTTCTCTTCAGATTTATCTTTTAAGCCCGCTTACCTCTTTAATTCAACTCGATAAAGATTTATGTCCTTTCTATCTAGGTTGACCTCTTTACTTGAGCTTGTGAAGGACTTGTAAATGTCTTTTATGGCCCTGAGGCTCTTCTCTTTACTTCATCTCAGTCAATGTGCATTCCTTATAAATTCAATTCAAATGGCATGTCCTTAGTTTGTCCAAAATGCGATGATTAAAATTATCAGTCAATCCAAAATATTTCATAATGTAGTTTTATCATTTCCATTAATCTTTCATCAACTTGGCATGGATTATATTAGTGCAAGCCATTGAATTGTTTTATCATTTCCAAAATCTTCTCATACATTAGATGAATAACAAAAATTTAGAAGTAATAACTCTACATAATTATACAGAATTGAATCACCTGTGGTGGTGTGTAGGCATAAAAATTGTAGACATTGGCATGTGCCATATTCTTAAGAGTTTCTTTCCTTCCATAATATTGAGCTTAACCCTCTTTGTACCCCCAAAGGAAAAAAGAGAGAGAAGGGAAAGGAGAGAA
Organism: Zingiber officinale; assembly: GCF_018446385.1. Taxonomy (NCBI): domain Eukaryota; kingdom Viridiplantae; phylum Streptophyta; class Magnoliopsida; order Zingiberales; family Zingiberaceae; genus Zingiber; species Zingiber officinale. The sequence continues at coordinate 98,548,852 of NC_055998.1, forward strand.
GGGAACAGAGTGGAAGAGATGGGAGGAGTAAAAAGGTTGATTAGTTGGGTAATTGGAAACGAAGAATACATAGTATGGAAGAATAAAATGTACCTAGCCCTATTTGAAGACTCTATTCCAGGACAATTATCCACAACCACCTTCCAGACCTCTACAATTATCACCACTGCCACCTCCCCCCACTACCCGACCTTCATCTCAACATCGTCTATCACCCTGACCTCTCTCTCAACCTACTATGCTGCTGCAACATTGATCCTGACCTTTTTTTGTTCTGATCTCAATTTCCCACCGCCTCCACAACAGCAAGCACCCTACCAACCTCTTCCTGAATCTCCATCCTGATCTCCTCTTCTACCACACCTGCTTGCCTAACTTAATGCTCTATTTACTCTGAGATAGGGATGATAGAAAGGATGGATTACACAAGAATTGAGACACTTTCCTCTGTTTACTTATTAAAAAAATAATAGACTGATGGATTTTAAATCCATCCCAGGATTGATTTTGCTGCATTTTTTTGTCCACCCAGAATTAGGAGAACCAACTTTCCACCCTTCGACTGGGCCTGGTGCCTAGTCCTTTAGACCCATTAAATTCATATCCTGCACACTTGGTCTTTAATCCACTTGTCATTCAGCAAAACTTGAGTTAACAGATCGTAGCAGCCATCACCTCAGACAATGCAATCAGTGTCGCTGCGAGTTCAAAGCCATGCGATCTCACGGCGAGGCCACAACCTTACCGTGCATCCTTACAGTGAGGACGCGATCTTGCCGCAAGGAGGTCAACGATGGCCTCATCATGAGGTCTCTACCTTGTGGCCTCACCGCGAGGTCATGGCCTTGCTGCAATGAGGTCGTGACGGCCATGGGGAGGCTGACAGCAGTAGCAGTTCGCAATTTGGTGGATGGATAGTAGTGGTCCTAGCAGAGTGGATTCCTTGCCCTTTTCTCTTTACTTGTTTACTTTCATCTCTTTTTTTTTCTCCACCTTTCTCTTCTCTTTCCCTAAGGATATTTTTTCACCACGAATTCCTTTCCTTCCTTCATCCAGCATAAAAAATGCTCAACTTTTTCCCCTTGCTTGACCTACACCCTACTCAACTAGTCAACCACCATCGTGAAGCCGGTGAAAAATGCACTCCCATATAAGAGTCTACTCGGTACCTTACTCCCTCCCAATGGTGTGGGTAGTCGTGGGGGCTGCCAGAGTGACGGATTTCACCTTTTTGCAACATGCAACATAGTCAAGCACCATCAACCCATTTTACCTCTGCAGCCACACACACACACACAAATGCACGATTTTGAGACAAATGAATTGAGCTAAAAATTCATTTATGGAAGGGACTTTTATCCCTTTGCAACAAGGGTCCTAGGTAAGTGTCCTGAGAGTGCCTCAAAAAACAATATACCACTACAGAACACCTTTCTATCATGAGTTTTCAATGTTATCTTCCTTTGTTCTGTTGGTTGTCTTCTCTCCAACCTCCTAAAAGGTAAATTGCCAACCAAATAATTAGACCATATTTTAGCATGTGATATATCTAAAGGAACAAGATCTTTATTTTACACCTTCAACTCTCTATCTTGACATTTGGTGTTGGCTTGCATGAACTGTCCTATAAGCTCCCAAGTATAGTAGTTCCGAACTAATTCCAAAAATTGTAAGTTTACTCACAAATTCAAGCCCAGCTTCCTGACAGGTGAAATTCATTGTGTTGTAGAGCACTAAAATTACTGCCAGGAATCACTGCTTAAATGGAGACCCTTTGGTCATTGCATGTAGTTTTATATGACCAAAGAATTTCAGGAGGCTCTTTAACCCAACCGATCCCAAAGTCAGCTAACCCTTGTCTTCACCTTAGTCTGTGCATTGGTTTAGAAATACACTACTTCAGCATTCCTCAACTCACTGTAATATTCAGAAAAAATAAATTTTTAACTTTGCACAGCCCCAATAATAATCACCAGTTATTTGGGCAGCATGAACCAAGTTAAAATGTTCTTCCATAGAAATTTTCCATTTGACTCGGTGATATTACTGACAAGCTTAACCTCTATTCCCATGGAAAAAGGTATCAACTTCCACAATTAAATATTTCCACTTTTCTTCACCCTATGGAAAAGACTAACCAATCAACTCGCTACTCAGACAAGACTAATCAAAATCTAGAAGTGACAACTCTACTAATGGCTGACAAATTATTTTGACAAACTTCTATTAAAAGTTGCATTCTATGACAATCCAATTGCCTTTGAATGCAACATCAGCCAAAAACATCCCATCATTATAATTATAAATGATAAGTTCCTAGCATCAATGTGATTTCCACATAGTCATCCATGCACCTCCATTAAGGCCGCCCCAAAAAATGAGCATCTTAAATATCATATGGAGTATGACCTTTCACATATCATTGATCAAGGTTCACTTATAAACACAAATCTGTAGCTTTTTATGACAAATTCTGCCTTCTATATGCACAAACTCTACCTAAGGTTGTTGAACTTTATATCAAAGAAGTGTTGTACATGTCATTGCTTTGACACATTCCCAAAGTACCAATTTTTATGTTTATACACCTTTACTGATACTTATTGCACCTTGGGAAGATGTTAACATTGATTTTGTCTTGTGCTTTGCTCACTCAAGGAAGAAAAACTCTATTACAGTCTATTATTATGGTTGTTGGTTGTTGGTTGTTGATCAGTTTTCTAAAATGTCAAACTTTGTTCTTTGCTATGAGACTTTGAATCTCATGATATTAATCTCTATTGTAAAGAGATAGTCAAGTTAGAGTGCCAAAACCTATTTCATTCAACTGAGATCCAAAATATGTTTTAGCATTTTTGGCACATTATGGAGAGAGCTTGGTACTTCACTTCAATTTAGCTCTCCTAATCATCCTCGGATACGTTTTGAGGATGGACAAACAATCACTGTCAATTGAAGTTTGACAAATCTCTTAAGGACGTTGGTTGGTAAGAATCTTTGCCAATGGAATTTGTTTACCTCATGTTGAATTTGCTTACAATACGTCTTAAAGTCAAACAATTGATCAAAGTCCCCTTAGAGTGGTTTATGGTCATAGTCCAACAAATCCTCTTAATTTGGCTCCTTTTTCAACCAGTCAAATTTTTAATGGCGATGTCAAAGAACAAACAAAGAACATCAAGAAAAATCATGAGCAAGTTCATGACTGCACCATCAAACAAAATAAAAAAATACAGAGTTGTTACCAAGAAACACTGTAAGCCCGCAACTTTTAAAAAAAGATTCAGTTTAGGTTCATCTCAAAAAAAAACTCTTTCCTAGAGGTTGTTTCTCAAACTCAGACCTCAAGCTTATGAACCATTCGAAGCCTTTCAAAGAGTTGGTGAAAATGCATACAAGATCCAGAGAATATGGACTTTAAGCTATTTAATGTTGTTGATCTTATGCCTTATTATGGAAAAGATGAAGATGAAAATTCGAGGACAACTAATTTTCAATTGAGGGGAAAAGCATGAGATCTGCAGATACAACTTTTCATTTTTCTAATCCTCCAGCGCCACTCTTCCGATCACCTGATTCTCAATCTCTTTGATGGTAGAGTTTGCATGACAACCAAAACAACTTAGAAAGCACACCATAGCTACATCATGATTAATCCAACATTAGAAAGAGTTACTATGGGAATGCAATCATGAAGCTATTCTAGTTTCTAATGTTGATTGTCTTAAAATGCTTATTAAAGTGTCATAGGTACTGAGATTGCATGGCACAATTTTTGTTAACATCATTTACTCTTTTACTTGTTCTCTAAGCTTCTAGAAAAGTGTTATAAACCTTTGGAAGGCAAGTTTTTTTCCTGTCTTTTGAAGAAGAGTTTCTTCTTATCTATTTAATGTGTTTAAGGAGGATTCCTTCTCATACTTTTGAAAGTGATTTCCTTCATAGTTACCCTTATTATCTTTTCTTGGTAAATTCCTTTAAACTAGGAAAGTTTTTCTTTGGTTTGGTTGGCCTATCAAGTATAGCATCAACAACTATCTTCTAGACGACTTGTTCTTTCTTCTCCATCCAATGTCACTTTAGTAAATTCATCCTGAACCTGATTCCTTTATTATATTATTTATTGTAGACATGGTAACCATCTTTATCAAATATAAATATTTTTCTTATTTTGACTGTTAGTATATATTTTCCCATACTGCATGTGTTATACAATGAATCAACTGTACATCAATTGCATACACTTTTTGCACCTTGATCATCATTGTCGGAATATTTTCCATTACGCTCAAAGAAAATTGGGATTGGCAGTAAAATCGTAAAGGTGTTAGTACTAATGTATTAATAAGAAGCACTTGCACCATCCTTCATATGAAACTTCATCAAGAACCAAAGATACACATCAAGACCAGATAAGCATCTTCAATTAAGGCAGTCTACTTTAATAGATAAATATAATATATAGTATGCATCCTTTTTAAGAATACAACCTACATTGTGTTCAAAAAGAAGCAAGCTAAAATCATCCTAGCTTTTAGGAATTATGAGCGATGGAACATTTCTTTCAACTCCAATAACAAAAATTTATTACTTCATATTTCAAATAATAAGTGAGCATTTCTCCCAACTCCCAATAACAAAATTTCATAACTTGATATTTCAAATAACAAGACCAAGAAAATAATCTATTTAGTCATATCATCATTATCATCATCAACAAGCTATTTTTTAGTCATATGAAATCTTATCAAAGGAGAGCCTTGGTAAAGTTGTTGCTGTGTGAGGTCACGAGTTCAAGTCTCAGAAACAGCCTCTAGCAAAACAGGATAAGGTTGCGTACAATAGACCCTTCCCTAGAGCTTCGTGCACCAAGTTGTTTTTTTAACCAACTCCACCTAATTGGATAAGGTTTAGTTGTTATTGTATGAAATCTTATCACTCCATTTAGCTCTATGTAAGACTATCACAAAAATGTTCAAGTCATTTATAACATTTTTTTATTCCATTAACTAAACTTTTTTAGGGCAAACATAAAAAAGGCAACCCTTATTCTCATTATCATCAAAAAGGCTTTCCCATTTTGAAAAAAAAATATCAAAACGGAGCCCCATTTTGTAGCATCTTTGGCTAAAGCTCCTCCAACATGTAGTTAAGATTTAATCTTATCAAATACTATTATTAGAGTAAGTTTTGATCACAACTGCTATATTTGGAGTAATTTTGGCCTATGAAACAATTTTAATCAAAATTACTCCAACATAGAGCAGTTGACCAAAATTACCTAGAGGGGCAACTTGGGCCAAAATTGCTATAATTGGAATAATTTTGGCCAAAGTTGCTATAACAACATTGAAACAAGGGTATTTAGGGATATTGAGCGCCCTTTTGATATTTTTTCAAAAGGGAGCACCCTTTTGATATTTTTTCAAAAGGGAGCACCCTTTTGATGATAACGAAAATATGGGGTGCCCTTTTAATTTTTACCCTTTTTTTTTGTCTCCTTCCACCCTTACACCTTCCACATTAATCAATTCAAATTGTTTTAAACAGAAAATAAGAACAAAGTATATAACTTACATCAACACTATTGGAAATAAATTCAGATCAAATAGATAACAAGATCGGTGGATGAGATTGTGCTTGGTAAGAAGACTAGCGAACAAGCAAAATTTTTCCATAACTCCCAAGGAAAGTAACTAAAGCAATCCTATGTGAAGAAATGTAGCTCATTATGAGGTACGACTATTTTTCAGCCTTAGAAGTTCACTCAAAAGCAAGAACCACAAAGTTTATGGATTTTTAAGTGCAGAAAAATAAAATTGCCACATGCTAAAGTATAATCTCCAACGAAGGAATCCTAAGCATGCATAGCACTTACCTCACCCAATCAACCGAAGATAAAATAGAGTAATCAGATCCAGACTTGTTTGGACTAACTTCTGTGGTATCAACGTGTTGCATATTATCTATGAGATTTGGTGGAAGAAACAGGTTAACCCCATCAGAAGGCAATGATTGCAAAGGTGATGTCTTTATCCAAGGATTACTCCCATTCATACCAGCACTGTATGCACCATATGTGATTTCATTCTGCAGCACGCCATCATGAACGGGCAGTGGAGGCTTAGTTCTCAAAAGTGCAGGGTTCCCCTTCATGCTCTGTGACAACAATGTGTTGTTTAATAATGGATTTGGTATATCATCTTGTTTTAAATTCTGTTGTCCCATAGCCAAAAGCCAGCTGGAAGGCCCGCCTAATAATCCCATTGTATTCTGACTCTGTGGAGTTTCCCACATCTGCCACATACCCTGTGACTCATCCACATTCACCATTAGTGGCTCCTGATACTTTAAGGTACATGAAACTGGGCCAAAAGCATTCTGCTTTTCTTCTGAATTTTGAAATCTTGAAATTGGGCACTCAATTGGAGAAGGTTTGGATATGTTTACAGAAGCAGAAGCATTCTTTAAGACATGAGGCTCAGCCATATTATCATCAAGAAAATTAGACCGTGCATCCAATGGAAAATTATCAAGCTCCTCAGAAACTGGACCAAGCAAGGATATCATATCTGGGACATAGCACGGGTCTTCATAAATTTCTGCTTCATCTGATATAAAACTTTGTGCTGAATCCTTAATGTTAGTAAATAAGGTGCTATTAAATACGCCATTAGGTGATGTCATAGAATTGAAAGGCAATGGTTGCACAAAATTAACTGAATTATCATAAGAACTGTTAGGAATCAATGTTTGATCCTTTAAGTCCATATTCTGAGCTTCTACTTGACCATGATTGTTTTGACATATCAGATTAGTTGACTCAGAGTTTGTGGAAACAGGAGCTGAATGGGTAAATAGTTGATGCCATGGTTTCTTTAAAGTAGATTGACGTGGTTGCACATAAGAATTCATCTAGAAATGAAATCCAATGATCAAAATGAATAATTATCAAAAACAGGAAAATTATGTGTAGTATAATATACATTACTTACAGGCTGATTAAGATTGCTCTTTGTAACTCCACTATTTCCACTTGACATAGCATTAACAATTACATCTCCAGCACCTTGAAAATCTCTTGCATTTTTGGAAGAAGGATTCATGAAGCCTGCAACTTGTTTGATTGGTTTAGTTACAGAACTAGTTGGGTTCTGCATATTTCTCCCAAAAAGTATGGAACTGCCAAAACTTCTTGCAGAAGATGGAGAATTGCCAGTTATATGACTAGAGTATTTTGTTTTACTTGCTGTCACCTTATTTCCATGTGAAGCTTCCATGGTGTGTGATTTTGATATCAATATTGTGCTTCCCATTGAATCCTGTCTCTCATTGTCAGTCTTCTTGTGGAACTCATGTTTTCTCTCAGTAGCCCAGCTCGCTCGCTTCTCTAAATCCTCAACATCAGAATTGCTTTTACTAGATCCCCTATCCTTGTCCTTTCTTCTCTCATCTCTTTTTTTATCTGCTTGCTTCCTATTGTCCCTTTCACCATCAGGAACAGAGCTATTCGAAGTTTCTCTCTCAGCCTTCACGTTCTCATCTCTTAATTTTCTTCTTTCTTCTACCAACTTCGCAACCTCTTCTCTTTGCTTCCTCTCTTCCTCTTCCAGCATCTCTCTTTCCAACTTGGCCTGACGTTTCTCTTCAGCTTTCCTTTTCATTTTCTCACACCTGTTTTCCTGCAGGTTTCCTCCATTATCCCCTCTCCTATATAGCACCCCTTTACGGTCTGTGTTAGAACCATCTTCTCTTGATCTATGTCTGAAAATCAATCTACAAAGCCATCTAACACTGACAAAAGAAAAAAATAAAACCGAAAATCAGATTGAAAGAGAAGAAAACTAAAAGGGCAAAAAATCACCAGTGAAAAAAGACCCGACTTGATGTTTCTCTGGGCTTGCGAATCATGACTCCATAACCATCTATAATTCCCCATAAACTTACTGAACCATGAGCTCCCAACTGAACGTGGAATATCCAAGACGGGCCTTTTAGAAACATGACCACAGTATGAGCACATGAACCGGCCTCCAGCAGGATTCTGGTCTCTGTAAGTGGTGTGACAATTCCGGCATCGGCGGGTGGCAGTCTTCAAAAGCTGTTGCATTTTGATTGCAAGCGCACGCTGCCGCTCCTGTTCACGAGCTGTCCGACAGGCCTGCCAATAATTCAGCATAGGCACCACTCCCTTGTACCAGATGAGGGTCACGACGAGGATGCAAAGGCAAGCGATCCGAGGAGAAGTGATCTCGAAGCGGAGCCCCGGAGGGAGGAACGGCGACATGCCCCAAAAAAAGAGAACCGGTATCAGAAGCCAAGGCAACAAGGTGGCAATCCTTCGCGACCACCTCGGAACCACACAAAGTATACACATTATTCAACAACCAACCTACGAAATCCCACACGTCTTCCCAAACCTCCGTCCGATCTGAGCGTGCTCGACCTCCCAAAAAACCGCAGACCTTTAAGAATCCCCTAATTCTAATTCAGCAAGAAACCCAATGACCGAAAGGATAATCCTGAAGCAGCCGCAATCCGGCGGAACCCTTAATCAAGCAAGCAATCGAGAGGAAGAGCTTCCTCGAGGAGTGCAAGCACCGACAGGTAAAGCGGGAATGAGGAATCAAAAGGGAAACGAAGGAACAGGGACTGAAGCAGTCGAGGTTGCTCACCGTGAAAACCCTAATTCTGGCTGGTCGCCCCAATGGCTGGGCTCGAAGGAGACGTGTAGGAGAAGGAGAAGGAGAAGCGTCGCGACATCTTATTTGGCTAATGGGGAAATATCGGTTTTCATTATTATTTATTATTTGATTTTTCATGTCGGTCTTCGGCTCGGTCTTTATTTCATAATGTGCCTCCTAGTAACTTAAATAGCTAAAAGCAATCCAATCGGAGCAAAGCGAGTTAACCCAGTCTAAAATGTTACATTGGCATGGAATTATGCAATCCAATCGGAGCAAAGCGAGTTAACCCAGTCTAAAATGTTACATTGGCATGGAATTAATAACAAATTTTTATCTGTAATTTCAAAATTACTTTCCAAATAAACATTTCAACTGCTGCATTCATTTTGGTTGACCAATTCAATAAAGAATTATTTATAAAATAAAATAAAGAAAAATAATTTTTAAAGAATTTGGATAAATGGTAATAAATATTTTAAAATCAATTTATAATTAAATATAGAATAATTTTTTTTTAAGAGTATCAAACCATATAAAATGATAGTCTAGCAATTAAGATATGCAAATTCTCACGATATTTTTCTTATAACTGATGTATATAGATTATATATATATATTATTTTGTATTATTTAATATACATCTTTTTATATTTATTGCTCATGATCTATGCTTTTACATCTTTTATAATGTTAATTTCAGTATAATTACTATTTTACATTCAGAGATTTGCTTAGTGTTTATTTTCATTTGCAGGAGTAATTTGGAGCGGAGAAGAATTCAAAAGACGCAAAAGAAGATCATTTGAAGAAGACTATGACTTAACCATGCCTCCCCCGTGGTGAGGAAAACAAAGGATTGGAGTGCCTAAGTCTTGGGGCACAAGCTACAACAAACTTTCAGAGTTAAATTGGACAGGGGTCATGCCATTTTACATGGTCGGGTGGAGACTCGGAAGGGTGACCATGTCATTTCATATGGCCAAAAGGTGGCCATAGGTCTTGCCCGTGCCATTTGGCATGGTCAAGCACATGATACAAACCCTGGTCATGCCAAATGGCACGATTAGGAGGAAGTCCCCAACACAGAAGCTATTCAGGTCGTGCCAAATGGCACGACCATGAGCCAACCCATGTAGATTTTCAGAGTAGAAATGAACTTGGATGTGCCCTGAGGCATGACCATGCCTTCAAAAATTAGAAAAATATAGGTTTGAAGATCAAGTCGTGTCAAATGTCACGACCGAGAAGGTCCAAACATAGCAGTTTCTGTTGGTGCAGCGGGCCGGCAAGAGGGGAGAGGTGAATTACCTAAAACAAAAAAAAAATAGCCTCCTCATTCTTTCAACTCTTAAGGTGCAACAATAATAAATAAAAATAAAAGAACATAATTAAATAAGAAACTCAGGGATTGACTTGGTTACAACCTAGGTGGTTGAAAAGCTCAATCAGAATCTCCTTCTCTGAAGGCGAAGAAGCCTTTTACACAATAAAAGCTTAAGTAGTTGCTAGAAAGTTAGTACAAGAGTTGATTGATTATTTCCTACCTCCAGGGGCCTTTTTATAGCTCCTGGAAACTCTATCTACAACGTTGAGGGCGTCTCCCAAGGGGTGGAGGGCGCCTCCACCGAAGCATTTGAATAAATCTTTATCCAAATGTGAAATGATCATGTTGACTACTTTGAGGGCACCCTCAATGGCCTTGAGGGTGCCTCGGATGCTATGGAGGGCGCCCTCCTACCTGAAGAGGTGGAGGCGCCTTCAACACTACGTTGAGGGCGCCTCCAACTTACTTTTCCAGCTCCTTTTAACTCATTTACTTCTTTCGAAGCTCCGATCGCTTGGGTAATTTCGGCCAATCGAAATAGGGTTCACCCAAACCCAATTTCTGGCCTTCTCCTCTAGTAGGCTTCCGCTCCGGCTTCTCGTCCCTTGAACGTCGCGTACGTTCTTCTCGTCCACCGATATACTCTTCCGCAGTTCTTTCGTCCCTCGGACGCACCGAACCCGTCGGCTCCCTTCCCATGTCGTCCTTCTCGCTAGCTACGTCTTCCGCTCGACTTCCTGTGCTCATAAGCTTCTGCACACTTAGACAAAGGGATCAAAACCAAATAGGACCTAACCTAACTTGGTTGATCACATCAAAACAATCGCAGGGTCCTACAGTTTCTACTTTGATCGTGCCAATTGGCATGGCTAATAAGCCAGAGGTAACTCTAGCCGTGCCAAATAGCATGGCCATGTTGTCTGACCAAAGTCAACTTGGCTCTGGGCATGTCAAATGACATGATCAGATAGCCAAAGAGTGGCATAGACCATGCCAAATGGCATAGGTCGTGCCCCTGGACATGGCTACTCCATGCCCCCACCTCTATATAAGGGGCACTTCATTCCCTTCATGGAGGAGGAAGTTCAATGGTTAGAGGAGACCCCCCTAGGTCGAATCTTTACACTAGGAGTCGTCATCTGGATAATCTGAGGTTGTTCTACTGTTCTATCCTATTCGCCACTCCAAGATCTGCATCCAAGGGCTTTACTCGATATCAAAGGATAAGCTTCTTCTTCCCCTTCTTTGGGTTTTTAAAATTTCTATAATTTTAAGTCATTGGATTTGTTGGAATGTATACTAAAAGTCTAGTTTTTTGTATAAACATTTATTTAGAAATAAGAATCACATTGGTCAAATGTCTATATTTATGCTAAGTGTAGTTGCCCGTTTAATTTATATTATAGATAACATGGTGTGAGGAGACACACAAAAGTTTATGTTATCAGTTCCTTATAAATTATAAACAGTTGCTCACAACCAAGATGGAATGGGATAAACCATTGGAGTGGTTGTAGTGTAATTAGGTATTAATTTATCTTAACTAATAAATTACACTAGTACACTATGAGTATATTGAGTAGGACCATATGAGGTAGTTTCTTTTTATACTGACTATTTAAAAAGAATAAAACCTCTGTTATTATGGAAGTGCGTACTCTTAATTATGATATAATAATAAACACGTATACTTAATATTTATTTTTTTAATTTATCTAAGGGTGTGATTTAGTTCGATAAATCAATAGGCCCGATAAGTTGGGAAATGATATTATTTATATGGTCTGTTGTTGATTATAGAATGAAACTGTGTCCTAGTAATCTAGGTTAATAATGTCCCCTTGAGGAGCTCATAAGGATTGTCATATAAATCCTGCAGGTGGACTTAGTCTGACATGACAATAAGGTTGAGTAATACTACTCTTGGAGCTAGATATTAATTAAGTGAGTTGTCAGTAACTCATTTAATTAGTGGGCATTCGATATCTTAAACACAGGAAGATTAACACACTCATAATAAGGAGTCCATAATGTAATTTGGGATTGGTGCGGTAGTTCAATAGTAGCTCTTTAGTGGTATGAGTTATTATTGATGAACTTGAGTTGGGTGTTCGGGGCGAATACGGAAAATTCAAGATCATCGGGAGACCAAAACTAATTTCTCCTCTCGGTCCCTATTGTAGCCTCTTATATATAGTCTTATATCCACCCAAAGCCTAGCCTCTTAGCCCATGCTAGGGGCCAGCCCCTATCCTTGCTTGGAGCCCAAGCAAGGGGTCGGCCAAGCCAAGCTTGGAGCTCAAGCTAGGGTCGGCCAAGCCTTGCTTGGTGCCCAAGCAAGTGGCCGACCAAGTAAGGAAAGGAAAGGGAATTTTATTAAAAATAAAATTTTGATAAAATCTTTCCTTTTATTTTTTTATCTACATGGTTTTAAAAGAGAGTTTTTAATTTTAAAAGCTTTCCTTTTATAGATTTTCTATAAAGAATTAAAAAAGAGATTAGATATCTTTCCTTATTTGTAGATATCTATAATGTTAAAAGAAAGATTTTAATTTTTAAGAAAACTTTCCTTTTTTGTAACCATGATATAAAATGAGTTTTATTTTTAATCTTATCTTTTATAGATATCCATAAAAGGATTTAAAAGAGAGAGATTTTAATTTATAAAACATTTCTTTTATAGCTAACCACAAAAGGGATATTTTAAAAGAGAGATTTTAATTTTTGTTTAAAATCTTTCCTTGTTTGTTTTGTAAGAGGTAGCCGACCATGTCATGAATAGAAAAGGAAGTTTTATTTTTTGTTATAAAACTTTACTTTTTTGGATTCACCAAGGATTATTAAAGAGAGGTAAAGGGTGCCTTCATGGGATACAATTTCTATTCTATTGTTCCTCTCTCTTTTCCTTTGGTGGCCGGCCCTCTTCCTTTCTCTCTTCTCCTTTTGTTTTCCACATTGTGGCCGGTGACATCAAGTCTACTAGGAGCTTTGGTGGCCGGTTACTAGGAGGAGAAGAAGAAGAGAAAGAAGGCCCTCTTATCTAGATCCCTTTGGTGGCCGGAGCTTGGAGGAAGAGAAGAAGGCTTTGGTGGATTTCTTCTTGGTAGATCATCACCTACACGACATCCAAGAGAAGGAGAGGAATACAATAGAAGATCAAAAGGTTTTTTTTGTTAACAAAGAAAGGTATAACTAGTTGTCTTATTCCGCATCATACTAGTTTTCTTTGTACGGATTTTGAATTACCAAACACAAGAGGCTAACGATTCTAGGCAATCGATTTTATGTTTCAATTTTGTGTTTTTTTTGTTTTTCGATCTTGTAATTTGATTGTTCTTGGTGGTTAAACCTAGGGTTACTGTAAGAGATTAAATATTGAATTTTGTCAAAAGGCTTTGTCTAGGAAGTGGTGGATGATCCCATACCCAAGAAGGTCTAGTACCTCGCCATGTTTAACCTGGAAGCCGATGTTTGAAATAAATATTTAATCAACTTTGTAACATGGGTGGATTTGGATCGATAATGTTAAGCATCGTTTGCGATCCAAGTCTAAACCTCTAAGAACAGATAAGTTGAATTTGGAATCAATAATGTTAAGTTCTGTTTGCGATTCCAAATTTAATTTCTAAAGAACACAATAGATTGTTAGAAAAGGTTTGAGACTTGTACAAAATTTTTATACAGGGGAACTAGTACGACATTCCGAGTAGCAACCAACAATTGATATTAGAGCTAGGATATTGCCTCTGTGTGTTTGTTTTTTCAGTTTAATTATGCACATGTCATACATATTTTTAGACATGATAATAGTAGGATGTGCAAATAGATTAACTCTATGGTTGCAGACATCCTAGATCCAACTATTAAGGCCCTAATGTGTTTATGTGTGATTGGACCCTCGGACATGTCGAGGGCATTTTATGTGTGTGCATGATTGTATATATTAAATACAGCAGGAGCTGTATTAGTTTTAGGATTTTACTTTTTGTTCGATCTAGATTACATGTACATTCCTTCGTGGAATATAGGATCGATAAATGTAAAATTCTATTTTTGTCGCAGATCATATCCTTACGAGGTGTGGTACTATTTGAGGACCAGAGGTACAGTGGAATACGAAGCAAGATAGATGTGACGACTAGACCCGATTGCGGTGGCTAAAGATGGCAGCAGCTAGGGTTGGCAGCACACGGAGGACAGTGATGAAAGAAGTCATAATAGTTGGAAAATTATTTTTTCATATTTATTGCTTTTTTATTTGCTATGATGTGTGTGTGCATGTGATGTGTATTTGCATGATAAAATCCTCATCTTAAATAACTAAGTGGGAGAAGGATTTATAAATAAATTCCATGGTCTCCATTACTGGTTTGTAAGTGATGCAACAAACTTGTGTGTTGGCTATGAGTGCCTCCCTCCACATCGAATGAGTTTGTTTGCAGATTACTAGATCAAATTTCCTTTATGGATGGTTATAGAAAATTATTTAGAAGTGTGTGATCTTCTCCAACTGAAGTGGCACAATCCTATTTAATGGACTAAGTATCAAGTAATGGTATACACTTAGGCGCATTTAATAGTATCCTCCTCATCGGAGTCACTGCTATTATTTAGACCAAAGGAAAACCAACTATTAATTTTATTTGTTATAAAGTTAGTATGACAAAAATAAAATTAATGGGTAAAACCTCCTCTTACAAATGTTTGAATTTGTATACGTCCACACTAACGTGGTATACAAAATTCACGGTGTTTTGAGGTGTTGGTGAATTTAAATAATATTGTTTGAGGACTCAATATTATTTTAAATTCTAAAGTATTGACCAAAACCTATTTTGTGATTCTTAGGATGACTTTCAACCCACTGACTATTATTTTAAAAGAGAACAAACTTACTGGTCCCAATTACATAGATTGTAAAAGAAACCTAGACATTGTCCTAACTGCTGAATGTTATAAGTTTGTTCTGATAGAGGTCTGCCCTAATGTGTCTAATGGTGATTCTAGTGAAGAGGAGATTGAGTATCATAGGAAATGGGTCAAGGCAGATGAGATAGCATGGTGTTACATTTTGGCTTCAATGTCAAATGTGTTGCAACATCAGCATCAAGCCATGCCCACTGCCTACGACATGATGCAAAATCTCAAGGAACTCTTCGGACACCAGAATCGGGTTGTTAGGCAAGAGGCTATGAGAAACTTAATGACAGCCACCATGTCAGAGGGGACACCCGTAAGGGATCATATCCTAAAGATGATGGCTTACTTGAACGAGATACAAATCTTTGGAGCTAAAATCGATGGGAAAACCCAGGTCGATATTATTCTCCAAACGCTACCCAAAAGTTTTGAGCAGTTTCACCTGAACTACAACATGAATAAAAGGATTTATTCAGCAAAAGGGTTATTTCATCATAATTCTCAAATTCACTTTGCTAAAAATGTTTCTACTTCTAAGTCGATGGGCAAGAAGAAGAAAAAGAAACAAGCTGGCTCGGCAAAGAAAGTGAATCGATCTCCAGGTACTGGACTTAAAGCAGGAGTAAAGAAGTCGAAGGGCAAGTGCTTTATTTGCAAGCAGTCTGGACATTGGAAGGCGAACTGTCCTCGTAGAAAAGAGAACAATAAAGATATATCTTATTCTCTAGTAGTTGAAATATATTTAGCGGTGTTATCTACCAGCACTTGGTGTGTAGATACAGGAGCCACTAATCATGTCTGCAAACCCGTCGACTATATGAAGGAGAGATAACCGTCTACATGGGCAATACTACGAAAGTGGCGGTTGTTGTAGTGGGAGACGTTTACTTATCATTCGATAGGAATAGAACTTTAGTTTTGAGGAATTGTCTTTATGTACCAAGTTTTAGAAATAATTTATTTTCAGTTTCTAAAATATTTTTGGATGGATATACTGTTTCTTTTGATGACAAAGTGGTTGTCAAGAAAAATAGGATAATTATCTGTTCTGGTACATTAGTTGGCAGTTTGTGTACTCTAAATCCGATAACTCCCACAAAGTAACAAATAGAAATTAATAACACATCCTCTAATTCTAATAAGAGAAAGGAACCTTCAAATATGAACCAAACATATCTTTGTCATCTAAGACTTGGTCATATTAACTTGAGTAGGATTCAAAGGCTAATAGCCGATGGACTCTTGGGTTCATTAGTGTTGGAAAACTATCCAACTTGTGAATCTTGCTTGGAAGGAAAAATGACCAAGAGACCTTTTAAGGCCAAGGGGTATAGAGCAAAAGATGTGTTAGAATTGGTTCATTCTGATTTGTGTGGACCTATAACTATCCAGACGAGAGGTGGTTTCAAATATTTCGTTTCTTTCATAGATGACTATTCGAGATATGAGTACATTTACTTGTTGCGGCGCAAGTCTGAGTGCTTTAATAAGTTCAAAGAGTACAAGGCTGATGTGGAGAAACGTTACGGTAAAAGTATCAAGACACTATGGTCTGATCATATTGGCGAGTACCTCTCAGAAGAGTTTAGGAATTACTTATCAGAGGTTGGGATTCAATCCTAATTATCTACACCTGGTACACCCTAATAGAATGGTGTGGCAGAATGAAGAAATATAACTCTTATGGAAATGGGTAGATCGATGATGAGTTATTCAGAATTACCAAATTCGTTGTGGGGATATGCTTTAAAAACGGCAGTGTACATTCTGAATCTGATACCTTCTAAGTCAGTACCCTCTACTCCCATGGAATTGTAGAATGAGCGTAAGCCTAGTCTGAGTCATATTCGAAAATGGGGTAGTCCAACACATGTGATGAAGGGAGATACTGATAAGTTGGAATCTCGTACAGAAGTTCGCCTATTTATAGGTTATCCCAAAGGAACGAAAGGTGGTTTGTTTTATAGTCCTAAAGATCAGAATGTCATTGTTAGCACAAATGCCTGATTTTTAGAAGAGGACTATGTAATGAACCATAAGCCCATGAGTGAAATTGTTCTAGAAGAAATGAGAGAGGACACGCCTACTTTAGTACCAACAATGCAAGATAAAATATCACAAGAAACTGCAACACGCATCACAAATGATACACAACTATAGACAGTGTCTCGTCGTAGTGGGAGGATTATCAGGCAACCTGAAAGATTCATATTTTTGGGAGAGTTGTCGGACTTGATCCCAAGTAAACATGAACCCGATCCCCGTATATATGATGAAGCACTCCAAGATAAAGATGCAGCATCTTGGCAAAGAGCAATGAATTCAGAAATAGAATCTATGTATTCTAACAAAGTCTGAGAGCTAGTAAAACCATCAAATAGTGTAAAAGCTATTGGATGTAAATGGATCTACAAAATGAAAAGAGAGACAGACAGGAAGATGGAAACCTTCAAATCAAGGCTTATTGCGAAGGGGTATACTCAAAAAGAGGGAATCGATTATGAGGAAACTTTTTCATCAGTAGCTATGCTTAAGTCTATCCGGATACTTTTATCTATTACTGCTCATATGGATTATGAGGTTTGGCAAATGGATGTCAAGACAAGTTTCCTTAATGGAAGTCTTGAAGAAAACATCCATATGAAGTAACTAGAGGGGTTTATTGCAAAGGGCAAAGAGCATCTAGTATGTAAGCTCAATCAGTCTATTTATGGACTGAAACAAGCTTCATGGTCTTGGAACATCCAATTTAATGAAGTAATCCAGTCGTATGGATTTATTCAGTGTTCAGATGAGTCTTGTGTATACAAGAAGTGTGATGGAAGCGTGGTGGTATTTCTTATACTATACGTATGATCCTGTCTGAGAAGCTGGACAAGACGGAGATCCGGTAGAAAGAAACCCACCGCTGATGAAGAATAATGCCTAGAGAATGCCGATCCGAGAAATCCAAAGTGGATCCAAGAAGATGAAGCCCCCAAATATCCTCTCGAGGCAAAATACCAATGGCGATGAGGAGATCCAATCGAAGAACACCGGCTTCGGAACTCCCAAAGCTTCCTGCGCACAAGAGACCAACCAACACTACCGTCAGTGACCTAAGACCGGGGTGGGAATCCTTGGCTAGGCCCTCCGACGCTCAAGTCAGTGATCTCTCTCGGTGTGGAAGAAGGAGGAAAAAGATGAACAGTAGTTGAAAAATTAGGGTTATGAATGTGCGCAATGATGTGAACTTACCTGGCCAACGGAGAGGATTTCCCCTTTTATACCATTTCATATAACCTCCGTAGTCATGAAGTGGACCCCGATTTATTAGAGTTTGTTATGAGATGACATAAGCTGCGTACTTGTGGTGAATGACTTTTAAGGAATCTTTCTTGTACCCCAGATGTACCTCCTCTGTCGTTTAGCACCTGTAAAACAATCTAAAAACACATTTCCCGCCAAAATATATAATACCTGTCATATAGTTACATATTGCAGATATCTTCATTAATTATCTTATTTAAAATATTTACCTCTATCCTACCTCATGAGTCCCTTTAAAGTGTTTCTATCATTTCGCCCCTCTTGCTTCTATTATATCATGGATAGCTTAATGTACCAATGTTTCTTGTATCGGTCGAGGTTAATCACAACTAGATTTAGTTAATATTATTCCTCATGAGGCTTCTATCGGCGCCCTTCTATGTTATTTATCCTAACTAGCACTAGGCTATATTTTATCAAGTATCTTTCCAAGGTATTGGTCAACCGACCGGTCTTGGCTTTCCTTCTTAAAGCATATTTTTGGTCGATACCAACCTACCTCCTTTGGAGGTATATCTCGGCCGATATTAGCCTACCTCCTTTGAGGTATATGCCAATTAATATGGGTCTTCCTCCTTGGAGACATATTTCGGTTGATACCAACCTACCTCCTTTGGAGGTATATCCCGACCGATATTAGCCTACCTCCTTTGAGGTATATGCCAATTAATACGGGTCTTCCTCCTTGGAGACATATTTCGGTCGATACTAACCTACCTCCTTTGGAGGTATATCCCGACCGATATTAGTCTACCTCCTTTGAGGTATATGTCAATTAATATGGGTCTTCCTCCTTGAAGGTATATTTCGGTTGATACGAACCTACCTCCTTGGGAGGTATATTCCGGCCGATATTAGCCTACCTCCTTTGAGGTATATGCCAATTAATACGGGTCTTCCTCCTTGGAGGCATATTTCGGTCGATACCAACCTACCTCCTTTGGAGGTATATCTCGGCCAATATTAGTCTACCTCCTTTGAGGTATATGCCAATTAATACGGGTCTTCCTCCTTGGAGACATATTTCGGTCGATACCAACCTACCTCCTTTGGAGGTATATCCCGGCCGATATTAGCCTACCTCCTTTGAGGTATATGCCAATTAATACGGGTCTTCCTCCTTGGAGACATATTTCGGTCGATACCAACCTACCTCCTTTGGAGGTATATCCCGGCCGATATTAGCCTACCTCCTTTGAGGTATATGTCAATTAACATGGGTCTTCCTCTCTTGGAGGCATATTTCGGTCGATACCAACCTACCTCCTTTGGAGGTATATACCGGCCGATATTAGTCTATCTCCTTCATTTGGTTATCCCCTTTTCCCTTCTTATCGGGGGACTTACAAAACCTAATCCATATCACTAGCCTTCCCTTCAAGTCTAGTTGAATGAGGTGTAGACGACTGACTAGACACAAGTTTGGTTTTGTCTTTTCCTACCCGTGACTCTGCCCCAGATATTGAAATGACCTCACAGATTTTGTGTACAATCATCTGATGAAACTGAGTATAGTGATCCCGTGAACCTCAGTACAGTGATTCCTTGTTTGATCCTTTAAATAGGGTTACAACCTTCTCTTCGTTCACCACCTATCTTAGTTCTTTTCCTTCCTTGTTAACTTTCACTGCTCTTTTTTCTGGTTAAGAGTATGGCTTCGACTCCCCCTCTTTGAGGGCGACTTTTGTTGGACAAGGTGAGATCTATATATGAGTTTATTCATGTTCTTACTCCGGCTAACTCTAGGGTTCAAGGAACTGTCCTAAGAGATGAAGTTTTTCAAAGTCTAGAATTTTCATCCAAAGGTGCCAATGCTCTGAAGGACTCAAGAAAATTCAGAGTGATTTTCACTACTCATGGAGGGGCAACCCAATAGCCCATGGATGTTGCGAGAAGGGCACAACACATCTAGCCAACGGGCTAAGCTGGGTGGCTCTAGTTGCAGAACTCTAGGGCTTGAGGGGGGAAGTGGCTTTTTCATTTACTTTTCCATCATGGTCTGAATAGATCCTTCCCCTTCCCCTTGCCCTTGAGTCTTTATGCTTTGTTGCTTTCTTCGTCCCAGGCAAAATATTGCCACTTATGCGCCTTGACAAGCCTGGGCGAAGTAAAATGTTTCCATCTCTGCTCCATGGTAAGTTTGAATCCAGTGGGACTGAAATTTTCTAAGCGTCTCAAGAGCTTATGTTTGTAATTTTTGTTATCTGTCTGAGGTTTACTGTTCTGAGGGGAAATGTAATGTTATGTACTTGATCAGATTCTAAGTGTAAAAACAAACTTTTGTATTGAATTAAGTGATTCTATTGAATCCTTCTTTAATTTATAAGAATAAATGTGATGTTGTATTCATTACCCCTTCGTATATCCTATGTGTCATTTATCATGGCTGAGGTTATCTTAACTGTTGGAATACTTCTATATTATAGCTAATGTTATACCAACCAATATGGTCTTGTTGATTATAAACAATGTTATTTAAATCAATATTATACTTGTCTAGCATAACCAAAGTTATGCCAGCCAATATAAAATTATTTTGATCAATGCTAGTTTGCATTTTATAAGGATGTTAATTTAAAATCTGTTATTCGCCCAAATCTCCATCCCTAAATGTTTTTGTCCTTAGCCTGGTCTTAGTCAAAATTCAGTCCTTTTCACTTTATTATGTCCAGTTAATTACGTCTCCTTTCGAAACTTCCTGTTGTAACACCCATAAAATTATAAGATAGGTATATGAATATTATTTTCCTTAGAGCATAAAGAAATGAAAAGAATAAGAGAAAAAGGAAAATAAAAACAAAAAAAAAGAAAATATAGAATAAGAAGAGGTGAGGTCAAGGATTGAACCTTGAACCTCCCACAATTGATGGAGATAAATTGATGAATGATAACCATTAGGATAAGAAGAAATAATTGGATAGAAAGGAATGAAAAATTTAGTTAAAGGAGAAAACAAAACTAAGCAAAAAGAGCAAGAGAAAATCAAGTTGCTTACCTTCTTTTCCCTCTTGGTTAAGAAAAGGAGCAAGCAAAAGAGGGATTGTCTACTTCCCTCCCTCTCTCTATTTTCATGGGAAATTAAAGAAGTGGGGGAAAAGAGGAGTTGAGGGAATGAATGAGGACATGTTTCATTTGGCAAAGGGATAAATAGGTTTAGAGAAGAAAAACAAGGGATTAAATTCATTTTCTTCTTCCTTCTTCTCCCTTCTTCAACCTTCACCGAACCAAGAAACCCCTTCCCTCTCCTCATACCAATTTCTAAGTTAAGTTCTTCTTCAAGAAGGCTAATTTTCGAGGAGAAACCTTCAAGTTCTAGCCCTCACAAGAAAAGGAGACAAAAGGAGGTACAAGAAGAAGAAGCTTCCTTCTTCCTTGTCATTAGAACACTTTTCTCTCTAAGGAAAACCACAAGCGAAAGGATCTAAGTTCTCCTCACCTGTGGTACAATAGCTCTTATTGTTCTATGAAGATTCGGTTACATAAAAATCTAAGAAAACATCATGAAGAATTCCAACCAAGATAAAACCAAAGGAAGGACCTAGAAAATAAAAAGATCTAAATTTAATATGCTTGATATTTCTCTTGTAACATGTATTTTATGGGAAGGATTTATCTCATGTTTCTATGATTAAAATGTTGGTAGAACTTAGATTCATGAGTATTCGGCCATGGTAGAACTAAGGGCCTAGGAGAGCTTTAATTTAAAACTAAGCATGCCAAGATCTCCCTAAGATAAGATATGAAACTATTATGATATGCCCATGATTGTATGATAAGTTGAACTTTATTTCATGTCCATGAAGGTTCGGCTATGGTTAGTTTTGAAGCCTAGGAGAGTTTAAAGCAAGTCTAAGATGCTCATGATCTCCTTGATGAAATGTTATGAAGCTAACTTAATGTTCTTATGTTTATTGTTGCATGGAAATTTAAATTTCATGGTCTATGACATTCGGCCACATCATGTTCAAGGGCTTAGGAAATTTAGAACCTAACTCAACCATGCTCATGTTATTCCTTGAAATATTTACTATGAAAGTTGTTTAAGGTTCTCATGCTTTTAGGACACTTGAACCCTAATTTTAAGCCCTACAAGTTTCAGCCACTTCAAGATTTAGGGCTTAGGGAACTTAGAACCTAACTCAACTATGCTCATGTTATTCCTTGAAATATTTGCTATGAAAGTTGTTTAAGGTTCTCATGCTTTTAGGGCACTTGAACCCTAATTCTAAGCCCTACAAGTTTCGGCCACTTCAAGATTTAGGGCTTAGGGAACTTAGAACCTAACTCAACTATGCTCATGTTATTCCTTGAAATATTTGCTATGAAAGTTGTTTAAGGTTCTCATGCCTTTAGGGCACTTGAACCCTAATTTTAAGCCCTACAAGTTTCGGCCACTTCATGATTTAAGGCTTAGGAAACTTAGAACCTAATTCAACTATGCTTATGTTATTCCTTGAAATGTTTGCTATGGAAGTTGTTTAGGGTTCACAAGCTTGAATAATAGTTTTTAACCCAATGTATGCTTGATAAGTTTCGGCCATGATAAGTGTAAGCTTAAGTAACCTAGAACTCTACCTAAACTTGCTCATGGTGTTTCTTATGGTATAAGAAATGATGCTTACTTAGGGTTCACATGTTGGTATAAAGTTTTTACCAAAAACCCAACCTATATGGTTCGGCCACAATAAGACATTAGGGTTAGAAATCTAATTATGTTTACTTAGGGTTCACATGTTGGTATAGAGTTTTTACCAAAAACCCAACCTATATGGTTCGGCCACAATAAGACATTAGGGTTAGAAATCTAATTATGTTTTCCATGTATCTTATATGCCATGATTTTGAGATTCCTGTGCTTCTATGTTTAATTATGCACACTTATGATCTATACATGATGGAAACCCTTATGCTATGGTGTGAATTATTTATGATGAAGCTATGAGCCAATTTATGCATGATATATGTGATGAGCTGTGTGCCCAATTTATGCATAAAATATATGATGTGCTGTGTGCCCAAATCTTTACATACCATTATGATGAGTTGTGTGCCCAAAATTCTATATGGTATGATATGATAAGTGATACGATGTGCAAGAAATGATAAGAACCATGATATGTAAGACATGCTATTTTACTTTATGTATGGCTTGTACCAACGGTGGGCTCCATAAGCGCCTCGGGGTCGATGGACTAAGAAACGGGCCTCGTTAGGGATGGACTCCTATGTGCCCCTAGGTTGATGGACTAAGAAACGAGCCTAGTATGTATGCCTTGTAGGGTTCAAGACTTGCTACCTTGGACCTACATAGGACACGCGCATTTATGTATGTGGTACAAGCCGGGGCCCTAATCATGTTATGATTATGTTTAAGTATGTATGTAATAAGTTTTCAAAGGACATGTTGCATATATTATTTCATGGATAATATTTTTGAAAGTCATCTTGCATAACACATTATGTTTATGTTATGATATACCATGATGCCTATGATTATGTTATGTTATGTTAGGTTGAACCTTATGATTATGTTATGTTATGTTAGGATGAACCTTATGATTATGTTATGCTATGTTAGGATGAACCTTATGATTATGTTATGTTATGTTAGGATGAACCTTATGATTATGTTATGATATGTTAGGATGAACCTTATGATTATATTTGATATGTTATGATCATGATCATGTTTACTAGAATGCACTTTATGACTTTATGTGGATATGCCATGATACCATATGTTTTTGTTATGATATGATGTTTCTATACATGATATGATGAGTTGTCTTTATGTTTATGCATTGAAGCTTTACTTATGTTATACGGTTTTTGTGAGTAGGAAAGGATCTTACTGAGCTTTGAGTGCTCACAGCTTACTTTCCTTGTACCACAGATAAGGGCAAGGAATGGATGTACTAATGGAGCAGCAGGAGGGGGCAAGAAGGACGTGTGTAGAAGTGATCTGGCTAAAGAAGAAAACCTGCTTTTAGTTAATAAGAATTATGTTCATGTTGTTTCCTTTATAACTCTAAGACATTTCATCATGCTCCTTAGTATTATGGTTTAAGTTTATGTTAAGCATGTTATGTGACTCATATGATAAGTAGTTGATTATGATGTTTTTTAAAAATATATATATATATATATATATATGCTAAAGATAAGACTTCCGCTGTTTAAGAAGAAAAGATAAATAACCCCCGTCAGCTTAAGCAGGAAGGGGCGGGGCGTTACAGTTTGGTATCAGAGCTAAGTTTAGCCATTTCACTACACACATGTCAAGCCTCCATCCTGCCGCTCCAAGTAAGAATCTATATGCTTAATTTAATTTTTGTTGTTTGTTTTATGATGCTTCAATATTATGCATGTTTATTTATTCTTTTTATTTAGTTTAGGTAAGCATGATGGTAGGATAGGAATAGTACTAACCTTATGACAACCGAATAGGAATAACGATAATTTATTGTTATTTAATGAAGATAAGCATGACTAGGAGACATACTACCCGAGTAGACGAGACACCGACTCCACCAGATCTGACCCAGGTAGTCACTGATCTCCAGCGTCAGATCACGGAGCAACAATAACTAATCACTACGTTAATGGGCCAACAAGGAACTCCTGCCACCCCGCCAGCAAATCAGAATGCAGTGTCTATCGTGCCAATAGTTGCACCAGTACCACCGGTAGCCCCTGCTCCAGTGGTGCGACAGGAGACCTACTTAATACAGTGGCTGAGGCTGAAGCCGGAGAACTTCTCGGGTACTTGCGAGCCATGGGATGCCCAGGCCTGGTTCAAGACAGTAGAAAGCATAGTGGAACTACTGGACTGACCCGAATCGGAGAAGATCAAGTGCGTATCTTTCTATTTTTCCGGAGACGCGAGAATGTGGTGGGAAAGAGTGAAAGCAAAGAGACAGATTAATCTGATGACCTAGACGGACTTCGAGACAGAGTTCTTCGAGAAGTTCTTCCATATGCAAGTGACGAACCGGCACTATGACGAGTTCACCGAGTTTCGGCAAGGAGACCTATCAGTGAACGAAGCGGTAAAACGCTTCAACCGTTTGGCACGCCTATGTCCAGAATTGGTTCGCACAGAAAGAGAAAGGGTCAGACTGATGTTGAAGATGCTTCGACCCGAAATAGCACTGAACGTGGCCGGCGGAATTAATAGACCTCAGACTACAGAGGAATTGGTCAGCAGTGCCCTCATCACAAAATATTATCATAATGTAATGAACGGGAATAAGAGTCAGGTCCGAACAGAAGGACAGAGATCCTCAAGTAATAAAACAAGCTGGAAAGGGACCTCCACTGGAAAAAGGAAACAAGGGGACAATGCAAAAGGTGGCTCAGTGAATAAGCAACCGAAGTACTCCCAGTGCACTATTTACGGAAAGCTGCATTCCGGAGTATGTCATAAGGGTACCAGAAGGTGCTATAATTGCGGAGGAGAAGGACATCTGGCCAGAGACTGCACCAACCGGTTCCAGGCACCACCCCAGCAGAACAACCAAAACATGAATACCCCCTCACAACTACATCAGATGCAAACCACTATTGAGGGAACACCGATTAGCCAAGGGAGATTGGAAGCTCCACCAATTACGACGAATGCCAGGGTTTTCTTGCTTACTAAGGAGGATGTGGCAAGCGCCTCTACTGTCGTTACAGGTCAGCTACCTATTTTCAGTCAGTATACTTTAGTATTGTTTGATACGGGGGCGACACGCTCGTTCGTCTCAGCATCATTTACCAAGAGATTAGACATACCACCCCAGACACTAAATATCACGTTCTTAACAACCCTACCATCCGGGGAAGTTATGCCATCGGATCAGATGCTGCGGACCGTACCTATCCGGATCGCAGACAGAGAACTCTACTGCAATATGATAGTACTTGACATGCGGGATTATGACATCATACTGGGCATGGATTTCCTGAGCAAGTACGGCGCCTCAATCGAGTGCCGTAATAGGAAAGTAGTCTTTCGACCTGAAGCTGAGCTGATGTTTGAATTTATTGGGGAATCTGGGAAAGAAGCCAGTATTTTGATATTCCTTTGCAATAATTTGCCCCCCAACGCATTTCGTTATCTATGTGGTACTTACATGCTGTTTCGTTTGCGGGATATTTCTCCTACTCCTCAAAATTTCTTCATGTTCTCTTATCCCAAATGTTCGGAACCTGGTGTTTTCTTGTTTCATTCACAGACTAAAATGGTTCTTTTTGAGGATATGCCCTCGTCTCTCAAAGCTTGGAAATCTCATTTTTTCTTCCTAAAGTTTTCAGGACCCATTACTTGGTCGCATGCCTGGAAATCCTTCTTGCCCCCCTTGCCCGACGTCAAGGAGTTTCATCTTCATCCTTCTTTTCCTATTTATTGTGAGAAGTTATTAAGCCACCGACTTTCTATTCCCAAGTGGCTGAGAGTCGATCTTCTATACCTATTTGGCTTAAGTCCCGTCAAACCTGATACTCAAGTTCCTTTAGGTAACACCTTGTTTCTTTCTTCTTGCTTTTAACTAACTAAACTATTTCTCTTTTCTATGTAGTGGAGAGCTTTTATGACGCTTTGATTGATGAAGAACTACGTCTGGAAGAGGACGCAATTCGTGCCAAGGAAGCCGAACTTCTGGCTGCTATTATTCCTCCCCCTTCAATCGAAGAGCCGGTTCCCTTAGCGGAGGCACCCAGTTCTTTGGGGGTTCTTGAAGCTTTTGAGGCTCCTAAAGGTCCTTCTGCAGAGATCCTTGTCATTTCTTTACCCGCTGTTACTTCACTAGTGGCTCCTCATCTGCCCCTCTTCCCGTCATTGAACTATCGTCTTCGGGTAGCCCCAATAAATCAATAGCTGAACTTGTTACCGGCAAACGTCCGGGGCGCAAACTTACCAGAATTCCTCCATCTAAAAGGAGGCTTGTCCTTTCGGCTAATGAACAGGTTTCAGAAGGTTTTGTTCCTGCTGACTCTCCTTCTGATGAACCTACGTTGGCTGAACTCTACCCTTCTCTCAGCTTTCCTACCTCACCCTTCTCTAATGCCAGTGCTTTTGGTGATGTCTCTTTCACTTTTCCCCTATCTATTTCGGCTTCTGGATCTTTACCATCCTCACCTTCTTCTTATTTAGTCTTTGCTCCTCCATCTATTCCTACTTCCTCCTTCTTTGCTGGTTCTTCTACTATTCCTGTCCTCCCCATATTGCTAGGCGGTTCCTTCGCCGGCGCTTGGGATGAAGTTCGTCCCATTTTTGAAGAACTCAATACTCCTGAAGCAATTGATCATTTTTCCCGTAAGGAGAATCAGGTATGTTTACTAACGTCTACTCTCTATTTCTTAGCGATTATCTCATGGACTTTTATTATATTTCTAGCGATGGATAGAAAACATGGGTTTGTCTCGACTGATGCACAATTTATACAACGAGAACAAGAAATTAAGATCTGAGAATGATCAGTTGAGACAACAGGTTACTGAGTTATCTTCTACCGTGTTTTCTGCTGCTGCCAAGAAGCAACTTGAAGCTCAAATTAAAAGTCTTCCAGCACAATTCAAATCGGCTATGGACCTCAACCAAGAATTAACTTCCAAAATTAGCAAACTAAAGGTTGATTATGAAGCAGAATTGGCTGAAAAACTCAAAGCCCTATAGCTGAAGGAAGATGAAATAACTTCCTTGAACACCTCCCTTGATTCAATTAAAGCCGAGGTTTCTGTCAAAGAGGATGAATTGAAGACTTCCCAAACGGCTTTGGTGGTCTACAAGACGAACGAAGATACTCATTACAAGGAACGGGCCATCACCATGATTGAATCTCCTGAATTCAATAGGCCGATCGTGAAGTCCATTTTATCAGCCTTTACTGCGGGAGCTCAAGGGGTGATTCAACAATTACGAGAGGAGAGCTACTTATCTCGCGACCCTCCTCCTAATTTCCTAAATCGTCGCAGACTCATTGAGAACAAACCCCCTGATCTATACCCTCAGCTGACTTTAGTTTGACTTAAATTCAAATTCTTGTAAAAAAGTGGATCCAAAACTCTATGATGACAATCTGACAAATTTATGTGACGCTGATTATCCCCTTTTCATTGTAAATTTCACTCTTTCTCGCGACAGTCATCTGTTTTTGTTTAAATATGTCAAATGTTGCTTGGCAGGTCATCATACAACCTCACTTAACAGATTATTATGTTTTAGATTGTTTCCTCATGACCAGACGGTATATATCAAGGTTGATAAGTATCACCCGATACTTCATAGACTAATTATGTCTTGCCCGATCTGGCACAGTTCTATCATGATATTCTCAATATCGGTCGATTTATTTTACTTGATTGATTTACACCTATATCTTCATATGTTATTTTATGTATTAATCAAGTCTCATATGGTTTTATCATAGTGTATATTATTTAACTTATTGTGATAAGCTTTTGGCTGACATATTTGGGTGGTCTTTGTCTCGGCCAATCTATCAGAACTGCCTGATTCATATCTATGGACCTCATCCGGTAGCCTCTAACCAAGTCCTGTCTGCTAACTAATACCTTGCGCTCAATTTTTTCCTTATTTTATTACACCAATAACCTGAACTTATAATTACTGGACTAATTTTTCTTTATATCCGTCAAGCTTTCTTAAGAATTGTTTCTAGGGAAACTTTACACATTTTTCGAGGAAAATTACTTAACTTTACCTCTTTCTTTTGATTTTATCCCTTAATATTATCACTCATTTATGACGATTGAAATTCTAAGTACCTTTTCTTTTCTTCTGCTATTTCTGTTTGGGGGTTTTAGTACAGGGCCGAAAGAAAAACAAGGGTTTTACGAGGTTTTCTTCCGCTTTCCCCCATCTTTCTTCATCTTCCTTGATTCCTCTTTTATTGTCTTTCTATGGCAACTTCCCCTCCTGCATGGTTTCTCTCATGCGCTTCCGACCTTATAGATACGGAAGAAGTGGATTTAAAGGCGACCTATGATTTTCCTTCTTATATAACCCGTCCCGCTCCTCATGAGGGTCCGCACCTTCCTCCTTTGGGGTGTATATCTATCTTCCGAGATCAAGTCCTACAAGGTTTTCGATTTCCTCTTCACCCTTTTTTCTGTAATGTTAGCCTCTATTTTAATATTCCACTCAACCAGTTTGTCCCACAATCCTTTTCTATTCTTATGGGTTTTATTGGGGTATCCAAACTGTTAGATTTTCCCTTGTCTCCTCGTCTTTTTCATCACTTCTTCATTCCTCATCGAGTAGATGTGGGTGTTTTCAAATTCCAATCTTGTCCTAAGGCTATTCTGTTCAACCGAATTCCTCCTCAAGGGGAATGATATCACAAATTTTTCTATATGCGTATCCCTTCTCCTCCTCCGTTTCTCATCCAATGGATACATGATTTACCTCCACTTCCTAGCACCCATGATCTTCTTAACGATCCCTTTGTTGCTTCTGCCCTACCTAAACTGAGAGGAGTGAAATTCAGCTTGCCGCATCTAATTGTGGAGGGTTTAATGTTCCCTTTCGGGATAAGCAATATTGACACCCCTTTGGATGGATCTTTTGGTATGTATAAACATTTCGGTCCGTATTTACTGATTAATACATCTCCTTTTATAACGGTGTTTAATTCCTGTGTTTTAGCTGATGTTCTTCTCCCATCCTTTATGTACAAGAATCCTGCTATGACTAAGTCCTTTGTCAATAATCTTGGAGAAGAATGGTTACGCGCCCGCCGATCCAATCCTAATCCCTCCACCTTGGGTTTGCTATCTGAAGAAGAACAATGGGCAGAGGTTGTCGCAGCCATGGAAGAGGAAGAAGAAGAGCCTTTTGTTACCTTAGTTAAAAAGCCCAAGCTTATTGAGGATTCTCCCTTTAGCGATTTCTTTGGTACTTTTGTGCAAGCTCCTCTTGTCTCGGTGTCCATTTCTCTTGAGAGAGGTAAGACACCGATAACTCCTACCCATATTATCTATAATCCTTCTCTTAGGATGATAAGACCCGGTCTACTTATCCCTTCTTCTTCTATTATTTCAGTTTCCTCTGCTTCTGCTTCTGCTTCTGAGATGGCCGTTATCCCTTCTGTGTCCTCTGCACCTCTTGCATTGGCCTTGCCTCCCTTGGCTTCTGGGCCTCGAGCAAAACAGACACATTGCCGGAGAACTTCTCCAAGTGTCATTCCCTCAGCTATCAGTGTTTCCATAACTGAATCAGCCTCTCCTGCATTGTCACCCTCTATTCCATCTAGTTCTTCCTCTGCTTCTCTTGTTTCTACTATTTCTTTTCCTTCCATTGCATCTTCTTCTTCTTTGCCTCCTCCTTCCTCCATTCCCCAACCTTTATTTAAACAGGCTGTGGGTCTACCTTTTCAATTGAGATAATCCTCTGATCCACCTAGCTATGGTTCTTTGCAACTACAAGGCCTATTAGCCGAATCTTGGCTACAAGGTCAAGAACAAATAAGAGACCTTAGTCTTCCACATCGAGCCGACCGCCATAGTCATCAGGCAGTAGCTGTAAGTATTTCTAGTTATATGTTGTCAACTTTGTATCCTCATCTTTAACTATATCATCCTTTTGTTTAGTTCCTTGCCTCAAGTCTGCATATCAACCAGCTACTTATGGCTAAGGACCAGGAGAACAACAAATTAAAAGCTCAACTGGAGACATTGAAGGCTACTTTACCTTCTTCTAATAGCGACCTGGCTCAGTTGCAAGAGAAAGTGACCCTACAAAATCAACAATTGGGGACCTTGAAACAGGAATTGGAGGAGTCCCAGCAATTATTGAAAGATAAAGAGCTTGCAAGGAAAACTTTGGAATTGCAGGTGGATCGACTACATTCTGATCTCCGACTAGAGATTGCCTTAAAGGAGAAAGCTCTATTAGATGCTTCTAAAAAAGTCTTATTTTAGAGAAAGTAGAGAAGCTTCATAATACCTGTCTTTCTGACCAAGCTCAAGACCTAGCCTCTCATGATTTCACTATCCTATAGGAACAAGAGCAAAGGAAAGCTCAAGATGTTGAATTGTCACTGCTTCAGAAGGAATTGGAACAGCTTAAATCAGAAAAGGATACTTTAAAAGATCAAAACATAAAACTGCAAGCTGATTTTCAAAGCTATAAGGAGCAAGAGAAAAGTCGATGGGAAGAATAGCGTCTGACTTATTTAAAGTCTTCAGCGTTTGCCCAAGAATTTGTCCGTAGGATAGTGAGTGCTTTAAATCATTCTGTATCGGGAGTTCTTCGACAATTAAGAGAGGGTGACTATCTACCTAAGGAACCTCCTCCTTCTTTCATAAGTCGTCACAGGCTTAATGAAGAACTACCGCCGATTTAAAAGGTCCTTTTCTAGATGTCTAAAAAGATTGTTCATAAAAGACTTGTAATGGAAAAAATTGGTATTGAAAAGAAGTGTAATCAAAGCTTGGTAATTAAGTGCTTGCGATGTATAGGAAATTTTTGATACTTACCTGTTTCTCTATTGTGCTGATTTGAGAATGCCCCTTTTGAAATGCTTCCGAGCATTAAGTATAAACTTTATTCGAGAATTCCTTGCTCATCTTTTGAAGTTAAGCCTTGTCTTGATGAATCCTTCTGCAAATAACATCTGGTGTGCTTCATATTTCAAAAGAATGAATAATCCCGAGTGATTTTAGATAAGGAACTGTATAAAAATCCTGAGTTCCGAGCTGAGTATAATACTCCGGGCGATTTTTAGATAAAGATTTTCATATGAATGAACTTCCAGATGGAAAATGTGTCATATGCATAGAATCCCCCTTCTAATCTAGTATAAAATGTCAACCGATTTTGTGAATAAATCCATATAGCTCTGTACTCATCATGCCAATATAATCCAGGTTAATTATGCTCTGAAGTCTCTGGTTCCTCCCATGAAGGCCTGTCCAAGTTACTTCATGAGATTCCCCGATCGACTATGTTTCGTGATGGTTTAAAGTCTCCGGTTCCTCCCATGAAGACCCGTCCGAGTTACTTCATGAGATTTCCCGATCGACTATGTTTTGTGATGGTTTAAAGTCTCCGGTTCCTCCCATGAAGACCCGTCCGAGTTAATTCACGAGATTCCTCGATCGACTATGTTTTGTGATGGTTTAAAGTCTCTGGTTCCTCCCATGAAGACCCGTCCGAGTTAATTCATGAGATTCCCCGATCGACTATGTTTTGTGATGGTTTAAAGTCTCCGGTTCCTCCCATGAAGACCCGTCCGAGTTAATTCATGAGATTACCCGATCGACTATGTTTTGTGATGGTTTAAAGTCTCCGATTCCTCCCATGAAGACCCGTCCGAGTTAATTCATGAGATTCCCCGATCGACTATATTTTGTGATGGTTTAAAGTCTCCGGTTCCTCCCATGAAGACCCGTCCGAGTTACTTCATGAGATTTCCCGATCGACTATGTTGTATGATGGTTTAAAGTCTCCGGTTCCTCCTATGAAGACCCGTCCGAGTTAATTCATGAGATTCCCCGATCGACTATGTTTTGTGATGGTTTAAAGTCTTCGGTTCCTCCCATGAAGACCCGTCCGAGTTAATTCATGAGATTCCCTGATCGACTATGTTTTGTGATGGTTTAAAGTCTCCGGTTCCTCCCATAAAGACCCGTCTGAGTTAATTCATGAGATTCCCCAATCGACTATGTTTTATTGTAAAATTATGATTGCACTGACCTTATGATAATTAAAATTTCTGGATTCCTCAGGGGGGGGCCGAATAAGTCTTTAAAATTCCCCACTGTTGATTGCTTGAACATAGATTATAAAAGTTCTGCCAATACTGGTCAATCTGTATGAGCCACATTTGTTTTTATGGCGGTATTCGCCTTGCATTGCGTTTATTGAAAGAAATGGAGTACATAAACTGTAAGAATACTTGTCTTCTTTTCATTGGAAACTTACTTCAGATAATTATGGTTTGTTCCCTTTGACATATTTTTAAGTAGCATGATCTTTGTTAAATCCGGTAAGGTTGTAAATGATTTACACTCCAAGGACGTTCCAGAATTCTTCCTTCAGCATCTTGGAGATAATATGAGCCTGATGTGAGCTTTTCCACCACTTTGTAGGGTCCACCCTATTACGGTGCCAACTTACTAACATTCCCGACAGGTTTAATACGTTTCCATACTAAATCTCCTACTTGGAAAAATCTGGGGATGACCCTTTTGTTGTAATTTTGTCTTGTTCATTGTCGGTATGATACGAGACGAGCAGCAGCTTTATCTCTGATTTCCTCTATCAAGTCCAGCTCCATGAGTCGTCGACCCTCATTGTCTGCATCATATAATTACCTTCTATCGGATTCTATTCCCACCTCAATGGGAATTATTGCTTCTCCCCCATAAACTAATTGAAAAGGAGTGATTCCTATAGCTTCTCGAGGTGTAGTACGATATGCCCAAAGAACGCTGGGTAATTCATCTACCCAGCTACCTCCGACATGATCCAATTTGGTTTTTAAACCTCTTATAATTTATCTATTGGTTACTTCCGCTTGACCATTACTTTGAGGATAAGTCACAGAGGTAAAAGCTTGAGTAATACCATAACTTTTGCACCAAGCTAGAATTCTATCCCCTTGAAATTGCCTTCCATTATCAGAGACTAATTTATGAGGAATGTCAAATCTGCATATGATATTTTTCCACAAAAATTTAATAACTGCATCTTCAGTAATCCGGGCAAGTGGTTCTGCTTCTACCCATTTGGAAAATAATCTACTGCTACCAATAAAAATCTTCTTTGTGCAGTTGCCATAGGAAATGGGCCTACTATGTCCATGCCCCATTGATCGAAGGGGCATGAGACTAAGAGGTTTTCAACAACTGTGTGGGATGATGCGAAATATTTTGATGTTTCTGGCAAGACATACAAGTTCTTACCAACTTGTTGACATCCTCGTGTAGAGTAGGCCAAAAATATCCTGCTAATAGGATTTTACGGGCCAAAGATCTCCCTCCTATATGACTACCACATGAACCTTGATGAACTTCCTGTAATATAAATTGTATATCTTCTGTATCAATACACTTGAGCAAAGGTCTAGAAAAAGCTCTTTTATATAACTGCTCTCTTACCATAGTGTACTGAGCAGCTCTCTTCTTAAATACCCTTGCCTGTTCTGTATTACTGGGAAGAATACCTTGTTGTAAATACAATATGATTTGAGCCCTCCAGTCACCTTGAATTTCTGCTTCATCCTGTCTTTCGATACAGGATATTAATAGAGTTTGTTCTACAGACTGATCTAGGCTCCATGGTACTATAGCAGAGGCCAACTTAACCAATTCATCTGCTACCTGATTCTCAGATCGAGGAACCTTTTGTATATTTACTTCTTGAAATGAGATTTCAACTTATCAAACGCCTCAGCATATAACCGGAGTCTTTCATTATTAATTTCAAAATTACCTGATAGTTGTTGGGCCGCCAATTGAGAATCAGAATAGATGAGGACTCGAGCTGCTCCTATATGCCTAACGGCCTGCAATCCTGCTATTAAGGCTTCATATTCTGCTTCATTGTTAGTAGCTCTATAATTCAATCTGATAGAGAGTTGAAGTCTGTCTTTCCTTGGAGATATAAGAAGAACACCAATTCTGCTACCTTGTCTAGTTGAGGAGCCATCTACATAAACTTTCCAAATGTTTTCTTCCTCAAGGCCTTGAACTTCTATAATGAAGTCTGCTAGAGCTTGTACTTTGATGGCCGAGCGAGGCTGATATTGAATGTCATATTCTCCAAGTTCAGTTGTCCATTTGATCAGCCGACCTGATGCCTTTGGGTTGAGTAACACCCGTCCAAGAGTACTGTTGGTTAATACAATAATTTCATGCGCTAAGAAATATGGGTGCAACCTTCGAGCGGTCAAGATTAGTGCATAAGCCAATTTCTCTAGTGTAGTATATCTACACTCAGCTCCTTTTAATAAATGGCTAGAAAAATATACAGGTTGTTGCTCTTTACCTTCTTGTCTGACTAATACAGAGCCTATAGCGTTTTCATTAGCCGACAAATATACCCAAAGAGTCTCTCCTACTATAGGCTTAGCTAATACAGGGAGAGTAGATAAATAATCTTTCAACTCTTGGAAAGTCTTATCACATTCCTCATTCCACTGAAATTTATTGGCTTTTCTGAGTATTTTAAAGAAATGAAAACTACGATCGGCCGACCTGGAAATAAACCTAGACAAGGATGTAATCCGGCAGGTCAATCTTTGAGCTTCTCTCATGTTACGCGGTGGCTCCATGTTCTGAAGTGCCTTGACCTTACTCGGGTTGACTTCTATTCCCCGTTCAGACACCATATATCCTAGGAATTTTTCTCCTTTCACGCCGAATAAACATTTGCTCGGATTTAACTTGAGCCCATATTGTCTCAATGTCTTGCAGGTCTCCTTTACATCCCTGCACAGATCAGCAGCTTGAAGAGACTTAATTAAGATATCATCAACATATACTTCCATATTTCTACCAATCTGCTTCTGGAAGACCTTATTCATAAGCCTTTGATAAGTTGCCCCTGTATTTTTTAGTCCGAAGGGAATAACATTATAACAATAAGTATCTTCAGATGTTATAAAACTAACCTTTTCTTGATCTTCTTTAGCTAAGGGAACCTGATGATAGCCTTGATAAGCGTCTAGCATAGAGATGTACTCGCATCCAGCAGTGGAGTCTATCAATTGATCGATCCTGGGTAATGGATAATAATCTTTTGGGAAAGCCTTGTTGAGATCTCGGAAATCAATGCACACTCGCCATCTGTTTCCTGGCTTAGAGACTAACACCACATTAGCTAACCAGCTAGGGAATTGTACCTCCCTGATATAACCAGCCTCCATAAGTTTAGTTATTTCTTCTTTGATGATTTGGTTCTGTTCTGCGCTAAAATTCCTCTTTCTTTGCATGACCGAGCGGACATCTGGGAAGACATGTAAGGCATGCTCCATGACTGCCGGAGAAACGCCTGAGACTTCTTTGGGCGTCCAGGCAAACACATCATTATTCTTCCTTAAGCACTGTACCAGTTCAGCTTTCAAAGTGGGATCAAGATCAGCCGCAATATATGTAGTAGCTTCAGGCCGACCGGTCTGGATCTGAACTTCTTCCTTTTCTTCATAAACCAGAACAGACTGCTTCTCCTGAATGACATTAACTTCCATTCTTTGAATCTTTCGGGCAGTGTTAGCTTCAGCCCGAATTATTTCTACATAACATTTTCGGGCTGTCTTCTGATCCCCTCGCACCTTCCCGACTTGGTCATCCACCGGAAATTTAATTTTCTAACAAAAAGTAGAAACGACCGCCCTAAATTTGTTTAAGGCAGGTCTACCCAGTATCACATTATAAGAGGATGGAGCGTCTACTACCATGAAATAAGATCTCCTTGTTCTCATCAGAGGCTCCTCTCCCAGAGATATGGCCAACTTTATTTGACCTAGTGGTTGTACTTCATTGCCTGTGAATCCATATAGAGGAGTAACTATCTACTGAAGCTCACTCGGGTCAATTTGTAGTTAATCGAAAGCCTTCTTGAATATAATATTGACAGAACTGTCCGTGTCTATGAAGGTACGAGAAATGGTGTAGTTGGCTATCACGGCTTTAATAATTAGGACATCGTCATGGGGTATTTCTACCCCTTCGAGATCCCTAGACCCAAAACTTATCTCGGGACCGGCCGCTCGTTCCATGCTACACTCCACGGCATGAATTTCCAGTCTTCGAGCGTGCGCTTTTCTGGCCCTGTTAGAATCCCCATCAGTGGGCCCACCTGCAATCATATTGATATTGCCCCGAGCGACATTACTCCTATTTTCTTCCTACTGAGTTGTCATAGTTTCAGAAGGTGTTTTTTCTGACACTTGGCTTGTACCGGTCGGGACTGGCAATACATCCTGCCGAGGCTCGACCGGACGATATTCTAATTTGAGTGGGCTCTGCTGCCTGGGGTACTGCTGCCGGTAATAGTTTTGCCTCTGATATCGCTCCCTATTAGCTTGTTTATTTCTTAAAACAAAACAGTCTTCAGTATGATGACTGCTAGTTTTATGATAAGTGCACCATCTACTTGGTGCCTCTGGCTGTATCTCCACGTGTTGTACGACTTGTGGACGATATTCTGGTTGTCGGTGAGGTGTATGAGTTGCTCTAGGCCCTCTGGGTGGAGGAACAGGGGCCGGAGCTTTCTCCTTAACCTAGATAGGAGAAGAGGTAACACCCTCCTTCCTACGAGCATCTTGAGCTTCTTCCACATTAATGAATTCGGTACCACGCTCAATCAATGAATCAAAATTAGTAGGAGGATTTCTTACTAAATCTTTAAAGAAATCGTTATCATTTAAACCTTGAGAGAAAGCGCTTACTAATATTTCAGTGGTAGCATTAGGTACATCAATAGCTACCTGATTGAACCTTTTGATGTACGCTCGGATGGACTCTTTGGATGCTTGCTTAATTGAAAATAGACTCCAAGGAGTCTTATGATACCTCTTGTTGCTGGAAAAATGGTGTAGAAAAACTTTCTTGAAGTCTTTAAATTTTCGAATAGACTTCTCTGGCAATCTCTTGAACCAGCGCTGTGCGGCTCCTCCGAGGGTAGTAAGAAACATTCGACACTTCACCCCGTCAGAGAATTGTTGTAATAATGCTACGTTCTCGAATTTCAACAAATGATCTTTTGGATCTGTTGTTCCAGTGTACTCACCGATCTGAAGATTTTGATACCGCTTAGGAAGCGGATCATCCAGTACACTATGAGAGAATGGGGAGATGACTTTCTCTGGTGAGCTATCGTTAGTTATCATCTTGATCTTACGCTTTTCACTATCTGGTGCTTCGCCAGAGGATTCTTAGAACATGGGCCTCCTACCCCCTTGCTCCATGGGAGTGCGAAGGAAGGCTCGTGAATGCCTTATCGGAGAAACAGTACCTGGAGGAAAATACGCATGTTCCTCCTCTTTCGGCTCCTTTCCTTTCCGATGCTCAGTAGTTGAAATTGCTGGATTATGAGCTATTGGTAGAGTGGCTCCAGTGTGGGCTTGAAGTTCTTGTTGCTGTTGTTGTAAGGCTTTCTGTACATGAGAATTGATGAGGAAATCCAAATCCTCACGACTGATAGTGAGTAGGTTTGATTTTCCGGCTTCTTCCATCCTGTAGTCTCAGATTCAGGTGAAGTTCCCATAGACGGCGCCAAATTTGATTCTGTCTGAGAAGCTGGACAAGACGGAGATCCGGTAGAAAGAAACCCACCGTTGATGAAGAATAATGCCTAGAGAATGCCGATCCGAGAAACCCAAAGCGGATCCAAGAAGATGAAGCCCCCAAATATCCTCTCGAATTTGATCTTGTCTGAGAAGCTGGACAAGACGGAGATCCGGTAGAAAGAAATCCACCGCTGATAAAGAATAATGCCTAGAGAATGCCGATCCGAGAAAACCAAAGCGGATCCAAGAAGATGAAACCCCCAAATATCCTCTCGAGGCAAAATACCAATGGCGATGAGGAGATCCAATCGAAGAACACCGGCTTCGGAACTCCCAAAGCTTCTTGTGCACAAGAGACCAACCAACACTACCGTCAGTGACCTAAGACCGGGATGGGAATCCCTGGCTAGGCCCTCCGACGCTCAAGTCAGTGATCTCTCTCGGTGTGGAAGAAGGAGGAAGAAGATGAACAGTAGTTGAAAAATTAGGGTTATGAATGTGCGCAATGATGTGAACTTACCTGACCAACGGAGAGGATTCCCCCTTTTATATCACTTCATATAACCTCTGTAGTCATGAAGTGGATCCCGATTTGTTAGAGTTTGTTATGAGATGATGTAAGCTGCGTACTTGTGGTGAATGACTTTTAAGGAATCTTTCTTGTACCCCAGATGTACCTCCTCTGTCGTTTAGCACCTGTAAAACAATCTAAAACCACATTTCCCACCAAAATATATACTACCTGTCATATAGTTACATATTGCAGATATCTTCATTAATTATCTTATTTGAAATATTTACCTCTATCCTACCTCATGAGTCCCTTTAAAGTGTTTCTATCATTTCGCCCCTCTTGCTTCTATTATATCATGGATAGCTTAATGTACCAATGTTTCTTGTATCGGTTGAGGTTAATCATAACTAGATTTAGTTAATATTATTCCTCATGAGGCTTCTATCGGCGCCCTTCTATGTTATTTATCCTAACTAGCACTAGGCTATATTTTATCAAGTATCTTTCCAAGGTATTGGTCAACCGACCGGTCTTGGCTTTCCTTCTTAGAGCATATTTCGGTCGATACCAACCTACCTCCTTTGGAGGTATATCCCGACCGATATTAGCCTACCTCCTTTGAGGTATATGCCAATTAATATGGGTCTTCCTCCTTGGAGACATATTTCGGTCGATACCAACCTACCTCCTTTGGAGGTATATCCCGGTCGATATTAGCCTACCTCCTTTGAGGTATATGCCAATTAATACGGGTCTTCCTCCTTGGAGACATATTTCGATCGATACTAACCTACCTCCTTTGGAGGTATATCCCGACCGATATTAGTATACCTCCTTTGAGGTATATGTCAATTAATATGGGTCTTCCTGCTTGGAGGCATATTTCGGTTGATACGAACCTACCTGCTTGGGAGGTATATTCAGGCCGATATTAGCCTACCGCCTTTGAGGTATATGCCAATTAATACGGGTCTTCCTCCTTGGAGACATATTTCGGTCGATACCAACCTACCTCCTTTGGAGGTATATCTCGGCCGATATTAGCCTACCTCCTTTGAGGTATATGCCAATTAATACGGGTCTTCCTCCTTGGAGACATATTTCGGTTGATACCAACCTACCTCCTATGGAGGTATATCCCGACCGATATTAGTCTACCTCCTTTGAGGTATATGCCAATTAATACGGGTCTTCCTCCTTGGAGACATATTTCGGTCGATATCAACCTACCTCCTTTGGAGGTATATCCCGGCCGATATTAGTCTACCTCCTTTGAGGTATATACCAATTAACATGGGTCTTCCTCTCTTGGAGGCATATTTCGGTCGATACCAACCTACCTCCTTTGGAGGTATATACCGGCCGATATTAACCTATCTCCTTCGTTTGGTTATCCCCTTTTCCCTTCTTATCGGGGGACTTATAAAACCTAACCCATATCAACGTAGATGACATTTTGTTAGTTGGAAACAATATCAAAGTGTTATCGGAAGTAAGGGTATGGTTGTCCAAGTAATTCGATATGAAGGACTTGAGAGAATGTGCCCATATTGTCGGGATCAAAGTCATAAGAGATCGCAAAAAAAGAATGTTGTCATATTGTACGCACTACTTCTTTCTGGAGGGTTTTCGGAAAGAAGAGTTTTAGTGAATTGCCCAACGGTGCGATCAAGAATCGCGAGTCTTGGAGTAGGAGTCGACCTAGGCTCCAAACTAAGTAACCAACTTATGTCATTTGTGTTGCTTTCGTTTTGCTTTCTGCTACTTATTCTAATTTGTTTTACAAGTAAAAGAAAAGTTTTTAACGTGCGATATTCACCCCCCCTCTATTGCATTCTTTGATTCTTTAGCGTCCACCACTATGAAGATTGATCGGTGCGTCCTCATCAGGGGTTCCTCCCCCAAGAATATGACTAACTCTGGCCGAGCGGTTGGACTCTATTGCCCATAAACCTATACAAAGGAGTTGACATGGGTTGAAGCTCACTCGTGTCAATTTACAGCTAATCAAAAGCTTGTTTGAAGATAATATTAACGGAGCTACCTGTGTTAATAAAAGTGCGAGAGATATTGTAATTGGATATAACAACTTTAATTATTAAAGCTTCATCATGGGGTATTTCTACTCCCTCTAGATCTCTAGGCCTGAAGCTAATTTTAGGCCCATCCACCTACTTTGCACTACATCTAACTTCATGAATGACCAAATGCTGAGCGTGTGACTTCCTCGCTTGGCTGTAGTCACAATCATTTGGCCCTCTAGCTATCATGCTAATATTACCTCAAGCGGTATTACTATGATTTTCTTCCTGCCGGGAGGATGACTGCTCTTGTTGCACTCGGGCGGACACTTGGGCTTGTTCGACCTGGAGTTGTAATGTTCCTAGATGTGTCTCAGTTATCCGGTACTCAATCTTGAGTGAGCTATTTTGTCATGGATACAGTCGGAGATTTAGAGCTGGGGAATGACGACAATATCTGGGATTGCCTTCTCGTTGATTTCGTAGAGTGTAACAATCTTCCGTATTGTGAGTGGTTGTTTGATGATACTTGCACCACCTTTGTGAGGCTTCCCGAGGAAACCCCACATGTTGCACGGCTTGAGGCTGTGCCCCTGGATGACAATACTGAGGACCTGCATGAGGTCCTTTGGGTGGAGGAGCAGGTAACACTGGGCGTTTGGGGGCTAGAGCGGAAGTGGATGTGGCACCCTCCTTCTTTTGGGCAGCCTGAGCTTCTTCAATATTGATGAATTCAGTTGTCCATTTAATCAGGAAGTCAAAGTTAGCTGAATGTTTCCTAACCAAATTTTTGAAGAAATCATTATCATTAAGTCCCTAAGAAAAGACACTTACTAAAATCTCCGTGGTGGCCATGGGAACATCCATAGCCACCTGATTGAACCTTTTGATGTAGGCTCGAATAGTCTCCTTGGGCCTCTATTTAAGTGAGAAGAGGCTCCAAGGGATTTTGTGATATCACCGATTGCTGGAGAAGTGGTAAAGAAATACCTTACGGAAATCCTTGAAGCGATGAATAGAGTTATCTGGCAACCATTTGAACTATCATTGGGCTGCTCCACCAAAAGTGGTGAGGAACATCTGGGGTTTTACACCATCTGTAAATTGCTAAAGAAGGGCGGTGTGCTCAAATTTAAGAAGATGATCCTCTAGGTCAATTGTTCCTGAATATTCTTCTATGTTCAGATTCTGATAATGTTTGGGCAATGGATCATCCACACCCTTAGAGAAAATGGAGTAGTAATTTGCTCGGGAGAGCTATCACTAGCTACAACTTTTCTTTTATACCTATCCCGTAAAGGTACCTCTCCAGAAGTTTCCTGAGGTATTATTCCTTGGCCTAATTGTTCTAATGACATATGAAAAAGTACTCGGGGGCACCAGGTTGGTGATAGAGGTGCAGGGAGCAAGCGAGTAGGGCCCTCCTCTTGAACCCCTCTCTCTCTCTTTGATGAGCGGTTGTTGATGCTGCCAGATTTGGTGGTGGCAACATACCCCTAGTGTCAGCTTATTGTTGTTGCTGACGTAATTTCTGCATTCTGGCGTTGATGAGCAACTCGAGATCTTCCTGATTGGTCGAAGACTAATAAGCTTCCCTCCATTTGAAGGAACTCTCCAACGATCCTACGCACAATCAAGCGAGCCAACAAAGCGTTAGTGACCTAAGCCCAAGGTAGGAATCCCTCGTTAGGCCCTCTGACGCTCAAGTCAGTCTTCTCTCTTGAAAGTGGAAGAAGAACAATAGAGAAAGTGCAAGAAGAACAATAGAGAAAGTGCAAGAAAGTAGGACTTCAGAAACAAATGTTTGTGTACCTCGCCAACGGAGAGGATTCCCCTTTTTATACCACCTTGCATAACCTCTGTGATCATGAGGTGGTTCCCGGTTTGTTAGAGTTTGTTAGGTGATGGTAGAAAGTACAACATGGGTGTTTCATGATAGTTTGAGGAATCTTTTTCTACTCACAAATGTACCTCTTTTATCGTTTATGCTACGTATCATTACTAAGGTTGTTAGAGAAGAACGCTGTTATAACTGACTCTTCAATAGGAAACTAAATAATTTTCATAGGAGATTTCAAGGGAATATTCCCTGATAATTATAATAGGCTATCAAAGTTGTTGGATTGAAAGCGCTAGGGGGGGTGAATAGCGCTCGTGGCTATTTCGTTCTTTTCGTAAAACTATCGGAGTGAAACACGCAGCGGAAATAAAGAAAAGGGAACAACACACGAACACGGTCGTTTGCTTGGTTCGGAGCCTGTGGCGACTCCTACTCCAAGACCCGTGGTCGTTGACCGCTTTCGATGGGCAACAACTATAAGCTCGAAAGATTGTTACAAGATTATTACAATTAGAACTATAAAAGAAAACAATACCGACAGTAAGAATATCAAAATCTGGAGTTCCGGGTCGTCGGTATGTTATCACAGCACTTCAGGATGAACTCGTTAGCAGTTGAACGCAGAAGGATCACTTGTTAATTCTTGTTCTAAGCTGCTGCTCGAAGTCCCCTTTTAAACAGTGCTGGAGGCGCCTCCAAGCCTGTCCGAGGCGCCTCCAGGCCGTCGAGTCGCACGCGTGGATCAACTCTGATGTGGTCGCACCTTATCTCACTGAAGGCGCCTCCAAGCTGCTCCAAGGCATCTCCAACGCCTGGTTCAAAGCGCCTCCAGTGACCTCCGAGGTGCCTCCAGCGTCTCTGGACAGTTGGCTTCGGCTAGCACCCGAAGCACCTCCAAGCCCCATGGAGGTGCCTCGGACACTGTTCATCCGAGGTCTAAGTTGCTCCTTTGTTCCTGCAAAATGTGTTAGTCCCAAAAATAAACCCTGTAAAACAAAGTTAGCATAGAAACAATATGATAGATATACTTGACAGTCATCGGACTGTCTGGGTCTGACTTCGGATTTCCAACCGGAAACCCTAAGTCAACACGACGCCTACTGTTCCCTCTACGGGGAACGCGTCCTCACTTACTCCACTCAAGAGATTTGCCTGATGCCAGTGCGATCCTCCAGATCGACTGGACTTTTGCTCAGTGTTCGAAGCTTCCGGACTTTCTGCTGGACTTCCGCTTCCCGGCTGGTTCAGTCTTTCACCTGGTTCGCGACACCAGGACTTTCCACCTAGGGTTACCCCGTAGGACTTTTGCTTGAAGCTCTCGACTCGCCAAGAATTTCCACATAGGGTTACCACCCCCTATGACCTAGGGTTACTACCCCCTAGGGTTTTCCACCTGCCTAACCGCAGCTATGACTTTCCTGAAATACTCAATTAAGTGCATTAGATCACAAAA
The DNA here is from genome assembly GCF_018446385.1 of Zingiber officinale. Lineage (NCBI taxonomy): Eukaryota > Viridiplantae > Streptophyta > Magnoliopsida > Zingiberales > Zingiberaceae > Zingiber > Zingiber officinale. The sequence goes on from NC_055998.1 coordinate 98,593,160, forward strand.
CAATTTAACTTTGAATTCCTTTTCCATTATCAAAATAACGGTCGATCGTCGGATGCTTCCTGCACTAACAATCTCCCCCTTTTTGATTATGGCAACTGGAATTCAAAGCTAAGTAAAATAGATGCATAAAGTTTAAGTAAGTAAGCTTAATAAATTTTGAATGCACGCATGGTTAAGCTAAAACTTAAACTTTGTCAGGCTCCCCCTTAATAAAGGCATTCTTTATAAATTTTTGCTTTTGAATTCTGAATTTCTCTACTCTCCCCCTTTGCCATTTATCAAAAAGAATGAATACATTTGAAAAAATCTTAACTTTCCACAAAGATTTTAGGACAAAGGCAAGAGGAAAAAAGACTAAGTGAGTAATCTTTAAGACATTTTGTAAATCAAATCGCTAAGTAAAATAGTTTAAGCTCGAAGTTAGTTTTCTAAAACTTTATCAATTAATTTTGCTAGAGAAAGATTTTTCTTTTGTAGCATAGCAAAAGCACGTTGAGTTTTAAACAACTTAGCTTTTTATAATGACTATTCTTAGCTAAGTGAAATTAAGGTCTAAAGAGCAAATTTTTCTTTCAACTGAGTTTAAAAGGCTAATTCAAAAGTTGATTTTGAAATATAGCTTTAGCCAATTTTGAAACCTAGTTGAATCTTTAAAAAAACATGTTTTTGAAAGTTTTAGCTAAATTTTGTGAATTTGTTAGAAAATACTTAGCTAAATTTTCAAAATACTTAGTTAAGGGAATGTATGTTTTGAAGAGATTTGAGAGGACTTAGATAAATTTGAAAAGCTTTGTCAATAATTATTTCAAAAAGACTTTTGAAAGTTAGAGTTTTGAAAACTTAGCTAACCTTGAAAGGATTTGTCTTTTAGACGAATAATCAATTTAAAACTTTTGAGGGCAAGGGAGGAGCTTAAATCCTTAATGTTCAAGCATGAGTTGAGTTAGATTGATTGTAAATTAGTTAATTTCTCTTTAAGTAAGGTATCAGAGCCCTAATGTTCATGCTTGAGTGAACTAAAAAATTTAAAAGTCAATCACTTAAGTTTTTTGCCACATGTCTAACCATCTAGCTACTAGCTGATTACCTAGAGGGCAACAACTTTCACTTGGTTAGTCAAGTTAAGTCAATAGCTCCAGTTTAGATTTGACTATGGCTGGATGACTTGACTTGATTACTATTAATTAGGTGTTTAACGCCTAGACTCATATTGATGCGCATACATAAACATTCTTGAGTCCAGGCTGTACCCTATGCATCTCACGCCGTTCTATATTTTTCAAACACAATCAAGGTAAGTCTAGGTGTTTGTGAGATGCTCTAGCTGAATTCTAGGAGAGCAGGATTTCTAGGGTAGAGCCTAAGCTAATTCCATATTTTGAAAGTCTAGTAAAATTAGAATTTTAAAAACAATATTTTGCCTAGAATTTAGAAATATTATTTTGAAAGCAAGTAAAAATGTAGGAAACTGGTTTGAAGATCAAAAACTATTCTACCCAACATATTCCTATTTGTCTTTTAAGAGTAGAATTTAACCAAGGAAGACTAGTAAGCATAAATAAGTGGAGTTCTGCTAAGCATCAGTACAGTCAAACTAGATAATATAGGTCTTTATCCAAGATATATCAAATGATAGTGTCATAAAGCAGGATCATCAGTTGGAAGTGGTGCAAGGGGCTAATCGGGTGCAAGCTGAGGCTGTCCCTGGCATCATATCTCACCTCAGAGAGAGGTGAACCCTGCAGCTATCTCGGATCGTAGAGATAGGAGGAAGCGATGGCTCTCTCAAACAGCGCGTCGAGTCTCAATGGACTGAACCTCAAGATGGGCGAGTTTGTCCTCGACAGAGAGTGATGCCGAAGTCGAAGACTCGGCTGATGTGGAGGGCCCGACAGAGGTGGAAGGATCTGCGAAAAACTCCTCTGCTAAGAAGTCGGGCCACTCCTCTCCCTCGCCTGGTGCATCCTTGGCCTCTGGAGCGATAGGAGCAGCGACTGGCGGCGGCCGACCCTTCCAGGCCAGAATCCCCTCGGCAGTGACCTCTACACCCGCTAATCTAAGACTACATTGACCTAACTCATCATATATGGTAAATGGGATGAGTGTCCCTCTGGTAGTGTCTATCCTAGAGGTGGAGAATATCTGGGTCAGGATATGACAGTAAGGCATATGGATCACTCCAGACGTAACTGTACTAGATGCATGAATGATGTTATGAAACATATGCAGTGCTATGTCTATATCTAGGCGCTGACTAAGAGCGTACAAAAAGAATGAGTGGGATGATCACATTTTCGAGACGTCTCGAGTTGTGATAGGCAGGATGCATGCTGTCAGGACTCTGTACATAACATAGTCCTGAACTCTAAGAAGGGTAGACCTGAACTCAGTCAGGCCAAAAGGTCTCTCCTCCCCAAAAAAGTGCATATAGATGTCATCTAAGGTAATATGGGAATAGGGATCACCGAATGGTAGATCCCTACTCGGGTAACATAAGAATGTACACGGAGACTCCCTAAGCTCTAAGCTAGTGTGAAGCAGAGAGGGAGTGAACTGAATGTCAGTTCCACCAACTCTGGTGGAATAGGTGCTATCATCAACCTTTTCAAGGTTGTGATAAAACTGGGCACACAAGTCTTGATTTACTGTGGTGTTGCAGTCAACTAGTTTTCTTAGGTGATAGTAATCTATCATCTGGACTGCGGGGAGACAAAATTGGGCAAAAAATGCCCTACTTACATATCTAGGTTTAATGGACTCAAAGGTAAACCTAGCAAAATCTATCCTATGCTGCTCCGAGGGGAATCTAGGGTCCGTAGAAGGGGCCCTAGCTGGTGTAGGATCAACAATGCGACGCTTCCTATTTTGACAATATATATAAAAAGATGCATAGTAACTACAAATAAGGACAATAGGGAGGTTTGAGATGTAATCCCAATGGTCCGTGCGACCATGTGTTTTGGTGTTTGGGCAAAGGGTTTAAGTTAGGTTCACCCTTGTATTTGATATGTGTATTTGAGTTGTGCAGGTTTGCAGGATACACATGTGACTCAGGTTGATGGCTTCAGTCCGGTGAAGGATGGAGCATCCGAGGGACCATGGACAAGAGCCAAGGGAAGCGACTTCGAGGCATACGCGAAGGATGGCATTGGGGACGAGCCGCGGGCTTGAATGCATCCGAGGGACGAGAGCCAAAGGAAGTAGGCTTGAAGGTAAAAGGTCAAAGCTGCAAAGGAAGCATCAAGTGAGTCATAAGGGTGAGGGTACGAGTGCACGAGAGATTGTACTCGGAGTAAAATCCAAGTTTTTAGGGTTTTACTGTAGCAGTACTGTAGCGCTACTGTAGCAGTACTGTAGCAGTCGACTGCATGTTTTAGCAGTCGACTGGCAGCGAACAGAATGTGTGGAATCGAGCCGTTGGGATGTAACGGTCGAATTTCCACAGAGGGCAGTCGACTGCATGTTTTAGCAGTCGACTGGTAGGCGGGGTTTTCCAACCCGTGGCCTATAAAACCAAAGCTTGGGAGCTTGGTTTGAGTTGACGAAATAGAGGTGGTTAATCTCTATTAGTAGTCTACCAGTGCCCTAGCGTCAAAGGAGCTCTTGTGAGGGTTGTGGGGAGGTTTCTCCACCCATAAGGAGGTTTGAGCTAGCCGGAAGTTTTCCGGGGAGTAATCTACCGAAGGATCGGGATCGTCCACCTTACGGACAGCCGTGGAGTAGGAGCCCTAATCTCCGAACCACGTTAAACAACGTGTTAGCTTGGTTTGCATTTCTTATTCTTGTCTTAAGCTTTCTTTGTATTCATATTTGTAGTTAGTATTAGATTTCCGCTGCGTATACTAACAATAGTGTAGAAGGCGACTTGTTGGGGGTGCCGTCTATCCAACCCCCCTTCAAGCCGGCCGTCCGATCTCCTACACCTAGGAGGCATTGCTAGAAGTAGAGGAGAAAGAGGTGGGTCGAAGGCGCCTTTGAGGATGAAATCGCACGTTTTGGAGAGGAAATCGCGGAGAGAAAGAACGAACAGAAAAGCTTCTGTTCGTTTCTGAAATCTCGGGTTGGAGGCGCCTTATACGGTGCTTAAGGCGCCTCCAGGGGGAAGTTAGAGGCACCTCAGAGACCATCCGATGTGCCTTTGGTTAAGGCGACGGGAAATTTCCCGCCGTGATCAAGGGCGCCTCCCTCGTGTGGGAGGCGCCTCCGCTGGGCCCTACATGTCCTCTTTTTTTTTTTAAGTTAATTTTTAAAAGTTAGGTTTAATTTTTAAAAATAAGTTAATTAATTTTAAGTTGATTAATTTTTGAAAAATAATTTTAAGTTAATTAATTTACGAAAAATAATTTAAGTTAATTAATTTTCGAAAACTAATTTTAAGTTAATTAAGTTTTGAAACTATTTTTAAGTTAATTAAATTTTTGAGGAATATTTTTAAGTTAATTAAATTTTGAAAAATAATTTTAAGTTAATTAAATTTTGAAAAATAATTTTAAGTTAATTAAGTTTTTGAAAAACTATTTTAAAGTTAATTAAATTTTTGAGGAATATTTTTAAGTTAATTAAATTTTGAAAAATAATTTTAAGTTAAATAAATTTTGAATAATAATTTTAAGTTAATTAAATTTTGAAAAATAATTTTAATTAATTAAATTTGAAAAATAATTTTAAGTTAATTAAATTTGAAAAATAATTTTAAGTTAATTAAGTTGAAAAATAATTTTAAGTTTGAAAAATAATTTAAGTTAATTAAGTTGAAAAATAAATTTAAGTTAATTAAGTTTGAAAAATAATTTTAAGTTAATTAAATTTGAAAAATAATTTTAAGTTGAATTTGAATTAATTTTAATTACGAATTTGATTTTGAATTTGACTTTGAATTAATTTTAATTACTAATTTAATTTGAATTTGAATTTGAATTATTTTTAATTACTAATTTAATTTTGAATTTAATTATAATTATGAATTTTAATTTTGAATTTAATTATAATTATGAATTTTATTTTTGAATTAATTTTAATTACGAATTTAATTTGAATTTGAATTAATTTTAATTACGAATTTAATTTTGAATTTAATTATAATTATGAATTTTAATTACGAATTTTAATTTCGAATTTAATTTTAATTTCGAATTTGACTTTGAATTAATTTTAATTACGAATTTTATTTTGAATTTGAATTAATTTTAATTACAAATTTAATTTTGAATTTAATTATAATTACGAATTTTAATTTTGAATTAATTTTAATTACAAATTTTAATTTTGAATTTAATTTTAATTATGAATTTTAATTTCAAATTTGACTTTGAATTAATTTTAATTACGAATTTAATTTTAAATTTGAATTAATTTTAATTACAAATTTAATTTTGAATTTAATTATAATTACAAATTTTAATTTTGAATTAATTTTAATTACGAATTTTAATTTCGAATTTCGTTTTAATTACGAATTTTAATTTTGAATTTGACTTTGAATTAATTTTAATTTGAATTTGAATTTCAAATTTGATTTTGTTTTAATTTCTATTCCTTAGTCATCTCACCCGATCTAAATTTTTAATCAGGTAATCCTATAATTTTTGTGAGATGAATTAGGTTCAATTTTAGGGTTTGGTTTAACTTTGTGTTAGATTCATGTTTAGTTTTAGGTTCAACAAGTAGGCGTTCTTTGGATAAACTTCTGGGCTATGGTGAGTCACAAGGACATCATTAAAGTAACCATGCCTTCGAGATTTTCCAAATAGTCCTACCCATTGGACTTAGTAGTAAACCTTGGTCTAACTGGTTAGGATCCATAAAGGGTAGCTTCGGTCAGTTCCACTTAGCCAAATGCACCAGGTCGAAGCCATATCTTCTAGACATGCGATGACTAAGTTTCCCCAACGTACTATCATCCAATACTTCACCAGTACCATGGGTCAAGTTAAACCTAGCCCATTTTAATCTAACCTTAATTACCCTGTCGAGTTGTCTATTCTTGGTTACCCTTATCGGGTGGATTAAGTTTGGAGGTGCCAGCTATTCTGGAACCTTCCTTTGGATTTTAATTTGATTTAATTTGAATTTAATTTAATTTTAATTTAATTTTAATTTAATTTGAATTTTAAGTTTATTTAATTTTAATTTATTTTTAATTTAGTTTTAGTTTTATTGTTTTTCTTCTAGCTCCCCCTGGATCATAACCTCGATATGGTCTATCGAGGTAATGTATTTGATCCTCAGGGACCCAATATTGACAAAGTCCAACTTGATTAACCAGGTTGGACTTGGGTACCTATGCTTGGACTGATTTATTATTTTGTCTATTTACTAAGGACAGGTAAGATTTATATTTTCTTTTAGTTTTATAACCTAGCCCAGTTTTGTTGTAAACGTCTCTTTGTGTCCCAAGAATTAGGTCAAGCTTCTTGGAGCCTAAAGAGAACCGTTCTAAAGTGTTTTTTTAAGTCCTTGACCTGAGTTTTCAGACTAGAATTTTCTTCCTCAAGTTTTTGAACTCGAGTTGAACTTCCAGTCTGAACTGGGTCAGGTAAGGTCTTGGGGTTAGTCACTTCTTTAAAGATTGCTACTTCCTTTAGAAGTGACTTGACCTTTAGGTTTGACTTAGCTAATTTGCATAGTAAGTATTAACTAAATTGTTAAGTCGAGGAACACTTACAGCGGGGTCAGGCCCTTCAGAAACGGATACGGATCCGTGACTTCGCTCGGACTCGGCTTTTGACTCGCTCTCGCTCTCGGACAGTTCAATCTGGTCCCGGGCCATCAGCACAAGTAGACTCGTCTGATCGAGTTCATCGTCGGTGTCTTCTTCTGAGGATTCTTCCCATGTCGCTTTCAGCACCTTCCTTTTCCTCTGCTTCTTTGCATCCTTTTGGTTTGGGCAGTTGGCCTTGATGTGCCCTTTCTGGTTGCACCCATAGCAGATCACCTTGAACTTGACTCTTGAGCTGGGTTGACCTTCCTATTCTGGTTCAGTTCTTCGTCGTGATTTTGGTTCTCATGTTCGACTAGTACCTGCAACCAAAGCAACCCCCTTCTCGGTTGACTGTGTATTAGTCTGTTCATGCAATTCAAACTCACAAAATAGCTCATCTAATTTTATAGAAGATAGATCCTTGGAGATTTTGTAGGCATCTACCATTGATGCCCACAATGTACTCCTTGAAAACGAGTTTAGTGCGTACCTTATGATGTCTCGATTCTCGACTTTCTGCCCGATTGCATGGAGGGAGTTGAGAACGTCTTGTATGCGCGCATGGAGTTGACTTGCCGTCTCTCCTTCCTACATTTTTAGATTATATAGTTTATTGAATAGAAGATCTCTTTTACTAACCTTGGTGTCGGAGGTGCCCTCGTGGAGTTCGATCAGCTTCTCCTAAAGCTCTTTTGAACTGGAGAATGGTCCGACTCTATTGAGCTCCTCCTTGGTCAGTCCGCATTGGAGGGTGCAGGTCACTCTGGCATCAACTTCCACCTTCTTGATTAGGGTCGGTTCCCATTTTTCGCAAGGTGTCGGCTTGCCGTCTTCGTCGGTTGGCAGTTGTATTCCCGTCTTGATAATCATCCAGGTATCAAACTGGATCTTCAGATAAGTTTCCATTCATCCCTTCCAGTACCCGAAGTCTTCTCCGGAGAAGAGTGGGGGACGAACGGTGCTGAAACCCCCTTGTTGGGCCATTTGTTAAATATGCAAAACAAAGAAATAACAGAAATGTCCCAAGACTATGTCTTGGATTAGAAGTGCGGGAAATAAAGTTAAGAGATAACGAACTCGAGTGGTATTGCACCAGCCTCGAGCAAAAACTGATTCGTAAAAATAATTAGAATATAGCTATTAAGCTAATTCTAATTGACTCCGTAAAACTGAAAATACCACGAAAAATTGCGTGATTGGTGGTTACACCAGATCAACGCGACCCCGCTCTGATACCAATTGTTGGATCGAAAGCGCTAGAGGGGGGGTGAATAGCGCTCGTGGCTATTTCGTTCTTTTCGTAAAACTATCGGAGTGAAACATGCAACAGATATAAAGAAAAGGGAACAACACACGAACACGGTCGTTTACTTGGTTCGGAGCCTGTGGCGACTCCTACTCCAAGGCCCGCGGTCGTTGACCGCTTTCGGTGGGCAACAACTATAAGCTTGAAAGATTGTTACAAGATTATTACAATTAGAACTATAAAAGAAAACAATACCGACAGTAAGAATATCAAAATCTGGAGTTCCGGGTCGTCGGTATGTCATCACAGCACTTCGGGATGAACTCGTTAGCAGTTGAACGTAGAAGGATCACTTGTTAATTCTTGTTCTAAGCTGCTGCTCGAAGTCCCTTTTTAAACAGTGCTGGAGGCGCCTTCAAGCCTGTCCGAGGCACCTCCAGGCCGCTGAGTCGCACGCGTGGATCATCTCTGATCTGGTCGCGCCTTATCTCACTGAAGGCGCCTCTAAGCTGCTCCAAGGCGCCTCCAACGCCTGGTCCAAGGCGCCTCCAGTGACCTCCTAGGCGCCTCCAGCGTCTTTGGATAGCTGGCTTCGGCTAGCACCCTAGGCGCCTCCAAGCCCCATGGAGGCGCCTCGGACACTGTTCATCCTAGGTCTAAGTTGCTCCTTTGTTCCTGCAAAATGTGTTAGTCCCAAACACAAACCCTGCAAAATAAAGTTAGCACAGAAATAATATGATAGATATACTTGACAGTCGTCGAACTGTCCAGGTCTGATTTCAGATTTCCAACCGGAAACCCTAGGTCGACCCGACGCCTACTGTTCCCTCTACGGGGAACGCGTCCTCACCTACTCCACTCAGGAGATTTACCTGATGCCAGTGCGATCCTCCATATCGACTCGACTTTTGGTTAGCGTTCGAAGCTTTTGGACTTTCTGCTGGACTTCCGCTTCCCGGCTGATATAGTCTTTCACCTGGTTTGCGACACCAGGACTTTCCACCTAGGGTTACCCCCCTAGGACTTTTGCCTGAAGCTCTCGACCCGCCAAGACTTTCCGCATAGGGTTACCACCCCCTATGACCTAGGGTTACCACCCCCTAGGGTTTTCCACCTGACTAACCACAGCTAGGACTTTCCTGAAACACTCAATTAAGTGCAATAGATCACAAAGCAACTTAACTTTGAATTCCTTTGCCATTATCAAAACAACGGTCGATCGTCGGATGCTTCCCACACCAACAAAAGTGTTATTTGTTGTTTGCCTGCTGAATGAATCTTAGCCACTCTACAAGGTCGACCGCATTATTTGCTAGTGTATTAATCTACTTGATCATACATTAAATACTGTAAAAACCTACTCAAAAACTAATATAGTACCCATATTATGTCATAAGTTCACTTGAGGAGTCATATAATAAAGCACGTATGTTAGAGTTATATTTTAGGGGTACTATATCTTCAGGTAATTTAAACCCGCCTGACCTTTGCCAGGCCAGGCATATGTAGAGAGTCATATGTTCAATTTATCTTCATCTGAACGATAGTGTATGTATAAAGAGTTTTATGAGATAAAATATTATTAAACCGGCATGGGCTTTGTCCGCCGGGTTTTCACAGAAAACTTATGTCTATTTAGTCTTTACCTGACCGAACGCATATCGAGAGCTATATATAGGATTAAGTATCTCTAGGTCCGTCCGGACTTTATCTAACCGGATGTTCACAGAGAACTTTTGTCTATTTAGCCTTTACCCGACCGAATGCTTATCTAGAGCTATATATAGGATTAAGTATCTCTAGGTCCGTCTAAACTTTGCCTGGCCGGGTGTTCACAGAGAACCTTATGTCCGTTCATCCTTTACCCTGCCGAATGTGTATCGAGAGTTATATATAGGATTAAATATCTCTAGATCCATCCGAACTTTGTTCGGTCGGGTGTTCACAGAGAACTTTATGTTCGTTTTGCCTTTACTCGGTTGAACGTGTATCGAGAGCTATATATAGGATTAAGTATCTTTGGGTTCATCCAAACTTTGCCCGACCGAGTGTTCATAGAGAACCTTATGCCCATTCAACCTTTACCTAACCAAACGTGTATTGATAGCTATATATAGGATTAAGTATCTCTGGGTCCATCCAGACTTTGCTCGGTCGGGTGTTCATAGAGAACTTTATGTCCATTTAGCCTTTATCCGACCGAACGCGTATCGAGAACTATATATAGGATTAAGTATCTCTGGGTCCGTCCGAACTTTGCCCAGTCGGGTGTTCACAAAGGACCTTAATATTCATTTAGGTTGACCTCATCCAAGTATTTTATGTTAGAGTCATCTGAGCAAGACTCGACAGTCAAGTGATCAACTGACCCAGATGGGGATTGCTTTCCTATCTCAACTTTAACCTCCACACCACCTTAACCAGAATCTTCCCATCTTCTTCGAAACAATGCTCGATACAACCCTTACCAATATCCTTCTCAATAATTTTTAGCATTGCCATTAGATCAATCAAACTCTTGTCCATGTTATTTATGTTGAAGTTCAACATGAACTAGGAAAATAATGGAGGTAGTAACGATAAGACCAGGTCAATAGCCAAGCCTTGGTCCAATTAAAACTCAAGCTCTTAAGCCTCTCTATGTACTCGATCATCTTGAGTACATGAGACCCAACGTGATTTTCTTCCACCATCATGGTTCAAAATAGTGCTCAAGAGGTTTCATATCTCTCTACTCTTGCACTCTCTTAGAAGAGCTGACGTAAGTGCTAATCAATCTCCCTAGCACTCACATTCTCATGTTGTCTCTGGAACTTGAGAGACATAGAAGACAACATGATGCATTGCACATCCAGTGTATCTTCCATATATTGAGAATAATATGATTGATCATTGTCCAAAGCGTCAGCCGCAGCCGCAGCCGCAGTGTCTTGATTCTTAATTTATTATTCAAAATAATCCTCATAACATTTTAAAACAAATAGGCCATAGAGATTTTTAGCATGTTAATATAATTATGTCATAAGGATTTTTTTTCTAAATTATAACATGTATTTATTTACATGTTTTATTAAGACAAAATTCATTTCTATCATAAGGTTTTATGATTAATATATTCAGTGGGTGACCTATCACCATAGAATTCTAATTTCTTTAGCAATTATGTTAATAGTTAAATAATTCAACAACACTAAAATTGCTCTTGAAGTATTTAACTATTAAAGTGAAATGTTAAGGCATATAGCTCCAAATAGAGAAATCAAATTTTTTTTGAAATCTCTTATATATATATATATATATTTTTTTTTTTTTTGATTTTTTCCCCCTATAAAACATGGATTGCTTCTTGGTACATATAGTTTTTAAACAAAATAACATGAAATGAAACATACCTCATAATCCATAACGAACATGAACAAAATTACAACCAAATGAGAATCTCATGTCTGACTTCTCTAGTGGTATCCATGAGCACTAGATCACGATCTTGACATGATCTATTAGGTACTAGCCTCTTGGATCGATCAAATTTTTTAAAGCAATATTAAAATTGACTTTCTCTCTTATACCAAGTCTCTCAAGTTGATGGGCAGCAACAATACTTCTTGAAGAAGAGAAGAAATGACAAGAAGATGAATCACTTTTGATGGAAGAATAGAAGAAGATCATTATCTTCTTCTTATAGGAGGGGCTACCGAAATTCTTCACAGAGAGGAGTAAGCTACCAAAACTTCAAGGGAGAAGTGGAGAGGGTTGTCATCGGAATTTTCCAAGGATGACTACTTATAACCTCTAAAGAAGATGAATATTGTCTCTTCAACTCTTTAGAGGGAAGATCAAAAGGTTGTGGCTTCCAAACTCTCTAAGGATCATCATGATTGTGGTGTCTAAATTCTCCAAGGGAGAATAAGTAAGGTGGCTACCACTAACTCCACTATTTCTTCTTTGAATCAAATAAATCCATATTTAATCTTGATCTATTAAGCTTTAATATTTCAAAATTAATTAATAATCTAATTAATTCTAATTAGAAATAATAAATTGATTAATTTTAATATCCACTTAAATAATCAATTATAGATAATGTTTATATCTAAGTGTTATACGTGTGACCCTCTAGGTTCTATACATGAAGGCAGTGTAAATCCATACACAGACTAAGATAATCGTCTAGCAATAATTTTTAATCACCCAACATAATAAAATATTAGTCATAAACTATAAACCACTAAGAATTGATTACTATATAATTCAATCTTTTCATCTAGCTAACATCTCAATTAGTGCACTATACATCATCACTAAGTTAATTATTTTATTTGATTTCCAAGATATAATAGACTCCTTTTGAATGATAAATTATTTCTTTTATGACCATGGATTTCGAGTCACTACTATCTCTACTCTATCAAATGGCTAGGATGTTAACTCTCTAATCCAAGAGAGCGATGCATCCTCTATTGACTCAACAATATTTTCTCTATATTTTTTCACACACTCAACTACTATATTAATCACAATCCAATTAAAAACTGCTCTTAACAACATCAAAGTACATAACTTTACGTATATAATAAATGAAGGTCTTAAGTCAAAAGATCAGTTATACTCATTCATAAGGAGAACGACCAATGATGCTTAATATATAATCTCCTCTCAAATGGATCATGTTCAGTGTACCTCTAAACTCACGGTATCCCAAATATAACTTGGATATCCATCCCTGGTCTATCTTGATCTAGTTATACTCAGTGTTGATCTAAATATCTATGTCTTCTTTAGATATCTATCTGATCAAAGATTATTTTTAAATTAATATAACCATTCATCCATAAAATTTTATCTTTAATCATATATATTAAAAAAGTAAATAATTAATTATAAATACTTACCTTTATTAAATAATTCACCTATTTTTTTTTTTATGATTACATTAGTAATAATCTAGCAAAAGAGGATTATTAAGAGTAAGGTCAATGGATAACCATGATGGATGGTTATGGCACCCGGTCTGTAGAGAAAATGAATAGCGCAAGCTTTTTTTGTTTTTTTTTACATTGTATGTCTACATTTTTTTGAAATATTTTACATGAATTTGGTGAACTAAGATGGAATTGTGAGAGTGATGTTCCTTTTAGGACTATACCTCTACTGCCAATACCCTTTCCCCTCTCCCCTATAGAGACTTTTCTCATGTTCTGGAGGTTCTCTAATCATGAAGTCATGCTCAATTACATATAAATGAAAATTAATATAAGTTCCAAAAGACTAATAAATGTTTTAGAAAAATTATTATATTAGGCTTTAAACTTTGTTGAAGGATGAGTGAATAGACGATGTTTGATACGTTGAATAGTTTGTTGTACCATCACAAAAACTCACATAATGGTCATTAGTATTTGTATATGTCATGTTCCGGGGGAGTCCCTACTAGAAGAAATTTCGGTAGCATCTCCCCTGTACGAGTAACAATATGAAACTTTTTACATCCATCCAAATACCTTGGCCAATACGGCCGGAACAATATATATATATAAACAAGCAATCACCACGCAGTTTCATAGTAAAACTAAATAAATGCAACGATAAGAAAACCAAATCAAAAATCCTACTCAACTACACCCATAAAGCTCAAAACCGATATCCTACTCCACTGCACTCATAAAACACAAATCACAACAAACTCACCACTTTTGCCATCTAGGCAAGCATGTAACAAAAACACATTCAAATAAAACTCATCGACAATAAAGATAATACAATATCCAAGTGTCAAAGCTAGAACAAGTCTAAAAAGTACAATAAGAAACCAAAAGATAAAACACATCCTCGCGATCTGCAGGGGACTAGCGACTAGAATTCCTCCGGACAGCCTCAACTTGAAAATAATATGTTGGATCGAGAAGCGCTAGAGGGAGGAGGGTGAATAGCGTTCGTGGCTATTTCGTTCGATTTAAAACGTGTCGAGTAAATACGCAGCGGAAAATAAAATAAACGACAAACACAGAAAGACACCAAGGGTTTACTTGGTTTGGAGCCTGTGGCGACTCTTACTCCAAGGGCCGCGATTGTTGATCGCTTTCTATGAGCAACACCTATAAGCTCGAATAACGGTTACAGAATTATTACAATCTATTAAACTGAAAGAGTATACCGACAACAAGAATGAGCAATTTCAAAGCTTTGGGTCCTCTAGATCTCATTGCAGCACTTCGGGATCGTCTTGTTAGCAACTTGTTGCATAAAGGTCGCTTGGTAGAAGATATGATGGTCACTGCTCGAGATGTCCTTTTATTGGACGTTTAAGGCGCCTCTAGTGCTAGTCCAAGGCGCCTCAAACCCAATTTTTATCCTGGATAGAACGCTGAGATGAGCTTCGGATCGCTGCCTCTTATCTGCCTGGAGGCACCTTCAATGCCACTCTAAAGCGCCTCCAAGCCGCGGTCTAAGGCGCCTTCAGTCCCCATGAAGGCGCCTCCAGCTCCTCTGCACAGTTGGCTTCAGCTTGCACCTGAGGCGCCTCCAAGCTCCATGGAGGCGCCTCGGATACTGTTCATCAGAGGTGAAGTGCGCTCTTTTTGTCCCTGCACAATGTGTTAGTCCACAAAATACACATATACCCTGCAAGACAAGGTTAGCACACATAAATATGTTAAGAAAGGTGTTTGACAGTAACTTGACTGTCCAGGTCTGACTTTGGATTTCCAACCGGAAACCCTAGGTCGACCCGACGCCTACTGTTCCCTCTGTGGGGAACGCGTCCTCACCTACTCCTCTCAGGAGAGTTACCTGTTGCCAGTGCGATCCTCCAGATCGACTGGACTTTTGCTCAGTGCTCGATGCTTCCGGACTTTCTGCTGGATGCTCACTCCCCGACCCGTCCAGTCTTCCACCTGGTTTGTGACACCAGGACTTTCCACCTAGGGTTACCACCCCCTAGGACTTTTGCCTGAAGCCCTCGACCCACCAAGACTTTCCGCATATGGTTACCACCCCTATGACCTAGGGTTACCACCCCCTAGGGTTTTCTACCTGCCTAACCTCAGTTAGGACTTTTGCCTAAGTACACTTAGGACTTTCCTGCAAGTTCATTCAAACTGTTAGATCACAATATAACCTTAACTTTGAATCCTTTACCATTATCAAAACACTGGTTCGATCGTCGGATGCTTCCCGCACCAACAATCTCTCACTTTTTGATTATGCCAACTTAAATTCAAAGTTAAGTAAAACAGGCATAAGTAAACAAATGTATCAATAAACATAAGCAAGCTTTTTAAGTAAAGAGTTCAAGTAAGAACGTAAGCAAGCTAAATGTCTAAGGCTCCCCCTTAATAAATGTCTAAGGCTCCCCCTTCATAAGAGCTCTCTTAACCTTAATTTGAATTTGTCCTACTCTCCACCTTTGCCATATATCAAAAAACTTTTGTAGGGAAAAGACAAGATGAAAGGACTAAGTTTTTACATATGTTTTCAAAGAAGTTACACTTTGAAAAACAACATTTTAAAACAACTTGTAAGTGAGATTTGCTAAGAAAAACTTGTTTTTGAAGTAAACAAATTAAAGCAGAAGAAATATTTTAAACACGAAGTTGGTCTAAAGAAAAGTTTAGTAATTTAGCTAAAAAGATTTTTCTTTGAATCGAAAGATAACTAAATTGAAATTACTTTAGTTTTGAACAACTCCTTTTAGTTAGCCAAAATTTGTGCAAATTTAGGAAAAAAAATATAAAAAAATCGATTTTCGAAAGGCAAGTTTTGAAAATAGTAAACTTAAGTTTTGTAATGAAAAATGACTTAGCTAGTTTCGAAAGACTTTATTGAAAAATATTTCGTTAAATTTTTAAAGCCTTTTAAAAGACATTAATTTCAAAAAACTTTTCGAATAATTTCTAAAGGTTTCAAAAAAATTAGGTAACCTTGAGACTTTTTTGTAAAGTGCTTGAATAGAATTTTTTTTTAGAAAATGGTTAGCTAAGTGGAAAGGAATTTTTTGAAATAATATTAAATAAGAAATCTTTTGATTTTACCTAGTTAATTTTGAAGATTGCTATAGAAGTCATAAAATATAAAGAATTTTAAATTAAAGGCAAAGGAGGAGCAATTATTTAAGAACCTAATGTCCAAGCATGAGTTAAGTTAAATGAATTTCAAATTAACCAATTTTCTTTAGTCAGGTATCAGAGCCCTAAGGTACAAGCATGAGTCAACTTGAAATTTTAATATTCTTAACCAACTGTCTAACCTTTAGCTACTGCTGAATACTTAGAGGGCAATAGTTTTCACTTGGTTAGTCAAGTTAAGTTAATAATCCAGTTAGATTTGACTAGGGCTGAATCATTTAACTTGATTAATGTAAAGTTAGTTTTTAACGCCCAAACTCACTATGATGCACAGAAATAAGTATTCTAGAGTCCAGGTTGTACCCTATGCATCTCACGCCATTCTAAGTTTTTTTCAAACACAAACAAGTTATGCCTAGTGTGTTTGTGAGATGCTCTAGCTAAAATCTAGGGGAGCATGATATCTAAAGGTAAGTGCCTAGGCTAATTCCAATTTTGAAAATCTAATAAGATTGAGATTTTGAAAACATTATTTTTCCTAGAATTTTAAAAGATAATTTTAAGATTAAGCAATTTTGAACACAATTTTTTTTTAAAAAAATTAGATGTAAGAAATTAGTTTGAAAATCAAGATCTATTCTACCCAACACATTCCTATTTGTTTTCTAAGTGCACTGAACTCGAGTTCAGGTAAGGGTTTTATGAAAATGTCAGCTAGGTTTGATTTGGACTCAACATGGTTAAGTACAATTTCACCTCTAACGACATGATCTCTTACAAAATGGTGTTTTACCTCTATGTGTTTAGTCCTAGAGTGGTGAATTGGATTTTTGGTCAGATTAATTAAGCTTATATTATCAATTAAAATTTTTGTATTTTTATGTTCTAGTTGATAGTCTTTTAGTGTATGCATCATCCACAGAAGTTGAGAAGCACATTCTCCTAGGGCTATGTATTCAGCTTCAGTAGTGGATAAAGCAACACAGTGTTGCCTTCTGCTTGACCAACTTACTAGGCACTGACCTAGAATTTGGCAGCTACCACTTGTGCTTTTTCTATCTAGTTTGCACCTGGCATAGTCTGAATCAGAATAGTCAAAAAGGTCAAAGGTGCAAGTTCTAGGGTACCAGAGCCCTATATTTCGGGTGCCTTTAATATACCTAAGTATTCTTTTAGCATATGTTAGATGTGACTCTTTTGCATAGGATTGGTATCTTGCGCACATACCTACTGCAAATAGTATATTGGGTCGACTTGCAGTTAGGTAGAGTAAGCTACTTATTATACTTCTATAGTGTTTTGGATCTACTGGTTTTCCTTTAGGATCAGTATTAATGTTGATATTAGTTGCCATTGGTGTACTTATAATTTTTGAATTTTTCATGCCAAATTTTTTAATTAGTTCCTTAGCATATTTAGTTTGATAAATGTAGATTCCATCTTTGGTTTGTTTAATTTGTAAGCCTAAGAAAAAATTGAGTTCCCCTACCAAACTCATTTCAAATTCATTTTCCATTAATTTAACAAATTCTTTTAAAAGTTTAGTGTTGGTTGAGCAAAAAATTATATCATCAACATAGATTTGGGCTATGAAGATGTCTTTCTCTAAGGTTTTGACAAATAAGGTCTGATCTATTTGACCTTGGTTAAAGCCCTTGGATATTAGGTAATTAGATAACTATTCATACCATGCCCTAGGTGCTTGTTTTAGCCATATAAGGTTTTTTTCAGTTTGAATACATGGTTTGGTTTGTCTACGTCCTCAAATCCAGGGGGTTGACTTACATAGACCTCTTCCTTAATAAACCCATTTAAGAAGGCTGACTTGACATCCATTTGGTATAACCTAAATCTTTTATGTCCTGCATATGCCAACAACATCCTAATGGATTCAAGTCTAGCTACTGGTGCATAGGTTTCGTCATAGTCTAAACCTTCAACCTGGCTAAACCCTTTGGCTACTAGTCTGGCCTTATTTCTTACTATATCACCCTGATCATTCAATTTGTTCCTAAATACCCATTTGGTGTCAATTATGGACTTAACCAAGGGTTTAGGTACAAGTTCCCAGACTTGATTTTTATCAAATTGGGCTAACTCTTCCTGCATAGCAATGATCCAGTCTGCGTCAGGTAGAGCTTCTTCTATAGTCTTAGGCTCAATTTTAGAGATAAGTGCAATTTGACTCAGGTTTCTACAAGAAGCTCTAGTTCTAACTCCTAGATTTGGGTCACCCAAAATTTGGCCAGGTGGGTGAGAAGTACTTATTTTGGTTGGTCTTATACTTGAGTCAGTAGTTGGTTCCTCTGGTCTAGTGTTAGGTTGAATTTCTTCATCTTCTATAATTCTTGGGTTAATGTCAACATTTTCATTTATATTAGGTAGGTTATTTTCTTCATCAAAGAATACATTAGTTGTTTCTTCAATTTTTAGGATATTTTGGTTATAGACTCTATAAGCGCTACTGGTTGTGGAGTACCCTAAGAATATTCCTTGGACTGATTTGGGTGTGAATTTTCCTAAGTAATCTTTAGTTTTTAAAATGTGAACTTTACATCCAAATACTTTTAAATAGTTCAAGTTGGGAATTTTATTATAATATATTTCATAGGGGGTTTTATTGTGTAATTTGTTTATCAGAATTCTATTTTGAATGTAGTTTGCTGTATTTATTGCTTCGGTCCAGAATTGATGATTTAAGTTGTACTCATTTTGCATGGTTCTGACGGCCTCTTGCAGGGTTCTATTTTTGCGTTCCACTAAACCGTTCTGTTGGGGAGTTCTAGGACATGAAAATTCATGTTTGTATCCATTAATTTTACAAAATTTGGTAAACCTATGATTTTCAAATTCACCCCCATGGTCACTCCTTATTCTTTTAATTTTGGTATCTTTTTCATTTTCTATTAACTTGTAAAAATTATTAAAATCTTCAAAGGTTTCATCTTTTGTTTTTAGAAATTTTACCCAAGTGCACCTAGAGTAATCATCAATTATTACTAAGTAGTACCGATTCTTGCTTAGTGACTTGGCTCTATGTGAGTCAAATAGGTCTAAATGTAGGAGCTCAAGTAAGAAGTCAGTTCTATCTAGGTTGGTTGACTTGTGAGTTGATTTGGTTTGCTTACCTTGTTGGCAAGCCTGACAAATTATATTTTCTAGGTTTTTTAATTTGGGTAGCCCTCTAACTAAGTCATTTTGACTCATTCTTGAAATGAGTTTGACATGGGTGTGACCCAGTCTTCTGTGCCACAGGTTGGTTTCCTCTTGTTGTGTCAAGAGACACTTTATTGAGGAAATGGGCAGGTCAATTGTGTAGATGTTATTTTTCCTAAGTCCCTTAAGTATGACTTCGGGGTTATCAATATTTTTAACTAAACACCCAGAGTTATTAAAAATAACTAAGAAGCCACTATCACACAATTGACTTATACTCAGTAAATTAAAGTTAAAATTTTCAACTAATAAAACGTTTCGAATAATAAAACCGGAGTTAAGTTCGATATTATCTTTTCCGATTATCTTAAGTTTACCGTTGTTGTCGAAAGCAACTGATCCTAGGTTCTTGTATTTGAGCTTTGTGAACTTTAATCTATCTCCAGTCATATGTCTGGAGCATCCATTATCCAACATCCATTAATCCAATTCCTACACATAAGGTATTTGAATTGGATTCTTTTTAATGGATCAAAAGATAATTTGATTGAAATAAACTCCTTAATTTTTCATCTCACCCAGTCTAGGTTTTAGTGATCAGTTATTCCTATGGGTGATTGTGAGATGGTTGAATAATTAAAATATTAAGTTAATTAATTTTGAAAAACTTTTAGTTAATAGAATTTTGAAAAATATTAAGTTAATTAAATTTGATAAATATCAAGAAAATTAAATTTGAAAAAATTAAGTTAATTGAATTTTGAAAAATATTAAGTTAATTAAATTTTGAAAAATATTAAGTTAACTAAATTTGATTTAATTTAATTTTTATTTTTATTTAATTTAATTTTAATTTTAATTTAATTTTAATTTTAGTTTAATTTTATTTTAATTTTATTTAATTTTATTTAATTTAATTTTAATTTTATTTAATTTTAGATTCTTAATCATCTCACCCAATCTAGATTTTTCAAACAGGGAATCCTCTAATCTTGTGAGATGAATTAGGTTTAATTATAGGGTTTGGTTTAACTTTATGTTAGATTCAGGTTTACCTTCGGGCTCAACAAATAAGCATTCTTTGGATAAACTTCTAGGCTATGGTGAGTCACTTGGACATCATTAAAGTAACCATGCCCTCGAGGTTTTCCAAATAGTCCTATCCACTGAGTTTAGTACAAAACCTTGGTCTAACTAGTTAGGATCCATAAAGGGTAGCTTCGGTCAATTCCACTTAGCTAAATGCACCAGGTCGAAGCCATATCTTCCTAGACATGCATAGGCTAAACTTCCCTAACATATTATCATCCAATACTTCACCAGTACCGTGGGTCAAGTTAAATTTAGCCCTTTTTATTCTAGCCCTAATTACCCTGTCGGGTAGGTTGTGTTTGGTTACCCTGTCGGGTAGATTCCTTTTGGAGGTGCCAGCTATTCTGGAGCCTCCATTATTGATTTTCCTTTTAGCTTGTTTTTAAAGTTTTAATTATATCCCTAATTTTATTTGTTAAGATAATTTTTATTTATTTATTAAGATGAATTTAATTAATTATTTATTTGTTAAGATAATTTCTCTTTTTGCTCCCCCGGATCATAACCTCGATAAGGTTTATCAAGGTAATGCACTTGATTCTTGGGGACCCAATACTTACCAAGTCCAATTTGATTGACCAAGTTGGACTTGGGTACCCATGCTTGGACTAGTTTACTATTTGGTTTGTTGACTAAGGATAGATAAGATCGATATTTCTTCTTGGTTTTGAAACCTAGTCCAGTTCTATTGTAAATAACTCTTTGTGTCCCAAGAATTAGGTCAAGGTTCTGGACCCCAAAGAAAATCGTTCTAAGGTCTTCTCTAAATCCTTGACCTGAGTTTTTAGACAAGAATTTTCTTCCTCAAGTTTTTGGACTTGAGTTGAATTTTCAGTCTGAACTGGGCCAGGCAAGGTTTTGGAGTTAGTCACTTCTTTAAGGGCTACTACTTCCTTTAGAAGTGACTTGACCCGAATGTTTGATTTTGCTAATTTACGTAATAAATAATTAACTAAATTATTTAACCGAGGAATACTTACAGAGGGATCGGACCCTTCGGAAACGGATACGGATCCGTGGCTTCTTTCTGATTCAGTTTCCGATTCGCTCTCGCTCTCGGACACGTTGATTTGATCCCGGGCCATCAGCGAGAGGAGGCTCGTCTGGTTGAGCTCGTCGTCGGTATCTTCTTCTGAAGATTCCTCAAAAGTTGCTTTCAGCACCTTCTTCTTTCTCTGCTTCTTTGCTTCCTTTTGATTTGGGCAGTTGGCCTTGATGTGCCCCTTCTAGTTGCACCCGTAGCAGATCACCTCGAACTTGACTTTTGAACTAGGTTGAACCTCTTTGGATTGTACTACCTTCTTTAGGTCTCTCTTGTTGAAGCCCTTCTTCTTCTTGTAGAGCTTCTTCACAAGGTTCACAAGTTCTGTTGTTAGTTCATCGTCTTCATCGTCTGAGTCGGGTTCCTCTTCAGATTCCGGTTCGGTTCTTCGTTGTGATCTCGGTTCACGAGTTCTACTGGTATCTGCAAGCAAAGCTACACCTTTCTCGATTGGCTGCGCATTATTTTGCTCATGTAATTCAAACTCAGAAAATAATTCATCTAATTTTATACAAGATAAATCCTTGAAAACTTTGTAGGAATCTACCATTGATGCCCACAATGTGTTCCTCAGAAAAGAGTTGAGTGCGTACCTTATGACGTCCCGATTCTCGACTTTCTGTCTGATTGCATGGAGGGAGTTGAGAATATCTTGTATGCGTGCATGGAGTTGACTTGCTATCTCTCCTTCCTACATCTTGAGATTGTATAGTTTATTAAACAGTAAATCTCTTTTACTCACCTTAGTGTCGGAGGTGCCTTCGTGGAGTTTGATCAGCTTCTCCCATAACTCTTTTGTGTTGGAGAATGGTCCAACTCTGTTGAGCTCCTCCTTGGTCAGACCACACTGGAGTATGCAGGTTGCCTTTGCGTTTGCCTCTACTTTCTTTATTAAGGATGTGTCATAGTTCTGGTATGATACTAATTTGCCTGAGTCGTCAAGTGGAAGTTCAAGGCCTGTCTTGGTGATCATCTAGACTTCGAACTGGGTTTGCAAGTACACCTCCATCCGACCCTTCCAGTACCCGAAATCGTCTCTGGTGAAGAGCGGTGGTTGAGCAGTGCTATAACCTTCTTGAAGTGCCATTTTAAAACCTGCACAAAAAAAAAAATCTATTCCAAGACTGGGGCTTGGATTAGTAATGCAGGATGTATAAAGAAAAAAAATGAACTCGAGTGGTGTTGCACCAACTTCGAGCAAAAATCAATTCGAGCGAGAAATAGATCGGAATATAGTAATTATACTAATTCCGGTCGACTCCGAAAAATTGAAAATACCACGAAAAAAGTGCTTGATTGGTGGTTGCACCAAATCGAAGTGACCCCGTTCTGATATCAATTGTTGGATCGAGAAGCGCTAGAGGGGGGGGGGGGGGGGAATAGCGCTCGTGGCTATTTCATTCGATTTAAAACGTGTCGAGTAAATATGCAGCGGAAAATAAAATAAACGACAAACACAGAAAGACACCAAGGGTTTACTTGGTTCGGAGCCTGTGGCGACTCCTACTCCAAGGCCCGCGATCGTTGATCACTTTCTGTGGGCAACACCTATAAGCTTGAATAACGGTTACAGAATTATTACAATCTATTAAACTGAAAGAGTATACCGACAACAAGAATGAGCAATTTCAAAGCTTCGGGTCGTCTGGATCTCGTTGCAGCACTTCGGGATCGTCTTGTTAGCAGCTTGTAGCACAAAGGTCTCTTGGTAGAAGATATGATGGTCACTGCTTGAGATGTCCTTTTATTGGACATTTAAGGAGCCTCCAGTGCTAACCCAAGGCGCCTCAAACCCAATTTTTATCCCGGATAGAACTCTGAGATGAGCTTCGGATCGCTGCCTCTTATCCGCCTGGAGGCGCCTTCAACGCCACTCAAAGGTGCCTCCAAGCCGCGGTCCAAGGTGCCTTCAGTCCCCATGAAGGCGCCTCCAGCTCCTCTGCACAGCTGGCTTCCGCTTGCACTCGAGGCGCCTCTAAGCTCTATGGAGGCACCTCGAACACTGTTCATCCGAGGTAAAGTGTGCTCTTTTTGTCCCTGCACAATGTGTTAGTCCACAAAATACACATATACCCAGCAAGACAAGGTTAGCACACATAAATATGTTAAGAAAGGTATTTGACAGTAACTTGACTGTCCGGGTCTGACTTCGGATTTCCAACCGGAAACCCTAGGTCGACCCGACGTCTACTGTTCCCTCTGTGTGGAACACGTCCTCACCTACTCCTCTCGGGAGAGTTACCTGTTGCGAGTGCGATCCTCCAGATCGACTAGACTTTTGCTCAGTGCTCGATGCTTCCGGACTTTCTGCTGGATGCTCGCTCCCCGACCCGTCCAGTCTTCCACCTGGTTTGCAACGCCAGGACTTTCCACCTAGGGTTACCACCCCTAGGAATTTTTTCTGAAGCCCTCGACCCACTAAGACTTTCCGCATAGGGTTACCACCCCTATAACTTAGAGTTACCACCCCCTAGGATTTTTTACCTGCCTAACCTCAGTTAGGACTTTTGCCTAAGTACACTTAGGACTTTCCAGCAAGCTCATTCAAACTGTTAGATCACAACATAATCTTAACTTTGAATCCTTTGCCATTATCAAAACACTGGTTTGATCGTCGGATGCTTCCCGCACCAACATAATAAATATCCACGGGATGAGTCAACTCTTCAGCGGGTAATACTGACATGCATAGTAAGAAAATAACAACTAGCACTAATCATACGTACAGTCTTCTGATCTAAGAATGCTAAATGTAACTGAAATATACAGGAGAAAACTGTACTAACCAGGACTTGGTGTATGGATAATCAACCGAGAGGTATAGGAATCCTGTATGATGTCAAACAAATGCATCCATCCAATATACAACATACAAGTGTAGCAAACACAAGCAATAAATGCATCAATGTGTATGATGCCAATGACATGTCCTGGTCACCCCTACTCTCCAGTCAGCCGTCTCACACACGATGGTGAGACCGAGTGGGTAGGGCTATGACAACCGTGCACTCTGCCATCACTGCTCCTGATGAGTGGCCGAGTGGACGGGATGTTGTCGGAGTACACCTATCCTCCTACCCCAAATCATAAGTGGGGTAGTTCAATGCTCTCATCTCCCTGAGCAAGTCCAGAGGAGGGATCCCTGTCCTGCTACGACGCTGCGTCACACTACCCATGAGTGGACTAACGGAGCCCTTGACAGAGCAACCTGCTGAACACACCCTGCCTGATAAGAACCACTAACCCATGAGTGGTTGTGTGTGCAGATCCATGTAACTGGCGATGTGCTCAATAATAATGGAGCTGACAATAGCGCACCATGCAATCATACGAGATGATGCATGACACTAAGCATGGCAATATCCTGAACCTATCTATATATATAAAATGTGTACCCTAGATCAATGGATCAAATCTGAAGTTCTAAGGTACACAGGTAAGGTATGATAAAAACCTAGTCCGGTATATCAAAAGGCATGGTATGTCATTACCTCTATAATCATAAGTAATCTGAAGGGTATAAACATGAACACTAAACATGTAACAATCAAAGCATGCTCAGGTAATAGATAATAATATACCGATGCAGATATAAACATAACTATTACTCTTTGTTAAAATCTACTATGCATATCAAATGACCATATCAAAAGATAAGTAAGGTACCCGCCTCCAATAAGAGGATTGTATCCGGTCCAAATTCAATATTGAGATACTCGTCTCGCATCAAAATCCTATGTCACCAATATATATATTTTTATTTAACTACAACTCAAATGAATAGCTAAATAAAATTCTTAAGGCTAAATTAGGGTAAAACCCTAATCAATCTAACCATCTAGTAATCCAATTTATCCCTAATTCAATACATATACCTAGGTTAACATAAATTACTAACCTATCTATCAATCATCGACAACAAGATCAAAACCCTATACCTTACCTAAATTCCCAATCGTGCTTGTTGATCCACACAAGGACTGTTGCTGCCA
Organism: Zingiber officinale; assembly: GCF_018446385.1. NCBI lineage: Eukaryota > Viridiplantae > Streptophyta > Magnoliopsida > Zingiberales > Zingiberaceae > Zingiber > Zingiber officinale. Next base: position 98,618,451 of record NC_055998.1, read on the forward strand.
GCAAAGGTTAATTGCTGCTGGAACCCAAGCAAACCCACCGAAGAACCCTTCCTGTTGGAATCCTTCACAAAAAGAATCAAGAAGGAAGATCACTGATTAACAAAACAATCTAATTCCAACCAAATCTATTCCTCTTACCTCTTCCTCTCCATTGGTGAAATCCACTGGAGAACTCTTCAAGTGGCAGCAATTCTCTGCCTTCAGCCCTTCCCTGATGTTTTCCCCCTTTCCAGTGACTGTTGTGCCCGGCGGTAGGACGTTCACAGCGAAAGGAGTGAGGCAGCGGTGCAAATATGGCACGGTTGGTGTTGCGATAGTAAGCTAGGGCTCAGCGAAGGACGGCAGTGTCGCGTGCCTAAGAAGGAGGAAGTCGGCTGGCTATGAACCCAACCTAGGGCACAGGAAAATTGATCGAATCAGATGGTGGTGGCTCGGCGATGTCACCAATCTGTCCTCTAGAGAAGGGAAAGGTCACCATCAGTAGGTGGCAGGCGGTGGCGACCGACAATCGGCCGAGAGGAGGAGTCGGGGTGTCGGTTTCCTGGCTGGCGACGATCGGCTGTGGGTCCGCAGTGGCCTGTAGCAACACTAGGGCACGAGGATCTTTCGGATCGATGATGGCAGTGGACGATGGCGAGAGGGGACGCGTGAGGATGATGATTGGAAATTGAGAAAGGGGCGGTGTCGGGTTGAAGAAGGAACGATTAGAGTAGATCGGGTGTGAGAGGAGAAGGAAAAGGAACGGCGTGAGGAGGTTAGGGCATGGGCATGCGGGGGAGAAAGAAAATAAAAAAAAGGAATTTAAAAAAAATAAACATTTCCTCGCTTAAATGGGGCAGCCTAAACAGGCTTTTCCAGGACCCAATATTTATCCCCGTAAAATCGTCATACGAGCTCCGAAAAATTCCCGAAAAATTTCTAAAAATTTTGGAAAATTTCCGTATGGTTATTCGCCCATTTTTGGTATTTTACATTCTCCTCCACTAATAAAAATTTGGTCCCCAAATTTCATTATCTACCATCAACAAGTACTAACACCAGATAGAAAGTATAAATGCTGAACGGAAATAACCCACATACCTCATGTGAAAAGATGGGGGTATCGATCTCGGATCGTATCCTCAAGCTCCCAAGTAGCCTCCTCGTCCAAATGATGCTGCCATCCAACTTTAACCAGTCGGATAGTCTTGTTCCGCAGCTGACGCTCTTTCCGATCCAGAATCCGTACCGGAACTTCCTCAAAAGTGATGTTAGGCTGAACGGGAACTGAGATATCTGTCAACACATGTGTCGGGTCGGGTATGTATCTCATCAGCATAGATACGCGGAATACGTCGTGAACGCCTACCAGGGACGGTGGTAGTGCCAGACGATAAGCAACTACTCCAATCCTCTCCAAGATCTGGAAAGGGCCAATGTACCGTGAAGCTAGCTTACCTCTGAGGCCAAATTTCTTCACCCTTTTCATGGGTGAAACTCGTAGAAAAACATGGTCGCCAATAGAGAACTCCAGGGGTCTCCGTCTCCGAGCTGCATAACTCTTCTGGTGGTCCTGCGTCTCTGACATCCTCCATCTGATAGTACGGATCAACTCTGCCTCATGCTGAGCTCTATGAGGTCCCAACAGTTAGGCCTCCCCAACTCATCCCAAAGGGTGGGTGTCCAACAAGGCCTACCATACAATGCTTCAAACGGTGCTATCTGGATAGCCGAATGAAAGCTGTTGTTGTAGACGAACTCTACCAATACAAATGGTCCTCCCAACTGCCTCCAAAATCCAATACACAAGACCTCAGCAAGTCCTCTAGAGTCTAAATGGTCTGCTCTGACTGTCCATCTGTCTACGGATGGAAAGCTGTACTGAAATGGAGTTGAGTGCCCAAGGCATGTTGCAGACTTTGCCAGAATCGAGACATGAACCATGGGTCTCTATCCAAAATAATACTCAAAGGAACACCATGTAATCTGATAATCTCCCGGCAATACAGATCTGCCAATTGATTCAGGGTATCAGTCTTTCGGATCGCTAAGAAGTGCGCGAATTAGGTTAATCGATCAACGATTACCCAAATCGCGTCATGGCCTCGACATGTCCTAGGCAAACCCACCACAAAGTCCATGGTAATGTGTTCCCATTTCCACTCAGGAATAGGAATCTGCTGAAGTAATCCGGCAGGTCTCTGGTGCTCAACCTTCACCTACTGACAGACAAGACATCTAGCTACAAATTCCATGATGTCTTTCTTCATACCGTTCCACCAGTAGGAATGCCTCAAATCTTGATACATATGGGTCCCGCCTGGGTGGATCGTAAATCGAGAGTGATGAGCCTCCTGAAGTAGCTCCTGTAAGATCAGGTGAGACTGAGGTACACATAATCTACCTCAGAAGTATATAATACCCTCCTCATCTGGTGTAAACTTGGTCTGCTGCTCGGAAGCTATCTGGCTGCCAATAAACTGTAAATGCTGATCACCGGCCTGGGCCTCTCGGATCCTCATCCTAATCGACGACTGAGCAACCATGGTAACAAGAATATCTTGCTCCTCAAGGCCTAACTTGGAGAAACCCTGAATCAAGTCTATGACTGAAGCTTGGTGGCAAGCCAAAGTCCCTCTAGACTTCTTGTTGAGTGCATCAGCAACCACATTAGCTTTCCCCGAGTGATAGCTAATGGTACAATCATAATCCTTCAGGAACTTCATCCATCTCCTCTGTCAGAGATTAAGTTCCTTCTGAGTAAAAATATATTTGAGACTCTTATAATCAGTGAGAATCTCAAATGTAATGCCATACAGATGATGTCGACAAATCTTCAGAGTAAAGATGATGGCGGCTAGCTCCAGATCCTGTACTAGGTAGTTCTTCTCATGCTCCTTCAACTATCGAGAAGCATAGGAGACTACCCTGCTGTGCTACATCAGAACAACGCCCAAACCCTGAAGAGATGCATTGGTGTAGAGCACGAATCCGTCCTCTCCGGAGGGCAAAATCAAAACTGGAGCCGACACTAATCTCCGCTTTCAGCTCCTGGATGCTGGTCTCGCAGTCCTCAGACCACGTGAACTTCACGCCTTTCCTGGTCAGGCGTGTCAGTGGCATAGCAATCCGGGAGAAACCCTCGATGAATCGTCTGTAATATCCAGCTAGTATCAGAAAACTGCGGATCTCCTGAACCAATTTCGGCTACTCCCAACTGGTGACAGCCTCAATCTTTTGAGGGTCTACTGAAATACCTCGGCTAGAGACCACGTGCCCCAAAAAATGATTGAAGATAGCCAGAAGACACACTTGCTGAACTTCGCATACAGCTGATGTTGTCGAAGAGTTTCCAAGACTGCGCGAAGATGCTGTGCATGCTCCTCCTCGGAACGCGAGTAGACCAATATGTCATCGATGAAAACGATAACAAACTGTTCAAGATACTCCAAGAATACGCGGTTCATTAAATCCATAAATACTGCTAGAGCATTGGTAAGCCCAAATGGCATTACCAAAAACTCATAATGGTCGTATCTAGTACGGAATGTTGTCTTCTGAATATCAGATTCGTTGACTCTCAGCTGATGATATCTAGACCACAGATCAATTTTAGAATACACTGGGGGTACCTCTGAGCTGATCAAATAAATCCTTGATCCGTGGTAAGGGATACTTATTTATGACGGTCACTACATTCAGTTGTCTATAATCGATGCACAACCTCAGAGTACCATCCTTTTTCTTGACGAATATTACTAAAGAACCCCACGGAGAAGCACTAGGGCATATAAATACCCTATCTAAAAGCTCCTGGAGTTGAACCTTCAGTTCATTCAACTCTTTTGGTGCCATACGGTAAGGAGCTTTCGATGTCGGTGCGGTTCCCGGAATCAACTCAATAACAAACTCCACTTGCCTTCTGGGAGGCAAACCTGGTAGCTCCTCTGGAAATACATCCGGATACTCTCGGACTACTGGAACGTTAGAGAGTTGAGAACTACTGTCATCTTCAGTATGAATCAAGGATAACAGAAAACCCTGACAGCCATGTGACAGCAGCTTCTGAGCCTGAATCGCCGAAATAGTCGATATGCCGTCTTCTCTGATGCCAATGAAATCCCATGAGGGTTGGTTCAGAGGCTGGAATGTGACCACCCTCGTTTGGAAATTAACAGTGGCATGATATGCTGACAAACAATCCATGCCCAGAATAATATCAATGCCGACCATTTCCAGTATTAAAAGATCTACCATAAGTATCTTGTTGCCAAAGTCTAACAGACAACCTTTGACCTCCTAAGTGACGTCCAAGGTATCACTGGACGGTAGAGAGACAGTCAGTCATTGTGGTCTGAAAGTGAGTAATCTACCAATCTCTCGCATAAAGGTACGGGATATAAAAGAATGCGAGCTACCGGTATCTATCTGCATATTAACAGATAAGGCATAAATAGAAATCGTACTGCGGAAAACGGATCCGACGGCCCGCTGCGCATCCTCTCTGGTCATCGCATGAATACATCCAGTCTATGGAGGTGGAGGAGGTGGTAGTGGTGCCAAAAGCTGCTGCGCCTGAGTTTGAGCCTACCACTGTGACAGTGTCGGGTACTGAGCTAGAGGTTGATAGGTAGGCTAAGACTGATACTGGACCGACGACTGGGGTGATAACTGGTACTGGACCAGTGGCTAGGGTTGCAGATACTAGACTAGGGGCTGAGGCTGCAGCTGAAACGGGGGTCCAACAAGAGAACTTTGTGGTACCATGAGGGCACTGGGGTGCTCCTGTCCATACATGCCATAAGCAGCTGTTGCAAGGGGGGCGAAACCACTGGAGCTGTTGCTACAGGTAGTACCGCTGGATAGACCAGGGGAGGTACACTTGGTGCTGTTGCATAAGCTAGAGCATGTACTACTGGTGGTACTACATGGTTGATATGGGTGGTCGCGGCTGGAGGTGTTGGTGGGGGAAGCATCCGACGATCGAACCAGTGTTTTGATAATGGCAAAGGATTCAAAGTTAAGGTTATGTTGGGATCTAACAGTCTGAATGAGCTTGCAGGAAAGACCTAAGTGTACTTAGGCAAAAGTCTTAAATGAGGTTAGGCAGGTGGAAAACCCTAGGGGTGGTAACCTTAGGTTATAGGGGGTGGTAACCCTATGCGGAATGTCTTGGTGGGTCGAGGGCTTCAGGCAAAAGTCCTAGGGGGTGGGAACCCTAGGTGGAAAGTCATGGTGTCGCGAACCAGGTGGAAGACTGGACGAGTCGAGGAACGGGCATCCAGCAGAAAGTCCGGAAGCATCGAGCACTGAGCAAAAGTCCATTCAATCCGGAGGATCACACTAGCAACAGGTAACTCTCCTGAGAGGAATAGGTGAGGACGCGTTCCCCACAGAGGGAACAGTAGGCGTCAGGTTGACCTAGGGTTTCCGGTAGGAAATCCGAAGTCAGACCCAGGATAGTTCGGAGACTATCAATATTTTATTTATTATGTCCATTGTGTGCTAACTTTGTTTTGTAGAATATGTGTTTGGGACTAACACATTTTGCAGGAACAAAGGAGCAACTTTCACCTTGGATGAACAGTGTCCGAGGCGCCTCCATGGAGCTTGGAGGCACCTCGGGTGCAAGCCGAAGCCAACTGTCCAGTGGAGCTGGAGGCGCCTTCATGGGTACTGGAGGCGCCTTGGATCACTGCTCGAAGGCACCTTCAGGTGGATAATGAGCAGCGGTCAAAGCCTGATCGACAGCGATCGAAGCGGGATAAAACTTAGGGTCTAAGGCGCCTTGAAGCTTGATGGAGGCGCCTTGAACACCCTTTATAAGGGAGTCTCGACCAACAACTCAACATATCAACTTTCGAGCAATCCTTATGCTACAAGCTATTACCGAGACGATCTTGAAGTGCTGCAACATCATCTCGACAACCCCGAGCTTCAGATTTGATATTCTTGTTGTCGGTACTACTTTTTCTTTATAGTTCAAATTTTAATTAGTTTGTAATAACTTTTCGAGCTTATAGTTGTTGCCCACTAGAAGCAATCAATGATCGTAGGTCTTGGAGTAGGATTCGCCACATGCTCTGAACCAAGTAACTCCTCGTGTCTTTGTGTGTGATTGTTATTTTAATTTCCACTGCGTTTATTACTCGAGTTTTGCGATTCCGAAACGAGTGAAAGCCACGAGCGCTATTCACCCCCCTCTAGCGCTTCTCAATCCAACAATTGGTATCAGAGCGGGGTAGCGTTGATCTGGTGCAACCACCAATCACGCATTTCTTTCGTGGTATTTTCTATTTTTCGGAGTCGATTGGAACTTACATAATTGCTATTTTCTGATCAAGTTTTTCCTCGTACGAATCGGTTTGCTCAAAGCCGGTGCAACACCACTCGAGTTCATTTTTTTTATTATTCCCGCACTACTAATCCAAGACCAAGTCTTGGAATAGATTTTATTGTTTTTGTCATGCAAGGTATCAATAGCCCAACAAGAGGGTTACAGCACCGTTCGTTCCCCGCTCTTCACTGGAGAAGATTTCGAGTACTGGAAAGGACGAATGGAGAACCTTCTAAAAATCCAGTTCGAGACGTGGATGATCGTCAAGACTGGACTACAACTGCCAACCGACGAAGACGGCAAGCCTATATCCTACGAGAACTGGGAACTAGCTCTAATCAAGAAGGTGGAAGTCAATGCCAGAGTGACCTGCACCCTCCAGTGTGGACTGACCAAGGAGGAGCTCAACAGAGTTGGTCCATTTTCAAGCGCAAAAGAGCTATGGGAGAAACTGATCGAACTCCATGAGGGCACCTCCGACACTAAGGTGAGTAAAAGAGATTTACTATTTAATAAACTATACAATCTCAAGATGCAGGAAGGAGAGACAGCAGGTCAACTCCACACATGCATACAAGATATTCTCAACTCCCTCCATGCAATCGAGCAGAAAGTCAAGAATCGAGACATCATAAGGTAGCACTCAACTCTTTTCCGAGGAACACATTGTGGGCATCAATGGTATATGCTTACAAAGTTTCCAAAGATTTATCTGGTATAAAATTAGATGAATTATTTTCTGAGTTTGAATTACATGAGCAGACTAATGCGCAGCCAATCGAGAAAGGTGTAGCTTTGCTTACAGGTACCACTAGAACTCGCGAACCAAGAACACGATGAAGAACCGAACCAGAGCCGGAAGAAGAACCCGACTCAGACAAAGAAGACGACAAACTGACAACCGAACTCGTGAACCTTGTGAAAAAGCTCTACAAGAAGAAGAAGGGCTTCAACAAGAGAGACCTAAAGAAGGCAGTACACTCCAAGGAGGTTTAACCTAGTTCAAAAGTCAAGATCGAGGTGATCTGCTACGGGTGCAACCAGAAGGGGCACATCAAGGCCTACTGCCTAAATCAAAAGGATGCAAAGAAGCAGAGGAAGAAGAAGGTGCTGAAAGCGACCTTTGAAGAATCCTCAAAAGAAGATATCGACGACGAGCTTGAACAAATGAGCCTCCTAGCACTAATGGCCTGGGACCAAATCAACATGTCTGAGAGCGAGAGCGAATCAGAAGCAGACTCGGACAGAAGCCACGGATTCATATCCGTTTTCGAAGGGCTCGATCCCTCTGTAAGTATTCCTCAGTTAAATAATTTAGTTAATTATTTATTACACAAATTAGCAAAATCAAACATTCGGGTCAATTCACTTCTAAAGGAAGTAGCAGTCCTTAAAGAAGTGACTAACTCCAAAACCTTGCCTGACCCAGTTCAGACTGAAAATTCAACTCGAGTCCAAAAACTTGAGGAAGAAAATTCTAGTATGAAAACTTAGGTCAAGGATTTGGAGAAGACTTTAGAACGATTTTCTTTGGGGTCCATGAACCTTACTAGGTTTCAAAACCAAGAAGAAATATCGATCATATCTATCCTTAGTTAACAGGCCAAATAGTAAACTAGTCCAAATATGGGTACCCAAGTCCAACTTGATCAATCAAGTTGGACTTGGTCAATATTGGCTCCCCAATGATAAAGTACATTACCTTGATAAACCTTATCGAGGCTATGATCCAGGGGGAGCAAAAAGAAAAATTATTTTAATTAATAAATAAATAAAAATTATCTTAACAAATAAATAAATAATTAAATTAAATTAAAATTATCTAAATAAAAAAATAAAAAATATCTTAACAAATAAATAATTAATTAAATTAAGTTAAAATTATTTTAATAAATAAAAATTATCTTAACAAATAAATTTAAAGGAATATAATTCTAAATTAAAACTTTAAAAACAAGTTAAAAGGAAAATCAATAATGGAGGCTCCAGAATAGCTGACACCTCCAAAAAGAATCTACCCGACAGGGTAACCAAATGCAACATACCTGGCAAGGTAATTAGGGCTAAGAATAAAAAGGGCTAAGCTTAACTTGACCCATGGTACTGGTGAAGTATTGGATGATAGTATGTTAGGGAAGCTTAGTCTATGCATGTCTAGGAAGATATGAATTCGACCTGGTGCATTTGGCTAAGTGGAACTGACCGAAACTACCATTTATGGATCCTAACTAGTTAGACCAAGGTTTTGTACTAAGTTCAGTGGATAGGACTATTTGGAAAACCTCGAAGGCATGGTTACTTTAATGATGTCCATGTGACTCACCATACCCCAGAAGTTTATCCAAGGAATGCCTATTTGTTGAGCCCAAAGCTAAACCTAAATCTAACATAAAGTTAAACCAAACCCTATAATTGAAACTAATTCATCTCACAAAATTATAGGATCCCTTGATTGAAAACTCTAGATTGGGTAAGATGACTAAGGACAAAATTAAAATAAAAATTAAATTAAATTAAAATAAAAATAAAATTAAATTAAAATAAATTAAATTAAATTAAATTTAAATTAAAATAAAATTAAATTAAATAAAAATTAAATTAAATTAAATTAAATTAAATTAAATTAAATTAAAATTAAATTAAATGTTAATATTTTTCAAGTTTAATTAACTAAATATTTTTCAAGTTTAATTAACTTAATAATTTTCAAAGTTTAATTAACTTAAATATTTTTCAAATTTAATTAACTTAATATTTTTCAAATTTAATTAAATTAATATTTTTCAAATTTTAATTAACTTAAATATTTTTCAAATTTAATATTAATTAATATTTTTCAAAATTTAATTAACTTAATATTTCTCAAAATTTAATTAACTTTAAAATTCTTCAAATTTAATTAACTTAAATTTTTTCAAATTTTAATTAACTTAATATTTTCAAAATTTAATTAACTTAATATTTTTGAAATTTATTTTTTTTTCAAAATTTAATTAACTTAAACATTTTTCAAAATTTTAACTTAAACATTTTTCAAAATTTAATTAATTTAAATATTTTTCAAAATTTAATTAACTTAAATATTTTTCAAACTTTAATTAACTTAATATTTCTCAAAATTTAATTAACTTAATATTTTTTAAGTTTAATTAACTTAATATTTTTCAAACTTTAATTAACTTAATATTTCTCAAAATTTAATTAACTTAATATTTTTCAAGTTTAATTAACTTAAATACTTTTCAAATTTAATTAACTTAAATATTTTTCAAATTTGATATTTAACTTAATATTTTTTAAAATTTAATTAACTTAAAATTTTTTCAAAATTAATTAACTTAAATTTAATTTTTTTACTTAAAACTGTTTCAAAATTAATTAATCTAAAGTATAAAAAAAAAACGTGGCGCCTATCTGAGGCGCCTCCCACACAAGGGAGGCGCCCTTGACAGCGGCGGGAATAATCCCGCCGACTTTGTCTAAGGCGCCTCGGATCATCTCTGAGGTGCCTCAAATAGGATGTCTAAGGCGTCTTAGAACACGTATAAGGCGTCTTCAACCCAAGTTTTTTACCGCAAACAGAAAGATTTCTATTTGTCTTTTGCCGAAAGTTCCCACGAGTTTCCCATGCGATCTCTACTCAAATCCATCAGCCAAGGCGCCTTCAAGCCAACTCTTCCCTTTCTACACCTAGCAATGCCTCCTGGTATACTCTAAACTACTCTTAATCATCTCCTATATGATTTTAGTGCTAGTTTTTGCTATTTTTCTTGTATATTGTCAAAAATAGGAAACGTCGCAATGTTGATCCTTCTCCCGCTAGAATCCCATCCACAGATCCCAGATTCCCCTCAGAATAGCATAGGATTAACTTTGCTAGATACACATTTGAAACCATTAAACCTTGGTATCTAAGAAGATCATTTTTTGATCAGTTTTGTCACCCATCAGTCCAGATGATAGAGTACTACCAACTAGGTAGATTGCTTTACTGCAGTAATGCAGTAAATCATGATTTATGTGCACAGTTCTATCACAACCTCGAGCAGGTTGATGATAGTACCTATTCTACCAGAGTTGGTGGGACAGACATCTAGTTTACCCCCTCACTCATCTGCACTAGTTTAGAGCTTAGGGCATCTACATGCCCCTTTCTATGCTACCCCATTAGGGATCTGCCATTTGGCAATCCCTACTCCCATATTACATTAGATACCATCTATATATACTTTTTCGGGGAGGAGAGACCACTTGACTTGACTGAGTTCAAGTCAATTTCTCTTAGGGTTCAGGACTATGTTATGTATAGAGTCCTGACAGCCTGTATCTTGCCGATCTCATCTCGGGACGTCCTGAAGATGCGACCCTGACATTCATTTCTTTTGTATGCCTTGAGGCACCGTTTAGACATAGACATAGCATTACATATGTTCCAGAACATTATTTATGCATCTAGTACAGTCACATCCCATGTAGTCCATATGCCCTACTGTCATGTTTTGACCTACATCTTTTCGACCCTTAGGATAGACACTACCAGAGGGACAGTCATCCCTCTTACCCTATATGACGAGTTTGGGCAGCGCAATCTTAAGTTAGCCCGTGTTCACGTCACTGCTGAGGGGATTCTAGCTTGGAGGGGTCGATCACAGCCAGTTGCTGCTCTGATTGATCTAAAGGCCGAGGATGCACCGCCCGACATTGTCCCGGGCGAGGGTGAGGAGTGGCCTGACTTCTTAGCCGAGGAGTTTTTCGAAGATCCATTACCTTCCACCTCCGCCGGGCCTTCCACTTTAGCCGGGCCTTCTACTTCAGCACCACTCTCCGTCGAGAACAGACTCGCTTGTCTCAAGGTTCAGTCCATTTAGATACGACAGGCTGTTCTAGATAGCCATCGCTCCCTTCGATCCCTCCGATCCGAGATAGCTACCAGATTCGCCTCTCTCCGGGATGAGATACGTCGGCAAGGACAACCTGCACCCGAGCAGCCCCTTGCACCACCTCTAGCTGATGACCCTCCAGCTGATGATCCCACTCATTGATGCCATCTCTTTCATGCATTGTACCTTGGATTTTGGACACAGACACTTTCATTTCCTAGTCTAGTTGAACTTGTGCTTAGTAGAATTCAGTTACGCTGCTTACTTCTGCTTACCAGTCTTTTTATGTTCTTTTATTTGCTTAATTCTGTACAAGTAGGAATGTGTTGGGTAGAATAGATCTTGATTTTCAAACAAATTTCCTACATCTAATTTTAATTTTTTTTTGTTAATCTTCAAAATTTCTTAATCTTAAAATTATCTTTTAAAATTCTAGGAAAAATAATGTTTTCAAAATCCCAATCTTATAAGTTTTTCAAAATTTGGACTTAGCCTAGGATCTTCCCCCTAGAAATCATGTTCCCCTAGTTTCAGCCAGAGCATCTCACAAACACACTAGGCATAACTTGTTTTTGTTTTGAAAGAAACTTAGAACGGCGTGAGATGTATAGGGTACAGCCTGGACTCCAGAATGTTTATTTCTGTGCATCATAGTGAGTCTGGGCATTAAAAACTAACTTTACATTAATCAAGTTAAATAATCCAACCCTAGTCAAATCTAACTAGATTACTAACTTAACTTGACTAACCAAGTGAAAACTATTGCCCTTTAGGTATTCAGCCAGTAACTAAAGGTTAGACAGTTGGTTAAGGATATTAAAATTTCAAGTTGACTCATGCTTGCACTTTAGGGCTCTGATACCTCACTAAAGGAAATTGGTTAATTTGAAATCCATTTAACTCGACTCATGCTTGGACATTAGGTTCTTAATTAATTGCTCCTCCTTTGCCATTAATTTAAAATTCTTTATTACAACTTCCATAGTCATCTTCGAAATTAACTAAGTCAAATCAAAAGATCTTTTTTCCTCCAACTTAACTAACAATTTTCCAAAATGTTCTGTTCAACCATTTTACAAAAAATCTCAGTTTATTTTTTTTCCTTTAAAAATTATTCGAAAAGCTTTTCAAAATTAATGTCTTTTAAAAAGGCTTTAAAAATTTTAACGAAATATTTTTAAAAGCCTTAAAATAATTTTTAGCTAAATTAGTTACAAAACGTAGTTCTTGCTTAAAACAATTCTCAGGCTTTAACTTGTGTATTTCAAAGGACTTACAAGAAATATTGCTTTAAAGTGTTTTAAAATATAACTTTGTAATCTGAAAATGTAAGTTGTTAAAAGAACTTAGTCCGTTCTTGTTGTCTTTTTACTATAGTTCTCCATACAAAAGTTTTTTTTGATATATGGCAAAGGGGGAGAGTAAGATAAATTCAAATACAAATTATTCAAAATTTAAATTAAGGATAAGAGAAAGAGAGCTTTTATTAAGGGGGGACTTAGAAATTGCCTTAGACATTTAGCTTGCTTATGTTTTTACTTGAACTTTTTATTTAAAAAGCTTGCTTATGTTTATTGATACATTCGTTTACTTTTGTTTGTTTTACTTAACTTTGAATTTAAGTTACCATAATAAAAAAGGAGGAGATTGTTGGTGCGGGAAGCATCCGATGATCGAACTAGTGTTTTAATAATGACAAAGGATTCAAAGTTAAGGTTATGTTATAATCTAACAGTCTGAATGAGCTTACAGGAAAGTCCTAATAAGTGTACTTAGGTAAAAGTCCTAACTCAGGTTAGGCAGGTGGAAAACCCTAGGGGTGGTAACCCTAGGTTATAGGGGGTGGTAACCCTATGCGGAAAGTCTTGGTGGGTCGAGGGCTTCAGGAAAAAGTCCTAGGGGGTGGTAACCCTAGGTGGAAAGTCCTGGTGTCGCGAACTAGGTGGAAGACTGGACGGGTCGGGGAGCGGGCGTCCAGCAGAAAGTCCAGAAGCATCGAGCACTAAGCAAAAGTCTAATCGATCCGGAGGATCACACTAGCAACAAGTAACTATCCTTAGAGTAGTAGGTGAGGACGCGTTCCCCACAGAGGGAACAGTAGGCGTCGGGTCGACCTAGGATTTTCGGTAGGAAATCCGAAGTCAGACCCAGGATAGTCCGGAGACTATCAATATTTTATTTACTATGTCCATTGTGTGCTAACTTTATTTTGCACGGTATGTGTTTGGGAGTATCACATTTTGCAGGAACAAAGGAGCAACTTTCACCTTGGATGAACAGTGTCCGAGGCGCCTCCATGGAGCTTGGAGGCGCCTCGGGTGCAAGCCAAAGCTAGCTGTCTAGAGGAGCTAGAGGTGCCTTCATGGGGACTGAAGGCGCCTTGGATCACTGCTCGAAGGCGCCTTGGAGCGGCATTGAAGGCGCCTTCAGGTGGATAATTAGCAACGGTCAAAGCCTGATCGACAGCGATCGAAGTGGGATAAAACTTAGGGTCTAAGGCGCCTTGGAGCTTGATGGAGGTGCCTTAAACACCCTTTATAAGGGAGTCTCGACCAGCAGCTCAACATATTAAATTCCGAGCAATCCTTATGCTACAAGCTACTAACGAGACGATCCCAAAGTGCTGCAACATCATCCCGACAACCCCGAACTTCAGATTTGATATTCTTGTTGTCGGTACTACTTTTTATTTATAGTTTAAATTGTAATTAGTTTGTAATAACTTTTCGATCTTATAGTTGTTGCCCACCGGAAGCGATCAACGATCGCGGGCCTTGGAGTAGGAGTTGCCACAAGCTCCGAACCAAGTAACTCCTCATGTCTTTGTGTGTGATTGTTATTTTAATTTCCGCTGCGTTTATTACTCGAGTTTTGTGATTCCGAAACGAGTAAAAGTCACGAGTGCTGTTCGCCCCCTCTTCTAGCGCTTCTCGATCCAACAGGAGGTACAGTAGGTAGTGGTACCGGAAATGGAGCAACCGGTACCGCTGGTGCGGGTGTTGGGTACACTGTAGGTCCAAGTGGCGGTGGTGACGGGTACGCTCCAGGCTCGACCGGAGCCGGTGTCGGGTATGCCAGTGGTACCCCTGGTGGTACCGTAAATATAGTAGGGGTGGGTACTGCGGGTGCAGCTGAAGTAGGTACTTCTAAAGGAGCCATCGGGGTCTGAGAGCTTGACACGCCCGCAGTATCCTGAGTCTGTCCCTGACTGACAGGCTCAAACCCAATAGGGATCTCTGGCAAGTCCGTTGCTAGAGATTCCAAAGTCCGCTTACATGGTCGTCCAGCACTACATCTTACAGCTACTCGTGTAGATCTTCTCATATCTGTTAAGTTATAACACAAATATCACTACAAGTATAAAAATTATAAAATTATCTTTATACCTATTTGTTGTCTGGAGATGTCCCGTCACTATCCAATCCCCCTTTATGACATCGGAATCTCGTACGATAAAATCGACGAAAATCTATACAAATCCAAAGCGAAAATCCAAACAAATCCGAAAATAAATATCCAAGTTTACTAGCAACCTGGGCTAACCCTAAAATCTAGAACACAAAAAGCAGGTATCATAACCCACTTTGATACCAAATAGATTGGTATCAGATAAATCTCAAAAATCCAACACATGGAAATCAAACAAGTATCGCCAACTTGGCTCTGATACCAAATAAATTGTCACGCCCCGGGGGAGTCCCTACCAGAAGAAATTTCGGCAGCATCTCCCTTGTACGGGTGACAATATGAAACTTTCTACTTCCATCCAAATACCTCGGCCAACACGGCCGGAACAATATATATATAAAAACAAGAAATCACCACGCAGTTTAATAGTAAAACTAAACAAATACAACGATAAGAAAACCAAGTCAAAAATTCTACTCAACTACACCCATAAAGCTCAAAACCGATATCCTACTCCACTACACCCATAAAACACAAATCACAACGAACTCACCTCTTCTGCCATCCAGGCATACATGTAGCAAAAACACATTCAAATAAAACTCATCGACAATAAAGATAACACAATATCCAAGTGTCAAAGCTAGAACAAGTCTAAAAAGTACAATAAGAAACCAAAAGATAAAACACATTCTCACGATCTGCAGGGGACTAGTGACTAGAACTCCTCCGGACAGCCTCAACCTGAAAATAATAAATATCCACGGGGTGAGTCAACTCCTCAGCGGGTAATACTGACATGCATAGTAAGAAAATAACAACTAGCACTAATTATGCGTACAGTCTCCTGATATAAGAATGATAAATGCAACTGAAATATACAGGAAAAAACTGTACTAACCAAGACCTGGTGTATGGATAATCAACCGAGAGGTATAGGAATCCTGTATGCATGTTAAACAAATGCATCCATCCAATATGCAACATACAAGTGCAGCAAACACAAACAATAAATGCATCAATGCGTATGATGCCAATGACATGTCCTGGTCACCCCTACTCTCTAGTTAGCCGTCTCACACACGATAGTGAGATCGAGTGAGTAGGGCTGTGACAACCGTGCACTCTGCCATCATTGTTTTTGATGAGTGACCGAGTGGACGAGATGATGTCGGAGTACACCTATCCTCCTACCCCAAATCATAAGTGGGGGAGCTCAGTGCTCTCATCTCCCTGAGCAAGTCCAGAGGAGGGATCCCTGTCCTGCTACGACGCTGCATCACACTATCCTTGAGTGGACCAACGGAGCCCTTGACAGAGCAACCTGCTGCAACACACCCTGCCTGATAAGAACACTAACCCATGAGTGGTTGTGTGTGCAGATCCATGTAACTGGCGATGTGCTCAACAATAATGGAGCCGACTAACGTGCAACATGCAATCATGCGAGATGATGCATGACACTAAGCATGACAATATCCTGAACCTATCCATATATATAAAATGTGTACCCTAACATCAATGGATCAAATCCGAAGGTCTAAGGTACACAGGTAAGGTATGATAAAAACCTAGTCCGGTATATCAAAAGGCATAGTATGTCATTACCTCTATGATCATAAGTAATCTGAAGGGTATAAACATGAACGCTAAACAGGTAACAATCAAAGCATGCTCAGGTAATAGATAATGACATACCGATGCAGATATAGACATAACTATTACTCTTTGTTAAAATCTGCTATGCATATCAAATGACCATATCAAAAGATAAGTCAAGGTACCTGTCTCTAATAAGAGGATCATATCCGGTCCAAATCCAACGTCGAGATACTTGTCTCGCGTCAAAATCCTGTGTCACCAATATATATATTTTTATTTAACTACAACTCAAATGAATAGCTAAATAAAATTCTTAAGGCTAAATTAGGGTAAAACCCTAATCAATCTAACCATCTAATAATCCAATTTATCCCTAATTCAATACATATACCCAGGTTAACATAAATTACTAGCCTATCTATCAATCATCGACAACAAGATCAAAACCCTATTCCTTACCTAAATTCCCAACCGTGCTTGTTGATCCACACAAGGACTGTTGCTGCCAGTAAAGGTTAATTGCTGCTGGAACCCAAGAAAACCCACCGAAGAACCCTTCCTGTTGGAATCCTTCACAAAAAGAATCAAGAAGGAAGATCACTGATTAACAAAACAATCTAATTCCAACCAAATCTATTCCTCTTACCTCTTCCTCTCCATTGGTGAAATCCACTGGAGAACTCTTCAAGTGGCAGCAATTCTCTGCCTTCAGCCCTTCCCTGATGTTTTCCTCCTTTCCAGTGACTGTTGTGCCCGGCGATAGGACATTCACAGTGAAAGGAGTGAGGCAGCGATGCAAAGAGGGCACGACTGGTGTTGCGATCGTAAGCTAGGGCTCAGCGAAGGACGGCGGTGTCGCATGCTTAAGGAGGAGGAAGTCGGTCGGCTGTGAACCCAACCTAGGGCACGGTAAAATCGGTCGAATCGGGTGGCGGTGGCTCGGCGGCATCACCGATCTGGCCTCCAGAGAAGGGGAAGGTCGTCATCAGTAGGCGGCAGGCGGTGGCGACCAGCGATCGACCGAGAGGAGGAGCCGGGGTGTTGGTTTCCAGGCTGGCGACGATTGGCTGTGGGTTCGCAATGGCCTGCAGCGACACTAGGGCACGAGGATCTGTCAGATCGACGATGGTAGTGGCCGGTGGCGAGAGGGGGCGCGGATGATGATTGGAAATCGAGAAAGGGGTGGCGTCGGGTTGAAGGAGCGGTTAGGGTAGATCGGGCGTGAGAGGAGAAGGAAAAGGAACGGCGTGAGGAGGTTAGGGCACGGGCACGCGGGGGAGAAAGAAAATAAAAAAAAAAAATTTAAAAATAAACATTTCCTCGCTTAAATGGGGTAGCCTAAACAGACTTCTCCGGGACCCAATATTTATCCCCGTAAACTCGTCTTACAAGCTCTGAAAAATTTCCGAAAAATTTTCAAAAATTTCGAAAAATTTCCTTATGGTTATTTACCTATTTTCGGTATTTTACAATATATGTATAACAATTGGAGTGTTCAAATCACAACAAAAATTATGAAACAAGAAACACACGAATAAAAATATTAAGATGATTTGTAAATTTTACTTCTACTCTATAACTTATGACGTCTTTAATATTCATCCTTGAATAGTTCCACAATCACCACCCTTCACAAGAGACAATGAGATGCCTCTGCAAATCTAGATTCATAACCTCTAAGGATGACACGTTGGCCCACTATTGGTATTTCAAAACACTCCCAATTCAATTTTCTTATCACCTCCTAATGATAGAAATGAAAGATTAGGAAGAAGCAAATTATCAAAAGATTAGGTGTTCAAGCCTTCAACTTTGGTCCATGCTTTTGAATTCCTTTGATCATTTATATTACTTAAGAGTAAAAACTTTTTTTTTGAAAAAAAAATTGGGTTCGGATTATCCAAAAACTTTTTAAGAATTTTTGACATCGGACAGAATGACAATTATTCTGGAGACTGATTTTTCACAAAAGAATTTTAAAGAAGACAAGAAAATCATCAAATGTAGAGATATCATCTTTAAGTTTAACCGAATAAAATTAATTCAAAATAAAAGATAATCCCTAACATCAACTAAATAAAGGTTTAAATAATTCCAAAACTCTAACAATGTAAAAGACAAAGATAATCATAAAACAATGACAAAAATTATTTAAGCCTTCAAAAGGCTTTAAACAATGTTTTTTTGCCTAAGACTGGGTCATTATGGGTTACACCCAGTAACTAATTGTAAATCTCTGAACGAGCTTCGATTTAATATATTAAATGTCAATGGTTCAACCCAAGTAAAGTAAAAAAATTATAGTCTCTCAAAGCTCAAATCCTCCTATATCAATAGTCCTGGGTTGAAAAGAACTCGTTCTCAAGTTTAAAGTAATGTCATATGATAGTCCAAGAGGAAGATCCTCTGGCATCAACTTTGCAAAATCTCCTAGCAAACTACTGCACTTCTGCTGGTAAATCAAGGTCTAAGGCTATTGTATGGTTCTTGCAAGCCAGTAAAGCATAGACTATGTCTTCATGCTCCATCTCATCGAAAAATTTGGACATAAAAAGTAGGTTAGTATTATTAGCTACTGGGATAGGAGTGCTTCACTCCCGTTGGGGGCACCAATACAATCTTCCTTCCCTTGATGTTAATGGTTTACATATTCTTTCGTCCATCATAAATAACATTGTGATCATACTGTTGCCGCAACGGGGCTGGCAAGAGAGGGTTGAATCGTCTGAAACAGAAAAATATACCCTTCCTCTCTCATTGGACTGAGATTAGTGAGGCAATTATAAACAAAAATAACAACTTAAAAAATAAGTAAAAGGTCACTATTTACTTGGTTATAATCTAGGTGGTTGTTAATCCAAGGTGGTTGCAAAGCTCACTAAGAATCTCCTTCTCTGAAAGCGGAGAAGCCTTTTACACACAATGAAAGCTCAGAAAAGACTAGGAAAGTGATTACAGTCGTTGTTATTATATTTCCTAGCTCCAGGGGCCTTTTTATAGCTCCTAGAAATCTTATCCGTACCTTGAGGGCACCTCCAAAGGGGTTGGAGGGCGCCTCCAGCGAGGCATAGTGGATAATGATTTATCCACTGCGAATGGCTAACTTTCTGGTCGAAGGTGCCTTCCATGCTCATGAAGGGTGCCTTCCATACTCATGGAGGGCACCTTTCATGCCCATGGAAGGCACCTCCCGCTTGAAGGTTGCAAAGGCACGGGAGTGCCTCGAAGGTGCCTTCAATGTCTTTTCAAGGCGCCTTTAGCAGCAAGTATAGTCTCCATACACTCTTTTACTGCTCCGATCGCTTGGGTGATTGCAGTCAACCAAAATAGGGCTCACTCGAGCCCATAAGCTCCTGCACACTTGGACACAAGGATCAAAATAATGCAGGACCTAACTTAACTTGGTTGATCATGCCAAAACAATCATGGGGTCCAACAATCTCCCCCTTTTTGATGTGCATCAACCCAAGTTCAAGTTAGGGTAATAATGAATAAGTTGCAATAAAAGAAATTGTAAAACAAATATTTTAAGTATAAAGTTACAATAAAAGAAATTGCAACATCAAGTATAATTTAAATTGATTTATCAAAATTCAAGGTGATAAAATAGAGTTAGCAAAATTATAAAAGTTAAAAAAAAAATCCTAACTCTCCTAAACTTGTACCTATTCCTCCTCCTTTGATCACATCAAAAAAGGGTACAATAAGAAAATAACTTGACATTTTAAAAAAAAAGTTTTCAAATAATTGACAAAGATTGAAAGTATTTCATTAATTTCATAAGCCTATCAGCTTGTCAATTAAATATTTAATTCAGTAATTGGCTTCCAGGTTGTGGTGAGACACTAGGTCTTCTTAGTTATAGGATCATCAACCACTTCTAGACAAAGTCTCTTAAAGAATTTAAACATTTAACTTTTCTAAAAGCCTTAGATAAAAAAATGTTTAATCTAACTATGATTTTGGAACCCAATATAAGTTCCTTCCTACTGGGTTAGCTAAGAATTTGGGGGTACATATTTGCTGGGAATTCTTCTAAGTTGTCCTTGATGTTTTCTAATGTACCAGTTTAACTTTCCATAAATTCTAAGTTTTAACTTTTGAAAGTTATTTGGTTTCCAGCATGCATCTTTTTTCAAACTTTCGATTTGCATTTTCAATTTATCATTTTCTAATTTTAAATTATTAAATAATTCTAAGGGATATGTTTTTGCTAAGTTCAATTTTAACTCAGCGTTTTCCTTTTCTAATTTTACTAAATCTTTAGAAAGAATTTTAATAAAATTAAAGGACTGCTTAGGAGATAGAGCACGTACCTTACTTACCTCAATTTCTGATGCTCCCCCTTCATCACTACTTTCTTCTGATGACCCTCCCCCTTCATGGATGTTCATTTCTGAGCTGGTTTCATCTTCTACTTGATAGTTGGCCATTAGGACTAGTCCTGAGAAGGCTTCAACCTCGGGCTCAGAGGATGATGATTCATCCTATGTAGCCTTCAGGTTCTTGTGTTTGGAGGATGTTGGTCTTTTGTACTTTTCCTTTTCCTTCTTCTTTAGTTTAGGGCATTCATCCTTGATGTGCCCTTTTTCGTTGCAATTGTAACAACGAACCTTCCTTTTGCTTCGATAATCCTTATTCGTCTACGATTTAAATTTATTAGATTGAATAAAATTATTGAACTTTCTTACCATTAGGGCAGCTTCGTCTTCATCAATTAATTTTTCGGAGTCGTAATCGTTCGTTCTTGCCTTTAGGGCAATATTCTGGCACAGTCTCTTTTGTCCTGCACACCGAGATTCGTGTAATTTGAAAATGAAAAAGAGATTGGCTAGTGTACTTACCTCGAGATCCTTTGAGATATAATAGGAGTCTACTATAGATGTCCATTCCGGTGTTCTTGGGAACGCATTTAATGCATACCTTTCTATGTCCTGATTTGTTACCGTTTCTCCTAGGTTTGATAATCCGGTGATTAGCTCCTTGAGTCTTCCGTGTAGTTGTGTTACTGACTCTCTTTCTTCCATCCGGAGGTTCGTCAGTTGATTCCGGAGCATGTCCCATCTCATAAGCTTTGTTTCAAAAGTTCCTTCGTGTAGTCCAAGAACTTCTCCCAAAGTTCCTTTGTTGAGTCGTAATCTCCGATTCGATTTACTTCTTGGGGTGGAAGTACGCTGAGTAGGTGGAACTTTGCTTGTCCGTTTGCTACGAAGTGTGCTTTCTCTTTCTTGATACACTGATATTCTTCTTTTTCTTCTCCTTGGGGGGGTTTTGGAGCTACAAAACTATATTTAATTATTAACAATATTTCAAAATCGATTTTTGAAGAATACCTCCATTCATTTCTTCCATAACATAAATTTTCCCTTGAATTTTGGTGGATAGATTGTTGGTCCAGCTATCATCTTAATCTTGATGCTTCAGTCAACGATTAGTCCTTTTGAGGCGATTGGACTTTGATACCACTTTTTGGCGCAGCGGGGCCAACAAAAGAGGGTTGAATTGCCTGAAATAGAAAAATATACCCTTCCTCTCTCCTTGGACTGAGATTAGTAAGGCAATTATAAACAGAAATAACAACTTAAAAAATAAGTAAAAGACCACTATTTACTTGGTTACAACCTAGGTAGTTGTTAATCTAAGGTGGTTGCAAAGCTCACTAAGAATCTCCTTCTCTGAAGGCGGAGAAGCCTTTTACACACAATGAAAGCTTAGAAAAGAATAGAAAAGTGATTACAGCAGTTGTTATTCTATTTCCTAGCTCCAGGGATCATTTTATAGCTCTTGGAAATCCTATTCGTAGCTTGAGGGCGCCTCCAAAGGAGTTGGAGGGTGCCTCCAACAAGATGCAGTGGATAAAGATTTATCCACTACTAACGACTAACTTTCTGGTCGAAGGCGCCTTACATGCTCATGGAGGGTGCCTTCCATACTCATGGAGGGCACCTTCCATGGCCATGGAAGACGCCTCCCATCTGAAGGTTGTAGAGGCATGGGAGCGCCTCGGAGGCGCCTTCAATGTCTTTTGAAGGCACCTCTAGCAACAAGTATATTCTCCATACACTCTTCTGCTGCTTTGATCGCCTGGGCGATTGCGGCCAACCGAAATAGGGCTCACCTAAACCTAATTTCTAGTCTTATCCTTGAGCAGGCTTCCACTCTAGCTTCTCGTCCCTCGAACGTCGTGTATGTTCTTCTCATCCATCGGTATGCTCTTCCGCAGTACCTCGTCCCTCGGATGTACCAAGCCCATCGGCTCCCTTCCCGTGTCATCCTTCTTGCTAGCTGCATCTTCCGCTCGACTTACTGTGCTCCTAAGCTCCTACACACTTAGACACATGGATCAAAATAATACAGGACCTAACTTAACTTAGTTAATCATACCAAAATAACCACGGGGTCTAATACATACAATCAAGGTTGATCTAATAGTACATAATATGTATCCATATCTACAACATCATACCAAATATTATCATAATATTTGTTGTCAATTGAAAAAGATATGAGACATCATCTATCTATTGTTACCTCACTACCTTTATTCAGCCATGACAACTTGTATGGCTTAAGATGACGGTTTATCTTCAATTGTAATTTCTAGACAGCCTCCTTGGACACAACATTCTCATGTTGGGGCAATCAATCTTTAGTTAAGATTGGCCAGGCTGACCAAACTCGAGTTAACGCAAGTTAAGATTTCAATGTTTGATCAATATGTTAAGTTAGTAGAGTGAAGAGTAAAGTAGATTATCAAGGTTGAGTGGATACTTGATTAGAAATGAAAAGTTGTAGAGCAGCTTGGTAACGGGTTTGTTTTAGGTACAAAATGTCTAGTGGGTCATAGGTGATCGGACGCTTGGTGATCGGATGTCTAATATAGAGTTGGAACAAGATAGAAAATCCAAGTGAGTCATGAATGTTGAGACACTTGGTGATGACGAAAGTCCTGGTAGGTCACGATTGATCTAATGCTAGGAAATGTTGAAGTCCTGACAAGTCAAAGTTGACTGGATGCTAGGCAACAAGAAGTCTTAGCAGGTCAAGGTTGGTCAGATGTTAAACAAAGGAAATCCTGATAGGTTGAGGTCAATCTAATATCAAGATAATGACGAAAGTCCTGACAAGTCAAGGTTGATCTGATACTAGGTAATGATGAAGTATTGGTAGGTCAAGATTGATCAAATGCTAGATAACGGGAAGTCTCATCAGATTAAGGTTGATCGGATGTTGAGCAAAGAAAATCCTAGTAGGTTAAGGTCAACTAAAAACTAGATAAGATGAAAATTCAACTTTGTAAGGTTGAAATAGGAGTATTAGTCAATTGATAAGGTATATCAATTGACCGATGGACTCTAAATCCTAAAATTGAGGTTTTAAGGTGTTTTAGGGTTTGTTATAATACTAGGATTTCTATTACAATAACTAGGGTTGCCACAATAGCTAGGTTTCCTTGCAAACTTTAACCCCCAAAATTAGAGTTGCTACAATAACTTTAGAGGTTGCTATAATAATTTATGTGTTGTTACAATGGCCTAGTTTAGGGTTTTTGCTACTATAGTCAATCAATTAGCACTGTAGTAGCGAACATAATGTTACAAAATCAATTAGTCAAATCAACTGGAAGCAACCAATCAATTGATGAGTCTCACCAATCAATTGGTAAGTCTCACCAATAGATCAGTAAGGTAAAAAAATAGTCGTTTGTAGGTTTAAATAGTCAGATCCAACGTGACAATCGATTGGTGAAGTATACCAATCGATTAGTATGAAAAAATCAGCCCAAATGTAATCCTATAAAAGAGAGTTTCATGAAAATTTGAAGGGGACGATTCGTGGAGATTCTTAGGTGAAGTGTTGGTGCATTTTCAGATCAACATGAGGTATTTTCAAGTAACAAGAGAACATTCTAAGAAAGTTCCTCATTGTAAAGTCATTTTCGATTTCATTTATCCTTGTATTTGTTTTCTTGTTGTGTTATTGTAAGAACATATTGTAAGAAACTTTTCTTCCACCGAAGGTATCCGAAAAGGAGAAGCTCATAGTGGAAGGAGATCACTGGGAGTAGGTCTTGGATTAGTTGCATAAAAGGCGAATAGCAAGTAAATCCTGGAGTTGTGCATGTGGTGTCGGTATCGACTCAAGTTTATACTGCACATTCAAATGACAGGTACGAGATTAGGATGAGAAGAGATTAGAACTATTCACCTCCTCTAGCTCGCATGGGTCCTAACAATATGAAAAAAAATATGTTTTCTCTACTAATCATGCTTCAAATTACCCTTAGGAGTCAACAAACTCTTGCGAACGACTAAAGTCTCAGGATCATCATTATAAACTACATTGCCATAAAAATTTGCATGAGAAAACTATTTCCATTTTAACCAAAATAAATATTTTTATACAGAAATAGGTATTTTTGAAATAAAATGCTTAAAAATATATTTTGACTTATAAAAATCTTGATATTTTTTTGAGCATTCAAAATATAATGGCTATATACAAACAAACCAAGTTTTTCAAAATTCAATTTTTAAAAACTTTTAATATTAAAAATTATTTTTTTGATAAATAATTTATAAAAATATATATATCGATCAAAAAATTATGAAAATATTTATACTAACAGATAAAATTTTTGTTAATCACAAAAAAAATATTTAGATAAAAATCTAATAGATAATATTTATTAAACTTAATTTTCTAATGTATTTAATAATTCAATAAAAATAAATTCAAAACATGCATATAAAATTTATTTCTAGCAATTTAATTTATTTAAAAAATCTAATGAGTCAAAATAGATT
The DNA here is from genome assembly GCF_018446385.1 of Zingiber officinale. Classification (NCBI taxonomy): domain Eukaryota; kingdom Viridiplantae; phylum Streptophyta; class Magnoliopsida; order Zingiberales; family Zingiberaceae; genus Zingiber; species Zingiber officinale. The sequence continues at coordinate 98,643,464 of NC_055998.1, forward strand.
TAGGTATTTAGAATAAATTCTTACCTACTGCATTTATCAAATAATATTGTAGGATCCAATATTTTGATACTTTTCTAATTGAGCTGTTAGAATTCCAAAAATTATATTTTGGTCATTCTTTTTCAAATTTTGTTCTTTAGTTCTTTTCTAAATCTACTTTAAAGGTTTCTACATGTTCCCCTAATTTTTCATTTTCATTTTTTAAGATTTTCAAAATTTTCTTTTTTGCAAGAATTGTTCAACTTATTTTCTAAGTCTAATTTTACCTTTTTCAATTTTATGCATTTATTTCTAACTTTACATAATAAACTGGAAAGCTTTTTTATTGCATCGTAAAGTTGATATGAGGGTAGATTAAGTACCTCATTTACTGGTTTGGATTCATCAGTTGAGGATCCCCCTACACTGTTGCTTTCTCCATATGAGCTATACCCTTCATCTTGATTTGTTGCTATCATTGCAAGACCTGCTATTTGCTCTAACTCTGAATCTTCTAAGGAGTCGTCCTATGTTGCTTTTAGATTCTTGTATTTGTCTTGTGTGGACTTCTTATCCTGGCTCTTTTCTTTAATCTTCTTGAGCTTGGGGTATTTGTCCTTGATGTGACCTTCCTCGTCATAGTTGAAGCATCTTACTCTTTTTTTCTTCTTTTCTCTCAATGGTTTTGATACTTGTCTCCTATCAAAGTTGTTAGATTCAATTTTTTTTTTTCCATTTTTCTTACCAAGTAAGCTTCTTCATCTCCATCCAAGGATGTGTCTAAATCTATGTCGCTCTTCTTGGCTTGTAGAGATATGTCGTGGTTCGCTGTTTCTGTTTCTTTCATACCTACACATCTAGCTTCGTGTAATTTCATAATTGAAAAAAATTCTTCTAAACTACTTACCTCCAGATTTTTTGAAATATAGTAGGAGTTTACTATCAATACCCATTCTTGAGTTCTTGGAAATACATGGAGTGCGGATCTGAGCATGCCTCCATTTGTAATTACTTCTTCGAGGTTGCTGAGGTTGGTGAGGATCTCTTTCAACTTCGCATGTAATTGCGCCACCTTCTCACCCATTTCCAGTCAGAAGTTACTGAGTTGATTTTTGAACAAATCTCGCCTTATTAATTTTACTTCTGAGGTTCATTCATAGAGTTCCAAGAACTTCTCTCAAAGATCTTAGCAGAGTCATAGTCGCTAATCAAGTTGAGTTCTTGTGCTAGGAGGATGCTTAGTAAGTGAAACTCAGTCTTACCATTTGCCATGAACTCGTCTCGTTATTTTTTGGTCCATAGTTGTTCCTCTATTTCTTCACCATCCTTGTTCCTGGACACTTCAAAATCATATTTTATACAAAGCATAATATCAAAGTCAATTTTAAAAAATGCCTTCATTTTTTTTTTCATATAGTGAACTCATCGTCGAACTTAGGTGGGTGGATATTTGATCCGGCCATTCCTCCTGATCTGGGTGCTCAGTCAGTGGTTAGTTCTTCTGAGCACTTTGGCAATGATACCAATTGAAGGTGTAGCGGAAGTGGTTTGTAGAGCTAGAGGGGAGAGTGAATAGTGACCTGAAAAGAAAGCAACTATTTCTCTTACTATTGGACTAGTAATGACACACACACATTAACAATATAAATAAACATATAAAGGAAAGAGGCTAGATGAATTATTTGGTTACAACTCTCGGGTTGTTAGTCCAAGAACTATGAAAACACACTAAGAAGATCCCCTTCTTTAAATACGAGTTGGAGGCAGAGAAGCCCCTTATAACGCTTATGCACGGAAACAAGTAAAACAAAATTGAACTGAAATGAGTACGAGTGTGTTGTATGAACTTCAAGTATCAGTCCTCCTTTTATAGCCTTCGTCTTTGATTTGACTATTTGCTGATATGGCACCTTTCAGACACCTGGACTCGGTTGAGGTCGATCCAGTTGGTAACTGTTCATCCAATGACTCTAGATGACTTCGGGCATTTTGGGCACTTGGAAGAAATTAGGGCGCTTGGAATATGCTAACGTGGTTGCCGACTTAATCCATTTAGGCAACGAGCTTCTGACGTGGCCACATGATCCAAGCACCTAGAATGGATCCAGGTCCCTAGAGTTCGAGCACTTGGAATTGTGAACTTGCAGAGTTGATCATTCTCTTCTCCTGTGCATGGGTGATGGTTCGACCATCCGAAGTTGAGCTCACCCGAACCTAGCTCGGGCCTTCTTCCTCAAGTAGATTTCCTCCCCGACTTCTCATCCCTCGGATGCTCTGCGTGCATCCTTCTTGCTCTACCAGTGTACTCTTCAATAGTTTCTCGTCCCTCGAATACACCAAGCCCGTGAACTCATTTCCTGTTTCATTCTTTTTGCTTGCTGCATCTTCCACTCGACTTCTTATATTCCTAAGTCCTTTACACATTTAGACATAAGGCATTAAATACACAGGGGTCTAACTTAATTCGATTGATCACATCCAAACTATCCGAGGTACTTACACAAACTTGTTTGATAAGGTAATTAAGTCAAATCGAGCTGAGCCTAAAATGAATCAAGCCTTTGAAATGTTTATTCAAGCTTGACTTGATTTTTTTATTAGTTTAAGCTTGGTTTAAGCTTGGCTTGAACTTAATTTGCTTAGATGTTATCAAACTCTCAATTCAAAAATATGGAACTGCTACATTAACAACTCCCTACAACAACCCCACGTCATATGGAAGGAGGTTCAACAAGAGCATAGGTGGTAAATGTAGGTGTCTGCGAGTGATGAAATCTCTAGGATTCGACCCTGCCCAATCCGGACAGAATAACATGCACTTACCATCTGTGTCAATCCTTAGGATTTCGAACTTTCAATTCAAGTTTTGCTTGAGCTTGATTTATTTAGATGTTATTGAGCTTTCAATTCAAACTTATTTGATTATTTAAAATTTTTGTTTGTTTAATTGTTTATTGAGTTCGATAATTTAAACTTATTTATTCATTTTAAAAATATTTATTTATTTATTTAGCATATTGATAAGAGTTTCATTAATGGCGTTATTTACGAACGTTATTCACGAATATTAATAATTGAAGACATATGTGTTCAAACTTGTTTATTTAGATTAATGAGTTGTTTAAACTTATTTATTTGATTGAACTTATGTGTGTTAAACGAACATAAACAAGCTCTTATCAAGCCAAATATCATGTTTGTTTACGAACGTTCGGTTCATTTACAATCCTAATCTAAAGGAAGATCGACTATGTAGTTAACTCAACTTGATTAAAAACATTATATATATTTCTTACTAACTATTTGGATTACCCATTGGATTGGCACATATTGAAAATTTTTCCTGCAAGTCGTGTAAATTATCTCTAACATTTAGGTCCCAATCTATGTGACAAAATATGACTTAGAAACACTCCAAAGTCGTCAAAGGCTTAAAAAAAACTATATGTAGCTTACTCACTACCTAAGTAATATTACATTGTTAAAATGTTAAGAGATCTCATCATGCATAATAGATTTCATGTGGGTTCATGTCTTTAGTGTTGGTTCAACGATGCTCTCAGATGGCTCGAGGAGATTGTTAACCTGATAATATTTCTAAATGTTTGGATATTTCTAGGGAGATGTATTCTAAGGAGCCTAACACGAGGTGTAGTGTGACATAATGAAAGATGACATGTAAAATAAGTTTGGAGGACTTGATGCCTTCAAAGGATTAAATATGTGAAAAGTGAACTAGAGGGCAATACAAAACTGCTACAACTTTTTTTTTATTGATTAATTTAGATATCCAATACTTACCAACCTGATTAATTTTGGAAATGAACCATAAAATTACTACATTTTTTTGTTTTAAAATCATGTATCTAATTCTTTGAACCAATTGATCCTGAAAATGGGCAACCCAATCCCATAGAAATTTTTCACCCATTACCTAATGTTGGTTTTAAAAAAGACGGTTTGAGGAATTATCCGGGTTGACAAGAAGGGGGTTTGAGAAGAAGACGATAAGAGATAATCATTGTCCTCTAGATTTTTTTAAAAAATATATTTAATAATGGATAATCTTTAGACAGTTAAATATATATTTATATATATTTCGAATCCTGAGAAATAAAAAAAATCTTAACATATTAACCATAATTTCTAACTTATAAAGAAAGAAAATGAATTCTAACAAAAAGAAAAAAATTCTTAATCCTAAAAATCCCTAAACAAACTCAAAATTTGAAATATATAAAAAATAAAAATAATTGAAAATACCATTAAAAAAATAAAAAATAGCAATAATAATAATAATCTTCGGATCCTCTTACATCATTGCCAAGGTAAATTCAGAAACACAAATGAGTCTTGACAGGCTACCCAACATCACGAGTGGTTTGAACATCGCGAGTATATGAGGTGCTCTGTATGAGTATCAAATCCTTGTTGCATGGGAACCCGTCCTACAATTTTTTTTGTAACCCGGTATCCCATCTAACAATCTTTTTTTTTTATTAGTATTAGCCCTAGTACTAATTATGAGATGATTGTAAAGAGCTCTTTTTATATTATATTTCATTATTAATAAAAGGTAAAGTTGGTTATTATATTTACTTCAATTCAGTGCCGAATAAATAAGTATAATAATGTCCTAGAGAAGTAGGTTCTAATTTACAACATATCAATTGGTTGAATTGATAGTGAGATATTGTAGATATACATAGAACACTACTCTTAACTATTCCTAGTTAAGCATTAATATGCAAGGACAATATTAATGCGTTGAGACTAGCATGTAGGTCCGGATGACTTAATCTCACAAGTCATGGATATGAGATATCAGGTTAACACATGGGTATATATTAGAGAATATATACTAAATGACCCTTTATGAAAATATTTCATTGATCGTTATATGAGTGTCATAAATATTCTCATGTGACTATTGATATGAATAGTCCTTAGACCCGAAGTCACTATGGTTCCCTATATAAGGCATTGTATACTTTGGTATCAGTAAACACCACCTGTAACAGGGTGGACTATAAAGTTGATCACTGAGTATGCAATAATTCATGCGAAGGGATGTGAGTGATGTAAATGGGATTTATCCCTTCCATATGACGGAAGTGATATTTGTGAGCCCCTTGATTAGTAGGACGCAAGAAAGCATGACCATACTTAAATGAGTCAATATGAGATATTGAGCTTATTTGATTGAGTATATCTACTTAGAGATCAAGAAACATAAAAATTGATAAGAGGATGACATGGTCTATGCCTCATTGATCAATCCAGATATCAAGGATAGAAGGATTGAGTCATACAAGATAATAGTCATGGAAATGTTAAGTTGGATCTCGACATATTCGTCACTTGGGTAGTAATAATATCTTGCTAGATGTCACTCATTGTTTATGTATTTAAAATGTTGATTTGGATACATTGCCAACGTTACGAGAATCTGTTGGGTCACACACAAAGAACAAGTTGATTTGGAGATGGGTTCATGTTATGGATCATTGAATTAAATTTAATCCGAATTAGACTCATTGAGTTAGACTCAATTGGATCCAATTATTAGATTGAGTCTAATTCGAATTAGATTCATTGAGTCAATTTGGATTGATGTTCATAGAGTTGATTGATTAATAAAGTTCAATGAGTTAGACTCATTGGGTGAACTCGAGTTCATCAAGGAAGATGAATGGTCATTTTTAAACCATTGGATTGAATAGGAATTTTCATTAGATGAAAACTTGTTGTGTCTATTGAGATTCCTTCTCTTCTTCTTCCTTCTCTTGGCCGAAACTCACCTTGTGGTTGCTAGCACAACTAAAGGTTGTTTCTTTCTTCACATTGTGAGTTTGTGAGACAAACGAAAGCTTGTTCGTGTGGATACCGTAAAGGCATGGACACGTGATCATGTTGAGATCCTAGCTGTCAGGAGATCGAGTACACACACCAAAAGTATAACCCTCTAATCAAACTTAGTATGTGATAGTTTTTCCTTCGCATAGATTTTATGGAGAGGATCTAGTAAATTTTTTGTTGCACTTTTCACGTGTTTAGCGCATTAGATCTCTACATTTTTAATCGGGTATCTAGTTCTTGCGAGTTGACTAATCTCGGGATGGATGGTTCAGTCCTACATTCCCCCACCAAGCAAATCTAAGAATCATGGTGGGTCCTAATAAGGTGATCCAAGATCACTCGTAGTTCAATCGCCATAGCTGTGCTGTGTAGAAATTGAACTTTGGTCACTTGGGAATGTACCCTGCCCCTTACCACCACATCAAACCCTGGGAGCCCATCCTACAAATTTTTTTTAATGAAAATAAAGATATCTAGCTTTTATGTGGTACCGCTACATTAGCGGCTCCCTCATGACTGGATCATGCCATTTTGAGGTAGTTCAATAGCAACCCAAATTGACAAGTACATGGGTGAAGACCGCAAAGATGATGAAATCCTTTGCCGAGTTTTAACCCTTGACCATTACAATCATTATCTCATACACTTACCAACTGAGCCAACCTTGAGGGCCAAGATATCCAACTTTTATGATCCTATTAATCCTAGAGGTAATCGACCCGCCCACTAATGTAAATCAGAAAGTGCAAATGGGTCATGACGGATGCCCCCGACGCCACAAATTTTTCAAACTCTCTTAATGTAATGAATCCTGGGTAAGATTTAAAACCCATTACCATGGGAACTCATCCTATTTCTTACCACCGCACCATCACCCCAGGCCTTCCTACAACTTAAGACACTGAAGGTGGTGTGACCTATGGTGACCTGCTAGTGAAAGATTGTAAGTGACTCCTAATTGGGTTAATGCTTTTTCATCGAGAGATGATGCAAGCAAAATTAAATAGCAATATTAGATTGGCTCGTAGAGAATGTTCCACTAATTCATGGAGCATAAATTTTCTCATGTTTTGACTACTGCATTAATAATTAGTAGTCATCTATGATTTATCTTCCCTGTATTAATCCAGAAACAAATTGACGGGGACACTGAGCCGAAAGAATTGACATTTTTGCCACATTTATTAAGAGATACATTAATATCTCCATGTTGGATTTGGATTTGAATTTATAATCTTTCAGTCCACAAAGTTAATGAAGTTCTTCCGGTCAATTGTTCCTTCTTATCCCTTCCACTTTACGTACCACTGAGAATATCTTTGTTTATCAATCGCAAATGAACCGATCGACCATGCACCAACATTAAGCACATTTCTCAGATTGCATGCAGATCATTACGATCTCACGAAGTCGATTGAGTTCCTCCTCAGTGATCAGTACCTGTCTCCTCAAACAAGCCGAATATATCTGAAGGCACGGCAGGATCATGTTTCATGATTAGATTTGCAAAGAAGATCACCATGCTTCAGCCACCAGCAGCTGCATGGAAACTTATAAACCATGCACCACATGGCCAATGCACGTTGTGTTCTCAGAAGGAAGGACACAAGATTCCAGTGGAGCTCTAAAGAAGCAGCAGACTAGCAGAGAGATCACTCAAGGAGATATTTCATTTGCTTTCTCTTTTCCCTTCCTGCCCTTAAAAAGATTGGAGAGACAGTGGGAGGCCTTTTAAGGGATTGATGGGAATTAGTTCCATCCCAAGCTCATAAACAACTTCAAGGACTGACCAAATCTGCAGCTTTGACTCTGAACAAGAGCAAAGCATATAGAATAGATTTGATTCTGAACAGCAAACCCTGAAGATATATGATGCATTAAGCATTAACTGATGATGCATTTGACTCTTTCTCCAGTATTCTGTTTATCTTTCCTTTCTCCTCATCGTACCATTTTTAGTTTCTGTTTATAATAAGCAAACAGCCTTTCCTTCTTTAATCTCCCTTCTCTCTCTATATATATACCTGTTGTTGGAGCATTGGGCCACCGGAGATATGAACCGGAGTTAGTTTCGGTTTCTTCTCCATCTTCGAATCATTTTCTGCTTGTTGTAACTAGAGGTTGTTGGTCGGAGAAGGAGGAGACATGCTGCAGGAGATTATGGAACCGGCAGTTTCCGGCGAGCTCTTGATTGTGAGTCTCTGACATCCTCGTGATCCTTCTGCTCCTTTTTTTTTTTTAAAAAAAAAGATTTAGAAAATCCATTTCTAGATTAATGCTTAATTACTTCAAACACTTTCAATTGCGCGCGCGCGCGCGCGAGAGAGATGAAGCACGGCAAAGCGGCACCGACCACTCTGTTCTGGATATTGGACGAGACGTCGACTGTAATTTATTGTGGCAGAATCTTGCACTTTGGCTTGGCTAATAATTGTACAAATATGCTCTGTTAGATTCGCTGCGGCGGCTTTCTCTTGACATACGTGATGGAGTCGAGCTTCTCTCGTTGATTGATTCTTCTTCTCTGTGTGGTGATTAAGATCGCTTTATGTATTTGTAACGGGTGCAGGAGGAGATCTCGAGCCCCATAGCGGCGCTGCAGCTTCATGATTTCTGCGACGATGACGAGGTTGCCGGGGGAGGCGCCGGCGATCTTTTCTGCCGCTCGGGGAACTCCATCCGGCTCCCTTCAGTCTCCTCTTCTGCAGCGAGAAATGCCGTCGCCAATGGCCAGGAGGCGCTCTGCTGCTACGGAGTCGACTCCGCCGCCGCCACTGCTTTCTCCTTCTTTCCTTCCCTGTATGCCCTCCTCGATGTCCTTCCACCGCCGCCCGACCCTGAGCCTGACCTCTCCGTCTACCCTTCCTCCGTCAATCTCCTCCCCTCTCCTCCTTCGGCAGTGATGTTCCAAGTCCCGCCGGAGTCGGCGATGTACGTCGGAGACTCCTTCGACCACATGATGCTGAAGGAGACCATCACGGATGGATACTCACTCAACCCCTCCATGGTGGCAGGAGAATCTTCCATTGGTCAGCAGCCGCAGCATCTGTACGAAGAGCCGGGCTATGCGCCGCCGGAAATGGTAGGGTTGAACGCGCCTTCGTTCGAGTTGCTAGAAAGCATTAATGCGACGCTCTACGGCGGAGCCGACACACAGAGGTTCTTTGGTGGAGTTACGCCACCTGTAGGCCCCACCGCAAGGCTGCTGGCCGAAAGCGGAGCTCCAGTGGGCTCATTCGGGCACGAAGCCCTGCAACATCGCTTGTTCGGCTCCGGCGACTTCCAGGTACCGGAAAATAAAAAACAGAGAATTGCACACCAAGAATTGCAATTAATCCTCTCGCCTTTTGCCTTTGAAAACCATGAAGAAGGTAATCGGAGGATGCAGCAGCGGCAGCATCGCGTCGTCGGATGATCCCACCTACAAAGTCGGCCGCTTGTCCGTCGAGGAGAGGAAGGAGAAGATCCACAGGTACATGAAGAAGAGGAACGAGAGAAACTTCAGCAAGAAAATCAAGGTAGCCATGCATGCACCCCTTCCCCTCCCTCCAAGTAAACTAACTCTGTCTTCTAATGCTTCTTGGACGCATGCAGTACGCCTGCAGAAAAACTTTAGCAGATAGCCGGCCTCGAGTGCGTGGGAGATTCGCGAAGAACGACGAACTGGGAGAGGCGGCCCAGTGCAAATGAGTTCGACGACGATGAAGAAGTAAAACTCATCGCGACTACTCTCGCTAACAAATTCAGTGGAGTCAATTCGTTCAGGATTTGAATGAGGCAGAAGGAAATGGGGATCACAGTCACTTTTGGGGCCATTTGCTAGGATGAATGCAGAATGAGAAGATCCAATTTAGTCTTTTCCATTTTGTTATACAACTTATTTCTTAGCCTCATCTGTGTTATAATACAAGCAGCAACAACTGCTGAATTGAAAGAAAACGAAAACAAACTGATGGTTCACAGCTAGTTTAGAAGTTGGAGGTGACTGAAGTGAAGATTGATGAGCCTATAAACGCCACAAGGAATGTCTTGATAAGTTTTTAGTTCCATTCAAGAACCAATAAAGTGAGAGCACCATTAGTACATGCAAGAATCAGCCTCAAGGCAACATATATATAGCTGCTCTTTATCCAAGTTAACTATTAGGATAGGGCTGTAAATAAATTTAACATTCCTGAACAAGTTTCAGTGTTCTCGATTAACTGAAAATTTTGTTTATGTTTATTCAACCTACAAAATCAATTAAATGAATAAACTTAAATAACTTATTAAATTAAATAAATAAATTTATACATATATGTGTTCAATTCATTAATGTTCATAAATAATATTTATGAACAACGTTGATGTGCACATTTCATATATGATTTTTTATCATAATTTGACACATCTTATCCATTTGATATACATATATTTCATATTTTTATCTCTTTGTATTTTATTTTGATACTTTTCTAGTTTGGAGAACTGCTCTCGTTTATTTCTTTTGATATAACGTGAAAATGAGTGAAAACAGAGCTTAAAGACCAACTACCAAGGACACTCTGAAGCTTGTCACGTCCATCTGTGCCTTGAAGTTCCAGATCCTGCCACAGGCCCCCATGCTAGTTGGCACAGGTCGTATCCGATTTCTAGAGTTTTTCTAGACCTGCTAAGGGCCCCTGTGTCAGTCGGCATGGGTCGTGCCGCCACTCGACGGAGGACAGAGCCCGACACAGCGGCATGGGGTTGTGTCGAGCACCTATAACTAACCTATAAACGGCTGATTTTAGATCTAAAGAGGGGATCTCGATTGGTGGCTAGCCAAGGGCCCTAAGAAGGCTTTGAAGAATGATCACAAGGGGATTCAATGCCTTCACGCCCAGAATTTGGATCGGAAGCATTCAGAGATAATCTCACGCATCAAGACTAAGCTTTCCTTCACTTTTCTAAATTTGGTCTTGATTGTAACTGTTGAAATGATGATCTCTATTTGTAACTCTGTTTATATGGAGTAGACTCTTGATTTTAGGATTATGGATTAACCCTATGATATATGCAAATACTTTTCTGATTGAATCTATTAAGTTTGATTATTTCTTATTTAATGATTTGTGCGTTTGTGGTTTGGTTATGCTGTGTACATACAATCTTGATGCCAAAAGTATGAGATTCGTATCCCACGAGATAAATCTAAGGGAGAACCCACTCCTCCGACCCGTAGAAATCCGAGATGTGGAGAGTCAACTATGAAAGTAGATCGGTATACTACGATGAGCAATAAGTTGTCATAGATCTTAATGGATCGATTTCAATTCGTCACCACACAATAGGAGAAAGGGGGGGGGGGGTGTTGTGAGATCATGTGATAGAAATATCTTTAAAAAAGTAACTTCTCAGCGATGTTGCTCTGAAAGTAGACAACGAATTGGAATAGATACGTCGGTGTAGTTTCAAAAATCCACATCGAATACCTTAGGATAGTCAATTTACATAAATAGCCATTGAGGATAGGAAACCAAACATAGATTAGATGTTTATAATTATTGCGGTGAAACTAAAATCCTAAAATTACTTCTTTTTTTTTTCAAATCGAATACCTCGAATCACTCTCCTTCCCTTTTCTCTCTTCTCGTTCAAATCTCTTCCCTCACTATATTCTCTATATTTCTTTCTAAGATCTCTAGTTATTAAACAACCTCTTATTCACGATTAGAATAGACAATCACATTTGTTTAGTAAGCTAGTACTTAGCCATTAGTCCTCATGAGATCAATATTTTTATTACTTGATGATAAAATCGTACACTTGCAGTTAGTACACATCATGTTTTTGGTGCCATTGCCAGAGATTTATTTTAGTTCATATTAGTGGAATAACAAATTGATTAGATTAGACTATTTTTCTTCATAAGTTTCATTTACATTTGTTTACATTTTTCTTAGTACTATTCCTTTTGTCCTTTCAGGGGATACTAAATTTGAATTAAGCTAGAATCAAGTGGATGCAATGAGGATGATCGACAATGCTAGACTTCTCAAAGAATTTTCTGCACCTCTCTCAGTCTTTGAGGTCTTGCAAAGTTAGGCCCCTAATAGAAACTAGAGATTTTGAATTGAACCCCGATTTAATCTTTATTATTCAACAATGACAATTTGAGGGCACACTTTCAGAAGATCCATATAGACATCTGAAGCATTTTTTGAAATGTTGTGATATAGTGAAGCGGGATGGTGTTTTCGAAGATGCAATCAGAGTAATGAGATTCAATTTTTCTTCAACACACAAAGCTAGTGATTGATTATACTCACTCCCATCAGGGAATATCACAACTTTGGGATAGATGGAGAAGTATTTTCTTAATAAATATTTTCCACCAACCAAGATAACAAAATTGAGAAGACAAATCACAAAGTTCAAACAATCGGAAGGAGAATCATTGTTTGAGCTTGGGAAAGACTTAAGGCACTACTATTGCAGTATCCCCATCATGATTTTGGAGAATGATTTATAATTCATTTATTTTATATGGGGATATCTAATGCATCAATCATTTCACTGATATGACAGTAGAGGGTTCTTTGAGGAGGAAAAATGTGGAAGAGGGCTATTTGCTTATTGAGGACGTAACATGAAATCTAAACTTGTGGGGAAAGACACAAAATTGTGCACTTATGGTTAGTATAGGTAATCACATTTGTTTAGTAATCTAGTACTTAGCTACTAGTTCTTGTGGGATCAATATCTTTTATTACTTGACGACAAAATTGTACACTTATGGTTAGCACACATCAAACATTTGTGAACAACGTTCGTGAATAATGTTTGTAAATAATATTTGTGCATGAATAATATTTTTGAACCATCTTCATTAATAAAACAATTATCAACATGATAAATAAACAAAAAAAGTTTCAAAATGAATAAACAAGTTTGTATTATCATATTCAATAACCAACCAAACAAGCTTAAAATATAAAAATTTTAAACAATCAAACAAGATTAAATTAAGAGCTCGATAACATTTAAACGAATCAAGCTCAAGTTAAGTTTGAACCAAACTCATAAAAAAAAAACTAAGTCAAGCTTGTGTTGGGACCTTGACATCTGCTAGAGGGGGTGAATAGCATCTTACTCAAAATGTCACTTCCTACAATGGTTAGTAGGCATAGCGGAATACAAAAGAAATACTAACAAGAGAAAGCAAACCTAACACGTTAATTTAACGTGGTTCGGAGATAGAGCTCCTACTCCATGGATGCCCGTAAGGTGGATGATCCTGATCCATTGGTGGATGATTCCCCCAAGAACTTCTGGCTAGCTCGCGTAACTCCTTGTAGGTGGAGAAACATCACCACAACTCGCATAAGACCACGCTAGATCATTTGAGCACTTGTAGACTCTTATTAGGGTTAACCACTATTAATTTCTTCAACTTTTCCCAAACATCCTGAGCTCTCTTAAATAGAGCTCGAGAGGAAAACACCAAGCTATTTTTCATCCACATGTCGACTGGTAAAAATATCAGTCGACTGGTACTAAGTGGAATTTGACCATTACATGCTAACGGCTCGATACCAGTCGACTGATGAAAACACCAATCGATTGATCCATATGCGAACAGAGACATTCTGTTCGCTACCAGTCGACTGATGAATACACCAGCCGACTGCTATAGTAACTACTACAGTACTGTTATAGTAATAGTTATAGTACTGCTACAATAAAATCCTGAACCTAGGATTTTACCCTGAGTACAATCTCTCATGCACTCGTCCTTGCCCGCACAACCTCAACCTTGCCTTCTAACTTCCTCTATCAGCCTTGTGTCTCTTAGATGCTTCCCCACCCTTCACGCCTTGCCTTCAAGAGCTTCCTTCAACCTTGTCATTGTTGTCAGGTCTTCCTTTGCCAAGAGGTCATGCCTCGGGGAGTTCAACTTTTGCCAAGTCACACTTGGACTTACGTTGCCAAGACTACATACATGGACTTACATTGTCAAGACTCACCCTTGGACTTTCCTCCTTTGCTATGATCACACTTGGACTCTCTTTAATATACCTATATTCTGCACACTCACAATACATATTAAATATAATAATAAACCCAACTTAAACCTTTTCCCAAACATTAAAACATAGGGTATCCATATTGCTCTAACAATCTCCTCCTTTTTGATGTTTGACAATCCGTTTAAATTAGGGAAACATAAATGCAATAACAATGCAAATAAACATGCATATATACTTATGCATAAGTCATGGAACCTAGGCTTCCCCTTCACATAAGCTCTCCCTTGAGTTGGAATTTCTCACAAAGTGAAACTTCTTCCCCTTTGCCATCAAGTGAGCAATTGCTCCATCTTCACCTGAGCTCCCCCTTGAGTTAGGTTTTCTTGCAAGGGTGTGTAAGTTTCCTATTTAAACCCAGCACTTCTCCCCCTTTACCATACATAAAAAAGAACTCCAACAATATCCCAAGTATTGGACTCTTTAACATCTAATGATCATAAATATCATGTATTAATCTCCCATAAGATTGCATACATGTTCATCATCCTTTTGGTCATTTCCTATTGCTAAAATACATTTTTAGGTTGTATCAGTCGATTACCATTAACCCCAGTCGACTGCCATCTTTAAAATGAGCTTACAGAGACATTCTGTGCCTGTGAACAGTGTTACCAGTCAACTGGTAACTGTATTAGTCGACTGGTACACTATTTCAGCCAAAAAAATATTTCTAACCCAATTTTAGAAATACACCAGATATTCCATGGACCTCCAAAAATTCTCAAATTTTGAGGAGAGATTTATTTTACCAATATCTACTTGGGAAAAATATAAAAAATATATATACTTATGACAGATTTCAAGATTGATATAAAATCTAAAATTTGCTAAATGGTTCAATTAAACCTTGATTTAAAGTCCTAGTTTTAACTTTCTCTTGGTATATTTTTCCATACTAAACCATAATGCATCCCTAATATTAGTTTATATGACATCTATATATCAAAAACTAATTTTCATGCAATATGAACCCAAATCATATTTTCATGCATGAAACTCAATCTAATTGTATCAATTCCCTAGATTTGAGACTCAAGTCAATCTCCAAAATCCTTTGGCACATTCCATGGCTCTTCTAAACTCCCAAGTAATACCTACTTGAGATCCATTTACTATATGTCCCAAAAACTCTTTGAGCTCCCCCTAGAGCTCTTAGCCTTAGACACCTTCCTAGGTGACTCATCCATTAAGGCTAGGCCACTTCGGTGCACCTCAGGTGACACTTGGCCTACAAACCTTACCTTCTTAACCTTAGACTCCTTGTCTTTGGTTAATTTCTTCTTATCCTTAACGTTGAACACCTCATCATTGTCATAATTATATGCCACCCTAACATATTCCTTCTCATTGGCCTTGTATGATTCTCCCTTGTCCTTGGTCACTCCTCCCTTACCAATGTCATGTGTCACCTTAGCAATTGACCTCCTTTTCGTCTTGGAGGAACCCAATTTGATATTTTTGGGTCTTTGACCATCCAAGCACATGTCAAATCTTTTAGGTTCAATAATAAACCTATCTAGGACTTTCTCTATTTCCTCAAGCCTTTACTTCAAGGCTTGATTTTTCAACTCTAGGGTTTTAACCCTAGAGTCAACTTGTTCACCTTGGATATTTCTAGACCTATCCACCTTCCTAGGCATATGTCTCCCTTTCTTGGGATTAATGCCTATGTTTTCTGCCACCTTCCTCTCCTTAGGCAAGGTAGATTATTTCTTGCTAGGTATAACCTTACATGATTTTCTAGAGTTATCTACTGTGTTAATCATATTCCTATTATTGTACCTAAATCGATAATTATGCATGGGTACATAATTTTTAGTATTCCTAATAAGCATAAAAGAATTTAAACTTGGATTAAACTTCAAAATAGGGATTACCTTCCCTTTTACCTTTGAAGCTCCTACTTGACTTGAGCTCCTCTTGTTTTCCATTTCTTTAAGTGTGAGATGTTGAGCACGTGTCAATATCCGTTTGGTCCTTCCCTTGGACCAATGAACCATTCTCCTTGGGTTTCTCCATTCCTTGGAATTGTGTAGTATCTTTATGGAGTGCAATCATCTTGCTCCAAAGCTCATGAGCACTCTTGTACTCACCTATAATCAATACCACATTAGGAGGTAATAAATTTAAATCGAAGTTCAATTATTTTTATACAATTTTAATTTGAATATACTCAAAATAAAAATTTCAATCATTCAAATTAAATTTAAATTTAAGCTATTTCAAATTATAATTTATTTTATTAGACTTAAATTAAAATTCGAACAATTTAAACTGAACTCAAGTTTGAATTATATTTCGGTTTAGTCAAAATTATTTATATTTTGAGTTTAGAATTGAATATAAACATCACATATATTTTATTTTACTCATTCGCTTATAAGCTCTATCAAAATTCAACTTAAACATGTAGTTAATTTGTACGAATCTCAAACGCCCATAATATCTATTAATCTATACAAGCCCGTCCAAATAATCAGAGGAAGACCAATATTGCCCACCTATCACGCACCTTTTCACAAATCAAGTCTCACGACAAGGGTCATAAATAAATCAAATATTAATAAATAAGTTTGATGTTTACATCAATCATCAAGATAAATCTAAAAAAAGGAACAGCTGATCATTTTACCATCAGCGTTCCATGGTTAATGATTTCCCATTGGAAAAAAATAGTCTATAGCGCATCATAGTCAACGTTCCAAGGTTAATAATTTCCCATTGGAGAAAAGTAATCTATAGTGCATCATAAGATAGGAATCGACATGTGAATGATTGATTAATTGCGGAAGCACTTTAGCCTTGCTCAGGGCGATTAATGATTATCTATTGATCTATATATTTGTTACAAAATCCACTTTCCTCCTCCAAATTAACTAAAACCGCCATGGCTGGTTATGGCAACGAAGGTTGTTTGTTCTTCATGGCGCTCCTCCAAGAAGTTTATCCCGAGTTCCCATCTCCTTGCTATGCCTTGCCCAATTCTACTGTTACTACCGCTTCTTGCTTGGAACTTTGACCACCATGGTCCCGGTGAACTGGCCGCTCGATGGGATGTTTCCCGATTGATCCAGTGGTAAAGCCGGACCTACTCAGTAGAAAGGTCAATGACACGATGATGGTCAAAGTAAAAACGGTTAACACCTCGATAGTCATCGTTCGATCGAAAGTAAGAGAACTTGATCGGATATCAATACAGCTTGGCTCCAGACCGAGCTTCCGACACTCAAAAGATCAAGTATCAGTGAATCCTGAGGCCGAGCGGCCAATCTGCTCGGACTTGCCTAAAATCTCAGAACCAACAAAGTGGAGTTACAGCCGAGCAGACAGTGGAAGGATGACTGAGCGGCTCTCCCGCTCGACCCAAGGGCAAGGTCGCTCGGATGACTGAGGGCAGGCTGAGCGACTCTCCCGCTCGGCCCCAGGAGGGACAACCATCCGAATGGACGAGGATCGACCGAGTGGCTCTCCCGCTCAACCCAGAAACAGACAAAGGGAGTAGATGGTGGTATCCTTCTGGGAACTAGTGCCACCGACAGGCGGCATGGTTGACGACATGGTCAGACAGAGGATCATCAGACGGAAACTTCCACTGTCTTGTCAGGGATATGCTCGGGCTATTAAGGTATGATGTCAGAGATGCTTTTCTGACACGTCTTTTTAGGGTATGCTTTGAGAAGTGTGCATGCCTCGAGAAGCATGCACGCGCTCTCCCGGAGTCCTATATAAGGACCTCAAAGCTTCGACGGAGGTATGAGATCTCTACTGTAGCTATTGTTACACTGCTGCTTTCATTTCTCTTCTTTGCTTGCTTATTGCTACTATCGGTGACTGACTTGAGCGTCGGAGGGTCAACGCTTGGGAACCCCTCCCTGGCTTGACACTGACGTCTTGTGGTTGCAGGCTCATCCCATTGGAGGCCCACGCACATTCAACAGGAGTGCCACGTCCCCAGCACCCATCGCCTCGACTCGCTGACAGGATCAAATTTGGTGCCGTCTGTGGGAAGACACCTGCATCCGAGCCTGGAAGATGGAAGATGCTGGATGACTTCACACCATGACATTCACCCAAGAGGAGCTTGACATGCTCGTACAGGCTCAAGCACAGAAGATAGTAGAGCATCAACAACAAAAGGCGTTAGCTGATAGACTGACACAACAAGCAATGTCGGCCTTAGGAGGCCGAGCGGCGCATGAAGATCGACTGGAGCAACTCTCCGTTTGGGGGCAGAACAAAGGGCCGACCGACATGCATTGGGAGGCGCCACCTGCCCTGATACCATTCCACCGGCCTCTGTTCCAAATGCCCTCGGAGATTGCTCAAGCGAATTAGGAGAAAGGATCTTCTTCAGACGAAGCACCCGTTCGGGACGTGAGGAAAGGCAAAGCGTCCCAAGCTGGCGTATCTCCCGAGCGGATCAATCGCCAGTTCTCTGAGGCGATACTACAAAATCCACTGCCAAGGCACTATGCTCCTATGACGATCGGAGAGTACAATGGGTCGACTGATCCGGACGACCATTTGGGTAAGTTTGATAATACCGCTACTCTTCATCAGTATACAGATGGCGTGAAGTGCCGAGTCTTCCTCACCACACTGTCCGGCTCGGTGCAACGGTGGTTCATAAGGTTGTCGGATGGGTCGATTCGAAGCTTCATGGACTTCCGAACGACCTTCCTACACCATTTCGCAAGCAGCAGACGCTACCAGAAGACGAGCGTCAGCTTATTTTCCATGAAGCAAGGACCCAGGGAAGCCCTCTGAGTGTACATTCAACGCTTCAACCAGGTAGCCATAAATATCCCTTCGGTCTCATCTGAAATCATGATGAATGTGTTTACTCAGGGCCTAGACAAAGGAGACTTCCTCCGATCACTCATCCGGAAGCCACCCCGAGACTACGACCACATGCTCAAGAAAGCCAGTGAATACATAAATGTGGAAGAGGCCCAGGCAGCCAGAAGGAAGGAGGCACCAGCCGAGCCCTTGGCGTTGACCGAACGTAG
The DNA here is from genome assembly GCF_018446385.1 of Zingiber officinale. Classification (NCBI taxonomy): domain Eukaryota; kingdom Viridiplantae; phylum Streptophyta; class Magnoliopsida; order Zingiberales; family Zingiberaceae; genus Zingiber; species Zingiber officinale. The sequence goes on from NC_055998.1 coordinate 98,662,362, forward strand.
GCTGCCAAGGGGCCCACAACCGCCCAGGGGGCCGAGAGTTGAAGGAGCATGGCCACATCAGGATACGAGGCCGCTTGTCGTGCAGCATGTGGCCTCCGGCAGGCCAAAGGCATTGAAGGGCAAGGTATGGACTCCCATATTTTGTTCCTTCCACCAATCGGAGTCCCACAACACTCGCGACTATCGTGGGTTGACGCCAGTCGCTCGATCGGCACCAAGGGATTATCGTCGTCGATCGCCTTCACCTGATCGGTGACATGGGCATCAAACCGCCGAGTGACGAGAAGATGCCAGGCGGTCACCCGAGTGGCAACACCACCATCAACAGAGGAGCAATGACCATCCCCGAGCTTCACACGAGCGACACAGGCCGTCCGCTCGGGAGGAGGAAAACAGAAGCAATGCCGCTCGGGGAGAGATAAACATCATCGCTGGCAGATCGACCAGCAGAGACTCCAACTGAGTCAGAAAATCATATGCCCGGTGGCTGGAGATCCATGTCGTGGGTTGCAGCTGGGAGAATGCGAGCGGGCCTGAAATCAGCTTCAGACCCAAGGATCTTGAGGGAATAGAAGTTCCTCACAAGAATGCCCTCATCATTCGAGCGGTGATCACCAATTATACTCTTCACCAAATTTTCGTTAGCACAGGTAGCTCGGTGAATATAATTTTTAAGAAGGCATTCGACTAGCTTCAAATCGATCGGGGCGAGCTGCTGCCAATGACAACCCCAATATATGGGTTCACTGGCAACGAGGTATAGCCGATCGGCCAAACTAAGTTGGCCATATCGCTCGGGGAGGAGCCACTCAGGAGAACCCGGACCACAAATTTCATCATGGTGGATGCCCCCTTAGCCTATAACGTCATTCTGGGCCGACCGACCCTCAATGAATTCCGAGCGGTAGTTTCAACCTACTACTAGAAGACCAAGTTCCCGGTAGACGACCGGGTGGGAGAGGTAAAAGGGGACCAGCTGGTCGCTCAGCGCTACTACATTGAGATGGTCAAGACCGAGGCCAAATCTCCTCGAAAGGCTCCCAGACTAGAGGTAAGCACCATCACTGAAAAACTGCCTACTCTAGTTTATGAGGAGAAAGAGGAAGTGCAAATCCATCCTCTCTGAACGGAAGCAACTGTTGGAGACCGTTGGGCCGGCTAGAAGGGGGGTTGAATAGACTGCACAAATAAAAAGAAACCCTTCACGGACTTTCAAAGTAACACTTGCATAAATTAAATAAACAGGAAATAACAAAAAGAAGAGGCACTAGATTTAACTTGGTTTCAACCGGGGAGGTTGTTAATCCAAGGAAGATGATCATACTAAATTCTCCTTCAGGCGGAGAATCCTCATTTACAGCAGTGTTAAGCACAGAAAGAAGGAAGCTAAACAAAACAATAGAAGCGCACAAGTGTTGTTATAATTTCTTAAATGAATTGAAAAGCTTCTGGACCAAGGTTGTATTTATAGCCTTGGTTGGGGCGCCTGGAAGGGTTCCAGGTGCTTGGAGGGGATAAAATGTTATCCCCTTCGCAATGGATCGCGTTTGACCGTGATCCGGTCAAGATTCAGTTCTGGGCGCCTGGAATGTCTCCGGGGTGCTCGGAATGGTTCCGGGCGCCCGGATGACTAAAGTCAATAATGTTGACTTTTGGTCCGAGTCTTCTGCTCCGGTGCTGCTCGCCTCGGTCCGAGTCTTCCACTCCAACTCCGCTCGCTTGTGTGATATCAACCAACCGAAATAAGACTCACCTGAACCCAATTTCGGCCTTCTCAACCAACCTTTCGCTCCGGCTTCTCATCCCTCGGAAACGCCACATGCCTCCTTCTCATCCACCTGCGTACTCTTCTGCAGAACCTCATGCCTCAAACGCACCGAGCCCGTCGTCTCTCTCCCGTGTCATCCTTCTCGCTAGTTGCGTCTTTTGCTCGACTCCCTGTGCTCCTAAGCTCCTGCACACTTAGACACAAGGTTAAAACATGACATGACCTAACTTAATTTGTTGATCACATCAAAACAACCTTGGGGTTCCAACAATCTCCTCCTTTTTTGATGTGAGCAACCTAAGTTAAGCTAGGGAAAAAAGTAAAACAAATAATATGGCAATAAAGTACAAAAAAAAAAAAAAAATTATAGTCTACCTCCCCCTAGACTTTACATCTTCCTTCTTCTCCTTTGATCACAAAAAAAGGGGTAACAAAAAAACTCTAAAGGAAATAATTTTGAAAACTTTGAAATTTTTGAAAATTATCGATATAAAAAATTTGCAATAACTTATTTCAATACTTAGAAAAAAAATTTCTAAGTAAAAAGAAATTTCTAAGTTTAGACAAATTTGTAAAAAAAATTTGCAAGCATAAATATTTTTGAGAACTTTTAAAAAAAAACAAGAAAATTTTTCTAAGTTAAAAATTCTACAGTTAAAAAAGAATTTTAAGTAATTTTTAGAAAAAAAATGTTTGAAAATTTTTTTAAAGCATTATCTAATTTTAATTTTAATGCTTTATCAGAAAGTTAATTAAACATTTTATTTCAATATTTTGACTTCCAAGCAGTGGCGAGGTACTAGGCCTTCTTAGTTATTGGAGCAACAACCACTTTCTTAGACAAAGACTCATAGAGAAATTAGCTGATTAATCTTCTTGCTGAAAGTGCTAAGTCTAATTAAAATTTAGATTAAACAATACTTTGGAACCCAATATAGATTCCAGCCAACTGGATTAACTAAGAATTTCTTAGGGACATACTTCTTTAAAATATTCCTAATTTGTCCCTTGTGAAATCTATAATACCAATTTAGATTGTTGTATTTTCTAGAATTTGTATTCGATGAACAAGTATGATTTTTCAGGTTATTTACTTGTATTTTCAAATTTTCATTTTCTAATTTTACTTTGTCTAATTCTTCTAATGGCTAAGATTTAGCTAGAATTACTTTTAAATTTTTAATCTCTTTTTCTAACTTACAGCAATCCTTAGTTAACAATTTAACAAATTTAAATAATTTATCGGGAGGAAGGGATCGTACCTGACTTATCTTGTCGATCTCGTTATCCATGTCTCCCCCTGAACTGCTGCTTTCTTCCGACATAGCTCCCCCTTCATCGATGCTCTCGATGCTCATTTCGGATGAGCTTGAATCGTAGTCCTCATCTTGATGACTCGCCATTAATGCTAGTCCGAAGAAGGCCTCGACTTTCGATTCGGACGATGATCGTCCCATGTCGCTTTTAGTGTCTTGAATTTGTTCGGTTGGACAGACTTCTTTCCTTTGTCCTTGTTTCTCAGCTTGGGGCAGTTGTCCTTAACGTGCCCTTCTTTGTTGCAGTGGTAGCATCGGATCGTCCTTTTCTTTCTACCCTACGAATGGTTAGTTTTCCTAGATTTGTATAATTTCTTAAATCACCTTACCATCATTATCATTTCTTCATCGTCAAGAAAGGATTCTGACTCTGGTTCATCTCTCGATACCTTTAGGGTGATGTTGTGTTTTGTCTCCTTCGTACCTACACATCTCGATTCATGCACTTCAAATGTGGAAAATAATTCTTCAAAGGAAATAATTTCTAAGTCCTTAGATATATAAAAAGTATCTACTAGTGATGCCCATTTAGTATTTCTAGGGAAAGAATTGAGTGCATACCTTAGTGAATCTCGGTTACTTACCTTTTTTCCGAGATTCAATAGTCCAGTGTGATAAGCTCCTTAATTCTCGAATGTAGATGCGCAACTGCTTCATCTTTATCAAGTCTCAGGCTGGTGAGCTGGTTGCGAAGCAAATCCCGTCTTGCGAACTTGGCTTCGGACGTTCCTTCGTGCAGTTCCAGGAACTTTTCCCATAGTTCCTTTTGCTGAGTCGTAGTTGCTATCTGGTTGACTTCTTGTGGCGGAAGGACGCTCTGCAGATGGAATTTTGCTTTATCGTTTGCCACGTAGTCGACCTTCTTCTTTTTTGTCCACTAGTATTTTTCTTTGCCCTCCGGTACTACAAAACCAAATTCCATAATTAAGAGTAACTCAAAATCCGTTTTGAAAAATACTTGCATTCACTTTTTCCAGTTGGCAAACTCCCCCTCAAAATTCGATGGGTATATGCTCAGTCCGACCATTTGTTAGGTGCTTCGATCGGCGGTTAGTCCTCCTGAAGCGTCCTGGCTCTGATACCACTTGTTGGAGACTGTTGGGCCGGCTAGAAGGGGGTTGAATAGCCTGCACAAATAAAAAGAAACCCTTCACGGACTTTCAAAGTAACACTTGCATAAATTAAATAAACAGAAAATAACAAAAAGAAGAGGCACCAAATTTGACTTGGTTACAACCGGGGAGGTTGTTAATCCAAGGAAGATGATCGCACTAAATTCTCCTTCAGGAAGAGAAGCCTCGTTTACAACAGTGTAAGCATAGAAAGAAGGAAGCTAAATAAAACAATAGAAGCACACAAGTGTTGTTATCATTTCTTGAATGAATTGAAAAGCTTCTGGACCAAAGCTATATTTATAGTCTTAATCGGGACGCCTGGAAGGGTTCCAGGCACCTGGAGGAGATAAAATTTTATCTCCTTCGCAACGGATCACGTTTGACCGCGATCCGGTCAAGATTCAATTCCAGACGCTTGGAATGGCTCCGGGCGCTAGGACTGGTCCGGGCGCCTGGAATGGTTCCGCGTACTCGAATCACTAAAGTCAACAATGTTGACTTTTGGTCCGGGCCTTCTGCTCTGGTATTGCTCGCCTTAGTCCGGGTCTTCCGCTCTAGCTTCGCTCGCTTGGGTGATTTCAGCCAACCAAAATAAGGCTCACCTAAACCCAATTTCGGCATTCTCGAGGAACCTTCCGCTCCGGCTTCTCGTCCATCGGAAACGTGGCACACCTCCTTCTCGTCCGCCCGTGTACTCTTCGGCAGCACCTCGTACCTCAGACGCACCGAGCCCGTCGACTCTCTCCCGTGTCGTCCTGCTAGCTGCATCTTTTGCTAAACTCCCTATGCTCCTAAGCTCCTGCACACTTAAATACAAGGTTAAAACACGACAGGACCTGACTTAACTTGTTGATCACATCAAAACAACCTTGGGGGTTCCAACAGCAATAACTTTCATAGCGTCCAACCTAGAGGCTGAACAGAAGCTGGAGCTGATCACCTGTCTCCAGTAAAACCACGACGTGTTCGCATGGTCAACGCACAAACTCCCCGGGATTTCCTCGAGCGTCGCGCAACACCAACTCCATGTCCGACTGGACGCTCGACCAGTGAAGCAAAGGAAGAGAGATTTCAGCGTTGAACAAAATATGATAATCCGAGCGGAAATAGAGAAGCTCCTGGAAGCCGGCCACATTCGGGAGATTCAATTCCCAAACTGGCTCGCCAATATAGTGTTGGTCTCCAAGCCGAGCAACAAGTGGCGGGTCTACATCGATTTCCGTGATCTTAACAAGGCGTGCCTAAAGGACTTTTACCTGCTGCCCTAGATCGATCAGATGGTAGACTCCATCACCGGGTGCGAGCTGATATATATACTGGGCGCATATCAAGGGTACCACCAAGTGTCGCTCGCCAAGGAGGATCAAGAAAAGGTCAGCTTTATGACGGCCGATGGAACATACTGTTACAATGTTATGCTGTTCAGATTGAAGAATGTCGGAGCCACCTATCAGAGGCTGATGAATAAAGTGTTCCGGCGGCAAATTGGCCGTAACATGGAGGTATATGTCGATGACATATTAATCAAATCCCTCTGAGCTACTGATCTCTGTGCAGATATCAAGGAGACCTGCAGACACTCAGGACATATGGAATCAAGCTGAATCCAAACAAATCTCTGTTCGGCGCAAGGAGCGGGCATTTCCTGGGCTACATTGTCACAGAGCGAGGTATCGAGGCAAACCCCAGCAAAGTAAAGGCGTTGTAAGATATGCCACCACCGAGGAATTTGAGGGAAGCTCAGAGGCTCACAAGTTGGATAATAGCCTTGTCTCGGTTCATCTCTAAATTGTCCGACCGGAGCTTGCCTCTCTTCAAAATTTTGTACCGAGCTACCAAGTTTCAATAAGATGAGGAATGCGACCGGACATTCGAAGAGCTTAAGGAATACCTCAATTCGTTGCCTGTACTAGCTAAACCAAATATCAGTGAGCCACTTAGAATCTTTTTATCCTCGACCGAGCACGCGGTCGGCTCGGTGCTAGTTAGGCAGAATGGCGAGGAACAACCGGTGTACTTTCTAGGTCATATATTGAAAGATGTTGAATCCCGCTACACTAGCCTTGAGAAGCTTGCCTATGCTTTGGTACTCGCCGCTCAGAGGCTTCGTCCATATTTCCTCAGCCACGATATCATCGTGATGACCAATAGTCCCTTGGGGAGAGTACTCTTAAATCCAGAAGCGTCTGGACGGCTAATCAAATGGACGACGGAGCTCAATGAGTTTGATATTCAATATCAACCTTGAGCGACCATCAAGGCACAGTCCTTGGCGGATTTCGTTGCTAAGGTACAAAATCCTGAGCCTGAAGACATTTGGAAAATATATGTGGATAGTTCGTCCACTCGGTAGGGGAGTGGGATCGAAATCCTGCTCATCTCCCCTCAAGAAGAGCGGATGCATCTGTCCGTTCGGCTGGATTATAGGGCAACAAATAATGAAGTCGAGTACGAGGCGCTGATCACTGGCCTGCAAGCTGCGCGACACGTCGAAGCCATCAAAGTCCTCCTCTATTCAGATTCACAACTAGCCGGCCATCAACTGATCGAGACGTTCGAGATAAGTAACGCTTATCTCAAGCTCTACGATGAAGCCTTCGAAAAGCTGAAGGCCAATTTTCGGGAGGTCGTCATACAAAAGATACCCCGAGCGGAGAATTAGGCTGCAGACGAGTTGGCCAAGTTGGCCAGCTCATTATTGTCGATCGTCATTTCATAGCCAATCGAGCAGGTATCTTTGGTAACGCACATCGGCCGGATGAAGGGACTTACCTTCCCGAGCGATTGGAGAACGGTTCTGGTAGAGTTCTTACGGTCGGGAGCTACACCGTCCGATCGAGAGGAGGCCTGTTTGCTAAGGAAAAGGGTTGGTCAGTTCACCCTCATCGAGGATCAGCTCTACAAGAAAGCCTTCTCTAGGCCTCTACTCAAATGTGTCGGATCGGAGGATATCGACTATATATTATGAGAGGTACATCAAGGTTCCTGCGGAGGACACTCGGGCGGCCGTTCGTTGGCAAGAAAGATTCTGCTTGCTGGATACTTCTGGCCAACCCTTCAGGAGGATGTCACTCGAATGGTGGCTACTTTCTTGTCCTGCGAGAAATATCACAGCCTCTCACACCGACCAACCAAGGAAATGAAGGTATCCATAGTTTCTTGTCCGTTCGACCAATAGGGCATGGACATTGTTGGGACCTTCCCAATGGCGACAGGTCAATGGAGGTTCTTGCTTGCTGCAGTAGATTATTTCTCCAAGTGGGTAGAAGCCGAGCCATTGCCCAGAATAACTGAATAGATGATCAAGAAGTTCATTTGGCAGCACATCATCTGTCAGTTTGGCATCCCGCGTCAGCTTGTCTCGGACAATGGGAGGCAATTCGTTGGTCAAGGGCTCAGGGAATGGTGCGAGGAGTACGACATCCAATAGGCTTTCACCTCCGTAGGGTATCCTCAGAGTAACGGGCATGCTAAAGTCACCAATTGGGAAATCTTATGGATCCTATGCGCGCGACTCGACCACATGGGAGGGAGCTGGGTGGATGAACTCCCTAGCGTGTTATGGGCGATCCGCACGACTCCCAAAGAGGGAACGAGAGCAACCCCCTTTCACTTGGTGTATGGCAGCGAGGTGGTCGTCCTAGTCGAAGTCGGAGTTGAATCCGACAATATACAACATTACAGTGAGGACAACGACCAGCGGAGGCTCTTGGAGTTAGACTTGGTGGACAAGGCACGTGCTAAAGCAGTCGTCCGACTGATGGCCTACCGCCAGAGGATGAAGCAGAACTACAATCGAAGGGTGATCCCAAGGTCGTTCTAGGTTGGCGACTTGGTATGGAAGAAAGTGAAGTCGGTCGGCGACGTCACCAAGCTGGAAGCTCCATGGGCTGGACCCTTCAAGGTCGTGGAAAAGCTTTGCTCGGGCGCCTACTACTTCGAAGACGAGGACGGGTGGTGACTAGAACGTCCGTAGAGCGCGAACTATCTCCAGCCTTACCGACCCGGATGAGAGGTGCGCCGATGTGATCAATGTACCTTTATATCCCTATGTTCCTTGGATGCAGGACAGGAAATAAAAGATTAAGCTTCCAAGCTTTGTTCTGAACGGCATGCTAAACGGTCGAGCGACAACCTTAAACCCGAGTCTTCGTCAAATCGTTTAGCGACAATGTTAAACCCCTATCTCCATCAGCGGTCGAGCGGCGACCTTAAACACGAGTCTTCATCAAATTGTCGAGCAGCGACGTTAAACCCCTGTCTCCATCAACGGTCGAGCGACAACCTTAAACCCAAGTCTTCATCAAATCGTCAAGCGACGTTAAACCCTTGTCTCCATCAGCGGTCGAGCAACGACCTTAAACCTGAGTCTTCGTCAAATCATCGAGCGGCGACGTTAAACCCTTGTCTCCATCAGCGGTCGAGCGGTGACCTTAAACCCAAGTCACCGTCAAATCATCGAGCGGCGATGTTAAACCCCTGTCTCCATCAGCGGTCGAGCGGTGACCTTAAACCCAAGTCACCGTCAAATCATCGAGCGGCGATGTTAAACCCCTGTCTCCATCAGCAGTCGAGCGGCGACCTTAAACCCAAGTCTCCGTCAAATCATCGAGCGACGACGTTAAACCCCTGTCTCCATCAGCGGTCGAGCGGCAACCTTAAACCCGAGTCTTCGTTAAATCGTCGAGCGACGACGTTAAATCCCTGTCTCCATCAGCGGTCGAGCGACGACCTTAAACCCAAGTCTTCGTCAAATCGTCGAGCGACGACGTTAAACCCTATCTCCATTAGCGGTCGAGCTACGACCTTAAACCCGAGTCTTCGTCAAATCATCAAGCGACGATGTTAAACCCTTATTTCCATCAGCGGTCGAGTGACGACCTTAAACCTCTATCTTCGACAAAGATCGAGCGGCGACCCTAAAACCATAACTTCACCAAATCGTCGAATGGCGATGATCAAGCACGAGTCTCCATAAATGGTCGAGCGACGACCTTAAACCCGAGAGGTACAACCCTACTGATTTTATCAATGGTCGAACTACGACCCGAGCTCGAATATACTATCCGCTCAGGATTATACAGTCAAAAACTTCGCTAACGGCGGAGAGAGCAAGACAGACTGGTGGTTATGCTGACCGGGGGGATCAAGAGCAGGCATACGAGCAAGGAAAATTTGTAGAAAATAAGATCTTTCATTACCCATAAAAGAAAAAAAAAAGTGGAGCAATCGAGCGGCGGGCGTGTAGACATACTTCAAAAATTTTCTTACAAACTCTCCGCCTCACTCAAGATAATCGAAGACGTCATCAAGCATTGAGTCATTGAGCTGGCCGCGATTGATGATGCCATTAGTCAGGGCTTCGGGGAGGTGACCGTTAGCATCCCGTCAACAGCCAATTCAAAGGCCCGGATGATCTGACGGACGACCTTGTCGATGAATTGGTCCGAGCAGAGGTACTCCTATTTCATCACCTCAAAACGGCTAGGCTCGGCCTCCTGGTAGGTCTTCAGAACATCGCAAGAGGCCTCTAGAGTGTCTTCAAGGGTCTTCAGTTGCCCCCGAAGAGAAGCCTCTACAGCCAAGCGGTCGTCCCACTCCGCTACCAGTAAGTCCTCAATTTCTTTGAGCTTCTAGGTAAAATTCTGAGCCTCCTGCTTCTTCAGTTCCAGGTCGGCGATGGCTCAATTTTTCCTTGTCATGGCCAAATCAATCTTCTTATCATAAGTCTTCACCTGTGCCTCGAGCTGGCCCAGTCGGATAACCTGGTCAGTGGACTTCTTACGTTCGGCCTCGAGGAGCTTCTGGGCCTTCTCCAGATCAGCCTGCAGCTGGGCAACCGATGGCCTTTGAGAGGAAGAGGCTCCACTCGAAATCTTGAGCTTCTTCCGCTCGTCCTCTACGAGAGCAAGTCGTTGGCACATGGCCATGCTCTCCACCCAGTAATGTAGATGAAAAGGTAAATGTTAAGCGTCGATCGGAGGTAAATTATGAAGTGATTAAAATACGTACCCTAGTGGGCATCTGCAAATGATTGTTCCCGAGCGCTCTTGGCGACATCGTCGCCACCCAAGCCCTCGCTTCCTCCCAAATACTGGCGAGTGGCCCGCGGATCGGGATCTTATGCTCAGGGATGGTCGGACAGGCGCACTGCTCGAGGTAGTCCTCCGTTGGAAGGTTGAGGGTTGCGATCACCGATCGCCGACCGCTCGGGTCCTATGAGGAGGAAATCGTCGGACCGGAAGGAGCAGCAGTCGACGCTGGATCGATTCGGGACCACAGTGGCCTCCGTTGGGTTCGAGACGGAGGTAGAGACATGATCGACCACGTAGTGATAGGCTCTGTAAGCAGATCGGCCAAGGAGGGTGTCCGATCGGATGAAGTGACCTCCACTGTTTCAGGGATGGCCGCTGGAGATGATGTATTGCCTCGCTCGGAGGGTCTCACGACCAAGGTGGCGGATCAGGAAGGAGTGGTCGTGCGATGTCTCTTGCATCTGATGAGTGGCTCACCGTCGCCTGAAGATCTCGAGCCGTCGGTTTGGGAGGCGGGTTGCACTCCGGAGGGGAGTGGATCACTCGCCACCTCTGTATTGGCCTTCCGGTCGGTGTCGCCTTCGCCCACAATTGGCGTCCCCACGCTCTCCACCAGCATGCCTTCGTGGGAGTCTACCGACGTTAAGCTGAAGCTCGCCATTTCCTTGGCTACAACTGCCTCGATCTCAGCATCCTTGAGCTTGGTCAAACCGGCCGCACGTGCTCGCATCATGATCTTAGCTGCAAAAAAAAAAAAAGAAGAAGAAATCAGTTATATTCTAAGGAGAAGGGTAAGAAATCTCATACCTAAGCCGCTCGGTAGCCTCGGGCGGATTGAACTCAACCCAAAGATATACATAACACCCTCCAGCAGTAGCTTATGGATGTTGTATTTCTAACCGGCCAGCATATTCGCTGCATGAAGGTAATCCGGTCGACTCTTGTACTTCTTCAGATCCAGCTGAGGTGGTAGCCCGACCTGCCAGCGCGTCCGAAAGCTCGGCCGCTCGGGGAGACGCAGGAAGAAGAAGTACTCCTTCCAGTGTTTGTTGGAGGTGGACATTTTGTCGAAAAACACTAGGCCAACCCGAGACTGAAAAAGATAGGTCCCTAGCTCGTATTGCTTGGGATAGTAGAAATAATGAAAGACTTGAGGGATTAGGGGAATGTCGTGCAGCCGGAACAGCACAACAACACCGTACAGTAGACGAAAGGAATTTGGTATGAGCTGGGGAAGACGAGCGCGGAAGTAGTTACAAACTTCAAGGATAAAGGGATGGATGGGAAAGTGGAGGCCGACCATGAATTGATCTCTGAATAGATAGATAGTACTGATCGGCGGATCATTAGGTCGATCGGATGAAGAGGCTAGAACAATTTTGTGGTCAGAAGGAATTTCATAGACACTCCGGAGGCTCTTGGTGTCACCCGCGTCGAACCTGGTCTCCATAGTGGTATACCAGAGACTGGGAGCGGGGTCGGACAGCCGGGAAGAGCTGGCCATGACCGGAAAAGGGGAAAACAAGAGGATCAACGGAAGGGATGGACGAAAAAAGCAGAGGACACTGGAAGGACGTGAGAATCTGAAGGAACAGTAAAAAGTCGCAAAAAGCTTACAGAAAGAGGAGAGGAGGTCGTCGCCGAGGAAAACAGAGGGTCGCTGGAGCACTGGTCAAACAAGGAACTGCCTGCAGCTATTAGAGACGCGAGGCAAGAAAACAGAGGTAACGCGGTGGCTTTATAAAGAGTGGGTTCGGCCGACTGAAGCCGTTCGATCTAGGGCACAGAAGCCAGAGCGTAGATCCAGCCGTTGAATTCAAACCACCGAACGTCACATCAGCGTCTATCACTTCGGATGTGCAGTGACGGTGGCAGTGACACATGGCATACACCTACAGGGCGACATTTAATGGGTGCCATTAACAGGCATGGGCGCGTGCCTAGCTTTAATGATCCTGATTTATATGAATTCTGAGGGGATTTGGGTTACACCAGCATTGACCGCTCTCGACCAAGGATACAAATTGAATTTCTTAAGTGCAAATATACGGAGCGCCAATCAGCCTCAAGGATCAGTCTCAGGGCCGTCTGACACCCTTCGACAAACCGATCAGAGTCCAGACCAGCATCACGGTTGATCGGCCAATTTAACTCAGACTACTTGTTCAGTTAGTCGGACTTATAGCCTCCTTCGACTAGACTTGAGAGGGAGGCATATGATTGGTGATAAGGCCGAGCCCGCTCAGTAGAAGGGTCAATGACACGATGGTAGTCAAAGTCAAGATGGTCAACACCTCGATAGTCATCGTCTGATCGGAAGTAAGAGAACCCGACCGGATATCAATACAGCTCGGCTCCAGACCGAGCTTCTGACGCTCAAAAGATCAAGTATCAGCGAATCCAGAGGTCGAACGGCTAAACCGCTCGGACTTGCCTAAAATTTCAGAACCAACAGAGTGGAGTTACAGTTGAGCAGACAGTGGAAGGATGACCGAGCGACTCTCCCACTCGACCCAAGGGCAAGATCGATCGGATGACTGAGGGTAGGCCGAGCGGCTCTCCCGCTCGACCCTAGGAGGACAGCCGTCCGAATGGACGAGGATCGGCCGACTGACTCTCCCACTTGGTCTAGAAATAGACAAAGGGAGTAGATGGTGATATCCTTCTGGGAACCAGTGCCACCGATAGGCAGCATGGTTGACGACATGGTCAGGCATAGGATCATCAGACGAAGCTTCTACTGTCTTGTTAGGGATATACTCGGGCTATTAAGGTATGGTGTCAGAAACGCTTTTTTGACACGTCTTTTCAGGATATGCTTTGAGAAGTGTGCACGCCTCGAGAAACATGCACACGCTCTCCGGGAGTCCTATATAAGAGCTCCAAAGCTTCGACGGAGATATGAGATCTCTACTGTAGCTACTGTTACGCTGCTGCTTTCACTTCTCTTCTTTGCTTGCTTATTGCTACTGTCGGTGACTGACTTGAGCGTTAGAGGGCCAACGCCGCCCCTCCCTAGCTCAGCACTGACATCTTGTGGTTCCAAGCTCATCCCATTGGAGGCCCACGTACATTCAACAGAAGTGCCATGTCCCCAGCAACCATCACCTCGACTCTCGGACAAGATTATCGATCTTCTTGCCAACCTCCACAAACTGCACAATTGGGGTAAGCTCCTCCGAGAGACAGGGTGAACCATCTCCTTCTAAGGCCCCTGGTTCCTTGACATGAACTATATCGCCACCTGTGACCCTGTACACCTTCATCACATCTTCAATGCTAATTTCCCAAAGTATCCCAAGGGCGACGAATTCGCCGACATCTTTGACATCCTCGGTGATGACATCTTTATCTCCGACAAGGAGCGATGGAGGCGGCAACGCGCAAAGGCGCACAACCTCATCAACCAGAGGAGCTTCCAGTCATTCATGGCCTCGAACAACCACAACAATGTTGAGAAGGGGCTACTCTCACTCCTCGATGAGGTCGCATGATGAGTGGTGGCGGTGGACTTGCAGGATGTGTTCCTCCGAGTGACCTTCGACATGACTGCCTACCTGGTCTTCAGTGTTGACACTAGCTGCCTCTCCATAGACTTCCCGACAGTCTCCTTTGTGCTGGCCATGGACGATTCCATGGAGACCATACTGCTCCATAGCACCGTGTCACCAGTGTGGTGGAAGTGGATCAGACGACATTGCTTCGGGTCAGCCGAGAGGATGATGGTGGAAGCGTGGAGGGAAATAGATCGTTTCATAGCGGCATGTGTGGCAGAGAAGAGGAAGAACTCCAACCGAACCCAAACAAGCACTGATCTACTCTCGTCTTACATGAATGACATCAACGATGACCAACAAGGAACAGAAATTGACCACAAATTTCTCCGTGACACGATCGTCATTACATACACCATTGGTGCTTTTCTCCCATGGTTCTTTTGGTCTCTGTCCAAGAATCCCACGGTGGTTTAGAAAATACTGGAGGAATTGAAGACCATATTAAAAGAACGATCAAGCTAGGGTGGGCCGATAGTGTTCGAGCCAGAGGAACTGGGGAAGATGGTGTACCTCCATGCCTTGTTATTGGAGGTGCAGAGGTTGTTCCCTTTGGTTCCTATTGAGAAAAAGGATGAGGTCGGGTGGGCCCGATGTGCTACAGAGCGGGCAAAAGGTGGAATGGGGCGTTAAGATCTTAGTGTTGCTCCTGCCAATCGGACAGATGGACGGGGTGCGGGAAGAATTGCAGTGCGTTTTGACCGGAGTAGTGGATCTTGAAGAAAGGGCGGCTGAGGCACGAGCCTTCATACAAGTTCATGTCCATTTCTGCGATCATGTGTGAAAAGGTAAAATCGTTCGTCCTCAACGTTTCCGTCGCACCGATCCCAAGTCATCACAAGAGAGAAATTATGGTAATCGAGAAGGCAAATAGTGGTGGGGTGAGTTACACAGGGTCCGAAGATTTATGCCCCGATAGTCTTGCGGTTCGACCTCGCAATCTCATGTGACAAGCATGCCACCACTTATCATCTTAGATGACCCATGAGGTCCCATTTCCACGATCATGCCTAGAGAAGGAGGTGACCTTCATGTAGATGAATGTGATGGAGGCGACGGCGATCTACAGGTTCCGGCTGGAGGTGGTGGAAGGGCATCCAATGGAGCCCAAGTTGTTGATAATCTTTCACATGAAGAATGGATTCAAGGTATGGAAATTACATTAGTAGGAATATAAGCTGAAACGTCTCCAGATTGAGTCTCAACTATCGGTAAAGCAGTCATACTTCCTTCACCTAGACTAGAACTTGATTTAGCGGCTCTTTCCAAAAGTCGTGAATGCAAATAAAAAACATCTCCTGGATAAGCTTCACGACCGGGAGGTCTTCTTAATAGAAGAGACATTTGGCGATAAGCTTGTACCTGTTTGGAGAGATCATCATAAATTATTAAAGTATGTCGTTCACGATACATAAAATATTCAGCCAGAGCCGCTCCCATATAAGGAGCGAGGTACTGTAATGTAGCAGGTGAATCCGTCGTTTCAGCTACCACAATAGTGTATTCCATCGCCCCTCTTTCCTGGAAAGTAGTCACTACCTGAGCCACAGAAGATGCTTTTTGACCAATAGCTACATAAACACATATTACATTTTGGCCTTTTTGATTGAGAGAGTGTCTGTGTCTGAGGTCATCGGTGAGATGTCTTCTGTATTAACTAAATCATCGGTTTTCAAGGAAGAGCCTAGAGGAAGGAGCTTAAGGTGGAAAGAGATTTCCAATCAACCACGCTTGCAAGACTGTGCCTACGTGAGGGAAAAAAAGCATTAGAAGGAAAACCATGAGGTGCCCCAGTTTAACTATTCTGATGCTTAAGTTAGATTTCAGCGAGGGTGAAAATGGAGAAGATGAACAGTATAGAGAAGTAGAAGGATTGTACATGCATTTGCATAGATGAATGAATGCATACCTTTGCCCGTAGGAACATATTGTTGGTGCGGGAAGCATCCGACGATCAAACTTTAGTTTTGATAATGACAAAAGAGATTCAAAGTTAAAGTTAATTGTTATCTAACGAGCTTAAACAAGTTTACAAGAAAGTCCTAACTACGGTTAGGCAGGAGAAAAACCCTAGGGGGTGGTAACCCTAGGCGGAGAAACACTCTAGGGGATGATAACCCTATGTCCTAGGGGTGGTAACCCTAGGTGGAGGAGAAATCCTAAGGGGGGGGGGGTAACCTTAGGTCCCAGGGGGAGGTAACCCTAGGTGGAGAAAAACCCTAGAGGGTGGTAACCCTAGGCGAAAAGTCCAGTCGGTCTGGAGGACCGAACTGGCATCAGGTATGCTCTCCTGAGTGGAGTAGGCGAGGACGCGTTCCCCGAAAGAGGGAACAGTAGGCGTCGGTTCGACCTAAGATTTTCGATCAAAAATCCTAAGTCAGAACCGGACAGTCTGGAAACTGTCAAACACTTCATGTATTTATATGTGCTAACTTTGTTTTGCAGGATATGTTTGTGTTTTGGGACTAACATATCTTACAGGTACAAAAGAACAAGGCTTTCCCTTGGATGAACAATATCAGAGGCGTCTCCATGGAGTTTGGAGGTGCCTCGGGTGCAAGGGGTAAGCTGGTTGCGAAGTGGAGCTGGAGGCGCCTTGGACTAGCATGGAGGCGTCTTCAAGAGGATCAGTGACGACGATTTCAGCTCTCATCCACGCGGCTGACTCGGCAATATTGAGGTGCCTTGGAAGAGGTTTGAGGTGCCTCCAATGACCTTTATAAGGGGTCTCGAACAGCATGTTCAAGACATCAATTCACAAGTGATCTAGCTATTGTTTGCTGCCCAAGAGACGCCCAAAAGTGCTGTTACAAGTCCCTGACAACCCGGAGCTTCAGAATCTACTATTCTTGTTGTCAGTATAGTTTTTAATTACTATTAAGTTGTAATACTTGTGTAAACTTTTGCGCGATATAGTTGTTGACCAAAGTAAACGCTCAAAGAGCGTGGGCCTTGGAGTAGGAGTCGCCCTAGGCTCCGAACCAAGTAAATACCTTGGTCTTCTGTGTGTGGTTGTTTATTTATTTCCGCTGTGCTTAATTCTCGATCGTTTTATGAATCTGAAATGTGTGAAATCCACGAGCGCTACTCACCCCCCCTCTAGTGCGGTCTCGATCCAACAATTGGTATCAGAGCGGGGTAGCTTCGATTTGGTGCAACTACCAATCAAGCATTCTTTTCGTGGTGATTTCAATTTTTCGGAGTCGATCGGAATCGGTATTCTTGCCGTCTTCCGATCTTATTTTTTTCGTAATCGTACTCTTTTCTTAAAGTTGGTGCAACACCACTCGAGAACGTAATTTACTCTTATTTTTATACCGCACTGCTAATCTAGGATCAAGTCCTGGGATATTCTTTTCGTACGCTTTCCTTGTGCTAGATCTAAAATGGCTTTCCAAGAAGGGTTCAGCACTGCTCGCCCACCACTCTTCTCCGGAGATGATTTCGGGTACTGGAAGGATTGGATGGAGGCTTATCTCCAGACTCACTTTGAAGTCTGGGTGATCATCAAAACCGGGTTGGAAATACCAACTGACGGCGTCGGCAAGCCACTACCGTACGAAAACTGGGACACAACCCTTATCAAAAAGGTAGAAGTCAACGCTAAAGCAACCTGCACCCTCCAATGCGGACTGACGAAGGAGGAGCTGAACTGCGTCGACCCGTTCACAAGCACCAAAGAACTTTGGGAGAAGCTGATCGAGCTTCATGAAAGAACGTCTGACACCAAGGTAAGTAAGAGGGATTTATTATTTAATAAATTGTATAATATTAAAATGCAGGAAGGTGAGACGGCTAGCCAACTTCACGGCCAGATACAAGATCTACTCAATGGTCTACATGCAATCGGACAAAAAGTAGAGAACTGGGACATCTTAAGGTATACCTTAAACGCTTTTCCAACGAATACCTTGTGGGCATCTATGGTAGATGCTTATAAGGTTTCCAAGGATCTCTCTTCCATTAAGTTAGATGAATTATTCGCAGAGTTTGAATTACATGAACAAGTAAACTCACGTCCGACCGAGAAAGGTGTTGCTTTGGTTGCAGATACAAACAGAACAGATACAAACAGAACCAAGGAAGCAAAAACAAAGCACAGAACAGAACCAGAATTGGAAGAAGAACCAGACTCTGATGACGACAATGAACTCACAACCGAACTCGTCAACTTGGTGAAGAAACTCTACAGAAAGAAGAAAAGCTTCAACAAAAAGGATGTTAAAAAGGTAATTCAGTCGAAGGAGGCCCAACCAAAGGTAAAGTTCGAGGTGACGTGCTACGGATGTAATCAGAAGAGACACATCAAGGCGAACTGCCCAAATTAGAAAGATGTAAAGAAGCCAAGAAGGAAGAAAGTTCTGAAGGCAACCTAGGACGAGTCATCCTTAGAAGAGTTCGACGATGAAGAACTCGAACAGACGAGTTTTCTCATGATGACGACCCGGGACTACGTCAACGAATTCAGAAGCGAGGATGAATTGGAAGCACAATCCGAGAGAAGTCACGGATTCGCATCCGTTTCCGAAAAGCCAAACCCCTCTGTAAGTACAAATTGTATATATAATTTAATTAATTATTTAATGCATAAGTTAGCAAAATCCAATGTTCGGATCAAGTCGCTTCTAAAGGAGGTAACATCCCTTAAAGAAGTGACTAATACCGAATCCTTGCCTGACCCTGTTCAGGCTGGAACCTCAACTCAAGTCCAAAAACTTGAGGAAGAGAATTCCAGCCTGAAAAGTTAAGTCAAGGATTTGAAGGTTTCATTTGAACGGTTTACACTGGGTTCTAAGAATCTTGACTTGATTCTTGGAAAATAGAAGGTCGTATATAATCGATCCAGACTAGGATATAAGGCTAAAAAGAAATATAGGTCTTATTTATCGCTTATTAACAGACTGAATAGTAAGATAGTCCAAGCATGAGTACCTAAGTCCAACTTGGTCAATCAAGTTGGACTTGGTTAATATTGGGTCCCTAAGGATCAAGTTCATTACCTTGATAGACCATATCAAGGCTATGATTCAGGAGGAGCCAATAGAAAAACTATCTTAATAAATAAATAGAGTTGTTTGATGATTGTTTATTTACTTTCTTGTTCATAGCATGTTTAGATTACGATAGTAGGATAGATTAAGAACCTAGGCATAATTTACACTTGTTCAATTAAACCTAGGGATTTCAAAAAGAAAATTAAATATGTCATTTCTTTGAGCGGTTCTGTCTAGAAAGTGGTGGATAATCCCATACCCAAGAAGGCCTAGTGTCTTACCACGACCTGGGAACAAATCTTTGAAATACATATTTAATTGACTAATTGGAAAACCTAAGTTTAACTCAAATATAAATTAATCCTTAGAAATAACCTAAATTAAAAATAACCATCTCACGAAATTACTTAAGATTACCTGATTGATAACTTATAATCGAGTGAGATGCATCTAGGTTGAACTTAGTCTAACAAATAACTTCAATTTAATCAAATTCAATTTAATTTAATCAAAATAAATTCAATTTAATCAAATTCAATTCAATTTAATAAAATTCAATTTAATCAAAATAAATTCAATTTAATTTAATAAAATCCAGTTTAATAAAAATAAATTCAATTTAATCAAAATAAATTCATTTTAATCAAATTTAATTTAATCAAAATAAATACAATTTAATTTAATAAAATTCAGTTTAATCAAAATAAATTCATTTTAATCAAAATAAATTCAATTTAATTCAATAAATTCAAAATTTAATCAAACTCAATTTAATCAAAATAAATCCAATTTAATTCAATCAAACTCAAACAAATTCAATTTAATTAAGTTAACCTTAACTAATTTAATATACCATCTCACAATCACTCATAGGGATACCATGTTTTGAATCATTTAGATTGGGTGAGATGGAAAATTAAATTGATTTCAGTCAAACTACCTTCTAAAATTCAATAAATTGATCCAAATCAAATACTTTATGTAGGATCATTAAGATTTGGATCAATGGATGCTAGATAGTGGATACTCCAGACACATGACTGGAGACAGATTGAAATTCACTAAGTTGAAACTCAAGAACCTAGGATCTGTCGCGTTCGGCAACGACGGAACCCTTAAGGTAATCGGAATAGGTAATATCCAATTAAATTCCGATTTTTATATTCGAAAAGTATTATTGGTTGAAAATTTTAGCTTCAATTTACTTAGTATTAGCCAGTTATGTGACTCAGGATATTTAGTCACATTTTCAAAAACTGGATGTAGAATTAACAATATTAACAATCCTGAAATCACACTTAAGGGTTTTAGGAAAAAGAATATTTATACCATAGACCTACCAACTTCCTCACTAGAGTGTTTATTAACACAACAAGAGGAAACTGAGTCATGGTACAGGAGACTGGGTCACACTCATACTAGACTCATTTAAAAAATGAGTCAAAATGGTCTAGTTAGAGGTCTGCCCAAATTAAAATTTATTGAACATTTAACTTGTGATGCTTGTCAACAAGGTAAACAAACCAAATCAAACCACAAATTAACCAACCTAAACAGAACAACTTCAATACTTGAGCTCCTTCATCTAGACTTGTTTAATTCATATGGAGCCAAGTCACTAAGCAAAAATCAATATTGCTTAGTAATAATCAATGACTACTCAAGATTTACTTGGGTAAAATTTTTAAAAACTAAAGATGAAACCTTTGAAGTATTTAAAATTTTTTACGAATTATTTGAAAATGAAAAAGATACTCAGATAAAAAGAATTAGAAGTGACCATGGGGGAGAATTTGAAAATCATAACTTTATTGAATTTTATGAAATGAATGGATATAAGCATGAATATTCTTGCCCTAGGACCCCCCAACAAAATGGTCTAGTAGAATATAAAAACAGAACCCTACAAGAATTCGCTAGGACTATGTTAAACGAATACAAATTATCTAATCAATTTTGGGCTGAAGCAATTAACACAACATGTTATATACAAAATAATATTTTAATTAATAAATTTCAAAATAAAACACCCTATGAAATATATTATAATAAAATTCCTAACTTAAACATTTAAAAGTATTTGGGTGTAAAGTATTTATCTTAAACACTAAAGACTACTTAGGGAAATTTTCATCAAAAACAACTCCAGGAACATTTTTAGGGTACTCAACAATCAGTAGTGCATATAGAGTTTACAACAAAAATACCCTAAAAGTTAAAGAAACAATAAATGTAATATTTAATGAAGAAAATAAACCACCCAATATAATAAATGAAAATAATAATACAGAAAATGTTAACTCAAGAAATACAGAAGATGATGACGAAATTCAACCTGAACTTAATGAATCTGAAGAACCAATTACTAACCCAAGTATAAGACCAACAAGAACAAGCACCAATCACCCATCTGACCAAATTTTGGGTGACCCAACTCAAGGAGTCAGAACTAGGTCATCTTATAAGAACCTAAGCCAAATAGCCCTTATTTCCAAAATCGAACCAAAAACTATAGATGAAGCCCTACCAGACCTAGACTGGACCTTAGCAATGCAAGAAGAGTTGGCCCAATTTGAAAGAAATCAGGTCTGGGAATTAGTGCCTAAACCCATTAACAAGACCATAATTGATACTAAATGGATTTTTAGAAACAAATTAAATGATCAAGGTGAAATAGTTAGAAATAAAGCTAGGTTAGTAGATAGGATTCAATCAAGTAGAAGGGCTAGACTATAATGAGACCTATGCCCCTGTAGCCAGACTTGAATCCATTAGAATGTTGCTGGCCTATGTAGCACACAAGGGATTCAAGCTATATCAAATGGATGTAAAATCCACATTTTTAAATGACTTTATTAAAGAAGAGGTATATGTAGGTCAACCCCCAGGATTTAAGGACTTAGAACAACCAAATGATGTCTTTAGATTAAAAAAGACCCTATATGAACTAAAACAAGCACCTAGGGCTTGGTATGAATGTCTGCCCAATTATCTAATATCAAAAGGGTTCAACTAAGGTCAAATAGATCCAACCATTTTTGTAAAAACCTTAGAAAAAGATATTTTTATAACCCAAATTTACGTAGACAATATAATTTTTGGATCAACCAACTCCAAATTTTTAAAAGAATTCACCAAACTAATGGAAAATGAATTTGAAATGAGTCTGGTAGGTGAACTTAACTTCTTTTTAGGTTTACAAATTAAATAAACCAAAGATAGAATTTATATTTATCAAACTAAATATGCTAAGGAATTAGTTAGAAAATTTAGAATGGAAAATTCAAAAAATATTAATACACCAATGACTACTAATATTAAAATTGACTCAAACTTAGAAGGTAAACCAGTAGACTTGGAATACTATCGAAGTGCGATAGAGAGTCTACTTTACCTAACTGCGAGCTGACCAGACATTCTTTTTGCAGTAGGTATGTGTACAAGATATCAATTTTGTGCAAAAGAGTCTCACTTAACCTTTGTCAAAAGAATCCTTAGGTATATTAAGGGAACACTAAATGTAGGACTATGGTACCCTAGGTCTTGCACCCTTGACCTAATCGGCTATTCTGACTCAGACTATGCCAGGTGCAAACTAGATAGAAAAAATACAAGTGGTAGCTATTAATTTCTAGGTCAGTGCCTAATAAGTTGGTCCAACAGAAAGCAACACTGTGTTGCCTTATCTACCACTGAAGCTGAGTACAAAGCCCTAGGAGAATGTGCATCTCAATTATTATGGATGATGCATACCCTAAAAGACTATCAATTAGAATATTAGAATACTAAATTTCAATTGTTAACATAAGTTCAATCAATTTAACCAAAAACCCAATTCACCACTCTAGGATCAAACATATTAAAGTAAAACATCATTTTGTAAGGGATCACGTAGCCAAGGGTGATATTGTACTTAACTATGTTGAGTCCAAATCAAACCTGACTGATATATTCACAAAGCCCTTACCTGAACTTGAGTTTAGTGCACTTAGAAGACAAATAGGGATGTGCTTAGTAGAATAGGACTTATCTTCACTTAAAAAAATTTTTATCTTTAAATCAGTTTGATGTTAAATTTGTTTTGAAAACTCTAGGAAAAAATAATATTTTCAAAATCTCAATTTCTTAGATTTTCAAATTTTGGACTTAGCCTAGGCACTAACCCAAGAAATCATGTTCCCCTAGGTTTCAGCTAGAGCATCTCACAAGCACACTAGGCATAACTTGTTTATGTTTGAAACACTTAGAATGGGGTGAGATACATAGGGTATAGTCTAGATTTCAGAATGCTTATTTCTGTGCATCGCAATAAGTCTGGACAATAAATACCAAAATAACAGTAATCAAGTTAAGTTATCCAGACTTGGTCAAATATAACTGGATCACTAACTAAACTTGACTAGCCAAGTGAAAGCTGTTGCCCTCTAGGTAATCAACTAATAACTAATGGTTAAACATGTGGCCAAGGAATTTCAATTACTCATGCTTGGACTTTAGGAATATTTTTCTAGAGTAAAAATGACCTTGGTTAAAATGTTACAAGTTTTTTCAAGTTAACCATTTTTCAAGTATTATTTTCTAAATCTTTTTTTTTCAAACTTGACTAAGTTTCTATATTTCAAACTTAGCGTTTAAAGCAATTTCTAAAATACACTAAAAATAGTGACTTCAGTATATTTCTAATCTTAAAAAATAGTTTTACAATATCTACCGATAGCAACAGTGAGCTAAAGAAAGAAGACCATTGGACGAAAAAGGAACAAGTTGAATTTGTGGCAAATGGAAAAGTAGAGTTTCATCTCCTAAGCGCCACCATAAGAGGTAAACCTAATCGGAGTCTATGAGTCTGCAAAGGATCTCTGGGAAAAATTCCTGGATCTTCATGAAGTAACTTCTGAAGCCAAGTTTATAAGAAGAGATATTCTTCAGAACCAATTGACGAATTTGTGACTCAAGGAAGGTGAAACAGTTCCTCAATTACATGCTAAGCTTAAAGAACTAGTCATTAAACTCACGAATCTCGAAGAAAGGTAGCCAACCAACATTCACTAAGGTATGCACTTAACTCTTTCCCTAGAACTCCTCAATGGTCAACTCTAGTAGATACATATTACATCTCTAGAGATTTAGAGGTAAGTAATTTAGAAGAGTTATTTCCCACTTTTAAAATTCATGAGTCTAGATGCATAGATCTAAAGGAGTCGAAGCACAACATTGCCTTGAAGGTAAAAATGGACGAACCAAAATCTGAAATATCTCTTGATGATGATGAAATGGCTTTTATTGTAAGAAAGTTTAAAAAGTTTATTAAAACTAATAAATTCAATCAAGTGCAGGCTAAAAGAAGAAAAAGGAAAGTAAAGTGCTATCATTGCAATGCCCAAAACTGAAGAATAAGGACAAAGACAAGGAAAAGGACAAAAAGGCAACCCAGAAGAAGCATAAGAATCTAAAGGCGACATGAGACGAAATATCTTCATCAGATTCGGATGTCGTAGCCTATACCAGACTTGCATTAATTGTAAGTACCCCATGGTACTTTTAATATGATCAACCAAGTCAAGTTAGATTCTATTATGTTTTGATGTCTTATGTCTAAGTGTGCAGGAGCTTAGGAGCATAGGAAGTCCAGAAAAAGATGAAACTAGTGAGAAGGATGACACGGGAGAGAGTCGACGGGCTCGGTGCATCCGAGGGACAAGGCGCTACGGAAGAGTAAGTTGGTGGATGAGAAGGAAGCGCACGGTGTTGGTTGGTCCTAGGAAGATTGTACCGGTTCCATTGTACATTTTAGAGTTATGATTGGTTGGTCCTAGGAATATGACCTAGCCTTAGATGCCAAAGATATGATTAGTTCATTTCCGAAGGTTGCTTTATCTTATTAGAGTTAGAAGATGTGTTATTAATTTTTATTTATTGCATCGTGGGAGTTATTGGATTATAAATTGCCAACCAACGTACCAGAACTATAACTTCCCTATTTTTCTTGATAACAACTTTGTTATCATAATAGAATATCAAGTTCCTTGAATAGTTTAGAAACTGAAATCTAGTTCTTTCTAAACTTGATACGTAAAGACAATTTCATGTTTTATTCCTATCTGAGGATAAACATCTCCCACTACAACAGCTGCTACTTTTGCAGCAATTCCCATGTAAATGGTATTTTCCCTTTCATATAGTTGTCAGGTTTCCTGGAACCCCTGCAATGAATTGCAGACATGATCAGTGGCTCCTATATCTACACACCAGGTACCGGTAGATAACACCACTAAACATGTTTCAACAACTAATGAATAAAATACACCTTTATTGTTCTCAGTTCTGAGAGGACAGTCCACCTTAGTGTCTAAGTTTTGTTTCCAATCATTATAATTTGGACTACTAAGTCTATTATATAGTATAACAATTAGGAGATTGAAAAAATTTTGAAATTCTAAGAATCACAAAAATATTTGGTCAAGACCAACACCTCAAAATTCTTGTGATTTATCCATTAATTTTATTATCTTGTCAACCTAACTTTATGACAAATAAAATTAATAGTTGGTCTGTCTTTTGATCAAATATTTGGTCAAAACTTTGAATTTAAAATAATATTGATTCCTCAAAATAATATCATTTAAATTCACCAGCACCTCTAACACTGTGAATTTTGTATGTCATGTTAGTGTGGGCGTATACAAAATCAAACATTTGTAAAAGGAGGGTCTTACCCATTAATTATCTTGTCAACCTTAAATTACCTCAAACACTATGAATTTTGTATATCATGTTAGTGTGGACGTATACAAATTCAAATATTTGTAAGAGGAGGTTTTATCCATTTTATTATCTTGTCAACCTAACTTTATGACAAATAAAATTATCTCAAACACCGTGAATTATGTATGCCACTTAAGTGTGGATGTATACAAATTCAAATATTTGTAAGAGGGCGTTTCACCTAGCTTCATGACAAATTAATAGTTGGTATTCCTTTGGTCACGTAAAACAATAGCAGTGACTCCGTTGGGGAGGATACTATTGAATGCGTCTAAGTGTATACCATTACTTGATACTTTGTCCATTAAATAGGATTATGCCCCTTCAGTTGGAGAAGATCACATGCTCCTAAATAATTTCCTATAACCATCCATAAAGGAAGTTTGATCTAGTGATCTACAGCAAACCCATCCGTTGTGGAGGGAGGCACTCAGAGCCAACACGCAAGCTTGTTGCATCACTTACAAATCAGTAATGGAGACCGTTGAATTTATTTAAAAATCCCTCTCCCACTTAGTTATTTAAGGTGAGAAATTTTAACCTAGCAAGCATACATCACACACATCACAGTAAATAAAAGCAATAAATATGGAAATTAATTTTTTAACTATTATGACCTTTTCCATCACTGTCCTTCGCGTGCTGTCAGCCCTAGGGTTCATGCTGTCGGGTCCATCGAGCTTCTTTTTCCGCTGTGCCTCTGGTCCTCCAATAGCACCACGCCTCGCAAGGATACAATCCGCTACAGAAAGAATAAAATTTACATACATCGATCCTATATTCCACAAGGGAATGTACATCAAGTCTCGATCGAACATAAATGTAAAATCCTAGGGCTAATACAGCTCCTGCTGTATTAGCTAAATACAATCATGCACACACAATAAAATACCCTTGACATGTCCAAGGGTCCAATCACACACAATATCTATAAGCCATAATAGTTGGAGCCTGCAACCACAGAGTTAGCATATCCTACTATTTTCCTGCCTAAATTATGTATGACATGTGTATAATTAAATTGAAAACCAAACACACAGAGGCAAACCCTAGCTCTGATACCAATTGTTGGTTGGTTGTTGACCTCCGCAAGTGTACGGATATGTCGCAAGTAATAATAAAAGATATCGAATCCACAGGGACTGGAATAAGCACTAAAGATGTCTCAAAGCGAGTTAGCTAAACACCTAATCAATGGGTTAACAAGTGTAAAGTAAAACTATGAAATGCAAACAAATAAATGAAAGAATAAGAAACAAGAATAAGGGCAATGATAAAGGTATGTTCTAGGAGTTTTGGTTTCTTTGTAATGTTATTTAATGTAATGATCTACCAAATCTTATTTCTTAATTGTCCATCATTTGTAAAAGGTTGTCGGTTCCCTCTTGCAATAGACAACCGGCCTAGGACTGAAATATATTTAAATGCGATTAATTAGGAATGAACCCTATGTTGTCCTTACGCGGGCTTGCCTGTCATGTGCGTCCCTCGGAAAATCAACATAGAAATCACTACTTCTCAACCTCATTAGATATAAAGATTAATGCATACAATCTATCCTACCCTCTTGAAATACCTAATTTTCCCTTCAAGATTACCCATCAAACGTCCTTACACAGGCATGTTCCTGTCACGAACGTCCCTCGGAAAATCGAATGAGGAATTACCTCTACAAGATCCACAAGATATTCAAACATTCAATCAAGCATGGTAATTAAACCCAAATCACAATAATCCACACAAGAAAGAATAGATACAAACAGGGCAAAATCATAGAAATAGAAATGTTGGCAAATCCACAAGAGTTTACATCAAATATTCATTACAAATACTCCCTCCATCCTAGAACAAGAGATCTAATCCATGGAACAAGGAAAGAATCCAAAAGAAGAAGAAAAGACAAACATCTTGATCCCAAATCCAAGAAAGATAGGGAAGAAAAGCTTATCTACGATGAAGACCGTCTTCGGATCCAATCCTCGCTCCCCGGAGTCGAAACGTTGAAGATCCGCCCTTAGAATCGCCAGAATCCCTCCAAGATGGTGGAGGAACACCCAAATCTTGAATCCCCCCCCCCCCCCCCCAAGGGAGAAGATCCCCTTTGAAATGAAGAAGAAACCTTTAAATAGAGGGGGAAAATCGGGTGCCACACGACCCCAGGACCTGGCCGTGTGTGGGACACGACCAGGCTCACTTCCCTCTAGCTCTGCCACTACACCCCTTGCACGGCCGTGTATATCCACACGGCCTGCGCTGTCTCCGGCTCTGGAAACCCTACACGGGCCATGCGAAGCACACGGCCAGGGCATCCTTGGCCTCTAGAATTGTTGCACGGGCCATGTATAACACACGGCCAGGGCATTCTTCGGCTCTGGAGGGCTTGCACGGCCGTGTAATGTACATGGCTTGGCTTCCTCTGACTTCCCATCTTGACACGACCATGTGAGGTTCACACGGCCAAGGCCGCTTCCTTTCCTACTGCAGTCACACGGGCAGTGATCCACACACGGCCTGGGCAACCCCCCATGGCAGGGGCGTGTGGCTCACAGGGCTTGTGCCTTCCTTCCTTGTTCAAGTGCCAAAATCTTCTCCAAATTCGACTCCTGTGTACATAAAATGCACAAAAGCAGATCTCCGAAAAAAAAAGAGTAAATATGTAAAAAGAAAAGCTAGAAGTATAAAAATACGTAGACAAAGCATGTGCAAAATATGTGAATGTGCGTCAAAACATGCTAAATAAGTGTATACAATCTACGTACATCGGACCCCCAGACTTAAACCTTTGCTTGTCCTCAAGCAAAATGTTGCAATCTAAATTCATATGCTCTACAATGCTCTCATATCCCTAATGCATTCTCCTAACTCTATCAAAAGGTTTCATTAGTAAGCATGATCATGAAAATAAGTTAAGTTTGGCTTAAGCATAAGTACCCTGTGCACAGTGCAAATAAAACAACTCAAAACTCTTCAAGTTTCAATCTATGTCCTAGTCAAGTCATCATCAAGTTTGAATTCCTAATGTTTCTGGTGATAGACAAGTAACCAGTGATAGACACTTACTTGTCACACACTTGGTTCATATTTCTCAATCAACCTAAGGTCTCAAAGGCGTGTTCAATCTCAAGAGAAGCTAAGCAGTCATTTTCCGAGTAACCTAACTCGGTCTCAAAGGGGTGACTAACTAGATTCCACTCACGACAATTGTTTTTTATATCCCTTATTCATTTTTTTTGTTTTTTTTCACACTTTTTTTTTCATAAGTATTTCTATTGTGCAAATCTTATTCACAAATGTACTTTTAGCACAAATGTTGGGATATTTTGATTTTTTTTTCCAAATGAGCTTACATGAGTTGAGCCTCATCTAGTAACCAAAATGAAGTTTGAGAAATCACCATGGAAACCAAGTACTAAAGAAACAAGATGAATCATGACTATTTCTACGATATCAACCATTCAAGCATCAAGTATAGGTGTAGTGAAGATAAGATCCTTAAGATCAAGACAAAACTAAAACTCATCTCCATAAGATACTTAGCTTATGTCATGCTACCCAAGATAGAGAAAAGAGGTACATTAAGCATACTACTAGCATCACTTAAAACATCATGAATCTAGATAATGAACGTGCTAACATTTAATCTTGAATACAAGAAAGCGTATAAGTGAAGTTTTGATGTTCTCAAGATGTATGCCACAAGATTTCAAAAGATAGTCAAGTGACTATCAAAACAAGCAATCCAAGTAAGACAAAAGAAATAAAATGCAAAAAAAAAAAAAAAAACTAAACATGTAGAAAACAAGCAAAAATCGAAAACTAGAATGCAAAAAGAAAAATCAAGTTCGACACCCCACCTGACCTAAACTTTTCATCGTCCCAATGAAATCAATATGATGGAGGAGGTGGGGGTGGAGGAGGATGAGGAAAAGGATGCCTACGACGAGGTTGGCCAATGGGAAAGCTAGGGAAACTAGGAGTTTTGCTTAGGATTATATGATACTCAAACAAAGCATCTACTTGTTGGCTAGTGACACTCATGCTTTGCATAAAATCTCTCATTCTAGCTTGATCCGTATCATAATCCTGGACAAATTCAGCCACTTGACCTTGAAAATTCCTCGTGAATCGAAAGTGCTCTTGTACTTCTCTAAACTGATTATCTGATAAAGAAAAACGACCTTCCAGCATTCTTCGATGGGCATCATGCTTCTCATGAAGCGATTCTAGAGAAGTACAAAAATCAGAAAAGTCAAAACTGGAGGAACCCATACCATAGGCAAAAGAATGCCTAGCAGGATCCGGGTGCCCGGAAGGCTGCGAGTATCCAGATGTTGAGGGCTCAATGTGTGGCTCTGTGTCTTCAGATATGGAGGGGACATTTTCGGCGTCTACATCAGTGATTACCCAATTAGCTGGGTTGCGAATTAAAGTTCGATTAGGACAAGGAAGAGGTAAAGGAAAACCATTCCTCCTAGGAAATGTGAAACCGTTCTCATCCTGAATAATCATTTTCATAGCAAGACATGCATTCATGTCGATCATATCATTGCCATGAATAACTTCCAACCCATCTAAATCAAGTTCTAAGTTAATTGCTATTTGAGTAATCAACCCACCAAGAACTATTGATCCCGAAGACGCCCTCGCAGCTCTCACTAAAGTTTACAGAAAATGAAAACCGGAATCAAAATCGACCTTATGCAACATAGCCCATAGAGCATAGAGTTCTACTTTCTTAACGACTCCATCACTTTCCCCTCTACCAAAAATAGTTTTGCTCATGACTCGATGCAAATATCTAAAAACAGGGGTTTGCATGTGAGAAGCCTTGGCTCTAGAGGGCTCATAGGGATGATCTAATCTGGTGATAGAATTCCAAAAATTGTTCCAATTAAACCTAGCATCAAACCTCTGAGAGCTACCGAAAGACAATCCAAAACAAGTGTTGAAATTACTAAATGTCCATTGAAATTCTTGATTCATTAATCTAAAGGTTATCTTGCCAACATAATCATCCTCATTGGCAAAATGGACATCTAGTGAACTTAGAAACTCCAAAACAAGGCGAGGATAAGTAGGTAGATGTGTGTACAACATATCACTCCAATCTAAGAACCCAATCATCCAATCTATATTGTTTCTAATTCCCATCATATCTAAAATAGTTGGGTCCATATACCTAGTACACATGATCTTTCTATTGACAAGAATTGCAAATCTAGTTATTTGATCATCATTTCTAAACACAATATTGAATTCATTGTCATTACCTTCATTGCGTGAGGTCCTCTTTCCTTTGCCTTGCACCGGTTGTTTCCCTTTGTCTTTGGATGGTTCTTTCCCTTTGTCTCCACCACTAGATCCACCACCACCCTTGTAAAGTCTCTTCAATAGGTTGGACATATTGTCAAGCTTGAGTGGGGAAGGGTACTGTTTAGGGTTGGAGAAACTTGATCTTGAAGAAATAGATCTCGAAAAACAAGATCTTAGGTTAAGAAAGTAGAGATCTTGGATCTAGGAGAAGAGAAGAATCTAGATCTAGGTGAAGTTTATGGAGAAGAAAGAGTTTTAGACCTAGATCTGAGAAGACTTGGCAAAAAGGTTGAAGAAGAAAGGAGTTTTGGAGAGAAGAGGGTGTTGAGATGAGGAGGGTGTGTGGGGGGCACGACCTGAATCTGGCCATGTATAGGCGACACAGCCTGGTAAGAGTTCTCTACACGGGCCGTGTAGATCTACACGGCCCCTGCCTTCTCCTTCTTGGGAATCTTTGTACGACCGTGTCTGGGACACGACCTCACCAGCCTCCTTCTCTGGAATCAGCACACGGCTGTGTCAGATTACACGACCAGTGTATGCTTCCACACTGGTTCCTTCACACGGCCTTGTGTGAGACACGACCGAAAAGTTTTCCTTCTCTGGATTCTTCACACGGCCGTGTCTGGAACACGACCATGCACCTTTTCTTCTCTTCAGACTTCACACGACCGTGTCATGTAGACACGACCCAAGCATCTCTCTTCTCTGCTCCATAAGCCTGGTCGTGTACAACACACAACCATGCTCTATTTTGCTCCACTTGATGAAATTTCTCCTTTCTAGCTCCTCCAACACTTCCATGCCCATGAAGAAGTCATGGCCAGCTCATGAAAGTGAAATTTCAACCTGAAAACAAAGCAAAAACCAAGTAAAAACACTACTAATGAACAATAGAAATATGGAATGAAACTAACTAAAAAGAACCCTTGGGTTGCCTCCCAAGAAGCGCTTATTTAAGGTCTTTAGCTCGACCAATCTTAGTTACTCCTCTCTTTTCCTTGCCCTTGGATTGCAGACATATTTGTCACTTTTGTTGGGAGGTCTCTTCCCAACATCTTCCATCACATTATTCTCTTCGTTTGGTGGCCTCCCATGAGGATGGAAATTCCATTCCTCCAATTTGTAAATGCTTGTCCTGCTACAAGCATTCAACAGAGAAGAGACTGTTGGATCGAAACCGCGCTAGAGGGGGGGTGAATAGTGCTCGTGGCTAAATCGTTCGTATCGGAAAACTATCGAAGTTAAATATGCAGCGGAATAAAAGAAATAGTCACACAGAGACAGGTCGATTTTACTTCGTTCGGAGCCTTGATCGACTCCTACTCGAAGGCCCGCGATCCTTGATCGCTTCCGGTGGGCAACAACTATAAGCTCGATAATGATTACAATTTGAAGTACAATAAATGACAACAATTAATTATACCGACGACAATATCGTAATCTGAAAATTCGGAGCTCCGGGTCATCGGTGTCTCGTAGCAGCACTTCGGAATCGTCTCGTGAGCAGCTTGTAGCAGAAAGATCGCTTGTAAGTTATTGTCTCAAGAAGCTGCTCGAAGTCTCCTTATAAAGGGCATCCAAGGCGCCTTGAAAGCCATCCAAGGCGCCTCCACCGCTCCGATTCCATCGTGCAGATAAGCGCTGACCATTCTGCGCTTATCACAGTTGAAGGCGCCTCCATCACCACTCAAGGCGCCTTCAATAGGTCCAAGGCACCTCCATCACCACTCAAGGCGCCTTGAACACTGTTTCGCAACCAGCTCTTCCTTTGTACCCGAGGCGCCTCCAAGCTCCATGGAGGCGCCTTGGACACTGTTCATCCGAGGCTAATGTTGCTCTTTTGTCCCTGCACAATGTGTTAGTCCACAAAATACACACATATCCTGCAAGACAAAGTTAGCACATATAATATCATAAATATGAATGAAAGTTCGACAGTCTCCGAACTGTCCGAATCTGACTTTGGGTTTCCCAACCGGAAACCCTAGGTCGACCCGACGCCTACTGTTCCCTCTGCGGGGAATGCGTCCTCACCTACTCCACTCAGGAGATTTACCTGTTGCCAGTCTGGCCCTCCAGACCGACTGGACTTTCCGCCTAGGGTTACCACCCCCTAGGACCTAGGGTTACCACCCCCTAGGGTTTTTCTCCACCTAGGGTTACCACCCCCTAGGACCTAAGGTTGCCGTCCCTTAGGGTTTTCCTCCACCTAGGGTTACCGCCCCCTAGGACCTAAGGTTGCCGCCCCTTAGGGTTTTCCTCCACCTAGGGTTACCGCCCCCTAGGACCTAAGGTTGCCGCCCCTTAGGGTTTTCCTCCACCTAGGGTTACCGCCCCCTAGGACCTAAGGTTACCCCCCCTTAGGATTTTCCTTCACCTAGGGTTACCACCCCCTAGGACCTAAGGTTACCCCCCCTTAGGATTTTCCCTTACCTAACCGCAGTTAGGACTTTCCTGAAACCTTATTTAACCACGTTAGATAACAAGGAATCTTAACTTTGAATCCCTTTGCCATTATCAAAACTGAGGTTCGATCGTCGGATGCTTACTGCACCAACAATCTCCCCCTTTTTGATTATGACAACCGAAATTCAAAGTTAAGTAAAAATGCAATAAAGATACGCATAAATAAGCACAGGCATAAATAAAGCATAGGCACATTCACAACAAAATTTTCGTTTTAATATTCTTTGAATTTCTTCCTACTCTCCCCCTTTGCCATATATCAAAATACCCAAGAAAGTGAAGAAAATATGGGCCTTAGCTTAATTTTCAAAGATAATTTTCAATCTTATCTTCCAATCTTTTAATTTACTTTTGATAAACACTTAGTTTTTCTTGTAAGTCTTTTAGATAGGTGAGATCATAATTTTGAAAGCAAAATTCTTCCTTTAGTTTGAGGGATACTTTTAGCTGAGATAAAGTTATTTTGTCTTTAAACAGTAACTTAGCAAATTTTTGTGATTTCAAAAAGATTTAGTTTTTTTTTTTTAAAATTGTTTTGATGAAATTTTGAGAATGCTTTGGAAAATACTTAGCATTTGAAAACAATTGTTTTGAGAGATACTTAGCTAAATTTTTTTTGTTTTAAACACTTAAAAAAGTACTTAGCTAAATGTTTTTGAAAAAAATATTTAGCTATATTTGAAAATACTTAGTTATGTTTTCAGCGTAAAAATGATTGCGTTGAGAAAATATCTTGCCAAGTAGCTAAGTTTAGAAAATAATTTAACTAAGTTTAGTTAGAGAAAACTTAATTAAGTACTCAGCTTTGAAAACATTTAGCTTATAGAGGAGTTATAATTTAAAAGTCAGGTCATAAATAATTTTAATTTTAACGCTAAGTTAAAAATATCTTGAATTTTTGAAGATATGCCAAAAATAGTTTTTAATTTTAAGGTCAAGTTAAAAATTTTAAAGAAAAACTAATTTTAAAACCGACTCAAAATCACTCCCCCTTAATTAATGCCTTAATAAATTTTTAAGTTCAGGAGTTCAAAAAATTATTTTCCTAATTTTCCATCTCAGTCATTCTAGATTACCAAGCATGTTTAGCATATGAGTGAGTGTGAGATGGAGTTTACTTTAATTTACAACATTCCAAATAAGTGACCATTATTTTGAAGATTTTTCAAATAATTTTGAAATGAAGTTTAAAAAGATTTTTTTTCAAATAATTTTGAAATGAAGTTTAAAAAGATTTTAAAATGATTTTGAAGGATTTTTCAAATAATTTTGAAATGAAGTTTAAACAGATTTTTAAAATGATTTTGAAGGATTTTTCAAATATTTTGACATTCAGTTTTAAATTATTTTGAAGGATTTTTCAATATTTTGATATTCAGTTTTAAATAATTTTGAAGGATTTTTCAAATAATTTTGAAATGATTTTGAAAGATTTTTCAATTAATTTTGAAGTTGATTTTGAAAGATTTTTCAATAATTTTGAAGTTGATTTTGAAAGATTTTTCAATAATTTTGAAAATAATTTTGAAAAGATTCTGAAAATGATTTTTGAAATAATTTTGAAATTAATTTTTTAAAGGATTTTGAAAATAATTTTTGAAAAAATTTTGAAATTAATTTTGAAATAATTTTTGAAAGATTTTAAAATTATTTTTAAATAATTTTGAAACAAGTTTTGAAAGATTTTTAAAATGATTTTTATGTAATTTTGAAACAAGTTTTGAAAGATTTTTAAAATGATTTTTATGTGAGAGCTGCATTAATTTATCTAAGTTATTTAATTTGGTTTAATTTGAGTTAATTTGGATAATTTAGATTAATTTGAATAATTAGAATAATTTGGATTAAACTTAGATCCATCTCACCCGATTCTACGTTGTCAATCAGGTAATCTAAAGTAATTTTGTGAGATGGTTATCTTGATTTAGGTTATATCTAAGGATTAATTTACATTTGAGTTAAACTTAGGTTTTCCAATTAGTCAATTAAATACATATTTCTAAGATTGGTTCCCAGGTCAGTGGCGAGGCACTAGGCCTTCTTGGGTATGGGAGCATCCACCACTTTCTAGACAGAACTGCTCAAAGAAATTACATATTTAATTTTCTTTTTGAAACCTCTAGGTTTAACTAACAAGTGTAAATTATGCCTAGGTCCTTAAACTATCCTAAATCTAAACATGCATAATGTAAAGGAAAATAAATAAACAAGCATCAATCTATCTATTGGTAAAGATGGTCTTTCTATTTGCTCCCCCTGGATCATAGCCTCGATAGGGTCTATCAAGGTAATGGATCTGATCCTTGGGGACCCAATATAGTCCAAGTCCAACTTGATTAACCAAGTTTGACTTGGGGACCCATGCTTGAACTATAGTTTTATTATTTCTATTTACCAATGACAGATATGATTTATATTTTGATTTGGTCTTAAATCCAAGTCCGGATTTGTTGTAAACAGCTCGTTGTTTTCCAAGAATCAGATCCAAATTCTTGGAACCCAACGTGAACCGTTCTAATGTATCCTTGAGTTCTTTAATTTGAGTTTTCAAATTGGAATTTTCTTCCTCAAGTTGTTTGACTTGAGTCGAATTTTCAATTTGAACTAATTCAGTTAAAGAACTCGAGGTAGTCGCTTCCTTAAGGGTTGTTACTTCCTTTTGGAGCGACTTAACCCGGACGTTGGATTTAGCCAACTTTTTAAGCAAATAAGGAATTAAATTCTTTAATTCATCTATTTGAGTTTCAGCGAGAAAAGAACTTACAGTGGGGTTCGGTCCTTCGGAAACGGATGCAGACCTGTGGCTTTGCTCGGACTCGGTGTCTGACTCGCTCTCGGTTTCGGATTCGGACTCGGACTCAGTTTCCGCCACAGTTGCTAGTACTGGTAAAGCGAGGAAGCTCGTTGGTTCTTCTTCGTCGGACCCGGATTCATCTGAAGACTCAGACCATATCGCCTTCAACATTTTTTCTTCTGTCTTAATTGTACCTGCAACCATCGTAATACCTTCCTTGGCCGAAGTAGTATTATTCTGCTCATCTAATTCAAATAAATCATTTATTAAATTATGTTTACTTACTTGAGCGTCGGAAGTACCTTCGTGTAGCTCGATCAATTTTTGCCACAACTCTTTTGCACTTGCGAAGGGCCCGATGCGGTTCAGT
Source organism: Zingiber officinale (assembly GCF_018446385.1). Taxonomy (NCBI): domain Eukaryota; kingdom Viridiplantae; phylum Streptophyta; class Magnoliopsida; order Zingiberales; family Zingiberaceae; genus Zingiber; species Zingiber officinale. The sequence goes on from NC_055998.1 coordinate 98,698,855, forward strand.
TCTTCATTGGTTAGGCCGCATTGTAGCATGCAGGTTGCTTTGGCATCGGCTTCAACTTTTCTCATTGTGCTAGAATCCCAGTTGATGCACGAGATAAGTTTTCCGATGTCGTCACGTGGAAGTTCGAGTCCAGTTTGGATGATGATCCACATCTCGACTTGTGTCTTGAGGTGGTATTCCATTCGGTTCTTCCAATATCCAAAGTCCTCGCCAGAAAAGAGCGGCGGTCGGACGGTGCAGAATCCTTCTTGGAATGCCATTTTAAGAGAACCTTGCACACAAAAAAATAGCAAAAAAAAAAGTACCAGGACTTGATCCTGGGTTAGCAGTGCAGTATGGAAGGATAGAAATAGAAGTTTACTAGTTTCGTAAAATAAATAAATAAATAAAATATTATTAAAAAATATTATTTCAAATTTTGCCAAATTCAATATTTTATCAATACTTATTAACCGTGAAAGGATGAAAATGAATTTTTCGAAAATAATTTTGGAGGGAAAAAACGAAAGGCGTAAGGTTTTATTTTTACCCTATAAAGACGAAAAAACCACAAAAGAAATGCTTGAATGGTGGTTTCACCTATTCGAAGCAACCCCGCTCTGATACCAATTGTTGGATCGAAACCGCGCTAGAGGGGGGGTGAATAGCGCTCGTGGCTAAATCGTTCGTATCGGAAAACTATCGGAGTTAAATATGCAGCGGAATAAAAGAAATAGTCACACAGAGACAGGTCGATTTTACTTCGTTCGGAGCCTTGATCGACTCCTACTCGAAGGCCCACGATCCTTGATCGCTTCCGGTGGGCAACAACTATAAGCTCGATAATGATTACAATTTGAAGTACAATAAATGACAACAATTAATTATACCGACGACAATATCGTAATCTGAAAATTCGGAGCTCCGGGTCGTCGGTGTCTCGTAGCAGCACTTCGGAATCGTCTCGTGAGCAGCTTGTAGCAGAAAGATCGCTTGTAAGTTATTGTCTCAAGAAGCTGCTCGAAGTCTCCTTATAAAGGGCATCCAAGGCGCCTTGAAAGCCATCCAAGGCGCCTCCACCGCTCCGATTCCATCGTGCAGATAAGCGCTGACCATTCTGCGCTTATCACAGTTGAAGGCGCCTCCATCACCACTCAAGGCGCCTTCAATAGGTCCAAGGCGCCTCCATCACCACTCAAGGCGCCTTGAACACTGTTTCGCAGCCAGCTCTTCCTTTGTACCCAAGGCGCCTCCAAGCTCCATGGAGGCGCCTCGGACACTGTTCATCCGAGGCTAATGTTGCTCTTTTGTCCCTGCACAATGTGTTAGTCCACAAAATACACACATATCCTGCAAGACAAAGTTAACACATATAATATCATAAATATGAATGAAAGTTCGACAGTCTCCGAACTGTCCGAATCTGACTTCGGGTTTCCCAACCGGAAACCCTAGGTCGACCCGACGCCTACTGTTCCCTCTGCGGGGAACGCGTCCTCACCTACTCCACTCAGGAGATTTACCTGTTGCCAGTCGCCTCCCGATCGACTGGACTTTCCTCCACCTAGGGTTACCACCCCCTAGGACCTAAGGTTGCCGCCCCTTAGGGTTTTCCTCCACCTAGGGTTACCGCCCCCTAGGACCTAAGGTTGCCGCCCCTTAGGGTTTTCCTCCACCTAGGGTTACCGCCCCCTAGGACCTAAGGTTACCCCCCCTTAGGATTTTCCTTCACCTAGGGTTACCACCCCCTAGGACCTAAGGTTACCCCCCCTTAGGATTTTCCCTTACCTAACCGCAGTTAGGACTTTCCTGAAACCTTATTTAACCACGTTAGATAACAAGGAATCTTAACTTTGAATCCCTTTGCCATTATCAAAACTGAGGTTCGATCGTCGGATGCTTACTACACCAACAGAGACATGGTTAGAGACATTAGATAAATCATATTCCAACCATTCCTTACCAATCACCAAAGATAGTTTATGGTTTTTAACATCTGTATTGCTCCTGTTGTAGCAAGGAATGATCTTCCCAATATGATAGGGATTTTAGGATCCTCCTCCATGTCTAACATAACAAAATCGGTGGGAATTATACTTCCACCTACTTCTACCGGCACATCTTCAACGATACCCATAGGGTACCTGCAGGAGTGATCAGTAAATTGTAGTGCCATGGTAGTAAGTTTAAAGTTTTTGAAACCTAATTTATTACAAATAGAATAAGGAATGAGGCTAACACTTGCCCCCAAATCACAAAAAGCTTTCTCAATAAATTCAGTTCCTATATTGCAAGGAATATAAAAGCTTCCGGGGTCTTTCAACTTTGGGGAAGGGTTCTTTTCAAAAAGATGCTGCATTCCTTTGTAAGTGCAATGGTCTCTATGTCTCCCTTCCTTCTCTTATTCGACATGATGTCCTTCAGGAATTTGGCAAACTTGGGCATTTGAAGGATTGCATCAATGAGTGGTACTTCAACACATATTTCTTTTACCTTCTCCAAGAATTTGTCAAACTCTTCATCCTTCTTTAACATAATAAGTCTTTGAGGAAAAGGGACTGCTATGCTTTGATGATTAAGTGGAAGAGTCTCTTCAACCTTAGTGGTACTCTCCTCATTATCTTGAATCTGATTTGGTGTTGGAGGAGAGAGCTCTTCTTTAGTGTGCATCCCTTTTGGAGCAGTCACTTGGAGATCTCCCAAGGTCCATCTGCTCCTAATCTCAATTCTGTTGCAGTGATCCATGGAATTGACATCAGGCTTGTCAGGTAATTGTCCTGGTGCTCTAGAAGATGAGGAAGCTAGTTGGGCAATCTGACTTTCTAAGATCTTTTGATGTCTATCAGAATTATCCATTATCTGAGTGATCTTTAAAATGTCTTGTTTCATTTCATTCTGAGTGGACATAATTTCTTCAAATATCTTTTCAATTTTAGACGTAGAAAAACCTTGAGAAGATTGTTGCTGAAAATTTTGCTGACCGGACTAAAAATTAGGTCTTGCCCCCATAGATGGTCCTTGATCTTGATTATTTCTATAGGAAAAATTTGGATGACTTTTCCATCCAGGGTTGTAGGTATTTAAGTATGGGTTGTTTTGCCTTTGATTGAAACCCATGATTGCATCACATTGCTCTAATTGATTGATTTGTGCAGTAATAGCTCCTAATGGACATGAGTCATTTGAATGTTCAGAACTTCCACATACTTCACAAGAAGAAACAACGACATTGACCGTATTTGAAATAACTCCCATATTCTCAATCCTCTTTGTAAGAGCATCCAGTTTTGCAGCCAATAAGGTCACTGCATCAACATCAAATTTTCTAAATGCTTTTGTTGTTGGGTTCATACAAGAATAGCTACCACTTCTTTCATTAGCCCATTGATGGTGGTTTTGCACTACACTTTCAATTATCTCCTCGGCTTCATCCAAGCTCTTATTCATAAGTTCCCCTCCAGCAGCTGAATCAAGGGACACTTTTGTATGATAATAAATGCCGTTATAAAATGTATGTAGCACTAACCACCTTTCCAAACCATGGTGTGGGCATTGTCTGAGCATACTATTGTATCTATCCCAAGCTTCAAATAAAGATTCAGAGTCCGCTTGCTTGAAGCTTGCAATAAGATTCCTCATATGAGTTATTTTACTTGGAAGATAGAATTTGTCGAGGAATTGTTGCTCACATTGCTCCTATGTGGTGATGCTATTTGGAGCCAAAGAATTCAGCCATTGCTTGACTCTATCTCTCAAAGAAAACCTAAATAATAGTAGCCACACTGCCTCTGAAGGAACATCATTCATTTTCATTGTGCCACATATTTCATAGAAGATTTCCAAATGTTGATTTGGGTCTTCATGCGGTTCTCCACCAAATTGATTTTGATGCACCATAGATATAATTGCAGGTTTGATCTTAAAATTATTTGCTTCAACTGAAGGCCTTGAAATACTAGATCGAAAACCCCTAGCATAAGATGCTGCATAATCTTTTAGTGGTCTATTCGCCATGATAGAATGTTCTTGTTCTTCTTGTTGTCTTCGCAGAATTTTTCTTCTATGAAATGTTCTGTCTATCTCGGGGTCTAGAGGAAGAAGTTCTCCTGCAAAGTTAGATCTTCGCATACACAAGAACAATATAGCAAGATATGTTTACAAAAGAAAAAGAAAAATAAAGAAAGAGACTAAATCAAAAGAAAATAGAGAAAAGTTAGACAAGAATATTAGAATCAATATGCAGAATTAGAGTTACAGCAAAAGGAATTGACAAGAATGTTATACCAGAAAGGAAAAACTTATGAAAACAGAATTCTAACAATTAGTTACAACTATGCAAATGAAAAGAAAAGTTATGTCTAGTCTAACTCAATTGAAAATCCCTAATGTTATAGCGCAGTCCCCGGCAATGGTGCCAAAAACATGTTGACCTCCGTAAGTGTACGGATATGTCGCAAGTAATAATAAAAGATATTGAATCCACAGGGACTGGAATAAGCACTAAAGATGTCTCAAAGCGAGTTAGCTAAACACCTAATCAATGGGTTGACAAGTGTAAAGTAAAACTATGAAATGTAAACAAAGAAATGAAAGAATAAGAAACAAGAATAAAGGCAATGATAAAGGTATGTTCTAGGAGTTTTGGTTTCTTTGTAATGTTATTTAATGTAATGATCTACCAAATCTTATTTCTCAATTGTCCATCATTTGTAGAAGGTTGTCGGTTCCTTCTTGCAATAGACAACCGGCCTAGAACTGAAATATATCTAAATGTGATCAATTAGGAATGAACCCTATGTTATCCTTACACGGGCTTGCCTGTCACGTGCGTCCCTCGGAAAATCAACATAGAAATCACTACTTCTCAACCTCATTAGATATAAAGATTAATGCATACAATCTATCCTACTATCTTGAAATACCTAATTTTCCCTTCAAGATTACCCCTCAAACGTCCTTACACGGGCATGTTCCTGTCACGAACATCCCTCGAAAAATCGAATGAGGAATTACCTCTACAAGATCCACAAGATATTCAAACATTCAATCAAGCATGGTAATTAAACCCAAATCACAATAATCCACACAAGAAAGAATAGATACAAACAGGGTAAAATCATAGAAATAGAAATGTTGGCAAATCCACAAGAGTTTACATCAAATATTCATTACAAATACTCCCTCCATCCTATAACAAGAGATCTAATCCATGGAACAAGGAAAGAATCCAAAAGAAGAAGAAAAGACAAACATCTTGATCCTAAATCCAAGAAATATAGGGAAGAAAAGCTTATCTACGATGAAGACCATCTTCGGATCCAATCCTCGCTCCCCGGAGTCGAAATGTTGAAGATCCGCCCTTAGAATCACCAGAATCCCTCCAAGAAGGTGGAGGAACGCCCAAATCTTGAATCCCCCCCCGAAAAAAAAGGGAGATTAAATAGAGGGGGAAAATCGGGCGCCACACGACCCCAGGACCTGGTCGTGTGTGAGACACGGCCTGGCTCACTCCCCTCTCTGCCTGTCTCACACGGCCGTGTGTGAGACACGGCCATGTCTAGCTCTGCTACTGCACTCCTTGCACGGTCGTGTAGATCCACACGGCCTGCACTATCTCCGGCTCTAGAGCTCCTACACGGGCCGTGTGAAGCACACGGCCAGGGCATTCTTGGCCTCTGGAATTGTTGTGCAGGCCATGTGTAGCACATGGCCAGGGCATTCTTCGGCTCTGGAAGGCTTGCACGGTCGTGTAGTGTACACGGCCTGGCCTGGCTTCCTCTGACTTCCCATCTTGGCACGGTCGTGTGAGGTTCACACGGCCAAGGCCGCTTCCTTTCCTGCTACAGTCACACGGGCAGTGATCCATACACAGCCTGGGCAACCCCCCATGGTAGGGTCGTGTGGCTCACAGGGCTTGTGCCTTCCTTCCTTGTTCAAGTGCCAAAATCTTCTCCAAATTTGACTCCTGTGTACACAAAATGCACAAAAGAAGATCTCCGAACAAAAAGAGTAAATATGCAAAAAGGAAAGCTGGAAGTATAAAAATACATAGACAAAGCATGTGCAAAATATGTGAATGTGCATCAAAACATGTTAAACAAGTGTATACAATCTACGCACATCATTGGTCCTAAGAAGATCGTACCGATTCCACTGTACAAAAATTTTGTACAAGTGTCGAACCTATCCTAATAACCTATTGTGTTCTTTAGAAATTAAATTCGGAATCGCAAACGGAACTTAACATTATTGATTCCAAATTTAATTTATCTGTTCTTAATGGTTTAGATTTGGATCGCAAATGATGCTTAATATTATTGATCCAAATCCACCTATGTTATAAATTCAATTAGATATTAATTTAAAAAATCGGGTTCCAGGTTAAACATGGCAAGACACTAGGCCTTCTTGGATATGAGAGCAACCACCACTTCTTAGACAAAGCCTTTCAATGAAATCTAATATTTAATTTCCTTATATAACCCTATGTTTAACCAAAAGGAATAATTGAATCACAAATTCAAAAAATAAAAAAAAACACAAACTCGAATCACAAATTCGACACCTAGATGTGGAAAACAATTACTAGTTATACCTTTCTTTGTATGCAATGACCTCTTGATCTTCTACCGTATTCTTCTTCTTATCCCAGACGTTGTGTGAGCAACAATCTACCGAGACGAGAATCACCCAAACCCTTCTTCTTCCTCCTTGCAAGTTTCGGCCAAGCTCCTCTCCTTGAGATGAAGAATTTCGGCCACACCACCAAGCTCCAAGGGATGCTAGAAACAAAGCCTCCTTTCTCTCCTTCTCCTCCAAGCAAGATCCGACCACCACCACAAAGCTCCAAGGGATGATGCCGCCAGCCACCAAAGAAGAAGAGAAGAGGAGAAGAACGAGGACTAGGGCCAACCACCACCAAGGAAGAGAGGGAGGAAAATAGAATAGAGTTGTTCCTCATGAAGGCACCCCTACCCCCTCTTTTATATTTCTTGGTCTTGGCAAATAAGAAAAAAATTAAATAAAATCTTCCTTATTTTCTTTGCCATGAAAAGGAAAATTTAATTGATTAAAACCAATTTCCTTTTCTTAAATATCATGACCGGCCACCTCATTGCTCCAAGCAAGGAAAGTTTTAACACAAAATTAAAACTTCCTAATTTGTTTCCGGAAAATAAAATTTCTCTAATAATTTTTCCCTTTATGGTTGATTATAAAAGGAATTTTATAAATTAAAATCTCTCTATTAAAACATGTGGATGATTTCCAAAAAGGAAAGTTATCTTTTAAAATTAAAATCTTCCTCTCAATCTACAAATAAGGAAAGATATCAAATCTTTTCTTAATTTTTTGTAGAAACTTATAAAAGGAAAATTTATAATTTTAAAACTCTCTTTTAAATCATGAACATAGTTACAAAAAAGGAAAATTTTCTCAAAATTAAAATCTTCCTTTTAATCTACAAATAAGGAAAGATATCAAATCTTTTCTTAATCATTTTGTAGAAAGCTATAAAAGGAAAGACTTATAATTTTAAACTCTCTTTTAAAATCATGGAATCCACATAAGAAAAATTTAAAAAAAATTAAAATTCTTTTAATTTGATGTGGCTGACCACACCAAGCTTGGGTTCAAGCTAGGGTCGGCCACATAACTTGGCTCATCCTATTTGCTTGGCCGACCCAAGCTTTGGATCCAAGCTTGCTTGGCCGGCCACCTTAGGATGGGTATAAAGGTGGGTATAGGTGGGTATAATACTTTATAAATAAGAGGCTACGATAGGGACTGAGAGAAGGAATTTGTTTTGGTCTCCCGATGAAATTAAGCTTCCCGTGTTTGCCCCGAACACCCAACTTAATTTCATCAATAATAATTCATACCACTAAAGAATTATTATTGAACTACCGCACCAATCCCAAATTACATTTTTAGGCTCCTTCTTATTATAAGTGTGTTAATCTCCTTGTGTTTAAGATGTCAGATGTCCACTAATTAATTGAGTTACTAACAACTCACTTTAATTAATATCTTAGTCCAAGAGTAGTACCACTCAACCTTATTGTCGTGTCGGACTAAGTCCACCTGCAGGGTTTAACATGACAATCCTTATGAGCTCCTCTTGGGGACATTATCAGCCTAGATTAGTAGGACTCAGTTTCCTTCTATAATCAGCAACACACACTATAAGTAATATCATTTCGCAACTTATCGAGCCTATTGATTTATCGAGCTAAATCTCACCCTTTGATAAGTCAAAGAAATAAATACTAAATATATGTGCTTGTTATTATATTAAGATTAAGAGCACACACTTCCATAATAACTAAGGTCTTGTTCTTTTATTAAGTCAGTATAAAAAGAACTTACCTTAAATGGTCCTGTACAATACACTCAGAGTGTACTAGTGTAATTTATCAATCAAGATAAACTAATACCTAATTACACTATGACTATTCCAATGGTTTGTTCCTATCCATCTCAGTCGTGAGCTACTGTTTATGATTTATAAGGAATTGATAATATTATCTTTTGTGTGTGACATCACACACCATGTTATCTACAATATAAATTAATTGAATAACTACACTTAGCATAAATGTAGACAATTGACCAATGTGATTTTTTATTTCTAAATGAATATTTTATAAAAAAAGCTAGGCTTTTAGTATACACTCTAACACACGGCGGTTCCGAGGCAAGAGAAGTCGGAGCAGAAGGTTGCTTGAGAAGGCCTAAAAATGGGTCGGAGCCCTATTTTGGATGGCTAAAATCACCCAAGCGAGCGGAGCTGGAGTGAGAGCCTAGACCAAAAGGTCAATAGGGAAGTTGACTTCGGTCTGAGAGCCTGGACCAAGTCCAGGTGCTTGGATGGTTCGGGGCCCGAACGGTCTGAGTGCCCGGACTTGGTCCGGGTGATCGGATTACCTGGGCACCTCGCTCAATGAGGGTCATATCGTCACAATCTGGTCACCCAGAACCTTTTCGGGCGCTCGGACTAGAAAGTTTATCAAAACTCAATATGTCATGATCCGTTGCGACCTAGATAAAATTTTATCCACGTATTCCACTTAAAGGCGAGTTTATTCCATTTTACTTCTTTCGAATTTTTTATTTGGCCAAGAAATTATTAGTTTTGTTTGCAATTTCCTTGATAGCTAGTTCGTTTACAATGCTGCTGATGGATGGGAAACTTTAGTTGAATTAGATTTTTAAACTTTAGGTATTTCATGCATTAGCGAACCTTGTATGTAACGACCCAAAATTCCTCATTACGAGTCCTAATAGTACGTAAAAATATTTAGAAATACTTTAGAAAAATTCTAGAGATTTTTAGAAATTTTTAGAGTATTTTTATGTAATTTTTGGAGGGCGTTTGGTATTTTTACTAAACGAAAGAAGCTTCGACAAAAATAATGTCCAAGCCGAGATTCAAACCGGAGACCTCCGGCCAAGCCAACTCTTAAGCGAATCCAGCTGACCAAGAGCTCAAGTAGGCATTGCTGATTAATAGAAGCATGAAATGTATTTAAGTAGTAGAAGTTAATAACAGGAAATAATAGGAAGAAAAGGGTTGCAACCGAGATTTAAACCCACGAGCCAAGCCTTAAGCAAAACGCGGCTGACCAAGTGTCCCAGCTATCGTTGCCGATTAAAAAGGGGAATGAAATTTATTTAAGTAATAGTTAATAGGAAACAGAAAATAAAAGGGAATAAAAGGGGCGGCTGAGGAATCGAACCCGCAACCTCTAACCGGGGGCGAATCCGGCGGACCAAGAATGCAAGCGGACATATCTGTTTAGAAAAGATAGGAAAATTTATTTAAGGAGTTAACAGAAATATTAAGTTATAAAAAGGGATAAGTTGATGCTCTGTTTTCCCGTGACTTAAACCATTCTCTCCTTCTCTTCTGCGTACGATGGCGGAGCTCGGGTAGAAAACAAAAGGGAGTTAGGGCATCGTCTCCGGCAGCCAACCAAGGTCCTAGAAGCCCTTCTTATTCGATTGTGAGTCCAAGAAGCAAGGTAAGTGCTACTCACCTGCGGTAAGGGTAGTTTCGAGCTTTGATTTAGTGTTTCTTTTAGTTTACGGAATATGCTGTAAAGGATTGTGGTTGCTTGGGAATTTAGAGTAGATTCAAGATTTGTTTTTCCCTTGTAATTAGAAATTCGAATTTTTATGTGAGCTTATAGTGCAGATTTTTAATTAAGCCTATAGTGCAGATTTTTAATTAAGCCTATAGTGCAGATTTTAATTAAGCTTATAGTGGAGATTTTTATGCAAGCTTATAGTGCAGATTTTAATTAAGCTTATAGTGAATATGTTAATTAAGTTTATAGTGCGGATTTTTGGTGGAACTTGTAGTGCAGATTTTTGGTGGAATTTATAGTGCAGATTTTAATTAAGCATATAGTGCAGATTTTAATTAAGCTTATAGTGCAGATTTTTATGTAAGCTTATAGTGCAGATTTTAATTGAGCTTATAGTGCAGATTTTAATTAAGTTTATAGTGCAGGTTTTTGGTGGAATTTATAGTGCAGATTTTAATTAAGCCTATAGTGCAGATTTTAATTAAGCTTATAGTGCAGATTTTTTTATGTAAGCTTATAGTGCAGATTTTAATTAAGCTTATAGTGCAGATTTTAATTAAGTTTATAGTGCAGATTTTTTGTGGAATTTATAGTGCAGATTTTAATTAAGCCTATAGTGCAGATTTTAATTAAGCTTATAGTGCAGATTTTTATGTAAGCTTATAGTGCAGATTTTAATTAAGTTTATAGTGCAGATTTTAATTAAGTTTATAGTGCAAATTTTTTGTGGAACTTGTAGTGCAGATTTTTGGTGGAATTTATAGTGCAGATTTTTTGTGGAACTTGTAGTGCAGATTTTTGTTGGAACTTATAGTGTAGTTTTTTAAAAAAAGATTATAGTGTAGTTTGGTTAAGTATTATAGTGCAGAATTTATGTTTGCATAGTATGCAGAAATAGTGTAGCATAGAATGTAGAATCTTGATTAGTATAGTATACAAAATTTTGATTAACATAGTATGCAGATTTTTGTTTATGCATTTCAAAGTTAGAATTTGTTTAAACATTTTAGTTTTTAAAGAAGCATTCTTTTATTAGAGGTATTAACAAGTATAAGAAAGATAAAGAAAAGAAAGAAAAAGGTCAAGGCCTTAAGTAGATCTCAAAGTCAAGACTTTAGGGATTTTGGCACACAAGGTGCTTGTTAAAATGCCAAAGCATTTAAAGAAGAAGTAATTAAGATAAATCAGCTTATGAATCAGTATTTTAGTTTTATCAGTGGCACTGTGCTGGACTCTTAGTTGTCCTTAGGTTGGGCTCCCATAGTCGTCCCTAGGTTTAGATAACCTAGTATGCTGGACTCTCAGTTGTCCTTGGGTTGGGCTCCCATAGTCGTCCCTAGGTTTAGATAACCTAGTAAACCCTACTAGATTCGGGACTAGCTACCTCGTGTCTAGTTAGGGATGCGCGCATAGCAAGTACAGTTGCCGGGCCCATCAGCAGTTTGATTATTATTTTTATCTATTATAAAAATAGTTTTCAAAACTTCACAAATCAGTTACGTGAATACAGTTCAGATTCAGCATTAGCCTAGCATCAGTTTAGCTCAGCTTATGTATCAATTCAGTTAAACTTATTATTTTGAAGTATTAAAGTATAAGTTTTTAAACAAGTAAAACAAGCTTCACATAAGTTTAAAATCCAGCAAGTTTAGTTTTCTTTTATGCTAGCATGTTTGTTTAGATTTGCTTTACATGTTTAGCATTCCAGTATGCTTTGTTTCCTTTGCTGTTAGATGAGTATGAGTAGTATTTCTTTCTGAGCATTCAATTTTAGATTTCTTCCAGTTACATGCATATTCGAGTTTTGTGAGTTAGATAGCGCTTACTAAGCAATTTTTCTTATAGTTGCATTTTCCTCTTACTGCAGATAGAGCAAAAGAAAAGCTATAGCAAAGGAAGGCGACGAGGAGGTGTGGATGGATGTGTGATGCCTGGACTATAGAAGCCTTGAGATTTAGCATAAGAATTTATTAAGATTGCCATTTATTAAGAATGCATTAGATGAGTCATTTAGTCTTCCGCTGCTAATTAATTGTATGTTTTGAGTTCTCCGAGAGTTTTAGGAATTACTATCAACATGTGAACAAGGATAGTTAAGTAAAGTTAGTAGTCCAGTAGCGCTCCGCCCTCACAGACTAGTAGTGAGGAGGGTGGGGTGTTACATTGTATTTAGGCATGAATATGTTGATGGATGCTATCTTTATTGGTTGAGTGTGGATTTGAAGAAAATTCCTAACAAGGACTACTTCAAGCCTATTATTGAATCTATTCATGAGTGATGATACTTGCACAACTGAAACTCTAGAACTTGACCTATTCCTTTTTGAAACCACAGTAAGGTTGGCAGGCATTAAGATGACGAAAGAGTATATGATATTTTCTATAAAATATTCTGAATTCATATATCACTTGTCATCTACACAAAATCTCTATATATCACTTGTCATCTTCTCCTTCTTGAAAGTTTTGGTGATTGACTTGATGAGTTATTTTGCTGGGATGGTCAAATTTTAGGTGTGGGGGAGGGGTTGCATATGTTTGAAATTCAATGGTCGTCCTTATTTTAAGTTGGTTAGAAAATTATTTTGAAGTTGTGGAATTTTGTTGGATTTACTAAGTAAAATTCCAACTTGAAGAGGCACAACTTGGTGGGGTTGTTTGAATCAAATGCCATCAGGCGTTTTGAATGAAATTTTCTAGTATGGCTGAGAGTTGTCAACTGCAAAAAAAAATTGAGTTTTAGTTGCTTCTTTAGCACTGTAATTCGGTTACATTCTAGTGTTGTCAAGGAAATCTTTCTTCTAATTCAATGCTTCATAGCTAAGTCATTTGATAAGAGGCGAGGGACATATATGGAAAGAAGTTACTTGTGGATAGTGTTGAATTTGATCATGATTTGTAAGTGGTATTGATCAGAGTTGAATATGTTGAACCTCATTAAGTTGGAATATGGAACTAAACTATAGAGCTATGGTAATGCAGGAACTCCTTAAGCTATAGCACCTGAACCTTAGATTTTATTTCTGAATTCTATTGTAAGTTCTTGATGGATTTAAGTCTTAGAATTTAGAAGCTTAAGCAAGTTGGGTGTGTGTAGTATGAATATATATTTTGAGTTTATATAATGCGCAATTGTCATCTGGAAGAAACATGGAAGCATAAAGTGTAGAATCTGTGTTGGAATTACTAATTTCCAGAATGCGAATAGCTGAAGTAATTGGGTGATTTTTTGATTAGTATGCAAGAGTAACTAGGAAGATTGAGTTCATGAAAACTAAATTTTGGAAAGGAAAAAGAATTGTTGGAAAAAAATGGAATTATAAGAGTATCAATTGTTGGTGCAACCTTAGGTCAAGGTTGATCTGGTTGACCCGACTCGAGTTGACGTGACTCGAGTTGTATTTTGATGTTTGACTTGGGGAGATTGTCGGTGCAACCTTAGGTCAAGGTTGACCTAGTTGTGTTGCATGTTGATGTTTGACACTCGTGAGAGAGTAGTTCTATTCTTGGTGTGGGACAAGAATAGATGTTTGGGAGATTATTGGTGCAACCGTAGGTCAGGGTTGACCTGGTTGACCTGATTCGGGAAAAGTCCAAGTATGGAGACTTGGCACGGAAAAGTCCAAGTAGGGAGCTTGGCACTGGAAAAGTCCAAGTATGGAGACTTGGCACGGAAAAGTCCAAGCAGGGAGCTTGGCACGCGAAAAGTCCAAGTATGGAGACTTGGCACGGGGAAAGTCCTGGTGAGTGAAGCCAGGCAGTGGGAAAGTCCTAACTGGGATGTTAGGCAGTTGGAAAGTCCTGGTGAGTGAAGCCAGGCAGTGGGAAAGTCCTAACTGGGATGTTAGGCAGTTGGAAAGTCCTGGTGAGTGAAGCCAGGTAGTGGGAAAGTCCTAACTGGGATGTTAGGCAGTGTGGAAATCCTGGTGAGTGAAGCCAGGTGGAAAGTTCTGGTGAGTAAAGCCGGGCAAGGGAAAATCCAGATGGATCAGGGATGATCGGACTTCTGGTTGACCCGACTCGAGTTGACGTGACTCGAGTTGTATTTTGATGTTTGACTTGGGGAGATTGTCGGTGCAACCTTAGGTCAAGGTTGACCTAGTTGTGTTGCATGTTGATGTTTGACACTCGTGAGAGAGTAGTTCTATTCTTGGTGTGGGACAAGAATAGATGTTTGGGAGATTATTGGTGCAACCGTAGGTCAGGGTTGACCTGGTTGACCTGATTCGGGAAAAGTCCAAGTATGGAGACTTGGCACGGAAAAGTCCAAGTAGGGAGCTTGGCACTGGAAAAGTCCAAGTATGGAGACTTGGCACGGAAAAGTCCAAGCAGGGAGCTTGGCACGCGAAAAGTCCAAGTATGGAGACTTGGCACGGGGAAAGTCCTGGTGAGTGAAGCCAGGCAGTGGGAAAGTCCTAACTGGGATGTTAGGCAGTTGGAAAGTCCTGGTGAGTGAAGCCAGGCAGTGGGAAAGTCCTAACTGGGATGTTAGGCAGTTGGAAAGTCCTGGTGAGTGAAGCCAGGTAGTGGGAAAGTCCTAACTGGGATGTTAGGCAGTGTGGAAATCCTGGTGAGTGAAGCCAGGTGGAAAGTCCTGGTGAGTAAAGCCGGGCAAGGGAAAATCCAGATGGATCAGGGATGATCGGACTTCTGGTGTTGGAAAGTCCAAGTAGGTCAAAGGGATTGACCGGACACTTGGCAGGGAGTTCTAGCAGGTCAAGGGAGTGACCAGATGCTAGGGATGAAGTACCAATAGGTCAAGGTTGACCGGATATTGGTTTGGAAGTCTTGGGACTTGGTTTGGGCAAAAACCAAGCTCTGGATCGGTCTGCAGATTGCTCTGATTGGTGATCGATCAGATACCGAACAGAAACTCTCTGTTCGGTTACTGATCGGTCTGGTGACCGATCAGCAAGCGAACAGAGGCGAAAAGAAAGGCAGGCTGATCGGTCCACAGACCGATCAGGCCATGTCCTGATCGGTCTGGGGACCGATCAGGAGACGATGTCGCGGAAGCACAGCCAGAGTTGGGATCGGTCTGTGGACCGATCCAGCTGTAGCCTGATCGGTCCACAGACCGATCAGAGTACGCACAGAAGGTTCTGTGCACTAACTGATCGGTCTGGGGACCGATCAGCACAGGGCCTGATCGGTCCGTAGACCGATCAGCACAGAAGGTTTCTTCGCTGTCTTCTTCGCAGGTATAAAGGGGTCGAGGGCTGCTGCTGCGCGATAACTTCTTCCTCTTCTTTCTACTGAGCTGCTGTTGTGCTCTTGAGCTTTGTTGAGTTCCGAAGCTTCGTGTGAGCTTCTACGACTGGTTTCCTGCTGTTGTAGGCGTTGCTTGAAGCTGCTGCTTCATCCAGTCGAAGAGAAGGCAAGTAAGCGAAGGTTTTACAGTTGTATTGTATTTTGCTTCTTGCTGTATACTCCTTCTTGTATTGCTTTTGCAAAACTTTGTGACGAGGTTTCTCCACCCAGAAGGAGTGATTATTAGCCGGTTCTCCGGGGACTCATCCACCGACGGATTGATAGGGCTCGTCCACCTTACGAACACACCGAGGAGTAGGAGTTTATCTCCGAACCTCGTTACATCGACGCGTTGAGGTTTGATCTTCTTGTTTTCGTTTCTTGTTCTTATTTCCGCTGCGCTAACCCTAGTTTGTAGAAAGAAACGCGAACGATTTGGGGCGGCTATTCACACCCCCCTCTCTAGCCGAGTATGAACGATCCCAACATCAATTTCAGCTGTTAAGTACTTTTCATAGATGGGTCAACCATTGAAGATTTTTGGTTACTAACTTAAAGAGTTACTTCTGAAATGAGTTTTATGGACATTCAGGAAAGTACTAGTAGTAATTTTGTTGACTCATCAAGTCATTATACCAAAACTTTCATTTTCTCATTGTTCCGTTTCTTTACTAATAAAGCAAACCATTCCATTTAGTTTATCTTTGATTATATTCCAGATCTCAATAAACTTTTCTGATTAATGTTGTGCCATCGGAATACAATGGTGGAGAATTTAGGAATAGGGCAAGCTTATGGTAGTGAGGTGTATAAGTAACGAGGGAAGCTCCAGATTTTATGTGCACTGAGTGTGAGAGTAGACTAGGGATACTTAGTCGATGCAATTCTTTTCATACTTGGCCCATTCAAGTGATCCATTCAGCTATACTCATTGACCTATATAATGCTTGGATTCATGAATGCAATGATCTTTGTGGATTTAATGATCTTAATTAACCATCCTTTACAGCATCAATGAATTGTGAGGAATCTCTTCATGGAAGGTGATTTGTTTCTATTTCCTTTGTTCGAGATGCACAAAAACTAAGCGTGGAGGAATTGATAAGTGATTAATTTCATAACATGTTTGGGTACTAAGCTTTTGATTTTGATTTTAGTTCATAACCAATTTATGGGTTGAAAACTTATTTTTCTGGATTGAAACTTGAGTATGCATTAGAATTAAATGTTAGATATAATTGTGGATTTGTACTTAATTCATCTAGTTTCATTTCTCTGGCCCACAAATGTCGTTTCTATCATATGGAAGGGATAGATCTCATCTACATCACTCATATAGCTCTGCATAACTTATTTTATACTTAGTGATCGATTTTATAGTCTATCTTATTACAGGTGACGTTTGTCGATACCAAAGTACACAACTCCTTATATAGGAAACCGTAGTAACTTCAAGTCTAAGGACTATTCATACTAATAATCACAATGAGAATGTTTATGACACTCATATAACGATCCATGAACATCTCATGGTAGGTCATTCAGTACATATTCTCTAATATTTATCCATGTATCAACCTCATATCTCATATTCATGACTTGTGAGATTAAGTCATCCATTGACCTACATGCTAGTCTCAATGGAATAATATTGTCCTTGTATATTAATGCTTGACTAGGAAATGTTAAGAGCAGTGTTCTATATATCTACAATATCTTATTATCAATTCAACCAATTGATATGTTATAGACTAGAACCTCCTACTCTAGGACATTATTATACTTATTCATTCGGCACTAAACTGAAGAAAATATAATAACTAACTTTGTCTTTTATTAATAAGTGAAATATGATATAAAAATTATCCTTGTCAATCATCTCATAATTGATATTAGGACTAATATTAATACTGATTAGATATAATTTTATTAGATATAACACATCTCTTGATTCATGCTCTGTTAACATTGATATTATTTCTAGTCCATCTTACTTAACATGCATACAGGAAATGCATCATTCTCTTTTTAGTGCTCAGGATTTCTACAGGAATTTCAATTGGAGTCAATCATGTAAGAATACATTCTACCAATTGAAGAAGACCCTAACACTTTATGCAACAATGAAGCTTATGGAGTGGACACTCCAACTGAACTGTCTTCAACCACCGGAGAAAATTTTTGAGGAGATGATGGTGGAGGGAACAATCCTCACTTCTCCTACAACCATCCCACTTCTAAATTGGCTCCTAGAACCGAATCCCTCCAACCACCAGAAATTCAGGGAAGTCTATTCCATCTCACTTTTTTTCTTCTTTTTTTGTATATATTTCTTTACTTTGTTTGCTTTTGGTTGGTAATTCATTTTCATTTTGTTTGATTGGTTTTCATAATAAATTCCTTATGAATTCTTTTTATCATTTTAGAAATTATGAAAATTAGTTAAATTTGATTATCGAGTTTAGAGATTTATTGTCACGATTGGATTCTTGGATTACATGTGGTTACAACTTGGTGATGGATTCTATGTAGGTAGATTGAGATGATAATTTTGATATACTTAGAAGAAATTTGCAATTGAACCAGTTCAATTTGGTTTAGTGGCTCGGTTTGGTTCAGGTGGTTGAAGGATTTTGTTTGGTTCAGAAAAGGGAGATTAAAAAGATTTGGTCTGATTCAGAAATAGGGGCTAGGGTTTTGTTAACGTTTCGCAAGTGTATGGATACGTCGTTAGTAATAAAGATAGATATCGTATCCACAGGAGCTGGTTTAACCACTAAAGATATCTCAACACAAATTAACTAAACAACTAATCAATTGATTTATAAAAACTAAGTGTAACTATGGAAAGTAAGCATGGAAGTAAAAACATAGAAACAGGAATAAGGGCTATGATAAAAGGATGTTCTAGGAGTTTTGATTTCTTTGTAATATTCTTCAATGTAAATGATCTACCAAATCTTATTCCTCAATTGTCCATCATTTGTAGAAGGTTGCCGATTCTCTCTTGGAATAGACAACCAACTTAAGACCAAAATCTATATTTAAATGTGATCAATTAGGAATGATTCCTATGATATCCTTACATGGGTTTGCCTGTCACGTGCGCCCCTCGGGTAATCAACATAGAAAATTCATTACTTCTTAACCCATATCAAGATATAAAATATTAATGCATACAATCTATCCTAGCCCCTTGAATGACCTTATTTCACCTTCAAGATTATCCCTCAATCGTCCTTACACGGGATTGTTTGTTACGTACGTCCCTCGGAGAATCGAATGAGGAATTACCTCTACAAGATCCACGAAATACTCAAACATTTAATCAAGTATGGTAATTAAGTCCAATCACAACAATCCATACAAGATCAAATGGATACAAACAAGACAAAATAATAGAAATAGAAAATTGACAAATCCACAAGAGTTTACATCAAATAATATTACAAATACTCCCTCCATCCTAGAACAAAGTGATCTTAAGAAAAGAGATCTGAAGACAAGAAGATCATAAGCATCTTGATCCTAAAATCCAAGAAGTGAAAGGGAAGAAAAGCTTATCTATGATGAAGAAAGGTCTTTGGATCCAATCCTCGATCTTGGAGTCGATTCGTTGAAGATCTGCCCTTAGATCGTCGGAAAATCCCTCCAAGAAAGTGAGGAATCGCCCAAATCTTGTTTTCTTCCAAAAGGGATAACTCCCCCTTCAAATGATGAAAGAAACCCTTATATAGAGTAGAGATTTTGGGTGCCACATGAACCCGAGACCCGGCCGTGTGTGAGACACGACCTAGGTCATTCTCTTCACTGCCCATCTCACACAGACGTGTGATGCACACGGCCGTGACATGTTCTGCCACTGCCATCCTTGCACGGTCGTGTAGATCTACACGACCTATGCTGCCTCCAATTCTGGAACTCATGCACGGCCATGTCTGGGACACGACCATGACTCTCTTTGCTTCAAAAATTAGCATGGTCATGTGATGCACACACGGTCGTGACCTTCTCCTTTTCTACAGAAACTACATGGGTGAGCATCACCACACGACCTGGACATTGCCCTGCTCTGCCAATGTTGCATGGGTGAGCATCACCACACAGCCCAGGTCACTCTCCCAGACATGGCCATGTGGCACTCCAAGATGGTGTCTCCCTCCTTTCGTTAGCTTGCAGATTTGGCCTCGATCATAAATTCTTCTCCAAATATGACTCCTGCATACAGAAAATGCAAAAAAGCAGATCTCCGAACAAAAAGAGTAAATATGCTAAAAGCAAAGCTGGAAGTACGAAAATATAAAGATAAAGCATACGCAAAATATGTGAATGTGCGTCAAAAAATGCTAAACAAGTGTATACAATCTACGCACATCACACCCCCAGACTTAAACTTTTGCTTGTCCTCAAGCAAAAATATCGCAATCTTAATTCATATGCTCTACAATGCATTCATAATCCCTAATGTACTTTCCTAACTCTATCAAAAAGTTTCATTAATAAGCATGATCATGGAAACAAGTCAAGTATGGCTCAAGCATAAGTCTCTTGTGCACAGTGCAAAAAGTGACCCAAACTTTTCAAGTTTCAATCTATGTCCTAGTCAAGTCGTCATCCAGATGAGTTCCTAATGTTTCTGGTGATAGGCACTTACCTGCCACACACTTGGTTCATATTTCTCAATCAACCCAGGGTCTCAAAGGCATGCTCAATCTCAAGAGAAGCTAAGAAGTCATTTCCCCAGTAACCTAACTCGGTCTCAAAGGGGTGAGTTGCCAGATTCCACTCACGACAACTATTTTTTTATATCCCTTATTCACTTTTTTTTTTATATAAGAATTTGCATTGTGTAAAACTTATTTATAAATGTACTTTTAGTACAAATGTTGGGATATTTTGATTTTTCCAAATGAGCTTACATGATTTGAGCATCATCCAGTAACCAAAATAAAGTTTGAGAAATCACCATGGAAATCAAGTACTAAACAAACAAAATGAATCATGACTATTTCAATGATATCAACTATCCAAGCTCAAGTATAGTGAAGGTAAGATCCTTAAGGTCAAGTCAAACTTCAAACTTATCTCCATATGATACTTAGCTTATTTCATGCTACTCAAGATAGAGAAAAGAAATCCACTAAGCATACTGCTAGCATCATTTAAAACATCATGAATCAAGATAATAAACGTGCTAACATTGTTACTAAAAGCCAAGAAAGCATATAAGTGAAGTTTGATATTCTCAAGATGTATGCCACAAAATATCAAAACAAAATGCAAGACATAAGCAAAAACAAAAACAAACAAAGCAAATCAAATGCATCTAACGCATCCCCCCAGACTTAAAATTTTCATTGTCCCAATGAAAACTGAAAACAATGCAGAGGAGATTAAAAGTAAGAGAAGTTACCAAATGACGCATGTCAAATGCCCATGTTAATAACTTCTCCATCATGTAGTTGCACTCCTCCTTACCTTAGAATCCTATAAAAGAAGATAGACAACAAAAATTCAGTAGAGGATACAAGTTTATTATAACGAAAGAAATAAAACTAGAAAGAATTAAAAACATAAATGAAAACAAAGAAAATGAACTTGGGTTTCCTCCCAAGAAGCGCTTGTTTAAGATCATTAGCTCGACTACTTCATAAGATTCATCTAAATCTCGCTCTTGGAGGGGTAAGATATTTCAACACCCTCCTACCGAGGACTCTTATTATGGAGGGAGCTTCCAATATAGGAATTACAAAATGAAGTATTGCTCTCTCCATCTTCGTCTTCTTTGAACTTCTCTCAGGTGGTCAAAGACGGTTTAGTGTGAGCTTCCAATTATTAGCCCAAGTGAAATCTGTACATGCAAAGAAAATACAAATCTCCTACAAACATATTAGATAAGATAGAGTCATAACCATATTAAGATAAGCAGAATAAGAAATAAAAACTGAATCACATCTAACAAAGTCAATGATAGGTACCTCTATAAAATTTTCCAAATGATCATAAGAAATACTAACCTTACTTTGCTGAGAGATACCTGAAATTTCTAAACATGTAGATGTGCCTTCCTCTAAATCAAATGATCGTTCTAGCTCTGGGTCAGATGTTGATGATATCAATGATGGTGATTCTTGAGACTCTGCTAGCTCTGCAAAAGTCCCTACACATTATTCCACAACATGATCAATTCTTACAACCTCTAAGGGTTTTCTGGACAAAGGTGGTGATCCTTGAGATGCTGCTTCCACAACACAGCTCCCTACATATTCTTCCATATCATCATCATCAACACATACATCAAAAAATAAATCAACATCTATATCCTCAAGAGGAGGATCAATAACAAGAGGATCAATAACTTCACTTGCAGTTTTAAATTGATCTACTACATCACATTCATCATCTAAAAATTTAATGTCACTATAACACCCTATAAAATTTGAAGGTGGATCTGAAAACTTATTTACCACTGCATTATCAATAAAATCCTCATCTGAAGAGTCCTCATCTTCATATACATTCAAAAATCTGCACTCAACCATATTAGTGTCATAGGATTTGCCGAAATCTTTATTTTCATTGACCCCCACTAACCTTTGTGGAAAAGGAACCCTTAGTGAAGGTCCTGGGAAAGATTGAACTTCCTTTTTCCCAAATTCCCTTTAAGCTTTTGGAGGAGGTCCAACTTGCTTATCTAGTGTTGGTATCATCAATAACCCAACCTCGTCACACTTTTCACTAGATCTTGTCTGCAAAAGAGGGAGATCTCCTTTAAACCATTTTGAAACAATACTTTCAATCTTTTCCCCCAAATGTTTGAACTCCCCGTTCTATGACTTGTGATTCTCAAAACTCATAGATGGTTGAGTTACAATTTGTTTGACAGGCTCTATAGCATTTATGACTTGCACTTCATGACTGTTTGAGGGAAATTTCATCCAACTTATGTTCGACCATTCATGGAGGTTCAATGTCACTTGATCAATTAACATATATGCTTCATCTACACTTTTGTCCATAAAAGATCCTCCAGCTGATAAATCCAATAAACTCTTGTCTGAGAAAGAAATTCCCCCATAGAATATGTGCAGAATCAACCATTTTTCAAAACCATGATCAGGGCATTGTCTTTGAAGACTCTTGAATCTATCCCATGCTTCAAATAATGATTCTCCATATGCCTGAGCAAAATTTGTTATGAAATTCCTCAAATACACTGTTCTTCTTAGAGGGGAAAAATGATTCAAAAATTGCTTCTCCAATTGCTCCCAACTTGTGATACTTTGAGGATGGAGAGAATATAACCAAGTCCTAGCTTTATCCTTGATACTGAAAGGAAATGTCATCAATGGAACTGCATCTGCTGACACTCCTTCACATTTCACCATATCTAAAATATCTAAAAATGTTTCAAGATGCAAATAAGAACTTTCTAATACTTCTCCAAATTTGTGACCTTGTATCATGGAAATTAACTCTGGGGTCTAGTTGGAAACTTTCTACTTCAATTTGAGATTACACAATGGGAGATAAAAATCTTGCAGAAAAGGGTGTAGAAAAATTTCTCATGGGGTTGCTTAACATGTTAGTGCTCATGGATATACAAGAAAAAATTATTAGATATGAAGAATCAAAGACAATAAATAAAATGCAATATGAAAAGCAAGAAAGAAAATGCAGAATTTAAATTAGAAGAAAGAAAGTGCATAATGAAAATAAGAAAGAAAAGGCAAAAGGAAAAAAGAAAAATGTCTAGAATAATTCATATGCTAAACAACTAATGTGTTTAAAAGTTCTTGTTGTTCTTGATGCCTTTACGAAGTTTGATCTTCTCATATACAAGAACAATATTGAAAGATATGTTTACAAAAGAAAAGTAGAGAAAAAATTTAAATTAAAAGAAAAACAGTGAAAAACTAGACTAGAATGCTAGAAATCAAGAATGCAGAATTAGAATTAGAATTAGAATTAGAATTGCAACAAAATAGATTGTCAAGAAGTAGAAAGATATGCAAGAAAAAGAATTCTAAAGATTAGTTACAGCTATGCTAATGAAAAGAAAAGTTATGTTTAGTTTAACTCAATTGATAATCTCTAATTTTATAAGCGCAGCCCCCGGCAACGGCGCCAAAAACTTGTTAACGTTCCGCAAGTGTACGGATACGTCGTCAGTAATAAAGAAAGATATTGTATCCACAGGGGCTGGTTTAACCACTAAATATATCTCAACACGAATTAGCTAAACAACTAATCAATTGATTTATAAAACTAAGTGCAACTTTGGAAAGTAAGCATAGAAGTAAAAACATAGAAACAGGAATAAGGGCTATGATAAAAGGATGTTCTAGGAGTTTTGATTTCTTTGTAATGTTCTTCAATGTAAATGATTTACCAAATCTTATTCCTCAATTGTCCATCATTTGTAGAAAGTTGTCGATTCTCTCTTGCAATAGACAACCAGCTTAGGACCAAAATATATATCTAAATGTGATCAATTAGGAATGATTCCTATGATATCCTTACACGGGCTTGCCTGTCACGTGCGTCCCTCGGATAATCAACATAGAAAATTCATTACTTCTTAACTCATATCAAGATATAAAAGATTAATGCATACAATCTATCCTAGCTCCTTGAATGACCTTATTTCACCTTCAAGATTATTCCTCAATCGTCCTTACACAGGATTGTCTATCACGTACGTCCCTCAGATAATCGATTGAGGAATTACCTCTACAAGATCCACAAGATACTCAAACATTTAATCAAATATGGTAATTAAGTTCAATCACAACAATCCACACAAGATCAAATGGATACAAACAAGATAAAATAATAGAAATAGGAAATTGACAAATCCATAAAATTGACAAATCCACAAGAGTTTACATCAAATAATATTACAAATACTCCCTCCATCCTAGAACAAAGTGATCTAATCCATAGAATAAGAAAAGAGATCTAAAGACAAGAAGATCATAAGAATCTTGATCCCAAAATCTAAGAAGAGAAAGGGAAGAAAAGATTATCTATGATGAAGAAAGGTCTTCTGATCCAATCCTCAATCTCGGAGTCAATTCATTGAAGATCTGCCTTTAGATCGCTGGAAAATCCCTCCAAGAAGGTGAGGAATCGCCCAAATCTTATTTTCTCTCAAAAGGGAGAACTCCCCCTTCAAATGATGAAAGAAACCCTTATATAGAGCAGAGATTTTGGGCGCCACACAACCCCGAGACCCGACCGTGTGTGAGACACGACCTAGGTCATTATCTTCATTGCCTATCTCACACGGTAGTGTGATGTACACGGCCGTGACATGTTATGCCATTGCCATCCTTGCACGGCCGTGTAGATCTACACGGCCTGTGTTGCCTCCAGTTCTGGAACTCATGCACGGTCGTGTCTAGGACACAGCAATGGCTGTCTTTGCTTCAAAAATTAGCACGATCGTGTGATGCACACACAGTCGTGACCTTCTCCTTTTCTGCAGAAACTACACAGGTGAGCATCACCACACGACCCAGGTCACTCCCCTAGACATGGTCGTGTGGCACCCCAAGATGGTGTCTCCCTCCTTTCGTTAGTTTGCAGATTTGGCCTCGATCATAAATTCTTCTCCAAATATGACTCCTGCGTACAGAAAATGCAAAAAAGTATATCTCCAAACAAAAAGAGTAAATATGCTAAAAGCAAAGCTGGAAGTATGAAAATACATAGATAAAGCATACGCAAAATATGTGAGTGTGCGTCAAAATATGCTAAACAAGTGTATACAATCTATGCACATCAGGCTTTTGATTTGTTTGCATTTTCTCCTCCTGCACACTCGACACCCCCTTTCCTATGCTCCCGATCGAAGATGACAAGTCCGGCGTCAGTAGCTTCCGACGGATTTACAAAGGCGACAACCATCGGGCAATATCGGAGTGGTATCTCCAGCGAGGCTCTCATCCCTCGCACATCCCAGTCAAGCCCCCTGCTGGACTCAGTGAAGAAAGCAGCGACCACTTCCTAGTGGGCAGCGAGCCTCGGGTCTTCTCTGGCACTCATTCACGTACTGACACTAGCCTTAGAACTCTAAGTTTCCTGCTGGACACGATAAAGAAGGTAGGAGCTCAGAGATTCCATCAACCACCTTGCCTTCATTGGAGGAGTTCCAGCCAAAATTCTTCCAAGCTCAGAGTCGCACAATGTAGCTCTGTCGAATGCGGTGAAGAAGGAAGAGCCAAGGTTGACGAGATTGATCAAAATCCCTTTGGACAGTAGATATCCTTTAGAGTGGTTTGCTTCAAGGAAGCTGTGCTTCCATCGTCGTCGATTGTTTCTCTGACCCGCAGCGTTGTCATCCACCAAAGTTGGGAGGTTTCTGAGTGATAGCAGTTCCCTTCCTCGGTGGTTCTATTAGTGACAGACAGAACACTTCTCGTCTTTGATTATGGAATTGGGTTTTGTTAATTTAGTTTACTTTCTTGTTTGATTTAGGTGTTATTTTCTTATCCATGTTTGATTGTTTAGCTTTGCACTTTCTTTAGTTTCATTATACATGATTGTTAATCTTGTCTCATAGTGTGATAATGTGGTGTAAGTTTATCAATTGTGTATAGTTAGATTTTGTTTACTATTGTTTTAGTCTACTTAATTCACTTGCATAATTTAGTTATATGTCTTGTAATTTCATTTATTTTTATATCATGTCTATTGATGAATTTTATTGTATCATAGTGTGATAATATGGTACAGGTTTATCTTCGATAGTTAAATAAATTTTAGTTTCATTTATGCATGCTTATTTTGTATAAGGTGATGCTTGTAGCATAGAGAGGCATTGCGCTGTGATTTTTTTTTGTTGGTTAGTTAGGATATCATTTATTACATTAGGTTTAGAGAACAACCCCCAAACAAAAATCTCTTGATTTGATTTTGTCTGAGAGTAAATGTTCTGCCACTAATTCCACGTGAGAGATACCCGGGCCCTCTATTATACTTCCTTAGTGTATGTTAAGGGTTCAGTTAAGTATAAATTATTAATTTGATTTGAGCAAGTGATAGATGTACTACATCAAGTATCCAGTCAATCTTGACCTGTAAGGGCCTCTTCACCAATTATTCGGTCAACCTTTGACCAACTTGGACTTTCCATCTCATGCCCAATATATAGTCCTTCATGACCCATTTGGACTTACCATCTCACGCCAAATGTCCGGTCCTCCATGATCTACTTGAACTTGTTCCTTGCCAACTTCTTATTAGACTTTAGTTGCCTAGTTTTCAACTAGATCTTTCACTATCTACGCTAGGACTTTCATTGCCTAATTCCCAACTAGGTCTTCACCGCTAACCCCGCTAGGACTTCCACTATCTAGTTCTCAACTAAGTCTTCACTACCTTGTCCTCTTTAGACTTTCTGTTGCCTAACTTTTAGTTAGGACTTCCTCATATCATCAAGTATCCAAACAACTTTGACCTACTTGACATATTTCTCACATATTATCAAACATCGAAACTCTAGCTTGAGCCAACGCAAACTTAGAAAAACTGATTGAACTTAACCCAAAGACGATTGCACCAATAATCTCCCCTTTTTGATGTTTGACAATATATTTAAGTTAGGTTAACCTATATTAGTTCAACTTCTTTCTTCATCTCTTGCCAAAGCATAAATTAGGGTTTCCTAACTTAAGCCCTATATTTTTCTCCCCCTTTGACACACATCAAAAAATCTTCTTTCCAAGATTCAATCCTCTTAACCTCCAACATTCAACAACTCACAATGAAGATTTCCAACCTTCCATTGTCTCCAAAGTTTAACCTTTAGCATACATCAATCATTCTTCTTTCTTATCGAAATATCCCCATGAAAGTCTTATGTCTTTCATTGTATTCAATGCTCTCCTTGAGCATAAAATAAGTTTCATGTCTTTAAGGATAACCTCCCCTCAAAGAATGATTTATTCTTTATCATTGCACCAACAATGATTAAGCTTTTAGGAAATCTCAAAATTTGAGTCTTGAGATAAAAAATTTGACCTTAAATCTAAACCTCCTATTTAATCCAAATTAGTTCCCTTTAACCATGTCCTTTTCATTTCATCAAGAAAATTTTGGTTAAATGCTTACCTAAGCACTTCAGAGGGTTAGAAATAGTTAAATGACTTAAGTGCGGCTTAGTAGACTGAAATCAAATGATTTCAGTCAACATCTATAGAGTCTAATCGATTGGTTTCAGTTACAATTGATTATAGCCTATGTTAATCGATTCGCTTTAGCTACCAATCGATTACTACATGTGCTAATCAATTAACAACAGTGTCTAATCGATTGGTGAGCTTGATTTTCAATTCCAAAATAAAATTCAAAAACTTACAAGTAATTCTATGATATTCAAAAAAATCATGAAACTTCATGTAGACATTACATATATCATATACTACTAGGGAAAAATAGTTTTCTATAAAAATAAAACTCATTTTCAATGAATTATACAAAATTAGAAATCATTGAAAACTTAAATGTTTCACTCTAACTTTGTATCTAATTAATCATTGGTGATTCCTAAATAAACTTCACCAAGGTTTTCTAAAATAATTTTAAAATTATTTTCAAAATAAATTTCCAACCATGATCTTTAGGCTAAAATCTAAGTATTTTTACTTTGATCATCCTACCTAGGATGTCAATTTATGTCATTGTCATTAATTAAAAAGAATTAAAACAATGCATGATAATGATTATGACATACATTAAATGAGTATTTTTTTAAAATAAAAACTAGTATAGCTAAATGATATATGTATGACATGACATATAACATTTTTCATAATAATATCAATGTAAAGTATGATGTCATGGTATATGATAGGGTACATAAAAAATTACAATTATAACACAAAGAAAATACCTAGATTTTCATCTAAGTTTCATCCTTAACTATTATGCCAAAATAACCATAAGTTACCCCATATCCCTATAAAAATGTCAAAAATCCTACCTTGGCATTTTTTTTAAATTTCATCCTATTTGTGTTAATTTGATTAAGCTCAATACTTTAAAAATTTAGTTGTCACACTTTTACTCTTAAGAGTAAAAATTAACTTTTCATTTTCAAAGTATCACAATACCTTAAAAATTTCCTAATGTGTCAACTTCACTATGGTTGGGTTAACTACCCTTTCAATTAGAGTTGACACACTATAATCCCATTTAGTGTGAAGAGATTGCACTCTTAAAAATTTAATACCTATTGGTGCTCCTTGGATATACTAGATGATGTGCGTATATTGTATACACTTGTTTAGCATATTTTGACACACATTCTTATAGTTTATACATGCTTTATCTATGCACTTTCATGCTCCTTGCTTTACTTTTAGCATATTTACTCTTCTTTGTTCGAAGATATGCTCTTGTGCATTTTCTGCTTTCAGGAGTTGAATTTGGAGAATAATTGATGCTCATAGCCAATTCTGCAATTAAACAAAGGAAGTTGACACCATCCATGAGGGATACACGGTCGTGCCAAGGGAAAATGGCCTTGGTCGTGTGGAGATGATAAACCGTGTAGCATCAACAACAAAGGAGAATGGCATGGTCGTGTGAGAGCCATATGGTTGTGTCACATTTGAAGCCAACCAATACATGACCGTGTATGGTTACACGGTCGTGCAGCCTTTCCAGAGCCAAAGAATGACACAGTCGTGTGTGCCACACGGTCGTGTCATGTTTCTAGAGACAAATATTGGCTAGGTCGTGTAGATCTGCATGGCCGTGCAAGCCAACCAGGAACAAAGCATGGCACGACTATGAGATGGTCACACGACTGTGTGACCTTAGTTGAGAGGGAAGTGAGCATGGTCGTGTGAGGTTCACACGGTCGTTCCATGGGTCGTGTGGCACCCAAATGCCCTCTTCTATATAAATGAGCTTTTTCCTCTTTGAAAGGGGGAGGCTTTCCCTTTGGGGAGATCCATTCTTGAGGCTTCTTTCCACATCCTTGGTGTGTCTCCAGCGATCAAGAGGCATTCTCATCCAAGATTCGACTCCGATAGCATAGATTGGTTCTGAAGATCACTCATCGTCTTTAGATAAGCATTTCCTTTCTATCTTCTTGATTGGGATCGGAATGTTTACAATCTTCTTGTCTTCGGTTCTTTTCTTGTGTTCTATGGAGTAGATCTCATTGTTCTAGGATGGAGGGACTATTTGTGATGTAATTGATGTGGGATTTCAAGGATTTACCATTTTCTTGATTCAATGATGTTGAAATGTTTTGTATCAATCAAATCTTGTTTGGATTGTTGTGCTTTGAACCTAATTAACATTCTTGATTAGTTGTTTGTATTTCTTGTGGAATCTTGTAGAGGAATTCTCTAGATTGTATTGTCGACGGGCGTCGTGACAGGGTTGCCCTATTAAACGGACATTTAGGGGATAACTTTGAGGGGTGAAACAAGAATCTACAAAGAAGTAGGATGGATTGATGTGTTGAATTATATATCTTAATGTGAATTGATTAGTGATGCGTTTTTATGTCGTATAACCGCAGGGCGTCATGACAGGGTTGCCCCATTAAACGGACTTCATAGGGATCATAACTATTTGATTACTTAAGGTTTAGATAGGGATCATTACTGATGTTTTCTATAGGAAATAACCGGTGACTTCTTATAAATACAATTCAATTGAGGATAGGATTAGTAGATCTTTCCACATTAATGAGTATCACAAAGAAACCAGATCTCCTAGAACCTTTACAAAACTAAGTTTTTGAATTTAACCTTTTACTTCTATTCTCTGATTGTTTCTTAGGTAATATAATCTTTTGTGCGATTGTTTAGCTAATTCACTTTTAGACATCTTTAGTGGTTATAACCAGTCCTTGTGGATTCGATATTCTTTGTATTACTGACGACGTAACCGTACACTTGCGGTGACGTAACAAGTTTTTGGCGTCATTGCCAAGGACTGCATCCATAACATTAGAAATTATCATTTGAGTTAGACTAAACTTTTCTTTTCTATTCTTTTCTTACATCTAACTTGTATATAGTTTTCTAATTATATTCTAAAATTCTTTCTTTGCATTCTTTCTTTGCTTTCATTATTCTTTAATTCTTTTTGTAAATGAAATTCTTTCCATTCTTTATTTTTCTTTAAGAATCAAATTCTTTAATCTTGTTCTTGTATGCGAAGATCTAACCTTATAGGAGATTTACTTCCTCTTGATCTTGAGATTGATAGAATATTTCATAGAAGGAAAATCTTGCAAAGACATCAAGAAAAACAAGAACATTCAAATATGGCAAATAGACCACTTAAGGATTATGCAACACCATATGCTGAGGGTTCCGTTCAAGCATTACAAGACCTTCTGTTGAAGCAAATAACTTTGAGATCAAGCCTGAAATAATTAATATGGTTCAACAAAATCAATTTGGAGGTGGACCGCATGAAGATCCTAATCAACATTTGGAAGTCTTTTATGAAATCTATGGTACCATGAAAATGAATGTTGTTCCTTCTGAAGCGGTGAGATTATTATTGTTTGGGTTTTTTTTACGAGATAGAGCTAAACAATGGCTAAATTCTTTATCTCCTAATAGCATTACCACTTGGGAATAATGTGAGCAGCAATTCTTAGACAAGTTCTATCCTCCTAGCAAAACAACTCATATGAGAAATCTTATTGCAAGCTTCAGACAATCCGACTCAGAACCTTTATTTGAAGCATGAGATAGATACAATAATATGCTCAGACAATGCCCACATCATGGATTAGAGAAATGGTTAGTATTGCACATATTTTATAACGACATTAACTATCATACTAAGGTGTTCCTAGATTCAACTGTTGGAGGGACACTTATGAACAAGAGTTTAGATGAGGCTGAAGAAATCATTGAATGTGTAGTACAGAATCATCATCAATGGGCAACTGAAAGAAGTGGAGGCTATTCTTATACAAACCCAACAAAATCGTCAGGAAAATTTGATGTAGATGCAGTTACCTTAATGACTGCAAAGCTAGATGCTCTTACTAAGAAGCTAGAAAATATGGGAACAAATTCTAATACAGTAAATGTCATAGTAAGTGCTCGTGAAACTTGTGGAAGTTCTTAACATTCTCCAGACTCATGTCCTTTGGGTGCTATTTCTGCACAAATAAATCAGTTAGAGCAATGTGATGCTATCATGAGTTTTAATCAAAGACGGAACAATCCATTTTCAAACACATACAACCCTGGGTGGAAGAATCATTCAAAATTTTCCTACAGAAATAATCAAGAATAAGGACCATCCATGGGAGGTAAACTGAATTTCCAATCTGGGCAACAAAATTTTTAACAACAACAACAATCTTCTCAAGGCTATTAGTTTTCAAAAATTGAGAAAATGCTTGAGGAAATTATCACCAATCAAAATGAAATAAAGCAAGATATTTTGAAGCTAACTCAGAGAATGGATAATTCTGACAAGCATCAAAAGATTCAAGATAGTCAAAATGCCCAATTAGCTTCATCATCTTCAAGAGCACCAAGATAATTTCCTGGAAAACCTAATATCAATCCAATAGAGCATTGCAATCGACTTGAGCTTAGGAGTGGATGGACCTTGGGTAATCCTCAAGTGACTACTCCAAAGGGGATGAAAAGTGAAGAAGAGCTCTCTCCTCCGGCACCCGACCCCATTCAAATTCAAGAAGATGAGGAGAGTACTATTAAGGTTGAAGAGACTCTTCCACTTAACCCACAGAAACAAGTAGTCCCTTTTCCACAAAGATTAGTGATGCTGAAAAACGATGAAGAGTTTGGCAGAATTTTGGAAAAAGTTAAAGAAATTTGTGTTGAAGTTCCTTTAATTGATGCAATCATACAAATGTTAAAGTTTGCCAAATTTTTGAAGGGCATCATGTCAAATAAGAGAATAAGGGGAGATATTGAGACCATAGCACTTACTGAGGAATGCAGTGCTTTATTCGAGAAGAACGTTTCCCCAAAGTTTACCGACCCAGGAAGCTTTTATATCCCTTGCAATATAGGAGCTGAATTCATAGAAAAAGCTTTTTGTGATTTTGGGCAAGTGTTAGCCTCATTCCATATTCAATTTATAATAAATTAGGTCTCAAAAACTTGAAACTTACTACCATGGCACTACAATTAGCTGGCCATTCTTACAAATATCCTATGGGCATTATTGAAGATGTGCCGGTAGAGGTTGGTGGGATTATAATTCCCACAGATTTTATGGTACTTGACATGGTTGAAGATCCAAAAATTCCTATCATTTTAGGAAGGTCTTTCCTTGCTACAGCTGGAGCAATTATTGATGTTAAAAACCATAAACTTTCATTGGTAATTGGTAAGGAAAGGTTGGAATATGATTTATCAAATTCTTCTAACCATGTCTCTTCTCTCTTGGTGAGTGTTTGCAGTGATGTTGACACTTACAAACTAGAGGATTGGAACTTCAATCCTCATGGGAGGCCACCGGATAAGGAACACGATCCAGTGAGTGATATTGGGAGGAGGCCTCCCAATAAAAATGAAAAATACATCTGCCCTCCTAGGGCAAGAAAATGAGAAATGGATCGAGGAGATTGGTCGAGCTAAAGACCTTAAACAAGCGCTTCTTGGGAGGCAACCCAAGAGTTTCTTTAGTTTTTTCAGTTCAAGTTTTTCCTATCATTAGTAGTACTTTTAAAATTGTTGTTATTCTTGTTTTCAGGTTGCTTTTCACTTTCATGATCTGGCCATGAGTACTCCATGAACATGGAAGCATTGAAGAAGTCGGAGAGGATTAAAAATCATCCATGTGATCTAAACAGAGATCGGTCGTGTACCACACACGACCGTGTAAAGTTTACAGAGGAGAAGGAGCACTCGGTCGTGTGACTCAGACGGGCCGTGTGAACCCATCAGAGAAAGAGATGTGCTTGGCCGTGTACCACACACGACCGTGTGAGAAAACCAGAAAAGAAGGGTGCATTGCCCGTGCAAGCCAGCATGGTCGTGCAGAGATTCCTGAGAAGAAGAAGGGCCTGGTCGTGTCTCAGACACGACCGTGTGAACAAAATCGAGAAGAAGGTTGCACTGCCCGTGTCAATTGACACGGCCGTGTGGACTTACCCAAGAAGGAGAAGGATAAGGTCGTGTATATCTACACGACCGTGTGGAGTGACTTCACCTTGGTTGTGTCTATAAGACACGGCCGTGCTTAGGTCGTGTTGGCCTCACACTCCCACACCCTCAAGTCACTTCTCTCTTTCAAACTCTTCTCATCTTCAAACCTTACCTCTCATTTTCTCAGATCTAGTTCTTAGACTCATTTCTCTCCATAAACTTCATCAAGATCTAGGAATTCTCCTCTCCTATCTCGTAGATCTACAATTCCTTGTCCCAAATATCTTGCTTTTCAAGATCTATTATTACAAGATCTTACTTCTCCAACAAAATAGCAACTTTCCCTACCTGAGCTTGTCAACATGTCTAATCTTTTGAAGAAACTTCATAAGGGAAGCGATGGATCAAGTGGAGGAAGGGAGCCAACGAAGGAAAAAGGAAAGGAAAAGACTACAAAGGGCAAAGGAAAGAGGATTGCCGTGACGAAGGTAATGACAATGAATTCAATATTGTGTTTAGAAATGAAGACCAAAAATCTAAATTTGATATTCTTGGCAATAGAAAGATTGTGTGCACACGTTATATGGACCCAACTGTTTTGGACATGTTAGGAATTAGAGATGATGTAGATTAGATGATTGGGTCTTTTGATTGGAATGATATCATGTATACACATCTACCCACATATCCTCGTATCATATTAGAGTTTTTGAGTTCACTAGATGTTCACTTTGCTAATGAAGATGATTATGTTGGCAAAATAAATTTTAGATTAATGAATCAAGAGTTTCAGAGGACATGAGCATTACTAGTCAACAAATGGATGCCCTCTATGAATATCATAAGATCCTGAGTGAGACTCCAGGTTTTCCTAGTTTTCCTATTGGTCGTCCACGTAGACCTCCTTTTCCTCATCCACCTCCACCACCATATTGATTTCATTGGGATAATGAAAAGTTTAAGTCTGGAGGGGTGGTTTGCAAACCAAAATTTTTTGTTTTTCTGCATTTTTGTTTGTTTTTTTATCTTGCATTTTTACATTTGATTTTTGATGGTCATTTGACTGTCTTTGAAGTGTTTTGTGGCATTCCTATTGAAAACATCAATCCTCACTTTTATCCTTTCTTGTCCTAAAGTAAAATTATTAGCATGCTCTTTATCTTGATTCATGATGTTATAAATAATGCTAGTATGTTTAGTATACCTCTTTTCTCTATCTTAAGTAGCATGATGTGAGCTAAGTATCATATGGAAATAAGTTTGAGTTTTAGCTTAACCTTAAGGATCTTACCTTCACTTCACTTAACTTGAGCTTAAATAGTTGATATCATTGAAATAGTCATGATTCATCCTATTTGTTTTGTACTTGGTTTCCATGATGATTTCTCAAACTTCATTTTGGTTACTAGATGAGGCTCGAATCTTGTAAGCTCATTTGGAAAAAGTAAAATATCTCAACTTTTGTGCTTATGAACATATATATTTAAGTGTTGCACAATGCAATCACTTAAAGTATGAAAAAAAAAAGAATGAAAAAAAATGAATGAAAAAAAGTGAAATGAAAAAAATAAAATAAAATAAAGTGTTGAAAAAGGGATATAAAAAATAGTTGTCGTGAATGAAAACTAGTAAGTCACTCCTTTGAGACCGAGTTAGGTTGCTGGGGAAATGATTGCTATAGTTCTCTTGATATCGAGCACGCCTTTGAGACCTTGGGTTGATTGAGAAATATGAACCAAGTGTGTGGCAGGTAAGTGTCTATCACCGCAAATATTAGGAACTCAATTGGATGATGACTTGACTAGGACATAGATTGAAAACTTGAAGAGTTTAGGTCACTTCTTGCACTGTGCACAAGAGACTTATGCTTAAGCCATACTTGAGTTATTTCCATGATCATGCTTATCAATGAAGCTTTTTGATAGAGTTAGGAAAGTGCATTAAGGATCATGATGCATTATTGAGCATATGAATCTAGATTGCGACATTTTACTTGAGGACAAGCAAAGGTTTAAGTCTGGGGGTGTGATGTGCGTAGATTGTATATACTTATTTAGCATGTTTTGACGCACATTCTTATAGTTTATACATGCTTGATCTATGCACTTTCATACTCCTTATTTTACTTTTAGCATATTTACTCTTCTTTGTTCAGAGATCTGCTCTAGTGCATTTTCTGCTTTCAAGAGTCAAATTTGGAAAAGAATTGATGCTCATAGCCAATTCTGCAATCAAACAAAGGAAGTTGACACCAGCCATGAGGGATACACGGTCGTGCCAAGGGAAAATGGACTTGGCCGTGTGAAGATGATAGGTCGTTTAGCATCAGTAGCAAAGGAGAATGACATGGTCGTGTGAGAGCCACACAACCGTGTCACATTTGAAGCCAACCAGTACATGGTCGTGTATGGTTACACGGTCGTGCAGCCTTTCCAGAGCCAAAGAATGACACGGTCGTGTGTGCCACACGGCCGTGTGATGTTTCCAGAGATGAAGACTGGCTAGGCCGTGTAGATCTGCACGGTCGTGCAAGCTAGCCAGGGACAAAGCATGGCACGGCCGTGAGATAGTCACACGGCCTTGTGACCTTAGCTGAGAGAGAAGTGGGCATGCCCGTGTGTGGTTCACACGGTCATTCCACGAGCCATGTGGCGCCCAAATGCCCTCTTCTATATAAAGGGGCTTCTTCCTCTTTGAAAGGGGGAGGCTCTCCCTTTGGGGAGATCCATTCTTGAGGCTTCTTTCTATTGGAACCCAAGGTTGTTTTGGTGTGATCAACAAGTTAAGTTAGGTCCTGCGTTGTTTCTAACCTTGTGTCTAAGTGTGCAGGAGCTTAGGAGCACAGGTACTCGAGCGGAAGACGTAGCTAGCGAGAAGGACGACAGTCTGAGGGACGAGGTGCTGCGGAAGAGTACACCGGTAGAAGAGAAGGAAGCGTGTGGTGGTTCCGAGGGACGAAAGCCGGAGCAGAAGATTGCTCGGGGAGCAAGAGACGCAGCTAGCGAGAAGGATGACACGTGGTGCGTCCGAGGGACGAAGACTGCGGATGAGTACGCTGGCGGAAGAGAAGGAAACACGCAGCGATTTCGAGGGACAAGAAGCCGGAGGGAAGCCCGCTCGAGAAGACCGGAACTTGGGTTCAGGTGAGCCCTTTTCCGGATGGCAGAGATCACCCAAGCGAGCGGATCCGAAGGAGAAGAACCGGACCGAGGTGAGACTGAACCAGAGAAGAGGTCCCAGATGAAAAAGTCAACGTCTTTTGACTTTGGGCTCCAGGGCGCCCAGAGCCCTCCGGGGCGCCCGGAACACCTCCGGGCGCCCGGACCGTGAAGTTTGACCAGATTGAGTCAATCTCGATCTGGACGTTGGGGGATAAAATTTTATCTCCCCCAGGGCGCTCGGAACCCTTCCAGGCGCCCCGACCAAGGCTATAAATATAGCCTTGGTCCAGAATCTTTCTAACGAACTCTGAATTGTAATTCCAACGCTTGTAAGCTTTAGTCTAGAGTTGAGCTTCTGTTTTTTACGCTTCAACGCTGTACGAGGCTTCTCCACCTGAAGTTGTTTTTAGTGAGCTTAATCTTCCTTGGATTAACAACCACATCGGTTGTAACCAAGTAAATCCTTGTGCCTCACTTTTTCTTTATGTTTTTTATTTATCGTCTTACTTTATATATACAAGTGTTAGCTTAAAGAGTTCGAGGAAGGTTGTTGTTTGCTTTTTGTGTTTACAGGACTATCCAACAACTCTCTCCTAGCCGGCCCAACGGTCCTACAAGTGGTATCAGAGCCGAGACGCCTCAGAAGGACTAACCGCCATCTAAAGCAACAAAATGATGGCCGGAGCTAGCGAATATCCACCAGCATTCGAGGGTGAGTTTTCTTCATGGAAGAAACAAATGGAGGTATACCTTAACTAAAACCTTGGTATTTCTTTAATTTTAAAATCTGGTTATGAAGAACCGAAGAACACGAACGGAGAAAGACTCGATCTACGCCTCTGGAACAAAAAACAACGTAACGAATCGATGGCAAACGGACGAGCAGAATTTCATCTCCTAACCGTGATACCAAATGAAGATCTCAAAAGAATCAGCGAATACAACAGCTCAAAAGAACTTTGGGAAAAGTTCTTAAAACTCTACGAAGAACCGATTGAAGTCGTCCCCTCAATAGACATTGAGCCGTCATCAAAATTCGAGACGGAAGAAATTACCGAGACAACCCCAACAGCCGAAGTACATCCCGATATCAATAAAGGGGGAGAATCTTCGGAAGAAAGTAATTCAACAGGGGGAGAACCAACGACCGACGAGGTAAGTAAGGTATGGACTCAAACCTCTGATCAATTGGTTCAATCAATCAAAATATTGCCTGAAGATATTTACGAACCAGAATTTGAATCATCTATAGAATTTTTTGAATTACAAAATGTTTTGACGAAAGATTCTTGCAAACTAGAAATATCATCGAAAGAGTTTTTCGAACCTCAAAATGTTTTGATGAAAGAATCTTGCAAATTACGAAATATTTTTTCGAACAAAGCTTGCAAATTAGAGATAATATCAAAAGAGTTTTTCAGAGTAGAAAATTTATTATCCACAGATTTTTGTAAATTTATGTTATCAAAATACTTTTGCAAATTATAAAATTTTTTGTCGAACGAAGTTTGCAAATCAGAAGTATTGGCGAAAATTTTATTAAGTTAGAATTTATACTATCAAAATATTTTTGCGAATTAGGAATTCAAAATACAATAGAAAATGACATGTTACAATTGTTACAAATTTCTACATGTTCAAATTTTCTTGCTTCAAAGTTAAATTATGATAAATTAAAATAGAAATTTAAAACTTTCTGATAAAAGCATTAGAATAAAGTAAAGAAATAAATGCATAGAAATTTTTTAATGTTATCAATTTTCTTAAACTTTCTTGCATAAAGTTTCGGGCTTAGAAAGATTTTTATAACGAATGCTTAGAAATTTTTCAAAAGTTAATTTTGACTTAGAAAATTTTCTTGACTTAGATATTTTCCAGAAAATCATTGAAATATATTCTTATAAAATTTCTAAGTGTCAACCCTTAGATTTTCCTTACAACCCCATTTTTTTGTGATCAAAGGGGGAGAAGGAAAGTATAAGTCTAGGGGGACGTAGAAATTGAAAATTGAAAAGTTTTTAAATTTAATTTTTTTCTATCTTGTTGCATATTATTGCAATAACTTGTTTTAATTTTATGTCTAGTTTTGACCCTAGGTTAACTTGGGTTGATCACACCAAAAAGGGGGAGATTGTTGGAACCCCAAGGTTGTTTTGGTGTGATCAACAAGTTAAGTTAGGTTCTGCGTTGTTTCTAACCTTGTGTCTAAGTGTGTAGGAGCTTAGGAGCACAGGTACTCGAGCGGAAGACGCAGCTAGCGAGAAGGACGGCAGTCTGAGGGGCGAGGTGCTACGGAAGAGTACACCGGCGGACGAAAAGGAAGCGTGCGTGGTTCCGATGGACGAAAGCCGGAACAGAAGATTGCTCGAGGAGCAAGAGACACAGCTAGCGAGAAGGACGACACGCGGTGCGTCCGAGGGATGAAGACTGTGGATGAGTACGCCGGCGGACGAGAAGGAAACACGCAGCGATTCTGAGGGACGAGAAGCTGGAGGGAAGCTTGCTCGAGAAGACCGGAACTTGGGTTCGGGTGAGCCCTTTTCCGGAAGGCAGAGATCACCCAAGAGAGCGGATCCGGAGGAGAAGAACTGGACCGAGGCGGGACTGAACCAGAGAAGAGGTCCCGGATGAAAAATTCAACATCTATTGACTTTGGGCTCCGGGGCGCCCGGAGCCCTCCGGGGTGCCCGGAGCAGTCCGGGGCGCCCGGAGCCCTCCGGGGCGCCCGGAACCCCTCCGGGCGCCCGGACCGTGAAGTTTGACCAGATTGAGTCAATCTCGATCTGGACGTTGGGGGATAAAGTTTTATCTCCCCCAAGGCGCCCGGAACCCTTTCAGGCGCCCCGACCAAGGCTATAAATATAGCCTTAGTCCAGAAGCTTTCTAACGAACTCTGAATTGTAATTCCAACGCTTGTAAGCTTTAGTCTAGAGTTGAGCTTCTGTTTTCTGCGCTTCAACGCTGTACGAGGCTTCTCCGCCTGAAGGAGTTTTTAGTGAGCTTAATCTTCCTTGGATTAACAACCACATCGGTTGTAACCAAGTAAATTCTTGTGCCTCGCTTTTTCTTTATGCTTTTTATTTATCGTCTTACTTTATATATACAAGTGTTAGCTTAAAGAGTTCGAGGAAGGTTATTGTTTGCTTTTTGTGTTTACAGGACTATCCAACAACCCTCTCCTAGCCATCCCAACGGTCCTACACTTTCCACATCCTTAGCGTGGCTCCAGCGATCAAGATGCATTCTCATCCAAGATTCGATTCTGATAGCATGGATTGGTTCCGAAGATCACTCATCATCTTTAGATAAGCATTTCCTTTCTATCTTCTTGATTGGGATTGGAATGTTTACGATCTTCTTGTCTTCGGTTCTTTTCTTGTGTTCTATGGAGTAGATCTCATTGTTCTAGGATAGAGGGAGTATTTGTGATGTAGTTGATGTGGGATTTCAAGGATTTACCATTTTCTTGATTCAATGATGTTGAAATGTTTTGTATCAATCAAATCTTATATGGATTGTTGTGCTTTGAACCTAATTACCATTCTTGATTGGTTGTTTGTATTTCTTGTGGAATATTGTAGAGAAATTCTCTAGATTGTATTGTCGCGGGGCGTCGTGACAGGGCTGCCCCATTAAACGGACATTTAGGGGATAACTTTGAGGGGTGAAATACGAATCTACAAAGAAGTAGGATGGATTGATGTGTTGAATTCTATATCTTAATGTGAATTGATTAGTGATGTGTTTCTATGTCGTATGTGTTGGATCGAGAAGCGCAAGAGGAGGGTGGGGTGAATAGCGCTCGTGGCTTTCATGCGTTTTGGATTCGAAAATTGACAAGAGTAAAGCAGCGGAAAAAGAAATAAAAAGAAGACACAAAGACACCAAGATTTACTTGGTTCGGAACCTTGGGTGACTCCTACTCCAAAGCCCACGCTCCTTGAGCATTTACTTTGGGCAACAACTAATATAGCGCAAAAGAGTACAATTAAATATTACAAAAAGTGCAATAAAAGCTATACCAACAACAAAATGAAAATTTTGAAGCTCTAGGTCGTCGGGGACTTGTCGTAGCTTAGCCGGGTCATTTCTTGAGCAGCACACGAAGGATGAATCGCTTTGGAATTAATGATCCAAGGCTGCTGGTCGAGACCCCTTATAAGGGTTGTTGGAGGCGCCTCAAAGCCCCTTGAGGGCGCCTCCACAATGCAAAGTCAGCCGCGTGGATGAGCGCTGAAGTTGTCGTCGCTGATCCACTTGAAGGCGCCTCCATACCCATTGAAGGCGCCTTCAAGGCTGTCCGAGGAGCCTCAAGCCTCCATGAGGGTGCCTCCAGCGTTGTCGCGCGCACATCTTCTCCTTTACATCGGAGGCACCTCCAAGCTCCATGAGGGTGCCTCGGGTACTGTTCACCCGAGGTAAACTTTGTCTTTTAGTCCCTGCAAAGTATGTTAGTCCACAAAATACTAACATATCCTGCAAGACAAAGTTAGCACATAATAAACATAGTAATAGAAATATTTTGACAGTCTCTGGACTGTCTGCCCGAGGAACGCGCCCTCACCTACTTCACTCAGGAGAGCATACCTGATGTCAGTCCAGTCCTCCAGACTGACTAGACTTTTCACCTAGGGTTACCACCCCCTAGGACCTAGGGTTACCACCTCCCAGGATTTTTCGCCACTTAGGGTTACCTCCCCCTAGGACCTAAGGTTACCCTCCCTTAGGATTTACACCACCTAGGATTACCACCCCCTAAGACCTAAGGTTGTCGCCCCTTAGGGGTTTTCTCCACCTAGGGTTACCGCTCCTAGGACCTAAGGTTATCACCCCTTAGGGTTTTTCACCACCTAGAATTACCGCCCCCTAAGACCTAGGGTTACCACCCCCTAGGATTTTTCACCTGCCTAACTGTAGTTAGGACTTTCCTGCAACCTCATTCGCACACGTTAGATAACAAAATAACTTAACTTGAACCCTTTGTTATAATCAAAACATCGGTTCGATCGTCGGATGCTTCCTGCACTAACAGTATAACTACAGGGCGTCGTGACAGGGTTGCCCCATTAAACGGACTTCATAGGGATCATAATTATTTGATTACTTAAGGTTTATATAAGAGTCCTTGACTGGTGTTTTCTGTAGGAAATAGCCGATGACTTCTTACAAATACAATTCAATTGAGGATAGGATTAGTAGATCTTTTCACATTAATGAGTATCACAAATAAACCAAATCTCCTAGAACCTTTACAAAACTAAGTTTTTGAATTTAACCTTTTACTTCTATTCTCTGATTGTTTCTTAGGTAATATAATCTTTTGTGCAATTGTTTAGCTAATTCGCTTTGAGACATCTTTAGTGGTTATAACCAGTCCTTGTGGATTTGATATTCTTTGTATTACTGACGACATAATCGTACACTTGCGGTGACGTAATATTAGGTATTCACTAGGGATAACTTCCGTTAATATCTTTCTAATGACTTTCCTAGTCTTCTTAAAAGCTTTAATCACACTAGTATCCTCAAAGTCAACTCTAGGGATAATTTTCCTTATAACCTTGAGTTGATTCCTAGACCTAGGGTTAGTTCCATAGCCATATGAAATTCTATGGTATGGGTATACCTTTTCCTTAGACTTAGGTTTGTATCACAAA
The DNA here is from genome assembly GCF_018446385.1 of Zingiber officinale. Classification (NCBI taxonomy): domain Eukaryota; kingdom Viridiplantae; phylum Streptophyta; class Magnoliopsida; order Zingiberales; family Zingiberaceae; genus Zingiber; species Zingiber officinale. The sequence continues at coordinate 98,741,106 of NC_055998.1, forward strand.
CCTCTTTTGTCCTTAGATGACTCTTGTCTATTTTGGCATAGGTTTTGCTTCTTTTACTCTTTGACATTATTTGTCATTTTCTTTAGGGTGGTCCTCTCTAATTTCTCAAATCTTGACCTCAAGACTTGATTTTCTATCCTTAAATCCTCAAATTTAGATTTTTCATGATTTCCTTGAATATTTTTCCTTTTAGGCATATATCTAACATCCTTAGAATTTTTACCTAAATTAATTTCTTTCTATCCTTAGATATGATTGTTCTAGCATTGTATGACCTATAATTCTCCTTAGGATTATCACGCTTCCTATTTTTATGATAACATGTTTTGAAATCATAAAAGTTTTTTGTAACATGCATTTTATCATTACTTAAATAAATATTATTAACTAATGATACTTTTTTTTGCCTTGGAAGCTCTCCCTTTACTTGAGTTTCCTCCTTTATTCTTGATTAGATTTCTCCCCCTAAGACATTAGTTCTGATAATGTCTCTTTTGATTAAAAAGCGAAGTACACAATATACTCCTTGTCCTTTCATATCATGGGCTGACCTCCTTTGATTTTTCCTTTGCCTTAGGTGCCACTTTAGTCTTCTTCTTGACTAATCTTGGGCACTTGCTCTTGTAGTGTCCATTCTCCATACACTCAAAATATATGATATGATTTTTATTTTTACAAATTAAAATTGTTATATCTTCTTTACTTATAAGGGTGGCACATGATTCTCTATTTTATCCAAATGTCGAGGCTTCTTCTCATTTCAGTGTTAATGAACTACGCACCCTCTTAAACCTTGAGATAAATGCTTCTTCAACTTCATCCTCTAATGTTGAGTATCTTTCAACCTTCAAAACCTCTTGTTCTTGATCCAATAAGTCTCCCTCTTTAGATTTCAATTTACTTTACATTGAGGTTAGATGTTTATTAAGGTTTGCCAACTTACTCCATAGCTCTTTGGCATTTTCATATTCTTCAATTTTGCATAAGATGGTGTTTGACAATAAATTATCCAATAATTTGATTACCTTATCATTAGTCTCGTATTTTTTTAATTTGCTCCTCAATCCATTTCTTCTTTTTGAGGAGCTTTCTTTTGCTATCCGTTAGAGCTCGAAATCCCTCTATTAGAGTAAATCATTGCCCTATCTCTATCATGAAGAAAATTTTGACACTTAATCTCTAAATATCAAAGCTTCCCAATCCAAATGGTGGAGGTGCTCAGGTGTTGCACTCGAATCCATCTCAGAAGTCCATTTTGAAGTTAAGCTCTCTTAATGATAAGTCCTTTGATATTTTGAAATTTAGGGCTTCAACTTTCAACTTCTTCTTCTTCTTCTTCTTCTTCTTCTTCTTCTTCTTCTTCCTCTAGATCATTGTTTATTTCGGTCATTAGTCCAATAAAGAGTGACCTCGCTCTGATACTACTTGTTAAGACATGAAGAGAGCTAGAGGGATGGTAAATAGCTTCATTCGCTTCTTTGAAAATGATTTGTAAAAGAAAACTTGAAGCAATGCTAATACATTCGATTTACTTGGTCTCCATCTTCTTGAGGTGACTAATGTTAGGATCGGTTGAGCTAGAGGAGGGGGAGGGGGGGAAAGGGGGGGGGGGGTGAATGACTCACTTCGATTTCTTTGTTGACTTGATTTTATGCAGCGGAAACTTGAAGCCAATGCTAAATCTTGTATTTACTAATCCAAGGATCCACACCATCGTCACTCTTCCACTATAGACCTTCTCCTTCTCAAAATTACACCGAAGGTGGAGAAACCTTACACGATTTACAACTCTCTAAAAAAACTAATATCTACTGCAAGGAAGAAGAAGAGGATGATTACAAACTTGGAATAGCTTCTTCTTTGTAGAGTACAACTTGAAAATATGACAAGAAGGAGAGCTTGAACTTGTTCTTGAGCACTTGAGAGATCTTGAGCACTTGAGAGCTTTTGAGCACTTGAGATCAATAGAACAGTGTATTTTGGTGAAGTCTTTGTTGCGTGTTCTTTTTGAGCTTTTAAACACCTTTAAATATAGCCATTTCTCACATAATCATCGTCGTGAATCAATTGAATATATCTCCAATCGATTCTGAAGTATCTGTTGAGTGCCATCATGTCAAGATCAACGGTGTAGATCATTTGGTTTGAATCTCAATCGATTGGGCCAGTATTCTCAATTGATTGAATTCATCAATCGATCACTGGATCAATTCAGACGCACGCTGAGCTCTCGTGCAGAAACTTCTTCAATCGATTGGCCGATCGATTGGTTTACTCCAATTGACCGAATGATCGATCAAGGAGTGTTTTGTGCTTCACGTAGAAGCTTTGTCAATGGATCGACCGATCAATTGGTTTACTCCAATTGATTAGTCGATCGATCCAGGAGCGTTCTATTCTTCACGCAAAAACTTCCTCAATTAATCGACCGATCAATTGGTTTACTCCAATTGATCAGCTGATCGATCCAGGAGGTCTCTGTGCTTCATTTAGAAGCTTGGTCAATCGATCGGTCGATCGATTGGTTTCTTCTAATCGATCGACTGATCGATCCAGAAATGCTCTGTTTCACAGCCACGCTTCTTAAACGATTTACCAATCGATTGCTAGTTTCCCAATTAATAGCAAGTGGATCAATATATATTTCTTATAATAAATACCTCATGCCAGATGAATGTCGGTTCCCTGGACTTTCTTGTCTTGCATTCGGCCTTCTGACCTGCAAGGACTTTTCTTGCCAAGACTTCGGTCCTTGACCTTCTTGGACTTCTCTTACCTTACATCCGGTCTTCTGACCTGCAAGGACTTCTTTGCCAAGAATCTGGTCCTCGACCTTCTTGGACTTCTCGTGCCTTGCATTCTGTCTTCTGACCTATAAGGACTTTTCTTGCAAACTTACAATACGTGTTAGATCCATACGCATTAACCTAAATTTAAATAATTGTCAGCACATTGAAACTTCCAAGGCATAATTGAACCAACAATCTCTCCCTTTTTTGATGTTTGATAATCTATTTAAGTTTAGGCTAATTTTCAACACACCATAATAATAATGAAATGGTAAATACTAATAGCAAACCATATATTGTCATGAACTATGCATGAAATTCATCTTAATTAAGCATAAACAGTAATAACAACACATATATAACTAAGCATAAATTTCATCTTAGCAAACCACATACTGTCATGAACTACGCATGAAATTCATCTTAATTAAGCATAAGCAGTAATAACAACACATATACAACTAAGCATGAATTTCATCTTAATTAAGCATAAACTTCAACTTATATCTCCCCCTTTGTCAAATATCAAAAAGGAACTGGAAGCACTCCCCCTCAATGGGTGCATTAAGCAAACATAATATACTCGAGGAGAACTCCCCCTAAACCAAAAGACAATAGGGTATGCCCCTCACGTATCATGTACACATAGAGCAACATAATATGACAAACAGGAGTTTAGAAAGGGGGCATATTATAGAAAAAAAAAAAAAAATATATATATATATATATATATATATATATATATATATATATATATATATCACACACCAAAAGGAAAATCTGAAGTTCACATCATAGACTCCATGACAAACAAGTACATAAAGTGCAAGAGCACGGTGTCATAAAGGTACAAAGAAGTCAAATGAGTCATCTCCAGGAGGAGTGGAAATAGGGTCGGAAGCAACAACAGGATCAGGAGCAAGAGTCACAGCCAGAGCAACAACAGCCCCAAAGGCATCCACATCAGGCGGGACTGAACTCGCGGGAGGGAGAGACTGAGATGAGTGACCTGCCATCCAAGGGCACACTAAAGCCACCAAAGAATCAAGGCTCATCCGCAAAGTGGCAACCTCGGTGCGCACCTCAGCAATAGCCATAGATAGCTCTTCAAAGTGATTGTCCACAGTCTCCTCAAGTGTCTGAAACTGAGCAGCTACAATGGGACCAGGAGAATCAGGTGCCGCAACATCCGCCTCAAGATTAGCTGCCTCCGGAGTCAGCGCCTGTCCTACCCTCCGAGGTTGATCCCTCGGTCCCTCTCCAAGGGCACGCCTATCAATCCATCGGACGCCATCCGGCCCAGCCTCAATACCTGTCTTAATGAAGGACCGTGCAGAGATTTGGGAATATGCAACGGTCATAGGCTCTAGCTTCCCTCGAGATACATCAATGTGCATGGACTCTAACCAATCGGTGATGAGATTGTCAAAAGGCATATGGACTGTTTGCTGAACTGGCTGAGTGAAATGGATGATGTAGTGAAAGATGTTCAAAGCAATGTTGACATCAAGGAGGTGCCTCATGGCGTATAACAAAAACATGTGTGAGGGTCTGATGAGGGCTAAGGCATGGGAGACAATGGGCAAAAGAAAGTTAATAACTATTTTGAATAATGCATTGTCCCTGGCGGATAATTCAAGGGAGGAGAATGTGGTAATATGCGCATTTGGACTATCCGGGCGAGGACGGCTAAAGAGACTCTGATGCATGGAATCAATGGTGATATGCTTGAATGGTGGAAGTAATAGATCATGTAAGGTAGGGTAAAACACGAACTCATTCGTTGACGGACGACACCCCAAAAACTGTTAAAGGATCTTATAAGAAAAATCCAGGCTGCGCTTGGCGACATGAGTACGTTAATGAACGCCATCCGATGTATGCAAGTTATTATAGAACTCGGATACAAGCTCGACATTAACACTTCGTTCACAGTAGACAATGGATGAAAGCTGGTAATGTTTGATTAAGGAGAAGACTTCAAAGCAAGAATCATGATAAAATTGACGATTGAGGGACCGAGGAGGGATCAGTTTGAAGGTGTTTTGGTTAAAGCTTACTGCAAAGCAGCATTTGAAAAATGTTGATCAGTGGGAGGTTGAGTGCGGGACTGCAGCTGAGATGAACCCTCACCCGACTCACTGACCTTTTGTTTCTTCCTAAATAATGAGGAATGACATGAAATGCGCAATGCCACGAGCAACACAATGCAAAGAATGCAATGTCATGATATGATGCATATGATGCATGAATGAAATGCACCACAAAAAATAACAAGATTAGAAACCTAAAGCAACACTCAGAATATAGAAGCAAGATTCAGATTTCACATCCAGGCGTGTGACATCCACGACGAGGAGATGAGGAAGACAGTGGACCACGAGCCCCGTTCATCGAGAGGAGAAGAGCGAAAGTGAGAGAGGAAGAGGAGAGCACTCGTTGTCGGTGAAGACCGTCAGAGAAGGCAGCCGACGAAATGGGGAGAATCACCGTGGAAATCGCCCAAGTTAGGGCATGGAACGAGTCGGGAAGAAGAAAGTTTGAAATGAGAGGAGACTTAGGTCAACAGTGTTTTAAGTTGGAGCTCAAATTTCCCAATCGATCGCCCGATCGATTGAGAGTAAGTGAATCGATTGACTGATCGATTCACGAAGTCTCTGTGCGATTCGGACATGCATCTCAATCGATTGACCGATCGATTGAGACTTGATGAATCGATCTAGTGATCGATTCAATGATGCTCTGTGGGTGAGATGCGAGATTCCCAATCGATTGGGATTTCTGATAACACTGTAGTTCTGATTATTTTCAGAGTCGAGTTTTATAAATGCATAAATAAGTATACACTACTCTAAAAATCATGAAATTTTGGGTAGACACTACGTATGTCTTCTATTATTAGGGAAAGATAAGTTTTGACAAAAATGGTCCTTGTTGTCGAAGATTGACACGTAATTGGAAATCATTTAAAACTTCAATAATTTTTGTAAGTTCGTATCCAACTATGCAAGAGTAACTCTTATCCAAACACAAACTTCAACAAGGTTTTTCTAAATGAGTTTGATATTTATCTCAAAATAAAGATTTTCAATCATAATTTTTGGGCTAAATGCACATGATTTGTACACTTGTTTTCCCTATGATTGGGCAAATGAATGTTTCATATGAAATCCAATTTTCTTGACCAAAATAATGCATCATAACAAGCATTATAACCAAGAGAATCGTACCTAACCTCTTACCCCCAACTAAACATTTTCAAGAGAACAATCCTATATTTTTGTGAGAGACAAGATAAAGATTAAGAGAACTTCAAGAGCCTTACCTTTGAAGTGATCATGGAGGATGTGATTTAATCAATACAGCACATTCCCAATTCCCTTCTAAGAAAGCTAAATTCAACTTTTGAAAGAGGTTTCGTGAAGATATCGGCTAAGTTTGATTTTGACTCAATATAATTTAGAACAATGTCACCTCGAGTTACATGATCACAGATAAAATGATACTTAACCTCTATGTGTTTTGTTCTGGAATGATGGACGGGATTTTTTGTCAAGTTGATTGTACTCACATTATCACAAAGAACTTGAGCATTGTTATAGGTAAGTTTATAGTCCTCTAGAGTATGGGTCATCCACAATAATTGTGATACATACTCTCCCATATCAATATATTCCGCTTCGGTTGTGGAGAGAGCTACACAATGTTGTTTCCTACTTGACCAACTTACTAGAGAGGATCCTAGAAATTGACAACCACCACTAGTACTTTTGCGATCCAATTTGCATCCAGCATAATCGGAAACGGTATATCCCACTAGGTCAAAAGTTTCGGTTCGAGGATACCAAAGGACAACATTTTGAGTTCCCTTGAGATATTAGAGAATTTGTTTAACGACACTCAAATGTGACTCCTTGACACAAGATTGATACCTTGCACACATACCCATAGCAAAAAGTATATCGGGTCTACTAGCCGTGAGATAAAGAAGACTTCCTATAGCACTACGATACACCTTAGAGTCAACCTCTTTCCCCTCAAGATCTTTATCTAATTTAGTACTAGTGGCCATGGGAGTAGATATATCTTTTGTATTTTCTATTCCAAATTTTTTAAATAGCTCTTTTGCATATTTAGATTGGTGAATGTAAATTTCCTCTTTGGTTTGCTTAATTTGTAAACCTAAGAAAAATATCAACTCACCAATCAAACTCATTTCAAACTCATTCTCCATGTGATTAATGAACTCATTTAAAAAATCTTTATTTGTGGAACCACAAATAATGTCATCTACATATACTTGGGTCACAAACATATCATTACCACGATTTTTCAAAAATAAGGTGGGATCAATTTTTCCTCTATGAAACCCTTTTGATACTAGGAATGTTGACAATCGTTCATACCAAGCTCGGGGAGCTTGTTTTAGCCTATATAAGGCCTTTTTAAGTTTATATACATAGTTTGGACACTCCAAATTTCCAAACCCCGACGATTGCTCAACATATACCTCTTCTGATCATTTAAAAATACTGATTTTACATCCATTTAGTACAACTTGAACCCCTTGTGGGCGTCAAAGGCCAACATCATCCTAATAGATTTCAATCTTGTTACGGGTGCATAAGTTTCATCATAATCTAACCCTTCTACTTGATTGAAACCTCTAGCAACTAATCTAGCTTTGTTTCTCACCACCATCCCCTTATCATGAAGTTTATTTCTAAAGACCCATTTTGTATCAATAATTGAGTTGTTGGTAGGCCTAGGAACTAAATCCCAAACTTGACTTCTCTCAAATTGAGATAGTTTATCCTGCATTGCTAGAATCCAATCTGGATCAAGCAAGGCGTCATTAATGGTTTTTGGCTCTATTTGAGATATTAGGGTTACTTGACTTCCTTCATTTCTAAAGTAAGATTGAGTTCTCACTCTTTGAGTGATGTCTCCTACTACTTGATCTAAGGGATGATTTACATGAATCCTAGTAGGTCTTGATTCTTGATTTGTTACAACTTCGAGTTCAAGTGGCAAAGTTTCAATTTTTTTACTATCACTCTCCTGGTTTTCTCCCCCTTGATCATTTCCTTTGTTTAGTGTTAATTTCTCTAACTCAAATTATAATTCTTCATCGTTTGTTCTTATAGGGTTCAAAGGAGGATTTTCTTCAAATACAACATTTAATGATTCTTCAACTAATTTAGATATTTTGTTGTAAATTCGATACGCCTTGCTATAACTTGAGTAACCTACAAGAATACCCTCATCCACCTTAACGGAGAATTTTCCCAAATGATTTTTGGTGTTTAGAATTTAAACCTTACATCCAAATACTCTAAGATTCTTAATTGTAGGTGGTTTACCAAACCACAACTCATGAGGTGTTTTTCCTAGAAATCTATGTATTAAAGTTCAATTTTGTACATAACAAGCTGTATTAATTGCTTCGGCCCATAGGAAACTATGAAGTGAATATTCATTTAACATACTCCTAGCGGCCTCTTGCAAACCTCTATTTTCCCTCTCAACAACTCCATTTTGTTGGGGAGTCCTAGAGGTGGAAAATTTATGTTTATAACCTTTTTCCATACAAAAACTTGTGAACCTATCATTTTCAAATTCACCTCCATGATCACTTCTTATTTTGCTTATCTTATGATTCTTTTCATTTTCTACCCTTTTACAAAAAGTAATCAAGGTATCTAGAGTTTAATCCTTATGTTTCAAGAAGAACACCCATGTATATCTAGTATAATCATCAACAATCATAAAGCAATACCTACTACGATTTAAAAAAATATATCTACTACTATCAAACAAATCCATGTGAATGAGTTCCAAATCATTTAAAGTACTTACAACATTTTTACCTTTATGGGTAGTCATTTGACATGCATCATACATTTTATTTTTTTTAAACTTCAACTTTGGCAATCCTTACACCAACTCTTTCTTCGAAAGTCTTTTGATGTTCCTCATGTTGGTGTGAGCAAGTCTCCAATGCCAAAGTCAAGTCTCCTCTTCTTTAGACATGAGGCACTCAGCAAACACATTAGTAGCACCAAATAACTCAACTTGATAAATATTTTCTCTTCTATGTCCTATGAGGATAATGGTGTTTAGTTCACTATGCTTGATTAGACATTGAGATGAGTTAAACTCAACTCCATAACCTAAATCACATAGTTGACTAACACTTAGAAGATTAAAGACCATGCCTTTCACTAATAACATATTTTTTATCACAAATTTTTCAGAAATTCTAATATCTCCTATTCCCATAACTTTTAATTCACCACTATTACCAAAAGAAACGATACATTTACTTTTGTGTCTAAATGATGAGAATTTTGAAGAGTCTCCCGTCATGTGCCTAGAGCATCCACTATCTATGAACCATGTTGCTGGATGCTCCCCCTTGCCGTATGCCTGTTTAAATATGACAGACCAAATTCTTTGGTACCCAAACTTTAGGTCCAGTAGCATCAATAACAAATTGCTTGGGTACCCAAGCTTGGACAAACTTAACCCTTGAAGCATGATTTCTACTAACTAGAGACATGAATTTGATTTCCTTATGTTGTAATTTAAATCCTAATCCCGCTTTGTTGTACACACCCCTTTGAGCTCCTAGAATTATGTCTAAATATTTAGAGCTTGAAGTAAACTTTTCTAAAGAACCTCTAAGATCATCAACCTGTAATTTCAAAGATGCATTTTCCTTCTTAAGATCATCAAATTCATTTATGTCATTTTCATGAAGCATGCAAGTTTCACATGGCACAATTTCATTCTTAAATGATTTCAATTCATTTTGCAACTTTTTAACCTTGCTTTTCGATTTATCTAGTGCATTAGTTAAGCATGCAATGGTGGCATACATCTTATCAAGCTTGGGAGAAATTACCTCATCATCACTAGATGATAACTCACTTGAAGATTACATATCCTCCTCATGACTATCTTCATCTTCACTATCTCCTACATGGCTTAAGGCCGTGAGTGTCATGTGCCTTGAGCTCTTCCTTTCATCTTCTTTCGATGAGCTTGAAGATGAGGCATCCCATGTAGCTTTCAAAGCCTTCTTCTTTTTCTTGATCTTTTCTTCTTCTTCTTCAATTTTGGATACTCCGTTTTGTAGTGCCCCTTTTTCTTGTATTCATAGCAAATTATATCAGTCTTAGTCTTTGAATCCACAAGAGATTTACCTTTTCTCTTGTCATTGTTGAAAATCTTCTTGACATCCTTCTTGTCAAACTTCCTTGAATGTCTCATCATTCTTCGAACAAAATTTGACATTTCACTTGATGAGAGCTCTTCATCACTATCACTATCACTGTTTTGCTCAGATTCTGAAGATGACTCCTTCTTCTTTTCCTTGTGCTTCTTTTTGCTCTTTTCACTTGCAACCAAGGCTATATTTTTCTCTTTGTGGCGTATGTTAGCTTGCTCATGCAATTCAAGTTCACAAAATAATTCATCTAATTTTACTATTGACAAATCCTTTGAAATCTTATAGGCATCCACCATGGATGCCCATAATGAATTTCTTGGGAAGGATTTTATTGTATATCTTATGAGATCCCTGTTCTCCACACTTTCTCCAACTGAATGGAGATTATTTAGGAATTCCTTGAATCTCCTATGTAGTGAACTTACGGTTTCTCCATCTTTCATTGTGAAATTCTAAAGTTGATTTATTAAGAGATCTCTCTTTGTAATTCTTGAATCCTTGGTGCCTTCATTTAGCTCAATGAGCTTATCCCATAAATCCTTGGCACTCTTGAAAGGTCCAACCTTGTTGAGTTGCTCCGAGCTCAACCCACACTAAAGAGTCACAATCGCCTTAACATTTGCTTGAGCCTTCATCTTTTGTTCAACGGTCCACCTTGATGATTCAAGCATTTTTCCATTCTCGGTCGGCGTCGTGAATCCCTCCGTGATTGAAAACCACATATCAATTTCGGTCATGAGATAGTGCTCCATGCGGCTCTTCCAGTAAGCAAAGTTGTTGCCTTCATAGAATGGTGGTCGTGAAGTACTATGTCCCTCTTTCAATGACACCTTGTAGCTCTTAACTTGTGCTTTCTTGGCGATGAATCCTCAAAAACAACTTTGCTTTGATATCACTTGTTAGGACCGATTGAGCTAACTTCTATTTCTTCATTGACTTGATTTTGCGCAGCGGAAACTTGAAGGCAATGCTAACTCTTGTATTTACTTAGTATCCACATCCTCAAGGAGATGACTAGTCCAAGGATCCACACCACCATTACTCTTCCACTATAGAACTTCTTCTTCTTAAAATTACACCAAAAGTGGAGAAACCTTACACGATTTACAGCTCTCTCAAAAAAACTCACAGCTACTACAAGGAAGAAGAAGAGGATAATTACAAACTTCGAATAGCTTCTTCTTTGTAGAGTACAATTTGAAAATATGACAAGAAGGAGAGCTTGAACTTGTTCTTGAGCACTTGAGAGCAATAGAACAGTGTATTTCGGTGAAGCCTTTGTTGTGTGTTCTTTTTAAGCTTTTAAACGTCTTCAAATATAATCGTTTCTCACATAATCATCGTCGTGAATCGATTGAGTATATCTCCAATCAATTCAAAAGTATTCGTTGATCGTCAATCGATCGACTGATCGATTGGTTTACTCTAATTGATCAGCCGATCGATCTAGGAGCGTTCTGTGCTTCGCGCAGAAACTTCCTCAATCGATCGGCTGATCGATCTAGGAGCTCTCTGTGCTTCACGTAGAAGCTTGGTCAATCGATCGGTCGATCGATTGGTTTCATCCAATCGATTGGCTGATCAATCTAGAAACACCCTATTTCACAACCACACGTCTCAATCGATTTACCAATCAATTGCTGGTTTCCCAATTAATAGCAAGTGAATTAATACATATTTCTTATAATAAATACCTCATGCTAGATGAACACCTGTTCCTTGGACTTTCTTACCTTGCATCCAACCTTCTGACCTGCAAGGACTTTTCTTGCCAAGACTCCAGTCCTTGACCTTCTTGGACTTTTCTTGCCTTACATCCGGTCTTCTGACCTGCAAGGACTTCTTTTTCCAAGAATCTGGTCCTCGACCTCCTTGGACTTCTCTTACCTTGCATTCTGTCTTTTGACCTACAAAGACTTTTCCTGCAAACTTACAATACATGTTAGATCCACACGTATTAACCTAAACTTAAATAATTGTCAACACATTGAAACTTCCAGGGCATGATTGCACCAACAACTAATTCAATAATCCAGCTATCACAATCTTATGCACTATGAAATCCCTCTTTCTTGTAAACTTTCCAGAGATAGAGAAGTCTCATACAAAATATTCTCATAAGAACAAAATACAAAAAACACTAATAATGAATGGAAAATGAAAGCACAACACTTTGCAATGAATTCTTTGTTTTGGATGCTTGCTTATCACTTTGGATTGCCTCTTGGTAGTTGAAAATATAGTATCACTTATCCTCCAAACCCTTAAGAACTAGTGTGTGGAAATCTTCACAAACTCCCCTTTATATGCTTTCGTTCAAAACAATTTCCACCTAGTAATCAATTAGCCTTACTTACCAATCAATTGCCATGTCATAATTCAACTGTTCACCCTGTAGAATAGCTCTTTTTAAATACCTAATTGATTGGTGAATCATACCAATCAATTAGGAAGCCTCTAATCAATTTCCTTAATCAATTCTGAGGCTTTCTATGCTATCACAAAAAGGTCATTAATTGATTACCCTAATTGATTGGTTTAGACTTAATCGATTGACTAATTGATTCAAACACTGTCGTTTGTTGTTGTGACAAAACTCTCAATCAATTGCCCTAATCGATTGGGCCATGCTGAATCAATTAACCTAATCAATTTAGCATCTTTTTATGCTTCACAAAAATAACTCTCAATCGATTAGCCAATCAGTTCAATCGATTAGAACAGTTTCCAATCAATTAGGCAATCTGTCTAATTAATTCGAACATTTCTTGTTTGAATTGCATCTCCTGCCAAATGATCGATTGACACTGCTCAATCGATTCAAGCACCAAAACCCTAAGATTCAGATTTAGGGTTTGTTAATTGATTCCACTCCTTGCCAATCAATTACTAACTCTAATTTTAGCCTTTCCAAGGCTAAAATCATATCTTACCAAGTATTCGGTTGACCTCAACCTCTCAGGACTTCTATTGCCCAACATCTAATCATCCATCATTTGGTAGAACTTTCCATTACTTAGCATCTGATCAACCTTGACCTACTAAAGCTTCTTCACCAAGTGTCCGATCAACCTTTGACCAACTTGGGGTTTTCCATCTCGTGCCAAGTGTTAGGTCCTCCATGACCCGCTTAGACTTACCATCTCACGTCAAATATCCAGTCCTTCATGACCCACTTGGACTTTTCCCTTGCCAACTTCTCGTTGGACTTCCGTTATCTAGTTTCCAACTAGGTCTTCCACTACCTAGCTCCACTAGGACTTCCGTTACCTTGTTCCCAACTAGGTCTTCACTGCCTACCCCCGCTAAGACTTCCACTACCTAGTTCCCTACTAAGTCTTCACTGCCTAGCTCAGCTAGAACTTCCATTCACCAAACCTCTAGTTAAAACTTCCTCACATCATCAAGTACGTGATCAACCTTGACCTACTTGACTTCTTTCTTACAAATTGTCAAACATCGAAATTCAAGCTTGAGCCAACCTGAGCTTAATTAAATTGGTCAACCTTGAATCAAAGATGATTGTACCAATAGAGAAGGCCATCGCTAAGACAGGAACTTCGAAGAGTGTTGAAGAAATGTTGAAGACACAACTTCAAAATGAGATGAAGGTGAAGGCACAAGAAATTAACAACCTCCAGACTAAACTAGATATGGTAAGATACACCATCATAGATTAAGATAAGAGGTTGAAAGCCAACTTTTGGATAGATCCAAAAGTGAATAGACAACTAGGGAAGCATATGAGTGCTTTCTTTAAAACTGGCTTTGAAAAGTGTAAACATTAGTGTAAGAAGGTTGGGTGCTAGTCTGCTAGGATGGCTCCACAGGATTTAAACCTTTGGGAGGCTTTTGACAAGATTCCCCAGGAATTCTTTAATTTCTATCCTTCTCCCTAGTATCTACCAAGGATAAGTGTCAGAAAAACTTTCAAAGTCGCACTGCCTATATGGCCATAAGGTCGTAGACATATTTGGAATCTTGCTGCTGTCAAGATGTGATATAAGACCCTAAAGGACCACAATACACTAGAGAGTTCCTCAACCTATGTTTTGCCTACATGCTCCATTTTGGTCTTCAGTCCTTACATTAGATCTCAGTTAGTAACCTCTAATTAGTTGTTGCTTTGAGGATAAACTACTAACGTAAAAGCTTGTTAGATCTTCAATTCTTCACACCTATTTTTAATCCTTCTCTCCTAAAACTATCAGTCGTTATATGATATGAGTCTTCGGGGACCAAAATTGACATTCCAAATTCTATCACAAAAACTTCATAACTACCTACTCAGTGATCTTCGCTAAAGTCTCCACCTTTACTCATTTAGAAAAGTAATTCATGGTTACAATGAAGGATTTCTTCTATGTCACCCCTACTAGGAGAGGTCTGAGAATGCCTACACCCCATTGGTTGAAGGGGCAAGCTAGTATGAGGGGATTCATGAAGTCCTTATGGAGATTAGTCATGGGTTGGTGAAGTTGGCAACTTTCACAATTTCTTATTAGGCTACCATCCTTTATCATGGTATGCTAGAAGTAACCGGCCAAGAGGGCTTTCCAAGAAAGTGCCTACCTCTAATGTAGCACCCACACGCTCCACTATGGATCTCCAAAAGAATGTAATCTACCTCATAACTCCCTACATATTACAACAATGGTTCCGCAAAGAAGTGCTTATATAGAACTCCTTCCAAGAGAAAGAAGTGAGTAGATCAGTGGCATACCTATCTAGTTTGAGCAGGGTTAAGGGGTAGTTGTCCCTCCTGGAAAGACTTCGTATGTTTTGTTTGCCAAACTTCTATCATAAGAATTGGGCCGATTTTCACCTATTATTGTGCCTCCACTTGGAGCATTACTTCCTTGGTCTTCTAACCATCTTGCCATATGGGTGAGCTCATCGACCCACCTATTTTCGGCTCTGGAAATGTGCTTCAGAACCACTTCCACGAATATTCTTTATCCTGCTCCACTAACTCATAGTATTTCTGCAACCTTTCATCTTTAATATCATAGGTGCCTTGGACCTATTGTACTACTTGTTGGTTAGTCCTAGGAAAATCGTACCGACTCCACGGTATAAAAATTTTATACAAGTGTCGAACCTTTCCTTAAATAACCTATTGTGTTCTTTAGAAGTTAAATTAGGAATCGTAGACGGAACTTAACATCATTGATTCCAAATTTAACTTATCTGTTCTTAATGGTTTAGATTTGAATCGCAAGCGGAACTTAACACTATTGATTCAAATCCACCTATGTTATTAATTTCATTAAATATTAATTTCCAAAATTGGCTTCCAAGACTGCATGGCGAGGCACATGGCCTTCTTGGATATGGGAGCAACCACCACCGCCTAGACAAAGCCTTTTAATGAAAGCTAATATTTAATTTCCTTAAATAACTCTAGGTTAACCAAAAAGAATAATCGAATCACAAATTCGAAAAAATAAAGAAAACACAAACTCGAAAAATAAATTTAAAAAACTAGATCTAATGCCTCTTGTGTTTGGTATTTCCAAAAATAACTATACAAAGAAAACTAGTATGATGCGGAAAACAATTACTAGTTATACCTTTCTTTGTAAGCAAAAACAACCTCTTGATCTTCTACCATAATCCTCTTCTTATCCCGGACGTTGTGTGGGCAACGATCTACCTAGATGAAAATCCACCTAAGCCACCTTCTTCTCCAAGCAAGATTCGGCCACCATAATTCTCCAAGAGAAGTAGAGGTCCGGCCACCACCACCAAGCTCCAAGGGATGCTAGAAACAAAGCATCCTTTCTCTCCTTCTTCTCCTAGCTAGAACCGGCCATCAACAAGAGCTCCAAGAGAAGATGAAACCGGCCACTAAAGAAGAAGAGAAGAGGAGAAGGAGAACCTCTAGGGCCGGCCACACCAAGGAGAAAAAGAGAGGAAGAAAAAGAATAAAGTCGTTAGCAATGAAGGCACCTCTACCCCCTCTTTTATAATCCTTGGTCTTGGCAAATAAGGAAATTTAAATAAAAAACTTCCTTAATTCTTTTGCCATGAAAAGGAAAATTTATTTAATTAAAAATAATTTTCTCTTCTCATATTACATGGTCGGCCACATTAAAGATATAAACAAGGAGAGTTTTAATTAATTAAAACTTCCTAATTTGTCTTCGAAAATTTATAAAAAATTTCTCCCATAATTTTTCCCTTCATGGTGGTTTGTAAAAAGGAAATTTTATAAATTAAAATCTTTCTTTTAAACATGTGGATAATTTCCAAAAAGGAAAGCTATCTTTAAAAATTAAAATCTCCTTTTAATCTACAAATAAGGAAAGATATCAAATCTTTTCTTAATCTTTTGTAGAAACTTATAAAAGAGAATATTTAATTTTTAAACTCTCTTCTAAATCATGAACATGGTTAAAAAAGGAAAGTTTTCTCAAAAAATAAAAATCTACCTTTCTATCTACAAATAAGGAAAGATTTCAAATCTTTTTTTAATCTTTTGTAGAAAGCTATAAAAGGAAAGATTTAAATTTCAAACTCTCTTTTAAAACCATGATATCCACATAAGAAATAATTTTAATAAAAATCCCTTTTTAATATGATGTGGCCAGCCACACTAAGCTTGGGTTCAACCTAGGGCCGGCCACACCAACTCAACTCATCCTATTTACTTGGCCGACCCAAGCTTAGGTTCCAAGCTTGCTTGGCCAGCCCCAATAGGATGGGTAAAAAGGTGGGTAAGAGGTGGGTATGTGGTGGGTATAAATCTCTATATACAAGATGCTACGATAGGGACCGAGAGGAGGAATTGGTTTTGGTCTCCCGATGAAATTAAGCTTCCCGTGTTCGCCCCAAACACACAACTTAACTTCATTAATAATAATTCATACCACTAAAGAATTATTATTGAACTACCGCACCAATCCCAAATTACATTTTGGGCTTCTTCTTATTATGAGTGTGTTAGTCTCCCTGTATTTAAAGTGTCGAATGTCCACTAATTAAATAAGTTACTGATAACTCACTTAATTAATATCTTAGTCCAAGAGTAGTACCACTCAACCTTATCGTCATGTCGGACTAAGTCCACCTGCAGGGTTTAACATGACAATCCTTATGAGCTCCTCTTGGGGACCTTATCAACCTAGATCACTAGGACACAGTTTCCTTCTATAATCAACAACACACACTATAAGTGATATCATTTCCCAACTTATTGGGCTTATTGATTTATCGAACTAAATCTCACCCATTGATAAATTAAAGAAATAAATATTAAATATATGTGCTTGTTATTATATTAGAATTAAGACACACACTTCCATAATAACTGAGGTCTTTGTTCCTTTATAAAGTCAGTATAAAAAAAATGACCTCTAATGGTCCTACTCAATACACTCTAAGTGTACTAGTGTAATTATATAGTTAAGATAAACTAATACTTAATTACACTACGACCTTCCAATGGTTTGTTCCTTTCCATCTTGGTCGTGAGCTACTGTTTATAATTTATAAGGTGCTAATAACATGATCCTCTGTGTGTGACATCACACACCATGTTATCTACAATATAAATTAATTGAACAACTATATTTATCATAAATATAGACACTTGACCAATGTAATTCTTATTTCTAAATAAAAGTTTATACAAAAAGCTAGGCTTTTTGTATACACTCTAACAATCTCCCACTTATACTAAAATACTATGCTGCCATATCTGCTGTCATACATCTGATCTCCATCCCTTCAACATGGCCATCACAAGCTCTTGCTTTAAGGTCCTTAGTGAAAAGATCTCATAGGTTATCATCTGATGCAATCTAGGCAGCAATAACTTCTCCTCGTTATACGATGTCTCGTATTGGGTGGTACTTGCGATCTATTGTGTTTACTTGCCTTATGGATTCATGATTTCTTCGAGTTTGCTACTGCTCCACTATTATTACAATCTTTGGACAAACCAGAAATCATATCTAAGTCCATCTTGAGGTTACTGAGTCATTCAGCTTCTATGGCTGGCTCTAAGGCTTCCATATACTCAACTTCCATAGTGGAGTCTGAAAAGCACCTATGCTTAACACTCCTCCATAGTTATGACTTTACCTCCTAAAGTAAACACAAAACCCTGAGGTCGACTTACTATTGCCCCTATCAGATTGGAGGTCAAAATCCGTATAACCCACAGGGATCAAATCATCTGCTTAGTAATCTAGCATATAATCCCTAGTCCTTCTCAGGTACTTCAATATATGCATTACAGCAGTCTAGTGTCCCGGTCCTGAGTTACTTCGATATCTGCTAACTATGCACTGAGCAAAACAGATATCCGATCTCGTGCATAGCATACATTAGGCTTCCGACAGCCGAAGCATAAGGAAATGTCTTCATTTCCACTATCTCCTTTGATGTCTTCGGAGACATCTCTTTAGATAAAGCTACTCCATGCTGAAAAGGTAAGAAACCTTTCTTGGAGTTTTGCATGCTTAAAACGAGCAAGGATTGTTTCGATATATGAAGCTTGGGATAAGTAAAATATATTCTTTTCTTGCAATCCCTTTGATCCCAAGAATATATGCATTCTCCCAAGTCCTTCATATTGAATTGTTTGGACAACCATACCCTTACTTCTGACAACACTTTGATATTGTTTCCAACTACAAAAAATGTTATCTACGTATAGTATAAGAAATACCACTATGTTTCCATCACACTTCTTGTATGCACAAAACTCATTCGGTTATAAAATAAATCCATAGGTCTGGATTACTTTATTAAACCGGATGTTCCAAGACCTTGAAGCTTTACTTCAGTCCATAGACTAATTGAGCTTACACACAATATGCTCTTTGCTCTTTGCAATAAACCCTTCTGGTTGCTTTATATGGATGTTTTCTTTAAGACTTCCATTAAGGAAAGTTGTCTTGACATCCACTTGCTAAATCTCATAGATAAAAGAATCCGAATAGACTTAAGCATGACTACCGGTAAAAAAGTTTCCTTTTTCAACAAGTCTTGCTTTGAAAGTTTCTACCTTCCTGTCTATCCCTCTTTTCCTATTGTAGACTTATTTTCACCCAATGACTTTTACACCATTTGGTGATTTTATAAGCTCCCAGACTCTATTAGAATACATATATTCTAATTCTGTATTCTTTGCAAAGATGCTGCATCTTTATCTTGGAATGCTTCGTCATATGTCCGGAGATCAGGTTCATGTCCACCAGGGATCGAGTCCAAAGACTCTCCCAAAACATGAATCTTTAAGGTTGCCTAACAACCCTCCCACTACAACGAGGCACTGTCTGTTGTTGTGTATCATTTGTGATACGTGTTGCAGTATCTTGTGATATTTCATCTTGTACAGTTGGTACTAGATTAGACATGTCCTTTATTATTTTCTTAAGAACAAATTTACTTATGGGCTTATGGTTTATTATATAGTCTGTTTCTAAAAATCGGGCATTGGTGCTTACAATGACCTTCTGATTTTTAAGGACTACAAACCTCCTTTCGTTTCTTTAGGATTACCCACAAACAAGTGAACTCTTATCCAACTTCTCAGTGTCTCCCTTCAGCACATGTGCTAGCCTATCCCAAATTCGAATATGCTTCAGATTAGGCTTTCGCCTATTCTGTAACTCTATGGGAGTATAGAGTTCTGACTTAGAAGGTACTATGTTCACTTCCGTTTCCAGAGTATATCCTTAAAACAAATTTGGTAATAACTCATCATCGATCTACTTATTTCCATAAAAGTCCTATACCTTCTTTCTTCTACACCATTCTGTTGGGGTGTACCAAGTGCAGTTAGTTGGGATTGAGTCCCAACTTCTGATAAGTGACTCCTAAACTCTCCTAAGAGGTGCCCGCCACTATGATCTAACCGTAGTGTCTTAATACTTTTACCTTGACATTACTCCATATCAGCCTAGTACTCTTTGAACTAATCAAAGCACTTAGACTTGCGGCGCGTCAAGTAAATGTATCCTTATCTCGAATAGTCGTCTATAAAAGAGATGAAATATTCGAAACAACCTCTTGCCTGGATAGTCAAAGGTCTACACTAATCAGAATGAATCAATTCCAACATCTCTTTGGCTCCATACCCCTTAGACTTAAAAGCTTCTTGGTTATTTTTCCTTCCAAGTAAAACTCGCAGGTTAGAAAGATTTCCACTACCAATGAACTCAAGAGTTCATTGGTTATTGTCCTTTGAATCCTACTCAAGTTAATATAACCTAGCCTTAGATGCCAAAAATATGATTGGTTCATTTCCGAAGGTTACTTTCTCTTATTAAAGTTAGAAAATATGTTATTAATTTCCATTTATTGCATCGTGGGAGTTATTGGATAAATTGTCAACCAACGTACCAGAACAGTTAACTTCCCTATTTTTCTTGATAACAAGTTTGTTATCAAGATAGACAGAATATCTATTCTTTAATAGTTTAGAAACCAAAATCAGGTTCTTTTTAAACTTAGTACGTAACGACAATTCCTAAAAATCCATATTTTATTCCTATCAGAGGATAAATATCTCCCACTGCAACAGCTGCTACTTTTGCAGTAGTGCCCATGTAGGCGGTGTTTTCCTTTTCATATAGTTGTCAGATTTCCTGGAACCCTGCAATAAATTGCAGACATGATCAGTAGTTCCCGTATCTACATGTCAGGTACCGGTAGATAACTCCACTAAACATGTTACAACTAATGAATAAAAACACCTTTATTGTTCTCAGTTCTGAGAAGACAGTCCACCTAAATGTCCAAGTCTTATTTCCAATCATTATAATTGGGACCACTAAGTCTATTCTATAGTATAACACCTAGGGGATTGACTAACATCGTAAGAATCACAAAAATATTTGGTTAAGACCAACTCCTTAAAATCCCCGTGAATTTTGTATGCCATGATAGTGTGGACGTATACAAAATTAAAGAGGAGATTTTATCCATTAATTTTATTATCTCGTCAACCTTACTTTATGATGAATAAAATTAATAGTTGGTCTGTCTTTGATCAAATATTTGGTCAAGTCTCTAAATTTAAAATAATATTGATTCCTCAAACAATACTATTTAAATTTACCAACACCTCGAAACACCGTGAATTTTGCATGCCACGTTAGTGTGGACGTATACAAAATCAACATTTGTAAGAGGAGGGTTTTACCCATTAACTATCTTATCAACCTAACTTTATGACAAATAAAATTATCTCAAACACCGTTAATTTTGTATGCCACGTTAGTGTGGACGTATACAAAATCAATCATTTGTAAGAGGGGTTTTAACCCATTAAATTTATTATCTTGTCACCCTAGTTTTATGACAAATTAATAATTGGTTTCCCTTTGGTCACACAAGTAATAGCAGTGACTCTGTTGGGGAGAATACTATTAAATGTGTCTAAGTGTATACCATTACTTGATACTTAGTCCATTAAATAGAATTGTGCCCCTTTAGTTGGAGAAGATCACACACATCCTAAATAATTTCCTATAACCATGCATAAAGGAAGTTTGATCTAGTGATCCGCAAACAAACCCATCCGTTGTGGAGGGAGGCACTCAGAGCCAACACGCAAGCTTGTTGCATCACTTATAAACCAGTAATGGAGACTGTGGGATTTATATACTAATCCCTCTCCCACTTAGTTATTTAAGGTGAGGAATTTTAACCTATGCTAGCATATATTTCATGCACACACACATCACAGTAAATAAAAGCAATAAATATGAAAATTAATTTTCCAACTATTATGACATTTTCATCACTATCCTCCGTATGCTCCAACCCTAGCTGCTGTCATCTTTAGCCACCGCCATCGGGTCGAGTTGTCGCATCTATCTTGCTTCTCATTCCGTTGCGCCTCTGGTCCTCTGATAGCACCATGCCTCGCAAGGATACGATCCGCGACAAATATAGAATTTTACATACATTGATCCTATATTCCATAAAGGAATGTACATGTATTCTAGATCGAACAAAAAATAAAATTCAAAAAATAACACAGCTCCTGCTGTATTTGATACATACAATCATGTACACACAATAAAATGCCCTTGACATGTCCAAGGGTCCAATCACACACAATATCTATATGTCATAATAGTTGGAGCCTGTAACCACAAAGTTAGTACATCTACTATTATCCTGCCTAAATTATGTATGGCATGTGCATAATCTATTTGAAAACCAAACACACAGAGGCAAACCCTAGCTCTGATACCAATTGTTGGTTAGTCTTAGGAAAACCGTATCGGCTCTACCATACAAAAATTTTGTACAAGTGTCGAACATTTCCTTAAATAACCTATTGTGTTCTTTAGAAGTTAAATTAGGAATCGCAGACGGAATTTAACATCATTGATTCCAAATTTAAATTATCCGTTCTTAATGGTTTAGATTTGAATCGCAAGCGGAACTTAACACTATTGATTCAAATCCACCTATGTTATTAATTCCATTAAATATCAATTTCCAAAATTAGCTTTCAGGACTGCATGGTGAGGCATATGGCCTTCTTGGAATGGGAGCAACCACCACCGCCTAGACAAAGCCTTTTAAGGAAAGCTAATATTTAATTTCCTTAAATAACTCTAGGTTAACCAAAAAGAACAATCGAATCACAAATTTGAAAAAACAAAGAAAACACAAACTCAAAAAATAAATTCAAAAAACTAGATCTAATGCCTCTTGTGTTTGGTATTTCCAAAAATAACTATACAAAGAAAACTAGGATGATGCGGAAAACAATTACTAGTTATACCTTTCTTTGTAAGCAAAAATAACCTCTTGATCTTCTACCGTATTCCTCTTCTTATCCTGGACGTTGTGTGGGCAACGATCTACCGAGATGAGAATCCACCTAAGCCACCTTCTTCTCCAAGAAAGATTCGGCCACCATAATTCTCCAAGAGAAGTAGAGGTCCGGCCACCACCACCAAGCTCCAAGGGATGCTAAAAACAAAGCCTCCTTTATCTCCTTCTTCTCCTAGCTAGAACCGGCCATCAATAAGAGCTCCAAGAGAAGATGAAACCGGCCACTAAAGAAGAAGAGAAGAGGAGAAGGAGAACCTCTAGGGTTGGCCACACCAAGGAGAAAAAGAGAGGAAGAAAAAGAATAGAGTCGTTAGCCATGAAGACACCTCTACCCCCTCTTTTATAATTCTTGGTCTTGGCAAATAAGGAAATTTAAATAAAAAACTTCCTTAATTCTTTTGCCATGAAAAGAAAAATTTATTTAATTAAAAATAATTTTCTCTTCTCATATTACATGGCTGGCCACATTAAAGCTATAAACAAGGAGAGTTTTAATTAATTAAAACTTCCTAATTTGTCTCCGGAAATTTATAAAAAATTTCTTCAATAATTTTTCCCTTCATGATGGTTTGTAAAAAGGAAATTTTATAAATTAAAATCTTTCTTTTAAACATGTGGATAATTTCTAAAAAGGAAAGTTATCTTTAAAAATTAAAATCTCCTTTTAATCTACAAATAAGGAAAGATATCAAATCTTTTCTTAATCTTTTGTAGAAACTTATAAAAGGGAATATTTAATTTTTAAACTCTCTTTTAAATCATGAACATGGTTAAAAAAGGAAAGTTTTCTCAAAAAATAAAAATCTACCTTTCTATCTACAAATAAGGAAATATTTCAAATCTTTTCTTAATCTTTTGTAGAAAGCTATAAAAAGAAAGATTTAAATTTCAAACTCTCTTTTAAAACCATGATATCCACATAAGAAATAATTTTAATAAAAATCCCTTTTTAATATGATGTGGCCGACCACACCAAGCTTGGGTTCAAGCTAGGGCCGGCCACACCAACTCAACTCATCCTATTTACTTGGTCGGCCCAAGCTTAGGTTCCAAGCTTGCTTGGCCGGCCCCAATAGGATGGGTATAAAGGTGGGTAAGAGGTGGGTATGTGGTGGGTATAAATCTCTATATACAAGAGGCTACGATAGGGACCGAGAGGAGGAATTGGTTTTGGTTTCCCGATGAAATTAAGCTTCCCGTGTTCGCCCCGAACACACAACTTAACTTCATCAATAATAATTCATACCACTAAAGAATTATTATTGAACTACCGCACCAATCCCAAATTACATTTTGGGCTCCTTCTTATTATAAGTGTGTTAGTCTCCCTGTGTTTAAGATGTCGAATGTCCACTAATTAAATAAGTTACTGACAACTCACTTAATTAATATCTTAGTCCAAGAGTAGTACCACTCAACATTATCGTCATGTTGGACTAAGTCCACCTGCAGGGTTTAACATGACAATCCTTATGAGCTCCTCTTGGAGACATTATCAACCTAGATTACAAGGACACAGTTTCCTTCTATAATCAACAACACACACTATAAATGATATCATTTCCCAACTTATCGGGCTTATTGATTTATCGAACTAAATCTCACCCATTGATAAATTAAAGAAATAAATATCAAATATATGTGCTTGTTATTATATTAGGATTAAGAGCACACACTTCCATAATAACTGAGGTCTTTGTTCCTTTATAAAGTTAGTATAAAAAAAAATGACCTCTAATGGTCCTACTCAATACACTCTAAGTGTACTAGTGTAATTATATAGTTAAGATAAACTAATACTTAATTACACTACGACCTTCCAATGGTTTGTTCCTTTCCATCTTGGTCGTGAGCTACTGTTTATAATTTATAAGGTGCTGATAACATGATCCTCTGTGTGTGACACCACACACCATGTTATCTACAATATAAATTAATTGAACAACTACATTTATCATAAATGTAGACACTTGACCAATGTGATTCTTATTTCTAAATAAAAGTTTATACAAAAAGCTAGGCTTTTAGTATACACTCTAACACTACTATTTGAGAGTCTAGGTGAACTATAACTCGAGTTTCTCCCACATTCCACACCTCTTAAAGTCCATCCAAAAAGGGTTTCATATTTTACCTCATTATTGGAGTTCGGAATCACAAGGATAGCTAGTTTGACTTCCACTCCATGAGGTGAGATTAATACTTCTCCAGCACGACAACCTTCCTTACTCACAGAACCACATAGACCTTCCAGGGATTAGATTCTTCGTTATCTATATAGTTTCCACTAAGAAATATGGGAGGGATTGTACTTTAATAGATTACCTTGATTGATATTCTGAGTCATACTCACTCAATTTGAAGCTCATTTCACTAGCCTCCCCATAGCTTCATGGTAGGTAAGGAAGTGTCCAAGGGGAGTGTCTATTAAGACAATCACAAGGTGAGATAGGAGGTAAGGTCTTAGATGATGTGCACTTAATACATATTCCAAATTTAACTTCTCAAAATTGATATAATGAACTTCTGCTTCTTTAAATAGGTAGCTAAGATAGTATCGGGAGATGCTCAAGATCTTCTTGATGCACCATTATAGAACTTACAACAACTTCTAACATTGTTAATACATCATCAATTTCTCTCCAAGTTGAGGGTCTTTGCTCCACTGAAAACGAGATGATTTCCACAGGTTTTGAAAAAAGGGGGGTTGTGGTTTGCAGCACAAGAAATGAATCTAGATAAGGCTGTAATCCTGCCTAGGATGTGTTGTACTTCACGAATGCTCCTTTTTAACTGCATCTGTTGGATAGCTTCTATCTTCTCTAGATTTGTTTTAATGCCCCTTTCAGTTACTATATAGCCTAAAACTTTGACCTGCTATAGTTTGAACACACTTCTCAAGATTAAGCTTCATGTCATAACTGTGAAGGGTAGAAAAGGTTTCTTCAAGGTTAGATATTAGTTATTTTGCCTCCAGAGACTTGACCAGTATGTCGTCCACGTAGACTTCTACATTCTTCCTAATTGTTCTTGAAACATCTTATCCATCAACCACTGATAGGTAGTGTAGGGGATCTTGTGTATGGTCAGCTAGAAGGGGGGTTGGATAGACAGCGCCCCTAATGATTCGCTTCCTAAGTATTTGTTAGTTGCACAGCGGAAATCTAATACTAAATACAAATACGAAAGCTAAACTAAAGACAAGAACAGAAAGGCAAACCAATTCACATCGATGTAACGTGGTTCAGAGATTAGGGCTCCTACTCCACAGCTGTCCGTAAGATGGATGATTCCGATCCGTCGATGGATGACTCCCCGGTAAACTCTGACTAGCTCACGTAGCTCCTTATGGGTGAAGAGACCTCACCACAACTTTCACAAGAACACTTGGCACAAGTAGACTACTAATAGGGGTTAACCACCTCTATTTCGTCAGCCTTAACCAAGCTCCAAAGTCTTGGTTATATAAGCCACTGTTTGGAAAACCCCACCTACCAATCGACTGTCAAAACCATCAGTCGACTGCCCTCTGTGGATATTCGACCGTTACAACCCAATGGTTTGATATCAGTCGATTGATGAAAGTATCAGTCGATTGATCCACACTGGTCGAGCGAACAGAAACATTCTGTTCGCTCCTAGTCGACTGCCCAGTTTAAAATGAACAGAAACATTCTAGTATATTTTCTATCAAATTGAGCATTATTTAAAGAGAATCTAGTATATTTTTATTTGTTTCAACTCCTTGCATACAAACATTGTTATCTAATGTCTCTTATTTTTTATATATAAAAAGTTTAAAATAAGGTATAATTTCTTCTAAATTTAGTACATTTAAATTTGAATCGAGTATATTTTTAATTAAATTGAGCATGACTATTTTTTCAGTTTAATATATTTTTTTTCTAAATTTAGTATCAGTTAAAGAAAATCTAATATTTTTTATTAAATTGAGAACCATTTAAAAAGGGGCAGGGATCCTCTGGTCCCGGATCCTTGGACCAGCCCTGATCCCTTGCTCATTCAACAGGTGGGGTCCAATATCTAATGAATGAATTTAAAAAGAATTTAGTATATTTTTCATATAATTGAATATCTGAGTCGTATTTAATTTAATAGAAAATATGTAATGTATTAAATTTTGGTGGAATTATAAGACTTTTTTATTAAAAAAAATAAAAAGTAATTAAGTAAATTGAATTTTAATACAATTATTTTTAAATTTAAAATCTGTTTGTCCGTCCGTTTATTATTATTATTATTATTATTATTATTATTATTATAAAATAAATAATGGACAATGCATCGTGTAATTCATCGGAGAAAAAAAGGCTCATTAAGGTTGATGACGACGAATCGTTGACTTCATTGGCGGTTGGCATAGACCACGAAGCCTCCACGGTAATTAGTGCCTGCGTGAGTCAGATATCCTGCTCAGTGGATTAAGATGAACTATTTATAGTTACGATCGAAGTATATTTTAATTATATTTTTTTTTTAAAAATTATCATCTTCTCACGTTATAATTTAAATCGTGATAAATAATCAAAGATTATTCATAGATCGCCGATAAATAGGGGTGATCTCCTGATAATCTTCGGTCATCCGTTTTTATCCCGTGATGGATCCAAAAATTCATGTATAAAGAAACGATATTTATATTGAACAAGAGACGATATTTTCTATCTCTATCGATGGAACCTCATATTAATAGGGATTTATTACCGGCAAAAGGGTCGACCGGCCAGGGGCGGAGCTAGGATCTAGATTTAGGGTAGGCAACAAATATAATATAATTAATAAAGATGATCTCGTGTAAGAAACTCTCGCCAATATAAGGTCCTGAGAAAGAGTCTATTGTATACAATCTTTTCCTACTTTATAAGAAGTTATTTCTGAAATTCGAATATGTGACCTCTATGTCACATAACTACTACCTCAACGGGTAGCACGAACGATAGTGTCGCATTGGTTAAACATAACTTTTTTTCTGTTTAAAATTACCTTAGAGAAGAATTCCTTGCTTAGTGTAGAGAGGTAAGGAAATGAACAAGAAGTTTAGGTTTAGGGTAAAAAAATTAAATCAATTTAATAAGTTTAATTAATTATATATCAATATAATGACATTAAAAAAAATTATTTGTAAAAAAAAAATGATACCAAAAATATTAATGTCATGTTTAAATTTATAACTTATGGCATCGACTAATTAAATATCAAAAATCAAACACATGGAAATATTAGTTAAACGGATGGTCAAGATGATGCTTAGAAAAATTGTAATTTTCTAAATGGTGGACATAAAATTGGTGAGAAAATAGATTTTTGAGGCACATGGGTAGAGCTTTATCTGGCCCAGTGTGGGCAACTGCCCTCACTGGGCCAATGCTAGCTCCGCCCATGCGACCGGCGATGCCACCTCCCCTCTAGATCCGCCCTTATCTTTACATAAATTATAATTTGAGGGATGATGAACCTAAAATAAAATCATAATCAATTATAATTACATCATGACTTCATTCCCAATTTATTTTTTTTTATATATTAAAATGTCTGTTGTTATCTGAAATCCAAATCTCTTGGTTAAAAAAATTAAAGTAGATAAAAAAAATAAATCATTTATAATTATAACTAAATTGTGACTACTGACCTATCACAATTGATTACGATTTATTTCCAAATTTAAGTTTAAATCGAGACTGTCAGACGATAATAATAGTAAATGATTCATCCTTTAATCTACTGTTCAAGGGACCAAGGATCTATCCGTATCTGCGTGCATGTTTAAATTGTACTTTACTGACGTCATGTAAAATATGGGCATGGTTGTCCTCGGCTCGACCATCCATCCGTTACAAATCACGACGAGCCTGTCATTGGCTTCCTACTCAGCGTGACACGATCCCATTATTCCTTTTGGACGCCATCCACTGTGGCTTTTATGTCCTTTATTTCATCGAGGGATTGAGATAGAGATGTACTGTCTTGTAGCCAAATTGTCTAATTTTAAATGGATAAAATAAATCAAAATTAATCCATGATAAATTTAGAAATTATACAGTTATTATTTTTTTTTCAATAGATAAATAAAAATATATCTTAACTCTCGTGCAATCTATCTTTTCTCTGATGGTGGCTACACCTCATAGTAATTAAATAGGCCATTAACCATAAATTATATAATTTGGTCAAAATATTCTAATTTTTTTTATAAATCTACGAGTACAAATTTTAACGTATTGTTGTATATGTATTCATGGGAGATTCAAAAATATTAGATCCTTTTAAATCTGTGAGTACAAATTTTAACTTATCGTTGTATATGTATTCATGGGAGACTAAAAAAAAACTACTCCTGACCTAGTACATCGATCATAGTTTCCTTTGAAATCGACGCTCGAGTTCACTTGGGGGACAAGACTCAAAGACAATTGTCCAACATATCTAAAAGGACCAATACCAACCTTCACCATATCAGGAAGTAGTAGGAAGAGCCAAAGTTAAAGATAAGCCTTATCTAACTCTTCTAAGATCCATACCAAAGAAATTAAAAGAGAGTTTAACAGGGCTTCAAAGATTAATAAGGGAAGTCATTATTCTTGAGAATGGATTAGAAGTGAAGAGGAGGGAGTTATTTGTAGGTATCATCCTCCCAAATAAACTATTGAAATCAATTTGATCAAATATTATACATGGGCAAAAATCAAGAAGGTGCTCCTCTTTTATAAATCGTCAAAGGTGTAGAAATTAAGAGAAGGAAAAATTAACTATATTATTAAATCCAAAATTGATTAAGAAATCAAGAGTACAAGGTCTTTATATAGTTAATTATAAGAAAAAATCTAAACCCTAAACTGAAAAGGTAAAAAACTAAATCTAAATCCTAAACTGAAAAGGAAAAAACTAAATTGCCCTCAAGGCTATAAACAAATAATTCTAATAGATTATATTATATAAATTATATATTCTAACATCCCTCCCTCAAACTCACAATGCTACAGCCAGAAGTATTGAGAGTTTGTCAAATAAAAATCGGAAGTGTGAAGTAGAATGACCCTTGGTAAACATATCAGCAATATGTAGTTTTGAAGGAAAAAAAGACAATATGATGGTACCAATTTGAAGATGGTGACGAGTAATGTTACAATCGATTTCAATATGTTTCGTCCGTTCATGAAAAATTGAATTACGTGTAATTTGAATAGCACTCTGATTATCACAATATAACGGAGTAGGTTGATGAAGAGAGATACCCATATACACAAGCAACCAACGCAACCAAACTATCTCACAAGTAGTTGATATCATAGCACAATACTCAGCTTCTGTGGAAGATTTAGAAATAACATCTTGCTTTTTACTCCTCCAAGAAATGAGGGAATCAGTAAGAAAAATACAAAAGCCAGTGGTAGATTTGGGATTCGTAGGATCACCAGCCCAATCCGCATCAGAGTATGCATGCAACTCAAGAGATGACGTAGAAGGAAATAAAAGGCTTTAAAATTGAGTACCTCAAAGATACCTGAGAATACGAAGAACAGCAACCCAATGAACTGTAATTGGTGCAGCAACAAATTGACTAACCACATGAACAGCATACGCAATATCTGGACAAGTCACGGTGAGATAAACTAAGCTTCCAACAATAGTTCTGTACAAACTAGGATCCGGCAAAGGTGATCCATTAGATGGAGAATATCGAATATTAGTCTCAATAGGAGTATCAACAACCCTATTATCAGTCAGACGAGCACGCTCAAACAAATCATATATATACTTTCACTGAGATAAAAGATAACCTTTCAGGGAATAAGCAACCTCAATGCGCAAAAAGTAGCGTAGTATACCCAAGTCTTTCATAGTAAAACAATGAGCCAACTCAGACTTCAAGGAAGCAATTCCATCAGAATCATCACCAGCAATAATCATGTCATTGACATATAATGATAAAAGAATACGACCTGCACTCGTACATCTAACAAACAATGCTAAATAATGATTACTAGGATGAAAACCAAACGAAGTAATCACTGTAGAGAATTTCTCAAGCCAAGCATGAGGTGTTTGTTTGAGACCATAAAGCGCTTTACGAAGCCTGCAAACTTCACCAGGTTGATGTGAAATACCAGGAGGAAGTGTCATATAAACTTTTTCATAAAGATCACCATTTAGAAATGCATTCTTGACATCCATCTAAGATATTCTCCATCGACAAATAGAAGCAATAGCAATTAGAGTATGAACAGTCGTCATTTTTACAACAGGAGCAAATGTTTCCTCATAATCCATGTCATACTCCTGAGAATAACTTTTATCAATAAGATGAGCTTTGTATCATTCGATAGATCCATAAAATTTAGTTTTGATCTTATATACCCAACGAGAACCAATGGTATGTTTTCCTGGTAGCAATGGGACCAAATCCCATATATGACTCTGATGCAAAGTAGTTAGTTCCTCAACCATGGCACTCTGCCAAAGTGGGTTACATGTAACAGCTTCTCTATAGGATACAGGCTCAGAAAGATAATGAATAGATGCAACAAATGAAGCAAAAGAATGAGAATAACAAGAGTAAGCAAAATCTGGTAGTTTAGTAGACTTACGAACATGAGTGAATTGACGACGGTGGAGAGAAGGATCATCTGCAATCTCAAGAGATGATTGGGTGGTGGCAAAAGGAGGAGCATGTGGAGCGGATATCTCGAGAACCAAAGTACCAGATTTAGTTGAGCTACCAGTAGAAGTTGTGAGTGAAACTTCCTTAGTGTCGGTATTGAAAGGATCAATGCAAAGTAGATTTGACTTTGTCATTTTATGTGAACTAGCAGAAATAGAAAAGAATGGAATATGTTCGAGAAACACAACATGACGAGAGACATACATGTCACGCTCCGGGAGAGTCCCTGCCAGAAGAAATTTCGGCAGCATCTCCCCTATATGGGTGAAAATATGAAGCTTGACTACATCAATCCAGATACATATGTATAATAACATACCACGCAGTTTAATATCACAATCCACTAAAACAACAATAAGGAAAACCATCCCAAATATCCTACTCCACTACACTCATAAAACTCAAATCATATTCCTACTCAACTACACTCATAAAACTCAAATCATAACGACGCAAATAAAATCAAACACAAGGATCGGTGGCCGGCTTGAAGGGGGGGGGTGGATAGACGGCACCCCCAAATCGTTAGCTTCCTATGATGTTAGCGCAGCGGAATACAAACAAACACAAATAGAAAGCTAAACACTAAATACAAGAATGGAAATGCAAACCAAATCGCTAACACGTTCGATGTAACGTGGTTCGGAGATGATGCTCCTACTCCACGGCTGTCCGTAAGGTGGACGATCCCTCAATCCGTCGGTGGATTAGTCCCCGGAAACTCCGACTAGCACAATCCTCCTTGTCGGTGGAGAAACCTCGCCACAACTCGATCAAGAACACTTGGATTGCTAGAGCACTAGATGACTACTAATTAGGCTTTAACCAAGTCTAATTTCGGCACGGTCATCCCAAGCTCCCTCTTATAGAGCTTGGGAAATCACCGCCGATTTGCAGTTACCGATCGGTCCTTGCACCGTCGTGCCAACCCAACGTCTCTCAACGGCTATCTATCGATCGGTGGTCCTGGACACCGATCGGTCCCACCGTTTGGGCAAAAGCTTCACCACCACCGACCGTTCAGATCAATGATCGGTAGGGTTTCCATCCGAGTACATTTCTCTCGCACTCGGACCCTCACGACTCACTTGACTCTTCTTTGCAGCCTTGACCTCTAGCCTTCAAGCCTACTTCCTTTGGCTCTAGTCCCTCGGATGCATCCAAGCCCGCGGCTCGTCCCCAATGCCATCCTTCGCGTATGCCTCGAAGTCGCTTCCCTCGGCCCTTGTCCTTGCTGCCTTGTCCACGGTCCCTCGGATGCTCCATCCTTCACTGGACCCGAAGCCGTCAACCTGAGTCACATGTGTCACCTGCAGTCCTGCACAACTCAAGTACACATATCAAATAACGAGGGTAAACCTAACTTAAACTCTTTGCCCAAACACCAAAACACATGGTCCCGCGGACCATTGGGATTGCTCCAACAAAACCATCCCAAATATCCTACTCCACTACACTCATAAAACTCAAATCATATTCCTACTCAACTACACCCATAAAACTCAAATCATAACGACGCAAATAAAATCAACTCACTTTTTCTGCCGTCCAGACAGGCATGTAGCAGAACATATCAAAATAAAACCCCATCGACAAATAAAGGAAAAATCATACAATATCCATAGAGCAAAACTAGAACAAGTCTAAAATATAGTCTGGATAGTATAAAAAGAAAACTAAAAGACCAAACAATGTCCTTGCAATCTGCAAGGGGGACTAGCGACAGGAAATCCTCCGGACAGCCTCAACCTGAAATAGTAATATCAAGGGGGTGAGTCAACTCCTCAACGGGTAACTACTGACATGCATAGTAAGAAATAACAACTAATATAAATATGCGTACAGTCTCCTGGATATACATATCATATGAAAAATGTCAAACTGTAAGGAACAGGAGTATCTGTACTAACCAGGATATAGTATAAGGATAACAAGGTCGTTAGACCGAAAGTATCATAAATCCTGTATACATGTCAAACATAAGCATCCACCAAATATGCAGCATATAAAGTGCAGCAAACACAAGCAATAAATGCATCAATGTGTATGATGTCAATGACATGTCCTGGTCACCCCTACTGCGAATCAGCCGTCTCACACATGATGGTGAGACCGAGTGGGTAGGGCTGTGATAACCGTACACTCTGCCCTCACTGCTCCTGATGAGTGACCGAGTGGACAGGATGCTGTAAGAGTACCCCTATCCTCCTTACCCCAAATCATAAGTGGGGGAGGTCAATGCTCTCATCTCCCTGAGTCAGTCCAGAGGAGGGATCCCTGTCCTGCTACCACGCTGCGTCACACTATCCATCAGTGGACCAACCGAGCCCTTGACAGAGCAACCTGCTGCAACACACCTTGCCAGATAAAAATCACTAACACATGAGTGGTTGTGTGTGCAGATCCATATAGCTGGTGATGTGCTCAATAATAATGGAGTCAACAATCGCAAAACATGCAATTATGCGAGATGATGCATGCCACTAAGCATGGAAATATCCTAATCATATCTATCTCTACCAAAATGTGTACCAAAGATATACGGATAAAATAATATGATCTATGTACACAAGTCAAGTATGGTAAAATAAATCAATATCCTGAACATAATAAGGCATGGTATGTCATTACCTTAAGGTCATATATAATCAAAGGAACATGAATGCAATAGCAGGAAATAAATACAACATGCTCAGGTAATAGATAATGGCATACCAATGCAGAAATGAACATAAATATTACTACTGGTTAAATATTACTATGCATATCAAACGACAATATCTTAAAAGATAAGTCAAAGTACCCGCCTCCAATAAGAGAATCGTATCCAAAATAGATCCTTCGTCGAGACACCGTCTCGAATTAAACTCCTGTGATATCAAACATAATGAATTTAGCTATATAGCTAAATAAAAATCTCCAAACCTATTTAATAATCTTATCCTTCCTTTATATTTAAAATCCTTGAATTAAACAAATTCTAACTATTTCACCTTCTAATTAGGATTCGCAACTAGCATTATCAACCTAAACTTAATTAAATTCAAGTACAATTTATCATTAAGCTTCAAATCTGTGCACGCTACAACAATCTTTCTACTTCTTACTGTTGGTTGGTCCTAGGAAGATCGTACTGGTTCCACTGTACAAAAATTTTGTACAAGTGTCTAACCTTTCCTAACAATTTATTGTGTTCTTTAGAAATTAAATTCGGAATCGCAAACGGAACTTAACATTATTGATTTCAAATTTAACTTATCTGTTCTTTTAGGTTTAGACTTGGATCACAAACGATGCATAATATTATTGATCAAAATTCACCCATGTTACAAATTCAATTAAATATTAATTTCTAAAATTTGCTTCTAGGACTACATGGCGAGGCACTAGGCCTTCTTGGGTATGGGATCATCCGCCATCGCCTAGACAAAGCCTTTTAAAGAAATCTAATATTTAATTTCCTTATATAACCTTAGGTTTAACCAAAGAGAACAATCGAATCACTAGATCGAAAAAGTAAAATAAAAGAAACACAACTCTAATCACAAATTCGAAACCTAGAATCATATGCCTCTTGTGTTTGGTATTTCAAAAAGGTATACAAAGAAAAACTAGTATGATGCGGAATAGAATTACTAGTTATATCTTTCTTTGTAAACAACAACCTCTTGATCTTCTACTGTATTCCTCTTCTTATCTCGGACGTCGTGTCGGCGACGATCTACTGAGACGAGAACCACCCAAGCTTCCTTCTCCTTCTTGTGAGTTTCGGTCACCACAAGGATTCCAAGAATAGATGAGGTTCGACCACACCACCAAGCTCCAAGGGATGCTAGAAACAAAACCTCCTTTCTCTCCTTCTCCAAGCAAAATTCGGCCACCAACAAGCTCCTTGAAAGTTGATGTCGCCGGCCACCAATGAAGAAGAAAAGGAGGAGAGGAAGAGGATGAGAAAAACTGGCCACCACAAAGAAAATAGAAGAGAGGAAAACTAGAACTCAAGTTATAAGGTGAGGCACCTCTACCCTCTCTTTTATATTCCTTGGTCTTGGCAAATAAGGAAAGTTTTATAAAAACTTCCTTATTCTCTTAGCCAATGAAAGGAAAGTTTAAAATAAAATTTCCCTTTCAAACTTAATGTGGTCGGCCACCTCTCAATCATCCAAGCAAGTAAAGTTTTAAACACAAGATTAAAAACTTCCTTATTTGTTTCCGGAAATTTTAAAATAAAATTTTCTCTATTAATTTTCCCTTCATGGTTGGTAATAAAAGGAATTTTATAAATTAAAATCTCTCTATTAAAACATGTGGATGATTTCCAAAAAGGAAAGTTATCTTTAAAATTAAAATCTTCCTCTCAATCTACAAATAAGGAAAGATATCAAATCTTTTTTTAATCTTTTGTAGAAACTTATAAAAGGAAAAATTTATAATTTTAAAACTCTCTTTTAAATCATGAACATGGTTACAAAAAAGGAAAGTTTTCTCAAAATTAAAATCTTCCTTTCAATCTACAAATAAGGAAAGATATCAAGTCTTTTCTTAATCTTTTATAGAAAGCTATAAAAGGACAGATTTAAATTTTAAAATCTCTTTTAAAACCATGGAATCCAGATAAGAAAAATTTTTAAAAATAAAATCCTTTCTAATTTTATTGTGGCCAGCCCACCTAGCTTGAGGTTAAGCTAGGGTCGGCCACACTTCATCCCATCCAAGCCTTTATGTGGCCGGTCCTTGCTTGGGCTCCAAGCATGGCTTGGCCGGCCACCTAGGATGGGTAAGAAGGTGGGTTTGGGTGGGTATAATACTTTATAATTAAGAGGCTACGATAGGGACCGAGAGGAGAAATTGGTTTTGGTCTCCCGATGAAATTAAGCTTCCCGTGTTCGCCCCGAACACCCAACTTAATTTCATCAATAATAATTCATTCCACTAAAGAATTATTATTGAACTACCGCACCAATCCTAAATTATATTTTGGGCTCCTTTTTATTATGAGTGTATCAGTCTCCGTGTGTTTAAGATGTCAAATCTCCACTAATTAAATGAGTTACTGATAACTCTCTTTAATTAATATCTTAGTCCAAGAGTAATACCACTCAACCTTATCATCATGTCGGACAAAGTCCACCTGCAGGGTTTAACATGACAATCCTTATGAGCTCCTCTTGGGGACATTATCAACCTAGATTACTAGGACACAGTTTCCTTCTATAATCAACAATACACACTATAAGTAATATCATTTCCCAACTTATCGGGCCTTCTGATTTATCGAGCTAAATCTCACCCTTTGATAAATCAAAGAAATAAATACTAATTATATGTGCTTGTCATTATATTAGGATTAAGAGCACACACTTCTATAATAACTAAGATCTTGTTCTTTTATTAAGTCAGTATAAAAAGAACTTACCTTAAATGGTCCTATTCAATACACTCAGAGTGTACTAGTGTAATTTATTAGTCAAGATAAACTAATACCTAATTACACTACGACTATTCCAACGGTTTGTTCCTTTCCATCTTAGCCGTGAGTAACTGTTTATAATTTATAAAGAACTAATAACATGATCTTCTGTGTGTGACACCACACACCATGTTATCTACAATATAAATTAATTGAACAACTACACTTAGCAAATAAATGTAGACATTTGACCAATGCGGTTCTTGTTAGTCCACAGCTAGGGATTGTAGCTGCTGAAAATCCTCAGAAAAACACCTCTACTCTTGTTGGAAACCTCCGCACTGCCCTGATAAAAGAGGATTAAGGAAGCAACCATGAAGTTTATTCACTACCACAATCCAGCAGCAACATTAGCTATCCAAACTTACCAAATGCCAACAACTTAGACTAAGTGCACCTCCTCCGTAAAAACCCTCAACTAAAGCAAGATCAGCAACAGCAGATTAAAAACCCTAATCTTCCATATAAACCAAAACTAAGTAAGTATTAATCCCTCCATAATAGAAACTGAAAACAAGATCATGACCTACCTCTATTCAAGATCAGTGAGAGGAAGAACTCGGCATCTGGAAACTAGGGCATAACGTGGAGGCGGCCGACGTTGTTCCGTGCGGCGGTGACGCTATGCAGAGGTGCGGCAGAGAGGGACAGATCTACAGCAGAGGAGTTTGGCCGACTCGGAAATCTCGGTGGTTGGTACAGAAGAGATCGGAGAGGGCGGCATTAAGACGTGAAATCGACAGAGATGAGAAAGGTGGAGGTTAGGGCACGGACCGGCGGTGGCTGAGATCTCTGCGACGAGTAGGTGATCGATCGGCGTCGGCGCTCAGCCTCGTCTCGTAGCCGCAATCATGCCTCGAGCAGGGAGAAGGGCAGCGGTGGAGACGGCTAGGGCACAGGGAGAGGAAAGTGGCGATCGGAAGAAGATGGAGAGGTGTGAGGCTTCCCTTGGCCACTGCCTTATACATGAGGAAGGAGAAACCGTCGCGTGCGGCGCCGGTTAGGAAGGGAACGGACAGCGTCGATGGCTTAGGGCACGGGTTCGGCATCGAGGACGGCTCGAGTGCGTGTGAGGAAATGAAGGAAGGAAAGAAAAAGAAAGAAAAAGAAAAAGAGAAATAAAAAGAAAACCAAACATTTCCTCGTTTAAATGGGGTAGCCTAAATAGCCTTTCCGGGGACCAATATTTGATCCCCTTAAACTTGTCATACGAGCTCCGAAAAATTCCCAGAAAATTTCTAAAAATTCTGGAAACTTCTCTTATGGTTATTCACCCTTTTCCCGTATTTTACATTCTCCCCCACTAATAAAAATTTGGTCCCCAAATTTTTATTATCTACCATCAGCAAGTATTAAAAGTAAATACATAATATAAATGTTGAACAGAAATTAACCCACATACCTCAAGTAAAAAGATGGGGGTATCGAGCTCGAATCGAATCCTCGAGCTCCCATGTAGCCTCCTCATCTGAATAATGCTGCCATTAGACTTTAACCAGTCGGATAGTCTTGTTCCGCAACTGACGCTCTTTCCGGTCCAAAATCCGTACCGAAACCTCCTCGTAGGTAACGTCAGGCTAAATAGGAACTGAGATATCTGTCAGCACATGTGTCAGGTTGGATATATATCTCCTTAGCATAGACACATGGAATATGTCGTGGACGCCTGCCAGGGACGGTGGTAGTGCCAGACGATAAGCTACCGCTCCAATCCTTTCCAAGATCTGGAAAGGTCCAATGTATCGCGGAGCTAGTTTACCTCGAAGGCCAAATCTCTTCACCCCTTTCATGGGTGAGACTTGCAGAAATACATGGTCACCTGTAGAGAACTCCAGGGGTCTCCGTCTCCGATCAACATAACTCTTCTGGCGGTCTTGCGCCTCTGACATCCTCTGTCTGATAGTACGGACCAACTCTGCCTCCTGCTGAGCTCTATGAGGCCCTAGCAGCTGGGCCTCCCCAACCTCCTCCCAAAGGGTGGGTGTCCGGCAAGGCCTATCATACAATGCTTCAAACAGTGTCATCTAGATAGTCGAATGAAAGCTGTTGTTGTAGGCGAACTCTACCAATAGCAAATGGTCCTCCCAACTGCCTCCGAAATCCAATACATAAAACCTCAGCAAGTCCTCTAGAGTTTAAATGGTCCGCTCTGACTATCCATCAGTCTGCTGATGGAAAGCTGTACTAAAACGGAGTTGAGTGCCCAAGGCCTGCTACAGACTCTGCCAGAATCGGGATGTGAACCGAGGATCCCTATCTGAAATAATACTTAAAGGACACCATGTAATCTGATGATCTCTCAGCAATACAGATCTGCCAATCGATCCAGGGAATCAGTCTTCCGGATCGCTAAGAAGTGCGTCGATTTGGTTAATCGATCAACGATTACCCAAATCGCGTTATAGCCTCGTCGTGTCCTAGGCAAACCCACCACAAAATCCATGGAATGTGTTCCCATTTCCACTCAGGAATAGGAATCCGCTGAAGTAATCCGGTAGGTCTCTGGTGCTCATCCTTCACCTGCTGACAGACAAGACATCTAGCTACGAATTTCGCGATGTCTTTCTCATGTCGTTCCACCAGTAGGAACGCCTCAAATCTCGATACATGTGGGTCCCGCCTGGGTGGATAGCAAATCAAGATCGATGAGCCTCCTAAAGTAACTCCTCCCTGACCGGGTGAGATGGAGGTACGCATAATCAACCTTAGAAATATATAATACCCGTATCATCTTGGGTGAACTCTGTCTGCTGCCCGGAGGCTATCTGGCTTCCAATGAACTGAAATTACTGATCACTAGCCTGGACCTCTCGGAACCTCATCCTGATCGACGATTGAGCAACCATAGTAACCAAAACACCTCGCTCTGTCTGTCCCTGCTCCTCAAGGCCCAATTCGGAGAAACCCTGAATCAAGTCTATGACTGAAGCTCGGTGGCAAGCCAAAGTCCCTCTAGACTTCCTGCTGAGTGCATCGGCAACCACATTAGCCTTCCCTAGGTGATAGCTAATGGTATAATCATAATCCTTCAGGAACTCCATCCATCTCCTCTGTCGGAGGTTAAGTTCCTTCTGGTTGAAAATATATTTGAAACTCTTATAATCCGTGAGAATCTCAAAGGTAATGTCGTACAGATGATGCCGCCAAATCTTCAAAGCAAAGATGATGGCGGCTAGCTCCAAATCATGTATTGGGTAGTTCTTCTCATGCTCCTTCAACTGACGAGAAGCATAGGAGACTACTCTGTCGTGCTGCATCAGAACAGTGCCCAAACCCTGAAGAGATGCGTCAGTGTAAAGTATGAATCTATCCTCTCCAGCGGGCAAAACCAACACCGAAGTTGACACTAATCTCTGCTTCAGCTCCTGGTAACTGGTCTTGCAGGCCTTGGACCACGTGAACTTCACACCTTTCCTGGTCAGGCATATCAGTGGCATAGCAACGCGAGAGAAGCCCTCGACAAAACGTCTGTAATATCCTGCCAGCCCTAAGAAACTGCGGATCTCCTGTACTGATTTTGGCTGCTCCCAGCTGATGACAGCCTCGATCTTCTGAGGGTCTATTGAAATACCTCAGCTAGAGACCACATGACCCAGAAAACTGACTCAAGATAGCCAAAAGGCACACTTGCGAAACTTCGCATATAGTTGATGTTGTCGAAGAGTCTCCAAGACTGTGCGAAGATGCTGCGCATGTTCCTCCTCGTAACACGAATAAACCAATATGTCATCGATGAAAATGATAAAAAACTGATCAAGATAGTCCAGGAAGACACGGTTCATCAAATTCATAAATACCGCTGCAGCATTGGTAAGCCCAAATGGCATTACAAAAAACTCATAATGGTCGTATCTGGTACGGAATGTTGTCTTCTGAATATTAGATTTTTTGACTCTCAGCTGATGATACCCGGACCTCAGATCAATCTTAGAATACACTGATGTACCTCTGAGCTGATCAAATAAATCCTCAATCCGAGTTAAGGGGTACTTATTTCTGACGGTCACTGCATTCAGCTGTCTATAGTCTATGCACAACCTGAGAGTACTATCCTTTTTCTTGACAAATAATACCGGAGAACCCCATGGAGAAGCACTAGGGCGTATAAATCTCATATCTAATAGCTCCTGGAGTTGAACCTTCAGTTCGTTCAACTCTTTTGGTGTCATACAGTAAGGAGCTTTCGATGCCGGCACGGTCCTCGGAATCAACTCAATAGCAAAACCCACTTGCCTTCTGGGAGGCAGACCTGGCAGCTCCTTTGGAAATACATTCGGATACTCTCAAACTACTGGAACATCAGAGAGTTGAGAACTATTGCCATCTTCAGTATTAATCAAAGATAACAGAAAATCCTGACAGCCATGTGACAGCAGCTTCTGAGCCTGAACCGTTGAAATAGTCGATATACCATCATCTCTGATGCCAGTGAATTCCCACGAGGGTTGGTTCGAAGGTCGGAATGTGGCCACCCTTGTCTAGTAATCAACAGTGGCATGATATGCTGACAATAAATCTATGCCAAGATTAATATCAAACTCGACCATTTTCAGTATTAGAAGATCTACCATAAGTATCATGTTGTCAAAGTCTAACGGGCAACCTCTGACCTCCTGGGTGACGTCCAAAGTATCACCCAACGGTAGAGAGACGATCAGTCGCTGCGGTCTGAAAGTGGGTAATCTACCAATCTCCCTCATAAAGGTACAGGATATAAAAGAATGTGAGCTACCAGTATCTATCAACATATCAGCAGATAAGGCATAAATGGAAATCGTACCGTGGAAAATGGATCCGTTGGCCCGCTGCACATCCTCTCTGGTAACCGCGTGTATCCGTCCAGTCTATGGCGGAGGTGATAGCGCTGCCAGCGGTGGTTGCATCTGAGCAGGAGTTGGCCACTGAGGCGATGCTAGATACTGTGCCAGAGGTGGATGTAAGGGTTGCGACTGATACTGTACTGGTAGCTGGGACTGCGTCTAGTACTAGACCAGAGGCTGGGGCAACAGATACTGGAGTAGGGGCTGAGGCTGTAGCTGATATGGTGATCCCACGACAGAACTCTGTGGTACTATGAGGGCACTGGGGTGCTCCTGTCCGAGCAAGCCATATGCAGCAACTACAGGGGGAGCTATCCTCTGCTAGCGATGTGAAGTTTGGGCTCTATGCCCTCCTCACTGAGTCCCTGTCTGACTGAGCTGAACTCCATGACCAGAAACTCCAGAAGCAATATGCTGAGCCTTCAGCGAACAATCTCGGCTCATGTGCCCAGCCAGTTTGCAATAATAGCAAATTGATTGTCCCAGGGTGCAGGCTGATGTGGTCTGTTCTCTGTGTTGGGATCTTAGATGGCTAGAGGGGGGTGAATAGCCTCTTTGAAAACTTAAACACAATCTTTCTTAAAGAAAAACTTGTTAGCACAGCGGAAGTAGAAAACTAAAACGAATGAAGAAAAACACACACAGCAGACACAAGGATATACGAGGTTCGGGGATAACTTGCCCCTACTCCTCGGCGTGTCCGTAAGGAGGACGACTCCTTGATCTTTCGGTAGATCACACCCCGGACAAAATCCGGCTAAAGATGTCTCCTTCTCGGTGGAGCAACCTCTCAACAGAGTCTCAGTTGATTATAGAATTAAGCACAAGACTTACAGTGGCTAAGAAGAATAATCAGATGAGCTTACAGCCACGCAGAGAAAAAAACATAGCAGAGAGCGCACAACGACCTTCTTAGCAAGGAGCTCACAGCTTCACCAACTTGCTTTCTCAAAGGATTGATCGAAGAGAAACAGAGAATACAGTCACTTTTCTGAACCTCTCTTCTTCCTTCTTATGTCTCTCTGCTTTACTGGCTCGAATCACCACCGCCTGCAGAATCGCTGCTGCCAACAAGCGTAGCCAATCACCTCTCCTCCTCATCTGGTTCTCTGAATCCATGCCAATGGGAATCACTGGCGT
The DNA here is from genome assembly GCF_018446385.1 of Zingiber officinale. Taxonomy (NCBI): domain Eukaryota; kingdom Viridiplantae; phylum Streptophyta; class Magnoliopsida; order Zingiberales; family Zingiberaceae; genus Zingiber; species Zingiber officinale. Next base: position 98,784,049 of record NC_055998.1, read on the forward strand.
CTCTGGATACGAACCAATAAGTAGAAGTTAAACTGAGCGCAGCCCAATCGCAATCAGATTCGCCAGTGAACGTTGATGCCTCAAATGCATCTGTTGCAGCAAATCACAGTGAAAAGAGCACTTGTCTTCTTCTCTTAATGAAACTCAATTTGAATTCAACCATGAGAGTGTGACCTGCAACCTGCAAGCTAAAAAGACTCACAACAGATGGTTAAAAATAGATGGGTGAAAACAAATACGGCAATCAGAAAAAGTGCATGCAAAACAAACAATACCGTGGGTCGATCTGCAGACCGATCCACGCTTTCTGGATCATCGCTGATCGGTCTGGCAGACCGATCAAGAACTAATCTGATCGGTCCCCAGACCGATCAGATGTCGCTCTTTCCAAATGCGATACGATCGGTGCGGACCGATCGATGTCGCTCTTCAAGCGCATGCCTCGACGGTCTGCACCGATCAAAATCCTGAGAACTCGATCGATTTACGATCGACCGCGATCGACAAGAATCGCTCGGTAGCCATCGATCGATTCCGATCGGTCGCCGGACCGATCAGTGTCCAGCCATCGATCGCCGACCGATCCAGCTTCTTGACTCAGTCCGGGTCGAGCCCTCTCTGACCTAGTCCGGAGAAACGAGCTCCCTAGCCCTCTCCGACTTCATCTGGTCCTAGAGAACGAGCTACCGAGCCCTCTCTGACTTCGCATGCCAAGCTTCCTTCTTGGACTTTTCAACACCAGATGTTCGATCATCCTTGATCCATCTGGATTTTCCCTTGCCTGGCTTCACTCACCAGGACTTGCACCTAGCTTCTCTCACTAGGGTTTTCACCTGGCTTCACTCACCAGGATTTCCAATCTGCCTGGCTTCACTGACCAGGACTTTCAATCTGCATGGCTTCACTCACCAGGACTTTCAATCTGCCTGGCTTCACTCACCAGGACTTTCCAACTGCCTAACATCCCAGTTAGGACTTCCTCAATCAGGTCAACCAAGTCAACCTAGATTAGTAATTAATCTGAGTTAAATATCTGATACAAACTTAAATCAGTGTCAACAGCAAAACAACATCCAGGTCAGACTGTATCAACACTCTAGACCCACACCGAGCACAATGGATGTCATTGACGGGTTGTTTCCGGGTCTGCTAAGGAGACCGAAACGTCCTAATGAAGACCACCTCGACTTCTAAGGCTGACCAAATGCCCTAGAAGTTCCCTGACCTACCCAACTGTGACCACTCTGCTGCTGTGTAGACTGTGGCTGTTGGATCTGTCCAGATGTCCAATCTGTCTGTTTCTTTTTCTTGTCCGGGTATGCTCTCTGGTGAGCTGACTCTATCATCAGGGCTCTGTCCAGTGTCTCTATGTAGGAAGAATTACCAAAACCGACAATCTCTACTTGCAAATGACCATCCAGTCCCTGGATAAACTAAAGCATATGGGATCTGTCCTCAGCAACTAATTCTGGACAAACCTGGCCAACCGATTAAACTCCGCATTGTACTCTGTCATCGAGCGGTTATTCTGTCGTAGACTCAGAAAGTCTTGACGACGAGTCATCTAATATACTCGTGGGTAATACAGGCTCTCAAAAGCCTCTTTGAATTTCACCCAGGTGATATTCTGCTTGCCAATAATGGAACGCTGTGTATCCCACCAGATGTCGGCCTCATCCCGTAGATGGAACGTAGCAAGCTCCGCTTTCTCCCACTCGGAGCAAGCCATGTAGAAGAAAGTCCGCTCCATGCTCTCTATCCAGGACTGGGTCACGCTCGAATTAGTCTCCCCTCGGAATAGTGTGAATCGACTCTTCATCGACTGTGCCAATGCTGGAATCCGGGCTTGTGCCGCGACAAAATCAGTGAGGTGCGTAGGGATCGACGTGGGAACTGGCAGAATCCCTGGAGCTAGTGGTACAGGTAGTACCGCTGGATAAACCGGGGGAGGTACTCCCGGTGTTGCTGCATAAGCTGGAGCATATACCACTGGTGGTACTGCATGATCGATATAAGTGCTCGCGACTGGAGGTGCGGTAGGTGGTGGTACCGAAAATGGAGCAACCGGTACCGCTGGTGCGGGTGCTGGGTACACTGTAGGCATTGGGGGAGCGGGTGCCACTAGTGCCAGGTACACGGTAGGTCCAGGTGGCGGTGGTGCCGAATACGCCACAGCCTCTGCTGGTGGAGGTATCGGGTTTGCCACGAGTAGTACAATGTATAATGTATGGGTGGGTACCTCTAATGAAGCCATCGGAGTCTGAGAGCCCGACGCACTCGTAGTATCTTGAGTCTGTCCCTAACCGATAGGCTCAACCCCATAGGGAACTGTGGCGAGTTCATTGCCAGAGATTCCAAAGTCCTCTTACGTGGCCGCCTAACACCACGTCTCGACGCAGCTACTCGTGTAGATCTCCTCATATCTATTAAGTTATAACTCAGATATTACTACAAGTAACAAAAATTATAAAATTACCTTTTTACATATTTATCGTCTGGAGATGTTCCGTCCCTGTTCAATCACCATATATAACCTTGGAATCCCGTACGAGAAAATCAATGAAAAATTCATACAAATCCAAAATGAAATTCTGAAACATGAACATAACGGAAATCCGTACAAATCTGAAAGTACCCAGCTTGACTCGCAAACCTGGTTCTGATACCAAATAAATTGGTATAAGATTATTTTGAAAATCCAACACACAAAAACTTGACTCACCATAACTAAAAATATGAAAACCCAAGCATCAGAAACCTAGCACTGATACCAAATAAATTGTCACGCCCCGGGGGAGTCCCTGCCAGAAGAAATTTTGGCAGCTTCTCCTCTGTACGGGTGACAATATGAAACTTGACTACATCAATCCAGATACCTCGGCCAACACGGCCGGAACATATGTATAACATACCACGTAGTTTAGTATCACAATCCACTAAAACAACGATAAGGAAAATCATCCCAAATATTCTACTCCACTACACTCATAAAACTCAAATCATATTCCTACTCAACTATACCCATAAAACTCAAATCACAATGACGCAAATAAAATCAACTCACCTCTTCTGCCGTCCAAGCAAGCATGTAGCAGAATATATCCAAATAAAACCCCATCGACAAATAAAGGAAAAATCATACAATATCCATAGAGCAAAACCAGAACAAGTCTAAAACATAGTCTGGATAGTATAATAAGAAAACCAAAAGACCAAACAACATCCTTGCAATCTGAAGGGGGGACTAGTGACTCGAAATCCTCCGGACAGCCTCAACCTGAAATAGTAATATCAACGGGGTGAGTCAACTCCTCAGCGGGTAACTACTGACATGCATAGTAAGAAATAACAACTAATAATAAATATGTGTACAGTCTCTTGACTATACATATCATATGAAAAATGTCAAACTGTAAGGAACAGGAGTATATGTACTAACCAGGACCTAGTATAAGGATAACAAGGTCGTCAGACCGAGAGTATCATAAATCCTGTATGCATGTCAAACATATTCATCCACCAAATATGCAGCATATAAAGTGCAACAAACACAAGCAATAAATACATCAATGCGTATAATGCCAATGACATGTCCTGGTCACCCCTACTACCAGTCAGCCGTCTCACACACGATGGTGAGACCGAGTGGATAGGGCTGTGACAACCGTGCACTCTTCCCTCACTGCTCCTGATGAGTAACCGAGTGGACGGGATGCTGTCGGAGTACACCTATCCTCCTTACCCTAAATGATAAGTGGGGGAGCTCAATGCTCTCATCTCCTTGAGCAGTCCAAAGGAGGGATCCCTGTCCTGCTACCACGCTGCATCACACTACCCATGAGTGGACCAACCGTGCCCTTGACAGAGCAACCTGCTGCAACACACCCTGCTTGATAAAAATCACTAACCCATGAGTGGTTGTGTGTGTAGATCCATGTAACTGGCGATGTGCTCAACAATAATGGAGTCAACAATCGCACAGCATACAATCATGCGAGATGATGCATGACACTAAACATGGAAATATCCTGATCCTATCCATCTCTACCAAAATATATACCAAAGATATATGGAACAAATAATATGATCTAGGTACACGGGTCAGGTATGGTAAAATAAATCAATGTCCTGAACATAATAAGGCATGGTATGTCATTACCTTAAGGTCATATATAACCAAAGGAACATGAATGCAACAGCAGGAAATAAATACAGCATGCTCATGTAATAGATAATGGCATACCAATGCAGAAATGAACATAAATATTACTACTCATTAAATATTACTATGTATATCAAATGACAATATCTTAAAAGATAAGTCAAAGTACCCGCCTCCAATAAGAGGATCGTATCCAAAATAGATCCCTCGTCGAGACACCGTCTCGAATCAAACTCCTGTGATATCAAACATAATGTATTTAGCTATATAGCTAAATAAAAATCTCCAAACATATTTAATAATCTTATCATTCCTTTATATTTAAAATCCTTGAATTAAACAAATTCTAACTATTTCACCTTCTAATTAGGATTTGCAACTAGCATTATCAACCTAAACTTAATTAAATTCAAGTACAATTTATCATTATCCTTTCCTAGCTTCAAATCTATGAACGCTACAACAATTCTTCTACTTCTTACCTCAACACTAAGCCTCTTCTGTTAGTCCACAGCTAGGGATCGCAGCTGTTGGAAATCCTCGGAAAAACACCTCTACTCTTGTTGGAAACCTCCGCACTGCCCTGATAAAAGAGGATTAAGGATGCAACCATGAAGTTTATTCACTACCACAATCCAGCAGCAACATTATCTATCCAAACTTACCAAATGCCAACAACTTAAACTAAGTCAACCTCCTCCGTAAAAACCCTCAGCTGAAGCAAGATTAGCCACAGCAGATTAAAAATCCTAATCTTCCATATAAACCAAAACTAAGCAAGTATTAATCCCTCCACAACAGAAACTGAAAACGAGATCATGACCTACCTCTATTCCAGATCAGTGAGAGGAAGAACTCGGCATCTGGAAACTAGGGCATAGCGTGGAGGTGGCCGGCGCTGTTCCGTGTGAGGATGGCGCTGTGCAGAGGTGCGACAGAGAGGGACCTAGATGAGGAGTTTGGCCGACTGGGAAGTGGCTGGCATAGAGGAGATCGGAGAGGGCAGCGTTGAGACGTGAAATTGACAGAGATGAGAAAGGTGGAGGTTAGGCACGAACCGGTGGTGGTTGAGATCTCTGCGACGAGTAGGTGATCGATCGGTGTCGGCGCTTGGCCTCGTCTCGTAGCCGCAATCATGGCTCGAGCAGGGAGAAGGGCGGCGGTGGAGACGGCTAGGGCACAAGGAGAGGAAAGTGGCGATCAGGAGAAGATGGAGAGGCGTGAGGCTTCCCTTGGCCACTTCCTTATACATGAGGAAGGAGAAACCGTCGCGTGCAGCGTCGATTAGGAAGGGAACGGACAGCGTCGATGGCTTAGGGCACGGGCACGGGTTCGGCGTCGAGGACAACTCGGGAGCGCGTGAGGAAACGAAGGAAGGAAAGAAAAAGAAAAAGAGAAATAAAAAGAAAATCAAACATTTCCTTGTTTAAATGGAGTAGCCTAAACAGGCTTTCTCGGGACCCAATATTTGATTCCCTTAAACTCATCATATGAGCTCCGAAAAATTCTCAGAAAATTTTTAAAAATTTTGGAAACTCTCTTATGGTTATTCACCCTTTTTCCGTATTTCACAATATAATTTTTGAATAATAGGATCAAAATAACGATATCTTTTTTGACTAACACCATAACCCAGAAAGACACAAAGAGCAGACCGAGAGGCTAACTTATTATGCTCTGCATGTGGACGAAGGACAAGCAAGTACAACAAAAAACATGCAAAGAGGAATAGACAGGAGCATATCCATACAATTTTTCAAAATGCGACAAACCTGAATTGTGCGAGGTTGGAAGTCTATTAATGACATGAACTGGAGTAAAGATTGCTTCCCCCCAAAAGACACTAGGAACACTAGCAGACAATAAAAATGAACGGGTTGTTTCAACAATATGTTTATGTTTCTGTCAAGCCACACCATTTTGTTCAGGAGTATTTGTACACGAGGTTTAATGAATGGTACCATCAGAAGCAAGTAAATGTGAAAATTGATTCGAAGTGTATTCACCCCCCCCCCCCTCTCAAATCACAATGAAAACACTTTATGACACCAAAATGTTGAATTTTCACAAGAGCTCTAGAGTTATTGAAAATTGTAAGATAATCAGACCCGTGTTTCATAAGATAGACCCAAAAGTAACGAGTGGAATCATCAATGAAGGAAACATAATACCTTGAACCTCCTTTTGTAGGAATAGGTGAGGATCCCCACACATCAGAATGGATAAGATCAAATGGAGAAGAAGAAAAAGAAAGACTTTTAGAAAATGGTAAGGCAAAAAATTTGGCCAGTTTACAACTGCTACAATCAGAAATATCAGAACTTTTTAAAGGTCCTAATACTCTTGTAGAAGCTAAAAACTGCAAATGAGGCACCGAAACATGACCTAAGCGAGAGTGTCACAAATAAAAATCAGAAGATAAATGACTCAGATGAAAAGACGATAAATCCACACTTGAAGCTACAACTTCTGGTACTTTGAGTTGATCTAAAACATAGAGTCCTCCTTGCCTATGATCGGTCCCAATCAGCCTCTGAGATCGCGGGTCTTGAACATAACAATTGGATGAAGAAAAAGAGACTAGGTATCTAGCCTCACATAATTGACTAACAGAAACAAGATTTAGAGTAAGACTTGAAATATAATAAACATTAGTTAGAGATAAAGAAGATATAACAATTGAACCAACACCTGCTAATGTCATAGGAGTACCATCAGTAGTCACAATAGATATAGATGAACTGGAAGAAAAAGAAATAAAAGATGACAAATTGGATGACATATGATGGGAGGCACCAGAGACCAAAATCCATAAGAATGAAGATATATCTGAAATACCAGACGATAACAAACCTATATGAGAGGAAGCTGACATGACAGAGGGTTGTGAAGCAAGAAACTGTTAAAACTGCTCAAACATATACGAATCAGATTTTCATGAAACATCTGCACGACCAGGCATGATGACAGAATGAATAATTCTCAGAATAACCAAACTGTAAGGATACATATTTATATGATCTGCAAAAAAAAATTTGACGTCAAAGCCGAAATTAGTAGAAAAGGGCGTCAATGCCAAAATTGGCAACATAGGGCGTCGACATCGAAATCGACAGAAAAGAACGTCAGCACCGAAATTAGCAGCACAGGACATCGGTGCCGAAATCAACAGAATAGGGTGTCAGCGCCGAAATCGATAGAAGCATGACAGAAAATAGATGACGACGTTGAAATCAACAGTAGCAGTAGGAGACGGCAGCAGCAACAGAAAGCAATAACAGAGAGCGATAGAAAAATTAGGTCAGAGAAGGAGAATCTTTCTCTGATACCATGTAAAAATTAAGAGAAGGAAAAAATTAACCATATTATTGAATCCAAAATTGATTAAGAAATAAAGAGTACAAGGCCTTTATATAGTTAATTATAAGAAAAAATCTAAACCCTAAACTGAAAAGGTAAAAGACTAAATTATCCTCAAGGCTATAAACAAATAATTCTAATAGATTATATTATTTAAATTATATAATCTATCAAAAGGTACACCTCCACTTTAATTTTTTTTATCAAAAGGGTATCACATACCATGTAAAATGACATAACTATCCTTAAGTATTATTCTCATCATTATCCCATCTATATCTCATGTCAAAATCTTGAACTAGTCGAGCTCGTTGTAGCAGCTACAAAACCACAGCTGCTACCAATGTTGTAGAAGTTACGATTTCGTACCTCCTACAACTACAATAGTTGTAGTTTATAATTGTAACAACTAAAGTTTTGTAACTACTATAACTACAATAGATCTGGCAGCTACGATTTCGTAGCTGTAACAACATGGAAAATAACTTTAATAAAGAGGATTAATATTCTTCTGAGCCTCTAAAAATGTTTTAAACAATATTTTTTTGGTCCAAGACTGGGTCATTACTGGTTACACTAGGTAACAAATGCAGATCTCTGAACAGACTTTAATTTGATATATTATGTGTCTTATGATTTAACTCGAGTCAAAAGTTATAAATTCTCAAAACTTACCTAACATTCACTATATGTTTGCATTGAATTCTTTCTTTATCCAACCTCCAAAACATAGTGCAATCATTAGGGCAAGCATCAATATTTTCTTAACTAAGTCATAATTACTTCATCAATTTCTCTATTTCATAGTATGACTTAGGAAAATCATCCATTGCAGTAAATAATATTTCTCTCAACAAATCTAAAAGCATATTAAAAATCTTATTAATAATTTTGCCTAGACACTTTAAGTAAAGTAAATGAATAATGAATGTAAATTTTGAGAATTTCATGTAATCTGGATATAATTTTTTTTGTAAATCATCAATTAATTTATAGAATTTCTCAGTCTCTCATTATTATTCAAATTATGGTATGCTAATTATACTATCATTATGCTCTAGGATCTCAAATGCCTCATAAACTAAACCTCTGATCTCTTCTACATCCTTTTGAGATGGAACAAAAGTATAATTTATAGATGCACTATATATTATCTCTTTATAAGCTACTAGTAAGCATAACCTTCCATAAATCTATCAATCGTCAAATTATCATAAGCACCCTCTCTTGAAATAAATATATCAAGCTTAATATTTGCATTAGAAAATACAAAATGTAAAAGACTCTCAACTCCATTTCTTCACTCCTCAATTTGTCTGGATAAAAACATTCAATTCTTACCTATAAAGATTCTATAAAAAAAAAACACTTATTAAAATAAGTTTAACATTATGAAAGATTGTTAAATTTTAAAATATATGTCTACTAAATTTAACACTCAAAACATAGTCTAAACTACAATACACAACATGAATGTATCGCGATATTATCAACCAATGCAAATCAAATTAATTAGGAAAAAATAAAATGACAAGAGTTTCAAAAACATGTTACCTAGTGAGACAGTTGTCTCCTGGTTTGTGGTCAATTGTGAAAGCATTGCCCCTCTCACGTGTGGTCGTTCGTGAACTGGTCGTTCGCCAACCGACGACCTGGCTAGGTAGCAGCCCCCTCACATGCGGCTGCGCATGAAGGGGCATCTCGTCTCCTGGCAAGGCAGCACTGCCTCACGTGCAGTCGTTTGTGTAAGCAACACTTTCTTGAGAAATCTTTTTTAACTAGAAATAAGAACTAACGTTACCTAGGAGCTCCTCCTTAATTGCTTGCTATAGAGAGAAGAAACCTTGCTGCTGCAGAGAGGAAAGGAAAGAATACGGTGTTGCGGAAAGGAAAGAAACCTTGATGCTGCAGAGATAAAAGGAAAGGATCGATGGTGTAGCAGGAAAAGAAAGTTTAAAGTTATAAAAGTTAAACAACTTTAATTAATATATTTATAAATATAATGATATTTATAAAATATGTCATCGTAAGGAGTCTAATTTGATATTTTTTTCCAAAAAAATAATGATTCGTAATAAGTGTCTTTAAAAAGTGTTTAGAACTATATTTTAAGAATGTCATAATAACCCTTTATTCTTGTAATGTCACTTGGGATTGGGTAGTCATTCAACACCCATTAAGCTCGGGCTTGGATGAACAAAGTGCTCGACAACGTTCGTGAGTGAGAAAGAGAGAGAGAAGGTGTAGTAAGTATGCTTTTATCCATCTAATCTCGGACTTCTCAAATCTCCATCCTCGGGAGTTCACTCCTTTTTCCTTCATTATGATTAGTGGTTGGATAGCCACCCATGGTAGTTGAACGACCAGCCTGGGGGTGGAGGATTCGATCATGCTACCTTCACTGCAAAAGTTATGGCTTCTAGGCACATCTCAACAGAAGAAGTTGGCTTTGGATCCACAGAACTGGCGAGTGGACGTCGGAGGGGAAAGACTTCGTTACCCTCTAGAAGCATTTCTAGTAGTAGGCGGGAGGGAGTCATTGTCTGTTGCCCTAAGGCATATGTTGTCCTCTCTGACTTCAAGGCAAAAATGAGTTGAGCCCCCACTCGGGCTCGGGCAGGTTTTCGGCACTCACAATCCACTCGGACTCGGGCGTGGAGCCACCCTCATACTGTTGATCCTGGTGCGGCTGATAAAAAGAGGGTAAATTATCTAAAATGATAAAAAATACTTTTTCTTGAAACTTTCGAATTTAGATAAGATAAATATTTTAATAAACAAAACTAAATTGCATAAAAGAAAGTATGAGACAAAATACATTAATTACTTGATTTACAACCAAGAAGATTGCTAATCTAAAACAAGATGAAGATCAATTAGTATACTCCTTTGACATAAGTCGAAGGCAGAGAAGCCTCGTACAGAACGTGAAAACATAGAACTTGAAAAAAGAGTAAGAAATTGAGTACAAAAAGTGTTGTGTTGAATGAAAAAGATCAGGACTCTATTTATAACCCACTAGTCGAAACTAGTCACGTAGAATCTCTGGGGGCATGGACCCTCTTCGAGCGCCCCTAGTTAGGCAAATTCTATCTCCACGTAACGGCTTCACAATGGTTGGACGATAGAGTTTTTTCATGTCCGGGCGTCTGGACCATGTCTAAGCGCTTGGACCGTTATTGACGTGGACCTGAAAGTGATCTATATATAATAACGACTCTATGACTAGGCGCTTGTACAACGCCTTGGTTGTTCTGGCGCCCGGACTAGGTGGTCTGGGCGCTTGGATGATCCCGACCATCCAAGCGCCCAGACTAGCTGGTTCGAGCGCTCAGATGATTTGGGCGCCCGGATTAGTTAGCCACATGTTGACCGTCCGATGCCTTCTCCAGTTGTTGTCTTCGTCTTTGATTACTTGGGTGATCCTCTGATCTTCCATAATTGAGCTCACCCGAACCCAACTCCAGCTTTCTGCTCGAGTAGTCTTCCGCTCCTACCTCTCGTCCCTTAGAAGCACTACATACATCCTTCTCGTTCCGCCGGTGTACTCTTCCATAGCTTATCGTCGCTAGGATGCACTGAACTCGTCGACTCAATTCCCATGACATCCTTCTCATCTGCTGCGTCTTCAGTTTGACTTCTTGTGTTCCTAAGCTCCTACACATTTAGACATAAGAATCAAATACACAAGACCTAACTTGACTTGATTGATCACATTAAAACTAACATACACAATAATCCAAAATAGTGATTGATCCTGTCCGAGCGCTGAGTCGACGGACATTGGGGACGTGGCACTTTCTGCTGTCTCCGACTGGTAATGTGGATCTTCCGGCGAACCTGCAAAGAGGCTGAGCCGGGAGGGGTTTCCCGGCGACGACCCTCCGACGCTCAAGTTAGGCAGTGAAGAAGGAGAGAAGCAAAGTAACGCTACTGTGGCTACAGTGATGAGAATCGCATACCTCCGTCGAAGTCTGGGGGTCCTTATATAGGACCCCGGGGAGGCACGGGCACGCTTCTCGATGCGTGCACACTTCTCCAAACATACCTCAATAGGGTTGTGTCAGAAAAGCATGTCTGACGCCATTCCGCAATCGTCCGAGCATATCCCTGATATAACGGTGGAAACTTCCACCGTACGATACTCTGTCCGCTTCGGCCACCGACCATGCTATTTGTCGGCGGCCGATGTCTCGAAGATGATGTTATCAGCTGTCCCTTTTGTCCCTTTGCGCTCTTGCCTGTTCCCGGGCCGAGCGAACCAACCGCTCGGCGCTCATGGCCTCCAGGAATGCGCATACCTCGGCCCGGGCGGGGAAGCCATGCTCATGTGCTCGGCTGGAATGGCGCCTTATTGTCCTGTGGCTCGGCCGAGCGGCCTGTTCACCTCATGTCTGCTCGGCCCATAGACTCTTCTACCTTGAGCATCGGAAACCCGACCCCTGGTTGGGCTGTCTTTCGTTTGGCCCGGGAGACCCCTGGCCGGATGTTCGGTCGGTCGGATGCTCGATCGGCCCGCCAGTCCTCTCGGCATGACCTCTGTCCGCTCGGCACGACCTTGGGGTTGACCCTCTTGACCATTGACCTCCACGTGTCGTTGACCTCCCGCCAACGAGGGTCCCCCGTCCTTACCACCGGATCAGTGATAAAATTTTTATAAATAAACAAAATTAATATAAGTAATAATAAATTATTTAATATAAGAGATATATTTTTCAAAAAATATATTTAAAAATAGATTTTGAGCTTGATTTTTTTTAACTTTTCTATATAACATAGAAATTATATTTGAAAATAAATTGAAGATTGACTTTTTAAGAATTTTTAATATTAAAAATTATATTTTGACCAAAATAATTATAGAAAATCAATTATTAGTTAGAAAATTTTTTTAAAAAAATAACAGGGGTATTGTCTTATCACTGAAAAAATCTGAACAAAAAAAAATCTAAAAGAAAGTTTACAAAAAATATTTTTCTAAGTAATGCAATTTTAATTTAATAAATCAATTAAATTTTAAAAGGAATTTAAACTCGGCATGATTTTAAAACCTAATATAGGTACCTACATACTGGATTAATAAAATATTTTCTAGAAATAAATTTTTTATATACTTTTACAATTTGATCCTTATGGTATCTAAAATACCAATTAAACCTACCATGATTTCTAAAATTTAAATTTTGAAAAGATTTTGAATTTAAGCATGCATCATTCTTTTTCAATAATTCTATTTATTCTTTTAATTTTAATTTGTCGAAATCTTTTAATCGACAAGATTTTGCTAAATTTACTTTTAATTCTACATTTTTCTTTTTTAATTGTCATTTTCTATTCTAATTGACAATAACTTTTAGAAAGTATTTTAACAAATTTGTATAATTTATCGGGAGACAAAGATCGTACCTCATTTACCTTGTCGATCTCATTGTCCGACATTCTCCCTTCAGTGCTGCTTCCCTCTAAAGTAGCTCTCCCTTCGTCGATACTCTCGATTCTCATTTCGGATGAGCTTGCTTCATCATCTTCTTGGTGACTTGCCATCAATGCAAGTCTGGCATAAGGTTCAATCTATGACTCTAATGACAACATTTCATCCCATGTCGTCTTTAGGTTCTTTTGTTTCATCCAGATTGGTCTTTTGTTCTTGTCCTTGTCCTTTAGTTTTAGGCAGTTGTACTTGATGTGTCCTTCTTTTTGACAGTTATAACACCACACCTTTCGTTTGCTTTGTGAAAAATTCTTAGCCTGCAACTTGATATATTTGTTAGACTTAAGAAATTTACCAAACTTTCTTACCATAAAAGTAGCTTCTTTTTCATCGAGTGATGTGCCTGAATCTGGTTCACCTTTCTGGTTAGCTTTCAATGTTAGGTTTTGAGCTGTCTTTTCTTCTTTGTTTCTTAAACTTGCATATCTTGATTCGTGAAGTTTAAAAGTAGAAAATAAATTTTTTAATGTACTCACCTTGAGATCCTTAGAGATGTAAAATAAGTCAACTATAGATGTCCACTCGGGTGTTCTCAGAAATACATTTAAAGCGTACCTTAATGAATCTCAATTTATTACCATTTCTCTGAGATTCATGAGTCTGATGATCAACTCCTTGATCCTTGAGTGTAGATGTGTGAATGTTTCACCTTCTTCCATTCTGAGGTTGATGAGTTGGTTCCAGAGCAAATCATGTATTGTGAGTTTCGCCTCCGAGGTCTCTTCATGCAGCTCTAGGAACTTCTCCCAGAGCTCTTTGGTTGACTCACAGGCTCTAATCTGGTTGACTTCTTATGGTGGTAAAGTGATCAGCAAATGGAATTCTGCTTTTCCATTTGCCACGAAGTTAGCTTGCTCCTTCTTTGTCCACAAGTAGTCTTCTTTATCTGCTCCTTGCTAATCTTTAGATACTACAAAATCATATTTTATTATTAACAATAAATCAAAATATATTTTCAAAAATACCTCCATTTTCTTTTTCCATGTTGTGAACTCCCCCTCGAATTTAGGTGGATAAATGCTTAATCCGATCATTTCTTATGTGCTTCAGTCGATGGTTAGTCCTTTTGAAGCGTCCTCGCTCTAATACCAATTATTGGTCCAAGTGCAGCCGGAAAGAGGAGAGTGAATTGCCTAAAATGATAAAAATACCCTTTCTTGAAACTTTCAACTTTAGATAAGATAAACACTTTAATAAACAAAACTAAATTGCATAAAAGAAAGTATGAGACAAAATGGATTTACTTGGTTTGCAACCAAGGAGGTTGCTAATCTAAGGCAAGATGAAGCTCAACTAGTAGACTCCTTCGACACAAGTGGGAGGCGAAGAAGCCTCGTACAGAACGTTGAAAGCACAGAACTTGAAAAAAAGTAATAAATTTGAGTACAGAAAGTGTTGTGTTGAATGAAGAAGGTCAAGGCTCTATTTATAGCCCACTAGTCGAAACTAGCCATTTGCTAACGTGGCATCTCTGGGTGCCTGGAACCCCTTCGGGCGCCCCAATTGGGCAAACTCTATCTCCACGCAATGGTTGAATGATAGAGTTTTTTCATGTACGAGCGCCTAGACCATGCCCAGACGCTCGAACTGTTACTGACGTGGACCTGAAAGTGATCCATAGCAATGACTCTATGATAAGGTGCCTGTTCAGCGCCTTGGTGGTCCTGGTGCCCAGAGTAGGTTGTCCAAGCACCCAGACTATCTGGTCTGAGCGGCCCGATCAGTCGGCCACACATTGACCATTCAGCACCTTCTCTGGTCCCTAACTTCGTCTCAGGTCACTTGGGTGATCCTCTGGTCTTCTAGAGTTGAGTTCACCCAAACCTAACTCTGACCTTCTCCCTGACCAATCTTCCACTCCGGCTTATTGTCCCTCGGAAGCATCGTACACGTTCTTCTCGATCCATTGGTGTATCTTCCGCAGTTTCTCATCTCGGATGCACGAAGCCCGTCGACTCGATTCTCGTGCCATCTTTCTGGTCCGTGCATCTTCCGTTCAACTTCTTTTGTTCCTAAGCTCCAGCACACTTAGACACAATGATCAAATATATGTGGCATAACTTAACTTGGTTAATTATATCAAAACTAACACAAGGTACTTACACATACATCCTACTAGGTGGCGATGGATGTTTGTTGAAGAGGTGATAGTTACAATAGCGGAGAAAGAGAGAAGCAAGCTCAAGTAGGACTTTGAGACCATGTTTTGCTTTAATTTTCTCCTCCATCTAGTGAGATGTGAGGCCACCTTTCTCCCTCCATCTCAATGTCAATGTCTTAGCCTAAGTTTCTCAAAGACGACGTTAATCAAGGAAGATGTTGTTGAGAGGCAATATGTGATTGTCAGGGATGGGCTAATTGGGTTAAGCCCATACGTAAGGAGATTAGATTTAGTGTTGGGCCTTGTAAGGCGCTCGGGAAGTGGAGTTGGAGTAGTATAGTGCTCAAGAAATCACGTTTAGAGTCATAAGGTGCTCAGGAAATCAGATTCAGAATCCAAAAGTGCTCAGGAGTTAGAGACAGAACCATTAAGACACAATATAAGTATTGATAATGGTCCTTATGGACAAAGGTTTCAAGTGATTATTGCTAAATGGAAAGGTAATGATGGTGATTGGCAACCATTATGGAAGGAGACTTAAGGTGTCATAAAAGCTACTAGTACAGTGGGAGTTATAAAAGAAGAATAATAACCCAAAGATGGGGTCTCATTCTGATTGTTATTCTCATATATTTCTCTTATTTCTACTATAGTTCTACTATAGTCTCTGCTTTCATCATGTGACATAAGCATTGGATGATCAATGACCATTACGGAAGGAGACTTAAGGTGTCAAAAAAGCTACTATTACACAATGGGAGTTATAAAAGAAGAATAATAATCCAAAGATGGCTCATTTTGATTTTTTATTCTCATACATTTCTGATCCTGTCTGATTTCTACGAAGATGAGCACTGGTTCTGATGAATGACGATGACCTCCGATGAAGATGAACTTCGAAGATCTGAAGAAACTCCTCAACGCTCCTATGCACAGTGAGACGAGCCAACAAAGTGTTAGTGACCTAAAACCGGAGTGGGGATCCCTAGCTAGGCCCTCCGATGATCAAGTTAGTCCCTCTCAAAGATGGAAGAAGAATAAGAAGAAAAAGAAGAAGAATCCTTTAAGGAATCTTTTCTCTACCCCAGATGTATCCATTTTATTGTTTATGATGTATATTTATAATGGGGACACATCATTATAATTGAAGAAGCCTCTAGAAGATATTTCCCGCCAAATATTCTGTTAAGCATGTCTCGACTGATAGTTCTAGCCAACCGTATATACTATTAAGAATATCTCCCATTGAACATGTCTCAGCCGATCGCCCAAGCCGGTCGTATATACTGTTAAGAATATCTCCTATTGAATATGTCTCGGCTGGTCACTCAAGTTGGCCATATATCCTGTTCAGAATATCTCCTATTGAATATGTCTTGGCTGGTCATTCAAGTCAGTCGTATATACTGTTAAAAATATCTCCTATTAAATATGTCTCGGTCGGTTGTTCAAATCGACCATATATACTGTTCAGAATATCTCCTGTTGAATATGTCTCGGTCGGTCGTTAAAACTGGTCGTATATATTGTTCAGAATATTTCTTGTTAAATATGTCTCAGTCGGTTGTTCAAGCCGACTGTATGTTAGGACTATCTTCTGTTGATCCTTTCTTTATGCTCGGGTGGGCTCAGCTCGACCCAGCATATATGAGCATGTGGGTGCTCGATCGGCCTGTGGTCGGCCGATAATATTCTAAGAGTTATATATAAGGCTAAATACTTGTATGTTCGGGCGAGCTTTGCCCGACCGAGCATATATGAGCACATGGGTACTCTCTCGGCCTGTGATCGACCGATAATACGCTGAGTGTTATGTATAAGGCTAAATGCCTTTATGCTCGGGCGGGCTTTGCCCGGTCGAGCATATATGAGCACGTGGGTGCTCTCTCGGCCTACGGTCGGCCGATAATACGTTGAACGTTATATATAAGGCTAAATGCCTTTATGCTCGGGCGGGCTTTGCCCGGCCGAGCATATATGAGCACATGGATGCTCTCTCGGCCTACGGTCGACCGGTTATATACCTTTCCTATCTTTCTTGACCTAAACCCTTCCTTCACTCGCTTGGCCGATTTATCATAACCCGTATCAATTTCTATTATTTTTTCTATAGTTCTACTATATTCTCTGCTTTCATCATTTAACTTAAGAATTGGAGGGCCCTTGTTGGGACTAGACTAATACTCGCTTATAGGATTGTGGGGATCGATAGAGGAGGTAAATATTGATCGTTTCTTTTCATATTTTTCTTCATTCATTCTTTCTATCAGATTAGTAGAAGTAGAAATATATAAATAACATAAATAACAAAGATAACGGTGCACACCAGCTTTTACTTAGTTTCTAACCCCCAAGGTTAGTACATCCAAGACATATGCACACGAGGCATTTGTCCACTAGTGTTCTTCTTTCTCGATGCCTTCTAGAGGTGGAGAAACTTCCTTATAAGTTATAAATACAAGCACAAATAATATGAAGTAAAACAAAGCTTGTAAATAAAACAAATAAATGCAAGTGTCATCAGTCTGGAAGCCCTAATCACTTCGCACTCCTCCCGACTCTTCACTAGTTACATGAGCAAAGTCTTGTTGTCTTTGCAAGATTGTTGCACTAAGGGAGGGAGAAAGAGAGGGGGGGGGGGGGGGGGGGAATAGCCCTCATGGCTTTCACGTTTGTTTAAAAAAACTCAGAGAGACAAACACGATAGAATAAAGGAAAACAAAAGCAATGATAACACACCCAAGTTTTACTTAGTTCGGAGCCTGTGATGACTCTTACTCCAAGGCCTGCACTCATTTAGTGCTTTCGATGGGCAATCACTATCAGTTTGAAAGAGTACAAGTAGAGCTGTACAATTATAATAATTTAAATGTACCGACAATCTACAAATTTGAAGAATCGAGCCTTCAGTCGTCGAAGCAGCGTTTGGGAATCGTAGAAGCATTTTCTGAGCAGCTCATAGGAGAGAAACTTCTTTGAATTGATATGTTAAAGTTGATGGTTGAAACCTCCTTTTATAGCCCTGTCTAGGCACCTGGATCAACTCCCAGGTGCCTAGACTGTGCTGACATGGTGAGCTCTCATCGAAACGTCATCTCTAAAATTTATCCACGTCCGAAAGCCCTGACTCCCTCTAGGCGCCTAGACCACTAATGTGGGTCGGCCAGTCATCGTGCTCTAGCTCAGCATGTCGATGAGTTTTGGCCATCCGGGCACCTGGAGCAACTCTGAGTGCCCAGACCACTAGGGTGCCTAGCCATGCGCCTCCCTTGTGAAAATTCGTCCTAGCGCCTGGACTCTGGGCGCCTGGATCCCTTCCGGGTGCCCGGACCAACTTTCTTGCTACCTCTACTTCCTGCAAAATAAAGTTAGTCCACGAAATAATATATAACGTATAATAAGTTTCGACAGCCTTTGGATTATCTGGTCAGGACTTTGAATTTTGTTGAAACTCTAGGTCGGACCGACGCCTACTATTCTCTCTTTGGGAAATGCATCCTCACCTACTCCTCTCAGGAGAGATTACCCTTTGTCAGACTGGTCCTCCAGATCATCTGGACTTTTACTCAGCATCTGAGACATCAGGACTTCATGCTGGAAGTCTGATCCCCAACCCGTCCAGTCTTCGAGTTGGTGTCTGCGACCCCCAGGATTTTCACCTAGCATCCTCGACCATAGGATTTCACCCAACGTCCTCGATCCACCAAGACTTTACCCAATCTCCCAGACGAGGACTTTGTTACCTAACTACAGCTAGGACTTTCCACCTGTCTAGCCTCAATTAGGACTTTCCTTTGCCTAAGATCATTTAGGGCTTTCCTGCACACTCAGTTCAACTTATTAGAACAACAACACAGTTTAACTTTAAACCTTTGCCAATATCAAAACACAAGTTTGATTAGCTAGTGTTTCTAGTACCAACAATCTTCCCCTATTTGATTTATGACAATATAGTTTAAAGTTATGTAAAAACATACAAAATAGTAAGGCATGTAGAACAAATAACAAGTAAATTTTCAAGTAATATTTTTCAAGGAAAAAATAAAATATTACTCACTCCCCCTTAAGCATTACTTTTTCTCAAAAATAAAGCTTTTTTACTTTACATTTAATACCTTTCTCCCCCTTTGACATATCAAAAAACTACCAAGTAGAGAGAAAAGTTGTTAACTTTAAAAAACTTTAAATTTGAAAGATTAACTTTTTAATCTTTTTCCTTTAAGCTCCCCCTAAAATTAGCACTTAACTTTCTTTTCGAAAATTATGTTTAGCTTTAAGAGAGTTACTTATAAAAAAATTAAGTTAAATACTTAGCTTAAAGAATTTCTTTGAAAAATACTTAGGCAAACACTTAGCTTTAAAAAAAGATTTTTTGAAAAAAACCTTAGTTTTAAAAAAAAATTATTTAAAAAATACTTAACTTTAAAAAGGATTTCTTACGTATCTTTTAAAAGAATTTCTTTAAAAATTACTTAGCTAAATACTTAGCTTGTCAAAGATTTTTCTTATAAAAAAATTTTAGTTAAATACATAGCTTTAAAAAAGAATTTCTTTTAAAATTTTGAAGAAGTAATTGATTTTGAAAGGGCTTAACTTATAAACTTTCTTTTGAAATATAACTCCAAAAAAATCTTAATTTTTAAAAATATTTAAATTTTGAAAAGAAAAAAAAACTAACTCCCTATTTCTCCCCTTCTTAAAAAGTTTAAGAAATTTGTAGGGGCCAATGAGCATAAATAATTTAATTAATGCATTGATTAATATCTTGATTAATGACTATAACCCTAAAGTCCAAGCATGCAGAACATAAGTTTTATTTTTTAAAAAAATATAAAAGTAATTATTTATTTTCCTAATTTTCTATCTCACCCTTTCAAAGTTATCAAACATGTTAAGCTTATAAGTTTATATAAGATGAAGTTAATTTTTTAAAGTTGGTTTTTAAGTTTGAGAATACTATTTTAGAATTTTAGAAAATATTTAAGTTTTAAGTATTTAAGTTTAAATTCCAAAATAATTAAGTTTAAATTTTAAAATATTTAAGTTTAAAAAAATTAAGTTTGAATCTTAATAATTCAGTTTGAATTTTAAAAAAATAATTAAGTTTAAATTTTATAATTATTAAGTTTGAATTTTTTTAAAAAAATATTTAAGTATGAATTTTAGGTTTGAATTTTAAAAAATATTTAAGTTTAAATTTTAGAATATTTTATTTTAAATTTTAAAATAATTAAGTTTGAATTTTAAAATATTTCAGAATATTTAAGTTTAAGTGATTAAATTTTGAATTTTGAAACTTTTAATAAAGATTTAAAAATAAGTAAGATTTTGAAATTAATTAAATTTTAAAAATCAATTATGATTTAGAAATTAATTAACATTTGAAAATAAGTAAGATTTTGAAATTAATTAAAATGTAAAAATTAATTATGATTTAAAAATTAATTATCATTTAAAAATAAGAAGGATTTTGAAATTAATTATGATTTAAAAATTAATTAATATTTAAAAATAAGTAAGATTTTAAAATTAATTAAAATTTAAAAGTTAATTTATGAAGATTAAATTAAGTTTAATTTGATTCGGTTTAAGTTTAGTTAAGTTTAGATAAAGTTTGATTAATTTAAATTATATTTGCTTTGATTTAAAGATTAAGTTTGGTTTAAGCTTTAATTAACTAACACCCTTTTTTTAAAATTATCAATTAAGGAACCTTATCTGTTTTATGAGATGGTTAATTTTATCTTCAATTTAGATTAAAATCTAAGGATTGATTTATATTTAAGTGAGACTAAGGTTTAACAGTTAGTTAATTAAACATTTATTTCAATAATTGACTTCCAAGCACTAGGGCTTTTAGGTATTAGAACAACAACCACTTCTAGACAAAGTCTTTTAAAAAAATTAAATATTTAATTTTATTTCTAAAAATCCTTTGTCTAACTAGTCAAGTGTCGATCAAGCCTAAGTTCTTATCTATCATAATCTAAGCATGTATAGGGAAAGTGGTAAAGCAAACATCAAACAATTTTATCTAATGAAAATAGTCTTTCTATTGGTTTCCCCTGGATTATAGCCTCGATGAGATATATCAAGGTAGTGAATTTGATCCTTAGAAATTCAATATTGATTAAGTCCAACTTGATTAATCAAGTTAGACTTAGGGACACATGCTTGGACTAGTTTTCTATTTGGTTAATTCACTAAGGATAAGTATGATTTGAATCAATGTTTGGCCTTATATCCGAGTCTGGATCGATTGTATACACCCCTTTATTTCCCAAGGATTAGGTCAAGGTTCTTGGAACCCAAAATGAATCGTTCTAACATTTCCTTAAGTTCTTTAACTTAAGTTCTCATATTAGAATTTTCTTCCTCAAGTTGGACTTGAGTTGGAGTTCCAATTTGTGTCTTCTCAGTTAATAAACTTGGGTTAGTCTTTTCCTTGAGAGCTTTGACCTTCTCTTAAAGTGACTTGACCCCTAATGTTGGATTTAGCCAACTTTTTAAATAATTAAGTAGGAAATTAAATTATGTGATCTAATTAAATAAATACTTACAATAGATTGGAAACCTTCTAAACTGGATATGGATCCATGGCTTTGCTCATACTCAACTTATGATTCTGTCTCAGACTCGGATTCAGTCTCAGTAACATGAGCTAGTGCTGATAGTGCCAATATGCTTGGTTGAGTTTGTTCTTCTATGTTTGACTCTTCCAATGACTCGGATCACGTTGCCTTCAATGCCTTCCTTCTTCCTTGCTTCACGTTTGGACACTCTGTCTTGTAATGTCCTTTCTTATTGCACCCGTAGCAGGTTACTTTTGATTTGGGCTTCGTGGTTTGCATCAGACCCGATTGCTTGCTCTTAGATTGGATTATGTTTTTCTTCTTAAGCATTTTCCTAACGAGGTTGACTAGTTCAGTGGTGATCTCATCTTTATCTTCAAAATCTGATTCGTCCTCGAATTCAAGTTCCAATTGGTACTTGGGCTTCAGCTTCTTAGTCTTGATTTTTCCTGAAAGTAATGTGATACCTTTCTCAGTCGAAGTAGCATTAAATTGTTCATGCAATTCAAATTTTGAAAATAGCTCATCTAATATAATTAAAGAAAGATCCTTAGATACTTTGTAAATATTTACCATCGATGTCCACAAGGTATTTCTTAGAAAAGCATATAACGTGTACCTTATTATATCACAATTCTCTACCTTCTAGTCGATCACGTGTAGTCTGTTAAGCAGGTCTTGAATCCAAGCGTATAATTGGCTCACTGATTCACCATCCTACATTTTAACATTATATAACTTATTTAAAATTAAGTCTCATTTACTTACCTTAGTGTCGGTGGTTCCCTCGTGCATTTCGATTAGCTTTTCCAATAACTTCTTGGCACCATTGAAGGGGCCGACCCGGTTCAACTCTTCTTTGGTTAAGCCACATTAGAGGGTTTAGGTTGCCTTGGCATCAAGCTCAATCTTTTTCATCATGCCTTGGTCTTAGTTTCTGCATGATACTAGTTTTCTAGTATTGTCGAGTGGTAGTGGGAAGCCGTTTTAGATAATGATCCACATTTACACCTGTGATACTCCATTTGATTCTTCTAGTAGCTGAAATCTTCGCTGGAGAATACTGGAGGGCATACGATGTTGTAGCCTTTTTGGTGGATCATTGATAAAAAAGAACCTCACACACAAAAAAACAAGGAGACTTGTCCCAAGACTTTGTCTTGGATTAGCAGTGTGGTATAACAAACTTATGAAAAAACTAAAGAACTCGAGTTGTATTGCACTAACTTCTAGAAAAAAAAACTCTATCGAGAAAAATTTTTGGAAGGGGTGATAGCATCGATTAACTCTGAAAATATCAAGATGCAAAAACTGGGAAAAAGACGTAAAATATATTCACTAGAGAAAAACCACAAAAAAATTTTGCTCAAATGGTGGCTTCACCAATTCAGAGTGACCCCGCTTTGAAATCAATTGTAGGACCGTTGCACTATAGGGGGGAATAGCGCTCATGACTTTCATGTTTGTTTAAAAAACTTAGAGAGACAAATGTATTGGATCGAGTCACACGTGAGAGGAGGGTGAATCACGTGGTTTTGAAAACTTGTTCTTCTTTAATTTTAAAAGATGAGTACGTAGCAGAAAACTAAGTAAGAAAATGAACACAATAAAACACAATCAGTTTTACTTGGTTCGGAGCCTTCGATGACTCCTACTCCAAGACCCAGGTCCCGCAGATCTATCAATGGATAATCCACTAAAATACCTCTTCTGATACCTCCAGAAGAGATGATCGAGTACAAAGAAGATAGGCAAAGTGTAATATGCTACACTTCCCTTTTTCAGTAATTAAGTACAAGGAAATAACTTCATTACTGACACGTAGGAATCAAAGTGAAAAATGCTCGTGTGTCGGTGTCGATCTTCCGGTCGTGATCGGAAGTCCTAGGAGCAGTAGTCGGGCTCAACAGCTTCGTAACAGAGTCACAACAGGAAGTTGGAGTAGTTGGAACCTCAAATGGATGCGCAATAACTCATATATCAATTATATATTGATGCTTGATCGAGACTGGCTTATAAAGGGCATAAAAGGTACCTTCCATACCCATTCAGGATGCCTTTAACGTGGTAAATCTGATCTCGACTTTGTTGTGCCTTATCTATGATGGGGTCCAAAATTTATCCTTTGGAAGTGTAGGATCGATGACGTGCTAAAGGAGGGGGTGAATAGCACTCGTGGCTAATTCATTCGTTTATCGGAAAACACAAAGTAAGGACACGGTAGAATAAAGAAAGGCATAAAAGCAATCGCTAACACGATTTCTTTTACTTGGTTCGGAGCTTGTGACGACTCCTACTCCAAGGCCCGCGATCGTTGATCGCTTATATTGGGCAATCACTATAGATCCAAAATTCTTTACAAATATATAAGTACAAGTACTGAACTTAAAAAATAAATTATACCAACAATAAATGATTAGAAATTGGTTCTTCAATTGTCAGAACAGCAGCTGAGCATTGTTGAGTCATTTCGGCGTAGCGCGCAGCTTAGAAGATCACTGTGAATGATGATGTATGAAGTAGCTAGCCGAGACCCTTTTTATAGCCTCTTCAAGTTTGACTCGACCTAGATCAGTCGACTGATCCCCAGGTTCGATCAACTGAACCTGCTGAATCCTCCCGGCCTTCCGTCCAGATACAGCATCTCCAGATAGCGCCTTCATTTAGTTGACCGATCCCACCGTTTGGTCGATTGATCAGCTGATGATCTTCGCCTCATTCGATCCGATCAACCCGGTTCAACTGAGTCTTTGTCTATCCTCGATTCAATCGACCGATCCTGAGGTTCGGTCGACCGAACCTCTGGTCAACACTTCACCGAGAGCTGGAAATTCTGATCCTTTTGTACTAAGGTTCAGGTTAACTGATTTAGACTTTCGGTAGATCGATCAAGGCTAAGTCCAACCCTGTAAAACTGTTAGTTTCTTGCAAAATAGAGTTAGACAAAATAGCAAATAATATATAAATCAATAACTTGACAGCCTTCGGACTGTCTGGTTATACCTTCGGATTTCCTCCGAAAACCCTAGGTCGAACTGACGCCTACTATTCCCTCATCGGGGAACGTGTCCTCACCTACTCCTCTCAGGAGAAGTTACCTGCTGCCAAAACAGTCCTCCAGACCGACTGGACTTTTCCACAGCGCCCGAGAATTCAAGTCTTCATGCTGGACATTCGCTCCACAACCCGTCTAGACTTCCACATGGTCCGTGACTACCAGGGATTTTCACATAGAGTCCCTGACTCTAGGATTTTGTCCAAAGCACTCAACCCGCCAAAAATTTCCGCCTAGGGTTATCACCCCATAGAACCTAGGGTTAC
This sequence comes from Zingiber officinale, assembly GCF_018446385.1. NCBI lineage: Eukaryota > Viridiplantae > Streptophyta > Magnoliopsida > Zingiberales > Zingiberaceae > Zingiber > Zingiber officinale. The sequence continues at coordinate 98,809,056 of NC_055998.1, forward strand.
CACCCCTTAGGACTTAGGGTTACCACCCCCTAGATTTTTCCACCTGCCTAACTGCAGCTAGGACTTTCCATCACCTAGGGTTACCACCCCCTAGGACCTAGGATTACCACCCCCTAGGGGTTTCCACTTGCCTAAAATCCACTAGGACTTTTGCCTAAGTCAACTTAGGATTTTCCTGCAAGCTCAATCAACATTATTAGATCACAAGATAACTTAACTTTAGACTCTTTGACATAATCAAAACTCAGGTTCGATCGTCTGGTGCTTCATGCACCAACAGAAAGGAGCCTTCAAGCCATTGAAGGCACCTTCCATGAACAATGCGAATGCGCCTTCCAATGCTTGAAAGCACCTTCGGGTACTATTTATCTAAGGGCTTTTTGCTTCTTTTTCCCTGCAAGTTATGTTAGTCCAAATTTAAAACATGTAACCTGCAAAATAAAGTTAGCACAGTGATAATAAGAAGTAGTAATTAGCTCTTGTCCTCCAAGGACCAAGAACTAGTCAAGGTCTCAGATTAGGAATCCAAAATAGATATAATCTAGACTGACGCCTACTGTCTCTCAATTGAGACGCATCCTCACCGAGTCACTCTCCTCCAATGACTTACCTTTCCTTACCTACCAAACATCTGGTCCTTCAAACATGTTTGAACTTTCTCTGGCCTTACTTAGTATCTGACCAAGCTGATCTACTAAGACTTACCTACAACACTGAGTTAGCACCATAGATATAAAATGGTAAAGACAAAATAATATTAGCATTATTAATAATTCACTGGTTCATTCAACCACGCGCGATCGACCGGAAATGAGTTGATCATATATTACCTAGGGTTGCCTTCCCCTAGGGATGCCCAGCTTCACTCATTAGGACTTCCATTTCTCGGCTTCACTCATCAAGACTTCCACTACCTAGCTCCGGCTTCACTCACCAGGACTTTTAGTACATATCTTTACTCACTAGGGCCTAGCTTCACTCACCAGGACTTCCACTACTTAGCTTCACTCACTAGGGCCTGGATTCACTCACCAGCACTTCCACTACCTAACTTCACTCACTATGACCTGGCTTCACTCACCATAACTTCCCCTTGCCAACCTCTAATTAGGACTAGATACTCAGTAGACTTCTCACTTACCTATCCTTTGGTTAGGACTTACCCTTTCTAGTCATCTAGTCCTGACTAGACTTTTCTCTTCCAAACATCAAGTCCTATTTGGATCAACCCTTGTTTAAACTGACCATACTAAGGTACATTATCAAAGATCGAAACTTTAGAGGTCAATTGCACCAACAAAATGCACCAGAATAAAGGAAAACAAAAGCAATGCTAACACACCCAAGTTTTACTTAGTTCAGAGCCTGTGATGACTCTTACTCCAAGGCATACAATGATTGAGTGCTTTCAATGGGCAATCACTATCAGTTCCAAAGAGTACAAGTAGAGATTTATAATTGTAATAATTTAAATGTACTGATAATCTACAAATTTGAAGAAGCCTTTAGTCGTCGGATCAGCATTTGAGAATCGTAGAAACGTTTTCTAAGCAGCACAGGAGAGAAACTTCTTTGAATTGATGTGTTGAAGCTGCTAGTCGAAACCTCCTTTTATAGCCTTGTTTGAGTACTTGGATCCACTCTTGGGTGCCTGCATTGTGCTAACATGGTGAGCTCTCATCGAAACTTCATCCCTGAAGTTTATCCATGTTCGGGCGCTTAGACCACTGACATGGGGCAGCTAGTCGTCATGCTCTAGCTCAGCATGTCAATGAGTTTTGGCCATCTAGGCACCCGGGCAAATAAATCTTCCCATCTTAGATATACTTTGACATGTCAAACATCATGAAATACATTCGCAGGTTGGGTGGATCTAGCGAAGGGGATGATCCAAAAAAGGACAAAGGAAAGGGCAAAGCACCCATGAAGGAAAAGGCACCAGTAAAAGGGAAAGGAAAGCGTCCTGCCGTAGATGAAGGTAAAACTAACAAATTCAGTGTTATGCTTAGAAATGAAGATCAAAAATCTAGATTTGATAATTTGTTTATCCATAAGTTAGTTTGTAACATTATATGGATAGTACAACCATGGAATTCTTAGGAATAAAGATGATGTGGATTGGTTGGTTAGTAATCTTGATTGAAGTGATATGATGTACATTGGTGAACCAACCTATCCACGTCTTGCCCTTGATTTTTTGAATTCTTTAGAATCTAATTTCACTTCTAATGATGATCATAATGGGAAAATTAGTTTTAGATTAATAAATCATGATTATCTTTGAATTCTTTATGAATTTAATAATTATTTTGGATTACCTATGGGGGTATCTCATAAGTTTGATTACAGATATAATGCCAATTCATTTTGGAGCTTAATCACTAGTCTAAGTGAACCCCATGACCTATCTAGGTCTAAAGCCTCCTGATCCGGTGGTCAAGGCAGAGGACCCCATTGCGAGGGGTCAACGCCACGTGGAGATCAAAGGGCCGGGGGGCCCATCGGCGAAGGGTGAGCCGATCGGACTTGGGAGAAAAGACCGATCGGACCACCGATGAGCATCCAACAGTAAGAGGTGCCCTGACAGGGGCCGGGGTTCCGACGCTCAGTTGAAACAATAGCTAAGAGCCGAGCGGAAGGCCTCAGAGAAGATAACATACTACTAACAGTCCTTACGTAGTACTCGCCCGGAAGTCTCCCCAGTAGGAGGAAGGCCATGACGGGCGTGCCGCCCGGCCGGCGCAGGAGAGGAAGGCCGTCCGGACGACGCTCTTCGAGCCGGCTGGTCGGGCAGACGTCCCAGCCGGGCGGTGGGTAAAGGACAGGAACATCTTCTGACAGCCGTCAAGTCCTATGGCTAGGCCATACTCCAAGTCTGACAACGAGGTGTTCTGTTGTCCCATCGAAGACGTGATTGGACTGTAGCAGTATGGCGTCATGTAAGCTCTCTGACAGGCACGTTCCGAGGTATGGGCTGCGGACATGTACGCGCCTCGGTGGACGTGTAGTAGCTCTTTCACCGCTTTATATAAAGAGCCGCAGACTTCGCCGGAGGTACGCATTCTACAAGCTTTGGAGCCACTTTCTTTACCACTTGCTTGCCTGACTTGAGCGTCGGAGGGTCGCCGCCGGGAACCCCTTCCCGGCCCGACTTCTGTGCAGGGTCGCCGGAGTTTCGTACGACCAGTCGAAGACCCACATCAGCAACCGGAGAGCGTCACGTGCCGAGCGTCCGTTGAGTCAGCTGTTCGGACAGGATCAATTTGGCGCTGTCTGTGGGAATGCTCCTGCATCTGAACGGAAACAATGGACGAGGCTGAACGACAACACGCGGTGATACTTTCGACGAAGGAACTCGACGCTCTGATCGAGATAAAGGCCGCCAAGCTTGTGGAGCAAAAACAGAAGGTAGCAGCCGAGCGGCCAGAGCAGCAAGCAACGTCAGCGTCTGGCGGCCGAGCGGAAGCACCACCACCTGCCACTGTCGCATTTCATCGGGCTCTGTTCCGCACCCCTGAAGCCGTGGCAGCTCACCGAGATAGGGGATCTTCTTCGGATGAAATGCCTAGACGAGATGACAGGAAGGGGAAAGCCCCCCGAGCGGACGCATCGCCCGAGCGGATCAATCGCCAATTTTCAGAGGCTATTCTACGAGACCCTCTGCCCAAGCATTACGTGCCTCCGACGATCGGCGAGTATAATGGGACAACCGACCCAGATGATCATCTGGGTAAGTTTGATAACACGGCAACCCTCCATCAATACACAGATGGAGTAAAGTGCCGAGTTTTTCTTACCACTCTCTCGGGATCGGCTCAACGGTGGTTCCGGAGGCTGCCGGACGGATCCATCACAAGCTTCAAGGACTTCCGAACGGCTTTCCTCCATCATTTTGCAAGCAGTCGGCGCTATCAAAAAACGAGCGTGAGCCTGTTCGCCATCAAGCAAGAAGCCCGGGAATCACTTCGAGCTTACATCCAGCGGTTCAACCAAGTGGCGATGGGCATTCCAACGGCCACCTCGGAAACCATGATGAATGCCTTCACACAAGGCCTAGTGGATGGGGATTTCTTCCGATCGCTCATCCGAAAGCCGCCCCGAGACTATGATCACATGCTACACCGGGCGAATGAATACATCAACGTGGAAGAAGCGCAAGCGGCCCGGAAAAAAGAAACTCCAACCGAGCGGGCTCCTCCTACCGAGCGGAAACAACACGCCGCTCATCAGCCGCCTAGAGGACCAAGGGCCGAAGCAATCCGATCCCCCCACGCCAGGTCCCATGTGCAAGAGGTAGCTGCCGCCCGGCCCAAGCCAAAGAAGAGATGGACCCCGATGTTCTGCTCCTTCCACCGGACGGATACGCACAACACAAGGGATTGTCGAAGTCTTCCCTTCGTGGCTCATCTTGTGCCTCGGAATGCCGGACGACGATCTCCCTCAGTTAACAGGTGACAGAGAACTCATGAAGTCGATCGGACGCGAGCTGATAGGCCACGGCAACAGACTCCCGATCGGCATCGTTCTCCAAGGAAGGAGAATCGCCGAGCGTCCAGAGAACGGTCCAGACCGTCCGCTCGGGAAGAGGAAAATAGAAGCAATACTTCCCGAGGCGAGATCAACATTATTGCTGGCGGGCCGACCGGAGGAGACTCCAACCGAGCTAGAAAGGCGAGTGTCCGGCAGCTCCAGATTCATACGGTCGGCTGTAGCCGAGAACAAGCAGAAGGACCCGAAATTAGTTTTGGGCCCGGGGACTTGGAAGGAGTTGAAGTACCCCACGACGATGCTCTGCTCATCAAAGCAGTAATAGCTAATTACACTATTCACTGCGTATTTGTTGACACAGGGAGCTCAGTCAACATCATATTCAAGAAGGCGTTCGATCAGCTACAAATTGATCGAGCCGAGCTGTTGCCCATGACAACTCCGCTCTACGGGTTTACGGGTAACGAAGTTCAGCCAGTCGGATAGATCCGGCTGGCTACATCGCTGGGAGAAGAGCCGCTCAGGAGGACAAGGACAACAAACTTCATGGTGGTCGACTCTCCCTCTTCCTACAACGTCATTTTGGGACGACCGGCTCTCAGCGAATTCCGAGCGGTCGTCTCAACCTTCCATCAGAAGATCAAGTTCCCCGTGGAGGACAAAGTGGGAGAAGTACGGGGAGATCAACTAGCAGCTCGGCGATGCTACATCGAGATGGTCCGAGTAGAGGCCAATTCTGCTCGGAAGGCGCCCCGGATCGAGGTAAACGCCATCACCGAAAAGCCACCCTCTTTAATTTATGAAGAAAAAGAGGAAGTGCAGATTCACCCAACCCGATCGGAGGCCACAACCTTTATTGCGTCCGATCTGGAGGAGAAGCAGAAAGAAGAACTGATCCACTGCCTCCGAAGAAATCATGATGTCTTCGTCTGGTCGACACATGAGCTGCCCGGAATTTTGCCGAGCATAGCGCAGCACGAGCTACATGTCCGACCGGACGCACGGCCAGTAAAGCAGAGAAAAAGAGATTTCAGCGCCGAGCAGAATTCCATCATCCGAGCGGAGGTGGAAAAACTTCTGGAGGCCGGCCATATACACGAGGTGCAGTTCCCGAGCTGGTTGGCTAATGTAGTATTAGTCTCCAAGCCGGGCAACAAGTGGAGAGTGTGCATAGATTTTCGGGATCTCAACAAAGCTTGCCCGAAAGATTTTTATCCTCTGCCCCGGATAGATCAGCTGGTGGACTCTACGGCCGGCTGCGAATTAATCTGTATGCTCGACGCCTACCAGGGCTATCACCAAGTGCCGCTCACCCGTGAAGATCAAGAAAAAGTCAGCTTCGTGACGGCCGACGGCACTTATTGCTATAATGTGATGTCGTTCGGACTAAAGAATGCAGGAGCCACATATCAGCGCTTGATGAATAAAGTATTCAGAGAGCAGATCGGGCGGAATCTAGAAGTTTATGTGGACGACATTCTCATCAAATCCGTCCGAGCGACCGATCTCTTCAAAGACATGGAGGAAACCTTCCGAACGCTGTGCAAGTATGGAGTCAAGCTAAATCCCCAGAAGTGCCTGTTCGGAGCAAAAGGAGGGCGTTTTCTGGGGTACATAGTGACCGAACGGGGAATCGAAGCAAATCCCAGCAAGGTGAAAGCTCTACAAGATATGCCGCCTCCAAGAAATACAAGGGAAGTGCAGCGTTTGACCGGTCGGATAACCGCTCTGTCCAGGTTCATCTCCAAAACCGCCGACCGGAGCCTTCCTTTTTTCAAGATCTTACGCAAAGCTACAAAATTTCATTGGGACGAAGAATGCGACCGGGCGTTCGAAGATTTGAAGGCATATCTGAACTCTCTCCCGGTATTAGCCAAGCCGACTGCGGGTGAGCCACTTCATATGTACTTGTCTTCAACCGAGCATGCGATCGGCTCAGCTTTAGTGAGGTCGAGCGGAGAAGAGCCTGTGTATTTCCTTAGTCACATTTTAAAAGATGCTGAATCTCGCTACACTGGGCTCGAAAAGCTAGCCTTCGCTCTGGTCCTCGCCGCTCGGCGCCTTCGTCCATACTTCCTGGCGCATACGATCGTTGTCAAAACCAATAGCCCGCTCGGACGTGTGCTACTAAATCCAGAGGCATCCGGACGGCTCATCAAATTGACGACGGAGTTAAGTGAATTTGATATCCAATACCAGCCCCGCTCGGCGATCAAAGCGCAATCCTTGGCCGATTTTGTGACTGAGGTGCAAAGGCCAGAGACGGAAGCTATGTGGAGAATATATGTGGATGGGTCGTCCACTCGGCTCGGAAGCGGGATTGGAATATTGTTACTCTCCCCTCAAGAAGAGAAGATGCACTTATCCGTCCGGCTGGATTATAAAGCTACCAACAATGAAGCAGAGTATGAGGCCCTCATAGCTGGCTTGCAGGTAGCTCGGCATGTGGGAGCCGGTCGGGTAACTCTTCACTCGGATTCGCAGTTGGCCGCTCAGCAGCTCTCTGGTACCTTCGAAATCAATAGCGCTCGGCTCAAGCTCTACGCTGAAGCCTTCGAGAAGCTCAAAGTTGATTTTAGAGAAGTTATTGTCCAGAAGATACCCAGAGCAGAAAATCAAGCAGCCGATGAGTTAGCCAAGCTCACGAGCTCAATAACGTCGGTCGCCATTTAGCAGCCGATTGAAAAAGTACTGTTGGTGGCACACGTCGACCGGATGGAAGGCCTCACATTTCCAAGCGACTGGCGGACACCCATCATAGAATTCCTCCGCTCGGGCGCCACACCATCCAATGAGCATGAAGCCCAGCTGCTGAGGAGGAGAGCCGGTCGGTTCACACTCATCGGCGATCAGCTTTACAAAAAGGCTTTCTCACGCCCGTTGTTGAAATGCGTGAGCTCGGAGGACTCGGCTTACATCCTCCAAGAAGTACATCAAGGATCGTGCGGAGGGCATCCAGGCGGACGATCGTTGGCCAAGAAGATCCTCCTGGCCGGGTACTTTTGGCCGACATTACAACCAGACGCCGCTCGGACCGTGTCGACGTGCCTCTCATGTCAGAAGTACCATAACTTCAACCACCGACCGGCAGAGGAAATGAAGACATCAACAGTTTCATGTCCGTTCGATCAATGGGGAATGGATATTGTCGGTCCATTTCTGATGGCGACCGGGCAGCGAAAATTTTTGCTAGTAGCGGTCGATTATTTTTCCAAGTGGGTGGAGGCCGAGCCGCTAGCCAAGATCACCGAACAGATGGTCAAAAAATTCATCTGGCAACACATCATCTGTCAGTTCGGCATCCCTCGCCGATTGGTCTCCGATAATGGGCGGCAATTCACAAGGAAGGTGCTAGAGGATTGGTGTAAGAGCTACGGCATCGAGCAACACTTCACGTCCGTGGCTTATCCCCAGAGCAACGGCCAAGCCGAAGTAGTCAATCGGGAGATTCTTCGTATTCTGCGCGCTCGGCTCGACCATTTGGGAGGAAGCTGGCTGGATGAAGTGCCGGGCGTCTTGTGGGCCATCCGAACGGTGCCGAAGGAAGGGACGGGCGCCACGCCGTTCCATCTGGTGTATGGCGGCGAGGCGGTCATTCCGGTCGAAGTCGGCGTTGAGTCCGTCCGGATCCAGAGTTATGATGATGGCAACGCCGAACGGAGGAACATGGAGCTGGATTTGGTCGAAGAGGAGCGAGCCAAGGCGTCCGTTCGGCTGATGGCATACCTGCAGCGGATGAAGCAGAACTACAACCGCCGCGTAATCCCCAGATCATTCCAGGTCGGCGATCTCGTCTGGAAGAAAGTCAAGCCGGTCGGCGACGTCGGCAAGCTTGAAGCTCCTTGGGCGGGTCCCTTCAAGATTATTGAAAAACTCCGCTCAGGCGCTTACTACTTGGAGGACGAAGACGGGCGGCAGCTGGATCGACCGTGGAGCGCAAATCATCTCCAGCCTTATCGAGCGGGGTGAAAGGTGCACGAATGTAAATCATTTTTGTATATATCAGTCGCCCATGTCCTTGTAATGCAGGAAGTAAAATTAATTCAAAGCATGGCCAATGGATCCGCCGATCGGCAGCGTCAAAATTAGCCTGGAAGACCGTCGAGCTCCGACGTTAAATATCGAGAGACGAGCCGGCGTCTATAAACGTCCGAGCGGAAGACCGTCAAGCTCCGACATTAAATATCGAGAGACGAGCCGGCGTCTATAAACGTCCGAGCGGAAGGCCGTCGAGCTCCGACGTTAAATATCGAGAGAAAAGCCGGCGTCTATAAACGTCCGAGCGGAAGACCGTCGAGCTCCGACGTTAAATATCGAGAGACGAGCCGGCGTCTATAAACGTCCGAGCGGAAGGCCATCGAGCTCCGACGTTAAATATCGAGAGACGAGCCGGCGTCTATAAATGTCCGAGCGGAAGGCCGTCGAGCTCCGACGTTAAATATCGAGAGCGAGCGGCGTCTATAAACGCCCGGCGGAAGGCCGCCGAGCTCGACGTTAAATATCGAGACGAGCCGGCGTTATAAAGCGTCCGGCGAAGGCCGCCGAGCTCCACGTTAAATATCGAGACGCAGGCGCATAAATGTCGGCGGAAGGCCGTCGAGCTCCGGCGTTAAATATCGAGGACGAGCCGGCGATAAACGTCCGGGCGGAAGGCCGTCGAGCTCCGGCGTTAAATATCGAGGACGAGCCGGCGTAAACGTCCGAGCGGAAGGCCGCCGAGCTCCGGCGTTAAATATCGAGACGAGCGGCGTCTATAAACGTCGGCGGAAGGCGTCGAGCTCGGCGTTAAATATCGAGAGGTGGCGTCTATAAACGTCCGGCGAAGACCGCCGAGCTCGGCGTTAAATATCGAGGCGAGCGGCGTCTATAAAGCGTCGGCGGAAGACCATCGAGCTCCGACATTAAATATCGAGAGACGAGCCGGCGTCTATAAACGTCCGAGCGGAAGGCCGTCGAGCTCCGACGTTAAATATCGAGAGACTAGCCGGCGTCTATAAACGTCTGAGCGGAAGGCTGTCGAGCTCCGACATTAAATATCGAGAGACGAGCCAGCATCTATAAACGTCCGAGCGGAAGACCGTCGAGCTCCGACGTTAAATATCGAGAGACGAGTCGGCGTCTATAAACGTCCGAGCGGCTCGCATGCGAAAATCTAGCGAAAACCCCTTTGAGGTGAGGCACGAAGCAAAAGATGGTTAATCGGAATTAAAAATGCAAGCAAGTGAACGAGCGACGTTCGCGCGCCGAGCGGCTGCTCAGTCGCATGATAAAAGACATTAAAGACAATCGACTTGTCTGGCATAGCGTGGTGTCGAGCGGAAGAGTTTTAAAGAACACTTAGTTGGGAGCGAGAAAAAGGGTCTTACGAGCAAGGAAGATGGTCGGAAGAAGCTGCAAGGTCGCCGGAAAGCCGGAACGCAGGGTCGCCGGCGAAAGGAGGAGCAGCGGGATGTCTGGAAACGAAGAGGTCGAAATGCGGCGAAGAGCAGGGGTCGGGAGCTTTATATGGGCGGCCGCCATCAATTTCCACCGTCCGATCCAGGTCACCAATATCAAGGTCGTCATCCAGTCGTTCATTTCAAACGGCGGCTGTCCCATCGGAAGTGATGCCACCGCCATACGCTGGCAAACGCACGATCGCCACGTGTCAGCGGGATACTGGCCGCATTTAATGAGCTCCTCTTACCGTGCGCAGCGCACGTGATGAATAGTAGGGGAGATCATCAGACATGGATTCCCAGAGATCACAAGGCACGGACCAAATACCGCCGAACGGACGAGCATCCTTAGGCCTGACCGGGCGGCCCAATGCAGTGATCGTTGCTCAGTCAGATCGGCAGTCCAGTCAGTCAGACTTCGCCTCATTCGACTAGACTTGAGGGGGAGGCAAGTGATCCGGTGGTCAAGGCAGAGGACCCCATTGTGAGGGATCAACGCCACGTGGAGATCAAAGGGCCGGGGGGCCCATCGGCGAAGGGTGAGCCGATCGGACTTGGGAGAAAAGATCGATCGGACCACCGATGAGCATCCAACAGTAAGAGGTGCCCTGACAGGGGCCGGGGTTCCGACGCTCAGTTGAAACAATAGCTAAGAGCCGAGCGGAAGGCCTCAGAGAAGATAAAATACTACTAACAGTCCTTACGTAGTACTCGCCCGGAAGTCTCCCCAGCAGGAGGAAGGCCATGACGGGCGTGCCGCCCGGCCGGCGCAGGAGAGGAAGGTCGTCCGGACGACGCTCTTCGAGCCGGTCAGTCGGGCAGACGTCCCAGCCGGGCAGTGGGTAAAGGACAGGAACATCTTCTGACAGCCGTCAAGTCCTATGGCTAGGCCATACTCCAAGTCTGACAACGAGGTGTTATGTTGTCCCATCGAAGACGTGATTGGACTGTAACAGTATGGCGTCAGGTAAGCTCTCTGACAGGCACGTTCCGAGGTATGGGCTGCGGACATGTACGCGCCTCGGTGGACGTGTAGTAGCTCTTTCACCGCTCTATATAAAGAGCTGCAGACTTCGTCGGAGGTACGCATTCTACAAGCTTTGGAGCCACTTTCTTTACCACTTGCTTGCCTAACTTGAGCGTCGGAGGGTCGCCGCCGGGAACCCCTTCCCGGCCCGACTTCTGTGTAGGGTCGCCGGAGTTTCGTACGGCCAGTCGAAGACCCACATCAGCAGCCGGAGAGCGTCACGTGCCCAGCGTCCGTTGAGTCAGCTGTTCGGACAGGATCACCTCCCATATGCAGAACCCCGTCTTTTAATACCTTCACCATGTTATGAGCAATATGATCTATGGTAGAGGTGAGAGTGACGGTGTGGTAAGAAAGGTGAAGCTTTACTCTATATGGGCTATGATTCACAAGCTAGAATTTGATGGAGAGTTCCATTTTTTGCAAACTATGCAGAGAGCGGGTAAGGCAAACTCGAGAACAATTGTATTTGGTGGTTTCATTACGACCATTGCTAGGAACCTTGAACTAGCATTTCAAGTCTAGAAACTATACATGGAAATATCAAAATAGACATTGACACGTGCCTAGCAATGAAAATGATTTATCGGGATGAAATTGAATTCAGTATTCCTAGAAGGGAAGGGTTTCCTATCCCTTTACCAAATTCTGAGTACACAACAATTTGTAACCCCAATAATTGGATTATTAAGAACCCAATTTCTAGTTCCTCCACATCCCCTAGAGAGCATCATGAGTATCCCTCATCTAGAGGTCTGCCGCTGCTCGGATTCTCTGACCCAGCTAGACATTTTTTTTGCTTATGGTAGTGCGGGGCCATCTAGCTTTGACTTTTCCTCTTTACATACATCATTGGACTCTCTTCATGAAAAGCAAGATATTTCTCATAAGATGTTGGAGGATCACTGTGTCTTCACTTATGATCAGTTCCAATATGTATAGGATCAATTTTGGAAGAGGGATGATTTTTATAGTAGAGTATCCAATTTTGTGGGAGACTACTACACTCACCAAGAGAGAATAAATGAATTTATGAACTCCATAAATATCACTAGTCAGTAGGTGGCCTCAATATACCAGTACCATGAAAATATGGGTCATATCCCTAGAGTCCCTAGATATCTCCCTAGGCTAGAGAGCAGACCTCCTTCGGGTGGTCAGCCTTCGACGAGTGGTAGACTTGCCTGTTTCACTCCCCCTTTCCGTTTCCCACCCCCATAGGTTTAGTTTCATTGAGGACAATGAAGTGTCAAAGTCTGGGGGAGATTTTTGTACAATTATAGTATGTTTTGTAGTTTGCTTTCTTAGTCTAGTTGCACTTTTTTTTCAAATTTTGAGGCATTGGAGTTACACTATCCACACTATTACTGCTGACTTATCTATGAGTAAACTACTAGCATGTTTATTATCTAGATTTCATGAGTTACACTTCTCAGTGCTAGTATATTTAGTGATCTATTTTTCTATCTATAGTAGAACAAAATGAGCATGACATTTGTTTGATAATAAATTTTTTTGCACGTTTATGGTTTGGATTCATGTTATTAGGATATGAGTGCTAGTATGTTTGATGATCTACTTTTCTCTATCATTAATAGCAGGACATAAGCATTATTTTTCATTGAAAGGCTTTGGTTATTGTCTAGCTTGAGGATTTCTATACACCTTGCTTTATTTTGATAGTTGAAAGTTCTGAAAATAGTCATGATTCATTGAATTTAATGAGTACTTAATTTTCCATGGTGATTTCTTAACTACACCTTGGCTATTAGATTGATGCTCAAAATATTAAAACTCATTTGGAAAAATGAAAATCTCACTAATTGCATCATTACAAATGTGCAATTTAAAAAAAACACAAACAAAGCATATGAAATAAGGGATTGAAAAATTTGTTGTCATAAGTGGAAACTAGATGTTTGCCCTTTGAGACTAAGTTAGGTTACTGGGGAAACGTGTAAGGAAATATGTTGCTAAACACGCAAACGCGCAGCGAAAAAACATATTTCCTCCAGAAGATCCATGCGAAGGGAAAGAGAAATTCCTACATATACTAAGTTTTCTAACATAGCATGAGATTATACCTTTGTAGCGTGCTCATGGACTCCCGACAGCTCGGATCACAACACGATCTCGCGTTCGCGCCTCTACGGTATCCACACGAACAAGCATTCGTTTGTCTCACAAACTCACAAAAGGAGAAAGGTTGTGCTAGCAACCTTGAAAGTGGATTTCGGCCAAGAGGAGAGGAGCAAGGAGAATGAAGAGAATTAATCCAAAAATGAAGAGCAAAAAGCTTAAGTATTTTCATCCAATGAAAATACTTAATTAGCATTAATAGCCTTAATGAGCATTTACACTCCATTAAGGACCAAACTTGTAACTCCTCATTTCAAATGAGTGTAACTCTTCATTTCAAATTCAATTTCAAAAATTGAATGAAATGAATAATTGAATTTTGAAATTCAATAATTATCTTCATTAAATCTCATTTGAGTCTAACTCAAGTTTAATTCAATCGAATCTTACTCAATTAATCCTCATGAAATTCAAATTCAATGAATCATTATTTCATTAATTTAAATTGACTCCTTGAGTCTAATTTGAATTGGACTTAATCCAACAATTAGATCCAATTGAGTCCAACTCAATAAGTCTAATTCGGATTAGACTTAATCCAATGATTCATCATATGAACCCATCTCCAAATTTACTTGTTCTTTGTGTGTAACCCAATAGGTTCTCGTAACGTTGGCAATGTATCCAAATCAAAATTTAGATACATAAGTAATGAGTGGCATCTAGCAAGGCATCATTGCTACCCAAATGACGAGAAGGTCAAGATCTGACTTAACCTGTCCGTGGCTATTATCTTGTATGACTTTATCCCTTTATCCTTGATATCTAGGTTGATCAATGAGGCATAGACCGTGTCATCCTCTTATTAACCTTTGTGTTTCTTGATCTCTAAGTAGACACACTCAATCAAATAAGCTCAATATCTCATATTGACTCATTTGCGCATGGTCATGCTTTCTTGTATCCTACTAATCAACGGGCCCACAGATATCGTTTCCGTCATATAGAAGGGATAGATCTCATCTACATCACTCACATCCTTCCGCATAATTCATTGCATACCCAGTGATCGAGTTTATTATCCACCTTGTTACAGGTGACGTTTGTCGATACCAAAGTACACAACTCCTTATGTAGGGAACCATAACGAATTCAGGTCTAAGGACTATTCACACCAATAGTCACATGAGAATATTTATGACACTCATATAATGATCCATGAAATATTCTCATGGCGGGTCATTCAGTATATATTCTCTAATATATACTCATGTGTCAACCTGATATCTCATATCCATGACTTGTGAGATCAAGTCATCCGTTGACATACATGCTAGTCTCAATACATTAATATTGTCCTTGCATATTAATGCTCGACTAAGAACAGTTAAGAGTAGTATTCTCTACAATATCTCACTATCAATTCAACCAATTGATATACTGTAGATAAGAACCTATTACCCAAGGACATTATTATACTTATTCAATTGGCACTGAACTGAAATAAATATAATAACCAACTTCGCCTTTTATTAATAATGATATATGATACAAAATGAGCCCTTTACAATCATCTCATAATTGGTACTAGGGCTAATATTGACAAAATAAACACTAGATTTCTTTTGTTATCGAGCACATTCTTTAGACCTTGGGTAGATTTAAGATAGATGAACCAAGCAGTGTTACTGCTAGAAATAAAAGGAAAAGATGGTTCAATGATGACTTGACTAAGACTAGGAATTGAAACGTGAGAAATTTAAGTCACAATTTGCACTGAGCACGGAGAACTCATTCTTAGGCTTGTTAAATCCATTCATGATCATTCTCACTACTGAAATTGTTTGATAGAGTTAAATTGATTCGCTAGGGAGTATGATGCACTTATTCATACATATATTTATAGACTGTAAAATTTTGTTTGATAACAATCGAATGCCTACTTGTAGATCATTCTTGATTATGCTCATCAGTTCCACTAGTTTGGTAGCACTGAATAGAATCACTAGGGATACAGCTCATGAAGCTAGATTGTAGAGTTTGCTTAAGGACAAGCAAAGGTTTAAGTATGGGGGTATAATGTGCGTAGATTATATATGTTATTTTATATCGTATAATGCACATCTTTCTGTATTCATTTAGATATGATCTATGCTTTTACACTATTTTCAATCTCATTTTAGCATAATTACTACTTTTCGTCCAGAATCTGCTTGGTGTTTATTTTCATTTTCAGGAACAGATTGGAGCCAGAAATGATTTAAGGATGCAAAAGAAGATCACTTGAGAAGATCTCTTCCCCATGATAAGGAAAGCGAAAGAGTGGAGTGCCCAATGGCACGGCCAAGGAAGCAAATGAAGACACAAGCTGTGCTGAATTGTATGGCCAAGAAGAAGAAACAGCGTAAGAAAAGGGGAGGTCGTGCATATTTCTAGAGCAGAATTGGACCTAGTCGTGCCTTGAGGTACGACCATGCATCCAAAACGTAGATTCGAAGGTCCAGTCGTGCTAAATAGCATGGCTAAGAAGGAATAAGCAGAGTAAGCTCTGCTTTAGCCATGCCATATGGCACGTCCAGGGGCCCAGAACTAGAGCCAAGTTGGCTATGGTTATGCTAGATGGCACGACCAAACACCCAAGAAATGGCTTGGTCGTGCCCAGAGGCACGACCACCTCTTACCTCACCTCTATAAAAAGGGATCTCATCTCCTTCTAAGGGGAGTTTGGAGAGGGGAACGGGAGGAGACCATTTAGGTCAAATCCTTGCATCTAGAGGCGTCATCTGGGCGATCTGAGATCATTCTGCTGCTCCATCCTTGTCGACACACCAAGATCTGCATCCAAAGCCTTCACTCTACATCAAAGGATATGATTTCCTCCTCCTTCTTTTTGATTTCTATTATTATGAGTCTTTGAATTGCATTTCTAGCTATTATGGAGTAGATTTAAACTGTTCTAGGATGTAGGAAGTAATTGTAATGTGTAAATGTTGTAAACTCTATTGAATTTCCAATTCTCTTATTTAATGAAGCGTGTATGCATATGTTCTATTCGATGAAATGCTTGTAAGAAGACTTTCTTTATATACATGAATTTATCTATCTAAATTGTATTTCTGTATGCGTAGATCTCATTTCTATAATAGAAACATTACTGTGTGTCTAAATCTGAGCATGAACCTAAAATTTCATTGAGTAGATGCACAAATTGTTGCCTCTTTTGAGTGTACATTCTGATATAGCTCGGCATGACCTTAGGATACTTGTTTGACATTGAGTATCTAAGGTAACTATCCTTCTATATGGAACGTAACCTCCTAAGGGAGAATAATTCTATGTATGGATAAATCTATCACTATACCTCATGGGCTTTCCCTAATCATATCCTATGCAAGTGACCTACGTAATCTAGAGACGTAAACCTGGGGGAGACCTTGTGATAGGAGGTACTCTACTGAAAACCTGGACTCTCTAAGTTACTTCTTCACTTGATGGCATACTTGGTTACTAGCAGGAGAAGTACTCTGATACACCATTGCAGGGTGGTATTTGGTTGTAATTTAGATTGTCCTACAATCATATAAATAGAGAACTAGGGAAGGGCAAATTCATACCACAATATTCACCATTACAATGAAACCAATGACCTAGAACATTCACTGAACTAGATTTCTTCAATTTATTTTCTTTTACTTTTACATTTTAGTTGAAAATCTCAAAACAAACACTTATCGATTTTGTCTATCTAAATTTGAAGTGTAAAACCAACTGGTATTTAATCTTCAGTTCTTGTAGGATTGACTTATAAATTTTATTACTTGAAGACGACTGTGCACTTGTGGGTTTTTACATATCAAAACTCTAGGTCGAACTAATGCCTACTATTCCCTCTTTGGGGAATGCGTCCTCACCTCTTCCTCTCAAAGAGATTACCTTTTGTCAGATCAGTCCTCCAGACCATCTGGACTTTTTCTCAACATTCGAGACATCAGGACTTAATGTTGGACTTCCGATCCCTGACCCATCCAGTCTTCCACCTAGTCCGTGGCCCCCAGGATTTTCACCTTACATCCTCAACCCTAAGATTTCACCCAACATCCACAACACACCAAGACTTTGCTCAGTCCCTCGAGCTAGGACTTTGTTGCCTAACCGCAGCTAGAACTTTTTACCTTCCTAGCCTCAACTAGGACTTTCCTTTGCCTAAGATCACTTAGGACTTTCCTACATACTCAATTCAACTTGTTAGAATAACAACATAGCTTAACTTTGAACCTTTTCTAATATCAAAACATAAGTTTGATTAGCTTGTGCTTCCAGCTCCAACAGTCTTTTATTCAAGCACAAAGTTAGAGAACTGAGTAGAGAATTTATGTCTTGAGCTATGATCTTGAGGCCATACTTGATCCCCACAATTGAGTTCATTGCAATCTGGACCGAGTTCATCGCAATCTAGACCAATTTACACGATCTAGTCATTATCAGGTTTATTGATAGACCCAACCAATTATTCATTCTTCCAAACATTTTCAGTCTATTGAAATAATTTTTTAATATACTGAATTAGCTATTCAGTTGACCTGACCAATATGAGTCTATTTCAACCCAAGTAAAGTCTGGTTCACTTTGAACTTGTTTCAACTTTGTTCAGTTGCATTTATCTGCTCTCTATTTTCCTTTCATCTCTAAATTCCTACAAAATAACATTAAAAATACAAGTAAACATACAAACTTAATCATATAATTTTATCTGACTTGCTAGGCTTATCTCTTACTTAGAGTTCATTCCTTTAGACTTCTCACCACCTAGGGTTGACTCCGCCAAGATTTTTCTTTACCATGTATCCAATCACCCCTGATCTACTTAGACTTACCACTTGTCATACATTTGGTTATCCTTAGCGGAAATCGGAGACTTTAAACCATGACAGTCGATCGGGGACCTTAAGGAGTGACTAGCTAGGTTTCCTTAAAGAGAACCGGAGACTTTAAACCTTCTTCAAGATCAACCACAGGCTTTAGCATCAACATTACTTATGGTGCAAAGGTTTACTCTCGTCCGGGCATATGAATCCGACCAGTCCCTCATATAATTAGGAAGGCCTGGAGGAGTATTTACATAGTAGATATTCAATCTCGCCAAGCCATACAAATCTGACCGGTCCTCTATACAGTCGGGAAAGCCCGGAGAAGCATTGGCATGGCAGATAGTTAATTTCTCCAGGATATATAAATCAAACTGGTTCATTGGACAAGTTGAGAATGCTTCATATATATAAGCAAGGCACTTAACTTATCATATGAACCTGGAGATCATCAGAAAAAAGCTCATTCATCACATATCACTCAAAGGATAACTAGGATATCTACTTCCTTTGATATAATTTTTTGGAGCTTCTCCGGTAAACATATTGAAGAAGCTAGTTTATATAAACACTTGGGTGATTCTGAAGATATGAAAATTACACAAAGAAAGAGAGGTAAGTATAAACTTTCATCAGTATTTTATAAACAGCAAGTGATATACATTAGTGGTGAAATTATGAGAAAATACAAGTATAGAATCCCATGTTTACTCAAATTTATTTACAAAGTCTTTTGGGAGTTCCCGGTTGAGTTGTCGGCGATCTATGAACAAGGGAGGAGGGTCTTCAGATAGACAACCCCCTCTCTCAGTTGTCAGATTACTCCTTCAATAGAGTGAGTGAGAGTTCCTACAATGCGTCTAGCATACTCTTCATCAAATTCAAGAGAATTTAACTAGTCTTTGCGCCTGCTTTGCCATCTCTCTTCCTCCTCTCTCTTATATGCTTGAAATTCAAATTAAAGACTATCTTTTTCCCCTTGCAAAGTAGGTTTCTCTACCTTAGCCTCCGCTAGTTCTTTTAAGAGTGAGCTTATTTGTAAATCTTGGGCTCGCAATCTTTCTTGTTTTTGGAACAAGGCAAAGTCTTTGAAGGCCAATTCTGGGGCTAACTCAGAAGACCCCGGACCATATGATTGTTGTAACTGATTTAGCAGGGTGGTTTTGTGAGCAACATCAGAGAGAGCTTTATCTTTTAAGGCATTTTCAATGTTAATGTAGAATTAAGCCCTTGTAGTTGTAGCTCTAAGTTCCTCTTTTCCTCCTCTCAGGATTGTAATAATTGGCAGGTGTCTTGTAGAGCCTTTTCTAAATTAGTAGTGAACTCAGCTTGTGACTTTATTTTATCTTATAGCTGAATGAGTTCGTTGTTGGGGAGGATGGAGGTAGCTTGCAATTCCTCCACTTTATCTTTTAGAGTTTGGTTAGTCCTCTCCAAATCTACAACTAGTTTCCCCAAATGCAGGCTCGAAGCATATAGCTGGATAGAATGATCATAATGGGGTTACATTTTATAGGTATGAAATAAGGAAGTTAGAGTCACAAACTTACTGCAGTGGCTTGACGATTGTGGTTGTTGGCATGCTCAGATAAGGTGATTCTTCTCATATGCACCTGAGACTGTAGCCAAGATTCAGCTAGTGCCCCCTTTAGTTGCAGTAGTCCATACGAAGTAGGGGGAGAAGTTTGGCCAAGCTAGGGTTGTAATCCATTGCCTTGTTGGAATAAGATGGAAGGGTGAGGGAAACCTATAAATGGCGAAGAAGAGGAAGGAGGAGGTTCAGAATCTTGTGAAGATGGGTCAGGAGATGGGAGACTCACTAATGGGGAATCTTGTTCAACAGATGTTGTAATAGACCCAGGAGTGATCGATCTCCTGCAAGGAGTTCTTTTGGCACGAGGCCTGGTGGAAGAGGAAGGTAAAGTTGGAAGAAGGGCCAATGTATCCTTGGGAGCAATCGGTGCCTCTTCTGGTAAAGAAATAGTTGGAGAAATAATAGGAGACATAGGAATGAGACATCCTGGTCTCATCATAGTTAATGTTAAATTGGAATGAACATGTGTAGGAGGAGCAAGTTCTTTACCTTTAGAGTGGGAGATTTCGGAAGGAGTAATATGAACTTGCTCAAAATCAGCTATGGTGTGTGAGAGAGGACAAGGAGCTGAGGTACGAGGTTTTCGGCATTTTGCCACAAAGGGACCCTTTGGTTCTGAGGAGTTGGGGGATTCCTGGAGTCGTGGAGAGGGAGGTAGTAGGCCAAGGGATGAAGAGGGTTGATTTAGAGAATGATCCCTCAATAATTCTTCACCCATTCTAGTTAATGCCACCCTTGTCAAGCGAGCATTCTTGTACATAAGGGCAGGAAGGATAGCATCATCTGAAGAAAAAAGAGAAATTTATGTTAGAAATAACACAATAATGGTTCAGAACATGAGTAAGAAGAATAACCTTATCAAAGAAAACATCCAAGGTTGTGTCTGTTGTGCTAAGACCAAAAGCGAATAATAAGCCTTCGGCGATTATGGCAGGTAAGTTAAATTTTACGCCCTTTAACTTCCCCATTGAAGAATGAAGAATAGTATCTTCTAAGATATTTCTCAATTGAGGGATGGGGGAAAGATCCCAAGGCCAAGTTATTGGGTATGGAGGTGGAGAAGGAAGAGGCATAAAGAAAAACTTTTCTCGTCATTCTCCTTGAGGAGGAATTCTATAGAACAGGGTAGTTTTAGGGCGTGATTGAAACTTAAAAACACTATCTTCCACTTGGTGAGGAATAAAAAAGTGATGGAAGAGTCGAGCAGATAAAGGAAAATCTAGTAAATAAGAAACAACGACAAAACCAACCATGATAGAAAATGATTGAGGGATGAGTTAATTTAGGGAAAAGTCAAAATATCTACTAATGTCAACAAAGAAAGGATAAATGAGAAACCTAAAACTATATAGAACATGTTCCTAGAAAATTGCTACATTCTCTGGAGGTGGAAGATGAGGACAATCCCTAAGGATGGGAAAGGCTATGTATATAGGGAAGTTATAGGTTCATTGAAGCTCACAGGCTTCCGCTGCAGAAACCTCGAAAGAGCACTGGGTGTACCATTCATTGGGTGTTGACATTGTTAACAGAATGAGATAGGAAGAACAAGAACAGTTAGCAGAGAGCGAAGAACAAAAGATACACGAACTAGAGGAAGAAGACGAAGTATTAAGGATTTTTCCTCTCTTTTCCCTTTAAAAGCCTTGGTAGGGCATCGAAAAAGGTGCTTAAGTAAAAATGTTAGATTGAGATGATAAGGAAAGCAGGACTGAAGAGGAGTCATTGATGGATTAGTGAGGCGACGGACACAATAAAATAGGTACACACCAAACGTCATAGGCAGGCGTGTCACCAATAAGGAAATGGTATGGGTAGCTGATATGAAAAGTTGTATTCCCAAGATACTAGAATCATTACCGAAGTTAATCGTAAAAAATTCGGGGAGCCTGGAAGAGATTTCTTGTATTACAAATTCAGTCGGCTAGTATTAGTCGATCAAAATTCAAGGTTAATTTAAATATATATATATATATATATATATATATATATATATATATATATATGGGTGTACATAAACCCGATCAGTCTCTAAAGGTCGACCGAGAATTAAGGATGAAATTGATCACGAATATAAACTCAATTGGTCACCAAAGACCAACCAAGTATTAAGTACAGAGGAAACTAAAACATAAACATAAACTCGATCGGTCACTAAAGGTCGGTCGAGTATTAAAGATGAAATTGAGCACAAGCGTAAACTCGACCAATCGCTGAGGACTGGCTAAATATTAAATTTAAACATAGAAGTAAACTCGATCAGTCACTAAAAGTCGATCGAGCATTAAGGAGGAGATTGAGCATAAACGTAAGCTCGACCGATCACCAGAGGTAGACCAAATGTTAAGTGTGGGTGAAATCAAACATAAAAATGATCAAGAGAAGTCAAGCAAAAATAATTATCAAAGAAATAGAAACAAAGGGTGACAACAATTAGAGCATCCTAATAGATAAGAAATTGTTCTTCAATACAACAATATCCTGATTTACAATTAAAATAACTTAGGAAACAAGTCAGAAGGTATCTCAGCAAGTAATTCCCGACGATCCAAGAAGTTGGGTGGGGGGTTAGAAATCAGGTGGCCTTGCTTCTTCAATTGTTTTGCCCCCTCCCCCCTCCTCAGCTCCCATGGTGAAAGCTTTGACAATGGAGGTAGCAATTAGAGCATTAAATTTAGGAGATTCTAGCATTATTCTTTTTCTTCTCTCAAATCTGTCATCTTCACCCGCCATGTACTCTACCAAAGCATCTTGAGAGGTTTTTAGTTAAGTTTCTTTGGAGGAAAGCTCTGTTTTAATTGTAGTTAAGGATGAACTTAGGGAAGTTAACTCAGAATTGTTAGATTCCAGAGCAACATCCTTAGCAGCTAACTCTAGAGCGTGAGCATCCTTCAACGCTTGTAGCTGAGATAACAATTGAGCATTCTCAGTAGCATATTTATCCACTTTGGATGTCAGTTCAGTGCGAAGAAGGGTCTCTGACTTAGCTTGAGATTCAAAATCTTCTACAAAGGTTTTCCATTTGCTTGAATTTTCAAATTCTACCTCAAGAAGCTTGCGAGTTTCTTATAATTGGTTGGATAACTCTTCAGAGGTGTAAGAGGAGGATGCTTCAGAAGCTTGTTGTTTTAGCTTGGCAACTTCTTGAGATAGATCATATAGGCGTCGGGCCATATTCATGCTAATAATCCACCGCTATCAAAAAAGTTATTATTAGAATGTGTTAATGAAAAAACAAAAGGATGAAGGGCATATTACCCTAGTTTCCTCAAAAGAAAACTTGTCAGCTCAATCAGTAGAAGTGAGCTTCTCAAGTTCTTTACAAGCTTCTGCCTAGGCTATCGTTAAAGAACCCCCAATAATATTGGGAGGGTAGGAGAAGAAGTGGAAGAGGATGATAAAGAACTATCAAGAGGAGGGGACAAAAGAAGAATAGAAGAACCTTGAGTTACTGAGGTTGGTAGGGAAATTGGCTCTAAAAAATTCATCATAAATTTAGGGTTAGAACTAGCACTCGAAAGAGGGGGATCTTCCAGTAATTGAGGAGGGGAAGAAGCAAGTATAGGATACAAAGAGGAAAGGGTAGGTTCTGGAGAAGAAGAGAGAATATCCCTTGCGGGTATCTCTTCAGAGGTAGAGACAACCCGTCTTTTAGGTTGGGGTGCTAATGTTAATCGACGCCCGAGGCGTTTTCTTGTAGGAGTAGCCCCGGGTACCTATTCTTGTATTTCTGAAGGGGTGTCTTCTGGATGTATGCTGGTGGATGCTTCCCCAAGAGTAGTTGGAGGGCTAGGAGCAAGCACTAGTTGAGTTGAAGGCTCAGGTAGAGGAGCACCAAATGCTTGAGCTGATGCGACATTGAGTTCAGCTCTAAGCTCTTACTCCTTAGCTAGTAATGCCTCTTCTTCTAAGCAGATTGCCTTGTCAACCAAGACTCTGAATACAATATCCACTGCAACAAATAAAAGAGTATTTTAGTTATTAAAGGAGGGATAGTTAGAATGTTAGAACTTACCAAGGGAACACTGTAGACTTTTTTAAACGGTGCTCAAGCCAAAAAGATATAAGAAATCACTGCGTATCCATTGATGAATATAAAAGCGATAACTTAATAATTTATTGGAGTATTCAGAAAAAACTGGTTGTTGATGAAGCTCCCTTACATTAGGGATAGGGGGAAAGGAAGATTGTCATTTAGAGGACCACACGACAGGATCGGGAAATTTGACAAAGAAAAAACGTGATTTCCAACCATTGATGGATGAAGGCATTTCTTCAAAGAACACCATCTTCAAGCGAGACTAAAAAAGAAATACCCCCGGTTCCAATTTTTTTGTATAGGAAAATATGAAAAAAATTTGAGGTGTAGGAGGTATATTGAAGAGGCAAAATACCATATACAATCTACATAGATATCTGAAGGCGTTTGGGGCAAATTATTGTAGAGGAATGCCAAAATAGTGACTTATATCTATCAAGAATGTAGGAATGGTAAAGCATAAGCCTGCGGCTAGTTGATCTTTAAAAAATACATGGATGAGCGTTAGGTTGTGGGACCCTAATACGATATTCTTTAGGGATTTCATACACAGAACGGATGGAAGTGCGGTCAGCAATGGTGAAGGAAGAACAAATTTGAGCATACCAAGGGAGTAGAGATTCTTCAGCCATGTCAAAAAACTAAAACACTTAAAGAGCAAACGACTTACTGAATCCTAAAGGAAAAATGGTCACAGAAAGAAAATAGGGAAGATGAAGAAGCATGAGTTGTTGAAAGGGGTCGAAAAAGAAAATCGCCAAGGAATAATTGGAAGAAGACGAAGGGTAAAAGGTTAAAAAAAGTTTAGGGTTTTGGGGCAATATAAGGATCGCCGTCAAAATAAAATAATTCGATAAATGAGAGTCGTTGATCTGCTAAGAAGAATGTGTGATAAGACACGAACAAAAAAATATCAAGGATTACTTAGAAAAAAGAGAAAAAAGGATACGTGGTGCTCATCCAGGAAGAGACATTTATGATAGACAAAATAGATCGAATCATAGACTGATGGCCATATCTTCAAACATTCTCTTTCCATTGAATGACCAATTACCAATGAGACCACTTTGAAAAATCACACGAATCTTAAAATATAGACGAATAAACAAAATTTGTAAATAGAGAAGAGACCCTGACCAATTATAATCCCGACCAACTGTGTGTGCAGAAGGAAATCCTAAAGTCCGGTCGAACTCATATTTGTTCGGGTGTACATATAGGACCCCTCATTCAACCAATCTTCACACGACCAACCACAAGAAACTTTAGCAAGGTAAATAGCATAATCAAACATAGATACAGAATTTACATTATCATTATAAAGACAGTCCAGACTCTTATACTTTTAAAAATCCCCAATAGATGGATACAGTAGATAAGTAATTTTCTACTTATTTTGCTTCCTGGAGTTACCGAATTGTTCTGCCCATCCCAAGTATGGGTGTGTGGTAAAATGACAACCTGGATAAATTTTGGGAATGAAGGGGATGAGCAAGCCGACCCATTATCTCATGTTGTGGCATGAAAATAAATTTTCATAAGATCAAGAATATTTTGCCCGGTATTATTACCGATAGGAAAATTTGTCATCCAGCGGAATTTAACTTTTATTTGGGTATTCATGTTGGGATAGAGGAGGTTGTTGGTGCGGGAAGCATCCGACAATCGAACTAGTGTTTTGATAATGGAAAAGGATTCAAAGTTAAGGTTATGTTGTGATCTAACAGTTTGAATGAGCTTGTAGGAAAGTCTTAAGTGTACTTAGGCAAAAGTCCTAACTAAGGTTAGGCAGGTAGAAAACCCTAGGTCATAGGGGTGGTAACCCTAGGTCATAGGGGTGGTAACCCTATGAGGAAAGTCTTGGTGAGTCGAGGGCTTCAGCCAAAAGTCCTAGGGGTGGTAACCCTAGGTGGAAAGTCCTGGTGTCGCGAACCAGGTGGAAGACTGGACGGGTCGGGGAGCGAGCGTCCAGCAGAAAGTCCGGAAGCATCGAGCACTAAGCAAAAGTCCAGTCGATCCGGATGATCGCACTGGCAACAGGTAACTCTCCTGAGTCGAGTAAGTGAGGACGCGTTCCCCATAGAGGGAACAGTGGGCGTCAGGTTGACCTAGGATTTCCGATTGGAAATCCGAAGTCAGCCCCAGGATAGTCTGGAGACTATCAATATTTTATTTACTATGTCTATTATGTGCTAACTTTATTTTGCAGGGTATGTGTTTGGGACTAACACGTTTTGCAGGAACAAAGGAGCAACTTTCACCTCGAATGAACAGTGTCCGAGGCGCCTCCATGGAGCTTGGAGGCGCCTCGGGTGCAAGCCGAAGCCAGCTGTCCAGAGGAGCTGGAGGCGCCTTCATGGGGACTGAAGGCGCCTTCAGGTGGATATTGAGCAACGATCAAAGCTTGATCGACAGCGATCAAAGCGGGATAAAACTTAGGGTCTAAGGTGCCTTGGAGCTTGATGGAAGTGCCTTGAACACCCTTTATAAGGGAGTCTCGACCAGCAGCTCAAAATATCAACTTCCAAGCAATCCTTACGCTACAAGCTACTAACGAGACGATCCCGAAGTGCTGCAACATCATCCCGACAACCCCGAGCTTCAGATTTGATATTCTTGTTGTCGGTACTACTTTTTCTTTATAGTTCAAATTGTAATTAGTTTGTAATAACTTTTTGAGCTTATAGTTGTTGCCCACCGGAAGCGATCAACGATCGCGGGCCTTGGAGTAGGAGTCACCACAGGCTCCGAACCAAGTAACTCCTCGTGTCTTTGTGTGTGATTGTTATTTTAATTTCCGCTGCGTTTATTACTCGAGTTTTGCGATTTTGAAATGAGTGAAAGCCACGAGCTCTATTCACCCCCACCCCCCTCTAGCACTTCTCGATCCAACAATTGGTATCAGAGCGGGGTAGCGTTGATCTGGTGCAAC
This sequence comes from Zingiber officinale, assembly GCF_018446385.1. Classification (NCBI taxonomy): domain Eukaryota; kingdom Viridiplantae; phylum Streptophyta; class Magnoliopsida; order Zingiberales; family Zingiberaceae; genus Zingiber; species Zingiber officinale. The sequence continues at coordinate 98,835,518 of NC_055998.1, forward strand.
CACCAATCTCGCATTTCTTTTATGGTATTTTCTATTTTTCGGAGTCGATTGGAACTAGCATAATTGTTATTTTCTGATCAAGTTTTTCCTCATATGAATCGGTTTGCTTGAAGCTGGTGCAACATCACTCGAGTTCATTTTTTTTATTATTCCCGCACTACTAATCCAAGACCAAGTCTTGGAATAGATTTTATTGTTTTTGTCGTGCAAGGTATCAATGGCCCAACAAGAGGGTTACAGCACCGTTCGTCCCCCACTCTTCATCGGAGAAGATTTTGGGTACTGGAAAGGACAAATGGAGAACTTTATAAAAATCCAATTCGAGACGTGGATGATCGTCAAGACTAGATTACAACTGCCAACCGACGAAGACGGCAAGCCTACATCCTGCGAGAACTGGGAACCAACTTTAATCAAGAAGGTGGAAGCCAATGTAGAGCGACCTGCACCCTCTAGTGTGGACTGACCAAGGAGGAGGTCAATAGAGTTAAACCATTCTCCAGCGCAAAAGAGCTATGGGAGAAACTGATCGAACTTCACGAGGGCACCTTCGACACCAAAGTGAGTAAAAGAGATTTACTGTTTAATAAACTATACAATCTCAAAATGCAGGAAGGAGAGACAGCAAGTCAACTCCACGTACGCATACAAGATATTCTCAACTCCCTCCATGCAATCGAGCAGAAAGTCGAGAATTGGGACGTCATAAGGTACGCACTCAACTCTTTTCCGAGGAACACATTGTGGGCATCAATGGTAGATGCCTACAAAGTTTCCAAGGATTTATTGTGTATAAAACTAGATGAATTATTTTCTGAATTTGAATTACATGAGCAGACTAATGCGCAGCCAATCGAGAAAGGTGTAGCTTTGCTTGTAGGTACCACTAGAACTCGCGAACCAAGAACAGGGCGAAGAACCGAACTAGAGCCGGAAGAAGAACCCGACTCAGATGAAGAAGATGACGAACTGACAACCGAACTCATGAACCTTGTGAAAAAGCTCTACAAGAAGAAGAAGGGCTTCAACAAGAGAGACCTAAAGAAGGCAGTACAATCCAAGGAGGTTCAACCTAGTTCAAAAGTCAAGTTCGAGGTGATCTGCTACGGGTGCAACCAGAAGGGGCACATTAAGGCCAACTGCCCAAATTAGAAGGATGCAAAGAAGCAGAGGAAGAAGAAGGTGCTGAAAGCGACCTTTGAAGAATCCTTAGAAGAAGATACCGATGACGAGCTTGAACAAACGAGCCTCCAAGCACTAATGGCCCGGGACCAAATCAACATGTCCGAGAGCGAGAGCGAATCAGAAGCAGACTCAGAAAGAAGCCACGGATCCGTATCCGTTTCCGAAGGGCCCGATCCCTATGTAAGTATTCCTCGGTTAAATAATTTACTTAATTATTTATTACGCAAATTAGCAAAATCAAACATTCGGGTCAAGTCACTTCTAAAGGAAGTAGCAGTCCTTAAAGAAGTGACTAACTCCAAAACCTTGTCTGACCCAGTTCAGACTGGAAATTCAACTCAAGTCCAAAAACTTGAGGAAGAAAATTCTAGTCTGAGAACTCAGGTCAAGGATTTGGAGAAGACCTTAGAACGATTTTCTTTGGGTCCAAGAACCTTGACCTAATTCTTGGGACACAAAGAGTCGTTTATAATAGAACTAGACTAGGTTTCAAAACCAAGAAGAAATATCGATCATATCTATCCTTAGTCAGCAGACCAAATAGTAAACTAGTCCAAGCATGGGTACCCAAGTTCAACTTGGTCAATCAAGTTGGACTTGGTCAATATTGGGTCCCCAAGGATAAAGTACATTACCTTGATAAACCTTATCGAGGCTATAATCTAGAGGGAGCAAAAATAAAAATTATTTAAATTAATAAATAAAAAAATTATCTTAACAAATAATTAATTAATTAAATTAAATTAAAATTATCTAAATAAATAAATATAAAAATTATCTTAACAAATAAATAATTAATTAAATTAAGATAAAATTATTTTAATAAATAAAAATTATCTTAACAAATAAATTTAAAGGAATATAATTCTAAATTAAAACTTTAAAAATAAGTTAAAAGGAAAATCAATAATGGAGGCTCCAGAATAGATGGCACCTCAAAAAGGAATCTGCCCGACAGGATAACCAAATGCAACCTACCCGGCAGGGTAATTAGGGCTAGAATAAAAAGGGCTAAGCTTAACTTAACCCACGGTACTGGTGAAGTATTGGATGATAGTACGTTAGGGAAGCTTAGTCTATGCATGTCTAGGAAGATATAGCTTCGACATGGTGCATTTAGCTAAGTGGAACTGACCGAACTACCCTTTATGGATCATAACTAGTTAGACCAAGGTTTTGTACTAAGTTCAATGGATAGGACTATTTGGAAAATCTTGAAGGCATGGTTACTTTAATGATGTCCATGTGACTCACCATAGCCCAGAAGTTTATCCAAGGAATGTCTGTTTGTTGAGCCCAAAGCTAAACCTGAATCTAACATAAAGTTAAACCAAACCCTATAATTGAAACTAATTCATCTCACAAAATTATAGGATACTCTAATTAAAAAATCTAGATCGGGGATGACTAAGGATAAAACTTAAATATTAAAATAAAAATTAAATTAAATTAAATTAAAAATTAAATTAAAATTAAATTAAATTAAAATTAAATTAAATTAAAATAAAATAAAAATTAAATTAAATTAAATTAAAAATTAAATTAAATTAAAATAAAATAAAATAAAAATTAAATTAAATTAAATTAAAAATTAAATTAAAATTAAAATTAAATTAAAATTAAATTAAATCTTAATATTTTTCAAATTTAATTAACTTAATATTTTTTCAAATTTAATTAACTTAATATTTTTCAATTTTAATTAACTTAATATTTTTTGAATTTAATTAACTTAATATTTCAAATTGAATTAACTTAATATTTTTCAAATTTAATTAACTTAATATGTTCAACCATCTCAAAATCACCCATAGGAATAACTGATCGCTAAAACCTAGAATGGGTGAGATGGAAAATTAAGGAGTTTATTTCAATCAAACTATCTTTTGATCCATTAAAAGGAATCCAATTCAAATACCTTATATGTAGGAATTGGATCAATGGATGCTGGATAGTGAATGCTCCAAATATATAACTGGAGATAGGTTGAAGTTCACAAAGCTCGAATACATAGTCCTAGGAGAATGTACTTCTCAACTTTTGTGGATGATGCACACACTAAAAGACTATCAACTAGAATATAAAAATACAAAAAATTTAATTGATAATATAAGTTCAATTAATATGACCAAAAATCCAATTCACAACTCTAGGACTAAACACATAAAGGTAAAACACCATTTTGTAAGGGATCATGTAGCTAAAGGTGAAATTGTACTTAACCATGTTGAGTCCAAATCAAACCTAGCTTACATTTTCACAAAACCCTTACCTGAACTTGACTTCAGTACACTTAGAAGACAACTAGGAATGTGTTGGGTAGAATAGATCTTGATTTTCAAACAAATTTCCTACATCTAATTTTAAAATTTTTTTTTGTTAATCTTCAAAATTGCTTAATCTTAAAATTATCTTTCAAAATTCTAAGAAAAATAATGTTTTCAAAATCCCAATCTTATTAGTTTTTCAAAATTTGGACTTAGCCTAGGATCTTCCCCCTAGAAATCATGTTCCCCTAGTTTCAGTCAGAGCATCTCACAAACACACTAGGCACAACTTGTTTGTGTTTTGAAAGAAACTTAGAACGGCGTGAGATGCATAGGGTACAGCCTGGACTCCAGAATGTTTATTTCTGTGCATCTTAGTGAGTCTGGGCATTAAAAATCAACTTTACATTAATCAAGTTAAATAATCCAGCCCTAGTCAAATCTAACTGGATTACTAACTTAACTTGACTAACCAAGTGAAAACTGTTGCCCTCTAGATATTTAGCCAGTAACTAAAGGTTAGACAGTTAGTTAAGGATATTAAAATTTCAAGTTGACTCATGCTTGCACTTTAGGGCTCTGATACCTCACTAAAGGAAATTGGTTAATTTGAAATCCATTTAACTTGACTCATCCTTGGACATTAGGTTCTCAATTGCTCCTCCTTTTCCTTTAATTTAAGATTCTTTATTCGTCTAAATATTTTATGACTTCTATAGCCGTCTTCAAAATTAACTAAGTCAAATCAAAAGATTTTTTCAAAATTATTCGAAAAGCTTTTCGAAATTAATGTCTTTTAAAAGGCTTTAAAATTTTTTTAACGAAAAAATTTTCAACAAAGCCTTTCGAAACTAACTAAGTCATTTTTAAATTGCAAAGTTAAGAGAGCTCTTATTAAGGGGGAGCCTTAGACATTTATTAAGGGGGAGCCTTAGACATTTAGCTTGCTTACGTTCTTACTTGAACTTTTTACTTTAAAAGCTTGCTTATGTTTATTGATACATTCATTTACTTATGTTTGTTTTACTTAACTTTGAATTTAAGTTGACATAATCAAAAAGGGGGAGATTGTTGGTGCGGGAAGCATCCGACGATCGAACCAGTATTTTGATAATGGCAAAGGATTCAAAGTTAAGGTTATGTTGTGATCTAACAGTTTGAATGAGCTTGCAGGAAAGTCCTAAGTGTACTTAGACAAAAGTCCTAACTGAGGTTAGGCAGGTAGAAACCCTAGGGGTGGTAACCCTAAGTCATAGGGGGTGGTAACCCTATGCGGAAAGTCTTGGTGGGTTGAGGGCTTCAGGCAAAAGTCCTAGGGGGTGGAAGCCTAGGTGGAAAGTCCTGGTGTCGCGAACCAGGTGGAAGACTGGACGGGTTGGAGAGCGGGCGTCCAGTAGAAAGTCCGGAAGCATCGAGCACTGAGCAAAAGTCCAATCGATCTGGAGGATCGCACTGGCAACAGGTAACTCTCCTGAGAGAAGTAGGTGAGGGCGCGTTCCCCACAGAGGGAACAGTAGGCGTCGGGTCAACCTAGGGTTTCCGGTTGAAAATCCGAAGTCAGACCCAGGATAGTCCGGAGACTATCAATATTTTATTTACTATGTCTATTGTGTGCTAACTTTGTTTTGCAGGGTATGTGTTTGGGACTAACACAATTTGCAGGAACAAAGGAGCAACTTTCACCTTAGATGAACAGTGTCCGAGGCGCCTCCATGGAGCTTGGAGGCGCCTCGGGTGCAAGCCGAAGCTAGCTGTCCAGAGGAGCTAGAGGCGCCTTCATGGGGACTGAAGGCGCCTTGGATCACTGCTCAAAGGCACCTTGGAGCAGCATTGAAGGCGCCTTCAGGTGGATATTGAGCAGTGGTCAAAGCCTGATCGACAGCGATCGAAGCGGGATAAAACTTAAGATCTAAGGCGCCTTGGAGCTTGATGGAGGCGCCTTGAACACCCTTTATAAGGGAGTCTCGACCAGTAGCTCAAAATATCAACTTCTGAGCAATCCTTACGCTACAAGCTACTAACGAGACGATCCTGAAGTGCTGCAACATCATCCCGACAACCCCGAGCTTCAGATTTGATGTTCTTGTTGTCGATACTACTTTTTCTTTATAGTTCAAATTGTAATTAGTTTGCAATAACTTTTCGAGCTTATAGTTGTTGCCCACCGAAAGTGATCAACGATCCCGGGCCTTGAAGTAGGAGTCGCCACAGGCTCCGAACCAAGTAACTCCTCGTGTCTTTGTGCGTGATTGTTATTTTAATTTTCGTTGCGTTTATTACTCGAGTTTTACGATTTCGAAATGAGTGAAAGTCACGAGCGCTATTCACCCCCCCCCCCCCCTCTAGCACTTCTCGATCCAATAGAGGTGTTTGTCTTGCCTTCTTGCCTTTACGCAGTTCACTTTTTTGGGTTGAAGAATCTAGCTTTGATTTGACCCAATCTAACTCAACTTGCAAATAATTCACCTTAGCTTTCTGTTGGTTTAAGTCTTGTTGTTGTTGTGATATCAGCAAACCATCTACATGGTCCTTCCTGGTTAAAATGGTTATTTCTGAAGCATGTTGAGCTTTCAGACCATCCAACTCCTCAGTCTTTTGCTTTAAATCCAAATAAGCTTTGTCCCTCAAAGCCACTCTCGATCAAATTTGAGATTGAGTTGCTAGCAACATACCTTTAGCTCTCTTTGATGCGGATGCTGTAGATCTAAGGCTTGCATAGCCTCAGCCAAAGACTTCTCCTTTTCAGATAATAGTCGGTTCCAGAGGGGAAAATCTGAAGCCATAACTTTCAATAATATCTTTGGGGAGAGTGAATCAAGAAAGAGTAATGATTGATATTGCAGAAGTTAGATCACACCTCTATTTAACTTGTTGGAGGTGTCACGGGATCACTGTAGAGGGTGTCATGGGATCATTGCAGAGGGTGTCATGGGATCACTACAGTGAATAGTAAAAGGGCAAAAATAGACTTAGGTATAGTCGGTTGGCTATACCTCCTTCGACTAGACTTGAAGGAGAGGCTAGTGATATAGGTTATGATAGATCGGTCGAGCGAGTCAAGGAGGGGTTTAGGTCAAGGGAGATAGAAAAAATATATTATCAGTCGACCGCAGACCAAACGAGCATCCACGCGCTCATATATGCTCGGTCGAGCAAAGCCCGCTTGAGCGTAAAGGCATTTAGCCTTATATATTATTATTTATTATTTTCAACATATTACCGGTCGACCACAGGCCAAGCAAGCATCCATGTGCTTATATATGCTCAACCGGGCTGCAAAGCCCTCCCGAGCGTAAAGCCATTTTGTCTTATATATAGCTCTCAGCATATCATCGGCTGATAACAGGCCGAGCAAGAACCCACATGCTCATATATGCTCGACCGGGATGCAAAGTCTGCTTGAGCATAAAGATATTTTGCCTTATATATAACTCTTAGCATATTGTTTGCCGACAGCAGGCCGAGTGAGCACCCATATGCTCATATATGCTTGATCGTGTTGTAAAGTCCACCCAAGCGTAAAGACATTTTACCTTATATATAACTCTCAGCATATTGTCGGCCGACAGCAGGCCGAGTGAGCACCCACGTGCTCCTATATGCTCGACCGTGCTGCAAAGTCTGCTAAGCATAAAGGTGTTTTGCCTTATATATAACTTTCAGCATATTACCGATCGACCGCAGATCGAGCGAGCACCCACATGTTCATATATGCTCGGTCGGGCGAAGCCCGCCCGAACATAAAGAAAGGATCAACAGAAGATAGTCCTAACATACGGCCGACTTGAACGATCGGCCGAGACATATTCAACAGGAGATATTCTGAATAGTATATACGGTCGGCTTGAATGACCGGTCGAAACATAAATAACAAGAGATATTCTGAACAGTATATATGACCGGCTTGAGCGACTGGCTGAGACATATTCAACGAGAAATATTCTGAATAGTAATACACCCAGTTTGAACAATTGACCGAGACATATTCAACAGGAGGCATTCTTAACAGTATATACGGTTGGCTTGAACGATTGCCCGACACATGCTTAACATAATATTTGGCGGAAAATATCTTCTAGAAGCTTCTTCAATTATAATGGTGTGTCCCCATTATAAATATACATCATAAACGACAAAATGGGTACATCTAGGGTACTAAATATATTCCTTAAAAGATTATTGCACAAAGTATAGAAAATAACTTCATCTCCTAACAAACTCTAACAAATCGAGGACCACCTCACGACTACGAAGGTCACGTGAGGTAGTATAAAAAGGGGGATCCTCTCCGTTGGCAAGGTACGTAAACTCTAGCATCTAAACTCTATTTTCACTTCAATTACTGTCCTGCTTCCTCTTCTTCTTCTTCTTCCATCTTTAAGAGGAACTGACTTGAGCGTCGGAGGGCCTAGCCAAAGATCCCTACCCCGGTCTTAGGTCACTAATGCTTTGTTGGCTCGTCTCACTATGCGTAGGAGCATTGAGGAGTTTCTTCAGATATTCGGAGTTCATCTTCATCGGAGGTCATCGTCATTCATCAAAACCAGTACCCACCTTCGCAGATCTCAGACAAGATAATATCCATTTAATTAAATATGTGTGTGATGTGTTTGTGCTTAATTTCCATATTTAATTAATTAGATGTATAGATCGCTCACCCTTTAGAGAGGATGCTCTAAATCGTATGTCCAAAGACCTCGTGATAGGGGGTAACTGAAATTTCAGGGGCATCACCTTGAAAGGGAGGGTAGTCTCTTACATGAAAGAACCTAATTAGTCTGAATAGGTTGTTCCTTATTCTATGTTAATAGGTTTATTGCATAATCTAGGATCGTATGATCAGGGATCCCTAAGTGACAAAGGGTCATCCTTTAATCAGACATCCTACATTATCTCTACTACCTAGAGGCATCAAGTAATTAAAGGAGCAACACTCTAACACGACTGTCATGGGGGAGTGTTAGGATTTAGTTAGACTTTCTATATTGCATAAGGATAGAGGATTTAAGATGAACAATCCATAACACATTAATCAATATTACAATTAATCCGAGCCTCTAGAACACTTTCCTTAACCAGTTCTCCTCAAAGCTATTTTTTTCTCTTTTACTTTCTTTACTTCAGTTCAAAGAACTTCAACCAATATTTTGATTATCAGCTAGCTAACTGTATGAATTTACTAGTGCTCATCAATCCTTATGAGATTGATATTTTATTACTGATGACGTAGTCGTAAACTTGTGGCTTCATAACAATGGACAAGTCAACCAAATTATTTTACTGATGCACTCTCACACGTATCACCGTTGCCTTACCTTGTATATCACACACCTGACAAGCATTTTTTCGAGAAAGATAACTTCGACGGTAACACTGAGGGATGATAGTTAGAGTCACCAATCAACCGGATGATCGAGCGATAGCAGGACTCGGGTTTAGTCAATCGGTCATGAACCTCCTTCGACTAGACTTAAAGGGAAGGCTTGCGATATAGTGCATTCTGAGTGGCCCCAAAAGTAATGTGTTGTTGGAGCGATCTGTGTGATAGGTTTTGATGTTTGGCCAAAGATTTAAGTTATGTTTATTATTATATTTGATATGCATTGTGAGTATACATGATGCAGGTATAACAAAGGTGAAAGTCCAAGTGGAGTCTTGGCGGTGTAAGTTCAAGCTTGAGTCTTGGCGGTGTAAGTCCAAGTATGTCTTGGCAAGGATAAAGGCTGAGGCCAAAGGAAGCTCTTGAAGGCAAGGCGTGAAGGATGAGGAAGCATTCGAGAGACATAAGGCCGATGGAGGAGGTTAGAAGGCAAGGTCATTAGAAGACCCGACAACAAGGACAAAGCTGATGGAAGCTCTTGAAAGCATGGCGTGAAGGATAAGGAGACATCTAAGGGGCGCAAGGCTGATGGAGGAAGCTTAAAGGTAAGGTCCAAAGTTGTACGGGCAAGGACGAGTGTATGAGTGATTGTACTCGGGGGTAAAATCCTAAGTTAAGATTTACCAGTCGACTGATATATGTCTCAGTCAACTGGTGGTTGAGAACCAGCAACTCAGACTACAAAATTTGTGATTACAGAGTTACCAGTCGACTTGCACAAGTACTAGTCGACTGGTAACAAACAAATACTTACCAGTCGACTGGTAAGTATAGCAATTGATTGGTATCGAACCGTTGGTATGTAACGATTGATTTTTTTAATAGAGGCCAGTATACTGGTGGCGGGAAACACAACTTGTATTTTTCTCTTGAGCTCTAGTTAATAGAACTCAGGGTGGCCAACCATGGTTGATGAAATAGACTTGGTTAAAGTCTATTAGAGTCTTTCAAGCTCTTGTGTGATCAAGCGTACTTATGCGAGGTTGTCGTGAGATTTCTCCACCCACAAGGAGCTACTTGAGCTAGTAAGGGTTTCCCAGGGAGTCATCAACCGACGGATTGGGATCGTCCACCTTACGGACAATCATGGAGTAAGAGTCCTAATCTCCGAACCACGTAAACGAATGTGCTAGCGGTTTGTTTGTATTTCTTTATAGTTTTTAGCTTTCATACTTATTGTTTTGTATTTTCACTGTACTAACAAGTGTAGGAAACGAATTGTTGGTCCCTTTAGAGGCCGGCAAGAGGGGAGGGGTGAATTACCTTGAAAAATAAAACAATCCCTTTATCGGATTTTCAACTATAACACTTGCATAAACAGAGTAAACAAAAAAGAACAAAGAAAACGAGGCTCACAATTTACTTGGTTACTGTTGGTGCAATATCCCTTAGGTCAAGGTTGACCAGTTTGACTAAGTTTGAGTTAGCTCAAGCTTGAGTCTTGGTTTGGGTTTCGATGTTTGACAATATAATACATGGAGACAATGAGACGTGGAGATTGCAGGTGCAATTGTCCGACTGGGTCTGATTAGGGTTTGATCAGACTGGGTTGTAGAAGAGTCAAGTATACTTGACTGGGAAGTTCTGGTGAGTGAAGCCAGGCATTTGGAAAGACCTAGTGAGTGAAGCTAGGTAGTGGGAAAGTCCTGGTGAGTGAAGCCAGGCAGAAGGAAGTCCTGGTGAGTGAAGCCAAGTGAAAGACCTAGTGAGTGAAGCTAGGCAGAAGGAAAATCCTGGTGAGTAAAGCCAGGTGAAAGACCTAGTGAGTGAAGTTAGGCAGAAGGAAAATCCTGGTGAGTGAAGCCAGGTGAAAGACCTAGTGAGTGAAGCTAGGCAGAAAGGAAGTCCTGGTGAGTGAAACCAGGCACGAGATAAATCCAGATGGGTCAAGAGTGACCGGACATCTGGTGGAAGGAAGTCCAAGTGGGTAATGGAGGATCGGACACTTGGCACAAAGAAAAAGTCCAAATGAGTCAAAAGTTGACCGAAGTCTTAACGATCGTAAGTCCAATAGGGAGTTGGCATGGAACTAGGAAGTTCAGACGTAGTAAACTTCCGAAGACCATAACTTTTGACTCGGATATCGGAATGAGGTGATCTCGGATGCAAAACGAAGCTAATTTCAAGCTCTGCACAGATTTCTGCTTTCCAATCAATTGGCTGATCGATTGGGGGGTTCAATCGATCAGTGGATCGATTGGTTAACGCGAATTCATGCAGAAATGGGTTGAATCGATTGGATAATCGATTGAAACTTTCCCAATTGATCGGTCGATCGATTGGGAGAGTTTCTGAGCGAACAGTAAGCTTCTGAATCGATCAATTGATCGATTAAAGCCTCTAATCGATCAGGCGATCGATTGGAGCGCTGAAAATCACTCGAGAAGCCTTGAATCGATCGGGCAATCGATTCAGGGCGATTCCAGAGAGCACAGAGGCGCTCTCCCCAATCGATTGGGAGCAATCCAATCGATTGGGATTCGACCGTTGGCGCAAATATAGACGTTGGCGAGCGTTTTCTTTGAGATCTTCTTCCTCTCTTCTCAATAGATGATTACAGAACTTCTCCACAGCGATCTTTTCTTCCTCACCGCCAGTTCTTGAAGGTTCTTGGAGGCTCATCCAAGTCAAGAGGTGACTTGCAACAAGAAGAAGAAGAAGCTAGGGTTTTCATTGTAATCTTGTAAGATTCATTTGTATTTTGCTTCTTTCTTTCTCATTGTTGTATTGTGAGGTTGTAAGGCTTCTCCGCCTTCGGTAGTTACCGAGAAGGAGTGTTTTCATAGTGGAGGGTGCGTGAGTGTGTGGATCCTTGGACTAGTCACCTCTTCTTGAGGTGGATACCAAGTAAATCTACGTGTTAGCGTTGTCGTGTATTGTTTCTTATATTTTTCGCTGCACATCATCACAAGAAGCAAGCAACGACGAGCACGAGATCACGCCGAGCTATTTACCCCCCCCCCCCTCTAGCTACATTTCGATCCCAACAAGTGGTATCAGAGCGTGGTCGCTCTTCACCGGAATCATCGCCGGAAGGGGCAAAGAGCTAGAGGGTGAAGAAGTTGGAGCAAAATTCTTCAAGTCAAAGATTTCTTCAAGCTCAGCTTCAACATAGAATTCCAAGACGGACTTGGATTCGACACAAGGGTGCCTCCACCATATGTATCTACAAGCTTCGATTCTTGGAGATCAAGAATCAAAAATTTCTTGATGATAGAGATAGAGCAATGATTTGCTCTATTGGAAGGCTTCGAGGCTCCAAGAAACTCAAAGGGCAAAATCCTCAAGAAGAGCAAATGGAGCCAAGAACAAATTCAAATGTGTGAGGCGAATAACAAGGTAACCAAATTATTGGTTAATTTATTGCCAAACACCATTCTTTGCAAAATTAGAGAATTTGAAGATGCAAAGGAATTGTGGAGCAAGTTGGCCAAACTTCATGAAGAACCCTCCATCGTACCAAATCAAGATAAATCCAAAGAGGGTGACTCATTGGAGCAAGACCAAGAGAAGGAGGACTCCGAAGTTGAGAGATGCTCCACTTCCGAAGAAGAAGAAGTCCAAGAAGCCTCATCTTCAAAGGAATGCAATGAAAAGGGCAAAGAGGGTGCATACTCTTTGTTTCTTGTAGAAGATGAAGATGAAGAAGCTTCCACCTCTAGGATTGAGGGGGAGCAATTTCCGATAGCACCGGATCAAGAAGAAGGAGAAGTCTCCACATCCGGGTCAAGAGAAGAAGAAGATGAAGAAGCTTCCACCTCCACAAGTCGAGTCGAATCTATTGGAGGAGCATTATTATCGGATCAAGAGGAAGCCTCTACTTCCGGACCAAAAGGAGAAGATGTCATCCCTACACATGAAGGTATAAATGTTTCAAATAAAAATAAAAATCACATTATATATTTTGAGTGTAGGGAACATGGGCATTATAAGAGCAAATGCCCTAAATTGACCAAGAAAAAGAGCCAAGTGGCACCAAAGGGTAAGGAGAACCACAAAGAGACTGCTCCCTCAACAAAGAAGAGCAATGAGCACATTGTGTGTTTCTCTTGCAATCAAAAGGGACACTATCGTAATCAATGTCCCAAGGGAAACAAGGCGGTCAAGGCTCAAGGAGGAAGCACAACTCAAGGGGGAGCTTCCAAGGTAAAACGAAAGGTATCGTTTATTGAGTCTATCCCCTTGAATAATGGTAAAAAGCATGTTAGTTCCAATTTCTATCATTTTAATGCTATTTACCATAAAAATAGGAAGCATAATGCCATTCAAGAAAAACATGTGGCTATACATGCTAAAACTACCACACCTAGGGTTAGGAAGGTAGATAAAAATCTAGGCAAGAAAACTAAAAGTTTTAGTTATAGGTCTATAAATAAAAATGCTCATGGATTTAATGAAAAACCAAAAACTAAGGACTTAATGATGGAAAATCAAGTTTTGAGGTCAAGACTTGATAAAATGGAAAATACCCTAAAAAGGATGGAAAATATCCTAAAAGGGTAAAATGAGAAAAACCTAGGTTTAGGACAACAAAAGTCATCCAATGGCCATAGAGGTTTGGGATACAAACTTAAGGCTAAGAAGGATGTAATTTCTTACCATAGGGTTCCATATAGCTATGGAACCGAGTCTAGGTCTAAGGGTCAAGTTAAAAGTACAAGGGAAGTTATCCGTAGGAGTATTTTTGCAATTAAAGTAACTAAGACTTCTAAGAAGTCTAACAAAGTCACTAAAAAGGTCACAAGGGAAGAAATCCCTAGGGTTGACCTAGAAAAGGTGACCAAGGCTTCTAAGAAGTTAAACAAAGTCACTAGAAAGGTATCTAGGGAGGTTATCCCTAGCGAATACCTAGAGCATCCAAGGAGCACAAATAGGTTTTGGGTTCCTAAGAGCATTTTCTCTATCTCATAGATGGGTTAGAGAGTGTCAACTCAAATTGAAAGGGTAGTTAACCTAATCATGATGAAGTTGACACTCAAGGAGCATTTTCAAGGTTATTATTAACCTTTGAAAATGAAAAGGATTATCATTTACTCTTAATTGGAGTAATATGTGCTATGAGTTGAGAAGTTATGATGTATTTTCAATGGCACAACAAAATATGAGTAAAAGAAATGCCAATTTGGGATTTTGGCATTTTCTTAGAAAGTTAAGGGCAATTTAAGCCTTATTTTTAAATGGTTACTCTTAGAAAAGTAGATTGTGCCAAAATTTGAGGAATATAGTTAATTTCAATTTGTACAACAAATTAAAAGTAAAAGAAATGTCAAGTTGGGAGTTTGCCATTTTATTAGGGACTTAAGGGCAATCTAGGACTTAAATTTTAAGTTAGCCAAGGTTTTAGGATACTTAGATAGGTAATCTAGGTATTTTATTTATGCTAAAACTTGCCATGATTGTTTGCCTTTTATATGTCATGACATCATGTTTATTTGCTTTGGCATTCATACCTTATTATGAAAGCACAAAAATACCATGTCATGTCATACATACATCATATAGTCATAGGAAATTTTCTTTTGAAAATTATTTTTCTTTGATGTATGTCATAACATTATCATGCATTAGTTTATTCCTTGCAATTAAGGATGAATGACATTTATTAACAAGTAACATCCTTGGTGGATGTTCATAACCTCAAAATGGCTAGGTAGATATGCATGATCCCTAGATTAGGGCAAAACCAAGACTTACATCTCACAAAGAACTATAAGGTGGCTTGTATGTGTTTTTGTACACATTAGATGCAAGTGAGATGTTAGGATGATGAACAAAACTCAAGATGTGATTTAGTGCATTCTTTTGAGTTTTAGGTTCATCAAAACACATAGTTATGTGTTTTCCAATCATTGGGAAAGCTAATGTACAAGTCATGTGCATTGAGCCCAAGAAACATGATTGGATATTGGTTTTGAAAATTATTTTAAAATGCTTTTGGAAAACCTTGGTGAAGGCTATCTTTTGATAGTAATCATCATTGAATAGTTGAGCACAAACTTGAAGAAAACACTAAAGTGTTTACAAGTTTTTAAGTTTGTGTCAATCTTTGAAAATATGAAGTATTTTCTTAGAAAACTATTTTTTTTCATAATACTATATGCCATAAATAATGTCTACAATTATTTTTATGATTTTTGAAATTTTGTAGATTTTTCTAAGGGTTTCTGAAATTGACTGAAATGAAACTTCAGCTTTTTCAGAGCTTCAATCGATCACCCGATCGATTGAAGGGTCTCAATCGATCGGGCGATCGATTGAGAGCAAGCTTCTCGCGAACAGAAGCTTTCTGGATCGACCCATCGATCGATCCAGCCCTCCTGAATCGATCAGTGGATCGATTCAAGCAGGTTCAATCGATTGGGACCCAACTCTAATCGATTGGGAATGCTGATTTTGGCTGGTAAAGCCTGATTTCAGCATTTTGGACCATCTTTAGTCTAGGTAACCATTCCTAACCCCTCAAAACATATTTATACACATTTAAGGAGAGTTTTCATGATGAAAACAATGATGGATTGGTTAAGGAAGACTAAGTCGAAGTTTAGGTTGAGGTTTGGTTTCATTATTGAATTTATGAACCTTAAAACTTCTAATTTTGGGTTTTCTAAAGGTTTAGGGATTCCAAGTCATTGTTGATGCAATGACAGAAGTTTCGTGCATGTCTTTAGGGGGAGTTACTTTTTAAGGACATGAAAAATATTTTTCATACACCTTGGAAGGTAGTTGACCTTCTTTAACGAATATGCTCAAGGTTGGGCATTTGAATGTAATGGAAAGTGGATATCTTCATTATTCAAGTGGTGTATGCTCACGAATGAGCATTTGATGATAATGAAGGGAATGAGACTTTCATTTGAGAATAATGAAGGGTATGGGACCTTCGTTATTGTGTTGTGAACAACAAGTGAAGTTGTAAACAACGATGGGAAACTCTTCAGGGGGAGAGTTTTTGATGTGTGCCAATAGGGGGAGAATGTAGGGTTTAAGTTAGGCCTTCATTACCTAAAGAGGGATTTTTCCCTCTAAAAAAGGGGGAGAATGAAGGGAACCCTCATTCATATATTGGCATGAGGCTATGGGACTAGCCTAACTTAAAGGTAATTGTCAAATATAAAAAAGGGGGAGATTGTTGGTGCAATATCCCTTAGGTCAAGGTTGACCAGTTTGACTAAGCTTGAGTTGGCTCAAGCTTGAGTCTTGGTTTGGGTTTCGATGTTTGACAATACAATACATGGAGACAATGAGACGTGGAGATTGCAAGTGCAATTGTCCGATTGGGTCTGATTAGGGTTTGATCAGACTGGGTTGTAGAAGAGTCAAGTATACTTGACTGGGAAGTTCTGGTGAGTGAAGCCAGACATTTGGAAAGACCTAGTGAGTGAAGTTAGGTAGTGGGAAAGTCCTGGTGAGTAAAGCCAGGCAGAAGGAAGTCCTGGTGAGTGAAGCCAGGTGAAAGACCTAGTGAGTGAAGCTAGGTAGAAGGAAAATCCTGGTGAGTGAAGCCAGGTGAAAGACCTAGTGAGTGAAGCTAGACAGAAGGGAAGTCCTGGTGAGTGAAACCAGGCATGAGATAAATCCAGATGGGTCAAGATTGACCGGACATCTGGTGGAAGGAAGTCCAAGTGGGTAATGGAGGACCGGACACTTGGCACAAAGAGAAAGTCTAGATGAGTCAAAAGTTAACCGAAGTCTTAACGGTCGTAAGTTCAATAGGGAGTTGGCATGGAACTAGGAAGTTCGGATGTAGTAAACTTCCGAAGACCATAACTTTTGACTCGGATATCGGAATGAGGTGATATCGGATGCGAAACGAAGCTAATTTCAAGCTCTACACAGATTTATACTTTCCAATCGATTGGCTGATCGATTGGGAGGTTCAATCGATTAGTGGATCGATTAGTTGACGCGAATTCATGCAGAAATGGGCTGAATTGATTGGGTGATCGATTGAAACTTCTCCAATCGATCGGTCGATCGATTGGGAGAGTTTTTGAGCGAACAGTAAGCTTCTAAATCGATCAATTGATCGATTAAAGCCTCCAATCGATCGGGCGATCGATTGGAGCGCTGGAAATCACTCGAGAAGCCTTGAATCGATCAGGCAATCGATTCAGGGTGATTCCAGAGAGCACAGAGGCGCTCTGGATCGATCGGTCGATCGATCCAAAGCCTCCCCAATCGATTGGGAGCAATCCAATCGATTGGGATTCAACCGTTGGCGCAAATATAGACGTTGGCGAGCGTTTTCTTTGAGATCTTCTTCCTCTCTTCTCAATAGACGATTACAGAACTTCTCCACAGCGATCTTTTCTTCCTCACCGCCAGTTCTTGAAGGTTCTTGGAGGCTCATCCAAGTCAAGAGGCGACTTGCAACAAGAAGAAGAAGAAGCTAGGGTTTTCATTGTAATCTTGTAAGATTCATTTGTATTTTGCTTCTTTCTTTCTCATTGTTGTATTGTGAGGTTGTAAGGCTTCTCCGCCTTCGGTAGTTACCGAGAATGAGTGTTTTCATAGTGGAGGGTGCGTGAGTGTGTGGATCCTTGGACTAGTCACCTCTTCTTGAGGTGGATACCAAGTAAATCTACGTGTTAGCGTTGTCGTGTATTGTTTCTTATATTTTCCGCTGCACATCATCACAAGAAGCAAGCAACGATGAGCACGAGATCGCGCCGAGCTATTCATCCCCCCCCCCTCTAGCTACATTTCGGTCCCAACAGTTACAACCGGGGAAGTTGTTAATCCAAGGCAGATGAAAAGCGTACTAAAAGATCTCCTCTGGGCGGAGAAGCCTCTTACAATGATGACGCACAAGAAATAGAAGCTTAACTCTAAAATGGAGCGTACAAGTGCTAGAATCGAATTACTTGTGATTGATGAAAAGCTTCTGGCCCAAGGTTATATTTATAGCCTTAGTCAGGGTGTCCCAAAGGGGTTCCGGGCGCTTTGGGGGGGATAAAACTCTATCCCCAACGCAATAGATCGCGCTTGACGCGATCTGGTTAAAAAGTCGACTCCGGAGGCCCGGAATGGTTCCGAGCGCCCGGACGGTCCGAGCGCCCGGACCACTAAGTCAACCTAGTTGACTTTCTGGTTCGGGCCTTCTGCTCCCGTGCTGCTCGCCTTGGTCCGGGTCTTCCGCTCCGGCTCCGCTAGCTTAGGTGATCTCGGCCATCCGGAATAGGGCTCACCCGAACCCAACTTTCGGCCTTCTCCTCAAGCAGCCTTCCTCCCCGGTTTCTCGTCCCTCGAACGTCATGTACGTTCTTCTCGTCCACCGGTGTTCTCTTCCGGTCACCTCGTCCCTCGGACGCACCGAGCCCGTCGGCTCTCTCCCCGTGCCGACCTTCTCGCTAGCCGCGTCTTCCGCTCGATTTCTTGTGTTCCTAAGCTCCTGCACACTTAGACACAAGGGTTAAACAAAATATGACCTAACTTAACTTGTTTGATCACATCAAAACACCTTGGAGTTCCAATATGAATGATGTGGGTGTTTGGCTATTCGCCCCTCTCTAGCCGGGCATCAAGGTCCCAATGGGATTGATAATCAAGGTGAGGTGGCAATCAAAGTCAAAGTGATGTGACAATCAAAGTCAAAGTATACATAATCGGTCGGCCCTAGAGCCAATCGAAACTTAGAGGCGCAACTCTCCACTTCTCATAGGTAAGGCTCCCAGTATATAGTCGTTCAGCCCAAGAGCCAGTCGGACCTTCGAAGCTCTACTCCCCACTTCATGAGCTCAGCTCCCAGTGTATAGTCAGTTGACCCAAAAGTCAGTCGGACCTTCGAGGCTCTGCTCTCCACTTCATGAGCTCAACTCCCAATATATAGTCGGTCAGACCTTCGGAGCTCAGCTCTCCCCACTTCATGGGCCCATCTCCCGGTATATAGTCGGTCCGCCCAAGAGTCGATTGGACCTTCGAGACTCAGCTCTCCACTTTTTAGTGGCATGACTCCTAGCATATAGCCGGTCGGCCCCAGAGCCGGTTGGATCTTCGGGGCTCAAGTGCTCAACTCCATACTCTTCACGAGCATGGCTCCCAACATACAGCAAGACGGCCCCAGAACAAGTTGAATCTCCTCCAGAAGTTAGTAGTGTCAGAGAATCGCAACTATCTATCAGAGAATAATGGCTACTCATTAGAAAATATTCCGCTACTTTGACATATATATACATGCAACGGAACTTTCTTGTGCCTAAGCGTGGACTGTCGTACCTCCTCCACTACCCAACATATTTTGAAATTAGATATTTTTTGATATCTCATTATTACAAAAGTTATGAAAATCAGTATAAAAGGGACTCCTTTCTATTGGCCAGGTACGATCGCACTTGCGTGCGCGCACTTACAAAGATAACTCCCTAAATTTCTTGAGATCTTGTGGAGTGTAGGTGAATGATGGTTGGATATGTGAAATTGTAAAAGATAACAATGATGTTGAACCAATCTGGCAGTTTTACAAAATCCCAAAGTTTGGTTATATATATATATATATATATATATACAAGTTTTTAACATCACCTCTCCGGCGCTATTTTGTATTAATGGCAGATTTTTCGCAAAGGTCCGTCAGCATTTTTAGATTTGTCGTAAGGAAAATTTCTACACCGTAACGGACGGGATGCGAGCATAAAATGTCTGATTAACTAGTAGAAAAGTCTAACTACTGTACCATAGTGGTATTAATGGCAGATTATTGCTCGATTAATGATTATCTATTGATCTATATATTTGTTCCAAAACCCACTTTCCTCCTCCAAATTAGCTCAAACAAATTAAACCATGGCTGGTCACGGCAATGAAGGCTGTTTGTTCTCCATGGGGTTAGGCCTCCGAGAAGTTTATCCGGAGTTCCTCATCTCCTTGCTCTGTCTTGCCCTCTTCTACTGTTACTACCGCTTCTTTTTCGGAACTCCGACCACCGTGGTCCCGGTGAACTGGCCGCTCGCCGGGATGTTTCCCGGTCTCCTCGCCAACTTCCACAGATTGCACGATTGGGGTAACGAGCTCCTCAGGGAGACAGGGTGCACCTTCTCCTTCCGAGGTCCCTGGTTCCTCGACCTCAACTACATCGTCACCTGCGACCCTGCCAACCTGCAGCACATCTTCAACGTCAATTTCCAAAACTATCCCAAGGGCGACGAATTCGCTAACATCTTCGACATCCTCGGCGACGGCATCTTTATCTCCGACGGGGAACGATGGAGGCGGCAACGCGCAAAGGCACACGCTCTCGTCGGCCAGAGGAGCTTCCGGTCATTCGTAGCCGCGGCCAGCCGCGACAAGGTCGAGAAGGGGCTGCTCCCGCTCCTCGACGAGGTCGCGCGACGAGGGTCGGCGGTGGACTTGCAGGACGTGTTCCTCCGACTGACCTTCGACATGACCGCCTACCTGGTCTTCGGCGTCGACCCCTGCTGCCTCTCCATAGACTTCCCGACGGTCCCATTCGCGCGGGCCATGGACGACGCCATGGAGGCCGTGCTGCTCCGCTACACCGTGCCGCCGGCGTGGTGGAAGTGGAAGAGACGGCACCGCGTCGGGGAGTCGGAGAGGAAGATGGCGGCGGCGTGGAGGGAAATAGATCGTTTCATAGCGGAATGCGTGGCGGAGAAGAGGAAGAACTCCGACCGAACCCAAACGAGCACCGATCTACTGTCGTCTTACATGAACGACGTCGACGACGACCAACAAGGAGCAGAAATCGACCACAAGTTCCTCCGCGACACGGCCGTCAACTACATGCTCGCCGGAAGGGACACCACCGGTGCAGCTCTCTCATGGTTCTTTTGGTCGCTATCCAAGAATCCCACAGCGGAAGACAAAATACTGGAGGAATTGAAGACCATATTAAAAGAACGACCGAGCTCGGGCCGGCCGGCGGTGTTCGAGGCAGAGGAGCTGGGGAAGATGGTGTACCTCCACGCCGCGCTGTTGGAGGCGCTGAGGTTGTTCCCGCCGGTTCCCATCGAGCAAAAGGAGGCGGTCGGGCCCGATGTGCTGCCGAGCGGGCAAAAGGTGGAGCGGGGCGCCAAGATCTTGGTGTCGCTCCTGGCGATCGGACGGATGGACGGGGTGTGGGGGGAGGACTGCGGCGAGTTCCGGCCGGAGCGGTGGATCTCGGAGAAGGGGCGGCTGAGGCACGAGCCTTCGTACAAGTTCATGTCCTTCAATTCGGGGCCGCGGACGTGCCTGGGGAAGGAGGTGGCCTTCACGCAGATGAAGGCGGCGGCGGCGGCGGTGGTGTACAGGTTCCGGCTGGAGGCGGTGGAAGGGCATCCAGTGGAGCCCAAGCTGTCGATAATCCTTCACATGAAGAACGGATTCAAGGTCAGGATCAAGAGGAGATGCGCGTCGCCATGAAAAGGACTGTGTCATCAGCAGTGTGGCAATGTATGTCAATGGACTTTCATTTCATGCATCTCCGTTTCCAGTCTAGTTAATAATTAAATAAGTGGATTAAGGAACATAATCTCTTGTCTGCTTAATATTTAATGTTCATGAGCTGAAGAATAACAGTCACTTAGCTTGTTCTAATCTTCTTACCCTAATTATCTTCGGTTACAACGAAGAGTACTCCACGTAATTATTGCGTGAATGTTTCCATTGTACTTTACTGACGTCGGATAAGCAACTGGCATGGTGGTCCCCTGCTTGCACAGGCCTACTCAGCGTGACAGGATCCTACCCGTTTGGCACGCCATCCACTGTGGCTTTTATTCCCCTGTTTTTTGCGTGGATAAATGAGGAAATTCAAGGCTAAAAAAATATATATCTTTAAAGGAAAGGAATGCTAAAGGTGAAGAAGACAAGGGAGATATCGAAAGAAAATGTCAAAGAACGAGGAAAAGGAATTCTCTTGTGGCCACGATCGACTATATTTAGGGGTAAACTCACTGTATCACCGTCAGATCGCAGCCTCATGATAACCGTGTAAATTATTTAATTTCTTTTAGACAGTTAAACGTGTATTTAGAATGGTTTAAAAATAAAGAAAAGTAAAAGTATTGTTGAAATTTTTTATGGAACTAGAAGGTTTCTAATGTAGGAAAGACTTTGTTATAAAGTAAGAGGAGGGTAGAAAAACTCTATGAAGAAAAATATTTACTATATATTTTGATCATCATACAAAATTCCTATTTCTACACTTAGAGAGTATTTGGTTGATGAATTTGGAAATAAAGGAATAGAATGATAGTAAAAGATAATGTTTGGATTGCGGGTTTAGGAATAATTTCTAAATTTATAGGAATCAGTCAAACCCATATAAATAGATGAGTTTTATTCTCATTTCCATTCTCATTCTACCTTCCTATCAAACTCATACTCATAGGCATTCTCATTATTTAACCAAACATCACCTTATATTCATGCTTCTATATTTTTTCTATAATTACATCATATCATTAAACATAAGATAATTAGATTTTTATTCTTTTCTATACTAATGACTCTTGTCATAAAGAATTTCATTGAACTTAATAGGATACTTGAACTTTACTTAGTTGATTAAGAGTCACGTGAAGTCAAATTGATTTTGACCACTTCCTTGTATGGTTGATGAAGTCAAGTTGCTCTTGGCATTGTTCTTGTATTTGAAGAAGTCAATTTGTCTTTGGAATAAGTTTACATGTCAACATCTGCCCCTCTTAAACTTGTTCTTCCTTGAACTCCCAACAAATTCCTTAGGTATTGGAAAGCTTCTCCTTTTAGAGGCTTTGTAAATATATCAGCTACTTGATCACTTGAATTCACATTCATGGAACAATTATATTTCTTTTAATTTAACATACTCCCTTATAAAATGAAAGTGAGTATCGATATGCTTGGATCTTTCATGTGAATTGGGTTTTTGGCTAAAGCAATTGTTGATTTGTTATCCACATAGATCTTGGTTGTAGCTTCTTGCTGCAATCTAAGATTCTGAAGTAATCTCTTTAGCCAAATAGCATAATAAACACAAGTGATTGCAGCAATATATTCAGCTTCGTAAGTTGATAGAGCAACAATTAATTGTTTCAGAAGCTGTGTCGTTACAGAAGTGAAGTGAACTCCGATGTATTGTTTTTCTTTATAATATGAATCTCTTCTTGCATTGCTTTTCTCCACTTTGCATTCTTGGAGGCTTCTTCATAAGTTATAGGATCATATCCTATAAATAAGTACAAATTATTAAGAGCAAAGTCAACATCAATCACTCGGCTGGAGTCATATATATATCTTGGATGCTCTTCATCTTTTTCACAATTAGATTATTTAGATTGTCACTTTCTAACTGAGTGTCAACTTGTTAGGGTAATGATATTTCTTCACTCTCTCCTTGCTTGTTTTTCTTCTCTTTATAATCTTCTTTAAATGAGATTTGTTTTATGTTGTCATTATTGTTGTTATTCCGATTCCATGCTTGTTCTTCGTCAAATTCCACATTTCTTGATACCATGAACTTTTAAGTTATGGGATTGTACAGTTTGTACCCACTAGCATTCTCGCAATAGCCCAAGCAAATACACCTCTGATTTTTTTCTTCAAGTTTTGTTCGCTTCTCTTCTTGTACTTTTGCATATGCTACCCTCCCAAAAATACGAAGATGATCCACCTTTGATTTGTGTAAACTCCAAGCTTCCTCCGGGGTGTTGCCTCCAATTCTTTTAGTGGGAAACTTAGTCAATAAATATACAACATCTCCCTAAAATTCTTATGGGATATTTTTCTCTTTCAACATGCATCGAACCATATTTTGAATAGTTCAATTTTTTCTTTCGGAAACACCATTTTGTTGTGGTATTTAAGGCATTGTGAGTTGATGAAGCATACCATTTTCTTTGCAAAAATTTTCAAACTCTAACGAGATGCACTCACCTCTTCGATAAGTTCATAGACATTTTATCTGATATCCACTTTATTTTTTAACCAAACTTTTAAATTGCTTAAATTTAGTGAAAACTTCTTTCTTCACTTTCAACATATATACCCAAGATTTCCCACTATAATCATTAGTGAAAGTCAAGAAATACATATTTCCACCAAAAGAGATAGGTTTGATGAGTCCACAAACATCAAAGTACACAAGTTCAAGTTGTGCAGATGCTCGCCTCAAATTGTACTTTTTGAATGGCTTCCTCTCCTGCTTTCCTACAACACATATTTCACATAGATGGTTGAAACTAGACCCGACCTCGGGTTGGGTCTGGCCCAGACTCGGTCGGGACCCGTAACCGGGTCAACGGGCCAGTTGCTCGTTGACCTGGTTCGTCGGGTCGAACCGAAACCGG
Source organism: Zingiber officinale (assembly GCF_018446385.1). Classification (NCBI taxonomy): domain Eukaryota; kingdom Viridiplantae; phylum Streptophyta; class Magnoliopsida; order Zingiberales; family Zingiberaceae; genus Zingiber; species Zingiber officinale. The sequence continues at coordinate 98,859,619 of NC_055998.1, forward strand.
CACAGCAAGTTGCAGGGCCGGTTCCAGTTTAGTTGCTGTAAAATTGGCGAACCGCCGGTTAATCGACGGTTCAGCCCGCCGGTTCAACAACAAAAAAAAAAATTGTAATGGCTTGAACCGGCGGTTCATAACCGTTGGGGGTTTTTTTGGGGTATTTTTTTCAAAGGTTAGGATCATTTGACCTTTTTTTTATCAATTGCTATGATTTATTGTCCGTTACTATCAAAACTCTATAAATAAAGAGCTCATTTCATCATTTTCACACACATCTTCTCTACTCTGACTCTTAATCTCAATTTTGTATTCTCTACACGCTTTCGTTTCCCATTTTCAATTACAATGGAAGGAGGTCGCGGAGGTGCATCATCTCGAGTTCGGAAAGGAAAGCAAATAATGAATCCGCGGGAGGAGGACCCCAACATTCAATCCACTGATGATGAGATCGAGCATCTTTCGAATCCGACACCCGAAACACAAGGAAGTACCGATGCAATTACTTCTAAGGTTCGAGAACTTCCTCCTCTAAAGTCTTCTATTTTCACTAAACATTTTGAGAAGGTCACTCTTCCGTCGGGAGAAATGCGTGCAAAATGTAAGCACTGCAATGCTTCCTACAAATTCCAAGTCAGCGGTGGCTATAGGTCGTTGAAACGACATGTAGAAACGAAGCACCCGATGGAATATGGACTCGACCATTCTCAAACACAATTATTAAGATTTTTTTCGACTAGCGGTAGTACCGATTCTGATTTATTTTTATATTCAGATAATAAATTAAGAGAATTATTAGCTAAATTTGTTTTTGTAGAACATCTTTCTTTTAGTTTTGGATCTAAATGCACATTTGAAGATTTTTATAAAGAATCTCTTAATCCATGTGCTAAATGTGTTCCTAGGACTACACTTACTCGTACAATTAAAAAATTAATAAAATAAGAAAAAAATAATTTAATTGATGAATTTAGTAAATTAGATAATAAAGTTTCTTTATGTTCCGATATTTGGAGTGATCATTGGCAAACACATTCGTATATAGGTGTGATTTGTCATTGGATCGATAACTCTTGGAACCTCCAAAAAAGATTGTTAGCTTATAGAGTTTTTGATGAATCACATAATACTCATAACATCGCACAATTATTATATTTAATTTTAGAAGAATATGGTTTAACTCATAAAATATTTTCAATATCATTATATAATGCTAGTTCCAATACCGCTTGTATAGATGATCTAAAATTTGTTTGTCAACCTATTATTGACGGTTTATTTTTTCATATTCGTTGTGTATGCCATGTTTTAAATTTATGTGTTCAAGATGGTTTAAAAATTTTATAAAGTTATATTAAACCAATTAGAATTGTAATTTCTTATTTATGGTCTCATCCATCTATAATGAAACAATGGGGTAGGTTTTGTAAAATTAATGAAATGAGACCTAAAAAATTTTCACGTGATGTACCAACACGTTGGAATTCAACATACTAATTATTATTAGATTCATTTCAATATAAAGAATTATTATGTTCATTTTTTGCACAAAATACTAATACTAATATATATTTATTTTCACAACAATGGAATATTTGTAGTAGTATTTTTGAAATTTTAAAAGTATTTAATGATGCAACCGAACAACTTTCCGGTGTTTATTACCCTCATTGCTCAATTAGTTTTAGAAAATTTTTTAATATAGTATTGGTTTTAAATAAAGATATTAATAATGAATCTTTATCTCCTTGCATCTTAGCTATAAAAACTAAATGGGAAAAATATTTTTATTTAATTCCTGAAATTTATTTAATTGCATTCACTTTAGATCCTAGATTTAAATTAGAAGTTTTACAAGAAATGTTAACTTTATATTATAACGCTTTAATTCCAACTAAAGATTCTTCTTCTCCTGATTCAGTTAATATTATATATAATGTTAGAATTTATTTATATGATATTTATAATCAATATTATATAAAATATGAAACACAAATTAATATTTATGAAATACAACAAACTACTAGTAGTAATTTAAAACTTACAAAAGCGCAACTCTTATTAAAAGAACGGACAAAACGTCCACGAGGATCCTCAAGTTCTACACAGGAATTTGAGAATTATTTTATGACTTCTTTTGATTTTAATGAAGCAGATAGCGAAAATTTCAATATCTTAAAGTGGTGGTCACAGAAGGCTCAAAGTTTTCTCGTTCTCTCCGTGATCGCCAAAGAAATATTATCTTGTCCAGTGTCAACTGTTGTTGTGGAGCAAACGTTCAGTGTCGGCGGCAACATATTAGATGAACGACGATCAACTTTATCTTCCGACTCATTGGAAGCACAAACATTACTGGACGATTGGACCAGAGCGGAGAAAAGAATCCAAAGAATGCAACTTTCAGATGACGAAGTTAAAGATTTTGATACTGAAGAAACAAATATAACAGGAACAGGAAATGGAAGTGAGTGAAAATGTAAAAGGATAAATATGTAAAAGAACTACGTGGGCTTTGATTCCCCTAAAAGGATACGTAGGCAACTTAAATAAGTGCAAGCCCTTTTTTCCAATAAATTTTAATTTCTAATTTATAATTTGTAATGTTTAATTTTTAATTTTTAATTTTTTAACATAATAATCTTGAGCTGTGGTGAATTGTGACGAATCATGAATCGAACTGTGAACCAACGGTTCCGAACCGTGAACCATAACCGTCTTGAGCGGCTAAGGTTAAGGGTCGACCTGTCTGGAACCGTCGAACCGGCGGTTCCGAACCGTCGAACCGGCGGTTCCGAACCGTCGAACCGGCGGTTCCGAACCGTCGAACCGGCGGTTCCAAACCGTAGTCAGGTCTAGTTGAAATTTTCAATCTTTGACAATCAAAATACCATGTTATTTTTTGAAAGTAGCTTTAATGCTTCAAAATTTAGATGCCCATATCGAAGATGCCAAAGAATGGAACTATCTATAGTGCTTGCCTTAAAGCAATTCTCTTCATTGATGCTTAACTTCAGTGGGAACATTCTCCATTGTGACATGAGTAATAAGATTATTATCACGAATACTAAGAGTCAAGTCCTTCATTTGTATATCATATCCTTTCTCTAATAATTAATCAATGCTCAAAAAATTATTTTTATATCAGGAACATAATAAACATATGAGATGCATACCTTCTTTCCATTTTGCAATTCAAACAAAATTTCACATTTTCCTTTAATTGGCCTTCATGATAGATCTCAGAAGGTGATATTGTCTATTGGCCTCTCATCAAACTTTGTGAACAACTCCTTCCTCTCACACATGTGGTTTGATGCTCTTGTGTCTAGGAACCATGTAATAGGCTAGACAGATTTTGGCCCATCGCATGCCATCAATAATACTGGTCCTTCCTTATCCACCTCCTTATTGACAAGGTTTACTTATTCTTCTCCATTGTTAGTGTTATACCAAAATTCATTATAGTGATGACCATACTTTTTGCAAATACGACATTAAGATTTAGTTTTATCATACCTCCATCGAGTGTCTCTACCTAATGTGCGTAAATTATATAGGTTTTTTAAATATACTTTAACGCACATCCACTTATATTTCATGAGCATAATCTATGTTTATTACACGCTATTTCATTATTATATCGTATTTCAATTTTTTTATTTGGAGATCTACTCTTTGCATATTTTGATTGATAAGACATAATTTGGAACAAAAATGGAGCAAAAGACGTACATTGGAGTAATTTGTGAAAATCCAGCAATCTAGTTGTGCCATAAGGCAGGGTTGTGTGTCATTGCCCTTAGCAAAGCAAGGGTAGGTCATACCTTAAGGCACAGTCATGCCTCCCATCAGCAGCCAACCAAAGAGTGGCTTTGTGAAAATACACGGTCGTGCCCTCTTTCCATGGCCAAGTCGTGTTCTGACTATGCCATTTGGCACAACCGTTGCACATTTCCAGAGGCTAGGCAAGGAGGGGCATGCCAATTGGCATGGGCATGCCTCTCTGACCGAGGCTATTCACACTTAGGTAGTGCTAAAAGGCACGACCATGGCGGAGAAAACAAGGGGTCGTTTCACACCAAAATAGGGTTGTGTTAAATCTGGGCAGACTGCAGACTTATTTTGAAACGGTTATAACTTTGTGTTCAATTGGAATTATAGGTCGTTCTTTATACCAAACTGCAGCTAACTTCAAGATTTACAACTTTGCTTCAGGTTTAACAGAGAGAAATCAAGGTCTAGCCATGATAAAAGGCACGGTCGTGCCTCCTAACCGCAGCTTCATCGAGACATCCACCTAGACAGTAGACCAAGCTTTAAACTGTCATAACTTTCGGCTCGGTTGGAGCCAGGGTTCGATCCAAATATTAGAATGTAGATCATTTCAAGGGTTACAACTTTAGTTCAGGTGAAATATGAGAAAACTAGGTTTAAGGGGTAAAAGGTCTAGTTTACTGGACCCTATAATCCTAATAAATCTAGGCAATTTGGAGAAAGTATAAAAGGGTCAAGAACCTCATTCTTTGATTTATCTTGGGTTTGGGACTTTGTCCTTCTCCTTGGGGAAGGGTTCTCCCCTTAGGAAGAAATCCTAAGACTTCATCTACCTCCATTCCTTGATGTTCCATCCATCTCCGGAGTAAGGAGGCATCTCCAAGATATCGGAAATCTCGGCAAGTATCTCTTCTTCCCCCTTCTTCTCATATCTAGGGTTGTAAGTATACTTTATTTTATGTTCTAGGATTGTTATTTCCTTGCATTGGAGTAGATCTCTCTTTCTAGGATTAGGAAGTATTTGTGATGTGATGGAAATGTAAAACTATGCAGATTTGTCATGTTTCTATTCAATGACTTGTTTGATGCCTTATTCATATTTGATGAAAAGTGTGTGTGAAGCTTTTATATATCTTTTGCATGTTTTATTGAATGATGTGGAGGATTGATATCCAATGCAAGGGGGTGCGCTAGATTGTATGACTGGGGGCCCTAGTGACAAGGATATCCCTTTAATCAGACATCTGAAGGACGCTGAAATTTCGTTCTGTTTAAATTTTCCCGTACAAAAATTGTACAAGTACAGAACTATTCCTAGCAACTCGCATATTCGATCAGATATGTTTTTGATCAATCAAGCAAGTTCTTGATGGATCAAAGCATACCTTGATCGAAGTACAAGATCGCTGGCCTCTTGTGTTGGTATTCAAAATCGATACAAAGAAAACTCGACTAATTACGCAGCGGAATTAAAGAACTAGTTGTACTTTTTCCTTTGTAGCTAAAGACATCTTGATCTTCTGTCGTATTCCTCTCCTCTTCTTGGATGTCGTGTGGGTGACAATCTACCAAGACAAAACCACCCTTCTTTTCTTCTCTTCCAAACCGCCGACCACCAAGGGAAGATGCTCTAGGATGTGGTGTCTTCTCTTCTTCTTCCTCTTCTTCAAGTCGCCGCCCACAAGGAGGAGGAAGGGGGCGCTGGCCACAAAGAAGGAGGAGGAGGGGGTATCGGCCACAAGGAAGGAGGAGGAAAGGGGGCGATGGCCACAAGGAGGAGGGGAAGAATTGTGTCGCTGACCCTAAGCAAAGGTGGAGGAGGCTTGTGGGAAAAATTAGGTTTTGGAGGCACCACCTACTCCCTTTTATAAGCTTACCGCTGACCCTAGGTAAGGAAGATAAAACCAAAAACAAAAACCAAACCGGATCGGTGGATGCGAAGCTTTATATAGAGGCTACAACAGGGACCTAAAGGAGGAATTGGTTTAGTCCTCCTGATGAGCCTGGGCTTCCTGTGTTCGATCCGAACACCCAACCCAAGTACATCAATAATAACTCATACCACTAAAGGGTTATTATTGAACTACCGCACCAATCTCATATTACAATATGGGTTCCTACTTATCATGAGTGCATTAATCTCCCTGTGTTTAAGATATCATTTGTCCGTTAATTAAATGAATTACTGACAACTCAATTAATTAACATCTGATTCCAAGAGTAGTACCACTCAACTTTATTATCATGTCGGGCTAAGTCCACCTGCAGGGTTTATATGATAATCCTTATGAGCTCCTCAAGGGGACATCATCAGCCTAAATAATTAAGACACAGATTCTTTCTATAATCAACAACACACCATATAAACAGTGTTATTTTCCAACTCATCGGGCCTATTGATTTAACGAATAAATCTCACCCATTGATAAGTTAAAGAAATAAATACTAAGTATACGTGATTGTTATTATATAGGGATTAAGAGGACATACATCCATAATAACAGAGATTCTGTTCTTTTATATATTCAATACAAATCGAACAACCTCAAACGGTTCTGCTCAATACACACATAGTGTACTAGTGTAATTTTATAGTCAAGACAGACTAATACCAAATTACACTACAACCGTTCTAATGGTTTGTCCCAATCCATCTTGGTTGTGAGCTACTATTTATAATTTATAAGGAACCGATAACATGATCTTTTGTGTGACACTACACACCATGTTATCTACAATATAAATTAAATGGACAACTGCATTGACATATATATAAATATAAAATGTAAACATTTGATCAAAGTGATTCTCATTTCAAAATATTTTAAAACAGATGTTCATACAAGAGCTAGGCTTATAGTATACATCCCAACAACATCTAGAGCATCACTTTGAATTAGAGGTCAATACTCTACAAGAGAATAGAACTTAATAGGTTTATCTCAATTCTGTGCTATAAAGTGGATGTTGTGATGTAGATCATATGACCGAGGAGCCCTTAGTGACAAAGGGTAATCTTTTAACCAGACTTTTCACATTACTTATTCTACTTAGTAGCATTAAATGTCAATGGGATAGACACTCTGATGCGGGCTATCGTGGGGTTGTCTCGGTATTTAGTTAGGTTCTTTACAAAAGCATGAATATATAGGATAGGAACTAGGCAATCTATGTAACATCACCTAGCATTACAATGAAATCGAGATCCTAAAATCACTTCCCCAACCATTTCTCACATCCTCTTAAGCTCAACCCCTCTCAAGATCAATTCTTTCTCTCTCTCAACCTTCTCTCCCTCTCTTCAATTTCTCTCGTTAGTTCGCAAGTGTCAAAGTCAACTTTCGACCGTCTAGATAACTTACGTTGTGACATCTCTAGTACTTAATCAACAGTCCTCGTGGGATCGATATCTTTTATTATTTGACGACAACCGTACACTTGTGGATTGTGCACATCACTACGTCGTCCACTGCCTTGACCTCAGCTTCCACCATGACCTCTTCCATGTCCATGTCCTTCATTTCCATCATTCTGAATTTAAGTGTGCCAATTGGAGTTAGAAGTATGACCACCTCTTCCTCTCCATGTAGAATCCCTTCCTCGTTGAGAACCTCGTCTGGATGATTCATTTTGCTTGAATGATAGTTTAGCTTGGAGTGTTTGCTCCAAAATTCTTCCTTCACTTTTCTTCAATATTCTTTGTTTATATACTTGAAGGGATCTCATAAGCTCTTCCACAGCCATCACCTCCAAATCTTTTGACTCCTCGATCACCACAACTATGAAATCAAACTTTGAGTCTAAAGACTTTAAGATCTTTTCAACGACTCAAACATCTTTTAGCTCCTCGTCATTTCTTCTCATTTGATGAATAATAGAGATAACTCGAGAGAAATAATCATAAATTGTTTCTGAAGCCTCTTATTGTAGTGCTTCAAATTGAGCTCATAGAACTTGTAGGTGAATCTTCTTTGTTTTATCTACTCGATCATATGTTGTCTTCAATATCTCCCAAGCCTCTTGTGATGTTGTTGCTAGAGCAATCAACTCAAAAGCGGTTTCATCTACTCCTTGATAGATAGTGAATAAAGTCTTCTTCTCTCTTTTCTTCATTGCCTTAAGAGCTTGCTCATTCCCATCACTTGTTTCGGCTATAGTATAGCAGGTCTCCACAAGGTCCCATACATCAAGGGAACCTAATAAAGCCTCCATTTGTATACTCCACATTCTGTAGTTGTCTTTGGTTAACTTTGGCACCGGGAGAGAACTTGTCGAAGCCATTGGTATATGCTCTGATACCAAATTTGTTAGAATTTTTAGTGGAACTAGGATGAGGAAACAAGAATGTAGAAAAGACTTTGTAATAAAGTATAAGGATGTGAAAAAGACTATGAAGAGTAATGTTTACTATATACTTTCATCATCATACAAGGTCCTTATTTATACACCTAGATTCATGCTTCTATATTCTTCTACAATTATATCACATCATTAAACACAAGACAAATAGATTTTGTTCTTTTCTATACTAATGACTCTTGTCATAAAGAGTTTCATTGAACTTAGTAGGATAATTGAACTTTGCTTAGTTTATGAAAAGTCACATGAAGTCAAATTGATTTTGGCAACTTCCTTGCATGATTGATGAAGTCAAGTTGTTCTTGGCATTGTTCTTCCATTTGAAGAAGTCAATTTATCTTTCAAATAAGTTTATATGCCAACAAGCATGTCTAATTACTCAAATGAAAGATGAAGAGAACAACTTTATGAAAAGGAACAAAATTGAAAAAATAAGAACAATGAAATTAAACAACAATAGAATGAATTATGCTGCTATCCTCAACTCATCATCATCCATGAAGTTGTCACTAGGGCTATGGTGCAGCCAAATGGGGCGCACAACCATGGGATGCTGAACTTCTGGACCGCCTATCGCGAATACTTCCCGATTTACCCTAACGGTCAGTGAAAAACTTCTGTGGGACCAGGTCGGTCACCACAGATTCGGTGTTACCTAGTTCAATATTTTTTGGGATGAGCGTAATCATCTTTTTTTACTATAATCATCATATGCAAAGCATAAAAAATAAATAAATAAAAAATACATGTATAAAATAACAAAACTCAATAAAAAAACTAGTGATTATCATTTATCAAAAACTAAATAAGTCTACCAAATAAAAGAAAAAATAAATCATATTTTTCATCACCTAAATCAAAACAATTGTAAATAATAAAATGGAGACAAAAGAGAAATCAAAAAATTTATGACTATAAATATATCTAAATAAAAGTTAAACTTAATATTTATCAAGGAAGCGAAATTGTAAAGGTATCTAATTTGCTATTATTCAAAAATAATAAAATCCTTTATTTTGATCGGACACAATACCGATGAATGCATCAACATTTGAACTTAATCAAACAAGAAGCATAGTAACACTAACCGAATCAGTATGAAAATGTTATGTGTGATTTCTCTTCGCCAATCTCAACGAGAGAAGCACTGAGATGGGGAGTTGGAAAAAGGTAAGAGGAAGAACTAAAAAAACCTAGTATTTTTATTTTACATTGTATAGATAAAGAAAATTCAAATTCTTGTTCATATCGATCAAAGAAGAAAGCATCACCAACAAAGGAAAAAATGTAAAGAGAGAAGACTAGGGTTGAGTGATACTGAAAAGAAAGTGTCACCAACAAATTGGGGCCCTAGGCATAAACCTTAATTGTTTATACCTAAAGTCAACCCTGAAACCTAAATGGCTTTGGGCCGAATGACCACGTCATGGGTCTGCTATGAAGGAACCTAGTTGAGCTGACTTTTATGAAGGTTCATCGCTCACCGTCTTTGACGCGAAATCAGTACCCGCCGTAGTCTACTGAAAAAAGTGGCATCTAACTTACAACTAGACAAAATCAACGGTACAGACCAACAGCTGTCGTCGCGAGAGAGAAGGCTCGCTTGTGTGGTCGGTATAAGCATGTGGTCGTCCACGTAGCCCATCCCGAGCTGGTGTGGCAATTGACGTGGATCCGCTTCAACCGAGGCTTTATAAACCTTCTCGCAAGTAAGTAAAAGTATAGTTTTCTGGACCCTTGCAAAGGTCACTTCTTTCTATCTTCTGGTATTGAGCTCCTTACGTTCCTTTTTGTCCATTTACTGACTTGATCGTCAAACAGGCAATAGCGACTCCCGATTGACCCTCATCGATCTCTAGGTCTCATCTCTCAAAGGATGTAGCAACCACCTCTTAAATAGGAGGAAAACATAAAGAACCCGCCAAGACGAAAAGAGACACCTTCAACCACCACGAGTTTGCGGCCTCATGGTGGTACTGTGAGTTTACAACCGCCAATTTACCATGGGATAGAGATGTATTGTCTTGTAGCCAAATTTTTAATTTTAGATGGACAAAATAAATCAAAATTAATCCATGATAAATTTAAAATCTATACAGATATTATTTTTTCAATAATTAAAGAGTATATATATTAAGATATAATGAAAAATTTTGGTATTATTTTGGAAAGTTTAGATCCCCTGACTCTAGAATTAAAAATATTAGATCCTTTTAAATCTGTGAGTACAAATTTTAACTTATCGTTGTATATGTATTCATAGGAGATTCAAAAAAAACTACACCGGACCTAGTACATCGATCATAGTTTCCTTTGAAATTGATGCTCGAGTTCACTTGGGGGACAAGACTCAAAGACAATTGTCCAACATATCTAAAAGGACCAATACCAACCTTCACCATATCAGGAAGTAGTAGGAAGAGCCAAAGTTAAAGATAAGCCTTATCTAACTCTCTAAGACCCATACCAAAGAAACGAAAAGAGAGTTTAACAGGGCTTCAAAGATTAATAAGGGAAGTCATTATTCTTGAGAATGGATTAGAAGTGAAGAGGAGGGAGTTGTTTGTAGGTATCATCCTCCCAAATAAACGATTGAAATCAATTTGATCCAATAATATACATGGGCAAAAATCGAGAAGGCACCCCTCTTTTTTCAAATCGTCAAAGGGGTACTCTAATTTGATATTTTATCAATAGGTAGGGGTGTAAATGAACCAAGCCACTCATGAACTATTCGAATCTTGATTTGATAAAAACTCATTTGAGCTAGTTTAATGAGGCTCGTTAAGATAAACAAACCAAGCTCAAGCTTCACAATATTCGGCTCGTTAGCTCGTGAATATATTCATTAAGCTCATGAATCAACTTTTAAATTAAAAATAATAGTTTCGATATTGAATTTATAGATTTTACACTCTATTTATGAAACATATAGACAAATATATTAAATTTATTTATTAGAATAAAATTATAAATTTTAATAAGAATATTATAATTTTCTCTAAATATATAATTTAATTTTTAATGAATATTTAAATTTATAATTTATATTATTAAGTTCGTTTAGACTTGATAAAAGCTAGAATAAGCTCGTGAGCCATGAATATATTCGTTAAATAAAGCTTGAGCTCGGCTCGATTATAAACGAACCAAATTCAAACATTCAAGAGTTTAGCTCGGCTCGGTTCGATTACACCCTTATCAATAGGGCGCTCACACCGCGTAAAATGACACAACTATCCTCCAGTATTGTTCTCATTATTATTCCACCTATATTTCTTGTCAAAATCCTGAACCAGTCGACCGTGTTTGTAACAACTACGAAACTGCAGTTGCTACACATATTGTAGCAATTACGGTTTCGTAGTTGCTACAACTACAATAGTTGTAGTTTATAGTTGTAGCAGCTACGATTTCATAATTATTACAACTACAATAATTATAACTTATAGTTGTAGCAATTACAATTTTATAGTTGTTACAATATTAAAAAACCCCTTAATAAAGAGAACTAATATCCTTCGGAACCTCCAAGAAGACTTTAAATAATATTTTTTAGATCTAAAATTAGACCGTTACGGGTTACACTAGGTAATAAATATAGATTTATAAACGAACTTCGATTTTATTATGCGTCATGTGGTTCTATCCGATTAAAAAATTATGACCTCTTAAATTTATCTAACATTTATGTTGTAGTAATTACTATTTCGTAACTACTGTATAGTTACTATAACACACTCCTTATTCAAAATTTAGATGAGAAATATAATTAAGGGGAAAATAATAATGAGACTCTAGACAAAAAGAAGAAAATGAGTAATGAATAAAAAAATGAGTAAATGCACAAGTACAGTGCAAGATACACTAAGGAGATGGTTGAGTGCAATAATTTAATTAAAAAGCAATTGAATAAGACTCGTCAACTAATAATCAAATTTTTATCCCATTAAATAAAGTTGATTGGTTAAATAGATTTTCTTATACGACTATTAGGTTCAGTCTCTTATTATATATTTATTTATATTTATATATATTTTATTTTATTTTATTTTATATTTGGTATAACAAAATAATTCATTCTTTAAAAGCATGTGTGGCGTGGGGATGGATGGAAGTAATGGAAAACGTTGTGATAACAGTGGTTGAAGGAAGCCAACAATTAAATGTCTTTTCCTACCTTAATATTTGGATAGGCAAATTGGCGACCACACAAGAGGAGGAGTAAGATCACTCTCCATCCATCACCCGAATAGATCATTAATTAAATGAAAAGGACCCTTTCGGCCACAAGTCGGCTTCTAATTATTCGCATACGACAAGGCAATCAAAATTAAGCCCATAACACGTTTGGTATGTAGTGATCATGAAACACAAAAGAGGGACCCAACTTGTCGGTATAAGTCTCCATTAGTTGAAGAGTCAAAGACTCAATTTACCATAAATGATTAATAGTTATTCATTATAAAATTGGGAATCAAATCGGGTGTTTAGAAGATAACTAAATACTCTTACTACTGCATCATATAATAAAATTATTGGAGGAGTTTAATTTCGTTGCTTCTATTCTAAATAGAAATTATATATCTCCATATAAAGTTTTAAATCCGTCTAATAATTTTGTTGAGAGGGATTTATTCTTAGCACTTTGATAATGAACCAAAAATATCTTTGTGTGGGCACACCTCATGATCAAGACCAAAACATGATTCGACCCGATGAATTATGTTTGTCGAGTAGAGCATCTTAATTAACTCTCGTTCTCATTAAGTCGTACAGATTCTACTACATTTATTTCTCCTTAACTCGTCACCCCACTCACTAATTATCATACTCGTGTTTATCACGAGTTAACAATTTTCAGGAACATGTATGATTTTTTCCACCTACACCTTCCAAAGTCTAAGAAAAACACAACACATACAACCAAACGCTCAAAAGTGGTTTAGGGTTTAGGGTTTACCATAGGCTTGATATTCTATAGCTTCCAAAAGGTGAGAACAATCATGGATTATCGCTTTCAAGAATTCTACTTGGAATTATAATAGCACATAGAATAGCATCGTATCCAAAGATCACATAGTTCTCTAGAGCTATAAGTTGTGCTACCACCGGTAGATTATTCGCAATCCTAACTACATCAAGAACATTATTTACAATTAACTTGTTGAGGACTAGTGTGTGATGCAGTTGTTGCATTACTAACTTTCTTGATTGGGGCCTCCTATCATTAACAGTCACCGCTAATCAATTACCTTCATACTAAGACAAATTTGTTTGCTATTGTTCTTCCTATCTTGTGGTTAACAACTCTAGAATCAACTACTCCATTACCTTGACAAAATACCCCTGCTTGTATTTTACCATGAAACCAGCGATACTAGACATCTTAATGATATCACCTTTTGCTCCAACTACTCCATTACCTTAATTTGTACTACGACAAATTCTCACTTTTGTCCATCTCCGGTCATGTGACTAACAACTCCACAATCAATTATAACTGATGGCTAGCACTTCACTTAAATCATCTCGATTCTAGTCTTACTTGTCTATGGACAGAATTTTAGTGATACAATATTCCAACAAATCTGTTTATGAGCACCTGATATTGTACATGACTAACCATTGATATCTTCTAAATTAAACTGAACAATAAACCCAGCCCAGTGTTCAAATACAATTTAACACGGTAACAATCATCGCCCATCACCAATCAAATGGATTAACTTCCGAATGGACAGTCTTTTCTATCCAAATGCATCATCACATTACATCTTTCAGTTTAGTTTTCATCCACAATAATTCACTTTGTTTGACTCTTTCCCTTCTTGGATTTGATCTTGCTCTCCTGCATCCTCTTCTTTTTAGCTTCGGGTGTAATCCAAGTATAGTCGGGCGGAATCATGAACGGATCTTGTATATCTTCCACACGGCTACTAGGTCCTAAGATCATGGTGTTACTTTGGCGATAGGGTACCTTTATCCATCGAATCCATGGGCTTGATGTATTTTTCAGGGACATACACATGGGACTAGAAGGAGGTGTCGAGAACTCTTCCAATGGCTGTAGCTCCTCAAATTTAGAGAAAGTAATCAGGACTCGGATTGTAGGAACAACTGGAATGGCAACCTGTAAACATATGTTATTATCAGGTAACATAAAGATGATCTAGGTAAAGCTGGTACAGCCAGACTTAGGTCTCAAACTTTATGAAATGGATCCTCATGCTGCAGATCGATTTTTTTCATATTGTCCAATAAATTGAATTAAATCTAAAAACAATTTTCTTAACAAAGTGGAAATCTTGGAGGAAGACCAGTACTCCTGGCAAAAAGAGAACAACATTCAAACCAAGCAATAAGCAACCACAAGATAAGTTATAAGAACTACTAGGTCAAGGGACTAGAATATAGCATAATACATTGCACAAAATTACACAATGGTTATGTGATTAATACTTTAGAAGATGCCGCAGAACCAGAGACACCAAAACAAAATCTCTCAATGTATCAGTCTAATAATTTTGCTTATCTCAAATTTAAAGCTTTAATTAAGAAATATATACCAACTTTTAACACATCCTTTAATTCTCTAATTCAAACATTCAAATGAAAATTAGTCAAAAACTGAAGCAAGATCATTTATGCTCGTTATTAAAACCTATGAGCATTTACCACTTAAATCATGCCAATTACAGGTCCATCCCCAATTATAAATGTGCCAAGTAACATCATCTAGGATGCAAGGTCAAAGGTGAAATGAACTAGTTATTAAGGAAGAAGATGATCAAGAAAATCATTAAATAGAATCCTATGAATGGACCAAACGATTTTTCGAAAGGTATTCTAAGGTAGTTATCAAACTTCATTATTGACCCAAAATACAGAGACTCAAGATAACTAGTAGTTACATAGTTAAATTTATAGCTCTCTGTTAGCTCACAACTCACTATAGATAACTAGTAGTTACATAGTTAAATTTATAAAGCTCTTTCTTTAGCTCACAACTCACTATATGAGACCCAACTATGATCTCATAATCTCTCCAATCAAGACTTGTCACCTGTAAAGATTTAAAATATAATACCAAGTCTAAAATTATCCCAGATTGGTGGCATGTGATGTCTAATAGTGACTCTACCATCATACAAGCACCCCTTTCTGAACACCCCACTATGTCTAGGATAGGTCTACTCTGATATAAATTGTCACAATCCATATACATCAGTGAACTGACCCGTAAATTTGTTAGGCACGACCACTGGCCTAAAATGCTTAAGCCCAGGTTAAATACTAGTTCACCTATTTAAGTTCATAAATTTCATTCATTAGTCACAACTCAATATTTGCAACTGAACTAGAATGTCATGATTTTCCCCAGATATGGTTGGACGTCCTTGTCAAAACCAATAGTCCAAATCATAGTCAAATTCTTCTCTAATCGATGGTATTAATGGTGTTTTTTTTCCATCACACAGACTCAATCCTTTTCAAACATCCCACAAAGTTTCAGATTAGTTCATCTCTAATACTAATCATCAAACATTCATATAGATAAGGGAATTGGTTCTGGGTCCACTCAAAATTTATTCTGGAGCTGATTTTGTAATTTGTTGAGCCTACATTTAGATATAATTTTCATTTACATGGGCTGATTGTCATATTCAAATGTCACATATGACTTAGTTACGACAATGACTATTTTTATTTAGTTATGGCATTGTCTTATTTTTATGTCTGTAATCATCATTATATGTGTAACTTTAGTTTGATCCGTTTGCAATATTTGATTGTGATATCTATAATATTCTGTTGAAGCTTTTGTTGTTTGCCTTCAGTTTTCAAACTTGTTTAACAATAGAGGACTAGAAATTGTTTTTGGTATCTATCAAATGCTCACTCGAGGACACACTAAAATTTTTTAAAACATGAGGTCTTTATTTGATAAGTGCCTTATCGTAAAATATTCAATTTGTGTTGGTTGCTAACAAAGGTATATTATTGTTGTATAAATATTCTGCTAAGTTTTCATTCATATTTCA
Source organism: Zingiber officinale (assembly GCF_018446385.1). Classification (NCBI taxonomy): domain Eukaryota; kingdom Viridiplantae; phylum Streptophyta; class Magnoliopsida; order Zingiberales; family Zingiberaceae; genus Zingiber; species Zingiber officinale. The sequence continues at coordinate 98,875,788 of NC_055998.1, forward strand.
TGTCCAATTATTTGTTATGCTGATAGATAATTGTGATGTACTTCAGTTACTGTGATATAAATAGATTTTTGTACAAAAAGAATAAATTGCGACAGGATTTTGATGCCGTGAAAGCATAGGGAATATTTTGCCCTTTTTCTAAGAATTTTAGAATATTTAATTAGTTAAAAGTATCATGTGGCTCAAGGCAACCTTTCCTATAAAAGGTCAAGCCCATCAGGACACATCGATTTAGTGACTTTAAAACACAGGAAAAAAACAGCTTTCATTTGTTGCTTTAGTTGATTATATTAGATCAAAAGATTTTTTTTAATTTTTTTTACAGTTTCCAGATTTAATAATTTCATTAATGTTTCTTCGAATCAAAGTGACAGAGCAAACAGATATGAATTATAGGACTCACTAAGGATTAAGGTGTCAGCATTAAGGTTTAGGTTAGATGTTTCGTAACATTTACACTTCAGCAATTTGAAATTTAGGAAAGTTACTTAAGTTACACTAGAGTTCTAATTAGACCCTAAATTGGAAATAAATTGATCGTCAAGGATAAATGGAGTTATCTAGGTGTTGTTGAGAGATAGCTTAGATTAGATTTGGTTGTGCCAATATTTTATTAATCTAGGGTATGATATAATTAAATCCTAGATTAAAGATAATTAAGAGTTGAGTAATCAAGGTAATCCACATTTTAATATTATTATGCCTTACTTTCAACTATATAGTTAGTTGCCATTGAAGTTCACATTGTAAATGGATTTGATAGTAGATTCCTAGAATGACCCATCTATACCCATGCCAAAGTCATGCCTAAGTATCATAGTTTTGTATCATGCACAACTATGAAAGTTAGGCCGGCTTTACATAGGCCAAGGGGAATCGGTTCTTTATTGTCTTCATCTAGCCTTTTATAATTTATTTAAAACATTATAAATCATTAAAAAAATAAAAATAAATTAAAAAATTTTAAAAATTTTTTAAGAAATAAAATTGGATTAAATTATAAATCGTGTCATGTAATTATATATTTCTAGCATATTGACCTCACTTAGGCATAGATTGGATCATTGAGATGGTCGTCATCATTGTCCACCACTTCTTCACCCTTAAATTTGGTCAAAGGCCTTTGAGACATGTTGGTCATTTAAAATCCTTGGCTTAAGGGTATTTAGGGCCTATTGGATTTGATTGTATTGCTCCAAGTTGACTCCTAATCATTAATCCAAAGTGAATAAGTCCTAAAGGTTGAAGCTTCATACATTTTTCTAACAAAAACAAATTAACAATAATAACGCAATTTAAGTTAAATTGAAATAGAAAAGATTAAAAATAAGAATATATCTCATGAAGAAGAAAGGACAACATTGATGATTAGGCACAATAGGATAATAAACAACTAGAAGAGAATAAAAAAACACTGGGAGGAAAGAAAATTATGGAGAAGTGAAATGAATTTGAAAATTAAGACCTAAATAGCTTGAGAAGCGTTTGAGAATTTATTGTTGGGATTCAATCAAAGTCCCACATGTCTTGAAAGATCATGGTTTATAAGAGAAAAGATATCTCCATTGGCATAAGGCCTTTTAGGGAGAGCCCAAGAACAAAACCATGAGGACTTAGGCTTAAAGTGGACAATATCATACCATTGTGGAGATATCTAAATTCTTTTCGATCCTACAATTGGTATCAGAGTGAGGTCGCTCTTCACCGAACTAACCGCCAGAAGAAGCACGAGCCAGAGCCATGATTCAAGATTGAACCATGTGGGTGAAAACCTTGAACAAAGTAGGGGAGACCTTGAGCAGGTCAAGGTGACCCGATACTCGAGGGGAGGCCCTGAGTAGGTCAAGAGTGACCCGATGCTTGAGGGGGACCTGTGGTCCTTTGTTTGAGGGGGATTGTTGGGGTTACAAGGTTGCAAACAAAGTCCCACATTGGAAAAACATAGGAAAGATCATGGGTTTATAAGAGAAAAGATATCTCCATTAGTATTAGGCCTTTTGGGGAGAGCCGAAGAGCAAAACCATGAGGGCTTAAACCCAAAGTGGACAATATCATACCATTGTGGAGATATCTAAATTCTTTTCGGTCCTATATTTATTTTGTTCAAGGATGAAAAATGAGGAGCAAGTAGTTGACTTTTGAATATCTAAAGAAATTTTATACATTTATAGACAAATGACTATAATACCCTCATCAATTGAATAATTAAATATTTAGTTATGTCTGAGACCGACGATGAGTCCCGACTCCAAATCGGAAACACTTTACCGTCGCCTAAACATAACGGTGCGGTTCAAGGCGGTGTGGTTGAGGTCTGCCTCCCGCCTAGGCGCCCGCCTCAGCTGTCATTCTATGATTAACTTGGAGTTAAGTATTTCAAGCCATCTAGTATGGCCCAATAAATTAAATGGACTAGGATGCATCTATTGTGAGTCGTTTTGAAAGTGTTATTTTGTGTTAGAGTCATCATTGAGGGCCATTTAAACCTACTCATTGAGGGGCATTTAAACCTACTCATTGTGAGATGTTTTGAAAGGTTTATATGAGTCTTGGAATCATCATTAAGTTTCACATCCCACCTATTAGGGATGATTCTGAGCTATAAGTTAGACGTTAGTCTTAATGGAGAAATCAAGCCTCAAGTGGAGAATGTTGTAACAACCTAGTTCAATTGTATATGCTAAGTTGTGAGGGAGCTTGGATGACTAAATAAGTACTCACTTGGACAAGCATTTTGGGCTAGTGTTTTGTCCTTACAAAGTTAAATGTGTCATATCTCTCATAACAAGTAAAGACACTAATTACAAACAACTCTCTCTCTAGAAATACATACTTGAGACAAATATATACACCTTTTGTAGCCAAATGAATCCTGCTCCAAATGACTAAACTTATCACCCTGTCCTTGTAAAGATTCTAAAGCCCACAGGAGTTGTTCTTGTGTCTCATTAAATAGCTGAGCTTTTAATAGACTGCCCATATATGGGCATACCTAGTAATGATTCCTCTCTGATGTTTATAATTATTTCAATGCAATTGATGCAGGAGAGGATCCAAATTGAGTTTTTTTAAATAGTTATCTATTAATTAAGTTTAGTTTCTTTTTTCTTAATTATATTTAATTTTGTCCTAAATCTTAGGAAATCAAATCTTGTTAGTTAATTTATCCTAAATCTTAGGGAATAAGTTTTATTAATTTATCTTAAATCTTAGAGAATAAGTCTAGTTGATAATTTTTTCCGTTTAGATTTTTTTAAAGGTTTTGAGAGCTATATAAACCTATGCTAAGATGATGTCTAGGACAAGTTATTTTGATATTAAATCAATTGATTTCGCTTAAGCTACGTTACGACTATATCTCTTTTTCTTTCCTTTTTTTTTTTGTGTTACTTCTCTCTTATTTTCTTGTTAATCACTCTGTAATTTTACGCCCCAGAATAATAAACATATTCTGCTCAGTGTCAGTTGGTATCAAAGCTCATTAAGATCCAATGCAAGGTCATCGCGGTCATGGTCGTGAAAGGCAAGTTCCAGTTGAGGAAGACTCACATTGTGGTCATAGCACCCAAGATGAGATTCAATATCTACAAAGACAAGTCACAAAGTTATCTCGGCGTCTAGCGGCACAAGATCATAAAGAGCGTAAGTTCCTTTATTCCCCTTTTGAAAAATCCATAATTTCCAATCAAGAAGAGATGTCCCAACGCAAGTTTAGTTTCAAGAAATACGGGATCCACCGCCCCACCACCTACAACTTCGAGAGAACGTTGAATCTGCAACGCCTCTACGTCCCCCTTTCCTCTCGCAGTGGCAGAGACAACCAAGAGAATGCGGACCTCGACAACATCGAGTACGACCAGCCCTATTCTCTCGATTGTCCGATCGCAGGAGGCAGCGGAGACAACAACAAGATCGAATTATTCGAGCACTGATAATTTCCCTGTTGAAAGCGGTAGAAAAGTTGAAGAGAAAGAACCTTCATCCGTAAGTTCTGTTCAAGACAAGGAGAATGAAATTAAAATACTTTCTACAAATTTATGGAAAGATGGTATCTTTGGAAGTCACGCACTGTGGTGACTTCTGCTTCTGAAGTTGCATATGCCTTTGCAGCTTTCAGAGCAGTAGCTTGTGCAGATTCTATGACAACAAAAGTTGCAATTGATAGTGGAAGCTGTGAAAATATTGTATCTGAAGAAACTATGCAAAAGCTGTAGTTGAAGACGGATCGTCATCCAAAACCCTACAAGTTATTATAGCTAAGCAAAAGGAGCGAGGTAACCGTAGATAAGAGGTGCCTTTTAACTTTTTCTATTGGCAGAAAGTATTACGATCGAGCATGGTGTGATGTGTCAATAGACGCGTGTCATATATTGTTGGGATGACCTTGGCAATATGATCATAGCATCATCCACAAAGAACGGAAGAACACCTATGCCCTCAGCATCAAAGGGAGGAACATCGTATGGGCTCCTCGACGAGAAGGAACCCCTTCAAATTTGGTAACCAATAACCCTACACTACTTTCTATGTCCAAATTTTTGAACAAGATGAAGCACGAAAACATGGTCTATGCTTTGCTTCCTTACAAAAGCGATGAAATAGACCTAGACTCGGATCTACCAACTAAGGTACAGCAACTCCTATCCAACTTTGCTGATTTGATGGCCAAAGACCTTTCTCCAGGACTTCCCCCTATGAGAGACATTCAACACCAAATTGACCTCGTTCCGAGGTCAAGCTTACCTAATCGGCCAACATACCGTCTTAGCCCTAAAGATGCCGAAGAACTACAACGACAAGTTGTAGAGCTATTGAGACAAGGCTATATTTATGAGAGTATGAGCCCTTGTATAGTCCTTGCCCTACTTGTGCCAAAGAAAGGCGATTCGTGGTGCATGTATATTGATAGTAGAGTCATCAACAAAATCACAGTAAAGTATAAATTTCCGATTCCTCGTTTAGATGACATGTTCGATCAACTTTCCGATTCAAAGATCTTCTCCAAAATCAATCTTAGGAGTGGATACCACCAGATTCAAATCGCCCAGAGATGAATGGAAGACCGCCTTAGAGGCACGACATGAGTTGTACGAGTGATGGTCATGCCTTTTGGACTGTCCAATGCACCCAGCACATTCATGAGATTCATGCATCAGGTCTTACGATCTTTCATGAGAAGATTCGTGGTTGTATACTTTGACAACATCCTCATTTATAGTCTGACACGGACTTTGCACCTTGATTACCTCCGCACTGTTTTTGAGAAGCTAAAGGCGGAAGTTCATTAACAACAGGAAGTATTCTTTCTTAACGATCTTAGTTTCGTTTCTTGGATTTATAGTGTCTACCGATGGTGTTCGTGTAGATCCATCAAAGATAGACCTAATCTTAGAGTGGTCGCAGCCAAAAGTCATTCACGACGTCTGAAGTTTTCATAGATTGGCCTCTTTCTACCACCGATTCATACGGAATTTCAATGCCTTAATTGTTCCTATCACTCAATGTCTCAAGGGGCACGAGTTCAAGTGAACTGACACGACTATAATTAGCTTTCAACTAATGAAGCAAAAGATGATCGAAGCACCAGTTCTAGCACTTCCAGAATTCGACAAACTATTCGAAGTAAATTATGACGCATCTAGCATTGGCATTGGTGGTGTTCTAAGTCAATCGGGACGCCCTATTGCCTTCTTCAGTGAGAAATTATCTAGTGTCAAGAAAAATTACTCTACCTATGACCTGAAATTCTATGCTATTGTGCAATCCTTGAAGCATTGACGTCATTATCTTGTGTAGAAGGAATTTATCTTATTCACTGATCATGAGACTTGAAAGTACATCAACGGCCAACATAAGTTGAGTAGTCAACACGCCAAGTGGGTAAACTACTTGCAGGAATTCACTTTCACACTGAAGCATCAATCTAGGAGTCTCAATCGTGTTGTAGATGCTCTAAGTCATCGTTCTTCCCTGCTTACTACCATGATCATCAGGGTTGTCGGCTTTGGATCTTTCTCAGGTATGTATGTTGTTGACCTCTCCTTCGGCAAGATATTTCAGGAGTTAACTAATAGGCTTCACAACGATTTTATTCTAGACAATGGTTATCTATTTCGTGGACTACGATTATGCATTCCGAACTATTCCATAAGGCAACACATTATCAGTGACTTGCATAATAAAGGACACTTCGGTCGAGATAAGACATTAGCCTTCATCTCTTCCGACTTCTATTGGGCCAAGCTAACCAATGGCGTACCTCATTTCGTGGATCGTTGCTTTGTTTGTCAGTAATCTAAGGAACCCTCACCAATGCTGGTATACTCCCTTACCAATTTCTGAAACCCCTTGGTGCGAGGTTAGCATAGATTTCGTATTGGATTTACCCCACATCCAATGGACTGCATACTTTATTCTAGTTGTGGTGGACCGATTCTCCAAGATGGCTCACTTTGTAACGTGCAGAAAAACCATGGATGTTGTTCGGATTGTCACCCTCTTCTTTAAAGAGATGGTGCGTTTACACGGTATTCCTCAAATTATTACTTCAGATCGTGATACTAAATTTACCAATTAATTTTGGTAGACTTTATGGGGAAAGCTAGGAGACAAAGCTAAACTTCAGCAGCGCCCATCACCCTCAGACGAATGGTCAGACTAAGGTAATGAATCGGAGCTTAGGAAATCATCTGAGATGTCTCACAGGAACCAAACCGAAGCAATGGAATCTAGTTTTACCTCAAGCAGAATTCGCATACAACATATCAAAGAACAAGACCACTGATTTGAGTTCTTTCGAAGTTGTTTATGGACGAAACTCATCTAAGGTACTGAATTTAGTCCCTATTTCGCATCCAGGACAAGCGACCCCCAAGGCTGAGGAGATGGCCGAGCATCTTCGGGTCACTCATGAGCAGGTTAAGCAGGCTATTCAGGAAAGCAACACCGAATACAAGATCAGGGCAGATCGGCATCGACATCAGGTTCTTTTTAACTTGGTGATATGGTTTGGGTTGTATTAACTCATGATTGTTTCCTTGTTGGTGAATACAACAAGCTCAAGATCGGAAGATTGGACCTTACGAGATATTAGAAAAGATTAATGACACTGCCTATAGGTTGCGACTTCCTAGTCATTTAAAAACTTTTGATGTTTTTAATGTAAAACACCTAAGTCATTGAGCTCTGAAGCCGGATACACCCACCCTAAACTCGAGGACGAGTTATCTTCAACTCCAGGTGACTGATGCAGGAGGGGATCCAAATTGAGTTTTTTTAAGTAGTTATCCATTAATTAAGTTTAGTTTATTTTTTCTTAATTATATTTAATTTTGTCCTAAATCTTAGGGAATCAAGTCTTGTTAGTTAATTTATCCTAAATCTCAGGGAATAAGTCTTGTTAGTTAATTTATCCTAAATCTTAGGGAATAAGTCTAGTTGGTTACTTTTTCCGTTTAGATTTTTTTGAAAGTTTTGAAAGCTATATAAACCTATGCTTAGATGATATTTAGGACAAGTTATTTTAATATTGAATCAATTGGTTTCGCTTAAGCTACGTTATGGCTACATCTCTTTTTCTTTGCGCTCTTGATTTCATAATAGGTTTAAGCCTAATTTAAGCTATTCCTTTTTTTAGTATGTTACTTCTCTCTTATTTTCTTGTTAATCCCTCTGTAACTTCACGTCCTAGAATAATATACATATTCTACTCAACAATCCAGTAAGGGTTTCCTGCCTTCCCTTTATATGACTCAGCAAAACAATTGCCAAAATCTCACTCATCCTCTTCATTCTATCTCTCTCTCATGATGTCCTTTATATCCAATCATCTCATTTGGATCTCTTGACCCTTTCTAATAAAAGCAAGGAGACATATACAATCTTCATTCATCAAAGGATGCACAATTTAAGAAACAATACTGTATAGGCCATTCAAATACTTCATATTCTCTGTGTGATTTTTCGCATTCAATCCATTTTTTTCATACTTGAGTGTCTAGTAGATCAGTGCCAAAGAAAAGCATTTCTTTGCATTCTTTGAGAAACGCATGCAAAACATTTTAAGGAGTTTCTCTTCAAGCATATTACATCAAAAATGTATAACAACTAGACTGTACTCTATAGACTAGAGTGTTGGACATCTACCAAATTAATCTATAAAAGATTAGGATATTGAGATGAATGTGTGAGGTTACTAGGACAGATAAATAACAATAATAATGCCTGAGAGTTGGCATAGTCCTGGTAGATTAAAAAATAAGAGAAATATTAATGTAGTAAAGATGAAAACATTGAGATGGATGCTCAAAATTGCTAGGACAAATAAAACAAATGCTATAATCTGGCAAATACATATCAAATGGAAAGCATACTATATACTTGAATTAATTAGAGCTTAAGGTTTAAAGGAAAATAGAAAACAAAGAAACTTAAATGAGGTATGTAAATAACCAAGGTGTTCATTGAATGAGTCTACTTAATGGAATGGAGGATAAGATATCTTAGTCAAACCAAAATAGTTCAATATACAAGTTGGTGTTGCTTAGTACATTAGAGATATGTGAGTCAATAGCTAATATCATTTCTTTTACAAAAATTATTAAACAACTGCAAGAATAATGCATAAAATAAACTACTAATGATCATTCCGACTGTGTGCATGATCAAGACTGAATTTGTCATCAACAAAATCCATACTCTAAGCATCTACTTATAAGTTAAACAACAAGTTCAAACCAAATTCAGTTACAACTTGGGAGTCGAAGGAAGAAATATTAAGTGGTTTGATAATAGGGCAGTTGCATCATAGAAGTAACAAATTTTGTGAGAGAATGCTAGCATTCTACATAAAGACTAACCAAGAATTAGGAAGTAGCGCTACATGGTGGATCTTCACGTGGTAAACAATTTCTACATGATGCATCTTCACATGACAAACAATTCATCTCAAAGTACAGATTTTTATAAAGGACTTTTATAATGCTAAACACACAAAATTACATGAAAAGCTGAAGTGGCACAATATGGTAAATGTCAAAAGAAGTTAATAGGAAAAGAAAAAAATTCCATGCTGATTTAAGTTTTATCCCATACCTTAACTGGGAATGTTCCAGAAGGGAGCTTTGTAGTGAGCAGATCCCTTAGACGACGAATTGCCTTCACTTTGTTTGCCATGATATCAAGCAGTGGCAATAGCTCTTCAGTCCTTAGCGGAAAATCTGGAGAGAGCCATAAAACAGGCCTTAGACCTTTTTTATACTCACTCTCTTTGCTACTCTCTTTGCGGCGGTTTCCATTTTCAGAGCTCATTCCTGACTTTTTTGAATCCCTGTCCTTTGCCCTCTTAAGATCCTCCCCCTTGTTAAGAATCTCTACTGAATGGTTTCCAGGTCTACTCTGGTAATGAGATGGAGAGTCACCAAGGAGATCACTCACCTTCTCTTCCACACAGAGTGAACTTCTTGGAGCAACACTTTTCTTCTGCCCTTCTTGTTTTTGATTGCTTCCCCTCCTTCCCCAGTTACTAAACCAACCTTTCCTCTCCTGTCTACCCTCACGCATACTACTACTACCTACATCCTGGATTTCGATCTCCCTGGGATCATAGCAACTATGACGATGAGCAATATGCCCATCTACTTGGTAGCCATCAATTATGTCAGGTGATTCCATTTTGAGTGCATGCTCTAATTGATTCCGCTCTTCCTCTGTCAAAATATCATCAAATTCTTCATTCTCAGTATCATTGTCATTACAGGCAGAGAGGAACTCCTCATCCGTCATGGCCCCTGGCACCCTGCGGGACTTCACACTCACCACAACGTTATGCATATCATACACCTTGGCTTTCCAAGGTCCAACCATTTCTGACCTCTCCTGCCGCCTCCATGTCAACTGCGGAAGAAGGACCGCCTGCGTGACGTCAAGCCCTGGCCGGAAGATGTTTGTCTGAGACATGGCGGTGACTTCTTGTTGAACCTCTGCCTCGGTGGCAGGCGCGCCTGCCCCATCCAAAGCATTCATTACTTCCTTGTCCTTGTGGGAGATCATGCACAGGGATCCAGGCGGCACCTTCCCGTCCTCCGATCCATCGCCAAGGAAAAGAATGCTCTGATCGGAGCGCTGAATCCTGAACCCATCGAATCCGGCGAGTGTCATATCGGCCCGCAGGTTCGAACCCCGCTTCCAGATCTTGTAGGTATCGGAAGGGGCTATTCGAGAGATGAAAGGGATAACGGAGCTCTCGAAGTGGAAGGTGATCTCCATGTAAAAGTCCCGCATCCGATGCATAGTGGCAACGACCCGCGGTAGCCGGCGGCACCACTTGGCCCAGGCGAGCGGTTGGTAATGGCGGACGACGATGCGAGCGAGGTTCTCCTCCCGAGCGCATATAGCCTCCTGGAGCGCACTCCAACCCTGTTCGTTCTGGAGGCTCCAGTCAGCGCCAGCAGCCATGAGCATCTCGACGGCGACGGCATCCCCGAGGCGGACCGCGAGGTGGAGCGGCGTCTCCCTCCCGGGGACCTCCCGGCGGTCAATGACAGCGGAGACGGCGTCGGCCTTCTCCTCCTCCGCCAGCGACGCCGCCTCGGTGCGGACGGACGCCGGATCGGCCAGGCGCGGCAGCGCGGAGATCAGGCGTTTGAGGGCGGAGTAATCGCGGGCGAGGACGGCCCTGTGCGCTGGGCTGTGCGCGTACTGAATGGGATCCAAGCCGGCCATGGTGACGCCTCCTTCCTCCTCCTCCTCCTCCTCCCCCTCTTCCTCCTCGAGGGTTCCGCACAAGCCGAATCAACCTCAAGCAAACAGAAGCATCGAGAAACCAAAAGGAGCTAGAAATCCAAACTCGCTAGCAGTTTCAGCTGAATCTGGGAGACGACAAGACGAAGGAGATGGAACAGCGAAGAGGGAGAGAGGGCTGATCTGTGCGACTCAAAGCAAACAAATGCATGTATCTGCCACTTCTTTCCTTCTTCTTTTTCTTTTTCTTTTCCCCAAAATTCAGTATCTCGTCATTTCGTGTATTTATTTATTTATTTATATTTTGAGTAGGTGCGGGACTGGAGAAGGGGGAAGAAGAGGGAGGGGGAGGAATCAAGTAACGAATGGTGTGAATGTGCTGCCTGAAGCGATCCAAATCCAAGGAAAATAGACGAAACAAGCAAAGTCCCAAACCTCTTTTTAAAAGGGGAAATAATTGGGTTAAAATTACATAAGCGTCCCTTATTTTTATCATTATTTTGAAAAATATTTTTTAAAAAATATTAAAAAGTGGATCCTGTATCTTCATTTAATATTATTATATAAATTTTAATGTTGCAAATAATATTAATTAACTCTAAATATATCAATTTTGATTAAATTTATTATAATTATCACAATTTTAATTAAAATTATTCTAGAAATATTTAATCACTGTTTTAATAAGTTGGATTGATTTTACTAAATAAGAATAATTTTAAATTATATTTGAATATTGTTAACTAATTTTAAAATGATTTTGACTATAATTATTTAATAATTTTGAGCATATTAATATAATTTTAAATATGCAACTAATTTCCAATATTTTTTATTTTACCCCTCTCACTAATTATTATGGTACTCACATACTATATTCAAAGAGTATCGCTATAGTAAATGATTTTGTTCGATGTTTAAAAATATTACGTCATAGTAGTGTTGTTTTTTAAAATACAGACTTATATTAATGTTGCTCTTTGAATGTAATATTATAGTGGTTAACAGAGGGTAAAAGGAGAAATAAATGCAGAGTTAGTATGTGCAATTGCCGAAATTATTATAATAGTATAAAATAAAAGTATTTTAGAAAATATAGAGTATTTTTTAAAATAAAAAATAAAATTTTGCCAATATAATTTGATTAAAACATAATATCACTAATTTGATTTGAGCAATCACAAGTCACATTCATTAGGATTTAGACTGAATCACCTTCGTTCAATCCAACTTGCAAATCAAGTGGATGCCACGAAAACAAAATCGAGCTTAGTCAACTTAGGGATGCGTCCATGGAAATTTTATTTTTGCCAGGGGCTTTAATATATTTTTGCCAGGGGTTTTAATATAGTGGAAGGATGTTAAATTATTATTTAAATATTTATAGAGAATTTTGTTTTAAATGAGATGTATAATCATGTGCTGAATTTTTGGACCGTTCATCACAAATATTTTCTGATTTATCTGACGGACGAAAAAAATTTCTCGAGCCGGATGTTTCAAGTTATCTGATTCAGCATTTTGTCTAGGGAGATTTGAAAATCTAATTGCGGGATGATTAGGTGCGGTCGGTGGTGATTAAATGCTAAATTGACGGGTTGATCATGATTTATTGTGATTTAATAGTGAGAGGTGGAGAGTCATCAATAATTGGGAGGATCACATGCGCCGCACGTCAGGGGACATAATCATCATCATCAAACTAATAAATATGTTTTTCGGTTATTAATTTAATTGATGATCATGTGAGGAGGTTGAATTTCTTGGCTTTGATCGAAATTATTAAACTTCTTTAGCTTTGACTTGATAAAGGGTTACGAGTATTGGACTTGTTTCTGGTTGGACTTGGCCATTAGATGACCATGGAATATCACTAGTGAGTGAAAAAAATTTTAGTCAATTGAAGTATCATCTCAATATCTCTCATAATTGATTAGAATCTTAAGCTAGTAGGCTCCATTCATTTAGCTAACCCCCCGTCGTGAGGGTTTACACAAAGGTTCACAACTCGAGTCTACAAAAAGGTTTTACAATTCATCACAATTAGTAAATCAATAACTTTTCGTATAATCAAAGAATGTTAGGCTTCTGAATTGACCATCACATGTACTTTTCGATTTACTCTGATAATCGATGAAAAATTTTCATGAGACCGAACCGAATACCTCAGAGATAATCAATAAGATTAACTGGATTATCAATACAAGTGGAAAGCACAACCCCTAGGAACAGACATGATTGGTATTAGCATTTGGTATTGATGTAATAGGTCATGAAGTCGATTTTCAACATATGTGAAATGCATTGTGGGTCACCTGACCCCTTATACAAAGTGTCAATGTGTTGGGCGAAGTCCTCCATAATTTACGTTCCTTCCAAATCACATAAGACAATCCTAGAAGGTTCCCGGAGGAAGGTTATCACATTTTGATGTGACAAGCGAAAAGCACAGACCTAAAGGCATCAACGTGCCTCCACTAATTAACCATTTTTCTCACTGGCATAACCGAGTTAGTACTTGAATAGTAGATTGTCACATAAGAGCACGGATCAAATGTCCGGGGAAACAATCCCTTTGGAAATTACTCCTTTCGTCTCGTTGTGAGGTTGGTGATGAGGAGCACTTGTAGTGAGTGAGTCACATTTTGTCACACAAGTGGAGAGCGCAGACCCGGAGCCATCAACATTTGCACTGAACAAAGATATAGAATTGAGGGAAGTTACCTCTGATGGACAATGATGACGGACACATAGTGTCCAAGTCAAGCAATAAAGATCGCGAAAACATAAGGAGCTTCCAATAATCCTCTTAAGCAAAAGGGATCCATCACCTCCTTCACCAACGACAATTCATTGTTTTGGAACTGATGGAAACTAAACTATCGGAAGAGGACGCCACCAACAACCTCTAATGATGATATCTAGATATGAAAATTGGACACAAGTTTTAATTCTCTAATCATGTATGCATCTTGTTACTTTAGAAGACAAACCTTGTGGGCTTGATAATCCTGCGGAATGAAGAGCAACTCATACACGGACAAGTTCGATGCAAGATCGCTGGAGGGAGCATCCTGGTTTCATTTGTTTATGGGTTGCATAGTATTATCATCACTGCTCGAAGATTTCTGTGGGAGACTCTTACTGATCTAGCAGAAGACATTAAGGAAGTTTAGATCGTGCTTGGAGACTTCAATGTCATGATGACTGCCCAAGATAAAAAGGGAGGCTTGCTGGTGACGCCTTGTAACCCTAGTATATAAGCTAGATTTCTTCATCTTTGTCATTATCAGATTTTCTCTAACGTTATTTTTGTATTTCTCTTGTATTCAATAGAAAAACTCTGTCTCTTCATCTTTTCTTTCCATTGATTGTTTAGTTATGGATTTTCTTCTTTTATCATGATTTTTCACATGATATCATAGGCAAATTTGATAGCATATATAATTTTTCATCCCACAATCTAATAGCAATATCTGGTATTTTATTTGATTTGATATTCCGTTGGTGTAGTTTGACTTACTGTTATTACGAGTTATTTATCATGGCTGCTGAGAGGCATGACTCGTTGTAATCTATGAGTGTTAGATTGGATGGCAAAAATTATGGGTACTGAAATTACCTAATGAAAAAAAATTTGACAAGCAAAAGGATGTGGGGTTATGTTGCTGGAACTAAGGTTAAACCTGTAGATAAAAAGGATGAAAATTTTGAAGAACAATTAGATGTTTGGACAATATTAAACTTATAATACGACAATTCAACTAATCATTAGAAATATGAAATAGCTAAAGAAATTTGGGATCACTTACAACGATTATATACATTGTCCAACTTTGCAAAATAATATCAATTAGAAATTGATATTCGATCTTTTTAACATAAACATATGGGTGTTCAAGAATTTTATTCTGCAATAAGCAATCTTTGGGATCAATTGGCTCTCACAAAATCTTGAGAACTTCAAGCTTTCCCTCCCTATATAGTTAGTAGAGAAGAATAACAATTAGTTCAATTCTTGATGGCATTTCTTGATGAGTTGAAACATTATGTGGAAATATTCTACATCGAATCCCTCTTCCCTCTGTTGATTACTCTAAGATTGCAATGGATGAATGTAATTATTGCAAAGTTAAGGGTCATTGGAAGGCTCAATGCCCTGAGTTGTTGAATAGACTAGTGCAACAGTAGAATTAGTTTTAGTTTACAAAATCTCAGTCATTTCAGTTCAACCCCCCCATAGACTAATGTTGTAGCAGTTCCATCATATGCTGCTCCCATGATAGTCTCTCTTGTGGAACAATTTCAGAAGTTTCTTGCAACCCAACCATGTATTATGTCTGCTTTAGGTTTGTTAGCCTTGATTCCTCGGTACATCTCCTTCAGTGTGGGTCTCAAATCCAAGAGTATCTCACCAAATGTCTCCTAACTCTTCAATTTTTATTTTTATGTTACCTGTAAATTATATGCTTGTTATAAATTTATAATGGCTGATGGCACCCCTTTGCCCCTAGTAAGTGTTACTTCAATTGTCATATCTCATTTCTCATTGCCTAAGGTTTACCATGTTCCTCAACTAACATTAAATATAGTATTAATTGTTAGGGTTCAAAGTTATAAACAAAGTGTTGGAACAGCGGGGGTTGGCAAGAGGGGGTTGAGTTTATCTGTCAAAAAGTAAAACAACACCTTTCTCGACCGTTCAACTCAGATTAACAGCAATAGTATAATTAAAATAAACAACAAGAAAATGAAGAAAGAGGCGCAGGGTTTACTTGGTTACAACCTAAGTGGTTGTTAATCCAAGGATAAATGAAAGCTCTAAAAATCTTCTTCGGTGAAGGCGGAGAAGCCTCTTACACTCGTTAATTGCTCAGACTATTGCTAGGAAAAGAATATAAGAGTTGTTGTTTATTTCCTAGGTCCAAGGATCTTTTTATAGCCCTTAAAAAATATTATCCATGGCTTGAAGACGCCTTCCATAGGGTTGGAAGGCGCCTCCAGCGAGGCGCAAAAGGATAAAGCTTTATCCTTTGGCAACGGCTAAAATCAGCCTGTTGAAGGCACCTTCCATGTACATTGAAGGCGCCTTCCAACAGAAGGCTTCAGCAGCTACCGAGCTTCACTCTCTTCCTCTGGCTCTTCCGCTTGGGTGATTTTGGCCAACTAAAATAGGGCTCACTCGAACGCATAAAAATTTTCCGACTTTCTCCTCGAACAGTCTTTCGCTCCAACTTCTCTCCCACGAAACATCATGCACGTCCTTCTCGTCCACCGGTATACTCTTTCACAGCACCTCATCCCTCAGATGCACTGAGCCCGTCAGCTCCCTTCCCATGTCATCCTTCTCGCTAGCTGCGTCTTCGCTCGACTTCTTGTATTCCTAAGTTCCTATACACTTAGACACAAGGATCAAACACAACAGGACTTAACTCAACTTGGTTAATCACATCAAAACTACCACGGGGTCCAATAATCTCCCCCTTTTTGATGTGCATCAACCCAAATTCAAGTTAGGGTAAAAAAACAAACAAATTGCATTAACATAAGTTTTGTAAAGAAATTACAAAATTAAGTTAAGCATTAACATGCATTAAGTTGCAAAACTAAATTAGGCAATAAAATGTGATTTTAAAAAGGTGTCTCTTACTCTCCTAAACTTGTAACTATTCCTTCCCCTTTGATCACATAAAAAAATTGGGAAAAGTAACCGAAAAAGTTAAAAAAATTTTGAAATTAATTTTTGGGAGGTAGTTAAAAAAATTTCAAACAGGAAAAATTTCCTCAAAGACATACTTTGATAAAAAAAAACTTTAACTTGTTAAAAGATTATAACAATTATCAGTTAGTCAATTAAACATTTATTCCAATAATTGGCTTTCAGGCTGTGGCGAGGCACTAGGCCTTCTTGGTTATTGGAGCAACAACCACTTTCTAGACAAAGTCTCTTAAAGAAATTAAACATTTAATTTTCTTTTTGAATTCCCAAAAAATAATTCAATTCAAATATATTTTTAAAACTCAATATAGGTTCCTTCCTACTGGGTTAACTAAAAATTTGGGGGTACATAACTTCTGGGGATTTTTCTAAGTTGTCCCTGATATTTTCTAATGTACCAGTTTAGTCTACCATGCTTTCTAAATTTTGGTTTGTTCAAACTCAAACATGCATAGTTATTTTTCAAGTTTTCAATTTCTATTTTTAATTTATCATTTTATAATTTTAAATTATCATGCATTTTTAAGGGACATGATTTACTAATTGTCTTTTCAAATTAATGCTTTCTTTTTCTAATTTGCACAAATTTTTATAAAGTATTTTGATAAAATTAAAAGACTGCTCGAGAGATAGTGCTCGTACCTCACTTACCTCGTGATCTAATGCTCCACTTCATCACAGCTTTCCGATCTGATGATCCTCTCCCTTCATCGATGCACATTTCTAAGCTACTTTCTGTTGGATCGTGGAAGTCATTAGAGGGGGGTGAATAGCGATCGAAAATTTGTAGCGAGTATGCAGCTGAAAATAAAAATCACTACGCTAACATGAACCAGTTTTATTTTGTTTGGAGCCTTCGTCGAATCCTACTCCAAGGTCTGCACTCGTTGAGTACTTTCATTGGGCAATTCACTAGCAATTTAAAAAGTGTTTACAAATGAAAGAACAAGAACTCATTTAAAAAGAAAAAAATATATCGACAACAATTAAAGATAACTTGAGCCGTAAGTTGTCGGAGAAGAGTTGTCGCGTCGCAGGAGCAAAGCGCAATAGAGCAGTCGTAGGAAGTAGTTGTTATATTTTGATGCTCCGTGGAGGCCTTCTTTTATAGGCATACTCCGAGTGCCCGGATCCCTTTCGGGCGCCTGGACTGTGACGTCGATCGTCCAATCAACGCTCTCCTAGCTATAAGGATAACTTTTGCCTTCCAAGCGCCCGGACCGATTCCGGGCGCCCAGACCAACTCTAGGCTCCCGGACCACCATTTTCTAGAGACTCATTCACATGCAAGAAAATGTTAGTCCGAGACAAAATAAAAGTTATGTTACCCTGCAAAACAAGGTGTTAGCACAATTTATAATCAAATAGAGTAGTAATTAGATTCTGTCTCCTCGAGACTGAAATCTAGTCACGATCTCAACTTAGATTTCTGAAATAGATCTAAGTTGGATCGATGCCTAAGTTTCCTAACTGGGAACGCATCCTTGTTAGAGTGTATACTAAAAACCTAGCTTTTGTATAAACATTTATTTAAACATAAAGAATCATAGTGGTCAATATCTACATTTATTTTTTAAATGTAATTTTATCAATTAATTTATATACTAGACAACATGGTGTGTGGTGTCACACACAGAAGATCATATTGTCGGTTCTTTATAAATTATAAAAAGTTGCTCACGACTAAGATGGAAAGGAACAAACCGTTGAGGTAGTCATAGTGTAATTAAGTATTAGTTTATCTTAACTAATAAATTACACTGATACACTCCAAGTGTATTGAGTAGGATCATTTTAGGTAAGTTCTTTTTGTACTGACTTTATAAAAGAACTAGACCTTAGTTATTAAGGAAGTGTGTGCTCTTAATCCTAATATAATAACAAACACATATATTTAATATTTATTTCTTTGACTTATCAAAGGGTGAGATATGCCTGATAAGTTGGGAAATGATATTACTTATAGTGTGTGTTGTTGATTATAGAAGGAATCTATGTCCTAGTTATCTAGGTTGAGAATGTCCCTAAGTGGAGCTCATAAGGATTGTCATGTTAAACGCAGGTGGACTTAGTCTGACATGACGATGAAGTTGAGTGGTACTACTCTTGAAGCTAGATATTAATTAAGTGAGTTGTCAGTAACTTATTTAATTAGTGGGCATTCGTTATCTTAAATACAGGGAGACTAACACACTCATGATAAGAAGGAGCATATAATGTAATTTGGGATTGGTGCGGTAGTGCGATAATAACTCTCTAGTGGAATGAGTTATTATCGATGAACTTGAGTTGTGTGTTCGGGGCGAACATGGGATACTCAAGCTCATCAGAAGGTCAAAACCAATTTCTCCTCTAGGTCTCTGTCGTAGCCTCATTAAAGCCTCAAGTTCATCCAAATATAAGCTCATCTTGGTGTCCAAGAAGGGGGCCGACTCAATGCTTGGTGACCAAGCAAGGGTCGGCCACATTGTCCTCTTAAGGGGCCGGCCCCTTGCTTGGTGCCCAAGCAAGAGGGGGTCGACCACAATAATTCAAATAAGGAGGGGTGTTTTTGAATTTTTAAAATCTTCTCTTTGTAGAAAACTACAAGTTTTAAATGAGACATTTTAAATTTAAAAACTTTTCTTATTTGAATTAGGTCACATGTTTAAAAGAAAGTTTAAAAGTTTTAAAACTTTCCTTTTTTAACCATCCTCATGGTTTAGGAAAAAAAGGAAGAGAAGTTTTAAAAATTTAAATTTTCTATCACCATGTTAAAAAAAAAAAAAAGAAATTTTATAAGAGAAGTTTTAAATTTTAAAACATGGTTTTAATTTTTTAAAATTTTCCTTTTTTAACTCCTACTTTAGGAAATTGAAAGAGAGCTTTTAAAATTTTATAAGAGGATTTCTTCTTGTAAAATTTTATAAAAAATATATATGTATTTCCTTCCTTATAGGGGTCGGCCACCTTTGCTTGGTGCCCAAGCAAGGGGCCGACCAATAGGATTAAATCATCATCCAATCAAATATATGATTGGTGATTGATTCAATCAAGAGGAAAGAAAAGGAAAAATTAAAAGGGAAAAAGAAAAGGAAAAACATGAGGAAGATTTTAATTTATTTTTGTAAAAAGTTTTTCCTTATTTGCCTTGGGCAAGTATTATAAAAGAAGGGGAGGAGAGGCTTCGTGGGTGAATAAATTCTTTTTCTCTCTTCTCTCTAGTCTCCTCCTTAGGGCCGGCCATATATTGCTTGTGGTTCTTTTAAGTGGCCGGATACAAGAAGGAGGAGAAGGAGGAGAAGAAGAAGAAGAAGAAGAAGAAGAAGAAGAAGACATCTAATTCTAGTCTCTTGCTTGTGCTCTCTCATGATGGTCGGATCTCTCCCCTTCCCTTTCCCTTGCTCTCTTTGGTTCCTAAATTGGTGGTGGTGGCCGGATTTTAGAGGAGGAAGAAGAAAACTCTTTGGGTGGTGTTCATCTTAAAGGATCGTCGCCCACACGACGTCCAAAGCGAGGCGAGGAATACGACAGAAGATCTCGAGGTCATTAACATACAAAGAGAATGTATAACTAGTAATTTTCTTCCGCATCATACTAATTATTTTTCTTTGTACGAATTCCAAACACAAGAGACATTAGATCTAGTTTTTCGAATTTATTTTTCGAGTTTGTGTTTTCTTTGTTTTTCGAATTTGTGATTCAATTGTTCTTTTTGGTTAACCTAGAGTTATTTAAGGAAATTAAATATTAGTTTTCCTTAAAAGGCTTTGTCTAGGCGGTGGTGGTTGCTCCCATATCCAAGAAGGTCATATGCCTCGCCATGTAGTCCTGGAAGCCAATTTTGAAAATTAATATTTAATAGAATTTATAATGTAGGTGGATTTGAATCAATAGTGTTAAGTTTCGCTTGCGATTCAAATCTAAACCATTAAGAACAGATAAGTTAGATTTGGAATCAATGATGTTAAGTTCCGTCTGCGATTCCTAATTTAACTTCTAAAGAACACAATAGGTTATTTAAGGAAAGGTTCGATACTTGTACAAAATTTTTGTACAGTGGAACCGGTATGATTTTTCTAGGACTAACCAACAATTAGTATCAGAGCTAGGGTTTGTTTCTGTGTGTTTAGAATTCAAATAGGTTATGCACATGTCATACATAATTTAGGCAGAATAATAGTAGGATGTGCTAACTTTTTAGTTGCAGGCTCCAACTACTATGGCTTATAGATGTTGTGTGTGATTGGACCCTTGGACATGTCAAGAACATTATTGTGTGTGTGCATGATTGTATGTAACTAATACAGCAGGAGATGTATTAGCCCTAGGATTTTAGAATTTTATTTTCGATCTAGATTTTATGTACATTCCCTCGTGGAATATAGGATCTACACATGTAAAATTCTATTTTTGTCGCGGATCGGATGCTTGCGAGGCGTGGTACTTTTAAAGCACCAGAGGCGCAGCGGAATAAGAAGCAATATGGATGCGACTTCTCGACCCAATGGCAATGTCTAAAGATGGCAGCAACTAGGGTTGGAGCATACTAAAGACAGTGATGGAAAAGGTCATAATAGTTGGAAAATTAATTTCCAAATTTATTGCTTTTATTTACTGTGATGTTTATGTGCATGTGATATATGCTAGCATAGGTTAAAATCCTCATTTTTAAATAACTAAGTGGGAGAGGGATTTTAATAAATTCCACGGTCTCCATTACTGGTTTGTAAGTGATGCAACAAGCTTGCGTGTTGGCTCTGAGTGTCTCCCTCCACAACGGATGGGTTTATTGCAGATCACTAGATCAAACTTCCTTTATGGATGGTTATAGGAAATTATTTAGGAGCGTGTGATCTTCTCCAATTGAAGGGGAATAATCATATTTAATGGACTAAGTATCAAGTAATGGTATACACTTAGACGCATTCAATAGTATCCTCCCCAACAAAGTCACTGCTATTGTTTTGCGGGACCAAAGCAATACCAACTATTAATTTGTCATAAAGTTAAGTAAAACCCCCCTCTTACAAATGTTTGAATTTGTATACGCTCACACTAAGTGACATACAAAATTCACGATGTTTGAGATAATTTTATTTGTCATAAAGTTATGTTGACAATATAAAATGGGTAATACCTCCTCTTACAAACAATTGAATTTGTATACGTCCACACTAACATGACATACAAAATTCATGGTGTTTGAGGTAATTTAAGGTTGACAAGATAATTAATGGGTAAGACCCTCCTCTTACGAATGTTGAATTTGTATACGTCCACACTAACGTGGCATGCATAATTCCCAGTGTTTTGAGGTGTTGGTGAATTTAAATAATATTGTTTGAGGAATCAATGTTATTTTAAATTCAAAGTTTTGACCAAATATTTGATCAAAGATAGACCAACTATTAATTTTATTTGTCATGAAGTTAGGATGACGAGATAATAAAATTAATGGACAAAATCTCTTTTTGAATTTGTATACATCCACACTATCATGGCATACAAAATTCACAGGGATTTTAAAGTGTTGATCTTGATCAAATATTTTTGTAATTCTTAGGATTTCAAAATGTTAGTCAATCCCCTAGTTGTTATACTATAGAAAAGACTTAGTAGTCCCTATTATAATGATTGGAAATAAGACTTGGACATTAAGGTAGACTGTCTTCTTAAAACTAAGAGCAATATAGGTGTATTTAATTCATTAGTTGATGAAACATATATAGTGGTGTTATCTACCAGTACCTGGAGTATAGATACAGATGCCACTAATCATCTCTGCAATTCATTGCAAGGTTCCAGGAAACCCGACAACTATGTTAGGACCAAAAGTAGCTAGAGGGGGGGGTGAATAGCTCGTCGCGTGCTCGTTGCTCGGTGTTGCTTGCTTCTTCAAGAATGCGCAGCGGAAAATACAGAAACAAACACAAACACGCTAACACTAGGATTTTACTTGGTATCCACCTCACAAGAGGTGACTAATCCAAGGATCCACACCAACGCACACACCCTCCACTATGAATAACACTCCTTTATGGTAACTACCAAAGGCGGAGAAGCCCTACAACACTCTCAATACAAGAAGAAGAAAGGGAAATACAAGTTAAGCAAAAGCTTACAAGATGTGCCGTAAAAACCCTAACCCTAACTTCTTCCTCTTGCAATAGATCCGCCTCTTGACTTGGAAAGCCTCCAAGAACCTTCAAGAACTGGCGATCACGTGCTTGTAGAGAGCTGTGGAGGAGCTGGAATGAATCTGAGAAGAGCTCGTAAAGAGATGCCGAAGACCACGCTCGCCTGCGGCTTTAAACCCGACGCAACGGTCGGATCCCGATCGATTCGAATGTTCCGAATCGATCGGGGAGGCTTTGGATCGATCCACGGATCGATCCAGAGCGCCTCTGTGCTCTGGAATCGATCCACGGATCGATCCGGCGCTTATCGCGCGAAGCAGATCGTCCCGATCGATCGGCGATCGATCGGGACCTCTGGATCGATCCACGGATCGATCCAGAAGCTTTCTGTTCGCTGGGAAGAATCTAGATCGATCCACTGATCGATCCACAGCCTGGATCGATCCACGGATCGATCCAGCACTTGGTTTTTGCCCAAAACCAAGTTCCAAACCTCCCTAACCAACATCCGGTCAACCTTGACCTGTTGGTACATCATGCCTCGCATCTGGTCACTCCCTTGACCTGCCAGGACTCCCCACCAAGTGTCCGGTCAATCCCTTTGACCCACTTGGACTTTTACTCGTCGTGCCAAGTATCCGGTCACTCCATTGACCTACTTGGACTTCCACCAGATGTCTGGTCAACCTTGACCCATCTGGTCTTCCTTCCTTGCCAAGTATCCAGTCAATCCTTTGACCTACTTGGACTTCCCAGCACCAGATGTCCGATCATCCTTGATCCATCTGGATTTTCCCTTGC
This sequence comes from Zingiber officinale, assembly GCF_018446385.1. Taxonomy (NCBI): domain Eukaryota; kingdom Viridiplantae; phylum Streptophyta; class Magnoliopsida; order Zingiberales; family Zingiberaceae; genus Zingiber; species Zingiber officinale. The sequence goes on from NC_055998.1 coordinate 98,899,167, forward strand.
CTGGCTTCACTCACCAGGGCTTTCACCTAGCTTTACTCACTAGGGTTTTCCATCTGCCTAGCTTCACTCACTAGGACTTTCATCTGCCTGGCTTCACTCACCAGGACTTTTCTTCTGCCTGGCTTCACTCACCAGGACTTTCATCTGCCTGGCTTCACTCACCAGGACTTTTCTTCTGCCTGGCTTCACTCACCAGGACTTTCACCTGGCTTCCTACCAGGACTTCCCATCAAGTATCCAGTCAACCTTGACCTACTTGACTCTTCTTCAATCAATATCTTATTGTCAAACATCTAAACCCAAACCAAGACTCAGCTTGGTTACCCAGGTCAACCTTGACCTGAGGGATATTGCACCAACAATCTCCCCCTTTTTGATGTTTGACAATACCACAATAACACTTACAATCCCATATGTAAGTTAGGCTAATCCCATAGCCTCCTTCTTCATACCACTAGGTAATGAAAGCATAAATTAAGCTCTTCATTCTCCCCCTAAGAGGGCAAACTCCCTCTAGGTAATGAAAGCCTAACTTACTCCCTTTCATGAGTCCTTTCATTCTCCCCCTATGACCTTCCCATAGGTAATGAAGGACTAAGCTTAACCATACATTCTCCCCCTATTGGCACACATCAACCCATCGTTGGACACACATCAACCCATGCTCCAATTCTGGGCACACTTCAACAAATTCATTTGTTGAAGACTCTCCCCCTGAAGAGTTGCTCATCGTTGTTCACAACATCACTCGTTGTGATCAACACGATAATGAAGGTCCCATACCCTTCATTTATCCTTAACTTCTCCCTCAATGTTGACAAATACCCAACCTTGAGCATTTTCAACCACTTGAGTGTCCACTTGAAATAATGAGGATATCCACTCCCCATTTTTCCCATTTCAAGTTTAAATGCTCAACCTTGAGCAAGTTCACAACAGAAGGTTAACCACCTTCCAAGGTTCATGAAAAATAATTTTCATGTCTTTAAAGAGTCCCTCCCTAAAGACATGGTGGTAACTTCTGTCATTGCACCAACAATGACTTGGAATCCCTAAACCATTAGGAAACCCAAATGTGGAAGTTTTGAGGTTCAAATATTCAAAATTTGAAACAATCTCAACCTAAACTTCTACTTAGTCTTCGTTAACCAATCCATCCTTGTTTTCAACATGAAAACACCCTTTGTATGTATACAAATGTATTTAAGGGGTTTGGAATGGTTACCTAGACTCAAAGAGGTTCAAAGATGCTGAAATCAGGCCTTCCCAGCCAAAATCAGCAACTTGGATCGATTGGAGTTGGGTTCCAATCGATTGAACCTTTCTGAATCGATCCACGGATCGATTCAGACTCCCTGGATCGATCGGCTGATCGATCCAGCGAGCTTCTGCTCGCGGGAATTGTCGTTTGAATCGATCCATGGATCGATTCATGGAACTCCAATCGATCCATGGATCGATCGGAGCTCTGATAGTTGCTGAAATTCCATTTCAGTCAACTTCAGAAACCCCTAGAAAATTCTACAAAAATCCAAAAATTATGAAATTTCGTGTAGACATTATTTAGGGCATACTTAATCATGGAAAAGTAGTTTTCTATGAAAATACATCATATTTTCAAAGATTGACACAAACTTGAAAGCTTACAAAAACTTTAGTGTTTTTCTTCAAGTTTGTGTCTAACTATTCAATGGTAATTACTATCAAAAGATAGCCTTCACTAAGGTTTTCCAAAAACATTTTAAAACCATTTTCAAAACCAATATCCCATCATGTTCCTTGGGCATAATGCACATGACTTGTACATTAGCTTTCCCAATGATGGGAAAACACATAACTATGTGTTTTGATGAACTTAAAACTCAAAAGAATGCACTAAATCAACATCTTGAGTTTTGTTCATCATCCTAACATCTCACTTGTATATAATATGCACTAAAACACATATAAGTCACCTTATAGGTCTTTGTGAGATGTAAGATTTTGGTTTTGCCCTATTCTAGGGATCAAGCATATCTATCTAGGCATTTTGAGAGGTAGACATCCACAAAGGATGTTACTTGTTGATTTACTTGTTAAACAAATGTCACTTGTTTATTCCACTTGTTGTAAACAAATGCCACTTGTTTAACTAATGCCATATGTCCTTAATTTTTTTTTTCTTTAAGGAAATAAACATAATGCATGATAATGTTATGGCATACATCAAAATAAAATAGCTTTCAAAAGAAAGATTCCTATAACTACATGATGTATGTATGGCATGACATGGTATTTTTGTATTTTTCATGATAAGTCATGAATGCAAAATACAAATAAGATAAAATATGATGTCATGGCATATTATGAGCAAACAATCATGGCAAGGTTTAGCATAAATAAAATATACCTAGATTACCTATCTAAGTATCGTTAATCTTAGCTAATCCTAAGACTTAAACCCTAGCTTGCCCAAAGTGCTTCAAGAAAATGCCAAAGCCTAAGTTTGCATTTCTTATTCCCTTGATTAATTTATGCCAATTAAAATGAACATGTCCTCAAATGTTGGCATATTCCATTTTTCCTCAAGAGCAGCACTTTTAAATTTAAGGCCCGGATTGCCTTAAATTGCCTAAGAACATACCAAAAACCCAACTTGATAGTTCTTATTAATTTTCAATATGTGCCATTTAAGATTAAAATCAAATCTTCCACCATTAGGCACATTTTACTCTTTCAAGGAGTAAATAATAGGTCCATTTCATTTTCAAAGGTTAACTAAACCTTGAAAATGCTCCTTGAGTGTCAATTTCCTCAAAGTTGGGTTAACTACCCTTCTAATCGGAGTTGACACTCTCTAACCCATCTATGGGGTAGAGAAGATGCTCCTAGGAACCCAACACCTATTGGTGCTCCTTGGATGCTCTAGGTACTCACTAGGGATAACTTCCCTAGATACCTTCCTAGTGACCTTGTTGGGCTTCTTAGAAGCCTTGGTCACATTTTCTAGGTCAACTCTAGGGATAGCCTCCCTTGTGACCTTGTTTGTGACTTTCTTAGACTTCTTAGAAGTCTTAGTCACATTTATTGCAAAAATACTCTTAGAGATGACTTCCCTAGTATTTTTGGCTTGACCACTAGACCTAGGGTTTGTTCCATAGCTATATGGAACTCTATGGTAAGAGGGCACATCCTTCTTAGCCTTTGGTTTGTATCCCAAACCTCTATGGCCATTAGATGACCTTTGTGCTCCTAGACCTAGGTTATGCTCATTTTGCCCTAATAGGATATTTTCCATCCTTTTTAGGGTCTTTTCCATTTTATCAAGTCTTGACCTCAAGACTTGATTTTCTCTCACTAAGTCCTTAGTATTTGACCCATGAGCATTTTTGTTTCTAGGCTTGTATCTAAAATCCTTAGAGTTTACGCCTAGATTTTTACCTACAATCCTAGCCTTAGGTGTAGTAGTTTTAGCATGAAAAGCTATATGTTTTTCTTTAACACTATCATGCTTTCTATTTTCATGGTAAATAGCATTAAAATGATAAAAGTTAGAACCATCATGCTTTTTACCATAATGTAAAGGGGTAGGCTCAATAAATGTTACCTTCTTCTTTACCTTGGAGGCTCCCCCTTGCCTAGTGCCTCCTTGAGCCTTGACCACCTTCTTCCCCTTGGGGCATTGACTCCGGTAATGCCCCTTTTGATTGCAAGAGAAGCATATGATATGCTCCTTGCTCTTCTTTGTCCCGGGGGTGGTCTCCTTGGGCTTCTCCTTGCCTTTTTTCGTCACTTGACCCTTCTTCTTGGCCAAGTTGGGACACTTGCTTTTATAGTGCCTTTGAGAGTCTTTGGACTTGATCCCTGGTGGACATGAACCTGATCCCCGGACATATGACGAAGCACTCCAAGATAAAGATACATCATCTTTGCAAAGAGCAATGAATACAGAATTAGAATATATGTATTCTAATAAAGTCTGGGAGCTTGTAAAACCACCAAATGATGTAAAAGTCATTGGGTGAAAATAAGTCTACAATAGGAAAAGAGGGATAGATAGGAAGGTGGAAACTTTCAAAGCAAGGCTTGATGAAAAAGGAAACTTTTTCACCAGTAGTCATGCTTAAGTCTATCCAATTCTTTTATCTATTTGGCAAGTAGATGTCAAGACAGTCTTCCTTAATAGAAGTCTTGAAGAAAGAATCCATATAAAGCAACCAGTGAGGTTTATTGCAAAAGTAAAAGAGCATCTTGTGTGTAAGCTCAATCAGTTTATGGACTGAAGTAAAGCTTCAAGGTCTTGGTACATAAAGTAATCCAGACCTATGGATTTATTTTATAACCGAATGAGTTTTGTGTATACAAGAAGTATGATGGAAACGTGGTGGTATTTCTTGTACTATACGTAGATAATATTTTTTGTAGTTGGAAACAATATCAAAGTGTTGTCAGAAGTAAGGGTATGGTTGTCCAAACAATTCGATATGAAGGACTTGGGAGAATGCATATATTCTTGGGATCAAAGGGATCGTAAGAAAAGAATATATTTTACTTATCCCAAGCTTCATATATCGAAACAATCTTTGCTCGTTTTAAGCATGCAAAACTCCAAGAAAGGTTTCTTACATTTTTAGCATGGAGTAGATTTATCTAAAGAGATGTCTCCAAAGATATCAAAGGAGATAGAGGAAATGAAGGTAGTTCCTTATGCTTCGGCTGTCGGAAGCCTAATGTATGTTATGCACAAGATCAGAAATCTGTTTTGCCAAGGACATAATTAGCAGATATCAAAGTAACCCTGGACAAGGACATTGAACTGCGGTAAAGCATATATTGAAGTTCCTTAGAGGCACTTAAGATTATATGCTAGCTTACAAGGTAGATAATTTGGTCCCTGTGGGTTGCATGGATTTTGACTTCTAATCGGATAGGGACAATAGTAAGTCGACCTCGGGGTTTTGTGTTTACTTTAGGAGGTGAAATCATAACTATAGAAGAGTGATAAGCAAAGGTGTTTTTTCGGACTCCACCATAGAAGCTGAGTAAGTGGCAGCCTCTGAGGCAGTCATAGAAGCTGTATGGCTCATATACTTCATGATAGACTTAGACATGTTTTCTGGTTTGCCCAAAAATTATTACAATTTATTGTAATAATAATGGTGCAGTAGCAAACTCGAAGGAACCATAAGTTCATAAGGCAAGTAAACACAATAGAGCGCAAGTACCACCCAATACGAGAAATCGTATAAACGATGAGAAGTTGTTGCCGCCTAGATTGCATCAGGTGATGACCTGTAGATCCTTTCACTAAGGTCCTTAAGGCAAGAGATTTTGATGGGCATGTTGAAGGGTTGGGAATCAGATGTATGACAACATTTATGGCAGCATAGTCTTTTAATATAAGTAGGAGATTGTTAGAGTGTATATTAAAAGCCTAGCTTTTGTATAAACATTTATTTAAACATAAAGAATCACAGTGGTCAATATCTATATTTATTTGTTAAATCTAATTTGTTCAATTAATTTATATAGTAGACAAAATGGTGTGTAGTGTCACACACAGAAGATCATGTTGTCGGTTCTTTATAAATTATAAAAAGTTGCTCGCGACTAAGTTGGAAAGGAACAAACCGTTGAGGTAGTCGTAGTGTAATTAAGTATTAGTTTATCTTAACTAATAAATTACACTGATACACTCCAAGTGTATTGAGTAGAACCATTTTAGGTAAGTTCTTTTTGTACTGGCTTTATAAAAGAACTAGACCTTAGTTATTATGGAAGTGTGTGCTCTTAATCCTAATATAATAACAAGCACATATATTTAATATTTATTTCTTTGACTTATCAAAGGGTGAGGTTTAGCTCGATAAATCAATATGCCCGATAAGTTGGGAAATGATATTACTTATAACGTGTGTTGTTGATTATAGAAGGAATCTGTGTCCTAGTTATCTAGGTTGAGAATGTCCCAAGAGGAGCTCGTAAGGATTGTCATGTTAAACCCTGTAGGTGGACTTAGTCCGACATGACGATGAAGTTGTCTAGGTTGAGAATGTCCCAAGAGGAGCTCGTAAGGATTGTCATGTTAAACCCTGTAGGTGGACTTAGTCCGACATGACGATGAAGTTGAATGGTACTACTCTTGGAGCTAGATATTAATTAAGTGAGTTGTCAGTAACTTATTTAATTAGTGGACATTTGTTATCTTAAACACAGGGAGACTAACACACTCATGATAAGAAGGAGCCCATAATGTAATTTGGGATTGGTGCGGTAGTACGATAATAACTCTCTAGTGGAATGAGTTATTATCGATGAACTTGAGTTGTGTGTTCAGGGCAAACACAAGATACTCAAGCTCATCGGAAGGCCAAAACCAATTTCTCCTCTAGGTCCCTGTTGTAGCCTCATTAAAGCCTCAAGTTCATCCAAATATAAGCTCATCTTGGTGTCCAAGAAGGGGGCCGGCTCAATGCTTGGTGACCAAGCAAGGGTCGGCCACATTGTCCTCTTAAGGGGTCATCCCCTTGCTTGGTGCCCAAGCAAGAGGGGGACGACCACAATAATTCAAATAAGCAGGGGTGTTTTTGAATTTTTAAAATCTTCTCTTTATAGAAAACTACAAGTTTTAAAAGAGATATTTTAAATTTAAAAACTTTCCTTATTTGAATTAGGTCACATGTTTTAAAAGAAAGTTTAAAAGTTTTAAAACTTTCCCTTTTTAACCATCCTCATGGTTTAGGAAAAAAAGGAAGAGAAGTTTTAAAAATTTAAATTTTCTATCACCATGTTAAAAAAAGAAATTTTATAAGAGAAGTTTTAAATTTTAAAACATGGTTTTAATTTTTTAAAACTTTCCTTTTTTAACTTCTACTTTAGGAAATTGAAAGAGAGCTTGTAAAATTTTATAAGAGAATTTCTTCTTGTAAAATTTTATAAAAAATATATATGTTTTTCCTTCCTTATAGGGGTCGGCCACCTTTGCTTGGTGCCCAAGCAAGGGGCCGACCAATAGGATTAAATCATCATCCAATCAAATATATGATTGGTGATTGATTCATTCAAGAGGAAAGAAAAGGAAAAATTAAAAGGAAAAAGGAAAAACATGAGGAAGATTTTAATTTATTTTTGTAAAAAGTTTTTTCTTATTTGCCTTGGGCAAGTATTATAAAAGAAGGGGAGGAGAGGCTTCATGGGTGAATAAATTCTTTTTCTCTCTTCTCTCTAGTCTCCTCCTTAGGGCCGGTCCCTAGCTCTTTATCATGCTAGGGCCGGCCATATATTGCTTGTGGTTCTTTTAAGTGGTCGGATACAAGAAGGAGGAGAAGGAGAAGAATAAGAAGAAGAAGAAGAAGAAGAAGAAGAAGACATCTAATTCTAGTCTCTTGCTTGTGCTCTCTCACGATGGCCGGATTTCTCCCCTTCCCTTTCCCTTGCTCTCTTTGGTTCCTAAATTGGTGGTGGTGGCCGGATTTTAGAGGAGGAAGAAGAAAGCTCTTTGGGTGGTGTTCATCTTGGAGGATCGTCGCCCACACGACGTCCAAGGCGAGGCGAGGAATACGGCAAAAGATCTCGATGTCTTTAACATACAAAAAGAAGATATAAATAGTAATTTTCTTCCGCATCATACTAGTTATTTTTCTTTATATGAATTCCAAACACAAGAGACATTAGATCTAGTTTTTCGAATTTATTTTTCGAGTTTGTGTTTTCTTTGTTTTTCGAATTTGTGATTCGATTGTTCTTTTTGGTTAACCTAGAGTTATTTAAGGAAATTAAATATTAGTTTTCCTTAAAAGGTTTTGTCTAGGCGGTGGTGGTTGCTCCCATATCCAAGAAGGTCATATGCCTCGCCATGTAGTCCTGGAAGCCAATTTTGGAAATTAATATTTAATAGAATTTATAATGTAGGTGGATTTGAATCAATAGTGTTAAGTTCCTCTTGCGATTCAAATCTAAACCATTAAGAACAGATAAGTTAGATTTGGAATCAATGATGTTAAGTTCCGTCTGCGATTCCTAATTTAACTTCTAAGAACACAATAGGTTATTTAAGGAAAGGTTCGATACTTGTACAAAGTTTTTGTACAGTGAAACCGGTACTATTTTCCTAGGACTAACCAACAATCCTCACAAGTCACTCCCCTCCAGTGACTTACCTTAACTTACCTGCCAGACGTCCGGTCAGCCCGTCAACCCGTCTGGACTTCATGCCAGCTATCAGGTCATCCCGTCGACCTAGCTGGACTTCGTGCCAGACATCCGGTCAGCTCGTCGACCTATCTGAACTTCGTGCCAACTATCTGATCGGCCCATCGACCTAGCTGGGCTTCGTACAGCTATCCGGTCGGTCTGTCGACCTAGCTGGGCTTCGTGCCAGCTATCTGGTCGATCCGTCGACCTAGCTAGGCTTCTCCTGCACACTTAGTCAAAGTGTTAAATCACAACGAAACTAACTTAACCTATTTTATCATTCATCAAAACCTGAGTTAGACCGTCAGTGCTAACTGCACCAACACTTTCATCTTCTTCTCGATGGTCGACAAGTAAGGCTAGTCCGGCGTATTCTTCGATCTTAGACTCAGAGGACGATGATTCATCCCAAGTGGCCTTTAAATTCTTGTGCTTGGATCTTATTGGTGTTTTGCCCTTGTCCTTCTCCTTTTTCTTTAGTTTAGGGCATTCATTCTTGATGTGTCCTTCTTTATTGCAATTGTGGCATCGAACCTTCCTTTTGTTTCGATAATCCCTTTTTGTTTGCGACTTCAATTTATTAGATTGAATAAACTTATTAAACTTCCTCTTACCAACAGTGTTGCTTCATTTTCGTTGATGGATGTTTCGGAGTTAGGATCTTCCTTCTTGCCTTTCAAGGCAAGATTGTTGTTTGACTTTTCGATTTCTTTAGAATCTGCACATTGAGTTTCGTGAAGTTCAAAAGTAAAAAACAAATTCTCTAGTGTACTTACCTTGAAATCCTTAGAGATGTAGTATGTATCTACTAAGGATAACCATTCTGGAGTTCTCGGGAAGGCGTTAAGCATATACCGGATTTCATCTCAGTTCGTTACTGATTCTCTAAGATTGTTGAGATGAGTAATAAGTTCTTTGATTCGTGCTTGGAGTTGCACTACCTTTTCTCCATTATTCATCCACAAGTTTGTTAGTTGGGTTCGGAGGATGTCTTACCTTGCTAACTTCGCTTTTGAAGTACCTTAGCTTCATGGAGTTCTAGGAACTTCTCCTAGAACTCTTTGGCGGAGTTGTAGCTACCGATTCGATTAACCTCCTGGCGTAGAAGGACGCTCAGCATATGGAACTCTGCTTTACCATTCGCCGCAAAGTCGGCTTGCTCCTTCTTCGTCTATTAATATTCTTCTTTGTCTTTTGGAACTACAAACCTACATTTCTTAATTATCAGAATTTCAAAATATGTTTTAAAGAATACCTCCATCCGACATTTCCATTACGCGAAGTCTCCCTCAAATTTTGGTGGGTGAATGCTTGCACCAGCCATCGTCTTGTTGCTTCAGTCGGCAGTTAGTCCTTCTGAGGAATCCTCGCTCTGATATCACTTGTTGGAATAGCGGGGGCCGACAAGAGGGGTTGAGTTTATCTGTCAAAAAGTAAAACAACACCTTTCTTCACCATTTAACTCATATTAGTAGTAATAGTATAATTAATATAAACAACAAGAAAATAAAGAAAGAGGCACAGGGTTTACTTAGTTACAACCTTGGTGGTTGTTAATCCAAGGATAAATGAAAGCTCTAAAAATCTCCTTCGATGAAGGCGGAGAAGTCTCTTACACTCGTTAATTGCTCAAACTATTGCTAGGAAAAGAATACAGGAGTTGTTGTCTATTTCCTAGGTCCATGGGTCATTTTATAGCCCCTGGAAAATCTTATCCATGGTTTGAAGGTGCCTTCCATAGGGCTAGAAGGTGTCTCTAGCGAGGCGCCAAAGGATAAAGCTTTTTCCTTTGGCAATGGCTCAAATCAGCCTGGTCGAAGGCGTTTTCCATGTACATTGAAGACATCTTCCATGAAGGGTTGAAAGTGCCTTCCATGCACATTAAAGGCGCCTTCCATGAAGGCTTAAAAGCGCCTTCAAGTGCTTGAAGGCACCTTCCAGTAGAAGGCTTCAGCAGCTACCGAGCTTCACTCTCTTCCTTTGGCTCTTCCGCTTGGGTGATTTTGGCCAACCAAAATAGAGCTCACTCGAACCCATTTTCCGGCCTTCTCCTCGAGCAGTCTTCCGCTTCAGCTTCTCATCCCTCGGAACATCATACACGTCCTTTTCGTCCACCGGTGTACTCTTCCGCAACACCTCATCCCTCGGATGCACTGAGCCCGTCGACTTCCTTCCCATGTCATTCTTCTTGCTAGCCGCGTCTTCACTCGACTTCTTGTGTTCCTAAACTCCTGCACACTTAGACATAAGGATCAAACACAACAAAGTCTAACTCAAGTTGGTTGATCACATCAAAACTACCCGAGATCCAACACAAAGTCCCACATTGAAAATACATGAAAAAGATCATAGAGTTATAAAGGAAAGATATCTCCATTAGTATAAAGCCTTTTGGATAAAACTCAAAAATAAAATTAAAAGAACTTAAACCCAAAGTGAACAATATCAAATCATCGTGAAGATATCTAAATTTCTTCGGTCTTAATAATTGGTATTAGAGATCGGACTGCCAAAAGGTTTGACTATCGACTGTACACAAGAGTTATGGTCTAATTGAGTCATATGAGTAGAATATTGACCTCGAACAAAGAAAGTGGAGCTCCCGTGTCCGAATAAGAGGAATAAACACCAGGCAAAAAGTCTTAGTGTACAGTCAAATAGAGAAGTCCTAGTTGCGGCTAAGCAAGGAAGATATAGTAAGTCAGTTGGATTGAAGGGCAAGAAAATCCTAGTAGGTCGGGTGAACTGAGGGGCAAGAAGACATAGTAGGTCAATTGAACCAAGGGGCAAGAAGACCTGGTGGGTCGAGAATCGAACATTAAACGGATATACTTTTCACTTAAGGGGGGTCTATGGTCTTTCGTTTGAGGAGAGATTGTTGGGGTAGCAAGGTTGCAAACAAAGTTCTACATTGAAAACATAGGAAAGATCATGGGTTTATAAGGAAAAGATATCTCTATTGGTATGAGGCCTTTAGGATAAAGCTAAAAAGTAAAATCATATGGGCTTAGGCTCAAAATAGTCAATATCATACCATTGTGAAGATATTTAAAGTCCTTTGGTCTTAATATCAGTTAGTCAATTATGTGATTCTAGATATTCAGTTTCTTTTTCTTCTACTTCTTGTTCTGTGCAAGATTCACACTTCCAGAGGTTGATTGGGATAGATCGTAGATAGAATGAATTATATGTTTTGCATGGTCTCAAAGTACCAGATATCACAACCCCTAATGTTGATTTGTCTTCATTTTGTTTGAGTTCTTCATCTAAGTTTTACTTATAACATTCTCATTTAGTTCATAGTTCATTTTCTCATTTGAAATATTTGATTTCTACTAGTGTACTAGAAAATGTGGAGACTCATGATATTTTTAATTATAGTAGTTGAAAATTGGCTAAATTCTCTACTTTATCTTTTAATAGAAGTATTTCCTATACCACTGCATCATTTGATTTAGTTCACTCAGATGTGTGGGGCCCTTCTCCGGTCACTACAAAAGGAAGATCTTGATATTATGTTACTTTTTATTGATGATTATATATGTTATTGTTCGGTATATCTTATGAAATATCGTTCTAAATTTCTAAATATTTATCATGTCTTTCAAGCTCTTATTGAGACTCAACATTTAGCCATTATAAAACATTTCAATATGATTTGGATAGAGAATATACTTCCAAAAGTTTCCATGAATTGCTTTTTTAGGATGGAATGGTGCTTCAAACATCTTGTATAAATACTTTTGAGCAAAATGGTATTATTGAACAAAAAAATAGACATGTTATTAAGACTGCTCGTTTTGTCTTATTGTCTACCTATGTTCCACATGAATTTTGGGGTGATGTAGTACTTTCTATTGTCCACATAATTAACAAGCTTCTCTCATCCCATACCTCAGGTTTGTCTCCTTTTGAAAAGCTCAATGGTTATGCTCCTGATTACTCTTTGTTATGAGTTTTTGGCTGTACATGTTTTGTTCTTTGTCCTCATATAGAACATAGCAAATTATCTTCTCATTCTGCTATTTTTGTTTTTCTAGATTATGATGATGATCAAAAGGGATACTATTGCTTTGGTTCTGAAACTAAAAAATTATATGTTTCACGTCAAGTATTCTTTCTTGACTATATTCCTTTCTATTCTATTTCCTTCACCCATCACAATATGTCCATGTCAAATTTTGTTTGAATCGATCCTTTTTTGGATGCTACAGATAGTGTTCTTATAAATTCTGGTACTTTGATTCCTAATGCTACTACTCTACTTCTTCCTATTGTTAGAGTGTATACTAAAAGCCTAGCTTTTGGTATAAACATTTATCTAGAAATAAGAATCACATTGGTCAAATGTCTACATTTATGATAAATGTAGTTGTTCAATTAATTTATATTGTAGATAACATGGTGTGTGGTGTCACACACAGAGGATCATGTTATCAGTATCTTATAAATTATAAACAGTAGCTCACGACCATAATGGAAAGGAACAAACCATTGGAAGGTCGTAGTGTAATTAGGTATCAGTTTATCTTGACTGTATAATTACACTAGTACACTCAGAGTGTATTGAGTAGGACCATTTGAGGTTGTTTCTTTTATACTGACTTTATAAAGAAACAAAGACCTCGGTTATTATGGAAGTGTGTGCTCTTAATCCTAATATAATAACAAGCACATATATTTGATATTTATTTCTTTAATTTATCAATGGGTGAGATTTAGTTCGATAAATCAATAAGCCCGATAAGTTGAGAAATGGTATCACTTATAGTGTGTGTTGTTGATTATAAAAGGAAACTGTGTCCTAGAGATACTAGGTTGATAATGTCCTCAAGAGGAGCTCATAAGGATTGTCATGTTAAACCCTGCAGGTGGACTTAGTTCGACATGATAATAAGGTTGAGTGGTACTACTCTTGGACTAAGATATTAATTAAATGAGTTGTCAGTAACTCACTTAATTAGTGGACATTCGATATCTTAAACACAGGGAGACTAACACACTCATAATAAGAAGGAGTCCAAAAAAATGTAATTTGGGATTGGTGCGGTAGTTCAATAATAGTTCTCTAGTGGAATGAATTATTATTGATAAAATTAAGTTGTGTGTTCGGGGCGAACACGGGATGCTTAATTTTATCGGGAGACCAAAACCAATTCCTCCTCTCGGTCCCTATCGTAGCTTCTTATTTATAGAGTACTATACCCACCTATACCCACCTTCATACCCATGAGAAAGGGGCCGGCCAAGCTAGCTTGTGGTTCAAGCTAGGGTCGGCCAAGCCTTGGTTCATGGGTGGCTGGCCCTAGCTTGAACCCAAGCTTAGGTGGTCGGCCCCCATTAAATTAAAAAGAATTTTAATTTTAATTTTTATTATGTGGAAGATATAATTTATTACAGAGAATTAAAATTAAAATATCTCTCTTTAAAAAGATCTACAAAAAGATTAAAAGAAAGAGATTAGATCTCTTTCCTTATTTGTATATTGGAAAGATATTTTATTTTTTCTCTCTGAAAAATTATTCACATGTTGAAAATTAAAATTATAGAAATTTATTTTTATCAACCATGAAGGGATTCTAAAAGGAAATTTTATTTTTTAAAATTTCCAAAGACAAAAAGGAAGTTTTAATTGTTGATTAAAATTATCATATTTGCTCTACATGAGGTGGCCGACCACATACAATTAATTAGGAAAATTTATTTAATTTTTTCTTAATTAATTGTTGTCAAGGAAAGTTAAGGAAATTTTATTATAAATAAATTTTCTTATTTACCAAAGCCAAGGAATATAAAAGAAGGGGTAGGGGTGCCTTCATGGTGAACAACCTCTATTATTTTTCTCCCTCTTTTCCTTGGTGTGGTGGCCGACCCTTCCCTTTCTCTCTTCTCCTCTTGTTGGCCGAAACCTATCTTCTTGGTGGAGCTTTTGTTTGTGGCCGGATCAAGGAAGGAGAAGAAGGAGAGAAAGCAAGTCTCATCTCTAGCATCCCTTGGAGTATTGGTGGTGGCCGAAATTATTCATCCTTGAAGAAAATTATTGTGGCCAGCCATCCTCTTTCTTTCTTCCTCTTTTGTTGTGGCCGAAACTTATCTCTTGCTTGGAGTTCTTGTGGTGGCCGGATACTACTTGGAGAAGAAGAAGAAGGAGGAGAGAAAGCTTGTATCCCTTGGAGCTTGGTTGGTGTTTTGTTCTTCGTCCTTGGTGAAGCTTCTTTGTGTTGGCCGAACCTAGCTAGGAGAAGAAGAAGGTGCTTGGTGGTTTCTCATCTCGGAAGATCGTTGCCCACACAACGTCCGAGGTTAGAAGAGGAATACGGTAGAAGATCAAGAGGTTTTTCTACAAGGTATAACTAGTAATTTTTCTTTCCGCATCATACTAGTTATTTATGGAAATAATACCAAATACAAGAGGCTTACGATTCTAGAATTTCGAATATGTTTTTCAATGTTGTGTTCTTTTGTTTTTTTATTTTCCTTGTGATTTGATTGTTCTTTTCGGCTAACCTAAAGTTATTTTAGGAAATTAAATATTAGCTTTCTATAAAAGGTTTTGTCTAGTCGGTGGTGGTTGCTCCCATATCCAAAAAGGCCGTGTGCCTCGCCACGTCAGTACTGGGAACCAATTATGGAAATTAATATTTAATGGAATTAATAACTTAAGGTGATTTGGGTCGAACGTGTTAAGTTCCGCAGGAGATCCAAGTCAAAACCTAAAAGAACAAATAGATTAAGTTTTGGATCAAACGTGTTAAGTTCCGCAGGCGATCCAAAATTTAATTTAAAAGAACACATGGTAGCTAGGAAAAGGTTTAGACCTTTGTACAAAATTTTTGTACAGTGGAACCTCTAGGTTTTCCGAGTAGCAACCAACACCTATAACCACACCAACACCTTTTAAGATAGTGGATTCTGCCCCTCACCTTTCTCACCTTACACGTAAGTCAACTCAATTACTAGATTGTGTTTATTCTTCTTACTCACCCTCTTTTGCATCATTCTTGATAAAAATTCATAATCTTTCTGAGCTTCTTTTTATCAAGAAGTAGTGTTTAATCCCCTTTAACAGCAAGCTATGACTAAGGAACTCTCTACTCTATCTAAGACACACACTTGGGAATTGGTTTTTCTACCACCAAGTAAACATACAATTGAGTCTCGTTGGATATATAAAATTAAAACTAAATTTGATGGATCTGTTGAACGGTATAAAGCATGATTGGTTGCTAAAGGTTTCTCTCAGTAGCATGGACTTGATTACGAGAAGACTATTGCGCTTGTTGCAAAAATGTCTACTGTTCATACATTTATTGTTGTTTCATCGATCTGCCAGTGGCATATATCTTAAATGAATGTTAAAAATACCTTATTGAATGGTGATATTGAAGAAGTTTACATGGTTCCCCCTTCTTGTGTTTCTCATAAACCTAAGGAAGTTTGTAGGTCGAAGAAATGTTGGGACCTTGACGTCCGCTAGAGGAGGAGGAGGAAGGGGGGGGGGGGGTGAATAGCGTCTCACCCAAATCTATCGCTTCTTCCTACACTTGTTAGTTACGCAGCGGAAATACAAATAAACAAGTAGAAAGCTAATCTAAATACAAGACAAAAAATGCAAACCAAGCTATATGATCATTTAACGTGGTTCGGAGATTAGGGCTCCTACTCCACGGCTGTCCGTAAGGTGGACGATCCCGATCAGTCGGTGGATGACTCCCCGACAAACTCCAGCTAGCTCACGTAGCTCCTTGTGGGTGGAGAAACCTCACCACAACTCTCACAAGAACACTTGAGATGTTAAGGCACAGGTAGACTACTAAGAGGGGTTAACCACCTCTATTTTGTCAACTTCAACCAAGCTTCCAATGCTTGGTTATATAAGCCATGAGTTGGAAAACCCCGTCTACCAGTCGACTGTCAAAACCATCAGTGGACTGCCCTCTGTGGAGATTCGACCGTTACAATCCAACGGCTATATACCAATCGACTGATACTTCCATCAGTTGACTGCTCTAAACTAACTGAAAAAACAAAAGCATTCTGTTCGCGCCCAATCGACTGCCCGGTTGATCGCACCAGTCGACTGATGAAAACACCAGTCGACTACTACAGTACTGCTATAGTAGCGCTACAATACTGCTTTAGTAAACCCTAATCCTAGGATTTAACCCCCGAGTACATTCACTCAGCACTCGTCCTCGCCCGACCAACCTAGACCTAGCCTTCTAGCCTCCTTCATCAGCCTTGCGTCCCTCGGATGCCTCCCCATCCTTCACATCTTGCCTTCTGGAGCTTCCATCACTCTTGTCATTATTGTCGGATCTTCCTTTTCCAAGTGGTCGCGCCTCCAGAAATTCATCCATTGTCAAGTCACACATGGACTTACGTTACCAAGATTACATACTTGGACTTACACCGCCAAGACTCATCCTTGGACTTTCCTCTGTCAAGATCACCCTTGGACTTTCCTTGTCGTACATGTATCCTGCACACTCACAATACATATCAAATATAATAATAAATCTAACTTAAACCTTTGCCCAAATATCAAAACCTAGGGTACCCAGATTGCTCCAGCAATCTCCATCTTTTTGATGTTTGGCAACCCATTTAAGTTAGAGAAATAATATAGCAATACATATGCAAATAAATATGCAATCTACACATGCATAAATTATGGAACCTAATCCTAGGCTCCCCCTTCACCTAAGCTCCCCCGCAAAAGGCAAACTTCTCCCCCTTTACAAATAAATGAGCAATCACTCCCCCTTCACCTAAGCTCCCCCTTGAGTTAAGATTTCTTACAAAGGTATATGTAGGTTTCCCACTTAAATCTAAACTTCTCCCCCTTTGCCATACATCAAAAAGAGCTCCAACAATATCCCAATTGTTGGACTCTTTGACCGCTAATGACCATAAACATCATGTATTAATCCCCCATAAAATTACATACATGTTCACCACTCTTTTGGTCATTTTCCAATGTTGAAAAATATTTTCAGACCATATCAGTCGACTGCAATAAGTCCCAATCGACTGTCATCGTCAAAGTAAGCTTACAGAGACATTCTGTGCTCAAAATTACTGTTACCAGTCGACTGGTAACTGTACCAGTCGACTGGTACGCTGTTTTTGTAAAAATTAACTTTTTCTGACCAACTTCAGAAATACATCAAAAATTCCACAGACCTCCCAAAAATATCAAATTTTGTGGAAAGGTCTATTTTATCCTTGTCTACTTGGGAAATATATATATATATATATATATCATAAATCCTAAGAATGACACAAAATTCAAAACTATCTAAATAGTTCAATTGAACCTTAACCTAAAGTCATAGTTTTGGCTTCCTCTTGATGTATCTGTCTATACTAAACCACATACTTCTCTAGCATGGGTTTATATGGAATATATACATCAAAAACTAATTATTTCATGTAATATGATCCGAATGTCATATTTTCATGCATGACACCATCCTAATTGTGTCAACCCACTAGGTTAGAGACTCAAGTCCGTCTCCTAACCATTTGACACATTTGATAACCCATCTACCATGGGTCCCAAAGGCTCTTCCTAACCTTAGGAATATTAACCTTAGTCACCTCCCTTGGTGACTCATCCACTATGGCTAAGCCACTTCAGTGCACCTCGGGTGACACTTGGCCTGCAAAACTCACCTTCTTAACCTTAGACATCTTGTCTTTGGTTAATTTCTTCTTGTCCTTAACCTTGGGCACCTCATCCTTGCCATAATTATATGTCACCTTAGCATATTCCTTTTTATTGGCCTTGGATGACTTTCCCTTGTCCTTGGTCACTCCTCCCTTACCAATGTCATGTGTCACATTAGCACTTGACCTCCTTTTGGTCTTAGAGGGACCCAATTTGACATTTTTGGATCTTTGACCACGCAAATACATGTCAAGTCCTTTAGATCCAATAATGAACCTCTCTAGGACTTCTCCATTTCCTCAAGTTTTGCCTTCAAGACTTGATTTTCCAATTATAGGGTTCTAATCCTAGAATCAACATGTCCATCATGGACATTCCTAGACCTACCCTTCCTAGGCATGTGTCTCCCCTTCTTGGGATTAATGCCTAGGTTTTCAACAACCTTTTTCTCCTTAGGCAAGATAGGTTGTTTCCTTTTAGGCCTATCATTTGAAAATGATTTCCTAGGATTATCACCTACATTAACCCTATTCATATCATTATATCTAAATCCATGATTATAGGGTTCTAATCCTAGAATCCTATAATCAAGACTTGATTTTCCAATTATAGGGTTCTAATCCTAGAATCAACATGTCCATCATGGACATTCCTAGACCTACCCTTCCTAGGCATGTGTCTCCCCTTCTAGGGATTAATGCCTAGGTTTTCAACAACCTTTTTCTCCTTAGGCAAGATAGGTTGTTTCCTTTTAGGCCTATCATTTGAAAATGATTTCCTAGGGTTATCGCCTACATTAATCCTATTCCTATCATTATATATAAATCCATGATTATGCTTGGGTAAATAATAAAAATTATTTCTAGAATGCATGGAAGAATTTAAATTTAAACTTGAATTCAAATTAGGGTTTACCTCCCTTACCCTTGAAGCTCTCTTCTTCTCCCACTTTTTCAAGTGCGTCAATTTCTTGAGCCCTCCTCTCCTTGGGCACTTTGTGTGGTAGTGTCCCCACTCACTACACATAAAACACCTAATGTCCTTCTTCTCCTTCCTACAACTCACTTTAGTTAAATCAACCTTGTTGAGTTTAGGCTTTACCTCCCTTATCTTTTGGAGCATTGGACACCTACTCTTGTAGTGTCCCATCTTACCACACTCAAAGCATTTGATGTGATCCTTTGTGCTCTTCTTGGTAGTTAAGGTGGAGGGTTAAGCTTCTAAGATCTCCTCTTCCTTGGATTGCTCTTCTTCCTCTTCACTTGAAGATGTGAACGGTTCCACTTCTTCGTCCCTTGAAGATCTGGATGATACCTCCTCATCTTCCTTCTCCTCCTCGGATGTTGAACACGTGTCAACATCCGATTGGTCCTTCTCCTCTTGGACCAATGAGCCCTTCTCCTTGGGCTCCTCCTCTTCTTGGATTTGTGTAGAACTCTCATGAAGCGCAATTACCTTTTTTCCAAAGGTCACTTGCGTTCTCGTATTCACCTACATTCAATATCGCATTAGGAGGTAATAAATTAATTAAAATTCTAGTTACCTCCTTGTCTGTCTCTGATTGCTCCCTTTGCTCCTCGGTCCAATATTAAGGTCGGAGACGCTTTCCCTTTTTGTCTGTTGGAGCTTTAAACGGTTCCTCCAACATAATCCATTGATTCCAATTCATTTGGAACCACATCTCCATGCGCTTCCTCCAATAGTTGAAGTCCTCACACTCGTATGGAGGTGGGATTCGGATGTCCCATCCGAGAGGTCCCTCTGACTCCATCTTTTTCCTCTAGTCGCTCTCTTGGCAATTAGTCCAACAAGAGTCCACCTAGCTCTGATATCACTTGTTGGGACCTTGACGTCCATTAGAGGGGGGTGAATAGCGTCTCACCCAAATCAATCGCTTTTTTCTACACTTGTTAGTTACGTAGTGGAAATACAAACAAACAAGTAGAAAGCTAATCTAAATACAAGACAAGAAATGCGAACCAAGCTATACGATCATTTAACGTGGTTCGGAGATTAGAGCTCCTACTCCACGACTATCCGTAAGGTGGACGATCCCGATCCGTCAGTGGATGACTCCCCGACAAACTTTGGCTAGCTCACGTAGCTCCTTGTGGGTGGAGAAACCTCACCACAACTCTCACAAGAACACTTGAGACGCTAGGGCACAGGTAGACTACTAATAGGGGTTAACCACCTCTATTTCGTCAACTTCAACAAGCTTCCAATGCTTGGTTATATAGGCCATGAGTTGGAAAACCCCGCCTACCAGTCGACTGCCAAAATCATCAGTCGATTGTCCTCTATGGAGATTCGACCATTACAACCCAACGGCTATATACCAGTCGACTGATACTTCCATCAGTCGACTGCTCAAAACTAACTGAACGAACATAAGCATTTTGTTCGCGCCCAATTGACTGCCCGATCGACCGCACTAGTCGACTGATGAAAACACCAGTCGACTGCTACAGTACTGCTACAATAATGCTTCAGTAAACCCTAATCCTAGGATTTAACCCCCGAGTACATTCACTCAGCACTCGTCCTCGCCCGACCAACCTAGACCTAGCCTTCTAGCCTCCTCCATCAGCCTTGCGTCCCTCGGATACCTCCCCATCCTTCACATCTTGCCTTCTGGAGCTTCCATCGATCTTGTCATTGTTATCGGATCTTCCTTTGCCAAGAGGTCGCGCCTCCGGGACTTCATACATTGTCAAGTCACACTTAGACTTACGTTGCCAAGAGTACATACTTGGACTTACACCGCCAAGACTCATCCTTGGACTTTCCTCTGCCAAGATCACCCTTGGACTTTCCTTGTCATACCTGTATCCTGCACACTCACAATACATATCAAATACAACAATAAATCTAACTTAAACCTTTGCCCAAATATCAAAACCTAGGATACCAGATTGCTCCAACAGAAAGCTTTATATGGTCTTAAACAAGCTCCACAGACATGGTTTACAAAATTCACTACCGTGATTGTTTCACTTGGATTTCATCCTAGTAAACATTATTCTGCTCTTTTTGTTAAAAAATACTATTATTGGTCGTATATGATTTCTTTATATGCTGATGATATGCTTATTACTGGTGATGACATTAATGGGATTGTAGTGTTAAAGATCGAATTGGCTAAGCAATTCAAAATGAAAGATTTAGGCTATTACGCTATTTCTTAGGTATTGAAGTAGCTGCATCTTCTAAAGGATATCTTCTTTTACAATCTAAGTATACATCTAATATCATCAAGTATGCTTGTCTTATTGATACAAAGATTGTTGATACTCCTCTTGAGGCCAATATTCGATACTCTTCCTCAGATAACATACCTTTCACTGAACCTACCTTATATCACACTATTGTAGGTAGCTTAGTTTATTTGACCATTACTAGTCCCGATATTGCTTTAGCAGTTCATGTGGTCAGTCAATTTATTTTTTTTTCTCCTACTATAGTTCATTAGGCATCTATTCTACATATTTTGCGCTACCTACGAGATACTCTTTTTTCAGAGTCTTTTGTTTCTATCCACCTTATTACTTGAGTTGTGTGCATATTCAGATGCTGATTGGGCTGATGATTTAGTATATCACAATTTTATTACTGAATATTACATATTTCTTAGGGATTCTCTTATTTCTTAAAAGAGCAAAAAAATAAAGTATTGTTTCTTGTTCTTCTTACTGAAGCTGAATATCGAGCTATGGTCTCTACTACTACCGAGATTGTTTGGTCGTGGTGGTTGCTTGAAGATATGAGTATTTCTTTTTCTCACTCTACTCCTATGCAAAGTGACAACAAGAGTGTTATTCAAATTACTCACAACTCAGTTTTTCATGAAAGGATGAAAGGGTTAAACATATTGAGATTGAATGTCATCTCGTTCATTGTCATCTGCAACTTGATACACTTAGCTTGCCCTTTGTCTCTTCTTCTTCACAAATTGAAGACTTGTTCACTAAGTCACACCCGCTTTCGTAATTTCATTTTTTTTTGGCAAATTCTCAATACTTCTTACAATAACTTTGTAAGTTTGTGGGGGATGTTAGAGTAAATAAAAATATCAAAAAGGTTAAATTAGTAATTTTGCTAGCCTTGTGACCTAATACATAAGCTAGGTTTCTTCATCTTTGTCATTATCAGATTTTTTTCAAAAGTTACTTTTTACAATTCTCTTATATTCGATATAAGAACTCTTTCTCTTCATCTTTCTTTTCTTTGATTGTTTAGTTATAGATTTTATTCTTGTATCATGAATTATCACACTATGATCAACTGGATGTCGACTAACATGGACAAATGGCTTGGTCTCAAGCAAGCTTGACCGGGCATTAGTCAACACAGTGGCTACTTGTGGACTACCAAAGCTTTGTGGATCCTGCTTGAATGTCTCTCTAATCACTCCTGTTGTGTGGTCACATTGTTGCACGGTGAGCTACCTAAGCCGTGACCCTTCAAGTTCCACAACATGTGGACTTTCTACGATGACTTCCAAAGACCACTCACTGATTCATAGGAGAAGTAGATGACCGACACAAAACAATTCCGGCTTAAATAAAAGCTAACAAGGTTGAAACTGCAGTTGTGCACTTTGAACAAACAACACTTCTAGCACATCTCCTAAAAGGCCTAGCGATAGAGGAATTAGAGGTTGCACAACAAAGGATACTCTCCAGAGAGGTTGCACTGGAGAACTATGCACACTTGTGGGCCAAGGCGAACCAACTAGCAGAGGTCGAGCAATCCTTCTACCAATGACTGCAAAGTGTGCATACCTAAAGAAAAGTGATCGATGCACCAAATTCTTTCATAATTTGGTCAAGCAGAATAACAAGCGCAACATAGTAGTGATTGTTACCAAAGATTTCAGAGAGCAAACTACAAGCACCTAAGAAGTTGGTGATGAGTTCGTATATCATTTCAAAAGGTTGTTGAGCGCCTAAGTGGACTGCACTCTGTTAGACAACAACGCACCTATTGATGGACCATTTCTCACAGAAGCACACAAGCGTATATTGACAACATCAATTACCTCCGAGGATATACGAGCAACACTGTTTGACATTGGAAGTGATCGGGCACTAGGATTGGATGATTGTTGC
The DNA here is from genome assembly GCF_018446385.1 of Zingiber officinale. Taxonomy (NCBI): domain Eukaryota; kingdom Viridiplantae; phylum Streptophyta; class Magnoliopsida; order Zingiberales; family Zingiberaceae; genus Zingiber; species Zingiber officinale. The sequence goes on from NC_055998.1 coordinate 98,922,123, forward strand.
TTCAAGTTATCATGCCCCGAAGGTATCCTCGTCCACAAGATTGAACAATTCCCTCTAATGGCAATATAGGAAATAATCGATACCAAGCAATTTAAAGCCAACACGAACACCAATCCGATATAAAAATCACTAAGTGTTTTTAAATAATGATGCATGCATGTATACATGAACATGTGAACATACTCAACTGAACAAGGTAAAAGTCATATTATTCTAACAAAACTTCAAATTGATACAGAGATAAAACTATAAATACAAGCAGCGGAGAAATAAATCAAGGAAATCCAAATGAGTGGGACTGACAGCTAAGACCTCTAAGCAACTTAACACATCTTCTACCTACTAACCTGGAAATAGAGGAAAATAAAGGGTAATGAGTACAATAACTCAGTAGGTATAAGAAGATAGTGCATGATATTACATATAAAGAGATCAAAGAAAGCAGTCTTAGTAAAATAGTTATGATAAAAGTAAGAGCATCAATATAATCATCTACTAACCAAAAGCTTAATCAACAATATAACGCTCAACTAACTTGCTCAACTAGGTATAACCAATTTATCGGGAGTACATACAGTACATCCAAAACTCCATTTGCATAAACTCGGCACATAATAAACATATAACAAGTCATGATTACGCACAATAACATACTACCACGAATGAGTCTCGTGGGCAGTCAGGGTATCCACTATATGCGGGCGACAATACATGTTACCACCATTTGGTCTAGTGGGCAAATAGGATAAGATAGCTATCTAGCTCCTCAGCTACTGATTGCGGTTGACAATACATGCTACCACCATTTGGTCCAGTGGACAGTCAGAGCATATAAATGTTACTATCTACGGACAACAATACACACTACCACCACCTGGTCTAATGGGTAGATAGGACGTGTAGCTATCTAGCTATGAACTGAGGGCAACAATACACGCTACCACTATCTAGTTTAGTAGATAGTCTAAAGATAAATGTATCCACAACTATAATAACCAAACAAGTTGAAATAATCACATCCAAAAGTAAAGCTCTACAAGTTACACTATGATATCATGAACATAACGACATAAGTATAAATAATATGGATAGCAACGAGATTGCACGGATATCAAATAGATCAAACTAAGTACAAACAACTAAGTATCAAATCAAGAAGCAAATAGAGTTGCCCCCACGGGCGGGATCAACCGGTTATGACATGGTATTCTTGCAACATGGGTCGGGAGGTCGAAGGTCTGCGGCAGCAATTGCGATAACATCAATATCTGTCCGTGCTAAACACCTTCGACCGTCATGTCATCGCCGGGCCCGTATTCACCGTGATTTACTCCCTCTCATACTCGTGGGGCAGGGGTGAGGGGGCCGCTGGGCGGCGGGACCCGCCTTTTTGCAACAAGAAGCAAATAGAGTTGAGTCAAGGTAAGCAATAACTTTTGTCTAATAATAAATAATAATGTATTAAGACTAAAGAAATTACTGGGGTCAAAAAAAGGAACTACCCACCTGATATGTAAATCGTTATAATTGTCTTCAAGTCCAGGGTTTGTATCGAACTTGAATCCTTAATAATCATGATAGCAGTGAGGCCACTAGTTGGTGCCATCATTCTCGCGGCGAAGTGTTGTGTGCATGAGGATGAACACTGGTAGCGATGGAGTGAATCGGGAGAAAGAGTTGGCTACTGCTAGTGGCAGGTACTGTAGGGAGGTTGCACTGGCGATGGTCGACCCGTCGTGGACTTCGGAGTCGACGACCAGCAGTTAACGGCGCAAGGAGAAGTGTAGGTGATGGTGAGAGGAGAATCGGGAAGAGAGAAAAAGAAATGAAACAACAATAAAAACTTAGGGCACAATAACTTTAGGTATTTATATGCATTTAAATACTTAAGGTTTAATTAATCTTTAATTAATCTAAACTTAGTTAATCCATATTTTCCCTTTTTAATGCCATTCGAGTTCGGTTTTTATCCTGAAAATTTTCTAAAAATTTTCATAAATTTGTATAAGATAATACCTTGATTAACTTTTATTTTATTTAATTATTGTATCTCACATTCTCCCCCACTAATAAAAATTTAGTCATCAAATTCTCTTCTTAAGTTATGACACTAAAGTATCCTCATTGGTAGCACTTGCCGATATATTACTATGCTAATTTCTTCTAATATCTTCAAAAGTTTCTAATGATTAGTGAGTAAGGATCTCTTATAAAACTACATAATAATCTACTATTAAGGTAGCTATTTAGTTTTATATTTGCTATGAGCCCACCGTATTTCCCCTACTCATTTACCTAATTATTGTTGGTACTCCAAGATAGTTTTGATGTGATCAAATAAGTTAAGTTAGGTAATGTTATGTTTAACCTTGTGTCTAAGTGTGCAAGAGCTTAGGAGTACAGGAAGTCGAGCAAAAGACGCAACTAGCGAGAAGGACGGCATAGGAGAGAGTCGATGGGCTCGGTGCGTCTGAGGGACGAGGTGCTGCAGAAGAGTATGCGGGCGGACGAGAAGGAGGCGCGCGGCGTTTCCAAGGGACAAGAAGCCGGAGCGGAAGGTTGCTCGAGAATGTCGGGAGTTGGGTTCGGGTGAGCTCTATTCCGGATGACCGAAATCATCCAAGCAAGCGGAGCCGGAGCGGAAGACCCGGATCGAGGCGAACAGCACCAGAGCAGAGGGCACGAACTGAAAAAGTCAGCTCTATTCACTTTTAGGGGTTGGGTGCCTGGAACCCCATTTTTATCCACTTCGACGTGGATGTTGACCGTTGCGTCAGGGATAGAATTCTATCCCATTCCAGGCGCCTGAAATGCTTCCAGGTGCCCCAACCAAGGCTATAAATACAGCATTGGTCCAGAAGCTAAAAATAACAAATAATTACTAAAGCAACACTTGTGCATTTTCCTTTATATTTTAGCTTCTCATTTTCTGTGCTTAAATTGTTGTAAAGAGGCTTCTCCGCTTGAAAGAAAATTTAGTACTACTCTATTCCTTGGATTAACAACCTCCCCGGTTGTAACCAAGTAAATTCTCTGAGCCTCTGCTTTTTCAGTGTATTTAATTATTTTATGCAAGTGTTCTTTTAAGTTCAAGGGAGAGTTCGCTGGCTGGAAAAAGAGAATGTAGGTATTCTTTAAAACCGACTTTGAATTACTTTTAATAATAAAGTTCATTTTTTTAGCACCCGAGGGTAAGGAAGAATACTAGTGGACGAAGAAAGAGCAGACTGACTACATAGCAAATGGTAAAGCAGAGTTCCATCTACTGAGCGTCCTTCTGCCATAAGAAGTCAATCGAATCGGTACCTACAACTCAGCAAAGGAGCTTTGGGAGAAGTTCCTTGAGCTACACGAAGGGGCATCCAAGCCAAGCTCGCAAGACGGGACTTACTTCGCAACCAGCTCATCAACCTATGATTTGAAGAAGATGAAATGATTATACACCTTTACTCAAGGATTAAGGAGCTCATCACCAGACTTTCAAATCTCGGAGAAAAGGTAAGCAACCAAAATTCGCTAAGGTACGCTCTTAATACATTCCCTAGAAATACAAAATGGGCATCACTAGTAGATGTCTTCTATATCTCTAAGGACTTAGAATCTCTTACCTTAGAAGAATTATTTTCAACTTTTGAAGTGCATGAATCGAGATGTCCAAGTACGAAGGAGCTGAAGCACAACATTGTCTTCAAGGCAACGAGTGACGAACATGAGTCAGAATCCTCTATCGACGACGATGAAATGGTAATGATGGTAAGACGTTTTAAAAAGTTATTTAAATCAAGAAAAACTAACCATCCGCAGGGTAGAAAGAAAAGGACAATTAGATGCTATTACTGCAACAAAGAAGGGCACGTTAAGGACAACTACCCTAAGTTAAGGAACAAAGATAAGGACAAAGGAAAGAAGCATGCCCAAATGAACAAGTACAAGAATTTAAAGGCGACGTGAGACAAAACATCGTCCAAATCAGAAGTTGAGACTTTCTCCAAACTTGCATTAATGGCAAGTCATCAAGAAGATGAACACGAAGCAAGCTCGTCCGAAATGAGCATCGATGAAGGGGAAGCTACATCGAAAGAAAACAACAGTTCAGGGGAGCTACGGATAACGAGATCGACAAGATAAGTCAGTACGATCTCTACCTCCCGATAAATTATTTAAATTTATGAAATTATTAACCAAAGATTGTTGCAAACTTGAAAAAGAAATTAAGAAATTATAGTTAATTCTAGCAAAATCTTGTCCATTAGAAGATTTTGACAGAATAAAGTTAGAAAATGACAATTTGCAACTAGAAATAAATAACTTGAGAAATAATACATGCACATATAGTACAAGTGTTAGAAAATATAACCTGAACTGATATTTTAAATATCATAAAGGACAAATTAGAAACATTTCAAAGAAATATGTCCCTAAGAAATTCCTAATTAACTCAGTTGGAAGGAACCTTTACTGGGTTCCAAAGTCTTGTCTTAATTAAAAGTTTAATTAGACTTAAGGCTTTCAGAGAATACATTAGACGTTTAATTTCCTTATGAGGCCTAGTGCCTCGCCATAGTCTGGAAGACAAATATTGAAATAAAATGTTTAATTGACTAACTGATAGAACATTAAAATTGAAATTAGATAATGCTTTAAATAGTTACTCTTTTTTTTTACTTGGAAAATTCATAAATTTTTCTCTACAAATTTGTTTAACTTAGAATTTTTTTTAATCTATTTAACTTAAAGTTTTTAAGTTATTTTACAAACTTTGTTGATCCGGCGGTAAGAACAGGGGACCCCCGTTCCAAGAAGTCAACGCCACGTGGAGGTCAAAGGGTTAGCAGGACTACCGGAGAAGGGTGGACCGACCGGCCTACAGGAAGTGGTTAGACCGACCGGCTACCGGTGTCCAACTGAAAGCAAAGGCGCCCCGCCGGGAGTCGGGGTTCCGACGCTCGTGTAACATGGTCATATGGACGAGCGGGTGGCTCGCTCGGCCGAAGGCATAAAGTAGCAACACTGCGAACAGTCCACGGAGCACACTACCGGGATTCTCCTTAGCGGACCGGCACATATGGTCGGCCGGACGTGATGAAACTACCGACCGGCCGGACGCTCGGCATGAAGTAAGAAGGGACGAAGGGACAGGGGAACATCTTCTGACAGCGGGTATGTTCGACGAGCAGGACACATGCAGGATCTTATGACAGAGGGTTCCGTTGTCCCATCAGAGACGTGCTCGGACTGTAGCAGTATGGGGTCAGGTAAGCTTTTCTGACAAGTCCATACTGAGGTATGGGCTGAGGACACGTATTAGCCTCGGTGTGTGTGCGTGAGCCCCTTCCCAGCTCTATATAAGGAGCCTCACAATTTGCCGGAGGTACGCATTCTATGATACTTGGAGCCACTTGGAGCCACCCCTTTGTTGTCCACTTGCCTGACTTTAGCGTCGGAGGATCGTCGCCGGGAACCCCTTCCCGGCCCGATTTCTTTGCAGGTTAGCCGGAGGTCCATATGACCGGTCGGGGATCTACGTCAGCAACGCGGAGAGCGCCACGTGCCTAGCGTCCGTTGATTCAGCGTTCGGACAGGATCAATTTGGCGCCGTCTGTGGGAACGTTCCTGCATCCGATCGGAAGCAATGGACGAAGCTGGACGACCGCACTCGGTGATGCTCTCGACAGAAGAACTAGACGCTCTGATCGAAACACGAGCAGCTAAGCTTGTGGAACAAAGGCAGAAGTCGCAGGCTGAGCGGATTGAGCAGTAAGCAACATCAGCATCAGGAGGCCGAGCGAAAGCACCACAGGCCACGGTTCCATTTCATCGGACCCTATTTCGCACTCCTCCTGAAGTCGCAGCAGTTAATCGTGATCGAGGATCTTCATCAGATGAAGTACCAAGACGAGATAGCAGAAAAGGCAAGGCTCCCCGAGCGGATGCCTCGCCCGAACGGATCAACCGTCAATTCTCAGAGGCCATCCTGCGGGACCCTCTGCCAAAGCACTATGTGCCTCCGGCGATCGGTGAATACAACGGAACCACCGACCCGGACAATCATTTGGGTAAGTTCGACAACACCGCTACCCTTCATCAGTACACAGATGGAGTGAAATGTCGAGTTTTTCTTACCACCCTCTCGGGATCGGCTCAACGGTGGTTTCGGAGGCTTCTGGACGGATCCATCACAAGTTTCAAGGACTTCCGAACGGCCTTCCTCCACCATTTTGCAAGCAGTCGGCGCTACCAGAAGACTAGCGTGAGCTTATTTGCTATCAAGCAAGAGCCCAGAGAGCCGCTCAGAGCTTATATCCAGCGATTCAACCGGGTGGCCATGGACATTCCAACGGCCACCTCCGAGACGATGATGAGCGCATTTACGCAAGGCCTTGTGGACGGGGACTTCTTCCGCTCGCTCGTTCGGAAGCCGCCCCGAGACTACGATCATATGCTACACCGGGCCAACGAATACATCAATGTGGAGGAAGCCCAAGCGGCATGAAGAAAGGAAATTCCAACCGAGCGGGTTCCCCCTGCCGAGCGGAAGCCTCACACTGCTCATCACCCACCCAGAGGACCGAGGGCCGAAGTAATCCGCTCCCCCCCATGCGAGGTCCCATGTGCAAGAGGTAGTTGTCGAGCGGCCCAAGCCAAAGAAGAAATAGACCCCAATGTTCTGCTCATTCCATCGGACAGACACGCATAACACCAGAGATTGCCGGAGTCTTCCTCTAATCGCCCACCCCGTTCCCCGGAGTGGCGGCCGTCGATCGCCATCATCCGACAGGCAACAGAGACCTCGTGAAGCCGATCGGACGATACCCGACAGGCGGCAAAGATAAACTCCCGAGCGGCATCATACTCCGAGGCGTGAAGATAATCCCCGGAGGTCTAGGGAGCAGCCTAGGCCGTCGGCTCGGGAAGAAGAAAATATAAACAACACCACCCGAGGCAAAATCAACATTATTGCTGGCAGGCCGACCGGAGGCGACTCTAATAGGGCAAGGAAGGCGAGCGTCAGACAGCTGCAGATCCATGCGGTCGGCTGCAGCCAGGAAAGGGCGAGCGAACCCGAAATCAGCTTCGGGCCCCAAGATTTGGAGGGAGTCGAAGTGCCGCATGACGACGCTCTCCTCATCAAAGCGGTAATAGCCAACTACACTATTCACCGCATTTTTATTGATACAGGAAGCTCGGTCAATATCATATTTAAAAAGGCCTTCGACCAACTACAAATTGATCGAGCCGAGCTGCTGCCCATGACAACCCCCCTATACGGGTTTACGGGCAATGAAGTTCTGCCGGTCGGACAGATCCGGCTCGCTATTTCGCTGGGAGAAGAGCCGCTCAGGAGAACGCGGACAGCAAACTTCGTCGTCGTCAACTCTCCCTCAGCATACAACGTCATTTTGGGGCGACCGGCGCTCAGCGAGTTCCGAGCGGCCGTCTCCACCTTCCACTAGAAAATCAAGTTCCCGGTGGAAGATAAAGTGGGAGAAGTACGAGGAGACCAGCTAGCAGCTCGGCGATGCTACGTCGAGATGGTCCGAGCTGAAGCCAATTCCGCTCGGAAAGCACCCCGGATCGAGGTAAACGCCATAACCGAGAAACCACCCTCTTTGGTGTATGAAGAAAAAGAGGAAGTGCAGATTCATTCGACCCGACCGGAGGCCACCACGTTCGTTGCGGCCGATCTAGAGGCGAGCCATAAAGAGGAAGTGATCAAATGCCATCAAAGAAACTGTGATGTCTTTGTCTGGTCGACGCGCACGAGCTGCCGGAATTTCGCCGAGTATAGCGCAGCACGAGCTCTGACGTTAAAAATCGAGAGACGAGCCGGCATCTATAAATCCTCCGAGCGGAAGACCGTCGAGCTCCGACGTTAAAAATCGAGAGACGAGTCGGCGTCTATAAACCCTCTGAGCGGAAGACCGTCGAGCTCCGACGTTAAAAATCGAGAGACGAGCCGGCGTCTATAAACCCTCCGAGCGGAAGACCGTCGATTAAAATCGAGAGACGAGCAGGCGTCTATAAATCTTCCGGCGGAAGACCGTCGAGCTCACGTTAAAAATCGAACGACGACTATAAATATCCGTCCGGAAGACCGTCGAGCTCCGGCGTTAAAATCGAGACGAGCGGCGTCTATAAACCCTCCGGCGGAAGACCGTCGAGCTCGGCGTTAAAATCGAGAGACGAGTCGGCGTCTATAAACCCTCGCGGAAGAGAACGTCGAGCTCCGGCGTTAAAAATCGAGAGACGAGTCTATAAACCCTCCGGCGGAAGACCGTCGAGCTCCGGCATTAAAAGACGAGCAGGCGTCTATAAATCTTCCGGCGGAAGACCGCCGAGCTCCGGCGTTAAAATTGAGAGACGGCGTCTATAAACCCTCGGCGGAAGACCGTCGAGCTCGGACATTAAAAATCGAGGCAGGCGTCTATAAACCCTCGGCGGAAGCCGTCGAGCTCGGCGTTAAAATCGAGAGGCGGCGTCTATAAACCCTCGGCGGAAGACCGTCGAGCTCGGCGTTAAAATCGAGAGCGCGTCTATAAATCCTCCAGGCGGAAGACCGTCGAGCTCCGGCGTTAAAAATCGAGGCGACTATAAACCCTCCGGCGGAAGACCGTCGAGCTCCGACATTAAAATAGAGGCAGGCGTCTATAAACCCTCCGGCGGAAGACCGTCGAGCTCCGGCGTTAAAATCGACGAGGCGGCGTCTATAAACCCTCCGGCGGAAGACCGTCAAGATCCGGCGTTAAAAAGAGACGAGCAGGCGTCTATAAACCCTCCGGCGGAAGACCGTCGAGCTTCGGCGTTAAAATCGAGAGACGGTCCGGCATAAACCCTCGGCGGAAGACCGTCGAGCTCAGGCGTTAAAATCGAGAGACGAGTCGCGTCTATAAACCCTCCGGCGGAAGACCGTCAAGCTCCGGCGTTAAAAATCGAGAGCGAGCCGGCGTCTATAAACCCTCCGGCGGAAGACCGTCGAGATCCGACGTTAAACGAGAGACGAGGCGGCGTCTATAAACCCTCGGCGGAAGACCGTCGAGCTCCGGCGTTAAAAATCGAGAGACGAGGCGTCTATAAACCCTCCGGCGGAAGACCGTCGAGCTCGGCGTAGAGACGAGGCGGCGTCTATAAACCCTCCGGCGGAAGACCGTCGAGCTCCGGCGTAAAAATTGAGAGCCGGCGTCTATAAACCCTCGAGCGGAAGACCGTCGAGCTCCGACGTTAAAAATCGAGAGACAGCCGGCGTCTATAAACCCTCGGCGGAAGACCGTCGAGCTCCGGCGTTAAAATCGAGAGATGAGTCGGCGTCTATAAACCCTCCGGCGGAAGACCGTCGAGCTCCGGCGTTAAAAATCGAGATGAGCGGCGTCTATAAACCCTCTGCGCGGAAGACCGTCGAGCCGGCGTTAAAATCGAGAGACAGTCGGCGTCTATAAACCCTCCGGCGGAATACCGTCGAGCTCCGGCGTTAAAATCGAGAGGCAGGCGTCTATAAACCCTCAAGCGGAATCCGTCGAGCTCGGCGTTAAAATTTAGAGGCAAGGCGTCTATAAACCCTCCGAGCGGAAGACCGTCGAGCTTCGACGTTAAAAATCGAGAGACGAGCCGGCGTCTATAAACCCTCCGAGCGGAATACCGTCGAGCTCCGACGTTAAAAATTGAGAGACGAGCCGGCGTCTATAAACCCTCCGAGCGGAAGACCGTCGAGCTCCGACGTTAAAAATCAAGAGACGAGTCGGTGACTATAAATCATCTGAGCGGAAGACCGTCGAGCTCCGACGTTAAATATCGAGTCGCGTTGACTAAGACAATAAAGTCGACTGAGGGATCGTTTTGCCGAGCGGCCAAGTAACCAAAGGTACTTGGCGAACAGCTTGCGAAAAATTCCATTTGCGAAAAAAGTATACATTCAGCCGAGCAAACTAGTCACGCGAAATACTTCGTAAAAACCCCTTTCGAACACAAGAAAGGTGGGATGAAGGGAGAACTACGAGGAGAAGCAGGCGAATATAAACGGTAGTTAGCGAGCTGAGTGGACAACACGCATATGGATTAGCTAGGGAAAGGCAGCGTTATAGAAAATAAGGTCGAACGGCCTAGTTACAAAAAGTGATAGTTTTTTAGCCGGGCGGCTGGATTACATATAAACTACTCCAAATAATCATAAAGCGTCATCGGGATGTCGTTGAGAAGTGTCGCCTGGTCCTTAGCCGGGATGACTGCAGACTCGGGAAGTTGCCCCTTGGACTTCAAGTATTCCGTCGTGGCATTCATGGCAAGCCCGAAGGCCATGTACATCCGCTCGCAGACCTTCTCCGAAAATTCGGCCGAACGGATGTATTTCTGTTGCAGGGCAGCGGCCCGGCTTGGTTTGGCCTCCTGGAATTCTTTAAAGGCCGCTCGGGAAGCATCGGCAGCTGCCTTGTGTTCTTGTAAAGCCGCCTTGAGCTTTGCCACCTCGTCCGTTCGGGCAACCTTCTCTTTGGTCAGTTGGTCCATCAGCTCCTTCACTTTCTGCTCCAGCCCCCAAGCCTCGACATTCTTTTTCTCCAGATCGGAGATGGCCGTGTTTTTCCGAGTGGTGGCCAAGTTTATTTTTTGGTCGAGCGACTTGACTTGCCGCTCGAGATCGGCCAAAGCGTGGGCCTGATCGGCTGTCTTCTTCTGCTCGGCCGCCAACAAATCTTGAGCCTTCTTCAGCTCGGCATACGAGGGGCCTTGAGAGCCGGACGAACCGCTTGCAGCCTTCAGTTGTCTCAATTCCTCGTCCACCATCGCCAGGCGGTTGGAGACAGCTATCTCCTCTACCCATCTCTGGCCGATCGGAAAGAATGCATACAAAACTTTGGGAGGAAAACGAACTTACCCCCGTGGCCTCTTGTATATGGTTGTTAGCCAAATTGCGGAGGGGGATCATCGCGACGCGCGCCCGAGCGTCGGCCCACATCTCGGCTAGGGGCCCCTTCAGGGTGATTGTGTGCTCAGGCGCGGTTGGGTGATCGGCCTCGGGTAGCAATTCTTCAGTCGAAAGGTGAAGTGTAACCCAGACAGTGCGGCCATGACCGGGGGTCGTCCGAGCGGATGATTGGAGAGGATCGGAGGCCGGCGCCGAAAACTGGGATAAAATGGTTGAACGTTGGACTTGACGAGGAGCAGGCGGAAGGACGCTGACTGGAACGACCTCAAGAGGGTCCGCCGGCGCGTCCAACTGAGAAGGGGTCCGGTCGGAGGAAATAGCCTCGACCTCTGGAGCCTTGCTGCGAGCGGTTGCAGTAACCCGCTCGGATGGTTGGACCGCGGACGCGGCCGATCGGAGTGGAGTCTCCACTCGGCGCCTCTTTTGTCCAGGTTGTTCCTCTTCCCGAGCGGAACCTTCCTCTTAGACAGTTGGTCCTCCGCTGGGGGTGGCTCCGCTTGCCACGTTCTGATCAGAGGCTTGAGCGGCCGACTCTTCATGAGTCCCGCTCTCCCCTTCATGCGAGCCGACCGGTTGGATGCCGAGCATCTCCATTTCTTTGGCTGCCGCGGCTTCGAACGCCACCGCCTTTCTCTTCAGAATACCAGCCATGACCGACTCCATGACAATATTCGTTGCAAAGGAAAAAGAAGAAAATCAGTTAGCAATCAAGGCAAATGAACAAGTAAAATTCTTACCGAAGCCGCTCGGGAGGGGGGTTCTGATTGGACTCAGGCCGAATATGTACATAACCCCTTCCGGAAGGAACTTGTTGATGTCAAACCGCAGGCCAGCGAGCATGTTGGCGGCGTGGAGATAATTCGGCTGGGTCTTGAATCTTTTGAGCTCTGGGGAGGTTGGTGGTCCGATCTGCCACTTCGTCAGGAAGGGGGCCCGCTCGGGAAGGCGAATATAAAAATAGAATTCTTTCCAGTGCTTATTGGAAGAAGGAAGTTTATTGAAGAAAACCAAGCCGGGCCGAGCCTGGAACATGTAAGTGCCCGGCTCGGACTGCTTAGGGTAGTAGAAATAGTAGAAAACCTCCGGTCGGAGGGGAATGTCATGGATTTTAAACAGAACGACAACACCGCACAGAAGGCGGAAGGTGTTGGGGACTAGGCTTCCGAGCGGAATGCCGAAAAAGTTGCAAAGTTCTACAAAGAAGGGATGGATCGGAAATCGCAGACCAGCGGTGAACTGGTCGTGGAAAACACAAAAAGCTCCGCGCGGCGGTTTGTTTGGCCGAGCGGACTCTGTTGGTAGGATGATTTCAAGGTCGGAGGGGATATCGAAGCTATCGATCAGAACATCGGCATCGCGTCGATCGAAGCATGACTCCATGGTAGTGTACCATGGGCCGAGGGTTTGGTCTTCGGGTTGAGAAGATTGGGCCATTATCCGAGCGAACGAAACCAAAAAAGACGAAGGCAGAAGATAAAAGCAAGAAGATGACAACGGAACAGTACCCCGAAGACAAAAACTTGGGAAAGAAATGCAAAGAAAACGCCGGAAACAAAGAGGGAAAGAAAGAGAACCTTGCAACGAAGAGGAGGATCGAAGAAAGAGCACCGGAGATCGCCGAAACCAGAGGAATGAGATCGCCGGAAAGCTGGAACGCGAGAAGCTGGGGGGCACGCAAGAGCAAGAGTGCGGCGAAGGGAGAAAACGGAGCTTTTTATAGGGTGGAGCCCGAGCGGCCTCCACCGTTGGATCCAGGTCGCGAGAATCGGAGCACAAATCGCGCCGTTCATTTCGAACCGCCTCGATCCCATCAGAGCACCACGCCGCTGTCGTACGATGACGTCAACACCGCCACGTGGCAGTCAGCCACTGGAACGCATTTAA